>NC_141874.1:205076806-207576806 GCF_056163025.1 Triticum urartu
TGTATTGTAAGTTAGAGGAATAGAGACCGAGCCGGACACATCTATGATCCGGCCTCGGGACTCTGTAAACCGGTGGGTGTCAGCCTATGTATATAAAGGGACGACCCGGCTGCGGTATGAGGACAACAGACAACAACTCGAGAGCCAGGCAAAGCGGATTTGCTCCCTGGTCATCGAAACCCTAGCAATACCAATCACAACTAGACGTAGGATTTTACCTTCATCGAAGGGGCCAACTAGTATAAAACCCCTCGTGTCCCCTTGTCCGGTTTAACCCCTTTAAGCTAACCCATAGCGATGGCTCCACGACTAAGTCCTTTCACGAGGACATCTGCCGTGACAAACCCACGACATATCCTGTTATTATTAGCGCTAACCTTTCAGAGCATGAAGAAGAGAGATTATTGAAAACTCCGAAGAAGCACCGTGCTACTATTGGGTATACTCTTGATGATCTTAAGGGCATTAGTCCCACTCTATGTCAGCATAAAAAAATTGGAAGAAGATGCTAAACCAGTTCGTGATCATCAACGACGGTTGAATCCTAAAATGAAAGAAGTAGTAAGAAAGGAGATACTAAAGCTCCTTGAGGCAGGTATAATCTATCCCGTTGCTGATAGTCAGTGGGTGAGTCCTGTCCATTGTGTCCCTAAGAAGGGAGGTATCACTGTTGTTCCTAATGATAAAGATGAATTGATTCCTCAAAGAATTATTACAGGTTATAGGATGGTAATTGATTTCCGCAAATTAAATAAAGCTACTAAAAAGATCATTACCCCTTACCTTTTATCGATCAAATGCTAGAAAGATTATCCAAACATACACATTTTTGCTTTCTAGATGGTTATTCTGGTTTCTCTCAAATACCTGTGTCAGCCAAGGATCAATCAAAGACTACTTTTACTTGTTCTTTTGGTACTTTTGCTTATAGACGTATGCCTTTTGGTTTATGTAATGCACCTGCTACCTTTCAAAGATGCATGATGGCTATATTCTCCAACTTTTGTGAAAAGATTTGTGAGGTTTTCATGGACGATTTCTCCGTCTATGGATCTTCTTTTGATGATTGCTTGAGCAACCTTGATCGAGTTTTGCAGAGATGTGAAGAAACTAATCTTGTCTTGAATTGGGAAAAGTGCCACTTTATGGTTAATGAAGGTATTGTCTTGGGGCATAAAGTTTTTGAAAGAGGTATTGAAGTTGATAAAGCCAAGGTTGATGCTATTGAAAAGATGCCATGTCCCAAGGACCACCTGGGGTATAAGAAGTTTCCTTGGTCACGCCGGTTTTTATAGGAGGTTCATTAAGGACTTCTCAAAAATTTCTTGGCCTCTGACTAATTTATTACAAAAAGATATACCATTTGTCTTTGATGATGATTGTGTAGAAGCATTTGAAATACTTAAGAAAGCATTGATCTCTGCACCTATTATTCAGCCACCCGATTGGAATTTACCCTTTGAAATTATGTGTGATGCTAGTGATTATGCTATAGGTGTTGTTCTAGGGCAAAGAGTTGATAAGAAATTAAATGTTATTCAATATGATAGTAAAACCCTAGACAATGCTCAAAGAAATTTTGCTACTACTGAAAAAGAATTCTTAGCAGTTGTATTTGCTTGTGATAAGTTCAGACCTTATATTGTTGATTCGAAAGTAACTATTCACACTGATCATGTTGCTATTAAATATCTTATGGAAAAGAAAGATGCTAAACCTAGACTTATTAGATGGGTTCTCTTGCTACAAGAATTTGATTTACATATTGTTGATAGGAAGGGAGCTGAGAACCCCGCTGTAGACAACTTGTCTAGGTTAGAAAATGTGCTTGATGACCCACTACCCATTGATGATAGCTTTCCTGATGAGCAACTAAATGTCATAAATGCTTCTCATACTGCTCCATGGTATGCTGATTATCCTAATTATATTGTTGCTAAATTTATACCACCTAGTTTCACATACCAGCAAAAGAAAAAGTTCTTCTATGATTTGAGGCATTACTTTTGGGATGACCCACATCTTTATAAAGAAGGAGTAGATGGTGTTATTAGACGTTGTGTACCTGAGCATGAACATGAACAGATCCTACACAAGTGTCACTCCGAAGCTTATGGAGGACACCATGCTGGAGATAGAACTGCACATAAGGTATTGCAATCTGGTTTTTATTGGCCTACTCTCTTCAAAGATGCCCGTAAGTTTGTCTTATCTTGTGATGAATGTCAAAGAATTGGTAATATTAGTAGACGTCAAGAAATGCCTATGAACTATTCACTCGTTATTGAACCATTTGATGTTTGGGGCTTTGATTATATGGGACCTTTTCCTTCCTCTAATGGGTATACACATATTTTAGTTGCTGTTGATTACGTTACTAAGTGGGTAGAAGCTATTCCAACTAGTAGTGCTGATCATAACACCTCTACTAAGATGCTTAAAGAAGTTATTTTCCCGAGGTTTGGAGTCCCGGGATACTTAATGACTCATGGTGGTTCACATTTTATTCATGGTGCTTTCCGTAAAATTCTTGCTAAGTATGATGTTAATCATAGAATTGCATCTCCTTATCACCCTCAGTCTAGTGGTCAAGTAGAATTGAGTAATAGAGAGCTCAAATTAATTTTGCAAAAGACTGTTAATAGATCTAGAAAGAATTGGTCTAAGAAACTTGATGATGCATTATGAGCATATAGAACTGCATATAAAAATCCTATGGGTATGTCTCCGTATAAAATGGTTTATGGAAAAGCATGTCACTTACCTCTCGAACTAGAACACAAGGCATATTGGGCTATTAAAGAGCTCAATTATGATTTTAAACTTGCTGGTGAGAAGAGGCTATTTGATATTAGCTCACTTGATGAATGGAGAACCCAAGCCAATGAAAATGCCAAGCTGTTTAAAGAAAAAGTTAAAGGATGGCATGACAAAAGGATACAAAAGCGTGAGTTCAATGTAGGTGATTATGTATTGCTATACAACTCTCGTTTAAGATTTTTTGCAGGAAAACTTCTCTCTAAATGGGAAGGTCCTTACGTTATCGAGGAGGTCTATTGTTCCGGTGCCATAAAAATCAACAATTTCGAAGGCACAAATCCGAAGGTGGTGAACGGTCAAAGAATTAAACATTATATCTCAGGTAATCCTATAAATGTTGAAACCAATGTTATTGAAACCGTAACCCCGGAGGAATACATAAGGGACACTTTTCGGAACGTTTCAGACTCCCAAAAGGAATAGGTATGTAGTACGGTAAGTAAACCGACTCCAAAGCAGTTTTTATGGCAATATTTCTCCGTTTTGGATTATTTAGAAAAATAGAAAAATAATTAGCAGTCCGGGAATGACACGAGGCCTCCACGAGGGTGGAGGGCGCGCCCTACCCCCTGGGAGCGCCCCGTACCTCGTGGGCACCTCGTGCGCTTTCCGGACTCCGTTTTCTTACACATTACGTATTTTGGTCGGTAAAAAATCATTATATAATCTCCCAAAGGTTTTGACTCCTGTATCACGCAAATATCTCTTGTCTTTGTTTCGAGCTGTCCTGCTGCAGATTAGAGCAACATGTCGTCCCAGGATTCGGAAGGAGAAAGCTATGTGGCTGATTACCTTGCAGATCCTAAGGTCTATGGGGATGTGGAGCATTGTGGTTGGACTTTGGAAGAAGAAGAGGACTATGAACCTAAGGGAAAGGAGGAGACGAGCTCAGATGAAGATGAAGTCCCACTACCTCAACCGGTACATGCATGTGGAGTTCAAAAAGTCAAGCCTCCCGGATAGAGTAAAGAAACCTAAGATCGAGTTTATCCCTTTTCGCCTCTTGCAGGAAAATAAGCAGGAACTATGCAAAAAGATACTGAGCCTGGAGCAAGAGATCGAGGACCTAAGGGACCAAAATTCTGTCCTCAACCGCAAATTAAGGAAGAAGCCTACGCCATCAACAAAACCATCACCTTCTCCACCAACAAAGAATAATTGAGTATCTCGTATGGGCACTTCCCTTGGCAACTGCCAAGCTTGGGGGAGTGCCCTGGTATCGTATCACCATCACTTTTATCTTTACCGTTTTTCTTAGTTTGATCCTTTTGGTAATATCTTTATCTAGTAGAATAAAAACTTTTTAGTATGATCTAGTTGCGAGTTTCACTTTATGATCCCTCTATGTAATCGAGTCATTGAGCTATATATAATAAAGATTAGTGTTGGGTCAAGGGCTTGATTATTTTGCCATGATCCTAAGTGAATAAAAGAAAAGAGAAAGAAATAAAAAGAAACAAAGGGATCATATGGATCTCATGGAGAGTAATGAGCTCACGTAGAAAAAGTATGATGAATAAAAGTTGTTGAGAGTTGACTAACATAGTTTTGGTCATCGTTGCAATTAATAGGAAGTAATAAAGAAAGAGAGGTCTTCACATATAAATATACTATCTTGGACATCTTTTATGATTGTGAGCACTCATTAAAATATGACATGCTAAAGATTTAACGTTGGACAAGGAAGACAATGTAATGGGTTATGTTTTCTTACATCTGAGATACATTATATTGTCATGGATCATCCAACATGGTTGAGCTTGCCTTTCCCCCTCATGCTAGCCAAATTCATCGCACCAAGTAGAGATACTACTTGTGCTTCCAAATACCCTTAAACCAGTTTTGCCATGAGAGTCCACCATACCTACCTATGGATTGAGCAAGACCCTCCAAGTAAGTTGTCATTGATGCAAAGCAATAAAAATTGCTCTCTAAATATGTATAACTTATTAGTGTGGGAGAAAATAAACTTTATACGATCATGTGATATGGAAGAAATAAAAGCGACAGACTTCATAATAAAGGTCCATATCACAAGTGGCAATATAAAGTGACGTTCTTTCGCATTAAGATTTTGTGCATCCAACCATAAAAGCGCATGACAACCTCTGCTTCCCTCTGCGAAGGGCCTATCTTTTACTTTTATCTCCTACCTTGCATAAGAGTCATGGTGATCTTCACCCTTCCTTTTTACATTTTATCCTTTGGCAAGCACAGTATGTTGGAAAGATCCTGGTATATATGGCTAATTGGATGTGAGTTTTCATGAACTATTATTGTTGACATTACCCTTGAGGTAAAACGTTGGGAGGCAAAACTATAAGCCCCTATCTTTTTCTATGTCCGATTAAAACTCCATACCCATAAGTATTGCATGAGTGTTAGCAATTATGAAAGACTATATGATAGTTGAGTATGTGGACTTGCTGAAAAGCTCTTATATATTGACTCTTTCCTATGTTATGATAAATTGCAATTGCTCCAATGACTGAGATTATAGGTTGTTAGTTTTCAATGAAGTTTACGATTCGTACTTGAAATTGTGATTGAATTATTACTCTAGCATGAGAAATCATATGACAAGAATTATATAAGTTGCTGTTCTAAGAATGATCATCATGCCCTCATGTCCGTATTTTATTTTTATCGATACCTCTATCTCTAAACATGTGGACATATTTTTCGATTTCGGCTTTCGCTTGAGGACAAGTGAGGTCTAAGCTTGGGGGAGTTGATACGTCCATTTTGCATCATGCTTTTATATCGATATTTATTGCATTATGGGTTGTTATTACACATTATGTCACAATACTTATGCCTATTCTCTCTTATTTTACAAGGTTTCCATAAAGTGGGAGAATGCCGGCAGCTGGGATTCTGGGCTGGAAAAGGAGCTAATATTAGAGACCTATTCTGCACAGCTCCAAAAGTCCTGAAACTTCACGGAAGACGTTCTCAGAATATATAAAAAATACTGAGCGCCAGAAGTTCACCAGGGGGGCCACACCCTGCCCACGAGGGTGGGGGGCGCGCCCTACCCCCCAGGGCGCGCCCCCTACCTCGTGGGCCCCCTGGTGGCCCTCCGATGACCATCTTCTGCTATATGAGGTCTTTCGATGAGAAAAAATCATAAGCCATCTTCTCGAATGAACCTTGGCGGAACCAATCTAGGGCTGTGGCGGAGCTGTTCTGCCGGGGAAACTTCCCTCTGGGAGGGGGAAATCATCGCCATCGTCATCACCAACACTCCTCTCATCGGGAGAGGGCAATCTCCATCAACATCTTCACCAGCACCATCTCCTCTCAAAACCCTAGTTCATCTGTTGTATCCAATTCTTGTCTCCAAGTCCGGGATTGGTACCTGTGGGTTGCTAGTAGTGTTAATTACTCCTTGTAGTTGATGCTAGTTGGTTTAATTGGTGGAAGATCATATGTTCAGATCCTATATGCATATTAATACCCCTCTAATTATGAACATGAATATGCTTTGTGAGTAGTTACGTTTGTTCCTGAGGACATGGGAGAAGTCTTGCTATTAGTAGTCATGTGAATTTGGTATTCGTTCGATATTTTGATGAGATGTATGTTGTCTCTCCTCTAGTGGTGTTATGTGAACATCGACTACATAACACTTCACCATTATTTGGGCCTAGAGGAAGGCATTGGGAAGTAATAAGTAGATGATGGGTTGCTAGAGTGACAAAAGCTTAAACCCTAGTTTATGCATTGCTTCGTAAGGGGCTGATTTGGATCCATATGTTTCATGCTATGTTTAGGTTTACCTTAATACTTTTGTTGTAGTTGCGGATGCTTGCAATAGAGGTTAATCATAAGTGGGATGCTTGTCCAAGTAAGGACAGTACCCAAGCACCGGTCCACCCACATATCAGATTATCAAAGTACCGAACGCGAATCATATGAACATGATGAAAACTAGCTTGACGATATTCCCATGTGTCCTCAGGAGCGCTTTTCTCTATATAAGAGTTTGTCCAGGCTTGTCCTTTGCTACAAAAAGGATTGGGCCACCTTGCTGCACTTCATTTACTTTTGTTACTTGTTGCTCGTTACAAATTATCCTATCACAAAACTATCTGTTACCACTTATTTCAGTACTTGCAGAGAATACCTTGCTGGAAACCGCTTATCATTTCCTTCTGCTCCTCGTTGGGTTCGACACACTTACTTATCGAAAGGACTACGATAGATCCCCTATACTTGTGGGTCATCAGCATGATGATTCCAATGACACTCACATAAAATATAATAATTGAAACATAACGGGGGCATCATGAAGCATATTACTAGCACATTTGAGTCTAACCGAATTCCTATGCATAGGGATTTTGTGAGCAAACAATGGGAGCAAGAATCAACTAGCATAGGAAGGTAAAACAAGCATAACTTCAAGATTTTCAACACATAGAGAGGAAACTTGATATTATTGCAACTCCTACAAGCATATATTCCTCCCTCATAATAATTTTCAGTAGAACCATGAATGAATTCAACAATATAACCATCACACAAAGCATTCTTTTCATGATTCATAAGCATAGAAATTTTACTACTCTCCACATAAGCAACTTTCTTCTCATTCGGAATAGTGGGAGCAGATTCAACAAAATAACTATCATGGGATTGAAAATTGAAATCAAGATGACAAGTTTCATGGTTATGATTATTCTTTATAGCATACGTGTCATCACATAGATAGGAGGCATTCTTTCATCACAGTAAATTTGCTCATCTGAACTTGGGGGACAAAAAGTATCATCTACATCAAACATAGCATCCCCAAGCTTATGGTTTTGCATATCATTAGCATCATGGATATTCAAATAATTCATACTAACAACATTGCAATCATGCTCATCATTCAAAGATTTAATGCCAAAAAATTTAATGCATTCTTCTTCTAACACCTTGGCACAATTATCGGAAACCTTATTCTCATGAAAGACATTAAAAAGATGAAGCATATGAGGCAACCTCAATTCCATTTTTTTGTAGTTTTCTTTTATAGACTAAACTAGTGATAAAACAAGAAACTAAAAGATTCAATTGCAAGATCTAAAGATATTCCTTCAAGCACTAACCTCCCTGGCAACGACGCCAAAAAAGAGTTTTGTTGACGGGATGTGAGTGTCGCTTACCTAGCCTCCCCGGCAACGGCTCTAGAAAAGAGCTTGATGTCTCCTACGCAACCTTCTTCTTATAGACTCGTGTTGGGCCTCCAAGCACAGAGTTTTGTAGGACAGTAGCAAATTTCCCTCAAGTGGATGACCTAAGGTTTATCAATCCGTGGGAGGCATAGGATGAAGATGGTCTCTCTCAAGAAACCCTGCAAACAAACAACAAAGAGTCTCTTGTGTCCCCAACACACCCAATACAATGGTAAATTGTATAGGTGCACTAGTTCGGTGAAGAGATGGTGAGACAAGTGCAATATGGATAGTAGATATAGGTTTTTGTAATCTGAAAATATAAAAACAAGGTAACTAATAGTAAAAGTGAGGAAAAATAGTATTGCAATGCTTAGAAACAAGGCCTAGGGTTCATACTTTCACTAGTGCAAGTTCTCTCAACAGTGATAACATAATTAGACCATATAACAATCCCTCAACGTGCAACAGAGAGTCACTCCAAAGTCACTAATACTGGAGAACAAACAAAGAGATTATTGTAGGGTACGAAACCAGCTCAAAGTTATTCTTTCTGATCGATCTATTGGGTTATTCCTATAAGTGTCACAAACAACACTAAAGTTCGTACTAAAATAACACCTTAAGGCACACATCAACCAAAACCCTAATATCACCTAGATACTCCAATGTCACCACAAGTATCTGCGGGTTTGATTATATGATATGCATCACACAATCTCAGATTCATCTATTCGAACCAACACAAAGAACTTCAAAGAGTGCCCCAAAGTTTCTACCGGAGAGTCAAGACGAAAACGTGTGCCAACGCCTATGCATAAGTTCACAAGGCCACAAAACCCGCAAGTTGATCACCAAAACATACATCAAGTAGATCACGTGAATATCCCATTGTCACCACAGATAAGCACGTGCAAGACATATATCAAGTGTTCTCAAATACTTAAAGACTCAATCCGATAAGATAACTTCAGAGGGAAAACTCAATCCATTACAAGAAGGTAGAGGGGAGAAGCATCATAAGGTCCAACTATAATAGCAAAGCTCACGGTACATCAAGATCGTGCCAAATCAAGAACACGAGAGAGAGAGAGAGAGAGAGATCAAACACATAGCTACTGGTACATACCCTTATCCCGGAGGGTGAACTACTCCCTCCTCATCATGGAGAGCATCGGGATGATGAAGATGGCCACCGGTGATGATTCCCCCCTCTGGTAGGGTACCGGAATAGGGTCCCGATTGGTTTTTGGTGGCTACAGAGGCTTGTGGCGGTGCAACTCCTGATCTTGGTTCTGTTCTGGAGGTTTGGGGATATATAATAGGTGGTGGTGTCGAGAACAAGTCAAGGGGGTCCACGAGGGGCCCACAAGGTCGGGGGGCGCGTCCTAGGGGGGCGCCCCACCCTTGTGGTGGCTTCGGGACTCCTCTGGTGCATCTCTGGTACTCCGTGGGCTTCTTTTGGTCCATAAAGAATCATCATAAAGTTTCAGGTCAATTGGACACCGTTTGATATTCCTTTTTTGCGAAACTCAAAAACAAGGAAAAACAGAAACTGGCACTGGGCTCTGGGTTAATAGGTTAGTCCCAAAAATCATATAAAATAGCATATAAAACATCCAAGATTTATAATATAATAGCATGGAACAATCAAAAATTATAGATACGTTGGAGACGTATCAGGGGGACACCCAGGTGCCCACTAGGCACCAGGGCGCGCCACCCCCTGCAGGCGCGCCCTGGTGGGTAGTGGGCTCCCTGGCCCACCTCTGGTGCCCATCCTCTGGTACATAAGGTCTTTTGACCTAGAAAAATAAGGAGAGGAATTTTGGAACGGAGCGCCGCCGTCTCGAGGTGGAACTTGGGTATGAGCACTTTTGCTCTTCGACGGAGCGATTCTGCTGGGGATACTTCCCTCCGGGAGGGGGAAATCAAAGCTATCGTCACCACAAACAAACCTCTCACCTTGGCAGGGTATATATTCATAACATCTTCAAAAGCACCATCTCATCTGAAAAAACCCTAGTTCATCTCTTGTGTTCAATCTTTGTATCAGAACCTCAGATTGGCACCTGTGGGTGACTCATAGTGTTGATTACATCTTGTAGTTGATGCTAGCCGGTTTATTTGGTGGAAGATTATATGTTTAGATCCATTATGATATTTATTACTCCTCTGATCTTGAGCATGCATATGTTGTGTCCATAGTTACTTTCGTTCTTGAGGACACGGGAGAAGTCATGTTGCAAGTAATCATGTAAATTTGATATTCGTTCGATATTTTGATGATATGTATGTTGTGGTTCCTTAGTGGTGTTATGTGAACGTTGACTACATGAAACTTCACCATCTTTGGGCCTAAGGGAGTGCACCGTATAGTAGTTATTAGATGTTGGGTTGCTAGAGGGACAGAAGCTTAAACCCTAGTTTATGCGCTATTCCATAAGGGGCTGATTTGGATCCACATGTTTAATGCTACGGTTAGATTTTATCTTAATTCTTTTTTCATAGTTGCAGATACTTATGAGAGGGATTAATCATAAGTGGGAGGCTTGTTCAATTAAGAACATCACCCAAGCACCGGTCCACCCACATATCAAATTACTAAAGTAGCGAACGAGAATCAAACCAACATGATGAAAGTGACTAGATGAAATTCACGTGTACCCTCAAGTATGTTTACTTGCTATAAGAGATTGTTTTGGCCTGTCCTTTGCTACAAAAAGGATTGGGCTACCTTGCTGCACCTATTGTTACTATTGCTACTTGTCACTTGTTACAAATTATCTTGTTATTAAACTACATGTTACCGATAATTTCAGTGCCTGCAGAAATTACCTTGCTGAAAACCACTTGTCATTTCCTTCTGCTCCTCGTTGGGTTCGACACTCTTACTTATCGAAAGGACTATGATTGATCCCTATATTTGTGGGTCATCAATACCAAGGGGGTACAGTTGTCACATTACCAAATTTAGTTAGGTCTACCTATTTTTAGATACTTTCCCTCATAAGCATGGTTTCTGTTCAACTCATGAGTAGACTTTTCTACTTATGAACCAATCATGAAATCCATCAGCATTTATGTTAAAATCCACATGCAGAGAATCTTCACAACTTAACCAAACACTTGAATGACATGTATGTTTGATACACTTCAAATTTGAGAACCATGCCATAATTTCTTTGGATCCTTGCGGAAGCATGATGCGGAGGTACTTGTCCTTCTGAACATAGGGGAGATGCAGAGATTCCTGGTGTCCAAACACTTCTGGCATTGCATATTGAAACCCTCGATTATTTCAAAATATCATCTAGAGGGGTTTCGTAGTGGATTAAGTTGATTTGCATCGGATAAGTATGAAGACTTGCCTTTATTTGGTCCGAACCCGACGGCGTAGGGTTTTTATTTTTGGTACGAGAAGTCATGAACCACGGCAAGCGTTGCCGACAGGTAGTGATACGTCTCCAACGTATCTATAATTTTTGATTGTTCCATGCTATTATATTATTTGCTTTGGATGTTTTATATGCATTAATATGCTATTTTATATGGTTTTTGGGACTAACCTATTAACCTAGAGCCCAGTGCCAATTCCTGTTTTTTCCTTGTTTAGAGTTTTGCAGAAAAGGAATACCAAACAGAATAAAACTTTCGCGATGATTTTTCTTGGACCAGAAGACACCCAGGAGACTTGGAGTGCAAGTCAGAACAGCCACGAGGCGGCCATAAGGGTCGAGGGTGCGTCTAGGGGGTAGGGCGCGCCCCCCAACCTTGTGGGCCCCTCGTTGACCCCTTGACCTAGATCTTCTTCCTAATATTCTCAAATACCCTGAAAACTTCCAGGGGAGCCACAAAACCACTTTTCCACCGCCGCAACCTTCTGTACCCGTGAGTTCCCATCTAGGGGCCTTTTCCGGCATCCTGCCGTAGAGGGATTCGATCACAGAGGGCTTCTACATCAACACCATTGCCTCTCTGATGAAGCGTGAGTAGTTTACCACAGACCTACGGGTCCATAGCTAGTAGCTAGATGGCTTCTTCTCTCTCTTTGATTCTCAATAGCATGTTCTCCTTGATGTTCTTGGCAATCTATTCGATGTAATACTCTTTTTGTGGTGTGTTTGCCTAGATCCGATGAATTGTGGATTTATGACCAGCTTATCTATGAATATTATTTGAATGTTCTCTGAATTCTTTTATGCATGATTTGATATCTTTGCAAGTCTCTTCGAACTATCGATTTGGTTTGGCCAACTAGATTGGTTTTACTTGCAATGGGAGAAGTGCTTAGCTTTGGGTTCAATCTTGCGGTGTCCTTTCCCAGTGACAGTAGGGGCAGCAAGGCACGTATTGTATTGTTGTCATCGAGGATAAAAAGATGGGGTTTTCATCATATTGCTTGAGTTAATTCCTATACATCATGCCATCTTGCTTAATGCGTTACTCCGTTCTTTATGAACTTAATACTCTAGATGCATGCTGGATAGCGGTCAATGTGTGGACTAATAGTAGTAGATGCAGAATCGATTCGGTCTACTTGATACGGACATGGTGCCTATATTCATGATCATTGCCTTAGATATCATCATAACTTTGCACTTTTCTATCAATTGCTCGGTAGTAATTTATTCACCCACCGTAATAATTTCTATCTCAAGAGAAGCCTCTAGTGAAACCTATGGCCCTCGGGTCTATTTTCCATCATATAAGTTTTCGATCTATAATTCTAGTTTCCTATTTACTTTCTCTGCAATCTTTTACTTTCCGTTCCATAAACCAAAAATACCAAAAATATTACTTTACCGTTTATCCATCTATATCAGATCTCACTTTGCAAATAACCGTGAAGGGATTGACAACCCCTTTATCGCGTTGGGTTCAAGTTGGTGTTTGTTTGTGCAAGTATTCGGTGGCTTGCTGTGTTGTCTCCTACTGGATTGATACCTTGGTTCTCAAAAGCTAAGGGAAATATTTACTCTACTTTGTTGCATCACCTTTCCTCTTCAAGGGAAAAACCAACGCAAGCTCAAGAGGTAGCAGGCGGCTAGCCTAGTCGCGTGTTAGATCAAGGGGAAAGATCACAACAATCCTTGTTGGCATAGATGAAGCTGCGGCCAAGTATGGCCACGATAATCGCCGACGAAAGGCGGTAACATGGGGCGAGAGATTAGATTTGGGACTATACGTTGGCGAGTGGGGGTTTTCAGTGAAGGAGATGAACAGAGACGGCGAAGCTGATGGGACTATACATGGGTGACCCTATGGTTTTGGGCCCACTTGTTAGCTGTAGCATAGAAATATAAGGATAAAATTGCAACATAAATTTTTGTAATCAAGTGATAAGGAAAATATATGTAAATCATAAGATCATGTATGAAAAACCTTTTATTCTTTTTAACTTTTGCAATTGAAATAAAATCAAAATGGAGCAGACTTTGTGGGACATTTTCATGAATGTCATTCATGGAAAGTCAATAAAATAAATGAAATACATTCCCAAAATTTTAAAAACAAGAACTTCGAAATTATTTTATAAGATGTGACTAGCCTTTACAAACATTTAGACAATGTTTATAATGACCTATCACATCGATTAAATCAACCTCGAGGTATAGCCACTTCCCAGTCGGTCATACATCCTCAGTCTGCTCTAGCCACAACACACTTAACGTTTAAGTTCTTTTTGGAATGAGGTACCGAAAGGGAAGATGCATCTTGCTAGTATTGGTTGCCAATTATACATATAACACTTATTAAAATGCCATATACTGAAGGAAATATGCCCTAGAGGCAATAATAAAGTTGTTATTTATATTTCCTTATATCATGATAAATGTTTATTCTTCATGCTAGAATTGTATTAACCGGAAACTTAGTACATGTGTGAATACATAGACAAAACAGAGTGTCCGTAGTATGCCTCTACTTGACTAGCTCGCTAATCAAAGATGGTTAAGTTTCCTGACCATAGACATGTGTTGTCATTTGATGAACGTGATCACATCATTAGAGAATGATGTGATCGACAAGACCCATCTGTTATCTTAGCATGATGATCGTTTAGTTTTATTGCTATTGCTTTCTTCACAACTTATACATGTTCCTCTGACTATGAGATTATGCAACTCCCGAATACCGGAGGAACACCTTGTGTGCTATCAAACGTCACAACATAACTGCGTGATTATAAATATGCTCTACAGGTGTCTCTGATGGTGTTTGTTGAGTTGGCATAGATCGAGATTAGGATTTGTCACTCCGACTATCGGAGAGGTATCTCTGGGCCCTCTCGGTAATGCACATCATTATGAGCCTTGCAAGCAATGTGACTAATGAGTTAGTTACGGGATGATGCATTATGGAATGAGTAAAGAGACTTGCCGGTAACGAGATTGAACTAGGTATGATGATACCGACGATCGAATCTCGGGCAAGTAACATACCGATGACAAAGGGAACAACGTATGTTGTTATGCGGTTTGACTGATAAAGATCTTCGTAGAATATGTAGGAGCCAATATGAGCATCCAGGTTCCACTATTGGTTATTGACCGGATATGTGTCTTGGTCATGTCTACATAGTTCTCGGACCCATAGGGTCCGCACGCTTAATGTTCGATGACGATTTGTATTAGAGTTATGTGATTTGATACCGAAGGTTGTTCGGAGTCCCGAATGAGGTCACGGACATTACGAGGAGTGTCGAAATGGTCGAGATGTAAATATTCATATATTGGAAGGCTATATTCGGACATCGGAAAGGTTCCGAGTGATTTGGGTATTTTTCGGAGTATCGGGGAGTTGCGGGAATTCACGGGAGAAGTGATTGGACTTATTGGGCCATACAGGAAAAGAGGAGGCAGGCCAAGGGGAGGTGACGCGCCCCCCATGGGTCCAAATTGGACTAGGGGGAAGGGGGTGGCGCCCCCCTTGCCTTTTTCCTATTCCCTCTCTCTCTCTCCCTCTTTCCTTCTCTCCTACTCCGAAAAGGAAAAGGATTCCTACTAGGACTTGGAAGTCCTAGTAGGACTCCATACTCTTCGGGCGCCCCTAGGGGGCCGACCTCTCTCCCTCCCTCCTTTATATACGTGGGCAGGGGGCACCCCAAAGACACACAAGATCAATTGTCTTAGCCGTGAGCGGTGCCCCCCTCCACAGTTACATACCTCCGTCATATCGTCGTAGTGCTTAAGCGAAGCCCTGCACCGGTAACTTCATCATCACCGTCGCCACGCCGTCGTGCTGACAGAACTCTCCCTCATCCTCAACTAGATCAAGAGTTTGAGGGATGTTATCGAGATAAACGTGTGCTGAACACGGAGGTTCCGTACTTCGGTGCTAGGATCAGTTGGATTGCGAAGACGTTCGACTACAGCAACCGTGTTACTAAACGCTTCCGCTTTCGGTCTACGAGAGTATGTGGACACACTCTTCCCTCTCGTTGCTATGAATCTCGTAGATAGCTCTTGCGTGATCGTAGGAATTTTTTTGAAATACTGTGTTCCCCAACAATGGCATCCGAGCCAGGTCTATGCGTAGATGTTATATGCACGAGTAGAACACAAAGAGTTGTGGGCAATAATAGTCATACTGCTTACCAGCAACGTCTTACTTTGATTCGGCGGTATTGTTGGATGAAGCGGCCCGGACCGACATTACATGACCGCGTTCATGAGACTGGTTCTACCGACGTGCTTCGCACACAGGTGGCTGGCGGGTGTCTGTTTCTCCAACTTTAGTTGAATCGAGTTTGCCTACGCTCGGTCCTTTTTGAAGGTTAAAACAACACACTTGACGGAAAAACATTGTGGTTTTGATGCGTGGCTAAGAACGGTTCTTGCTAGAAGCCCGTAGCAGCCATGTAAAACTTGCAACAACAAAGTAGAGGACGTCTAACTTGTTTTTGCAGGGCATGTTGTGATGTGATATGGTCAAGACGTGATGCGATATAAATTGTTGTATGAGATGACCATGTTTTGTAAAAGTTATCGGCAACTGGCAAGAGCCTTATGGTTGTCGCTTTATTGTATGAAATGCAATCGCCATGTAATTGCTTTACTTTATCACTAAGCAGTAGCGATAGTCATAGAAGCAATAGTTGGCGAGACAACAACGATGCTACGATGGAGATCAAGGTGTCAAGCCGGTGACGATGGTGATCATGATGGTGCTTTGGAGATGGAGATCAAAGGCACAAGATGATGATGGCCATATTATATCACTTATTTTGATTGCATGTGATGTTTATCTTTTATGCATCTTATTTTGCTTAGTACAGTGGTAACATTGTAAGATGATCCCTCACTAAATTTAAAGGTATAAGTGTTCTCCCTGAGTATGCACCGTTGCTATAGTTCATCATGCCAAGACACCTCATGATGACCGGGTGTGATAAGCTCTAGGTTCACATACAACGGGTGCAAGCCACTTTTGCACATGCAGAATACTCGGGTTAAACTTGACGAGCCTAGCATATGCAGATATGGCCTCGGAACACTGAGACCGAAAGCTCGAACGTGAATCATATAGTAGATATGATCAACATAGTGATGTTCACCATTGAAAGCTACTCCATCTCACGTGATGATTGGACATGGTTTAGTTGATATGGATCACGTGATCATTTAGATGACTAGAGGGATGTCTATCTAAGTGGGAGTTCTTAAGTAATATGATTAATTGAAATTTAATTTATCATGAACTTAGTCCTGATAGTTTTTCCATATCTATGTTGTAGATCAATAGCTCGCGTATAGCTCCGCTTTTTATTTTTGATATGTTCCTAGAGAAAAATAAGTTGAAAGATGATAGTAGCAATGATGCGGACTGGGTCCGTGATCTGAGGATTATCCTCATTGTTGCATAGAAGAATTATGTCCTTGATGCACCGCTAGGTGACGGACCTATTGCAGGAGCAAATGCAAACGTTATGAACATTTGGCAAGCTCGGTACGATGACTACTTGATAGTTTAGTGCGCCATGCTTTACGGCTTAAAACCGGGACTTCAAAAATGTTTTGAATGCCAAGGAGCATATAAGATGTTCCAAGAGCTGAAATTGGTATTTTAGACTCATGCCCGAGTCGAGAGGTATGATACCTCTGACAAGTATTTTGCCTACAAGATGGAGGAGAATAGCTCAACCAGTGAGCATGTGCTCAGAATGTCCGAGTACTACAATCGCTTGAATCAAGTGGGAGTTAATCTTCCAGATAAGATAGTGATTGACAATGTTCTCTAGTCACTATCACCAAGTTACTGGAACTTCGTGATGAACTATAATATGCAAGGGATGATGAAACGATTCCCCGAGCTCGTCGTGATGCTGAAATCGGCGAAGGTAGAAATCAAGAAAAGCATCAAGTGTTGATGGTTGACAAGACCACTAGTTTCAGTAAATGGGCAAGGGAAAGAAAGGGAACTTCAAGAAGAATGTCAAGGAAGTTGCCACTCCCATGAAGAAGCCCAAAGCTAGACCCAAGCCTGAAACTGAGTGCTTCTACTTCAAAGGAAATGGTCACTAGAGGGTCGGCCTCTCTCCCTCCCTCCTCTTGGCGCTCCATACTCTTGGCGCTCCCCTAGGGGGGCGGCCTCTCTCCCTCCCTCCTTTATATATGTGGGCAGGGGGCACCCCAAAGACACACAACATCAATTGTCTTAGCCGTGTGCGGTGCCCCCCTCCACAGTTACACACCTCGGTCATATCGTCGTAGTGCTTAGGCGAAGCCCTGTGTCGGTAACTTCATCATAACCATCGCCACGCCGCCGTGCTGACGAAACTCTCCCTCATCCTCAACTAGATCATGAGCTTGAGGTACGTCATCGAGCTGAACATGTGCTGAACGCGGAGGTGTTGTACGTTTGGTGGTAGGATTAGTTGGATCGTGAAGACGTTCGACTACATCAACCGCGTTACTAAACGCTTCCGCTTTCAGTCTATGAGGGTACTTGGACACACTCTCCCCTCTCGTTGCTATGCATCTCCTAGACAGCTCTTGCGTGGTCATAGGAATTTTTTTGAAATACTACGCTGCCCAACATATACATTCTTCAAAAATTGACCAAACTCATATCACATTTTTGAAAACATGTCTTGAAGTAATTCCATAGACTTTCTAGAATCAAGTAAAGATATCTTGAAACACCAAAAAATCATTGTCAAAATTGTGAAAGGAATGAATAGGTTATTAATTTGATAGACATGACTAAAAAGTTGACCAAAAAATCATTCTTAAAATTTTGAGCACAAGTACTTGGAGGTTAATTTTGAAGGAAATATGCCTTAGAGGCAATAATAAAGTTGTAATTTATATTTCCTTATTCGTGATAAATGGTTATTATTCATGCTAGAATTGTATTGATCGGAAACCCAAATACATGTGTGAATACATAGACAAACACTGTGTCCCTAGTGAGCCTCTACTTGACTAGCTCGTTGATCGAAGATGGTTAAGGTTTCCTAGACATGAACATGAGTTTTCATTTGATAACGGGATCACATCATTAGGAGAATGATGTGATGGACAAGACCCATCCGTTAGCTTAGCATAATGATCGTTCAGTTTTATTGCTATTCCTTTCTTCATGTCAAATACATATTCCTTCAACTATGAGATTATTCAACTCCCAGACACCGGAGGAATACCTTGTGTGCTATCAAACATCACAACGTAACTGGGTGTTTATAAAGATGCTCTACAGGTATCTCCGAAGGTATTTGTTGGGTTTCCGTAGATCGAGATTAGGATTTGTCACTCCGAGTATCTGAGAGGTATCTCTGGGCCCTCTCGATAATACACATCATAAGAAGCCTTGCAAGCAAAGTGACTAATGAGTTAGTTGCAGGATGATGTATTATGGAACAAGTAAAGAGACTTGCCGGTAACGAGATTGAACTAGGTATGAAGATACCAACGATCGAATCTTGGGCAAGTAACATACCGATGGACAAAGGGAATTGTGTATGTTGTCATTACTATTCGATCGATCGATCTTCGTAGAATATGTAGGAGCCAATATGAGCATCCAGGTTCTGCTATTGGTTATTGACTGGAGAGGTGTCTCGGTCATGTCTACATAGTTCTCGAACTCGTAGGGTCCGCATGCTTATCGTTCGATGACGATATAGTATTATATGAGTTATGTGATTTGGTGACCGGATGTTGTTCGGAGTCCCGTATGAGATCACAGACATGTCGAGGAGTCTCGAAATGGTAGAGAGGTAAAGATTTATATATAGGATGATAGTATTCGGACACCAGAAGTCTTCCGGAGGGTATCAGGTACATATAGGGTCACCGGAAGGGGTTCCACACACCCCCGGCAAAGATATGGGCTTAACGGCCCAAGGGAGGGACAGACCAGCCCACAAGGGGCTGGTGCGCCCCTCCACCAAGCTGGCCAGTCCTAGGGAAAGGAAAGGGGGGAGGGAAAGTCCCTCCTTCCTTCCCCTCCCGAAGGGAGAAAGGAAAGGGGGGCGACACCTCCCCTTCCTTCACGTGGCGCCTATAAAAGGAGGGGGCGAACTAGGGAAGGAGCCCAAGTGGGATTCGACAACACTTGGGGCGCCCCTTGGCCTCTCCCCCTCCCTCCCACTGATGTCTACTACGCAACTTTATTCTTGTAGACACGTGTTGGGCCTCCAAGCGCAGAGTTTTATAGGACAGTAGCAATTTTCCCTCAAGTGGATGACCTAAGGTTTATCAATCCGTGGGAGGCATAGGATGAAGATGGTCTCTCTCAAACAACCCTGCAATCAAATACAAGAAATCTGTTGTGTCCCCAACACACCCAATACAATCGCAAATTGTATAGGTGCACTAGTTCGGCGAAGAGATGGTGATAAAAGTGTAATATGGATAGTAGAAATATATTTTTATAATCCTAATAAATAAAAACAGCAAGGTAGCAAATAGTAAACAGACACAAAAATGGTATTGCAATGCTTGGAAATGAGGCCTAGGGTCCGTACTTTCGCTAGTGCAATCTCTCAACAATGCTAATATAATTGGATCATATAACTGTCCCTCAACGTGAACGAAGAATCACTCCAAAGTTCCTATCTAGCGGAGAACATTAGACGGAATTGTTTGTAGGGTACGAAACCACCTCAAAGCTATTCTTTCCGATCAATCTATCCTAGATTTCGTACTTAAATAACACGAAGCTATTCTTTTCGATCGATCTAACCAAGAGTTCGTACTAAAATAAAACCAAAGCAAATTCAAATTCATAATATTCAATCCAACACAAAGCACTTCAAAGAGTGCCCCAAGATTTCTACCGGAGAAACAAAGACACGAATGTGCATCAACCCCTATGCATAGATTACCCCAAAGTCACCTCGGGAATCCGCGAATTGAGTGCCAAAACATATATCAAGTGAATCAATACAATACCCCATTGTTACCATGAGTATTCAATTGGAAGGCATATATCAAGTGTTCTCAAATCCATAAAAGTCTTCAATCCAATAACCACGAAATCTCAAAGGGAAAAACTCAATTCATCACAACAAGATAGAGAGGGGAAAACACCATATGATCCGACTATATTAACAAAGCCCGTGATACATCAAGATCGTAACATCGCAAGAACACGAGAGAGAGATTAAACACATAGCTACTGGTACAAAGCCTCAGCCCCGAGGGTGGACTACTCCCTCCTCATCGTGGTGGCCGCCGGGATGATGAAGATGGCCACCGGAGATGATTCCCCCAAGCTTAGTTGCTTCGATCTTCCTTGAATATTATCTTGGGGTGCTTTGGGCATGCCCAAGCTTAGAGTCTTATCACTCTTTATTCTCCTCATATCGACATCTCACCCAAAACTTGAAAATTTCAATCACACAAAACTTAACGGAACTTCGTGAGATAGGTTAGTATGATAAAGAGTGAAAAATTTCACTTTAGTACTGTCAAAGACAAGATTCATAATTGTTTCCACACAATGACTACTGTAGCGTATCATTTCCACAATTTATATTGAGCAATATAAGCCATAAAACTAGAAAACAAGCAAACTATGCATTGAAAACGGAATCTATCAAAAACAGAACAGTCTGTAGTAATTTGTACTCCAACCATACTTCTGCAACTCCAAAAATTCTAAAAAAATAGGAAAACCTAGGTAATTTGTGTATTAATCTTCTGCAAAACAAATTAGCATTTTATCATGCTTATGTTAAAAATGATAATTGTTTTCATGAGCATGAAAGATTCTATTTTTCAGCAAGATCAAATCAACTATCACCGTAAGCCATCCCAAAGGTCTTACCTGGAACTTTATTGAAACGAAAGCAATAAAACATGATTACTATAGTAGCCTAATCATGTGAACATAGAAAAACTGTAGGTAAAAGTTGTGGGTTGTCTCCCAACAAGCGCTTTTCTTTAATGTCTTTTTAGCTAGGCATGATGATTTCAATGATGCTCGCATAAAAGATAAGGATTGAAACATAAAGAGAGCATCATGAAGCATATGACTAGCACATTTAAGTCTAACCCACTTCCTATGCATAGGGATTTTGTGAGCAAACAACTTATGGGAACAAGAATCAACTAGCATAGGAAGGCAAAAGAAGCATAACTTCAAAATTTTCAACATAAAGAGAGGAAACTTGATATTATTGCAATTCCTACAAGCATATGTTCCTCCCTCATAATAATTTTCAGTGGCATCATGAATGAATTCAACAATATAACCATCACATAAAGCAATCTTTTCATGATACATAAGCATAGAAATTTTGTTACTCTCCACATAAGCAAATTTATTCTCATCAATAGTAGTGGGAGCAAACTCAACAAAATAACTATCATGAGAGTGAAAATTAAAATCATGACGACAAGTTTCATGGTTATCATTATTCTTTATAGCATACATGTCATCATCATAATCATCATAGGTAGCAACTTTGTTATCATAGTCAACTGAAGCCTCATCCAAAATGGTGGATTCATCACTAAATAAAGTCATCACCTCTCCAAATCCACATTCATCATTATAATCATCATAAATAGGAGGCATGCTTTCATCATAATACATTTTCTTATCAGAACTCAGGAGACTAAAAATATCATATTCATCAAACAGAGCATCCCCAAGCTTATAGCTTTTCATATCATTAGCATCATGGATATTCAAAGAATTCATACTAGCAATATTGCAATCATGCTCATCATTCAAATCTTTTGTGACGAACATTTTATTGACTTCTTCTTCTAAAAATTCAGCACAATTTTCCGAACCATCATTTTCAAGAAATATATTATAAAGATGATCAATAATATGATGCAACCTCAATTCCCTTTTTTGTAGTTTTCTTTTTATAAACCAAACTAGTGATAAAACAAGAAACTAAAAGATTCAATTGCAAGATCTAAAGATATACCTTCATGCACTCACCTCCCCGGCAACGGCGCCATAAAAGATCTTGATGTCTACTACGCAACTTTATTCTTGTAGACATGTGTTGGGCCTCCAAGCGCAGAGTTACGTAGGACAGTAGCAATTTCCCCTCAAGTGGACGACCTAAGGTTTATCAATCCGTGGGAGGCGTATGATGAAGATGGTCTCTCTCAAACAACCTTGCAATCAAATACAAGAAATCTCTTGTGTCCCCAACACACCCAATACAATGGCAAATTGTATAGGTGCACATGTTCGGCGAAGAGATGGTGATAAAAGTGTAATATGGATGGTAGAAATATATTTTTATAATCTGAATAAATAAAAACAGCAAGGTATCAAATAGTAAACGGGCACAAAAATGGTATTGCAATGCTTGAAAATGAGGCCTAGGGTCCGTACTTTATCTAGTGCAATCTCTCAACAATGCTAATATAATTGGATCATATAACCGTCCCTCAACATGCAACGAAGAATCACTCCAAAGTTCCTATCTAGTGGAGAACATAAGATGAAATTGTTTGTAGGGTACGAAACCACCTCAAAGCTATTCTTTCCGATCAATCTATCCTAGAATTCGTACTAAAATAACACGAAGCTATTCTTTCCGATCGGTTTAACCAAGAGTTCATACTAAAATTACACCAATGCAAATTCAGATTCATAATATTCAATCCAACACAAAGAACTTCAAAATGTGCCCCAAGATTTCTACTAGAGAAACAAAGACAAGAACTTGCATCAACCCCTATGCATAGATTACCCTAATGTCACCTCAGGAATCCATGAGTTGAGTGCCAAAACATATATCAAGTGAATCAATACGATACCCCATTGTCACCACGAGTATTCAATTGCAAGACATATATCAAGTGTTCTCAAATCCATAAAAGTATTCAATCCGATAACCACGAAATCTCAAAGGGAAAAACTCAATTCATCACAACAAGATAGAGAGGGGAAAACACCATATGATCCGACTATATTAACAAAGCCCGCGGTACATCAAGATCATAACATCTCAAGAACACGAGAGAGAGAGAGAGAGATTAAACACATAGCTACGGGTACAAACCCTCAGCCCCGAGGGTGGACTACTCCCTCCTCATCGTGGTGGCTGCTGGGATGATGAAGATGGTCACCCGAGATGATTCCCCCCTACGGCAGGGTGCCAGAAAGGGTCTAGATTGATTTTCGATGGCTAGAGAGCCTTGCGGCAGCGGAATTTCCGATCTAGGTTAACCCCGAAGGTTTTTGGAATATTTGTGAATTTATTGGGTAAAGAGGGGGTGCGCGCGCGGGGGGGGGCATCGAGGTGGGCACAACCCACCTGGGCCCCCAGGCGCACCCTGGTGGGTTGTGCCCCCCTCGGGGCACCCGCTGGTGCTGCTTTGGCCCATCCTGGGTGTTCTGGTCCATAAAAAATCTCCAAAAAGTTTCGCGATGTTTGGACTCCATTTGATATTGATTTCCTACGATGTAAAAACAAGCAAAAAACAGCAACTGGCACTGGGCACTAGGTCAATAGGTTAGTCCCAAAAAATGATATAAAGTTGCTGTAAAATGATTGGAAAACATCCAGGAATGATAATATAACAACAAGAATACTTCATAAATTATAGATACATTGGAGACGTATCAGCATCCCCAAGCTTAATTCTTACTCGTCCTCGAGTAGGTAAATGATAAAAGAAATAATTTATGAAGTGTGAGTGCTAGTAAAGTGCATAAGTTTGATCAATGGCCATTTCAATCACTTTCCCTAGCATCATGACAACAATTATTTCTCATAATATTTCTCATGTTATAGTAGCAACCAATTCACATGTTAAGGATCAAACAATGAATTCTCTTGAAACTCAACAACCTATGTTCTCGGTCACCAAGCAATTGCAATTCAACTTATTCAATGGAGTTTAAGTAAGAGCTCCACATACTCAACCATCCTATAGTCTTCTATGATTGCTAACACTCACTACATACACATGAGAAAAATGTTTCAACCGGACACATAGGAAGATAGGGGCTTATTGTTTTTCCTCCCAACGTATTCACCTCAAGGGTGATGTCAACAATAATAAATCATGCTACCCATATCCAACTGGATATATGTGCCTAGATCTTTGCTCGCCACATGATGCTTGCCAAAAGAGAAAAATAAAAAGGAATAGAGAGAAGAACTTTGACTCTTTGCATAAAAGTAAAAGATAGGCCCTTCGCAGAGGGAAGCAGAGGTTGCCATGTGCTTATTTGTTTGTATGCTCAACCCCTTAGTGCAAAAGAACGTCACGTTATATTTCCCCTTATGAGAGCAACCTTTATTATGCAGTCTGTCGCTTTTATTCTTTGCCATCACAAGTTCGTACAATGCTCAATTTTCTCTTACACTAAATGATCTAACACTTTTAGAAGAATTTTTTTGCCTTATTGCACCGATGACAACTTACTTGAAGGATCTTATTCAATCCCTAGGTAGGTATGGTGGACTCTTGAAAATAAGATTTGGGTTTAAGGGTTTTTGGATGCACAGGAAGTGTCTCTACTTGGTGCGGAATTTTTGGCTAGCAAAGATGCGGGGCAAGCACCACATGTTGAAGGATATATGACAATATAACTTCTATGTGAATATGAACAAACATAAACCATTACATTGTCTTCCTTGTCCAACGTCAACAATTTTGGCATATAATATTTTGATGGGGGCTCACAATCACAAAAGATTTCTGTGATAGTGTATTTGCATGTGAAAGTTTTCTTCCTTATACTAATTATTTGTGAATTGCTTGTATGACCAATGTTGTGATTGTCAAGCCTCAAAAGATTTCACTTTCCAAACCCAATGTGAAGCTACCACTAGGCATGCTATGATTTCAACTTCATGGCATTCAATTTATTCAACAATTTACTCATAGGATATAAGTGAAGTTCAAGAGTAAATGACAAGCTATTCCAATAAGATATAAATCAAGATCATGAGCATAATATTTGTTTCTCTCAAATTAATTTAAGTTAAGCAAGAGAGAATTTCTTCAAAAATATTAAAGCACACCGTGCTCAAAAAGATATAAGTGAAGCACTGAGCAATTCTTCGTTGATGGGATGTGAATGCCGCTTACCTAGCCTCCCTGGCAATTATTTGAGGACTCTATTTTATTTAAGAACTTTCAGACCTAAGTATTTTATTAGAACAACGAGCAAAAAAATGACATTCTAAGAATAGCACACATCATGTGAAGAAGCAAAAACTTAGGCTCGACCGAGACTAACCAATAATTGTTGAAGAGGAATGGTGGGATGCCTATCGGGGCATCCCCAAGCTTAGATGCTTGATACTTCTTGAAATATTATCTTGGGGTGTCTTGGGCATCCCCAATCTTGAGCTTTTCTGTCTCCTTAATTCTTCTTATATCATGGTTTTCCTAAATCTCAAAACCTTCATCCACACAAAACTCAACAAGGACTCGTGAGATAAGTTAGTATAAACCAATGCAAAAACCTTATCATTCTCTACTGTAGAAACTCACTAAAATTATTATTCGACATTGCATACTAAATGCCTCTGCATATTTAATACTCCTATCCTCAAATATAATCAATTAAAAAGCAAACATATGCAAACAATGCAAAAATAACAACAATCTGCCAAAACAGTACAGCCTGTAAAGAATGCAAGAGTATCAATACTTACCTAACTCCAAAATTTATGAAAATTTGCCACACTGTAAAAATTTATCAGAGCCCATTTTTTAGAAAGTTTCAACATTTTATCACATTCTTACTTTTCTAGGGAATTTTTGCAACAGCGGTAAATTTTCTGTTTTCAAACAGCAACATGTATACTTGCAAAATAAGCATGGCAAAGGCTATCATTGGCACTTTTATTGAAATAAAAGATGCAAAAAATTATTCTAAATAACAGCAAACAAATCCTAACAAAATGAAATGACTCTCCAAGTAAAACTCATATCATGTGACGAATGAAAACATAGCTCCAAGTGAGGTTACCGATAATGTTGGAGACGAAAGAGGGCCTGCCTTACGGGGCATCCCCAAGCTTAGTTGCTTGGATATTCCTTGAATATTACCTTGGAGTGCCTTGGGAATCCCCAAGATTAGGGTCTTTTCACTCTTTATTCTCCTCATATCGACATCTCACCCAAAACTTGAAAACTTCAATCACACAAAACTTAATGGAACTTCGTGAGATAGGTTACTATGATAAAGAGCAAAACGTTTTACTTTAGTACTGTCAAAGACAAGATTCATAATTTTTTACACACAATGCCTACTGTAGCATATCATTTCCACAATTTATATTGAGCAATACAAGCCATAGAAACTAGAAAACAAGCAAACTATGCATTGAAAACAGAATCTGTCAAAAACAGAATAGTCTGTAGTAATCTGTACTCCAACCATATTTATGCTACTCCAAAAATTCCAAAAAAATAGGAAAACCTGTGTAATTTGTCTATTAATCTTCTTCAAAAACAATCATCATTTTATCACGCTTATGTTAAAAATGATAATTGTTTTCCTGAGCGCAAAAGTTTCTGGTTTTCAGCAAGATCAAATCAACTATCACCGTAATCCATCCCAAAGCACTTACTTGGCACTTTATTGAAACAAAAGCAATAAAAAATGATTACTACAGTAGCCTAATCATGTTAACACACAAAAACAGTAGGTAAAAGTGTTGGGTTGTCTCCCAACAAGCGATTTTCTTTAATGCCTTTTTAGCTAGGCATGATGATTTCAATGATGCTCGCATAAAAGATAAGAATTGAAACATAAAGAGAGCATCATGAAGCATATGACTAGAACATTTAAGTCTAACACACTTCTTATGCATAGGGATTTTGTAAGCAAACAACTTATGGGAACAAGAATCAACTAGCATAGGAAGGCAAAAAAGCATAACTTCAAAACTTTCAACATAAAGAGAGGAAACTTGATATTATTGCAATTCCTACAAGCATATATTACTCCCTCGTAATAATTTTCAGTTGCATCATGAATGAATTCAACAATATAACCATCACACAAAGCATTCTTTTCAGGATACATAAGCATAGAAATTTTGTTACTCTCCACATAAGCAAATTTATTCTCATCAATAGTAGCGGGAGCAAACTCAACAAAATAACTATCATGAGAGTGAAAATTAAAATCATGACGACCAGTTTCATGGTTATCATTATTCTTTATAGCATACATGTCATCACCATAATCATCATAGATAGCAACTTTGTTATCATAGTTAACTGAGGCCTCATCCAAAATGGTGGATTCATCACTAAATAAAGTCATGACCTCTCCAAATCCACTTTCATAATTATAATCATCATAAATAGGAGGCATGATTTCATCATAATAAATTTTCTTATCAAAACTTAGGGGAGTGAAAATTTCATATTCATCAAAAATAGCATCCCCAAGCTTATTGCTTTGCATATCATTAGCATCATGGATATTCAAAGAATTCATACTAGTAATATTGCAATCATGTTCATCATAAAAATATTTCGTGCCAAACATTTTATTGACTTCTTCTTCTAACAATTGAGCACAATTTTCTGAACCATCATTTTCAAGAAATATATTATAAAGATGAACAATAATATGATGCAACCTCAATTGCATTTTTTTGTAGTTTTCTTTTTATAACCAAACTAGTGATAAAAGAAGAAACTAAAAGATTAAATTGAAAGATCTAAAGATATACCTTCATGCACTCACCTCCCCTGCAACGGCGCCAGATAATAGCTTGATGTCTACTACGCAACTTTATTCTTGTAGACACGTGTTGGGCCTCCAAGCGCTGAGTTTTGTAGGACAGTAGTAATTTTCCCTCAAGTGGATGACCTAAGGTTTACCAATCTGTGGGAGGCGTAGGATGAAGATGGTCTCTCTCAAACAACCCTGCAATCAAATACAAGAAATCTGTTGTGTCCCCAACACACCCAATACAATGGAAAATTGTATAGGTGCACTAGTTTAGTGAAGAGATGGTGCACTTTTGTGTCTCCTTAATTCTTCTCATATCACGGTTTCCTAAATCTCAAAAGCTTCATCCACACTGAACTCAACAAGGACTCGTGAGATAAGTTAGTATAAACCAATGCAAAAATCTTATCATTCTCTACTGTAGCAAATCACTAAAACTATTATTCAGCATTGCGTACTAAAAGCATATGCATATTTAATACTCCTATCCTCAAATAGAATCATTAAACAAGCAAACATATGCAAACAATGCAAACATAACAGCAATCTGCCAAAACAGTGCAGTGTGTAATGAATGCAAGAGTATCAATACTTCCCTAACTCCATAATTTATGAAAATTTGCCACACTGTAGAAAATTTATTAGAGCTCATTTTGCAGAAAGTTTCAACATTTTATCACCTTCTGACTTTTCTAGGGAATTTTTGCAACAACGGTAAATTTCTGTTTTGAAACAGCAACATGTATACCTGCAAAATAAGCATGGCAAAGGCTATCATTGCCACTTTTTTTAAAATAAAAGATGCAAAAAATTATTATAAATAACTGAAAGCAAATCCTTACAAAATAAAATGACTCTCCAGGTAAAACTCATATCATGTGATGAATGAAAACATAGCTCCAAGTGAGGTTACCGATAATGTTGGAGACGAAAGAGGGGATGCCTTCCGGGGCATCCCCAAGCTTAGTTGCTTGGATCTTCCTTGAATATTACCTTGGGGTGCCTTGGGCATCCCCAAGCTTAGGGTATTGTCACTCTTTATTCCCCTCATATCGACATCTCACTCAAAACTTGAAAACTTCAATCACACAAAACTTAACGGAACTTTGTGAGATAGGTTAGTATGATAAGGAACAGAACATTTAACTTCAGTATTGTCAAAGACAAGATTCATAATTGTTTCCACACAATTCCTACTGTAGCATATCATTTCCACAATTTATATTGAGCAATATAAGCCATAGAAACTAGAAAACAAGCAAACTATGCATTGATAACAGAATCTATCAAAAACAGAATAGTCTGTAGTAATCTGTACTCCAACCATACTTCTGCAACTCCAAAAATTCTAAAAAATAGGAAAACATGTGTAATTGGTCTATTAATCTTCTGCAAAAATAATCTGCATTTTATCACGCTTATGTTAAAAATGATAATTGTTTTCCTGAGCGCAAAAGTTTCTGTTTTTCAGCAAGATCAAATCAACTATCACCGTAAGCCATCCCAAAGGTCTTACTTGGCACTTTATTGAAACAAAAGCAATAAAAAATGATTACTACAATAGCGTAATCATGTGAACACACGAAAACAGTAGGTAAAAGTGTTGGGCTGTCACCCAACAAGTGCTTTTCTTTAATGCATTTTTAGCTAGGCATGATGATTTCAATGATGCTCGCATAAAAGATAAGAATTGAAACATAAAGAGAGCATCATGAAGAATATGACTAGCACATTTAAGTCTAACCCACTTCCTATGCATAGGGATTTTGTGAGCAAACAACTTATGGGAACAAGAATCAACTAGCATAGGAAGGCAAAAAAGCATAACTTCAAAACTTTCAACATAAAGAGAGGAAACTTGATATTATTGCAATTCCTACAAGCATATGTTCGTCCCTCATAATAATTTTCAGTTGTATCATGAATGAATTCAACAATATAACCATGACATAAAGCATTCTTTTCATGATACATAAGCATAGAAATTTTGTTACTCTCCACATAAGCAAATTTATTCTCATCAATAGTAGTGGGAGCAAACTCAACAAAATGACTATCATGAGAGTAAAAATTAAAATCATGACAACAAGTTTCATGGTTATCATTATTCTTTATAGCATACATGCCATCACCATAATCATCATAGATAGCAACTTTGTTATCATAGTCAACTGAAACCTCATCCAAAATGGTGGATTCATCACTAAATAAAATCATGACTGATGAGGACATAGACCTGGGGTAGGGTAATAGGCCGGACCGATATGTCCTATCCAAGGTCACTGTCTTAGAAGCAAAGAAGATCAAGAGACGACAGGGAGGGCCCAACAAAGGTGTCGAGTACAATCCACTTGACCTACCAGTCACTCGGAGACTCCTCCTTCTTTGGTTCACTCGACCACACGATCATTCGACCATACAGGAATCCATTCGACCTGTTTGCCGTCGAGAACAGGAACAGGCAAGCGTCCACCCAGTAACCTTTAAGGCCATTAAGGCATTTAAGGCTACCATTACCAGTAATGCCATCTCTTTATGTACCTTGAACTCTTTGTAACGTGGGCTGGTTGGGGTCCTGGCGCACTCTATATAAGTCACCCCCTCCACTGAGACAAGGGTTCGCACTCCCTGTAAACACACACATACACATAATCCAGTCGACCGCCTCCGGGCACCGAGACGTAGGGCTATTACTTCCTCTACGAAGGGCCTAAACTCGTAAAACTCGTGTGTACAACTTCACCATAGCTAGGACCTTGCCTCCTCAAACCTACCCCCATTCTACTGTCAGTCTTAGATCCACGACAGTTGGCGCCCAACTTGGGGCAGGTATCTTAGCGACTTTCTGGTGGAGTTGCAATTTTTACGATTCTCATCGTCATGGTTTCTGCCGGCGGACAGGTTGAGGGCCGCGAGATCCGTCTCGGCGTGCTCGTGTTCATCGCCGACGACTCCGCCTGGCTCCAGGAAGCTCCGCTCGACGTTGATGCGCTCCCCGTCCGCGGGGCGATGCACTTTCGCGCGTGCATCCGCGGCGTCCTTCTCCGGCAACCATCGACCCAGTATTGGCCGTTTCCTATGGTGTCTTCATCCCCCGCCACTCACCGGCACAAGCGTTCCGGTCGGTCACGGCTCCAGCGGTGGGTGAGGCATGCGGTGGCCTGCCAATCAGCCACCTCACATGTCGCGGCAATCGAGCCCGACGAAACTCTCTACGGCCTGTTCGACCTGTCGACTGGCTCCGTCGAGACCGCATCCTAATGCGACAGCAGCGATCCCGCAACAAAAGTCTTGATGGTCAACGGACCACCCAGTCCTCCTAGCTTCCCCCGCAACGACAGTGGCGATGGCGATCTGTCACGCGTTCACAAGGAGTACCGCACCGAGCCCCTTTCTTCACAGCAGAGGGAAGAGCTTCGCCGCCGCAACTTGGATGCACTTCACACTCCTATCGTTGGAGAAACCCCTGAGGCCCGGGCCTTGGAGGAAGCGCGCCTGGCAAACTTGGCTGAGCGCACTCGACTGGAGAACCTGCAGCACGCACTCCACGAGCGTGCTCGGCAGCGGATCCCTGAATCCAGTCGACGACAGCTTTTTCCACCTCAAACTTAGGTATACTGCACTCTGATCCAAAATCTCACAGTCGCAGCCCGAATAGCAGAGTCAATCCAGCCTTCCCAGTCGGAGGCAGGCAGGGGTTTGATGCAGATCCGAGCCTCGCTTCGAGTAGCTGGAGAACAGAATACAGCAGTATCTCAGTCTCGGAATAGGGTTCATAGCAGGTCTGTGGTGGCGGACACAGTCCAGTCGGCTCACAGCCCAAGATCGCCTCCACGGCGTGAGGGGCGTGGGCACCGGCAGGATCAGTACAGAAACCGCGAGCAGTATGATCACCGACTCGACCACGATGACCGTCGTCGAGTGCCCACGCCTCCTTCGAGGAGTGGATCATACATGCCTCGGCGGCAGGATGACAGGCGCCCCCATAGTGGAGAGTGAAGAGTACCAGTCGACCCAAGAGAGCCAGGCTTTGATGCGAGATCTATTCTTGTTCAAGGTCTGGTTGACAGGAACAGAGCGCATAGAGAAGGTCATGACAGAGATTATCCGACTGGCAGCAGAGTGCACGTTTCCGGTCCCGAGTGTTTCAGCGGAGCCATCAGGGCCGCAATGATTCCTCCCAACTTCAGGTTGGCGACTAGAGTCAGCAAGTTCACCGGTGAGTCTAAGCCTAACACTTGGCTTGAAGATTACCGAGTGGCTGTGCAAATTGGTGGTGGCAATGATGAAGTGGCAATGAAGCACCTCCCTCTCATGTTGAAAGGCTTGGCCAGGGCGTGGCTGAATCAATTAGCACCTGGTAGCATATACAGTTGGGAAGAACTCGCCAGAGTGTTTGTTAGAACTTTTGAGGGTACTTGCAAGAGACCGGCAGGGTTGACAGAATTGCAGTGTTGTGTACAGAAACTGAATGAGACCTTGAGAGACTGTATCCAGAGATGAATCATGTTACACCATACAGTGGAGAATGTGTCGAATCACCAAGTTATTTGTGCCTTCAAGGAAGGCATTAAGTATGGGGAGTTGAATCTGAAATTCGTTCGGACAGGAGATATGACTCTGACTCAGATGATGGAGATTGCCACCAAATACGCTAACGGCGAAGAGGAAGACTGACTCCGGAGTGGCAAGCACAAAACAGTCACCCGGGACACCGGTGGAGGTACTTCCAATCGGAAACAGAAGCGTAAGGCCGAGCCAGTTGCTCCTGGTGAGGCCTTAGTTGTGGCTCAAGGAAAGTTCAAGGGGAAGCCCACAGGGCCCTGGAATCCCAAGTGAAAGATCAAGACGGAAATGATGTGTTGGATTTGCCATGTCACATTCACACCAAGAAAGATGAAGAGGGTAATTTGGTTTATCCCAAGAACACCACTCGACAGTGTCGACTCCTGATCCAGCAATTCTGAGAGAAGCAACCCAAGGAGAAGGAAAAGGAGTCGGACAAGGATGAGGACAAGGAAGAGGATGATGACTGATGAAGACATGTACCTAGGGTAGGGGCACGGACCTGTCCAAGGAGCCCCACCCTAGGACATCCCTAGGAGAAGTCACCTTTCAATCGACTTGAAGGTATCCCACTCGACCAAGAAGCTATCACTCGACCATGAAGCCAACCACTCGACCGCCAGGAGACCTATAGTCACTCCGCAGGCAAACGGTCAGCTGTTAAGTAGTCTTTATGGTCATTATAGCACTTTATTAGGGGCGTTACCAGTAACGCTCGACCTTAAATGTACCTTAAACCCTGCATTACTGAGGGCAGGAGGGGGCCGGCGAACTCTATATAAGCCACCCCCCTCCTCAGTATGAAGGGTTCGCACCCCTGTTATTCACACGCCAGTAATCCAGTCGACCGCCTCCGGGCACCGAGACGTAGGGCTGTTACTTCCTCCGCGAAGGGCCTGAACTCGTACATCTTGGTGTGTTTACAACTTCCCAATAGCTGAGATCTAGCCTCTCCATACACACCCCCCTACATCACTGTCAGAGCTAGAACCACGACAGTTGGCGCCCACCGTGGGACCGGAATCTTAGCGCTTGATTGGAGAAGTTGCGATTTTTCCGATCCCTTTGATCATGGTTTCGTGCGGAGTTTTGGTGAAGGGATGCGAGATCCGCCTCGGCATGCTCACGTTCATCGCCGACGACTCTGCCTGGCTTCAGGAGGCACCACTTGACATCGACGCGCTCCCCGTCCGCGGTGCGACGCATTTCCGCGCATGCGTTCGTGGCGTCCTCCTGCGGCAGCCGTCGACCCAGTATCGGTCGGCCCCCGTATCGTCTCCCCGCTCTGTCTCCCACCGGCGCAAGCGCTCCGGTCGGTCGAGACTTCAAAGGTGGGTGAGGCATGCCGTGGCTCGCCAGTCAGCCGCCCCGCAAGTCGCGGCAATCGAGCCCGACGAATCCCTCTGCGGCCTGTTCGACCTGTCGACTGGCTCCGCGGAGACCACATCCGAGTGCGACAGCAGCGACCCAGCGGCTGAGATCCTGGCGGTCGATGGAACGCACAGTCCTCCCGGTTTCCCTCGCGCTGATGGAGGCACGGGTGGGGGCGACCCGTCGCATCCCCACGATGAGTATCTCCCCGAACCTCTCATGTCATCACAGCGAGAGGAGCTTCGCCGCCGGAACACGGACGCCCTCCGCACCCCTATCGTCGGAGAGTCCCCCGAGGCCCGGGCCTTAGAGGACGCGCGCTTGGCTAATTTGGCCGAGCGCACTCGACTGGAGAATCTCCAGCGAGAACTCAACGAGCGAGCGCGTCAGCGGGCTCCTGAGTCTAGTCGACGCCAGCTCTTACCGCCGACGCAGGTATATCGAACCCCAGTTCAGAATTTGGCCGCTGCGGCCCGTATAGCAGAGTCAATTCAGCCCTCCCAGTCGAAGGCTGGCAGGGGCTTGTTGCAGATCAGAGCGTTGCTCCGGGCGGAGGGAAACCGGAATTCCGCCGTTTCTCAGTCGCGGAACAGGATCCACAGTCGATCTGTTGCAACAGATACAGTCCAGTCGGCTCACAGCCCACGGTCGCCCCCGAGGCGGGAGGGACGTGGCGACCGGCATGATCAGTACAGAAGGAATGAGCAGTATGATCACCGATCCGATCGTGATGATCGACGTCGAGTGCCAACCCCTCCCCCGAGGAGTGGGTCATATGCGCCTCGACATCGAGATGACAGACGCCCCCATAGCATTGGGCAGAGGATTCCCGTCGACCCCAGGGACCCGGGCTTTGACGCGAGATCTGTCCTCGTTCAAGGCTTGGTTGACAGGAACAGGGCTCATCGGGAAGGCCAGAATAGAGATGCGCCTGCCAGCAGCAGAATACGTGTTTCAGGGCCAGAGTGTTTCAGTCGAGCCATCAGGGCCGCGGTGATTCCTCCCAACTTTCGGTTGGCGACTGGAGTCAGCAAGTTCACCGGTGAGTCTAAGCCTGACACTTGGGTCGAAGACTACCGAGTGGCTGTACAGATTGGCGGTGGCAATGATGAGGTGGCCATGAAGCATTTGCCTCTCATGCTAGAGGGCTCAGCCAGAGCGTGGCTAAATCAGTTGGCACCCAGCAGCATTTACACTTGGGAGGATCTCTCCCGAGTGTTTATCACCACCTTTGAAGGAACATGCAAGTGACCTGCAGGCCTTACAGAGTTGCGATCTTGCGTGCAAAAGCCGAATGAAACCCTGAGGGAATACATCCAGAGGTGGATCACACTGCATCACTCGGTTGAGAATGTGCCAGACCATCAAGCAGTTTGTGCCTTCAAGGAAGGCGTTAAATACAAAGAGTTGAATCTGAAGTTCGGTCGAACTGGAGAGATGTCCCTGAATCAGATGATGGAGATTGCCACCAAGTACGCTAATGGTGAAGACGAGGACCGACTCCGAAGTGGCAAGCACAAGGTAGTCACCCAAGAAACCGGAGGAAACTCCAGTTGGAAACAGAAGCAGAAGGCCGAGCCATCCGCTCCTGGGGAGGCCCTGGCCGTAGCCCAGGGAAACTTCAAGGGAAAACCCAAAGGCCCCTGGAAGCCCAAGAAAGTCAAGGATCAGGATGGAAACGATGTTTTGGATCTGCCATGTCACATCCACACCAAGAAAGACGAAGAGGGTAATTTTATTTACCCAAAGCATACCACTCGACAGTGCTGGCTCCTAATCTAGCAGTTTCAAGGCAAACAGTCCAAGGATAAGGAAAAAGAGTCAGATAGAGTCGAGGACAAGGAAGACAGTGACGATGGAGACCCCCAAATCAATTCCACCCTGATGATTTTTGCTGATGTCGAAAGCAAAAGTCGACTGAAAGTCATTAACCGTGAGGTGAATATGGTTGCTCCGGCGACACCCAGTTATCTGAAGTGGTCTCAGACTGCCATCACATTCGACCAGTCCGATCATCCTACGCACATTGCCACCCCTGGGAGGCAAGCTTTGGTGGTCGACCCAGTTGTCGAAGGCACTCGACTGACCAAAGTCCTGATGGATGGTGGCAGTGGCTTGAACATATTGTATGCTGAAACATTGAAAGGGATGGGCATTCCGATGTCCAGGCTCAGTGCCAGCAACATGAGCTTCCATGGAGTCATTCCTGGAAAGAAAGCCGAGTCACTCGGCCAGATTTCTCTCGACGTGGTTTTCGGTGATTCAAAGAATTACCGCAAGGAAAAGTTGACATTTGAGGTTGTGGACTTCCAAAGTGCTTACCATGCTATCCTGGGCCGGCCGGCTTATGCACGCTTCATGGCTCGACCATGCTACGTGTATCTCAAGTTGAAGATGCCCGGCCCCAGAGGTGTGATCACCGTTACCGGCAATAGGAAGAAAGCTGAGGAGTGTTTTCAGAAAGGATCGAAGATTGCTGACGCTCAGATGGCAGTTGTTGAGCTGCAAGAGTACCAGAAGACTACTGATCCGAGTGAATTGCTACGAGCCAAGAAGCCTGCATCAGAATCTGCTTTTCAGTCGTCCGGTGAAACTAAGACAGCTCACATTCACCCGACCGACCCCGACGCTGCTCCGACTCACATCTCGACGACGCTCGACTCCAAATAGGAAGAAGCACTCATCCAGTTCCTCCGTGAGAACTGGGACGTCTTCGCATGGAAGCCTTCTGACATGCCTGGAGTTCCCAGGGGGCTGGCTGAGCACCGTCTACGAGTCAACCCGAAGTTCAAGCCCGTGAAAGAACATCTTCGACGGTCCGCCGTCCAGAAGAGGAAAGCTATTGGCGAGGAGGTGGCTCGGCTCTTAGCAGCGGAGTTCATCCGAGAGATTTACCACTCCGAGTGGCTTGCCAATGTTGTCATGGTCCCCAAGAAGGACAAGTCACTTCGCATGTGCATTGATTTCAAACATATCAATCGGGCCTACCCGAAAGATCATTTTCCCCTCCCTCGCATTGATCAAATAGTCGACTCGACTGCGGGGTGCGAGAGATTGTCTTTTCTAGATGCCTATTCCGGGTACCATCAGATCTGTCTGTATGGACCCGACGAGATCAAAACAGCTTTCATCACTCCATTCGGATGCTTCTGTTACGTCACCATGCCGTTTGGCCTCAAGAACGCCGGAGCCACGTTGATGAGAATGATTCAGAAGTGTCTACTCACTCAAATCCGGAATGTGGAGGCATACATGGATGATATTGTGGTCAAGTCACGGAAAGGTTCTGACCTGCGGGCTGACCTTGCTGAAACCTTTGCCAACCTCAGGAGGTATGATATCAAGCTCAATCCATCAAAGTGCACGTTCGGAGTTCCAGGTGGAATGTTACTCGGTTTTCTCGTTTCCGAACGGGGGATCGATGCCAATCCTGAAAAAGTTGGCACCATACTCCGGATGAAGCGCCCTATACGCGTGCACGATGTCCAAAAGCTTACAGGCTGCTTGGCCGCTCTAAGTCGATTCATTTCTCGTCTCGGTGAAAAGGCGTTGCCTCTTTACCGACTGATGAAGAAGTCTGACAAGTTCGAGTGGACTCCAGAAGCTGAAGCAGCATTTGCAGAGCTCAAAGCTCTGCTCTCCACCCAGCCGGTGCTTGCTGCCCCAATCCGCAAAGAGCCTCTGCTGCTTTACATTGCAGCCACTGGACAAGTTGTCAGTACAGTACTTACGGTCGAGCGGGAAGAAGAAGGAAAGGCCTTCAGAGTTCAGCGCCCAGTCTATTATCTGTCTGAAGTTTTGACCCCTTCAAAACAAAGATACCCTCACTATCAGAAGCTTGTATATGGGATTTACATGACCACGAAGAAGGTTGCACATTACTTCTCTGACCACTCCATTATAGTTGTCAGCGACGCCCCACTGTCAGAGATTCTGCATAACAGAGATGCAACTGGTCGAGTGGCCAAGTGGGCGATTGAACTCCTTCCCTTAGATATCAAGTTTGAAGCAAAGAAGGCTATCAAGTCCCAAGCAATCGCAGATTTCATCGCCGAGTGGATTGAACAGCAACTTCCGACTCAAGTTCACTCGGAGCACTGGACCATGTTCTTCGATGGATCTAAGATGCTGAATGGTTCCGGTGCTGGGGTAGTTCTAGTCTCCCCCCGAGGAGATAAGCTCAGATATGTTCTCCAGATTCACTTCGGTTCCTCCAATAATGAAGCAGAATATGAAGCACTTTTGTACAGGTTGTGCATGGCCATCTCACTCGGCGTCCGTCGCCTCATGGTCTATGGCGACTCAGATTTGGTGGTTAATCAGGTGATGAAGGAGTGGGACGTCAGAAGTTCGGCTATGACTGGTTATTGCAATGCAGTAAGAAAGCTAGAAAAGAAATTCGAGGGGGTAGAGCTTCATCACATCCCCCGACTGAAAAATCAAGCAGCTGACGATCTGGCAAAGATAGGCTCCAAGAGAGAAGCCATTCCCAGCAATGTGTTTTTGGAGCACATCCGCTCGCCGTCAGTCCAGGAGGATCCTTTCACAGAAGAAGCCCCACAACCGAAAAGTGCCACAGATCTGACTGAAGTCGAAGTTCCTGCTGTGGTCGACCTAATCATGGAAGTCTTGGCAATCACTCCCGACTGGACGATACCGTACATCGCGTATATCCTAAGGAAAGAACTCCCAGAGGACAAGGAAGAGGCTCGACAGATCGTCCGCCGATCCAAGGCCTTCACAGTCATAAAGGGGCAGTTGTATAGAGAAAGCGCGACTGGGATCGGTCAGAAGTGCATAACACCAGAAGAAGGTCGGATAATCCTTGATGATATCCACTCGGGGACCTGTGGTCACCATGCGTCCTCTCGGACCATTGTGGCTAAAGCATACCGAGCGGGATTTTTCTGGCCTAGAGCAAATGAGATGGCAAAAGAGATAGTCGACAAGTGTGGAGGGTGCCAGTTCTACTCCAACATGTCACACAAGCCTGCATCAGCCCTGAAGACCATTCCACTTGTCTGGCCCTTTGCTGTTTGGGGACTAGACATGGTTGGTCCACTGAGAACAGGCAGAAGTGGTTTCACTCATGTGCTTGTGGCAGTCGACAAGTTTACCAAATGGACTGAAGCTAAGCCTATCAAGAATCTTGATGCTTGCACTGCTATCAGTTTCGTCAAAGGGCTAACATTCAGATATGGAGTCCCGCATAGCATCATCACTGACAATGGGTCAAACTTCGATTCGGACAAGTTCAGAGCTTTTTGCGCCTCTCAAGGCACTCGAGTCGACTACGCATCGGTCGCCCATCCCCAGTAGAATGGACAAGCTGAAAGGGCAAATGGTCTGATTCTCAAAGGACTAAAGCCTCGACTAATGCGTGATCTCAAGCACGCGGCAGGTGCTTGGGTCGACGAGCTTCCGTCAGTTCTGTGGGGATTGAGGACCACCCCTAACCGGTCGACTGGAAGAACTCCATTCTTTCTGGTTTATGGAGCCGAAGCAGTTCTGCCAAGTGATCTTCTTCACAACGCGCCCCGAGTCGAGCTTTACACCGAAGATGAAGCAGAACAGGCCTGGCAAGACGCAGTCAACCTCCTAGAATAAGAGAGGGAGATGGCCATGATCAGATCGACCATTTATCAGCAAGACTTGCGTCGATTCCACGCCCGGAATGTGAAGAGTCGAGCCTTCCAAGAAGGTGATTTGGTCCTCCGAGTGGATCAACAGAAACCACACAAGCTTGCTCCTACTTGGGAAGGCCCCTTCATCGTCACCAAAGTCCTCCACAATGGAGCGTATCACCTCTACAATGTTGATCGCCAGATCGACGAGCCACGAGCTTGGAATGCGGAACTACTCCACCCCTTTTACACTTGAGCTCTCCCCTGGACGAGATGTAATAAGAAAAATTTCTGCAGTTTATTTTTATCAAAGACAAGAGTGTTCCAATAATTGCTGTCACTTCTGTTTGCTTATGAAATCCCCCAGTGGGTGACTTAGCTGCGAATCCGTTTCACCTAAGCTCGAAAAATCCTACCGAGTGGAGAGCCAGACTCCCACTCGGAGGCTTAGCTGCAGCCCAGCGCTTGCCTAAGTTTGAAAAAAATCCTACCGAGTGGAGAGCAATCGTCCCACTCGGAGGCTTAGCTGCAGCCCAGCACTCGCCTAAGTTTGAAAAAATCCTACCGAGTGGAGAGCAATCCTCCCACTCGGGGGCTTAGCTGCAGTCCAGTACTCGCCTAAGTTCTCTCACTTAGAGACTTAGCTGCAGTCAGGCACTCGCCTAAGTTTGAAAAATCCTACCGAGTGGAGAGCAATCCTCCCACTCGGGGGCTTAGCTGCAGTCCAGTACTCGCCTAAGTTCTCTCACTTAGAGACTTAGCTGCAGTCAGGCACTCGCCTAAGTTTGAAAAAATCCTACCGAGTGGAGAGCAAACCTCCCACTCGGGGGCTTAGCTGCAGCCCAGTGCTCGCCTAAGTGTTTAAAAATCCTACCGAGTGAAGAGCAAACCCCCCACTCAGAGGCTTAGCTGCAGCCCAGTGCTTGCCTAAGTGTTTAAAAATCCTACCGAGTGGAGAGCAAACCTCCCGCTCAGGGGCTTAGCTGCAGCCCAGTGATCGTCTAAGTGTTTAAAAATCCTACCGAGTGGAGAGCAAACCTCCCACTCGGGGGCTTAGCTGCAGCCCAACGCTCGCCTAAGTGTTTAAAAATCCTACCGAGTGGAGAGCAAACCTCCCACTCGGGGGCTTAGCTGCAGCCCAACGCTCGCCTAAGTGTTTAAAAATCCTACCGAGTGGAGAGCAAACCTCCCACTCAGGGGCTTAGCTGCAGCCCAACGCTCGCCTAAGTGTTTAAAAATCCTACCGAGTGGAGAGCAAACCTCCCACTCGGGGGCTTAGCTGCAGCCCAATGCTCGCCTAAGTGTTTAAAAATCCTACCGGGTGGAGAGCAAACCTCTCACTCGGAGGCTTAGCTACAGCCCAGTGCTCGCCTAAGTACAAGACTCAACCCTATCCGCGAGTCGACTGCTAACTTCCCCTTCGGAGCTGTGGCGCAAATACAAGGTTATTCCGAGTGAAGATCAAGATCCACTCAACAAATCAAACCATGAAGATATTCAACGAGAAATCAAGATCAGATAAAGCCTAAAAGGTCCCAGACCTCAAAGTACTCGAGCCCTCGGCTCGGCAGAGTTTAACGGTTACAAATCCACTCGGCATTCCGAGGTAAATTTAAAGTTTTTCATTCCTCAGGAGGAGGACTGGAAGGGGCGACGAACTCATCCAAGTCGATCCCGTCGGCAATACGGGTGGCAGCGGCGATGAAAGTCTCCATGAAGTCTTGAAAGCTGTGCTTCCTGGTATTGGCAACTTGGATGGCCGCTAGCTTTTCTTCTCGCGCCTCCTTGCAATGGACGCGGACCAGAGACAGAGCGACATCAGCACCACATCTAGCAGAGGATTTCTTCCATTCCGCCACTCGACCTGGGACTTCGTTAAGTCGAGCCATCAGAGACTCGAGGTCGTTCTGAAGCGTCGTCCCAGGCCAGAGCGATGTGTCGATCCGCGACATCGCAACTTTCAGCCGAGCCAGGTAATCAACGACGCTGGTAACACGAGACTCCAGTCGGAGCACGTTCATAGCAGCCTCGTCCTTCACGAGAGAATTGGCGGGATCCAAGCCTGGCTCCACTCGACTGGTTTCCTCTTTGAAGCTCTGGCAGAATTCTGCAAACACGATTCAAGAATGAGACAGTGGCCGTACGCGGGCTCGGCAACTACAAGACAGCTGGGTTGGAATAATTACCTTCGAGCATGACGAACCGCTTCTTGGCGAGTCCTCCGAGATAAGCCTCCAGATCTTTTGCCTTCCCCGCCAGCTCGCCCGCCTTGTCGTGCAGAGCCATCTTCTCCTTCTTCAGTCGACTGGCATCTCGATTAGCTGTCTCGAGAGCAGTTTTCAGTCTGGAGTTCTCCTGTTCAAGAGCTCCGACCGAAGCCAATTTCTCCTCTGCGAGCTTCGTTTTGCTCGAGGCCTCCTTCTGTGCCTCTGCAAGGTCTTGATCCTTCTTCTTTAGAGCTTCCTCCAGTTTATCTGTGGCGCGTCGAGTGGAACCAACATCAAGAATGGACAAGGAAGAAAATCCACCCGTTAAGAATGGAGAACCTCACCAGCCATACCTTTTGCTTCTTCTTGCGCCCTCTTCAAATTCTCCTGAGCAAGCTTCAAGTTAAGGTTGAGCTGGATCTGCTGATTCTCCAGCTCAGTATAGCGAGCTACAAGTTCATAAGATTTCTGCAAAAAGAAAAATCAGTCGACAGACGTCCAAGATAAGTTGCTTCCGAGTCACTAAGAGACAATGATGACGTTTCTAAGACCACAGCCGAATCAAAAACATTCGACAGTAGTCTCGGGGACTACACCCAGTGGGTGCACTCAGCGTGCCCCCACTGGTTCGACCAAAAAAAAGAGAAAAAGTCGACTGCCCGCGGTCGACCGGATACTGTTCCACTCGACCTGGCCCGACCAAACCGAGTGAAGAAATACAGCTACAGCAACACAATGTAAAGACTACAGTCGACTGCTAGCAGTCCACCGTAGTCTCGGGGACTACACCCAGTGGTTGCACTTAGCGTGCCCCCACTCGTCCAAGAATTGGAAGACACACCCAGTGGGTGTACAAATGCAGATACAAAAGATCTTCGGAAAAGAGACTCTTCAAACAGCATATCATAACAGACCAAGTGTTGAGTCGACTGACCTGGACGTTGCTCTGAAGAGCCGAACTCGCGTCATAGGCTGCTTGGCTGGCCTCCCGAGCCATCTTCACTTGCTCCATCATGATCCCCACCTGGCGTATAGCCTCTTTGCAGTAGTCGCTTGGTCCTCAGGGACGGGGTATGCGGCAAAAAGCGAAGACGGATCCGCAGTCGACGAGGAGGGTCGCGCACTCGCCAGAGGAACGGCGAAGGTCACAGAAGCCCGAGTGGTGTCACCACCATCTCGAGCCACGGCCTCGGACGCCGGAGCGGATTGGGGGGTCTCGTCAGCCGACGCCCTCTTGTGCCTCCTCACTCTCAACGGACCATTGTCGTCGTCATCCGGGAGGTCGATAACATGAGGAGGGGCTACAAAGGAAAAGTTCAATCGACCAGAGTTGCAATAAATGATCTGTCGACTCAAAGCAGAAGTCGGTAATCGTACCAGGGTTGGAAGTAACAGCATCCTGCATCTCTTGGTCGTCGTCCTTGGCGGAGACCTCAGAAGTAGCAGCACTGCAAGCCTCGAAAGTCAGTCGGTTGGCACAATGGATCGACCAAGGATCCATCCACGGTCGACAAAGGAAAACAAGTTTTATTATTACCCAGAAATGGTAGGGACAGCAATCTTCATCTTGGGCAGAGCCTTGGGCGGCTTGGACAGCGTCGTGCGTGGGTGCTTGGGAACCTTCCCAGTCGGCGTAGGAGAAGAAGTCTGAGGGCGTTTCGACGACTGCCCAACAGAAGCAGCCGCCTTGCCACGTTCCCGCGCTGGGTCGTGTGTGTGCTTGGACCGCCCCTCTGGGCGAGGGGGTTCGACCTCCTCCTCCTCCTCTTCGCTGGAGTCGACGTTGTCGTCTCCCTCTCCTTCACCGTCGGACTCCCACTCGCCTTGGTCGTCCCCACTCTCACCTCCGCTCGCCTCCCCTTCCTCAGTTGGCCCCTGAGCCCCGTTGGGGGTCGAGTACATCTCGGTGGTCGCCTGGAAAGCAATAGACAAGACGAAAGTCAATTGACCAACTCAAAGAAGACCAATGCAGAAAACAAGATTTCAGTCGGGAGCATAAAGACATACCTGGTCCACTTCATACGAATTGTCGAGTGGAGTTACCCTCCTGGCTCCTCGGGAGTTGTCTTTGTCCCCGTGATGCTCGACAGCCACCCCTCCAGCATCTCGTCGGTGACCTCCTCCGGGTGGATCCGAGTGGTGTCATCGAGACCAGAGTACAACCACATCAGGTGGTCACGGGCCTGGAGCGGTTGGATGCGCCTCTGGAGGAAGACCTCCAGCAGGTCCATCCCAGTCACACCCTCACGGACAAGCTCGACCACTCGACCGGCCAACACTTTGACTTGGGCCCTTTCCTCTGGCGTCACTTTCAGAGAAGCGGGTTTTTTGGCTCGGTCGAGGGAGAAAGGAGGAAGACCAGTCGACTGTCCTGGGGTCGCCTGGTCCTGATAGTAGAACCAGGTCGCCTGCCAACCACGGACCGACTTCGGGGAAGTAATGGATGGAAAACGGCTCTTCCCCCTCATCTGGATCGCCAAGCCCCCGCACAACTGGATCACCTGCGTCCTCTCGTCACTCGACTTGGCCTTCTTGACCGATTGAGAACGGCAAGTAAAGATGTGCTTGAAAAGTCCCCAATGGGGACGGCAACCCAAGAAAGCCTCACACATGGAAATGAAAGCGGCAAGGTATACAATGGAGTTGGGAGTGAAGTGGTGGAGCTGCGCTCCGAAGAAGTTCAAGAAGCTCCGGAAAAAAGGATGGGGCGGCAGAGAAAACCCTCGGTCGATGTGGGTGGCTAGGAGCACGCACTCACCATCGCGGGGTTGAGGTTCGATCTCTCCCCCCGGAAGATGCGCGGCTTGGTGGGGGATGACTCCCCCCTCAACCATGTCGTCGAGATCCTCTTGCTGGAGCACTGACGGCATCCAGTCGCCCTGGATCCAACCTTTGGGCAGAGCGGTCCTAGAGGAAGATCCGCCCCGAGCTGACCTCTTCCCTTTCCCCGCCGCCGCCGCCTTCTTCGCGCGCTCCAGAGCAGAGGTCTTGCTCTTCGTCATCATCGCTGGCGAAGTCTCGCACGGGCCTGCTGCGCTGGGGCAAGAATGGAGGTGGCGGAAGGACTTGCGAAGGGAGAGAGGCAGAAGAAAGGAGGAGAAGAGAGCGCGCTGCTTGGAAACCCTGAGCCGGCGATTTATAAGGGACCGCTTCCGAGTGGCTGACTGGTAGGCCCAGGCTATCCAGTCAAATCCCGCAGCAGACGCGCGCGCAGTACGTGGCGAAAAAGGTGACACGAGGATCGAGGAGCTTCCGCTTTATCGCTTCCGATTACTACGGCCGCTCCCGTCCCGCGCGCTTCCCAAAATCCGAATCCTGCGACATCCGCGGGCCACAGAACAACTTGTCAAAACAGAAGACCCCAATCGCGCCAGCGCTTAGTATGTCACATGCAAATAAATTCACTCGACGAAAGGCCTGGAATGGATCAAGGCGACTGAAAAAGGTTGGCAACGTCATCCGTGACGATTGACCCAAAACGAGGCGCTCACGTAGCCCAAAGAACCAGTCGGAAAGATCTCCAACTCTTTCCCCACTCTAACCTCGATCCATTCGGGGGCTAATGATGAAGACATGTACCTAGGGTAGGGGCACGGACCTGTCCAAGGAGCCCCACCCTAGGACATCCCTAGGAGAAGTCACCTTTCAATCGACTTGAAGGTATCCCACTCGACCAAGAAGCTATCACTCGACCATGAAGCCAACCACTCGACCGCCAAGAGACCTATAGTCACTCCGCAGGCAAACGGTCAGCTGTTAAGTAGTCTTTATGGTCATTATAGCACTTTATTAGGGGTGTTACCAGTAATGCCCGACCTTAAATGTACCTTAAACCCTGCATTACTGAGGGCAGGAGGGGGCCGGCAAACTCTATATAAGCCACCCCCCTCCTTAGTATGAAGGGTTCGCACCCCTGTTATTCACACGCCAGTAATCCAGTCGACCGCCTCCGGGCACCGAGACGTAGGGCTGTTACTTCCTCCGCGAAGGGCCTGAACTCGTACATCTTGGTGTGTTTACAACTTCCCAATAGCTGAGATCTAGCCTCTCCATACACACCCCCCTACATCACTGTCAGAGCTAGAACCACGACAATGACGGTCTTCCCAACGTCAACTCCACTCTGATGATTTTTGCTGATGTTGAGAGCAAAAGTCGATTGAAAGTTATCAACAGAGAAGTGAACATGGTTGCTCCGGCAACACCAAGTTATTTGAAGTGGTCCCAGACTGCCATCACATTCGACCAGTCTGACCATCCAGCATGTATAGCCACCCCTGGGAGGCAAGCGTTGGTGGTCGACCCAGTTGTTGAAGGCGCTCGACTGACTGAAGTGCTGATGGATGGTGGTAGCGGCCTAAATATCCTTTATGCTGAAACCTTGAAGGGAATGGGGATTCCGATGTCCAAGTTTAGTGAAAGTAATATGAGTTTCCATGGCGTTATACCCGGCAAGAAGGCTGAATCACTCGGCCAAATCGCCCTTGATTTGGTTTTCGGTGATTCCAAGAATTACCACAAAGAAAAGTTGACATTTGAAGTAGTGGATTTCAAGAGTGCTTATCATGCCATTCTGGGTAGGCCTGCCTATGCACGTTTCATGGCTCGACCGTGTTACGTGTACCTCAAATTAAAAATGCCTGGTCCTAGAGGAGTGATCACTATCACTGGCAATCGGCAGAAAGCAGAAGAGTGCTTCCAGAAGGGCTCAAAAATTGCCGATGCACAAATGGCGGCAGTCGAAATGCAAGAATACCAGAAAAATGCAGATCCGAGTGATTTGCTGCGCTCCAAGAAGCCTGCCACTGATTCTGCATTTCAGTCGTCTGGTGAAACCAAGCTGATTCATATTCACCCGACCGATCCTAATGCTGCTCCTACTCATATTTCAACTTCACTCGACAGCAAATAGGAAGAAGCGCTCATCCAGTTCCTCCATGAGAACTGGGACATCTTTGCATGGAAACCTTCTGACATGCCGGGTGTACCCAGGGGACTGGCTGAGCATCATTTGCGAGTAAACCCAAAAGTGAAACCAGTCAAAGAACATCTTCGACGGTCCGCCGTACAGAAGAGAAAAGCAATTGGTGAGGAAGTGGCTCGGCTCCTGGCAGCTGAGTTCATCCGCGAGATTTACCACTCCGAGTGGCTCACCAATGTTGTTATGGTACCCAAGAAGGACGACTCACTTCGCATGTGCATTGACTGCAAGTATATCAATCGGGCCTGCCCAAAAGATCATTTTCCTCTCCCTCGCATCGACCAAATTGTCGATTCGACTACGGGGTGTGAGCATTTGTCTTTCCTAGACGCCTATTCCGGGTACCATCAGATCCGACTGTATGGACCCGATGAGATAAAAACAGCTTTCATACTCCATTCAGGTGCTTTTTTTATGTCACCATGCCATTCGGTCTCAAGAACGCTGGGGCCACGTTCATGAGGATGATTCAGAAGTGTCTGCTCACTCAAATCAGTCGGGATGTGGAAGCATACATGGATGACATTGTGATCAAGTCACGCAAAGGTTCCGACCTGCTGACTCACCTTGCTGAAACCTTTGCCAACCTGAGAAGATATGATATCAAGCTCAACCCATCAAAGTGTACTTTTGGAGTTCCTGGCAGAAAGTTACTCGGCTTCCTCGTTTCCGAACGAGGGATCGACGCGAACCCAGAGAAAGTTGGTGCCATACTCCGGATGAAGCGCCCTGTGCGCGTGCATGATGTCCAGAAGCTTACTAGTTGTTTGGCCGCCTTGAGTCGATTCATTTCTCTCCTCGGTGAAAAGGCATTGCCTCTTTACCGACTGATGAAGAAATCTGACAAGTTTGAGTGGACTCCTGAAGCTGATGCAGCGTTTGCAGATCTCAAAACCCTGCTTTCCACCCAGCCGGTGCTCGCTGCCCCAATCAGCAAAGAGCCTTTACTGCTTTATATTGCAGCCACTGGACAAGCTGTCAGTACAGTACTCACGGTCGAGCAGGAAGAAGAAGGAAAATCCTATAAAGTTCAGCGCCCAGTATATTATGTTTCTGAAGTTTTAACTCCATCCAAGCAAAGATATCCACATTATCAGAAGCTTGTTTATGGGATTTACATGACCACGAAGAAGATTGCACATTATTTCTCTGATCACTCCGTTACAGTCGTCAGCAACGCACCATTGTCAGAAATTTTGAACAACAGAGATGCAACTGGTTGAGTGGCAAAATGGGTGATTGAACTCCTTCCCTTGGATATCAAGTTTGAGGCAAAGAAAGCTATCAAGTCCCAGGCAATAGCGGATTTCCTCGCCGAGTGGATCGAACAACAACTGCCGACTCAGATTTACTCGGACCACTGGACCATGTTCTTTGATGGATCCAAGATGCTGAATGGTTCTGGTGCTGGGGTGGTATTGGTATCCCCCCGAGGTGACAAGCTCCGCTATGTTCTCCAAATTCATTTTGATTCCTCTAACAACGAAGCTGAATATGAAGCACTTTTGTACGGGTTGCGTATGGCCATTTCACTCGGCGTCTGTCGCCTCATGGTCTACGGCGACTCAGATTTGGTGGTGATTCAAGTAATGAAGGAGTGGGACATCAGAAGCCCAGCTATGACTGTGTACTGCAATGCGGTGAGAAAGTTAGAAAAGGAGTTTGAGGGTTTAGAACTCCACCATATACCCTGACTGAAAAATCAAGCAACAGATGATTTGGCGAAGATAGGTTCCAAGAGAGAAGCCATTCCCAGTAATGTGTTTTTGGAGCATATTCATACACCTTCAGTCCAGGAAGATCCTTTCACTGAAGAGCCCCCGCAGTCAAAGAGCACCGCTGATCCGACTGAGGTCGAAGTCCCGGCCGTGGTCGAGTTGATCATGGAGGTTTTGGTCATCACTCCCGACTAGACAGTGTTGTACATTGCGTACATCCTCAGGAAGGAACTCCCAGAGGACGAAGAAGAGGCCCGGCGGATCGTCCGCTGATCCAAAGCTTTTACTGTGATAAGAGGGCAGCTGTTCAGAAAAGTGTAACTGGAGTCAGCCAGAAATGCAAAACACCAGAGGAAGGTCGAGTGATCCTCAATGACATCCACTCGGGGACCTGTGGTCACCATGCGCCCTCTCGGACCATTGTGGCCAAAGCATACCGAGCAGGATTTTATTGGCCACGGGCAAATGAGATGGCACAAGAAATAGTCGACAAATGTGAAGGTTGCCAGTTTTACTCCAACATGTCTCACAAGCCTGCGTCAGCCCTGAAGACCATTCCACTCATCTGGCCCTTCGCTGTTTGGGGTTTGGACATGGTTGGACCTCTAAGAACGGGTAGGAGCGGTTTCACTCATGTACTCGTGGCAGTTGACAAATTCACCAAATGGATTGAAGCCAAACCTATCAGAAGTCTTGAAGCCAGTACTGCTATCAGTTTCATCAGAGAGTTAACATTCAGATATGGTGTTCCGCACAACATCATCACTGACAAACGGCTCGAATTTCGATTCGGATGAGTTCAGAGCCTTCTGTGCTTCCCAAGGCACTCGAGTCAACTATGCTTTAGTCACCCATCCCCAGTCAAATGGACAAGCTGAAAGAGCAAACGGGTTGATCCTCAAAGGACTGAAACCCCAACTAATGCGTGATCTCAAGCATGCGGCAGGCGCCTGGGTCGATGAACTTTCGTCAGTACTTTGGGGTCTGAGGACGACTCTGAATCGGTCGAACTCCATTCTTCTTGATCTATGGAGCTGAAGTTGTGCTTCTGAGTGACTTGCTTCACAATGCACCCAGAGTCGAGCTTTTCTCAGAAGATGAAGCAGAATAGGCTCGGCAAGACGCAGTTGATCTTCTGGAAGAGGAAAGAGAGATGGCTCTGATCCGATCGACCATTTATCAGCAAGACCTGCGTTCATTCCATGCCAGAAACGTGAGGGGTCGAGCATTTCAGGAAGGAGACTTGGTTCTTTGAGTGGATCAGTAGAAACCACATAAGCTCACCCCTACTTGGGAAGGTCCTTTCATCATCACCAGAGTGCTCCACAATGGAGCGTACCACCTCTACAACATCGAGCATAAGAAATACGAGCCACACGCTTGGAATGCGGAGTTGCTCCGCCCCTTTTACACTTAAGCATTCAGACTGTTGAGATGTAATAAGAAATATCCCTTAGTTTGATTATCAAAGACACGGTTTTACAGTCTCATAAATGATCATTGTTCTTTTTTATGTTCTAAATCCCCCAGTGGGTGCCTTAGATGCGAATCTGTTTCGCCTAAGTTTAACAAATCCTGCTGAGTGATGAGCAAGCCTCTCACTCGGGGGCTTAGCTGCAGATCCATTTCGCCTAAGTTCAAAAAATCCTATCGAGTGGCGAGCAAGCCTCTCACTCGGAGGCTTAGCTGCAGTCCAGTACTCGCCTAAGTTTGAAAAATCCTACCGAGTGGTGAGCAAGCCTCTCACTCGGAGGCTTAGCTGCAGTTCGGTACTCGCCTAAGTTTGAAAAATCCTACCGAGTGGTGAGCAAGCCTCTCACTCGGATGCTTAGCTGCATTCCAGTACTCGCCTAAGTTTGAAAAATCCTACCAATTGGCGAGCAAGCCTCTCACTCGGAGGCTTAGCTGCAGTCTAGTACTCGCCTAAGTTTGAAAAATCCTACCGAGTGGTGAACAAGCCTCTCACTCAGAGGCTTAGATGCAGTCCAGTACTCGCCTAAGTTTGAAAAATCCTACCGAGTGGTGAGCAAGCCTCTCACTCGGAGGATTAGCTACAGTCCAGTACTCGCCTAAGTTTGAAAAATCCTATCGAGTGGTGAGCAAGCCTCTCAGTCGGAGGCTTAGTTGCAGTCCAGTACTCGCCTAAGTTCAAAAAATCCTACCGAGTGATGAGAAAACCTCACACTCGGGGGCTTAGCTGCAGTCCAGTACTCGCCTAAGTTCAAAAAATTCCTACCGAGTGATGAGCAAACCTCACACTCGGGGGCTTAGCTGCAGTCTAGTACTCGCCTAAGTTTGAAAAATCCTACCGAGTGATGAGCAAATCTCACACTCAGGGGCTTAGCTGCAGTCCAGTACTCGCCTAAGTTTTAAAAAATCATACCGAGTGATGAGCAAACCTCACACTCGGGGGCTTAGCTGCAGTCCAGTACTCGCCTAAGTTTAAAAAATCCTACCGAGTGATGAGAAAACCTCACAATCGGGGGCTTAGCTGCAGTCTAGTACTCGCCTAAGTTTGAAAAATCCTACCGAGTGATGAGCAAATATCACACTCGGGGGCTTAGATGCAGTCCAGTACTCGCCTAAGTTTAAAAAAAATCCTACCGAGTGATGAGCAAACCTCACACTCGGGGGCTTAGCTGCAGTCCAGTACTCGCCTAAGTTTGAAAAATCCTACCGAGTGATGAGCAAATCTCACACTCGGGGGCTTAGCTGAAGTCCAGTAGATGCCTAAGTTTAAAAAATCCTACCGAGTGATGAGAAAATCTCTCGGGGGCTTAGCTGCAGTCCAGTACTCGCCTAAGTTTAAAAAATCCTACCGAGTGATGAGCAAACCTCACACTCGGGGGCTTAGCTACAGTTGAGTACTCGCCTAAGTTTGAAAAACACCCCTATTCGCAAGGACGACGAGGTGCAGGTCGACTGCAATCCTCTCCTCAGAGCTGCACGACAAGTACAACATGCGCTCCATCCCTGTCCGCAAGGACTACGAGGTGCAGGTCGACTGCAATCCTCTCCTCGGAGCTGCGCCACAAGTACAACGTGTGCTCCATCCCTAGCCGCAAGGACGACGAGGTGCAGGTCGACTGTAATCCTCTCCTCGGAGCTGCGTCACAAGTATAACATGCGCTCCATCCCTATCCGTAAGGACGACGAGGTGCAGGTCGACTGTAATCCTCTCCTCGGAGCTGCGCCACAAGTACAACATGCACTCCATCCCTATCCACAAGGACAATGAGGTGCAGGTCGACCGCAATCCTCTCCTCGGAGCTGCGCCACAAGTACAACGTGCGCTCCATCCCTATCCGCAAGGAAGACGAAGTGCAGGTCGACTGCAACCTTTTCTTCGGAGCTGCGTCACAGATACAAAGATTATTCCGAGTGAAGAACAAGTTCCACTCGAAGGAAAACGCAAGCATATTCGGAGATAAACCAAGTTCAGATAAATCCCAAAGTTCTGAACCACGGATCCAAAATACTCGAGCATCAAGCCCGAAGAAGTTTAACGATTACACAATCACTCGGCATTCCGAGGCAGATAAAGGTGAAGCATACTATTTTTGGTCACTTATCAGGAGGAGGGCTGGCTAGATCGCAGAAACTGTCAAGGTCTATGTTCTCTGCCATGCGAATGGCGGCATCAAGGAAAGTTTCCATAAAGGACTGGAAAGTGTGCCTTTTTGTGTTAGCAACCTTGAGCTCCGCCAGCTTGTCCTCTTTGACATCCTTGCAGTGCACTCGGACCAGGGACAGGGCGACATCAGTGCTGCAGCAAGCAGATGACTTCTTCCATTCTTGCACTCGCTCGGGTATTTGATTCAGTCGGGCCATCAGAGACTCGGGGTCTTGAGACAGTTTCGCTTGAGGCCAGAGTTCAGCATCAACCCGAGTCATCGCCGCCTTCAGGTGGGCAATATAAGCAACTGCGCTGTCCATGCGAGATTCCAACCGCAGCACATTCATTACGACGTCATCTTTGATTGGGCAATTTATGTTGTCGAGACCCGTCTCGACCCGCCCAGTTTCTGCTTCAAAGTCTTGGCAAAGCTCTACACAGTCGGATGAATGGTGAGTCGACAATATAATAAGACTTGTCAATCGACCATAACAAGTCAGTCGAACTTCAGTACCTTCAAGTTTTAAGACCAGCTGAGCAACAATCTGGCCCAGATAAGACTCCAACTCGCCCTTCTTGGCTTTGAGGCTCCCAATCTCGTCAGACAGCTTGTCCTTGTCCTTCTTTAGTCGCTCGACCTCCCGATTGGCGTTAAAGACAACAGTCTTCAGTTTGGAGTTCTCTTCTTCTAACTTGCCGACTGAAGCAAGCTTCTTGTCAGCAAGTGTTGTTTACTCTCGCGCCTCCTTCTGTGCGGCAGCAAGATCTAGATCCTTCTTCTCCAGAGCCTGCTTCATTTTCTCTAAAGAAATAACATTCTTCAGACGAGCTTGGAGTTGACGGTTTTCACTATGTACATTTGCTCGAGTGAAATCACTCGGTTCAGAAAAATGGAAAGGAAAAGTGCCAGTCATAAGATGGACAGTTGTCGATTGGTTACCTCCCATGGCAGCTACTTCGTCACGAGCAGTCTTGACATTCTTATTGGCCAATTCCAGATCAAGGTTGAGGCTGATTTGCTGCCTTTTCAGTGTAGAAAGTTGATCCCCAAGATTACAAGATTTCTACAGTCAATATATAAGACATATCAGTCAACAGAAACAAAAAAGCATCACAGTGAAAGTTACTCTAAGACTACCACCGAATCAAACATTCAACGGCAGTCTCGGGGACTACACCCAGTGGGTGCACTTAGCGTGCCCCCTCTGGTTGGATTCAACACTCAGCATGGTCTGCCCAGCTCGAGTAAAAAAAGCAAAGAGAGTTGTTCTCAGACCATAGTCGATTGCCCGCAGTCCACCACGGTCTCGGGGACTACACCCAGTGGGTGCACTTAGCATGGCCCCACTGGTTCAGGTTGTCACTCGACATGACCTGCCCAGATCGAGTGAGAAAATTCAGAGTTTCAGACCACAGTCGACTGCCCGCAGTCAACTATGGTTTCTGGGACTACACCCAGTGGGTGCACTCAGCGTGCCCCCACTAGTTCAAAAATCCAAGTCGACTGAAGTGGAAGACCTATACGACTTTAGAGCAGACAAACCCCAGTGGGTGGATGAGAAGTAAGATCAGTCGGAAAACCAACTAACCTGGACATTGGTCTGTAGAGCAGCGCTGGCGTTGAAGGCCACCTGACTGGCCTCGTGCACCACTTTCATCTGTCCCATCACAAGATTCAACTGAAGAAGAGCTTCCTTGGCGGCACTCGGTGGGTCGTCTGGAGTTTGGTACGCAGTGAAAAGAGATGATGGCAGAACAGTTGAAGCACCCGCTGGGTCTGATGCGTGGAGTTGTACTGGAGCAGCAGGGGTCTGAGCAGCTGACCCTGATGGATAGTCAGTCGACAGCGGGATAGCGAAAGTGATGTTGGTGCAAGCCAGATCTACGGATCGCTCCACCGCCGTCCCAGGCATCAGTGTCGACTGAGGAACCTGAACCTCAGGCGCTTTCCTACTCAATCCGTGGTCCCTCCTCCTCCTTTCCCTCAGAGGCACTTCTTCTTCATCATCATCCGGAAGCACAACATCTCGTGGAGCTACAGCAAACAAGAAAAATCAGAGAGACGACTGACGAACAGTCCAGTCGACCAACTAAATTCGAGTCGGACAAACTTACTGGCTTTGGAGGTAGCTACGTCATCGGTTTCTTCGTCATCTAGGACCTTGTCAATATCCATATCAGTCGCTGCGGAGGCCGGGCTGGAAAAGTTCATCATCTACTCGGTTAGGACAGGAGAATCAATCGAAGCAAAGAAACACAGGAAGAACGTTTACCCAGAAGCAACAGGAACATCCATCTTGATCTGCAAGGTCTTCCGGGCCTTCGAGGGATTGATCTTGGGCTGCTTGATGACTTTCTCAGCCAGCTCTGGAGTCGGAGACCGGGCGCGCTTTTGAGATGGAACGCTCGAGGCCACAGACTTACCGCGCCTGCCCATGGGATCATGGCGTTGCTTGGATCAACGTTCCAAACGAGGCGGTGAGTCGACTACTTCCTCGTCGTCTGACTCATCGCTCTCATCTTCATCATCATTGTCTGGTGACTCCCATTCACCGCTCTCCTCCGTGTTGTCCCCGCCCTCATGGTCCTGCTCCAGAGCTTGTTCACCATTGGGCATTGAGTACATCTATGTGTAAATCTACAAGACAAGAAGTCGAGTGGAAATCAGTCGGATTAACAAATAGTCGGAAAATGCATTCAAATGCAATCGGTCATATTGGCCAAACCTTGTCTGGCTGGTTGTTGTTGCTGAAAGGGTCGACTCTCCTGGCGCCCCTGGGGTTGTCCTTGTTCCCAGTGATGATCGTCAGCCATTGAGCCACTGTTTCGGCCGGCACCTCCTCTGGATGAACCTGAGCGGTGTCGCCAGCGCCGGAGTACATCCACATGGAATGGTCACGGGCTTGGAGCGGTTGGATGCGCCGACCGAGGAACACCTCCAAAATATGCATGCCAGTGACGCCTTGGTTGATCAGCTGGACCACCCTCTCGACCAGCATGCCTGTCTCCGCCTTCTCCATAGCAGTCACTTTCAGCGAGGAAGGAGTCTGAACACGGTCGAAAGAAAAAGGAGGAAGTCCAGTAATATCCTTGCAGTAGAACCGGGTCGACTGCCAGCCTCTAACCGACTCAGGAAGGGTCATAGGAGGAAAGGAACTCCTTTTCCTCTTCTGGATACCCAAACCCCCACACATCTGGATAACGTGGGTTTTCTCGTCCTTTGAGTTTGATTTCTTCACAGTCTGGGATCGGATGGTGAAAATGTGCTTGAAAAGACCCCAGTGCGGTCGACACGCCAAGAAATTCTCGCACATGGACATGAACGCAGCAAGATACATGATGGTGTTGGGAGTGAAATGATGGAGTTGGGCCCCAAATAAATTCAAGAAACCCCAAAAAAAGGGATGCGGAGGAAGCGAGAAACCACGGTCGACATGAGTAGCAAGAAAAACACACTCACCTGGCCACGGCTGCGGCTCCGTCTCCCCCTTTGGCAAACGGGCAGCCTTGTGGACGATCAGCCCTGACTCAGCTAGCTCATTCAAATCCACTTGCTGCATTGAAGATCAGATCCAATCACCCTGGATCCAACCTGGCGGCAACCCCGAGCGCGATGAAGATCCCCGATTCGTCTTCTTGCCCTTCGCCGCACCCGTCGCCTTCTTCGCGTGTTCCAGCACCGCCGTCTTTTCCTTTCCCATGGCGGCGGAGCGGCGGGGTCGAGAGTGGAGAAGCCAGATGCGGCGGTGGAGCAAGAGGAAGAAGGAGAATGAACGCGCCCAGTGCAGGCGCCTCGGTGATATGTCTCCAACGTATCTATAATTTTTGATTGTTCCATGCTATATTATATCCTGTTTTGGACATTATTGGGCTTTACTATACACTTTTATATTATTTTTGGGACTAACCTATTAACCGGAGGCCCAACCCAGAATTGTTGTTTTTTGCCTATTTCAGAGTTTCGCAGAAAAAGAATATCAAACGGACTCCAAATGGAATGAAACCTTCGGGAACGTGATTTTCGGAACGAACGTGATCCAGAGGACTTGGACCCTACGTCAAGACATCAACCAGGAAGGCACGAGGTAGGGGGTGCGCCTACCCCCCAAGTGCACCCTCCACCCTCATGGGGCCCACGTTGCTCCACCGACATACTCCTTCTTCCTATATATACCTACATACCCCCAAACTACCAGATACGGAGCCAAAACCCTAATTCCACCACTGTAACTTTCTGTATCCACGAGATCCCATCTTGGGGCCTTTTCCGGAGCTCCGCCGGAGGGGGTATCGATCACGGAGGGCTTCTACATCAACACCATAGCCTCTCCGATGAAGTGTGAGTAGTTTACTTCAAACCTTTGGGTCCATAGTTATTAGCTAGATGGCTTCTTCTCTATTTTTGGATCTCAATACAAAGTTCTCCCCCTCTCTTGTGTGGAGATCTATTCGATGTAATCTTGTTTTGTGGTGTGTTTGTTGAGACCGATGAATTGTGGGTTTATGATCAAGTTTATCAATGAACAATATTTGAATCTTCTCTGAATTCTTTTATGTATGATTGGTTATCTCTGCAAGTCTCTTCAAATTATCAGTTTGGTTTGGCCTACTAGATTGATCTTTCTTGCAATGGGAGAAGTTCTTAGCTTTGGGTTCAATCTTGTGGTGTCCTTTCCCAGTGACAGTAAGGGCAGCAAGGCACATATTGTATTATTGCCATCGAGGATAACAAGATGGGGTTTATATCATATTGCATGAGTTTATCCCTCTACATCATGTCATCTTTCTTAAAGCGTTACTCTGTTCTCTTGAACTTAATACTCTAGAAGCATGCTGGATAGCGGTCGATGTGTGGAGTAATAGTAGTAGATGCAGGCAGGAGTCGGTCTACTTGTCTCGGACGTGATGCCTATATACATGATCGTACCTAGATATTCTCATAACTATGCTCAATTCTACAATTGCTCAACAATAATTTGTTGACCCACCATAATACTTATGCTCTCGAGAGAAGCCACTAGTGAAACCTATGGCCCCCGGGTCTATTTTCCATCATATTAATCTTCCAATACTTAGTTATTTCCTTTGTCATTTATTTTACTTGCATGTTTATTTCTCTTTATCATAAAATACGAAAAATATTATCTTATCATATCTATCAGATCTCACTCTCATAGGTGTCCGTGAAGGGATTGACAACCCCTTTATCGCGTTGGTTGCGAGGAGTTTATCTGTTTGTGTAGGTGCAAGGGACTCATGCGTGGCCTCCTACTGGATTGATACCTTGGTTCTCAAAAACTGAGGGAAATACTTACGCTGCTCTGCTGCATCACCCTTTCCTCTTCAAGGGAAAACCAAGGCAGTGCTCAAGAGGTAGCAAGAAGGATTTCTGGCGCCGTTGCCGGGGAGTCTACGCAAAAGTCAACATACCAAATACCCATCACAAACCCTTATCTCCCGCATTATATTAGTTTCCATTTGCCTCTCATTTTCCTCTCCCCCACTTCACCCTTGCCATTTTATTCGCCCTTCTTCTGTTCGTCTTTTTGTTTGCTTTTATGTCTTACTTGGCTCGTTTGCTCATTTGGTTGGAATAGTTGTTTATTTATTACTAAACAGAGAGCCTAGGATCTATGGATCCTCATCCACTTGCTAATCTCTTTAAGAGATCCAATTATGATGAACCAATTGCTAGTGAGTTTTCTGCACTAGATTATCTTTATGAGGTTTTGCTTGAAATTCGTGAAATCTGAAAAGTGTGATGAAGTACTTTATGGAGTGATTCACGATGGATCTTTGAATAGAAAGCATGATTGCAATGATGACAGTATAAATTCTATGAATGTCAATTGTGCTAATAATATGCAAAACTCTAAGCTTGGGGATGCTAGTTTTGCTATGTCCACTACTTGTTGCAATGATCATGATAGGGGTGATTCTTCTTTTGATCTTGAAATTTTATTTACTCCCCATGATTATTATGAGATTGATAATAGTGTTTGCAATAATACTGAAAGTGGGTTTGAAGAGGTCATGACTGTAGTTATGCATGTGGATCGTGTTGAAAATATTTTATGTGATAGCTATTTTGTTGAATTTTCTTATGATCCCACATGTAACTATTATGAGAGAGGAAAATATGATTGTAGAAATTTTCATGTTACTAAATTACCTCTCGTTATGTTGAGATTGCTATTGTTTCTTTCCGCTTCCTTGTATATGCTAGTTTTTGCTTGCTATGATAATTTGTTTTCCTTTAAGATGCCTATGCATAGGAAGTATGTTAGACTTAGATGTGTTTGTCACGTGTTTTATGATGCTCTGTTTGTGCTTCAATTCTTGTCTTTCATGTGAGCATCATTAAAATTATCAATGCCTAGCTATAAGGTTTTAAAGAAAAGCGCTTGTTGGGAGACAACCCAATATTTTTCCTTGCTGTTATTTAATAAATAATTTATATAGCCTCTGTTTTGGTTGTTTTTTTTGTTTAATTAGTGTTTGTGCCAAGTAGAACTGTTGGGAAGACTTGGCGAAAGTCTTTTTAATCTTGCTATAAAAAACAGAAACTTTAGTGCTCACGAGAACTGCTGCCATTTTTATTTGGAAAGTGCTATTTAGTTAATTATTTTTGCAGATGATTAATAGATAAATTCCTCACGTCCATCAATTTATTTTAGAATTTTTGGGGTTCCAGAACTTGCATTAGCTGCAGATTACTACAGACTGTTCTGTTTTTGACAGAATCTGTTTTCTGTGTGTTGTTTGCTTATTTTGATGAATCTATGGCTAGTAAAATAGTTTAGAAACCATAGAGAAGTTGGAATAAATTAGGTTTAACACCAATATAAATAAATAATGAGTTCATTACAGTACCTTGAAGTGGTGTTTTGTTTTCTTTCGCTAACGGAGCTCACGAGATTTTCTACTTTAAGTTTTGTGTTGTTAAGTTTTCAAGTTTTGGGTAAAAGATTTGATGGATTATGGAACAAGGAGTGGCAAGAGCCTAAGCTTGGGGATGCCCATGGCACCCCCAAGATAATCTAAGGACACCTAAAAGCCAAAGCTTGGGGATGCCCCGGAAGGCATCCCCTCTTTCGTCTACTTCTATCGGTAACTTTACTTGGAGCTATATTTTTATTTACCACATGATATGTGTTTTGCTTGGAGCGTATTGTATTATTTGAGTCTTTATTTGTTAGTTTTCCACAATAATACTTGCTGCACACACCTTTTTGAGAGAGGCACACATGATTCGGAAATTGTTTGAATACTCTATGTGCTTCACTTATATCTTTTGAGTTATATAGTTTTTGCTCTAGTGCTTCACTTATATCTTTTAGAGCACGATGGTGGATTTGTTTTATAGAAACTTTTTTCTCCCATGCTTCACTTAGATTATTTTGAGAGTCCTACAAAACAGCATGGTAATTTGCTTTAATTATTTTAGGCATTCAAGATTAATAAAAAATTCTTATGAGTGTGTTGAATACTATGAGAAGTTTGAAACTTGATAATTGTTTTGAGATATGGAGATGGTGATATTAGAGTCGTGCTAGTTGAGTAGTTGTGAATTTGAGAAATGCTTGTGTTGAAGTTTGTGATTCCCGTAGCATGCACTTATGGTGAACCGTTATGTTAAGAAGTCGGAGCATGACGTATTTATGTATTGTCCTCCTTATGAGTGGCGGTCGGGGACGAGCGATGGTCTTTTCCTACCAATCTATCCCCTAGGAGCATGTGTGTAGTACTTTGCTTCGATAACTAATAGATTTTTGCAATAAGTATGTGAGTTCTTTATGACTAATGTAGAGTCCATGGATTATATGCACTCTCACCCTTCCACCATTGCTAGCCTCACTAATACCGCGCACCTTTCGCCGGTATCATACACCCACCATATACCTTCCTCAAAACAGCCACCATACCTACCTATCATGGCATTTCCATAGCCATTCCGAGATATATTGCCATGCAACTTTCCACCGTTCTGTTTACTATGACATGCTCCATCATTTTCATATTGCTTCGCATGATCATGTAGTTGACATTTTAGTTGTGGCAAAGCCACCGTTCATAATTCTTTCATATAAGTCACTCATGCATCATTACTATCCCGATATACCACCGGAGGCATTCATATAGAGTCATACTTTGTTCTAGTATCGAGTTGTAAATAAATAGAAGTGTGATGATCATCATTCATAGAGTATTATCCCAATAAAAAAGGGGAGAAAGGCCAAATAAAAAAAAGAAGAAGGCCCAAAAAAAGAATAAATAAATAAATAAATAAAAAGGGGCAATACTTCTATCCTTTTTTCCACACTTGTGTTTCAAAGTAGCACCATGATCTTCATGATAGAGAGTCTCCTATGCTATCACTTTCATATACTAGTGGGAATTTTTCATTATAGAACTTGGCTTGTATATTCCAACGATGGGCTTCCTCAAAATGCCCTAGGTCTTCGTGAACAAGCAAGTTGGATGCACACCCACTTAGTTCTTTATGTTGAGCTTTCATATACTTATAGCTCTAGTGCATCCGTTGCATGGCAATCCCTATTCACTCACATTGATATCTATTAATGGGCATCTCCATAGCCCGTTTATACGCCTAGTTGATGTGAGACTATCTTCTCCCTTTTTGTCTTCTCTAGAACCACCATTCTATTCCACATATAGTGCTATGTCCATGGCTCACGCTCATGTATTGCGTGTAGATTGAAAAAGTTTGAGAACACCAAAAGTATGAAACAATTGCTTGGCTTGTCATCGGGGTTGTGCATGATTCAAATACTTTGTGTGGTGAAGATGGAGCATAGCCAAACTATATGATTTTGTAGGGATAACTTTCTTTCGTCATGTTATTTTGAAGAGACATAATTGCTTAGTTAGTATGCTCGAAGTATTATTATTTCTATGTCAATATTGAACTTTTGTCTTGAATCTTTCGGATCTGAATATTCATACCACAATTAAGAGAATTACATTGAAATTATGCCAAGTAGCATTCCACATCAAAAATTCTGTTTTTATCATTTACCTACTCGAGGACGAGCAAGAATTAAGCTTGGGGATGCTTGATACGTCTCCAACGTATCTATAATTTTTGATTGTTCCATGCTATATTATATCCTGTTTTGGACATTATTGGGCTTTATTATACACTTTTATATTATTTTTGGGACTAACCTATTAACCGGAGGCCCAGCCCAGAATTGCTATTTTTTTGCCTATTTCAGAGTTTCGCAGAAAAAGAATGTCAAACGGACTCCAAACGGAATGAAACCTTCGGGAACGTGATTTCCGGAACGAACGTGATCCAGAGGACTTGGACCCTACGTCAAGACATCAACCAGGAAGGCACGAGGTATGGGGCGCGCCCTCCACCCTCGTGGGGCCCACGTTGCTCCACCGACGTAGTCCTTCCTCCTATATATACCTACGTACCCTCAAACTACCAGATACGGAGCCAAAACCCTAATTCCACCGCCGTAACTTTCTCTATCCACGAGATCCCATCTTGGGGCCTTTTCCGGAGCTCTGCTGGAGGGGGTATCGATCACGGAGGGCTTCTACATCAACACCATAGCCTCTCCGATGAAGTGTGAGTAGTTATACTTCAGACCTCCGGGTCCATAGTTATTAGCTAGATGGCTGCTTCTCTCTTTTTGGATCTCAATACAAAGTTCTCCCCCTCTCTCGTGGAGATCTATTCGATGTAATCTTCTTTTGCGGTGTGTTTGTTGAGACCGATGAATTGTGGGTTTATGATCAAGTTTATCTATGAAAAATATTTGAATCTTCTCTGAATTCTTTTATGTATGATTGGTTATCTTTGCAAGTCTCTTCGAATTATTAGTTTGGTTTGGCCTACTAGATTGATCTTTCTTGCAATGGGAGAAGTGCTTAGCTTTGGGTTCAATCTTGCGGTGTCCTTTCCCAGTGACAGTAAGGGCAGCAAGGCACGTATTGTATTGTTGCCACCGAGGATAACAAGATAGGGTTTATATCATATTGCATGAGTTTATCCCTCTACATCATGTCATCTTGCTTAAAGCGTTACTCTGTTCTCTTGAACTTAATACTCTAGATGCACGCTGGATAGCGGTTGATGTGTGGAGTAATAGTAGTAGATGCAGGCAGGAGTCGGTCTACTTGTCTCGGACGTGATGCCTATATACATGATCATACCTAGATATTCTCATAACTATGCTCAATTCCGTCAATTGCTCAACAGTAATTTGTTGACCTACCGTAATACTTATGCTCTCGAGAGAAGCCACTAGTGAAACCTATGGCCCCCGGGTCTATTTTCCATCATATTAATCTTCCAATACTTAGTTATTTCCTTTGCCATTTATTTTACTTGCATCTTTATTTCTCTTTATCATAAAAATACCAAAAAATATTATCTTATCAAATCTATCAGATCTCACTCTCGTAGGTGACCGTGAAGGGATTGACAACCCCTTTATCACGTTGGTTGCGAGGAGTTTATTTGTTTGTGTAGGTGCAAGGGACTCGTGCGTGGCCTCCTACTGGATTGATACCTTTGTTCTCAAAAACTGAGGGAAATACTTACGCTGCTCTGCTGCATCACCCTTTCCTCTTCAAGGGAAAACCAACGCAGTGCTCAAGAGGTAGCAAGAAGGATTTCTGGCGCCGTTGCCGGGGAGTCTACGCAAAAGTCAACATACCAAATACCCATCACAAACCCTTATCTCCCGCATTATATTAGTTTCCATTTGCCTCTCGTTTTCCTCTCCCCCACTTCACCCTTGCCGTTTTATTCGCCCTTCTTCTGTTCGTCTTTTTGTTTGCTTTTATGTCTTACTTGGCTCGTTTGCTCATTTGGTTGGAATAGTTGTTTATTTATTACTAAACAGAGAGCCTAGGATCTATGGATCCTCATCCACTTGCTAATCTTTTTAAGAGATAAAATTATGATGAACCAATTGCTAGTGAGTTTTCTGCACTAGATTATCTTTATGAGGTTTTGCTTGAAATTTGTGAATCTGAAAAGTGTGATGAAGTACTTTATGGAGTGATTCACGATGGACCTTTGAATAGAAAGCATGATTGCAATGATGATAGTATAAATTCTATGAATGTCAATTGTGATAACAATATGCAAAACTCTAAGCTTGGGGATGCTAGTTTTGCTATGTCCACTACTTGTTGCAATGATCATGATTGGGGTGATTCTTCTTTTGATCTTGAAATTTTTTTTACTCCCCATGATGATTATGAGATTGATAATAGAGTTTGCAATAATACTGAAAGTGGGTTTGAAGAGGTCATGACTGTAGTTAATGTTAATCCCACTATTTTGGAAAAGTGTCAACTTTCCATGCATGTGCATAGTGTTGAAAATATTTTATGTGATAGCTATTTTGTTGAATTTTCTTATAATCCCACATGTAATTATTATGGGAGAGGAAAATATGATTGTAGAAATTTTCATGTTACTAAATTACCTCTCGTTATGTTGTGATTGCTATTGTTTCTTTCCGCTTCCTTGCATATAAAATTACCTCAAGTGGATGGCCTAAGGTTTATCAATCCGTGGGAGGCATAGGATGAAGATGGTCTCTCTCAAACAACCCTGCAATCAAATACAAGAAATCGGTTGTGTCCCCCACACACCCAATACAATGGCAAATTGTATAGGTGCACTAGTTCGGTGAAGAGATGGTGTGCTTTTGTGTCTCCTTAATTCTTCTCATATCACGGTTTTCCTAAATCTCGAAAGCTTCATCCACACAAAACTTAGCAAGGACTCGTGAGATAAGTTACTATAAACCAATGCAAAAACCTTATCATTCTCTTCTATAGCAAATCACTAAAATTATTATTCAACATTGCATACTAAATGCCTCTGCATATTTAATCCTCCTATCCTCAAATAGAATCATTAAACAAGCAAACATATGCAAACAATGCAAACATAACAGCAATCTGCCAAAACAGTACAGCCTGTAAAGAATGCAAGAGCATCAATACTTACCTAACTCCAAAAGTTATGATAATTTTCCACACTGTAGAAAATTTATCAGAGCTCATTTTGCAGAAAGTTTCAACATTTTATCACATTCTGACTTTTCTAGGGAATTTTTGCAACAACGGTAAATTTTGTGTTTTCAAACGGCAACATGTATACTTGCAAAATAAGCATGGCAAAGGCTATCATTGCCACTTTTTTTTGAAATAAAAGATGCAAAAAATTATCCTAAATAACAGAAAGCAAATCCTAACAAAATAAAATGACTCTCCAAGTAAAGCTCATATCATGTGACAAATCAAAACATAGCTCCAAGTGAGGTTACCGATAATGTTGGAGACGAAAGAGGGGATGCCTTCCGGGGCATCTCCAAGCTTAGTTGCTTGGATCTTCCTTGAATATTACCTTGGGGTGACTTGGGAATCCCCAAGCTTAGGGTCTTGTCACTCTTTATTCTCCTCATATCGACATCTCACCCAAAACTTGAAAACATCAATCACACAAAACTTAACGGAACTTCGTGAGATAGGTCAGTATGATAAAGAGCAAAACATTTCACTTTAGTACTGTCAAAGACAATATTCATAGTTTTTTTCCACACAATTCCTAATGTAGCATATCATTTCCACAATTTATATTGAGCAATATAAGCCATAGAAACTAGAAAATAAGCAAACTATGCATTCAAAACAGAATCTGTCAAAAACAGAACAGTATGTAGTAATCTGTACTCCGACCATACTTCTGCTACTCCAAAAATTCTAAAAAAACAGGAAAAAATATGTAATTTGTCTATTAATATTCTTCAAAAATAATCAGTATTTTATCACGCTTATGTTAAAAATGATAATTGTTTTCCTGAGCGCAAAAGTTTCTGTTTTTCAGCAAGATCAAATCAACCATCACCGTAAGCCATCCCAAAGGTCTTACTTGGCACTTTATTGAAACGAAGCAATAAAAATGATTACTAAAGTAGCCTAATAATGTGAACACACAAAAACATTAGGTAAAAGTGTTTGGTTGTCTCCCAACAAGCGCTTTTCTTTAATGCCTTTTTAGCTAGGCATGATGATTTCAATGATGCTCACATGAAAGATAAGAATTGAAACATAAAGAGAGCATCATGAAGCATATGACTATCACATTTAACTCTAACCCACTTCCTATGCATAGGGATTTTGTGAGCAAACAACTTATGGGAATGAGAATCAACTAGCATAGGAAGGCAAAAAAGCATAACTTCAAAACTTTCAACATAAAGAGAGGAAACTTGATATTATTGCAATTCCTACAAGCATATATTACTCCCTCGTAATAATTTTCAGTTGCAACATGAATGAATTCAACAATATAACCATCACACAAAGCATTCTTTTCAGGATACATAAGCATAGAAATTTTGTTACTCTCCACATAAGCAAATTTATTCTCATCAATAGTAGTGGGAGCAAACTCAACAAAATAACTATCATGAGAGTGAAAATTAAAATCATGACGACAGGTTTCATGGTTATCATTATTCTTTATAGCATACATGTAATCACCATAATCATCATAGATAGCAACTTTGTTATCATAGTCAACTGAAGCCTCATCCAAAATGGTGGATTCATCATTAAATAAAGTCATGACCTCTCCAAATCCATTTTAATCATTATAATAATCATAAATAGGAGGCATGCTTTCATCATAATAAATGTTTTTATCAAAAGCTAGGGGACTAAAAATATCATATTCATCAAACATAGCATCCCCAAGCTTATAGCTTTGCATATCATTAGCATCATGGATATTCAAAGAATTCATACTAGCAATATTGCAATCATGCTCATCATTCAAATATTTTGTGCCAAACATTTTATTGACTTCTTCTTCTAACAACTGAGTACAATTTTTCAAACCATCATTTTCAAGAAAGATATTGTAAAAATGAACAATAATTTGATGCAACCTCAATTCCGTATTTTTTTTTTGTAGTTTTCTTTTTATAAACCAAACTAGTGATAAAACAAGAAACTAAAAGATTCAATTGCAAGATCTAAAGATACACCTTCATACACTCACCTCCCCGGCAACGGCGCCAGAAAATAGCTTGATGTCTACTACGCAACTTAATTCTTGTAGACCCATGTTGGTGAAGGAAATATGCCCTAGAGGCAATAATAAAGTTGTTATTTATATTTCCTTATATCATGATAAATGTTTATTATTCATGCTAGAATTGTATTAACCAGAAACTTAGTACATGTGTGAATACATAGACAAACAAAGTGTCACTAGTATACCTCTACTTGACTAGCTCGTTAATCAAAGATGGTTAAGTGTACTAGCCATAGACATGACTTGTCATTTGATGAACGGGACGACTTGACCCATCCGTTAGCTTAGCATTATGATCGTTTAGTTTATTGCTATTGCTTTCTCCATAACTTATACATGTTCCTATGACTATGAGATTATGCAACTCCCGAATACCGGAGGAACACTTAGTGTGATATCAAACATCACAACGCAACTGGGTGACTATAAAGATGCTCTACAGGTGTCTCCGGTGGTATTTGTTGAGTTGGCATAGATCGAGATTAGGATTTGTCACTCCGTGTATCGGAGAGATATCTCTGGGCCCTCTCGGTAATGCACATCACTATAGGCCTTGCAAGCAATGTGACGAATGAGTTAGTTGCAGGATGATGCATTATGGAATGAGTAAAGAGACTTGCCGGTAACGAGATTGAACTAGGTGTGATGATACCCATGGTCGAATCTCGGGTAAGTAACATACCGATGACAAAGGGAACAACGTATGCGGTTTGACCAATAAAGATCTTCATAGAATATGTAGGAACCCATATGAGCATCTAAGTTCTGCTATTGGTTATTGACGAAAGTGAGTCTCGGTCATGTCTACATAGTTCTCGAACTCGTAGGGTCCGCACGCTTAACATTCGATGATGATCGGTATTATGAGTTTATGTGTTTTGATGTACCAAAGGTAGTTCATAGTCCCGGATGTGATCACGGGCATGATGAGGAGTTTCGGAATGGTCGAGACATAAAGATCGATATATTGGAAGGCTATGTTTGGACATCGGAATGGTTCCGGATGAGTTCGGGCATTTACCGGAGTACCGGGGGGTTACCGGAACCCCCCGGGGAGTCAATGGGCCTTATTGGGACTTAGTGGGAGAGAGTAGGAGGCGGCCAGGTGGAGGGCGCCCCCCAGCCCAATCCGAATTGGGTGGGGGGTGGCCTTCCCTTCCCTCTCTCTCCCTCTTCCTTCTTGTCCTACTCCAACTAGGGAAGGGGGGAAACCTACTCCTACTGGGAGTAGGACTCCCCCTTGGGCGCACCATAGAGAGAGGGCCGGCCCTCCGCTCCTCCCCTCCTTTATATACGGGGGAGGGGACGCACCCCATAGACACACAAGTTGACAGTTGTCTTAGCCGTGTGCGGTGCCCTCCTCCATAGATGTCCACCTCGGTCATATCGTTGTAGTGCTTAGGCGAATCCCTGCATCGGTAACTTCATCATCACCATCATCACGCCATCATGCTGATGAAACTCTCCCTCGTCCTCAGCTGGATCAAGAGTACGAGGGACGTCACCGAGCTGAACGTGTGCAGATCGCGGAGGTGCCGTGCGTACGGTGATCGGTTTGATCGCGAAGACATTCGACTACATCAGCCGCGTTTCATAACGCTTCCGCTTTCGATCTACGAGGGTACGTAGACATACTCTTCCCCCCTTGTTGCTATGCATCTCCTAGATAGATCTTGCATGATCGCATGATTTTTTTTGAAATACTGCATTCCCCAACAGTGGCATCCAAGCCAGGTCTATGCGTAGATGTTATATGCATGAGTAGAGCACAAAGGAGTTGTGGGCGTGGGTATGTACATATTGCTTGCCGTCACTAGTTGATTCTTGATTCAACGGTATTGTTGGATGAAGCGGCTCAGACCGACATTACGCGTACACTTACACGAGACTGGTTCTACCGACGTGCTTCGCACACAGGTGGCTAGTGGGTGTCTGTTTCTCCAACTTTAGTTGAATTGGTTTCAATGAACAGGGTTCTTTCTGAAGATCAAAAAGAAATCACTATACTACGTTGTGGTTTTGATGCGTAGGTAAGAACAGTTCTTGCTAGAATCCCGTAGCATCCACGTAAAACGTGTAACAACAAAGTAGAGGACGTCTAACTTGTTTTTGTAGGGCATGTTGTGATGTGATATGGTCAATACGTGATTACATAAATTGTTGTATGAGATGATCATGTTTTGTAACTCATTCGTCGGCAACTTGCAGGAGCCATATGGTTGTTGCTTTATTATATGAAATGCAATCGCCATGTAATTGCTTTACTTTATCACTAAGCGGTAGCGATAGTTGTGGAAGCAATAGTTGGCGAGACGACAACGATGCGTCGGTGGAGATCAAGTTGTCAAGCCGGTGATGATGGTGACCATGACAATGCTTTGGATATGGAGATCAAAAGGCACAAGATGATGATGGCCATATCATATCACTTATTTGATTGCATGTGATGTTTATCCTTTATGCATCTTATTTTGCTTAGTTCGGCGGTAGCATTATAAGATGATCTCTCACTAAATTTCAAGGTATAAGTGTTCTCCCTGAGTATGCACCATTGCTATAGTTGGTCGTGCCGAGACACCACGTGATGATCGGGTGTGCTAAGCTCTACGTTCACATACAACGGGTGCAAGCCAGTTTTGCACAAGCAGAATACTCGGGTTAAACTTGACGAGCCTAGCATATGCAGATATGGCCTCGGAACACTGAGACCGAAAGGTCGAGCGTGAATCATATAGTAGATATGATCAACATAGTGATGTTCACCATTGAAAACTACTCCATCTCACATGATGATCAGACATGGTTTAGTTGATATGGATCACGTGACCACTTAGATGATTAGAGGGATGTCTATCTAAGTGGGAGTTCTTATGTAATATGATTAATTGAACTTTAATTTATCCTAAACTTAGTACCTGATAGTATTTTTCATGTCTATGTTATTGTAGATAAATGGCACGTGCCGTTGTTCCATTGAATTTTAATGTGTTCCTAGAGAAAGCTAAGTTGAAAGATGATGGTAGCAATTACATGGACTGGGTCCATAACTTGAGGATTATCCTCATTGCTGCACAGAAGAATTACGTCCTAGAAGCACCACTGGGTGACAAGCCTGCTGCAGATGCTGCTGACAACGTTAAGAACATCTGGCAGAGCAAAGCTGATGACTACTCGATAGTTCAGTGTGCCATGTTTTACGACTTAGAATCGGGACTTCAACGACGTTTTGAACGTCATGGAGCATATGAGATGTTCCAGGAGTTGAAGTTAATATTTCAAGCGAATGCCTGGATTGAGAGATATGAAGTCTCCAATAAGTTCTACAGCTGCAAAATGGAGGAGAATAGTCCTGTCAGTGAACATATACTCAGAATGTTTGGGTACCACAACCACTTGACTCAGCTAGTAGTGAATCTTCCTGATGATGGTGTCATTGACAGAGTTCTTCAATCACTGCCACCAAGCTACAAAAGCTTCGTGATGAACTATAATATGCAAGGGATGGATAAGACAATTCCCAAGCTCTTCGCAATGCTAAAGGCTGCGGAGGTAGAAATCAAGAAGGAGCATCAAGTGTCGATGGTCAACAAGACCACCAGTTTCAAGAAGAAGGGCAAAGGGAAGAAGGGGAACTTCAAGAAGAACAGCAACCAAGTTGCTGCTCAAGTGAAGAAGCCCAAGTTTGGACCTAAGCCTGAGACTGAGTGCTTCTACTGCAAAGGGACTAGTCACTGGAATCAGAACTGTCCCAAGTATTTGGCGGATAAGAAGGATGGCAAAATGAAAGGTATATTTGATATACATGTTATTGATGTGTACCTTACTAATGCTCTCAGTAGCGCCTGAGTATTTGATACTGGTTCTGTTGCTAATATTTGCAACTCGGAACAGGGGCTACGGATTAAGCGATGGCTAAGGACGAGGTGAAGATGCGCGTGGGAAATGGTTCCAAAGTCGATATGATCGCCGTCGGCACGCTACCTCTACATCTACCTTCGGGATTAGTTTTAGACCTGAATAATTGTTATTTGTTGCCAGCGTTAAGCATGAACATTATATTTGGATCTTGTTTGATGCGAGACGGTTATTCATTTAAATCATAGAATACTTGTTGTTCTATTTATATGAGTAATATCTTTTATGGTCATGCACCCTTGATGAGTGGTCTATTTTTACTAAATCTTGATAGTAGTGATACACATATTCATAGTATTGAAGCCAAAAGATATAAGTTTAATAATGATAGTGCAAGTTATTAATGGCACTGTCGTTTAGGTTATATTGGTGTAAAGCGCATGAAGAAACTCCATGCTGATGGGCTTTTGGCATCACTTGATGCTTGCGAACCATGCCTCATGGGAAAGATGACTAAGACTCCGTTCTCCCAAACAATGGAACGAGCAACAGACTTATTGGAAATAATACATACTGATGTATGCGGTCCAATGAGTGTTGATGCTCGTGGCGGGTATCGTTATTTTCTGACCTTCGTAGATGATTTGAGCAGATATGGGTATATCTACTTGATGAACATAAGTCTGAAACATTTGAAAAGTTCAAAGAATTTCAAAGTGAAGTGGAAAATCATCGTAACAAAGAAATAAAGTTTCTACGATCTGATCGTGGAGGAGAATATTTGAGTTACGAGTTTGGTCTTCATTTGAAACAATGTGTAATAGTTTCTCAACTCGCGCCACCTGGAACACCACAACGTAATGGTGTGTCAGAACGTCATAACCGCACTTTATTAGATATGGTGTGATCTATGATGTATCTTACTGATTTACCGCTATCATTTTGGGGTTATGCTTTAGAGACGGTTGCATTCACATTAAATAGGGCACCATCGAAATCCGTTGAGACGACACCTTATGAACTGTGGTATGGCAAGAAACCCAAGTTGTCATTTCTTAAACTTTGGGGCTGCAATGCTTATGTGAAAAAGCTTCAACCTGATAAGCTCGAACCCAAATTGGAGAAATGTGTCTTCATAGGATACCTAAAAGAGACTGTTGGGTACATCTTCTATCACAGATCCATAGGCAAGATATTCGTTGCTAAGAATGGATCCTTTCTAGAGAAGGAATTTCTCTCGAAAGAAGTGAGTGGGAGGAAAGTAGAACTTGATGAGGTAATTGTACCCGCTCCCTTATTGGAAAGTAGTTCATCACAGAAATCAGTTCCAGTGATTCCTACACCAATTAGTGAGGAAGCTAATGATGATGATCATGAAACTTCTGATCAAGTTACTACCGAACCTCGTAGGTCAACCAGAGTAAGATCCGCACCAGAGTGGTACGGTAATCCTATTCTTGAGGTCATGTTACTTGACCATGATGAACCTACGAACTATGAGGAAGTGATGATGAGCCCAGATTCCACAAAATGGCTTGAAGCCATGAAATTTGAGATTGGGTCCATGTATTAGAACAAAGTGTGGGCTTTGGTTGACTTGCCCAATGATCGGCAAGCCATAGAGAATAAATGGATCTTCAAGAAGAAGACTGACGCTGACGGTAATATTACTGTCTACAAATCTCGACTTGTTGTGAAAGGTTTTCGACAAGTTCAAGGAGTTGACTACGATGAGACCTTCTCACCCATAGAGATGCTTAAATCCGTCCGAATCATGTTAGCAATTGCCGCATTTTATGATTATAAAATTTGGCAAATGGATGTCAAAACTGCATTCCTTAATGGATATCTTAAAGAAGAGTTGTATATGATGCAACCAGAAGGTTCTGTCGATCCAAAAGGTGCTAATAAAGTGTGCAAGCTCCAGTGATCCATTTTTATGGACTGGTGCAAGCCTCTCGGAGTTGGAATATACACTTTGATAGTGTGATCAAAGCATATGGTTTTATACAGACTTTTGTAGAAGCATGTATTTACAAGAGAGTGAGTGGGAGCTTTGTTGCATTTCTGATATTATATGTGGATGACATATTGTTGATTGGAAATGATACTGAATTTCTGAATAGCATAAAGGGATACTTGAATAAGAATTTTTCAATGAAAGACCTCGGGGAAGCTGCTTATATATTGGGCATCAAGATCTATAGAGATAGATCAAGACACTTAATTGGACTTTCACAAAGCACATACCTTGATAAAGTTTTTAGAAGTTTAAAATGGATCAAGCAAAGTAAGGGTTCTTGCCTGTGTTACAAGGTGTGAAGTTGAGTCAGACTCAATGCCCGACCACTGCAGAAGATAGAGAGAAAATGAAAGTCATTGCCTATGCTTCAGCCATAGGTTCTATCATGTATGAAATGTTGTGTACCAGACCTGATGTGTGCCTTGCTATCAGTTTAGCAGGGAGGTACCAAAGTAATCCAGGAGTGGATCACTGGACAGCGGTCAAGAATATCCTAAAATACCTGAAAAGGACTAAGGATATGTTTCTCGTTTATGGATGTGACAAAGAGCTCGTCGTAAACGGTTACGTCGATACAAGCTTTTACATTGATCCGGATGACTCTAAGTCTCAAACCGGATACATATTTTTATTGAATGGTGGAGCTGTCAGTTGGTGCAGTTCCAAGAAAAGCTTCATGGCGGGATCTATGTGTGCATCGGAGTACATAGCTTCTTCGGAAGCAGCAAATGAAGGAGCCTGGATGAAGGAGTTCATATCCGATCTAGGTGTCATACCTAGTGCATCGGGTCCAATGAAAATATTTTGTGACAATACTAGTGCAGTTGCCTTGTCAAAGGTATCCAGATTTCACAAGAGAACCAAGCACATCAAAAGATGCTTCAATTCCATCCGCGATCAAGTCAAGGAGGGAGACATAGAAATTTGCAAGATACATACGGATCTGAATGTTGCATACACATTGACTAAGCCTCTCTCACGAGCAAAACATGATCAGCTCCAAGACTCCATGGGTGTTAGAATCATTATTGTGTAATCTAGATTATTGACTCTAGTGCAAGTGGGAGACTAAAGGAAATATTCCCTAGAGGCAATAATAAAGTTGTTATTTATATTTCCTTATATCATGATAAATGTTTATTATTCATGCTAGAATTGTATTAACCGGAAACTTAGTACATGTGTGAATACATAGACAAACAGAGTATCACTAGTATGCCTCTACTTGACTAGCTCATTAATCAAAGATGGTTAAGTTTCCTAGCCATAGACATGAGTTGTCATTTGATGAACGGGATGACATCATTAGAGAATGATGTGATTGACTTGACCCATCCGTTAGCTTAGCATTATGATCGTTTAGTTTATTGCTATTGCTTTCCCCATAACTTATACATGTTCCTATGACTATGAGATTATGCAACTCCCGAATACCGGAGGAACACTTAGTGTGCTATAAAACATCACAACGTAACCGGGTGACTATAAAGATGCTCTACAGGTGTCTCTGATGGTATTTGTTGAGTTGGCATAGATCAAGATTAGGATTTGTGACTCTGTGTATCGGAGAGGTATCTCTGGGCCCTCTTGGTAATGCACATCACTATAAGCCTTGCAAGCAATGTGACTAATGAGTTAGTTGTGGGATGATGCATTACGGAATGAATAAAGAGACTTGCCAGTAATGAGATTGAACTCGGTATGATGATACCGACGATCGAATCTCAGGCAAGTAACATACCGATAACAAAGGGAACAACGTATGTTGTTATGCGGTTTGACTGATAAAGATCTTCGTAGAATATGTAGGAACAAATATGAGCATCCAGGTTCCACTATTGGTTATTGACTAGAAGTGAGTCTCGGTCATGTCTACATAGTTCTCAAACCCGTAGGGTCCGCACGCTTATCGTTCGATGACGATCGGTATTATGAGTTTATGTGTTTTGATGTACCGAAGGTAGTTCGGAGTCCCGGATGTGATCATGGACATGCTGAGGAGTCTCGAAATGGTCGAGACATAAAGATTGATATATTAGAAGGCTATGTTTGGACATCGGAATGGTTCCGGATGAGTTCGAGCATTTACTGGAGTACCGGGGGGTTGCCGGAACCCCCTAAGGAGTCAATGGGGCTTATTCGGCCTTAGTGGGAGAGAGGAGGAGGCGGCCATGTGGAGGGTTTCCCCCCAAGCCCAATTCGAATTGGGTGGGGGGCCTGCCCCCTTTCCTTCCCTCTCTCTCCCTCTTCCTTCCTCTCCTACTCCAACTAGGGAAGGGGGAAGCCTACTCCTACTAGGAGTAGGACTCCCCCTTGGGCGCGCCATAGAGAGAGGGTCGGCCCTCCTCTCCTCCCCTCCTTTATATACGGGGGAGGGGGGCACCCCATAGACACACAAGTTTAAAGTTCTCTTAGCCGTGTGCGCTGCCCCCCTCCATAGATTTCCACCTCGGTCATATTGTTGTAGTGCTTAGGTGAAGCCCTGCGTCGGTAACTTCATCATCACCATCATCACGCCGTCGTGCTGACGAAACTCTCCCACGCTGTCGTCCTAACCAAACTAGTGATAAAACAAGAAACTAAAAGATTCAATTGCAAGATCTAGAGATATACCTTCATGCACTCACCTCCCCGGCAACGGCGCCAGAAAAGAGCTTGATGTCTACTACGCAACTTTATTCTTGTAGACACGTGTTGGGCCTCCAAGCGTAGAGCTTTGTAGGACAGTAGCAATTTTCCCTCAAGTGTATGACCTAAGGTTTATCAATCCGTGGGAGGCGTAGGTTGAAGATGGTCTCTCTCAAACAACCCTACAATCAAATACAAGAAATATGTTGTGTCCCCAACACACCCAATACAATGGCAAATTGTATAGGTGCACTAGTTCGGTGAAGAGATGGTGATAAAAGTGTAATATGGATGGTAGAAATATATTTTTATAATCTGAATAAATAAAAACAGCAAGGTAGCAAATTGTAAACGGGCACGAAACGGTATTGCAATGCTTGAAAATGAGGCCTAGGGTCCATACTTTCGCTAGTGCAATATCTCAACAATGCTAATATAATTGGATCATATAACCGTCCCTCAACGTGTAACGTAGAATCACTCCAAAGTTCCTATCTAGCGGAGAACATAAGACGGAATTGTTTGTAGGGTACGAAACCACCTCAAAGCTATTCTTTCCGATCAATCTATCCTAGAGTTCATACTGAAACTACACGAAGCTATTCTTTCCGATCGATCTAACCAAGAGTTCGTACTAAAATAACACCAAAGCAAATTCAGATTCATAATATTCAATCCAACACAAAGAACTTCAAAGAGTGCCCCAAGATTTCTATCGGATAAACAGAGACAAGAACGTGCATCGACCCCTATGCATAGATTACCCCAATGTCACCTCGGGAATCCGTGAGTTGGGTGCCAAAACATATATCAAGTGAATCAATATGATACCCCATTATCACCACGAGTATTCAATTGCGAGACATATATCAAGTGTTCTCAAATCCATAAAAGTATTCAATCCGATAACCATGAAATCTCAAAGTGAAAAACTCAATTCATCACAACAAGATAGAGAGGGGAAAACACCATATGATCCGACTATATTAACAAAGCCCGCGATACATCAAGATCGTAACATCCCAAGAACACGAGAGAGAGAGATTAAACACATAGCTACTAGTACAAACCCTCAGCCCCGAGGGTGGACTACTCCTTGCTTGTCGTGGTGGCCGCCGGGATGATGAAGATGGCCATCGGAAATGATTCCCCCCTCCGGCAGGGTGCCGGAAAGAGTCTAGATTGGTTTTCGGTGCCTACAGAGCCTTGCGGCGACGAAACTTCTGATCTAGGTTAACCCCGAGGGTTTTCGGAATATTTGTGAATTTATAGGGTAAAGAGGGGGTGCGGGAGGCCACTGAGGTGCGCCCCGGTGGGTTGTGCCACTTTGGGGCACCCCCTAGGTGCTATTCTGGCCCATCCTGGGTGTTTGGACCCCGTTTGATATTGATTTCCAGCGATGTAAAAAACAAGCAAAAAACAGCAACTGGCACTGGGCACTGGGTCAATAGGTAGTCCGAAAAAATGGTATAAAGTTGCTATAAAATGATTGTAAAACATCCAAGAATGATAATATAACAGCATGAATACTTCATAAACTATATATACGTTGGAGACATATCACCCACCTATAAATATGAGGAGGCGGGCCATCTAGAACACACAACATCAATTGTTAGTCGTGTGCGGTAATACGTCCATTTTGCATCATGCTTTTATATCGATATTTATTGCATTATGGGTTGTTATTACACATTCTGTCACAATACTTATACCTTTTCTCTCTTATTTTACAAGGTTTACATGAAGAGGGAGAATGTCGGCAACTGGAATTCTAGGCTAGAAAAGGAGCAAATATTAGAGACCTATTCTGCACAACTCCAAAAGTCCTGAAACTCCATGAAAGTTAGTTTTGGAATATATTAAAAATATTGCAAAAAGAAAGCACCAGAGGGGGCACACCTTATCCACGAGGGTGGGGCGCGCCCCCTGCCTCGTGGGCCCCCTGACAGGCCTCCGGTGTCCATCTTTTGCTATATGAAGTCTTTCACCCTGGAAAAATCAGAAGGAAGCTTTCGGGACGAAGCACAGCCGTCTCGAGGCGGAACATTGGCGGAACCAATATAGGGCTCCAGCGGAGCTGTTCTACCGGGGAAACATCCCTCCGGGAGGGGGAAATCATCACCATCGTCATCACCATCGATCCACTCATCAGGAGGGGGTCAATCTCCATCAACATCTTCACCAGCACCATCTCCTCTCAAATCCTAGTTCATCTCTTGTATCCGATCTTTGTCTCAAAACCTCAGAGTAGCGTTGATTACTCCTTGTAGTTGATGCTAGTTGGTTTATTTGATGAAAGATCATATGTTCAGATCCTTTATGCATATTAATACCCCTCTGATTATGAACATGAATATGATTTGTGAGTAATTACGTTTGTTCCTGAGGACATGGGAGAAGTCTTTCTATAAGTAGTCATGTGAATTTGGTATTCGTTCAATATTTTCATGACATGTATGTTGTCTTTCCTCTAGTGGTGTCATGTGAACGTCGACTACATGACACTTCACCATTGTTCCGGCCTAGGTGAAGGCATTGGGAAGTAATAAGTAGATGATGGGTTACTAGAGTGACAGAAGCTTAAACCCTAGTTTATGAGTTGCTTTGTAAGGGGCTGATTTGGATCCATATGTTTCATGCTATGGTTAGGTTTACCTTAATACTTCTTTTGTAGTTGTGGATGCTTGCAAGAGGGGTTAATCATAAGTGGGATGCTTGTCCAAAGAAGGGCAGTACCCAAGCACCGGTCCACCCACATATCAAATTATCAAAGTAACGAACGTGAATCATATGAGCATGATGAAAACTAGCTTGACGATAATTCCCACGTCTCCTCAGGAGCGCTTTCCTTTATATAAGAGTTTGTCCAGGATTGTCCTTTGCTGTAAAAAAGGATTGGGCCACCTTGCTGCACCTTTTTTACTTTTGTTACTTGTTGCTCGTTACAAATTATCTTATCACAAAACTATCTGTTACCTATAATTTCAGTGCTTGCAGAGAATACCTTGCTGAAAACCGCTTATCATTTCCTTCTGCTCCTCATTGGGTTCGACACTCTTACTTATCGAAAGGACTACGATAGATCCCCTATACTTGTGGGTCAACAAGACTCTTTTCTGGCACCGTTGCCGGGGAGTGAAGCGCCTTTTGGTAGGTGGAATTTGGTAAGGAAAAATTTATATAGTGTGCTGAAATTTACTGTCACTTGTTACTATAGAAAGTAATCCACTGAGGGGCTTGTTCGGGGTATCTTCACCCCGACCAGTAGAGCAAAGAGTTGCTCCTCAACCTACTGAACCTACTAAAAATGTTTACATTGAAATTCCTTCGAGTATGATAGAAAAACTGATAGCTAATCCTTTTACAGGAGATGGAACATTACATCCCGATTTGCACTTAATCTATGTGGATGAAGTTTGTGGATTATTTAAGCTTGCAGGTATGCCTGAGGCTGTTATCAAGAAGAACGTCTTCCCTTTATCTTTGAAGGGAAAGGCATTGACATGGTTTAGGCTATGCGATGATATTGGATCATGGAACTACAACCAATTGAAATTGGAATTTCAACAGAAGTTTTATCATGTGCATCTGGTTCATCGTCATCGTAATTATATATATAATTTTTGGCCTCGCGAAGGAGAAAGCATCACTCAAGCTTGGGGGAGGCTTAAGTCAATGTTATATTCATGCCCCAATCATGAGCTCTCAAGAGAAATTATTATTCAAAATTATTATTCTTGGTTTTCACTCAATAATCGCTTCATGCTCGATACGTCTTGTACTGGTTCTTTTATGATGAAGACTATTGAATTCAAATGGGGTTTATTGGAAAGAATTAAACGCAACTCTGAAGATTGGGAACTCAGTGAAGGTAAGGAGTCAGGTATAACACCTAAGTTTGATTGTGTTAAATCTTTATGGATACCGATGCTTTTTGTGAATTTAGCACTAAATATGGACTTGACTCTGAGATAGTAGCTTCTTTCTGTGAATCATTTGCTACTCATGTTGATCTCCCTCGGGATAAGTGGTTTAAATATCATCCACACATTGAAGTAAAAGTAGTTGAACCTATTAAAGTTGAAGAAAAGACTATCACTTATAATGTTGATCCTATTGTTCCTACCGCTTATATTGAGAAACCACCTTTCCCTGTTAGAATGAAGGATCATGCTAAAGCTTCAACTATGGTTCATAAGAGTAATACTAAAACACCTACACCCTCTGAGAAAATTAAAGTTGAACCTAGTATGCTATGGTTAAAGATCTCTTGGTTGATAATATTGATGGGCATGTTATTTACTTTGTTGATGAAGCTGCTAGAATTGCTAGACCCGATACTAAAGATAAATATAGACCTGTTGTAGGCATGCCTGTTGTTTCTGTTAAAATAGGAGATCATTGCTATCATGGATTATGTGATATGGGTGCTAGTGCGAGTGTAATACCTCATACTTTATATAAAGAAATTATGCATGATATTGCACCTGCTGAGATAGAAGATATTGATGTTACTATTAAGCTTGCCCATAGAGATACTATTTCACCAGTCAGGATTGTTAGAGATGTTGAAGTCTTGTGCGGGAAAGTTAAATATCCTACTGATTTTCTTGTTCTTGGTTCCCCACAAGATGACTTTTGTCCCATTATATTTGGTAGGCCCTTCTTGAATACTGTTAATGCTAAGATAGGCTGCAAAAAGGATATTGTTTCTGTTGGTTTAGGGGATATGTCTCATGATTTTAATTTTGCTAAATTTCGTAGACAACCCCATGATAAAGATTTTTTTGGGAAGACAGTAGGAGAAGGCTCCTACTATGTGTATGTATTAATTGTAAGAGATGTTACAAGGTTACAACATTGCACATGCCCCACCACACAAAACAACTTGTGGAGTGGGGCCAGATAAGTTTGTCTACAGTCTACCAAAGGAATGTGGGGAGGGGAGGGACTCTTGCTTAAACAAGGCTGTTACAAATTTTGGCAATGGTGCCCTTATGGACCTGACGCACCCTATGTTGCAATAGGCTAAAACCTTGAATGAATAGGTCTCTTGAGTGGGTCTCACACCTCTGAAGTGTTTATTGTTTATTTATTTCCACAAACTCTAGGAGGCTGTGAGGAAAATTTCAATAAAGAGGGGTTTGTGTGAGGAGTCACGGGCTATGTGGATCATGTCAAGGCGAGAGGGAGACGTAGGCCATGTGATGTTAAGCTTCCTCCAAACCCATGATAAAGAATTGCCTAGTAGAGATGAAATTATCAGTCTTGCTTCTATCGCCGTGCCTCCTAATGATCCTTTAGAATAATATTTGCTAGACCATGAAAATGATATGTTTATGAATGAAAGAAGGGAAATAGGTGAAGTATTCTTTAAACAGGGTCCTATTTTGAAACACAACTTGCTTGTTGAAATTCTAGGGGATCCTCCTCCACCCAAGGGTGATCCCGTGTTTGAGCTTAAACCATAACCTGATACACTTAAATATGCTTATCTTGATGAAAAGAAGATATACCCTATTATTATTAGTGCTAACCTTTCAGAGTAGGAAGAAGAGAAATTATTGAAAACACCGAAGAAGCACTGTGCTGCTATTGGATATACTCTTGATGATCTCAAGGGCATTAGTCCCACTCTATGCCAGCACAAAATAAAATTGGAGAAGGACGCTAAACCAGTTGTTGATCACCAACGACGGTTAAATCCTAAGGTGAAAGAAGTGGTAAGAAATGAAATACTAAAGCTTCTGGAGGCAGGTATAATTTATCCCATTGTTGATAGTCAGTGGGTAAGTCCTGTCCATTGTGTCCCTAAGAAGGGAGGCATTACTGTTGTTCCTAATGATAAAGATGAATTGATCCCACAAAGAATTGTTATAGGTTATAGAATGGTAATTGACTTCCGCAAATTAAATAAAGCTACTAAAAAGGATCATTACCCTTTACCTTTTATTGATCAAATGCTAGAAAGATTATCTAAACATACACATTTTTGCTTTCTAGACGGGTATTCTGGTTTCTCTCAAATACTTGTGTCAAAAGAGGATCAAGAAAAGACCACCTTTACTTGCCCTTTCGGTACCTTCGCTTATAGCCGTATGCCTTTTGGTTTATGCAATGCACCTGCTACCTTTCATAGATGTATGACTGCTATATTCTCTGACTTTTGTGAAAAGATTGTTGAGGTTTTCATGGATGATTTCTCTGTATATGGAACTTCTTTTGATGATTGCTTAAGCAACCTTGATCAAGTTTTGCAGAGATGTGAAGAAACTAATCTTGTCTTGAATTGGGAGAAGTGCCACTTTATGGTTAATGAAGGTATTGTCTTGGGGCATAAAATTTCTGAAAGAGGTATTGAAGTTGATAAAGCTAAAGTTGATGCTATTAAAAAGATGACGTGTCCTAAGGACATTAAAGGTATAAGAAGTTTCCTTGGTCATGCCGGTTTTTATAGGAGGTTCATTAAAGAATTCTCAAAAATTTCTAGGCCCCTGACTAATCTCTTACAAAAAGATGTTCCTTTTGTCTTTGATGATGATTGTGTAGAAGCATTTGAAATACTTAAGAAAGCCTTGATTTCTCCACCTATTGTTCAGCCACCTAATTGGAATTTACCCTTTGAAATTATGTGTGATGCTAGTGATTATGCTGTAGGAGCTGTGCTAGGACAAAGAGTTGATATGAAATTAAATGTTATCCAATATGCTAGTAAAACTCTAGACAATGCCCACATAAATTATGCCACTACTGAAAAGGAATTTTTAGCAGTTGTATTTGCTTGTGATAAGTTCATACCTTACATTGTTGATTCTAAGGTAGCTGTTCACACCGATCATGCTGTTATTAAATATCTTATGGAAAAGAAAGATGCTAAACCTAGACGTATTAGATGGGTTCTCCTACTACAAGAATTTGATTTGCATACTATAGATAGAAAGGGAGCTGAGAACCCCGTTGCAGACAACTTATCTAGGTTAGAGAATGTTCTTGATGACCCACTACCTATTGATGATAGCTTTCCCGATGAAAAATTAGTTGTCATAAATGCTTCCCGTACTGCTCCATGGCATGCTGATTATGCTAATTACATTGTTGCTAAATTTATACCACCTAGTTTCACACACCAGCAAAAGAAAAGGTTTTTCTATGATTTAAGACATTACTTCTGGGATGACCCACACCTTTATAAAGAAGGAGTAGATGGTGTTATTAGACGTTGTGTACCTGAGCATGAACAGGAACAGATCCTACGCAAGTGTCACTCCCGAGGCTTATGGAGGACACCACGCTGGAGATAGAACTGCACATAAGGTATTGCAATCCAGTTTTTATTGGCCTACTCTCTTCAAGGATGCCCGTAAGTTTATCTTGTCTTGTGATGAATGTCAAAGAATTGGTAATATTAGTAGACGTCAAGAAATGCCTATGAACTATTCACTTGTTATTGAACCATTTAATGTCTGGGGCTTCGATTATTTGGGACTGTTTCCTTCCTCTAATGGGTATACACATATTCTAGTTGTTGTTGATTACGTTACTAAGTGGGTAGAAGCTATTCCAACTAGTAGTGTTGATCATAACACCTCTATTAAGATGCTTAAAGAAGTTATTTTTCCGAGCTTTGGAGTCCCTAGATACTTAATGACTGATGGTGGTTCACATTTTATTCATGGTGCCTTTCGTAAAATGCTTGCTAAGTGTGATGTTAATCATAGAATTGCATCTCCATATCACCCACTGTCTAGTGGCCAAGTAGAACCGAGTAATAGAGAGCTTAAATTAATTTTGCAAAAGACTGTTAATAGATCTAGAAAGAATTGGTCCGAGATACTTGATGATGCATTATGGGCCTATACACCTGCATATAAAAATCCTATGGGTATGTCTCCGTATAAAATAGTTTATGGAAAACCATGCCACTTACCTCTCGAACTAGAACATAAGGCATATTGGGCCATTAAAGAGCTCAATTATGATTTCAAACTTGCCGGTGAGAAGAGATTATTTGACATTAGCTCACTTGATGAGTGGAGAACCCAGGCCTATGAGAATGCCAAACTCTTTAAAGAAAAGTTTAAAAGATGGCATGACAAAAGGATACAAAACGTGAGTTTAATGTAGGTGATTATGTTCTATTATACAACTCTCATTTAAGATTTTTTACAGGAAAACTCCTCTCTAAATGGGAAGGTCCTTACGTTATCGAGGAGGTTTATCGTTCTGGTGCCATAAAAATCAATAACTTCGAAGGCACAAATCCGAGGGTGGTGAACGATCAAAGAATCAAACATTATATCTCAGGTAATCCCATAAATGTTGAAACTAATGTTCTTGAAACCGTAACCCCAGAGGAGTATATAAGGGACACTTTCCAGAACGTATCAGACTCCGAAAAGGAATAGGTATGTGGTACGGTAAGTAAACCGACTCCAAAACAGTTCTAATAGCAATTTTTCTCCATTTTGGAATATTTAAGAAAATAGGAAAATACGAGGCAGTCCGGAAAGGACACGAGGTGTCCACGAGGGTGGAGGGCGTGCCCCCTGCCTCGTGGGCACCTCGTGTGTCCTGTGGACTCCGTTTTCTTGCACGATAGTTCTTTTGGTCGGTAAAAAATCATTATATAATCTCCCAAAGGTTTTGACCACCGTACGACGCAAATATCTCTTTTTTTGTTTCGAGTTTTTTTTCTCACAGATCTAGATCACCATGACGTCTTCAAGTGCCCCCAAGGACAAGTTTTTCAGCAGGGTCATCAACCCCTACATCGTGGAGGTGCTGCAACACCCTCAAACCATTGAGTTGCATGAGGGGGTGCTACACATCCGCGATGTTGAGGGACCAAGGAGGACCGGAAGCGTGGAGACAAGACTCAAAGCAATGGAGCAACAGTTTTTCAAGTGCCAGGGGATGGTGGAACGCGGACGCGATGCCAACCACATGATGATCGCGGAGTTCACCAACAATCACAAGCTGGATGCCAAGAACATTGGGGAGACCATCTTCAAGCTTCACGAGAAAATCGAGCACCTCCAAGCCCAGATCTATGACCTGCAAAACCAAAACTGTGATTATGAATATAGATTAAAGAGGATGAGTTTGGCTGCAGATTTGAGGATCCCAAAGACTCGATCATCCTTCTATTATGGCGAGCATATGCCTTGGAAGATGGACGACAAGCCTACATCAGCAATAACTCCATCACCACTACCACCAAAGGCGAACTGAGTATCGGGTATGGGCACTCCCCTTGGCAACTGCCCCGGTATCGTATCACCATCACACTTCTATCTTTATCGTTTTCTTAGTTCAATCCTTTTGGTTATATCTTGATCTAGTAGAATAAAGTTTAGTATGATCTAGTTTTGAGTTTTGCTTTATGATCCTTCTATGTAATCGAGTCCGTGAGCTATATATAATAAAGATTAGTTTTGAGTCAAGGGCTTGGTTATCTTGCTATGATCTTGAGAAAAAAGAAAAAGAATAAAAAGAAATAAAGATATCATATTTATCTTATGGAGAGTAATGACTTCACATATAAAAGAGTATGGTGAATAGAAGTTGTTGAGAGTTGACAAACATAGTTTTGGTCATCGTTGCAATTAATATGAAGTAATAAAGAAATAGAGGTTTCCACATATAAATATACTATCTTGGACATCTTTTATGATTGTGAGCACTCATTAAATATGACATGCTAAAAAGTTGATGTTGGACAAGGAAGACATCGTAATGAGCTATGTTTTCTTATATCCGAAATAAAGTATATTGTCATGGATCATCCAACATGTTGAGTTTGCCTTTCCCCCTCATGCTAGCCAAATTCCTTGCACAAAGTAGAGATACTACTTGTGCTTCCTAATATCCTTAAACCTAGTTTTGCCATGAGTGTCCATCATACCTACCTATGGATTGAGTAAGATCCTTCAAGTAAGTTGTCATTGTTGCATGCAATAAAAATTGCTCTCTAAATATGTATGATCTATTAGTGTGGAGAAAATAAGCTTTATACGATCTTGTGATATGGAAGAAATAAAAGTGACAGACTGCATAATAAAGTCCCTATCACAAGTGGCAATATAAAGTGACATTCTTTCTCATTAAGATTTTGTGCATCCAACCATAAAAGCACATGACAACCTCTGCTTCCCTCTGCGAAGGGCATGTCTTTTATTTTTGTCTCACGTCTTATACAAGAGTCATGGTGATCTTCACCTATCCTTTTTACACTTTATCCTTTGGCAAGAACATTGTGTTGGAAAGATCCTGATATATATATATATATCCAATTGGATGTAAGTTATCATAAACTATTATTGTTGACATTACCCTTGAGGTAAAAGGTTGGGAGGAAACAATATAATAAGTATTGCGTGAGTGTTAGCAATTGTGAAAGACTAAATGATAGTTGAGTAGGTGGACTTGCTGAAAAGCTCTTATATTGACTCTTTCCGATGTTATGATAAATTGCAATTGCTTCAATGACTGAGATCATAGTTTGTTAGTCTTCACTGAAGTTTCTGATTCATACTTGACATTGTGAATAGATTGTTACTTTAGCATAAGAAATCATATGACAATATATATATATGTTGCTGTTATAAGAATGATCATGATGCCCTCATGTCCGTATTTTATTTTATCGACACCTCTATCTCTAAACATGTGGACATATTTTTCGTTATCGGCTTCCGCTTGAGGACAAGCGAGGTCTAAGCTTGGGGGAGTTGATACGTCCATTTTGCATCATGCTTTTACATTGATATTTGTTGCATTATGGGCTGTTATTACACATTATAATGTCACAATACTTATGCCTTTTCTCTCTTATTTTACAAGGTTTACATGAAGAGGGAGAATGCCGGCAACTGGAATTCTGGGCTGGAAAAGGAGCAAATATTATAGACCTATTCCGCACAACTCCAAAAGTCCTAAAACTCCATGAAAGTCAGTTTTGGAATATATTAAAAATATTGGGCGAAGAAAGCACCAGAGGGGGGCCACACCCTGTCCACGAGGGTGGGGGCGCCCTACCCCCTGGGCGCGCCCCCTGCCTCGTGGGCCCCCTGGCAGGCCTCCGGCGCCCATCTTTTTCTATATGAAGTCTTTCGCCCTGGAAAAAAATCAGAAGGAAGCTTTCGGGACGAAGCGCCACCATCTCGAGGTGGAACCTTGGCGGAACCAATCTAGGGCTCTGGCGGAGCTGTTCTGCCTGGGAAACATCCCTCCAGGAGGGGGAAATCATCACCATCGTCATCACCATCGGTCCTGTCACCGGGAGGGGGTCAATCTCCATCAACATCTTCACCAGCACCATCTCCTCTCAAACCCTAGTTCATCTCTTGTATCCGATCTTTGTCTCAAAACCTCATATTGGTACCTGTGGGTTGCTAGTAGCGTTGATTACTCCTTGTAGTTGATGCTAGTTGGTTTATTCGGTGAAAGATCATATGTTCAGATCCTTTATGCATATTAATACCCCTCTGATTATGAACATGAATATGATTTGTGAGTAATTACCTTTGTTCCTGAGGACATGGGAGAAGTCTTGCTATAAGTAGTCATGTGAATTTGGTATTCGTTCGATATTTTGATGAGATGTATGTCGTCTTTCCTCTAGTGGTTTCATGTGAACATCTACTACATGACACTTCACCATTGTTTGGGCCTAGGGGAAGGCATTGGGAACTAATAAGTAGATGATGGGTTGCTAGAGTGACAGAAGCTTAAACCCTAGTTTATGAGTTGCTTTGTAAGGGGCTGATTTGGATCCATATGTTTCATGTTATGGTTAGGTTTACCTTAATACTTATTTTGTAGTTGCGGATGCTTGCAAGAGGGGTTAATCATAAGTGGTATGCTTGTCCAAGGAAGGGCAGTACCCAAGCACCGGTCCACCCACATATCAAATTATCAAAGTAACGAACGTGAATCATATGAGCATGATGAAAACTAGCTTGACGATAATTCCCATGTGTCCTCGAGAGCGCTTTCCTTTATATAAGAGTTTGTCCAGGCTTGTCCTTTGATGCAAAAAGGATTGGGACACCTTGTTTACTTTTGTTACTTGTTACCCGTTACAAAACTATCTGTTACCGATAATTTCAGTGCTTGCAGAGAATACCTTACTGAAAACTGCTTGTCATTTCCTTCTTATCCTCGTTGGGTTCGACACTCTTACTTATTGAAAGGACTATGATAGATCCCCTATACTTGTGGCTCATCATGCGGCGCCCCCTACACAGTTTACACCCACGGTCATATTCTTGTGGTTCTTAGGCGAAGCCCTACGCGGATCACTTCACCATCACCGTCACCATGCTGTCGTGCTAACGGAACTCATCTACTACCTCGACACCTTGCTAGATCAAGAAGGCGCGGGACGTCACCGAGCTGAACGTGTGTAGAACTCGGAGGTGTCGTACGTTCGCTACTTGATCGGTCGGAGCTAGAAGAAGTTCGACTACATCAACTGTGTTGTCAAACGCTTCCACTTTCGGTCTACGAGGGTACGTAGACACACTCTCCCCCTCGACGCTATGCATCTCCATGGATAGATCATTGCGTGTACATAGAATTTTTTTTGTTTTCCATGCAACGTTTCCCAACAGTGGCATCCGAGTCAGGTCTATGCGTAGATGATATGCACAAGTAGAACACAAAGAGTTGTGGGCGGTGATAGCCATACTGCTTACCACCAACGTCTTATTTTGATTCGACGGTATTGTGGGATGAAGCGGCTCAGACCAACCTTACATGTCCACACACATGAGACAGGTTCCACCGACAGACATGCAACTAGTTTTGCATGTAGGTGGCTGGCGGGTGTCTGTTTCTCCTACTTTAGTTGTCGAATTTGACTGCAGTCGGTCCTTGAAGAAGGTTAAAGTAGCAAACTTGACGAAACACCATTGTGGTTTTTATGCGTAGGTAAGAACGGTTCTTTCTAGAAGCCCGTAGCAGCCACGTAAAACTTGCAACAACAAAGTGGAGGACGTCTAACTTGTTTGTGCAAGGCATGTTGTGATGTGATATGGTCAAGACATGATGTGATGTGATAAACGTTATTGTATGAGATGATCATGTTTTGTAAGATATCTGACAACCGGCAGGAGCCTTATGGTTGTCTCTTTATTGTATGAAATGCAAACGCCATGTAATTCCTTTACTTTATCACTATGCGTTAGCGATAGTTGTACAAGCAATAGTTGGCGAGACGACCGCGACACTAGGATGGAGATCAAGGTGTCGAGCTTATTGCATGTGATGTTTATATTTTATGCATATTATTTATCTTAGTACGGAGGTAGCATTATAAGATGATCCCTTAACTAAAATTTCAAGGTATAAGTGTTCTCCCCGAGTATGCACCGTTGCGACAGTTCGTCGTGTTGAGACACCACGTGATGATCGGGTGTGATAGACTCTACGTTCAAATACAACGGATGCAAGACTATTTCAAACATGCTGAATACTCGGGTTAAACTTGACGAGCCTGGCATGTACAGACATGGCTTCAGAAGACTGGAGACCGAAAAGGTTGAACGTGAATCATATAGTAGATACGATCAACATAGAGATGTTCACCATTGATGACTACTCCATCTCACGTGATGATCGGACATGGTTTAGTTGATTTGGATCACGTATCATTTAGATGACTTAAGGGATGTCTATCTATGTGGGATTTCTTAAGTAATTTGATTAATTGAACTTAATTTATCATGAACTTAGTCCTGATAGTTTTTGCATATCTATGTTGTAGATCAATGTCCCGTGCTACCGTTCCCTTGAATTTTAATGCATTCCTAAAGAAAGCTAAGTTGAAAGATGATGGTAGCAACTACACGAACTTGGTCCGTAACTTCAGGATTATCCTCATTGCTGCACAGAAGAATTATGTCCTTGATGCACCACTAGGTGAAAGGCCTGTTGCAGGAGCAGATGTTGATGTTATGAACGTATGGCAAGCTCGATCTGATGACTACTCGATAGTTCAGTGTGCCATGCTTTACGGCTTAGAATCGGGACTTCAAAGACGTTTTGAACGTCATGGACCATATGATATGTTCCAGGAGTTGAAGTTAATATTTCAAGAAAATGCCCGAGTTGAGAGATATGAAATCTCCAACAAGATCTATAGCTGCAAGATGGAGGAGAACAGTTCTGTCAGTGAACACATACTCAAAATGTCTGGGTATCATAATCACTTGACTCAGCTGGGAGTTAATCTTCCAGATGATAGTGTCATTGACAGTTCCCGAGGTCTTCGCAATGCTCAAAGTTGCGGAGGTAGAAATCAAGAAGGAGCATCAAGTGTTGATGGTTAACAAGACCACTAGTTTCAAGAAAAAGGGCAAGGGAAAGAAGGGGAACTTCAAGAAGAATGGCAAGCAAGTTGCCACTCCCAGGAAGAAGTCCAAAGCTGGACCCAAGCCTGAAACCGAGTGCTTCTACTGCAAAGGGACTGGTCACTTGAAGCGGAACTGCCCCAAGTATTTAGCGAATAAGAAGGATGGCAAAGTGCACAAAGGTATAATTGATATACATGTCATTGATGCGTACCTTAATAATGCTCATAGTAGCGCCTGGGTATTTGATACTGGTTCGGTTGCACATATTTGTAACTCGAAACAGGGGCTATGGATTAAACGAATATTGGCTAAGGATGAGGTGACGATGCGTGTCGGGAATGGTTCCAAGGTCGATGTGATCGCCGTCAGCACGCTACCTCTACATCTACCTTCGGGATAAGTTTTAGACCTGAATACTTGTTCTTTGGTGCCAGCGTTAAGCATGAACATTATATCTGGATCTTGTTTAGTGCGAGACGGTTATTCATTTAAATTAGAGAATAATGGTTGTTCTATTTATATGAGTAATATCTTTTATGGTCATGCACCCTTGAAGAGTGGTCTATTTTTGTTGAATCCCGATTGTGATGATACACATATTCATAATATTGATGCCAAAAGATGCAAAATTGATAATGATAGTGCAACATATTTGTGGCACTGCCGTTTAGGTCATATTGGTGTAAAGTGCATGAAGAAACTCCATGCAGATGGGCTTTTGGAATCACTTGATTATGAATCATTTGATACTTGCGAACCATGCCTCATGGGCAAGATGACTAAAACTCTGTTCTCTGGAACAATGGAGCGTGCTAATGAATTATTGGAAATAATACATACCGATGTATGCGGTCCGATGAGTGTTGATGCTCGCGGCGGTTATCGTTATTTTCTGACCTTCGTAGATGATTTGAGCAGATATGGGTATATCTACTTAATGAAACACAAGTCTGAAACATTTGAGAAGTTCAAAGAATTTCAGATTTAAGTGGAGAATCATCGTAACAAGAAAATAAAGTTTCTACGATCTGATCGTGGAGGCAAATATTTGAGTTGCGAGTTTGGCCTTCATTTAAAACAATGTGGAATAGTTTCACAACTCACGCCACCTGGAACACCACAATGTAATGGTGTGTCCGAACGTCCTAACCGTACTTTATTAGATATGGTGTGATCTATGATGTCTCTTAACGATTTACCACTATCGTTTTGGGGTTATGCATTAGAGACAGCTGCATTCACGTTAAATAGGGCACTGTCTAAATCCGTTGAGATGACACAGTGCGAACTATGGTTTGGCAAGAAACCTAAGCCGTCATTTCTTAAAGTTTGAGGTTGCGACAGTTATGTCAAAAGGCTTCACCTGATAAGCTCAAACCCAAATCGGAGAAGTGCATTTTCATAGGATACCCTAAGGAAACAATTGGGTACACCTTCTACTACAAATCTAAAGGCAAGATATTTGTTGCCAAGAATGGGAACTTCCCAGAGAAGGTGTTTCTCTCGAAAGAAGCGAGTGGTAGGAAAGTAGAACTTGATGAGGTAACTGTACCGTCTCTCGAATTGGAAAATAGCTCATCAGAGAAATCCGTTCCCGTGATGCCTACACAAACTAGAGAGGAAGCTAATGATAATGATCATGAAACTTCAGATCAAGTTACTACTGGACCTCGTAGGTCGAACAGAGCACATTCCGCACCAGAGTGGTACGGTAACCCTGTTCTAGAAGTCATTCTACTAGACCATGTCGAACCTACAAACTATGAAGAAGATATGATGAGCCCAGATTCCAATAAATGGCTTGAGGCCATGAAATCTGAGATAGGATCCATGTATGAGAACAAAGTGTGGACTTTGGAGGACTTGCCCGATGATCGGCAAGCCATAGAGAATAAATGGATCTTCAAGAAGAAGACCGACGTTGATGGTAATGTTACAGTCTACAAAGCTCTTGTCACAAAAGGTTTTCGACAAGTTCAAGGAGTTGACTACAATGAGACTTTCTCACCTGTAGCGATGCTTAAGTCTGTCCGAATCATGTTAGCAATTGTCGCATTTTATGATTATGGTATTAGGCAAATGGACGTCAAAACTGCATTCCTTAATGGATTTCTTAAAGAAGATTTGTATATGATGCAACTAGAAGGTTTTGTCGATCCTAAAGGTGCTAACAAAGTGCACAAGCTCTAGCAATCCATCTATGGACTGGTGCAAGCATCTCGGAGTTGGAATATACGCTTTGATGAGGTGATCAAAGCATATGGTTTTATACGAAACTTTCAGAGAAGCCTATATTTACAAGAAAGTGAGTGGGAGCTCTGTAGAATTTCTAATTTTGTATGTGGATAACATATTGTTGATTGGAAATGATATAGGATTTCCGGATAGCATAAAAGGATACTTGAATAAGAGTTTTTCAATGAAAGACCTTGGTGAAGCTCCTTATATATTGGGCATCAAAATATATAGAGATAGATCAAGACGCTTAATAGGACTTTCACAAAGCACATACCTTGATAAAGTTTTGAAGAAGTTCAAAATGGATCAGTCAAACAAAGGGTTCTTGCCTATGTTACAAGGTGTGAAATTGAGTCAGACTCAAAGCCCAACCACTGCAGAAGATAGAGAGAAAATGAAAGTCATTCCCTATGCCTCGGCCATAGGTTCTATCATGTATTCTATGCTATGTACCAGACCTGATGTGTGCCTTGCTATAAGTTTAGCAGGGAGGTACCAAAGTAATCCAGGAGTGGATCACTGGACAGCGGCCAAGAACATCCTGAAGTACCTGAAAAGGACTAAGGATATGTTTCTCGTTTATGGAGGTGACAAAGAGCTCATCGTAAATGGTTACGTCGGTGCTAGCTTTGACACTGATCCGGATGACTCTAAGTCACAAACCAGATACATATTTATATTGAATGGTGGAGCTGTCAGTTGGTGCAGTTCCAAGCAAAGCATCGTGGCGGGATCTACGTGTGAAGCGGAGTACATAGCTGCTTCGGAAGCAGCAAATGAAGGAGTCTGGATGAAGGAGTTCATATCTGATCTAGGTGTAATACCTAGTGCATCGGGTCCAATGAAAATCTTTTGTGACAATACTGGAGCTATTGCCTTAGTGAAGGAATCCATATTTCACAAAAGAACCAAACACATCAAGAGACGCTTCAACTCCATCTGTGATCAAGTCAAGGAGGGAGACATAGAGATTTGAAAAATACATACGGATCTAAATGTAGCAGACCCGTTGACTAAGCCTCTTCCACGAGAAAAACATGATCAGCACCAAGACTCCATGGGTGTTAGAATCATTACTATGTAATCTAGATTATTGACTCTAGTGCAAGTGGGAGACTGAAGGAAATATGCCCTAGAGGCAATAATAAAGTTTTTATTTTATTTTTCCTTATTCATGATAAATGTTTATTATTCATGCTAGAATTTTATTGATCGGAAACCCAAACACATGCGTGAATACGTAGACAAACATTGTGTCCCTAGTGAGCCTCTACTTAACTAGCTCGTTGATCAAAGATGGTCAAGGTTTCCTAACCATGGACATGAGTTTTCATTTGATAATGGGATAACATCATTAGGAGAATGATGTGATGGACAAGACCCATCCGTTAGCTTAGCATAATGATCGTTCAGTTTTATTGTTATTGCTTTCTTCATGTCAAATACATATCCCTTCGACTATGAGATTATGCAACTCCCAGACACGAAGGAAAACCTTATGTGCTATCAAATGTCAAAACGTAACTAGGTGATTATAAAGATGCTCTACAGGTATCTCCGAAGGTGTTTGTTGGGTTACCATGGATCGAGATTACGATTTGTCACTGAGTATCGGAGAGGTATCTCTGGGCCCTCTCGGTAATACAGATCATAAGAAGCCTTGCAAGAAAAGTGACTAATGAGTTAGTTGCAGGATGATGTATTACGGAACGAGTAAAGAGACTTGCCGATAACGAGATTGAACTAGGTATGAAGATACCGATGATCGAATCTCGATCAAGTAACACACCGATGGACGAAGGGAATTGTGTATGTTGTCATTACGGTTCGACCGATAAAGATCTTCATACAATATGTAGGAGCCAATATGAGCATCTAGGTTCCGCTATTGGTTATTGACCGGAGAGGTGTCTCGGTCATGTCTACATAGTTCTCGAACCCGTAGGGTCCGCATGCTTAACGTTCGATGATGATATAGTAGTATATGAGTTATGTGATTTTGTGACCGAATTTTGTTCGGAGTCCTGGATGAGATCACGGACATGACGAGGAGTCTCAAAATGGTCGAGAGGTAAAGATTGATGTATAGTACGATAGTATTTAGACACCGGAAGTGTTCCGGAGGGTATTGGGTACATATAGGGTCACCGGAAGGGGTTCCGGGCACCCCCGGCAAAGATACGAGCTTAATGGGCCAAGGGAGGGATAGACCAGCCCACAAGGGGCTGGTGCGCCCCTCCACCCGGCTGTCTAGTCCTAGGGAAAGGAAGGGGGATGGTCAAGTCCCTCCTTCCTTCCCCTCCTCAAGGGAGAAAGGAAAGGGGGCGCCACCTCCCCCTTCCTTCCCCTGGCACCTATACAAGGAAGGGGGGAACCAGGGCAGGAGCCCAAGTGGGATTAGGCCCCACTTGGGGAGCCCCTTGGCCTCCCCCCTCTTCCTCCCACCTATATATATGAGGAAGGGGCACCTAGAACACACAACATCAATTGTTAGCCGTGTGCGGCGCCCCCTCCATGGTTCACACCCCCGGTCATATTCTCGCGGTGCTTAGGCGAAGCCCTGCACGGGTCACTTCACCATAACCGTCATCATGCAATCGTGCTGACGGAACTCATCTACTACCTCTACACCTTGTTGGATCAACAAGGCGAGGGATGTCACCTAGCTGAACGTGTGCAGAACTCGGAGGTGTCGTACGTTCGGTACTTGATCGGTCGGAGCTAGAAGAAGTTCGACTACATCAACCGCGTTGTCAAACGCTTCCGCTTTCAGTCTACGAGGGTACGTAGACACACTCTCCCCCTCATTGCTATGCATCTCCATGGATAGATCATTGCGTGTGCGTAGAATATTTTTTTTGTTTTCCATGCAGCGTTTCCCAACAAATTTGACAGACATGACTTATAAGTTAACCGAAGTCATATCACATTTTTTGGAAACATGTCGTGAAGTATAACGTGATAGAGTTCCACCATAAAGTAAAGATGACTTGTTACTTAATGATATGGTTGGGTTTCCCCTTAATGATCTTTAGTAGTTGTGGATGCTTGCTGGAGTTCCAATCGTAAGTACATATGATCCAAGTACGGAAAGTATGTTAGCTCATGCCTCTCCCTCATATAAAATTGCAATAATGATTACCGGTCTAGTTATTGATTACTATGGACAAATCTTTATCTTGTGTTACAAAAGCTTTCTACTATGTGGGGGGTGCATCATATTCCACCATGGCCATCGTCTTGTCCAAAGGAAGGACGAAGTCGTTGAGGATCGGAGCGTCGTCATATATGGGACCTAGCACCAAATTAGATGACACAATAGAAGTAGAGGTTAAGTTGTTAGAAATCAAAATGGCCTCACAGGACCTATCAACTACCTCACTCGCTCTATGCGGTGGTGGCTCACTCACTCCCTCAAGGTATGTGTACTCAGTGTCACATATGGTGGAGTCACTCAAATCACTCAAGTGGTGGTGGTGGCTCTCCTCACATGGGAATTGGGGCAACTTATCATATATGTGGCTAGTGGTGATCTCTCTTACTCTCTCTCTCTATGGGTGCACAGGTAGCTCAACTCATCACCATACACCTTCGTGGTCGAAGGGAAAATCCCATGCTCAACCGTCTCGTCGTCGTCGCCATGGATGAAGGCTGAAGATGGCACATCATCCCTCTTTGTCCATGACCGAAGGGAAAATCCCATCCTTGATCATCTCACTGATACCTCTCTGTCCTATCTATAATTTTTTATTGTTTCATGCCAATATTATACAACTTTTACATACTTTTGGCAATATTTTATATGATTTATTTGGACTAACATATTGATCCAGTGCCCAGTGCTAGTTCCTATTTGTTGCATGTTTTTTGTTTCGCAGAAAATCCATATCAAACGAAGTCCAAATGCAATAAAATTTTACGGAGAATTATTTTGGAATATATGTGATTTTTGGGAGGTGGAATCAACGCAAACGGGGGCCCACAGTGCCCACAACCCACCATGGCGCGCCCCAGGCCCTAGGCGCGCCCAGGTGTCTTATGCTCACCTCGTATGTCGGTTGGGTCTCTACTTCGGGTGCAAGGAAGCTTATATCCGAAAAAATCGTGTTGAAATCTTAGCGCAATCGGAGTTACGGATCTCTCGGAATATAAGAAACAGTTTTCGGCCAGATCTGGGAAACGTGAAACAGAACAGAACAGAGAGGGAGATCCAATCTCGGAGGGGCTCCTGCCCCTCCACCGGCATGGAGGCCATGGACCAGAGGGGGAACTCTCCTCCCATCTAGGGGGGAGTGATACGTCTCCGTCGTATCTACTTTTCCAAACTCTTTTGCCCTTGTTTTGGACTCTAACTTGCATGATTTGAATGGAACAAAGCCGGACTGACGCTGTTTTCAGCAGAATTGCCATGGTGTTACTTTTGTGCAGAATAAATAGTTCTCGGAATGACCTGAAACTTCACGGAGATAACTTTTGGAATTAATAAAAAATATTTGCGAAAGAATTAGCAGCAGGGGCCCACACCCTAGCCACAAGGGTGGGGCGCGCCCTGTGACCTTGTGGGCCCCCTAGAACTCCACCGACCTCAACTCCAACACTATATATTCTCTTTCGAGGAGAAAAAATCAGAGAGAAGGATTCATCGCGTTTTACGATACGGAGCTGCCGCCAAGCCCTGTTCTTCCTCGGGGGCAGATCTGGAGTCCGTTTTGGGCTCCGGAGAGGGGAATCCGTCGCCATCGTCATCATCAACCATCCTCCATCACCAATTTCATGATGCTCACCGCCCTGCGTGAGTGTGACGCCCGGATAATTAAGCTACAGTAACCCATGTTAACAATGCCACGTCACCTCGGTTACTGTGGATAAACTCGCGTTAGTTCGAAACCTAGTTCGAATTTCAAATTTAAAACAAAGGCAAACAATAAAAGTTTTCAAATGTTAAAACGAAAATGTTCGGGGTGGGCCAATTAATGCCTAGGTATTTATGGTGAAGAGACCACGCTATTACAGAATGCCTAAGTACTTTAAAATGAGATAAAACAAAAAAATATAAGATAAATAAAATGGAAAAAACAAAAACGACAAACTAACAAAAAGGAAAAGGAGCCCCCCTTGGGCCAACCGGCCCAGCTAGCCACCGGGCCGACTAGGCCGGCCCGTCCCCACTCCCACTTAACCCCCACGCCCACGCCCCCGAAACCCTACCCCCACGTTCCCCACTCCACTCTCCCCTCCCGCCGTGGATCTGGATCAGGGGGCAACCGCCGCCCCCGACCCCCCCCCCCCCACTGCCATCGCGCGCCATGGCCCCGCCGCCCTCGTCGCCGGCGGCCCGGAAGTCGCCCGATGCTGCCCCGTCCACACCTCGCTCCCTCGTCCCTCTTGGCGCCGCCCCGACTGCATCGCCCTTGGCACCGCCACCCGTCGCCCGAAGTCGTCCCCGCCGCCACCGGACCTCCCCGCCGGCCTGCCTTCCCTGCATCGCGTCATCACTGTCGTCCCCCTCGACAACCGCTGCCCCATACCCTACAGCTACGGTGAGGCCCTCGGCTTCCCCTTCCCCTCGCCTGCACGTCGTCCTGCACCGAGGCTCGACCACCGCGACTCCCGCCTGTTGCTACTGCGGCCCCTCCTCTGTTCCTTCTCCCCGATGCGACTCACGTCGCCGTGGCTGCGCCTGCCCGCGTCAACGTCCTCTTCGCAACGAATCGCGATGCCCCGCGCGCCCGAGCTGCATCTGTCGCTGGCGCCCGCGGCCACCTGCTTCCGCGCGCGTCCGCCGTCGAGCTCCCGCATGCCCTGGACCGGCCATGGCCGCGCCCCTCATGCCCGGCCACAACCCCGCGTCGTGGTCTCCTGCTCGCCACCCCCCCCCCCCCCCGCAGCCCTTGTTCGCTGCCGCTCGCACCGCCCGCATCTGTTTCGTCGGCGCCGCACCCCACCGCTGCCTCCCGCTCATCCCGTTGCCTATCGCCACCTCACTCTCGTGCCCCGCCACTGCTGCGCCATCTCCAGGCGCCATCGCCACCTCCACCGCCCGTCCTCACCGCCGTTTCGCCGCACTACTCCGGCCACCGTCGAGGCCGGCGATCCCTTGGTGACCTCGAGCCAGCGTCCGGGCTCGTCCAGTTCGGGCGCCCACAACCGCTGACCGCTACGCCCAATCCGCAAAAGGCCTATGGGCCAATGACAAGTGGGGTCGTCCCTAGAACGAATAAAAAAGAAAGAATTAAAATAATAATAATAATAATAATTAATTAAACAATTAATTAACTTAATTAATTTTGATTAATTAAGCTAATCAATTAGCTAAACTAATTATCCTGATTAGTTAATCAATTAATTAGTCAATGACAGTGGGGCCCACCCCCCTAACTAATCCTGATTAGGTTAATTAATGTGTTTAATTATAATGGGTCACTGACAGGTGGGACCCACCTGTCAGGTTGACCAGGTCAACTGCTGACGTCATGCTGACGTCAGCATGCACTGTTCTGGGTAATGTTGATTAAATTAATTTAATAAATCCTGAAAATGATTTAAATCTTTTAAAATTAATATAAAATGAACCGTAGCTCGGATCGAAAAACTTTGTACATGAAAGTTGCTCAGAACGACGAGACGAATCCGGATACACAGCCCGTTCATCTGCCACGCATCCCTAGTTTAGCGAACACGCAACTTTCCCCCTCCGGCTCCTCTGTCCGAAAATCCATAACACCGGGAATACTTTCCCGGATGTTTCCTCCTTCACCTGTACCACCTCGTACCGCGTTAGGGCACACCTAGCATCACGCTTTGTCATGTCATGCATCGTCATGCACTTGTTTGCATTATATTTATTGTTTCTTCCCCCTCTTCTCTCGCTAGACACCGAGACCGCCGCCGCTGCTACCCAGTACGACTACGGTGTTGACGACCCCTCTCTCTTGCCAGAGCAGCCAGGCAAGCCCCCCTTTTCATCACAAGATACCGCCTACTCTTCTCTCTACTTCTTCCATTAGAGTAGTATAGCATGTTACTGCTTTCCGTTAATCCTATTCCGATGCATAGCCTGTCATTGTTGCTCCATCTGTTGATACCTTACCTGCAATCCTAAATGCTTAGTATATGATGCTAGTTTATTATCAATGGCCCTACATTCTTGTCTGTCTGCCATGCTGTACTATCGGGCCGTGATCACTTGGGAGGTGATCACGGATATATACTTATACATAATATATGATTCTTGTGGTGATTAAAGTCGGGTCGGCTCGTAGGAGTACCCGTGAGTGATTCCGATGTTGGGGGCTGAAGGGGCAGGTGGCTCCATCCCGGTAGAGGTGGGCCTGAATTCCCGAAGGCCCCCGACGGTTACTTTGTGGCGGAGCGACAGGGCAGGTTGAGACCACCTAGGAGAGAGGTGGGCCTGGCCCTGGTCGGCGTCCGTGGTTATTTCAGAATAACACGCTTAACGAGATCTTGGTATTTGATCTGAGTCTGGCTACTGGACTATACGCACTAACCATCTACACGGGGAAAGTTATGGGCACTCGACGTCGTGGTATCAGCCGAAGCCTTCGTGACATCAGCGACTGAGTGGCGCGCGCCAGGTTGGACCGCGTAACGCAACTTCCTTTGTAATGGAGGTTGCTAGGTCTGCTCAGCGGCCGCGTACGCAACTTGCAGGTGTGCAATGGGCGATGGGCCCAGACCCCTACGCCATAGGATTTAGACCGGCGTGCTGACCTCTCTGTTGTGCCTAGGTAGGGCTATGACGTGTTGATCTTCCGAGGCCGGGCATGACCCAGGAAAGTGTGTCCGGCCAAATGGGATCGAGCGTGTTGGGTTATGTGGTGCACCCCTGCAGGGAAGTTGATCTATTCGAATAGCCGTGTCCCTCGGTAAAAGGACGACCCAGAGTTGTACCTTAACCTTATGACAACTAGAACCGGATACTTAATAAAACACACCCTTCCAAGTGCCAGATACAACCGGTGGTCGCTCTCTCACAGGGCGACGAGGGGAGGATCATCGATTAGGATTATGCTATGCAATGCTACTTGGTGAACTTACCATCTACTCTCTTCTCCTGCTGCAAGATGGAGGTTACCAGAAGCGTAGTCTTCGAAAGGACTAGCTATCCCCCTCTTATTCCGGCATTCTGCAGTTCAGTCCACATATGATACCCTTAATCCTTTTGATACCAATGCATACATATGTAGTGTAGCTCCTTGCTTGCGAGTACTTTGGATGAGTACTCACGGTTGCTTTTCTCCCCCTTTTCCCCTTTCCTATATCCAATTGCTACAACCAAATGTTGGAGCCCAGGAGCCAGATGCCACTGTCGATGACGACTACTACTACTCGGGAGGTGCCTATTACTACGTGCCGCCCGCTGACGGCGACCAGGAGTAGTTTAGGAGGATCCCAGGCAGGAGGCCTGCGCCTCTTTCAATCTGTATCCCAGTTTGTGCTAGCCTTCTTAAGGCAAACTTGTTTAACTTGTGTCTGTACTCAGATATTCTTGCTTCCCCTGACTCGTCTATGATCGAGCTCTTGTATTCGAGCCCTCGAGGCCCCTGGCTTGTAATATGATGCTTGTATGACTTATTTTATTTGTAGAGTTGTGTTGTGATATCTTCCCATGAGTCCCTGATCTTGATCGTACACGTTTGCGTGTATGATTAGTGTACGATTAAATCAGGGGCGTCACAAGTTGGTATCAGAGCCGACTGCCTGTAGGAATCCCCCTTCCACACTCCTTGGCCGAAGTTGAGTCTAGACATTACAAAAAACTTTTACTAACATTGTTGTGTGCCTTACGGGCCCACGTCGCCATCTGGGTGGTATTAGGATCTTTTACTCCTCGATCCTTACCCTGGGACTCTGATCTCTCTTCTATTCGGGTTAAATGATTTTGCTAAAATCTAACTCTAGGTTCTCGTTACCACTTCCTGCCGGAGAACCCTTTCATTACGGATGGTCGTCTGCTTCAATAGAAGATTCTGACAATACTCTCCAATATTTTCTCGAGACCTTGTGCCTGTTGCTTTTGCAATTCCCTACCACCGAAAAATCCCTATGGATAAATACTTACACCTGTCATTCTTAATTTTATTCCCAGTTGGTCTTGTTATTACAAGATACCCCGTAATACTCATCATTGTTTCGATAATCCTTTGGGCTTACTGCCTTGCTGTTCTTTGTCACCTGAATACCCCTATGGATAATTCTCACACTTATCGAGTATCCGCTCACCCCCAGTTGTTCATGTGTTTCACAATGGTCTTCGAAATACTATTCGATCCTCCAAAAATCCTTAGTAGCTTATTGCTCTGCAATACTTGTCTGCTTGCATTATGGATGCTTTCCATATGTCTGGCAATATTCGTTAGTATCCTTAGACACTGTAATTTTGATACTATTGATTCAACATGAGTGCGAATTCACACAATTATCAGTTGATCTTTTTAAATTATCTTTCTGGCTCAGACGTCATTTTTGAACATGAGATTGTTCTCGACCAATCTGTTTGCCGTCAATTGTACTCTTAGGTCTATTGAACTTATCCACCCTTGATCAGCGCGTCTGCTTCTGATCCTTCTATTTGGAAATCATAATTACTTTGATATCTAAGCATCGAATCATTCTATAATCTGATGCCCTTGCATCCTTTCTTCAACTGATTGTGTGTCGATGCTCACATCAGCTCCGCTATGGACCGTCAGATCCTTTATTGGATTATTATTCGACAGTGTCCTCCTTATTCAATAACCTTGTGAGCCCTTCCTCGGATACATAATGCTTTTGGTAAATTCTAACCTCCGTTTTCTCAACCATGCTCTATTTTCGAGCTGGTGGTATTTACGATCGAAGCTTGTGGTATATGTTTCCACAATACCCTGACGGGTTGAACCTATGTAACGCCCTCGATGCGGCTATATCTCCCACATGTCGAAGCATGACTTAGAGGCATAATCGCATTGAAAGCAATGTCGCAAGTGAGGTAGTCTTCACACAACCCATGTAATACATAAGGGGAAGAGATACATAGTTGGCTTACAATCGCCACTTCACACAATACATAAATAAAGCATTACATCATCCAAATACAATCAAGGTCCGACTATGGAACCAAAATAAAAGAAGAACCCCAAATGCGACAAGGTCCCCAATCGACCCCAACTGGGCTCCACTATTGATCAACTAGAACGAAAAACAACACAAAGGACAAGATCTTCATCGAGCTCCTCCTGAGCTTGGTTGCATCATCTGCACGGACTCATCGGCACCTGCAAGCTGGGTTTGGAAGTATCTGTGAGTCACGGGGACTCAGCAATCTCGCACCCTCGCGATCAAGACTATTTAAGCTTATGGGTAAGGTAAAGGTAAGAGGTGGAGCTGCAGCAAGCGACTAGCATATATGGTGGCTAACATACGCAAATGAGAGCGAGAAGAGAAGGCAAAGCACGGTCGATAAAAGTATGATCAAGAAGTGATCCTAAAACAACCTACGTCAAGCATAACTCCAACACCGTGTTCACTTCTCGGACTCCGCCGGAAAGAGACCATCACGGTAACACACGCGGTTGATGCATTTTAATTAAGGTCAACTTCAGGTTTTCTACAACCGGACATTAACAAATTCCCATATGCCCATAACCGCGGGCACGGCTTTCAAAAGTTCAAATCCCTGCAGGGGTGTCCCAACTTAGCCCAAGACAAGCTCTCATGGTCAACGAACGAATAGACCTTCTCCCGAGACATTCCGATCAGACTCGGTATCCCGGTTCTACAAGACACTTCGACAAGTTAAAACAAATCCAGCAACACCGCCCGAATGTGCCACAAATCCCGATAGGAGCTGCACATATCTGTTTCTCAGGGCACACTCAGATTGTCCTAGGTACGGGTAGGCCAGCCCAGAGTTGCCCCTGGTGGCCACCGGCAGCTGACAGGTGGACCAACACTCAGAGGAGCACTGGCCCGGGGGGTTAAAATAATGATGACCCTTGCGTCTGCAGAACCCAAGGGAAAGAAAAGGCTAGGTGGCAAATGATAAAACCAATGTTGGGCATTGCTGGAGGAGCTTTACTCAAGGTGAACTGTCAAGGGGTTCCCATTATTACCCAACCGCGTAAGGAACGCAAAATCCGGGAACATAACACCCATATGACGGAAACTAGGGCGGCAAGAGTGGAACAAAACACTAGGCAAAAGGCCGAGCCTTCCACCCTTTACCAAGTATATAGATGCATTAATTAAATAAGATATATTGTGATATCCCAACAAGTAAACATGTTCCAACAAGGAACAACATCTCCATGTTCCAACAAGGAACAAACTTCAATCTTCACCTGCAACTAACAACGCTATAAGAGGGGCTGAGCAAAGCGGAAACATAGCCAAACAACGGTTTGCTAGGACAAGGTGGGTTAGAGGCTTGGTTCAACAATATGGGTGGCATGATAAGCAAGTGGTAGGTATCGCAGCATAGGCGTAGCAAAAGAGCGAGCATCTAGCAAGCAAAGATAGAAGTGATTTCGAGGGTATGATCATCTTGCCGGAAATCCCGCAAGGAAGAAGAACGAGTCCCTGAAGAAGACAAACGGACGTAGACGAACGGGTCCTCACAAACGCGACGTTATCAGAACTAGCCCGAAGAAGCAACACCGGAAAGGAGCAAACAACATAGTAAACAACCAAGCATAACATGGCATGATGCACAACCAAGTATGATGCATGTCCGGTTTAAATATGCATGACATGGCAAAGTGCACAAACAACTCTACAAATTAAGTGGAGCTCAATATGCAACTCCGTTGCATATTGACGAAACACCACATTCAAGTTATTTAGTTCGATCTTGTTTATGTACCCAACAATATTAAATGTTGTTAAGCATGTCAAGAGGTGAAACATAAAGGGATTATCTATCTAAACAATTTAAATGGGGCCGGATATAGCAAACAACAAATCCGGTAAATCCCCATATGCATTAGTAAATTAACGCAAACAACAATTTAAACCATATTAAAGTTGTTAACTTGATGCGGATGACATGTTCAAGTTTATGCAATTTTATTAAAAGTTGACAAGAGCATTATGAAGCATTTGTCACCGTGGTGGAAAGGAAAAAGGGTGCCACGACAACGATAACGAAAATGGTGCCACGGCAACGTTCCGGTTCCGGTAACTCGATTGAGATACCGATGCAAATGAGAAGTGTGCGGATGCGTGCAAAAGATGGTGGGGCGCTCCCGGATTCCGGGTGTCCCACGATTTGGCGACAAGGAAACGAGCGGCAATTTGGGCACGGTGCAAACAAAGGGTGCAACTCATACAACACATGAAAATGTTCTCGGACGGTCGTCTCGGGGTTATACCTTTTCGACGCGTGCATTGTCGGAACGGATCAAGTTCATAGAGGCAAGTAGGCGTTCTCGCGACGGTGGTAGTGGAAGTAGTCATCCTCGCTGCGTAGATGTTCACACTCCGTAGGTGTTCGGGGTCAACAAGGAACTTGCCGTCCACGGGTCTTCGAGGGTTGACGGTGCATGTTCTGAAGACGTTCGGGCGGGGGTAGCGGTACACGTTCATGGAGTAGGTCGTACACGTCGTGGGTAGATGTTCACTTGACGGCCTTCAACGGCAGTAGTTGTTCTCGTTGCATCGTGGAAGTAGTTGCACATCTCATAGTGGTACTTGACGATTTCGGAGACGGCGGAACACGAACTTGGCGGTCCTCGTGTAGTCGTACATCCCGATGGTAGTCGTTCTCGTTCGTATTAGTACTTGTCGTCGAGGGACTTGGTGCATCCCAGATCTTCGGGCTCACGGTACTTGGCGCTTGAGGTTCCAAATCCAGTTTCGAACGCATCCACGCAAGACATCACAGGTGCAAAGAGGCAACGGCTTGGCGTTGTTCTGGTCATCATGTGAGGATGCTCCTGATGCTCGCGGACGGCGTGTGGGGGTGCAGGAAGGACGCGATGGAGTCGTTCTTGACCTGCCAGTCAAAACGATGGGGGGCGATGAAGCTGGAAGAAGGCAGCGGCCATGGCAGGGCTCGAGCTCCTGCTGCTGGTCAGAACAAGGGATGGCGAGGCAAAGAAGGTGTGCAGCGGGGCTTGACGTATCCGGACGGGGGCGGCGCTAGACGATGCGGGCGAGCGGAGGCCGGTGCGGAGCAGAGGCGAACGAGCACCTCCTGGATGCGGCGGTGGTGAGGACGGCCTGCTGGTGCTTCTCACGGGCGAGAGGACAGCGAGGGAGGAGCCAGCAGGGCGCGCGCGAGGGCAGCAGAGGGAGGTGGCGGCAAGGAGAAGCGGGTGGAGAGGCGCCGCGGGAGGAACTAGCACGGGGAGCCAGCGACGCAGGAACCGGGAGCTGTGGCGGCGGAGATGGATGCGGGCGCAGGTGCCAGAGAGAGGGAGAGGAGAGGTAGCGAACGAGGGAGAGAAACGAGAGGGAGAAACGGGATCGGGAAGCGGCGCTGCTCTCTCTCTGACGGCGCATGAGGAAGAGAACGAGAGGTGGGAGAGATGGATCGAGTGGGGCTCTCCTGGCGGCGCAGCGAGGGGAAAAACGGGAGAGACCGAACGAGGGTTAGGGTTAGAGCCGGCTGGGCTGCGGGATGGCCTTGGGCCAAATGGGCCTAAATGACCTGTTGGGCACCCTCTCTCCCACTCAGAAGAGAAAAAAACAGAGATAAGGAACAAAAGAAAGAGAGGATAGGGGACGAAGTTGGACGCGCGGATAGTTTTCCCGGACTCACAAAAAAAATATGTTAGGACCGAGAAAATTAGGAAAGACCAAGACTGAAAGAATAAATTCAAATGTATTTGAATTTAATTCAACTCGTTTGAAAGGAGTAGGGATCCGAAGTTTCCAAAAATGTTGAACATCTAGGAAGAGCCTCGATAAAACGATAAAAGAAAATGAGGACAAGTCGGAGACCAAGAATTGAGATAACCAAGTCATTGGGATTTATTTGCAAGTGTGTCAACGGTTAATTCCAAAAGAATGGAATATTTAATAATAGCTCCATAATTATTAGGAGGACATGTTATATAGAGAAATCACCAGGTGAACTCCCTCGGTTTAAATGGACTGAAAATCCATACGATTTATTTATTTGATTTGAGATGCAAAGATTAAAGACATGATGACATGATGCAAATGCACATGATGTAAAGATGAAAACTATGACCCAAACAAATCGCACGACGAAACCCGGAAACATGGAAGGCAACTGAAGCTTAGGTCTTGGGGCGTTACAACCTATGCCTTTATTAATCTGTGTGAACCCGAAAGTTTTCACGAGTCATACTCCTCTGGTAATTCACCAGGTAGGTTTTGACACTGAAATCATTTTTATCTAGAGAAGTGAATGAAAGGTTATGCATTGAAGAAGTGGGAGTCGACCTTGAACTTTGTGTTCATGCCCACAGACACGATTTAGATCTTATCATTAAAGCTTCTCTTAAATTAATTTTTTTCCCTTGGTATAAGTTCTTATATCTGGGATCCGGCCTTTTGCAATCGTGGTTCCGACCATGTTCTCCTGTAAAGACCATTTCTCGTGCAAGTTTAAGCACTTGTCCTCTGCGGAGTAATACCCCAGTCCAACCTCTACTTTGATTTGTCGTCGAGTATTACCCCCCTGGTATCTCAAGATTATCACGGAACTGCATAACTTCTTATGAGTTCTTCATCAAGTGCTACATTCTCATTGATTCCAATTTTTCATGGGCTCTGAGTTAATTAACACTCAAAGACATCGATAACTGAATCGAGTCCGCACTGTGATCCAACAACTCTTAGTAATCTTCAATGCTTACGAGTTTGTACTCGATCGTGTCATTTCCAGCTGATTGACTACATCATCATCGTCAGGCTGACTGCTTGACCATTCTACCTATGTCCTTCATCCTCGGGACACAATCCCGACAGTGCTCTAAGCTTACATTGAACTTTCACCATCATATTGTTGTCTTGAGAGACAACTCTGAATTCTGAGATGGCATCTTATCTATGGTTATAATCACCTTTTGCTTCACCATTCCCTTGGCTTGATGTCATCGCCGAGCGATTGCATTCTCATGGAGCCTCTCAACAAAATTTGTTGTGATCATCATCAACATTTTAACTCCTTCCAAGATACCAATCGAATTCATGATGAGAAATACCATCCTTGCCCTCGATGATTTGTGTTATCATCGACCACTTATTGCCTTTTGTTCAACACAAACTTGTTCATGTTTTGTGTTATACCTTGAGTTCCTTGCTACCCAGCATTGTTCTTCTTTACCTTGGATATTACCACATTTTATGTCAAGAATGTCGCGAGAATTTCACCACCTCTTGAGAATTCTTGATACAAGTAATACTTATCACCATCACCATTCCTTCTGGGTCCTCGTGTTGTTCCTAACCGGAATACCGACAAATGAACTATGATGTGTGGATTCAAAACTTCCAGCAACCCTGTTGCTTTGAACCAATGTTTAATTGTGTATGTTTTCCTTGATGCATTCATCATTATACCATTTTGAATTGACAAATGTTATCCCCTTGTTCACATAATTGGGGAGATCCATCTTTTGAGAATCTCAATGGATTGTCATCAAGTCCATCAGCCATCTCCTCACCCTCTCCCTGTTTTAATGATGAACTCTTGCTTTGGAACTCGTTTCCATAGTTCATTTCCCTGAGAACCTTACAATGTCATCTCGACAATTTGTGTTGCACCTTTCTTCTCAGGCATCCTGAATCTGAGTTATCTTAACACCAATCAGATCTGAATCTTGGTCAGATATGATGGTTGGAACATATATCCAAGAGTTATAGCGTTGGTCTTATATGACCCGGTAAGGTGAGGTCATGTCTAGCACACCTGATTGGAGGACTATTGTTATAGTTTCCTTTTCAGCAAGGTTATCCATTCTTCCTTGAGGAAATCGTAAGACTTATTATATAAGTTGTTCCTGATGGATCCTTTGTGCATCCAAATTCTGACCCTTACTTGACGTCCATGTCAATGCTATCTTGAAGCATGTCTATGGTACTCCGATTTTCAACAAGAACATTTGAAGCCCAAGGCTACATGTTTCTTGGTTAATTATCCAAACACCGTTGTATGGGTAATGTCATGAAATTTCTCTTCCCTTTCCTAAAGGTTTTCTAGTTATATCCCTTCATGGATATCATGCTTTTCTTGCCCTTGGGAAGGATATACCCCTGAAATATGTGTTTAAACACATTTTCCTTTCCATTGTTTGGTTTAACCTTTCTTGTGATCTATATGATCTAAGCAGTAATATTCTCCTGCTTATGTATATACCTCGGTGTACAATTCTGTCAGCAAGACCCTGTTACTATTGTTGATGACATTTCGATAGCCACCGATGGACGAGAACCTTGCCTATTGGACCGCCTCGTTCAACGAGCAGGAAAATGGTTCTCTTCGTCCCTCGCCCTTGGTATCGATGTTGTTGCCGACATAACTGACAGGCTACCCTCTGACACGCCTTGCTATCGTGACCGTGCAAGGTGTCGGCCCCCTTCCTATTTTCAACCACATGGTGGGCCCATAACCCACAGTTCCATAGGATTGAAACCTGACTCTCCTATACACCCCTGTTCTTAAGGTTGTTCCTTGCACCTGGCCTCATATGTAATTCATGAGCCACCTTCCGTGTGATCCTCAATTCTGGTATTAAACACAATACTTGTTTCCGTTGCTTTGAACCCCTTTCACACTCTGTTTCAGGCAACGAACGATTGCCTACCCGCTTGAAACTTCTCATGGTACCTCCTTACTTTACTCTCGATATTTTCTTAAGTTTTAGTTCGAGAGTTACTTTCCGCCACCTTCCCCGATGTTAGTACCAGCTAGTCGACCTTGCAGAGGTCCGTTCTCCCGGAATATACCCACCCTTTATTCTTTCGTAAGTACGATGGAGTTCCCGAAGAAAGGAAGCCAACTTCATCATGATGACCTGGAGCAGAGAAATAAAGACATCATGGTGACCTCTTCGAGAAGAGCAACCATAGACGAGAAGATCCGTTAGAATTTCGCAACCAGAACTTTCCCCCTTGCACCCCTCTTAAATCTCGGGACGAGATTTCTTGTAGTGGAGGAGAATTGTGACACCCGGATAATTAAGCTACAGTAATCCATGTTAACAATGCCACGTCACCTCGGTTACTGTGGATAAACTCGCGTTAGTTCGAAACCTAGTTCGAATTTCAAATTTAAAACAAAGGAAAATAATAAAAGTTTTCAAATGTTAAAACGAAAATGTTCGGAGTGGGCCAATTAATGCCTAGGTATTTATGGTGAAGAGACCACGCTATTACAGAATGCCTAAGTACTTTAAAATGAGATAAAACAAAAAAATATAAGATAAATAAAAAAGAAAAAACAAAAACGGCAAACTAACAAAAAGGAAAAGGAGCCCCCCTTGGGCCAACCGGCCCAGCTAGCCACCAGGCCGACTAGGCCGGCCCATCCCCACTCCCACTTAACCCCCATGCCCACGCCCCCGAAACCCTACCCCCACGTTCCCCACTCCACTCTCCCCCCCCCCCCCCGTGGATCTGGATCGGGGGCAACCGCCCGCCCCCCCCCCCCCCCCCCCCCGCTGCCGTCGTGCGCCATGGCCCCGCCACCCTCGTCGCCGGCGGCCCGGAAGTCGCCCGATGCCGCCCCGTCCACACCTCGCTCCCTCGTCCCTCTTGGCGCCGCCCCGATCGCATCGCCCTTGGCACCGCCACCCGTCGCCCGAAGCCGTCCCCGGCGCCACCGGACCTCCCCGCCGGCCTGCCTCCCCTGCATCGCGTCGTCACCGTCGTCCCCCTCGACAACCGTTGCCCCGTACCCTACAGCTATGATGAGGCCCTCGGCCTCCCCTTCCCCTCGACCGCACGCCGTCCCGCACCGGCGCTCGACCATCGCGACTCCCGCCTGTTGCTACTGCGCCCCCTCCTCTGTTCCTTCTCCCCGACGCGACTCACGTCATCGTGGCTGCGCCTGCCCGCATCAACGTCCTCTTCGCAATGAATCGCGATGCCCCGCGCGCCCGAGCCGCATCTGTCGCTGGCGCCCGCGGCCACCTGCCTCCGCGCGCGTCCGCCGTCGAGCCCCCGCATACCCTGGACCGGCCATGGCCGCGCCCCTCACGCCCGGCCACAACCCCGCGCCGTGGTCTCCTGCTCGCCACCACCCCCCGCAGCCCCTGTTCGCTGCCGCTCGCACCGCCCGCATCTGTTTCGTCGGCGCCGCGCCCCACCGCTGCCTCCCGCTCCGCCCGCTGCCTATCGCCGCCTCACTCGCGTGCCCCGCCACTGCTGCGCCATCTCCAGGCGCCATCGCCGCCTCCACCGCCCGTCCTCGCCGCCGTTTCGCCGCACTACTCCGGCCGCCGTCGAGGCCGGCGACCCCCTGGTGACCTCGAGCCAGCGTCCGGGCTCGTCCAGTTCGGGCGCCCGCAACCGCTCACTGCTACGCCCCATCCGCCAAAGGCCTATGGGCCAATGACAAGTGGGGCCGTCCCTAGAATGAATAAAAAAAAGAATTAAAAAAATAAAAAAATAAATAAAATAATAATAAATTAATTAATTAATTAAACAATTAATTAACTTAATTAATTTTGATTAATTAAACTAATCAATTAACTAAACTAATTATCCTGATTAGTTAATCAATTAATTAGTCAATGACAGTGGGGCCCACCCCCTAACTAATCCTGATTAGGTTAATTAATGTGTTTAATTATAATGGGTCACTGACAGGTGGGACCCACCTGTCAGGTTGACCAGGTCAACTGCTGACGTCATGCTGACGTCAGCATGCACTATTCTGGGTAATGTTGATTAAATTAATTTAATAAATCCTGAAAATGATTTAAATCTTTTAAAATTAATATAAAATGAACCGTAGCTCGGATGGAAAAACTTTGTACATGAAAGTTGCTCAGAACGACGAGACGAATCCGGATACGCAGCTCGTTCGTCCGCCATGCATCCCTAGTTTAGCGAACACGCAACTTTCCCCCTCCGGCTCCTCTGTCCGAAAACGCGAAACACCGGGAATACTTTCCTGGATGTTTCCCCCTTCACCAGTACCACCTCGTACCGCGTTAGGGCACACCTAGCATCACGCTTTTTCATGTCATGCATCGTCATGCACTTGTTTGCATTATATTTATTGTTTCTTCCCCCTCTTCTCTCGCTAGACACCGAGACCGACGCCGCTGCTACCCAGTACGACTACGGTGTTGACGACCCCTCTCTCTTGCCAGAGCAGCCAGGCAAGCCCCCCTTTTGATCACAAGATATCGCCTACTCTTCTCTCTACTGCTTGCATTAGAGTAGTGTAGCATGTTACTGCTTTCCGTTAATCCTATTCTGATGCATATCCTGTCATTGTTGCTCCATCTGTTGATACCTTACCTGCAATCCTAAATGCTTAGTATATGATGCTAGTTTATCATCAATGGCCCTACATTCTTGTCTGTCTGCCATGCTATACTATCAGGCCGTGATCACTTGGGAGGTGATCACGGATATATACTTATACATAATATATGATTCTTGTGGTGATTAAAGTCGGGTCGGCTCGTAGGAGTACTCGTGAGTGATTCCCATGTTGGGGGATGAAGGATCAGGTGGCTCCATCCCGGTAGAGGTGGGCCTGAGTTCCCGAAGGCCCCCGACGGTTACTTTATGGCGGAGCGACAGGGCAGGTTGAGACCACCTAGGAGAGAGGTGGGCCTGGCCCTGGTCGGGGTCCGTGGTTATTTCAGAATAACACGCTTAACGAGATCTTGGTATTTGATCTGAGTCTGGCTACTGGCCTATACGCACTAACCATCTACACGGGGACAGTTATGGGCATTCGACGTCATGGTATCAGCCGAAGCCTTCGTGACGTCAGCGACTGAGTGGCGCGCGCCGGGTTGGACCGCGTAACGCAACTTCCTTTGTAATGGAGGTTGCTAGGTCTGCTCACCGGCCGCATACGCAACGTGAAGGTGTGCAATGGGCGATGGGCCCAGACCCCTGCGCCATAGGATTTAGACCGGCGTGTTGACCTCTCTGTTGTGCCTAGGTAGGGCTGCGACGTGTTGATCTTCCGAGGCCGGGCATGACCCAGGAAAGTGTGTCCGGCCAAATGGGATCGAGCGTGTTGGGTTATGTGGTGCACCCCTGCAGGGAAGTTGATCTATTCGAATAGCCGTGTCCCTCGGTAAAAGGACGACCCAGAGTTGTACCTTGACCTTATGACAACTAGAACCGGATACTTAATAAAACACACCCTTCCAAGTGCCAGATACAACCGGTGGTCGCTCTCTCACAGGGCGACGAGGGGAGGATCATCGATTAGGATAATGCTATGCGATGCTACTTGGTGAACTTACCATCTACTCTCTTCTCCTGCTGCAAGATGGAGGTTACCAGAAGCGTAGTCTTCGAAAGGACTAGCTATCCCCCTCTTATTCTGGCATTCTGCAGTTCAGTCCACATATGATACCCTTAATCCTTTTGATACCAATGCATACATATGTAGTGTAGCTCCTTGCTTGCGAGTACTTTGGATGAGTACTCACGGTTGCTTTTCTCCCCCTTTTCCCCTTTCCTATATCCGATTGCTGCAACCAAACGTTGGAGCCCAGGAGCAGATGCCACTCTCAATGACGACTACTACTACTCGGGAGGTGCCTATTACTACGTGCCGCCCGCTGACGGCGACCAAGAGTAGTTTAGGAGGATCCCAGGCAGGAGGCCTGCGCCTCTTTCGATCTGTATCCCAGTTTGTGCTAGCCTTCTTAAGGCAAACTTGTTTAACTTGTGTCTGTACTCAGATATTTTTGCTTCCGCTGACTCGTCTATGATCGATCTCTTGTATTCGAGCCCTCGAGGCCCCTGGCTTGTAATATGATGCTTGTATGACTTATTTTATTTGTAGATTTGTGTTGTGATATCTTCCTGTGAGTCCCTGATCTTGATCGTACACGTTTGCGTGTATGATTAGTGTATGATTAAATCGGGGGCGTCATAGTGAGTAATTTCATCGTAGGCTTGCTGGACCATGATGGGTTGGATGAGATTTACCATGTAATCGAGTTACTTTTGTTAGGGTTTGATCCCTAGTATCCACTATGTTCTAAGATTGATGTTGCTATGACTTTTCTATGCTTAATGCTTGTCAATAGGGCTCGAGTGCCATGATTTCAGATCTAAACCTATTGTGTTTTCATGAATATATTTGTGTTCTTGATCCGATATTGCAAGTTTTAGTCACCTACTACGTGTTATGATCCGGCAACCCGGAGTGACAATAGTCGGGACCACTCCCGGTGATGATCGTAGTTTGAGGAGTTCATGTATTCACTAAGTGCTAATGCTTTGGTCCGGTACTCTATTAAAAGGAGGCCTTAATATCCCTTAGTTTCCAGTAGGACCACGCTGCCACTGGAGGGTAGGACAAAAGATATCATGCAAGTTCTTTTCCATAAGCACGTTGATACGTCTCCAACGTATCTATAAATTTGTATTGTTCCATGCTGTTACATTATCGATCTTGGATGTTTTATAATCATTTTATAGTCATTTTATATATCATTTTTGGTACTAACCTATTGACATAGTGCCAAGTGCCAGTTGCTGTTTTTCGCATGTTTTTTACATCGCACAAAATCAATACCAAACGGAGTCCTAATGCAGCGAAATTTTACGGAGATTTTTTATGGACCAGAAGACACCTAATGGGCCAAGGCAGCACCTGGGGGGTTCTCCAAGGGGAGCACAACCCACCAAGGCACGCCTGCAGGCCAGGCGCGCCCTGGTGGGTTGTGCCCGCCTCGGGTGCCCCCCAGACCGCCTCTTTGCTCTATAAATACCCCAATATACCGCCAATATTAAAGGATGCTCTTTAAATTTTCACTTGGCGGATTCTACTATTAAAAAGCCTATGGGAAGAATTAATGATGTTCTTATTCTTGCAAATAGGAATTATGTGCCCATATTTTTTATTGTTCTTGATATTGATTGCAATCCGTCTTGTCCAATTATTCTTGGTAGACCGTTTTTACGCACTATCGGTGTCGTGATTGATATGAAAGAAGGCAATATTAAGTTCCAATTTCCTTTTAGGAAGGGTATGGAACACTTCCCTAGAAAAAGAATTAGGCCACCATATGAATAAATCATGAGGGCATCTTACGGATCTCGAAACAAAGATGACAAAACTTAGATCCTTGCTTTATGCCTAGCTAAGGGCGTGAAACTATAGCGCTTGATGGGAGGCAACCCAATGAATACAATTTATTTTTGCTTTTTGCTTCCTGTTTTTGAGTGTTAGCATAATTATGCTAGTGTTATGATTGTGTTTTTTATGTTTTAGTTAGTGTTTGTGCCAAGTAAAGCCTTTAGGATCTTCTTGGGTGATAGTTGTTTGATCTTGCTGAAAAAACAGAAACTTTTGCACTCGCAAAAATAATTTTAGTTTTTAACCAGAGAGCGATAAAATACCCATTCCTCTTTCAGTAGATCAATATACAAATTTCTCAGGCCTTCTTAATTTTTCATAGTTTTCGGAGTTGCAGAAGTATTCGAAACATCCAGATTGCTACCGACTATTCTGTTTTTGACAGATTCTGTTTTCTTTGCGTTGTGTGCTCGTTTTGATGGCTCTATGGTTTTCTTTGATGATTTTTTGACATAGAAAAGTTGGAATATGGTAGATATAATGCAAGAACAAAATATTCATTGGTTTACTATAGCACTTATATTAGTGATTTGTTTTCTCATATTAATGGATCCCACGAAGGCTTTTGTTGAGTTTTGTGTGATTGAAGTTTTCAAGTTTTGGGTTATCTTACGATGGATGAAGAAATAAGGAGTAAGAATAGCCTAAGCTTAGGTATGCCCCGACATCCCAAGCTATTATCCAAAAGATATCAAGCAACTAAGCTTGGGGATTCCCCCGAGTGGCATCGCCTCTTTCTTCTAACAACCATCGGTATTTTACTCGAAGCTATATTTTTATTTGTGACATACTATGTGTTTTTCTTGGAGCATATTGTATGATATGAGTCTTTGTTTGTTTTATTTTGTGTTTTAAGTCTTGATTCCTTGCTGGACACACCTATTTGAGAGAGCCAAAATTATGTTATGACTTGTTAGAATTGCTCTCCATGCTTCACTTAAATTTTTTATGAGCTATGGACTTGCTCTAGTGCTTCACTTATATCTTTTTGAGCATGATGTGCTTTAGTATTTTTGAAGAAATGCTCTCTTGCTTCACTTAGATTTATTTGAGAGTTAGTAAAATTTTCAGGAAATTCTCTCTTGCTTCACTTAAATTAATTTGAGATAAAGAAAAATTATGCTCATGATCTTCACCTGTATTTGTTTGATCTTGTCAAAAGAAACATATGAAAATTAGTCCCAAAGTGATAGATATCCAAGAAGGATATAATAAAAACTTTCATGAAGATCATTGGACAAAATAAAATTGATTCTTAGTAATAGTTTTGAGATATGATGATGTGATATGTGAGTTATGTTGATGAGTAATTATGCTTTAGTAAGAATATTGGTGTTAAGGTTTGTGATTTCCTATGCAAGCACGAAAGTCAATAATTATGCAATGAAATTATATCCTACTTGTGGTGCATTATTCGGTGTTAATTATGCTTAATGCTCGCTTATGAGATTATTCGTTTCTTGGTTGGTCGCTTCTCAATCTTTTGCTAGCCTTCATTTTGCACTAAGTATGATCACTACTTGTGCATCCAAAAACCTTTAAACCAGTTTTGCCACATGAGTCCACTATATATACCTATATGCAGTATTCTTTTGCCGTTCTAAGCAAATTTCTATGTGCCATCTCTAATTTTCAAAATAAACTTCTCTTTTGTGTGTTCATTTCGCTCGCGGAGCGGTGAGGGGTGGCTAATATTTTCCATGCTAGATGTGTTATTCTCACGATGAGTGTTTATTCACTTGTCATTGCACGAGAGTAAGGCAAAGGTATTAAGGATGCCCAGTCCCGAAATGAAAAATGAATTTACTTTATGTTGTCAAATAATAAATTCCTTGGAAAGTGTTGGTATGGAGGATAACCATGGATATGGCTAGCCATGGAAAGTGAAAGTATAGTTGAAAAAGGAATAAACATTAATTTCTGTTTGGGAACCACCTATGATATATCTAGCATGGAAAGTTTTGGGAACTCTAAGTCATTTTCGTTGGTGGGAAAGACACACCTCCCAAAATTATTTTATCTCTAAGTTTTTCGCTTTGAGCTCCGGCATCTCTACAAATCCCTACTTCCCTCTACGAAGGGCCTTTCTTTTACTTTATGCAATTTTTATTTTTTGAATTTGAGTCTCCATCTTCTCTTACAAAAGCACCAACTAGGAGGCACTATGATCGTACTTGAGCATTGGGTGTAGTTAATATGCGAGTGTGTTTCATGAATGGATCAATGATTGAGCATGATGGGCTAGGGATAGCTTATTTTAGCGTTGATATTTTGAAAGACATGGTTGCTTGTTGATATGCTTGAGTATTTAAGTTATCTTATCAAAACTAGACTATTGCTTTGAATAATATAAATGTCCAAATGTCCATTCTATAAAGAAAAGAATATGATATGACATGTTAGGCATTATTCCACATCAAAATTCTGTTTTTATCACTTACCTACTCGAGAATGAGTAGGAGTTAAGCTTGGGGATGTTGATACGTCTCCAACGTATCTATAATTTTTTATTGTTCCATGTTGTTATATTATCAATATTGGGTGTTTTATAATCATTTTATAGTCATTTTATATCATTTTTTGGTACTAAGCTATTGACATAGTGCCAAGTGCCAGTTGTGTTTTTTTGCATGTTTTTTACGTCGCAGAAAATCAATACCAAACGGAGTCCAAATGCAGCAAAACAATGGTCTCTTGGAGATCCATATGATGTAACTCTTCCATTGGTTCCAATCTAGACAGCATCACGGGGGGGGGGGGGGGTCACCACTTCCATTGGTTCCTCTCCGATGATGCGTAAGTAGTTCTTTGTAGACCTTCGGGTCCGTAGTTAGTACCTAGATGGCTTCCTCTCTCTTGTTTGATTCTCAATACAATGGTCTCTTGGAGATCCATATGATGTAACTCTTTTTGCAATGTGTTTGTTGGGATCAGATGAACTTTGAGTTTATGATCATATCTATCTTTTTATATCCATGAAAGTTATTTAAGTTTCTTTGATCTCTTATATGCATGATTGCTTATAGCCTTGTATTTCTTCTCCGATATTTGGGTTTTGTTTGGCCAACTTGATCTATTTATCTTGCAATAGGAAGAGTTGCTTTGTAGTGGGTTCGATCTTACGATGCTTGATCCCCGTGACAGAAAGGGAACCGACACGTATGTATCGTTGCTACTAAGGATAAAACAATGGGGTCTATCTCTACATAGATAGATCTTGTCTACATCATGTCATCGTTCTTATTGCATTACTCCGTTTCTCCATGAACTTAATACACTAGATGCATGCTGGATAGCGGTCGGTGTGTGGAATAATAGTAGTAGATGCAAGCAGGAGTCGGTCTACTAATCTTGGACGTGATGCCTATGTAATGATCATTGACTGGATATCATCATGATTATTTGAAGTTGTATCAATTGCCCAACAGTAATTTGTTTACCCACTATTTGCTATTTTTCTCCAAAAAGCCACTAGTGAATCCTATGGCCCCCGGGTCTCTTTCTCATATTATTTGCCTTCGCGATCTACTTTTATTTGCCTTTTATTTTTAGATCTATTAAACCAAAAATAAAAAATACCTTGCTGCAATTTATTTTATTTGGCGTTCGATCTATCAATATTTACAACTCTCTCACGTCCGTTTTCCAATCTTGGGGCGCCGCTACCCGAAAGGGATTGACAACCCCTTTTACACGTCGGGTTGCGAGTATTTGTTATTTGTGTGCAGGTGGTGTTTACATTGTGTTGCTTGGTTATCCTACTGGTTGATAACCTTGGTTTCATATCTGAGGGAAATACCTACCGCCATTGTGCTGCATCATCCCTTCCTCTTTGGGAAAATACCGACGTAGCTTCAAGCGACATCACACGTATGACTATATTCGGAATACATGCCTACGTTATATTGATGAACTGGAGCTAGTTCTGTGTCACCCTATGTTATAACCGTTGCATGATGAATGCGATCCGACATAATTATCCACCATTGATCTGTTGCCTACGAGCTTTTCACATATTGATCTTTGCTTCGTTACTTTTCTGCTGCTACAACAACAATTGCTACAATACTGCTACTATTACCTTTGTCACCGTTACTGATACTTCCATACTACTTTGCTACTAAATACTTTGCTGCAGATATTAAGTCTTTTAGGTGTGGCTGAATTGACAACTCAGCTGCTAATACTCAAGAATTTTCATTTGGCTCCCTTTGTGTCGAATCAATAAATTTGGGATGAATACTCTACCCTCAAAAACTGTTGCGATCCCTATACTTGTGGGTTATCGGGGAGGCCAAGGAAGAAGAAAAAGGAGGGGGGCTCTCTCCCTCTCTACCAGTGGCGCCGGAGTACCGTCGTGGCAAGGATCGTGACAGCGATCTACATCAACAATCTTGCTACCGTCAACACCAACTTTCTCCCCCTCTATGCAGCGGTGTAACACCCCTTCTCCCCGCTGTAATATCTACTTAAACATGGTGCTCGACTCCATATATTATTTCCCAATGATCTATGGTTATCCTATGATGTTTGAGTAGATCTGTTTTGTCATGTTGGTTAATCATGATCTTGGTTGGTATGGTGAATATTTTATTTATGGTGTTGTCCTACAGTGCCCCCCGTCTCGCGTAAACATGAGGGGTCCCCACTGTAGGGTGTTGCAATATGTCCATGGTTTGCTTATGGTGGGTTGCGAGAGTGACAGAAGCTTAAACCCGAGTAAGTGGGTTATGGCGTATGGGAGTAAAGAGGACTTGATACTTAATGCTATGGTTGGGTTTCATGACCTTAATGTCTTTAGTAGTTGTGTATGCTTACTAGGGGTCCAACCATAAGTGCATATGATCCAAGTAGAGAAAGTATGTTAGCTCATGCCTCTCCCTCGTATAAAATTACAAGAATGATTACCAATACTTGTTATCGATTGCCTAGGGACAAAGGACTTTCTTGTTGACAAAAGCTATCCACTTTTATTACCTTGCAATTTATTCATATTTTTATTCTCGCAAAGTACTCGTAGTTTTGTTCTTGCCAAATAGTTGCATACTTGTTTTAGGTAAAGCAAACGTCAAGTGTGCATAGAGTTGTATCGGTCGTAGATAGAACTTGAGGGAATTATTTGTTCTACCTTTAGCTCCTCGTTGGGTTCGACACTCTTATTTATCAAAGAAGGCTACAAACAATCCCTTATACTTGTGGGTTATCAAGACCTTTTTCTAGCGTCATTGCCGGGGAGCAATAGCGTGGAGTGAATATTCTCATGTGTGCTTGTTTACTTCATCACTAAGTAGTTTTTTTTATTTTGTGCTCTTGTTTTGTATGTTTAGTTATGGGTAGGAAATACAAAATACCAAAAAAATAGTTGTACCTACTAAACCTATGGTTGAAGAACCACCCAAAATCTATCCTACTATTGAAGCTTTCTATTTGGATCATCTTCGATCCATTTGTGCTCGTGCTGAAAACTCAACTAGCTTAGTTGAGGGAAAATCATTAAATGAGCATGCTTATTTTGTGCGACATCGCATATCTCAAAAAGGGAAACTTTTGTGGCATCATATTAATAGTTTGTATTGCTATGCTTTGAATTTATGCGAAATACATGATTCTACTTGTTGTTCTGAGGACCCCAAGAAACACCTTTTCTTCCAATGTGAGTTTAAGGATAATGGAATCTTATCTTCTTATGCCAAGGGTGTTTATAATTACTTTGATATTGAACAAATTGAACAATTTTTTGCTTTTAAGGGTGTCTATGAAATTGCTTCTTGGATTGAAAAGTATGATGCTACTCTTTACAAATCGGAAATTTTTACCATACTTAAATATTGCTATGAAAATTATTATTATAATGCTTATATTAAACCATATATTGAGGACTTCTCCGCTGTCCAAGAAGAGATTAATATTTTGCAGGAGACTATGGAAGAAGAAATTGATGAAACTATGAGCTCATTGGATGAAAAAGATGATGAGGAGAGCGAAGAATGAAAGGAGGAAGAGCGGATTAGCTACTCGTGCCCACCTTCTAATGAGAGTAACTCTTCAACTCATACATTGTTTAATATCCCTTCGTTCTTACCAAAGGATGAAAGCTATGATGATTGCTATGATCCCGTTGATTCATTTGAAATATCCCTTTTTGATGAACTTGATGATTGCTATGTTTGTGGCCATGATGCCAATTTGAATTATGCTTATGGAGATAAACTTGCTATAGTTCCTTATGTTGAGAATTAAATTGTTGCTATTGCACCCACACATGATAGTCCTTTTATCTTTTTGAATTCTCCAAACTACACTATATCGGAGAAGTTTGCACTTATTAAGGATTATATTGATGGGTTGCCTTTTACCGTTGCGCATGATGATTTTTATGAATATAATATGCATGTTCTTTCTACTCCTACTTGCAATTATTATGATAGAGGAACCACATCTCCGCCTCTCTATGTTCCCAACACGATAAAATTGCAAGAAACTGCTTATGCTATGTATTGGCCTTTACTTGATGTGCATGAATTGTTCTTGTATGACATGTAGGTGCATAGGAATAGAGTTAGACTTCGTCATTGCATGGTATATGTTGCTTTGTGCTCACTACTAAATGTCAAATCATTGTTAATTAAAATTGGCTTTGATATACCTTGGGATCCGGGTGGATTCATTACTTGAGCACTTTATGCCTAGCTTAATGGCTTTAAAGAAAGTGCTGCCAGGGAGACAATCCAGAAGTTTTAGAGAGTAATTTATTTCTGTTGAGTGCTTTTATAAAGTTTAAAAACAAAAAAATATAGAGGGGAACTTAAAACTTTTTGACAAAAGAGAAGCAATTGGAAGTTATGCATTGGAGAAGTGAGGGTCCACCTTGAACACTTGTGTTCATGCTCATGGAAACAATGTAGAATTTTTCATGAAGATTCTCAGAAAAATAATTAACCCCTTGTACAAATCCATTGTATTATAAAAATAATGTTCCAAGATTTGCCTTTAGGATGAGTAGATTGCTTGTTGGTATGTGCGGTGCAAAAACACAAACTTTGGTTGTAGTGATTGATTTTACATTTTTTTTACTGGAACATCAAACGTTTCTAAAACTTTTTGCACAGTCTTTCTATACAAATTTTTTATTTTGTCCTAATGTTTCAGAATTTTTGGAGTACCAAAAGTATGGTAGATGTTCAGATTGCTACAGACTGTCCTGTTTAAGACAGATTTTGTTTTTGATGCATAGTTTGCTTGTTTTGATGAAACTATCGATTTTTATCAGTGGTATAAGCCATGGAAAAGTTATATTACAGTAGCTACAATGCAAAAACAAAATATGAGTTGGTTTGTAACATTACTTAGAGTAGTGATTTGCTTTATTATACTAACAGATCTTACCGAGCTTTTTGTTGAGTTTTGTGTGGATGAAGTGATCAAAGATCGAGGAGATCTCGGTATGAGGAGAAGGAGGAGAGGAAAGAGCTCAATCTTGGGGATGCCCAAGGCACCCCAAGTAAATATTCAAGGAGACTCAAGCATCTAAGCTTGGGGATGCCCCAGAAGGCATCCCATCTTTCTTCAACAAGTATCGGTATGTTTTCGTTCTTGTTTCGTTCACGTGATATGTGTAAATCTTGGACCATCTTTTGCATTTAGTTTTTACTTTTATTTTGTGCACCATGCTGGTATGACATATTCCATGGTTGATTTATAGAATGCTCATTGCACTTCACTTAGACCTTTTGAGTATGGCTTTATAGAATGCTTCATGTGCTTCACTTATGTCATTTGAAGTTTGGATTGCCTGTTTCTCTTCACATAGAAAATCGTTGTTTGTAGAATGCTCTTTTGCTTCACTTATATTTGTTAGAGCATGATATTTTGTAGAAATAATTAAACTCTCATGATTCACTTATATCTATTAAGAGAGTCAACGGGAATTGGTCAATTGCATGGTTAGTCATAAAATCCTACATAAAACTTATGGACCACTGAATATGATATGCTTGATTCCTTGCAATAGTTTTGCGATATAGAGGACGGAATATGTGGGAGGTACTAGTAAACAGTTTTGTTTAGTAAGAATATTGGTGTTAAGGTTTGTGATTCCTGAAGCATGCACGTATAGTCTCTTGTTATGCTATGAAGTTGGAGCATGATTTATTATTGATTGTCTTCCTTATGAGTGGTGGTCGGGGATGAGCGATGGTCTTTTCCTACCAATATATCCCCCTAGGGGCATGCGTAGTAGTACTTTGCTTCAAGGGCTAATAAACTTTTGCAATAATTATATGAGTTCTTTATGACTAATGTGAGTCCATGGATTATACGCACTCTTACCTTTCCGCAATTTGCTAGCCTCTATGGTACCGTGCATTGCCCTTTCTCACCTCGAGAGTCGGTGCAAACTTCACAGGTGCATCCAAACCCCGTGATATGATACGCTCTATCACACATAAGTCTTATTATGCCTTCCTCAAAACAACCATCATACCTACCTATTATGGCCCTTCCATAGCCATTCCGAGATATATTGCCATGCAACTTCCACCGCTTCCGTTTTGATGACTTGAGCATTCATTGTCATATTGCTTTGCATGATCGTAAGATAGCTAGCATGATATTTCCATGGCTTGTCCATTTTTTGATATCGTTGTTATGCTAGATCATTGCACATCCTAGTACACTGCCAAAGACATTCATATAGAGTCATATTTTATTATAGGTATCGAGTTGTAATATTGAGTTGTAAGTAAATAGAAGTGTGATGATCATCATTATTCATTTTTAGAGCATTGCCGCATTGAGGAAAGGATGATGGAGACTATGAATCCCCCACAAGTCGGGATGAGACTCCGAACAATGAAAAAAAAGTAAAAAGGAAAAAGAAGAAAAAGAAAAGGGAAAAACGAAAAAGAAAGAAAAAGAAAAGAAATAAGAAATAAAGAGAGAAGGGGCATGCTAGTTCCACACTTGTGCTTCAAAGTAGCACCATGTTTTTCATATGGAGAGTCTCCTATGTTGTCACTTTCATATACTAGTGGGAATTTTTCATTATAGGATTAGATGCACACCCACTTAGTTTTCATATTGAGCTTTCATATACTTATAGCTCTCAGTGCATCCGTTGCATGACAATCCCTACTCCTCGCATTGATATCAATTGATGGGCATCTCCATAGTCCGTTGGTTAGCCGCATCTGTGTGAGACTTTCTTATTTTTTTGTCTTCTCTATATTTACCTCTATCATCATACTCTATTCCACTTATAGTGCTATATCCATGGCTTGCGCTCATGTACTGTGTGAGGGTTGAAAAAATCGGAAGCGCGTTAAAAAGTATAAACCAATTGCTCGGCTTGTCATCGGGGTTGTGCATGATAAATACTTTGTGTTAAGAAGACAGAGCATGACAAGACTATATGATTTTGTAGGGATAGCTTTCTTTAGCGTTGATATTTTGAAAGACATGATTGTTTGTTCGGATGCCTGGGTATTGATGTCTTTATGTCAAATTACAGACTATTGCTTTGAATCACTCGTGTCTTAATATTCATGCCATGACTAGACATATGATCAAGTTTATGCTAGGTAGTATTCCACATCAAAAATTATCTTTTTTATCATTTACCTACTCGAGGACAAGCAGGAATTAAGCTTGGGGATGCTGATATGTCTCCGTCGTATCTATAATTTTTGATGGTTTCATGCTGATATTATATAACTTTTACGTACTTTTGGTAATGTTTTATATGATTTATTTGGACTAACATATTGATCCAGTGCCCAGTGCCAGTTCCTATTTGTTGCATGTTTTTTATTTCACAGAAAATCCATATCAAACGAAGTCCAAATGCAATAAAATTTTACGAAGAATTACTTTGGAATACATGTGATTTTTGGGAGGTGGAATCAACGCAAACGGGGGCCCGCAGTGCCTACAACCCACCAGGGCACGCCCTAGGCCCCAGGCACGCCCATGTGTCTTATGCTCACCTCGTACGTTGGTTGGGTCTCTACTTCAGGCACAAGGAAGCTTATATCCATAAAAAATCGTGTTAAAATCTCAGCGCAATCAGAGTTACGGATCTCCCAGAATATAAGAAACGGTTTTCGGCCAGATCTGGAAAACGCGAAACAGAAGAGAACAGAGAGGGAGATCCAATCTCGGAGGGGCTCCCGCCCCTCCGCCGCCATGGAGGCCATGGACCAGAGGGGGAACTCTCCTCCCATCTAGGGGGAGGCCAAGGAAGAATAAGAAGGAGGGGGCTCTCTCCCTCTCTCCCGGTGGCGTCGGAGTGCCGCCGGGGCAAGGATCATGACGGCGATCTACATCAACAACCGGTGGCATTGGAGTGCCGCCGGGGCAAGGATCATGACGGCGATCTACATGAACAATCTTGCTACCGTCAACACCAACTTTATCCCCCTCTATGAAGCGGTGTAGCACCCCTTCTCCCCGCTATAATCTCTACTTAAATATGGTTCTCAACTCCATATATTATTTCCCAATGATCTATGGTTATCCTATGATGTTTGAGTAGATCTATTTTGTCATGTGGGTTAATCGTGATCTTGGTTGGTATGATTGTATATTTTATTTATAGTGTTGTCCTACAGTGCCCTCTGTCTCACGCAAATGTGAGGGATCCCCGCTGTAGGGTGTTGCAATATGTCCATGGTTCACTTATGGTGGGTTGCGAGAGTGACAGAAGCTTAAACCCAAGTAAGTGGGTTATGGCGTATGGGAGTAAAGAGGACTTGATACTTAATGCTATGGTTGGGTTTCACGACCTTAATGATCTTTAGTAGTTGCGGATGCTTGCTAGGGGTCCAATCATAAGTGCATATGATCCAAGTAGAGAAAGTATGTTAGCTCATGCCTCTCCCTCATATAAAACTACAAGAATGATTACCGGTACTTGTTATTGATTGCCTAGGGACAAATGACTTTCTTATTGACAAAAGTTATCCACTTTTATTACCTTGCAATTTATTCGTATTTTTATTCTCGCAAAGTACTTGTAGTTTTGTTCTTGCCAAATAGTTTCATACTTATTTTAGGTAAAGCAAACGTCAAGTGTGCTTAGAGTTGTATCGGTGGTCGATAGAACTTGAGGGAATATTTGTTCTACCTTTAGCTCCTCGTTGGGTTCGACACTCTTATCGAAGAAGGATACAAATGATCCCCTATACTTGTGGGTTATCACTCACTCTCGCCTCCAAAGATGAAATCATCATCTTTTCTCTCCACCGTGTCGCTCGCATCGAAACCTTGATCCTTGAGTTGCACTATAGTCGTAGTCGTCGTCGGGCCATCTTTAAAAAGAGCCATGATAGACTCGACATTGTCAATTCCACAAAGAGGGATGACGATGACATTGAACTTGGGAGCGTCGACTTGGAGCTTGTCGGGCTTGGACATCTTGGTGGTACTAGCATCATGCTCGCCATCTTGGAATCTGGTCGTCGCAAAGTGTGCTCAGGGTCGAGTAGACTTGGCCTTCATGAGCTCTTTCTCTGCCTTGAGAGCACCATTATAGAGGTCTTTGATGGACTTGTAGTTGTTGAGGAAGATAGTCTTGGCGATGGTGTTGTTCACTCCCATCTTGAAGTAGAACTTCATACAAATGGGTCGTCCACACAGGCTTGTCGCAAGCCTTCCTTCATTTCCATGAAGTACTCATTCAGGGACTTGGATCCTTGTATGGTGTTGTCCAATTAGGGAAGAAGATGTTTCGTGTAGGTGGAATACACAAGTTCTCGCTGCATCGCTTTCTTTGTCTTGGGCCAACTCATGTTGAAGCTCTTCAAAGGTGTGTGAAGCCACCTTGTCGACTGATACGTCTCCAATGTATCTATAATTTTTGATTTCTCCATGCTATTATATTATATATTTTGGATGTCAATGGGCTTTATTTTACAATTTTATATCATTTTTGGGACTAACCTACTAACCGGAGGCCCAACCCAAATTGCTGTTTTTTGCCTATTTTAGGGTTTCGCCAAAAAGGAATATCAAACGGAGTCCAAACGAAATGAAACCTTCGGGTACGTGATTTTCTCAACAAACGTGATCTAGGAGACTTGGAGTGGGCGTCAAGAAACGATCGAGGAGGGCACGAGGCAGGGGGGCGCGCCAACCCCCCTGGGCGCGCCCTCCACCCTCGTGGGCCCCTCGTTGCTCCACCGACATACTTCTTCGTCCTATATATATCCACGTACCCCCCAAACATCCAGGGGCACCACGAAAACCTAATTCCACTGCCGCAACCTTCAGTACCAGAGAGATCCCATCTCGGGGCCTTTTCCGGAGCTCTGCCGGAGGGGGCATTGATCACGGAGGGCCTCTACATCAACTCCATGGCCTCTCCGGTGATGTGTGAGTAGTTTACTTCAAATCTACGGGTCCATAGTTATTAGCTAGATGGCTTCTTCTCTCTCTTTGGATCTCAATACAAAGTTCTCCTCGATCTTCTTGGAGATCTATTCGATGTAATCTTCTTTTGCGGTGTGTTTGTCGAGATCCGATGAATTGTGGGTTTATGATCAAGTTTATCTATGAACAATATTTGAATCTCCTCTAAATTCTTTTATGTATGATCGGTTTATCTTTGCAAGTCTCTTCGAATTATCAGTTTGGTTTGGCCTACTAGATTGATCTTTCTTGCAATGGGAGAAGTGCTTAGCTTTGGGTTCAATCTTGCGGTGCTCGATCCCAGTGACAGAAAGGGAAACGACACGTATTGTATTGTTGCCATCGAGGATAAAAAGATGGGGTTTATATCATATTGCATGATTTTATCCCTCTACATCATGTCATCTTCCTTAAAGCATTACTCTGTTCTTATGAACTTAATACTCTGGATGCATGTTGGATAGCGGTCGATGTGTGGAGTAATAGTAGTAGATGCAGAATCATTTCGGTCTACTTGTCACGGACGTGATGCCTATATACATGATCATACCTAGATATTCTCATAACTATGCTCAATTCTATCAATTGCTCGATAGTAATTCGTTCACCCACCGTAATACTTATGCTATCTTGAGAGAAGCCACCAGTGAAACCTATGGCCCCCGGGTCTATCTTCCATCATATTAATCTTCCAATACTTAGTTATTTCTATTGCCGTTTATTTTACTTTGCATCTTTATTTCTCTTTAACATAAAAATACCAAAAATATTATCTTATCATATCTATCAGATCTCACTCTCGTAAGTGACCGTGAAGGGATTGACAACCCCTTTATCGCGTTGGCTGCGAGGTTATTATTTGTTTGTGTAGGTGCGTGGGACTTGAGCGTGATCTCCTACTGGATTGATACCTTGGTTCTAAAAAACTGAGGGAAATACTTGCGCTACTTTGCTGCATCACCCTTTCCTCTTCAAGGGAAAACCAACGCAGTGCTAAAGAGGTAGCAAGAAGGATTTCTGGCGCCGTTGCCGGGGAGATTCGCGCCAAGTCAAGTCAAGATTTGACTCCCGACAACGAGTCATTTCTGGTGCCGTTGCCAAGTCAAGACATACCAAGTACCCATCACAAACTCTTATCCCTCGCATTACATTATTTGCCATTTTCCTCTCATTTTCCTCTCCCCCACTTCACCCTTGCCATTTTATTCTCCCTATCTCTTCGTTCCCCTTCTCTTTCCCTATTTGCCTCTTTTGCCCGTTTCTTGTTTGCTCGTGCGTTGGATTGCTTGCTTGTCACGATGGCTAAATATAATACTAAATTGTGTGACTTTGCCAATACCAACAACAATTATTTTCTTAGCACTCCGATTGCTCCTCTTACCGATGTTGAATCTTGTGAAATTAATGTTGCTTTGTTGAATCTTGTCATGAAAGATCAATTCTCCGGCCTTCCTAGTGAAGATGCCGCTACCCATCTAAACAACTTTGTTGATTTGTGTGATATGCAAAAGAAGAAAGATGTGGGTAATGATATTGTTAAACTTAAGTTATTTTCGTTTTCGCTTAGAGATCGTGCTAAAGCTTGGTTTTCGTATTTGCCTAAAAATAGTATTGATTCATGGAATAAGTGCAAAGATGCTTTTATCTCTAAGTATTTTCCTCCCACTAAGATCATCTCTCTTAGAAACGATATTATGAATTTTAAGCAACTTGATCATGAACATGTTGCACAATCTTGGGAGAGGATGAAATTAATGATACGTAATTGCCCTACACATGGTTTGAATCTTTGGATGATTATACAGAACTTTTATGCCGGATTGAATTTTGCTTCTAGAAATCTTTTAGATTCGGCCGCGGGAGGCACTTTTATGGAAATCACTTTAGGATAAGCTACTAAACTCCTAGATAATATTATGGTTAATTATTCTCAATGGCACACCGAAAGATCTACTAGTAAAAAAGTGCATGCAATTGAAGAGATTAATGTTTTGAGTGGAAAGATGGATGAACTTATGAAATTGTTTGCTAATAAGAGTGTTTCCTCTGATCCTAATGATGTGCCTTTGTCTACCTTGATTGAGAATAATAATGAATCTATGGATGTGAATTTTGTTGGTAGGAACAATTTTGGTAACAACGCGTATAGAGGTAATTTTAATTCTAGGCCGTTTCCTAGTAATTACTCTAATAATTATGGTAATTCCTAAAACAATTCTTATGGAAATTTAATAAGATGCCCTCTGATTTTGAATCTAGTATTAAAGAATTTATTACTTCGCAAAAGAGTTTCAATGCTTTGATTGAAGAAAAATTGCTTAAGATTGATGAGTTGGCTAGGAACGCTGATAGAATTTCTCTTGATATTGATTCTTTGAAACTTAGATCTATTCCACCTAAGCATGATATCAGTGAGTCTCTCAAATCCATGAGAATTTCCATTCATGAGTGCAAAGAAAGAACCGCTAGGATGCGTGCTAAGAAAGATTGCTTTGTGAAAGCGTGTTCTTTTAGTTTTCATGATAATAAAGATAAAGATCTAAGAGTTATTGATGTGTCTCCTATTAAATATTTGTTTTGCAATATGAATCTTGATAATGATGGGACTGAATATGAGCCACCTTTACCTAGAAGGCGTTCCAAAAATTCGGACTTTTTAGATCTTGATGCAAAAATTGTTAAAAGTGGGATTGAAGAGGTCAAAACTTTAAATAGTAATGAACCCACTATTTTGGATTTCAAGGAATTTAATTATGATAATTTCTCTTTGATAGATTGTATTTCTTTGTTGCAATCCGTGCTAAATTCTCCTCATGCTTATAGTCAAAATAAAGCTTTTACTAAACATATTGTTGATGCTTTGATGCAATCTTATGAAGAAAACTTGAGTTGGAAGTTTATATCCCTAGAAAACTTTATGATCAGTGGGAACCTACAATAAAAATTAAAATTAATTATCATGAGTGCTATGCTTTGTGTGATTTGGGTGCTAGTGTTTCCACGATTCCAAAAACTTTGTGTGATTTGCTAGGTTTCTGTGATTTTGATGATTGTTCTTTAAACTTGCACCTTGCGGATTCCACTATTAAGAAACCTATGGGAAGAATTAATGATGTTCTTATTGTTGCAAATAGGAACTATGTTCCCATAGATTTCATTGTTCTTGATATAGATTGCAATCCTTCATGTCTTATTATTCTTGGTAGACCTTTCCTTAGAACAATTGGTGCAATTATTGATATGAAGGGAATATTAAATTCCAATTTCCATTAAGGAAGGGCACGGAACACTTTCCTAGAAATAAAATTAAATTACCATATGAATATATTATGAGAGCCACTTATGGAATGCCTACCAAAGATGGCAATACCTAGATCTATCTTCGCTTTTATGCCTAGCTAGGGGCGTTAAACGATAACGCTTGTTGGGAGGCAACCCAATTTTATTTTTATTCCTTGATTTTTGCTCCTGTTTAGTAATAAATAATTTATCTAGCCTATGTTTTGATTGTGTTTTTTGTGTTTAATTAGTGTTTGTGCCAAGTAGAACCGTTGGGAAGACTTGGGGAAAGTCTTTTTCATCTTGCTGTAAAAAACAGAAACTTTAGCACTCACGAGAATCGCTGCCATTTTTATTTGGAAATTTATATTTAGTTAATTATTTTTGCAGATGATTAATAAATAAATTCCTCACGTCCAGAAATTTATTTTAGAATTTTTGGGGTTACAGAAGTTGCGTTAGCTACAGATTACTACAGACTGTTCTGTTTTTGACAGATTCTGTTTTTCGTGTGTTGTTTGCTTATTTTGATAAATCTATGGCTAGTAAAATAGTTTATAAACCATAGAGAAGTTGGAATACAGTAGGTTTAACACCAATATAAATAAATAATTATTTCATTACAGTACCTTGAAGTGGTGTTTTGTTTTCTTTCGCTAACGGAGCTCACGAGATTTCCTATTTTGAGTTTTGTGCTGTGAAGTTTTCAAGTTTTGGGTAAAGATTTGATGGATTATGGAACAAAGAGTGGCAAGATCCTAAGCTTGGGGATGCCCATGTCACCCCAAGGTAAAATTCAAGGACACCAAAAATCCTAAGCTTGGGGATGCCCCGGAAGGCATCCCCTCTTTCGTCTTCGTCTATCGGTAACTTTACTTGGAGCTATATTTTTATTCACCACATGATATGTGTTTTGCTTGGAGCGTCTTGTATGATTTGAGTCTTTGCTTTTTAGTTTACCACAATCATACTTGATATACACACCTTTGAGAGAGACTCACATGATTTGAAATTTATTAGAATACTCTATGTGCTTTACTTATATCTTTTGAGCTATATAGTTTTTGCTCTAGTGCTTCACTTATATATTTTAGAGCACGGCGGTGGTTTAATTTTATAGAAATAATTGATCTCTCATGCTTCACTTATATTATTTTGAGAGTCCTTTAGAACAATATGGAAATTTTCTTTTAGGAATAATATAAAAACTTTCATAGAAATGCATTGAATACTATGAGAAGTTTGATACTTGATAATTGTTTTGAGATATGGAGATGGTGATATTAGAGTCATGCTAGTTGAGTAGTTGTGAATTTGAGAAATACTTGTATTGAAGTTTGTGATTCCCGTAGCATGCACGTATGGTGAACCGTTATGTGATGAAGTCGGAGCATGATTTATTTATTGATTGTCTTCCTTATGAGTGGCGGTCGGGGACGAGCGATGGTCTTTTCCTACCAATCTATACCCCTAGGAGCATGCACGTAATACTTTGCTTTGATAACTAATAGATTTTTGCAATAAGTATGTGAGTTCTTTATCACTAATGTTGAGTCCATGGATTATATGCACTCTCACCCTTCCACCATTGCTAGCCTCTCTAGTATCGCGCAACTTTCGCCGGTACCATAAACCCACCATATACCTTCCTCAAAACAGCCACCATACCTACCTATTATGGCATTTCCATAGCCATTCCGAGATATATTGCCATGCAACTTTCCATCGTTCTGTTATTATGACACGCTTCATCATTGTCATATTGCTTGCATGATCATGTAGTTGACATCGTATTTGTGGCAAAGTCACCGTTCATAATTCTTCATACATGTCACTCATGCATCATTGCACATCTCGGTACACCACCGGAGGCATTCACATAGAGTCATATTTTTTTCTAAGTATTGAGTTGTAATTCTTGAGTTGTAAGTAAAAAAGAAGTGTGATGATCATCATTATTAGAGCATTGTACCAAGTGAGGAAAGGATGATGGAGACTATGATTCCCCCACAAGTCGGGATGAGACTCCGGACGAAAAATAAAAAAGAGAAAAGAGGCCAAAAAAAGAAGGCCCAAATAAAAATATAAAAAATGAGAGAAAAAGAGAGAAGGGACAATGCTACTATCCTTTTTACACACTTGTGCTTCAAAGTAGCACCATGTTCTTCATATAGAGAGTCTCCTATGATATCACTTTCATATACTAGTGGGAATTTTTCATTATAGAACTTGGCTTGTATATTCCAATGATGGGCTTCCACAAAATGCCCTAGGTCTTCATGAGCAAGCAAGTTGGATGCACACCCACTAAGTTTCTTTTGTTGAGCTTTCATACACTTATAGCTCTAGTGCATCCGTTGCATGGCAATCCCTACTCACTCACATTGATATCTATTGATGAGCATCTCCATAGCCCGTTGATATGCCTAGTTGATGTGAGACTATCTTCTCCCTTTTGTCTTCTCCACAACCACTATTATATTCCACATATATAGTGCTATATCCATGGCTCACGCTCATATATTGCATGAAGATTGAAAAATTTTGAGAACACCAAAAGTATGAAACAATTGCTTGGCTTGTCATCGGGGTTGTGCATGATTTAAATATTTCGTGTGGTGAATATACAGCATAGCCAGACTATATGATTTTGTAGGGATAACTTTCTTTGGCCATGTTATTTTGAGAAGACATAATTGCTTAGTTAGTATGCTTGCGGTATTATTATTGTTATGTCAATATTAAACTTTTATCTTGAGTCTTTTGGATCTGAACATTCATGCCACAATAAAGAAAAAATTACATTGAGAAATATGTTAGAAAGCATTCCACATCAAAGATTCTTCTTTTATCATTTACCTACTCGAGGACGAGCAGGAATTAAGCTTGGGGATGCTTGATACGTCTCCAACGTATCTATAATTTTTTATTGCTCCATGCTATTATATTATCTATTTTGGATGTCAATGGACTTTATTTTACACTTCTATATCATTTTTGGGACTAACCTACTAACTGGAGGCCGAGCCCAAATTGTTGTTTTTTGCCTACTTTAGGGTTTCGCCAAAAAGGAATATCAAACGGAGTCCAAACGGAATGAAACCTTAGGGAACGTGATTTTCTCAAAAAACGTGATCCAGGAGACTTGGAGTTCGAGTCAAGAAATGATCGAGGAGGGCACGAGGCAGGGGGCGCGCCTACCCCCCTGGGCGCGCCCTCCACCCTCGTGGGCCCCTCGTTGCTCCACCGATGTACTTCTTCCTCCTATATATATCCACGTACCCCCAAACATCCAGGGGCACCACGAAAACCTAATTCCACCGCCGCAACCTTCTGTACCCGAGAGATCCCATCTCGGGGCCTTTTCCGGAGCTTCGTCGGAGGGGGCATTGATCACGGAGGGCCTCTACATCAACTCCATGGCCTTTCCGGTAATGTGTGAGTAGTTTACTTCAAACCTACAGGTCCATAGTTATTAGCTAGATGGCTTGTTCTCTCTCTTTGGATCTCAATACAAAGTTCTCCTCGATCTTCTTGGAGATCTATTCGATGTAATCTTCTTTTACGGTGTGTTTGTCGAGGTCCGATGAATTGTGGGTTTATGATCAAGTTTATCTATGAACAATATTTGAATCTCCTCTGAATTCTTTTATGTATGATTGGTTTATCTTTGCAAGTCTCTTCGAATTATCAGTTTGATTTGGCCTACTAGATTGATCTTTCTTGCAATGGGAGAAGTGCTTAGCTTTGGGTTCAATCTTGCGGTGCTCGATCCTAGTGACAGAAAGGGAAACGACACATATTGTATTGTTTCCATCGAGGATAAAAAGATGGGGTTTATATCATATTGCATGAGTTTATACCTCTACATCATGTCATCTTCCTTAAAGCATTACTCTGTTCTTATGAACTTAATACTCTAGATGCATGCTGGATAGCGGTCGATGTGTGGAGTAATAGTAGTAGATGCAGAATCGTTTCGGTCTACTTGTCGTGGACATGATGCCTATATACATGATCATACCTAGATATTCTCATAACTATGCTCAATTCCATCAATTGCTCGACAGTAATTCGTTCACCCACCGTAATACTTATGCTATCTTGAGAGAAGCCACTAGTGAAACCTATGGCCCCCGGGTCTATCTTCCATCATATTAATCTTCCAATACTTAGTTATTTCTATTGCCGTTTATTTTACTTTGCATCTTTATTTCTCTTTATCATAAAAATACCAAAAATATTATCTTGTCATATCTATCAGATCTCACTCTCGTAAGTGACCGTGAAGGGATTGACAACCCTTTTATCGCGTTGGTTGCGAGGTTCTTATTTGTCTGTGTAGGTGCGTGGGACTTGAGCATGATCTCCTACTGGATTGATACCTTGGTTCTCAAAAACTGAGGAAAATACTTACGCTACTTTGCTGCATCACCCTTTCCTCTTCAAGGGAAAACCAACGCAGTACTCAAGTGGTAGCATTGACGTGCAGTTGTGGAAGGCACTTGTGGTGCACGTCACTTGATCTTGAGAGGAGACTTGATGTAGCTTGAGGTAGTCATCCATCTTGCGTTCCCACTCGAGGTAGTTTTCGGGGTTATGAGTCCCAAAGAATGGAATCTCATGGGCGGTGTCCAAGTCGTAGTAGCTTGTGGAAGTAGTGTACTTGAGCTCGTGGAGTAGGCGAAGATGCCGTGCATCTGAAGGCGAAGATGCCTTGAAGTCACTTGGCGAAGATGCCAGCATAGTTGATGAAGCCGTAGCCTTGGTGTCGATGTCGAGGTTCTGTATAGCCCGTGCACACAGGGTGTAGGAGGCCCTGTGCACGGGGGTCGGATTCTTGTGGGCACGGGGTTGGCAGAGAAACCAACTCGTGTTCGGAAGGATGCTCTTTATTTGGTGTGGCACGCTCTTGATGAACTTTGGCGTCCTCATCATGTCGGTGTCGATGTCGGAGATGGTAGCTCGGGAGCATGTGCACTTGGGCATCTTCTCGAAGATGAGGAAGAGCTCTTGCTGGTGTTGATGAGGGCTTTGAGCTCCTCATGTGCTTCCCATCTTAGCATCGATGAAGTTCTCCCTGGCATCAAACTTGTCGTGGGTTTGTCACGGCAGATGTCCTTGTGAAAGGACTTAGTCGTGGAGCCATCGCTACGGGTTAGCTCAAAGGGGTTAAACCGGACAAGGGGACACGGGGATTTTATACTAGTTCGGCCCCTTCAAGGAAGATAAAAGCCTACATCTAGTTGTGATTGGTATTGCTAGGGTTTCGAAGGCCAGGGAGCGAATCCGCTTTTCTGGCTCTCGAGTTGTTGTCTGTCCCTAAACCGCGGCCGGGTCGTCCCTTTATATACATAGGTTGACGCCCGCCGGGCTACAGAGTCCTGACGCCGGATCATAAACGTATCCGGTTTGGTCTCTATCCTTCCTATCTTATAATACAAGTTACATGACTAGGTCGGTTTACATTTACAGGCTTTAACCCGCCTTTGGGCCTTGGGCCTTCGTGAAGCGCCATCATCCTTGCATCTTCATGGGCTTCTAATCTTCAAGGAGTTAACCCGGTTACAGAAGGCCGGTTTACCTCCAGTAGTAATATCCCCAACATTAGGCCCCAGATTGGTTTGAACGTGTTCATGTCAGTCTTCTACACTTAGAAAAATTCTTCCCTCATATCTTCACCTTGATCTTGTAAACCGCCGTGACGTCATACTCCCAGATTATGATAAACCGCCCTGACGTCATCTTTCCGTTGATGTCGACGATTACTTTCATTTAATGTGTATTCAGCCACCGAGGTGACACTTTTATTAAATTATCCATTTTTGGGCTCCTCGATTCTTGCACTTGCTATTTTATCACTTTGCCTTATAAATAGGGGCAGAGGACCCCTTTCTTTTCTTTCCGCTGCCCATTCATCTCTTCTTCTTCCTCTCGACGACCCCGCACTCGAGCGCCGCCGTCATCTTCGAACCTCGCCTCTGCCTCGCCGTCGGCCGCTGCATCAACCTGTTCGCACCAGAGTTCCACATCGCCCTTCCGCTGCTTCCGCGGTCGCAGTGAGTCCTTTCCCCCTTCTTTCCTAGATCCATTAGGGTTTCCCTGTTCCTCGCGGGTCTTGCAGTTCATCGGAGCTTTTGGTGCTGTTCTTCCTTGGCTTGTACATGAATGCTTCGCACTTTATCGTATCCCTTGTCATGGCTAATCTTCTGTTACCACCATAAATCCTTATGCGCAAAAGCGGATGTAGTCCTTCATAAACTGTTTCGGGCCATACCCTTTTTAGGTCAAAATATTTTTGCTTTCCTGTCTTATCTTAGATCCGAAATTATCATATGTTTCTGTGAAATCTGTTTCTCCTCACGCCAACCTAGGCGGTTTAACTTTGTATAATCAATCTGTGCCATTAGCCCTCTGATAAACCGGAGGAGACCTTTACCTTTATAGTTATACTCTGGTTTAACAGTGTCTGAATACTCCTGTCCTTGTATTATCTTTTTTCCCTTACTGCATTGGTCTCCGGTTTACGCCATTTCACATATCAGTATGTTTCTTGCTCCATTGTATCTTGCATATCATCATGCGTGATTTATAAACTGGCCTTTCATTTTCATCTTGTTTGTTTCGCAATGGCCAAACAATTCACCGCTTGCAACTGGGCTCGTTCCCGGGCTACTGAGATTCAGTTGAATGAGATGGTCAACATCGGCTCCCCGCCTAAGAAAACTGAAATCAAATGGCGAGTTCCAGGAACAGAAAATCCTCCAACCCCAAGGCAAAGCGAGGTGGTGGTCTTTGTTGACCACATAGGCCGTGGCTTCAAACCGCCAGGATCAAAGTTTTACCGGGATGTACTTGCCAATTTCCAACTCCATCCACAAGATATTGGGCCGAATTCAGTATCCAACCTATGCAACTTCCAAGTCTTCTGTGAAGCATACTTATAGGAAGAACCGACTGCAGAACTGTTCCGGGATTTCTTTCACTTAAACCAGCGCACAGAGTTTGTAAATGGCCCGAACACAGAACTTGGTGGTGTCTCGATTCAAAAGCGGAAAGAAGTTGAATTTCCTCATGCCAAACATCATAGCCACCCAAAGGAATGGAACCAAACTTGGTTTTATTGCAGAGACACTTCGCCTGAAGGCGAAAATCCCCTTCCAGGCTTTCGTGAGCACCGGCTTTCTAATACCCATCCGATGCTGCAACGTTTGAGCTCCGCCGAAAGGGCGAAATATGCCCCTCAACTCGCCAAACTCCGGGCCTTTATCGCCAATGGCTTAACAGGCGTGGACTTTGTGCACTGTTGGATATCCTGGGGTATCTTGCCACTAAGCCGGAGTTCCGGTTTAATGTGTGATTATACCAATGAGGTTGATCACCCTCAACGCCATTGCAACCTTCAATTATCTGAGGAAGAAGTCACTGAAGGTGTAAAGAAGATTCTGAGTGAATCGCAACTGGCCTGTAGTCAAACTGGTCTGAGTCCCTTCTATGCCAAGAACAAATCACCTGTTGTAAGCATTATACTTCCTTTTCATCTCTAATATTTTTAGCTTATGCAACCTGTAACCCTTCTTCTATGTATGTAGGGCGATGACCCCTTCTGGAAACGGAAAACCGTAGAGAAAGCGGCAAAGCCGACTGGGGATTGTCGTGGTTCTAAGTCTGACAGTAATGTAGGGGGGTAAGTATAGAGAGGCGAGGTCTTAGCTATGGAGAGGTTGTAAGGACGCAAGGTTTACGAGTTCGAGCCCTTCTCGGAGGAAGTAAAAGCCCTACGTCTTGGAGCCCGGAGGCGGTCGACTGGATTATGTGTGTATGAGTTACAGAGGTGCGAACCCTTGTCTCAGAGGAGGGGGGTGGCTTATATAGAGTGCGCCAGGACCCCGGCCAGCCCGCGTTACGAAGGGTTCAATGTACATTAAGGCAGGGCGTTACTGATAACGCTAGTAATAAAGTGCTATGATGACCATAAAAGCTACTTAATGACCGTCCGTTAGCGTGCGGAGTGACTTTAGGTCTCCTGGCCGTCGAGTGGTTGGATCTTGGTTGAGTAATTGCTTCTTGGTCGAGTGTCTTCGAGTCTGTCGAGTGGAACACCTCCAAGTCGATTGTAAGGTGATTTATTCTAGAGGTGTCCTTGGGTTGGGCAGTTAGGACAGGTCCGTGACCCTACCCTAGGTACATAGCTTCATCATTAGCCCCCGAATGGATCGAGGTTTGAGTGGGTAAGGAGTTGAGGACTTCTCCGACTCGTTTTCCATGCCGTGAACATATCTTGTTTCGGATCAACGGACCTGAGTGATGACAGCAACTTCCTTTTCAGTCGCCTTGATCCATTGTTAATTCTTCGTCGAATGAGTTTCTTTACTTGTAAGGCTCCGAGTGATGGTGCTGAGGAGATCTTTGGTCTGACAAGTTGTTTGCTGCCCGCGGATTTAGTGGGATCCGAATTTTGGGAAGCGCGCGGGACGGGGGAGGCCACAGTAATCGGATGGGATAGAGCGGAGCCGCCTCGATCCCCGCGCCACCTTTTTTTGCCACGTATCGCTCACGCGGTCGTTACGGGATTTGACAGAGCCATCTGGACCTACCTGTCAGCCACTCGGAAGCGGCCTCATATAAGGCGTTGCACCGGAGTCCCTCGAACAGTGCGCCCCATTACCTCTTCTCCTCCTCACGCCTCTCTGCTGCGCTCGCTCTCGCCCTAGCGCCGCCGCACCACACGCGTCTCATCGGTGACAATGGTGAAGGAGAAGATAGCAGCTCTAGAGCGGGCAAAGAAGGCGACGGCGAGGTCGAAGGGGAAGGCGACGAGCCGGGGCGGATCTTCCTCATGGACTGGCCTGCGAAGGGTTGGATCCAGGGTGACTGGATCCACTCGAGGATCTCCCAAGAAGACCTCGACGACCTGGACGAGGGAGGGTTGATCCCCTATGACTCGGCGCGGCTTCCGGGGAAGGAATCCGAGCCGCAACCCCGGGAGGGTGAGCGCGTTCTTCTTGCCACCCACGTCGACCGTGGGTTTTCCTTGCCTCCTCATCCTTTCTTCCGAGGGTTTCTGAACTTCTTTGGGGCTCAACTCCACCATTTTACCCCCAACTCAATCGTTTATCTTGCCGCGTTCATTTCCTTGTGTGAGAACTTCTTGGGTTGTCGACCTCACTGGGGTCTTGTCAAGCATATTTTCACTTGTCGCTCCCAGACAGTGAAAAAGGCTAATCCGAGTGATGAGAGGACCCAAGTGATCCAGATGTGTGGGGGTCTTGGCATCCAGACGAGGGGAAAAAGCTCCTTTCTGGCCATGATTCTTTCCAATTCAGTTCGCGGATGGCAGTTGACCTGGTTCTACTGCAAAGACCAGTCGACGCCAGGGCAATCGACTGGCCTCCCTCCCTTTACCATGGACCAAGTGGAAAAACCCTCCCCTTTGAAGGTGCTCCCGGAGGAGAAGGCGCACATGAAGGTGTTGGTCAACCGAGTGGTCCAGCTCATTCGTGACGGGGTCACTGGTATGGATCTCTTGGAGGTCTTCCTTCAGCGGCGCATCCAGCCTCTCCAAGCCCGAGACCACCCGATGTGGATGTATTCGGGTCTAGAAGACTCCACTCGGATCCACCCGGAGGAGGTCGATGACGACACGCTGGAGAAGTGGCTGTCGAGCATTATCGGGAACAAGGACAATCCCAGAGGAGCCAGGAGAGTTCCCCCATTCGACCAGTCGCGTGCACCAGAGTAGGTCTGATTCTGAGTTTTTGCTTGTAATCTGAATTCACTCGCGTAGCTGTCTGTATTGCGTCGAATGACTTTGTTCTCCCTGCTTTCTTTCAGGCCATTATTGAAATGTATTCGATGCCCAACGGGGAGCAAGAGCAGGCTCTGGAAGGCGAGGCGAGTGGTGGCGAAAGTGGCGAGTGGACTTCCGATGGTGAAGGGGATGGTGGAAGTGACGACTCAAGTGATGGAGAAGAAGTCGAGTCGCCTCCTCGCATAGAGAGACGATCCAAGCTTGACCAAGAACGGCCGAGTGCCCGCGACAAGGCAACTGCTCAGGCTGGTCAGTCTTCTAAGCGTCCTCAGGTCTCTTCACCAACCCCGACTGAGAAGGCATCAAAGCACCCCAAAGTTGCAGAGCCGAAGACTCGAAAGGCGCTGCCAAAGATCAAGATCGATATCCCTATCGCCTCCGCGTGAGTGTCTTTCCTTGTATTCACTCGACACTCCACGCTGTTTGTTTTTCTTGTTTTAACTGGACAAACTTTGGAATTGTTAGCGCTGCCACTTCCGGGACCTCAGCTTACAGGGATGATGATGAGGTGATGGAGGATGCGGTCACTTCTAATCCGGGTATGATTTCTGCCATACTATCTTTCTTTGGTCGATTCAACTGCATCGTGCATCATTGGGTGACGTGATTTTGGCAATTTGAACTTTGCACAGCTCCCAACATTATTGACCTCCCTGATGATGATGAAGAGCCCGAGAGGTCTTTGACAAGGAAGAGTAGGCGAGCTCCTGTAAGTGAGGCGCTACAGTTGACGCCGAGGGCGGAACCAGTCGTTCAGGACACTGGTGACGTCAATCGGGGTTCTGTTACCTTCGTGGAGCCCCTGTCGAGTGCCTTGCCTTCTTCTTCGACTGCTCAGGCCCCTGTCGACCCGCCTTCAGTTTTTGCGACTCATCATGTCCTAGAGGACGAGGTGAATGCTGCTAGGGAAGCCATACGCCAGGCGAGCATTATGATGGAGAAGATGAAGATGGTGCGGGATGCCAGCCAAGCCGCCTATGATGCCAGCTCGGCTCTCCAGAGCAACGTTCAGGTTAGTCGGCTATCTGAAGATTCTTTCCGAAAATCTTTGCGTCTGTACACCCACTGGGTGCGTCGATTGAAGTTTTGGACTAGTGGGGGCACGCTGAGTGCACCCACTGGGTGTAGTCCCCGAGACTACGGTGGACTGCTGGCAGTCGACTGTAGTCTTTGTATTTTGCCGAATGTATAAACCAAACTGGTAGTTTGTCTCTTCCACTCGACTTCGGCGGGCCAGTCGAGTGGGATCAGAACCGGTGGGGGCACGCTAAGTGCACCCACTGGGTGTTGTCCCCAAGACTATGGTGGACTGCTGGCAGTCGACTGTAGTCTGAGTTCTATTTTCTTTCTCTCTCTCTCTTTTTTGGACTCGACTTCGGCGGGCCGGTCGAGTGGGATCAGAACCGGTGGGGGCACGCTAAGTGCACCCACTGGGTGTAGTCCCCGAGACTATGGTGGACTGCTGGCAGTCGACCGTAGTCTTAGTATTTATTGCCTTTGCTGTTTTTTTTGTAACGATAACTTCTCCCCTTTGATTTCAGAAATCTTGCAATCTTGGAGCTCGCTTTGCTGACTTGGAGAAGCAGCAGATTCAACTGAACCTTAATTTGGAGCTGGCCAGGACAGAGCTGCAAAAGGTCAGAGACGGCGCCGTAGGTAAGACGATTTTGTCGACTGGTTAGTTTTAGGCTTGAGTACCCTTCTGCTACTTCCGAATCAATCATCATTTCTTTGCAGAAAAACTGAGAGAAGCTCTGGCGAAGAAGGATCAGGACTTGGCTGCTGCCCATAAGGAGGCTGACGACAAGACCGCTCTGGCCGAACAGAAGCTGGCTTCGGTCGGCCAGTTAGAAGAAGAGAATACCAGGCTGAAGACTGCTCTGAATGAAGCCAACAGGGAGTGTACACGCTGGAAGAAGGATAACCTCAACCTGAACGAAAAGATGGAAGGCATCGCTCGCAGGAGGGACGGTCTGGAGAGCTACTTGAGGAGCCTCGCCAAGAAGTTGTACATCAAGCTTGAAGGTGCACATTTAGTTCCGACTGGTGTTTTTTTTTTGTTGACTCAGCGTATGAAAACTGACTTATCCTTGGATCGTGAATGCAGAGTTTTGCCAGAACTTTGAAGAGGAGACTGGGCGGATCGAACCAGGTTTGGATCCAATCAACTCTCCCGTGAAAGATGAAACTGCCATGAATCTGCTCCGACTGGAATCTCGCATCGACGGTGCCGTGGACTACTTGGCTCGACTGAAGGTCTCCATGTCACGGATCGACCCGGCACTTTGGCCAGAGGCTACGCTCCAAAACGATCTCGAGTCTCTCATGACTCGACTTAACGGAATCCCTGACCGAGTGCAGGAGTGGAAGAAGTCTTCTCCTCGGTGTGGCGCTGATGTGGCTCTGTCCTTGGTTCATGTCCACTGCAAGGAGGTGCGACAAGACAAGCTGGCAGCAATCAAGGTCGCCAACACCCAGAAGCATGACTTCCAAACCTTTATGGAGACTTTCATCGCTGCAGCCACTCGGATAGCCGACGGCGTCGACCTGGATGAGTTCGTCGAGCCTGCCAGCCCTCCTCCCGCGAAGTGAACAAACTCTTGTGTCCTACCTTAAATTTGCCTTGGAATGCCGAGTGGTTTTCGTAACCATTAAACTTTTTCGGGCTGCATGCTTGAGTACCTCGATCCGTGATCCAGAACCTTTAGGATTTTATCTGAACTTGGGTTACCGTTGAATATATTTATGAGTCTCCTGCTGAGTGAAACCATTCTTCGTTCGAGACAACTTTCTGTATTCGCAGCGCAGCCCCGAAGGAGAGGGAAGCAGACGACCCATGTCTTGTATTTGTGGCGAAGCTCTCTAGGGGAAGGCGGCGGTCGACCCACACCCTGTTGCTGCAGAGTGGGACGGAGCGCACATTGTATTTGTGGCGAAGCTCTCCAGGAGAAGGCGGCGGTCGACCCACACCCTGTTACTGCAGAGTGGGACGGAGCGCACATTGTATTTGTGGCGAAGCTCTCCAGGAGAAGGTGGCGGTCGACCCACACCCTGTTACTGCGGAGTGGGACGGAGCGCACATTGTATTTGTGGTGAAGCTCTCCAGGAGAAGGTGGCAGTCGACCCGCGCCTAGTCGTTCTTGAGGATTGAGATGTGTTTCGTACTTAGGCGAGTACTGGACTGCAGCTAAGCCCTCTGGTGGGAGGATTGCTCTCTACTCGGTAGGATTTTTTCAAACTTAGGCGAGTGCCGGACTGCAGCTAAGTCTTCTAGTGAGAGAACTTAGGCGAGTACTGGACTGCAGCTAAGCCCCTGAGTGGGAGGGTTGCTTTCCACTCGGTAGGATTTTTCAAACTTAGGCGAGTGCCGGACTGCAGCTAAGTCTTCTAGTGAGAGAACTTAGGCGAGTACTGGACTGCAGCTAAGCCCCCGAGTGGGAGGGTTGCGTTCCACTTGGTAGGATTTTTCAAACTTAGGCGAGTGCCGGACTACAGCTAAGTCTTCTAGTGGGAGAACTTAGGCGAGTGCTGGACTGCAGCTAAGCCCCCGAGTGGGAGGGTTGCTCTCCACTCGGTAGGATTTTTCAAACTTAGGCGAGTGCCGGACTGCAGCTAAGTCTCTAAGTGGGAGAACTTAGGCGAGTGCTGGACTGCAGCTAAGCCCCCGAGTGGGAGGATTGCTCTCCACTCGGTAGGATTTTTCAAACTTAGGCGAGTGCCTGACTGCAGCTAAGTCTCTAAGTGGGAGAATTTAGGCGAGTACTGGACTGCAGCTAAGCCCCCTAGTGGGAGGATTGCTCTCCACTCGGTAGGATTTTTTCAAACTTAGGCGAAACGGATTAGCAGCTAAGCCCCCGAGTGGGAGGATTGCTCTCCACTCGGTAGGATTTTGTTTTTACAAACTTAGGCGAAGCGGATTCGCAGCTAAGCCACCCACTGGGGGATTTCTTACGCAAACAAAAACAATAATAATCACTGGGAAAATTATAACGCTCTTGTCTTTGATAAATAAACTACAGGAGTTTTTCTTATTACATCTCATCCGAGTGAGAATTCAAGTATAAAAGGGGCGGAGTAACTCCGCATTCCAGGCTTGTGGCTCATCAATCTGGCGATCGACATTGTAGAGGTGGTATGCTCCATTGTGGAGGACTCTGGTGACTATGAAGGGGCCTTCCCAAGTAGGAGCAAGCTTGTGTGGTTTCTGCTGATCCACTCGAAGGACTAAGTCTCCTTCTTGGAAGGCTCGACTCTTCACGTTTCTGGCATGGAATCGACGCAAGTCTTGCTGATAGATGGTCGATCGGATCAGGGCCATTTCTCTTTCTTCTTCTAGGAGGTCGACTGCGTCCTGCCGGGCTTGTTCTGCTTCATCTTCTGAGTAGAGCTCGACTCTGGGAGCGTTGTGAAGCAGGTCACTCGGTAAGACTGCCTCGGCTCCGTAGACCAGAAAGAATGGGGTTCTTCCAGTCGATCGATTCGGGGTTGTCCTCAATCCCCAAAGGACTGATGGGAGCTCATCGACCCACGCACCTGCTGCGTGCTTGAGATCACGCATCAATCGGGGTTTCAGTCCTTTGAGAATTAGGCCATTTTCCCTTTCTGCTTGTCCATTCGACTGGGGGTGAGCGACCGAAGCATAGTCGACCCGAGTGCCCTGTGAGGCGCAAAAGGCCCTGAACTTGTCGGAATCGAAGTTTGACCCATTGTCCGTGATGTTACTGTGCGAAACTCCATATCTGAATATCAACTCTCTGATGAAACTGATAGCGGTGCAAGCATCGAGATTCTTGACAGGCTTGGCTTCAATCCATTTGGTGAACTTGTCGACTGCTACCAGCACATGAGTGAAGCCGCTCCTGCCCGTTCTCAGTGGCCCAACCATGTCCAGCCCCCAAACAGCGAAGGGCCAGACGAGTGGAATGGTTTTCAGGGCTAACGCGGGCTTGTGCGGCATATTGGAGTAATACTAACACCCTTCACACTTGTCGACTATCTCTTTAGCCATCTCATTGGCCCTTGGCCAGTAGAACCCTGCTCGGTATTCTTTAGCCACAATGGTCCGAGAGGATGCATGATGACCACAGGTCCCCGAGTGGATATCGTTAAGGATCATCAGACCTTCTTCTGGTGTGATACACTTCTGGCCGACCCCAGTCGCGCTTTCCCTATATAACTGTCCCTTTATGACTGCAAAGGCCTTGGATCGACGGACGATCTGTCGAGCCTCTTCCTCGTCTTCTGGGAGTTCTTTCCTTAGGATGTACGGGATGTACGGTTCTGTCCAGACGGGAGTGATAACCAGCACTTCCATTATCAGATCGACCACAGCTGGAACTTCAACTTCAGTCGGATCCGTGGCGCTTTTTGGCTGCGGGGCCTCTTCCGTGAAGGGATCCTCCTGGACTGATGGTGTGTGGATGTGTTCCAAAAACACATTGCTGGGAATGGCTTCTCTTTTGGAACATATTTTTGCCAAATCATCAGCTGCTTGATTTTTTAGTCGGGGTATGTGATGAAGCTCTAACCCCTCGAATTTCTTCTCCAGCTTTCTCACTGCATTGCAATAACCAGTCATGGATGGACTTCTGACATCCCATTCCTTCATCACCTGATTAACCACCAAATCTGAGTCGCCATAGACCATGAGGCGACGGACGCCGAGTGAGATGGCCATGCGCAACCCATATAAAAGTGTTTCATATTCTGCTTCGTTATTGGAGGAATCAAAATGGATTTGAAGAACATATCTGAGTTTATCTCCTTTGGGGGAGACCAACACCACTCCGGCACCAGAACCACTCAGCATCTTGGAGCCGTCAAAAAACATAGTCCAATGCTCCGAGTGAATCTGAGTCGGCAGCTGCTGTTCAATCCACTCGGCGACGAAATCTGCGATTGCTTGGGACTTGATAGCTTTCTTTGCCTCAAACTTGATATCAAGGGGAAGGAGTTCAACCGCCCATTTTGCCACTCGACCAGTTGCATCCCTGTTATGCAGGATCTTCGATAATGGAGCATCGCTGACGACTGTAATGGAATGATCAGAGAAGTAGTGAGCAACTTTCTTGGTGGTCATATAAATCCCATATACAAGCTTCTGATAGTGAGGATATCTTTGCTTCGATGGGCTCAAGACTTCAGAAATATAATATATTGGGCGCTGAACTTTGAAGGTTTTCCCTTCTTCTTCCCGCTCGACCGTAAGTACCGTACTGACGACTTGTCCTGTGGCTGCAATGTAAAGCAGCAAAGGCTCTTTGCTGATTGGGGCAGCAAGCACCGGCTGGGTGGAGAGCAGAGCTTTGAGCTCTGCAAACGCTGCATCAGCTTCAGGAGTCCACTCGAACTTGTCGGACTTCTTCATCAATCGGTAGAGAGGTAATGCCTTTTCACCGAGGCGAGATATGAATCGACTTAGGGCGGCCAAACAACCAGTAAGCTTCTGGACGTCATGCACTCGCACAGGGCTTTTCATTCGGAGTATAGTGCCAACTTTTTCTGGATTGGCGTCGATTCCTCATTCGGAAACGAGAAAGCCAAGTAACTTTCCGCCAGGGACTCCGAATGTACACTTTGATGGATTAAGCTTGATATCATACCTCCTGAGGTTGGCAAAGGTTTCAGCAAGGTCAGTCAGCAGGTCGAAACCCTTCCGTGACTTGACCACAATATCATCCATGTATGCTTCCACGTTCCGACTGATTTGACTGAGTAAACACTTCTGAATCATCCTCATGAATGTGGCTCCAGCATTCTTGAGGCCGAACGGCATGGTAACATAAAAGAAGCACCTGAATGGAGTGATGAAAGTTGTCTTGATCTCGTCAGGTCCATACAGACGGATCTGATGGTACCCGGAATAGGCGTCTAAGAAAGACAGTCGCTCACATCCCACAGTCGAGTCGACTATCTGGTCGATGCGGGGGAGAGGAAAATGATCTTTCGGGCAGGCCCGATTGATATGTTTAAAGTCAATGCACATGCGAAGTGACTTGTCCTTCTTGGGGACCATGACAACATTGGCGAGCCACTCGGAGTGGTAGATCTCTCGGATGAACTCCGCTGCTAAGAGCCGAGCCACCTCTTCACCAATAGCTTTTCTCTTTTGGACGGCAGACTGTCGAAGATGTTCCTTGATAGGTTTTACTTTTGAGTCGACTCTCAGGCGATGCTCAGCCAGCTCCCTGGGAACCCCTGGCATGTCAGAAGGCTTCCATGCGAAGATGTCCCAGTTCTCACGGAGGAACTGGATGAGCGCTTCTTCCTATTTGGAGTCGAGCGTTGTCGAGATATGAGTCGGGGCAGCGCTGGGGTCGGTCGGGTGGATGTGAGCTGTCTTCATGTCGCCAGTCGACTGGAAAGCTGACTCTGTAGCGGGCTTCTTGGCTCGCAATAGATCACTCGGGTCTACAGTCTTCTGGTATTCCTGCAACTCCACCACCGCCATCTGTGCGTCGGTGATCTCCGAACCCTTCTGAAAACATTCTTCCGCTTTCTTCCGATTGCCCGTAATGGTGATCACACCTTTGGGGCCAGGCATCTTCAATTTGAGATACACGTAACATGGTCGGGCCATGAAGCGTGCATAAGCCGGCCTGCCCAAAATAGCGTGATAGGCACTCTGGAAGTCTACAACTTCAAATGTCAACTTTTCTTTGCGGTAATTCTTGGAATCACCGAAAACCACATCAAGAGCAATCTGGCCGAGTGATTCAACCTTCTTCCCAGGAATGACTCCATGGAAACTCATGTTGCTGGCACTAAGTCTGGACATCGGAATGCCCATCCCCTTCAACGTCTCAGCGTATAATATGTTCAAACCACTGCCACCATCCATCAGGACTTTGGTCAGTCGAGTGCCTTCAACAACTGGGTCGACCACCAAAGCTTGCCTCCCAGGGGTGGCGATGTGCGTTGGGTGGTCGGACTGGTCGAATGTTATGGCAGTCTGAGACCATTTCAGGTAACTAGGTGTCGCCGGAGCGACCATATTCACCTCTCGGTTAATAATTTTCAGTCGACTTTTGCTCTCAACATCAGCAAAAATCATCAGGGTGGAATTGACTTGAGGGTATCCGTCATCACTGTCCTCTTTGTCCTCGACCTTGTCTGACTCCTTTTCCTTACCCTTGGGCTGCTTGCCCTGGAACTGCTGGATCAAGAGTCGACACTGTCGAGTGGTATGTTTCGGGTAAATAAAATTACCCTCTTCATCTTTCTTCGTGTGGATGAGACCCGGTAAGTCCAACACATCATTTCCCTCCTGGTCTTTAACCTTTTTGGGGTTCCAAGGCCCTTTAGGTTTCCCTTTAGACTTTCCTTGGGCCAAAGCTAAGGCTTCCCCGGGAGCCGCTGGCTCGGCTTTCCGCTTCTGTTTCCGATTGGAATTGCCTCCGGTTTCTTGGGCGACTGACTTGAGCTTGCCACTCCTGAGTCGATCCTCATCTTCGCCATTAGCGTACTTGGTGGCAATCTCCATCATCTGATTCAGGGACATATCTCCGGTTCGACCGAATTTCAAATTCAGTTCTCTGTACTTGACACCTTCCTTGAAGGCACAAACTGCTTGATGGTCAGGCACATTCTCCACCGAGTGATGTAACGTGATCCATCTCTGGATGTAATCCCTCAAAGTTTCATTCGGCTTTTGCACACAAGACCGCAGTTCCGTCAGTCCTGCCGGTCGCTTGCATGTGCCTTCAAATGTAGTGACGAACACTCGGGAGAGATCTTCCCAAGTGTAAATGTTGCTAGGTGCTAACTGGTTTAGCCACACTCTGGCCCAGCCCTCCAACATGAGAGGCAGGTGCTTCATGGCCACTTCATCATTGCCGCCGCCAATCTGGACGGCCACTCGGTAGTCCTCAAGCCAAGTATCGGGCTTGGACTCGCCAGTGAACTTACTGACTCCAGTCGCCAACCTGAAATTGGGAGGAATCACAGCAGCCCTGATGGCTCTACTAAAGCACTCTGGCCCTGAAACATGTACTCTGCTGCTGGCAGGCGCATCTCTATCGTGGCCTTCTCGGTGAGCCCTGTTCCTGTCGACCAGACCTTGGACGAGGATGGATCTCGCATCGAAGCCTGGCCCTCTGGGGTCGACTGGAATCCTTCGCCCACCACTATGAGGGCGCCTGTCATCCCGCTGGCGAGGCACATACGACCCGCTCCTCGGGGGAGGCGTGGGCACTCGACATCGACCGTCACGATCGACTCGGTGATCATACTGCTCATGGTTCCCATACTGGTCACGCCGGTCTCCACGTCCCTCACGCCTCGGGGGCGATCTCGGGCTGTGAGCCGACTGGACTGTGTCCACGGCAACGGATCTGCTGCGAATTCTGTTCCGCGACTGAGAGACAGCGGAATTCTGATCTCCTGCTGCCCGGAGTAACGCTCTGATCTGCAACAAGCCTCTTCCAGCCTCCGACTGGGAAGGCTGAATTGACTCCGCTATACGGGCCGCAACTGCTAAATTCTGAATCGGAGTCCGATATACCTGCGGGGGCGGGAAGAGCTGACGTCGACTGGATTCGGGAACCCGTTGTCGCGCACGCTCGTCGAGTGCCCGCTGGAGGTTCTCCAGTCGAGTGCGCTCGGCCAAGTTTGCCAGGCGCGCGTCCTCCAAGGCATGAGCCTCGGGGGTTTCTCCGACGATAGGAGTGTGCAGCGCATCCATGTTTCGGCGGCGAAGTTCTTCTCTCTGCAGCGACGTGAGAGGCTCGGGAAGATACTCCTCATGGGGACGCGACGGGTCGCCTCCTCCTGCGCCTCTGTCGGTGCGGGTAAAACCGGGGGGACTGGGCGGTCCGTCGACCATCAGAACCTCTGCCGCCGGATCGCTGCTGTCGCACTCGGATGCAGTCTCTTCGGAGCCAGTTGACAGGTCGAACAGGCTGTAGAGGGATTCGTCGGGCTCGATCCCCGCGACTTGAGGGGTGGCCAACTGACGGGCCACCGCGTGTCTCACCCACCGCTGAAGTCTCGACCGACCAGAGCGCTTGCGCCAGCGGGAAACGGGGAGGGAGGACAACACAGGAGCCAACCGGTAGGGGGTCGACAGTTGCCGCAGGAGAACGCCGCGGACGCACGCGCTAAAGTGCGTTGCCCCGTGGACGGGGAGTGCGTCCACGTCGAGCGGAGCCTCCTGAAGCCAGGCGGAGTCGTCGGCGATGAACGTAGCGCGCCGAGACGGATCTCGCGGCCCTCCACCAAAACTCCGTCGAAAACCATGATGATTCGGGTCGGAAAAGATCGCAACTCCTCCAACAAAACGCTAAAACACCAGCCCCACGGTGGGCGCCAACTGTCGTGGTTCTAAGTCTGACAGTAATGTAGGGGGGTAAGTATAGAGAGGCGAGGTCTTAGCTATGGAGAGGTTGTAAGGACGCAAGGTTTACGAGTTCAGGCCCTTCTCGAAGGAAGTAAAAGCCCTACGTCTCGGAGCTCGGAGGCGGTCGACTGGATTATGTGTGTATGAGTTACAGAGGTGCGAACCCTTGTCTCGGAGGAGGGGGTGGCTTATATAGAGTGCGCGAGGACCCCGGCCAGCCCGCGTTACGAAGGGTTCAATGTACATTAAGGCAGGGCGTTACTGATAACGCTAGTAATAAAGCGCTATGATGACCATAAAAGCTACTTAATGACCATCCGTTAGTGTGCGGAATGACTTTAGGTCTCCTGGCCGTCGAGTGGTTGGATCTTGGTCGAGTAATTGCTTCTTGGTCGAGTGTCTTCGAGTCTGTTGAGTGGAACACCTCCAAGTCGATTGAAAGGTGATTTATTCTAGAGGTGTCCTTGGGTTGGGCAGTTAGGACAGGTCCGTGACCCTACCCTAGGTACATAGCTTCATCAGGGATAAAGTGGTCAAGCCATCCTGCCCCAAAACCAAAGCCGTAAAACGGACGTCAAAATGGAAAACGGCTGACCGGATCAACATGGAGCTTGATGACGACACTGATGATCCAGAAGTTGAGGTAGAACTTAACTCACTTGGCTCTCTTTTCATGCATCTCATTAACAATGATCTTCCTCAGGAGGACGCAGAAGCTAGTCAAACTGATGATGTAGAGGTAATTACCCTTTCCTCCAGTTCAGACTGTATGCCAACACAAAAAACTCGCCAAGCAGTCCGGAAAGTAAGCTTTTCTCATCCTCTTGCTCACTTGGATCCAAAATTTATTTTGAAGACTCGGCAGCATGAAGCTCGCCGGACAACCCGGCACAGTGGCCAGCAAGTCACTTCAGCCGGTTTACCTGATACTCTGGTTTGGAAGCGCCGGTCTGAGGTATCTCCTACTTCTGACCATTCTTACCCCAAGGCAGGTTATTTCAGACAGCCTCTTAATCCGTCCGATTCAAATTATCAGGTGACACCTCCTTCATCTTCTGGCGAATCGACAGCAACTCAACTCCCCCCTTTGAAAACTGTGGCTGGGTAAGTTGTAAAAACTTTTCCTTTCAATGCATCATAAATCCTTTGAATAGGATGTTAATCCTCTTTTATTCTGTTTGCAGGGCCAAAGCCAGACCCAGCAAGAAAGCTCGGGTTACCAATCCGCCCGAAGACCTGGTCGCCGAAGAAGAAGAACCAAGAGGTGAACCGGAACAAACTCATGAACCGGAAGGCCCTCATCCTGAAGCTACTTCTGATAACCCGCCCCTTGAAGGCCAAAATACTGATGAGCCAACAGACGTTGAGCCTGCTGCGCCCAATGCTGAACCGACAGAACCAAACCGGGCTAGTCCGGTGAAAGATGCTGAAATTCCAACATCATCAACCAAAAACCCTGAAGGCCAAGGTGATGACATTATTATTACTGGAATAGGCCATAGCTCTCCTGGCCATCCTGTAGTTTTGGCTCAACACAGTGCTAAGGAAGAGCAGGCTGCTAGAGAAAAAGGCAAATGGAGCAGTGATTTGGCAAGTTATGCTCATCTCAATGCAGAGGAGCTTCACTCTGGATTCTTGAATCGCTTGCACGCAAACCGGGATTATGAAGCCGGTTTGGTAAATTAGATGAAGGAGCGATATGAGGTATTTTATTCCTCCTTTGTATCTTGCTTCATAGCCTGAAAATGCTAGACCAAATAGCCCCCAAGGGCCGGGTTATAATGTGAATCATAACCTGGGTCTTCGTAGCACTTTAAACCACTGATAAGAACCAGATTTACCCTTTAGAAAATAGATAGCTTTCTGCCGATTATCCCCCAAAGTCCGGTTTAACTCTAGCAAGTTAATCCGGGTTTTAATCCATGCATCCGTTTTTTAATCAACATACATTAGCCCCCAAGTGTCAAGGATAATGTTTACATTGTTCTGGACACTTGTATAAACTGTAGCAGTTTAGAGCAAATAGGCATTAGCCCCCAAGTACGAAGTGCATAACCTATTATGCGGTTTGTACTTAGAATATGTACGTATCCTGTCATTTGATATATTGTTTGTAGTCTGATCTGAGGAATAAAGATACCCGAATCATTGACTTGCAAAACAATGTGAAGTCCCAACAAGAAGAAGCCACCAAAACCAAAGAGGAGCTGACGAAAGCCCTAGCCGCCATGGAAAAACTCAAAGAATCTTTCAAAAAAGACCATGCTGAATGGGAGATCGAGAAATCCAGTTTAATAAAGAGTGCCGAAGACGCCAAGGCTGCCTTGAAACCGGTTGTGGAAGAACTGGCTGGTTTGAAACGGCAAATTAACGCCATGACTTCTGCAATCTTTGGTAAGTGTGCCCTTTATGTATTTGGTATAACTTGTGGAACCTTATCTTTGATCAGAATGCTGATATTAAACCGTGACAGGCACCCGGATTGCTCATCTTGGTACAGATATGCGCATGAAACTCAAAGCAGCATATACATTGGTTGAACAGCTGTACTCTGGGTCTCAGCAGGCTATTTGCGCGGTAGCTTATAACAAACCGGCCCCAACTTTGATTAAAGAAACACTTGAGAAGTTGGCCATGTTACCAGCCCGTATTGCCAAATTGAAGAGGGCAGCTGCCAGGTCCGGAGCTTTAACCGCACTTATTCGAGCCAAAGCCTGGATTCCAGACCTTGAAGCGGATGATATCATTAAAGGATATCCAGGTGTGAAGGAAGACGGTTCAAACTTTGATAACGATGACCTCCGGCGGCTGACCAAGCAGATGCGGCCAGTAGCCAGCAAACTGGCCAATGATACAGACTTGTCCCATTTTCAACCGGTTTATGATGCTGAAGGGAAAAGACAGCCGGACGAGATCCATGAAGTTGAAGAACTTGTGCCTCCGATTCGTAAGCACACTTATGCTCCTGATATTAACCCCTCCAATCTTATCCATGAGGAAGCAGTATTTCAAGCTTTAACTGGAATCGATTGGTCGACGGTTGATTTCCAGCGTCTGGGGAGGGATGAAGAAGTGCCCACACCAACTGACCCTCAACCATCAAACCGTCCAGACGAAGCATCGTAAACCGGTCGCGGTTTACTGGCCACCGTGTGCCGATCTTGTGAAAAACAATTATGCCATTGGAGCCACTTTGAAGGCTTCTTGTAATAGGATAGCCAAAACTCCATTATTTGTCATGCCATCGAGCATGTTTTGTAATGCCTCATAACAACGTGTGCCACCCTTTGGGATATATTTATGCATAACCCATGATGAATTGTGTTACTATGTTGAACAACTTAAAAGTGTCTAGCGGTTTATCGCTAGACAGGTCAGTATATCCAGGAAGTGTACAGTACATAGATGAAATAACCAAAGTGTTTGTACAAAAAGCAATATACATAACATACCTCATTGGTTGACCAATGGTGTATACAGCAAAGGTGTTAATACCAATCTGGAACGTTGATAACCCCATCTTTGTACTGCCGGTCTATATATTAAACCAGACCGAGATAACCACCGGGTTTTCTTTATAATACTGGTGATTTAGTCAAACCAGACCGGGTCAATAAACACCGGTTTACAACTGATCATATGCCAACAACTTTGAGTTGAAAAGCAAACCGGATCAAGGACGCCGGTTTATCAAAAAATACTTATGAACTTTACCAAATAAAACTCAAAAAGGAAAATATGCAAGGCTTTTTATGAGCTGCCAGACTCCAAATCGAGGCTTTTCATGGGCTGCCAGGCCTCTGAGTTAAGCCATTTAACAAAGCCTTTTAAGATGGGCCTCCAATTAACCAATCATCGTTTTAACTTTGACAAGTTTAGGGTCTATAAAATATTGACATGTCAAACGTTCGATGGGTCATACCAGGATTACCTGGACAGGAGTGGCTTACTTGATGAAGGCAGGTTAACCCGGGGTTTTAGGTGAACACACTAGGCTTCCAAGCCATGGCTTGATAGCCAATTACAAGGGTCCTTTCAAACTCTTCGTTGCTTTGCAAAAAGAGCCCCCAAGTAACATTGTGAGCTGTGCTCAGTGTGTGCCCATGTTTGAGTCTGTGCTTTGTGCAACACTCTTTTTGGCTCCACATATTTTTCTTTTGTGGCCTAAATGCCTATCAATAGGTGTAGCTATGGTGTGATAACAACCAAGCCCCCTAGTGAGATCCCTTCATGGTTTCAAAACCTATCAAGAGGTGTAGCTGTAGTTCAAATATGACCAAGCCCCCTAGTGATTTTCTTTATATCCGTGCAACTGCTAAGACCGGATTAATAAAACTCCGCTTTGTCAGTTAACTCATATAAGGCACACAATATGTAAAAAGAACAGATACCCCGCTTATAACGGAGGCTCCGGTTTATTATATGATATATACACTGTCATAAATATGTACAGATGAAGAGCCTATGGCTTCAAGTATAGTAAGGCCGAAGGAGAGCTATGTTCCATGGCCGCTTGGTCTCCTCCTCCGATTGATGTGAGTCTTTATGCTCTCGAACATCAATGAGGTAGTAAGACCCGTTGTGTAGATTTTTGCTGACCACAAAGGGTCCTTCCCAAGGTGGGGATAACTTGTGCATATCAGTCTGATCCTGGATGAGCCGGAGCACCAAATCACCTTCTTGAAAGGTTCTGGTTTTAACCCGGCGGCTGTGATAACGTCAGAGATCTTGTTGATAAATCGCCGATCGTGCTGCTGCAAGATCACACTCTTCATCCAACAGGTCCAGAGAATCCTGACATGCCTTCTCATTATCAGCTTCAACATAAGCTGTCACACGGGGTGAGTCGTGAGGGATGTCACTAGGAAGGACGGCCTCCACTCCATAGACCATGAAGAAAGGTGTGTAACCCGTAGACCTATTGGGTGTGGTGTTGATGCTCCATAACACAGAAGGTAGCTCCTCAACCCAACAACCCGGTGTCCTCTTTAAGGGAACCATAAGCCTGGGTTTGATACCCCGTAAAATTTCTTGATTCGCCCTCTCTGCTTGACCATTAGATTGGGGGTGAGCCACCGATGCTAGATCAAGCCGGATGTGCTCACGTTGACAAAATTCTTCCATCTCCCCTTTTGACAGGTTAGTACCATTATCAGTTATAATGCTGTGTGGAAAGCCAAACCGGAATATCACCTTTTTGATGAATTGAACCGTTGTGGCTGCATCACACTTGCTGACTGGCTCTGCCTCCACCCATTTGGTGAATTTATCAACTGCTACTAACAGATGGGTCTTTTTGTCCTTGGATCGCTTGAAGGGTCCAACCATATCAAGCCCCCAAGTGCAAACGGCCACGTAATTGGAATCATCCGCAACTCTTGAGCCGGAATGTGCGCACGTCGGGAAAATTTTTGACACCCATCACATCTCTTGACTAAATCTTCCGCATCAGCATGTGTCGTCAACCAGTAAAAACCGTGGCGAAAAGCTTTAGCAACCAAAGACTTTGAACCGGCATGGTGACCGCAATCCCCTTCATGGATTTCTCTCAAAATCTCACAACCTTCTTGAGGAGAAACACAACGCTGAATTGCTCCTGAAACACTGTAACGATGTAACTCCCCGTTGAGTATGGTCATGGACTTAGAACGCCGGATTATCTGTCGGGCCAATGTTTCATCGTTTGGTAACTCGCCCCGGTTCATGTAAGCCAGATAGGGGATTGTCCAATCCGGTATGGCATGCAGAGCTGCCACCAACTGAGCCTCCGGATCAGGAATAGCCAAATCTTCTTCGGTTGGCACCTTGACTGACGGATTATACAATACATCAAGAAAGACATTGGGCTGGACCGGTTTACGCTGGGAACCAAGACAACTTAAAGCGTCCGCCGCTTCATTCTTCCGCCGGTCTATATGGTCCACCTGATAACCCTTAAAGTGACCAGCCACTGTGTCCACCTCTCGCCGATATGCAGCCATGAGTGGGTCCTTAGAATCCCAGGTGCCAGACACCTGCTGAGCCACTAGATCTGAATCGCCAAAGCACTTAACCCGGCTCAAATTCATCTCCTTAGCCATCCGAAGACCGTGGAGCAAAGCCTCATATTCAGCTGCATTATTAGTACACGAGAACAATAAACGGAGGACATAACAAACTTGTGAGCTCGTGGGGAAGTTAGTATGACTCCAGCCCCTGAGCCCTCCAACTGTCTGGACCCATCAAAATGAATAGTCCAATATGTATTATCTAGTTTCTCTTCAGGTGCCTGTAACTCCGTCCAATCATTGATGAAGTCCATGAGTGCCTGGGATTTGATCGCTGTGCGGGGTATATATTTGAGCCCATGAGGTCCAAGCTCAATAGCCCACTTGGCAATCCGGCCAGTTGCTTCTCTGTTTTGAATGATATCACCCAGAGGAGCTGAACTGACCACTGTGATGGGATGGCCTTGAAAATAATGTTTAAGCTTCCGGCTTGCCATAAATACTCCATACACCAGCTTCTGCCAATGCGGATACCTATTCTTTGACTCAATGAGCACCTCGCTGATATAATAAACTGGCCGTTGAACCGGATATTCCTTGCCAAGCTCCTTGCGCTCTACCACAATGGCTACGCTAACAGCCCGGGCATTAGCAGCCACATATAGTAATAGCGACTCTTTATCGATTGGTGCTGCAAGCACGGGCGGTTCAGCTAGCTACCTCTTCAGATCCTCGAACGCTTTATCAGCTGCCTCGCTCCAGACAAAGTTATCTGTTTTCTTGAGCATCTGATATAAGGGGATGGCCTTCTCTCCAAGGCGACTGATAAACCGGCTCAAAGCTGTAATCTGGCCGGCCAGACGTTGAACATCGTTGATACACGCCGGTTTAGCCAAGGATGTAATTGCTGCAATTTTTTCCGGATTAGCCTCAATGCCTCTGTTTGACACCAGAAAACCCAAGAGCTTGCCTGCCGGGACACCAAAGACACACTTCTCCGGATTGAGCATCATCTTGTAAACCCGGAGATTCTCAAAGGTTTCTCTTAAATCATCTATCAATGTCTCCTCCTTTCTGGACTTTACCACAATATCATCCACATATGCATGAACATTGCGCCCAATTTGCTTATGAAGGCAATTCTGAACGCATCGCTGGTAAGTTGCCTGGGCACTCTTGAGTCAAAAAGGCATGGAAACATAGCAGAAGGCTCCAAAGGGAGTTATGAAAGTTGTCTTCTCCTGGTCCTTAACTGCCATCTTGATCTGATGATAACCAGAATATGCATCCAGAAAACATAAACGATCACAACCTGCCATTGCATCAATTATCTGATCAATGCGAGGGAGAGCAAAGGGGTCTGCAGGGCAAGCTTTGTTTAAATCTGTGTAATCCACACACATACGCCAAGTGCCGTTTTTCTTAAGAACCACCACCGGATTAGCCAACCACTCTGGATGAAAGACCTCTACAATAAACCCTGCGGCCAACAGGCGGGCTACCTCTTCACCAATAGCCTTACACCTTTCTTCATTGAAGCGGCGGAGAAACTGCCAGACCGGTTTAAACTTAGGATCAATGTTAAGTGTGTGCTCAGCGAGTTCCCTCGGTACACCTAGCATGTCAGAAGGTTTCCATGCAAAGATGTCCCAATTCTCATGGATGAACTCGATGAGCGCGCTTTCCTATTTGGGATCCAGGTTAGCGCTGATGCTGAACTATTTGGATGAATCACCAGGAACAAAGTCAACCATCTTAGTATCTGTGGCCGATTTAAACTTCAATGCCGGATCGTGTTCCGTAGTTGGCTTTTTCAAAGAAGTCATGTCTGCCGGATCAACTTGCTCCTTATAGAATTTCAGCTCCCCCGTGGCGCAAACCGACTCAGCATAAGCCGCATCACCTTCCTCACATTCCAAAGCGATCTTTCTGCTTCCATGTACTGTGATAGTCCCCTTATGACCTGGCATTTTAAGCTGTAAATAAACATAACATGGCCTTTCCATGAATTTAGCATAAGCCGGCCGCCCAAACAAGGCGTGGTACGAACTTTTGATTTTTACCACCTCAAACATCAATGTTTCTGACCTTGAATCATAATCATCCCCAAAAGCCACCTCTAAAGCTATCTTGCCAATAGGATATGCAGACTTACCGGGCACCACGCCATGAAAAACGGTATTTGACGGTTTAAGATTCGTATCTGTCAACCCCATACGACGGAATGTGTCATAATATAGAATGTTGATACTGCTTCCGCCATCCATGAGCACTTTAGTAAGCTTGTATCCCCCGACATGCGGGGCTACCACCAGGGCCAAATGACCCGGATTATCAACCCGAGGTGGGTGATCCTCCCTAATCCACAAAATGGGTTGCTCAGACCAGCGTAAGTACTGAGGCACTGCCGGTTCAACAGAGTTTACTGCCCTTTTATGAAGCTTCTGATCATGCTTACACAAACTAGTGGTGAAAACATGATATTGCCCGCTATTTATCTGCTTGGGATTGCTCTGGTAACCCGACTGCTGTTGTTGTTGTTGTTGTTGATTCCCCTAATGGTTGTAGCCTCCCTGGTTTCTTTGGTGCCCTTGATTGATGTGTCCGGTTTGGTTGCCTTGAAACCCTGAACCGGAACCACCACCTTCGTAACCCGGCCCGTGGAAACCACCTCCTGAACCGTCGGGCGGGCCATTAATCCATTATCATACTGGAACATATTGGAATTTTTGAAATCCTGCATGATATAACAGTCCTTCCAAAGATGCGATGCTGGCTTCTCCTTTGATCCATGCTTTGGACAGGGCTGATTTAACAGGCGCTCCAAATTGGGGCCTAAACCTCCTCCCCTCTAGGGCTGCTTGCCCTTACGGCGCTGGCCATTCTCCTGAGCATTGGTGTTAGCAACAAAGTCCAAGCTGATGTCGGCCTTGCGCTTACCGCTGTTCCCATGGCCTGCCGAATTAGGCTGCTGACCCTTGGCGTTGCCGTTCTTTTTCCCTTTCTCCGGTTTGTCCTCCTCTGAATCCGGGTCCTTGGTGTTATCTAAATTGGCGTATTTAACCAAAGCAGCCATGAGCGTTGACATATCGTTGCAGTGACGTTTGAGCCTTCCTAATTTCTGCTTGAGCGGCTTGAAACAGCAATTGCCCTCTAATGTTAACACTACAGTGTCTGCATTGATACGATCTGATGAATGCAGAATCGCTGTGACCCATTTAACCCAATGGGTCATGGACTCCCCTTGCTCTTGGACACAAGCGGCCAGATCCACGATTGACATTGACTGCTTACAAGTATCTTTGAAATTCTGGATAAACCGGTGCTTCAATTCGGCCCATGATCCGATAGAGTTAGTTGGCAAGCTCTTCAACCAAGTACGAGTTGTTCCTTCCAACATCATGGTGAAATATTTAGCACACACTGCCTCATCCACATCTAGCATCTCCATTGCCATCTCATAGCTCTCCACCCACGCCTATGGTTGCAAATCGGCGGTGTAATTTGGTACCTTACGAGGTCCCTTGAAGTCCTTGGGCAGTCTCACGTTACGCAAAGCGGGGGTGAGACACGGCACCCCTAAGGAACTGAACACCACACCTGGCTCAACTGAAGCCGTAGGGTGAAGCGGAGTATGTTTTCGTACTCCGTGTCGAGCTGCCAACTCGGCCTCTTGACGTGCGCGGCCGTGGTCCACAACATCCTCCGCATTAGCGCCTCCCCCCGTCGGGTTGTTTCCTCGTGGTGAATTTCGGCGACGTGCACTGCTGGACACAGCTGGTTCGTCCTCCATGTGTCTGTTATAGCTCCGGCTTGGACGGGGAGTTGAATGAATCCTCTCACGACTGTGTGAATATGCCTGTTGTTGATTCAGCGCTGTTTGAAGGAGATCCCTGGCCCGACGTGCTTCCACCGCAACTGGTGACTCGCCGTCGGTTGGGAGGGCTGCCAGGCATGAAGCGGCGGCCACAATATTGTCCAACGGGTTGGAATAATGCCCGGGAGGTGTTGGTACATACTGTGGCACAACGTTGTTCTGGCGAGGTGGGTCCATCATGCGCGGTTGAACCGGCGCTCTTGTTCCTGGTGCCTCCGCCCGGTTTAGTATGGGTTGGTTACCAGCTCCTACTCCTGGTGTGTTAAAGAGATTATGCGGCTCATAAACCGATGGGAGACGCGATCGGTACCTTCTTCTCATGACTTCCTCTGAAGCATTCTGATCCAGCCTAATCCGGTAGGCCTGTGCTTCCAATTCAGACCGCTCTGTAGCCATCCTAGCATTCTCTGCCGCCAGGTCCGCTTTAGCCTGAGCTATCTGATCTTTCACCTTTGCAATCTCCGCATTGTGCTGATCCCTGGCTGCTGCATCCACCTCTGCGGCCATCAACGTTGCCAAAGCGTCGAACAAATCAGACAAGACTTGGGCTGGAGGCGGCCCAGAGCTTCCTGCCCCTGCCGGTGTAGCCGTCGTTGAACCGGAGAGTATTGCTGCGGCGGTCGATGAATGAGGCGCTGATTGTGTGCTGGCCATGAAGATGGCGGCCCGGTTTGGCAGATCAGGGGAATCCGGAATACTGTTGCCCTCGGATCCTCCATCAATCCGGCCGTCCTGCAACTGATAAAGCGATTCGGTCTCTCCAGAAGACTCGTCATCAGAAGAGACCACGGTCTCTCCATCGGACACCGGCCCGTCCTCGTATCTCGATCCATGGATGACACCTATGAAAACATGCCTTGCCTCGGGCTGAATCGGCGAAGAACTTGCACGCTGAGCCGTTTCGATGATGTCGGTGCAGATGTCCGGCTCAGGGGCCGGTTCGCCGATCTTGCCGATGAAGACGTGAATCCCACCGAAGGGGACCCGGTACCCGTACTCGATTGAATCAACCTCGGGACCCCATCCTGCATTGTCGATGTAGAGCTTGCTGCGATGACTCTTCGTCATCCGGCCCATAGCGTATCCCTTAAGTCCATCAAAGCTGCCCTTCAAGAACTCAAAACCATCGTGCGATAGCCCCACGGTGGGCGCCAACTGTCGTGGAATTGTCACGGCAGATGTCCTAGGGAAAGGACTTAGTCGTGGAGCCATCTCTACGGGTTAGCTCAAAGGGGTTAAACCGGACAAGGGGACACGGGGATTTTATACTAGTTCAGCCCCTTCAAGGAAGGTAAAAGCCTATGTCTAGTTGTGATTGGTATTGCTAGGGTTTCGAAGGCCAGGGAGTGAATCCGCTTTTCTGGCTCTCGAGTTGTTGTCTGTCCCTAAAACGCGACCGGGTCGTCCCTTTATATACATAGGTTGACGCCCGCCGGGCTGCAGAGTCCCGAAGCCGGATCAGAAACGTATCTGGTTTGGTCTCTATCCTTCCTATCTTATAATACAAGTTACATGACTAGGTCGGTTTACATTTACAGGCTTTAACCCGCCTTTGGGCCTTGGGCCTTCGTGAAGCGCCATCATCCTTGCATCTTCATGGGCTTCTAATCTTCAAGGAGTTAACCCGGTTACAGAAGGCCGGTTTACCTCCAGTAGTAATATCCCCAACAAAACTCGTCGTCGTGGTTATAGACCGGAGATGATATGCTTTGCCTATCCATCACAAGACTCGAGCAAAGGTGAGTAAGAAATGAGATAAACAATACCAAGCTACCTTTTCCCAAAGTTGAGGATGTATTCCATGTCACTCAATGTGAAATGAAAGAATAGTGGAATTGTTACTGGACTTGTTCACTCACACCTACAAAGTAAAGCTTATCGAGTGGCTTGGTTAGGACAAGTGGCACAAATTCATGCAAATTGAAGTCCAACATATTGTAAATGTTGAAATAAATCCAAAGGACTCAAAATGCAAAGAAAGTGATCACAAATATAGAGGAGGACAATAAGGAAACACACACAGTGGGTAATGGGGCTTGTGCAACTATAGGGATGAGCAATACAAAATTGCCTAACGAAGACTACGCTCGTGTTTCACAAACACTAGGAGGTCACTAGCTTGATTGCACACTTGGGCATGATTCACCACCTGGCACCAACCTATATGTATGCAAGCAAAATGTTTCCTATTCCATGTATCCTCATGCACAAGTATCTCTTTTCATGCTCAATTCTCTTTTTCTTATAAGCTTGATCTTTCTTTTCTTGCTTAAATGCTTTTTTTGTCTTTTTTTTTGCTATTCTCTTCCTTACCACTATACTTATTGAGCCTCAACCAAACACATGAGATAAGTATCACAAGATATGCACGGGAGCAAGCAATTGCACTATATGATATATCAAATGATGCAACAATATGATATCGTATCACTATGGTGCACAAGTTTTCATGAAGCCCGACAATACTCGGATAGCTAGTCTCAATGGGTATGAAGATATTCACAAAGATGGTGGGGCTATCAATATGTAATGGCAAGGAAGGAAAAGTGTGTGACGGAATGGATACCTTCGTCACACTTAACCTTTCACAAAGTCGGGGGTAACTGGCCTTGCTTCCAGTTGAAGATGGTCTCAAAGGATATATGGCCGTCGTTGATGCGGAAGCTCGTGGTAGATATAGTCAATGGCATGATACAAGTATCTGGTGGTTGATGTCGAAGTTACTGCCCCTAAGTAGATGGAACACCTTAGAAGACTCAAATCACAACTCAAACAACCACAAATGCAATGGGAACCAAAATGGGTTAGTTTGCGGAAGTTTTGGGTGGTGGTGCGGAAGTTTGATGGAGGGCCTATGCAAAGATGAAAAAATGCACAAAAATGATGGAGTCAAGTGATGGTAAAACCAAGATGAGCAGCTCAGGCACGTTGATAGCTTTCCAACGAGCCAAAGAAACGCAATTCCAAGTTTGGGAGTGTGTGTAGCGACCCGACCTCAAATGATCAAGTCTCTGTGCTTCAGTGTCACCCCTGGATCGGTAATGCTGACACACACAGTACTTCGAAGGATTTATAATAGAGTAGCAATCACACACTTATTACATCGAATGTCTCAAAAGAGAACTTATTACAATTAATATGGCTGAAGGCCATCTAATACGATAACAGCGGAAGGCTTGGAAGATAAAGTGAGTCCATCAACTCCAACGGCATAGCTGAGCTGCACGGCAACAACCTAACGAACCTTACTCCTCGTCTAAATAGTCTGCAACATAATACGTTGCAGCCCGAAAACGGGTCAGCACATGGAATATGCTGGCAATGTAACACAGTAGAGCAAGAAAAGAATAATGCTATCACTACATGCATTTTTGGCTGATGGAAAGCTCTATGGTTATAGTTTTGCGAAAAGCCAATTTTTCCCTACAACAAAGGAATAGATTTTATTTAACTATCATGGTAGTTGAAACATCATTAAGAAGGTTCCTCCAACTAAATCACAATTAAAAGTAATTATCAACCAAACAATATTAATTTAGAGTGATGAGATATATATGATAATTCAAGTACTAGATACTCAAGATTGTCCATAACCGGGGACACGACAAACCATGATTAGTTTATACACTCTGCAGAGGTTTGTGCACTTTTCCCCACAAGACTCGATCTCCTCCGTTGGATTTCTCGCACTACAGGGTGTTTGAGAAACGGATGACCGAGGCACAGTCTTTTAGAAACATTAACTCTTTACTCCGGGTAGACCATACCAACCTACATCCCTCTACCTGCTGATCCACCTCTTCAAGATCTCATGCAACATACTCGACTATGCTAGAGCCCATAATAGCATGTGGCTGCACACGGAAGTTTCTAGCATGAAATATCTCAGTTCCCTTTGAGCCTGGGTGGCGGACCTTAGGATGATCACACGGGTACTCCGGGATATCCTAGGACAACACTGGATTCTCCAGGTGCCCGACAAACTATCCACCCAGATGTGTATTTAAGTTGCCACCTTAAGTTGAACCATTAATTAACAACCTCACATCTGTCATGGATTCTCTCAACCAAAGCACGTCTACGAGCATAGCATAGCAATATAAGCAATACGTAGAAGTAACTCCCAAGGGTTTGATAATAACAGGGCAATAGGTTCTACCTCATCAACTACTTCCCAACCCACATGTTAATCACATCCTAATCATGCAATGTTTGAGGATTGGAGCTAATGCATAAAAACTGGGTATGAGAAGAGTATGATCAAAGTGTTACTTGCCTTGCTGATGATCCGCAAAACCTAGAGACTCGTAGTAGCACGCTTCGCACTCCGAGTGTTCTATCGCAAACAAACAATAGCATACATAAGCAATCAAGCAAAGAAACACGGGTAAATCTCAAATAAGAAGATCTAACTAGAAAGTTCAACTTAAGAACTCTGGTTTGCAAAAAGAATCAAATCAAACGGAGCAACGAAACTCAAACTACGAGAGAAACAAGATCCGATTACTAATCTGGACCTAAGTCAAATTTTACAATACCAAAATCTTGTTTAAGTTGATTAAACAGAAAGAGGGTTTCGAGACGAAGATCTAGGCGCTTGAATCGCCCGATTCCGATAAACGAGCGAAAAGATAAACTAAAACGAAAATCGGATCAGAAATCGCGATCGAAAATAATCGCGGAAAATCCAAAAAAGAAAAACTGACGAACAGGCTAACGAACGAACGTTCGCTGTCTGCGGCTAAAGAGTGAACACCGTTCGTTAAAACGAACGTACGGACGAACGTCCGCTCCTAAACTAAACCGGAAAAAACCCGATCTATTCTCAAAAAACGAACCTAGGGTTTTCTAAAAAAACTGGATCGGTTTAAAAATAAAACCGAGCGGCGGCTTATACCTCCGGCGAGGACCGGCTGCGGCGGCGGGTGGCGCAAGGCGGCGCGGGGTAGCGGCGGCAGGTGGCGGCGCGACGCTGGGCGGCGGGGCGGCGAAGTCAGCGGCGGGGCGGCGACGTCAGCGGCGGCGCGGTGCTAGGCAGCGGGGCGGGCGACGTCAGCGGCGGCGCAGGCGGTGGGGTTCGGCGGGCGGCGGGGTTCGGGTGGTGGTGGAGTCGAGGCGGCATATATATAGGAGGGGGGCTAGCTTGGGGGAGGGAGCAAGGCGGCGTGGGGGAAGAGTCCCGGCCGGACTCGGCGGCGGGCGGCGGTCGTCGCGGTCTTGGGCCGGCTCAGCTGGGCTTCGGCCCAGTCGGGCGCTGGAGACTTTTTTAAAATAATTTCGCCGAAACTTAAATAAATCCTAGAAAATAAAATAAAAATCTAAAAATACCAAAACAATTTTTCACCGTCTAAATAAAATATTTAGAACGAGATGAACATTTTCTTGGCCCTAAAATGCAACTTTGAAAAACATGCAATTTTTCTAGTTCAAATAAAATAGCAATAAAATCCAATATTTGATTTTAATATTTTTCCTCCAATATTTCAATTACTTTGGAGAAGTCATATTATCTCCTCTAATATATTTTAATATGAAATATATCTGGAGAGAAAAATGATTAAAACCAACAATCCTCATTTCAATATTTGATAAAACTCAAATATGAAAACAGGGAAATCCCCAACTCTCTCCAAGGGTCCTTGAGTTGCTTAGGATTTTGAGGATCGCGAAACGAAATGCAGCAAAATATGATATGCAGGAATTATCTATGTATAACATTCCAAATTGAAAATTTGGGATGTTACAAACCTACCCCCCTTAAGATGAATCTCGCCCTCGAGATTCGGGTTGGCTAGAAAATAGGTGTGGGTGGTCTTTGCGAAGATCATCCTCTCGTTCCCAGGTGGCTTCATCCTCGGTATGGTGACTCCACTGAACTTTGCAAAACTTGATAACCTTGTTACGGGTGACTCGGCTGGCAAATTCAAGAATCCTGACTGGCTTCTCCTCATAGGTCAGATCACTATCCAACTGAATCGCCTCCAAGGGCATTGTATATCTCAACGGTATATCGGCCATCTCAGCATGACACTTCTTCAGTTGTGATACATGAAACACATCATGAACTCCTGATAGTCCTTCAGGTAACTCCAACTTGTAGGCAACTTCTCCCATATGTTCCAAAATTCGATACGGTCCTACAAATCTCGGGGCTAAATTTCCCTTAACTCCAAAATGTTTCACTCCTTGCAGGGGTGATACTCGCAGATATGTTCTTTCTCCAATTTCATAGGTTATTTCCTTGCATTTCGAATCTGCATAACTCTTCTGTCTGGACTGAGCTACCTTTAATCTATCTCGGATCAACTTAAACTTTTCTTAAGACTCCTTGATCAAATCTGTTCCAAACAACTGTCGGTCTCCTACTTCATCCCACATCAACGGTGTTCTGCACCTCCGTCCATACAGGGCTTCGAACGGTGACATCTTCAAACTGGCTTGATAGCTATTGTTGTATGAGAACTCCGCATAGGGCAAATTGTCATCCCAACTAGATCCATAATCTAGCGCACAGGCCCTCAACATATCCTCCAGAATCTGGTTAACTCTCTCGGTCTGTCCATCTGTCTGTGGGTGGAATGTTGTACAGAACTCCAATCTCGTTCCCAAAGTCTGGTGCAGTTGATGCCAAAACTTTGAGGTAAACTGTGTTCCTCTATCTGACACTATGGTCCTCGGAACTCCATGCAGACATACGATCCTGGTCATGTATATCTTGGCCAACTTCGCACTTGTATAGGTGGTTTTCACTGGGATAAAGTGAGCCACTTTGGTCAAGCGATCAACTACTACCCATATAGAATCATATCCTGATTTGGTCCTGGGTAATCCAGTGATAAAATCCATGCCAAGTTTATCCCACTTCCATTCGGGTATCGGCATAGCCTGTAACAATCCTGCTGGCTTTTGATGCTCAGCCTTCACTCTCTGACATACATCACATACGGCTACATACTCGGCAATATCCTTCTTCATACAAGTCCACCAGAAACGTTCCTTCAAATCCAAATACATCTTGGTGTTTCCGGGGTGTATCGAGTATGGTGAGTCATGAGCCTCTTGAAGTATTAACTTCCTGATCTCTGTGTTATTGGTCACATAAACACGGTCCTCAAACCATAAGGTGTCGTGCTCATCCTCACGAAAACCTTTGGCCTTTCCTTTGCCCATTCTCTCTTTTATCTCAGCAATCTCTTTGTCATCCTTCTGAGCTTCCCGAATCTTTCCTAACAATGTATACTGTACCTCCATTGTTGCAACAAAACCTCTAGGAACAATCTCCAATCGAAGTTCCCTGAGATCCTCTGCTAACTCCTTTGGCAATCCGATGCTTACTAGGGTATTAGCATAACTCTTCCAACTCAAAGCATCTGCTACGACATTGGCCTTGCCTGGATGATAGTGAAGCTTCATGTCATAATCCTTTATAAGCTCCAACCATCTCCCCTGCCTAAGGTTCAATTCCTTCTATGTGAAAATGTACTTCAAACTCTTATGATCCGTGTACACATCACAACGGTTTCCAATAAGGTAATGTCTCCAAGTCTTCAACGCATGCACTACAGCAGCTAACTCCAAATCATGCGTGGCATAATTCAATTCGTGCAGTTTTAGTTACCGTGAGGCATACGAAACAACTCTTCCGTCCTGCATAAGCACACTTCCAAGTCCTAGGCGAGAGGCGTCGCAATACACTTGGAAATCCTTGCGTATATCCGGCAGAATCAGCACTGGGGCTGTAGTCAAACGTTTCTTTAACTCCTGAAAACTTACCTCACATTCTTCTGTCCATTTAAATTTGGTATCCTTCTTCAATAACTCCGTCATTGGCTTTGCAATCTGGGAAAAATTCTCGATGAATCTCTGATAGTATCCTGCGAGTCCAAGAAAACTGCGGATCTCGCTAACTGAAGTGGGTGCCAACCATTCAGTGACTGACTGAACCTTGGTAGGATCTACTACTACAACTTCTCCTGATATAACATGTCCAAGGAATCCAACTTCTTTCAACCAAAACTCACATTTGCTGAACTTGGCATACAACTGGTGTTCCCTGAGTTTCTCGAGAACTAAATGCAAATACTCTTCGTGCTCCTCCTCATTCTTCGAGTATACCATTATATCATCAATGAACACCACAACAAACTTATCCAAATATTCCATGAACACCTTGTTCATCATGCTCATGAAATAGGCAGGGGCGTTAGTCAGTCCAAATGACATGACTATATATTCATACAACCCGTACCTTGTGGTAAATGTTGTCTTTGGTATATCCTTCTCTCAAATCTTTAGCTGGTGATATCCAGATCGTAGATTGATCTTTGAAAACACCTTAGCTCCTTGCAACTGGTCAAACAAATCATTGATCATCGGCAGTGGGTATTTGTTCTTGATCGTCACCTCATTCAACGCACGATAATCAACAACCATCCTTAGAGATTTATCCTTCTTCTCCACCAAAAGCACTGGGCGTGGTGATGAACTCCGTCAGATGTAACCTTTCTCCAATAACTCCTTGATATGTTTCTTAATCTCCTCCAGGTCATTTGCGGGCATCCGGTATGGTCGCTTCGATATAGGCCCGGTGCCTGGCAACAGTTCTATCAAAAACTTGATGTCTCGATCCGGTGGCATGCTTGGTAACTCCTCTGGAAAAACATCCGGGTAATCCTTCACTACAGGCACTTCCTCCTGAACAACTCCGTGAGGGTATTTACTTGGCTACTCCTAGGCGCATGTCTAGATACATACTTGATCCTTTTTCCCTCAGGGGTGGTGAGACAAATTGACTTACTAACACAGTCAATGCTTCCTCCATACTTTGACATCTAGTCCATGCCTAATATCACATCCAATCCTTGTGACTCCAAGATCATTAGGTCGGACGGAAAAACATGGCTACCAATGGTTAAGGGTATCTGGTCGCACCATCGACTAGCCATATACTCTGCTCCAGGTGAACTCACTAACAGAGGGGTCCTAAGGGTTTGGGTTGGTAGTTTAAACTTATCCACGAATCCCCTTGATATGTATGAATGCGATGCACCAGTATAAAAAAGAACAAGGGCGGTAAAAGACTTAACCAAAAACTTACCAATGACCGCGTCTGGCTGCTCTTCAACCTCCTCCATGTTAACGTGGTTCACTTGTCCTTTGTTGAATGGATTGGGCTTCTTCCCAGCACTCCCATTACCGTTTCCATTCTTCGCTTCAGGGCACTCCGTGGCATAGTGTCCAATCTTCCCGCACTTGAAGCAAGTGACGTGGCTTAGGTCTCTCTTGGCGGGTATGGCTGGATTGGGGCGGTTCTGATGGTTGCTTGCTCCATTCCCATTCCCATTCCTTGGGCCAATATGATTATGGGTACTTCCTCCATTGTGGGTGTGGCATCCATGGTTATGAAAAAGTCCTCCCGAGTTCGGGGTTAGACGAGGCTTCTGCTGAGCTCCTGAGTTATACCTTCCTTGTCCATACTTCCTCTTACGGCTCTCAATCTGCTGCTACTTCCCTTCAATCATAAGAGCCTTATCTACCAACTCCTGGTAGTTGTTGAATGTTGCCACCATCAACTGCATGCTCGTTCATCATTCAGCCCTTCCATAAACTTCTCCTGCTTGGTGGCATCTGTGGCCACATCGTTAGGGGCATAGCGAGATAACTTGCTAAACTCATCCGTGTACTGAGCCACGGTACGGTTCCACTGGCGTAAGTTGTGAAATTCACGCTTCTTCATACTCATAGCTCCAGTTGAGACATGGGTTGTGCGGAATGCTTGCTGAAACTGGTCCCATGTAACAGTGGCTATAGGGTAGGTGAAAGTGTAATTCTCCCACCATGAGGCTACTGGTCCATCCAACTGATGTGCGGCAAAACGCACCTTCTCAGCATCCGTACATCCTATAGTGGTTAACTCCCTTCCAATCCTGCAGAGCCAATCATCTGCCACTATCGGCTCGGTGCTACTGGAAAACACCGGCGGCTGCAACCTCAGAAAACGGGCTAGGTTATCAACTGGTGGTGGTGGCGGTGGATTGGTTGTTGTTGTTGCCTTGGTTATGAACTAACAACTGCATCAGTGTATTCTGCTGCTGGATCAACTGAGTGAGCTCCAGTGGAAAGGTAAATCCGGGGTCATGTCTCGAAGGCATCTGATGGGTTTAGAGGGGAGAGATTAGAATAGAATGAGGTCTAATGAGAGAAACACTACCCATATGCACATGAGACAAACACAATCATTTCACTCAATCAATCAAGCAAGGGCATACAATCGATCTAACTATCGTTACAAAAGTGCTCGGACTATACTATATACATGGTGGAATACTACTACTAATGTCGTGGTCTACTAGAAATATTGATCGGTCGAAGACTCCATGATGTCTGCTCCAGCTTCGTCCTCATAGTCATCATCGCTATCGTCGGGGTCCGAGTCAGTGTCGTCGATGATGATGTAGTCCTCAGAACAAATCTCCTTGGGTTCTTCGTCTTCTCCTCCTGGTGCGGGGTCTCCCATGAATACTCCTAGCTTCCTTTCTAGATCATCATTCTTCTCCACTAGTACGACGATTTCCTCCTCATAATATTTGCGTGTAACCTTGAGTTCTTCCTCCAGTTCCGTGATCCTTGTCATTGCCTTCTTCAGATCTATCATTCCTGCGCACATCTGGTTCTCCTGGCGACGAATGTGTTGGTTTAACTCCTGGATGAAAGCTACGATTGATTTATCCTTCCTGGTGCTGATCATCTCCCATTGCTTGTCTCAGCGCCCACAAATCTGGTAGATAGTATCCTTAAGCTCCTTATGGTAAACTTCTTCAATGTGTCCCATGGTGATGTGAGCCGCCATACTCTTTCCTAGACTCCAGGTTGGTGCATCAAAGGAAAACTCTATGGGCTTAGTGACTGGTGTGAATGTCCTTCCTGGAACTTGAACTTGAATCATCCATCGCTCCTCTTCTGGTAAAGTGGTGTTGTAAGTCCCAGTGAAGCTTGGTATTCCAATGTTCAGGTACCTAGTGACTTCCTTCAAGTGTCGTCCAAAGGGTGCGTCTTCATCGGGTTGTGCAAACTTGTTCTTTGCATCCGCCATCCTAAAGAATAGAAATGGAGAGGAGTCAGAAATGAGAAGAGAATAGTGATCTAGGGCTTTAGCTTAGTGGTCGTGTCCTACACTCAGTGTGTGCTCTGATACCATCTTTGTAGCGACCCGACCTCAATCGGTCAAGTCTCTGTGCTTCAGTGTCATCCCTGGATCAGTAATGCTGACACACACAGTACTTCGAAGGATTTATAACAGAGTAGCAATCACACACTTATTACATCGAATGTCTCAAAAGAGAACTTATTACAATTAATATGGCTTAAGGCCATCTAATACGATAACAGCGGAAGGCTTGGAAAATAAAGTGAGTCCATCAACTCCAACGACATAGCTGAGCTGCACGGCAACGACCTAACGAACCTTACTCCTCGTCTGAAAAGTCTGCAACATAATACGTTGCAGCCCGAAAACGGGTGAGCACATGAAATATGATGGCAATGTAACACAGTAGAGCAAGAACAGAATAATTCTATCACTATATGCATTTTTGGCTGGTGGAAAGCTCTATGGTTATAGTTTTGCGAAAAGCCAATTTTTCCCTACAACAAAGGAATAGATTTTATTTAACTATCATGGTAGTTGAAACATCATTGACAAGGTTCCTCCAACTCAATCCTAATTAAAAGTAATTATCAACCCAACAATATTAATTTAGAGTGATGAGATACATATGATAATTCAAGTACTAGATACTCAAGATTGTCCATAACCGGGGACACGGCTAACCATGATTAGTTTATACACTCTGTAGAGGTTTGTGCACTTTTCCCCACAAGACTCGATCTCCTCCGTTGGATTTCTCGCACTACAGGGTGTTTGAGAAATGGATGACCGAGGCACAGTCTTTCAGAAACATTAACTCTTTACTCTGGATAGACCATACCAACCTACATCCCTCTACCTGCTGATCCACCTCTTCAAGAGCTCATGCAACATACTCGACTATGCTAGAGCCCATAACAGCGTGTGGCTGCACATGGAAGTTTCTAGCATGAAATATCTCAGTTCCCTTTGAGCCTGGGTGGCGGACCTTAGGATGATCACACGAGTACTCCGGGATATCCTAGGACAACACTGGATTTTCCAGGTGCCCGACAAACAATCCACCCAGATGTGTATTTAAGTTGCCTCCTTAAGTTGAACCATTAATTAACAATCTCACATCTGTCATGGATTCTCTCAACCAAACCATGTCTACGAGCATAGCATAGCAATATAAGCAATACGTAGAAGTAACTCCCAAGGGTTTGATAATAGAAGGGCAATAGGTTCTACCTCATCAACTACTTCCCAACCCACATGTTAATCACATCATAATCATGCAATGTTTGAGGATTGGAGCTAATGCATAAAAACTGGGTATGAGAAGAGTATGATCAAAGTGTTACTTGTCTTGCTGATGATCCGCAAAACCTAGAGACTCGTAGTAGCACGCTTCGCACTCCGGGTGTTCTATCGCAAAAAAACAATAGCATACATAAGCAATCAAGCAAAGAAACATGGGTAAATCTCAAATAAGAAGATCTAACTAGAAAGTTCAACTTAAGAACTCCGATTTGCAAAAAGAATCAAATCAAATGGAGCAACGAAACTCAAACTGCGAGAGAAACAAGATTCAATTAGTAATCTGGACCTAAGTCAAATTTTACAGTACCAAAATCTTGTTAAAGTTGATTAAACAGAAAGAAGGTTTCGAGACAAAGATCTAGGCGCTTGAATCCCCTGATTCCGATAAACGAGCAAAAAGATAAACTAAAACGAAAATCGGATCAGAAATCGTGATCGAAAATAATCGCGGAAAATCCAAAAAAGAAAAACGGACAAACAGGCTAACGAACGAATGTTCGTTGTCTGCGGCTAACGAGTGAACACCGTTCGTTAAAACGAACGTACGGACGAACGTCCGCTACTAAACTAAACTGGAAAAAACTGATCTATTCTAAAAAACGAACCTAGGGTTTTCTAAAAAAAACCAGATCGGTTTAAAAATAAAAACGAACGGCGGCTTATACCTCCGGCGAGGCGGGGTGGCTCTGACGAGGTCCGGCTGCGACGGCGGGCGACGCGGGGCAGCGGCAGCAGGCGGCGGCGCGGCGCTGGGCGGCGGGGCGGCGTCGGCAGCGGCGGCGCGGGCGGCGGGGTTCGGCGGGCGGCGGGGTTCGGGTGGTGGTGGAGTCGGGGGCGGCGTATATATAGGAGGGGGGCTAGCTTGGGGGAGGGGGCAAGGCGGCGCGGGGAAAGAGTCCCGGCCGGACTCGGCGTTGCGCGGCGGCGCTTGCGGTCTCCGGGAGGGAGACGAGGCATGGGGCGGTTGGGCCGGCTCGGCTGGGCTTCGGCCCAGTCGGGCGCTGGAGACTTTTTTTTAAATAATTTCGCCAAAACTTAAATAAATCCTAGAAAATAAAATAAAAATCTAAAAATACCAAAACAAATTTTCACCGTCTAAATAAAATATTTAGAACGAGATGCACATTTTCTTGGCCCTAAAATGCAACTTTGAAAAACGTGCAATTTTTCTAATTCAAATAAAATAGCAATAAACTCCAAATAAAATCCAATATTTGATTTTAATATTTTTCCTCCAATATTTCAATTACTTTGGAGAAGTCATATTATCTCCTCTAATATATTTTAATATGAAATATTTTCGGAGAGAAAAATGATTAAAACCAACAATCCTCGTTTCAATATTTGATAAAACTCAAATATGAAAACAGGGAAATCCCCAACTCTCTCCGAGGGTCCTTGAGTTGCTTAGGATTTTGAGGATCGCGAAACAAAATGCAGCAAAATATGATATGCAAGAATGATCTATGTATAACATTCCAAATTGAAAATTTGGGATGTTACAGTGTGAGACATGACCAAAACGGTGAAGCGGTGGCAGCTGAAACTGGGGCCGTCGTGCGCATGAGGGTAGGAGGACGTGGGCACGGTGTCCCATGTGCACGGGACAAGGTCGTGGGCACGGGGTGTCCACAGACTTTTTGGGGGCCCGTGGGCATGGGGTGGCGGAAATTTCACGATTTCAAGGTCAGATTTGAAGGGGATAAAGAAAAATTAGGCTATGGGACACAATAGGGAGTGGATCTACTTGCTAAACACACAGATCCATGGATCAAAATCAACAAAAACTCACAAGCAACAACAAATCACAAAAAATGTTATGACTCTTTTTGTGGGGAATTTTTGAATTAAGACAAAAACAAGCAAAATTAGGCTAGAAAATGAAGGGATAGGTCTCCAAATTCATGTCAACGTGGCTCATGATACCAAGATGTTGTAGGTCATGGGCCAAAGTGCCCTGATTTGTCCCGATGTTCATGAATTGGAGGTGGCTACGAAGAGGAACACGAAGAACAAGAGGGGAAATCACAAGAGGAACACTCAAGAACAATTCCAATCACACATCCAATAGACTTACAAACACACAAGATGCACAAGGTACATAAACAATCAAAGGGAAATATACAAGGTAGAGTTCATCCCAAATCCAAGAGTACACGAGGTCTTGATGATTCACTTGGGGAATCCTTCTCCACAGGTGGAGATCTTGTACTCCAATGGAGTCTTCTCTCTCTCAAGAGGAATCCCACAAGGCGAGATACATGAGCTAAGCTCTAATGTCTAGATCTATTTAGTTGTCCCTAAATGGAGGAGGAGGAAGGATATATATAGGCCCAAGGCATGAGGGGGTAAGTAGGGGCGAACTGGTAATACATGGGCAAAGCCCAACAGCTGCACGCAGGAAGCCCCATGCACACGGGGTAAGTGGAACCCGTACGCACGGGGTATCCAGAGACCCGGCGACTTAGCCCGTGCACGCGGGGTCTAGAGGCCCGTGCGCACGGGGTATCCAGAGGCTTCGCACTTGTCACCGTCTCGTGGACACCCGTCGGTGCTGGTGGAACCTGGCCTTCTTCTTAACGATTCCTTCTCCGCTCCCAAGCTCCCCTCTTGGATGGTGTAGTCGCTCCCTTGCGCTTACACTCCTCCTCGTCATCCGTGAAGTTCCGACGATACATATGCATGCACACAGGAGGGGTTTCAAGTAGTACACCATCCTCGAAGAGGTCAAGTGAACATGTGTAAAGGAGATGATTCACCTTTATGTATGTGAAGTTGATGTGGCATGTGTCACTTGCCAAATGGACTCTTGACATGGTGATTTCCGTAGGATGCTCCGCATCATGTTGTGTCTCCCAATGCTCTGCGGAATGCGTGCAGTTGTCGAACCCTGCATTGAACATTAAGTCCACTCTACGAAAATTAATGCCAAAACTTAGTACCAACATCAAGTCTATGATTTTTAGTTCACGTGATGCTATGTAATGTGACAGGAAAACCTATGTTTTCTTATAAAATGTAATGTTCAAGGGTATAATACTTTAAGATTTTACAACTTCATAACATATGTTCGGTTGCACACATCTAAATTTTGGCTTTTCAAACTTAGTGTTTTACCTACGTGCCACTCACCTTTGTTCTTCAGAGCTTAAGTTCATAATATGTTGCCTTTTCTACTATTATTTTTTAGTATAATACAATATGAACATTTGTTTAATTGTAGATCCTTGTCTGGTGATCATTTCCATTAGATCCTGAACTAAAATTATATTTACATTGATTGCAGTCATTGTAACCAAGTGTCACATACTACATTGCATATTTTAAAAATATTATTTTAAAATAAACAATTACTATCATTATTAGTAGAAACTATGCTTGTGATATGTATGAAATTGACATTATTTTTGGTTGATATATGAAGATCTTTCTATCCCTCTTGCCATCTCCAAATAATTATGAAGTAGTATTACACGAACGTAAATTACACATATGGTGTACTTCGATTAAGATATGTCTTTTTATGTATTTAAAAATATCTTACTACTACTATTTATAATTTATAATTTGGGTCAGAAATTACCAATATTGTTTTCAGCACTAATAGTTTTAGATATTATGGGTACGCTTATTGTGTACTATTTATAGTTAGGTTTACGGTTTTCTCCTTGTTGTGTTTATTATCAATTGGTGTTTAGAGTTTTCATTAGACTTAGGCTTTATTGATTATGCTTTAGGATTTAGTTTACTGATGTAATGAATGTAGGAAACTTACTTTACCATTTAGGGCATTCAGTTAGGGATTAGAGTTTAGGGGTAGGGTTTAGGGTTTAGGGTTTTCGTTGAAATTATGCTCTATGGATTATGCTTTAGGAATTAGTTTACTGATGTAATGAATGTAGGGATTGTACTTTAGGGTTTAGGGTATACATCGATACTGGTTATTTAGGGCTTAGAGTATATAGCGTTGGTAATTACTCCCTCCGTTCCTAAATATTTGTTTTTTAAAGGTTTCAAATGATGACTACATACGGAGCAAAATGAGTAAATCTACACTCTAAAATATGTCTATATACATCCGCATATGGTGATCATTTGAAATCTCTATAAAGACAAATATTTAGAAACGGAGGGAGTAGGATTTAGGGGTAGAATCTACAGTTTATCGATTAGGATTTAGGGCCATAGTATCCAGCACATGCACATCGCCACCAGGATAGCGTGCATGTTGCGTACGTGCTGCACTATTGGCACGTAGGCTTCCATTTATGTAGGTGTTAGGAAATAATCACTGCTATGTCGGTTCCATAGTTTTGGTAACCGCTCCTTGTAAACGGCCTTGTACCGGGGGTATATATACCCAAATCTTCAATCAATGAGAATATCTTTCCATCATTTGCTTTCCCTTCCTGATCTTCTTAATTCTAATTTCCACACGTTTTCCTGTAAAGAAATGCTTTTGCAAGAGATTTCTGAGATTCTCTCTGGTGCTATTGCTTAATCATATCATGGTTGCCCATACTACGCCTGATGCGACCGATCAGAACCCGTACCTACGCAACTTAAAAAGAAACCGTATCTACGCAACTTAAAAAGAAAGCGTATCTACGCACGAGCGAGCAGTCGAGATCCTTTTTCCTTCCTTTTTGGCAGCACCCGATCGCGTCGTTTCCTCGGCGACAAGGACAGCCCGCCGCACTCGGCATGTGCGCGGCACTCCACGGCGACAGTGGCGTAGCGCCCGCGCGAGTACCCCGGGGTTCCGTCGATCCGATAACTGCAACCTCAATGGGTAGCCCGTGCCGACAATGACGCGAGGCAGTGCGTGTACGTACGTCTCAACGGAGGCGGGGGCTCGCCGGTTCGACGATATCTAGCTGTGGCCGGCTGGCTGGCTCATGTCAGCGCGTGCGCGCGTGAGGCGGATGTGAATCGGTGTGAACGAAGCGCGACCGCCGCCACCTCGATCGTGCGCTGCTCGATCTGCTCTTGGTCGGAATCCGGTCAAAACGGCTCTGATGAACCTTGAAGGGTTCTGCACACGTGCTGGAATGGAATACGTTGTGCACGTACAGGATCGGGGTCGGGATCGAGTAATTAATCTGGCACGTATGCCTAGGTGGTGCGTGCGGCTCGTGTCTTGTTTGGCTCCTTCCTACTTCTCCTTCGCCGCAGATGCGCTCTGTCAACGCAGGGGAGACCGCATCCGGCGGGAAAGAGTTTTTAAGAGGAGATGTACAGTACGTGGTGGAGAGACCGAGCTCTGGCCTCTGGCGTCGTCGGCGCACACGTGCCCGCCCTTGTTGGTGTTGGTGTTGTTTGGTGATCGCTTCATCAGCGCAACGCGTGACTCCGTCGTTAACGCTAAGGAGTAGTTAATTCGCAAATAAAAAATGCTAAGGGATAGTTTAGCCATTCAAAAATATCTGTGGACAGCCCACGGACAGGTGTTTTTTTTTCTTCTTTTGAGCAAACGGCCCACGGACAGAAGGAAAGAAATGACGTGCAGGCAAATTTGATAAATTTGGCATGTGAACAAAATCAAATCACATAATGAACTATCCGTGAAACTATTTCACGCGGCTGACCTTTTTGTGTGACGCCCGATACGAAGGCGCCACACTACATTGTGCAACGCCTTACAGATAGGCGCTACACGCCTGGCCAGCAACGCGTTGCACCCCAGACTGACTAAAAATTGCTAAGTCATCGTGCAGAGCCTGAGAGTTAGGCGCTGCATTGTATAGTGTAGCGCCTAGCTCTCAGGCGCTGCACTAGTGGTTGCACTATAAAATGAAGCAATCACTAGTGCAACGCCTAGAAGCTAGGCGCTACACTGTATAGTGTGGTGCCTAACTCTCAGGCGCTGCGCACTGACTTAGTAATTTTCAGATCACACAGGTGCGACGCTGGCCAGGTGTGTAACGCCTATCTGTGAGGCGTTACACAGTATAATGTGGCGCCTTCATGTCGGGTGTCACACAAAAAGGTCAGCCACGTAAAATAATTTTATGGACAGTTTATTATGTGATTTGATTTTATCCATAAGTTAAATTTGTCAATTTTGCCTGACGTGCATCACGGCGGACGCTCGCAGGCGTCAAACTGGAAAAATCCTATGTGACCGGAGATTCTATACGGCGTGGCGCGTACCCCCCTCTCGCCCGCTGTTGTTGTTTCTATGGGCCGGCCCATTTCAGGGTTTAACTGCAACCGGTTTTGGGAAGGTTCTAGAACCTTCCCTGAACCGGGTTTTTATATTTTACTTTCGATTTTTATTTTTATTTTTTTATTTTTTTCTTTTATTTTTCCGTTTTCTTTTTATTTTTTTTCTTTACTTTTATGTTTTCATTTTTATTCTTGTTTTTCAATTTCCGAAAATGTATTAATTTGCGATTTGTTTCTAAAATCGTATTTTTTTTAATGATGAACATTTTTTCCAAAATCTTGGTTTTATTCTTACTAAATCTTTACCCTTAAATCATGATCATTTTTTAAAAACTCAAGAACATTTTTTTGAAATCATGAACATTTTTTTTAGAAATTTGTGAACATTCTCTTAAGTCATGAACATTTTTTCAAATAATGAAAATTTTAAAATGAAAGACTACTTTTTCAAAATCATGAACATTTGTTTATAATTTCGTAAACATTTTTAGAATTAGCGAACATTTTTTGAATCGTGAACTTTTTTTCAAATTTGTGAACATTTTTAAAAATCGTGAACATTTTTTCTAAATTCGTGAACATTTTTGGAATTAGCAAACATTTGTTTGAATTTTTTAAATTATGAACATCTTTAAGTTTGTTAACATTTTTTTACAAATTCGTGAATAGTTTTTGAATTCCAGAGCATTTTTCTGTAATCATGATTTACTTATTTTGTGGAAAAAATTCAATTTCACGAATATTTTTTTGAAATCATGAACATTTTTAAAATTTGTGAACATTTTTTGCCAAATTCATGAACAATTTTTGAATTACCGAGCATCTTTTTTGAAATCATGATTTTTTTTAAATCATGATTGTTTCATTCAAAATTAGCAACTTTTCTGAAATTTAGGACCTTTTGATATCCCGAATTATTGAAAAAAATAGAAGGAAAAGAAAAGAAAAAGGAAACATCCGCAAAAAAAGAAAAAAAACAGGCGGCGCCCGGCCACACACCCCGCTTCCTTCGCAGCACGTTGCGCCAAGCTGTCGAGGCTTCGCCCAGGGTTCACGCACGAGCGACGCGATCTGGGCCGGCCTGTTAGCGGTTAGGCTAACTATGGGCGGGTGGTTTCTCCCGGTTTCTAGAAGGATCCCGAATCGGGATTTTTCTGATGTTTTCTATGGCTGGTTTTCTTTTAGTTTCTTCTTTTTCGTTTATTTTGTCTTTTGTTTCTTTTTTATTTTCGTTTTGGTTTTATCTTTCCTGTTTCTTTCTTCTTTTTTCATTTCTTTCCTTTATCTGTTTTTACTTCAAAAATTTGCAAATTTTAAAAATTTATAGAATTCAAAATTGTTCGCAAATTTGGAAATATGTTCAGTGTTTTCAAAAAAATGTTCAAATTTTTTAAAAATGCTCATGTTTTCAGAAACTGTTCGCTTTTAAAATATTGTTTGGGATTTTAAAAAATGTTCCAGGTATTCTAAATTTGTACAGAATATTATGGTTCGAATTTTTCACAACTTTCCAGAAAATGTTCAGAATGTCAAAATTCCTTTTATTCACAAAATGATCGGGAATTTAAAAAAATGTTCTCATTTTCATAATGTGTTAACAAATTAAAAAAACATCTTTTTCATAATTTGTTCGCAAACTCAAAATATGTTCGAGGCATTTAAAATATGTTCTCATTTCTAAATTTTGTTTCATAAATTCGAAAATTTTCTGTAATTTCAAAAAATATTCCAGAGTTTTCAATTTTGTTCACCTATTCAAAAAATGTCATGTCTTCTGAATTTTCAAAAAAAAAGTGTTTATAAAAAATTGTTTCGTACTGTCAAAAAATGTTCGTGTTTAGAAAAAAATGTTCATGATTTTCAGAAGATGTCCCTGTTTTTTTCGAAAAATTATAGTTTTTAAAAAATGTTCACAGATTTGGAAAGTGTTTGTGTTTCACAGAATATTCCATTTTTCAAAAAAAATAATGCTTTCAAAATTCCTACGATATAATCACATACGACTGCTAGGATCTGCGTAGTGTGTCTGGTTCTTTTAGGTTTGATGCTACAATATAATCAGATACTGCTAGGATAGTTGGTAGGAACACGTCATCTAGATCACTTGATCATGTGTTTGAATCCCGGCGATCGCAATTATTTTTATGAGTAATGCGCGCATTGCGGCCCAGCTTGTTGACGAAGCCCACCCTGTGCGAAACAACAGCTAGTTGACGCAGAATGCGTCACATAAGACCTCCCGTCAAACTGACGCGCGGACGCATAGCACGGTCGCAAATGGGCCGGCCAGTTAAGAGGAAGTGACAATGCACTGTAGCAAACCGACAACTTTAGCCATCGTCTCGTTGTAGCGCGTCGTGCCGGTTGTGTGGCCCAGCGCAACTCCATTACCCTGCAAGGTGTTGTGATCAGTTTTTGTCCCTTCGTATCATTCAGATTACGGCAGGTTTTTTGGAATTTGTTTCTTCTGAATCAACTTGTTCTAGAGTCGATATGACACTATGAAAATTCTTAGCTATAATTGTCGTGACCTTTCTGGGGCGGCAGCGACCCGGGCTCTATTGAATGTTCAGAAGCAAAGTGGTCCAGATGTGTTGTTCCTATCGAGACGCATCTTGATGAGTGGCCGGCGGAATGTCTACGACGTCGTCTGAAAATGGATTTGAAAGAGGTGGTTCGCGGTGATGGCTGAAGTGGAGATCTACTGCTGCTATGGAAGAAAGAAGTTGAGATCTCATTGCGGTATAAAACAAATAATTTCATTGATGTGCATGTTGGCACCGGACAAGATAATGTCTGGCATTTTACGGGGATGTATGGCGAACCGCGGTGGCAAGGCAAATACTTAACATGGCAGCGATTGAGGGATCTGCATGATATAGCTGATATGCCATGGTTGGTAATGGAGGACCTAAATGAGATCCTTTATCTATTTGAGAAAGATGGGGGCGGTAATCCACGTCCTACTCATTTTATGCAAGTGTTTAGAGAAGCTCTCATGGATTGCAACTTATCTGACTGTGGATATGTCGGAGAAAAGTATACATGGCACCGTGGCCACATACGAGAGAGGCTAGACCGAGCTTCGTCAAATGAGCAGTGGAATCTGAAATTTGGGGCGCGGTTCAAAAGAATATGGATTACAGCAAGTCAGACCACACGCCTATACTCATGAACACAGAGCCAGATTCAAATATGGAGTGTAGTGGGCCGGCTGTGCTGAGATTTGAAGCAAACTGGCTGAAGGAGGCCAATTTCAGACAAGTCGTCCAAGATGTCTGGGACCAAGCCGGTGCCCGCAGTTCAAACACTGATCTAGCAGGAAAATTGGCAATGGTGCATGACCATTTGCACAAATGGGATCGGACGGTGCTACAGAACACCAAAATGAAAAATTCGTTCTGCACAGAGAGAACTTGATAGAGTATTGAGGGGCCAGATGAACGATGAAAATATAATGAAGGAAAAAGAGTTAGTCCGAGAGATTGAGTGGCTGTTGGAACAAGAAGAAATCCATTATGCTCAGCACAGTAGACTGGATTGGCTACATTTTGTGACAAAAACACATCATACTTTCAGAACTTTGTGTCTGCCAGGCGCCAAGAGAAATTTTATTAAAATGCTAAGAGGAGATAATGGTGTTTGGTTCGAGGGGAGCACGTCTCTAAATCCACATGTGTCATAATATTTTGCAGGTCTATTTGCAACAGAAGTGGATGAGCCGGACCCCTTGCTCTTTGAAAAGGTAAAGTCAAGAGTGTCGGAGGCAATGAATGAAAATTTGATGAGACCATACATGGCCAAGGGGGTTAGAAAATCACTTTTTTCTGTCGAAGATATGAAATCGCCGGGTTCCGATGGTCTTCGTGCATTTTTTTCAGAAAGTGTTGGGACATATTGGGAGAATCACTAATAGTAGAAGTTTTGAATACAATAAATAATAAGGTGGTTTTGAATGGATGGAATGATACAGTGATTGTTCTCATACCCAAGATTGGAAACCCTGAACTGATCACTCTGTATAGACCCATCAGTTTGTGTAATGTTCTCTGTAAGGTAATATTTAAGATGGTCGCTTGCCGCCTGAAATATATTCTCAATGAGATTATTTCCCCAGTTTAGAGTGCTTTTGTTCTTAGTAGGCTGATTACTAATAATGTTTCGTTGGCTTACGAGAGTCTACATAGTATAAAGAATAAGAAGAAGGCAAATGAGGCTACTATGCAGTGAAACTGGATATGCACAAAGCTTATGATAGAGTGGAATGGAAATTCTTAAGCAAGATGATGAGCATAATGGGCTTTCATAATGAGTTTGTAGAGTTGCTGGTGGCTTGCATTCAGTCGGTCAAGTATAAGGTCAGGTTCAACAACCAAGAAACAAATTCATTTACTGCGGGAAGGGGTCTCCGACAGGGTGAACCCCTATCACCATATTTGTTCTTAATCTATGTAGAAGGTTTGTCTAGTCTTCTGGCTCATAGAGAGGAGGTTTGTGGCATTGAAGGAGTGAGTGTTTGCAGAAATGCACCATCGGTATCACATTTACTTTTCGCTGATGATTCCCTTATCCTTATGAAAGCTGACATGACTAATGCAACCTCGTTGAGACAGGTCCTAGACCAATATTATGCAAGCTCGGGTCAATTGGTGAGTGAAGAAAAGTGTAGCATATTTTGTAGCCCAAACACTGATGTGGACATAAAAGCTGATATTTGTATGGAACTCAATATCATGTCTGAAGCTTATCAGATAAATATTTGGGACTTCTTGCTATGGCAGGAGTAGTCAGAACAGATAGCTTTGTTCATCTACTGGAGAGAATCATAAATAGATTGATGAGTTGGAAAAAAAATGTTTTTGTCTATAGGAGGGAAATAAATTCTGTTGAAGGCTACAATCTATCCCTATTTTTGCTATGTCTGTTTTTAATATTCCCAAGAAGCTATGTAAGGAGATGATAGATGCAATGGCCGAATTTTGGTGGGGAGATACTGATGAAGTTAAACGGATGCATTGGATGGCCTGGTGGAGGATGTGTTTTCCCAAGAAGGACGGAGGTACGGGCTTCCGGGACCTACACTCTAACCTAGACATGTTGGCAAAACAATCTTGGAGACCCATCAGAAAATACTGATACGTTGTGTGTTAAAGTTCTAAAGGCTAAGTATTATCCTCACCGCAATTTACTAAAGGCGGGCCCTAAAGAAAGGCTCCTTCACATGGCAAAGTATTGTGGCCGGCCTGGGTACTTTTCGAAGAGGACACATTTGGAGAGTTGGCACTGGTGAACAGATAGATATTTGGGAGGACCACTGGATACCAGGAAGTCCATCTAGAATGGTGCAGACACCTAAAGGCCAAATTCTGCTACAAACAGTAAGTGATTTAATTGTTCATGTCACTGGAAGTTGGGATGAGGTGCTTATCAGGGATGTTTTAAACCCGATTGGCGTGGAAAGAATCATGTGGATACCCTTAGGCGAACATCTGAATGAAAATTTTGTGGCCTGGCATTTTATGAAATCATATATGTTCAAGGTAAATTCAGTGTACTATATTGAATGGGATCATGCTCATAGGCACCGACTGACTAGAGCGAATGGACCGTTGGGGAACGCGGTAATTTCAAAAAAAATCCTACGCACACGCAAGATCATGGTGATGCATAGCAAAGAGAGGGGAGAGTGTTGTACCCTTCTAGACCGTAAGCGGAAGCGTTATGACAACGCGGTTGATGTAGTCGTACGTCTTCACGATCGACCGATCCTAGTACCGAAAGTACGACACCTCCGCAATCTGCACACGTTCGGCTCGGTGACGTCCCACAAACTCACGATCCAGCAGAGTGTCGATGGAGAGCTTCGTCGGCATGACGACGTGATGACGGTGATGATGATGCTACCGGAACAGAGCTTCGCCTAAGCACCGCTACGATATGACCGAGGTGGATTATGGTGGAGGTGGGCACTGCACACGGCTGGAAACAATCAACTTATGTGTCCTAGGGTGCCCCCTGCCCCCATATATAAAGGACCAAGGGGGAGGCCGGCCGGCCTTGGGGCGCGCCAAGGAGGGGGAGGAGTCCTCCTCCTAGTAGGAGTAGGACTCCCCCTTTCCTAGTCCAACTAGGAGGAGGGAAGGGGAAGGAAGGAGAGGGAGAGAGGGATGGAAAGAGGGGGCAACCCCCCCTCCTTGTCCAATTCGGACTCCCAAGGGGGGGGGCGACCAGCCCTATGACCCCTCCTCTCTCTCACTCAAGGCCCATGTTGGCCCATTAGTTCCACCGGGGGTTCCGATAACCCCCCGACACTCCGATAATTATCCGGTGACCCCCGAAACTCATCCGGTGTCCGAATATAGTCATCCAATATATCAATCTTCATGTATCGACCATTTCGAGACTCCTTGTCATGTTCATGATCATATGCGGGACTCCGAACTACCTTCGGTACATCAAAACACATAAACTCATAATACCGATCATCACTGAACGTTAAGCGTGAGGACCCTACGGGTTCGAGAACTATGTAGACATGACCGAGACATGTCTTCGGTCAATAACCAATAGCGGAACCTGGATGTTCATATTGGATCCCACATATTCTACAAAGATCTTTATCGGTCAAACCGCATAACGATATACGTTGTTCCCTTTGTCATCGGTATGTTACTTGCTCGAGATTCGATCGTCGGTATCTCAATACCTAGTTCAATCTCGTTACTGGCAAGTCTCTTTACTTGTTCCGTAATGCATCATCCCACAACTAACTCATTAGTCACATTGCTTGCAAGGCTTATAGTGATGTGCATTACCGAGAGGGCCCAGAGATACCTCTCCGATACTCGGAGTGACAAATCCTAATCTCGATCTATGCCAACTCAACAAACACCATCAGAGACACCTGTAGAGCATCTTTATAGTCACCCAGTTACGTTGTGACATTTGATAGCACACTAAGTGTTCCTCCGGTATCCGGGAGTTGCATAATCTCATAGTCATAGGAACATGTATAAGTTATGAAGAAAGTAATAGCAACAAACTAAACGATCATCGTGCTAAGCTAACGGATGGGTCAAGTCAATCACATCATTCTCTAATGATGTGATCGTGTTCATCAAATGACAACTCTTGTCCATGGGTAGGAAACTTAACCCTCTTTGATTAACGAGCTAGTCAAGTAGAGGCATACTAGTGACACTCAGTTTGTCTATGTATTCACACATGTACTAAGTTTCCGGTTAATACAATTCTAGCATGAATAATAAACATTTATCATGATATAAGGAAATAAATAATGACTTTATTATTGCCTCTAGGGCATATTTCCTACAGTCTCCCACTTGCAGTAGAGTCAATAATCTAGTTCACATCGTCATATCATTTAACACCAATAGTTCACATCTTTATGTGATTAGTTCACATCTCCATGTGACTAATACCCAAAGGGTTTACTAGAGTCAATAATCTAGTTCACATCGCTATGTGATTAACACCCAAAGAGTGATCATCTTTTGCTTGTGAGAGAAGTTTAGTCTACGGGTCTGCAACATTTAGTGTTGGGGAACGTAGTAATTTCAAAAAATTTCCTACACACACGCAAGATCATGGTGATGCACAGCAACGAGAGGGGAGAGTGTTGTCTACGTACCCATGCAGACCGACTGCGGAAGCGTTGACACAACATAGAGGAAGTAGTCGTACGTCTTCCCGATCCGACTGATCCAAGCACCGTTACTCCGGCACCTCCGAGTTCTTAGCACACGTACAGCTCGATGACGATCCCCGGGCTCCGATCCAGCAAAGCGTCGGAGAAGAGTTTCATCAGCACGACGGCGTGGTGACGATCTTGATGTACTACCGTCGTAGGGCTTCGCCTAAGCACTGCTACAATATAATCAAGGTGGAATATGGTGGCAGGGGCACCGCACACGGCTAAGGAACGATCTCAATGATCAACTTGTGTGTCTAGAGGTGCCCCCTGCCTCCGTATATAAAGGAGCCAAGGGGGAGGGGGCCGCCGGCCAGGAGGAGGGCGCAGGAGGAGTCCTACTCCTACCGGGAGTAGGACTCCCCCCAATCCTAGTTGGACTAGGATTCCCCGAGGGGGAAAGAGAGAGAGGGGGGTCGGCCACCTCTCCTAGTCCTAATAGGACTAGGGGAGGGGGGAGGCGCGCGGCCACCTTGGGCTGCCCCTTTCTCCTTTCCACTAAAGCCCATTAAGGCCCATATGGCTCCCGGGGGGGGGGTCCGGTAACCTCCCGGTACTCCGGTAAAATCCCGATTTCACCCGGAACACTTCCGATGTCCAAATATAGGCTTCCAATATATCAATCTTTATGTCTCGACCATTTCGAGACTCCTCGTCATGTCCGTGATCACATCCGGGACTCCGAACTAACTTCGGTACATCAAAATGCATAAACTCATAGTAACTGTCATCGTAACGTTAAGCGTGCGGACCCTACGGTTCGAGAATAATGTAGACATGACTGAGACACATCTCCGGTCAATAACCAATAGTGGGATCTGGATGCCCATATTGGATCCTACATATTCAACGAAGATCTTCATCGGTCAGACCGCATAACAACATACGTTGTTCCCTTTGTCATCGGTATGTTACTTGCCCGAGATTCGATCGTCGGTATCCAATACCTAGTTCAATCTCGTTACCGGCAAGTCTCTTTACTCGTTCCGTAATACATCATCCCGCAACTAACTCATTAGTTGCAATGCTTGCAAGGCTTATGTGATGTGCATTACCGAGAGGGCCCAGAGATACCTCTCCGACAATCGGAGTGGCAAATCCTATTCTCGAAATACGCCAACCCAACATCTACCATTGGAGACACCTGTAGAGCTCCTTTATAATCACCCAGTTACGTTGTGACGTTTGGTAGCACACAAAGTGTTCCTCCGGTAAACGGGAGTTGCATAATCTCATAGTCATAGGAACATGTATAAGTCATGAAGAAAGCAATAGCAACATACTAAACGATCGGGTGCTAAGCTAATGGAATGGGTCATGTCAATCAGATCATTCAACTAATGATGTGACCTCGTTAATCAAATAACAACACTTTGTTCATGGTTAGGAAACATAACCATCTTTGATTAACGAGCTAGTCAAGTAGAGGCATACTAGTGACACTAAGTTTGTCTATGTATTCACACATGTATTATGTTTCATGTTTCCGGTTAATACAATTCTAGCATGAATAATAAACATTTATCATGATATAAGGAAATAAATAATAACTTTATTATTGCCTCTAGGGCATATTTCCTTCAGTCTCCCACTTGCTTAGAGTCAATAATCTAGATTATACTGTAATGATTCTAACACCCATGGAGCCTTGGTGCTGATCATGTTTTGCTCGTGGAAGAGGTTTAGTCAACGGGTCTGCAACATTCAGATCCGTATGTATCTTGCAAATCTCTATGTCTCCCACCTGGACTAGATCCCGGATGGAATTGAAGCGTCTCTTGATGTGCTTGGTCCTCTTGTGAAATCTGGATTCCTTTGCCAAGGCAATTGCACCAGTATTGTCACAAAAGATTTTCATTGGACCCGATGCACTAGGTATGACACCTAGATCGGATATGAACTCCTTCATCCAGACTCCTTCGTTCGCTGCTTCCGAAGCAGCTATGTACTCCGCTTCACATGTAGATCCCGCTACGACGCTTTGTTTAGAACTGCACCAACTGACAGCTCCACCGTTTAATGTAAACACGTATCCGGTTTGCGATTTAGAATCGTCCGGATCAGTGTCAAAGCTTGCATCAACGTAACCTCTTACGGTGAGCTCTTTGTCACCTCCATATATGAGAAACATATCCTTAGTCCTTTTCAGGTATTTCAGGATGTTCTTGACCGCTGTCCAGTGATCCACTCCTGGATTACTTTGGTACCTCCCTGCTAAGCTTATAGCAAGGCACACATCAGGTATGGTACACAGCATTGCATACATGATAGAGCCTATTGCCGAAGCATAGGGAACATCTTTCATTTTCTCTCTATCTTCTGCAGTGGTCGGGCATTGAGTCAGACTCAACTTCACACCTTGTAACACAGGCAAGAACCCTTTCTTTGCTTGATCCATTTTGAACTTCTTCAAAATCTTGTCAAGGTATGTGCTTTGTGAAAGTCCAATTAAGCGCCTTGATCTATCTCTATAGATCTTTATGCCTAATATGTAAGCAGCTTCACCGAGGTCTTTCATTGAAAAACTCTTATTCAAGTATCCCTTTATGCTATCCAGAAATTCTATATCATTTCCAATCAGTAATATGTCATCCACATATAATATTAGAAATGCTACAGAGCTCCCACTCACTTTCTTGTAAATACAGGCTTCTCCGAAAGTCTGTATAAAACCAAATGCTTTGATCACACTATCAAAGCATTTATTCCAACTCCAAGAGGCTTGCACCAGTCCATAAATGGATCGCTGGAGCTTGCATACTTTGTTAGCTCCCTTTGGATCGACAAAACCTTTCGGTTGCATCATATACAACTCTTCTTCCAGAAATCCATTCAGGAATGCAGTTTTGACATCCATCTGCCAAATTTCATAATCATAAAATGCGGCAATCGCTAACATGATTCGGACAGACTTAAGCATCGCTACGGGTGAGAAAGTCTCATCGTAGTCAACCCCTTGAACTTGTCGAAAACCTTTTGCGACAAGTCGAGCTTTGTAGACAGTAACATTACCATCAACGTCAGTCTTCTTCTTGAAGATCCATTTATTCTCAATTGCTTGCCGATCATCGGGCAAGTCAAGCAAAGTCCATACTTTGTTCTCATACATGGATCCCATCTCAGATTTCATGGCTTCAAGCCATTTTGCGGAATCTGTGCTCACCATCGCTTCTTCATAGTTCGTAGGTTCATCATGATCTAGCAGCATGATTTCCAGAACAGGATTACCGTACCACTCTGGTGCGGATCTCGCTCTGGTTGATCTACGAGGTTCAGTAGTATCTTGTTCTGAAGTTTCATGATCATCATCATTAGCTTCCTCACTAATTGGTATAGGTGTCGCAGAAACAGTTTTCTATGATGTTCTACTTTCCAATAAGGGAGCAGGTACAGTTACCTCGTCAAGTTCTACTTTCCTCCCACTCACTTCTTTCGAGAGAAACTCCTTCTCTAGAAAGGATCCATTCTTAGCAATGAATGTCTTGCCTTCGGATCTGTGATAGAAGGTGTACCCAACAGTCTCCTTTGGGTATCCTATGAAGACACATTTCTCCGATTTGGGCTCGAGCTTATCAGGTTGAAGCTTTTTCACATAAGCATCGCAGCCCCAAACTTTAAGAAATGACAACTTTGGTTTCTTGCCAAACCATAGTTCATAAGGCGTCGTCTCAACGGATTTTGATGGTGCCCTATTTAACGTGAATGTGGACGTCTCTAAAGCATAACCCCAAAACGATAGCGGTAAATCAGTAAGAGACATCATAGATCGCACCATATCCAGTAAAGTACGATTACGACGTTCGGACACACCATTACGCTGTGGTGTTCCGGGTGGCGTGAGTTGCGAAACTATTCTGCATTGTTTCAAATGTACACCAAACTCGTAACTCAAATATTCTCCTCCACGATCAGATCGTAGAAACTTTATTTTCTTGTTACGATGATTTTCAACTTCACTCTGAAATTCTTTGAACTTTTCAAATGTTTCAGACTTGTGTTTCATTAAGTAGATATACCCATATCTGCTTAAGTCATCTGTGAAGGTGAGAAAATAACGATATCCGCCACGAGCCTCAATATTCATCGGACCACATACATCGGTATGTATGATTTCCAATAAATCTGTTGCTCTCTCCATAGTACCGGAGAACGGCGTTTTAGTCATCTTGCCCATGAGGCACGGTTCACAAGTACCAAGTGATTCATAATCAAGTGGTTCCAAAAGTCCATCAGTATGGAGTTTCTTCATGCGCTTTATACCGATATGACCTAAACGGCAGTGCCACAAATAAGTTGCACTATCATTATCAACTCTGCATCTTTTGGCTTCAACATTATGAATATGTGTGTTACTACTATCGAGATTCATCAAAAATAGACCACTCTTCAAAGCTGCATGACCATAAAAGATATTACTCATAAAAATAGAACAACCATTATTCTCTGATTTAAATGAATAACCGTCTCGCATTAAACAAGATCCAGATATAATGTTCATGCTCAACGCTGGCACCAAATAACAATTATTTAGGTCTAATATTAATCCCGAAGGTAGATGTAGAGGTAGCGTGCCGACCGCGATCACATCGACTTTGGAACCGTTTCCCACGCGCATCGTCACCTCGTCCTTTGCCAGTGTTCGCTTAATCCGTAGTCCCTGTTTCGAGTTGCAAATATTAGCAACTGAACCAGTATCAAATACCCATGTGCTACTACGAGCTCTAGTAAGGTACACATCAATAACATGTATATCACATATACCTTTGTTCACCTTGCCATCCTTCTTATCCGCCAAATACTTGGGGCAGTTCCGCTTCCAGTGACCAGTCTACTTGCAGTAGAAGCACTCAGTTTCAGGCTTAGGTCCAGACTTGGGTTTCTTCTCCTGAGCAGCAACTTGCTTGCCGTTCTTCTTGAAGTTCCCCTTCTTCTTCCCTTTGCCCTTTTTCTTGAAACTAGTGGTCTTGTTAACCATCAACACTTGATGCTCCTTCTTGATTTCTACCTCCGCAGCTTTCAGCATTGCGAAGAGCTTGGGAATTGTCTTGTTCATCCCTTGCATATTATAGTTCATCATGAAGCTCTTGTAGCTCGGTGGCAGTGATTGGAGAATTCTGTCAATGACGCAATCATTTGGAAGATTAACTCCCATCTGAATCAAGTGATTATTATACCCAGACATTTTGAGTATATGCTCACTGACAGAACTGTTCTCCTCCATCTTGCAGCTGTAGAACTTATTGGAGACTTCATATCTCTCAATCGAGGCATTTGCTTGAAATATTAACTTCAACTCCTGGAACATCTCATATGCTCCATGACGTTCAAAACGTCGTTGAAGTCCCGATTCTAAGCCGTAAAGCATGGCACACTGAACTATCGAGTAGTCATCAGCTTTGCTCTGCCAGACGTTCATAACATCTGGTGTTGCTCCAGCAGCAGGCCTGGCACCCAGCGGTGCTTCCAGGACGTAATTCTTCTGAGCAGCAATGAGGATAATCCTCAAGTTACGGACCCAGTCCGTGTAATTGCTACCATCATCTTTCAACTTTGCTTTCTCAAGGAACGCATTAAAATTCAACGGAACAACAGCACGAGCCATCTATCTACAATCAACATAAACAAGCAAGATACTATCAGGTACTAAGTTCATGATAAGTTTAAGTTCAATTAATCAAATTACTTAAGAACTCCCACTTAGATAGACATCCCTCTAATCCTCTAAGTGATCACGTGATCCAAATCAACTAAACCATAACCGATCATCACGTGAGATGGAGTAGTTTTCAATGGTGAACATCGCTATGTTGATCATATCTACTATATGATTCACGCTCGACCTTTCGGTCTCTGTGTTCCGAGGCCATATCTGCATATGCTAGGCTCGTCAAGTTTAACCTGAGTATTCTGCGTGTGCAAAACTGGCTTGCACCCGTTGTAGATGGACGTAGAGCTTATCACACCCGATCATCACATGGTGTCTGGGCACGACGAACTTTGGCAACGGTGCATACTCAGGGAGAACACTTCTTGATAATTTAGTGAGAGATCATCTTATAATGCTACCGTCAATCAAAGCAAGATAAGATGCATAAAAAGATAAATATCACATGCAATCAATATAAGTGATATGATATGGCCATCATCATCTTGTGCTTGTGATCTCCATCTCCGAAGCACCATCATGATTACCATCGTCACCGGTGTGACACCTTGATCTCCATCGTAGCATCGTTGTCGTCTCGCCAATCTTATGCTTCCACGACTATCGCTACCGCTTAGTGATAAAGTAAAGCATTACATCGCGATTGCATTGCATACAATAAAGCGACAACCATATGGCTCCTGCCAGTTGCCGATAACTCGGTTACAAAACATGATCATCTCATACAATAAAATTCATCATCATGCCTTGACCATATCACATCACAACATGCCCTGCAAAAACAAGTTAGACGTCCTCTACTTTGTTGTTGCAAGTTTTACGTGACTGCTACGGGCTTAAGCAAGAACCAATCTCACCTACGCATCAAAACCACAACGATAGTTTGTCAAATAGACTCCGTTTTAACCTTCGCAAGGACCGGGCGTAGCCACACTCGGTTCAACTAAAGTTGGAGAGACAGTCGCCCGCAAGCCACCTATGTGCAAAGCATGTCGGGGAAACCGGTCTCGCGTAAGTGTACGCGTAATGTTGGTCCGGGTCGTCTCGTCCAACAATACCGCCGAACCAAAGTATGACATGCTGGTAGGCAGTATGACTTATATCTCCCACAACTCACTTGTGTTCTACTCGTGCATATAACATCAACATATAAAACCTAGGCTCGGATGCCACTGTTGGGGAACGTAGTAATTTCAAAAAATTTCCTACGCACACGCAAGATCATGGTGATGCACAGCAACGAGAGGGGAGAGTGTTGTCTACGTACCCACATAGACCGACTGCGGAAGCGTTGACACAACGTAGAGGAAGTAGTCGTACGACTTCCTGATCCGACCGATCCAAGCACCGTTACTCCGGCACCTCCGAGTTCTTAGCACACGTACAACTCGATGACGATCCCCGGGCTCCGATCCAGCAAAGCGTCGGAGAAGAGTTTCGTCAGCACGACGGCATGGTGACGATCTTGTGTACTACCGTCGCAGGGCTTCGCCTAAGCACTGCTACAATATAATCGAGGTGGAATATGGTGGCAGGGGGCACCGCACACGGCTAAGGAACGATCTCAATGATCAACTTGTGTGTCTAGAGGTGCCCCCTGCCTCCGTATATAAAGGAGCCAAGGGGGAGGGGGCCTCCGGCCAGGAGGAGGGCGCAGGAGGAGTCCTACTCCTACCAGGAGTAGGACTTCCCCCCCCCCCCCCAATCCTAGTTGGACTAGGATTCCCCGAGGGGGAAAGAGAGAGAGGGGGGTCGGCCACCTCTCCTAGTCCTAATAGGACTAGGGGAGGGGGGAGGCGCGCGGCCACCTTGGGCTGCCCCTTTCTCCTTTACACTAAAGCCCATTAAGGCCCATATGGCTCCCGGGGGGGTTCCGGTAACCTCCCGGTACTCCAGTAAAATCCCGATTTCACCCGGAACACTTCCGATGTCCAAATATAGGCTTCCAATATATCAATCTTTATGTCTCGACCATTTCGAGACTCCTCGTCATGTCCGTGATCACATCCGGGACTCCGAACTAACTTCGGTACATCAAAATGCATAAACTCATAGTAACTGTCATCGTAACGTTAAGCGTGCGGACCCTACGGTTCGAGAATAATGTAGACATGACTGAGACACATATCCGGTCAATAACCAATAGCGGGACCTGGATGCCCATATTGGCTCCTACATATTCAACGAAGATCTTTATCGGTCAGACCGCATAACAACATACGTTGTTCCCTTTGTCATCGGTATGTTACTTGCCCGAGATTCGATCGTCGGTATCCAATACCTAGTTCAATCTCGTTACCGGCAAGTCTCTTTACTCGTTCCGTAATACATCATCCCGCAACTAACTCATTAGTTGCAATGCTTGCAAGGCTTATGTGATGTGCATTACCGAGAGGGCCCAGAGATACCTCTCCGACAATCGGAGTTACAAATCCTATTCTCGAAATACGCCAACCCAACATCTACCATTGGAGACACCTGTAGAGCTCCTTTATAATCACCCAGTTATGTTGTGACGTTTGGTAGCACACAAAGTGTTCCTCCGGCAAACGGGAGTTGCATAATCTCATAGTCATAGGAACATGTATAAGTCATGAAGAAAGCAATAGCAACATACTAAACGATCGGGTGCTAAGCTAATGGAATGGGTCATGTCAATCAGATCATTCAACTAATGATGTGACCTCGTTAATCAAATAACAACACTTTGTTCATGGTTAGGAAACATAACCATCTTTGATTAACGAGCTAGTCAAATAGAGGCATACTAGTGACACTAAGTTTGTCTATGTATTCACACATGTATTATGTTTCCGGTTAATACAATTCTAGCATGAATAATAAACATTTATCATGATATAAGGAAATAAATAATAACTTTATTATTGCCTCCAGGGCATATTTCCTTCATTTAGATCCGTATGTATTTTGCAAATTTCTATGTCTACAATACTCTGCACGGAGCTACTCTAGCTAATTGCTCCCACTTTCAATATGTATCTAGATCGAGACTTAGAGTCATCTAGATTGGTGTAAAAAGCTTGCATCGACGTAACTCTTTATGACAAACTCTTTTATCACCTCCATAACCGAGAAATATTTCCTTAGTCCTCTAAGGATATTTTTGACCGCTGTCCAGTGATCTACTCCCAGATCACTATTGTACTCCCTTGCCAAAATCATGCTAAGGTATACAATAGGTCTGGTAGACAACATAGCATACTTTATAAAACCTATGACTGAGGCATAGGGAATGACTTTTTCATTCTCTTTCTATTTTCTGCCGTGGTCGGGCATTGAGTCTGACTCAACTTCACACCTTGTAACATAGGCAAGAACCCTTTCTTTGCTTGATCCATTTTGAACTTCTTCAAAACTTTATCAAGGTATGTGCTTTGTGAAAGTCCAATTAAACGTCTTGATCTATCTCTATAGATCTTGATGCCTAATATATAAGCAGCTTCACCGAGGTCTTTCATTGAAAAATTCTTATTCAAGTATCCTTTTATGCTATTCAGAAATTCAGTATCATTTCCGATCAACAATATGCCATCTACATATAATATCATAAATGCTACAAAGCTCCCACTCACTTTCTTGTAAATACACGCTTCTCCAAAAATTTGTATAAAACCATATGCTTTGATCACACTATCAAAGCGTATATTCCAACTGCGAGAGGCTTGCACCAGTCCATAAATGGATCGCTGGGGCTTGCACACTTTGTTAGCACCTTTTGGATCGACAAAACCTTCTGGTTGCATCATATACAACTCTTCTTTAAGATATCCATTAAGGAATGCAGTTTTCACATCCATTTGCCAAATTTCATAATCATAAAATGCGACAATTGCTAACATGGTTCGGACGGACTTAAGCATCGCTACGGGTGAGAAGGTCTCATCATAGTCAACTCCTTGAACTTGTCGAAAACCTTTTGCAACAAGTCGAGCTTTATAGACAGTAACATTACCATCAATGTCAGTCTTCTTCTTGAAGATCCATTTATTCTCTATGGCCTGCCGGTCATCGGGCAAGTCAACCAAAGTCCATACTTTGTTCTCATACATGGATCCCATCTCAGATTTCATGGCCTCAAGCCATTTTGTGGAATCTGGGCTCATCACCGCTTCCTCATAGTTTGTAGGTTTGTCATGGTCAAGTAACATGACTTCCATAATAGGATTAACATACCACTCTGGTGCGGATCTTACTCTGCTTGACCTACGAGGTTCGGTAGTAACTTGATCAGAAGTTTCATGATCATCATCATTAGCTTCCTCACTTACTGGTGTAAGAATCACTGGAACTAATTTCAGTGGTGAACTATTTTCCAATAAGGGAGAAGGTACAATTACCTCGTCAAGTTCTACTTTCCTCCCAATCACTTCTTTCGAGAGAAACTACTTCTCTAGAAAGGATCCATTCTTAGCAATGAATATCTTGCCTTCGGATCTGTGATAGAAGGTGTACCCAACAGTATCCTTTGGGTATCCTATGAAGACACATTTCTCCGATTTTGGTTCGAGCTTATCAGGTTGAAGCTTCTTCAAATAAGCATCGCAACCCCAAACTTTAAGAAACGACAACTTGTGTTTCTTGCCAAACCATAGTTCATAAGGTGTCATCTCAAAAGATTTAGATGGTGCCCTATTGAATGTGAATGTAGCCGTCTCTAATGCATAACCACAAAATGATAGTGGTAATTTGGTAAGAGACATCATAAATTGCACCATATCTAATAAAGTACGGTTATGACATTCAGACACACCATTATATTGTGGTGTTCCAGGTGGCATGAGTTGCGAAACTATTCCGTATTGTTTCAAATGAAGACCAAACTCATAACTCAAATATTCACCTCCACGATCAGATCGTAGAAACTTATTTTTCTTGTTACAATGATTTTCCACTTCACTCTAAAATTCTTTGAACTTTTCAAATGTTTCAGACTTATGTTTCATCAAGTAGATATACCCATATCTGCTCAAATCATCTATGAAGGTTAGAAAATAACGATACCTTCCGTGAGCCTCAACACTCATTGGATTGCATACATCAGTATGTATTATTTTCAATAAGTCAGTTGCTTGCTCCATTGTTCCGGAGAACAGCATTTTAGTCATCTTGCCCACAAGGCATGGTTTGCAAGCATCACATGATTCAGAATCAAGTGATTCCAAAAGCCCATCAGTATGGAGTTTCTTCATGTGCTTTACACCAAGATGACCTAAACGACAGTGCCGCATATAAGTTGCACTATCATTATTAACTTTGCATATTTTGGATTCAATATTATGAATATGTGTATTACTACGATCGAGATTCAATAAACCATTCACCTTGGGTGTATGACCTCGGAAGGTTTTATTCATGTAAATAGAATAACAATTATTCTTTGACTTAAATGAATAACCGTATTGTAATAAACATGGTCCAATCATATTATACTCAACGCAAACACCAAATAACATTTATTTTAGGTTCAACACTAATCCCGAAGGTAAAGGGAGTGTGCGATGGTGATCTTATCAACCTTGGAATCACTTCCAACTCACATCATCACCTTGCCCTTAACTAGTCTCTGTTTATTTTGCAACTCCCGTTTCGAGTTACTACTCTTAGCAACTAAACCAGTATCAAATACTGAGGGGTTGCTATAAACACTAGTAAAGTACACATCAATAACATGTATATCAAATATACTTTTGTTCACTTTGCCATCCTTCTTATCCGCCAAGTATCTATGGCAGTTCCACTTCCAGTGACCATTTCCTTTGCAGTAGAAGCACTCAGTTCCAGGCTTGGGTCTAGTTTTGGGCTTCTTCATGGGAGTGGCAACTTGCTTGCCATTCTTCTTGAAGTTCCCTTTCTTTCCCTTTCCCTTTTACTTGAAACTAGTGATCTTGTCAACCATCAACACTTGATGCTTTTCTTGATTTCTACCTTCGCCGATTTCAGCATCATGAAGTGCTCGGGAATCATTTTCACCATCCCTTGCATATTATAGTTCATCATGAAGTTCCAGTAACTTGGTGATAGTGACTAGAGAACTCTGTCAATCACTATCTTAACTGGAAGATTAACTCCCACTTGATTCAAGCGATTGTAGTACTCAAACATTTTGAGCACATGCTCACTGGTTGAGCTATTCTCCTCCATCTTGTAGGCAAAGTACTTGTCAGAGGTCTCATACCTCTCAACTCGGGCATGAGTCTGAAATACAAATTTTAGCTCTTGAAACATCTTATATGCTCCGTGTCGTTCAAAATGTTTTTGAAGTCCTAGTTCTAAGCCGTAAAGCATGGTGCACTAAACTATCAAATAGTCATCATACCGAGCTTGCCAAACGTTCATAACGTCTGCATATGCTCCTGCAATAGGTCCGTCACCTAGCGGTGCATCAAGGACATAATTCTTCTGTGCAGCAATGAGTATAATCCTCAGATCACGGACCCATCATTGCTACTATCATCTTTCAACATAGTTTTTCTCTAGGAACATATCAAAAATAAATGGGGAGCTACAACGCGAGCTATTGATCTACAACATAGTTATGCAAATACTACCAGGACTAAGTTCATGATAAATTAAAGTTCAATTAATCATATTACTTAAGAACTCCCACTTAGATAGACATCCTCTAATCATCTAAGTGATCACGTGATCCATATCAACTAAACCATGTCCGATCATCACGTGAGATGGAGTAGTTTTCAATGGTGAACATCACTATGTTGATCATATCTACTATATGATTCACGCTACGGGTTCGAGAACTATGTAGACATGACCGAGACACGTCTTCGGTCAATAACCAATAGCGGAACCTGGATGTTCATATTGGCTCCCACATATTCTACGAATATCTTTATCGGTCAAACCGCATAACGATATATGTTGTTCCCTTTGTCATCGGTATGTTACTTGCCCGAGATTCGATCATCGGTATCTCAATACCTAGTTCAATCTCGTTACCGGCAAGTCTCTTTACTCGTTCTGTAATGCATCATCCCGCAACTAACTCATTAGTCACATTGCTTGCAAGGCTTATAGTGATGTGCATTACCAAGAGGGCCCAGAGATACCTCTCCGATACTCGGAGTGACAAATCCTAATCTCGATCTATGCCAACTCAACAAACACCATCGGAGACACCTGTAGAGCATCTTTATAGTCACCCAGTTACGTTGTGACGTTTGATAGCACACTAAGTGTTCCTCCAGTATCCAAGAGTTGCATAATCTCATAGTCATAGGAACATGTATAAGTTATGAAGAAAGCAATAGCAACAAACCAAACGATCATCGTGCTAAGCTAATGGATGGGTCAAGTCGATCACATCATTCTCTAATGATGTGACCCCGTTCATCAAATGACAACTCTTGTCCGTGGCTAGGAAACTTAACCCTCTTTGATTAACGAGCTAGTCAAGTAGAGGCATACTAGTGACACTCAGTTTGTCTATGTATTCACACATGTACTAAGTTTCCGGTTAATACAGTTTTAGCATGAATAATAAACATTTATCATGATATAAGGAAATAAATAATAACTTTATTATTGCCTCTAGGGCATATTTCCTTCATGGACAAGGGACAATTTCACGCAATCTTGTGTGGGACATCTTATGGAAGGTGAAAGTGCCAAGCAAAGTAAAAATCTTTGGATGGAAAGCCTTGAATGGCCTAATCCCGGGCCTAGCAGTGTTGGCAAATAGACACACTCCTACTTTGGGTCAATGTCCGGTTTGCTCTTCAGGTCTTGAAGATATTAAGCATCTGATGTTCACTTGCAGCCGGGCAGAAGATGTTTGGAAATCACTGGGTCTTCAAGACATTATTATGGAGGCTACATATGTTTACAGATCTGGATCCATAGTTCTTGAAGAGCCGCTTCATCGACAGAATAATAAATCGTTGGTAGTTGGGCAAGTTGGGTTGACGGAGATGATTATTGTGGGAGTTTGGTATATTTGGTGGCAACGTAGAGAGTTTGTGAAAGGGGTAGGTCTGCTTTTGCTATTCAAGCTATAGCAACAAACTATGTGGGTGCTTATTCAAAATCTGAACCACAAGCAATAACATGGTGCAGACCACCAAGACTATCATATAAGTTGAACATCGATGCATCTTTTTTTTAAATCGGAACAGGTGGAGCAGGTGCAGCGCTAGGGAATGCAATTGGCGAAGCTATTGCATGGGCTTGCTAGCATCTAGACCGATTACTTGATGCAGCAACGATAGAGGCAACAACGCTCCAGAAGGGTCTGTACATGATGGAAAAAATGAGTTGTGTTCCGGTAATAGTTGAAACAGATTCTCTGGAACTTGTACAAGCTTTTAATGGGCTCATTCAGGTGTGGAGTCCATACTTGGCTATACTAGCAGATTGTTTTCAGATTGCATCTAGAATTGGGAACATCTCCGTGCAACATTGTAGAAGGGAAGTGAACATGATGGCGCACACATTAGCTAGACATGCTTTTACTTCTAATTCTTTCGTGTTTTGGGTGGGTAATCCTCCTAGCTTTATTGTCTCGGCTGTAATGAACGATGTATCGTAATTTAACCTGATATAAAATGTGCCATGATGGATTTCCCTAAAAAAACTTTTCCTGTTTTTGCACCCTTCTTTTTATATATATGTCTAGAATATATAAATGTTTATAATAATATGGTGAACATTTTTCAAAATATACACTGAACTTTTTTTGTAACTCAAGTGAACTTTTTTCATATAGTGACTTTTGTGCTATACGGTGAACAGTTTTTTAATATAGTGGAAATATTTTTAGTATACGTTGAACATTTTTTAAATACACAATGAATTTTTTTGTAATAAACAGTGAACATTTCTGTAATACACGGTGAAATTTTTTTTAATACACATTGAACAATGTTTAAACACACATTGAACATTTTTGTAATACCCGGTGAACATATTTGAAATATGCGATGATCTTTTTATATGGTGAACATTTTTGTAAAATATGATGAACATTTTTGTAATACGTGGTGAACATTTTATGTAATATACAAATAAATGACAAAAAATAAACAGGAACAAAATAAAGCCGGAACAAAAGCCAAAAGAGAAAAAGGAACCAAAACAGAAAAAAACAAAAAATCGGAACAAAACTGAAGAAAAAACAGGAGAAAGACCAAAACGTCGAACAAGAAAAAAAATCAACGAAAGAAACAACAGTGAACGAAGCAATCACGCGGACCCCGTAGTGGACCTGCCCAACTGGGTCCACTGCGGGCGTTTGCTCGACAGTTTGTCGCTCGCGGGCGGGAAATAGGAATCTTCCATCAGTGCTTTCACTGGGTCCAAAACAAAGGTGGGCCGAGTTAGGGGCACACTCCTTACAAGGACCACCAAATTCCCGTTTCTGCTGGCCGGTCGGCCTAGATCTGCCTCGGCCCATCCAGAGGAGAGAAGAAAAAAAAACAAGAGCAAGGGAAGCTGAAAAAAACGTGGATGATTTATAAAATATCCTGAAATAATAAAAATGTTTGTGAATATAAAAAAATCATGGATTTCAAAAAATTTCATGAATTTAATAAATGCTCCTGGATTTTACAACAATATTCACACATTTGTAAAAATGATAATGAATTTAAAAGTGTTTGGAATTTTAATACAAGTGTTTCACGAACTAAAAAGTGAAAAAGGTAAATGAAAAAAGAACAGAAACATGAATAACAGGAAAGAAACCCGGTATAACACTAGGGAAAATGAAAAAATTGATTGGAAGCTTACCGAAATCATGGAAGAAAAAGCTTGTTATTGGTCGGCCCAGTGGCACCCTTGGGTGAGCGTTTGCTTGACTCACAACACGTAGCATGTGGAATAGGAATTCATCAAGTTCGTTGTGTATGATTCATTTTTCCCACATGTTGGGCCGACAAAGTGGTAGCGAAGTCTTATTTAGACGCCCTTAGAGTATTTTTTTTTCATTTGCCAAATGTTTTTATATATATACCCCACTTATGAAAGTTGGGTTAGGGTTTAGCACTCTTCATCCTAGCCATCTAATCGAATATATTAGCTTAGAATTTAAGTTTGATCGCTAGAAATTACTAAATAGTGACACTTACTTGGTGTGTTGATGTGCATGGTGAGAGACATGAAATCACCTGCAGAATGAGTACGTCCAAACATGTGCACGATTTGCTTTATCTATTCAAATATTGGCTCTAAATTTGTCACCATGCTGGAATACCATAGCAAAACCGACAAAATAAGTGGCCCGAGTATAATCACAAGTTCGTGTAGTAAAACTGAACATGGATGCATCTTTCTTGCATGATGACTGCACAAGATCACGTCGTGTTGTAATAGGAGATGTTGTTGGTGCCCTTCTATATGGATTATAGAGCTGGTGCTTATACCTTATACGCCACGACGTTGAAATGGGGTCTGATTCTAGCAAGCGAGATGGGTATACATAACATCGTTGTTCATTCAGGTTGCTTGAACCTCTTCATATGCATAAGGAGTGGCATGGGATCTTTTGCGATAGCAGCCCCATCATTGATAATTGTTCCGATTTAGCCAAGGAATTCATGAACATCACCATTGAGCATTGTGCGTGTACATCTAATCGTGTGGCTCATGAGTTAACTAGCTTGACTAGGGTTCATCCTTCGACTATGTGGATGGAGAATCCACCTTCTTTTGTCTTGGTCTTCAGTTTTTTTGACGGTATCTACACACTATATTATAACAAAGGGTTACAACGCTTACAAAGTGGAAACCAAATGAAACAACCAGAAACACATGTGTCATGAAGCTTTGCAAAAAGTAACCCGAAAAAACAAATTTTGATTATTGAAGTCCCTACACCATGCTCAACCTTCATCCAGTGTTGATTACCGCCAGCACCGAAGGTCCTCCGGGAAAGAGGGTCAGCCAATATGCCCAAATCTGGAGAAACACCTTCGCAGTTGATGATGCTTAATGAGTCGACTTACCGATCTGCCGCAGACTGTTGGGATCTATGGTAGGGTGCGTCGGCTACAAATTAAAAATTCCTACCCGCAGAACATCTAGAACATGCTATGAGAGATGGATAACGGGTCGTTACCACTAGACGTGCAATGTTGTGCAGCGGAAGTAGAGTTTAGGCAACGCGTCTGCGGTGTCATCTTCTCCTCAATCTCCCATGTAGCCGATTGGATTCCACGAACAGGTTCGCCGGAGCGACGCAAGTGCACTGCCTCTAACGGTATTTGCATGTTCGGGAGGAACACCATGTGGTGGACTGCTAGGTCCAATCACACAGCCGGCGGCGAGTGGAGGTGGCTACATGCAACACATGCAAAGCCCCTAGTGATGACACTAAAGCGATCAACTAAAATCGTATGACGCACCTCCACCATATATAGGCATCTGTCGCGGGCTCAACACTTGGGCCTCGCATGGATCCTAAAACCCAAATTATGTTCGGCCTGGATTCGAGTCCTAGTAGGATTACATCTGACTCGTGGAGTTGGATCTGGTCTCATGGGTTCCTTCCCTTAAGCACGTGAACCCTTAGGTTCAAGTCGGGTCACCTCCAACCTGCTCCACTAGTAGCAGCCTCTAGCAAGGCGTGCCAACCACCAAGTAGACAATGAAGCCGGTAGGCGAACCTGACATACTTCTGATTTCTTTGCCACACGATATATGTTGTCGGGATCAAGGCGAGTCTGTCATCCTTGTGCTAGCCCGACCTCTTTCTAGTTTCAGCGATGCCGATCACAAACCGGATTATCTCATAATCTTTGTCGCATGGCCATGCTTATCTTGGTCAAATCACACGAGGGGCGCAGGGTACATCTCTCCTGACCGGAGGGGCAAATCTCATCTTGCTCGACCATGTCTCGCAACATGGGTTTGGACAAGCCCGAAACCTACCTTTATAACTACACAGTTACATAGTAGCGCTTGGTCAGCCCAAAGCAGGTCTGTCACCATCCCGTGTACATGTGACAGGTCATGTTTTAGGACATAGAACGTATGTTGTACTAGAGACTTATTGATGACATACAACTGCATCTCATGGTAGAGTCTATCTGACTCAGACCTTATTTGGACTCGGATCCGACTATGTCGAACCCAACCAGATTCTTCTAAGTTCATATTATCCGGATAGTATCCAATGCTCCATGGCTAGTGAGACCGAGCCATCCACCATGTCGTATGCTATTCTAGTCGGTAGCACGTCCATGCAGCCCTTTCGACTGGGGACCTTTTAGGACAATCATCATGCAATGCATAGTCCCACAAATAAGTCACGTACTTACTGATGCGCATCATTGATAATGTCCAAGGACTATCTTTATTCATAAACACATAGGAAATATCATCATACATGATTGTCACTAGGGCATACCTCCAACACAAACAACTGGATCCAAACTTTGTGGAGCGTAGGCCGAGGATCTTTCCGATGTTCACTAGATTCTATCGCCGCCATCAACATTCGTCAAGGTTGAAAAAGAAGGGTGTAGCGGTCTGCCTCCATCCTCTAACCCAGCTTGAAGCCAGGTTTTAGTCGTGGACAATGTATCCCTTTTTTAAATGAAATGAAGCCAGCCACTAAGGCATTCATCAAAAAGTAAATTAGTGACACTTATATCTACTCTCTCCACCCTATAATATAAAAATGTTTTTAAAATTATTTTAACTTGAAAAATGTTCTTATATTATGAGACGGGGGCAATATTTAATTGTAAGTTAATGATTATGCATTTTATGAGGAAAACATTGGTACTACAAATATTAAAGGGCTAATAAGTTTTTAGGTTGCCTTTGACCATCGATGAAATCACTAATATATAAGATGCATAATATAAAAGTTATATCATTAGAAACTTCTTTCAAATAAGAATTTAGCGATATGCTTTGTATAACATGCATGTCATATATTATTGATCTAACCTATGATCAAGAGTAATATTGAAAAACATATTAGGCCCTATATATTTGAATGGAAGAGACATAATATATTTAAAAAATGGATGCAAGTGTGCTTTAGGACTTCAGCGGTCCCTCAAAACGCCCACATATGTCTGGACCACGTAGTCTAACGTGTTGTGCCATCCAACGCGGGTTTGTACCGGTCCGTCGGGCAGACCAGACATACTTTTCCCTGCAAACGGGAGACAAAGTGGGGGAGGGAGCTTTGCAGTCGTCCGAACCACTGCCACGCCGTGTCTGACCGCCTTGGCCCACTCGAAACACCGACCCGCACTAGCGTGCATTATCGCCCTTCTCTAGTTGCCCGCATGCATGCCGCTGGAGATCAGCCGCTCCATTGACGCTGGCGCAGAACAGACGCGACCTCTCACTGTCGTCATTGAAGCGGAGGCCGACCAAGAGAGCGCCACCCGTTGCACTATTGGGGAAGGTAGTAATTCAAAAAATTTCCTACGATCACGCAACATCTAACTAGGAGATGCATAGCAACGAGAGGGGAGAGTGTGTCCACATACCCTCATAGACCGAAAGTAGAAGCGTTTAATAACGCGGTTGATGTAGTCAAACGTCTTCACGATCCAAGTACCGAACGTACGGCACCTCCGTGTTCAGCACACGTTCAGCGCGATGACATCCCTCGAGCTCTTGATCCAGTAGAGGGTCGAGGGAGAGTTCCGTCAGCACAACGGCGTGACAACGGTGATGATGAAGTTACCGACGCAGGGCTTCGCCTAAGCACTACGACGATATGACCGAGGTGTTGAACAGTGGAGGGGGGCACCGCACACGGCTAAGAGATTGTCTGTTGTCTCTTTGGGGTGCCCCCTGCTAATACGTCTCCAACGTATCTACTTTTCTAAACACTTTTGCCCTTGTTTTGGACTCTAACTTGCATGATTTGAATGGAACTAACCCGGACAGGCGCTGTTTTCAGCAGAATTGCCATGGTATTATTTTTGTGCAGAAATAAAAGTTCTTGGAATGACCTGAAACTTCACAGAGAATATTTTTGGAATATGTAAAAAATACTGGCGAAAGAATCAAGGCCAGGGGGCCCACACCCTGTCCACGAGGGTGGGGGCGCGCCTACCCCCCTCGTGGGCCCCCTAACGCTCCACCGACCTCAACTCCATATATTCACGTTCGGGGAGAAAAATCAGGGAGAAGGATTCATCGCGTTTTACGTTACGGAGCCGCTGCCAAGCCCTAATCTCTCTCGAGAGGGCTAATCTGGAGTACGTTTGGGGCTCCGGAGAGGGGAATCCATCGCCATCATCATCATCAACCTTCCTCTATCACCAATTCCATGATGCTCACCGCTGTGCGTGAGTAATTCCATCGTAGGCTTGTTGAACGGTGATGGGTTGGATGAGATTTATCATGTAATCAAGTTAGTTTTGTTAGGGTTTGATCCCTAGTATCCATTATGTTCTGAGATTGATGTTGCTATGACTTTGCTATGCTTAATGCTTGTCACTAGGGCCCGAGTGCCATGATTTCAGATCTGAACCTATTATGTTTTCATGAATATATGTGAGTTCTTAATCCTATCTTGCAAGTCTATAGTCACCTATTATGTGTTATGGTCCGTTAACCCCGAAGTGACAATAATCGGGATACTTACCGGTGATGACCGTAGTTTGAGGAGTTCATGTATTCACTAAGTGTTAATGCTTTGGTCTGGTACTCTATTAAAAGGAGGCCTTAATATCCCTTAGTTTCCAATAGGACCCCGCTGCCACGGGAGGGTAGGACAAAAGATGCCATGCAAGTTCTTTTCCATAAGCACGTATGACTATATTCGGAATACATGCCTACATTACATTGATGAACTGGAGCAAGTTATGTGTCACCCTATGTTATAATTATTGCATGAGGAATCGCATCCGACATAATTATCCATCACTGATCCAATGCCTACGAGCTTTTCACATATTGATCTTCGCTTATTTACTTTTCCGTTGCTACTGTTACAATCACTATAAAACCAAAACTATTACTTTTGCTACCGTTACCGCTACTATCATATTACTTTGCTACTAAATACCTTGCTGTAGATATTAAGTTTGTAGGTGTGGTTGAATTGACAACTCAGCTGCTAATACTTGAGAATATTCTTTGTCTCCCCTTGTGTCAAATCAATAAATTTGGGTTGAATACTCTACCTTTGAAAACTGTTGCGATCCCCTATACTTGTGGGTTATCAAGACTATTTTCTGGTGCCGTTGCCGGGGAGCATAGCTCTATTCTTTGAGTCACTTGGGATTTATATTTGTTGGTCACTATGAAGAACTTGAAAGATAAAAGAACCAAGATTTTTCCCTCAACTACGAGGGGAGGTAAGGAACTGCCATCTAGCTCTGCACTTGATTCACCTTCTGTTTTGAGTAAACTTGCAACACCTACACCTGCTATTCATTCTGATATGTCGCATGTTATTGATGATGCCACTTCTGCTTTGCATGATACTTATGATGAAACTACTTCTATGCTTGATAATACTGTGCCATTAGGTGAACTTTTTGATGAACAACTTGCTAGGGTAAGAGAGAATGAATTTATTGAAACCGATAATATTGATGAAAGTGATGATGAAGATTCTCCCCCTAGATAAGAATTGCATGTTGTGCCTGAGGGTTATGTTATGGATGAAGAAACTGCTAGAGACTTCTTAGCTTGCAATGATAGATATGATCTTATGAAATTATTAGTTAAGCTTAAAGAAAATTCTTTGAATGCTAGAATGAAATATGACCCTACTTTTGCTACTTCACCTATCTTTATTTCCGATAAGGATTATGATTTCTCTGTCGACCCTGAGTTAATTACTTTGGTTGAATCTGATCCTTTTTATGGCTATGAATCTGAAACTGTTGTGGCACATCTTACTAAATTAAATGATATAGCCACCCTGTTCACTAATGATGACAAAACTCGCTATTACTTTATCCTTAAGTTATTTCCATTCTCATTAAAGGGTGATGCTAAAACATGGTTTAATTCTCTTGATCTTGGTTGTGTGCATAGTCCCCAGGATATGATTTATTAATTCTCTGCTAAATATTTCCCCGCTCATAAGAAACAAGCTGCCTTAAGGGAAATATATAATTTTGTGCAAATTGAAGAAGAGAGTCTCCCACAAGCTTGGGGGAGGCTTCTCCGATTACTTAATGCTTTGCCTGATAATCCTCTCAAGAAAAATGAAATACTTGATATCTTTTATAATGGACTAATCGATGCTTCCACAGACCACGTGGATAGTTGTGCTGGTTGTGTTTTCAGGGAAAGAACTGTTGATCAAGCTGAATTGCTATTGAATAATATGTTGACTAATGAAAATAATTGGACACTTCCTGAACCAACTCCTAATCCAACTCCGAAGAAAAGGTGTATTCTATTTCTCAGTCCTGAAGATATGCAAGAGGCAAAGAAATTGCTTGCTCACGAAGACCTAGGGCATTTGAGGAAGCCCATCATTGGAATATACCAGCCAAGTTCTATAATGAAAAATTCCCACTAGTATATGAAAGTGACAAAATAAGAGACTCTCTATCATGAAGATCATGGTGCTACTTTGAAGCACAAGTGTGGAAAGAGGATAGTAACATTGTCCCTTCTCTCTCTCTCTCTTTGGGGCCTCCTTTTCTCTTTTTTATGCCCTCTTTTCTTTTTTTCTTTTTTTTCATCCGAAGTCTCATCCCGACTTGTGGGGGAATCATAGTCTCCATCAGCCTTTCCTCACATGGGACAATGCTCTAATGATGATCATCACACTTTATTTACTTACAACTCAAAAATTACAACTGGATACTTAGAACAAAATATGACTATGTGAATGCCTCCGGTGGTGTACCGGGATTGCGATGAATCAAGAGTGACATGTATGAAAAAAAATTAAGCATGGTGGCTTTGCCACAAATACGATGTCAACTTCATGATCATGCAAAGCAATATGACAATGATGATGCGTGTCATAATAAATGGAACGGTGGAAAGTTTCATGGCAATATATCTCGGAATGGATATGGAAATGCCATAATAGGTAGGTATGGTGGCTGTTTTGAGGAAGATATAAGGAGGCTTATGTGTGATAGAGCGTATCATATCACGGGGTTTGGATGCACCGACGAAGTTTGCACCAACTCTCAAGGTGAGAAAGGGTAATGCATGGTACCGAAGAGGCTAGCAATGATGGAAGGGTGAGAGTGCGTATAATCCATGGACTCAACATTAGTCATAAAGAACTCACATACTTATTGCAAAAATCTACAAGTCATCAAAACCAAGCACTACGCGCATGCTCCTAGGGGGATAGATTGGTAGGAAAAGACCATCGCTCGTCCCCGACCGCCACTCATAAGGAAAGCAATCAAAGAAAACCCCATGCTTCAAATTTGTCACACAATGTTTACCATACGTGCATGCTACGGGACTTGCCAACTTCAACACAAGTATTCATCAATTTCACAATTACTCAACTAGCACACCTCTAATATTACCACCTTTATATCTCAAAACAACTATCAAGCATCCAACTTCTCTTAGCATTTAAAATTTATAACCAAAGTGAATTACCATGCTGTTCTAAAAGAATCTCAAAATGATATAAGTGAAGCATTAGAGATCAATTATTTCTATCAAATAGAACCACCGCCGTGCTCTAAAAGATATAAGCGAAGTACTAGAGCAAAAATTATCCAACTCAAAAGATATAAGTGAAGCACATAGAGTATTCTAATAAATTCCAATTCATGTGCGTCTCTACCAAAAGGTGTGTACAGAAAGGATGATTGTGGTAAACTAAAAAGCAAATACTCAAATCATACAAGACGCTCCAAGCAAAACACATATCATGTGGCGAATAAAAATATAGCTCCAAGTAAAGTTACCGATGGACGAAGACGAAAGAGGGGATGCCTTCCGGGGCATCCCCAAGCTTAGGCTTTTGGTTGTCCTTGGATTTTACCTTGGGGTGCCTTGGGCATCCCCAAGCTTAGGCTCTTTCTACTCCTTGTTCCATAATCCATCAAATCTTTACCCAAAACTTGAAAACTTCACAACACAAAACTTAAAAGAAAATCTCGTGAGCTCCGTTAGTAAAAGAAAACAAACCACCACTTCAAGGTAGTGTAATGAACTCATTCTTTATTTATATTGTGTTAAACCTACTGTATTCCAACTTTTCTATGGTTCATAAACTCTATTACTAGCCATAGATTCATCAAAATAAGCAAACAACACACGAAAAACAGAATCTGTCAAAAACAGAACAGTCTGTAGTAATCTGTAGGTTTCGAATACTTCTGGAACCCCAAAAATTCTAAAATAAATTTCTGGACGTGAGGAATTTATGTATTAATCATCTGCAAAAATAATTAACTAAATATCACTCTCCAGTAAAAAAATGGCAGCAAATCTCGTGAGCGCTAAAGTTTCTGTTTTTTACAGCAAGATCACAAAGACTTTCCCCAAGTCTTCCCAAAGGTTCTACTTGGCACAAACACTAATTAAAAACATAAAACCACATCTAAACAGAGGCTAGATGAATTATTTATTACTAAACAGAATCAAAAAGCAAGAAACAAAAATAAAATTGGGTTGCCTCCCAACAAGCGCTATCGTTTAACGCCCCTAGCGAGGCATAAAAGCAAGGATAGATCTAGGTATTACCATGATAATGATAAGGTAAATCACGAAAACTCATCTCATACTCCCTACGTTCAGCAGCAAGCTTTCTTTGTGGCAAGAAAAAGTAATCAAAAGGGCTAAATTTAATGGGACAAAAGTCCCCAAGATCAAGCTCGGGAGGTGTTGCTTCCTCCTTTGGCCCCTCATATTGCACAACCAATTCATCATTATAAGCATTCTTTTGGCAAAAAGTCATGAGCCTTTGTTCAAGGGAAAAACCTAGCCCATTGTTCTGGATAGCAAAATTATCATTAAGTTCAGAGATCCTATTAACAAGAACATCGGTAGGAACTTTTTTTCTAAGGTTTTCATTAAAAGCAACATGATTTAGAGATCATAAACGCATAATGTCTTCTTGATAAAAAATGATTACTTCTATGGGAGGACGGCTAACATCCACCCTATAATGCGCAAAAATTTCATTGGCTTCTTTTATTATAAATCTGAACTCATGAGCTAAAAAGATGGTTGCTGCTCGCTTAACAGAAGAATGCTCAATATTAGCAAATTCTAGGAAAATCCTTTGTATGAAAGGATGCATATGTATAAATTGTCTTTCAAGTTCAACTATGAGCAAAGATATAGCATCTGCGAGACTACTAGTTTTATGAATGATAGATCTGCTCATGGTGGGCAAAGCACCGACACAAGTAAAGAAATCTTGAATAACTCCCTTCCCAATAATATTGCCGCTACCAATCTGAAACCTTTTAGTGTGTAAAATAGTAGAATTTTCAAGATGATCATCAATAGCATCAAAGTTTTCCATATTATTATCCTTATCAATGATAACCTCCCCAGTTTCAGACATGAAGGCAACAATTAGCAAAAAGAACGAGCACACAGAAGGCGGGAAGGGAAAAGAGGCGAACGGAAAAGAGGGCGAGTAAAACAGCAAGGGTGAAGTGGGGGAGAGGAAAACGAGAGGCAAATGGCAAATAATGTGATGCGAGGGATAAGAGTTTGTGATTGGTACTTGGTATGTCTTGACTTGTGCGTAGACTCCTCGGCAATGGCGCCAGAAATCCTTCTTGCTACCTCTTGAGCATTTCATTGGTTTTCCCTTGAAGAGGAAAGGGTGATGCAACAAAGTAGTGTAAGTATTTCGCTCAGTTTTTGAGAACCAAGGTATCAATCCAGTAGGAGGCCACACGCAAGTCCCTCGTACCTACACAAACAAATAATAACTTCACAACCAACGCGATAAAGGGGTTGTCAATCCCTTCACGATCACTTATGAGAGTGAGATCTGATAGAGATAATAATGATAAGATAAATACTTTTGGTATTTTTATGATATAGATTGAAAGTAAAGATTGCAAAGTAAAATAGATTGGAAACTTATATGATGGAAAATAGACCCGCGGGCCATAGGTTTCACTAGTGGCCTCTCTCAAGATAGCATAAGTATTACGGTGGGTGAACGAATTACTGTCGAGCAATTGATAGAAAAGCGAATAATTATGAGAATATCTAGGCATGATCATGTATATAGGCATCACGTCCGTGACAAGTAGACTGACTCCTGCCTGCATCTACTACTATTACTCCACACATCGACCCCTATCCAGCATGCATCTAGAGTATTAAGTTCATAAGAACAGAGTAACGCATTAGGTAAGATGACATGATGTAGAGGGATACACTCAAGCAATATGGTATAAACCCCATCCTTTTATCCTTGATGGCAACAATACAATACGTGTCGTTTCCCTTTCTATCACTGGTGTCGAGCACCGCAAGATTGAACCCAAAGCTAAGCACTTCTCCCATTGCAAGAAAGATCAATCTAGTAGGCCCAACCAAACTGATAATTCGAAGAGACTTGCAAAGATAACCAATCATGCATAAAAGATTTCAGAGAAGAATTAAATATTGTTCATAGATAGACTTGATCATAAACCCACAATTCATCGGATCTCGACAAACACACCGCAAAAAGAGTTACATCGAATAGATCTCCAAGAAGATCTAGGAGAACTTTGTATTGAGATCCAAAAAGAGAGAAGAAGCCATCTAGCTACTAAGTATGGACCCGTAGGTCTGAGGTAAACTACTCACACTTCATCGGAGGGGCCATGGAGTTGATGTAGAGGCCCTCCGTGATCGATGCCCCCTCCGGCAGAGCTCCGGAAAAGGCTCCAAGATGGGATCTCTTGGGTACAGAAGGTTGCGGCGGTGGAAATAGGGTTTCGTGGTGCTCCTGGATGTTTTCAGGGTATGTGAACATATATAGGAGGAAGAAGTAGGTCGGTTGAGCCACGAGGGGCCCACGAGGGGGGAGGGCGCACCTAGGGGGGTAGGCGCGCCCCCTGCCTCATGGACACCTCGTTCGTTTCTTGATGTCCACTCCAAGTCCTCTGGATCACGTTTGTTCCAAAAATTACGCTCCCGAAAGTTTCATTCCATTTGGACTCCGTTTGATATTCCTTTTCTGTGAAACACTGAAATAGGCAAAAAAATTGCACTGGGCCTTGGGTTAATAGGTTAGTCCCAAAAATAATATAAAAGTGTAAAATAAATCCCATTAACATCCAAAACAGATAATATAATAGCATGGAACAATAAAAACTTATAGATACGTTGGAGACGTATCAGAAATCTATGAAAGAAAAATGTATTAAAGCTGAAGATGTTAAGAATTTACCACCTATTGAAGAAATACATGGTCTTGATAACCCGACATAGGTAGTAAAGGTAAATTCTCTCTATAGATTTGATAAATGTGAAATCCCATCTACTAAGTTTGCTAGCCAATGCTTGGATGAGTTTGATGACTTTATGGTTAAGCAAGAAGACTTCAATGCTTATGTTGGTAGACAATTGAAACATAATGCTTATATGATTGAGCACTTGAATGATTATATGTCTAGAGTTAAAGGTGAACTTAAACTTATTAGTAAACATTCTTCTATGGTTACCACTCAAGTAGAACAAGTACTTAAGGCTCAGAATGATTTGCTTAATGAATTAAATAATAATAAAAATGATAATACTGTTAGAGTTATGACTAGAGGGGGTAAAATGATTCAGGAACCTTTGTATCCTGAGAGCCACCCTAAGAGAATTGAGCAAGATTCTCAGAGAACTAATATTGATGCACCTAGTTATTCTAACAAGAAGAAAAAGAAAAATGATAGAACTTTGCATGCTTCTAGTGAACCTGTTATTGACACACCTGAGAATCCCAATGATATTTCTATTTTTGATGCTGAAAGACAATTTGGTAATGAACATGAACCTAGTGATAATGTTAATGATGATGTTCATGTTGATGGTCAACCTAGCAATGATAATAATGTAGAGATTGAACCTGCTGTTGATCTTGATAACCCACAATCAAATAATCAACGTTATGATAAGAGAGACTTCGTTGCTAGGAAGCACGGTAAAGAAAGAGAACCATGGGTTCAGAAACCCATGCCTTTTCCTCCTAAACCATCCAAGAAAAAGGATGATGAGGATTCTGAGCGCTTTGTTGAAATGATTAGACCTATCTTTTTGCGTATATGTTTGACTGATATGCTTAAAATGAACCCTTATGCCAAGTACATGAAAGATATTGTTACAAATAAAAGAAAGATACCGGAAGCTGAAATTTCCACCATGCTTGCTAATTATACTTTTAAAGGTGGAATACCAAAGAAACTAGGAGATCCAGGAGTACCAACTATACCATGCTCCATTAAGAGAAACTATGTTAAAACTGCTTTATGTGATCTTGGAGCCGGTGTTAGTGTTATGCCTCTCTCTTTATATCGTAGACTTGATTTGAATAAGTTGACACCTACTGAAATATCTTTGCAAATGGCTGATAAATCAACTGCTATACCTGTTGGTATTTGTGAGGATGTGCCTGTTGTGGTTGCAAACGTCACTATTTTAACAGACTTTGTTATTCTTAATATTCCCGAGGACGATAGTATGTCTATTATTCTTGGTAGACCCTTTTTGAATACTGCAGGGGCTGTTATTGATTGCAACAAAGGCAATGTCACTTTTCATGTTAATGGTAATGAGCATACGGTACACTTTCCAAGGAAACAACCTCAAGTCCACAATATTAATTCTATTGGAAAATTTTCAACAATTACTATTGGAGGTTTTGAATTTCCTCTTCCTACTGTCAAGAAGAAATATGATATTCTTATTGTTGGGGATGTGCATATCCCTGTTGAGGTAACCTAGTGTTATTCGAAAATTCTCCGGTTTCATGCAATTCGGAAAGAGTTTGTTAACAAGACTTGATCAACCTTGTTAGTGGATTCCTTTTGATGAGCATGAGATGGATGAAGTTAGAAAGCACAACCTTCTGTACCCTCTTTTTACTTTCTATTATTTATATTAAATAAAGTGAAAATAGTATTTTCCGTCTGTTTTCTGAATTATCCTTGCAATAAAAATACCCCAAAAATAAAAGTTCTCCAAATGCCCTGAAAATGAAATATGATTTTTTCCAAAATATTTAAGAATTATTGGCACTGAGAACACATTAGGGGGACCCACCGTGTGCCCACGAGGGTGGAGGGCGTGCCCTACCCCCTGGGCGCGCCCCTACCTCGTGGACCCCACGTGGGTCCCCTCCACTTATTCTTGCACCCACACACTTCGTCTTCCTCCAGAAAAAATCATCCACCAGCTCAAACCCGTGTTCTAGCTCATCTTGCTTCCATTTTTGATCTCCTTGCTCAAAGCTCTATTCACAAAACTGCTTTGGGGGATTGTTCTTTGGTATGTGACTCCTCCAATGGTCTAATTAGTTTTTGTTCTAGTGCTTTATTTATTGCAAATTTTTGCTGCTTAGGTGACCCTGTTCTTGAGCTTGCATGTCAAATTTATGTGGTCAAAAGTAGTTTTATTGCATTTTATAGCCTCTAGGCACTTGTAGGAGTAGTTGCTACCAATTTTGTTGAGTTTGGTTCACTTTTATTTAGAGTTACTAAAAATTTCAGAAAATTTCAATAAGATGAAGAGATTTTTGAGGGGCTCATCGAGCCGAAGCTCGAAGGATAAGCAAAGCGAAGAGAGTAGGAAGCCCAAGTATAATCTCCCTCGTACTGCGGAGGTTCGGCTGTGTGAATGGCCTTGTGATGAGTTCTTGAGAGAAGCCGAGATTTATGAAGATTTTTATTATTTGGCTGAGAATGCAGGCCACACCGACTTCCTCCACGACCAGCGTGAACAGTATCTCCTACTCACCAATGTTTTTGTGCAAAATATTCATTTCCATGCTAGGAGATCGCCACGTTCGGTGGAAATTTATTTATATGATGAGCATAAGGAGATGTCACTTTATGATTTTTGCCGGGTTTGTAGGATACCCTTTGAGGGCAGCATAGAGGAACCACACCGTAATGATGTGGAAGGATTTATTGATATGATTGTTGTAGGGGAAACGAGGAAGGTTTCCGATGCAAGAATTACTAGCATACATTTTCCTGTTCTACTTTACTTTGCAATATTTGCTGGTAGATGCTTAATTGGTCGCAGGAACTGTGGAAAGCTTAGTGCCCCTGATATTGTTATTCTGTGCCATGATTTGTTTCGTGATACCACTTTTAGTTTAGGCACTATTGTTGCTAAATGGTTAAATCTGAACCATACAAAGGGTCCCGTCCTAGGAGGCATCTTCGCCTCGCGACTTGCTGCACACTTTAACATACCTATTAGGCATTATGAGAAAGAGGAAAAGTTGCTGCCTCATATTTTTCTAGATTATAAGAGTATGGTAGCGCATGATTTTATTTTTAAGAATAAGAAGAAGATGCTTAACTATAGACTGATATTTGATAATAATCACTTTGAGACTATTACCTTGCCTGCTCCTTCTTTGTTCAACATATTTTCAGGCACGCACCTTGTTCTGTTGGAGGCCGTTTAGGCATACCAGATCCTGACATCAGCTCTAGAGCCGGAGCCACTATCTGATCCTCACCGTCAGTCTGTTTATTAGTGGGACCCGGAGGAGATCGTTAACCAGTGGCACCCCCAGGACCCTCCTCAGTACACCGGAGAGGTCAGTTTCGATCCGTGGGCATATACCAACTTAGGCCAAAAGCCTAAGCTTGGGGGAGTACGTATTTCTCACCGAGATTACATTCATGTTCACACACTCATGCCAGTTGTCGGTGCTCATACTTTTTCATTGTATCGTCCATGCTAGTTTAATTTCTTTTAAGCTTTCTTCTTGTGTGTTTGAAAAACCTTAAGAAAACCAAAAAAATAGTTGTAGCGTTTAGCTAGTTTACTTTCCATGCTTGTAGTAGTAGTAATTTAAAAGAAAAGCCAAAAAGATTTCTCGTTCTTCTTTTGCTTGTTGGGAGCTTTCCCGTGTAAATAGTTTTGTTTTTTTCTTTTTCTTTGGGGGTCGAGAGGAGAAGACCATAATGAAAATGTTGAGTGGCTCTCATATGCATTATTGTTGATCTAACAAAGAGCCCATATTACCTTGTCTTCTCCCATGTATTGAATGCTTGCAGATTCCGGCTTAGTCCAATGCACGTGCACTCTTATTATTATCCACACCATTCGGCCGTGCAAGTGAAAGGCAATAATGACGATATATGATGAACTGATTGAGATGAGAAAAGCTGGTATGAACTTGACCTCTCTTGTTTTTGTAAATATGATTAGTTCATCGTTCCTGATTCAGCCTATTATGAATGAAACATGTTTGCAATGACAATTAGAGATTATAGTTGCCCATTCCATGCTTAATTTGCTAGGAGTTTATAATGGTTTACCTTGCGTGCCAACATGCTATTAAAATGGTTGTGATGTGGTATGATAGGGTGGTATCCTCCTTTGAACGATTCGAGTGGCTTGACTTGGCGCATGTTCACGCATGTAGTTGAAACAAAATCAACATAGCCTCCACGATATTTATGTTCATGGTGAATTATATCCTACTCATGCTTGCATTCAGTGTTGATTAATTTTAATGCATGTTCATGACTGTTGTCGCTCTCTAGCTGGTCACTTCCCAGTCTCTTTCGAGCCTTCACTTGTACTAAGCGGGAATACTGCTTGTGCATCCAATTCCATAAACCCCAAAAGTTATTCCATATGAGTCCACCATACCTTCCTATATGTGGTATCTACCTGCCGTTCCAAGTAAATTTGTATGTGCCAAACTCTAAACCTTCAAATGAAATTTTGTGTTGTATGCTTGAATAGCTCATGTATCAACTAGGGATGTCTGTATCTTCCATGCTAGGCGGGTTATTCTCAAGAGGAGTGGACTCCGCTCCTCACTCACGAGAAAATGGCTGGTCACCGGGATGCCCAATCCCATGCTCAAACCAAATCAAAATATTTGCAACAAAACTCCCCTAGGATTTTTGTTAGTTGGAGGCACCCGTTGTTTCGGGCAAGCCATGGATTGATGCTTGTTGGTGGTGGGGGAGTATAAACTTTACCATTATGCTTGGGAACCGCCTATAATGTGTGTAGCATGGAAGATATCGAGATCTCTCGGTTGTTATGTTGACAATGAAAGTATACCACTCAAAATATTATTTATCTCTATTTCAAAATCGAGCTCTAGCACCTCTACAAATCCCTGCTCCCCTCTGCGAAGGGCCTATCTATTTACTTTTATGTTGAGTCATCATCCTCTTATTAAAAAGCACCGGTTGGAGAGCACCGCTGTCATTTGCATGCATTACTATTAGTTTACACTGAGTATGACTTGACTGGATCTCTTTTACCATGAATTATAATTTCCAGTCAGCCCTTGATCTTTAGGGGTGCTCTGCATTTATGTTTTGCGGTCTCAGAAAGGGCTAGCGAGATACCATCTAGTCATATCATATTATGATTGTTCTGAGAAAGTGTTGTCATTCGAGATTTATTATTATTGCTCGCTAGTTGATTATGTCATTGATATGAGTAAACATGAGACCTAAATGTTAGTGTGAATATGGTTAGTTCATAACCTTTGCTGAAAACTTGAATGCTGGCTTTACATATTTACAAAAACAAGAGCAAACAGAGTTTGTAAAAGTTTTTCTTTATCACTTTCAGTTTATCAACTCAATTGCTTGAGGACAAGCAAAGGTTTAAGCTTGGGGAGTTGATACGTCTCCAACGTATCTACTTTTCCAAACACTTTTGCCCTTGTTTTGGACTCTAACTTGCATGATTTGAATGGAACTAACCCGGACTGACGTTGTTTTCAGCAGAATTGCCATGGTATTATTTTTGTGCGGAAATAAAAGTTCTTGGAATAACCTGAAACTTCATGGAGAATATTTTTGGAATATATAAAAAATACTGGCAAAAGAATCAAGGCCAGGGGCCCACACCCTGTCCACGAGGGTGGGGGCGCACCCCCTGCCTCGTGGGCCCCCTGACGCTCCACCGACCTCAACTCCAACTCCATATATTCACGTTCGGGGAGAAAAAAATCAGGGAGAAGGATTCATCGCGTTTTACGATATGGAGCCGCCGCCAAGCCCTAATCTCTCTCGGGAGGGCTGATCTGGAGTCCGTTCGGGGCTCTGGAGAGGGGAATCCGTCGCCATCGTCATCATCAACCTTCCTCCATCACCAATTTCATGATGCTCACCGCCGTGCGTGAGTAATTCCATCATAGGCTTGCTGGACGGTGATGGGTTGGATGAGATTTATCATGTAATCGAGTTAGTTTTGTTAGGGTTCGATCCCTAGTATCCATTATGTTCTGAGATTGATGTTGCTATGACTTTGATATGCTTAATGCTTGTCACTAGGGCCTGAGTGCCATGACTTCAGATCTGAACCTATTATGTTTTCATGAATATATGTGAGTTCTTGATCCTATCTTGCAAGTCTATAGTCACCTATTATGTGTTATGACCCGTTAACCCCGACGTGACAATAATCGGGATACTTACCGGTGATGACCGTAGTTTGAGGAGTTCATGTATTCACTAAGAGTTAATGCTTTGGTCTGGTACTCTATTAAAAGGAGGCCTTAATATCCCTTAGTTTCCAATAGGACCCCGCTACCACGACAGGGTAGGACAAAAGATGTCATGCAAGTTCTTTTCCATAAGCACATATGACTATATTCGGAATATATGCCTACATTACATTGATGAACTGAAGCTAGTTCTGTGTCACCCTATGTTATAACTATTGCATGAGGAATCGCATCCGGCATAATTATCCATCACTGATCCAATGTGTACGAGCTTTTCACATATTGATATTCGCTTATTTACTTTTCCGTTGCTACTGCTACAATCACTATAAAACCAAAACTATTACTTTTGCTACCGTTACCACCACTATCATATTACTTTGCTACTAAATACCTTGCTGCAGATATTAAGTTTCCAGGTGTGGTTGAATTGACAACTCAGCTGCTAATACTTGAGAATATTCTTTGGCTCCCCTTGTGTCAAATCAATAAATTTGGGTTGAATACTCTACCCTCGAAAACTGTTGCGATCCCCTATACTTGTGGGTTATCACCTGCCCACGTATATAAAGGAGGGGGAGAGAGGCCGACGGCCAGGAGGGGCGCGCCAGGGGGAGTCCTACTTGGACTCCTAGTCCAAATAGGATCCCCCTTTCCTTTCTTCCACCGGAGGGAATAGGAAGGAGAGGGAGAGGGAAAGGGAAGGGGGCGCCGCCCCTTCCTCCTTGTCCTATTTGGACTCTCAAGGAGGGGGGCGCGCGGCCACCCCCCGTGGTCTTCCCTCTCTCTCCCTTAGGCCCATGTTGGCCCAATACTTCCCCGGGGGGTTCCGGTAACCCCTCGGTACTCCGGAAAAATACCCGAATCACTCGAAACCATTTCGATGTCCGAATATAATCTTCCAATATATGAATCTATACCCCCTGACCATTTTGAGACTCCTCGTCAAGTCTATGATCTCATCCGGTACTCCGAACAAACTCCGGTCATCAAATCACATAACTCATAATACAAATCGTCATCGAACGTTAAGTGTGCGGACCGTACGGGTTCGAGAACTATGTAGACATGACCGAGACACATCTCCGGTCAATAACCAATAGTAGAACCTGGATGCTCATATTGGCTCCTACATATTCTATGAAGATCTTTATCGGTCAAACCGCATAACAACATACATTATTCCCTTTCTCATCGGCATGTTACTTGCCCGAGATTCGATCGTCGGTATCATCATACCTAGTTCAATCTTGTTACCGGCAAGTCTCATTACTCGTTCCGTAATGCATTACCCCGCAACTAACTCATTAGTCACACTGCTTGCAAGGCTTATAGTGATGTGCATTACTGAGAGGGCCCAAAGATACCTCTCCGATACACGGAGTGATAAATCCTAATCTCGATCTATGCCAACTCAACAAGCACCTTCGGAGACACCTGAAGAGCATCTTTATAACCACCCAGTTACGTTGTGATGTTTGATAACACACAAGGTGTTCCTCCATTATTCGGGAGTTTCATAATCTCATAGTCAGAGGAATATGTATAAGTCATGAAGAAAGCAATAGCAATAAAACTAAACAATCATAATGCTAAGCTAACAGATGGGTCTTGTCATCACATCATTCTCTAATGATGTGATCCCGTTCATCAAATGACAACACATGTCTATGGTCAGGAAACTTAACCATCTTTGATTAGCGAGCTAGTCAAGTAGAGGCATACTAGGGACACTTTGTTTGTCTATGTATTCACAAATGTACTAAGTTTCCGGTCAATACAATTCTAGCATGAATAATAAACATTTATCGTGATACAAGGAAATATAAATAACAACTTTATTATTGCCTCTAGGGCATATTTCCTTCATTCTCCCACTTGCACTAGAGTCAATAATCTAGATTACATAGTAATGATTCTAACACCCATGGAGTCTTGGTGCTGATCATGTTTTGCTCATGAGAGATTGATACGTCTCCAACGTATCTATAATTTTTGATTGCTCCAGGCTATTATATTATCTATTTTGGATGTTAATGGGCTTTATTTTACACTTTTATATCATTTTGGGACTAACCTACTAATCGGAGGCCCAGCCCAAATTGTTGTTTTTGTGCCTATTTTAGGGTTTCGAAGAAAAGGAATATCAAACGGAGTCCAAACGGAATGAAACCTTCGGGAACGTAATTTTCTCAACAAACGTGATCCAGGAGACTTGGAGTGGGCGTCAAAAAACAAGGGAGGAAGGCATGAGGCCGCGGGGCGCGCCCTCCACCCTCGTGGGCCCTCCGTTGCTCCACCGACGTACTTCTTCCTCCTATATATGTCCACGTACCCCCAAAAATCCAGGAGCACCACGAAAACCTAATTCCACCGCTGCAACCTTCTGTACCCGAGAGATCCCATCTTGGGGCCTTTTCCGGAGCTCCATCGGAGGGGGCATTGATCACGGAGGGCCTCTACATCAACTCCATGGCCTCTCCGGTGATGTGTGAGTAGTTTACTTCAGACCTTCGGGTCCATAGTTATTACCTAGATTGCTTCTTCTCTCTCTTTGGATCTCAATACAAAGTTCTCCTCGATCTTCTTGGAGATCTATTCGATGTAATCTTCTTTTGTGGTGTGTTTGTCGAGATCCGATGAATTGTGGGTTTATAATCCAGATTATCTATGAACAACATTTGATTCTTCTCTAAATTCTTTTATGTATGATTGGTTTATCTTTGCAAGTCTCTTCGAATTATCAGTTTGGTTTGGCCTACTAGATTGATCTTTCTTGCAATGGGAAAAGTGCTTAGCTTTGGGTTCAATCTTGCGGTGTCCTTTCCCAGTGACAGCAGGGGCAGCAAGCCACGTATTGTATTGTTGCCATCGAGGATTAAAAGATGGGGTTTATATCATATTGCATGACTTTATCCCTCTACATCATGTCATCTTCCTTAAAGCATTACTCTGTTCTTATGAACTTAATACTCTAGATGCATGCTGGATAGCGGTCGATGTGTGGAGTAATAGTAGTAGATGCAGAATCGTTTCGGTCTACTTGTCTTGGACGTGATGCCTATATACATGATCATACCTAGATATTCTCATAACTATGCTCAATTCTATCAATTGTTCAACAGTAATTCGTTTACCCACCGTAATACTTATGCTCTTGAGAGAAGCCACTAGTAAAACCTATGCCCCCCTGGTCTATCTTCCATCATATTAATCTTCCAACACTTAGTTATTTCCTTTTCCATTTATTTTACTTTGCATCTTTATCATAAAAATACCAAAAATATTATCTTATCATATCTATCAGATCTCACTCTCGTAAGTGACCGTGAAGGGCTTGACAACCCCTTTATCACGTTGGTTACGAGGTTCTTATTTGTTTTTGTAAGTGCATGGGACTTGAGCGTGATCTCCTACTGGATTGATACCTTGGTTCTCAAAAACTGAGGGAAATACTTACGCTACTTTGCTGCATCACCCTTTCCTCTTCGAGGGAAAACCAACGTAGTGCTCAAGAGGTAACAAGAAGGATTTCTGGCGTCGTTGCTAGGGAGATCTAACCAATTCAAGACATACCAAGTACCTATCACAAACTCTTATCCCTCGCATTACATTACTTGCCATTTGCCTCTCGTTTTCCTCTCCCCCACTTCACCCTTTCCGTTTTATTCGCCCTCTCCTTCCATTCGCCTCTTTTTCCCTCCTGCCTTCTGCGTGCTTGTTCTTTTTGCAATTTGTTGCCATCATGTCTAAAACTAGGGAGGTTATCGTTGATAAGGATAATAATATGGAAAATTTTGATGCTTTTGATGACCCTCTTGAAAATCCTACTATTTTACACACTAAAAAGTTTCAGATTGGTAGCGGTAATATTATTGGGAAGGGAGTTATCCAAGATTTCTTTACTTGTGCCGGTGCTTTGCCTTATATGGGTAGTTCTATTCTTCATAGAACTAGTAGTCTTACGGATGCTATCGCCATGCTAGTAGTTGAACTTGTAAGGCAATTTATGCACATGCATCCTTGCATATAGAGGATTTTCCTAGAATTTTCTAATATTGAGCATTTTATGTTAAGCATGCCGCTACTATCTTTTTGGCTCATGAGTTCAGATTTATAATAAAATAGGCCAAAGAAATCTTTGCGCACTATATGGTGGACGCTGGCCGTCCTCCCATAAAGGCAATCCTCTTTGATCAAGAGGAAATAATGCATTTTCAATCTTTAGACTATGTTGCTTTTAATGAGAACCTTAGAAAAAAGGTCCCTACCAATGTTCTAGTTGATAGAATTTTCGAACTTAATGATGATTTTGCTATTCTAAATAATGATCTAGGATATTCTCTCAAGTATAGGCTCACGAAGTTTTGTCAAAAGAATGCTTATAATGATGAATTGGTTGTGCAATATGAAGGGCCAAAGGAGGAACCTATACCTCCCAAAATTGATCTTGGGGACTTATGTCCTATTAAATTTAGCCCTTTTGATTACTTTTGCTTGCCTCAAATAAAACTTTCTGCTGAACATAGAGAATATGAAATGAGTTTTCATGATCTATCATACTATTATGGCAATACATAGATCTATTTTCGCTTTTATGCCTAGCTAGGGGCGTTAAACGATAGCGCTTGTTGGGAGGCAACCCAATTTTATTTTTATTCCTTGATTTTTTCTCCTGTTTAGTAATAAATAATTTATCTAGCCTCTGTTTTGGTTGTGTTTTTTGTGTTTAATTAGTGTCTGTGCCAAGTAGAACCGTTGAGAAGACTTGGGGAAAGTCTTCTTGATCTTGCTGTAAAAAAACAGAAACGTTAGCACTCACAAGAATTGCTGCCATTTTTATTTAGAAAGTGCTATTTAGTTAATTCTTTTTTCATATGATTAATAGATAAATTAATCACGTCAATAAATTTATTTTAGAATTTTTGGGGTTCCATAGTTTGCGTTAGCTACAGATTACTACAGACTGTTCTGTTTTTGACAGATTCTGTTTTTCGTGTGTTGTTTGCTTATTTTGATGAATCTATGGCTAGTAAAAGAGTTTATAAACCATAGAGAAGTTGGAATAAAGTAGGTTTAACACCAATATAAATCAAGAATGATTTCACTACAGTACCTTGAAGTGGTGTTTTGTTTTCTTTCGTTAACGGAGCTCACAAGATTTTCTATTTTGAGTTTTGTGTTGTGAAGTTTTCAAGTTTTGGGTAAAGATTTGATGGATTATTGAACGAGGAGCGGCAAGAGCCTAAGATTGGGGATGCCCATGGCACCCCAAGGTAAAATTCAAGGACACCAAAAAGCCTAAGCTTGGGGATGCCCCGGAAGGCATCCCCTCTTTCGTCTTCGTCTATCGGTAACTTTACTTGGAGCTATATTTTTATTCACCACATGATATGTGTTTTGCTTGGAGCGTCTTGTATGATTTGATTATTTGCTTTTTAGTTTACCACAATCATCCTTGCTGTACACACCTTTTGAGAGAGACTCACATGATTTTAAATTTATTAGAATACTCTATGTGCTTCACTTATATCTTTTGAGCTATATAGTTTTTGCTCTAGTGCTTCACTTATATCTTTTAGAGCACGATGGTGGTATTATTTTATAGAAATAATTGATCTCTCATGCTTCACTTATATCATTTTGAGAGTCCTTTAGAACAATATGGCAATAATATAAAAACTTTCATACAAGTGCATTGAATACTATGAGAAGTTTGATACTTGATAATTGTTTTGAGATATGGAGATGGTGATATTAGAGTCATGCTAGTTGAGTAATTGTGAATTTGAGAAATACCTGTGTTAAAGTTTGTGATTCCCGTAGCATGCACGTATGGTGAACCGTTATGTGATGAAGTCGGAGCATGATTTATTTATTGATTGTCTTCCTTATGAGTGGCGGTCGGGGACGAGCGATGGTATTTTCTGTAACACCCTCGATGCGACTATAGCTCCCACGTGTCGAGGCACGACTTAGAGACATAATCGCATTGAAGGCATATGTCGCAAGTTAGGCAATCTTCACAACATCCCATGTAATATGATAATAAAAGGGGAGATAACATAGTTGGCTTACACTCGCCACGTCAATCAAGTACATAAATAACATTACATCATCCAAACACTCATGGCCCGACTACGGCGCCAAAATAAAAGAGAACCCAACATGCGACACGGTCCCAATCACCCCCAACTGGGCACCACTACTGATCATCGGGGAAGGAAACATAGTAACGTTGAGAGTCTTCGTCGAACTCCCACTTGAGCTCGTACGCGTCTCCTGGAGCGGAATCATCAGGCCCTGCATCTGGTGTAATAGTAATCTGTGAGCCACAGGGACTCAGCAATCTCGCACCCTCGCGATCAAGACTATTTAAGCTTATAGGAATGGCAAGGTAAAATATGAGTGGAGCTGCAGCAAGTGACTAGCAAAATATGGTGGCTAACTTATTCGCAAAAGAGAGCGAGAAGAGGAGGCAAAGCGCGAGCGAGAAACTAGAGAGCAACCTACGCAAACATTACTCCAACACCGTGTCCACTTCCCGGACTCCGCCGAGAAGAGGCCATCATGGTAACACACTCAGTTGATTCATTTTAATTAAATTAAGGTTCAAGTTATCTACAACCGGACATTAACAAATTCCCATTTGCCCATAACCGCGGGCACGGCTTTCGAAAGTTCAAATCCCTGCAGGGGAGTCCCAACTTAGCCCATGACAAGCTCTCACGGTCAACGAAGGAATATACCTCCTCCCAAGACGTTCCGATCAGACTCCGTATCTCGGTAACTCAAGACACTTTGACAGGTTAAAACAAGACCAGCAACACCGCCCGAATGTGCCGACAAATCCCGATAGGAGCTGCACATATCTCTTTCTCAGGGCACACTCAGATGAGCAAGATGTCGGGTAGGCCAGCCCAGAGTTGCCCCTGGTAGCCCCCGGACATCGCTCGGTTGGACCAACACTCAGAGGAGCACTGGCCCGGGGGGGGGGTTAAAATAAAGATGACCCTTGAGTCTGCAGAACCCAAGGGAAAGGAAAGGCTAGGTGGCGAATGGTAAAACCAAGGTTGGGCATTGCTGGAAAAGCTTTAATCACGGCGAACTATCAAGGGGTTCCCATTGTAACCCAACCGCGTAAGGAACGCAAAATCCGGGAACATAACACCGATATGACGGAAACTAGGGCGGCAAGAGTGGAACAAAACACTAGGCGAGAGGCCGAGCCTTCCACCCTTTACCAAGTATATAGATGCATTGAGATAACATAGAAATATAATGATATCCCCGACAAGTAAAATATTTGTTCCAACAAGGAACGGCCTCCAATCTTCACCTGCAACTAGCAACGCTATAAGAGGGGCTGAGCAAAGCGGTAACATAGCCAATCAACGGTTTGCTAGGACATTGGTGGGTTAGAGGTTTGACATGGCAATTTGGGAGGCTTGCAAGCAAGTGGTAGGCATCGTAGCAATGGCATAGCAAAAGAGCGAGCAAACTAGCATAGCAAAGATAGTAGTGATTTCGAGGGTATGATCATCTTGCCTACACAGTTGTCAGAGTTGACTGGATCCTCGAAAGCAAACTCAACGGGCTCCTCGTTAGCGAACTCGTCTCCTGGCTCTACCCAAACAAGACAAACAAGCAACAAGGATACAATCAACCACGTGCAAACTCAAACAACACGATGCAAAGATAATATGCTATGCGGGATGCGATGCGGGATGCAAAATGCAAGATATGACAGGAAATGCATGAACCTGGCCTCAACTTGGAATTCCAAGTTTGCCACTGGAAAGATGAGATGAAATCGCTTGAAAACGATATAAAGATCACCGGAAACGGAGTTACGGTTTGGAAATGGCAAGCGATTCAAATATGACACCGGTCTGCAATTTACAGCAAGTAGGCATTTAAATGCAATGAGATGAACATGCTACGGCATTCAAACATGGCATCAAAATACATGGCAGGGAAGCATTCAAGATGCTTAACAAAAGTCTAGCACTGAGCTACGGCCAATTCATCCATTAGGAGGTTCAAACAAGCATGGCAAAAACGTAAATGGTAAAACAGATCTCAGACTTAGTGAAATTAACACTTGTCTGGAATTTCAGATCATATAGCCCTCTTCGGAGCAACAAAACAACATGCTACAGGACCTGAACATGACAAAGAAAGACATGGCATGGAGCTACTCAACAAGATTAACAAAAGTCCCTTAGTGAACTTGAGCCAAAAGGGATCACAAAATATACTAACAAGCACACGAACATAGCAAAACCATAATCAGTTTTCAGACTTAATGAAAACTGGGACATGCTGAAACATAACTCACAAAGGCATGTTTACAAGCTCGATGCACTCACCACGGTGCAAGTCATGGCAAGACAAGCATACATCCCTTAAGAAGGCACAAAATGCAAGCTAGACATGGCAAGAACAATGGCATAGCATGCACGGATCAACTACAATAACATCGGAAAAATCGCAAACAAGTTGACGATCTACCCAGATTCGCAACGAAGCAAAAGTAGAGCTCGATTGACTCAAGCTAGGGTGCTCCATATATGCAAACAAAGACATGGATGGATAGAGAACTACAATATTAACAAAACTCCTTTACTGATCATCCTCAAAAGAGGCTCGGATCACTAGGAAACAACATGAACATATGGCATCATGAACTAAACAATCCCAGGACTTAGTGAAACTACTAAGTCCCTGAAAACAGATTTACCGGGTGCCTCACTTTGCAAGCTTGCACTAAGCACCACACACATCACAAAAATACATGGGTTGCACCTCTGGAAATATGACAAAACCCTTAACAAAACATATGTAGAACTCATCGGCATATCATGCACACAATAATCATGGCAAAAATGACAAAAGTGCTAAACGGAGTAGCAGATCTGATAATTAACTCAAGTAGCCCTCTTCTAACAGCATTTAGGGCATCAAGATGAACTCAAATAAAAATGATGCAATGGAATGAAATAATCTACTCTCTGAGATGAACATTTTGATATGCTATATGCATGAATCGGAGCTACGGATGCAAAGTTACGGAGCCACGAACATGGGCATATGAACTAAAAATACCAGGGACTTAGACGAAATTTTACCACCGGATCTAGGGTTACTGTTCACAGATCTGGATCGGGCACGGAGCACGAGGTTCGTCGGCCGGAGGAGTCGTCGGAGTGGATGCCGGTGGCCGGAGCGGGGCACGACGGGGCGGCGCGGATGCGGCGAGGTGGCGCGGAAGCCGAGGCGGTCTCGGGCGGCGCGAAGAGGTGGCGAGGCGGCGGTGGTGCGAGGCGGGGCGGCACGCCGGAGTGGCAGTGGCGGCGAGCTTGCGCGGCAAGGCGGCCGGCGCGGGCGAGGTCGCCGTGCGGGAGGAGGACGAGGCGGGCGGCGGCGTGGCGCTCTGGCCCGTGCGCGGGCGAGGGCGGGCCGGCCACGGGCCGCAGCGGGCTCCGGCGGCGGGGATGTGGGCGCGCGGCTCGGCGAATGGGAGGCGGACACATGGCGGCGGCGGGGCAGATCCGGACACGTCCGGCTCGGCGCGGACGTTGTCCGGCAGCGGCGGAGATCTTTTTTTTAGGGTTGGACGGGGAGATCCGGATTTGGAAATGGGGGAGGTATATATAGGCATAGAGGGAGCTAGGAGAGTCCAAATGAGGTGCGGTTTTCGGCCACGCGATCGTGATCGAACGCTCTAGGTGATGGAGCAGAGTTAAGTGGGTTTTGGGCCAAAATGGAGGGGTGTTGGGCTGCAACACACACGAAGCCTTTTCGGTCCCTCGATTAACCGTTGGAGTATCAAACGAAGTCCAAATGGTACAAAACTTGACAGGCGGTCTACGGGTAGTAAACCAAGGCCGCTTGGCATGTCTCGGTCCAATCCGGAAATGTTTAATCCCCACACATGAAAGAAAGCTAGAAATGACCACCGGAGGAGAACAAAGCACCGGAATGCAAAACGGACAACGGGAAAAATGCTCGAATGCCTGAGACGAACACGTATGCAAATGCAATGCACATGATGACATGATATGAGATGCATGACAACGACAACAACACACGGAGACAAAACCCGAACCCGAGGAAATAAATATAACTTAACGCCGGAAACGGCAAGAGTTGGAGTACAAATAGGGAAAGTTACATCCGGGGTGTTACATTTTCCTACCAATCTATCTCCCTAGGAGCATGCGCGTAATACTTTGCTTTGATAACTTGTAGATTTTTGCAATAAGTATGTGAGTTCTTTATGACTAATGTTGAGTCCATGGATTATACGCACTCTCACCCTTCCACCATTGCTAGCCTCTCTAGTATCGCGCAACTTTCGCCGGTACCATAAACCCACCATATACCTTCCTCAAAACAGCCACCATACCTACCTATTATGGCATTTCCATAGCCATTCCGAGATATATTGCCATGCAACTTTCCATCGTTCCGTTATTATGACACGCTTCATCATTGTCATATTGCTTGCATGATCATGTAGTTGACATCGTATTTGTGGCAAAGCCACCGTTCATAATTTTCATACATGTCACTCATGCATCATTGCACATCCCGGTACACCGCCAGAGGCATTCACATAGAGTCATATTTTTTTCTAAGTATTGAGTTGTAATTCTTGAGTTGTAAGTAAATAAAGTGTGATGATCATCATTATTAGAGCATTGTCCCAAGTGAGGAAAGGATGATGGAGACTATGATTCCTCCACAAGTCAGGATGAGACTCCGAACGAAAAAAAAGAAAAGAGGCAAAAAGGCCCAAAAAATGACAGAAAAAGAGAGAAGGGACAATCTTACTATCCTTTTTTCCACACTTGTGCTTCAAAGTAGCACCATGATCTTCATGATAGAGAGTCTCCTATGTTATCACTTACATATACTAGTGGGAATTTTTCATTATAGAACTTGGCTTGTATATTCCAATGATGGGCTTGTAACGCCCTCGATGCGGCTATATCTCCCACGTGTCGAAGCACGACTTAGAGGCATAACCGCATTGAAAGCAATGTCGCAAGTGAGGTAATCTTCACACAACCCATGTAATACATAAGGGAAAAAGATACATAGTTGTCTTACAATCGCCACTTCACACAAATACATGAATAAAGCATTACATTCATCCAGATACACTCAAGGTCCGAATATGGAACCAAAATAAAAGAAGACTACCCCAAATGCTACACAGATCCCCGATCGTCCCAACTGGGCTCCACTACTGATCAACTGACAAACGGAACAACATAATGAACGCGATCTTCATCGAGCTCCTCCTTGAGCTCGGTTGCGTCACCTGCACGATATCATCCGCACCTGCAAACTGGTTTTGGAAGTATCTGTGAGTCACGGGGACTCAGCAATCTCACACCCTCGCGATCAAGACTATTTAAGCTTATAGGTAGGGAAAAGTGAAGGAAATATGCCCTAGAGGCAATAATAAAGTTATTATTTATTTCCTTATATCATGATAAATGTTTATTATTCATGCTAGAATTGTATTAACCGGAAACATAATACATGTGTGAATACATAGACAAACAGAGTGTCACTAGTATGCCTCTACTTGACTAGCTCGTTAATCGAAGATGGTTATGTTTCCTAACCACGAACAAAAGAGTTGTTATTTGATTAACGGGATCACATCATTAGAAGAATGATGTGATTGACATGACCCATTCCATTAGCTTAGCACCCGATCGTTTAGTATGTTGCTATTGCTTTCTTCATGACCTATACATGTTCCTATGACTATGAGATTATGCAACTCCCGTTTGCCAGAGGAACACTTTGTGTGCTACCAAACGTCACAACGTAACTGGGTGATTATAAAGGTGCTCTATAGGTGTCTCCAAAGGTACATGTTGGGTTGGCGTATTTCGAGATTAGGATTTGTCACTCCGATTGTCAGAGAGGTATCTCTGGGCCCTCTCGGTAATGCACATCACATAAGCCTTGCAAGCATTGCAACTAATGAGTTAGTTGTGAGATGATGTATTACAGAACGAGTAAAGAGACTTGTCGGTAACGAGATTGAACTAGGTATTGAGATACCGATGATCGAATCTCGGGCAAGTAACATACAAATGACAAAGGGAACAACGTATGTTGTTATGCGGTCTGACCGATAAAGATCTTCGTAGAATATGTAGGAACCAATATGAACATCCAGGTTCCGCTATTGGTTATTGACCGGAGACGTGTCTCAGTCATGTCTACATTGTTCTCGAACCGTAGGGTCCGCACGCTTAACGTTATGATGACAGTTTCATTATGAGTTTATGTATTTTGATGTACCGAAGGTTGTTCGGAGTCCCGGATGTGATCATGGACATGACGAGGAGTCTCGAAATGGTCGAGACATAAAGATCGATATATTGGAAGCCTATATTTGGATATCGGAATCGTTCCGGGTGAAATCGGGATTTTATCGGAGTACCGGGGGGTTACCGGAACCCCCCGGGGGTTATTGGGCCTACATGGGCCCTAAGGGAGAAGAGGAAAGGAGGCAAGAGGTGGCCGCGCGCCCCTCCCCTCCCTAGTCCGAAAAGGACAAGGAGAGGGGGGCAGCGCCCCCCCTTTCCTTTCCCTCTTCCTCCTCTTTCCCACTTCTCCTTCTCCAACTAGGAAAGAAGGGAGTCCTACTCCCGGTGGGAGTAGGACTCCCCCTTGGCGCGCCCTCCTTGGCCGGCCGCCCCCTCCCCTTGGCTCCTTTATATACGGGGGCAGGGGGACACCCTAGAACACACAAGTTGATCTTCGTGATCGTTCCTTAGCCGTGTGCGGTGCCCCCCTCCACCATATTCCACCTCGGTCATATTGTAGCGGTGCTTAGGCGAAGCCCTGCGACGGTTGAACATCAAGATCGTCACCACGCCGTCGTGCTGACGGAACTCCTCCCCGAAGCTTTGCTGGATCGGAGCCCGGGGAGCATCATCGAGCTGAACGTGTGCCAAGAACTCGGAGGTGCCGGAGTAACGGTGCTTGGATCGGTTGGACCGGGAAGACGTACGACTACTTCCTCTACGTTGCGTCAACGCTTCCGCTTCGGTCTACGAGGGTACGTAGACAACACTCTCCCCTCTCGTTGCTATGCATCACCATGATCTTGCGTGTGCATAGGAATTTTTTTGAAATTACTACGTTCCCCAACAGTGGCATCCGAGCCTAGGTTTTATGCGTTGATGTTGTGCACGAGTAGAACACAAGTGAGTTGTGGGCGATATAAGTCATACTGCTTACCAGCATGTCATACTTTGGTTCAGCGGTATTGTTGTATGAAGCGGCCCGGACCGACATTACGCGTACGCTTACGCGGGACTGGTTCTACCGACGTGCTTTGCACATAGGTGGCTGGCGGGTGTCAGTTTCTCCAACTTTAGTTGAACCGAGTGTGGCTACGCCCGGTCCTTGCGAAGGTTAAAACATCACCAACTTGACAAACTATCGTTGTGGTTTTGATGCGTAGGTAAGATTGGTTCTTGCTTAAGCCCGTAGCAGCCACGTAAAACTTGCAACAAACAAAGTAGAGGACGTCTAACTTGTTTTTGCAGGGCATGTTGTGATGTGATATGGTCAAGGCATGATGCTAAATTTTATTGTATGAGATGATCATGTTTTGTAACCAAGTTATCGGCAACTGGCAGGAGCCATATGGTTGTCGCTTTATTGTATGCAATGCAATCGCCCTATAATGCTTTACTTTATCACTAAGCGGTAGCGATAGTCATAGAAGCATAAGATTGGCGAGGCGACAACGATGCTACGATGGAGATCAAGGTGTCGCGCCGGTGACGATGGTGATCATGATGGTGCTTCGGAGATGGAGATCACAAGCACAAGATGATGATGGCCATATCATATCACTTATATTGATTGCATGTGATGTTTATCTTTTATGCATCTTATCTTGCTTTGATTGACGGTAGCATTATAAGATGATCTCTCACTAAATTTCAAGATAAAAAGTGTTCTCCCTGAGTATGCACCGTTGCCAAAGTTCGTCGTGCCCAGACACCACGTGATGATCGGGTGTGATAAGCTCTACGTCCATCTACAATGGGTGCAAGCCAGTTTTGCACACGCAGAATACTCAGGTTAAACTTGATGAGCCTAGCATATACAGATATGGCCTCGGAACACGGAGACCGAAAGGTCGAACGTGAATCATATAGTAGATATGATCAACATAGTGATGTTCACCATTGAAAACTACTCCATCTCACGTGATGATCGGACATGGTTTAGTTGATTTGGATCACGTGATCACTTAGATGATTAGAGGGATGTCTATCTAAGTGGGAGTTCTTAAGTAATATGATTAATTGAACTTTAATTTATCATGAACTTAGTCCTGGTAGTATTAGCATATCTATGTTGTAGATTAATAGCTCACGTTGTTGCTTTCATATGTTTATTTTGATATGTCCCTAGAGAAAATTGTGTTGAAAGATGTTAGTAGCAATGATGCGGATTGGATCCGTGATCTGAGGTTTATCCTCATTGATGCACAGAAGAATTATGTCCTTGATGCATCGCTAGGTGATAGACCTATTGCAGGAGCAGATGTAGACGTTATGAACGTTTGGCTAGCTCAATATGATGACTACTTGATAGTTTAGTGCACCATGCTTAACGGCTTAGAATCGGGACTTCAAAGACGTTTTGAACGTCATGGACCATATGAGATGTTCCAGGAGTTGAAGTTAATATTTCAAGAAAATACCCGAGTTGAGAGATATGAAGTCTCCAACAAGTTCTATAGCTAAAAGATGGAGGAGAATTGCTCAACTAGTGAGCATGTGCTCAGATTGTCTGGGTACTACAATTGCTTGAATCAAGTGGGAGTTAATCTTCCAGATAAAATAGTGATTGACAGAATTCTCTAGTCACCATCACCAAGTTAGTAGAACTTCGTGATGAACTATGATATGCAAGGGATAACGGAAACGATTCCCAAGCTCTTCATAATGCTGAAATTGACGAAGGTAGAAATCGAGAAAAACATCAAGTGTTGATGGTTGACAAGATCACTAGTTTCAAGAAAAAGGGCAAAGGGAAGAAGAAGGGGAACTTCAAGAAGAACAGCAAGCAAGTTGCTGCTCAGGAGAAGAAACCCAAGTCTGGACCTAAGCCTGAAACTGAGTGCTTCTACTGCAAAGGGACCGGTCACTGGAAGCGGAACTATCCCAAGTGATTGGCGGATAAGAAGGATGGCAAAGTGAACATAAGTATATTTGATATACATGTTATTGATGTGTACTTTACTAGTGTTTATAGCAACCCCTCAGTATTTGATACTAGTTCAGTTGCTAAGATTAGTAACTCGAAACGGGAGTTGCAGAATAAACAGAGACTAGTTAAGGGTGAAGTGACGATGTGTGTTGGAAGTGGTTCCAAGATTGATATGATCATCATCGCACACTCCCTATACTTTTGGGATTAGTGTTGAACCTAAATAAGTATTATTTGGTGTTTGCGTTGAGCATGAATATGATTTGAACATGTTTATTGCAATACGGTTATTCATTTAAGTAAGAGAATAAATTGTTGTTCTGTTTACATGAATAAAACCTTATATGGTTACACACCCAATGAAAATGGTTCGTTGGATCTCGATCATAGTGATACACATATTCATAATATTGAAACCAAAAGATGCAAAGTTAATAATGATGGTGCAATTTATTTGTGGCACTGCCGTTTAGGTCATATTGGTGTAAAGCGCATGAAGAAAATCCATACTGATGGGCTTTGGAATCACTTGATTATGAATCAGTTGATGCTTGTGAACCATGCCTCATGGGCAAGATGACTAAGACTCCGTCCTCCAGTACAATGGAGCGAGCAACATATTTGTTGGAATTCATACATACTGATGTATGTGGTCCGATGAATATTTAGGCTCGTGGCAGGTATCATTATTTTCTGATCTTCACAGATGATTTGAGCAGATATGAGTATATCTACTTGATGAAACACAAGTCTGAAACATTTGAAAAGTTCAAAGAATTTCAGAGTGAAGTGGAGAATCATCGTAACAAAAATGAAAGTTTCTACGATATGATCGCAAAAGTAAAATATTTGAGTTACGAGTTTGGCCTTCAATTAAAAACAATGTGAAATAGTTTCACTACTCACGCCACCTAGAACACCACAGCATAATGGTGTGTCCGAACGTCATAACAGTACTTTATTAGATATGGTGCGATCTATGACGTCTCTTACGATATACCAATATCGTTTTGGGGTTATGCATTAAAGACAACTGCATTCACGTTTAAAAGGGCACCATCTAAGTCCGTTGAGACGACACAATCTGAACTGTGGTTTGGCAAGAAACCAAAGTTGTCGTTTCTTAAAGTTTGAGGTTGCAATGCTTATGTGAAAATGTTTCAACCTGATAAGCTCAAACCCAAATCGGAGAAATGTGTCTTCATAGGATACCCAAAGGAGACTGTTGGGTACACCTTCTATCATAGATCCGAAGGCAAGATATTCGTTGCTAAAAATGGATCCTTTCTAGAGAAGGAGTTTCTCTCGAAAGAAGTGAGTGGGAGGAAAGTAGAACTTGATGAGGTAACTGTACCTGCTCCCTTATTGGAAAGTAGTACATCACAGAAACCAGTTTCTGTGACACCTAAACCAATTAGTGAGGAAGTTAATGATGATGATCATAGAACTTCAGATCAAGTTGCTACTGGACCTCGTAGATCAAACAGAGTAAGATTCGCACCAGAGTGGTACGGTAATCCTGTTCTGGAAGTCATGCTACTAGATCATGATGAACCTACGAACTATGAAGAAGCGATGGTGAGCCCAGATTTCGTGAAATGGCTTGAGGCCATGAAATCTGAGATGAGATCCATGTATGAGAACAAAGTATGGACTTTGATTGACTTGCCCAATGATCGGCGAGCCATTGAGATTAAATGGATCTTCAAGAGGAAGACGGACGCTGATAGTAGTGTTACTATCTACAAAGCTAGAATTGTCGCAAAAAGGTTTTCGACAAGTTCAAGGTGTTGACTACGATGAGAGTTTCTCACTCGTATCTGTGCTTAAGTCTGTCCGAATCATGTTAGCAGTTGCCGCATTTTATGAAATCCGTCAAATGGATGTCAAAACTGCATTCCTGAATGGATTTCTGGAAGAAGAGTTGTATATGATGCAGCCGGAAGGTTTTGTCGATCCAAAAGGAGCTAACAAAGTGTGCAAGCTCCAGCGATCCATTTATGGACTGGTGCAAGCCTCTTGAAGTTGGAATAAATGCTTTGATAGTATGATCAAAGCATATAGTTTTATACAGACTTGCGGTGAAGCCTGTATTTACAAGAAAGTGAGTGGGAACACTACAGCATTTTTGATAAGTATATGTGAATGACATATTGTTGATCGGAAATAATGTAGAATTATTCTGCAAAGCATAAAGGAGTGTTTTGAAAGAAGTTTTTCAAAGAAAGACCTCGGTGAAGCTGCTTGCATATTAAGCATCAAGATCTATAGAGATAGATCAAGACGCTTGATAAGTTTTTTCAATGAGTACATACCTTGACAATATTTTGAAGTAGTTCAACAATGGAACAGTCAAAGAAAGAGTTCTTGGCTGTGTTATAATGTGTGAAATTGAGTAAGACTCAAAGCCCGACCATGGCAGAAGATAGAAAGAGAATAAAAGTCATTCCCTATGCCTCAGCCATAGGTTCTATAAAGTATGCCATGCTGTGTACCAGGTCTATTGTATACCCTACACTGTGTGAAGCAAGGGAGTACAATAGTGATCTAAGAGTAGATTACTGGACAGCGGTCAAAATTATCCTTAGTGGAATAAGGAAATATTTCTCAATTATGGAGGTGACAAAAGGTTCGTCATAAAAAGTTACGTCGATGCAAGTTTTGACACATATCTGGATGACTCTAAGTCTCGATCTAGATACATATTGAAAGTGGGAGCAATTAGCTAGAGTAGCTCCGTGCAGAGCATTGTAGACATAGAATTCGCAAAATACTTACGGATCTGTATGTGACAGACCCGTTGACTGATATTATCTCACAAGCAAAACATGATCACACCTTAGTACTCTTTGGGTGTTAATCACATAAACGATGTGAACTAGATAATTGACTCTAGTAAACCCTTTGGGTATAGGTCACATGACGATGTGAACTATGGGTGTTAATCACATGGTGATGTGAACTATTAGTGTTGAATCACATGGCGATGTGAACTAGATTATTGACTCTAGTGCAAGTGGGAGACTGAAGGAAATATGCCCTAGAGGCAATAATAAAGTTATTATTTATTTCCTTATATCATGATAAATGTTTATTATTCATGCTAGAATTGTATTAACCGGAAACATAATACATGTGTGAATACATAGACAAACAGAGTGTCACTAGTATGCCTCTACTTGACTAGCTCGTTAATCGAAGATGGTTATGTTTCCTAACCATGAACAAAAGAGTTGTTATTTGATTAATGGGATCACATCATTAGAAGAATGATGTGATTGACATGACCCATTCCATTAGCTTAGCACCCGATCGTTTAGTATGTTGCTATTGCTTTCTTCATGACTTATACATGTTCCTATGACTATGAGATTATGCAACTCCCGTTTGCCGGAGGAACACTTTGTGTGCTACCAAACGTCACAACGTAACTGGGTGATTATAAAGGTGCTCTACAGTTGTCTCCAAAGGTACATGTTGGGTTGGCGTATTTCGAGATTAGGATTTGTCACTCCGATTGTCGGAGAGGTATCTCTGGGCCCTCTCGGTAATGCACATCACATAAGCCTTGCAAGCATTGCAACTAATGAGTTAGTTGTGAGATGATGTATTACGGAACGAGTAAAGAGACTTATCGGTAACGAGATTGAACTAGGTATTGAGATACCGACGATCGAATCTCGGGCAAGTAACATACCGATGACAAAGGGAACAACGTATGTTGTTATGCGGTCTGACCGATAAAGATCTTCGTAGAATATGTAGGAACCAATATGAGCATCCAGGTTCCGCTATTGGTTATTGACCGGAGACGTGTCTCGGTCATGTCTACATTGTTCTCGAACCGTAGGGTCCGCACGCTTAACGTTACGATGACAGTTTCATTATGAGTTTATGTATTTTGATGTACCGAAGGTTGTTCGGAGTCCCGGATGTGATCATGGACATGACGAGGAGTCTCGAAATGGTCGAGACATAAAGATCGATATATTGGAAGCCTATATTTGGATATCGGAATCGTTTCGGGTGAAATCGGGATTTTACCGGAGTACCGGAGGGTTACCGGAACCCTCCCGGGGGTTATTGGGCCTACATGGGCCCTAAGGGTGAAGAGGAAAGGAGGCAAGAGGTGGCCGCGCGCCCCTCCCCTCCCTAGTCCAAAAAGGACAAGGAGAGGGGGGCGGCGCCCCCCCTTTCCTTTCCCTCTTCCTCCTCTTTCCCACTTCTCCTTCTCCAACTAGGAAAGAAGGGAGTCCTACTCCACCGGGAGTAGGACTCCCCCTTGGCGCGCCCTCCTTGGCCGGCCGCCCCCTCCCCTTGGCTCCTTTATATACGGGGGCAGGGGGCACCCTAGAACACACAAGTTGATCTTCATGATCGTTCCTTAGCCGTGTGCGGTGCCCCCCTCCACCATATTCCACCTCGGTCATATTGTAGCGGTGCTTAGGCGAAGCCCTGCGACGGTTGAACATCAAGATCGTCACCACGCTGTCGTGCTGACGGAACTCCTCCCCGAAGCTTTGCTGGATCGGAGCCCGGGGAGCGTCATCGAGCTGAACGTGTGCCAAGAACTCGGAGGTGCCGGAGTAACGGTGCTTGGATCGGTTGGACCGGGAAGACGTATGACTACTTCCTCTACATTACGTCAACGCTTCCGCTTCGGTTTACGAGGGTACGTAGACAACACTCTCCCCTCTCGTTGCTATGCATCACCATGATCTTGCGTGTGCGTAGGATTTTTTTTGAAATTACTACGTTCCCCAACAAAAAGGTATATGAGGTGGAGCTGCAGCAAGCACTAGCATATATGGTGGCTAACATACGCAAAAGAGAGCGAGAAGAGAAGTCCAAGCACGGTCGAGAATCTATGATCAATAAGTGATCCTAGAACAACCTACGTCAAGCATTACTCCAACACCGTGTTCACTTCCCTGACTCCGCCGAGAAGAGACCATCACGGTTACACACGCGGTTGATGCATTTTAATTAAGTTAAGTTTCAGGTTTTCTACAACCGGACATTAACAAATTCCCATCTGCCCATAACCGCGGGCACGGCTTTCGAAAGTTCAAATCCTGGTAGGGGTGTCCCAACTTAGCCCATCACAAGCTCTCACGATCAACGAAGGATATTCCTTCTCCCAAGATAATCCGATCAGACTTGGAATCCGGGTTACAAGACATTTCGACAATGGTAAAACAAGACCAGCAAGACCACCCGCTGTGCCGACAAATCCCGATAGGAGCTGCACATATCTCGTTCTCTGGGCACACCGGATAAGCTAAGCGTACGGGAGCCAACGTAACCCAAGTTGCCAAGGGACGGCCCCGCACGGTGCTCTGGGTTGGACCAACACTTAGACAAGCACTTGCCCGGGGGTTTAAAATAAAGATGACTCTCGGGATGCGCGACTCCCAAGGGAAAAACGCTAGGTGGCGAATGGTAAAACCAAGGCTGGGCCTTGCTGGAGGAGTTTTATTCAAAGCGAACTATCAAGGGGTTCCCATTATAACCCAACCGTGTAAGGAACGCAAAATCCGGGAACATAACACCGATATGACGGAAACTAGGGCGGCAAGAGTGGAACAAAACACCAGGCATAAGGCCGAGCCTTCCACCCTTTACCAAGTATATAGATGCATTAGTTAAATAAGAGATATTGTGATATCCCAACAAAATATCCATGTTCCAACAAGGAACAAACTCCAATCTTCACCTGCAACTAACAATGCTATAAGAGGGGCTGAGCAAAACGGTAACATAGCCAAACAACGGTTTGCTAGGACAAGGTGGGTTAGAGGCTGAACATGGCAATATGGGAGGCATGATATAGCAAGTGGTAGGTATCGCAGCATAGGCATAGCAAAAGAGCGAGCAACTAGCAAGCAAAGATAGAAGTGATTTCGAGGGTATGGTCATCTTGCCTGAGATCCCGCAAGGAAGAAGAACGAGTCCATGAAGAAGACAAACGGACGTAGACGAACGGATCCTCACAAATGCGATGTTATCGGAACTAACCCAAAGAAGCAACACCGGAAAGAAGCAAACAACATAGTAAACAATCATCACATAAGCATGGCACGATGCGCAAACAAGTATGATGCATGTCCAGTTTAATGAAGCATGGCATGGCAAAATGCACAGACAATACTACAAATTAAGTGGAGCTCAACATGAAACTCCGTTGCATATTGACGAAACACCACATGACTTATTTAGTTCGATCTTGTTTATGTACTCAACAATATTAAATGTTGTTAAACATGGCAAGAGGGTGAAGCACAACAAAACTACCTATCTAGGCAAGTTTAAATGAGGCTGGAAATAACAACAACAATTCCGAAAAATCCTCATATGCATATATTAGGTTTGGTACTGTTCTGCCCTAAACCATATTTTATAGTTGTTAAACATGCAAAGTGATGCCACCATGTTAAACTAGGCATTTTTCCACCCCAAATACACATAAAGTTTATTAAGTTCAGAGCTACGGTTAATTAGTTATGAATTAAAGCATTTTAACATGACATAGGAGCAAATTTAATCAAACAGTATTTAAACATTTTAAACATAGATGGAAGTGGCAAATTATTAATCTACACAAAATTCTAAGCAAGTTCCATATATTAAGTTTTTACATATGATGCACCGTTTGTGAGTAATGAAATACATGAAGTTTAGGGACCTTTCTGCAAAACTGTAATTCACAATAGAATCTAAATTCGCACAAACTGGAAAAAAACACTACTGGGCTGAAATCTGGGACAAGCCCAACAATGCACAGGGGCTAGAGGGGGGTTTCTCACATCGGGCTTGGCCCGGTTGGTGCTGGGCTGGATGAGGCAGGCGGCTGGGCCAGATCTGTGGGCTGCAGCTGGCAGGCCGTGGTGCTGGGCTCGTCCCGCTCCTCGATCCCGCCTGGATCGAGCGAGTCAGGGGCGGCGCTGCGACCGTACATGCGCAGGGGAGGAGCAGGGGACAGGCCTGGCCGGAGAGGGACCGACGGCGCGACACGAGGGGACGCGAGCTCCATGACAGAGGGAGCGAGACGGCCTGATGGGAGGCTATTCCGGCGAGGGAGTGCAGCGGCTGCTACTGTTGTCTGAAGAAAAGAGAGAGAGAGAGGTTCAGAGAAGGAACAGGGGAAGGAAGCAGAGAGAGACGGCGGGCAAGGGACTCCGGTGGGACGCCATGGCGGACTCCAACGACTTGGCGGGGCAATGCACTTGGACGGTGGAGCCTGGGCGCGGCGGCGTGTACGGAGAGGAGGCCGCGACGAGGCACGACGGCGCAAGCACGGGAAACCGAGGTCGAGCAGGGGTCCATAGCGCGCGGGGGGTCCCTGGTGGAACCGGATCCTCTAACATTGAGAAGGAATGTCACCGTGCTACAGTGTTAGGCTAGTGTAAAATGAAGAAGGAAAGTTAGGGACCGTTAGTAGATAATTAATAGGTTGTTTAATGTTGGTATTTACTATAGATATAAATAATTTAAATTTAATTTTATTTCATCATCAATTTGTTTGCATATAATTACTATAAATATATACGGTAGATCATCAAATTGAAAATTAATTTAAATCATTTTAGACATAATCATATGAATAGAAAGAAGGAAAGTTAGAGTATTGTAGCTTCTCTAACATTCCTTCTTAATGTTAGAGGATTCGGTTCCGGCGCGGGTTGGCTGGAGGATCGGGGTGGATCCCGATGGAGATTTGGGAGATAAGTGCGGCGGCGGCAGGGACAAGTCCCTAGATTTTAGGGTTAGACTAGAATATATAGCGAGTGGAACATTTGGGTAGGGACTATTAGGACCCTCCAATCGCAATCAGACGGTCAGGAAAAATATGCTAGGGATCCCAAATAAGAAAACGGAGACGTTTTGTAGATGTTTGGGGATGATCCGGATCCAACGGTGACGACTGCCCGGGTCGGGTCCGGGGAAGTTTCGGACGCGCACGTCAGGGGGTCGATGCACCATGCAAGGAGGGGTTTCGGGGTCTGGCGGTAGATAGCGGATTGTGCAAAAAGCTTCAGACTAAGAGAAGAGAAGAGGGAGAGACCCGACGACTGTTTCCGGAGACCGAAAACGTCCGACGTGTGCCCGACTATAATGCCGCTATAGTATAACAGTTGGGCTATCAGACGATCTCCGAATGCGATGACACTTGACAGGCAGTCTATCTACACTATAATAAGACCTGTTGGGAACGTAGTAATTTCAAAAAATATCCTATGCACACGCAAGATCATGGTGATGCATAGCAACGAGAGGGGAGAGTGTGATCTACGTACCCTTGTAGACCGACAGCGGAAGCGTTAGCACAACGCGGTTGATGTAGTCGTACGTCTTCATGGCCCGACCGATCAAGCACCGAAACTACGACACCTCCGAGTTTTAGCACACGTTCAGCTCGATGACAATCCCCGGACTCCAATCCAGCAAAGTGTCGGGGAAGAGTTCCATCAGCATGACGGTGTGGTGACGATCTTGATGTACTACCGTCGCAGGGCTTCGCCTAAGCACCGCAAGAATATTATCGAGGATTATGGTGGAAGGGGGCACCGCACACGGTTAAGAATATGATCACGTGGATCAACTTGTGTGTCTAGGGGTGCCCCCTGCCCCCATATATAAAGGAGCAAGGGGAGGAGGCTGGCCGGCCCCTATGGCGCGCCAAGGAGTCCTCCTCCTCCTAGTAGGAGTAGGACTCCTACTAGGAGGGGGAAAGAAGTGGGGAGGGAGAAGGAAAGGGGGGCGCCGCCCCCCCTCTCCTAGTCCAATTCGGACCAGGGGGGAGGAGGCGCGCGACCCACCTTTGGCTGCCCCTCTCTCTCTCCACTAAGGCCCATATGGCCCATTGCTTCTCCGGGGGGGGGGGGGGGTTCGGTAACCCTCCGGCTCTTCGGTTTTCTCCGAAATCACCCGGAACACTTCCGGTGTCCGAATATAGCCGTCCAATATATCAATATTTATGTCTCGACCATTTCGAGACTCCTCATCATGTCCGTGATCACATCTGGGACTCCAAACTAACTTCGGTACATCAAAACTCATAAACTCATAATATAACTGTCATCGAAACCTTAAGCGTGCGGACCCTACGGGTTTGAGAACAATGTAGACATGACCGAGACACGTATCCAGTCAATAACCAATAGCGGAACCTGGATGCTCATATTGGCTCCTACATATTCTACGAAGATCTTTATCGGTCAGACCGCATAACAACATACGTTGTTCCCTTTGTCATCGGTATGTTACTTGCCCGGGATTCGATCATCGGTATCTCAATACCTAGCTCAATCTTGTTACCGGCAAGTCTATTTACTCGTTCTGTAATGCATCATCCCATAACTAACTCATTAGTCACATTGCTTGCAAGGCTTATAGTGATGTGCATTACCGAGAGGGCCTAGAGATACCTCTCCAACAATTGGAGTGACAAATCCTAATCTCAAAATACGCCAACCCAACATTCACCTTTGGAGACACCTGTAGAGCTCCTTTATAATCACCCAGTTACGTTGTGACGTTTGGTAGCACACAAAGTGTTCCTCCGGTAAACGGGAGTTGCATAATCTCATAGTCATAGGAACATGTATAAGTCATGAAGAAAGCAATAGCAACATACTAAACGATCGGTTGCTAAGCTAATGGAATGGGTCATGTCAATCACATCATTCTCCTAATGATGTGATCCCATTAATCAAATGACAACACATGTCTATGGTTAGGAAACATAACCATCTTCGATTAACGAGCTAGTCAAGTAGAGGCATACTAGTGACACTTTGTTTGTCTATGTATTCACACATGTATTATGTTTCCAGTTAATACAGTTCTAGCATGAATAATAAACATTTATCATGAAATAAGGAAATAAATAATAACTTTATTATTGCCTCTAGGGCATATTTTCTTCAGTCTCCCACTTGCACTAGAGTCAATAATCTAGATTACATAGTAATGATTCTAACACCCATGGAGCCTTGGTGCTGATCATGTTTTGCTCGTGGAAGAGGCTTAGTCAACGGGTCTGCAACATTCAGATCCGTATGTATCTTGCAAATCTCTATGTCTCCCACCTGGACTAGATCCCGGATGGAGTTGAAGCGTCTCTTGATGTCCTTGGTTCTCTTGTGAAATCTGGATTCCTTTGCCAAGGAAATTGCACCAGTATTATCACAAAAGATTTTCATTGGACCCGATGCACTAGGTATGACACCTAGATCGGATATGAACTCCTTCATCCAGACTCCTTCGTTTGCTGCTTCCGAAGCAGCTATGTACTCCGCTTCACATGTAGATCCTGCCACAACGCTTTGTTTAGAACTGCACCAACTGACAGCTCCACCGTTTAATGTAAACACGTATCCAGTTTGCGATTTAGAATCGTCCGGATCAGTGTCAAAGCTTGCATCAACGTAACCATTTACGATGAGCTCTTTGTCACCTCCATATATGAGAAACATATCCTTAGTCCTTTTCAGGTATTTCAGGATGTTCTTGACCGCTGTCCAGTGATCCACTCCTGGATTATTTTGGTACCTCCCTACTAGACTTATAGCAAGACACACATCAGGTCTGGTACACAGCATTGCATACATGATAGAGCCTATGGCTGAAGCATAGGGAACATCTTTCATTTTCTCTCTATCTTCTGCATTGGTCGGACTTTGAGTCTTACTCAATTTCACACCTTGTAACACAGGCAAGAATCCTTTCTTTGCTTGATCCATTTTGAACTTTTTCAAAACTTTGTCAAGGTATGTGCTTTGTGAAAGTCCAATTAAGCGTCTCGATCTGTCTCTATAGGTCTTGATGCCCAATATGTAGGCAGCTTCACCGAGGTCTTTCATCAAAAAACTTTTATTCAAGTATCCCTTTATGCTATCCAGAAATTCTATATTATTTCCGATTAGTAATATGTCATCTACATATAATATCAGGAATGCTACAGAGATCCCACTCACTTTCTTGTAAATACAGGCTTCTCCAAAAGTATGTATAAAACCAAATGCTTTGATCACACTATCAAAGCGTTTATTCCAACTCAGAGAGGCTTGCACCAGTCCATAAATGGATCGCTGGAGCTTGCACACTTTGTTAGCTCCCTTTGGATCGACAAAACTTTCCGGTTGCATCATATACAACTCTTCTTGCAGAAATCCATTCAGGAATGCAGTTTTGACATCCATTTGCCAAATTTCATAATCATAAAATGCGGCAATTGCTAACATGATTCGGACAGACTTAAGCATCGCTACGGGTGAGAAGGTCTCATCGTAGTCAATCCCTTGAACTTGCCGAAAACCTTTTGCGACAAGTCGAGCTTTGTAGACAGTAACATTACCGTCAGCGTCAGTTTTCTTCTTGAAGATCCATTTATTCTCAATTGCTTGCCGATCATTGGGAAAGTCAACCAAAGTCCATACTTTGTTCTCATACATGGATCCCATCTCAGATTTCATGGCTTCAAGCCATTTTGCGGAATCTGGGCTCACCATCGCTTCTTCATAGTTCATAGGTTCATCATGATCTAGTAGCATGACTTCCAGAACAGGATTACCGTACCACTCTGGCGCGGATCTTACTCTGGTTGATCTACGAGGTTCAGTAGTATCTTGTTCTGAAGTTTCATGATCATTATCATTAGCTTCCTCACTAATTGGTGTAGGTGTCACAGAAACTGGTTTCTGTGATGTACTACTTTCCAATAAGGGAGCAGGTATAGTTACCTCGTCAAGTTCTACTTTCCTCCCACTCACTTCTTTCGAGAGAAACTCCTTCTCTAGAAAGTTCCCGAATTTAGCAACAAAAGTTTTTCCTTCGGATCTGTGATAGAAGGTGTATCCAATTGTTTCCTTTGGATATCCTATGAAGACACATTTCTCCGATTTGGGTTCGAGCTTATCAGGTTGAAGCTTTTTCACATAAGCATCGCAACCCCAAACTTTCAGAAACGACAACTTTGGTTTCTTGCCAAACCACAGTTCATAAGGCGTCGTCTCGACGGATTTTGATGGTGCCCTATTTAACGTGAATGCGACCGTCTCTAGAGCATATCCCCAAAATGATAGCCGTAAATCAGTAAGAGACATCATAGATCGCACCATATCTAGTAAAGTACGATTACGATGTTCGGACACACCATTACGCTGTGGTGTTCCGGGTGGCGTGAGCTGCGAAACTATTCCACATTGTTTCAAATGTACACCAAACTCGTAACTCAAATATTCTCCTCCGCGATCAGATCGTAGGAATTTTATTTTCTTGTTACGATGATTTTCAACTTCACTCTGAAATTCTTTGAACTTTTCAAACGTTTCAGACTTATGTTTCATTAAGTAGATATACCCATATCTGCTCAAGTCATCTGTGAAGGTGAGAAAATAATGATATCCGCCACGAGCCTCAACATTCATTGGACCACATACATCTGTATGTATGATTTCCAACAAATCTGTTGCTCTCTCCATAGTACCGGAGAATGGTGTTTTTGTCATCTTACCCATAAGGCACGGTTCGCAAGTACCAAGTGATTCATAATCAAGTGGTTCCAAAAGCCCATCAGTATGGAGTTTCTTCATGCGCTTTACACCGATATGACCCAAACGGCAGTGCCACAAATAAGTTGCACTATCATTATCAACTCTGCATCTTTTGGTTTCAACATTATGAATATGTGTGTCACTACTATCGAGATTTAATAAGAATAGACCACTCTTTAAGGGTGCATGACCATAAAAGATATTACTCATATAAATAGAACAACCATTATTCTCTGATTTAAATGAATAACCGTCTCACATCAAACAAGATCCAGATATAATGTTCATGCTTAACGCTGGCACCAAATAACAATTATTTAGGTCTAATACTAATCCCGAAGGTAGATGTAGAGGTAGCGTGCCGACTGCGATCACATCGACTTTGGAACCATTTCCCACGTGCATCGTCACCTCGTCCATAGCCAATCTTCGCTTAATCCGTAGTCCCTGTTTTGAGTTGCAAATGTTAGCAACTGAACCAGTATCAAATACCCAGGTGCTACTGCGAGCATTAGTAAGGTACACATCAATAGCATGTATATCACATATACCTTTGTTCACCTTGCCATCCTTCTTATCCGCCAAATACTTGGGGCAGTTCCGCTTCCAGTGACCAGTCTGCTTGCAGTAGAAGCACTCAGTTTCAGGCTTAGGTCCAGGTTTGGGTTTCTTCTCTTGAGTAGCAATTTGCTTGCTGTTCTTTTTGAAGTTCCCCTTCTTCCTCCCTTTGCCCTTTTTCTTGAAACTAGTGGTCTTGTTGACCATCAACACTTGATGCTCCTTCTTAATTTCTACCTCCGCAGCTTCCAGCATTGCGAAGAGCTCGGGAATAGTCTTATTCATCCCTTGCTTATTATAGTTCATCACGAAGCTCTTGTAGCTTGGTGGCAGTGATTGGAGAAATCTGTCAATAACGCAATCATCTGGAAGATTAACTCCCAATTGAATCAAGTGATTATTATACCCAGACATTTTGAGTATATGCTCACTGACAGAACTGTTCTCCTGCATCTTGCAGCTATAGAACTTATTGGAGACTTCATATCTCTCAATCCGGGCATTTGCTTGAAATATTAACTTCAACTCCTGGAACATCTCATATGCTCCATGACGTTCAAAACGTCGTTGAAGTCCCGATTCTAAGCGGTAAAGCATGGCACACTGAATTATCGAGTAGTCATCAGCTTTGCTCTGCCAGACGTTCATAACATCTGGTGTTGCTCCAGCAGCAGGCCTGGCACCCAGCGGTGCTTCCAGGACGTAATTCTTCTGTGCAGAAAAAAAGGATAATCCTCAAGTTACGGACCCAGTCCGTGTAATTGCTACCATCATCTTTCAACTTTGCTTTCTCAAGGAACACATTAAAATTCAATGGAACAACAGCACGGGCCATCTATCTACAATCAAACATAAACAAGCAAGATACTATCAAGTACTAAGTTCATGATAAATTTAGGTTCAATTAATCATATTACTAAAGAACTCCCACTTAGATAGACATCCCTCTAATCCTCTAAGTGATTACGTGATCCAAATCAACTAAACCATGTCCGATCATCACATGAGATGGAGTAGTTTCATTGGTGAACATCGTTATGTTGATCATATCTACTATATGATTCACGCTCGACCTTTCGGTCTCTGTGTTCCGAGGCCATATCTGTATATGCTTGGCTCGTCAAGTATAACCTGAGTATTCTGCGTGTGCAACTGTTTTGCACCCGTTGTATTTGAACATAGAGCCTATCACACCCGATCATCACGTGGTGTCTCAGCACGAACAACTTTCGCAACGGTGCATACTCAGGGAGAACACTTCTTGATAATTAGTGAGAGATCATCTTAAAATGCTACCGTCAATCAAAGCAAGATAAGATGCATAAAAGATAAACATCACATGCAATCAATATAAGTGATATGATATGGCCATCATCATCTTGTGCTTGCGATCTCCATCTTCGAAGCACCGTCATGATCACCATCGTCACCGGCGCGACACCTTGATCACCATCGTAGCATCGTTGTCGTCTCGCCAATCTTATGCTTCCACTACTATCGCTACCGCTTAGTGATAAAGTAAAGCATTACAGCGCAATTGCATTGCATACAATAAAGCGACAACCATATGGCTCCTGCCAGTTGCCGATAACTTGGTTACAAAACATGATCATCTTATACAATAAAATTTAGCATCATGTCTTGACCATATCACATCACAACATGCCCTGCAAAAACAAGTTAGACGTCCTCTACTTTGTTGTTGCAAGTTTTACGTGGCTGCTACGGGCTTAAGCAAGAACCAATCTTACCTACGCATCAAAACCACAACGATAGTTTGTCAAGTTGGTGCTGTTTTAACCTTCGCAAGGACCGGGCGTAGCCACACTCGGTTCAACTAAAGTTGGAGAAACTGTCACCCGCTAGCCACCTTTGTGCAAAGCACGTCGGGAGAACCGGTCTCGCGTAAGCGTACGCGTAATGTCGGTCCGGGCCGCTTCGTCCAACAATACCGCCGAACCAAAGTATGACATGCTGGTAAGCAGTATGACTTATATCGCCCACAACTCACTTGTGTTCTACTCGTGCATATAACATCAACACATAAAACCTAGGCTCGGATGCCACTGTTGGAAACGTAGTAATTTCAAAAAAATTCCTACGCACACGCAAGATCATGGTGATGCATAGCAACGAGAGGGGAGAGTGTGATCTACGTACCCTTGTAGACCGACAGCGGAAGCGTTAGCACAACGCGGTTGATGTAGTCGTACGTCTTCACGGCCCGACCGATCAAGCACCGAAACTACGGCACCTCCGAGTTTTAGCACACGTTCAGCTCGATGACAATCCCCGGACTCCGATCCAGCAAGGTGCCGGGGAAGAGTTCCGTCAGCACGACGGTGTGGTGACGATCTTGATGTACTACCGTCGCAGGGCTTCGCCTAAGCACCGCTACAATATTATCGAGGATTATGGTGGAAGGAGGCACCGCACACGGCTAAGAATATGATCACGTGGATCAACTTGTGTGTCTAGGGGTGCCCCCTGCCCCCGTATATAAAGGAGCAAGGGGAGGAGGCCGGCCGGCCCCTATGGCGCGCCAAGGAGGAGTCCTCCTCCTAGTAGGAGTCCTAGGAGTAGGACTCCTACTAGGAGGGGAAAGAAGTGGGGAGGGAGAAGGAAAGGGGGGCGCCGCCCCCCCTCTCCTAGTCCAATTCGGACAAGGAGGGAGGAGGCGCGTGGCCCACCTTTGGCTGCCCCTCTCTCTCTCCACTAAGGCCCATATGGCCCATTGCTTCTCCGGGGGGGGGGGGGGTTCCGGTAACCCTCCGGCTCTCCGGTTTTCTCCGAAATCACCCAGAACACTTCCGGTGTCTGAATATAGCCATCCAATATATCAATATTTATGTCTCGACCATTTCGAGACTCCTCGTCATGTCCGTGATCACATCCGGGACTCCGAACTAACTTCGGTACATCAAAACTCATAAACTCATAATATAACTGTCATCGAAACCTTAAGCGTGCGGACCCTACGGGTTCGAGAACAATGTAGACATGATCGAGACACATCTCCGGTCAATAACCAATAGCGGAACCTGGATGCTCATATTGGCTCCTACATATTCTACGAAGATCTTTATCGGTCAGACCGCATAAAAACATACGTTGTTCCCTTTGTCATCGGTATGTTACTTGCCCGAGATTCGATCGTCGGTATCTCAATACCTAGTTCAATCTCGTTACCAGCAAGTCTCTTTACTCGTTTCATAATACATCATCTCGCAACTAACTCATTAGTTGTAATGCTTGCAAGGCTTATGTGATGTGCATTACCGAGAGGGCCCAGAGATACCTCTCCGAAAATCGGAGTGACAAATCCTAATCTCGAAATAAGCCAACCCAACATTCACCTTTGGAGACACCTGTAGAGCTCCTTTATAATCACCCAGTTACGTTGTGACATTTGGTAGCACACAAAGTGTTCCTCCGGTAAACGGGAGTTGCATAATCTCATAGTCATAGGAACATGTATAAGTCATGAAGAAAGCAATAGCAACATACTAAACAATCAGGTGCTAAGCTAATGGAATGGGTCATGTCAATCACATCATTCTCCTAATGATGTGATCCCATTAATCAAATGAAAACACATGTCTATGGTTAGGAAACATAACCATCTTCGATTAACGAGCTAGTCAAGTAGAGGCATACTAGTGACACTTTGTTTGTCTATGTATTCACACATGTATTATGTTTCCGGTTAATACAGTTCTAGCATGAACAATAAACATTTATCATGAAATAAGGAAATAAATAATAACTTTATTATTGCCTCTAGGGCATATTTCCTTCAAGACCACACGCCAACTTTCATCCCATTCCAAGAACATTTTCCGGCCACTTATAAAATACTATTTTGGACATGCCACGGGCGCGTGCAAGAGTGTCTGGACTCAGAACGGACAACAGAAGGAATGGGGAGACCCAGACTGATGCAGGTTTTGAAAACATATGATGCAATGCACATGATGACATGATGAAATGCAACAGGCAAGCAAATGACAAGGAAACAACAACGAATAACCGGAGGACACCTGGCGCATCGGTCTCGGGGCGTCACCGGGCTTCCTCAAATTGCCCTAGGTCTTCACGAGCAAGCAAGTTGGATGCACACCCACTTAGTTTCTTTTGTTGAGATTTCATACACTTATAGCTCTAGTGCATCCGTTGCATGGCAATCCCTACTCACTCACATTGATATCTATTGATGGGCATCTCCATAGCCCATTGATACGCCTAGTTGATGTGAGACTATCTTCTCCTTTTTGTCTTCTCCACAACCACCATTCTATTCCACCATATAGTGCTATATCCATGGCTCACGCTCATGTATTGCGTGAAGATTGAAAAAGTTTGAGAACATCAAAAGTATGAAACAATTGCTTGGCTTGTCATCGGGGTTGTGCATGATTTAAATATTTTGTGTTGTGAAGATAGAGCATAGCCAGACTATATGATTTTGTAGGGATAACTTTCTTTGGCCATGTTATTTTGAGAAGACATGATTGCTTAATTATATGCTTGAAGTATTATTATTTTTATGTCAATATTAAACTTTTATCTTGAATCTTTCAGATCTGAACATTCATGCCACAATAAAGAAAAATTACATTGAGAAATATGTTAGAAAGCATTCCACATAAAAAATTCTTCTTTTATCATTTACCTACTCGAGGACGAGCAGGAATTAAGCTTGGGGAGGCTTGATACGTCTCCAACGTATCTATAATTTTTGATTGCTCCATGCTATTATATTATCTATTTTGGATGTTAATGGGATTTGTTTTACACTTTTATATCATTTTTGGGACTAACCTACTAATCGGAGGCCCAGCCCAAATTGCTGTTTTTTTGCCTTATTTAGGGTTTCGAAGAAAAGGAATATCAAACGGAGCCCAAACAGAATGAAACCTTCGGGAACGTGATTTTCTCAACAAACGTGATCCAGGAGACTTGGAGTGGGCATCAAGAAACAAGGGAGGAAGGCACGAGGTAGGGGGCACGCCCTCCACCCTCGTGGGCCCACCGTTGCTCCACCGACGTACTTATTCCTCCTATATGTATCCACATACCCCCAAACATCCAGGAGCACCACGAAAACCTAATTCCACCGCTGCAACCTTCTGTACCTGAGAGATCCCATCTTGGGGCCTTTTCTGGAGCTCCACCGGAGGGGGCATTGATCACGGAGGGCCTCTACATGAACTCCATGGCCTCTCCGGTGATGTGTGAGTAGTTTACTTCAGACCTTCGGGTCCATAGTAATTAGCTAGATGGCTTCTTCTCTCTCTTTGGATCTCAATACAAAGTTCTCCTCGATCTTCTTGGAGATCTATTCGATGTAATCTTCTTTTGCCGTGTGTTTGTCGAGATCCGATGAATTGTGGGTTTATGATCCAGATTATCTATGAACAGTATTTGACTCTTCTCTGAATTCTTTTATGTATGATTGGTTTATCTTTGCAAGTCTCTTCGAATTATTAGTTTGGTTTGTCCTACTAGATTGATCTTTCTTGCAATGGGAAAAGTGCTTAGCTTTGGGTTCAATCTTGCGGTGTCCTTTCCCAGTGACAGCAGGGGCAGCAAGGCACGTATTGTATTGTTGCCATTGAGGATAAAAAGATGGGGTTTATATCATATTGCATGAGTTTATCCCTCTACATCATGTCATCTTCCTTAAAGCATTACTCTGTTCTTATGAACTTAATACTCTAGATGCATGCTGGATAGCGGTCGATGTGTGGAGTAATAGTAGTAGATGCAGAATCGTTTTGGTCTACTTGTGTCAGTGTCAAATTCGGCGGATCTCGGGTAGGGGGTCCCGAACTGTGCGTCTAAGGCGGATGGTAACAAGAGGCAGGGGACACGATGTTTTACCCAGGTTCGGGCCCTCTTGATGGAGGTAAAACCCTACGTCCTGCTTGATTATTCTTGATAATATGAGTAGTACAAGAGTAGATCTACCACGAGATCAGAGAGGCTAAACCCTAGAAGCTAGCCTATGGTATGATTGTATGTTGTCCTACGGACTAAAACCCTCCGGTTTATATAGACACCGGAGGGGGCTAGGGTTACACAGAGTTGGTTACAAGGAAGGAGATCTACATATCCGTATTGCCAAGCTTGCCTTCCACGCCAAGGAGAGTCCCATCCGGACACGGGAGAAGTCTTCAAATCTTGTATCTTCATAGTCCAACAATCCGGCCAAAGGATATAATCCGGCTGTCCGGATACCCCCTAATCCCGGACTCCCTCAGTAGCCCCTGAACCAGGCTTTAGTGACGATGAGTCCGGCGCACAGATTGTCTTCGGCATTGCAAGGCGGGTTCCTCCTCCGAGTACACCACGGAAGAGTTTGAATACGAGGATAGTGTCCGACCCTGCAAAATAAGTTCCACATACCGCCGTAGAGAGAATAATATTTACACAAATCTAATCTGCTTACGTACCCCGTAATGTGAGATCACACCACAGCCAGGTCTTTATTCGAATCATTTTTCAAAACCTATCTCAGCGTGTTTCGCGAGGCGGTTTCCTGGGCACGTCTTGTCGAAGCAGAGATCGTGTCCCCTTATTACGGGATTCCCATCAATACGGACATGGGTAACCCAACCGCGCCATCAATTATGGCGCTTGGGGGACAAGCGAGTTTTACCAGGCTGGTGGGGGCGCATAGTTTCGTCCACCCTTATAAAGGGATAAGGTTTCACCTTTTTCCACCCACGCCTTCTTCCTCCTTGCTCATCCAATCTCTCACACACGAGCTCCAGCGCCCAAGTCCACATCCTTCTCCTCAACTCTCTCCAAACATGTCCGGAGCAGGAGGCAAGTGGATGGTCTCCTCTGTCACGGAGGGACATATCAAAAAACTACACGGGGCAGGATACTTAGCCGCAGATATCGCGCACCGGCTGCCAGCCGCGGGGCAGATCGTCCCTACCCCGGAAGCTCACGAAAGGGTGGTTTTCCTCCCCCACTTCGTCCGCAGACTGGGGTTTCCCCTCTATCCATTCGTCCACGGCCTCATGTTCTATTATGGGCTGGACTTTCATGATCTGGCCCCGAATTTCATCCTCAACATCTCGGCGTTCATTGTCGTGTGCGAGGCTTTCCTCCGCATCAGGCCCCACTTCGGCCTGTGGCTGAAGACCTTCAATATCAAGCCAAAGGTAGTAGGCGGCCAACAAGCGGAATGCGGCGGAGCCATGGTGGGCAAAATGCCCAACGTGACATGGCTCGAGGGGTCCTTTGTGGAGACCATAAAGGGGTGGCAATCGGGGTGGTTCTACATCACCGAGCCGCGCGACACCAACTGGGTGGCGGCCCCCGAGTTTCAATCCGGAGTCCCCACGCGGCTCACTTCCTGGAAGGAGAAGGGCCTATCCTGGGGCTCATCGGTGGAGCTGGACAGACTCCAGAAGTGTATCCGGAACATGATAAGCAAGAAACTTAAGCTTGTCAACATAGTCCAGGTCATGCTCTTCCGCCGGATCCTCCCGTGTCAACAACGGGCTTTCAACTTATGGGAGTTCGACCCAGCCCAGCACCAGACTCTACACGAGCTCTTCGACACGATGCATAAGGACATCTAGAAGGTGCTTTTCAAGGGCGCCAAGGTACCCCCTTCTCTTACCGAGGACCGCGGGCTAAGTGCGAAGCGCCCTGCGAATCCGGTAAGCTCTATGCATAGGGTATTTATTTCCCCTAGCTTAACCATGTGCGGGGTCTGAGCTCCCATGCCTTTGACAAGACTGGGTGGAGACATCGGAGTAGATTAACTGTCCGGCCCCTCTGCCCAAAGACCCCGCGAACGCTCTCCTGACGGAGATGCGGACTCTGGCTCCTTATGAGGTGCCGGAGAAGACCAAGAAGAAGGCCAAGGGAACGCAAAGGAGTTCCCGGCGCCAGGTGGTATCGGACTCATCGTCCGATAACTCCGAGGCGCACTCCTCCCGTGAAAACGAGGAGGAGGAAGATGAAGACTCTCCCCCTCCAGCTTGGGGAGACAAGAAAAGGAAGGCCGCCCCAACCGGGGAGGCCGAAGGGTCCAAGAAGGGAAGGACTCTCCTTCCGGACTGCTTCACTACTGACGCCGACGGCGAAGACGAGTGGCTGCTCAGGGCCAAGCCCCTGGCGAAGTTATAAGTATTCGGATACCAAAATAACTCATAGCATACTTTTGTTGCACTGCTTCCCCAAACGTCGAACATGATTATGCAGTCCGCCCCAAGACCGCATCGATGTATCCTCGTCGGACGGTTCCTTGGACTCGTCGGACATGGATAGTGATACACTTGTAACCGCCACCTCTCCTTGCCCTACGGACAATGCCGAGGTATTGTCTCAAGGGGCACGGAGCCAGGGGGAGACAGTCCCGGAGGCGCCTCAAGGCGACCATCCGGACTCCAAGAGCAAAGGGAGTAAGGCTCCCAGGGGCTCCAAGTTCGGCCCTTAGCCGAACACCGCGCCGGAACCTCCAGTGGTTCCAGACTCGGGCAGGCGGCCCCCTTCCAAGAGGGGCAAGCCGTCCGTGCCGGTGACCTCTATCCAACCAGAGGCACCGGACAACCTGCTGGGAGCGCTTCACGGCGCTTCCATCGACGAAGAGCACCGCACTATTATGAGTGCAGTGATCAAGAAGGTTCAGTCTGCCAAGAGCGGACTAACTGAAGCTTGTGCCAGCCTTCTAACATGCTTTGAGGTAAGTATTTAAAATATAGGAAAAATATTACTGCATAGACGGTAGCCCCTGATGCTCTGTTTGGTGTTCACAAAGAAAAGCCGAATAGAGGATCAATAATATCTGCAGGAGTCTAATATAACTATGTCTGTATGCGTATGCAGGCTTCGCTGCTGACCTCTGCCGCACTGACTGCGGAGGTCGCCACACTGAAGCAGGACCTCGAGCGGTCCGAGAAAGAGCTCGGCCTTGCCAAGAGGCAGCTCGAGGAGAACAAAGGTAAGGAATACCTTGTCTATATAAAAAAAGAAAATGTGGTTGCAAACTGACAGGATCATCATGAATGTGCCAGGGGCCACAACCGAAGTGGCGACCCTGAAGCAATCGTTGTCCGAGGCCGAAAACAAAGCAGCCAAGGAGCGCACCGAGCGGGAGAAACAAGAGGCACGGGTGGGTGAGGTGCAGCAAGAGCTCCAGGCTCTCGTGAAGAAACACGAGACTTTGGAGCTTGACTCGAAGACGCGAGAGTCCGAGCTTGCCGCGGCCCTTGAGAGCACAAAGCATGCCAAGGCTGAAGCCCAAAAGGCCCTCTAGGAAATTGAGGCGATGAGGAAGATAGCGGCGGGTAAGGCATTCAATATGCAAAGCAAGCATGTGAAAGTAAATTACTTGTTACTTACCCGAGTCCGGAGCTCTCTAGGAGCATTCGCAGATTTGCCCCGCAGCATGTCGGATGCCGCGAAGTATTACCAGGCCGAGGAGGGAAGCTCGACGGAGAAGTTGTTCTGGTCTCAGTATACTGGGACCGAACACCCAATGCCTATGAGCGACCAGCTGAAGCAACTGGTCGAGCTACACAAGGCGGCCGAACATGCCATGAGGGGCCTTATAGTCGAGATGTGGCCTGGCGACTCCCTTCCCAACAGCTACTTCGGCCTGGTGAGGCGGCTTGTGGATGCCTGCCCATGGCTGGAAGTCATCAAGCGGTCCGTCTGTATCGAAGGTGCCCACCGGGCTTTTGCCCGTGCGAAGGTGCACTGGGCCAAGATGGACGCCGAGAAGCTGGTGAAGGAGGGGCCACCGCAGGGCAAGGAGCATCGCCACCCTGAAATGTATTATGAGGGTGTCCTGAAGGGCGCCCGTCTTGTGGCGGATGAGTTGTGTGAAAGATGTACTATTTGAATGAACTCGCTCGTGTGATCCTGTATTATGAAAACTTGTTCATATGCGCTATGCAACGCTTGTTTGAATTTAAAATATTACCTTCTGTGCGGCTGTTTATTAAATCTGAGAGATGGCTAGTCGTCGTCTTCTGCCCCATGCCACGAGTGCTGGGGTGTTCGGGATGAATCTGAGCACTCTTGTTCCCATTGTTGGGTCCTTCAAGGGAGGTGCTCAGCGCAACGAACAAGGCAATCGGACTATAATGCTTTATCACTCTCACTTAGCCATAGAAGTCTACAATTTTAAATTTTGGCGAAGCCCCTAGTATTCGGAAGGCCGAATTCGGGGCACTATACACGCCTTAAGCCGGACAAAGCCGACTCCTCGCTCTAAGCGGCATAAGTCTTTAGGGACTCGAGACCTCTCGAACAGCGACCGACTCTCGCCTTATCATGACAGTTAGTTTTAGCTTTCTCTACTGAGGTGCTTAGCCCAGATGAACCGGGGCACAATCGCAGTAGTTCTCCCAGTGCTACCTTAGTCGATATAGCGGAACGTAAGGTACCAAAACATGGGAGCTGGGCAAACCCAACTATTGACCCAAGACATGATTCGGAGCCGATGCATATAATGCTATAAATTCGGGGTGCCGCACTGTCGAAAGTGTTCGGACTTCTCACATCGTATTATGGGGTATGCTTGAGCCCCTGGCGTATTGGCCGTACCAGAGTGTACGGGTGCTGAATGCCATGAATGAACATATATATATATATATAAAAGGAAGAATAGAGAATGCAGTAATAGTCTAGTACTATGCATTATTTATTCAAAAAGGTGCGTCGAAGCAGAATGATACAAGTAGTGCGATAAGCAAAAAGTAGGGCTATTTGACATGTCCCCTCCAAGGGCAAGCTGAGGAATGGTATTTAAAGCGTGTATTTCACTCGTTATCAGAGACCACCTGGGAGTTCCGTGGCGCGACGTAGCTTTCTGCCTCCTTGGTTGTTGCATCGTGTGTCCGACAATCGTACTACCGGACAGGGTTTCCAGAGATTAAAGTCCTGAAAGAGAGAAAAATAACAAAGCCGGAAGCCCCTAGTGCGGTTGAGCCGCGTCTTGGGGCGTGCCGTAGTCGTGCCCCCCTCCCCACCTGTGCCCATGGTATTTTCAATGCGTAATTATGTACGCGTGGCACGGATTTTGCCGTTTGGCTGGGACTGGGGTGGGGGCCGCATTGCTATGCGAGCTCGGAACGTGCCATGCGGTCTTGTTGCTGATTACTTCGGGCGCGCTTGAAGGTGTCCGGGTCTTTAATCGCCGAACTGGTGGACTGCCTTAAGAGGCTGCTTTGCGCTTCTGCTGCGAGGGACGCAGTGTGCTCCTCCGTGCGGAGAGAGCGCTTTGTGTTTCCATTGACTATGATGACCCCCTGAGGTCCTGGCATCTTGAGCTTGAGATATGCTTAGTGCGGTACCGCATTAAATCTCGCAAATGCGGTTCGCCCGAGCAGTGCATGATAGCCGCTGCGGAACGTGACTATATCGAAGATTAACTCCTCGCTTCGGAAGTTATCCGGGGATCCGAAGACCACTTCCAGTGTGACTGAGCCTGTGCAATGGGCCTCTACACCTGGTATGACGCCTTTAAAGTCGTTTTTGTGGGTTTGATCCTTGAGGAGTCTATACCCATTTTGCGCACTGTGTCCTGATAAAGCAGGTTCAGGCTGCTGCCGCCGTCCATAAGGACTCGAGTGAGGTGAAATCCGTCGATGATTGGGTCTAGGACCAGTGCGGCGAATCCGCCATGACGGATACTAGTGGGATGGTCCCTGCGATCGAAGGTGATCGGACAGGAGGACCATGGGTTGAACTTTGGGGCGACTGGCTCCAACGCATATACATCCCTTAACGCACGCTTCCGCTCCCTCTTGGGGATGTGGGTTGCGTATATCATGTTCACCGTCCGCACTTGTGGGGGGAACCTCTTCTGCCCTCCGGTGTTCGGCTGCTAGGGATCCTCCTCATCATCGCTATGTAGCCCCTTATCTTTGTTTTCGGCGTTTAACTTGCCGGCCTGCTTGAACACCCAGAATTCCCTATTGGTGTGGTTGGCTGGCTTGTCGGGGGTGCCATGTATTTGGCACGAGCGATCGAGTATACGGTCCAAACTGGACGGGCCCGGAGTGCTTCTTTTGAATGGCTTTTTCCGCTGACCGGGTTTAGAGCCTCTGAATCCGGCATTGACTGTCGTATCCTTGGTATTGTCGCTATTGACGCAGCGCTTATGTTTGTTGCAACGTGACCTGCCATTGCTATCCTTGGTATCTGACGTACCGCGGTTCTTTGATATGTTATTGCTGCGAGCCAGCCAGCTGTCTTCTCTCGCGCAAAAGCGGGTCATGAGTGTCGTGAGGGCTGCCATGGATTTCGGCTTTTCCTGGCCAAGGTGCTGGGCGAGCCACTCATCGCGGATGTTGTGCTTAAAAGCTGCTAGGGCCTCTACATCTGGATAGTCAACGATTTGATTTTTCTTTGTCAGGAACTGTGTCCAGAATTGCCTGGCCGATTCCTCTGGCTGCTGAATTATGTGGCTCAAGTCATCGGTATCTGGTGGTCACACATAAGTGCCCTGGAAGTTGTCGAGGAATGCGGCTTCCAGATCTTTCCAACAGCCAATGGATTCTGCTGGCAGGCTGTTGAGCCAATGCCGAGCTGGTCCTTTGAGTTTAAGTGGGAGGTATTTGATGGCGTGTAGATCGTCACCGCGGGCCATGTGGATGTGCAGGAGGAAGTCCTCGATCCATACCGCAGGATCTGTTGTGCCGTCGTATGATTCGATATTTACAGGTTTGAAACCCTCTGGGATTTGGTGATCCATTACTTCGCCTGTGAAGCATAGGGGGTGTCCGGCGCCTCTGTACTGGGCTATGTCGCGACGCAGCTCAAATGGGTCTTGTCCGCTGTGTTCGGCCCGGCCGGATTTACTTTTACTGTATCCGGCGTGACGGTTATCATCCCGCGTAGTGGCGCGCCCTCGTGATCCGTAGATTGATCTTGCGTGTTTTGCTTTGTCCTCCAATACGTCTCGCAGGTCTAGCATGTTTCCCCGTGCCTTGACATTTTTATTTGAGTGGCGTCGGGGTGCGGGCTGAGCTTTTGGCTGAAATGCCTCTCTGTCGCGGCCACGAGGTGGCCAATCAGCCGCGTCATACGCTGGAGATGTAGGTTTTAATGCTTCCTCCTCCAGTCAAGGTAGCAACCTGCGCTTTGGGTAACTCTTGGAGGGGCGTTCGAGTTCACATTCCTCGGCCGCGAGGACTTCAGTCCATCTGTCAGCTAGCAAATCTTGATCAGCTTGAAGCTGTTGTTGCTTTTTCTTAAGGCTATTTGCTGTGGCTATAAGCCGACACTTGAAGCGCTCTTGCTCGACGGGATCCTCAGGCATGACAAATTCGTCATCATCGAGGCTTGCCTCGTCTTCGGAGGGAGGCATGCAATTATCATCCTCCGCCTCTCCATCTGCCGCTCTCTCGGGTGGGCTGGCTTCTCCATCCTCCTGCTCTAAATCTTGCTGGAGGGGATTGTTGTCGTCTTTGGCACTGTCCGTCGTGCTATTATCTCCTATGCCGGTGTCACTGCTTTTGCTTTGGCGAGACTTAGAGCGGCGCCGCTGACGTCGGCGCTTGGGTTGCTTCTTGGAGGGGTCATCCTCCGCTGTCTCATCGCCATTGCCTTCTTTGGGTGTGTCCACCATGTATATATCATATGATGAGGTGGTTGTCCAGTGCCCTGTGGGCAGTGGTTCCTCTTCGTATCCCGCATCGTCGTCCATACCGTCAATGTCTTCGGAGTCGAAATTGAGCATGTCGGTCAAATTGTCGACAGTGGCTACTAAGTGGGTGGTGGGTGGGCGGCGAATTTCTTCGTCATCCACATCCCAATCCTGCCGAACATAGTTCGGCCAGGACTCTCCTCAGAAGGAGAGAGACCTTAATGAGTTCAGTATGCCGTCGAAGGGCGAGTGCTGAAAGATATCCGCGGAGGTGAACTCCATGATCGGCGCCCAGTCGGATTTGATAGGCACGGGCGCAGGCGGTTCAGAGTCCGTGGCCGGGGAAGAATCCGGCAGTTCGGCGTCACGACATCCGTGAAGGATAAGGTCGATATTCGGCTCGATCGCCGCTGAGAATACGACCTACGTGGTGGGGTCTATCCACCCGTCCATGGATGGTGCAATTGGCTCCGAATTAAGGGTCAGAGCGGTTGCCGGTGCGGTCTCCTGAACACTGTCCGATGGTAGAGCTAAATCATGCTCATCGTGACCATGCAGCGCACTCAGCAGGGGCTCGAATCCGTCGAAGATCAAGTCTCCGTGGATGTCGGCCGTGTAGTTTAAGCTTCCAAACCTGACCTGGTGGCCGGGGGCATAACTCTCGATCTGCTCCCGATGGCCAAGCGAGTTGGCCCGCAGTGCGAAGCCGCCGAATACAAAGATCTGTCCGGGGAGAAAAGTCTCACCCTGGACTGCATCGCTATCGATGATCGAAGGAGCCATCAAGCCTAACAGTGACGACACAGAGGAACTCTCAATGAAAGCACCAATGTCGGTGTCAAAACCGGCGGATCTCGGGTAGGGGGTCCTGAACTGTGTGTCTAAGGCGGATGGTAATAGGAGGCAGGGGACACGATGTTTTACCTAGGTTCGGGCCCTCTTGATGGAGGTAAAAGCCTACGTCCTGTTTGATTATTCTTGATAATATGAGTAGTACAAGAGTAGATCTACCACAAGATCAGAGAGGCTAAACCCTAGAAGCTAGCCTATGGTATGATTGTATGTTATCCTACGGACTAAAACCCTCCGGTTTATATAGACACCGGAGGGGGCTAGGGTTACACAGAGTCGGTTACAAGGAAGTAGATCTACATATCCGTATTTTCAAGCTTGCCTTCCACGCCAAGGAGAGTCCCATCCGGACACGGGACGAAGTATTCAATCTTGTATCTTCATAGTCCAACAGTCCGGCCAAAGGATATAATCCGGCTGTCCGGATACCCCCTAATCTAGGACTCCCTCAACTTGTCTCGGACGTGATACCTATATACATGATCATACCTAGATATTCTCATAACTATGCTCAATTCTATCAATTGCTCGACAGTAATTCATTTACCCACCGTAATACTTATGCTCTTGAGAGAAGCCACTAGTGAAACCTATGGCCCCCGGGTCTATCTTCCATCATATTAATCTTCCAACACTTAGTCATTTCCTTTGCCATTTATTTTACTTTGCTTCTTTATCATAAAAATACCAAAACTATTATCTTATCATATCTATCAGATCTCACTCTCGTAAGTGAGCATGAAGGGCTTGACAACCCCTTTATCGCGTTGGTTGTGAGGTTCTTATTTGTTTGTGTAGGTGTGTGGGACTTGAGTGTGATCTCCTAATGGACTGATACCTTGGTTCTCAAAAACTGAGGGAAATACTTACACTACTTTGCTGCATCACCCTTTCCTCTTCAAGGGAAAACCAACGCAGTGCTCAAGAGGTAGCATAGAGGCTTAGTCAACGGGTCTGCAACATTCAGATCCGTATGTATTTTGCAAATATCTATGTCTCCCTGCTTGACTTGATCGCGAATGGAATTGAAGCGTCTCTTGATGTGTTTGGTTCTCTTGTGAAATATGCATTCCTAAGGCTATTGCTCTAGTATTGTCACAAAAGATTTTCATTGGACCCGATGCACTAGGTATTACACCTAGATCGGATATGAACTCCTTCATCCATACTCCTTCATTTTCTGCTTCCGAAGCAGCTATATACTCCGCTTCACACATAGATCCCGCCACGACGCTCTTCTTGGAACTGCACCAAGTGACAACTCCATCATTCAATATAAATACCTATCCGGTTTGTGACTTAGAGTCATCCGGATCAGTGTCAAAGCTTGCATCAATGCAACCATTTACGACGAGCTCTTTGTCACCTCCATAAACGAGAAATATATCCTTAGTCCTTTTCAGGTATTTCAGGATGTTCTTGACCGCTGTCCAGTGGTCCACTCCTGGATTACTTTGGTACCTCCCTGCTAAACTTATAGCAAGGCACACATCAGGTCTGATACACACCATTGCATACATGATAGAACCTATGGCTGAGGCATAGGGAATGACCTTCATTTTAGCTCTATCTTCTGCAGTGGGTCTGACTCAACTTCACACCTTGTAACACAGGCAAGAACCCTTTCTTTGACTGATCCATTTTGAACTTCTTTGAAACTTTATCAAGGTATGTACTTTGTGAAAGTCCAATTAAGCGTCTCGATCTATCTCTATAGATCTTGATGCCCAATATATAAGCAGCTTCAACGAGGTCTTTCATTGAAAAATTCTTATTCAAGTATCCTTTTATGCTATCCAGAAATTATGTATTATTTCCAATCAACAATATGTCATCCATATGTAAAATTAGAAATGCTACAGAGCTCCCACTCACTTTCTTGCAAATACAGGCTTCTCCAAAAGTCTGTATAAAACCATATGCTTTGATCACACTATCAAAGCATATATTCCAACTCCGAGAGGCTTGCACCAGTCCATAAATGGATCGGTGGAGCTTGCACACTTTGTTAGCACCTTTAGGATCGACAAAACCTTCTGGTTGCATCATATACAACTCTTATTTAAGATATCCATTAAGGAATGCAATTTTGACATCCATTTGCCAAATTTCATAATCATAAAATGTGGCAATTGCTAACATGATTCGGACAGACTTAAGCATCACTACGGGTGAGAAGGTCTCGTCGTAGTCAACTCCTTGAACTTGTCGAAACCTTTTGCAAGAAGTCGAGCTTTGTAGACAGTAACATTACCGTTAGCGTTAGTCTTCTTCTTGAAGATCCATTTATTTTATATGGCTTGCCGATCATCAGGCAAGTCAACCAAAGTCCACACTTTGTTCTCATACATGGATCCCATCTCGGATTTCATGGCCTCAAGCCATTTCACGGAATCTGGGATCATCATCGCTTCCTCATAGTGTGGATCGTACCACTCTGGTGCGGATCATACTCTGGTTGACCTACGAGGTTTGGTAGTAACTTGATCTAAAGTTTCATGGTCATCATCATTAGCTTCCTCACTAATTGGTGTAGGAATCACTGGAACTGATTTCTGTGATGAACTACTTTCCAATTCGGGAGAAGGTACAATTACCTCATCAAGTTCTACTTTCCTCCCACTCACTTCTTTCCAGAGAAACTCTTTCTCTAGAAAGGATCCATTCTTAGCAACGAATATCTTGCCTTCGGATCTGTGATAGAAGGTGTACCCAAGAGTCTCCTTTGGGTATCCTATGAAGACACATTTCTCCAATTTGGGTTCGAGCTTATCAGGTTGAAGCTTTTTCACATAAGCATCGCAACCCCTAACTTTAAGAAACGACAGCTTAGGTTTCTTGCCAAACCATAGTTCATATGGTGTCGTCTCAACAGATTTAGATGGTGCCCTATTTAACGTGAATGCATCCGTCTCTAAAGCATAACCCCAAAACGGCAGCGGTAAATCAGTAAGAGACATCATAGATCGTACCATATCTAATAAAGTACAATTACGACCTTTGGACACACCATTATGCTATGGTGTTCTAGGTGGCGTGAGTTGCGAAACTATTCCACAATCTTTCAAATGAAGACCAAACTCATAACTCAAATATTCACCTCCACGATCAGATTGTAGAAACTTTATTTTCTTGTTATAATGATTTTCCACTTCACTCTGAAACTCTTTGAACTTTTCAAATGTTTCAGACTTATGTTTCATTAAGTAGATATACCTATATCTGCTCAAATCATTTGTGAAGGTTAGAAAATAACAATACCCGCCGCAAGCCTCAACACTCATCGGACCGCGTACATCAGTATGTATTATTTCAAGTAAGTCAGTTGCTCGCTCCATTATTCCGGAGAACGAAGTCGCAGTCATCTTGCCCATGAGGCATGGTTCGCAAGCATCAAGTGATTCATAAACAAGTGACTCCAAAAGCCCATCAGCATGGAGTTTCTTCATGCGCTTCATACCAATATGACCTAAACGGCAGTGCCACAAATAAGTTGCACTATCATTATTAACTTTGCACCTTTTGGCTTCAATATTATGAATATGTGTATCACTACAATCGAGATTCAACAAAAATAGACCACTCATTGAGGGTGCATGACCATAAAAGATATTACTCATATAAATAGAACAACCATTATTCTGTTATTTAAATGAATAACCATCTCGCGTTAAACAAGATCCAGATATAATGTTCATGTTGAACGCTGGCACCAAATAAAAATTATTTAGGTCTAAAACTAATCCCGACGGTAGATGTAGAGGTAGCATGCCGACGGTGATCACATCGACTTTGGAACCATTTCCCACACGCATCGTCACCTCGTCCTTAGCTAATCTTCATTTAATCCGTAGCTCCTGTTTCGAGTTGCAAATATGAGCAATAGAACCAGTATCAAACACCCAGACACTACTATGAGCATTAGTAAGGTTCACATCAATAACATGTATATCAAATATACCTTTCACTTTGCCATCATTCTTATCCGCCAAATACTTGGGGCAGTTCCGCTTCCAGTGACCAGTCCCTTTGCAGTAGAAGCACTCAGTTTCAGGCTTAGGTACAGACTTGGGCTTCTTCCCTTGAGCAGCAACTGGCTTGTTGTTCTTCTTGAAGTTCCCTTTCTTCCCTTTGCCCTTTTTCTTGAAACTAGTGATCTTGTTCACCATCAACACTTGATGCTCCTTCTTGATTTCTACCTCCGCAGCCTTTAGCATCGCGAAGAGCTCGGGAATTGTCTTTTTCATCCCTTGCATATTATAGTTCATCACGAAGCCTTTATAGCTTAGTGGCAGTGATTGAAGAACTCTGTCAATGACACTATCATCAGGAAGATTAACTCCCAGTTGAGTCAAGTGGTTATGGTACCCAGACATTCTGAGTACGTGTTCACTGACAGAACTATTCTCCTCCATTTTGCAGCTGTAGAACTTGTTGGAGGCTTCATATCTCTCAACTCGGGCATTTGCTTGAAATATTAACTTCAACTCCTGGAACATCTCATATGCTCCATGATGTTCAAAACTCCTTTGAAGTCCCGATTCTAAGCCGTAAAGAATGGCACATTGAACTATCGAGTAGTCATCAGCTTTGCTCTGCCAGATGTTCATAACGTCCGGAGTTGCTCCTGTAGCGGGTCTTGCACCTAGCGGTGCTTCCAGGATGTAATTCTTCTGTGCAGCAATGAGGATAATCCTCAAGTTACGGAACCAGTCGATGTAGTTTCTACCATCTTCTTTCAACTTAGATTTCTCTAGGAACGCATTAAAATTCAAGGGAACGATAGCACGGGCCATTGATCTACAACAACATAGATATTGGAAAACTACCAGGTACTAAGTTCATGATAAATTAAAGTTCAATTAATCATATTACTTAGAACTCCCACTTAGATATACATCTCTCTAGTCATCTAAATGATCACATGATCCATATCAACTAAACCATGTCCGATCATCACGTGAGATGGAGTAGTTTTCAATGGTGAACATCACTATGTTGATCATATCTACTATATGATTCATGTTCGACCTTTCTGTCTCAGTGTTCCGAGGCCATATATGCACATGCTAGGATCGTCAAGTTTAACTCGAGTATTCTGCACGTGCAAAACTGGCTTGTACCCGTTGTTTGTGAACGTAGAGCTTATCACACCCGATCATCACGTGGTGTCTCGGCACGACGAACTATAGCAACGGTGCATACTCAGGGAGAACACTTATGCCTTGAAATTTAGTGAGAGATCATCTTTATAATGCTACCGCAGTACTAAGCAAAATAAGATGCATAAAAGATAAACATCACATGCAATCAAAATATGTGACATGATATGGCCATCATCATCTTGTGCCTTTGATCCCCATCTCCAAAGCACCGTCATGATCTCCATCGTCACCGGCTTGACACCTTGATCTTCATCGTAGCATCATTGTCATCTCGCGAACTATTGCTACTACGACTATCGCTACCGCTTAGTGATAAAGTAAAGCAATTACATGGCGATTGCATTTCATACAATAAAGCGACAACCCTAAGGCTCCTGCCAGTTGCCGATAACTTTTACAAAACATGATCATCTCATACAACAATTTATATCTCATCACGTCTTGACCATATCACATCACAACATGCCCTACAAAAACAAGTTAGACGCCCTCTATTTTGTTGTTGCAAGTTTTGCGTGGCTGCTACGGGCTTCTAGAGAGAACCGCTCTTACCTATGAATCAAAACCACAATGATTTTTCGTCAAGTGTGTTGTTTTAACCTTCAACAAGGACCGGCCATAGTCAAACTCGATTCAACTAAAGTTGGAGAAACAAACACCCGCCAGCCACCTGTGTGCGAAGCACGTCGGTAGAACCAGTCTCATGAATGCGGTCATGTAATGTCGGTCCGGACCGCTTCATAGAACAATACCACCGAATCAAAGTAAGACATTGGTGGTAAGCAGTATGACTATTATCGCCCACAACTCATTGTGTTATACTCATGCATATATCATCTACACATAAACCTGGCTCGGATGCAACTGTTGGGGAATGTAGTAATTCAAAAAAATTCCTACGATCATGCAAGATCTAACTAGGAGATGCATAACAACAAGAGGGGAGAGTGTGTCCACGTACCCTCGTAGACCGAAAGCAGAAGCGTTTAGTAACGTGGTTGATGTAGTCGAACATCTTCACGATCCAACCGATCCAAGTACCGAACTTACTGCACCTCCGTGTTCAGCACACGTTTAGCACGATGACGTCCCTCGAGCTCTTGATCCAGTAGAGGGTCGCGGGAGAGTTTTGTCAGCACGACGGCGTGGCGACGGTGATGATGAAGTTACCGGCGCAGGGCTTCGCCTAAGCACTACGATGATATGACCGAGGTCTTGAACTATGGAGGGGGGCACCGCACACGGCTAAGAGATTGTCTGTTGTCGCTTTGGGGTGCCCCTTGTAACGCCCTCGATGCGGCTATAGCTCCCACGTGTCGAGGCACGACTTAGAGACATAACCGCATTGAAAGCAATGTCGCAAGTCAGGCAATCATTACAACATCCCATGTAACATATATAATAAAAGGGGGAGATACATAGTTGGCTTACACTCGCCACGTCACATCAAAGTACATAAATAACATCCATCATACCAACACTCATGGCCCGACTACGGCGCCAAAATAGAAGAAAAACCCAACATGCGACAAGGCCCTGAATCGAACCCCAACTAGACACCACTACTGATCATCGGGAAAGGAAACATAATAACGCTGAGAGTCCTCGTCGAACTCCCACTTGAGGTCGTAATCGTCACCTGGAGCGGAATCACCTGGACCTGCATCTGGAGTTATAGTTTCTGTGAGCCACAGGGACTCAGCAATCTCGTACCCTCGCGATCAAGACTATTTAAGCTTATAGGAAGGGTAAGGTAAAATATGAGTGGAGCTGTAGCAAGCGGCTAGCATATATGGTGGCTAACTTATTCGCAAAAGAGAGCGAGAAGAGGAGGCAAAGCACGAGCGAGAAGCTAGGGGAACAACCTGCGCAAACATAACTCCAACACCGTGTCCACTTCCCGGACTCCGCCGAGAAGAGGCCATCACGGTAACACACTCAGTTGATTCATTTTAATTAATTAAGGTTCAAGTTATCTACAACCGGGCATTAACAAATTCCCATCTGCCCATAACCGCGGGCACGGCTTTCAAAAGTTCAATCCCTGCAGGGGAGTCCCAACTTAGCCCATGACAAGCTCTCACGGTCAACGAAGGAATAGACCTCCACCCGAGACACACCGATCAGACTCGGTAACCCGGTACAACAAGACAATTCGACAGGTTAAAACAAGACCAGCAACACCGCCCGAATGTGCCGACAAATCCCGATAGGAGCTGCACATATATCTTTCTCAGGGCACACTCAGATGAGCGCTCCATACAACTAAAACCAAACCTCGAGTTTCCCCGAGGGGGCGCTGCACAGGACTCTAGTTTGGACCAACACTCAGAGGAGCACTGGCCCGGGGGGGGGGGGGGGTTTAAATAAGATGACCCGCGGGCTCCGGAAACCCGAGGGAAAAAGAGGCTAGGTGGCAAATGGTAAGACCAAGGTTGGGCATTGCTGGAAAAGCTTTAATCAAGGCGAACTATCAAGGGGTTCCCATTATAACCCAACCTCATAAGGAACGCAAAATCCGGGAACATAACACCGATATGACGGAAACTAGGGCGGCAAGAGTGGAACAAAACACTAGGCGAGAGGCCGAGCCTTCCACCCTTTACCAAGTATATAGATGCATTAAGATAACATAGCAATATAATTATAACCCAACAAGTAAGTAAAAGATGTTCCAACAAGGAACGGCCTCCAATCTTCACCTGCAGCTAGCAACGCTATAAGAGGGGCTGAGCAAAGCGGTAACATAGCCAATCAACGGTTTGCTAGGACAAGGTGGGTTAGAGTTTCAACATGGCAATTTGGGAGGATGACAAGCAAAAGGTAGGCATCGTAGCATTGCCATAGCAAGAGCGAGCAAACTAGCATAGCAAAGATAGTAGTGATTTCGAGGGTATGATCATCTTGCCTGCACAGTTGCCAGAGTTGACTGGATCCTCACAAGCAAACTCAACGGGCTCCTCGGTAGCGAACTCGTCTCCCGGCTCTACCCAAACAAGACAAACAAGCAACAAGGATACAATCAACCACGTGCAAGACCAAGCAATATGATGAAATGATGATATGCTATGCGGGATGCGATGCGAAATGCAAAATGCAAGATATGACAGGAAATGCATGAACCTGGCCTCAACTTGGAATTCCAAGGGTGCCACTGGAAATATGAGATGAAATCGCTTGAAAACGATATAAAGATCATTGGAATCGGAGTTACGGTTTGGAAATGGCAAGCGTTTTAAGATATGACACCGGTCTGCGATTTATAGCAAGTAGGCATATAAATGCAATGTAATGAACATGCTAAAGCCACCAAACATGACAAAAAAATACATGGCAGGGATGCACACAAGATGCTTAAAAAAAGACTAGCACTGAGCCACGGCCAATTCATCCATTATGAGGTTCAATCAAGCATGGCAAAAATGCAAATGCAAAACAGATTTCAGACTTAGTGAAATTAACACTAGTCTGAAATTTCAGATCACGATGCTCTCTTCGGAGCAGCAAAACAACATGATACATGGCCTGATTATGACAAAGAAGAACATGGCATGGAGCTACTCAACAAGCTTAATAAAATACCCAAAGTGACCTGGGGCCAAAAGGGATCACAAAATATACTAACGGGCACACGAACATAGCTAAAAACACAATCAGTTTTCCGACATAGTGAAAACTGAGACATGCTGAAATATAACTCACGAAGGCATGTTAACGAGCTCGATGCACTCGCTACGGTGCAAGTCATGGCAAGGCAAGCATGTATCCATTAAGAAGGCACAAAATTCTAGCTAGACATGGCAATAACAATGGCATAGCATGCACGGATCAACTACAATAGCATCGGCAAAATCACAAACGAGTTGATGATCTGCCCAGATTCACCATGAAACAAAAGTAGAGCTCGACTGACTCATGCTAGGTTGCTCCATAATTGCAAACAAAGACATGGATGGATAGAGCATAACATGGTTAACAAAACTCCTTTACTGATCATCCTCAAAAGAGGCACTGATCACTAGGAAACAAGCTGAACATATGGCATCACGAACTAAATAATCCCAGACTTGGTGAAAACAACTAAGTCTCTGAAAACAGATTTCCCGGGTGCCTCACTTTGCAAGCTTGCACAAGTCACCACACACATCCTAAAAATGCATGGGTTGCAACTCTGGAAATAAGACAAAATCCCTAACAAAACATATGAAGGACTCACAGGCATAGCATGCACACAATAATCATGGCAAAAATGACAAAAGTCTAAGATGAACTAGCAGATCTGACAATTAACTCATGAAGCCCTCTTCTAGCAGCATTTTGGGCATCAAGATGAACTCAAATGAAAATGATGCAATGGAATGAAATGATGTACTCGTCGGGACGAACATTTTGATATACTATATGCCCAAAACGGAGCTACGGATGCAAAGTTACGGCAGGTCAAAGTATGCACAAAAATTAGGGTTCGGGGATAAAAGTCAACCGAGAGGATTTTTGGATCTGAGATCTGCACGCTTCACGAGGAGATCGCCGGAGTTCATCAACGCGGTGGCCGGAGCTGTTCACGTCGCCGGAGAGGAAGGAGAGGGCCGGGGCTTGGCCGGCCGGATCCGGCGATCGGGGACGGCGCACGGCGGCGGAGGACGTCGGGCGGGCGGCGGCGGCCGCCGACGATGAGGACGGGGAGGAGCGGCGTGGCCGGCGTTGGGGCGCGCATCGCCGGAGTTGCGGTGGTCGGTGGCGAGGCGGCGGAGACTCGGCCGGGCGCGGGGAAGACGAAGGCGGCGCGGGCGGCGGGGACTGGGCCCGGTGGCGGCGCGCGGGGGCCGGAATGGGCCTCCCGGGCCGGCTGGCGGCGGCAGCGGCGCTCTGCCACGTGGCGGGGCGCGAGTGGACGGCGGCGGCGAGGCGGACAAAGTCCGGCCGGGGGCGGACGTGTCCGTCGGTGGAGAACTGTTTTTTACTAGGGTTGGACGGGGAGAGATCCGAGATCTGAAAACGGGGGGGCTATTTATAGGCATAAGTGGAGCTAGGAGAGTCCAAATGAGGTGCGGTTTTCGGCCACGCGATCGTGATCGAACGCTCTAGGACATGGAGCAGAGTTTGGTGGGTTTTTGGGCCAAATTGGAGGGGTGTTGGGCTGCAACACACACGAGGCCCTCTTGGTCCCTCGGTTAACCGTTGGAGTATCAAACGAAGTCCAAATGATACGAAACTTGACAGGCGGTCTACTGGTAGTAAACCAAGGACGCTTGGCAAGTCTCGGTCCAATCCGGAAATGTTTAATCCCCACACATGAAAGAAAGCTAGAAATGACCACCGGAGGAGAACGAAGCGCCGAAATGCAAAACGGACAACGGGGAAAGTGCTCGGATGCATGAGACGAACACGTATGCAAATGCAATGCACATGATGACATGATATGAGATGCATGACAACGAAAACAACACACGGAGACAAAGACCCGAACCCGAGAAATAAATATAACTTAACGCCGGAAACGGCAAGAGTTGGAGTACAAATAGGGAAAGTTACATCGAGGGCGTTACACCCCTGCCCACGTATATAAAGGAGGGGGAGAGAGGCCGGCGGCCAGGAGGGGCGCGCCATGGGGGGAGTCCTACTTGGACTCCTAGTCCAAGTAGGATCCCCCCTTTTCCTTTCTTCCACTGGAGGGAATAGGAAGGACAAGGAGAGGGAAAGGGAAGGGGGCGCCGCCCCCTCCTCCTTGTCCTATTCGGACTCCCAAGGAGGGGGCACGCGGCCACCCCCCGCGGGCTTCCCTCTCTCTCCCTTAGGCCCATGTTGGCCCAATACTTCCCAAGGGGGTTCCGGTAACCCCTTGGTACTCCGGAAAAAAATACCCGAATCACTTGGAACCATTCCGATGTCCGAATATAACCTTCCAATATATGAATCTATACCTCTCGACCATTTCAAGACTCTTAGTCAAGTCTGTGATCTCATCCGAGACTCCGAACAAACTTCGGTCATCAAATCACATAACTCATAATACAAATCGTCATCGAACGTTAAGCATGCGGACCCTACGGGTTCGAGAACTATGTAGACATGACCGAGACACATCTCCGTTCAATAACCAATAGCGGAACCTGGATGCTCATATTGGCTCCTACATATTCTACGAAGATCTTTATCGGTCAAACCGCATAACAACATACGTTATTCCCTTTCTCATCGGCATGTTACTTGCCCGAGATTCGATTGTCGGTATCATCATACCTAGTTCAATCTCGTTACCGGAAAGTCTCTTTACTCGTTCTGTAATGCATTATCCCGCAACTAACTCATTAGTCACATTGCTGGCAAGGCCTATAGTGATGTGCATTACCGAGAGGGCCCAGAGATACCTCTCCGATACACGGAGTGAAAAATCCTAATCTCGATCCTGTAGAGCATCTTTATAATCACCCAGTTACGTTGTGACGTTTGATAGCACACAGGGTGTTCCTCCGGTATTCGGCAGTTGCATAATCTCATAGTCAGAGGAATATGTATAAGTCATGAAGAAAGAAATAGCAATAAAACTAAACGATCATAATTCCAAGCTAAAGGATGGGTCTTGTCCATCACATCATTCTCTAATGATGTGATCCTGTTCATCAAATGACAACACATGTCTATGGTCAGGAAACTTAACCATCTTTGATTAACGAGCTAGCCAAGTAGAGGCATACTAGGGACACTCTGTTTGTCTATGTATTCACACATGTACTAAGTTTCCGGTTAATACAATTCTAGCATGAATAATAAGCATTTATCATGATATAAGGAAATATAAATAACAACTTTATTATTACCTCTAGGGCATATTTCCTTCATCCACGCCTAGCTGAACATGTCACCTCACTACACTCAAACTGTCACGGACTGCCCACCTTCCTCCATTAAACTTGTGCATGTGCCGAGAAACCTACGTCCGCCACACGTCTGTTCGCGAATGGCACATCATTAAACACAACGCTGGTTGGTTTCGCCCGTCCGCCCGCTATTTAAACAGTCAAGACGCCAGGCAAGATCGCACCACACCCCGCTCCCATTTTCTCCTTTCACCATTTTCTCCACAATCTCCATGGCCTCCAGCGAGTAGGGAGAGGAGTTCTCCGACATAAAAGCCGGTTGGGTAGCTACTCGAGCATGCCGGAGCCAGGCAACTTTCTACTCTCGAAGGCCAGCTCATGGAGGCAGAAACTACAAGTCGATGCGTCGTTTAGCAACCCGTCGCTCCAAGCCAGCTCGCCGAGGAGCAGCGAGTTGCTCTAGGCCGACACGCGGTGGAGCACGGAGGTATGAGAACTGTGACTATCGTGGACGACGCCATGTCGTACCGCTCGTCCCCTGCATGCGACCGCACCATCCGTAGTCAACGAACGCGTAATCGCGCCCTGCCGGCGGAGAAAGAAGCAGGCTTCACGAAGATTGATGTAACGGTCGCCAGCATGTCCGCGTCAGTCATCATTATCGAGGAGAAGTAGAACATGGGAGGCCACCGTCGCTTGGGTCTCATGAAGGCCAATGTCGAGGCGACGCCGACGTACACAGCCGGTGTCTTGCCCCGCCGCAGGCAACCTTGTCCCCTTCCCCTCCAACTGAAGCACATCCCAGTGGTTCCACTCTGATGAACAGCGCTGCCGAAGATGGGGAAGCGAGCTACCATTTGCACTGAAGCATATACCTCCGGGGCTCACGGCAATCCAATGAGCGGGGCTGCCGGGCATGGGGATGACAATGGAGATCCGTCGCAGCCGGCTGTAGACTAGTTTTACCTTGGTCTTGTATAGTTTTTAGTTAAAAATGTTCGAAATGTAATGAATTTCGTCTGGTTTATATAAAGTATGTTGTGTTTGCATCAATTTCATTTGGTTAGTTCAAAATGTGGTTGAAATGTATGTGGACAACGTTGGATGGCAGCCTTTGGAATCAGTGTCCGCGGACAGATGCTGGAGCAAATTTGCGGGTCAACGTTGGAGATGCCCTTAATATGCTTTCTCATTTTGTGCTTAGAACCAAGCATGAACGGTATTAGAACATCTCAAATAAATGATGTAGATGCAAAATTAACTAACTTATACATCTTGGAGCCCCCAAAACTCATCTTCAACAGATGATATAGATGCAAAAAAAATACATCTCCATCTTCAGAAGATGTAAAGTACAACACGTGAAGATGCAAATTTGCATCTCCACTTCCAGGAGATGTAAAAACTTGTCAGCGCGCCAACCACCCTTCATTTCGATTCCTACCTGCCCACCCGCGCGCCGCCACTGCCCAGCCCAGCCCACTGCGAGACGTCGTCGTCGCGCTGCCGCCAGATCTCGGCGCTCCACCGCTGCTACGCCCCCGCCCTCCACCAAATCAGCCGATACCACCACTGCAATGCCCCAGCCCTCCACCAAATCGGCCGATACCATCGCCGCCCATCCTCTTTTGGCCACTGATACGTCTCCAATGTATCTATAATTTTTGATTGCTCCATGCTATATTATCTACTATTTTGGACATTATTGGGCTTTATTATCCACTTTTATATTATTTTTGGGACTAATCTATTAACCGGAGGCCCAGCCCAGAATTGTTGTTTTTTTTGCCTGTTTTAGGGTTTCGAAGAAAAGGAATATCAAATGGAGTCCAAACGGAAGGAAACCCTCGGGAATGTGATTTTCTCAACGAACAAGACCCAGGAGACTTGGACCCTACGTCAAGACACAAAAGAGGAGGCCACGAGGTAGGGGGCGCGCCTACCCCCCCCCCCCCCCCCAGGCGCGCCCTCCACCCTCGTGGGCCCCCTGTTGCTCCACCGACGTACTCCTTCCTCCTATATATACCTACATACCCCCAAACAATCAGATACGGAGCCAAAAACCTAATTCCACCGCCGCAACTTTCTGTATCCACGAGATCCCACCTTGGGGCCTGTTCCGGAGCTCCGCCAGAGGGGGCATCGATCACGGAGGGCTTCTACATCAACACCATAGCCCCTCCGATGAAGTGTGAGTAGTTTACCTCAGACCTACGGGTTCATAGTTATTAGCTAGATGGCTTCTTCTTTCTTTTTGGATCTCAATACAATGTTCTCCCCCTCTCTTGTGGAGAACTATTTGATGTAATCTTCTTTTTGCGGTGTGTTTGTTGAGACTGATGAATTGTGGTTTTATGATCAAGTCTATCTATGAACAATATTTGAATCTTCTCTGAATTCTTTTATGTATGATTGGTTATCTTTGCAAGTATCTTCGAATTATCAGTTTGGTTTGGCCTACTAGATTGATCTTTCTTGCAATGGGAGAAGTGCTTAGCTTTGGGTTCAATCTTGCGGTGTACTTTCCCAGTGACAGTAGGGGCAGCAAGGCACATATTGTATTTTTGCCATCGAGGATAACAAGATGGGGTTTTCATCATATTGCATGAGTTTATCCCTCTGCATCATGTCATCTTGCTTAAGGCGTTACTCTGTTTTTAACTTAATACTCTAGATGCATGTTGGATAGCGGTCGATGAGTGGAGTAATAGTAGTAGACGCAGGCAGGAGTCGGTCTACTTGTCTTGGACGTGATGCCTATATACATGATCATACCTAGATATTCTCATAACTATGCTCAGTTCTGTCAATTGCTCAACAGTAATTTGTTCACCCACCGTAGAATACTTATGCTCTCGAGAGAAGGCACTAGTGAAACCTATGGCCCCCGGGTCTATCTTTATCATATTAATCTCCTACTACTTAGTTATTTCCTTTGCTTTTTACTTTGCCTTTATTTTACTTTTCATCTTTATCACAAAAATACCGAAAATATTATCTTATCATATCTATCGTCTTTTATAGACACCTAAAAGCCAAAGCTTGGGGATGCCCCGGAAGGCATCCCCTCTTTCATCTACTTCTATCGGTAATTTTACTTGGAGCTATATTTTTATTCGCCACATGATATGTGTTTTGCTTGGAGCGTCTTGTATGATTTGAGTCTTTACTTTTTAGTTTACCACAATCATCCTTGCTGTACACACCTTTTGAGAGAGCCATACATGATTTGGAATTTGTTAGAATACTCTATGTGCTTTGCTTATATCTTTTGAGTTATATAGTTTTGCTCTAGTACTTCACTTATATCTTTTAGAGCACGGTGGTGGATTTGTTTTATAGAAACCATTGATCTCTCATGCTTCACTTAGATTATTTTGAGAGTCTTAAATAGCATGGTAATTTGCTTAAAATCCTAATATGCTAGGTATTCAAGATTAGTAAATTTTTCTTATGAGTGTTTTGAATACTAAGAGAAGTTTGATGCTTGATGATTGTTTTGAGATATGGAAGTAATAATATCAAAGTCGTGCTAGTTGAGTAGTTGTGAAATTGAGAAATGCTTGTGTTGAAGTTTGCAATGTCACATCCCTAGTTCTGGTATGACCTAGACCAGCTAGTCTTTTGTGCATCATGTTTAAATTCCATTTAAATGAAATGGGGATTTGTGAAACCCTCAGATTTCATTTCTGGAAATGACCCAGATAAAAATTGCTCCAAAAAGGGTCCAAGAAAATGTTCATGTTGCTCTATGAAAATATTGGTCAGAGTTAAAATTCTAACAAATATTTTCAAGAGCTCATAAATATTTATTTTGGCCATTTGGAATTAATGCATAATTATTTGCTTTAGATATATATATGTTATATAAATAATATATATCCAAAAATTATGCTAGTTGTTGAGGCGCTCTGGAATAATACCACTAGCTCCTACAAAAATTTACATAAGAAAATAAATTGATTTAGTATTTTTACTAAATCAGAACCAAATGTTAGAAAAATAAAAAAATTAAAAAGGAAATGGAAAAACATACCTGCGGCCAGCTCCCGTGCTGGCCCAACACTGTGCGGCCTGGCCGGCCCAGTTGGCCAGCCCAGCCCACCTGCCCCCTCCCCTGTCGTCTTCTTCCCGCCAGGAGGACGGGCGCGTGCCCGACAAGCACGCACCGCCGCGCCGCGCCACCTCCTCCCTCCCTGCCTGCCTGTCCCTCCGCCGATGCGTCTGGACGACGCCACGCGCCCCCCGGACCCTCTCACTCTCCCCAGTCCTCTCCTCTCCCTCACTTTCTCGCTCGTGACTGATCGCGTTCATCGCCGCCATTCGCCGTTGCCGCGGCCACCGTCACTGCCTCGCCTCTCCGACAAGCCCGTTAGCTCCGCGCTGTCCCCCTCGACCTCTCCGACGACTCATGCAAGCCGGGACGCCCTGCAGAGCTACCCTCGATGTCGTCTTCCTCGTCGACGCCGCAGATCGCCGCCGTCAAATCCGTCGCCGTTGGACCTCCCTCGAGCTCTGTGACGCCTCCACCAGATCCGCGCTGAGCCCCGCCACCGTTTCCCCCTCCCCACTTAGTCGCTCGCGCGCCGTAGCATCGTTCCCCGCCATGGCCGTAGCGCTTCGCCGCCGTCCATGTCGTTGTCGTCGTCTCGGCCCGCCTCCGCCCAAACCGAGCATCCCATTGTGCTCCTGGTGCCACGAGGGTGCCGCAGAGCCCCTCGGGTGGCCTCCCCGTGCCCCGCAGCCCGCTCCCACTCGAAGCCGAACTCCGGCTGCCGCCCCGAGCTTCGCTCCGGCGAGCTCCGGCCGCCGCCCCGAGCTTTGCTCCGGCGAGCTCCGGCCGCCACCCCGAGCTTCGCTCCGGCGAGCTCCGGCCGCTCCCGCCTCTCCCACTTGCTCCGATTAGTGCGGACGAGCGCGGGCTTCGCCTCTGCGGTCTCCGCCGCGCGTTTGGTCACCGGAAGGCGATTTTCGACGCCCTCCGCCGCGTCTGGCCTCGCCGGCGTCGAGTCGCCGGCGGGTTTTGACCCCGCTGACCAGGAGGTTTGACCTTCCATGGGTCGCCGACATGTGGGGCCCGACCCTGTTAATTTTTAGTTAGGATTAGTTTAACAACTAATTAAACCCTTATTAACTAATTGGGTCACTGACGCGTGGGACCAACCCCATTAACTAATGTCGGAGTAAATAACCATGGGTAGCCTAGCCAGCTCCCCCTGGCCCTTCTGAAAAAATTACGAGCCGATTCGGCCCTCAAGAATCCAAGACACAGGGCCGCCTTCCCCTTGCCGGCTGTCTCTAGGCCGGCTATCGGAAGGTGGCCCGACTTCAGCCCTCATGAAGAGAGGCCGCGGGAGGGCCGGCTCCGAGAAGCCGGCCGCGAGAAGGCTGACTCAAAGAAGCCGGCTCCCATAAAGCGGTCAAGATCGTACCCTCAAAGTCTGCATCCACATAATGGCAATGTGACGGGGCGTGGCTACAGTGAAGCCCGCCACCCCCGAATCCCGAAGCACGCCTGGCACAGTGCGCCGTACGGGTGGCCATGACCCGTCCGGCGCAGCACTGTTGCCACGTTGACCCTGATGTCATCCACGACGGGCTACCAGTATGGCCCACGGGCGATGGGCCCCTTCGGGCAGAGAGACACCCGAAGGCGGCCAGACCTCCCCCAGTCGGCCCAAGATAGAGCCGGCTCCCCACAGCCGGCTTGCCACCTCCCTCGAAGAAGACGCCCCATTAAGGAGACAAGACGCGGTGGGGCTACAGTGATCGCCCACCGGGCGGCGGCACTGTAGCCACGCCCACTTCGGCGAAGCCCTCGCCACCAAGATTGAGCAACAGTAACCAGCCGCCGACAAGGCCCTGACAGTGGGGGCCTGCCTGTCGACCAAGGAGCCGGCAGCCGACGGGACCCACTAGCCGGCAGGCCCCAGCAGCCGGCGAAGAAGCCGGAGAGCGTAGACACAGACGGCTGGGCCCCGTGCCCAGCCGGATTACCATTGTACCCCCGGGGGGTAGGCCTATATAAACCCCCCGGGGCATCCATGCAAAGAGAGATCAATCCCTGCTAGTCTCAGACACCACATAGGGAGGAGAATAGAGCAAGCCGTGCCCTTCTTCCTCCTCTCGCCAAACAGCTCAAGGAGCACCGTGTAGCTACTTGTTCATCTAGTGACCATGCGGAGACCCCACAGAGCAGCAGTAGGGGTGTTATCTCCACGGATAGCCCCGAAGCTGGGTAAGATTCGCCGGCGTGCATGTCTTCGCCTCATCCCGTTTCCAGGCACCGGCGACGTCTTACTGGCTCCCACAATGATAAGCCACCCGTTGGCATATGTCGCACCTACCACCCGACATTTGGCGCCCACCGTTGGGCCAGGTGCACCGCCATCCGGAGACCTGTTCTGGACGGGAACCCTCTTCCTCCCCCGCGAGCGTAGCCAGCCCGGCACGCCCGATGTCGCTTGCCACGACGCGCTACAAGGCGTCACCAACATCTGTGCGGCGAGCAACCTCGCCGATCTCCTTGACAAGACTCTCATCTCTGACGAGCTCGCCTCCGACGCGGGCACCAACCACCTCGTCAACCTCCTCGGCCAGCTCCACGTCTCCGGCGAGCCTGCCGTGGACTTGGAGTTGGTTGGCTCCACCGATCCGATGCCTGTCGACTCCGACACGGCCTCACTCGACACGTTCCCCACCAACGTCGCGGTCTACAATGACCCTCTTCCCCGGGCCGATGGCTGTGACGCTGTCACCACCGAGGTGATGGTCATCGGCCACGGCGGCGCTTCTGACGAGAGCGCCCACGACGCCCCGCACGCGGCGGTCCACGACTTGTCCATCCCCCTCCCGGTCGATGCCGACGCTAAAGCACTGGAAGCTCGTCGCCTTGCCCTCCTCGCGGAGGGCCGGAAGTTGATTTCCATGAGACGGCTCGCTGAGGCCCACTGACGCGAGGCCAACCGCGCCGCCTTTGGCACGCCGCCCCCAGGCGGGCCTAGCCGGGCCGGCGTTGTTAGACAGCGCGGCGCTGTCGTCGCCGATACGCTAGGAGTCGACCGCTGAAACGCCCTCGATGCGGCTATATCTCCCACGTGTCGAAGCATGACTTAGAGGCATAACCGCATTGAAAGCAATGTCGCAAGTGAGGTAATCTTCACACAACTCATGTAATACATAAGGGAAAGAGATACATAGTTGGCTTACAATCGCCACTTCACACAATACATGAATAAAGCATTACAACATCCAAATACAATCAAGGTCCGACTACGGAACCAAAATAAAAGAAGAACCCCCAAATGCGACAAGGTCCCCGATCGACCCCAATTGGGATCCACTACTGATCAACTAGAACGAAACAACACAAAGGACAAGATCTTCATCGAGCTCCTCCTTGAGCTTGGTTGCATCATCTGCACGGTTCGACGGCACCTGCAAACTGGTTTGGAAGTATCTGTGAGTCACGGGGACTCAGCAATCTCACACCCTCGCGATCAAGACTATTTAAACTTATGGGTAAGGTAAAAGGTATGAGGTGGAGCTGCAGCAAGCGACTAGCATATATGGTGGCTAACATACGCAAATGAGAGCGAGAAGAGAAGGCAAAGCACGGTCGATAAAACTATGATCAAGAAGTGATCCTAGAACAACCTACGTCAAGCATAACTCCAACACTGTGTTCACTTCCCGGAGTCCGCCGGAAAGAGACCATCACGGTAACACACGCGGTTGATGTATTTTAATTAAGGTCAACTTCAGGTTTTCTACAACCGGACATTAACAAATTCCCATCTGCCCATAACCGCGGGCACGGATTTCGAAAGTTCAAATCCCTGCAGGGGTGTCCCAACTTAGCCCATCACAAGCTCTCACGGTCAACGAAGGAATAGACCTCCTCCCGAGACGTTCCGATCAGACTCGGTATCCCGGTTCTACAAGACACTTCGACAGGTTAAAACAAATCCAGCAACACCGCCCGAATGTGCCGACAAATCCCGATAGGAGCTGCACATATCTCGTTCTCAGGGCACACTCAGATGAGACATCCTACGAGTAAAACCAACCCTCAAGTTGCCCTGAGGTGGCCCCGCAGTCTGCTCGGTCGGACCAACACTCAGAGGAGCACTGGCCCGGGGGGTTAGAATAAAGATGACCCTTGAGTCTGCAGAACCCAAGGGAAGGTGGTAGGTTGTTAGTGCAAATGGTAAAACCAAGGTTGGGCATTGCTGGAGGAGTTTTATTCAAGGCGAACTGTCAAGGGGTTCCCATTATTACCCAACCGCGTAAGGAACGCAAAATCCGGGAACATAACACCGATATGATGGAAACTAGGGCGGCAAGAGTGGAACAAAACACCAGACATAAGGCCGAGCCTTCCACCCTTTACCAAGTATATAGATGCATTAATTAAATAAGATATATTGTGATATCCCAACAATAACATCCATGTCCCAAACATGGAACAAGCTCCAATCTTCACCTGCAACTAACAATGCTATAATAGGGGCTGAGCAAAGCGGTAACATAGCCAAACAATGGTTTGCTAGGACAAGGTGGGTCAGAGGCTTGGTTCAACAATATAGGAGGCATGATAAGCAAGTGGTAGGTATCACAGCATAGGCATAGCAAAAGAGCGAGCAACTAGCAAGCAAAGATAGAAGTGATTCAAGGGTATGGTCATCTTGCCTGAGATCCCGCAAGGAAGAAGAACGAGTCCATGAAGAAGACAAACAGACGTAGTCGAACGGGTCCTCACAAACGCGACGTTATCGGAACCAACCCGAAGAAGCAACACCGGAAAGAAGCACAAAACATAGTAAACAACCACCACATAGACATGGCATGATGCACAAACAAGTATGATGCATGTCCGGTTTAAATACGCATGGCATGGCAAAGTGCACAAACAAAACTACAAATTAAGTGGACATCAATATGCAACGAGTTGCATATTGACGAAACACCACATGACTTATTTAGTTCTCTCTCGGTTATGTACCCAACAATATTAAATGTTGTTAAGCATGTCAAGAGGTGAACCATGAGTAAAATACATAGTCTAAGCAATTTAAATGGGGCCGGATATAACAAACAACAAATCCGGTAAATCCCCATATGCATTAGTAATTTATTGCAACAACAATTTAAACATTTTAATTGTTGTTATCATGATGCGGATGACATGAACAAGTTTATGCAATTTTTATTAAAATTTGACAAGAGCATTATAAGGCATTTGTCACCGTGGTGGAAGGAAAAGGGGTGCCACGGCAACGATAACGAAAACGGTGCCACGGCAGCGTTCCGGTTCCGGTACTCGATTGAGATACCGATGCAAAGGGGAAGTGTGCGGAACGTGACATGCAGGGATGGTGGGGTGATCTCGGATACCGAGTTCCCACATGTGGGTGGCAAGGCAAAAGAGGGGCGACGTGCATCGACAATTCGAGCACGGAGGAAGCACGAGCATCTCATACATCACATGCAAGCGTTCTTGGACGGTCATCTCGGGGTTATACCTTCGAAGCGTGCAAAAGGGACGGTTCTCGTTCGGTGCAAAGTAGAGGAAGTAGACGTTCTCGGTACGTTCGTCGTGGAGGTAGTCATACACGGCGACGGTAGTTGTACATGGGTCTTTGGCCACGGAAGTAGTCGTACAACGTTTTCGTAGAGGTTTGGGGTCACGAGACGGAACTTGACGTCCACGGGGTCTTCGAGGGTCGACGGTAGTGGTACTTGATGAATCCCAAGATGGTCTTAGGCGTCTTCGCGCGTGGGGGTACTTGGCGTTTCCGCGTCGTCGGTCTTGTCGAATTCGAAGCCTTCGGGGGTCGTCGTGTTACTTGGCGCTTGCGATATTGATAGCTCGAAGGGGTACTTGACGGGTCCAAGGCCTCCGACCGTGGTGGTTCTTGATGATACGGGTAGTCGAACTTGACGAAAAACGGGTCTTCTCGGGGACTTGATGCATCCGAATTCCTCGGGTTTGTAGTGGTACTTGGTGATCGCGGTTCCAATCCAGTGGTGCATGCATCCACGGTGACACTGCATGGTGCAAGGAGGCGACGACTTGGGCGGTTTTTGTCCAGGACCCGGACAACTTTTGAAGGAGCTCGATGGGGCTTGCTGCTGCTCGTTTCCTTCACCATGTGACAGGCCGAAGGCGCAGCGGCTTTGAATGGCGAAGTGGACGAGCTACTGGTGCCTTGCGGAGGCAGCGAGGCCAGGGAGATGGAGTAGCGAAGCAAGGCTCGCGAGCATAGGAGGGAGTCGCGGCACTGGCGCATAGGGGCCCGGCTCCCTGGTGGTACTCCGGCGAAAGCGGCCGGAGCGTCGCTAGTCGACGGGCGCGACGCAGCTGTGGGCACCGGGAGGCGGGGCTCCGACAGGCAGGGCCGGAGACGAGGTGCAGAAGGGCGGCGAGGGGCTCGGCGACGGGGACGCCTGAACGGCTGCTGGTGGCGCTCGTGGCCATGGGGCACAGAATCCGAGGTCGAGGGCGGGGCGCGGTGGAGGTGCTTGGCGGCGCGGCGGCCGGACGAAGCAGGGAGGCGCACAAGGAGACTCAGGCGTGGCAGGGGAGCGGTGCCGGTGACGGGGAGATCTTGTGGCGCGAGTGAGGGCGCCATGGGAGACGGCTGGAGGTGCTTACAAGTAAGGGAAGGGAGGTCGGGCGCTGCAGCGACGTGAGCGGGGGATGTGGGATCGGGATCGAGCACGGGGCTCTTGCGTGTGCGAGAGAGAATGTGAGGGAGAGAGCGAGGGGGGTCGAGGAGATGGGGATTGGGGTGCGGGCCTCTGGTGGCGCGAGGCCATGATTGAGAGATCTAAATTTAAATCCATTTGAATTTGATTCAAATGGTTTGAATAAGTTCAAGGTAATGAAGAGTCCAAAAATATTCGGATTTTTAGTGGAGCTCCGGAAAAGATAAAAGAATTTATGGGCGAAGTTTGGGGAGCAAACTCGAAGAAGAAAAGACATGTGATTATTTGCAAGTGTGTTCATGGGTGATTCCGAAAATGGAATATTTAATATAGCTCCCTAATATCGGGAGGATAAGTTATAAAGAGAATCACCATGTGAATTCCCTCGATTTAAAAGGAACGAAGATCCATGCTATTTATTTAGTGAGTTTTAAAACGGGTTGCATGATGACATGATGCAATGCACATGTTGCAAAGACGAAAAAGCAACGGACCAAACAAAACACACGACGAAACCCGGAAACCCTGGAAGGCATCTGAAGCTCCGGACTTGGGGCATTACAACACTCCACCACTACGAGAGGATCTCGTCCCGAGATCTAGAATGGCACCAGAGGGAAAACGAAAGAGAAAGAGGAGAGGTAAAACTAAGTTGCTTCTTTGACAAACGAGTGAAACCAAAGAACCTTGAAAAGGTTAAGCCATTTCGAGAAAAGAATACAACAGAGATGAATGAAGTTGAAAACACTCCGTTAGCAAAAGAGGAACAAGGAAGAACAACTTCGGGCGGCACTCCGATTGAAAAGAAAAAGGAGTTGGATAAGAACTTGGTAAGATGAGAAGGTACTTGCTGGAATCACAAAACACTGCCTCCGTAACTATTGAATGAATGGAACAAGGGGTAAGAAAGATCTCGGACAGCACTCTGGTTTAAAAGAGATGAAAAACTTGATAAAATGAAAAGAACTTGAGCAGAGGGCACAACACTCCGGTTAAATGGATAAGCACGAAAAGAGCACGATCCAAGATGATGAGAGAAAAGAGCAACATCGCAATGGCTCCGGAACAAAAGAATAGAAGATAGATAATTGAAAGAAAAGAATGGAGAAGAAAATGCCAACTTCTGCCACAAAAGAGCTTGAAAAGGCATCTTAAGGAGAAGGGTTGAACAGAGTTATTGGAAAGCCAACAACGAAAGAATAAACTTGATATGGTCTTATGGAGTACATCTCAAATTATGAGGTGACAACCTGCCACTCACGGGAAAAGAATTGTATTGATATGAACAAGGAGACGAGAAAGTATATCGCACCGGAAAGGATAAATGAAGAAACTGGATCGTTGATAAACACCATGAGAGCGACAATTCTTAAAGGAAAGCTTTAGGTGAAATATAACCCAAGATAATTCCAATGAAGAAAATGATGGATTTAAAATATCTCATCCTTGACAACATGTGAATCATGAAACATGAACTCAAATTATCAAGAATGGCATAATACCACCTCTAATAATATGATAGAAAGAATGCACTCCGGATTACAATATGAAGAAAGCTTGAGTTCCTCTGAAAAGAATCTCAAAGAACACTTCGAGAAGGAATTAAATCCTTGATGACCCAACATGTAGAACCTTCATGAAGAACTCCGGTAAACAAAGGAATGATCAAATAGAAGGCAAGAGAAGATGGAAACACAAGGTGAAGACTTGCAATGATTTAAATGAATCTCCATGGTGATGTAATTGCGAGAGCTAGGAACTCCGGGAAAAGAAAAGATAAAGCATCTCGAACCCAGAATGTGATATGATGCACCTCCGGAATAAGGAATTAATCACTTGGATGAAACAAGAATAAGAATTACATTTTGCTTATCCTTCACCAATTAAATTGATGACAATCAATGGATTTGGCATACTACTTATTCTCGTAGAAAGGATTAAAAGAGATATATCAAAACTTGAGAACATCTTCAACGAACCACCTGTAGGATTGGAACAACGAATAAATTTATATGATAAATGAAGGAAGAAGAATCTTGAGCGAACCACCGTAAGGATTAAAATGAACAAAGAAAAGATAAGGAAGACACCGGGAAGAATTTAGCAAATGAACGAAGATGCTTGAGAGAATTTAGATACATGAGAACGAAGGGATCACAAACTGATTAGAGATCACTTGAACGATGCACCGGTAAGATTGGAGAATGATAACTGAAAGCTGAGAATGAATAAACCTGAATTGATGGCCTCCGGAGAATCAAACTGAAAAGAATCTTGAATTGCTCCGGATAGGTGAAAAGAATTCTCACAATCGAAAAACAATTATGAGAGTATGGCATTTAAGCTAGAACCACGAATCTCTGAGAGAGCGGATAAGATATGGAGGAAAAACTCATCTTCGTTCATCAAAATCTGAGAATTACGACGAGAAACACCATCAAGAATTGTTGAGGCACTCCGGAATAAAGAAGAATATAAAAGTTGAACCAATGATGAAAAGAATTTGGAAGATCTTGGAGAAATACATTTGACTGATGATAAATCATTCTTACGTCAAACTTCGAAAAGAAATTTGAGGATAGCTCTGGGAAAAATAAGAAGAGCCAGGTAAGATCCTGGAAAAGACCTGTGGGTTAGGGCCCACTCAAAAGAAACACCGTTGAAATGATTTAAAAGAGAGGATTGCATCGGTTGAATAAAATGGCTTGAATGAGATAACAATCTCGAAAGAGCTTGAACGAATGCAGAGTGGAAACACAAGTCTTCGGGATATCTTGAGCACTCCGGAACAAATGAATAGCGAGAAATGAATGAATATGAGGAGCACCGGCAAGAGAAGGTATTAGAAACGAGGGAAAAGGGATATGATCAACACCAAAGCTTGAATTTGGTTCCACCGGAGAAGAAAATGAGTGAAGAGTGACGAACTTGAAGCTCCGTTAGAATCTTCATGAGAATCACCGGGTAAGAACATAGAAAGAATAAAGAGACTTCACATCAATAAAATGGATACTTGATTAAGAAATCTTAGTCCTCGAAGAAAAAGGGTGGGTGGGCGGGAAAACAAAGGCAGCTTGAGACGAATGAAACAAACACCGTTGAGAAGAACTAATAATTGATCTTGCTGATGTTGAAATGATCGGATCCACTTGAAGAGAAACACGCCGGTTGAAAAGTATTGACATGACAATCTCGATTATCATGAAGGATTAGTACTCCCGTAGGAATAGGAGAACACCACTTATAAAAGGTATAGAATCAACATTTGACTTCGAAGCAACTCGAATACCACAACTCAAAAAGAAAACAAAGGATTGGCTTGCAGAATAAGCCGGAACAAACATATGATAGAGATTTCGTCCGAAGTTTTCGTGGTGGGGCCTACACTGGCTCGATCGTACAGCACCATCATGTACAAGGCAGCGCACATGACATACGAAGCGTCCCCGAGTCGGCATAGCCAAGGACTCTTTAAGACAGAACGAGACCACTATAAAACCAACCGTGAATAGGCGGACCACTAGACGTCGAACCCCAATTTCATATCATACATCTGTCGGAAAGATATCCTAATAACTACTTGATTTCCCACCTATGAAACTCCCGAAATTTTCCGGTTATGCAATCAGGTGTTGGGGATATAGGGAAAGCATAATATCTCACCCAAAACTAGCAAATCCTACATCCAGCTGTATCCATCCTTCAACACATAACCAAGAAACCTTCGGAAATCATCTACCTCAACCTTCGAAAAGCATCCGTTATACGAGTTATGGCAATACTCCCGAACTCCCGCCCCAGTACTGGGTGGCGTCGAGGTTATCTCACCAACAACTGCATAAAAGAGATTTTCGATGTCGGCGAAACTAAACTCAGGTATTCCAGAACTGCAACGATAAAATTGTGACGACAACACCTCGAAGCTCAACTCCCCGGGACACTGCCACAAAACCCCTGACAGGAGGCACCAAGACAATGTTCTCGTCACAAAACCATCGGAACGATTCTAAGATACCCGCGTGATCCTAAATTTTTTTTAGTGAAATTTGAGAAGAGAAGAGTCAAAACTCTATGTCAGGATGCCTTACCAGAGCGATGAGGAGACTGGGAAGTAAAAACAATTCCTAAACTCTCCGATATATAATTCCTAAATGACTCAAAACATTTTTCTAGACACAACTCGGCCGCTAATAACGATCAAGCAATGGGGCTCCTAAGGTCGGGGAAGGCTCTGATACCAACTTGTAACGCCCTCGATGCGGCTATATTCCCACGTGTCGAAGCACGACTTAGAGGCATAACCGCATTGAAAGCAATGTCGCAAGTGAGGTAATCTTCACACAACCCATGTAATACATAAGGGAAAGAGATACATAGTTGGCTTACAATCGCCACTTCACACAATACATGAGTAAAGCATTACAACATCCAAATACAATCAAGGTCCGACTACGGAACCAAAATAAAAGAAGAACCCCCAAATGCGACAAGGTCCCCGATCGACCCCAACTGGGATCCACTACTGATCAACTAGAACGAAACAACACAAAGGACAAGATCTTCATCGAGCTCCTCCTTGAGCTTGGTTGCATCATCTGCACAGTTCGACGGCACCTGCAAACTGGTTTGGAAGTATCTGTGAGTCACGGGGACTCAGCAATCTCACACCCTCGCGATCAAGACTATTTAAGCTTATGGGTAAGGTAAAAGGAATGAGGTGGAGCTGCAGCAAGCGACTAGCATATATGGTGGCTAACATACGCAAATGAGAGCGAGAAGAGAAGGAAAAGCACGGTCGATAAAACTATGATCAAGAAGTGATCCTAGAACAACCTACGTCAAGCATAACTCCAACACCGTGTTCACTTCCCGGAGTCCGCCGGAAAGAGACCATCACGTTAACACACGCGGTTGATGTATTTTAGTTAAGGTCAAATTCAGGTTTTCTACAACCGGACATTAACAAATTCCCATCTGCCCATAACCGCGGGCACGGATTTCGAAAGTTCAAATCCCTGCAGGGGTGTCCCAACTTAGACCATCACAAGCTCTCATGGTCAACGAAGGAATAGACCTCCTCCCAAGACGTTCCGATCAGAGTCGGTATCCCGGTTCTACAAGACACTTCGACAGGTTAAAACAAATCCAGCAACACCGCCCGAATGTGCTGACAAATCCCGATAGGAGCTGCACATATCTCGTTCTTAGGGCACACTCAGATGAGACATCCTACGAGTAAAACCAACCCTCAAGTTGCCCCGAGGTGGCCCCGTAGTCTGCTCGGTCAGACCAACACTCAGAGGAGCACTGGCCCGGGGGGGTTAGAATAAAGATGACCCTTGAGTCTGCAGAACCCAAGGGAAGGTGGTAGGTTGTTAGTGCAAATGGTAAAACCATGGTTGGGCATTGCTGGAGGAGTTTTATTCAAGGCGAACTGTCAAGAGGTTCCCATTATTACCCAACCGCGTAAGGAACGCAAAATCCGGGAACATAACACCGATATGACGGAAACTAGGGCGGCAAGAGTGGAACAAAACACCAGGCATAAGGCTGAGCCTTCCACCCTTTACCAAGTATATAGATGCATTAATTAAATAAGATATATTGTGATATCCCAACAATAACATCCATGTCCCAAACATGGAACAAGCTCCAATCTTCACCTGCAACTAACAACGCTATAAGAGGGGCTGAGCAAAGCGGTAACATAGCCAAACAATGGTTTGCTAGGACAAGGTGGGTTAGAGGCTTGGTTCAACAATATAGGAGGCATGATAAGCAAGTGGTAGGTATCGCAGCATAGGCATAGCAAAAGAGCGAGCAACTAGCAAGCAAAGATAGAAGTGATTTCAAGGGTATGATCATCTTGCCTGAGATCCCGCAAGGAAGAAGAACGAGTCCATGAAGAAGACAAACAGACGTAGTCGAACGGGTCCACACAAACGCGACGTTATCGGAACCAACCCGAAGAAGCAACACCGAAAAGAAGCACACAACATAGTAAACAACCACCACATAGACATGGCATGATGCACAAACAAGTATGATGCATGTCCGGTTTAAATATGCATGGCATGGCAAAGTGCACAAACAAAACTACAAATTAAGTGGACATCAATATGCAATGAGTTGCATATTGACGAAACACCACATGACTTATTTAGTTCTCTCTCGGTTATGTACCCAACAATATTAAATGTTGTTAAGCATGTCAAGAGGTGAACCATGAGTAAAATACACAGTCTAAGCAATTTAAATGGGGCCGGATATAACAAACAACAAATCCGGTAAATCCCCATATGCATTAGTAATTTATTGCAACAACAATTTAAACATTTTAATTGTTGTTATCATGATGAGGATGACATGAACAAGTTTATGCAATTTTTATTAAAAGTTGACAAGAGCATTATAAGGCATTTGTCACCGTGGTGGAAGGAAAAGGGGTGCCACGGCAACGATAACGAAAACGGTGCCACGGCAGCGTTCCGGTTCCGGTACTCGATTGAGATACCGATGCAAAGGGGAAGTGTGCGGAACGTGACATGTAGGGATGGTGGGGTGATCTCGGATACCGAGTTCCCACATGTGGGTGGCAAGGCAAAAGAGGGGCCACGTGCATCGACAATTCGAGCACGGAGCAAGACGAGCATCTCATACATCACATGCAAGCGTTCTCGGACGGTCGTCTCGGGGTTATACCTTCGAAGCGTGCAAAAGGGACGGTTCTCATTCGGTGCAAAGTAGAGGAAGTAGACGTTCTCGGGACGTTCGTCGTGGAGGTAGTCATACACGGCGACGGTAGTTGTACACGGGTCTTCGGCCACGGAAGTAGTCGTACAACGTTTTCATAGAGGTTCGGGTTCACGAGACGGAACTTGATGTCCACGGGGTCTTCGAGGGTCGACGGTAGTGGTACTCGATGAATCCCAAGATGGTCTTAGGCGTCTTCGCGCGTGGGGGTACTTGGCGTTTCCGCGTCGTCGGTCTTGTCGAATTCGAAGCCTTCGGGGGTCGTCGTGTTACTTGGCGCTTGCGGTATTGATAGCTCGAAGGGGTACTTGACGGGTCCGAGGTCTCCGACCGTGGTGGTTCTTGATGATACGGGTAGTTGAACTTGACGAAAAATGGGTCTTCTCAAGGACTTGATGCATCCAAATTCTTCGGGTTTGTAGTGGTACTTGGTGCTCGCGGTTCCGATCCAGCGGTGCATGCGTCCACGGTGACACTGCATGGTGCAAGGAGGCGACGACTTGGGTGGTTTTTGTCCAGGACCCGGACAACTTTTGAAGGAGCTCGATGGGGCTTGCTGCTGCTCGTTTCCTTCACCATGTGATAGGCCGAAGGCGCAGCGGCTTTGAACGGCGAAGTGGAGGAGCTACTGGTGCCTTGCGGAGGCAGCGAGGCCAGGGAGATGGAGTAGCGAAGCAAGGCTCGCGAGCATAGGAGGGAGTCGCGGCGTTGGCGCATAGGGGCCCGGCTCCCTGGTGGTACTCCGGCGAAAGCGGCCGGAGCGTCGCTAGTCGACGGGCGCGACGCAGCTGTGGGCACCGGGAGGTGGGGCTCCGACGGGCAGGGCCGGAGACGAGGTGCAGAAGGGCGGCGAGGGGCTCGGCGACGGGGACGCCTGAACTGCTGCTGGTGGCGCTTGTGGCCATGGGGCACAGAATCCGAGGTCGAGGGCGGGGCGCGGTGGAGGTGCTTGGCGGCGCGGCGGCCGGACAAAGCAGGGAGGCGCACAAGGAGACTCAGGCGTGGCAGGGCAGTGGTGCCGGTGACGGGGAGATCTTGCGGCGCGGGTGAGGGCGCCATGGGAGGCGGTTGGATGTGCTTACGAGTAGGGGAAGGGAGGTCGGGCGCTGCAGCGACGTGAGCGGGGGATGTGGGATCGGGATCGAGCACGGGGCTCTTGCGTGTGCGAGAGAGAATGTGAGGGAGAGAGCGAGGGGGATCAAGGAGATGGGGATTGGGGTGCGGGCCTCTGGCGGCGCGAGGGAATGAGGAGGACGGGCACAAGGGATCGAGCACGGGAGGTCTCCCCTGGCGCTAGGGTTCAGGAGGTAGTGGGCCGGCTGGAAGTAGATGGGCCGGTGGATGTCATTAGAGGCCAGCCCCGCGGAGAGGGAAAAGGCCTGGCTGGGCTCCTCTCTCCTTACTAAAAGAAAAGAAAAAATAACAGAGATTAAGAAAGAAAAGAAAGAGGGTTTAGGGGAAGAAGTTTGACACGCAAATAATTTTCCCAGACTCACAAAAATGTGCTTGTTCCGGGAAAATAGAAAAGGCCATGATTGAGAGATCTAAATTCAAATCCATTTGAATTTGATTCAAATGGTTTTAATAAGTTCAAGGTAATGAAGAGTCCAAAAATATTCGGATTTTTAGTGGAGCTCCGGAAAAGATAAAAGAATTTATGGGCGAAGTTTGGGGAGGAAACTCGAAGAAGAAAAGACATGTGATTATTTGCAAGTGTGTTCATGGGTGATTCCGAAAATGGAATATTTAATATAGCTCCCTAATATCGGGAGGATAAGTTATAAAGAGAATCACCATGTGAATTCCCTCGATTTAAAAGGAACGAAGATCCATGCAATTTATTTAGTGAGTTTTAAAATGGGTTGCATGATGACATGATGCAATGCACATGTTGCAAAGACGAAAAAGCAACGGACCAAACAAAACACACGATGAAACCCGGAAACCCTGGAAGGCATCTGAAGCTCCGGACTTGGGGCGTTACAACCGCCCAGTCTACGCTACTCCACTTGAGAACCTGCGCATCGCCCAGGCTGCCGTAGACGAGCTAGATGGACTGGGGGCCGAAGAACTCCCCCACATGACCCGACGCATCCAGCAGCTAATCGATGCAGCCGCGCAGCGGCACGAAGCTGACGCCCGCGCGGAAAGCCCTCCCCCGCGTCGAGATCACGGCACGATGCCCCGGACACCGACTACGGGTAAAACCCGCACGCGGCGCGAGAAAGAACCGGCTGCCAGCCGAACCCGAATCTCCATCGAGCGAGACGCAGAAGGCCACCCCCGGGCCTTGGAGTGGCGGGGCAACCTGCCTCCGCCCCGGCCCCGTGGAGAGAGATATCCCACCCCGCCGCCTGTTGCGCATCCCACTCTCAGCGGCTGGCTAGGTCGCTGCGAAGGAGTCGGCGAGAACGACGCCCGCCATCGGATCGACCGCCTGGCGCGATCCCTGGTGCTAGAAGAAGAAGACGATGTCGGCCCGCCTTGCTTCGGCCCCCGCATCCGCGACGAGCCTTTCCCCAAACGGTTCTCGCTCCCAAGAGACACGCCCAAGTACAACGGCTCCATGAAGCCGGAATATTGGTTGATCGACTACTCCACGGCGGAGTCCGATTCCATCTTCGTGCCGCCTGACCCCGACGCAGCCGGCTCGAAGAACCAAGCAGGTGACCTGGGGACTTCGATAGTCGGCCAGGGGGTATCAGCAGGCGGCTCGGGGACTTCCGTAGTTACGCCCGACCCGGGGACTGCCTCACCCGGCTCGGGGACTGCGGTAGTCGGCCCGGAGACTACACCAACACAACAGGCGGCGGCCGACTCCAGCATTTCACCGCCCAGCCCGCCCACCCTGGTCGCAGTAGCCGTTTTGGCAATAGAAGAAGTCGCAGCTCCATCATGGGCTCAATCCATCCTCAACTTCCCAATAAACCAAGATCTGCCGGCTGACGAAGTAGAGGCAAGACAAGTCCAACGCCGAGCCGGAGCATACACAATCATCAACAGAGAACTCGTCAAGCGCAGTGTCACTAGAGTCCTCCAGCGATGCGTTGAGCAAGAGAAGGGCATTGCAATCCTCAGAGACATCCACCAAGGAGAATGTGGCCACCATGCGGCCTCAAGATCACTCGTCGCCAAAGCCTTCCGCCATGGTTTCTTTTGGCCGACTGCTTTGGATGACGCCAAGGAGTTAGTTAAACATTGCAAAGGGTGCCAACTCTTCAGCTCCAAGCAACACATGTCGGCTTCAGCACTCAAGACCATTCCCCTCACTTGGCCCTTCGCCGTTTGGGGACTGGACATGGTGGGCCCATTCAAGACGGCGCGCGGCGGCATGACACATCTGCTTGTCGCCGTGGACAAATTCACCAAATGGATTGAGGCAAAGCCGATCACGAAGCTGAATGGGCCGACTGCCGTGACATTTATCGCAGATATAACAACTCGGTACGGCGTGCCACACAGCATCATCACCGACAATGGCACGAATTTCGCCAAGGGAGCCTTGGCACGTTTCTGCGCGACGCAAGGCATCCGGTTGGACCTAGCGTCCGTCGCCCACCCGCAGTCAAATGGCCAGGCCGAGCGAGCCAACGGCCTCATCCTTTCCGGCATCAAGCCCCGACTGATCGTACCACTGGAGCGTTCAGCCGGCTGTTGGCTCGATGAGCTGCCGGCTGTCCTTTGGAGTCTGCGCACTACACCAAACAAGTCAACCGGCTTCACTCCTTTCTTCCTCGTATATGGTGCCGAGGCGGTCATCCCAACTGACACCGAGTTCGACTCGCCTCGGGTAACCATGTACACAGAAGCCGAGGCCAAGGAAGCACGAGAAGACAGCGTTGACCTGCTGGAAGAAGGCCGGCTGTTAGCCCTCAGCCGGTCCGCCATCTATCAGCAGGGCCTGCGCCGCTACCACAGCCGGAAGGTCAAGCCAAGATCCTTCCAAGAGGGCGATCTTGTGCTCCGGCTGATCCAGTGAATAGCCGGCCAGCACAAGCTCTCGGCCCCTTGGGAGGGCCCCTTCGTCATCAGCACAGCCTTAGGCAATGACTCCTACTACCTGATCGACGCGCAGAAGCCGAAGGCACGAAAGAGAGACGACTCCGGCAAGGAGTCGGAACGACCATGGAACGCCAACCTCCTCCGAAGGTTTTACAGTTGAAATGCACTATGTATCACGCTAACTTTTGCACTAAGTACGAGACAATAGCCCCCCCGAGGAGAGCTCGGGGACTGCCATCTTTTGTCTATGAATGAAAAGTATCATGCTTATGGCCTTGTCATTGCATTCGCTTTTTTCCGTCCGACACCGGGTTCGACTAGTCGGCCCGGGGACTGGCCGCCTGGAGTTATATTAGAAGTCCTACCCGCAGTCAGACAAGTAGTGTGCCGGCTCCCAAGCCTTCTCTTGCCAAAAGTCGCAGTTCGAAGAACCGGCTGTCCGGCTGGCAAGAGTTAAGGGCAGGAACGGGTGCCCACACGAAAAACGGCTAGGGACTAACGGGCTAATATAACAAAAGCCGGGTTTTCCCCCACCGCCGACCGGCTACCAGAGTAGCCGGCCGGCTGGCTTCCATTCACCTCGCTCCAAGCTAAGAAAGCTCGAGTACTTGCCTTCCCAGAAGGGGAAGGCGGCAAAGGAAACAGCCTAAGGATAAAAAGCATACATGAATGGAAACCAAACACGCAATAATATTTACATAAAAGACCTTCAAAAGGCCAGCATTCAACATAAGTTCGAATACACCCCCAGTGGGTGGAACTGCGCAAGTTTAATAAAGTTGTTCAAAAGGCAACAAGCAGGAAAAAACAAGGACGGCAGACTAAGCCAAGGGAGCGACTGGCGAGTCGGGCAGGTCGGTGGAGACGGCAGTGCCGGCTAGAGGAGTGGCCGGCTGGCAAACCTCGGCATGATCACCGCCTCCCGCAGAGGGCGCGCTAGCACACGCCTTGTTGCCGGAGGCACGATCAGGCTGAGGTTGGCCGCCTGCTTCACCAGTCGGCTCAATGTCTTCGCCGTCCTCTCCTTCGTCGTCTTCGCCTTCATCACTGGAGGCGATCTCCTCTGTCGAGTCTTCACCCGCTGACGGGTCCAGCCCGAACCACTCCTCCGGCTGGGCAACGCCATCGTCATTGATCTCAGGAGCGAAGACGCTGATGCCAGTACACTCGGCGATCGTCGAAGCGTGCTGAGCGATAGCCGGCCGCACCTCCTCCAACTCTTTGTCGGCCTTCAGTCGCCAGGTGCGCAGCTGGTCCAGGTTCAGCCGGGCTGCCGACGCCTTCCAGGCCTCGAAGCGGCCAACCGCCACCTCCAGCCAGTCGGCAGTCCGACTCGGGGTGCGGGGAATCGTCTCGCTTGGCCAGAGGGCGGCCAACACCTGCGCCCTGGCATGCTGGAGGCGGCGGAGCATACGGTGAGCCGGCTGCAGCCGGGCCTGGACCGCCAGGAGCTGCTCCTCAAGCGTCCGGCTCGCGTCCGGCGCGATTTCAGCCCCCGCCTGCCGGCATACCTCGCGATGGGCCTCGATGGATTGGGTGGCGAAGATGGAGTAGCCGGGAAAGTAGTCTGCACAGAGAACAAAAAGCAGCACAAGTCAGAACACAAATCAGGGATCAAAGGGCAAGCAGAGAGTGAAGAAGGCGGCTTACCGTCGATCAGATCCTCGATACGGCTGAAGCCCTCGCTCAGCGCCTGCTTCGCTTCAGCCCAGCCCGCCGCTTCGGTCTCGAACTCGGCCTTCAGGGCGTCCTCGTTGTCCTGCGCCTTCTTCAGGGCCGCCTTGTGGCTCTCCTCCTGGTCGGCCAACTTCTTGACCAGGCGGTCACGCTCCAGGACCAAGGCGCTGTACTCGGCTTCCTTGGCGCGAAGGGCGGCCTGGGCCCCGCTGAGCTGCTCCCTCAAGTCGGCATTGGCTCCTGCAAGCATGAAGACAAAGGAAAAATTAATAAGGGGAAGTCGTTAAGGAAGATCCGACCCGGCTGCTTAGCAGTCGGCCCGAATCTCGGGGACTACACCCAGTGGGTGCGCTGACGCGCCCCCACAGGAGATGAACGAGACAAACACGCACTCCGGCTGCTGGTCAGGTCCTCAGTTCTCCGGCCCAGCTCCTGAGCCTGGGAGTTGAAGGCGGCTGCGCGAAGGTTATGATACTCCTGGAAGATTATACAGGAGGCAAGGATAAGTTAAGTTGTCAGAACCTAGTAAGTTCCAAGCCGCCTGCGCAGCAACCGGCTTGGAACTCGGGGACTACACCCAGTGGGTGCGCTGACGCGCCCCCACGGAAGAAATCGAAAGAGCAAAATAACCAAGGACAGAAGACTCACCTGGATGACGGCCCGCGTCGAGAGAAACTCTTGAGTGTATCGCTGCAGCAAGGCGGCCTGAGCTTGAAGCCAGTTCCGGACCTCCTGGGCCGCCGCGTTCAGCTCGCCCGTCCCCCCGCTGGGAGTCCACTCGGACGTGCTGACGTTGGCCGCCTCCAGGGCCTCTGCCGTCTGGCTGGCGCCCGCTGCTCGGTGCGGTTCCGGTGCGGAGGCGCCATCCCCTGCGCGCCGGCGCAATGCCGGCTGCACCTCGAGGCCGGCCCCTGCCGCCAGCTCGCCCCTGGACGGCTGCTCTGGCGCCGTAGCTGATTGGCCGCTTTGGCCTGCTCCAGTCGGCGCCGTCTGCGACGCCCCCTCCACGAAGATCACGGGGTCCTCCCGCCTCTCCATCACCGGCGGGCCTTGGTCGACCTCCTCCGACGGGGGCACGGGAACATCGGGGGCCACGGCGCGGAGGGGAACAACGAGCAGCGGAGGCTGGTTGTGCGAGGCCTCCGCCTCCGTCTCCGCGGCTGCCGCCTTCGCCCGGGCCTTGGCTGCCGCGTCGGCCTGCTCCTTCGTCGCCTGGGCGGTCCTTCGCTCCACCGCCTCCCGCTCCTCCCGCGCCTCCCACGCGTTCCGCTCTGTGGCCTTCTTAAGGTCGGCGCGGGGATCCACGCGCCGGGAGCTTGAGGACCCTCCAGTCGGCCCGACTACGAAGCCACCAGGACCTCGCTCAAGAGAAAGCGGCGCCCTGTCCGGCAAGAAAAGAAAGGTTTAGAAGAGTTTCGGATGAAGAAGACAAAAAATATATACGCAAGTCATTCGACGACTTACGTAGAGATCGCCTGCGGCTGCTTCACCGCCTTGCGGAAGCGGGCCGCCTTCGCGGCCGCCTCATCCCGCTTGGTCGCCGCCGTGGAGGCCTTGGATTTTTTTCGGCCGGCTGCCGAAGAAGGTCGATGCGGCCCGGCACTTCTGCGCGCCGCCACGGGCAGCCAGCACGGCAGACGAGCCCGCGCCTTGATGATCGGGCGCCGGCTGGCGGTGCGGGGCAACTTTGACCTCGTCGTCATCCGGCCAGTCCTCGAAGCTGGCCCCGAGTCCCGTGCCTCCGGCCTCGTCGCCTTCCCCCACGATGGCGTCTTCCATGGCGGCCGCTCCCAGGTCCGGATCGTCGGTGTCGTCCACCGTGCGGTCGGGGAGGAGCTGGCGCTCTACCCCCGCGGCCCCGGCTATCGGCGGGAGAAGAGGGTTCTGCAAAAGGCAAACCAATTGATCAAGAGTCGGCTATCATGAGGCCGGCTACAAAAAAGGAAGAAAAGAAGAAAGAACTTACGGCAGGTGGAGGGTTGGCGCGGGAATACGGCTCCTTGCCATATCGCCAATCCTCGGCGAGCTTGCAGTTGGAGATATAATTCACCATGTAAGACACCTCTGCGTGAGGCATCTCCCTGGTGCTCAGCCGGCACGGGTCGAAGAGGCTGCTCATTTGGCAGATCATGTGAGGCCGGCCTTGGAGCGGAAGAGCCCGGCGCTCCATGAAGGCGGCCACCAAGTCGGCTCCGGTCAGGCCCTCCGACTGGATCATCACCCGAAGCTGGGAGACGGCTGCGTTCCCGGCCTGAGACAGTGACCTGGCCCGGTAGCTCCACGAAGGCTGCCTCCCAACTGGCGGGCCGGCTACGTAAGCCGGCAGGTTGACGTAGTTGCCTTGTTGGGCAACGTTCTTCATGTAGAAATAAGACTTCTGCCAAAGCTTCACCGACTGGATCAGTGGAATGGACGGGAACGGATTGTTCTCGCTCGCCCGCCTCATGGCAATGAAGGCTTCGTAGGGGGCGGGCACGCCCGCGACGATGGTGCCGAGCTTGCTTTGGAAGAACTCCCCCCAGAGCTCGAGCGTGGGGAGAACTCCAAGAAAACCATCGCACAGGGTGACGAAGGCCGACGGCAGCATCACCGCGTTGGGCGTGAGGTGATGCGGCTGGAGGTGGTAGAACTCGAGGAAGGCTCGAAGGAATCCGCTCGCCGGGAGGCCGAAGCCGCGCAGGCAGTGCGAGCGGAAGATCACCCGCTCTCCCTCCTCCGGTGCCGGCGAAATCTCCCTCGCCGGCGCTTGACGAACCCGCACAAGGTTCTCGCCGGGCAGACGCCGCGTCCGGCGAAGGAACTCGACGTGGTCCTCGTGGACGTTGGAGCCATCCCACGAGCTCGACAGCGCCATGGGAGCGATGCGGCGGGGAGCAAGACGAAGCGACGGCGAAACGGCGTGGCAAAGGATTGCTGCGGCAGGGAGCAAGAAGAAGCGACGGCGGAACGGCGCGGCAAAGAGTTGCTGTGGCGAAGAGAAGAAGAAGGAGGGCGAGAAGGGGCGGAGTGAGGGAGAGCGCGCGAGCCTCTGCCGCTCCCCCTCCTCCTCCTACTTATAGACCGCGCGGGTGGCCATGACCCGTCCGGCGCAGCACTGTTGCCACGTTGACCCTGATGTCATCCACGACGGGCTACCAGTACGGCCCACGGGCGGTGGGCCCCTTCGGGCAGAGAGACACCCGAAGGCGGCCAGACCTCCCCCAGTCGGCCCAAGATAGAGCCGGCTCCCCACAGCCGGCTTGCCACCTCCCTCGAAGAAGACGCCCCATTAAGGAGACAAGACGCGATGGGGCTACAGTGATCGCCCACCGGGCGGCGGCACTATAGCCACGCCCACTTCGGCGAAGCCCTCGCCACCAAGATTGAGCAACAGTAACCAGCCGCCGACAAGGCGCTGACAGTGGGGCCTGCCTGTCGACCAAGGAGCCGGCAGCCGGCGGGACCCACTAGCCGGCGGGCCCCAGCAGCCAGCGCAGAAGTCGGAGAGCGTAGACACAGACGGCTGGGGCCCGCGCCCAGCCGGATTACCATTGTACCCCCGGGGGTAGGCCTATATAAACCCCCCGGGGCATCCATGCAAAGAGAGATCAATCCCTGCTAGTCTCAGACACCACATAGGGAGGAGAAGAGAGCAAGCCGTGCCCTTCTTCCTCCTCTCGCCAAACAGCTCAAGGAGCACCGTGTAGCTACTTGTTCATCTAGTGACCATGCGGAGACCCCGCAGAGCAGCAGTAGGGGTGTTATCTCCACGGAGAGCCCCGAAGCTGGGTAAGATTCGCCGGCGTGCATGTCTTCGCCTCATCCTGTTTCCAGGCACCGGCGACGTCTTACTGGCTCCCACAATGATAAGCCACCCGTTGGCATGTGTCGCACCTACCACCCGACAACTAAACTAGTTTAGGTTTAATTTAATTTAGGATTAGCCACAGACACTGATGTGTGGACCCCACACATCAGGTTTGACCCAGTCAACGCTGTTGACTTGCTGACGCAAGCATGACACAGTGCTGACGCAATATATCATTTTCTGGTTTTAAAATAAATCAGGAAATTCCAGAATATATTCAAAACTTCACAAATTCATAGAAATTCAACCGTAGCTCAGATTGAAATAATTTATATATGAAAAATTATCAGAAAAATTCAATCTATCCATCTATACATGTTTCATGCATGTTAAACCAACTTATACTTGCTGTATAGGTGAAAACATATAAATGGCATTTATAAAGGCTTATTTTGGAGTTGCATTTGAAACTTTGGTTCAAATGGACTTCTTGCAAATAAATGCTAGATGCATTAACTCAAACAACATCACATACTCATGCCATGTTCATGCATCATAATGTTGCATATGATTGTGTATTGATTGCCGACACCGTTCCTTCTCGATAGGTCCTGCTCCAGAGACCGATCCAGAGTACCTGTCTGAGGACCAGTGCCCCCCTGTTGATCTACCAGGCAAGCAAACCCCCTTGTTCATTTCGATACAATCATACCCTCTCGCTACCGCTCTCATTTATTGCATTAGGACAACAAGGATTCAACTGCTACTTTATGCTGTTAGCCCAGTTGCGTTATGTTGTGATGCCATGTTGTACAACACATACTTGCATGTTATGCGTACGTGTGACGTGTATTGCTATGTGTGGGATCCAACAATCTAGTTGTTTATCCTTGGCAGCCTCTCTTATGGGGAAATGTAGTCTAGTGCTTCTTGGAGCCATAGTAGTCCGCTATAGCCCGGTTCACCAGAGTCCTGCTAGCCCAGCACTACTGCTCAGGACACTTGACTGGCCAGCATGTGTTTCATTTCGTTCCTGTGTCTGTCCCTTCGGGGAAATGTCACACGGTGACCTCCGGAGTCCTGCCTAGCCTGCTACAGCCCGGGTTCCCCGGAGTCCTGTTAGCCCAGTGCTACAGCCCGGATTCACACGCTGCTGACCGACATGCTCGATGTGAATCATGTATGCCTGTCCCCATAGGTTAGTGCCGCTTTGGGTTCACGACTAGCCATGTCGGCCTGGGTTCTCTGTCATATGGATGCTAGCGACACTATCATATACGTGAGCCAAAAGGCGCAAACGGTCCCGGGCCATGGTAAGGCGACACCCTGGGAATACCGTGCGTGAGGCCACAAAGTGATATGAGGTGTTACAGGCTAGATCGGTGTGACTTAGAATCAGGGTCCTGACAGCTTTGGTATCAGAGCCTGACTTCCTGTAGGATTACCAAGCCAACCTGGTCGAAGTTGAGTCTAGAAATTCTTTAGCTATATAGGGGAATTGATTGTGGAAGGGAACGTAAGGCTCTTTTTACTCCTTATACCTCATGCCTTCTGATCTGAGTCATCCTATCTTTCCTACAGGGTTAAGGAACTAGGCTTCCTCTTCTGTCTATCAGGATCACGTGTTACTACTCCGTAATCTCTTAGGATTGGTTGATCTGAATCATATCCTCGGTGTAGCATGTTTAGTAATATCTTTGAACCTTGAGTGATGATGTTGAGTTTGGTGCTACCCCCTCTTTTGTAGAATGTCTCATTTTGAGCATTTTACTGCCGTTATGCTGCCGGAATTGTCCTAGGAGTTCAAGAGAAAGTATTTTCCTTGTACTATATTCTACATCCTTACGATGATGCTGAATCCATCCTTGTTTCCTTGGTTTCGTTCTTCAGGATGTTGCCGGTTAACCGAAATTCTGTTGCTCGTAGCCGGAACCACGGAGATGGTAGGGATGAGGATCCTCCCGATCAGTCTTCGTTGGCAAAGTTCATGTTAGAAGTTGAGAAGAACAAGCGAGAGTCTAACCGCTTGCTGGCATGTATTGAGGAGAACACCTCCCATCAACACAAAGAGTTTGTGTCCATTCATGACTTCATTGGCCTGAAACCACCTACCTTCCATCATTCCATTGAACCACTCGATGCAGATGACTGGCTTCGTAGTATCACTCACAAGCTGCGTTCTGTGAACATAGCTGAAAGTGACAAGGTCACCGACGCTGCTTATCATCTGGAAGGTCCTGCTAGTCTTTGGTGGCAGAACTATGAGGCTATGCTTCCAGCTAGCCAGATACCCACCTGGAGAGATTTCACTCAGGCTTTTCGCGAGCATCACATTTCTCTGGCTCTCATTGACCGCAAGAGAGAAGAGTTCTGTAGTTTCACCTAGGATAAGATGGCTGTTGATGCTTACAATAGAGAGTTTGAGAACCTTGCCCGCTATGCTACAGAAGAGGTGTCCACAGATGCCAAGAAGCAGGCTAGGTTCCGGAAGGGTCTCAACCCCAAGTTGCGTCATGATCTCCACTTGCATCATTGCAATACATTCCAGGCTCTTGTGAACAAGGCCATTAATGCAGAGATAGCTCAACTCACTTACGAGGAGTCTCGTAAGCACACCCGTGATTTGGGTTCTTCCACCGGTTCTACTTCGCAGAAGCGCCGCATTTGGGTTCCGAACTCCGCTCTTCCACCCGGTTATTCACCGAGGCCCTCTTATGTGGCACCTCACCCAGTTCAGTTACATGCTCCACCCAAGCCTGTTGGTAGACTCGTCAAAGCGGGTCCATGTCCTACCTCAGGGACTTGCTTCACATGTGGAGAGCCAGGACACTATGCACGTGACTGCTCTCAAACCAATTATGCTCCACTCCGGCCTGAGAAGTCCGTTGGCCGTGGTAAGCCATCACGCAAGATGATCAGTGTCAAGTCAGCTTCCACTGAACGTGGACATGTGCATCACGTCTCAGCTAGAGATGCTCATGATGATCCAGATGTCGTTCTTGGTACACTCCTTGTCAATTGCCATCCAGCATCGGTTTTGTTCGATACTGGAGCATATCATTCCTTCATTTCCGAAAGGTACGCTAACTTGCACAACATGTCATTTTGTGATATGCCCTCTCCACTAGTCATTCAAACTCCTGGATCCAAATGGCAAACTTCTAGTGTAAGCCATGGTAATGAAATCCTTGTTGACAGACTTGTATTCCTTGCCTCACTTGTAGCCCTCAAGTCTACAAATATTAACATCATCATGGGTATGGACTAGATGAAAGCTCATTATGCCAAGATTGATTGTTACACCAGGTCCATTCAGCTTACACACCCATCTGGCAAGATAGTCACTGTCTCCACCAGAGTTGCAAAACGCCAACTCTGTTCTCTTAATGCCAACCCTCTTCCAGACCTTGAAGATATCTCGGTAGTCCGTGACTTTCCGAATGTCTTTCCAAAGGAACTGCCAGGTATTCCACCTGACAGAGATGTAGAGTTTGTCATAGATCTTATCCCAGGAACCGCTCCAATCTCTAGGAGACCTTACAAGATGGCACCCTTAGAACTAGCTGAGCTTAAGAAACAACTCGATGAATCCTTGCAAAAGGGTTTCATCCGTCCTAGTTCTTCTCCTTGGGCTTGCCCCGTCCTCTTCGTCAAGAAGAAGGATGGTACGGACCGGATGGTTGTAGATTATCGTCCCGTTAATTTGGTCACGATAAAGAACAAGTATCCGCTCCCCAGGATCAACGACATGTATGATCAGCTCGCTAGATCCTCAGTCTTTTCCAAGATGGATTTGATGTTAGGCTACCACCAAATCAAGATTAGAAACGGGGACATTCCTAAAACGGCTTTTGTCACTCATTATGGTCAGTACGAGTACACCGTCATGTCCTTTGGTCTAACCAACGCTCCAGCTACATTCTCCCGCTTGATGAACTCGATCTTCATGGAGTACTTAGATAAGTTCGTCGTGGTTTACCTTGATGATATCCTTATTTACTCGAAGAATGAGGAAGAGCATGCCGAACATCTTAGACTTGTGTTAGAAAAACTCAGAGAACATCGCCTTTATGCCAAGTTCTCCAAGTGCGAATTTTGGTTGCCAGAAGTGACCTATCTCGGCCACGTAATCTCTGGTAAGGGCATTGCTGTCAATCTCTGGTAAGGGAACTTCTCAAGAAAGATAAAAAGTTTGAGTGGTCCCCACAGTGTGAGCACAGTTTTCAGGAACTGAAAAGACGCCTGACTTCTGCTCCCATACTTGTGCCGCCGGATTTCACTAAGGACTTTATTATCTATTGTGATGCCTCGCGACAGGGACTAGGTTGCATCCTTAAGCAGGATCGTCATGTGATTGCCTATGCATCTCGACAGTTGCATCCACATGAGGATAATTATCCTACACATGATCCAGAGCTTGCAGCCGTAGTCTATGCGCTTAAGACATGGCGACATTACCTTCTTGGTAAACGTTGCGAGATTTACACCGATCACTAGAGTCATAAGTATATCTTCACCCAACCAGATTTGAATCTTAGGCAAAGACGTTGGTTGGAGTTGATCTCAGATTACGACTTAGGGATTACCTACACCCCAGGCAACGGAAATGTCATGGCTGATGCGCTAAGTCGTAAGTCCTATTGCAACAATCTCATGTTGCAACAGGGCCAACCACTTCTGCATGAGGAGTTATGTAAGCTCAACCTTCACATTGCTCCTCATGGATTCCTTTCTACCTTGGTGGCGAAACCTACTCTTGTGGATCGGATCATCTTTGCTCAGAAGCAGGATAGGGGAATTTCCTGGATCAAGAGAAACATTGACAAGGGAGTTGGTGGCAGTTTCTCATTAGATGATCGAGGTGTTGTTTTCTTTGAGAATCGCTTGGTGGTTCCCAAGAATCAACATCGGCGACAACTGATTCTTAAGGAGGCGCATGAATCTCCTCTCACGATTCATCCCGGTAGCACTAAGATGTATCAGGACCTGCGCCAGAGGTTCTGGTGGACTAGGATGAAGAGAGAAATTGCTCAGTTTATTGCTAACTGTGACATTTGTCGTCGCGTTAAGGCAGAGCATCAAAGGCCTGCTGGCACCCTTCAGCCTTTAGCTATTCCTGAATGGAAATGGGATAAAGTTGGTATGGACTTCATCACCGGCTTTCCCAGGACCAAGAAAGGGAATAATGCTATCTTCGTAGTCATTGATCGTCTTTCCAAAGTGGCTCACTTCCTACCTGTTCGAGAGAGTATCACTGCTAGTCAGCTCACTGACTTATATATTTCTCGAATAGTGTCACTTCATGGTGTTCCACTAGAGATCAATTCAGACCGTGGTAGTCTTTTCACCTCTCATTTCTGGGAGAGTTTCCAAACTGCCATGGGCATCCATCTTTCCTTCAGTACCGCTTTCCACCCTCAATCAAGTGGTCAGGTGGAAAGGGTCAACCAAATTCTTGAAGACATGCTTGGAGCTTGTGTTATCTCATTCGGTATGGATTGGGAGAAGTGTCTTCCCTTCGTCGAGTTTGCTTATAACAACAGCTACCAATCCAGCCTCAAGAAAGCTCCTTTTGAGGTTTTGTATGGACAAAGATGTCGAACACCTTTGAACTGGTTAGAAACCGGTGAAAGACAATTCTTTGTACCGGATATGATCCAGGAGGCAGAAGAGCAAGTTCGCATCATTCGTGAGAATTTGAAAACAGCCCAATCTCATCAAAAGAGCCAGTATGACCGTAGTCATAAGGAAGTGGCTTATGAAGTTGGAGACAAAGCTTACCTTCGGGTTACTCCTTTGAAGGGTACCCATCGTTTCGGTATCAAGGGCAAATTGGCTCCTTGTTACATTGGTCCTTTTCGCATTCTCGCTAAACGAGGAGAGGTTGCCTACCAGTTGGAACTACCCCCACATCTTTCTCGAGTACATGATGTCTTCCACGTCTCTCAACTCAGGTGTTGCTTCTCGGATCCCATCCGCTGAGTGGACCACGAAACGCTTGATCTCCAAGATAACCTCACATATCAAGAGTACCATGTTCGCATTCTTGATCAAGCAGAGTGTGTTACTCGACGTCAGAACATCAAGTTTCTCAAAGTTCAGTGGTCTCATCATTCCGAGAGAGAAGCTACCTGGGAGCGTGAAGATCGTCTTCGACTTGAGTACCCCACTTTCTTTCCGCCGACTCCTGAATCTCGGGACGAGATTTTTTCGAGTGGGGGCGAGTTGTCACATCCCTAGTTCTGGTATGACCTAGACCAGCTAGTCTTTTGTGCATCATGTTTAAATTCCATTTAAATTTGAAATGGGGATTTCTGAAACCCTCAGATTTCATTTCTGGAAATGACCCAGATAAAAATTGCTCCAAAAAGGGTCCAAGAAAATGTTCATGTTGCTCTATGAAAATATTGGTCAGAGTTAAAATTCTAACAAATATTTTCAGGAGCTCATAAATATTTATTTTGGCCATTTGGAATTAATGCATAATTATTTGCTTTGGATATATATATGTTATATAAATAATATATATCCAAAAATTATGCTAGTTGTTGAGGAGCTCTGGAATAATACCACTAGCTCCTACAAAAATTGGCATAAGAAAATAAATTGATTTAGTATTTTTACTAAATCAGAACCAAATGTCAGAAAAATAAAAAAATAAAAAGGAAATGGAAAAACTTACCTGCGGCCAGCTCCCATGCTGGCCCAACACTGTGCGGCATGGCCGGCCTAGATGGCCAGCCCAGCCCACCTGCCCCCCCCCTCCTCCCCTGTCGTCTTCTTCCCGCCAGGAGGACGGGCGCGTGCCCGACGCACGCGCACCGCCGCGCCGCGCCACCTCCTCCCTCCCTGCCTGCCTGTCCCTCCGCTGATGCGTCTGGACGACACCACGCGCCCCCCGGACCCTCTCACTCTCCCCAGTCCTCTCCTCTCCTCTCCCTCGCTTTCTCGCTCGCGACCGAGCGCGTTCATCCCCGCCGTTCGCCGTTGCCGTGGCCACCGTCACTGCCTCGCCTCTCCAACAAGCACGTTAGCTCCGCGCTGTCCTCCTCGACCTCTCCGACGACTCACGCAAGCCGAGATGCCCTGCAGAGCTGCCCTCGACGTCGTCTTCCTCGTCGATGCCGTAGATCGCCGCCGTCAAATCCGTCGCCGTTGGACCTCCCCCGAGCTCTTTGTCGCCTCCACCGGATCCGCGGTGAGCCCCGCCACCGTTTCCCCCTCTCCGCTTAGTCGCTCGCGCGCCGTAGCATCGTTCCCCGCCATGGCCGTAGCGCTTCGCCGTTGTCCATGTCGCCGTCGTCGTTTCGGCTTGCCTCCGCCTAAACCGAGCATCCCATCGTGCTCCTGGTGCCACGAGGGTGCCGCAGAGCCCCTCGGGTGGCCTCCTCGTGCCCCGTAGCCCGCTAACGCTCGAAGCCGAACTCCTGCCACCGCCCCGAGCTTCGCTCCGGCCGCCCCCGCCTCTCCCACTTGCTCCAATCAGTGCGGACGAGCGCGGGCTTCGCCTCTGTGGTCTCCGCCGCGCGTTTGGTCACCGGAAGGCGATTTCCGACTCCCTCAGCCGCGTCTAGCCTCGCCGGCGTCGAGTCGCCGGCGGGTTTTGACCCCGCTGACCAGGAGGTTTGACCTTCCGTGGGTCGCCGACATGTGGGGCCCGGCCCTGTTAATTTTTAGTTAGGATTAGTTTAACAACTAACTAAACCCTGATTAACTAATTGGGTCACTGACGCATGGGCTCAACCCCATTAACTAAACCAGTTTAGGTTTAATTTAATTTAGGATTAGCCACAGACACTGACGTGTGGACCCCACACGTCAGGTTTGACCCAGTCAGCGATGTTGACTTGCTGACGCAAGCATGACGCAGTGCTGATGCAATATATCATTTTCTGGTTTTAAAATAAATCAGGAAATTCCAGAATATATTCAAAACTTCAAAAATTCATAGAAATTCAACCGTAGCTCAGATTGAAATAATTTATATATGAAAAATTATCAGAAAAATTCAATCTATCCATCTATACATGTTTCATGCATGTTAAACCAACTTATACTTGCTGTATAGGTGAAAACATATAAATGGCATTTATAAAGGCTTATTTTGGAGTTGCATTTGAAACTTTGGTTCAAATGGACTTCTTGCAAATAAATGCTAGATGCATTAACTCAAACAACATCACATACTCATGACATGTTCATGCATCATAATGTTGCATATGATTGTGTATTGATTGCCGACACCGTTCCTTCTCGATAGGTCCTGCTCCGGAGACCGATCCAGAGTACCTGTCTGAGGACCAGTGCCCCCCTGTTGATCTACCAGGCAAGCAAACCCCCTTGTTCATTTCGATGCAATCCTACCCTCTCGCTCCCGCTCTCATTTATTGCATTAGGACAACAACGATTCAACTGCTACTTTATGCTGCGGTAGTTGAACCCATTCCTCTGCATGACCTGTCATTGCCACAGTAAATAGTTAAAACCCACTAGCACGTGTAGGAGTTGATTGAGCCATGTTGTGTTCCTACCATGCCATGCCTACTATTGCTTAGAGTTGTGTCAGGTCTGATTCATTGGTAATCAATTGAAGTGTTACGATATGTTCTGGTGCTAAGAGTTAAGCGTGTGAACACGATTTGGTAAAGGTAGTGGTGAGACGCCATGTAGGAGTACATGGTGGGTTGTCTCATTGGGACCGTCCTTAAGAACTGAGTTCTGTGTAAGTTGTCCAATGACTAGTTACTACCACACATTGGGCTCCGGGCGCTCCAAGCTCTCTCGACTTATTAGCCAACTTGATCTCTGTCCAGGAGTTGCAAATAGTTTCTGGTGTTTGTAGGTAGTGTTAGTAGTCTACCAAGTGGCACCCGGCCAGGTGGGCTTGGGACAGACTAGGCATAGTGGCACGGTGTACCAAGTGGCACTCGGATGGTGGGCTTCGGAACCCTGCTCACATTGTTTGGGGCCGTGAGCGACACCCCGGCCGGATCTCCTTGCGAATGGAACCCGAATAGGCGATAAACCTGGATGAGAGACTTGCATGGTTAGTCAGGTCATGGCCGACACCCTCGCTGGGCTTCCGCTTGAAGGTTGCCGAGTACACGTCGTGTAAATGGCGATAAGTGGTGAGAGCATGTGTGAAGAAGTACACCCCTGCAGGGTTATCATGATCTATTCGAATAGCCGTGTCCTCGGTTATGGACTTCTCGGATGCTTACGTGGTACATAGACAACTTAAAGTGGATAGTCTAAAATGCTCAAGACAAGTGTGAGTGCTATGGATGGCCTCCCATAGGGAGATGGGAATGAATCCATAGTAGAGTATTGATGTGGTGATTAGTGGACTCATGTGCGCCACCTCAAAAGAGTTACCAGCAGTCGTAGTACAGGTTAGCCACTGAGTCAAAGCTGGCTTGCTGCAACTGAACCCCACATTTCCTCCTTGATACTAATGCATGTATGATAGGATCTAATGTAAGTCTTGCTGAGTACCTTTGTACTCACATTTGCTTTATTTATGTTTTGCAGGTGAGTCATCTGTCTCACTAGTAGTAGCGCTTGGACTTCGACGAGTAGCTTGTTACCTCAGCTACGATCTTGTACCCTTGGGAGGGACTTGTAGATAGTCAGGCCTCTTAGCCTTTTTCTTTTGTAGTTGTCTGTACTCAGACATGTAATGCTTCCGTTGCTTGTATGCTCTGAATGATGGGTCATGTGACCCCTATTTGTATTTAATGCTATGTGGCTCTTCTGGGCCTTTATCTATATGAGTTGCGTTATGTTGTGATGCCATGTTGTACAACACATACTTGCATGTTATGCGTACGTGTGACGTGTATTGCTATGTGTGGGATCCAACAATCTAGTTGTTTATCCTTGGCAGCCTCTCTTATGGGGAAATGTAGTCTAGTGCTTCTTGGAGCCATAGTAGTCCGCTATAGCCCGGTTCACCAGAGTCCTGCTAGCCCAGCACTACTGCTCAGGACACTTGACTGGCCGGCATGTGTTTCATTTCGTTCCTGTGTCTGTCCCTTCGGGGAAATGTCACACGGTGACCTCCGGAGTCCTGCCTAGCCTGCTACAGCCCGGGTTCCCCGGAGTCCTGTTAGCCCAGTGCTACAGCCCGGATTCACACGCTGCTGACCGACATGCTCGATGTGAATCATGTATGCCTGTCCCCATAGGTTAGTGCCGCTTTGGGTTCACGACTAGCCATGTCGGCCTGGGTTCTCTGTCATATGGATGCTAGCGACACTATCATATACGTGAGCCAAAAGGAGCAAACGGTCCCGAGCCATGGTAAGGCGACACCCGTGGGAATACCGTGCGTGAGGCCGCAAAGTGATATGAGGTGTTACAGGCTAGATCGGTGTGACTTAGAATCGGGGTCCTGACATGCAAGTCCCGTAGCATGCACGTATGGTAAACGTTATGTAACAAATTTGAAACATGAGGTGTTATTTGATTGTCCTCCTTATGAGTGGCGGTCGAGGACAAGCGATGGTCTTTTCCTACCAATCTATTCCCCTAGGAGCATGCGCGTAGTGCCGAGGTTTTTGATGACTTGTAGATTTTTGCAATAAGTATGTGAGTTCTTTATGACTAATGCTGAGTCCATGGATTATACACACTCTCACCCTTCCATCCTTGCTAGCCTCTTCGGTACTGTGCATTGCCCTTTCTCACATTGAGAGTTGGCGCAAACTTCGCCGGTGCATCCAAACCCCGTGATATGATATGCTCTTTCACACATAAAACTCCTTATATCTTCCTCAAAACAGCCACCATACCTACCTATTATGGCACTTCCATAGCCAAACCGAGATATATTGCCATGTAACTTTCCACCATTCCGTTTATCATGACACATTCATTATTGTCATATTGCTTAGCATGATCATGTAGTTGACATAGTATTTGTGGCAAAGCCACCGTTCATAATTCTCTCATACATGTCACTCTTGGTCCATTGCATATCCCGGTACACCGCCGGAGGCATTCATATAGAGTCATCTTTTGTTCTAGTATCGAGTTGTAATCATTGAGTTGTAAATAAATAGAAGTGTGATGATCATCATTTTCTAGAGCATTGTCCCAAGTGATGAATTATAATAAAAGAAGATAAAGGCCATAAAAAAGAGAAGGCCCAAAAATATGAGAGAAAAAGAGAGAAGGGACAATGTTACTATCCTGTGCCACACTTGTGCTTCAAAGTAGCACCATAATCTTCATGATAGGAAGTCTCTTATTTTGTCACTTTCATATACTAGTGGGAAATTTCATTATAGAACTTGGCTTGTATATTCCAACAATGGGCCTCCTCAAGTGCCCTAGGTCTTCGTGAGCAAGCAAGTTGGATGCACACCCACTTAGTTTCTTTTGTTGAGCTTTCATACATTTATAGCTCTAGTGCATCCGTTGCATGGCAATCCCTACTCCTTGCATTAACATCAATCGGTGGGCATCTCCATAGCCCATTGATTAGCCTCGTTGATGTGAGAATTTCTCCACATAACCCCCCTCATTTTATTCTATTCCACCCATAGTGCTATGTCCATGGCTCGCGCTCATATATTGCGTGAAAGTTTATAGGTTTGAGATTACTAAAGTATGAAACAATTGCTTGGCTTGTCATCGTGGTTGTGCATGATGAGAGCATTCTTGTGTGACGAAAATGGAGCATGACTAAACTATATGATTTTGTAGGGATGAACTTTCTTTGGCCGTGTTATTTTGAGAAGACATAATTGCTTAGTTAGTATGCTTGAAGTATTATTATTTTTATGTAAATATGAACTTTTGTCTTGAATCTTTCAGATCTGAATATTCATAATTATTGGACATTATTGGGCTTTATTATCCAGTTTTATATTATTTTTGGGACTAACCTATTAACTGGAGGCCCAGCCCAGAATTGTTGTTTTTTGCCTGTTTTAGGGTTTCAAAGAAAAGGAATATCAAATAGAGTCCAAACGGAATGAAACCTTTGGGAACGTGATTTTCTCAACGAACAAGACCCAAGAGACTTGGACCCTACGTCAAGACACAAAAGAGGAGGCCACGAGGTAGGGGGCGCACCTACCCGCCCCCCAGGCACGCCCTCCACCCTCATGGGCCCCCTGTTGCTCCACCGACGTACTCCTTCCTCCTATATATATACCTACGTACCCCCAAACGATCAGATACGGAGCCAAAAACCTAATTCCACCGCCGCAAATTTCTGTATCCACGAGATCCCATCATGGGGCCTGTTCCGGAGCTCCACCGGAGGGGGCATCAATCACGTAGGGCTTCTACATCAACACCATAGCCCCTCCGATGAAGTGTGAGTAGTTTGCCTTAGACCTACGGGTCCATAGTTATTAGCTAGATGGCTTCTTCTCTCTTTTTGGAGAACTATTCGATGTAATCTTCTTTTTGCGGTGTGTTTGTTGAGACCGATGAATTATGGGTTTATGATCAAGTCTATCTATGAACAATATTTGAATCTTCTCTGAATTCTTTTATTTATGATTGGTTATCTTTGCAAGCCTCTTCGAATTATCAGTTTGGTTTGGCCTGCTAGATTGATCTTTCTTGCAATGGGAGAAGTGCTTAGCTTTGGGTTCAACCTTGCGGTGTCCTTTCCCAGTGACAGTAGGGCCAGCAAGGCACATATCATATTGTTGCCATCGAGGATAACAAGATGGGGTTTTCATCATATTGCATGAGTTTATCCCTCTGCATCATGTCATCTTGCTTAAGGCGTTACTCTATTGTTAACTTAATACTCTAGATGCATGCTGGATAGCGGTCGATGAGTGGAGTAATAGTAGTAGATGCAGGCAGGAGTCGGTCTACATGTCTCGGACATGATGCCTATATACATGACCATACCTAGATATTCTCATAACTATGCTCAATTCTGTCAATTGCTCAACAGTAATTTGTTCACCCACCGTAGAATACTTATGCTCTCGAGAGAAGCCACTAGTGAAACCTATGGCCCCCGGGTCTATCTTTATCATATTAATCTCCTACTACTTAGTTATTTCCTTTGCTTTTTTACTTTGCCTTTATTTTACTTTGCATCTTTATCACAAAAATACCAAAAATATTATCATATCATATCTATCAGACCTCACTCTCGTAAGTGGCCATGTAGGGATTGACAACCTCTATTCGCGTTGGTTGCGAGGATTTATTTGTTTTGTGCAGGTATGAGGGAATCACGCGTAGCCTCCTACTGGATTGATACCTTGGTTCTCAAAAACTGAGGGAAATACTTAGCTACTTTGCTGCATCATCCCTTCCTCTTCAGGGAAAACCAAGGCAGTGCTCAAGAGGTAGCAGCCACCACCGTCGCCAACCTATTCCGGCCAGCTCCAGCCCCTCCCCTACCTATTCCAGTCCACCGTTGGCCATCCCCACCGCCCAAATCCGGCCATTCGCCGCCTTGGAGCAGAGGAGCTGTCGCGAGCAGAGGAGGCTGTCGGACACGCGTGGCAGTCATGTGCGCTTCTCGAAGGCGCTCATGGCCGCGCTGCTCCGCCTCGACGTCGTCCCAGGCCAGGACCCAGCTGGAGGTGTCCATGAAGGAGGAGGCGAGAAGGGATGGCTGGGGTAAAGGAGGAGCGGCAGCAGCAACTAGCAGTGTGCAGTGGAGGAGGCAATGAGGAATGGTTGGGGTAAAGGAGGAGTGATACGTCTCCAATGTATCTACTTTTCCTAACGCTTTTCCTCTTGTTTTAGACTCTAATTTGCATGATTTGAATTAAACTAACCCCGGACTGACGCTGTTTTCAACAGAACTACCATGGTGTTGTTTTTGTGCAGAAATAAAAGTTCTCGAAATGGAACGAAACTTTGCGAGGATTTTTTATACATTAAATAAGAATTTATGGAGCAAAGATCCACCGCAGGGGGGCACATGGGTGGGCACAACCCACCAGGGCGCCCCCCTCCTAGCACGCCTAGGTGGGTTGTCCCCACCTGGTGGCCCCGTAGACCCTGAAACCAACGCTATAAAATCCTATTTTCGGAGAGAAAAATCAGGGAGAAAGAATTATCGCGATCCACGAGACGGAGCCGCCGTCACCTCCTGTTCTTCATTAGTAGGCCAGATCTAGAGTCCGTTTGGGGCTCCGGAGAGGGGGATCTTCGTTCTTTGTCATTACCAACCCTTCTCCATCGCCAATTCCATGATGCTCCCCACCGGGAGTGAGTAATTCCTTCATAGGCTCGCTGGTCGGTGAGGAGTTGGATGAGATTCATCATGTAATCGAGTTAGTTTTGTTAGGGCCTGATCCCTAGTATCCACTTTGCCATGCTTAATGCTTGTAACTTTGGGCCCGGCTGCCATGATTTCAGATCTGAACCATTTATGTTATCACCATTATATCCATGTTCTAGATCCGATCTTGCAAGTTATAGTCACCTACTGCGTGTTATGATCCGGCAACCCTAGAGTGATAATAGTCGGGACCACTCCCGATGATGACCGTAGTTTGAGGAGTTCATGTATTCACCGTGTGTTAATGTTTTGTTCCGGTTCTCTAGTAAAATGAGGCCTTAATATCCCTTAGTTTCCAATAGGACCCCGCTGCCATAGGAGGGTAGGACAAAAGATGTCATGCAAGTTCTTTCCATAAGCACGTATGACTATTTACGGAATACATGACTACATTATATTGATGAACTGGAGCTAGTGCCGTATCGCCCTAGGTTATAACGGTCTGATGATGAATATCATCCAACAAGTCACTGATCCAATGCCTACGAATTTATCTTATATTGCTCTTGCTAAGTTACTACTGCTTTCATCACTATTACACTTGCTACAAAACTACTGCTATCACTGTTACCGTTATTGTTACTGCTGAAGGAAATATGCCCTAGAGGCAATAATAAAGTTATTATTTATTTCCTCATATCATGATAAATGTTTATTATTCATGCTAGAATTGTATTAATCGGAAACATAATACATGTGTGAATACATAGACAAACATAGTGTCACTAGTATGCCTCTACTTGACTAGCTCATTGATCAAAGATGGTTGAGTTTCCTAGCCATAGACATGAGTTGTCATTTGATTAACGGGGTCACATCATTAGTAGAATGGTGTGATTGACTTGACCCATCCGTTAGCTTAGCACGATGATCGTTTAGTTTGTTGCTATTGCTTTCTTCATGACTTATACATGTTCCTATGACTATGAGATTATGCAACTCCCGAATATCGGAGGAACACTTTGTGTGCTACCAAACGTCACAACATAACTGGGTGATTATAAAGGTGCTCCACATGTGTCTCTGATGGTACTTGTTGAGTTGGCAAAGATCAAGATTAGGATTTTTCACTCCAATTGTCGGAGAGGTATCTCTGGGCCCTCTCGGTAATGCACATCACTATAAGCCTTGCAAGAAATGTGACTAATGAGTTAGTTACGGGATGATGCATTACAGAACGAGTAAAGAGACTTGCCGGTAACGAGATTGAGCTAGGTATTGAGATATCGATGATCGAATCTCGGGCAAGTAACATACCGATGACAAAGGGAACAACGTATGTTGTTATGCGGTTTGACCGATAAATATCTTCGTAGAATTTGTAAGAACCAATATGAGCATCCATGTTCCGCTATTGGTTATTGACCGGAGACGTGTCTCGGTCATGTCTACATAGTTCTCGAACCTGTAGGGTCCGCACGCTTAAAGTTCTATGACGATCGGTATTATGAGTTTTTGTGTTTTGATGTACCAAAGGTAGTTCGGAGTCCCGGATATGATCACGGACATGACAAGGAGTCTCAAAATGGTCGAGATGTAAAGATCGATATATTGGATGACTATGTTTGGACACCGGAAGTGTTTCGGGAGGTTTCAGACATATACCGAAGTACCGGGGGATTACCGGAACCCCCCGGGGGATGTAATGGGCCTATTGGGCCTTAGTGGAGAAGAGGAGGGGCGGCCAGGGCAGGCCACGCGCCCCCTCCCCATATAGTCCGAATTGGACAAGGAGGGGGCGGCGCCCCCCTTTCCTTCCTCCTCTCTCCTTCCCTTCTCCTACTCCTACTAGGAAAGGAGGAGTCCTACTCCCGATGGGAGTAGGACTCCCCCCTTGGCGCGCCCTCCTCTTGGTCGGCCGCCTCCCCCTAGCTCCTTTATATATGGGGACATGGGGCACCCCAAAGACACAGAAGTTGATCATTGATCTCTCCTAGCGGTGTGCGGTGCCCCCTCGACCATAATCCACCTCGGTCATACTGTAGTGGTGCTTAGGCGAAGCCCTGCGATGGTAGCTTCATCAACATCGTCACCACGTCGTTGTGCTGACAAAACTCTCCCTCGACCTCTACTGGATCATGAGTTCGCGGGACATCACCGAGCTGAACGTGTGCTGAACATGGAGGTGTCGTACGTTCGATACTGAGGATCGGACGATCGTGAAGACGTACGACTACATCAACCGCATTGTCATAATGCTTCCTCTTAACGGTCTACGAGGGTACATGGACAACACTCTCCCTTCTTGTTGCTATGCATCACCGTGATCTTGCGTGTGCGTAGGAATTTTTTTGAAATTACTACGTTCCCCAACAATGGTATCAAAGCCAGGTTTATGCGTAGATGTTATATGCATGAGTAGAACACAAGTGAGTTGTGGGCGATACAAGTCATACTGCTTACCAGCATGTCATACTTTGGTTCGGCGGTATTGTTGTATGAAGCGGCCCGGACCGACAATACGCGTACGCTTACGCGAGACTGGTTCTACTGACGTGCTTTGCACACAGGTGGCTGGCGGGTGTCAGTTTCTCCAACTTTAGTTGAACCGAGTGTGGATACACCCGGTCCTTGAGAAGGTTAAAATAGCACTAACTTGACGAACTATCGTTGTGGTTTTGATGCGTAGGTAAGAACGGTTTTTGCTCAGCCCGTAGCAGCCACGTAAAACTTGCAACAACAAAGTAGAGGAACTTGTTTTTGCAGGGCATGTTGTGATGTGATATGGTCAAGACATGATGCTATATTTATTGTATGAGATGGTCATGTTTTGTAACGGAGTTATCGGCAACTGGCAGGAGCCATATGGTTGTCGCTTTATTGTATGCAATGCAATCGCCCTGTAATTGCTTTACTTTATGACTAAGCAGTAGCGATAGTCGTAGAAGCAATAGATGGCGAGACGACAACGATGCTACGATGGAGATCAAGGTGTCGCGCCGGTTACAATGGTGATCATGATGGTGCTTTGGAGATGGAGATCAAAGGCACAAGATGATGATGGCCATATCATATCACTTATATTGATTACATGTGATGTTTATCCTTTATGCATCTTATTTTGCTTTGTTTGATGATAGCATTATAAGATGATCTCTCACTAAATTTCAAGGTAAAAGTGTTCTCCCTGAGTATGCACTATTGCCAAAGTTCGTCGTGCTGAGACACCACGTGATGATCGGGTGTGATAAGCTCAACATTCATCTACGACGGGTGTAAGACATTTTTGCACACGCAGAATACTCGGGTTAAACTTGACGAGCCTAGCATATGCAGATATGGCCTCGGAAACTGAGACCGAAAGGTCGAGCATGAATCATATAGTAGATATGATCAACATAGTGATGTTCACCATTGAAAACTACTCCATTTCATGTGATGATCTGTTATGGTTTAGTTGATATGGATCACGTGATCACTTAGATGATTAGAGGGATGTCTATCTAAGTGGGAGTTCTTAAGTAATATGATTAATTGAACTTAAATTTATCATGAACTTAGTACCTGATAGTATTTTGCTTGTCTATGTTGTTGTAGATAGATGGCCCGTGTTGTTGTTCCGTTGAATTTTAATGTGTTCCTTTAGAAAGCAAAGTTGAAAGATGATGGTAGCAATTACACGGACTGGGTCCGTAACTTGAGGATTATCCTCATTGCTGCATAGAAGAATTATGTCCTGGAAGCACTGCTAGGTGCCAGGCCTGCTGCAGATGCTGCTAATGACGTTAAGAACGTCTGGCAGAGTAAAGCTGATGACTACTCGATAGTTCAGTGTGACATGCTTTACGACTTAGAACCGTGACTTCAACGATGTTTTGAACGTCATGGAGCATATGAGATGTTCCAGGAGTTGAAGTTAATATTTCAAGCAAATGCCCAGATTGAGAGATATGAAGTCTCCAATAAGTTCTACAGCTGCAAGATGGAGGAGAATAGTTCTGTCAGTGAACATATACTCAGAATGTCTGGGTATCATAACCACTTGACTCAACTCGGAGTTAATCTTCCTATTGATAGTGTCATTGACAGAGTTCTTCAATCACTGCCACCAAGCTACAAGAGCTTCGTGATGAACTATAATATACAAGGGATGAATAAGACAATTCCCGAGCTCTTCGCAATGCTAAAGGCTACGGAGGTAGAAATCAAGAAGGAGCATCAAGTGTTGATGGTCAACAAGACCGCCAGTTTCAAGAAAAAGGGTAAAGGGAAGAAGAAGGGGAACTTCAAAAAGAACGGCAAACACGTTGCTGCTCAGGAGAAGAAACCCAAGTCTGGACCTAAGCCTGAGACTGAGTGCTTCTACTACAAACAGACTGGTCACTGGAAGTGGAACTGCCCCAAGTATTTGGCAGATAAGAAGGATGGCAAGGTGAACAAAGGTATATGTGATATACATGTTATTGATGTGTACCTTACTAGAGCTCGCAGTAGCACCTGGGTATTTGATACTAGTTCTGTTGCTAATATTTGCAACTCAAAAGGGACTACGGATTAAGCGAAGACTGGCTAAGGATGAGGTGATGATGCACGTGGGAAATGGTCCCAAAGTCGATGTGATCGCCGTCGGCACGCTACCTCTACATCTACCTTCGGGGTTAATTTCAGAACTGAATAATTGTTATTTGGTGCCAATGTTAAGCATGAACATTATATGTGGATCTTGTTTGATGCGAGGCGGTTATTCATTTAAATCTGAGAATAATGGTTGTTCTATTTATATGAGTAATATCTTTTATGGTCATGCACCCTTGAAGAGTGGTCTATTTGTGTTAAATATCGATAGTAGTGATACACATATTAATAATATTGAAGCCAAAAGATGCAGAGTTGATAATGACAGTGCAACTTATTTGTGGCACTACCGTTTGGGTCATATTGGTGTAAAGCGCATGAAGAAACTCCATACTGATAGACTTCTGGAATCACTTGATTATGAATCACTTGGTACTTGCAAACCATGCCTCATGGGCAAGATGACTAAAACGCCGTTCTCCGGAACAATGGAGCGAGAAACAGATTTATTAGAAATCATACATACTGATGTGTGTGGTCTAATGAATATTGAGGCTCGCGGCAGGTATCGTTGTTTTCTCACCTTCATAGATGATTTGAGAAGATATGGGTATATCTACTTGATGAAACATAAATCTGAAACGTTTGAAAAGTTCAAAGAATTTCATAGTGAAGTGGAAAATCATCGTAACAAGAAAATAAAGTTTCTACGATCTGATCATGGAGGAGAATATTTGAGTTACGAGTTTGGTCTACATTTGAAACAATGCGGAATAGTTTCGCAACTCACGCCACCCGGAACACCACAACGTAATGGTGTATCCAAACGTCGTAATCATACTTTACTGGATATGGTGTGATCTATGATGTCTCTTACTGATTTACCGCTATCGTTTTGGGGTTATGCTTTAGAGACGGCTGCATTCACGTTAAATAGGGCACCATCGAAATCTATTGAGACGACGCCTTATGAATTTTGGTTTGGCAAGAAACCAAAGTTGTCGTTTCTTAAAGTTTGGGGCTGCGATGCTTATGTGAAAAAGCTTCAACCTGATAAGCTCGAACCCAAATCGGAGAAATGTGTCTTCATAGGATACCCAAAGGAGACTATTGGGTACACCTTCTATCACAGATCCGAAGGCAAGACATTCATTGTTAAGAATGGATCCTTTCTAGAGAAGGAGTTTCTCTCAAAAGAAGTGAGTGGGAGTGAGGGAGTCCTGGATTAGGGGGTCTTCGGACAGCCGGAGTAATATCCTTTAGCCGGACTGTTGGACTATGAAGATACAAGATTGAAGACTTCGTCTCGTGTCCGGATGGGACTCTACTTGGCGTGGAAGGCAAGCAATACGGAATGTATATCTCCTCCTTTGTAACCGACCTTGTGTAACCCTAACCCTCTCTGGTGTCTATATAAACCAGAGGGTTTTAGTCCGTAGGACAACATACAATCATACCATAGGCTAGCTTCTAGGGTTTAGCCTCTCTGATCTCGTGGTAGATCAACTCTTGTACCACCCATATCATCAAGAATAAATCAAGCAGGACGTAGGGTTTTACCTCCATCAAGACGGCCCGAACCTGAGTAAAACATCATGTTCCCTGACTCCTGTTACCATCTGCCTTAGACGCACAATTCGGGACCCCCTACCCGAGATCCGCCGGTTTTGACACCGACATTGGTGCTTTCATTGAGAGTTCCTCTATGTCGTCGCCGTTAGGCTTGATGGCTCCTTCTATCATCGATAGCGATGCAGTCCAGGGTGAGACTTTTCTCCCTGGACAGATCTTTGTGTTCGGCGGCTTCGCCCTGCGGGCCAACTCGCTTGGCCATCTGGAGCAGATCGAAAGTTACGCCCCTGGCCACCAGGTCAAGTTTGGAAGCTTAAACTACACGGCCGATATCCGCGGAGACTTGATCTTCGACGGATTCGGGCCCCTGCCTTGTGCGTCACGCAGTCACGATGAGTACGATTTAGCTCTACCATCAGACAGTGTTCAGGAGATCGCACCGGCAGCCGCTCCGGCCCTCAATTCGGAGCCAGTTGCGCCGTCCATGGACGGGTGGATGGACCCCGCCACGGAAGCCTTATCCTCATCGGCGATCGAGCCGAACATCGACCTTACCATGCACGAGAGCCGTGTTGTCAAACTGTCGGATCCTTCTCCGGCCACGGACTCCGAACTGCCTGCGCCCGTTCCTAGCGAATCCGATTGGGCGCCGATCATGGAGTTTACCTCCACGGATATTTTTCAGCACTCGCCCTTTGGCGACATACTGAACTCATTAAGGTCTCTCTCCTTGTCAGGAGGATCCTGGCCGAACTATGTCCGACGGGATTGGGATGCGGACGACGAAGAAATTCGCGGCCCACCCACCACCCACTTAGTAGCCACTGTCGATGACTTAACCGACATGCTCGACTTCGACTCCGAAGACATCGACGGTGTGGACGACGATGCAGGAGACGAACAGGAACCATTGCCCCCAGGGCACTGGACGCCCACTTCATCACATGACGTATACATGGTGGACACACCAAAAGAAGACGACGACGAGCAACGGAAGGACGCAACGAAGGGTTGTCCCCTCGAGAAGCAGTCAAAGCGTTGGCGTAAGCGCCGCTCCAAATCCTGCCTCGGCAAAAACAACGATCATATAGACCCAGCGTTAGACCAGGGTGAACCATCGCCGGACCATGGCAACACGGAGAATCAAACCGAACGACCCGACTCTGTCAAAGATAATAGTCCAGACGACATCACACCAGACAGACACCCGGAGCAACATAATGCCCGTCAAAGGCTTGTTGCCACCGCGAGGAGTCTAAAAAAGCATAAGCAAAGGCTCAAGGCTGCGCAAGACACACTCTGAATCAGATGGAGTAAAGTGCTCAACACAACAGCGAAGTACGGCGGTAATAACCCCACCAAGAGTTACCCGAAGCGGAAGTTGCTACCTGAATTCGATGAGGAGGCCTTAGATCCCCCGCAACCAAAAATTAAAACGGCCTCTGGCCGGATAGACGACCTCACGGCCAACATAGAGCGGCAAACAATGCCGCACATAAGCCAATACGCGATCCACGCGAGGGCTCGCATCAAAAGGACGGCGCAACCAGATCCATCTATGGACCACGCAAGCGCGCTCCAGCATATGATGCAACACAACAAACATCTGAACACCACGGTACACCCAGATACAGGGGTGCCGCACACCCCCTATGTTTCACCGACGAGGTGCTGGACCATGAATTTCCAGAGGGATTCAAACCCATAAACATAGAGGCATACCACGGAACAACAGACCCTGGGGTTTGGATTGAGGACTATATCCTCCATATCCATATGGCTTGAGGAGATGATCTCCACGCCATCAAGTACTTACCCCTCAAGCTCAAAGGGCCAGCTCGGCACTGGCTTAAAAGCCTCCCCGAAAGCTCCATTGGAAGCTGAGAAGAGCTCAAAGACGCTTTTCGAGCAAATTTTCAAGGGACTTATGTCCGACCTCCGGATGCGGATGATTTGAGTCATATAACTCAACAGCCTGGAGAGTCAACCCGAAAGCTTTGGAACAGGTTTCTTACTAAAAAGAACCAAATAGTCGACTGTCCGGACACCGAAGCCTTAGCGGCTTTCAAACACAACGTTCATGACGAATGGCTTGCTAGACACCTCGGCCAAGAAAAGCCGAGAACAATGGCAGCACTAACAAGCCTCATGACCCGCTTTTGCGCGGGTGAGGACAGCTGGCTAGCCAGATACGGCACCAGCGACCCAAGTACATCCGAAGTTAGAGATGGAAACGGGAAATCACGACGCAGCAAAAATAATAAGCGCTGAAATAAATAAGACAGCCCGAAGAGCACGGCGGTCAACGCCGGATTCAGAAGCTCTCGGCCAGGTCAGCAAAAGCCGCCCCCTAAAGGCAGCAAAGACGAACTGTCCAGCCTAAACAAAATTCTGGACCAAATATGTTAGATCCATAGCACCCCTGGTAAACCCGCTAATCATACCCACAGAGACAGTTGGGTCTTCAAGCAGTCCGGCAAGCTCAACGCCGTACACAAGGGGGAGGATACACCAAGCGAAGACGAGGATGAGCCTCTCAAGCAAGACACTGGGGAACAAAAGAAATTTCCACCAGAAGTCAAAACGGTAAACGTGTTACACATGATCAAGGGGAGAAACAAAGCGGCACTCCCAGAGAAATATGCCCAAGGGCCTATCACCGTGGAGTCCTGCCACTGGTCATCTCAACCGATCACTTTCGACCATCGGGGTTACTCAGCAAGTATCCGGCGTGCAGGATGGGCTGCCTTGGTATTAGAGCCAGTAATTGACGGATACCACTTCACACGAGTCCTGATGGATGGTGGCAGCAGTCTAAACCTGATATATCAGGACACAATCCGCAAAATGGGGATAGACCCAACGAAAATTTGCCACAGCAATACTACCTTTAAAGGAGTAACATAAGCCCCAGGGGCTCATTGCACGGGCTCCCTGCTACTAGACGTTATATTCGGCTTTAACCTTCCACATTGCTCCGTTCCAAAGCGGCTATCAAGCACTACTTGGACATGAAGCTTTCGCTCGCTTTAATGCAATACCGCATTACGCTTCCCTCACGCTTAAGATGCCCGGTCCACGTGGCATCATTACAGTAAATGGAATATTGAGCGATCCCTGCACGCCGAAGAGAGTGCGGCTTCCTCGGTAGCCGCACACTAAAACGGCCTCACCAACTAAAGCATTCGACAGGTCGTCAAGACTACGGACACGGTTAGACGAGTCCGAAGCAGCTATAGGTAATTCATACAGGTTTGATGGCCACACCCCTATTACAAATACAAGGGGCTCAACGCGCGCAGACAAGTGGCAATTTTTACTCATCTTGAATTATACATGGTTTATTTAAACCTACCTTTTTGCACGACAACTTTTCACCTAAGTTCCTCTCTTTCATAGATGACCATTGTGCTACACCCGTCCAGCATACGGCACAACAGAGACACAGGCGCAGACCTGCAGCAGGGACCCGTTCCAAGGATTCTTTTTAGATTAAGACCCTGCGTAAACCTTTCTTACTGTCTCTTGTTGATACACATCCCTCGGATTCTCAGTACTATTGAGAAGGATGCTGGCGTCTTGGCATGTGGCCACGTCAGAATAATGCACGTACCTGGACACCATGGGCTTCTTACAAAGGGCACTATTTAGGCCCGGTTTATACCATAAAGACCAAATACCTTAAGGAGTGCTCGGCGTCACGAGTTTGGCCTTATATGCATCAGCTCCGAATCATGTCTTTGGTCACATTTTGGGTTTGCCTGGCTCCTGTGTTTTGCTGCCTTACGTTCCGCTCTATCGGCTAAGGCGGCACCAGGAGAACTACTGCGATTGTGCCGTGGTTCATCCGGACGAGCACCAAAGTAGAGAAAGCCGAAAACTGACTGTCATGATATAGCATGAGACTGGTCAACCACTCGATGACCTATCGGAATGTTAGAATTCCTCCGCCTTAACGAAGGGCCGTTTCCCGGGCAGGCATGTACGCACCCCGAATTTGGGAGAGTGCGGAGCCACCAGGGGCTATATAGTAGCCCCACCATCAAACTCCTATGGCTAAGTGAAAGTGTTAAAGCATTATAGTCCGGTTGCCTCGTTCGCTGCGCTATCACCTCCTTAATAGGACCAAGACGTTGGGTTAAGTGTGAACACACGTCTTTTGCGAACACCTCCGCATTATATGCGTGGGGGTTGAAGCCGACGACTGCAATCTTTCAGTTTATATACATATATACATAAACAGCCGCACAGGAGGCATCATATTACTTCCAGGCAAAAGTATAAATACAGCCTTAATAAATTTCATAAAAACATTGTGTTTACAATGGTAATACATGTCACTCAAACATAATATTCTTCGAGCACTGGGCCTCTATCAAATGAGCACCCTCGAGAACTTCTTCGAAATAGTGCTCGGCAGCCACTCGGCCTATGGCCGAACCCTGCGCCGCAACGGTGGTAGCATCCATCTCCGCAAGTATGCTTTGACACGGGCAAGGGCCATCTGCGAGCCTTCTATACACGCCGACCTCTTCATCGCATTGATACGCGGCACCGCTCCAAGGAACTGCTGCACTAAGCTGAAATAGCTGTTCGGCTTCGGTTTTTCCGGCCACAGATGATCTACGACGGACCTCATGGCGAGTCCGGACAATCTATTGAGTTCGGCCCATTCGGCTAGCTGATCAGTCAAGGGAAGCGGACGCTCTGGAACATTAAATTGCGACCAGAACAGCTTGTCCACTTCACAATCTGTTTGATCTCGGAAGTATTCGGCTGCATCGACAGTGCTCGCCGCCAAGTCCATATATGCGTCCGCCGAACTCCACAGCCGATCCAGAGGGGCATACCGCGGATCTCCGAACTTCCTCCGTAGCATAAAGGGCTTCCCAGCCGCAATATCCCCGGCTTCACGCAGCTCCTCCTTCTCCTCCCTCGTAGCAGAGCGGGTGTCTTTGGTTGCCATCGTGGCCTTTTCAAGGTCCATCGCCTTCGCTCGGTTTTCTTCTTCAAGGAACTGGCAATGGTCGGCCGTGTCTTTTAACTTTACATCCATTTCGGCCATCTTCTCTTTGGTCTCACCATGCGTGGCCTTCTCGGCTATTAAGTCTTCGGTCGCCTTTAAAGCGGCTGCATTACTAATTCTTGTTTGTTCCTTGGCTCGGGCAAGTTCCGCCCGAAGGGTCTCCACGGTGGCAGCTCCATCTGCAGTCACAACATATTAAAGATACTGGCTTCACGCTGCTCTTACTATGTGACATTCACCAGAAAATATCACTTACCCTGTGCCTCATCAAGCCGCTTATGGACAAGCTCGATGTCGGCATCCGCCACATCCAGTTGTCGCTTTAGTTCGGCAATCTCATGAGTCCGGCCAGCCACCGGAGCTCTAGCCACCTGCACATAAAGGCGGTTTGGTTACTACCTGGGACTACGATCCTCTGTTCACCGCCGTTCTCGACGACAACCAGAGTCTCAGAGGCTACTATCTACACAGGGCACACCAAAAATATGTGTGGTACTATCAAAACGTATATCATTTCATGCACCTCAAAGCCCATTAGTAGACTCATAAAGGCTTCATGGAATCCGCTTTTGGCGGACGAAATTCTTTCCATCATTGTACCCATCAACGTACCGTGTTCTTCTGAGATGGCCGCTCGCTCCAATAGCTCCCTCAGTACGTTCGACCGCATACCAGACGGTGTCGGACTCTTTTGTTTGCTCTCTTCAAGAGCCGGACGCTGGGGACTTCGGGTGACTATAGGATTATCTTCTGGCCTCACCGGATCCGGAGAGGCCCTCCATGACGACACTTCAAGGTCGCCCGCTTCTTGAGCGGGGGAGTCCGGGGGAGGCGTTTCGCTCTCCATCATCTCCGGAAGAAGATCCCCCAAAGACGAGCTCTGTTGAGAAGGGCTAAGATCTGAACTGCAGGATAAACGCTTCGGTTATTTTCCTCAGAGGTAAGGTAGTATATCTCCACTATTGAAGTACTTTTTGATTACTTACAGCTCGTTGGAGGGCTGATCCTCGCGCGGACTTTGTGCGGAAAAAGCACCCTCCGAGGCAGGACCCTCTGGTGGACACTACTTCTCCCGTTTGGAAGCCTTGGTTTCCGGATCTTCAGAGGCAGTCTTCTTCCTTCCCCGAAGCGAGAGAAGGTCAGATTCTTCCCCTTGGTTATCCTCCTTCACGGAGGCGCTCATTCCCTCGGTTGGAATTGGTGGCGATGGGGGCCCGCTTTCAACCTCATTATCCCCCCCTTTATCTTCCTTTGAGGGCTCCAGGCAAGGCGCTAGCTCGAGCATCTTTTCCAATACCAGATTCTCCAAACCCTCAGGAAGGGGGGCCGAACACCGAATCATCTTCGCCCTTGTTAGCCAGTCCTGGTCAAAGAGCGATTTCTCAGAATGACGTCATGGTAAATGAAAGACGGTGTGTTCGGCTAGAGGATTACTTACTTGGTCGGCGGTATAGTTGCTGCTCAGGCCCACGTCCTCGGTAGTATCCGGACACTCTATTTGGGGTCCGAAGAATGATTTGTACATCTCCTCGTGCGTCAAGCCGAGGAAATTCTGAATAGTGCACGACCCTTCTGGATTGAACTCCCACATGCGGAGGGGCCGGCGTTTGCAAGGCTGGACTCGACGAACTAGCATGACTTGCACCACCGTAACCAGACTGAAATCTCCTTCGAAGAGATCTTGAATGCGGCTCTGCAGTATAGGCACGTCCTTGGCTGGACCCCAGCTCAGCCCTCTGCTAATCCATGACATCAGTTGTGGTGGAGGGCCCGAGCGGAAAGTAGGGGCAGCCACCCACTTGGCACTTCTGGGAGCTGTGATGTAAAACCACTCCTGTTGCCATAATACGAACACCTCTGGAAAGGAACCCTTTGGCCATGGAGCTCCACCGATCTTGCTTATTAATGCGCCTCCGCACGCTACATGCTGCCCCTCGACCATCTTCGGCTTCACGTCAAAGGTCTTGAGCCACAGGCCAAAGTGAGGGGTAATGCGGAAGAAGGCCTCACATACGACAATAAATGCCGAGATGTGGAGAAAGGAGTCCGGGGCTAGATCGTGGAAATCTAGCCTGTAATAGAACATCAAACCCCTAACGAAGGGATCCAGAGTGAAGCCTAGACCTCGAAAGAAGTGGGAGATGTACACAACGTTCTCGTTGGGTTTGGGAGTAGGGACGACCTGCCCTCGGGCAGGCAGCCGATGCGAAACCTCGGCGGTCAGGTATCTGGCCTCCCTCAACTTCTTGATATCCTCTTTCGTAACGGAGGAGGGCATCCACCGGCCTTGAAGGCTAGATCCGGACATGATTGAAGGTCCGAAGCACCTGACCTGGGCTTGGGGTGTTAGAACTCGAGGCGGGGGAAGGATTCGATGGAGAACGGGAGGGAAAAAGTAAAAGCCTTGTCCCTTTATAAAGAGGGTGAATATCAAGTGTCCTCCTAGTGGCCGTTTGGGACTTGCCTAAAATCTAGGAGTCCTAGGCACGGTTGGGTTACCCACGACCATATTGATGAGAATCCCATAATTAGGGGAACACGATCTCTGCTTTGACAAGACATGTCAAGAAACCGCCTCGCGTTATGTGTGGAGCTGGTTGAAGAAAAACGGTTCGAATAATCACCGAGACATGGCCTGATGTCATGTTGCCAAAGCGTGTCAGCAGATTAAGATTTGTGGAAATATTATTCTCTCTACGGTGGTATGTGGAATTTATTTTGCAGGGTCGGACACTATCCTGGTATTCAAACTCTTATCTGATGTGTTCGGAGGAGGAACCCGCCTTGCAATGCCGAAGACAACACTGCGCGCCGGACTCATCGTCATTGAAGCCTGGTTCAGGGGCTACTGAGGGAGTCCTGGATTAGGGGGTCTCCGGACAGCCGGACTATATCCTTTGGCCAGACTGTTGGACTATGAAGATACAAGATTGAAGACTTCGTCTCGTGTCCGGATAGGACTCTACTTGGCGTGGAAGGCAAGCTAGGCAGTACGGATATGGATATCTCCTCCTTTGTAACCGACCTTGTGTAACCCTAGCCCCCTCCGGTGTCTATATAAACCGGAGGGTTTTAGTCCGTAGGACAATCACAACATACAATCATACCATAGGCTAGCTTCTAGGGTTTAGCCTCTCTGATCTCGTGGTAGATCTACTCTTGTAATACCCATATCATCAAGAATAAATCAAGCAGGATGTAGGGTTTTACCTCCATCAAGAGGGCCCGAACCTGGGTAAAACATCATGTCCCCTGCCTCCTGTTACCATCCACCTAGACGCACAGTTTGGGACCCCCTACCCGAGATCCGCCGGTTTTGACACCGACAATGTTCATAATCAGAGGAGTATTAATATGCATATAGGATCTGAACATATGATCTTCCACCAATTAAACCAACTAGCATCAACTACAAGGAGTAATTAACACTACTAGCAACCCACAGGTACCAATCCTGGACTTGGAGACAAGAATTGGATACAAGAGATGTACTAGGGTTTTGAGAGGATATGGTGCTGTGAAGATGTTGATGGAGATTGCCCTCTCCCGATGAGAGGAGCGTTGGTGATGATGATGGCGATGATTTCCCCCCTCCCGGAGGGAAGTTTCCCCGGCAGAACAGCTCCGCCAGAGCCCTAGATTGGTTCCGCCAAGGTTCCGCCTCGTGGCGGCGGAGTTTCGTCCAAGAAGATGGCTTATGATTTTTTTTCTCATCGAAAGACCTCATATAGCAGAAGATGGTCATCGGAGGGCCACCAGGGGGCCCATGAGGTAGGGGGCGCGCCCAGGGGGTAGGACGCGCCCCCACCCTCATGGGCAGGGTGTGGCCCCCCTGGTGAACTTCTTGCGCTCGGTATTTTTTATATATTATGAAAACGTCTTCCGTGAAGTTTCAGGACTTTTGGAGATGTGCAGAATAGGTCTCTAATATTTGCTCCTTTTCCAGCCCAGAATCCCAGTTGCCAGCATTCTCCCTCTTTATGGAAACCTTGTAAAATAAGAGAGAATAGGCATAAGTATTGTGACATAATGTGTAATAACAGCCCATAATGCAATAAATATCGATATAAAAGCATGATGCAAAATGGACGTATCACATGCCTAGCTAGAAAGACATTAAACAAAAGCGCTTGTTGGAAGACAATCCAATATTTACCCCTACAACTTTTGTCTGTTAACATGATTAAGCTACTGTAGTAATCATGTTTTATAGCTTTTGTTTCAATAAAGTGCCAAGTAAGACCTTTGGGATGATCTATGGTGATAGCTGATTGATCTTGCTGAAAAACAGAAACTTTTGCGCAATGGAAAACAATTCTCATTTTTAAGAGAAGCGTGATAAAATACTGATTCTTTTTTAAGAAGATTAATATACAAATTTACCAGGCTGTCCTAATTTTTTCAGAATTTTTGGAGTTACAGAAGTATTCGAGAGTTACAGATTACTACAGACTGTTTTGTTTTTGACAGATTCTATTTTCTATGTGTTGTTTGCTTATTTTGATGAATCTATGAGTAGTATCGGAGGGTATGAACCATGAGAAGTTGGAATACAGTAGATATAACACAAATATAAAATTAGAATGAGTTCACAACAGTACCTAAGTGGTGATTTTGCTTTATTATACTAATGGAGCTTACGAGTTTTGTGTTAAGTTTTGTCCCTTTATAAAGAGGGTGAATATCAAGCGTCCTCTTCGTAGCCGTTTGGGACTAGCCTATAATCTAGGAGTCCTAGACACAGTTGGGTTACCCACGACCGTATTGATGAGAATCCCGTAATTAGGGGAACACGATCTCTGCTTTGACAAGACGTGTCAAGAAACCGCCTCGCGTTATGTGTGGAGCTGGTTAAAGAAAAACGGTTCAAATAATCACCGAGCCATGGCATGATGTCATGTTGCCAAAACATGTTAGCGGATTAAGATTTGTGGAAATATTATTTTGTCTACGGTGGTATGTGGAACTTATTTTGCAGGGTTGGACACTATCCTTGTATTCAAATTCTTCTGTGATGTGTTCGGAGGAGGAACCCGCCTTGCAATGCCGAAGACAACACTGCACGCCGGACTCATCGTCATTGAAGCCTAGTTCAGGGGCTACTGAGGGAGTCCTGCATTAGGGGGTCTCTGGACAGCCAGACTAATATCCTTTGGCCGGACTATTGGACTATGAAGATACAAGATTGAAGACTTCGTCTCGTGTCCGTATGAGACTCTACTTGGCGTGGAAGGCAAGAAATACGGATATGTATATCTCCTCCTTTGTAACCGACCATGTGTAACCCTAACCCTCTCTGGTGTCTATATAAACCGGAGGGTTTTAGTTCGTAGGACAACATACAATCATACCATAGGCTAGCTACTAGGGTTTAGCCTCTCCGATCTCGTGGTAGATCAACTCTTGTACTACCCATATCATCAAGAATAAATCAAGCAGGACGTAGGGTTTTACCTCCATCAAGACGGCCCGAACCTGGGTAAAACATCGTGTTCCCTGCCTCCGGTTACCATCCACCTTAGACGCACAGTTCGGGACCCCCTACCCGAGATCCACCGGTTTTGACACCGACAGGGAGGAAAGTAGAACTTGATGAGGTAACTGTACCTGCTCCCTTATTGGAAAGTAGTTCATCACAGAAATCGGTTCCTGTGACACCTACACTAATAAGTGAGCAAGCTAATGATAATGATCATGAAACCTCAGATCAAGTTACTACCGAACCTCGTAGGTTAACCAGAGTAAGATCCGCACCCGAGTGGTACGGTAATCCTGTTCTGGAAGTCATGTTACTAGACCATGATGAACCTACAAACTATGAAGAAGCGATGGTGAGCCCAGATTCCGCAAAATGGCTTGAGGCCATGAAATCTGAGATGGGATCCATGTATGAGAACAAAGTATGGACTTTGGTTGACTTGCGAGATGATCGGCAAACCATCAAGAATAATTGGATCTTCAAGAAGAAGACTGGCGCTGATGGTAATGTTACTGTCTACAGAGCTCGACTTGTTGCGAAAGGTTTTCGACAAGTTCAAGGAGTTGACTACGATGAGACTTTCTCACCCGTAGTAATGCTTAAGTCTGTCTGAATCATGTTAGCAATTGCCGCATTTTATGATTATGAAATTTGGCAAATGGATGTCAAAACTGCATTCCTTTATGGATTTCTAGAAGAAGAGTTGTATATGATGCAACCAGAAGGTTTTTTCGATCCAAAGGGAGCTAACAAAGTGTGTGTCGGCGTTCTGGGAATGGGGGTCCCCAGACTTGCCTGCCTACGACCCATGGCGTGGCTCTGTGAGCAGGCCCGTACGGCCCATCTTCACCAACGAGCACTCAAGACCCTTGCGAGGGGCCAAGCCTCGCGAGGTGGACGACACAAGACCTTCTCAGGAGCGGCCTCACCAGGCTGGCTCGCGAGGGCAGAGAGACCAAGGCAAGACAAACCTCGCGAGGTTCCAATGACGTGAGCCATGACGATCGAGACCAGGCGGGCGCCAACGCGCATGGTGTCCTTATTTCCTCTTTGGTGCTAAGGAAGCAAGCGCAGGCGCGGAGTACCGAGGCGTCAAGCAAAGGTTTCCATATCAGTGCAGCGAGACCAAGACCAGCAGGACGGTAAGACGGAGGTCACCATGGAGCCCAAGACGGCGTCACCACCAGAGCCTTTGGCAGGCGAAGACTGCTTTTGTCAGGATAAGCTGTACTAGATGTCCCCCTTCAAATTGGCCGTTGTTGGCTCCCTTCTCGCTCAATATTTGGGGAGAGGACCAGGGCCTCTATATATAGGATTAGCCACCATAGTAGGCGGCAATTCATCTCGAACGGATCCCACCAAGCACAAGAACACCTCTCCTCGGGAGGTTGTTCTTCCCTTTGTATTGTTCATCCTCAGTCCAAGAGGCAATCCACCACCACCACACTGGAGTAGGGTATTACACCACAACGGTGGCCCGAACCAGTATAAATCTTGTGTCCTTTGTGTTGCAAGTTCGACGAGTTAGCCCTTGAGATCTTAGGAAGCTAGGACGTGAATCGGTAGGGGGAGATCTTCGCGTGAACCCCAGTGTTCGAACATTAAGGGTTTTGCCGGAACCTGAGACCCGAAATTTGGCGCGCCAGGTAGGGGTGCGCCAAAGCTTCCCTTCCGTCGCTCCGCGTCCCGTTGTCTCATCGTCTCCATGGCGGACGCTCGCCGCGCTCGCTCTGAGCGCCGGGCTGCCCTCGCCGCCCATGTTGCTCAGACGGCTCCTGAGGGAGTCCTGTATTAGGGGGTCTCCGGACAGCCGGACTATCTCCATTGGCCGGACTGTTAGACTATGAAGATACAAGATTGAAGACTTCGTCTCGTGTCCGGATGGGACTCTACTTGGCATGGAAGGCAAGCTAGGCAATACGTATATGGATATCTCCTCCTTTGTAACCGACCTTGTGTAACCCTAACCCTCTCCGGTGTCTATATAAACCGGAGGGTTGTTAGTCCGTAGGACAACAATCACAAAATACAATCATACCGTAGGCTAGCTTCTATGGTTTAGCCTCTCTGATCTCGTGGTATATCTACTCTTGTAACACCCATATCATCAATATCAATCAAGCAGGACGTAGGGTTTTACCTCCATCAAGAGGGCCCGAACCTGGGTAAAACTTCGTGTCCCTTGCCTCCTGTTACCATCCGGCCTAGATGCACAATTCGGGACCCCCTACCCAAGATCCGCCGGTTTTGACACCGACATTGGTGCTTTGATTGAGAGTTCCTCTGTGTCGTCGCTGTTAGGCTTGATGGATCCTACTATCATCGGTAGCGATGCGGTCCAGGGTGAGACTTTTCTCCCCGGACAGATCTTCGTATTTGGCGGCTTTGCACTGCGGGCTAATTCGCTTGGCCATCTGGAGCATATTGAAAGCTACGCCCCTGGCCATCAGGTCAGATTTGGAAGTTTGAACTATATGGCCGACATCCGCGGAGATTTGATCTTCGATGAATTCGAGCCACAGCCGGGCGCGCCACACTGTCTCGATGGGCATGACCTAGCTCTGCCACCGGACGGTACTCCAGAGGCCGCGCCCACACCAGCTCTGACCCTTAGCTCGGAGCCAACTGCGCCAATCGAGGACGGGTGGCTAGACACCGCCTCAGGGGCTGCAGTATCGACGGCGATCGAGCCAAACACCAGCATAATCCTCTGCGCAGCCCGTGACTCCAAGGTGCCGGACTCTCTTCCGGACCCCGAACCATCCGCGCCCCTGCCAATCGAATCCGAGTGGGTGCCGATCATGGAATTCACCGCCGCGGATATCTTTCAGCACTCGCCCTTCGGCGATATTCTGAATTCACTAAGGTCTCTCTCTTTGTCAAGAGAGCCCTGGCCAGATTATGGCCAACAGGACTGGGATGCAGACGACGAAGAAATTCGACGCCCACCCACCACCCACTTTGTAGCCACTTTCGATGATTTAACCGACATGCTCGACTTCCACTCCGAAGACATCGACGGTATGGACGACGATGTAGGAGACGAACATGAACCAGCACCTATAGGGCACTGGAAAGCCACCCCGTCGTATGACATATACATGGTGGATACACCCAATGAAGGCAACGGCGACAAGATAGCCGAGGATGACCCCTCCAAGAAGCAACCCAAGCGCCGACGACAGCGGCGCCGCTCTAAGTCCCGCCAAAGCAAAAGTGGTGATACCGGCGCAGGAGATAATAACACTCCGGATAGCGCCGAAAACAACGAAAACCCCCTCCAGCAAGAGTTAGATCAGGAGGATGAAGGTGCCAGCTCTCCGGAGAAAGCGACTGGCGGAGAGGAGGAGGATGACAATTACATGCCCCCCTCCGAAGACGAGGCAAGCCTCGGCAATGATGAATTCGCCGTACTGGAGGATCCCGTCGAACAAGAGCGCTTCAAGAGCAGGCTTATGGCCACGGCAAATAGCCTGAAGAAAAAGCAGCAACAGCTTCAAGCTGATCAAGATCTGCTAGCTGACAAATGGACTGAAGTCCTCGCAGCCGAGGAATATAAACTCGAGCGTCCCTCCAAGAGTTACCCAAGGCGCAGGTTACTACCCCGACTGGAGGAAGAAGCGTATGATATGGCTGACCGGCCACCTCATGGCCGCGATAGAGAGGCATTCCTGCCGAAAGCTCAGCCTCCACCCCAACGCCATCCAAATAAAAAGGCATGGGGAGATACGCCAGACCTGTGAGACATATTGGAGGACAAAGCAAAGCACTCAAGATCGATCTACGGATCACGAGGGCGCACCACTCTACGAGACGGTAAATGTCATGCCGGATACAGTAAAAGCAAATCCGGCCGGGCCGAACATAGCGGGCAGGACCCATACGAGCTGCGTCGCGATATAGCCCAATACAGAGGCGTCGCAGACCCCTTATGCTTCACAGACAAAGTAATGGAACATCAATTCCTAGAAGGTTTCAAACATGTAAACATTGAATCATACGACGGCACAACAGATCCCGCAGTATGGATTGAGGACTTGCTCCTCCACATCCACATGGCCCGCGGTGATGACTTACATGCCATCAAGTACCTCCCACTAAAACTCAAAGGACCAGCACGACATTGGCTTAATAGCTTGCCAATGGACTCCATTAGCTGTTGGGAAGATCTGGACGCATTCCTCGACAACTTTCAGGGCACTTATGTGCGACCACCAGACGCCGATGACTTGAGCCACATAATTCAGCAGCCAGAAGAGTTGGCCAGGCAATTCTGGACTCGGTTCCTTACAAAGAAAAACCAAATCGTCGACTGTCCGGATGCGGAGGCCTTAGCAGCTTTCAAGCACAACATCCGAGACGAGTGGCTAGCCCGACACCTTGGTCAGGAAAAGCCAAAATCTATGGCAGCCCTCACGACGCTCATGACCCGCTTTTGTGCGGGAGAAGACAGCTGGTTGGCTCGCAGTAACAACATATCAAAGAACCATGGTACCTCAGATACCAATGACGGCAACAGCAGGTCGCGTCGCAACAAGCATAAGCGCCGCATTAACGGCGAAAGTACTAAGGATACGGCAGTCAACGCCGGATTCAAAGGCTCTCAACTCGGTCAGCGGAAAAAGCCATTCAAACAAAGTATGCCGGGTCCGTCCAGCTTGGACCGTATACTCGATCGCTCATGCCAAATACACGGCACCCCAGACAAGCCAGCCAATCACACCAACATGGATTGTTGGGTGTTCAAGCAGGCCGGCAAGTTAATCGCCGAAAACAAGGACAAGGGGCCGCATAGCAATGATGAGGAAGAACCCCAGCAGCCGCACACTGGAGGACAGAAAAGGTTTCCCCCGCAAGTGCAGACGGTGAACATGATATACGCAACCCACATCCCCAAGAGGGAGCGGAAGCGTGCGCTCAGGGACGTATATGCGTTGGAGCCAGTCACCCTAAAGTTCAACCCTTGGTCCTCTTGTCCGATCACCTTCGAACGTAGGGACCACCCCACTAGTATCCGTCACAGCGGATTCGCCGCACTGGTCCTAGACCCAATCATCGACGGATTCACCTCACTCGAGTCCTTATGGACAGCGGCAGTAGCCTGAACCTGCTTTATCAGGACACAATGCGCAAAATGGGTATAGACCCGTCAAGGATCAAACCCACAAAGACGACCTTTAAAGGCGTCATTCCAGGCGTAGAGGCCCACTTCACAGGCTCAATTACACTGGAAGTGGTCTTCGGATCCCCGGATAACTTCCGAAGCGAAGAGTTAATCTTCGATATTGTCCCGTTCCGCAGTGGTTATCACGCACTGCTCGGACGAACCGCATTCGCTAGATTCAATGCGGTACCACATTATGCATACCTCAAGCTCAAGATGCCAGGACCTCGCGGAGTTATTACAGTCAATGGAAACACAGAGCGCACTCTTCGAACAGAGGAGCACACCGCGGCCCTCGCAGCAGAAGCGCAAAGTAGCCTCTCAAGGCAATCTACCAATTTGGCGTTTCAAAGCCCGGACACCTTCAAGCGCGCTCGGGGAAATTGGCAAATAGACCGCCTGGCGCGATCTGAGCTCGCGTAGCAATACGACGGCCACCCCAATCCCAGCCCAACGACATTGTTCGTGCCGTGCGTACATCATTACGCATTAAAAATACCATGGGCACAGATGGGGAGGGGGAGACACAACTACGGCACGTCCCAAAACGCGGCCTAAACCGCGCCAAGGGCTTCCCGTTTGGTTATTTTTCTTTTTCTTTCAGGACTTCAATCTCTGGAAACACTGTCCGGCAGCTCTATTGCCGAACACATGATACAGCAACCAAGGAGGCTGACGACTACGGAATTCCCAGGTGGATTACAGATTTCACATAATTCCTCAGCTCGCCCTTGGAAGGGACATGGTCCTACTCTTTTGCTCATTACACTATCTGTATCACTCTACTTTAATGCAATTTTTTAATATACAATGCATGACATTATGATTATTATCGCACTTTTGTTATATGTATACATATCTATGTGTTCATTAATGACGCCTAGCAACCGTACACTCTGGTACGACCAATGCACCAGGGGCTTACGTACCCACAATATGGTGTAAAAAGTCCGAACACTTTCACAAGTGCGGCACCCCGAACTTATAGCATTATATGCATCAGCTCCGAATCATGTCTTTGGTCAAATGTTGGGTTTTCCCGGCTCCTATGTTTTGGTACCTTACGTTCCGCTCTATCGGCTAAGGTAGTACTAGGAGAACTACTGCGATTGTGCCCCGGTTCTGCCGGGCCAAGCACCTCAGTAGAGAAAGCTAAAACTAACTATCATGATAAGGCGAGAGACTGGTCGCTGTTCGGCGAGGTTTTTCGAGTCCCTAAAGACTTATGCCGCTTAGGGTGAGGGGCCGGCTCTGTCCGGCTTACAGGCGTGTATCGTGCCCCGAATTCGGCCTTTCAAATACCAGGGGCTTCGCCGAAATTTAAAATTATAGAATTCTATGGCTAAGTGAGAGTGATAAAGCATTATTAGTCTGGTTGCCTTGTTCGTTGTGCTGAGCACCTCCCTCGAAGGACCCAAACATGGGAACAAGAGTGCCCAGGTTTATCCCAAACACCCCGGCACTCGTGGCATGGGGGCAGAAGCCGAGGACTAGCCATCTCTTAGATTGGATAAACAGCCAAACAGAAGGTAATATTTTAAATTCACACAAGCGTTGCATACCGCATATGAAACAAGTTTTCATTACACAGGATAAAAAACGAGGAAGTCTCATTCAAATATTACATTTTGTGAACACTCATCCATGATAAGACGGGCGCCTGGCAGAACACCCTCGTAGTACATCTCGAGGTGGCGGTGCTCCTTGCCCTCCGGCGGCCCCTCCTTGATAAGCTTCACGGCGTCTAGCTTGACCCACTGCATTTTCACACGGGCGAAGGCCCGGCGTGCACCTTCAATGCAGACGGATCGCTTGACGACCTCCAGCCATGGGCAGACATCCACAAGCCACCTCACCAGGCCGAAGAAGCTGTTTGGAAGGGTGTCGCCAGGCCACAACCGGACTATGAAGCCCTTCATGGCCTGATCAGCCGCCTTGTGTAGCTCGGCCATCTGCTTCAGCTGGTCGCTCATTGGCACCGGATGTTTGGCCTCAGCATACTGAGACCAGAACAGCTTCTCCGTCGAGCTTCCGTCCTCGGCCTGGTAGAATAGTGCGGCATCGGACACACTGCGGGGCAAATCTGCGAATGCTCCTGAAGAGCTCCGGATTCAGGTAAGTAATCAGTAATTCACCCTTGCATGCTTGCTTTGCATATAGAAAGCCTTACCCGCCGCTATCTTCCTCATCGCTTCAATCTCCTGAAGGGCCTTCTGGGCCTCGGCCTTGGCACTCTTCGCGCTCTCACGGGCCGCGGTAAGCTCAGACTCTCTCGTCTTCAAGTCAAGCTCCAACGCATCGTGCTTCGTCACGAGCGCTTGGAGCTCTTGCTGCACCTCGCCCACTCGAGCCTCGTGCCTCTCTCGCTCGGTGCGCTACTGGGCCGCCTTTTCTTCGGCCTGGGACAGCGCTTGCTTCAGGGTCACCGCCTCGGTCGTGGCCCCTGGCAAACATACAATGATCCTGTCATTTAGCAATCGCGTCCTTTTTTTCTCATCTACAGACGGGGTATTACTTACCCTTGTTCTCCTCGAGCTGCCTCTTAGCAAGGCCGAGCTCTTTCTGGGACCCCTCGAGGGCCTCCTTCAGCACGGCGACCTCCGCAGTTAGTGCGGCAGGCGCCAGCAGCGAAGCCTGCATATGCATATTGACATACTTATATTAGACTCCTGCGATATTATTTGATCCTCTATTCGGCTTTTCTTTGTGAACACCGAACACAGCATCAGGGGCTACTGTCTATGCGGTAACACTTCTACTACATTTTAAAATACTTACCTCGAAGCCTGTTAGAAGGCTAGTACAGGCTTCAGTCAATCCGCTCTTCGCGGACTGAACCTTCTGGATCACCGCACTCATGATAGTGCGGTGCTCCTCCTCGATGGAAGCGCTGCGAAGTGCTTCCAACATAGTGTCCGGCGCCTCTGGGTGGACAGAGGTCACCAGCACTGGTGTCTCACCCTCCTTAGAAGGGGACTGCCTGCCCGAGCTCGGATCTGTTGGAGGGTCCGGCGCGGTGTTCGGCTGAGCGCCGAACTCGGAGCTTCCGGGGACCCCATCCCCTCGGCTCCCGGAGTCCGGAAGGTCGCCTTGAGGCGCCTCCAGGACTGTCCCCCCCCCCCCGATCCGGTGCCTCTTGAGACAGCACCTCGGTGTCGTTGCCCGAATGAGGGGAGGTGGCCGTCGGGACTGGATCGCTATCCATGTCCAACGCGCCCAGGGAGCAGTCCGAGGATACCTCGATATTGGCTCGGGGCGGCCTGCACAATTGAGTTCGGCGTTAGGGAAAGCAATGCGACAAAGGAATCATGTGGGTTACTTTGGTATCCAAATACTTACGATCTCCCCTGGGGCTTGCCCCTGGGCAACCACTCGTCTTCACTTTCGTCGGCGGCGGTGGAGCTGTCCGAAAGGAGCGTCCTTCCCTTCTTGGACCCTTCGGCCTCCCCAGTTGGGGCGGCCTTCCTTTTCTTGTCTCCCCAGTCGGTGGGGGAGCTTCCTCTTCCTCTTCCTCGTATTCGGGGGAAGAGTGCACCGCAGAGTCATCGGACGGTGAGTCCGACGACGCCTGGCGTCGGGAACTCTTTCGAGCTCCCTTGGCCTTCTTGGTCTTCTCCGGCACCTTATAAGGGGCCGGAGTCAGCATCTTCGTCAGAAGAGCGTCTGCGGGGCCTTCGGGCAAGGGAGCCGGACAGTCGATCTGTCCGGCCATCTTCTGCCAGTCCTGTCAAAATTACTGGAGTTTAGATCCCGCATAAAGCCAATCTATACATATAAAACAAATATCCTGTAAGAGGTAAAACAACTTACCGCACTGGCGTGGCGCTTCGCGCTGAATCCGCGATCCTCGGTAATGGGGGGAGGGACCGCGGCTCCCTTTAACAGCACCCTCCAGGCATCTTCATGAGTCGTGTCGAAGAGCCTGTTCAGAGTTCAGTGCTGCGCCGGATTAAACTCCCACAAGGTAAACTCCCGTTGTTGGCATGGGAGTATCCGGCGAACGAGCATAACCTGGACTATGTTGACAAGCTTGAGCTTCTTATCCACCATGTTCTAAATACATGACTGGAGTCCGGTCATCTCTTTTGAATTACCCCAGGACAGGCCCTTCTCTTTCCAGGACGTGAGCCGCATGGGGATGCCAGATCGGAACTCGGGGGCCGCTACCCATGCGGGGTCGCGCGGCTCAGTGATATAGAACCACCCCGATTGCCACCCCTTTATGGTGTCCATGAAGGTGCCCTCGAGCCATGTGATGTTGGGCATCTTGCCCACCATGGCGCCTCCGCACTCCGCCTGGCGGCCGCTCACTACCTTCGGCTTGACATTGAAGGTCTTCAGCCATAAGTCGAAGTGGGGCTTGATGCGGAGGAAGGCCTCGCACACGACAATAAACACCGAGATGTTGAGGATGAAGTTCGGGGCCAGATCGTGGAAATCCAGGCCGTAATAAAACATGAGCCCCCGGACGAAGGGATGGAGAGGAAATCCCAGTCCGCGGAGGAAATGAGTGAGGAATACCACCCTCTCATGGGGCTCGGGGATGGGGATGAGCTGTCCATCATCTGGGAGCCGATGCGCGATGTCGTCGTGCAGGTATCCGGCTCTCCTCAGTTTCTTGACGTCTCCCTCCATGACGGAGGAGACCATCCACTTGCCTCCTGCTTCGGACATGGTTGGAGAAGGTTGAGGTGGAAGTGAGAACTTGAGCGCTAGAGCTCGAGTATGCGGGAGCGGATGAGCAGAGGAGGAAGAAGGCGTGGATAGAAAGGTGAATCCTTATCCCTTTATATGGGTGGACAAAATTAAACATCCCCACTTGCCTAGTAAAACTCACTTATCCCCCAAGCGCCGCAATTGATGGCGTGGTGGGGTTACCCACGCCCGTATTGATGAGAATCCCGTCATAGGGGGACACGAGCTCTGCTTTGACAAGACGTGTCGAAAAACTGCTTCGTGTTATGTGCGGGGCTGGTTAAGAGAAACGGTTCGAATAATCACCGGGCCACGACGTAACGTCATGTTGCCAAAACAAGCTAGTGGATTAGATCTGCGAAAGCATTATTCTCTCTATGGTGGAATGTGGAACTTATTTTGCAGGGTCGGACACTATCCTCGTATTCAAATTCTTCTGTGATGTATTCAGAGAAGGAACCCGCCTTGCAATGCCGAAGACAATTGCGCGCCAGACTCATCGTCATTGAAGCCTGGTTCAGGGGCTACTGAGGGAGTCCTGTATTAGGGGGTCTCCGGACAGCCAGACTATCTCCATTGGCCGGACTGTTAGACTATGAAGATACAAGATTGAAGACTTCGTCTCGTGTCCGGATGGGACTCTACTTGGCGTGGAAGGCAAGCTAGGCAATACGTATATGGATATCTCCTCCTTTGTAACCGACCTTGTGTAACCCTAACCCTCTACGGTGTCTATATAAATCGGAGGGCTGTTACTCCGTAGGACAACAATCACAACATACAATCATACCGTAGGCTAGCTTCTAGGGTTTAGCATCTCTGATCTCGTGGTAGATCTACTCTTGTAACACCCATATCATCAATATCAATCAAGCAGGACGTAGGGTTTTACCTCCATCAAGAGGGCCTGAACCTGGGTAAAACTTCATGTCCCTTGCCTCCTGTTACCATCTGGCCTAGACGCACAGTTCGGGACCCCCTACCCGAGATCCGCCGGTTTTGATACCGACAGCTCCCGTCGGCGGGCCACCCCATCATTCACCGTCACCTGCCGCCAACGCTGCCACCGGCCCGGCAGAGAACGAGCAGCAAGCATCCTCGTTGCACCCCTCAGTGCAGCGGGACAGCCGCACCGCCACTCCATCGCTGACCCCGGCCGGTTCATCATCCCACGCTCGTCGTGCTCCCGTGGACGCGCAGGCCGCTCTGTGCATGGCGCACGAGCTCCTGCGCTACCACCCCGTTGATGACCTCTACAAGGACTGGCTCGACCTCATCACCGAGCTCGTCAGCGCTGCAGGGGGCTCCCCTGCGCCGTCCCTCTCGCTGCCTCGCCCTCCGCCAGCCGCGGGCGGCGTGGCCCATGGAGCGCCTCCACCACCTCTGCCCCAAGATGGAGTCTTGGCGCCCAGGCGTGCGGCCCCACGGCGCGACCTGCCGCGTCCGAAGCCTGCTGATACGTCTCCGTCGTATCTATAATTTTTGATTGTTCCATGCCAATATTCTACAACTTTCATATACTTTTGGCAACTACTTATACTATTTCTGGCACTAACATATTGATCCAGTGCCCAGTGCCAGTTCCTGTTTGTTGCATGTTTTTTGTTTCGCAGAATATCCATATCAAACAGAGTCCAAACGGGATAAAAATTGATGGAGATTTTTTGGAATATATGTGATTTTTAGGAAGATAAATCCACGCGAGACGATGCTCGAGGGGGCCACAAGGCAGGGGGCGCGCCCCGGGGGGGCAGGCGCGCAATGGGCGTTACAGATCTCCGGGAATATAAGAAACGGTGAAAGGGTAGAATCTGGGAACGCAGAAATAGAGAGAGACAGAGAGACGGATCCAAACTCGGTAAAGCGAACGCTAAGCGTGCCTAGAGTTGTATCGGTGGTCGATAGAACTTGAGGGAATATTTGTTCTACCTTTAGCTCTTCATTGGGTTCGACACTCTTACTTATCGAAAAATATTGCGATCCCCTATACTTGTGGGTTATCAAGACCTTTTTCTGGCGTCGTGGCCAGGGAGCAATAGCATGGGGTGAATATTCTCGTGTGTGCTTGTTTGCTTTATCACTAAGTAATTTTTATTTTCTTTTCTTATTTGTTCTTTATCTTTAGTTATGGATATGGAACACGAAATACCAAAAAAATTAGGTGTACTTGCTGCTCATGGAGATGAGGAACCTCCTAAAACCCTCGATGCTCGTTATGTGACAGATATTATGTACTACTTTGATAATCCAGAGAAAACCCCATTCAATTTGGTAATGGGAGACACGTTGGATCAACATGAATACTTTAGGGATTATCGCTTGACTCAAAAGGGGAAACTATTATGGGATCAAATTTATATGTTGAAATGGTATGCTAGGCAACTATGCTTGAGATATGATTATACTTGTTGCTCTAGGATGAAGGCTCCACACCTGCCCTTTTTATGCAAATTTAATGATAATGAAACGGTGGCTTCTTATGCTAGAGGTATATATGACTATTATGATGTGGAACAAATAGAAGAATTTGTTGCTTTTATGGGTGCTTATGAAATTGAATCTATGTTCAAAGAATATGAAAATATTTATGATGCTGTCTACAGACCTGAAATTTTAGCTATCCTTAAAAATATTGTTATGAGAATTATGAATACAATTCTGATATTGATGCGTTTATTGAGAAAGTCTCCTCTGTCCCAGAAGAGACTAGTATTTTGCAGGAATCTATGGAAGAAGAAATTAATGAAACTGTGAGCTCATTGGATGAAAAAGATGAGGAGGAGAGTGGAGAACAAAAGGAGGAAGAGCGGATTGATCACCCGTGCCCACCTTCTAATGAGAGTAACTCTTCAACTCATACATTGTTTAATTTCCCTTCATGCTTACCGAAGGATGAATGCTATGATAATTGCTATGACCCCGTTGATTCTTTTGAAATATACCTTTTCATTGATGCTTGTTATGCTTGTGGCCAAGATGCCAATATGAATTATGCTTATGGAGATGAACTTGCTATAGTTCCTTATGTTAAACATGAAATTGTTGCTATTTCACCCATGCATGATAGTCCTATTATCTTTTTGAATTCTCCCAACTACACTATATCGGAGAAGTTTGCACTTATTAAGGATTATATTGGTGGGTTTCCTTTTACCGTTACACATGATAATTTTGATGAATATAATATGCATGTGCTTGCTGCTCCTACTTGCAATTATTATGATAGAGGAACTATATCTCCACCTCTCTATGTTTCCAACACGATAAAATTGCAAGAAACTGCTTATACTATGCATTGGCATTTACTATGTGTGCATGAATTGTTCTTTTATGAAATGCCGATGCACAGGAAGAGAGTTAGACTTCGTCATTACATGATATATGTTGCTTTGTGCTCACTACTAAATTACAAATCATTGCTAATTAAAATTGGATTTGATATACCTTGGGATCCGGGTGGATCCAATACTTGAGCACTATATGCCTAGCTTAATGGCTTTAAAGAAAGTGCCGCCAGGGAGACAACCCGTAAGTTTTAGATATTCATTTATTTCTGTTGAGTGCTTTCATATTAGTTTAAAAACAACAAAAATAAAGAGGGGAAACCAAAACTTTTTCAAAAACAAAAGCGAAAGTGAGAGAGACAAGCATTGTTGAAGTGGGAGCTAGCCTTGAACTTTGTTCATGCTCACGGAAACATTGTGAATCTTGATTACAGAAACTTTTCAACAAAAATGATTATCCCCTTGTAAAATTCCATTGTATTATAAAAATAATGTGCCAGGATTTGCCTTTAGGATGTTTACAATGCTTGTTGGTTTTTGCGGTGCAGGACAGAAATTTTGACTGTAATGCGCGATTTTACGTTTTTTATTGGAACGTCAAATGGTTCTGATTCTTTTTGCAATGTATTTCTATACAAATTTTTTATTAGTCCTAATTTTGGTAGAATTTTTGGAGTACCCGAGGTATGGTGAATGTTCAGATTATTACAGACTGTTCTGTTTTAGACAGATTCTGTTTTTGATGCATAGTTTGCTTGTTTTGATGAAACTATCAATTTATATCAGTGGATTAAGCCATGAAGAAGTTATATTACAGTAGACACAATGCAAAAACAAAATATGAATTGGTTTGCAACAGTACTTAGAGTAGTGATTTGCTTTATTATACTAACGGATCTTACCGAGTTTTCTGTTGAAGTTTTGTGTGGATGAAGTGTTCGATGATCGAGAAGGTCTCGATGTGAGAAGAAGGAAGAGAGGAAAGAGCTAAAGCTTGGGGATGCCCGAGGCACCCCAAGTAAATATTCAAGGAGACTCAAGCGTCTAAGCTTGGGGATGCCCCGAAAGGCATCCCCTCTTTCTTCAACAAGTATCGGTATGTTTTCGGATTCGTTTCGTTTATGCGATATGTGCAATCTTGGAACGTCTTTTGCATTTAGTTTTCATTTTTATTTTATGCACCATGCTGGTATGAGGTAGTCCTTGGTTGATTTATAGAATGCTCATTGCACTTCACTTATATCTTTTGAGTATGGCTTTATAGAATGCTTCATGTGCTTCACTAATATCATTTGAAGTTTGGATTGCATGTTTCTCTTTACATAGAAAACCGCCATTTGTAGAATGCTCTTTTGCTTCACTTATATTTGTTAGAGCGTGGGCATATCTTTTTTGGAAAGATTTAAACTCTCTTGCTTCACTTATATCTATTTAGAGAGATGACAGGAACTGGTCATTCACATGGTTAGTCATAAAAGCCTACATAAAACTTGTAGATCACTGAATATGATATGTTTGATTCCTTGCAATAGTTTTGTGATATAAAGATGGTGATATTAGATTCATGCTAGTGGGTAGTTGTGGATTGTAGAAATACTTGTGTTGAAGTTTGTGATTCCCGTAGCATGCACGTATGGTGAACCGTTATGTGATGAAGTCGGAGCATGATTTATTTATTGATTGTCTTCCTTATGAGTGGCGGTCGGGGACGAGCGATGGTCATTTCCTACCAATCTATCCCCCTAGGATCATGCGTGTAGTACTTTGTTTCGATAGCTAATAGACTTTTGCAATAAGTATGTGAGTTCTTTATGACTAATGTTGAGTCCATGGATTATACGCACTCTCACCCTTCCACCATTGCTAGCCTCTCTAGTACCGCGCAACTTTCGCCGGTACCATAAACCCACCATATACCTTCCTCAAAACAGCCACCATACCTACCTATCATGGCATTTCCATAGCCATTCTGACATATATTGATATGCAACTTCCATCATCATCATATACATGACTTGAGCATCATTGTCATATTGCTTTGCATGATCGTAAGATAGCTAGCATGATGTTTTCATGGCTAGTCCATTTTTTGTTGTCATTGCTACGCTAGATCATTGCACATCCCGGTACACCGCTGGAAACATTCATATAGAGTCATATCTCTATTCTAGTATCGAGTTGTAAGTAAATAAAAGTGTGATGATCATCATCATTAGAGCATTGCCCCAGTGAGGAAAGGATGATGGACACTACGATTCCCCCACAAGTCGGGATGAGACTCCGGATGAAAAAATAAGTAAGTAAAAAATAGAAAGGCCAAAAAAAGGGGAGGCCCAAAAAACAAAAAAATGAGAGAAAAAGAGAGAAGGGGCAATGTTACTATCCTTTTACCACACTTGTGCTTTAGAGTAGCACCATGTTCTTCATATAGAGAGACTCTTGAGTTATCACTTCCATATACTAGTGGGAATTTTCATTATAGAACTTGTATTGTATATTCCGATGATGGGCTTCCTCAAACGCCCGAGGTCTTCATGAGCAAGCAAGTTGGATGCAAACCCACTTAGTTTTCAGTCTGAGCTTTCATACACTTATAGCTCTTAGTGCATACATTGCATGGCAATCCCAACTCACTCACATTGATATCTATTGATGGGCATCTCCATAGCCCGTTGATACGCCTAGTTGATGTGAGACTATCTTCTCCTTTTTGTCTTCTCCACAACCACCATTCTATTCCACCTATAGTGCTATGTCCATGGCTCACGCTCATGTATTGCGTGAAAGTTGAAAAGGTTTGAGAACATCAAAAGTATGAAACAATTGCTTGGCTTTTCATCGGGGTTGTGCATGATGTGAATATTTTGTGTGGTGAAGATGGAGCATAGCCAGACTATATGATTTTGTAGGGATAACTTTCTTTGGCCATGTTATTTTGAAAAGACATGATTGCTTTATTAGTAGGCTTGAAGTATTATTGTTTTTATGTCAAATGATAGACTATTGCTTTGAATCACTCGTATCTTAATATTCATGCCATGATTAGATTATGTGATCAAGATTATGCTAGGTAGCATTCCACATCAAAAATTATCTTTTTTATCATTTACCTATTCGAGGAGGAGCAGGAATTAAGCTAGGGAATGCTGATACGTCTCCGTCGTATCTATAATTTTTTATTGTTCCATGCCAATATTCTACAACTTTCATATACTTTTGTCAACTTTTTATACTATTTTTGGGACTAACATATTGATCCAGTGCCCAGTGCCAGTTCCTGTTTGTTGCATGTTTTTTGTTTCGCCGAATATCCATATCAAACAGAGTCCGAACAGGACAAAAACTGACGGAGATTTTTTTGGAATATATGTGATTATTGGGAAGAAAAACCCATGCTCGAGGGGGCCACGGGGCAGGGGGCCCGCCCTGGGCCCTCTTGGCCACCCCGTAAGGAGGTTGATGCCCTTCTTTCGCTGCAAGAAAGCTAATATCCGGATAGATATCGTGTTAAAATTTCAGCCCAATCGGAGTTACGGATCTTCGGGAATATAAGAAACGGTGAAAGGGTAGAATCTGGGAATGCAGAAACAAAGAGAGACAGATCCAATCTCGGACGGGCTCTCGCCCCTCCCACGCCATGGAGGCCATGGACCAGAAGGGAAACCATTCTCCCATCTAGGGAGGAGATGAAGGAAGAAGAAGAAGGAGGGGGTCTCTCCCCCCCCTCGCTTCCGGTGGCACCGGAGTGCCACCGGGGGCCATCATCATCTCCGCAAATCTTCACCAACAACATCACCGCCATCGTCACCAACTCTTCCCCACTCTATGCAGCGGTGTAACCCCTCTTTTACCCACTGTAATCTCTACTTAAACATGGTGCTCAACGCTATATATTATTTCCCAATGATGTATGGATATCCTATGATGTTTGAGTAGATCCGTTTTGTCCTATGGGTTATTTGATGATCGTGATTGGTTTGAGTTGCATGTTTTATTATTGGTGCTGTCCTATGGTGCTCTCCGTGTCGCGCAAGTGTGAGGGATCCCCGCTGTAGGGTTTGCAATATGTTCATGATTTGCTTATGGTGGGTGGCGTGAGTGACAGAAGCACAAACCCGAGTAAGTAGGTTGTTTGCGTATGGGATAAAGAGGACTTGATGCTTTAATGCTATGGTTGGGTTTTACCTTAATGATCTTTAGTAGTTGCGGATGCTTGCTAGAGTTCCAATCATAAGTGCGTATGATCCAAGTAGAGAAAGTATGTTAGCTTATGCCTCTCCCTCAAATAAAATTGCAATAATGATTACCGGTCTAGTTGTCGGTTGCCTGGGGACAAATAACTTTCTCGTAACAAAAAGCTCTCTACTAAAACTAATTTAGTTGTGTCTTTATCTAAACAGCCCCTACTTTTTATTTATGTGCTCTTTATTATCTTGCAAACCTATCCAAAAAACACCTACAAAGTACTTCTAGTTTCATACTTGTTCTAGGTAAAGCGAACGCTAAGCGTGCCTAGAGTTGTATCGGTGGTCGATAGAACTTGAGGGAATATTTGTTCTACCTTTAGCTCCTCATTGGGTTCGACACTCTTACTTATCAAAAACTGTTGCGATCCCCAATACTTGTGGGTTATCAAGACCTTTTTCTGGCGCCGTTGCTGAGGAGCAATAGCGTGGGCTGAATATTCTCGTGTGTGCTTGTTTGCTTTATCACTAAGTAATTTATATTTGTTGTTCTTAGTTGTTCTTTATCTTTATTTATGGATATGGAACACGAAATACCAAAAAATTAGGTGTACTTGCAGCTCATGGAGATGAGGAACCTCCTAAACCCTCGATGCTCGTTATGTGACACATATTATGTACTACTTTGGTAATCCAGAGAAAACCCCATTCAATTTGGTAATGGGAGACACGTTGGATCAACGTGAATACTTTAGGGATTATCGCTTGACTCAAAAGGGGAAACTATTATGGGATCAAATTTATATGTTGAAATGGTATGCTAGGCAACTATGCTTGAGATATTATTATACTTGTTGCTCTAGGATGAAGGCTCCACACCTTCCCTTTTTATGCAAATTTAATGATAATGAAACTTTGGCTTCTTATGCTAGAGGTATATATGACTATTATGATGTGGAACAAATAGAAGAATTTGTTGCTTTTATGGGTGCTTATGAAATTGAATCTATGTTCAAAGAATATGAAAATCTTTATGATGGTGTCTACAGACCTGAAAATTTAGCTATCCTTAAATATTGTTATGAGAATTATGAATACAATTCTGATATTGATGCGTTTATTGAGAAAGTCTCCGCTGTCCTAGAAGAGACTAATATTTGCAGGAATCTGTGGAAGAAGAAATTGATGAAACTGTGAGCTCATTGGATGAAAAAGATGAGGAGGAGAGCGAAGAACAAAAGGAGGAAGAGCGGATTGATCACCCATTCCCACCTTCTAATGATAGTAACTCTTCGACTCATACATTGTTTAATTTCCCTTCATGCTTACCGAAGGATGAATGCTATGATAATTGCTATGATCATGTTGATTCTTTTGAAATATCCCTTTTTGATGATGCTTGCTATGCTTCTGGCCAGCATGCCAATATGAATTATGCTTATGGAAATGAACTTGCTATAGTTCCTTATGTTAAACATGAAATTGTTGCTATTGCACCCACGCATGATAGTCCTATTATCTTTTTGAATTCTCCCAACTACACTATATCGGAGAAGTTTGCACTTACTAAGGATTATATTGATGGGTTTCCTTTTACCGTTACACATGATAATTTTGATGAATATAATATGCATGTGCTTGCTGCTCCTACTTGCAATTATTATGATAGAGGAACTATGTATCCACCTCTCTATGTTTCCAACACGATAAAATTGCAAGAAACTGTTTATACTATGCATTGGCCTTTACTATGTGTGCACGAATTGTTCTTTTATGACATGCCGATGCACAGGAATAGAGTTAGACTTCGTCATTAAATGATATATGTTGCTTTGTGCTCACTACTAAATTGCAAATCATTGCTAATTAAAATTGGTTTTGATATACCTTGGGATCCGGGTGGATCCATTACTTGAGCACTATATGCCTAGCTTAATGGCTTTAAAGAAAGCGCCGCCAGGGAGACAACCCGTAAGTTTTAGAGAGTCATTTATTTCTGTTGAGTGCTTTCATATAGTTTAAAAACAACAAAAATAAAGAGGGGAACCCAAAACTTTTTCAAAAATAAAAGCGAAAGTGAGAGAGACAAGCATTGTTGAAGTGGGAGCTAGCCTTGAACTTTGTTCATGCTCACGGAAACTTTGTGAATCTTGATTACAGAAACTTTTCAACAAAAATAATTATCTCCTTGTACAATTCCATTGTATTATAAAAATAAAGTGCCAAGATTTGCCTTTAGGATGTTTACAATGCTTGTTGGTTTTGCGGTGCGGGACAGAAATTTTGACTGTAATGCGCAATTTTACATTTTTATTGGAACGTCAAATGGTTCAGATTCTTTTCGCACTGTCTTTATATACAAATTTTTTATTTTTACTAATTTTGGTAGAATTTTTGGAGTACCCGAGGTATGGTGAATGTTCAGATTATTACAGACTGTTCTGTTTTAGACAGATTCTGTTTTTGATGCATAGTTTGCTTGTTTTGATGAAACTATCAATTTATATCAGTGGATTAAGCCATGAAGAAGTTATATTACAGTAGACACAATGCAAAAACAAAATATTAATTGGTTTGCAACAGTACTTAGAGTAGTGATTTGCTTTATTATACTAACGGATCTTACCGAGTTTTCTGTTGAAGTTTTGTGTGGATGAAGTGTTCGATGATCGAGAAGGTCTCGATGTGAGAAGAAGGACGAGAGGCAAGAGCTAAAGCTCGAGGATGCCCGAGGCACCCCAAGTAAATATTCAAGGAGACTCAAGCGTCTAAGCTTGGGGATGCCCCGAAAGGCATCCCCTCTTTCTTCAACAAGTATCGGTATGTTTTCGGATTCGTTTCGTTTATGCGATATGTGCAATCTTGGAACGTCTTTTGCATTTAGTTTTCATTTTTATTTTATGCACCATGCTGGTATGAGGTAGTCCTTGGTTGATTTATAGAATGCTCATTGCACTTCACTTATATCTTTTGAGTATGGCTTTATAGAATGCTTCATGTGCTTCACTAATATCATTTGAAGTTTGGATTGCCTGTTTCTCTTTACATAGAAAACCGCCATTTGTAGAATGCTCTTTTGCTTCACTTATATTTGTTAGAGCGTGGGCATATCTTTTGTGGAAAGATTTAAACTCTCTTGCTTCACTTATATCTATTTAGAGAGATGACAGGAACTGGTCATTCACATGGTTAGTCATAAAAGCCTACATAAAACTTGTAGATCACTGAATATGATATGTTTGATTCCTTGCAATAGTTTTGCGATATAAAGATGGTGATATTAGATTCATGCTAGTGGGTAGTTGTGGATTGTAGAAATACTTGTGTTGAAGTTTGTGATTCCCGTAGCATGCACGTATGGTGAACCGTTATGTGATGAAGTCGGAGCATGATTTATTTATTGATTGTCTTCCTTATGAGTGGCGGTCGGGGACGAGCGATGGTCATTTCCTACCAATCTATCCCCCTAGGAGCATGCGTGTAGTACTTTGTTTCGATAGCTAATAGACTTTTGCAATAAGTATGTGAGTTCTTTATGACTAATGTTGAGTCCATGGATTATACGCACTCTCACCCTTCCACCATTGCTAGCCTCTCTAGTACCGCGCAACTTTCGCCGGTACCATAAACCCACCATATACCTTCCTCAAAACAGCCACCATACCTACCTATCATGGCATTTCCATAGCCATTCCGAGATATATTTACATGCAACTTCCATCATCATTATATACATGACTTGAGCATCATTGTCATATTGCTTTCCATGATCATAAGATGGCTATCATGATGTTTTCATGGCTTATCCGTTTTTTGATGGCATTGCTACGCTAGATCATTGCACATCCCGGTACACCGCCGGAGGTATTCATATAGAGTCATATCTCCGTTCTAGTATCGAGTTGCAGTATTGAGTTGTAAGTAAATAAAACTGTGATGATCATCATTATTAGAGCATTGCCCCAGTGAGGAAAGGATGATGGAGACTATGATTCCCCCACAAGTCGGGATGAGACTCCGGATGAAAAGAATAAAAATAAAAAAAATAGAAAGGCCAAAAAAAGGGAAGGCCCAAAAAACAAAAAAAATGAGAGAAAAAGAGAGAAGGGGCAATGTTACTATCCTTTTACCGCACTTGTGCTTCAGAGTAGCACCATGTTCTTCATATAGATAGACTCTTGAGTTATCACTTTCATATACTAGTGGGAATTTTCATTATAGAACTTGGCTTGTATATTCCAATGATGGGCTTCCTCAAACGCCCGAGGTCTTCATGAGCAAGCAAGTTAGATGCACACCCACTTAGTTTTCAGTCTAAGCTTTCATACACTTATAGCTCTTAGTGTATACGTTGCATGGAAATCCCTACTCACTCACATTGATATCTATTGATGGGCATGTCCATAGCCCGTTGATACGCCTAGTTGATGTGAGACTATCTTCTCCTTTTTGTCTTCTCCACAACCACCATTCTATTCCACCTATAGTGCTATGTTCATGGCTCACGCTCATGTTATTGCGTGAAAGTTGAAAAGGTTTGAGAACATCAAAAGTATGAAACAATTGCTTGGCTTGTCATCGGGGTTGTGCATGATGTGAATATTTTGTGTGGTGAAGATGGAGCATAGCCAGACTATATGGTTTTGTAGGGATAACTTTCTTTGGCCATGTTATTTTGAAAAGACATGATTGCTTTATTAGTAGGCTTGAAGTATTATTGTTTTTATTTCAAATGATAGACTATTGCTTTGAATCACTCGTATCTTAATATTCATGCCATGATTAGATTATGTGATCAAGATTATGCTAGGTAGCATTCCACATCAAAAATTATCTTTTTTATCATTTAACTACTCGAGGACGAGCAGGAATTAAGCTTGGGGATGCTGATACGTCTCCGTCGTATCTATAATTTTTGATTGTTCCATGCCAATGTTCTACAACTTTCATATACTTTTGGCAACTTTTTATACTATTTTTGGGACTAACATATTGATCCAGTGCCCAGTGCCAGTTCCTGTTTGTTGCATGTTTTTTGTTTCACAGAATATCCATATCAAACGGAGTCCAAATGGGATAAAAACTGACGGAGATTTTTTTGGAATATATGTGATTTTTGGGAAGAAAAATCCATGCGAGACGATGCTCGAGGGGGCCACGAGGCAGGGGGTGCCCCCTGGGCCCTCGTGGCCACCCGTAAGGCGGTTGATGCCCTTCTTTCGCCGCAAGAAAGCTAATATCCTGATAGAGATCGTGTTAAAATTTCAGCCCAATTGGAGTTACAAATCTCCGGGAATATAAGAAACGGTGAAAGGGTAGAATCTGGGAACGCAGCAACAGAGAGAGACAGAGAGACAGATCCAATCTCGGAGGGGCTCTCACCCCTCCCACGCCATGGAGGCCATGGACCAGAGGGGAAACCATTCTCCCATCTAGGGAGGAGATAAAGGAAGAAGAAGAAGGAGGGGGTCTCTCTCCCCCTCGCTTCCGGTGGCACCGGAGTGCCACCGGGGGCCATCATCATCACCGCAATCTTCACCAACAACTTCACCGCCATCGTCACCAACTCTTCCCCCCTCTATGCAGCAGTGTAACCCCTCTTTTACCCGATGTAATCTCTACTTAAACATGGTGCTCAATGCTATATATTATTTCCCAATTATGTATGGCTATCCGATGATGTTTGAGTAGATCCGTTTTGTCCTATGGGTTATTTGATGATCGTGATTGGTTTGAGTTGCATGTTTTATTATTGGTATTGTCCTATGGTGCTCTCCATGTAGCGCAAGCATGAGGGATTCCCGCTGTAGGGTTTGCAATATGTTCATGATTTGCTTATGGTGGGTGGCGTGAGTGACAGAAGCACAGACCCGAGTAAGTTGGTTGTTTGCGTATGGGATAAAGAGGACTTGATACTTTAATGCTATGGTTGGGTTTTACCTTAATGATCTTTAGTAGTTGCGGATGCTTGCTAGAGTTCCAATCATAAGTGCATATGATCTAAGTAGAGAAAGTATGTTAGCTTATGCCTCTCCCTCAAATAAAATTGCAATAATGATTACCGGTCTAGTTGTCGGTTGCCTAGGGACAAATAACTTTCTCGTAACAAAAAGTTCTCTACTAAAACTAATTTAGTTGTGTCTTTATCTAAACAGCCCCTACTTTTTATTTACGTGCTCTTTATTATCTTGCAAACCTATCCAAAAAAACACCTACAAAGTACTTCTAGTTTCATACTTATTCTAGGTAAAGTGAACGCTAAGCGTGCGTAGAGTTGTATCGGTGGTCGATAGAACTTCAGGGAATATTTGTTCTACCTTTAGCTCCTCATTGGGTTCGACACTCTTACTTATCAAAAACTATTGCGATCCCCTATACTTGTGGGTTATCACCCGCGCAAGAAGAAAGAAGCTGCCAAGAAGTCCCTCGGCTGCGAGAAAACGCCCACGCGCTCCCTGCGCCACCACGGCAAGACCGCGTGCCGCCTGCGGCAGCGGTGTGCGGACCCCATCAAGGACAAGTTCTCCACCAGCGCAGAGTCCCGGTGACCACGGTAGGCTTCCGTGCTTTCACCCCTGAGTTGCATAGCGTCACTTGGTCGGGCAAGTTCAAGCCGGATCTGCCTCCTCTCTATGACGGCACCCCCGACCCCGCGGAGTTCCTGCAGCTCTACGAGCTGAGCATCGAGGCGGCCAACGGTGATGAGAAAGTCATGGCGAAATGGTTCCCCATGGATCTCAAGGATGGTGCCCGCTCCTAGCTCCTGAATCTGCCTCCAGGCTTGATCTCCTCCTGGAACAAGATGCGCGACAGTTTCGTTGCCAACTTCCTTGGCACTCGTGACCGCCCACCGGCCGCGGGTGACCTACGCCATGTCAAGCAACAACCAGGAGAGACCCTCCAGAAGTACATCCAGTGCTTCAACAATGTTCGCCTCGAGATCCCTAAGGTGACGGACGAGGCCATCATCTCCGCGTTCTCTGATGGCGTCCGCGACGTCAAGATGAAGGAGGAGCTCGAGGAGTTGTGCACGTCTCTGGAGCTGTTCAACCTGGCGACCAAGTGCGCAAGAGCTGAGGAGGGGCGCCTCTCCCTCCTCGAGCTCCCGGCTGTGGACCCGGAGGAGAAGAAAGCCAAGGCCAAAGATGTGAAGCCCAAGGGAGCAGCCGTGCTCACGGCGGAGCCAGACACAAAGCGCGACAGGGACCAGCCCGAGTCATCCAAGAGCAGCCGACCGTTCTATGCCTTCCATAACCTGCATAGCCACAACACCAGCGATTGTCAAGAGCTCAGAGCCATTCGAGAAGGATGCTTCGGTCGACGCCCCGAGCGCAACGACCGGGGCTACGACCGAGGAGGAGGATGTGGTGGCGGACGCTGGGATGACCGTGGCCCATGCCAGGAGTGGCATGACCGGCCTCGTGAGGACCGCTGGCAGGACCAGCCTCGTGAAGGTGCTTGGAGGGATCAGCCTCGCGAGGACCGTCCTCGGGGCAATGTTGGGCTTCCTCCACTGCCACCACCAAGAAGGAACGACGACCACCACCAAGACGAGGGGGCTGGGTGCTTCCAGGAGCCGCGTGCTATCGCTTGCATCTTAGGCGAAGCTCAAGCCCCAGCCTCATAGCGTATCTTCAAGCAGTTTGCTCGTGAAGTGAATGCAGTTCTCCCCAAGCTCGAGGCCACGCGCCTGCTCAGATGGTCAAAATGTGCCATCACCTTCAGTTCAGCAGATCAGCTCAAGTGCGCGGCCACCGCTGGTGCTCTCCCAATGCTTTGTTCACCCGTCATCAGCAACATGCAAGTTACCAAGACCCTCATCGATGGCGGCGCAGGGCTCAACATCCTGTCCGTCGAGACGTTCGACAACCTTCAAGTGCCATACGATCAGCTTCAGCCTACCAAGCCTTTCTCAGGAGTGACCGACGGCTCCACCATGCCGATAGGACAGGTCCGCCTCCCAGTCACCTTTGGAGAACGCAACAACTACTACACCAAGCTCATCGACTTCAACGTCGCCCACATTCATCTGCCGAACAATGCCATCCTCGGGTATCCGGCCCTGGCCAAGTTCATGGTCGTAACGCACCATGGATACAATGTCCTCAAGATGCCAGGAAGCGGTGGGATCATCATAGTCCCTTGTGAAGAAAGAGATGTGGTGTGCTCCCTCGAGCGCGCCTTCCAAGCAGCGTCAATCGAAGACCCCGACAACAATGCAGCTCGGTACCCTCCTGAGGTCGTCCCCAAGAAGAAGCAGAAGCTACTCCGTGCCGGACCTCAGGAGGGCAGCGCCGCCAGTGACACCTCATCAGGATTAGCGCCCACACCTGGGGCGCCTCCCTCCATCGCATAGGAAGGCGCGCCCAGCGCCCTCCTCGGGCAAGGCTCGGGGGCTCTCTTCTGGAGGGCCTCAGACCTTGCCAACGTCATGAGGGAGGCGCTCGGGCACCACTTGGAGGCGTGTTTCACGGCACGTCCCTCTCAGGAGGACGCTGGGTGAGGAGCGCCCGGCGCCCAGGAGTTCATCACCAAGGTATCTTAGGAGCTTCAGGAAGCAAGAGCAATACGCGGCGACCGCCGCCCACCTGGCGTTGCTCCCCACCCAAACGAGGGTGGTGAGCTACGCATCTGCATCGACATCCCAGGGCACAACCGAGTCGCATGCATCTCAGGAGCGCTTCTGGCCTTCGTGTGTTGGGCGCTGCGAAGGTCCACCTCACAGCTACGTTCGCATGCCCTTTGGCCTGCTGAGCATGGCGTCTGCCTATCAGCGCAACCTGCGGAGCATCATGGTGGGTCAGGAGGCCAGGCACCACGCGGTCCTGGCGGAGATGGAGACGGTCCTCAAGGAACCGCCTGGACCCCCAAAGCCTCCCGAGGCTTAGGGCCCTGGTGGCTCATGAGGAGCAACCCCTTCACCGCATACCTTCAGCTGCCTCAACACCCCTTCATCAACGGAACCAGGTGACACCTTGCAAGTTCATTTAGCTAGGAGCGCCCAGGGGGCTGCATTATTCCCAGACCGCGTGGGTCCATCCCTGTGGCATGTATCCCTTCTTTTTTATGTCTTTAGCTTACCTTGCTGGGGGCGCCCCTCGGGCTGCATCATCACCAAGCCGCTCGGGCCTGGCCCAGTGGCACGTATCGTTCATGCATTTACCTGAGCTAGTTTGCTTTCCATGCTTAATCTATCTATGACTATCACCTGCTTGATTGTCGCCCATCACGGGAGCCGCGCGCCGGTCATCTTTCTTCAGGACCCTTCGCGTGAGAGGGTTAGGCACGGCGTCTGTGCTCGGGCCCGTCCCTGCAGCATCGATAAATCCAACGGCTGAGCTCTGTCTGGCGGGCCGGCCCCGTTCACGTCACCTCCTGGGGCCGTTGGTGCTTGGCTCTCTCACGCGATAACCTCAGGAGATTCGTTCGGCGCAGGTTGTCTAACCACCTCGCAGGACCAACACAACGAACAAGAATCAAGACCAGGCGCAACCTGCCTTGAGGTAGGGCCTCGTGAGTCCCGCGCTGGCTCATGAGTGCCCAGACACACCTCGTCTAGCCCTGCCGTGCAAGCCACGTGTCAGGGCAGGGTTGTACACGCCCCGGGGGCTCTCCGCAGCAGGGAGTCCCCTCCCACGTACCAGAGGCGGATCGGCAATCACCATGGCGATCGGTGCCCTTCCTCGCGCTAACTTGCAGGAACTTCCTGAAGGCTATAGCAGGCGGTACCGCGGACTCTCCCTCTTTTCTCATGCGATTTGCTTGCGTGTTAAAAGGGGGGCTCCTGAGCATGGCGACTCAGGAGCTCTTACTGGCTCTCTAGCCCTCACCCCCTGGCCTTGACCATGGCATGCGACCTGGCATACCAGCGGCGGCTGAGCTCGCTCGAGGGCCGGGACCTGAGGACGCAGAGCACCAAGGAGAGCGTGGAGAAGGGGGACGGCTCGCATGGGCCTGGCCTAGCTATGCTCCGGACGCCTATGCACGAGCCTGCGCATCATGAGGAATCAACTCCGCGACGTCAAGATAAGTCCCAAGCCCAGGTTGGCTAAACCGCTAAGGACTAAGTACCATACTAACCGCAGCCCTGCTGTAGCAACGTCACCCCCCCTTTCTTACCTCTCGACGGCTGCTTGAGTGCTAAAGGGGACCTCCTGAGCATAGCGCCTCAGGAGCTCTTACTGGACCTTGGGCCGCTCACCTCCTTGCCTTGACCACGGCACGCGACCTGGCATACCAGCGACGGCTGCAGCCTGCCTAGGGACCGGGACCTGTCAGCATAGAGCGCCAAGTCGTCGCGAGGTCGGAAAGGGAGACCAAGCTGAAGTAGGACTCGCGCTCGCGCAAGTTCATAATAAGGACAATATTGACAAGAGGCATTACAAAACCTTTACACACCCCCATGGGGCATTTCTTGATTCCTCGCAGGGAACAAAAGGCAAGAACTTAGAGAATCCTAACTACACGTGCCCTTGTGGATGACGCCATCATCAATAGTGGGTCACCATAGGCCGATGCCAACCTCATCCAGATCAGCGGCGGCGACGGCCTGACGCTGCAGCCCTACTCCGGGCTCGGCGAGAGCTTGCGGACACGTAGCTGTCATTGCTCATCTCTGGAGTCTCATAAAGCTCAGGAGAGTCGCTGGACCACCAGGAGTCGCCACTGTCGTTGGAGGAGCTACGGGCGAGGCTTGCGGCAGGCCCAGCGCCCACCGCTGCGCCGTCCTGGCGACCTCCTTCAAGGCAGCACTCCAGGCGGCGGCCTTCCTCGTCCAAGACCTTGAAGAACAGCATGGAGGCGTCGTCAAACTCGAAGTGGATCGCGAGGGCGCCCTCCGCGCGGCAGACTCGGGTAATCTTGCCCCAGCCTCGGGTCATGAAGATCCTCTCGGAGGCAACGACTTCAATTTCCGCTCCAGTCATCGAGGCGTCGCAGTCGGAGTGCTGCAGCCAAAGCTCGAGGGGCCCCCTCGGCGGCATCTCTACAGAGAAGAAGGAAGGGAAGCGAATCCAAGTCCTCAGGGGCATCGCCTCCCACAACACGAACTCGAGCGAGGAGTCCGCAGCGTGGACCCCTGGGGCAACGGCGTGCGCCTTCGCAGCGCGGTGGCCACGGCCCAGGCGCAGGCGGCGGCGCTCATTGCTCCTCCCTCCGGACTCATTAGCATGAGCATACAACGGCAATGGGTACCCAGGAGGCGGCCTCTCATACCAAGGCCGCGACACGACCGACCTCACGTCCATCTCATGGTGATGAGACCTCCTCTTCTTCGGCGGGAGCAGCTCGGGCTCGTTGAGGGGAGTCTTGCCCTTCTCCATGGCCGAGAGCCTCCAAATCGGTGCCATGACCGCACCAGCAAGGAGTGGAGCAAGGAAGGAGAAGCAAGCGGAATGGGAAGATATGGGCGATGGGGCTCCGCTCCCCACCTCCCATTTATGGCAAGAGGAGGCCAACCGCCGGCCTCCATGATCTAAGGTAATAATGCTGGTTTTTCCTTGCATGCAGCAAGGACTCGCCAAGTCAGGCAGTTGCCGAGGCAGCATGGGGAAGCGGAGACTCCCACGTCCAATCAACCGCCACGTGTCGACCAAGGCCGCGGGCTATTGGGGCCCGCGGCACTCCGCACTTGCCCCTTGGCTTCGCCTCAAAGCCAAGCTCGAGCGTGCCTTGGGCCCGAGGGCTACTGTCGACGTTCTGGGAACGGGGGTCCCCAGACTTTCCTGCCTGCGGCCCACGTCGTGGCTCTGCGAGAGGGCCCGTATGGTCCATCTTCACCAACAAGCACTCAAGACCCTCGCGAGGGGCCAAGCCCTACAAGGCGGACGACACAAGACCTCCTCAGGAGCGGCCTCACCAGGCTAGCTCACTAGGGGGAGAGACCAAGGCAAGACAAACCTCGCGAGGTTCCAATGACGTGAGCCATGATGATCGAGACCAGGCGGGCGCCAGCGCGCACAATGTCCTTGTTTCCTCTTTGGTGCTAAGGAAGCAAGCACAGGCGCGGAGTACCGAGGCGTCAAGCAAATGTTTCCATATCAGTGCAACGAGACCAAGACCAGCAGGATGGCAAGATGGAGGTCACCATGGAGCCCAAGACGGCGTCACCACCAGAGCCTTTGGCAGGTGAAGACTGCTTTTGTCAGGATAAGTTGTACTAGCTGTCCCCCTTCAAATTGGTCGTTGTTGGCTCCCTTCCCGCTCAATATTTGGGGAGAGGACTAGGGCCTCTATAAATAGGATTAGCCACCACAGTAGGAGGCAACTCGTCTCGAAAGGATCCAGTTCATCCTCACACCCACCAAGCACAAGAACACCTCTCCTCAGGAGGCTGTTCTTCCCTTTGTATTGTTCATCCTCATCCCAAGAGGCAATCCACCACCACCACACTGGAGTAGGGTATTACACCACAACGATGGCCCGAAAAAGTATAAATCTTGTGTCCTTTGTGTTGCGAGTTCAACGAGTTAGCCCTTTAGATCTTAGCGAAGCTAGGACGTGGATCGGTAGGGGGAGATCTTCGCGCGCACCCAAGTGTTCGAACCTTAAGGGTTTTTCCAGAACCCGAGATCCGATAGTGTGCAAGCTCCGGCGATCCATTTATGGACTGTTGCAAGCCTCCCGGAGTTGGAATAAACGTTTTGATAGTGTGATCAAAGCATATGGTTTTATACAGACTTTTGGAGAAGCCTGTATTTACAAGAAAGTGAGTGGGAGCTCTGTAGCATTTCTGATATTATATGTGGATGACATATTGCTAATTGGAAATGACATAGAATTTTTGGATAGCATAAAAGGATACTTGAATAAGAGTTTTTCAATGAAATACCTCGGAGAATCTGCTTATATATTGGGCATCAAGATCTATAGAGATAGATCAAGACGCTTAATTGGACTTTCACAAAGCACATACCTTGATAAAGTTTTGAAAAAGTTCAAAATGAATCAAGCAAAGAAAGGGTCCTTGCCTATGTTACAAGGTGAGAAGTTGAGTAAGACTCAATGCCCGACCACTGCAGAAGATAGAGAGAAAATGAAAAGTGTTCCCTATGCTTCAGCCATAGGCTCTATCATCTATGCAATGTTGTGTACCAGACCTGATGTGTGTCTTGCTATTAGTTTAGCAGGGAGGTACCAAAGTAATCCAGGAGTGGATCACTGGACAGCGGTCAAGAATATCCTGAAATACTTGAAAAGGACTAAGGATATGTTTCTCGTTTATGGAGGTGACAAAGAGCTCGTCGTAAATGGTTACGTCGATGCAAGCTTTGACACTGATCCAGATGATTCTAATTCGCAAACCGGATACGTGTTTATATTAAATGGTGGAGCTGTCAGTTGGAGCAGTTCTAAACAAAGCGTCGTGTCGGGATCTAGGTGTGAAGCGGAGTACATAGCTGCTTCGGAAGCAGCAAACGAAGGAGTCTGGATGAAGGAGTTCATATCCGATCTAGGTGTCATACCTAGTGCATCGGGTCCAATGAAAATCTTTTGTGACAATACTGGTGCAATTGCCTTGGCAAAGGAATCCAGATTTCACAAGAGAACCAAGCACATCAAGAGACGCTTCAATTCCATTCGGGATCAAGTCCAGGTGGGAGACATAGAGATGTGCAAGATACATACGGATCTGAATGTTGCAGACCCGCTGACTAAGCCTCTTACACTAGCAAAACATGATCAGCACCAAGACTCCATGGGTGTTAGAATCATTACTGTGTAATCTAGATTATTGACTCTAGTGCAAGTGGGAGACTGAAGGAAATATGCCCTAGAGGCAATAATAAAGTTACTATTTATTTCCTCATATCATGATAAATGTTTATTATTCATGCTAGAATTGTATTAACCGGAAACATAATGCATGTGTGAATACATAGACAAACATAGTGTCACTAGTATGCCTCTACTTGACTAGCTTGTTGACCAAAGATGGTTGAGTTTCCTAGCCATAGACATGAGTTGTCATTTGATTAATGGGATCACATCATTAGTAGATTGGTGTGATTGACTTGACCCATCCGTTAGCTTAGCACGATGATCGTTTAGTTTGTTGATATTGCTTTCTTCATGACTTATAAATGTTCCTATGACTATGAGATTATGCAACTCCCAAATATCGGAGGAACACTTTGTGTGCTACCAAACTTCACAATGTAATTGGGTGATTATAAAGGTGCTCTACAGGTGTCTCCGATGGTACTTGTTGAGTTGGCATAGATCAAGATTAGGATTTGTCACTCCAATTGTTGGAGAGGTATCTCTAGGCCCTCTCGGTAATGCACATCACTATAAGCCTTGCAAGCAATGTGACTAATGAGTTAGTTATGGGATGATGCATTACAGAACGAGTAAATAGACTTGCCGGTAACAAGATTGAGCTAGGTATTGAGATACCGATGATCGAATCTCGGGCAAGTAACATACCGATGACAAAGGGAACAACGTATGTTGTTATGCTGTTTGACCGATAAAGATCTTCATAGAATATGTAGGAAACAATATGAGCATCCATGTTCCGCTATTGGTTATTGACCGGAGATGTGTCTCAGTCATGTCTACATAGTTCTCGAACCCGTAGGGTCCGCATGCTTAAAGTTCTGTGACGGTCGGTATTATGACTTTTTGTGTTTTGATGTACCTAAGGTAGTTCGGAGTCCCGGATATGATCACGGACATGATGAGGAGTCTCGAAATGGTCGAGACGTAAAGATCGATATATTGGATGACTATGTTCGGACACCGGAAGTGTTTCGGGAGGTTTCGGACATATACCGGAGTACCGGGGGATTACCAGAACCCCCCGGGGGATGTAATGGGCCTATTGGGCCTTAGTGGAGAAGAGGAGGGGCGGCCAGGGCAGGCCGCGCGCCCCCTCCCCCTCTAGTCCGAATTGGACAAGGAGGGGGCGGTGCCCCTTTTCCTTCCTCCTCTCTCCTTCCCTTCTCCTACTCCTACTAGGAAAGGAGGAGTCCTAGGCGCGCCCTCCTCCTAGCCGGCCGCCTCCCCCTAGCTCCTTTATATACGGGGGCAGGGGGCACCCCAAAGACACACAAGTTGATCATTGATCTCTCCCAGCCGTGTGCGGTTCCCCCTCCACCATAATCCACCTCGGTGATACTATAGCGGTGCTTAGGCGAAGCCTTGCGATGGTAGCTTCATCAACATCATCACCACGTCGTCGTGCTGACGAAACTCTCCCTCGACCTCTACTGGATCGTGAGTTCACGGGACGTCACCAAGCTGAATGTGTGCTGAACGCGGAGGTGTCGTACGTTCGGTACTGAGGATCGTTTGATCGTGAAGACGTACGACTATATCAACCGCGTTGTCATAATGCTTCCGCTTAACGGTCTACGAGGGTACGTGGACAACACTCTCCCCTCTCGTGGCTATGCATCACCGTGATCTTGCATGTGCGTAGGAATTTTTTTGAAATTACTACGTTCCCCAACAACTGTTGCCACTATTTTTTTTGATAGAAAGGCTGTAAGGGAACCCCCTACTGTATAATTGGTGCAACAAACCCAAATTGCAAGTACCATGCCTTGAATCTGGGTGGGTGGGAAGGCATCAACCCCTCCCCACCACTAGGCTATGCCTTAGTCTGCTACTACTTTCACTATTATCAAAACTATCATATTATTTTGCTATTGATCACGTTGTTGCAGATAATTAATCTCCAAGTGTGGTTGAATTGACAACTCAGTTGCTAATACCTTCAAATATTCTTTGGCTCCCCTTGTGTTGAATCTATAAATTTGGGTTGAATACTCTACCCTCGGAAACTGTTGAGATCCCCTATACTTGTGGGTTATCAAGACCTTTTTCTGGCGTCGATGCCGGGGAGCATAGCTATATTTGTTGAGTCACTTGGGATTATTATTAATTTATCACTATGAAGAATCTGAAGGATGCTAAGACTAATATTTTTTTCCTCTAAGACGAGGGGAGGTAAGGAACTGCCATCCAGTTCTGCTTTAGATTCACCTTCTGTTATAAGTAAACTTGCAGCACCACCACATGCTATTAATCCTGATATGTCGCAACTTATTGATGATGCTACTTCTGCTATGAACGATAATTATGATGATGCTAGTACCTTGCTTGATGATAATGATGTGCCACTTGGTGATTTTCCGGATGAACAAATTGCTAGAGAAATACAACATGATGTTGTTGAATCTGATGATGAGCTTGAACTGAAACTCCTGAAACACCTGCTAGAACTAGCCTTCCTAGATATGAATTGCCTAAGGTACCAGAAGGTTATGTTATGAATGAGGAGAAAACTAGAGATATTCTTGCTTGTAAGGATAGAGATGATCTAGAGAAATTATTATGCAAGTATAAAGAAAAATCTCTGAATGCTAGAATGCAATATGATCCTTAAGTTTGCTACTTCACCTATCTTTATTGATGATAAGGATTATGAATTCTCTGTCGAACCGGAGTTAATTACTTTGTTTGCATTTGATCCTTTCCATGGTTATGAAACTGAAACTGTTGTGGCACATCTTACTAATTTGAATGACATAACCACCCTTTTTACTCATGATGAGAAGACTCGTTATTACTTTATTCTCAAATTATTTCCTTTCTCATTAAAGGGTGATGCTAAAGCTTGGTACAATACTCTTGCTCCTGGTTGTGTGCGTAGTCCCCAGGATATGATTTATTACTTCTCTGAAAAATATTTCCCTGCTCATAAGAAACAAGGTGCTTTACAGGAAATATTTAACTTTGTGAAAATTAAAGAAGAGAGTCTCCCACAAGCCCGGGGGAGGCTTTGCCAGTTACTTAATGCTTTGCCTGATCATCCTCTTAAGAAAAATGAAATACTTGATATCTTCTATAATGGACTAACCGATGATTCTAGGGACTTCCTAGATAGTTGTGCTGGTTGTGTTTTCAGGGAACGAACTGTTGGACAAGCTGAAGAATTATTGATTAATATATTAAAAAATTATGATGATTGGACTCTTCCTGAACCACCGCCTAAACCCACTCCAAAGAAGAGGGGTATATTATATCTCAGTCCTGAAGATATGCAAGAGGCAAATAAATCTATGAAGAAAAAAGGTATTAAAGCTGAGGATGTTAAAAGTTTTCCTCCTATTGAAGAAATACATGGGCTTAATACACCACCACTGCCTAAGGTGGTAGAGGTAAATTCTCTTATGAAATTCAATGAAAATGACAATCCTCGCAATATGCGCCCTAGCCAATGTCTTTATGAGTTTGAAAATTACATTAGAAAACAAGATCACTTCAATGCAAATGTTATGAAACAATTGAAATACAATTGTAATATGATTGCTCGCTTGAGTGACTTGTTATTTAGAATCTCAAATGATGTTAGAGGTGTTGGAAAGCATGCTTCTATGGTTCAAACTCAGTTAGAACAAGTTGCTAAATCTCAAAGAGAGTTTCTTGATGAAATGAATAATAATATACATGACTTTGCTATTGGAGTTGCAACTAGAGGAGGTAAAATGACTCAGAAATCACTTTACCTGAGGGACACCCAAAAAGAATTGAACAGGATCCACAAAGGAATAACACTAGTGCACCTAGTTCTTCTAGAAAGAAAAAGGAAAAGAAAATTGATAGGACTTTGCATGCTCCTAGTGAACCTGAAATAGAAAACCTCCTGATAGTGATAATGAAAATTCTATCTCTGATGCTGAAACTTAGTCTGGTAATGAACATTCATCTATTGATAATGAAAAAGATAATGCTGATGTTCATGAAAATACTCAAACAAATAATAAAGAACCAGACAATGATGTTGAGATAGAACCACCTGTTGATATTGATAACCCACAACCTAAGAATAAAAGGTATGATAAAAGTGACTTTGTGGCTAGAAAACACGGTGAAGAAAGAGAATCGTGGGTTCAAAAACCTATGCCTTTTCCACCTAAGTCATCTAAAAATAAAGATGATGAAGAATTTGAGCGCTTTGCTAAAATGCTGAGGCCAGTCTTTTTGCATACTCGCTTGATTGATATCTTGAAAATGCCTCCTGCAAAGTATATGAAAGACATCATCACCAATAAAAGAAAATACCGAAAGATGAAATCTCCACTATGCTTGCTAATTGTACTTTTAAAGATGGAGTACCTTAAAAACTTAGAGATCCGGGAATACCAACTATACCTTGCTCTATCAAAAAGAATTATGTGAAAAGTGCTTTGTGTGATTAGGAGCTGGTGTTAGTGTTATGCCTTTCTTTTTATATAAAAGACTTGATTTGAATAAACTCACACCTACTGAAATATCTTTGCAAATGGCTGACAAATCAACTGCCATACCTATTGGTATATGTGAGGATGTACCCGTTTTTGTTGCTAATGTTACTATTTTGACTGGCTTTGTTATACTTGAGATGCCAGAGGACGACAACATGTCGATTATCCTTGGTAGACCCTTCTTGAACACTGCAGGGGCTGTTATCGATTGCAATAAAAGCAAGGTCACTTTTCATATCAATGGTAATGAGCATACGATGCACTTCCCGAAGAAACAATTCCAAGCGAATGGTATTAATGTTATTGAAAAATCTCTGACAATCACTATTGGAAGTTTTCAAATACCTCTACCTACTATCAAAAAGAAAATGAAATGCTTATTGTTGGGGACATTCATATCCCCATTGAGGTAACTTAGTGATTTATGAAAGTTCTTCGGTTTCATGCTAATCGAAAGTGGTTGTTAATAAGACTTGATCATCCTTATTAATGGATCATTTTTGAGCGATATGAAGTTGATGAATTTAGTAAGCACTACCTTCTATCCCTACTTTTTGTTTTCTATTTTATTAGTTAAATAAAATAAAATGCCATGTTTTGTCTGTTTTCTGAATTTCCCGTGCAATAAAAAATGACCCAAAAATAAAAGTTGACAGAATGCTCTGTAAATTTAATATGTTTTTTCTACATATTTAAGAATTTCTGGTGCAAACAATATCAGAGGGAGGTGCACGAGGTGGGCACAACCCACCTGGGCGCGCCAGGACCCCCAGGCGTGCCCTAGTGGGTTGTAGTCCCCATGTGGGCCCCCTCACTTATCCCTTCACACCACATCATCACTTACCTCTAGAAAAAAATCTCCACTGCTCTCTCTCCTGTGTTCTTGCTCTCAAACCCGCGGATTTCGATCTCTTTGCTCGAAGCTCCATTTCCAAAACTGTTTCGAGGGACTGTTACTTGGTATGTGACTCCATCGTTTGTCCAATTAGTTTCTGTTTTAGTGGTTTATATTTTGAATAATTAGCTACTCTTGGTGTTGTCGTAGATTATCTTTCATGTTGAATTCTTAGATTTCTAAGTAGTTTGAATTATTGCTATGGCCTCTATGTATCCCTATGAGTAGTTGCTATCGATCTTATAAAGTTTTGTTGATAAATTTTTATCACTCAAAATTTTTCAAAAAATTGTACGCGAACATGATGAACCTATTTGGAAGAAGTTCTTCAAGGAGGAGATCCTCGGGGGCATCTTCTAGTGACAACTCCGCTCGTGTGTCTTATGTTGAACCAAGTGAAATTTCCATTCGAGATGGAGCCACCAAAACATGCTTATGGCCTTGCGATCATTATATAATGCATGTGGGCATTAAGGAGGAATTTGAGCAATACGTTCACAATGCCGGTCTCATTCCCTACATTTAAGGTAAGTCCGAACAATCACACACTCTTACCGAATCATTTGTCAAAGGATTTAAATTCCATCCCCATGAGTCTAGGGTGTCATTTAAGCTTTATGAAAATACATTCACCATCTCACTAGAGAGTTTTGCTCACCGCTACAAACTCCCATTCTGGGGTTCGCTTGACGAACCGCCAAGGGCTGAGTACCAATCATTCTTGACTAGTCTTTGCTACGGTGAGACGTGGGGAGTGACACAAGGTAGAATAAAGAGCATTCATTTTCCCGCAATTCAGTACTTTGCATTATTTAACAGGAAATGTATAGTAGGCAAGCAAGACTGTAGTACGCTTTGTGCTCCAGACTTGAGCCTCATACGCACCGCTCTCACCGGTGAAAGGAGTTATAACCTTGGAGCGATTGTTGCACGCAGACTTCAGCATAACGCTAGCAGCGGCTATTTCTATGGTGGAATATATGCCACGCGTTTAGCACGAGGGCTGGATGTTTCACCTTTGCCCTTTGACCCTATCCTACCCATGCAGTATTTAGACTTTGACGCCTTAAAAATTCATAAGATCCTCAAAGGAGAAATTCATAACTTCACTTACAATCTATTGTTTAACCAAACATCTGTTGTTCACACATATTTGCTTGCGCCTGCTCTTTTTGATTATCACAGCAAAGGAACATATTTTGTTCTTGAGAGTGAGGCCCGAGCTCACAACGCAGCAGTGGAGGCAGCACGGCAAGCCAAGGCATTCGCACCGAGGGCCTCCGTGAGCTACCACACCGACTATTATCCAGACTACTGATCGTTTACCAAGTTAGGCCAAAAGCCTAAGCTTGGGGGTGTACGTGTTTCTCACTGACATTACATTCATGTACACTTATTCCATTTATCGGTGTCCACACTTTTTCATTGAATCATCCATGCTTAATTTATTTTCTTGGTTTCTTCTTGTGTGTTTGAAAAATCTTAGAAAAACCAAAAAAAATAGTTGTATTTAATTTACTTTCTATGCATGCTTAGTTGTAATACTAAAAAGAAAACCCAAAAAGATTTCCTTGTTCTTCTTTTGCTTGTTGGGAGCTTTCCCGTGTAAATAGTTTTTCTCATTTTTAATTTTCCCTTTTATTTCCTTGTTCAAGAAAACCAAAAACTCCAAAAATATTTCAATGTGTTTCTCTGAATTTCTGTTCTTTTTATTCAAGTTGTACCAAGGAGAAGACCACGATGAAAATGTTGAGTGGCTCTCATATGAATAACTGTTGATCTAATAAAGAGCCCATTTTACCTCAAGTTAAATAAAATATTTGCAGATTCTAGCTTAGTCCATGGCACTCTTGCACTATTATTATTTTCATATCGTTCGGTCGTGCAAGTGAAAGGCAATAATGACAACATTCGATGAACTGGTGTGGCAGAGAGAAATGGGTATGAACTCGACTTGTTCTATTTGTGTAAATATGTTTAACCTAGTATCCATGATTCAGCCCATTATGATTAAACAAGTTTGCAATGACAATTAGAGATTATAGTTTCTCATGCCATGCATGAGTAGCTGGGAGTGGATAATGATTTATCTTGGATATCAACATTGTGTTAAAATGATTGTGATGTAGTGTGATGATAAGGTATCCTCCTCTGAATGTTCGAGTGGCTTGACTTGGCACATGTTCATGCATGTAGTTGAATCAAAACCAACATAGCCTCTATGATATTTATGTTCATGGTGTTCATATCCTACTCATGCTAATGTCCAATGTTACTTATGCATAATGCGTGTTCATGACATTGTTGCTCTCTAGCTGGCCACTTCTCAATCTAATTGCTAGCCTTCGCCTATACTAAGTGGGAATTCTGCTTGTACATCAAAAATCTTGAACCCAAGTTATTCCAGATGAGTCCACCTTACCTACCTATATGCGGTATTACCCTGCCGTCCTAAGTAAATTTGCATGTGCCACCTCTAAAAACTTCTAATAAATATACTTTTTGTGTGCATGGACCGTTCATGAAACGACAGGAGGTGGTCGGTATCTTCCGTGCTAAGCGGGTTATTCTCAGGCCGAGTGTTTATTCACTCGCCATCGCACGAGAAAAGGGCAGTAATAGGGATGCCCAATCCCAAACTACAAACAAAAAAAGCTTACAAATAATCAAACAAAAACTCCCAATGAAGTCAAAACCTTTACTTTTATCGCTTGGGAACCGACACTGGCGTGCTTAGCATGGAAGATATTGATAACTGATAGTCGTGAAGTAAATGAGAAGAGTGCATGTCTCAAAATATCATTTACCTCTATTTTAAAAACTTGAGCTCTGGCACCTCTACAAATCACTACTTCCATCTGCGAAGGGACTATCTATTTACTTTTATGTTGCGTCATCACCTTCTAAAAGAAGCACTAGAACATGAGAGCATTGTTGTCATGACTTATGCATTGTGTGTAGCTAATGTTGGGTGCATCATGACTAGATCTTTTATACCATGAATTACAATGTTTAGTCGCTGCTTGGACTTTGGAGGTGTTCTGCATTTATGTTTTGCGGTCTCAGAAAGGGCTAGCGAGATACCACTATTGTCATATTATATCATGGTTGTTTTCACAACGTGTTGCCGTTTGAGATATCTTATTATTGCTCACTAGCTAATTATGTCATTGATATGAGTTAATATAATCTTTAAGATTTATTGTCGGCATGGTTAGTTATAATGTTGGCTGAAAACCTGGGTGTTGTTTAAGCTTATTTATGCAAACAAGAGCAAAAGAGTTCGTAAAAGTTTTTCTTTTTCACTTTCAGTTTATTAACTGAATTGCTTGAGGACAAGCAAAGGTTTAAACTTGGGGGAGTTGATACGTCTCCAACGTATCTACTTTTCCTAATGCTTTTCCTCTTGTTTTGGACTCTAATTTGCATGATTTGAATGAAACTAACCCGGACTGATGCTGTTTTCAGCAGAACTACTATTGTGTGTTTTTGTGCAAAAATAAAAGTTCTCGGAATGGAATGAAACTGTGCGAGGATTTTTTATACAATAAATAAGAATTTCTGGAGCCAAGATCCACTAGAGGGGGGCACCTGGGTGGGCACAACCCACCAGGGCGCCCCCTCCCCCTCCTGGCGCGCCCACGGGAGTTGTTGAGGGAGTCCTGGATTAGGGGGTCCTCAGACAGCCGAACTGTTGGATTATGAAGATACAAGATTGAAGACTTCGTCCCGTGTCCGGGTGGGACTCTCCTTTGCGTGGAAGGCAAGCTTGGCAATTCGGATATGTAGATCTCCTCCCTTGTAACCGACTCTGTGTAACCCTAGCCCCCTCCGGTGTCTATATAAACCGGAGGGTTTAGTCCGTAGGACAACAACAATCATAATCATAGGCTAGCTTCTAGGGTTTAGCCTCTACGATCTCGTGGTAGATCAACTCTTGTAATACTCATATCATCAAGATCAATCAAGAAGGAAGTAGGGTATTACCTCCATCGAGAGGGCCCGAACCTGGGTAAACATTGTGTCCCCTGCCTCCTGTTACCATCCACCTTAGACGCACAGTTCGGGACCCACTACCCGAGATCCGCCGGTTTTGACACCGACATTGGTGCTTTCATTGAGAGTTTCACTGTGCCGCCATGATAAGGCTTGATGGCTCGTCTTGTTGTCAAGGACAACATTACCTCGGGGGGAGCCCTGGTTGTAGGCCAAACTCTCCGACTAGGCGGCTTCGTCATGACCGCCCGTTCAGCCGTCGCGTCGATGATGACTTCTCTGGTCATCAAAAACAGCCTCCACGTCGGCTCAGGATTCACCGAGCAGATGGATCCAATAGAGCTCTCTTCTCTGAACGAGCTCTTGGATCGCATCGCCGCCCTGGGAGTCGCAACGGATTATGATCGAATCGGGCTTAAACCCGACCATAGGGAGATTAACTCACCGCCGGTCACCCATCAGATAGCGGTGGTGGAGGAGCAATGCAGCAATTCTTCCTCTATTTTGAGGACAAACTATATCCGGATTCCTGAGATCTCCGAGCCAGATACCCGTCCATGGGAGGACATGGCCCAAGCTTCGGACCTAGAATCAGACAGCGGGCCAGAACTATTGGGCAACATCCCGGAGTCCGAACTGCCAATCTCGGAAACTCCTCCGCCCCTGGGTCTCAGATCGGGTCAGGGTTTGGACCTAAATCTACCCACCCACCTAGATTCAAGTGATCTTTCCCACATTAGACAAGAGCCCCAAGAGACAGTACATCACTATTGAGCCAGATTCCTCCTTGTAATGAGCAAGGTCAAGGATTGTCGCGAGGAAGACGCAATTTCATTCTTTTGCAAAAATTGCACGGACAAGGGAATCCTCAACGCCATAAGTCGCCGTGACATGGCACACTTTGCTGACTTAGCGGCCATAGTACGGAAGTACTGTGCGATGGAAAGCGCCTGGAAAACACAAACCAAATTCTGGGACCCTCCGGCTCTCACTAAACCCCCCGTCCGAACTAAAAGGGTGTACTTTCGTAAGTCAGCCGATCCAATTACAAAGAAACAAAAGTACACTACAGGGCGTAGAACTGTATTGGAGGGATGGCTCAATGGGCCATGCAAAATTCACAGTATAGCAGATACCATGCCAACACACAGCCTTAGAGCATGTTGGATACTCCGGCAGGTGGCCAAGAGCGGCGAGGATATCCTCAACAACAATACAACAGAGTACCATCCCGCGGAAAATAACAATACAGTATTGACAGTCTTCGAGACCTTCACCTCAAATAATAGGCGCAAGCGAACACTCCGCAACCTTGTCGAAGTCTGCCACGTTGCAGCAATAAATCTATGGAACGACACGGCCATAACCTTCAATGCCAGTGACGAACCTCAATTTCGAACCGAGCACAAGCCGTTTTGGTCCTTAGTCCAATTATGGACGGCTTCCGGCTTACTAAAGTGCTCATGGACAGTGGCAGCGGATTAAACCTCATCTACGAGGAAACTCTTAGCAAAATGGAAATAGATAAGAGCTGCATTAAGCAAAGCAGCACGACCTTTAGAGGAATCATCCCTAGTCGAGAGGCACGATGTGCGGGAAAAATCACACTAGATGTGGTATTCGGCACGCGGAGAATTATAGGTCCAAAGAAATCACATTCCAAGTGGCCCCGTTCAGTAGCGGATACCACGCCCTTTTAGGGCGGAAGGCATTCACGATCTTCCAAGCTATACCCCATTACGGGTACATGAAGCTCAAAATGCCCAGGCCCAATGGAATCATCACTCTGGCTAGTGATCTAGACATAGCACTCCGCGCCGAAAATAAAACCGCCGCACTAGCCCTCGAGGCGTTATCCGAAGCCCTTGCGGCTGAAGAACTAACTGTGCTGCGCTCCACGGTGGATAGGGACGACGTGATACTCGACAAAAGACCCAAGTCCATCTCTTTTAAACCAGCGGATGAAATAGTCAAATTCCAGGTCCACCCAGCGGACCCTACGAAAACAGCGTCCATTGGGGCACAGCTGAACCCCACAACAGACGCCGCACTGCGGGAGTTCTTGCGCGAGAATTGGGACATCTTCGCCTGGAATCGTTCAGACATGCCAGGAATCCCACGCAGGCTGGCCAAGCATAGCCTTAACATTCTAAAGGGGTTCAAGCCGGTCAAGCAGACTCTTCGGCGTTTCTCTGAGCCTAAGCGGCAAGCCATGGGAGAAGATCTAGCCAAGTTACTCGAGGTTGGATTCATTAGAGAAATAAAACATCCGGACTGGCTAGCAAACCTGGTGATCATACCAAAGAAGGACAAATCCTGGCGCCTATGTGTCGATTTCAAGGACCTTAACAAGGCTTGCCCCAAGGATCCCTTCCCCCTCCCCCGCATCGATCAAATTATTGATGCTACTGCAGGACACGACTCATTGTGCTTCCCCGACGCATACTCCGGATACTATCAAATTAAGATGGCGGAGCCCGATCAAGCCGCAACGGCATTCATCACTCCATACGGCCACTTCTGTTTTAACACCATGCCTTTCGGGCTCAAAAATGCCGGTGCAACCTATCAACGCATGATTCAGACATGCCTGGAAACACAAATCGGCAAAATAGTGGAGGCATACGTAGATGATATGGTAATTAAAACAAGACATGTCGAATCCTTAATAGACGACTTGAGGCTCACGTTCGACAATCTCCGAACATATGACATCAAGCTCAATCCGGAAAAAATGTGTTTTTGGCATGCCCGCCGGAAAGCTCTTGGGCTTCATCGTCTCTAATAGAGGAATTGAAGCAAATCCGGCTAAAATCCGAGCTTTGTCACAGTTGGCTATCCCAACAGACCTCAAGCAAATCCAGAAGTTAACTGGATGCGTGGCTGCCTTAAGCCGCTTTATCTCCCGATTAGGAGAAAAGGCACTACCTCTTTATCGCCTTCTTCGATGCACCAAACACTTCGAGTGGACGGATGCGGCCACGGCCGGATTGGAAGAAATAAAGTCTGTATTGGCCACCAACCCAATCTTGGCCACGCCAAATGTCAGCGAACCAATGCTGTTATATATAGCGGCAACACACCAAGTTGTAAGCGCAGTGCTCATCGTCGAATGAGAGACGGACAGACATAAGTTCCCGCTTCAAAAGCCGATATACTACATATCCACCGTCCTCACTCCATGCAAATCACGGTAACCACATTATCAAAATATAGCATACGCGGTCTTCATGGCATCCCGGAAACTACGACACTACTTTCAAGAGTGTTCAATTACGGTGGCCTCCAAAGTACCACTCAACGACATAATAAATAACTGCGATGCCACGGGCCGGATTGCTAAATGGGCTATCGAGTTCCTCCCGTTCGACATAACATATAAACCACGGCGAGCCATTAAGTCGCAAGTACTGGCTGATTTCGTTGTCGAATGGACGGAAGCCGACTCCCTAAAGAGTACGGCGTGTACTCCAATTGGATCATGCACTTTGACGGCTCTAAAATGCTGGCTGGTCTGGGGGTAGGCGTCGTCCTGACATCCCCCACCGGAGATTCAGTCCAATACGTACTCCAAATATTATACACAGACTCCAACAATGCAGCAGAATATGAGGCCCTGTTGCATGGTCTCCGGATGGCAGTCTCCATGGGCATTCAACGCCTAGAGGTGTGGGGGGATTCGAACCTCGTAATATCTCAAATAAATGGGGACTTTGACGCCAAGGACCCAAAAATGGCGGCTTACTGCAACGGCGGATATCCACCATGTGGTCCGAGAAAACAATCAAGCGGCGGATATCCTCGCCCGCATCGGCGCTCAGCGCGACCCTGTCTCACCTAATATCTTCTTGGAAAGGCTGTTTAAGCCATCTATGGTGTGGGAAGGGGAGACCGGCAAAAACAGTCCGGATCCGGCCACAACACCAGACCCCGAACACTCTGACGTAATCGGAGGCTCTGCCACCGAAATAACATCTTCGGCCCATGTGATTATGGCTGTCATCGCCCCGTGGATAGAACCCTTCTTGGCTTACCTAACTAGGCAAGAACTCCCTGATGACCCAAAGGAGGCACGTTGCATTGTGCGACGGTCTAAAGCCTACAAGGTCCACAAGGGAGAGCTTTATAACAAAAGCGCTACCAGAGTACTTCAAAGGTGCATCTCCGAAGAGGAAGGACGGCAACTTTTGGTAGAAATTCATGCTGGACTTGGCGGCCACCACACGCAGCTCGGGCCCTTGTAAGCAAGGCCTTCCGTACAGGTTTTTACTGGCCGACGGCCCGAGCAGACGCACAGGACCTCATTCAACGTTGCGTCGGTTGCCAACTTTTTGCAAACCAAAGCCATATGCCACCTACCGCTCTCCAAACAATCCCCATTACTTAGCCCTTTGCGGTCTGGGGGCTTGACATGGTCGGACCCCTTAAAGGGGGAAGCCATAAGAAAAAATACCTATTGGTCATGGTGGATAAATTCACCAAATGGATAGAAGCCAAACCAGTTAATGCGGCCGAGTCCAGACCAGTGATAGACTTCATATCCGGGGTTGTACACCGTTACGGCGTCCCCCACAGCATCATCACCGATAACAGCTCGAACTTTACAGCCGACGATGTAAAAACTTGGTGCAGCAACATGGGCATTAAGCTCGATTATGCCTCTCTCTATCACCCGCAAACTAACGGTCAAGTCGAGTGAGCAAATGGTCTTATCATGAGCGGCATTAAACCCAGATTAGTGCGATCCTTGAAGGAATCAGATACACACTGGGTGGAGGATCTTGACTCCGTACTATGGGGGCTGTGGACCACGCCGAATCGCACTACCGAATACACACCGTTCTTTATGGTGTACGGCGCAGAGGCGGTACTACCCTGGGACATCATTCATGACTCGCCTCGAGTGTGCATGTACGAAGAGAAAGAAGCCGAGCTTGATCGGCGGGATAGTTTGGACGCCCTGGAGGAAGAGCGTGACGTGGCAAAAGCCCGCTCCGCATTCTATCAGCAACAGGCTCGGCGGTATCAAAGCAGAGAAGTACGGGCCAAAACTTATAACGTTGGTGAACTCGTTCTACGCCTACCGGAGAAGAAAAAGGACAAGCTCAAGCCCAAATGGGAAGGTCCCTTCATTATTGACAAAGTTCTAACCGGTGGAGCATACCGTCTACGGGACACATTGGACAACCGACTCGAGCCAAACCCGTGGAACGCAGGCAGACTCAGAAGGTTCTATGCCTAGTGCCGGACTTTGTGTTCGTCTCCTTACCTTCGTCAATTTTTTATATATACGTTATCTCTCTTCTCTTTCTTTCTTTCTTCTTTTTTTCTTCACGGCCTTAAAAGGTTAAAATGTGTCTTGACTACACAATCTTGACACGCTAGATGTGCTCATTATACCTGGGGGCTTCTTATACAGAAGCTTAATATAACTATGTTCCAGGCTCTATGCCCCCCGCACATGTGTTACTTTTCCACATGTACCTTTTCTTCGCCATTATATGCATCGATATGACTTAAGTTTTGGCCAAGCTAGGTTGCCTGGCTCTTGTGTTTATGCCATATGTTCCCGTTAATTCGGCTAGGGCATAAGGAGAGCACCTCTGCGATTGTTACTGTCGGGTCAGCCGGATGTGTACCTCAGACTGGGTGAAGCCGAAAGCTAGCGTTCTTAAGGGAATATTCGGTCGGTGAACAAAAGATGACTTTTATTTATTGTAATACATGCCCCTAGATGTTTATATCCTGTGTCTCTTCTCGCAGTTCGGACATGCACATTAATGCATGCGTACCCAGGGAAAGGAAGCCTTAATGGAACTATTCTCCCTGGAAGATGTTTCTTACTATCCATGTAATATAACATAGCTAGTTGGGTACTTGTCTGTTCAAGCACTTATGACCCCTACGCCTGGTTTCCACGCGTACCCCGGTTTTTACATAACTGAGAAGGTATTCGGATACACTCCGGACTGTCGGGTCCAGAGGTTGAAGCGAAAAGGTCCGCCATGACAAATGATTTACAATCCGGCTAGGGACAATATATGTCACCTGAAGTACACAGTCACTTAGACTTACTAAATTCTTCTTCTATACCATCCAACAGGTTGTCTAGCCTACAATCCTGTTGGGAATACTTTGCGGCTAATTTCACCTGGTCATACACCAAACTGACGGGAATCTCTTTCCCATCAGACCCCACAGGTCCGACCTCGGCCATGTGGTTCGGGTCAGCCTTGGTATATCGCGTCTTCACCATGGCCCAGGCTTCCCTTGCACCTTGTCGGCAGGCTGATATCTTTCATAATCGGAAGCGCCGCCGCACTCCCTTGAGCATCTCTACAAGCTCCCCCATGCCTCTCGGCAGGGAGGCGGATGGCCACAAGGCTTGGCAATGCCCTGCATCACCTGCCGAACTTGTTCGTGCAGTTGTGAGAGCTCTGGCAGAAGATCACCCGCAGACCCAGGCATCTCCTCTGCGGGACGACCCGTCAGCATACCTACAGATATAACTCTGTTAGCCGGTTTCTTTGCCGAACTCTATAAAAGTTCGTTCAAGCACTTACTAAAAATGCCACGTCGAAGCCTCTTATTCTCCTTTACGGAGTCAGCAAGCTGGGCCCGAACATCTTTCAGTTCAACGCCCAGCCGGGTATTGGCATCTTGGAGATCATTTTTCTCCCGCCTAACCTGTGTAAGCACGCACTCGCCAGCCTTTAGCTGTCTTGAGCATGTTGCTCATCCCCTCGCACAACCTCCGGATTCACCCCGGGATCATCTGCGGAATCTTTTGTTAGATTTGCATGCATGCCGAATACTAACTGGTACATGTCATTCTTTTAGATAGAAACAAGTGTTACCAGATGGGGCCTTCTCGGACTCCTTCATTGCGGCAATTGCGGCCCGTAGCTGGGCTTTGCACTCCTCCAGCTCTTGAGACAACTGGGTATTCTTCTCCGTAAGAACCTATGAAAACAATGATCCTTAAATCAGTTGTGCCAACTATTTCAAGTCTCAGGGGCTACTGATATACATAATTATTAGATTTTCTTACCCGTATATCCTTCACATACTGGTCCGTGGCTCAGGCAAGACCATTTTGAGCAGCTCGGATGTACGTGTCTCCTGAGTTGAAGGCATCGAACGCCTCATGAGAGAAACAAGCGTCGCGGAGTACGACCCGGCAACGCCTGTGATTCATGGCACTCTCCACTTCGGAATTCGTAGCGGACAGCCTATCCGCATCCTCTGTAGGAGGAACATCCGGTGTTGGCCCCACGTTAGCATCTTCCTCTAAGTCCGGCTCTGGAGCCCGGCTAGTGGAGGCTTGGCCAGCAGGCTCTCCGGATATGGTCCGGCGGGGATTTTTCCTGCCAGGAACCATGGACGTTATTATATTTTAAAAGACGACAACCACGGAGTGGGGTTCTTTTTCATACCTCTACGACGGCGCCTCAGTCCTAACCGCCTTCCTTTTAAGCCTACCCGGCTTCGGTGCCCCTTGTTGGTGAGTCATTGCGGGTTCGGCATGGCCCCCCGAGGGCCTTCCCTGTAAGACACCATATGTGTGCGGTAGGTGAAGTGCGAAAAATAGGGATCCTTCTCGGAAGTTGGGACTCCGGTTTTACTTACATGCGATGCAGGGAGTAGTCCAGGATAATCGGCTATGATGGCCGCCAAGGCACCGTCATAGCTTAACTGATAGAACGTCCTGTCGATGAGCTCCACAAATGTGTCTGGATCTTCTTTGAGTCCGGGGTCGAGGGCCCAGTCAGGGTCCTCTAGTTGTGGAGACGGGCTGTGGACCTCCCTCACAGCTTTTTGAAGTTCCTGCTATGAAATAGCAAAGTAAATACTTATGACGAAGAATGCGGGAAGTTCTGGAGTAGAAAGTAGCAGCTCACCCAGTTTGGGGGGTTCTACATGGAGAATCCATCCCGTGGCTTAATGCGGATGAACTCCTCTTCCTCTCCTTTATATAAATCGGACAGTATTTTCGCTAGAGCAACGATGGAGTCTGGTCCCTTACGACCGCAGTGGGTGGCATCATCTTCTCCATTAAAGTGCCACATGGGTTGCCCCCGATATTGAAGTGGCTGCACCCCCCGCATTATACATATTGACATAACCTCGATTATTGTCAATCCTGATTTGGCCAGCGTTTTTATCCGGCCCATTAGGTAAAGGACCTCTCTGTTATCTTCCTCCTGGGGGCTCCGAGGGCGGCAGCTACGACGTTTCTTCAAAGGGGCGTTATCGAACTCAGGAAGGCCCATCTGAATAGGGTCCGGAAGAGGGACGTCCTCCATATAAAACCACTCCGAAGGCCAGTCTTCGGATGTCTTCTTCGAAGTACCAGACAGGTATCCGGTCCCGGCGATGAGCCATATCTCGGCTCCGCCCACTTGATATATTAACCCCTCCTGTGTACGGGGTACGAGGCAGAATAGCCTCTTCCATAGCTCGAAATGAGCTTCGTAGCCCAAAAACAACTCGCAAAGGGCAACGTAGCCAGCGATGTGTAATATGGAGGCGAGAGTAAAGTTATGCAGTTGGAGGCCGTAGAACTCCAGGAGCCCGCGGAGGAACGTACGGATTGGAAATCCAAGCCCCCTTAGTAAGTAAGGGACAAGGCATACCCGCTCCCCCATGGATGGGTTGGGAAAGCTCTCCGCTTGCCCCCCGCCATTGTAAGTGGCAAGTCCGGCTCGAACGGGGACCATATAGGCTGGAGGGAGAAACCCCTGGGTCTGTAATTCTACTAATTGGTTGTGGGGAATGGAACACTTCTTCCAATCGCTTGGCTTAGGGCTACGGGAGCGAGAGGAGGAGTTGTGATGGCCGGCCATGATGGGATGGACTTTTTCCGGGTGTGCTCCGATGGATACTCATTGTGGGAGGATGGTGTGATCTGGATCTGAGGATCCCCGTCTCTTTAAATAGACGATTTACTCACATGGTTAGGGTGGCAAGTGTAAAAATGCTCTGACTTCTCGCATTCGCTCAACACGTGGAAGATAGACATTATTAGGCGTAGAAGCCAAGGAGTGCAACATTCATGGAAGCCGAACACTACTCGACAGGTATTCGGAATTTGGAGAAGAACCCGCCTTGCAATGTCGAAGACAATCTACGCGCCGGACTCATCGTCATTGAAGCCTAGTTCAGGGGCTACTGAGGGAGTCCTGGATTAGGGGGTCCTAGGATAGCTGGACTATATCCTTTGGTCGGACTGTTGGATTATGAAGATACAAGATTGAAGACTTCGTCCCGTGTCCAGGTGGGACTCTCCTTTGTGTGGAAGTCAAGCTTGGAATTCGGATATGTAGATCTCCTCCCTTGTAACCGACTCTGTGTAACCCTAGCCCCCTCCGGTGTCTATATAAACCGGAGGGTTTAGTCCATAGGACAACAACAATCATAATCATAGGCTAGCTTCTAGGTTTAGCCTCTACGATCTCGTGGTAGATCAACTCTTGTAATACTCATATCATCAAGATCAATCAAGCAGGAAGTAGGGTATTACCTCCATCGAGAGGGCCCGAACCTGGGTAAACATTGTGTCCCCTGCCTCCTGTTACCATCCGCCTTAGACGCACAGTTCGGGACCCCCTAGCCGAGATCCGCCGGTTATGACACCGACGGTTGTCCCCACCTGGTGGCCCCACAGACCCTGAAACCGACGATATAAAATCCTATTTTCGGAGAGAAAAAATCAAGGAGAAATAATTATCATGATCCATGAGATGGAGCCGCCGTCACCTCCTGTTCTTCATCGAAAGGCCAGATCTGGAGTCCGTTTGGGGCTTCGGAGAGGGGGGTCTTCGTTCTTCATCATCACCAACCCTTCTCCATCGCAAATTCCATGATGCTCCCCACCGGGAGTGAGTAATTCCTTCGTAGGCTCACTGGTCGGTGAGGAGTTGGATGAGATTTATCATGTAATCGAGTTAGTTTTGTTAGGGCCTGATCCCTAGTATCCACTGTGTTCTAAGATTGATGTTGATATGACTTTGCCATGCTTAATGCTTGTCACTTTGGGCTCGGGTGCCATGATTTCAGATCTGAACCATTTATGTTATCACCATTATATCCATGTTCTAGATCCGATCTTGCAAGTTATAGTCACCTAGTACGTGCTATGATCCGGCAACCCTGAAGTAACAATAGTCGGGACCACTCCCGGTGATGACCATAGTTTGAGGAGTTCATGTATTCACCGTGTGTTAATGCTTTGTTCTGATTCTCTATTAAAAGGATGGCTTAATATCCCTTAGTTTCCAATAGGACCCCACTGCCATGGGAGGGTAGGACAAAAGATGTCATGCAAGTTCTTTCGATAAGCACATATGACTATTTACGAAATATATGCCTACATTATATTGATGAACTAGAGCTAGTGCCGTATCACCCTAAGTTATAACTGTCTCATGATGAATATCATCCAAGAAGTCACCGATCCAATGCCTACTAATTTATCTTATATTGTTCTTGCTAAGTTACTACTGATGAGGACATAGACCAGGGGTAGGGTAATAGGCCTGACCTATACATCCTACCTAAGGTCCTTGCCCTAGAAGCAAAGAAGTTCAAGAGTAAACAAGGTGGACCTAATAAAGGCGTCGAGTGCAATCCACTCGACCTACCATTCACTCGGAGACTACTTCCTCTTTGAGTCACTCGACTATTCAACCACTCGACCATGTAAAAGACCACTCGACGTACAAGAAGACCTAAAGCCGTTCTGCATAGCAATGGTCGGGCATTTACCCGTATATTTAATGATAATTTGTAACACTTTATTACAGACTTTACATGTAACGCTCTCTCTTTATGAACATTGAACCCTGTGTAACAGAGGGGAGCTGGGGTCCTGGCGCACTCTATATAAGCCACCCCCCTCCTCTGGGACAAGGGTTCGCACCCCCTGTAACTCACACGCATATAATCCAGTCGACCGCCTCTGGGCTCCGAGACGTAGGGTTGTTACTTCCTCCGAGAAGGGCCTGAACTCGTAAAACTCGCGTGTACAACTCCTCCATAGCTAGGATCTTGCCACTACGTTCCTACCCCCATTCTACTGTCAGACTTAGAACCATGACAGTTGGCGCCCGCCGTGGGGCCAGTGTCTTAGCGACTTGTTGTAGAAGTTGCGATTTTTCCAATCCCCATCAACATGGTTTCAGGCGGAGGTTTGGCCGAGGGCCGCGAGATCCATCTCGGCGCGCTCGTATTCGTCACCGACGACTCCGCTTGGCTCCAAGAAGCGCCACTTGACGTCGAGGCACTCCCAGTCTGCGGGGCAACGCACTTTCGCGCGTGCGTCCGTGGCGTCCTCCTACGGCAGTCGTTGACTCAGTATCGGTCGGCTCCTGTGCTGACCTCCCTCCCTGTAGCCCGCCGGAGCAAACGTTCCGGTCGATCGAGGCTTTAGCGGTGGGTGAGGCATGCGGTGGCTCGCCAGTCGGCCACCTCCCAAGTCGCGGCAATCGATCCCGATGAAACTCTCTACGGCCTGTTTGACCTGTCGACTGGCTCCGTATAGACTGCATCCGAGTGCGACAGCAGCGACCCCGCGGCAGAAGTTTTGATGGTCAATGGACCATGCAGTCCTCCTGGCTTCACCCGTGAAGACGGAGGCGATGGGGGCGGCGATCCGTCGTGTGTTCACGAAGAGTACCGCCCCGAACCCCTCTCTTCGCAGCGGAGGGAAGAACTTCGCCGCCGAAACATGGATGCGCTTCACACTCCTATCGTTGGAGAAACCCTTGAGGCCCAGGCCTTGGAGGAGGCGTGCCTGGCCAACTTGGCTGAGCGCACTCAACTGGAGAACCTCCAGCGCGCACTCGACGAGCGTGCTCGGCAGCGTATCCCCGAGTCCAGTCGACGCCAACTTTTTCCGCCTCCGACTCAGGTATACCGAACTCCGATCCAGAATCTCGCAACTGCGGCCCGAATAGCGAAGTCGATTCCACCTTCCCAGTTAGAAGCTGGTCGAGGTTTGGTGCAGATCCAGGCTTTGCTCCGAGCAGCGGAAGAGTAGAATACAGCAGTATCTCAGTCGCGAAATAGGATCCATAGCAGATCCGTGGTTGCAGACACAGTCCAGTCAGCTCACAGCCCGAGATCGCCCGTGAGGCGTGAGGGATGTGGGGACCGGCGAGATCAGTACAAAAACCGCGAGCAGTATGATCACCGACTCGATCACAATGATCGTCGTCGAGTGCCCACGCCTCCCCCAAGGAGTGGGTCATACGTGCCTCGGCAGCATGATGACAGACGTCCTCACAGTGGTGGGCGAAGGATTCTAGTCGACCCCAGGGAACCGAGCTTTGATGCGAGATCTATTCTCATTCAGGGTCTGGTCGACAGAAACAGAGCTCACGGAGAAGGCCACGACAGAGATTTTCCAACCAGCAGCAGAGTGCATGTCTCAGGTCCAGAGTGCTTCAGCAGAGCCATCAGGGCTGCGGTGATTCCTCCCAACTTCAGGTTGGCGACTGGGGTCAGTAAGTTCACTGGTGAGTCCAAGCCTGACACTTGGCTTGAGGATTACCAAGTGGCTATACAGATTGGTGGTGGCAACGATGAAGTTGCCATGAAGCATCTCCCTTTGATGTTAGAGGGCTCGGCCAGAGCGTGGCTGAATCAGTTAGCGCCTGGTAGTATTTATACTTGGGAAGATCTTGCCCGAGTATTTGTCAGAACATTTGAAGGTACTTGCAAACGGCCAGCAGGGCTGACAGAATTACAATGTTGCGTTCAGAAACCGAATGAAACTCTGAGAGATTATATCCAGAGATGGATCACATTACACCATACAGTGGAGAATGTGTCAGATCACCAAGCAATTTGTGCCTTCAAAGAAGGCGTTAATTATCGGGAATTGAATCTGAAATTCGGTCAGACAGGAGATATGACTCTGACTCGGATGATGGAGATTGCCACCAAATACGCCAATGGTGAAGAGGAAGATCGACTCTGGAGTGGCAAGCACAAAACAGTCGCCCACGAAACCGGAGGAGGGAACTCCAGTCGGAAGCATAAGTGCAAAGCCGAGCCAGTTGCTCCTAGAGAAGCCTTAGTCGTGACTCAAGGAAAGTTCAAAGGGAAACTCAAAGGACCGTGGAACCCCAAGAAAGTAAAAGATCAAGATGGAAATGATGTGCTAGATTTGCCATGCCACATTCACACCAAGAAAGATGAAGAGGGTAATTTCATTTACCCGAAGCATACCACTCCACAGTGTCGACTCCTAATCCAGCAATTCCGAGAGAAACAACCCAAGGAAAAGGAGAAGGAAGCGGGCAAAGTTGAGGATGAGGAAGAGGACGATGATGGTTACCCCCATGTCAATTCCACTCTGATGATTTTCGCCGATGTTGAGAGTAAGAGTCGACTGAAAGTCATCAACAGAGAAGTGAACATGGTCGCTTCGGTGACACCCAGTTATTTGAAGTGGTCTCAGACTGCCATTACATTCGACCAGTCCGATCACCCAGCGCACATAACCACCCCTAGGAGGCAAGCGCTGGTGGTCGACCCAGTAGTCGAAGGCACTCGATTGACTAAGGTTCTGATGGATGGTGGCAGTGGTCTGAATATACTGTATGCAGAGACGTTGAAAGGAATGGGCATTCCGATGTCCAGACTTAGTGAAAGCAATATGAGTTTCCATGGAGTTATTCCTGGCAAGAAGGCTGCGTCACTCGGCCAGATCACCCTTGATGTAGTTTTTGGTGATTCCAAGAATTACCGCAAAGAAAAGTTGACATTTGAAGTTGTGGATTTCCAGAGTGCTTATCATGCTATTCTAGGCAGGCCAGCTTATGCACATTTTATGGCTCGGCCATGTTACATGTACCTCAAATTGAAGATGCCTGGTCCTAAAGGGGTGATCACTATCGCTGGCAATCGAAAGAAGGCAGAAGAGTGCTTCCAGAAGGGCTCAAAGATCGCCGATGCACAGATGGCAGTAGTGGAATTGCAGGAGCATCAAAAAAATGCAAATCCAAGTGATTTGTTGCGAGCTAAGAAGCCTGCCACAGATTCAGCATTCCAGTCGTCTGGTGAAATGAAGCCGATTCATATTCACCCAACGGATCCCAATGTTGCTCCGACTCACATTTCAACAACACTCGACTCCAAATAGGAAGAAGCGATCATCCAGTTCCTCCGTGAGAACTGGGACATCTTTGCATGGAAACCTTTTGACATGCCAGGTGTTCCCAGGGGACTGGCTGAGCATCATTTGCGAGTCAACCCAAAAGTGAAACCAGTCAAAGAACATCTTCGATGGTCCGTCGTACAGAAGAGAAAGGCAATCGGTGAAGAAGTGGCTCGGCTTCTAGCATCTGAGTTTATCCGAGAGATTTATCACTCCGAGTGGTTAGCTAATGTTGTCATGGTCCCAAAGAAGGACGACTCACTTCGCATGTGCATTGACTTCAAACATATCAATCGGGCCTGGCCGAAAGATCACTTCCCTCTCCCTCGCATCGACCAAATAGTTGACTCGACTGCGGGGTGTGAGCGTTTGTCCTTTTTGGACACTTATTCCGGGTATCATCAGATCCGTCTGTATGGACCCGATGAGATAAAAACAGTTTTCATCACCCCATTTGGGTGCTTCTGTTATGTCACTATGCCATTAGGCTTGAAGAACGCTGGAGCCACATTCATGTGGATGATTCAGAAGTGTTTACTCACTCAGATCAGTCGGAATGTGGAAGCATACATGGATGACATTGTGGTCAAGTCACGTAAAGGTTCCTACCTACTGGCTGACCTTGCTGAAACCTTTGCCAACCTCAGAAGGTATGATATCAAGCTTAATCCATCAAAGTGCATGTTTGGAGTTCCAGGCGGAAAATTACTCGGTTTTCTCGTTTCCGAACGAGGGATCGACGCTAACCCAGAGAAAGTGGGTGCCATACTCCGAATGAAACGCCCTGTGCGTGTACATGATGTCTAGAAGCTTACTGGTTGTTTGGCCGCCCTAAGTCGATTCATTTCTCACCTCGGTGAAAAGGCACTCCCTCTTTACCGACTGATGAAGAAGTCAGATAAGTTCAAGTGGACTCCTGAAGCTGATACAGCATTTGCAGAGCTTAAAGCCCTGCTTTCCACCCAGCCGGTGCTTGCTGCTCCAATCAGCAAAGATCCTTTACTGCTTTACATTGCAGCCACTGGACAAGTCGTCGGTACAGTACTTACGGTCGAGCAGAAAGAAGAAGGAAAAGCTTACAAAGTTCAGCGCCCAGTATACTATGTCTCTGAAGTTTTGACTCCATCAAAGCAAAGATATCCACATTATCAGGAGCTTGTTTATGGGATTTATATGACCACGAAGAAGGTTGCACATTACTTCTCTGACCACTCCATTACAGTCATCAGCGACGCTCCATTATCAGATATTCTGAACAACAGAGATGCAACTGGACGAGTGGCAAAGTGGGCGATTGAACTCCTTCCCTTAGATATCAAGTTCGAGGTAAAGAAAGCTATCAAGTCCCAAGCAATAGCGGATTTCCTCGCCGAGTGGATCGAACAGCAACTGCCGACTCAAGTTCACTCGGAGCACTGGACCATGTTCTTTGATGGTTCCAAGATGCTGAATGGTTCCGGTGCTGGGGTGGTACTGGTATCCCCCCGAGGAGACAAGCTCAGATAAGTCCTCCAGGTTCACTTTGATTCCTCCAATAATGAAGCAGAATATGAAGCACTCTTGTATGGGTTACGTATGTCCATCTCACTCGGCGTTCGTCGCCTCATGGTCTATGGCGACTCAGATTTAGTAGTCAATCAAGTGATGAAGGAGTGGGACGTCAGAAGCCCAGCCATGACTAGCTACTACAACGCGGTGAGGAAGTTGGAAAAGAAGTTTGAGGGGTTAGAGCTCCATCATATACCCCGACTGAAAAATCAAGCAACCGATGATTTAACAAAGATAGGCTCCAAGAGAGAAGCCATTCCCAGTAATGTGTTCTTGGAGCATATTCATGCACCTTCAGTTCAAGAAGATCCCTTCACTGAAGAGCCCCCACAGCCAAAGAGTGCCACCGATCCGACTGAAGTCGAGATTCCAGCCGTGGTCGACCTAATCATGGATATTTTGGTTATTACTCCCGACTGGACAGTGTCGTATATTGCGTATATCCTTAGGAAGGAACTCCCAGAGGATGAAGAAGATGCTCGCCAGATCGTCCGTCGATCCAAAGCCTTTACTGTGATAAGAGGACTGCTGTTCAGGGAAAGTGTAACCGGAGTCAGCCAGAAATGCATAACCCCGGAAGAAGGTCTAGCGATCCTGAATGACATCCACTCGGGGAACTGTGGCCACCATGCGTCCTCTAGGACCATTGTGGCTAAAGCATACCGAGCTGGATTTTATTGGCCACGAGCAAATGAAATGGCGAAAGATATAGTCGACAGATGTGAAGGCTGCCAGTTTTACTCCAATATGTCCCACAAACTTGCGTCGGCCCTAAAGACCATTCCACTCGTCTGGCCCTTTGCTGTTTGGGGATTAGATATGGTTGGACCGCTGAGGACTGGTAGGAGCGGCTTCACTCATGTGCTTGTAGCAGTCGACAAGTTTACCAAGTGGATTGAAGCCAAGCCTATCAAGAATCTAGAAGCTAGTACTGCCGTCAGCTTCATCGGAGAATTGACGTTCAGATACGGAGTTCCACACAGCATCATCACTGACAATGGATCGAACTTCGATTCAGATGAGTTCAGAGCCTTCTGCGCCTCCCAAGGCACACGAGTCGACTATGCTTCAGTCGCCCATCCCCAGTCGAATGGACAAGCAGAGAGAGCAAATGGCCTGATTCTCAAAGGATTGAAACCCCGACTGATGCAAGACCTCAAGAATGCAGCGGGCGCCGGGGTTGATGAACTTCCATCAGTTCTTTGGGGATTGAGGACAACTCCCAATCGGTCGACTGGCCGAACTCCATTCTTCTTGGTCTATGGAGCTGAAGTTGTTCTACCGAGTGACTTGCTTCATAATGCACCACGAGTCGAGCTCTTCTCTGAAGATGAAGCAGAACAAGATCGGCAGGATGCAGTCGACCTCCTAGAGGAGGAAAGAGAGATGGCCTTGATCCAGTCGACCATTTATCAGCAAGACTTGCGTCGATTCCACCCCAGAAATGTGAAAGGTCGAGCCTTTCAAGAGGGAGACTTGGTTCTTCGACTGGATCAGCAGAAACCACACAAGCTCGCTCCTGCTTGGGAAGGCCCCTTCATTGTCATCAGAGTGCTCCTCAACGGAGCATACCACCTTTACAATGTCGAGCATAAGAAGGACGAGCCACGGGCTTGGAATGCGGAGTTGCTCCGCCCCTTCTACACCTAAGTACTCATTCGAATAAAATGTAATAAGAAATACCTTTGTAATTTGCGTATCAAAGACAAGAGCTTTACAGTCCTCTTAAACGATTGTTGTTGCTTTTATTTGCGTCTGAAATCCCCCAGTGGGTGACTTAGCTGCGAATCCATTTCGCCTAAGTTTAAAAGAAAATCCTGCCGGGTGGTGAGCAAGCCTCCCACTTGGAGGCTTAGCTGCGAATCCGTTTCGCCTAAGTTTAAAAGAAAATCTTACCGAGTGGTGAGCAAGCCTCCCACTCGAAGGCTTAGCTGCGAATCCATTTCGCCTAAGTTTAAAAAATCCTACCAAGTGGTGAGCAACCCTCCCACTCGGGGGCTTAGTTGCAGTCTAGTACTCGCCTAAGTTTGTAAAATCCTACCGGGTGGTGAGCAACCCTCCCACTCGGGGGCTTAGCTGCAGTCCAGTACTCGCCTAAGTTTGTAAAATCCTACCGAGTGGTGAGCAAGCCTCCCACTCGGAGGCTTAGCTACAGTCCAGTACTCGCCTAAATTTGTAAAATCCTACCGAGTGGTGAGCAAGCCTCCCACTCGGAGGCTTAGCTGCAGTCCAGTACTCGCCTAAGTTTGTAAAATCCTACCGAGTGGTGAGCAAGCCTCCCACTCAGAGGCTTAGCTGCGAATCCATTTCGCCTAAGTTTAAAAGAAAATCCTACCGAGTGGTGAGCAACCCTCCCACTCGGAGGCTTGGCTGCGAATCCGTTTCGCCTAAGTTTAAAAAATACTACCGAGTGGTGAGCAACCCTCCCACTCGGGGGCTTAGTTGCAGTCCAGTACTCGCCTAAGTTTGTAAAATCCTACCGAGTGGTGAGCAACCCTCCCACTCGGGGGCTTAGCTGCAGTCCAGTACTCGCCTAAGTTTGTAAAATCCTACCGAGTGGTGAGCAAGCCTCCCACTCGGAGGCTTAGCTGCAGTCCAGTACTCGCCTAAGTTTGTAAAATCCTACCGAGTGATGAGCAAGCCTCCCACTCGGAGGCTTAGCTGCAGTCCAGTACTCGCCTAAGTTTGTAAAATCCTACCGAGTGGTGAGCAACCCTCCCACTCGGGGGCTTAGCTGCAGTCCAGTACTCGCCTAAGTTTAAAAAATCCTACCGAGTGGTGAGCAACCCTCCCACTCGGGGGCTTAGCTGCAGTCCAGTACTCGCCTAAGTTTGTAAAATCCTACCGAGTGGTGAGCAACCCTCCCACTCGGGGGCTTAGCTGCAGTCCAGTACTCGCCTAAGTTTGTAAAATCCTACCGAGTGGTGAGCAACCCTCCCACTCGAAGTCTTAGCTGCAGTCCAGTACTCGCCTAAGGTTAAAAAATCCTACCGAGTGATGAGTAACCCTCCCACTCGGAGGCTTAGCTGCAGTCCAGTACTCGCCTAAGTTTAAAAAATCCTACCGAGTGGTGAGCAATCCTCACACTCGGGGGCTTAGCTGCAGTCCAGTACTCGCCTAAGTTTAAAAAATCCTACCGAGTGGTGAGCAACCCTCCCACTCGGGGGCTTAGCTGCAGTCCAGTACTCGCCTAAGTTTGTAAAATCCTACCGAGTGGTGAGCAACCCTCCCACTCGGAGGCTTAGCTGCAGTCCAGCACTCGCCTAAGGTTAAAAAATCCTACCGAGTGATGAGCAACCCTCCCACTCGGGGGCTTAGCTGCAGTCCAGTACTCGCCTAAGTTTAAAAAATCCTACCGAGTGGTGAGCAATCCTCGCACTCGGGGGCTTAGCTGCAGTCCAGTACTCACCTAAGTTTAAAAAATCCTACCGAGTGGTGAGCGACCCTCTCACTCTTGGGGGTTTTAGCTGCAGTCCAGTACTTGCCTAAGGTTTAAAGTTCGTCCTTATCCGCAAGGATGACGAGGTGCAGGTCGACTGCAACCTTCTCCTTCGGAACTGCGCCACAAATATGATGTGCGCTCCATCACCATCCGCAAGGACGACGAGGTGAAGGTCGACTACAACCTTCTCCTTTGGAGCTACGCCACAAATACAACGTGCGCTCCATCCCCATCCGCAAGGACGACGAGGTGCAGGTCGACTGCAACCTTCTCCTTAGGAGCTGCGCCACAAGTACAACGTACACTCCATCCCTATCAGCAAGGTCGACGAGGTGCAGGTCGACTACAACCTTCTACTTTGGAGCTGCGCCACAAATGCAACGTGTGCTCCATACCCATCCGCAAGGGCGACGAGGTGCAGGTCGACTGCAACCTTCTCCTTAGGAGCTGCGCCATAAGTACAACGTACGTTCCATCCCTATCTGCAAGGGCGACGAGGAGCAAGTCGACCGCGACCTTCTTCTTCGAGCTACGCCACAAATACAACGTGCGCTCCATCCCTGTCCATAGGGACGACGAGGCGCAGGTCGATTGAAGTCTCCACTTCAGGGCTACATCTCAAAGAGCAAAATCCACGCGAAGGCAAATACAAGCATATTCAGAAATATACCAAGTTCAGATAGATCCTAAAAGTTCCAGACGACGGATCAAAAGTATTTGAGCATCAAGCCCGAAGGATTTTAACGGTTACACAGTCACTCGGCATGCCGGGGCAAATAAAGGTGGAGCATAATGTTTTTCGGTCACGTGTCAGGAGAAGGACTGGCTGGGTCGCAGAAACTGTCAAGGTCTATGTTGTCTGCAATATGAGTGGCGGCTTCAAGGAAAGTGTCCATGAAGGACTGGAAAGTGTGTCTCTTGGTGTTAGCAACCTTGAGTTCCGCCAGCTTGTCTTCTTTGACGTCTTTGCAGTGCACTCGAACTAGGGACAACGCGACATCAGCGCCACAGCGAGCGGCTGACTTCTTCCATTCTTGCACTCGGTCGGGGATTTGATTCAGTCAAGCCATCAGGGACTCGAGATCTTGGGACAATTCCGCCTGAGGCCAGAGTTCAGCATCAACCCGAGTCATCGCCGCTTTCAGGCGGGCAAGATAAGTAACTGCGCTATCCATGAGAGATTCCAACCGCAGCACATTCATCGCAACATCATCCTTGACTGGACAGTTTATGGGGTCAAGACGCGTCTCGATCCGCCCAGTTTCCGCTTCAAAGTCTTGACAAAACTCTGCATAGTCGAGTGAATGGTGAGTCGACGATATAATTAGACTTGACAGTCAACAGAAACAAGTCAGTTAACCATCAGTACCTTCAAGGTTTAAGACCAGCTTTGCAGCAAGCTGGCCCAGATAAGACTCCAACTCGCTCTTCTTAACTTTGAGGCTCCCAAGCTCGTCAGTCAGCTTGTCCTTGTCCTTCTTCAGTCGCTCGACCTCCCGATTGGCATCAGAAACATCAGTCTTCAGTTTGGAATTCTCTTCTTCTAGCTTGTCGACCGAAGCAAGCTTCTTGTCGGCAAGCGCAGTTTTCTCTCGCGCTTCCTTCTGTGCAGCAGCAAGATCCAGATCCTTCTTCTCCAAAGCCTGCTTCATTTTCTCTAAAGAAATAACATTCTTCAGACGGGCTTGGAGTTGACGGTTTTCACTACGTACATCTGCTCGAGTGGAGTCACTTGATTCAAAAAAACGGAAAGGAAAAGTGCCAGCAACAGTAAGATAAACAGTTCATGATCGGTTACCTCCCATGGCAGCTACTTCATCGCGAGCAGTCTTGAGATTCTTTTTGGCCAGTTCCAGATCAAGGTTGAGGCTGATTTGTTGTTGGTTCAGTGTAGAGAGTTGAGCACCGAGATCACAAGATTTCTGCGGCCGACACATAAGACTTGTCAGTCAACTGAAATGAAAGACATCACTGCGACAGCTACTCCAAGACTACCATCGAATCAAAAAAAAGAGGTTCAGATTCTTAGACCACAGTCGACTGCCCGCAGTCAACTATGGTCTCGGGGACTACACCCAGTGGGTGCACTTAGCGTGCCCCCACTGGTTTTAATTCCACTCGGCATGGTCCGCCCAGCGCGAGTTGTAAAAAAGAAAGTTCAGATTCTCAGACCACAGTCGACTGCCCGCGGTCAACTATGGTCTCGGGGACTACACCCAGTGGGTGCACTCAGAGTGCCCCCACTAGTTGAAAGATTCAGCTTGAGTCGATCCAAAGTGACTTATACAATTTCAAAACAGCCACACCCCAGTGGATGATCAGACGAGAAATATGACCAACTAACCTGGACATTGGTTTGCAGAGCAGCTCCGGCGTTGAAGGCCACATGGCTGGCCTCATGCACCACTTTCATTTGCCCCCATCACAAGATTTAACTGAAGAAGAGCTTCCTTGGCAGCAGTTGATGGGTCGTCCGGAGTCTGATACACAGTAAAAAGCGATGCTGGCAGAGCAGTCAAAGCAACTGCAGGATCTGAAGCGTGGAGTTGTATTGGTGCAGCGGAAGTCTGAGCAGCTGATCATGATGGACAACCAGTCGATAGCGGGACAACGAAGGTGACGTTGGTTCGAGCCGGATCTGTCGATTGCTCGACTGCCGCCCCAGGCATCACGGTCAACTGAAGAACCTGGACCTCAGGCGCTTTCCCGCCCAGTTCCTTGTCTTTCCTCCTCCTCCTCCTCAGCGGTACTTCTTCTTCATCATCCGGGAGCACAACAACGTCCCGTGGAACTGCAATAAACAGAGAAAGTTGTACGGATAGCTGACAAACAATCCAGTCATCCAGATAAATTCGAATCGGGCAGACTTACTAGCTTTGGAGGTAGCTACGTCGTCGGTCTCCTCGTCGACTGGATTCTTGTCAATGTCCATGTCAGTCGCAGATGAGGTCGGGCTGTAAAGGTTCATCATCCACTCGGTCAGAACAAAAAAGTCGGTCGGAATAAGAAAATACACGAAGAACATTTACCCGGAAGCAACAGGAACGTCCATCTTGATTCTAGGCAAGGTCTTCCGAGCCTTCGAAGGATTGACATTGGGCTGCTTGGTGACCTTCTCAGCCAATTCTGGAGTCGGAGACCGAGCGCGTTTTTGAGATGGAGCACTTGATGCCACAGCTTTACCGCACCTGCCCATGGGATCATGGTGCTGCTTGGATCGACGTTCAGAACGAAGCGCTGAGTCAACTACTTCCTCATCGCCTGACTCATCGCTCTCATCTTCATCATCGTCGGCTGGTGACTCCCACTCGCCGCTCCCCTCCGCACTGTCCTCGCCCTCTTGGTCTTGCTCCAGAGCTTGTTCACCATTGGGCATTGAATACATCTCCGTGTAAATCTACAAAACAAGGGGCCGACTGCAAGTCAGTCGGATCAACAAACAGTCGGAAAACACGTCTAAAAGCTCAGTTGAAATGGCCAAACCTTGTCTGGTTGGTTTCTGTCGCTGAAAGGGTTGACTCTCCTGGCGCCCCTGGGGTTGTCCTTGTTCCCGGTGATACCCCTCAGCCACTCGGCCACTGTTTTGGCCGCCGCCTCCTCCCGATGAACCCGAGCGGTGTCACCAGCCCCAGAGTACATCCACATGGAGTGGTCACGAGCTTGGAGTGGTTGGATGCGCCGACTGAGGAACACCTCTAGTAGATCCATGCCAGTGACACCTTGGTTGATCAACTGAACCACTCTCTCGACAAGCATGCATGTCTCCGCCTTCTCCGCGGCAATCACTTTCAACGAAGATGGAGTTTGAACACGACCAAAAGAGAAAGGGGGAAGTCCAGTCGACTGGCCTGGCGTCACGATGTCCTGGCAGTAGAACCAGGTTGACTGCCAGCCCCTGACCGACTCTGGAAGAGTCATCGAGGGAAAAGAACTTCTTTTCCTCTTCTGAATACCCAGACCCCCACACATCTGGATAACATGAGTTTTCTCGTCGTTTGAGTTCGCTTTCTTCACTATTTGGGAGCGGATGGTAAAGATGTGCTTGAAAAGACCCCACTGTGGTCGACACCCCAGGAAATTCTCGCACATGGATACGAATGTGGCAAGATACGTGATGGTGTTGGGAGTAAAATGATGGAGTTGGGCCCCAAAGAAATTCAAGAAACCCTGAAAGAAGGAGTGTGGAGGAAGCGAGAAGCCGCGGTCGACATGGGTGGCGAGCAGAACGCACTCACCCGGTCGCGGTTGCGGTTCCGTTTCCCCCTCCGGCAGCCGCGCAGACTCGTGGACGATCAGCCCTAACTCGGCCATATCGTCCAAGTCCTCCTGTCGAAGCGAAGATCGGATCCAATCTCCCTGGATCCAACCCAACGGCAGCCCCGAGCGCGATGAAGACCCCCAATTCGTCTTCCTGCTTTTCGCCTCCCGCGTCGCCTTCTTCGCGCGTTCCAGCGCCGCCGTTCTCTCCTTCCCCATGGCGGCGGAGCGGTGGCGTCGAGAGTAGAGAAGCCGGATGGGGTGAAGGAGCAAGAGGAAGAAGAAGGAGAATGGGCACGCACAGTGCGGACGCCTCGGTCTCGCCGCTTTTAAAGGCCCACTTCCGAGTGGCTGACGCGTGGGTCCGGGCGATCCTGTCAAATCCCTCAAACAGTCACGCACGGGATAAGTGGCGAAAAAGGTGGCGCAGAAATCGAAACGCCCCGTCTATCCACTTCGCTTACCATGGCACGTTCCGTCTGGCGCGCTCCTACCGAAATTTCGAATCCCGCGAAATCCGGGATCCTCGGCAACTGATCACGCCAAAGATTTCGCATTAAAGATGACACTCGACAGGCGATGTTATAAAAACCAATCGGTAATTGCTGAATCGATCAAGGCGACTGAAACGAAGCCGAAAGTTCCAACACTGGCCTCTATTCAGAGATGAATTCTTGAGAAAGGCAAGATCAACTTCAACCTTCTTTTCACTCGGACCTCAATCCATTCGGGGGCTAATGATGAGGACATAGACCGGGGGTAGGGTAATAGGCCTGACCTATACGTCCTACCTAAGGTCCTTTCCCTAGAAGCAAAGAAGTTCAAGAGTAAACAAGGTGGACCCAATAAAGGCGTCGAGTGCAATCCACTCGACCTACCATTCACTCGGAGACTACTTCTTCTTTGAGTCACTCGACTATTCAACCACTCGACCATGTAAAAGACCACTCGACGTACAAGAAGACCTAAAGCCGTTCTGCACAGCAACGGTTTGGCATTTACCCGTATATTTAATGATCATTTGTAACACTTTATTACAGACGTTACCTGTAACGCTCTCTCTTTATGAACATTGAACTCTGTGTAACGGAGGGGAGCTGAGGTCCTGGCGCACTCTATATAAGCCACCCCCCCTCCTCTGGGACAAGGGTTCGCACCCCCTGTAACTCACACGCATATAATCCAGTCGACCGCCTCCGGGCTCCGAGACGTAGGGCTGTTACTTCCTCCGAGAAGGGCCTGAACTCGTAAAACTCGCGTGTACAACTCCTCCATAGCTAGGATCTTGCCTCTACATTCCTACCCCCCATTCTACTGTCAGACTTAGAACCACGACAACTACCGTTTTCATCACTGTTACACTTGCTACAAAACTACTGCTATCACTGTTACCATTATTGTTACTGTTGTCACTATTATCAAAACTATCATATTATTTTGCTATTGATCACGTTGCTGCAGATAATTAATCTCTAGGTGTGGTTGAATTGACAACTCAGCTGCTAATACCTTTAAATATTCTTTGGTTTCCCTTTTGTCGAATCTATAAATTTGGGTTGAATACTCTATTCTCGAAAATTATTGCGATCTCCTATACTTGTGGGTTATCAAGGAGCGGCAGCAACATCTAGCAGTGTGCAGCGGAGGAGGCGAGGAGGAGCGGCAGCTCGATTTGCTCGCTAGACGGCGGCGCGCGAGAATCTGTCGGTAGCGTGCGAAAGCATCAGCCATTTAATCGGTGGTTCGGTCTCGACAGTAGGTTCAGTTTCGACAATAGGTTTAGTTTCAACATTAGATTCAGTTTACATCACCAACTATACATTCTCTATTGGAGTTGAACTTTTACATCACCAATATACAATATTTGTTGGAGTTGCCTCTTTTTTCAAGATGTAAAATGCACTTCTTGATGATGTAAATTTTACATCTTCAAATTTGCATCATCGTAGATGCTCTTCAAGTTCTTTGACAAGAACTTAAACGAAACCGACGGAAAATAAGCGATTTACAAAGTTGCACACCAGAATTTATGTCAGTTCATACAAGTGTATAACTTTCTCTGATTCTCTCTGCTCTCTGTAAAAGAGAATATGCACATGACCGTCCTTGGTCGCACTTACCACGTCTCTCTCTCTCTCTCTCCTCCCGCTTCTTCCTACACCCTCCCATTTCAGCGAGGAGACGAGAAAACAGTGAGGGCGCGCGCGAAAAAGACTCCACTGGCCCTCTAGGTGTCTCCAGATCACGCCCAAATTCGTGGCTCGTCCAGCCGCGAATTTGGTGGTGCCTTGTGTTGGTGCATTTTCCTAGACCTGTTCTTTCTGTGATTCCTTTTAATCCCTCCCGTGTTCTTGCGGCTGATTTCTTGACGGATTGAAGCGTCAGCGGATTTCTCCGGCTGCGTCTCCGGATTTCCTCGATCCGGGGGGCAATGCGGCTGCGCATTCGGTTCCCTGCCACGGAAGCCCCCCAAATCCCCCGCCATTGGTGATTATTTCTGAGCTTCCTCGCCTTAAAATCGGCGCGTTTCTCGGAGCACCTCGAGGCATCTGATTTCAGTTGGTCATCGCCGCGATTTTACGCGAACTTGGGCGGGGCATTGTTCTGAGTTTTTTTTTGTCAAAACATTTGTGCCGCGTCACTGGATTTCGTCGGCCAGTTGCTTCAGGGAGCTCACGGATTTGTTGTCCGTCGCCACAAACCTCCCGCCGGTAAGCCGGGGGAATCACATTGCGATGGTCGAGTCGGTGTAGGCAGGAGCAGGCAAAAGATGAGGCGGTGCAGGGGAGAATGGCTCCCCGCGCCGTACATCATCTCCGTGCTGCTCTTCCTACCAATGGCCTGCGGACGATTGCTCATTGGCGCAAGCGACACGTCGCCGCCACCTGCGCTGACACCAACCTTCATCAAGCAAGTTGACGATTGGGTGAGTAAATTTTCTATGTATTTCATCGCACTCGGTAGTAACATCTGTACTGAGATGGTGTCATTCCATAGTTTGTGATCAAGACCAAAAGTAGTTTAGTTTTGGTCATCTTAAGAAGTGAGAATTAACTTATTAAGTACTCCCTCTGTAAACAAATATAAGAGCGTTTAGATCACTACTTTAGTGATCTAAACGCTCCGATATTTCTTTACGGAGGGGGTATCAATCCTTTTGTTAGAGAAAAAACCGGTTCAGGAAGGCAGGAATTGCCACCATCGAGACCATAGAATGATAGAATTGCAAGGATTGCCCGGCTATATTTCTGATATGGTGTTTAGGTTGGTGCCCTCTCTCTATCAGCGCATAGGGTCCACATGTATGAGCTCATGATGCCGGCATTCAGAATTGTCATATGGTGCTCTTCGAATTACCTGTGACAGAAGAGATAAGATCACTGAATTTCTAGTGGTTCCCAGAGGCCAAAGCTGTTTATGATTTTACTGCATTGAAAATACTGACTAATACAGATTAAAACCCTGCAAGCAGAAGCAGAGATTTTGAAACAAATTATTAACGTTCCCTCCTGTTAGGTACACATCACTGCACTGGTCGAACATCTTTATGCGCTGATGATATCTTAAATTTTAATTATTACTGCTTATTTAATGAGTAGCATGTGTCGGATTAACTCTGTTATTATTGGTATGATGCATGTAGACTTATTTTTCCTTAAGTAAGGAATGTGATGATAATATGATATTGTTCGCAAATATAAGATGTTCTAACTTTTTTCTCAATCGGATGTATATAGACATGTTTTAGTGTGTTTGTTCACTAATTTCAAATTTCAGTCTGTATGTAGTCCATTTTGAAATATCCAAAATATCTTATATTTGTGAACAGAGGGAATAGTCTCTAACTGCTGACTCTCACTGGTACTTCATGGTAGTTTATATTTTTAATGGTCTGGTTTATCATATTATTATTCTGAAAAGGATGCACACCCAGTTTATCTCATCAGGATCTGTTATTGATTAATTTTCACGTACTGACAAGGGTGACCACTCGTTATGATATCTATAGGTGGAACACGCGTGGCTCAAATGTGGATTGGACAAGAAAAGCCTTCAAGATGTTAGAAACTACTACAACTACAACCATGTACTTGATATCATCCATAGGATATCTGATAATAAGGGAACTTCCCCTGTCATTGCAAAAGGTGCAGGCCCATTGACACCAGATATCAAGCAAACTTTGCTGACCTGCTTAAGCAAACAGAATTTTGAGGTTCCAAAAAACCTACCCGATGGTTATATCAAAACACTTATCGCCTCAATAAGAGGAGAGCTGACTCCGGGACCTGCTCCTGCAAATGAAGCAGTAAAACCTCCGACAGGGAAACCAGCTGACGGTGCTTCATCAGAAGCAACTACAAAAAAGGCAGTGCCTGCAACTAAATCAGTGGGGAAAAAAGACAGCGATGGCATGCCAACTACCACTATCGTTGGTGTGTCCCTGGTTGTTATCGCACTTTTAGCTCTTCTCTGCGTTGGCTGCTGCATGTTCCGTGAAAGCCAGAGTTCTGCGGCTTCTGCCTATGATAATAAGCAACTCCTGAATCTATGTAATGTCTTGTATCATCCATTTTGCTCCAAGTCAACGTTTTTCTTTCTTCTATCACTGACTTTTATGCTTTCATTTGCAGCGGATTCTTGCAAGTCTTCCAGTGTAAATCTAATAGATGTCACTAAGCTGGGAGCATTGCCATTGCAGTCAGAGGCTGGCCAAAATGGCCATGTGAATCAAAGTTCACAGGAAGGCCCAAACACTGATCAAATTGACTATGTGAGACTAAGTTCACAGGAAGGCCCAAACACTGATCAAAATAACCATGTGAAACTAAGCTCACAGGAAGACGCAAACACTGGTCAAATTAGCTATGTGAAACTAAGCTCACAGGAAGACCCAACCAGTGGTCGAAATAGTGATGCGAAGCTAACTTCGCAGGAAGACCCAAACACTGGCCAAAATAACCATGTGAAGCTCACTTCGCAGGAAAGTGTAAACACTGATCCAGCAATCTACAGCAGTTCCGCCGAGCCAATGGCTGCTTCTGTTGGTTCTGTGCAAGGATCAACACCAATGCCCCAACCAATGATTCCACCTCCAGCACATCCTCAAGTACTTGCGCCTCAACCAAAGGCTCCTCCTTCACCACCAGCTCCTCAAGCACTTGAGCCGCCTCCGAATGCTTCTCCAGTTCTTTCCTCTGGACCTTCACCGCCACCAGCTCCAAAAGCCTCCCCGCCTCCGCCCTCAGGACCCTCACCGCCTACTGCTCCAAAAGCTGCACCACCACCACCACCACCATCAAAATCTGGTGGACCTCTCCCGCCACCACCAGCGCTGCCTGGTTCTTCCAAAATGCGTCCACCACCACTTATGAAGTCAGGCAATAAAACAGACACAGATGCGGATTCTAGTGAAGCTAAAACAAAGCTTAAGCCCTTCTTTTGGGATAAAGTAGCAACAAATGCTAATAAATCAATGGTGTGGGATCACCTTAAAGCTGGATCATTCCAGTAAGTTGGTAGAGATAGCTGAGCTATATATCTAGTTATCTACTACTATTGTAAGATCGCACCATTTTATAACTAAATGGTACTTCTTCACAGGTTAAGTGAGGACGCTATTGAAACACTTTTTGGTTGTAATGCTGACAAGAAGAGCGGTGATGGCAAAAAAGATTTAACATCAAAGGAAGCTGCCCAAGTTGTGAGGATACTTGATCCTAAAAAGGCACAGAATCTGGCCATATCATTGAAGGCGTTGAGTGTTTCAGCAGAGGAAGTTTCTTGTGCAGTTAAGGAAGGTAAGTTTATACTGTGCAAGTGCATAGCTCTTCCTGGACGAAATGCGGCTTCTTCTGATTCTTGCCAGTCTTGTAGATACAGTTATTTTATTTTATTTTTGGGCAAAGCTCCAGTTTTTTTTAAGTTGCAGTGATACATCGAATACTTATCCAGCTTCTGGTCTATAACTCCATGCAATAATATATCAGCTGCGTATATCATTTGTGTCTTCACAATCAGGAGTTACGGCTATTCTTCTGTGCTAAGGACAATGAATCACTTGATTTCATTTGTTTCTTCTATTTTTCAAAGCAAATAGTACACATTTCTGCTAAACTGATGTGAGTCTTGTCCTCTAGGTTAACTCTAATTCTTTAGCTAATAACAAAGTCAGCAAGAGTATGTAGCACACAAGTGATGTCAAATGCTCAAATCGGCATTTGGTTCTAGACTTAACCACATTTGTGTGCATCTGGCCTCCATATTTTGGGAATGGACGCCTCAAGCATGGGTTCATGTGCTTCTGACTATTCTATTTGGACATTTAGAACAAAGAACATGTTGATTAAATCCTATTTCCTGATAACATCTTTTGCCTTATCAATTTCCCTCGATAATTTGTAGGAAATGAACTTCCATCCGACTTGATACAGACCTTAATTAGATGGGTCCCGAATACTGATGAGGAGCTCAGGCTTCGACTATATACTGGGGAACTCTCACAGCTTGGTCCTGCAGAGCAGTTCTTAAAAGCAATCTTCGACATTCCTTATATCTATGAGCGCCTGGATGCATTACTTTTCATGGCTGGTTTACCAGAGGAAGCTTCAAATGTAAAGCAATCTTTTGCCACCTTAGAGGTAATAGCATTACCATTATGACCTACTCCCTCTGTTCCTTTATATAAGGTGTATTTCTTTTTTGATAAAATTCCAGAATGTAAGGTGTATTTCTTCTAATTTCTCATAATTCCCTTGTTAGCCCTCCAGAAATATGGAAAGTATCTCTCTGATGATTGTCTATATCTCTCCTTATAGCAAAAGAAGGAAACTATCTATCTGCCAATTGCATGTATCTCTTACTTTCCTAAAGTTATTGATTTATTTGCCACTACCCAATAAATTGGCCAAGGGTAATTTTGTCCTAACATGTCTATAATTATGTGCCTTGGTCACCGTGCCAAAAATAACACACCTTACATAAAGGAACGGAGGGAGTATTTGGCTTCCACACTATATTCAGTTCTGTTGTATGACTTGTATCAGTTTTGTTTGATGCTCTATAATCCTTTAACCGATGAACATTTTTATCGAGTAATAATAGAGATTATCGTTGTGTAGACGTTACCACTCTTCCTGCACCTTGATGTTTCTACTGATCTTCTTATCTCTGCTATGTTGGCATTTAAATCCTGATCAGATGGCTTGTGAGGAGCTTAAAAACAGCCGTCTATTCTTGAAGTTACTAGAAGCTGTACTTAAAACAGGCAACCGGATGAATGTTGGCACGTTCCGAGGAGGAGCTCAAGCGTTCAAACTAGACACCCTGCTCAAGCTTTCCGACGTCAAAGGAACTGATGGGAAGATAACGCTGCTGCATTTTGTTGTTCAAGAGATAATCCATTCTGAAGGTGTCCGTTCTGCACGGGCTGCAAAGGAGCAGAAGGGCAGCGTATCCAGTGTGGACAACAATGATCTTATTGAAGAGGAGTATAAACAACTAGGTCTGCAGGTTGTGTCCAGTTTAGGAGATGAACTTCAAAATGTCAGGAATGCAGCAATCCTTGATGCAGATCAGTTGGCTAGGTCGATAACAAGTGTTGGCCACAGGCTCGGCAAAACCAAAGAATTCTTGAACACAAGCATGAAAAGTCTGGATGAAGATAGTGGGTTTCACCGCAAGCTTGTGCATTTCGTGGAGCAGTCTCAAACTGATGTTACTTTCCTGCTAGAGGAAGAGAAGAAAATACGGTCCTTGGTAAAGAGCACTGTCGATTATTTCCATGGGAGGACAGGGAAGGATGAGGGCCTTCGGTTATTTGTCGTAGTGCGGGATTTTCTCGCAATGCTTGACAAGGTGTGCAATGAGGTGAAAGAAGCATCAAAAGTAGCTCCAAAGAAAACGAAGACTGAAGTTACTCTGCCTTCCCGCACACCCAGGTCTTTTCAAGATCCCCGGCGTAACCTTTTTCCGGCAATTAAAGACCGGAGGGCACATAGTTCAAGCTCTAGTTCTGACGAGGGAAGTTAACTCTAAACGAAGGTACTCTGCCTACCTTTTCCTTCCAGCGCTTGGAGGTTTGCCCTTTGAAAACATTAGTAAGACGAGATGAAAAATGAGAGCTAAAGAAAAAGCAAGAGATAGAAAATTGACGATAAAGCGAACTCTGGCTTTGGTCACTTGTTGCAGCAACAGAATAAAATTGCTGAAGGAAGGCAGTCATCTTCCATAACGTCCTTGACAGGCAATTGTTGCACTTTGGCTCCTATCAAACAAGCAAAGGTGATATTCATGATCAAGATGGAGAAGTCGAAACGGAAGCCGTCGAAAGGGGCGGCGAAGAAAACTGACCCCTTAGTTAGGGCGGGCGTGCAGAACAGGGAGGGAGGAAGAAGCAGCAGGCTGGCTGACTGACTCTGACACTGCCTGCTGTTTTTTCGCTTAGCATTTGTACCATCACAGAAAGGAGAGGAATAAATACAGTATTTTTTTAGGGGAATAAATAGTGTGTTAGAACAAAAGAAAGAGATGCACCACACAGGCTCATAGACATTGGATTCTTTTGCCTGCGCTTGACAATACTTTTGCAAAGAGCAACGCTGTAAATTGCCATGCTTTCAACTGAAACATCCTGTGTGTTCGCGTCATGTGAGTATAATCTGGGCGACTTGGTGTGCCTTTTGCAATGTGGAGTGAGACCTGGTACCAGATTCGCACTGCTGTGCTGTCGTCGCTTCGTTTCCTCTATCTGTACCTACTGTTTCCGCACCGTCTGGATAGTCAGGGCGCTCAAAACAATGTGCAGCGCTGCTATATTTGGAGTGATAATTGTTTCATCTCCGTGCCATTTCTCTAGGGAATCCTTTTTTATCCCAGCTGGTGTTAGATCGCAAGTATTTCCCGCCTAAGCACTGCTTCCAAATGTCTTGGCTCATCAAAAACTTGGCCATACAAAATCGACAACTCCCCGCCAAAATTCCATTATCCCTAACTCGATCCATAGCACACCTATGGATTGTAAAGGAAAGCACATCCGTAGTCGAAAAGTTACCAAGACTAATGCCAAAATACAGCTTCACAGATTAATTTTAGAAAGTATTTCACAGCTATATCGAGTTTTCTAACCATGAAAGAATTAAGCAAGAATAGACCATGGAAATTTTCAACCAAGAACAGAGTGGTAGAAATTCGCAAGTAAGCAATCCATAGGTGCAACTTTTATAGAACGAACTAGCAACGACTTACACAGGATGTAACCATTGTCCACACCTAGTTTAGCACCGGTACAAGCACACAGATTCAGAAACTAATAGTAGTACTAACATCCTAGAAGTAAAACGCAACACCTAGGCAACATTTAACTGAACACGCTACTACACAGAACTGGATACAGCCGAGCACCCACGACCACCGAGGAGTCGTCATCTAGCTATCGTCGTCGGCAGCCACGGCCTTGCTGCCTCCGGCCTTCTTGGGGAGCAGAAGGTTGTGGATGTTGGGCATGACACCACCGCTGGCGATTGTGACCATGCCGAGCAGGCGGGAGAGCTCCTCGTCGTTGCGGACGGCGAGCTGGATGTGGCGCGGCACGATGCGGGTCTTCTTGTTGTCCCTCGCCGCGTTCCCGGCCAACTCCAGAACCTGCACAAACAAGAGAATCGCAGCGGTTACTTCCAAAATTCCACAAAGTCTCGAGTGCAATTAACAAGCAGAACCGCCTAAGCCCAGACAAATCTGAGAGCAGGCAGAGGCAAGTGTTATCCTCATCCGAAACCCTAGAAATATTCCCCAATTTGCCGAACCAACCACCGATTGACGAGACCGAAAGAGACACCAACCGCTCGAATTCACCACCCAAAGAAGCAAAATCGGGCATCGGGTAACAGAATTCCACGCACCTCAGCGGCGAGATACTCGAGCACGGCGGCGAGGTAGACGGGGGCGCCGGCACCGACCCTCTCGGCGTACTTGCCGGCCTTGAGGAACCGCGCGATCCTGCCGACGGGGAACTGGAGCCCAGCCTTGGAGCTCCTGGAGATGGCCTTCTTGGCAGCGCCCGAGCCGATCGCCTTGCCCCTTCCGGCCATGTCTACAGTGCTTGGAGGGGATCCGCGGTTGTGAAATGGAAAACGAGGCGCCGGGAGGAAGTGCGGAAGCGGTGTGGTGTGGGTATACGGCTGGTAGGCAGGAGCGGTGGGTGGGGATTGGGTTATATAGGCGAGGGGATCCAATGCGAGGAGAGTGCGCGGATCGGTGACGTGGCGGAGATTACGTGCGCCGAGCGGCGAGATCCTGTCCGTCAGATGGGAAGAGCCCTGGGGCGGTTGGTTTTTGGTTTGCCGCCTCGGATTTTCGCCGTTTCGGGGTCGGTCGTACGCCGCCGGCTTCGGGGTTTCTATTCGGCTGTTTTTTTTTCCTTTTAAGAAAGCTACGTGTTTTTTTAGAGGCCCTTGCCTGGTCTTAAGCCCTTACAAATCCAACATGTCCGTCAAAGTGACACAATGTTTAGCAAGTAACAAAGTAAAGCAAAAGAGATACATGCACGAAGGCGACTATATAGCGGCGTAACGCTAGCATAGACGATGAAGAAAACACTAAAGGCTATCGGGGTAGTAAGGGATGGTGGCTTGCCGGTAGTGTCTCCTATGTCGAACGTCGAAGCTCGGTGCACCTTGCTCGCACCATTGAGACGAGCTCCTCTACATGTCCTTTTGTCCTGTGATTTTGCCAGCAGCTTCTGTAGCTGCAAGAAAGACATCAATTTGTATAACAGATCAGTCAGATGTCTGATGATTTGTCCCTCTATCAAAGCTTTATTCCTTGTTATCCAACGTGACCATGCGGTAAAGATTGTTTGTTACTGTCCGTACGGCACTCCACACAAATCGGGCCATGATGCATCGACATAAGATGTGATCACGATCTTCACATTCCCCACACCAGATGCATTTGCCATCGCCCGGGCCTTTTCTTTTTTGCACCTGGTCACCACTCGTGATTCTATTGCGTGCCATTTGCCATAAAAAGATTTTTATTTTGGCAAGTAATCTTGCCTTTCATACCCCGGATAGGTTGCAAGGGGTTAAAGATTTGAAGATCTCCTTGTATAAAGAGCCTGTAGAAAATTGGTCGGACGGCTCCAAACGCCAAACTACCTCGTCCCTTCCCTGACTAAGCCGGTGCCCTCGAAGTTTTATACGTAGGTTTTCCCACTCTATGACTTCCGCATCCCCAAGGATCGGCGGAACTGTGGTGCCCATCAGCCACGTTGCCATACATCCGCAACCTTGGCGGCTTGGTCGGCGGCAATGGCAAACAAGGTCAGAAAAAGGGCGTGAAACCTACAATCTTCACACCAAATATCCATTCAGAAGCATGTTGCTTTGCCATTGTGCACTATAAATTTGGTCTATGAACGAAGGAGAGGCTGCACTTTCCTAACGTCCCTAAAATTATGATAGTTTAATGTTCCTCCTAAAGTCCACACCCCCATGGACTAGATACTTTCGACTAAATATATCTAACCATAATCCACCCTATTCAGTTAGGATCTTCCATGCCCACTTTGTCATGCGATACCCGTTCATTAATTTAGGTGTTAATGACCCCTAGGCCGCCCACCTCCTTTGGCTCACAATTGTTCTCCCAACTCACCATGTCGTATTTATGTTTCCTATTTTCTTTCGCCTAGAAAAAACGGGATCAACCCTTATTTAATTTCTCATGGATGCCGCCTTGAAGTAAGTAAAACCCGATAGTGAACATCAGAAAGTTCGTTAGGTAGTCATTAATGAGGACTAGCCGACCACTAGACGCTAATAATTTGCCTTGTCATGGTTCCACCCTCGCAGCTGTTTTATCCACCACGGGTCGGAAATTCCCCATAGTTAATGCTCTCAAGGATATGGGCATGCGCACGTATTTCAAAGGGATGGTGAGTCCTATCGGCGGAGTCCTGGAGTTTGGACGCACTTCCTCCAATCATGTAACGCCCCGAGACCGAAGCTTCACATGCCTTCCATGTTTTTCGAGGTTCGTCGGGTGATTTGTTTTGTCTGTTGCATTCATCTTTGCATCATGTCATCATGCCATCATGCCTTTTTTTTAAACTCAACTAAATAAAATGCATAGATCCTTGATCTATTTAAATCGAGAGAACTCACATGGTGATTTCTCTACATAACATACCCTCCCAATATTAGGGAGATATAATAAATATTCCATTCTTTTGAAATTAACCATAACACACGTGCAAAATATTTCCCATGTTTATTTCCTCTTCGAGTTTGACCTTCAAACCTTGCCCACTATTCTGTTACCATTTACCGAGGTTCCTCCAAAAATCCGAACATTTTTGGACACTTCTAAAACCAAGTCCTAGTTCAAACCCATTTGAATTAAATTCAAATGAGTTTGAATTTGCATCTTTCAATCATGGCCATTTCTGTTTTCTCGAAACAAGCACGTTTTTGTGAGTCCGGGAAATTTATCTGCGTGTCCAACTTCTTCCCCTAACCCCCTCTTTCTTTTTCTCCTCTTTATTTGTTTTCTGTTAAAGGAAATAAGGAGAGAAGAGAGAGGGAGAGCAGCCCAATCAGTCCGGCCCTTTTGCTCAACCAGACCCACCCACCAGTCTCTTAGGCCTGCCAGGGCAGCCCATTTGCCTTAAGGCCCAGCCGCCCCCCCTCTCTATTGGGCCGGCTCCAAGGCCCACTTCCCCCGTAACCCTAGCGAGCCGCTCCTTCCCTTCGTCGGCCTCCAGCGCCGCACGCTCACGCAGCCACCCTCTCCTCTCGATCTCTCTCCCTCACTCCCTCGTCCTCCTTGACATCGCCGTCCTCCCAGCACCGCGAGCCTGCTCCGCCGCCTCCGCACCTCCCATGCCTCTGCCGCGCCGGCCTGCGACCGTAGCCGCCATCCTTGTCCACGCCCAGAGGAGCACGCCCGCCGAGCTCCGTCGATCCGCCGCCGCCATGAATGGCCGTAGGAGCGCCAATGTCGCCAAGCCACGCGCCCCTGCTTTTCCTCGCCCATTCGGTGCGCCACCAAGCCGGCAGGACTCCCCTCCGTCGCCCAAAGGTCGCCCGCTCGCCCGTCGTTCCTACTTCGCTGGAGGAGAGGACCAACACCATCCCCACGATGCCCCTACGTGCCAAGTCCCTCAACCGGAGCGCCGCGCCTACGCCCCTGCTTCCTCCTCGTCACCGGCGAGTGTCGCGCCATCTTCTTCACTTCCTGCCATCGAGTGTCGCTCTGCCCTTGCTCCGTCCTCTGCTTCGCCTCTGCACCACCGCCCTTCAAGCTCGACGCCCGCCCTGGCCATCTTCTCCTGCTGCCTTGAGCAGCCCCTTCACGGCCAACTTCCATGAGACCTCCACCCCCTTGCCGCCGGTGGGTCTTGTTTCCCCCTCTTGTCGCTGCCAAGACCCGGCAACCAGGGACGTCAAGGACTCCTTCGTGGGTTCCTTTCGCCAAGTACCGACGCCCGCAGATTTTGTGACGCGCCAAGTTCCGTTTAAAGATGTTCAACTACATTCGATGTGGATTTCGATAAGTACCACGACGCCCGGAGCCCTCGGATACATCAAGTTTGACTACACTGCGAGACGAAGAACGCCAAGTACCTCTCCAAAAACGAACATGTACCACTACGCCCGGAGGCATCGGATCCGTCAAGTCCAACAAACGACTGTGCTCAACTACCCACAACCCTGAACGTCTACGAAAACGGGTACCACTACCGTCGCCGAGATCGCGAGAACCTCTACCGACGACCTCGAAACATGTACGACGACCGTTGTCGAAGACCCGTACCTCTACCATTTCCCAAACATGAACGACCATTTCCTCTTTGACTCGTGAACCACTACTTCCACTACCATCCCTGAGGACCGATAGTACCACTACTTCTACTACCGTCGCGGAACGACTACTTCCTCTACTTCCCTCGACGAACTTGAACCATCCCGTTTGCACGCTTTGAAGGTATAACACCGAGACGACCGTCCGAGAACGATTGCTTGTGTTGTATGAGATGCACCCTTTGTCTGCACCGTTTCCGTAGTGTCTCTCGCTTTCGTGCCATCGACTCGTGGGAACCCGGTAACCGGGATCACCCCACCATCTTTTGCACGCTCCCGCCACATTTCCTTTTGCACTGGTATCTCCATGAGCTACCGGAACCGATATGTTGCCGTGGCATCATTTTCGAATTTGTTGTCGTGGCACCCCTTTCGTTTCCGCCACGATGACAAATGCTTCATAATATGCCCATGTCAACATTTTCTTAAAATTGCATAAACTTGAACATGTCATCCGCATCATGATAATAACATTTGAAATGTTTAAAATTGTTGTTGCATTAAATTGCTAATGCACATGAGGATTTACCGGAATTGTTGTTTGATGTTTCCGGACTCATTTAAAATGCCTAATTGTGTAATTTACTCATGTTTCACCTCTTGCCATGTTAAGAACATTTAATATTGTTGAGTACCTAAACGGGAGAGAACTAAATAATTAAATGTGGTGTTTCTTCAATATGCAACTTGTTACATATTGAGATCCACTTAACTTGTAGTTTTGTTTGTGCAACTTGCCATGCCATGTATATTTAAATCGGACATGCATCATACTTGATTGTGCATCATGCCATGTTTATGTGATGGTTGTTTACTATGTTGTCTGCTTCTTTCCGGGTTGCTTCTCTCGTTAGCTTCGGTTTCGTTCCGGAGTTGTGAGGATCCGTTCGACTACGCCCGTTTGTCTTCTTCATGGACCCGTTCTTCTTCCTTGCGGGATTTCAGGCAATATGATCATACCCTCGAAATCACTTCTATCTTTGCTTGCTAGTTGTTCGTTCTATCGCTATGTCGCGCTATCTACCACTTGTTTATCATGCCTCCCATATTGCCATGTCAAGCCTCTGACCCACCTTTCCTAGCAAACCGTTGTTTGGCTATGTTACCGCTTTTGCTCGGCCCCTCTTATAGTGTTGCTAGTTGCAGGTGAAGCTGAAGTTTGTTCCATGTTGGAACATGGATTTTGTTGGGATATCATTATTATATCTTATTTACTTTAATGCACCTATATACTTGGTAAAGGGTGGAAGGCTCAGCCTTATGCCTGGTGTTTTGTTTCAGTCTTGCCGCCCTAGTTTCCATCATATCGGTGTTATGTTCCTTGATTTTGCGTTCCTTGCGCGGTTGGGTGTTATGGGAATCCCTTGACAGTTCGCTTTGAATAAAACTCCTCCAGCAAGGCCCAACCTTGGTTTTAACATTTTCCACCTAAGCCTTTTTCCCTTGGGTTCTGCAGACTCAAGGGTCATCTTTATTTTAAACCCCCGGGCCAGTGCTCCTCTGAGTGTTGGTCCAACCTGTCAGCCGCCGGTGGCCACCAGGGCCAACTCTGGGTTGGCCTACCGAAAGTTTGGACAATCCGGTGTGCCCTGAGAATGAGATATGTGCAGCTCCTATCGGGATTTGTCAGCACATTCGGCTGGCTTTACTGGTCTTATTTTACCATTGTCGAAATGTCTTGTAACCGGGATTCCGAGACTGATCGGGTCTTCCCGGGAGAAGGAATATCCTTGGTTGATCGTGAGAGCTTGTGATGGGCTAAGTTGGGACACCCCTACAGGGTTTTGAACTTTCGAAAGTTGTGCCTGCGGTTATGGGCAGATGGGAATTTGTTAATATCCGGTTGTAGATAACTTGACACTTGATTTAATTAAAAGGCATCAACCGTGTGTGTAGCCGTGATGGTCTCTTTTCGGCGGAGTCCGGGAAGTGAACACGGTCTTGTGTTATGTTTGAACGTAACTAGTTTTCAGGATCACTTATTGATCACTTCTAGCTTCTCGACCGTTCCGTTGCTTCTCTTCTCGCTCTTATTTGCGTATGTTAGCCACCAAATTTGCTTAGTGTTTGCTGCAACTCCACCTCATTACCTTACCCTACCCATAAGCTTAAATAGTATTGATCTCGCGGGTGTGAGATTGCTGAGTCCTCGTGACTCACAGATACTTCCAAACAGTTGCAAGTGCCGATGATACCAGTGCAGGTGATGCAACCGAGCTCAAGTGGGAGCTCGATGAAGATCTTGGTCATTGCTATGTTTCTTTTTCGGATGATCAGTAGTGGAGCCCAGTTGGGACGATCGGGGATCTAGCAATTGGGGTTGTCTTCTTTTATTTTGGTTCCGTAGTCGGACCTTGATTGTATTCTGGATGATGTATGTTTAACTTGTTATTTGTGTGAAGTGGCGATTGTAAGCCAACTCTTTATCCCTTTCCTATTCAGTACATGGGATTGTGTGAAGATTACCCCTCTTGCGACAAACCTACCATGCGGCTATGCCTCTAAGTCGTGCCCTGACACGTGGGAGATATAGCCGCATTGTGGGTGTTACAAGTCGGAACATCACCGGTGCCCGCATGGAGGAACCACTCGGCAAACCCCCTTGCACCCCTCCAGCGTGAGAATGCCCACACGCGAAGCGTCCTCTCCACGACGACGCCGGTCGGATACCGTCTCCCCGGCATAGTCGGTGGGAGCTGGAAGGTGGGGCCGTTGTACTGCATCCTCGCCTCGCTTTGAGAGTGCTCTGGATTTGGGTGAAGAAGAGAAGGGGGCGGCGCAAATGGATGTGTGGAGAATAGGTGGAGAGGTGGTGGTTTAAATAGGGAAAGGGGAAGGGAAGGGGAGTGGCACCGACCGCGCTTTGGATTTGCTACGTTCAAACGAGCCGCGTCGATTGATATGCCACTTTAATTGGCAACAGGTTTTAATTGCCACGTTGAATAGATGCGAGTGGATCGAAAAGTGTGGAACAATGCTCTACATCGAGGAGACACGCGTGGGAGACGATACGAACCAGCGGCGGCAACCGTCCCTGCATCCGTGGCGCCTCGCGTGAAAATGAGGTCGGTCAGCGTCCGTTGCGGCTCGCCTGGAAAAGAGGCCGGTCAGCGCATCATGGCGGCGGGCGGCGGCGCATGCAGGTAGGCTAGCTACGTGCATGCATAGCAGGCTAGCTGGACATGTCGTGCATGCATAACAGGCTTCTGTCGTTGCAGGGCGCACGCGGCCCAAGTCTAACCACGACCCAACGGGCTAACCGCGGCACCATCCGCCGCGACCCACTCATCAGGTCCAACGGGCGACACAGTCAGCATGGACTCGTCAGAGTTAACGGTCAAAGCACTGACCCGACGGCATCCATCGTTTGTGACCAGTTCTGAGGGTTTCGGGCAAGGGAGTGGGGAAAAGTGAGCAAAAGTTAAGAGCGTGGGGATGAATGAGTATGGCTAAGGAACCAGGGGCACAGATGTAAAAACCCCTAAAAACAATCCTCATTACTTGGCCTTTCACAGTCTGGGGGCTCCATATGGTCGGACCCCTTGAAGGGGGAAGCCACAAGAAAAAATATTTACTCGTTATGGTGGATAAATTTGAAGGAAATTTGCCCTAGGGGCAATATTAAAGTTGTTATTTATATTTCCGTATGTCATGATAAATGTTTATTATTCATGCTAGAATTGTATTAACCAGAAACTTGGTACATGTGTGAATACATAGACAAACAGAGTGTCCCTAGTATGCCTCTACTTGACTAGCTCATTAATCAAAGATGGTTAAGTTTCCTGATCATAGACATGTGTTTTCATTTGATGAACAGGATCACATCATTAGAGAACGATGTGATGGACAAGACCTGTCGTGGAAGTGTCACGGCAGATGTCCTCATGGAAGGACTTAGTTGTGGAGCCATTGCGACGAGGTTAGCTTAAGGGGGTTAAACAGGACAAAGGACACGGAGAGTTTATACTGGTTCGGCCCCTTGCGGTGAAGGTAAAGGCCTACTCCAGTTGAGGTGGTATTGCTAGGGTTTCGATTACCAGGGAGCAAATACACTTTGCCTGGCTCTCGATTTGATGTTTCTTGCCCTCATCCGCTGCCGGGTCGTCCCCTTATATATACGGGTTGACGCCCTGCGGCCTACAGAGTGTCGGCCGGCTCATATAACGTGTTCGGCTTGGTGACGTATCTTACATGCCTTATATTACAAGTCTACTTGTATTGGTGAAAGTGCAACTATCCCTAGGTGGTTTTGGTAATTCATAACAACATATAGCTCATTGAGCTAATGCTATTCCAAGATGATTATTTCAGGAAAGCTCAATGATTGGCATGGCATGGATATGAAAGTGGAACCCTCAAAATGCTAAGGACAAAGGATTGGCTCAAGCTCAAAAGCTCAAGACTCTTCATTTTATATTTTAGTGATCCAAGATCACATTGAGTCTTTAGGAAAAGCCAATACTATCAAGGAGGGATGAGGTGTTGCTTAATGAGCCTCTTGCTTCATGTGCTTAGTGATATGCTCCAAAACCCTCAACTACTTTCCCCATATCCACATATGACCTAAACCCTAAGCCAAACTCGGTCCTACCGATTCTTCCTATCCGGCGCCACCGAGTTTCACTTGTCATAAGCCACTGCCAAACCCTAGCAATTCGGTTCTACCGATAGGGATCTCGGTCTCACCAAGATGGGATTGCAAACTCTCTGTTTCCCTTTCGTAACTTTTCGGTCTCACCGAAAGAGCGGATCGGTCCCACCGAGATTGCAATGTAAATTCAGTGTTTCCTTTTTGTAACTTTTCGGTCTCACCGAAAGAGCAAATCGGTCCCACCGAGTTTGCCTGACAAACTCTCTGGTTAGCTAATTACCAAATTCGGTCTCACCGAGTTTGTGTAATCGGTCTCACCGAGATTACGTTTTGCCCAAACCCTAACCATATCGGTCCTACCGAGTTGCATGTCAGTCCCACCGAAAATCTCTGTTTCCTTTTTGTAACATTTCGGTCCCACCGAGTTTACCTGACCAACTCTCTGGTTAGCTTATTACCAAAATCGGTCTCACCGAGTTTTTGTAATCGGTCTCACCAAGATTACGTTATGCCCTAACCATGACCATATCGGTCCTACCGAGTTGCATGTCGGTCCCACCGAAAATCCTAACAGTCACTAGATTTGCTGAATCGGTCCGACCGAGTTTATCAATTCGGTACCACCGAGATTGGCAAGTTGTGTGTAACGGTTAGATTTTGTGTGGAGGCTATATATACCCTCCACCTCCTCTTCATTCGTGGATAGAGCCATCATAACGAACCTACACTTCCAACTTACATTTTTCTGAGAGGGAACCACCTACACTTGTGTTGAGGCCAAGATATTCCATTCTTACCATATGAATCTTGATCTCTAGCCTTCCTCAAGTTGCTTTCCACTCAAATCTTCTTTCCACCAAATCCATATCCTGTGTGAGAGAGAGTTGAGTGTTGGGGAGACTATCATTTGAAGCACAAGAGCAAGGAGTTCATCATCAACACACCATTTGTTACTTCTTGGAGAGTGGTGTCTCCTAGATTGGCTAGGTGTCACTTGGGAGCCTCCGACAAGATTGTGGAGTTGAACCAAGGAGTTTGTAAGGGCAAGGAGATCGCCTACTTCGTGAAGATCTACCGCTAGTGAGGCAAGTCCTTCGTGGGCGATGGCCATGATGGGATAGACAAGGTTGCTTCTTCGTGGACCCTTTGTGGGTGGTTGCTTCTTCGTGGACCCATTGTGGGTGGTTGCTTCTTCGTGGACCCTTCGTGGGTGGAGCCCTTCGTGGACTCGCGCAACCATTACCCTTTGTGGGTGGAGCCCTCCGTGGACTCGCGCAACCGTTACCCTTTGTGGGTGGAGCCCTCCGTGGACTCGCGCAACCGTTACCCTTTGTGGGTTGAAGTCTCCATCAACGTGGATGTAGGATAGCACCACCTATCCGAACCACGGGAAAAACATCCGTGTCTCCAATTGCGTTTGAATTCTCCAAACCCTTCCCTTTACATTCTTGCAAGTTGCATGCTTTACTTTCCGCTGCCAATATACTCTTTGCATGCTTGCTTGAATTGTGTGATGATTGCTTGACTTGTCCTACAATAGCTAAAATCTGCCAAGAACTAAAATTGGGAAAAGGTTAAGTTTTTATCTGGTCAAGTAGTCTAATCACCCCCCCTCTAGACATACTTTCGATCCTACAATTGGCGGTTTACACTTACGGGCCTTAAGCCGTCTCCGGGCTTGGGCCTCTTACCGGCCTATCTATGAACCGCCATCTGGTATTCTCTTGGGCTTCATGGATGAACCGCCATTGTGGTTGACCCGGCCCATCCTGGGCGGGTCATACCTGATAGCCATATCCCCAACATTAGGCCCCGGATTGATTTGAACTTGTTCATGTCAATCTTCAACACTTAGAAAAAAATCCTTCTTCCTCTGCTCTGAAACATTATAACCCGCCATGACGTCATCTCCAAAATTTTTGGAAACCCGCACGACGTCATCTTTAACGAATCTTTTATCTTTAATGACCTTCCGAAAATCGAGGCGTTCAATTAGTTGGATAATCATCATTTGGCCTCCTCGTTTTTCGCGCTTGTCTGTTACTATTTTCCTTATAAATAGGGTCAAACCACCCCTTTCTCATTATCCTCTCCTCTCCTTCCCGTCTTCTTCTTCCTTGTGACGCACCAGCCCGCACGAGCTCCGCCATCGTCGACCTCCGTCCTCTTCGTCAACTCCGGCCGTTGCATCACCCTGAACGGTCCAGAAACGCCGCGGCGCTCCTCTGCTGTCAGCTAGCATCAGTAAGTCTTCCCTTTTCCTTTTCATGGATCTGTTCTTTAGGGTTTTGGTGTTCGTTGGTGTTCATCTTTGTTCCTCCTTCTCCTTGCTAGATCATGTAGTTTTGATCTGAAGATAATGTAGGTCCTATGCAACAGCAGTTTTAGCACCCACTTTTGATATTAAAACATATCCTCATCATGACAGATCTCCTCTGGAGCACCTCCACTTTTCCGCTGCCGCCTCTGTAGGTTTAGATTTTATCTCCTTTTTTCTGAACAGTTGTAGATCCAAATTTGTAGCTTTAACCTTTGGAACATGTTTGTCCCAACACTTAGCAAATGTTTGCTTTTGTTAGATCTTGAATATCTTAGTCATGGCGGCTTACTTTACCGGCTTATCATTACTTCATATATCATTAGCCCTCGCTTAAGCCGCCATTCTGAATGTACACTACAACTGTTAACTTGTGATTTCACCAACTGACTTGAACCGGCAAATTATTGCCTTCTTTAGGTTGTCCTTCTTTCACAATGCCACCAAAGACAGTTACCACATGTAACCGGGTTCCTTCCATCGTTACTGAGGGTACCTTGAAACATTTAATCAAGGTTGGATATCTACCAAAGAAGAGTGTCATGCATTACCACGCTCCTGACCCGGGCGAAAAGAGACCTCTGCCAAAAGATGGTGAAGTCATTGTATTCACTAATCATATGAACCGGGGCTTCTCACCGCCCGGCTCTGAGTTCTTTCGAGATGTTCTGCACTTCTTCAAACTCCATCCGCAAGACATTGGACCCAACTCCGTGTCAAATATCTGTAACTTCCAAGTTTTCTATGAAGTATACCTTCAAGAAGAGCCTAGTGTCGAGCTTTTCAGGGAATACTTCTATCTGAACCGGTAAAATGAGTTCACAAACGGGCCCAGCTTGGAACTTGGTGGAATTTCAATTCAACGCAGAAGAGATGCCATCTTCCCTCAAGCAGCTCTACCGAGTCACCCCAAGGACGGGAATAAGACATGGTTCTATTGTAAAGATATCTCGCCGTTTGATGAAAATCCATTGCCGGGTTATCGTGCTGATCGTCTTGACTCAAATTATCAACTCCCTGAGAAACTTACCGCCGCCGAACGTAAGAAACTCGCCCCTACTATCAGAAAAGTCCAAGCCTTGCTAGGAAATGGTTTAACCGGAGTTGATTTGATTCGATGTGGGGTCTCATGGCAGATCATACCTTAAGTCGCCGACCTGGCTTGATGTGTAATTACACTGGAGGAACAGACAATCCATTACGCCATAGCTCTCTGCGTCTGACTGAAGAGGGCATTGTTGAAATGGCAACAACCCTTGTAAATGGTAAATTCGAAGACTGCTGCAAAGTGGGTTTGAACCCTTTCTGCAAGCTTAACCCGCCGCCAGATGTAAGTCTCTTGATTTCCCTTACCTTACTTCATCATCCAAATATTATGTGAGCTCAAGTATGTTACTCTTCCGCGGGCTAAATCTGACTTCTGGAAGGCAAAATATGATCACGAAGCTGCCAAAAAGGCTAGGGCTGCCGCAAAAGCCGCCAAAAAGACCAGCAAGAAACCTAGGAAGAAGTCAAGCGCCTCTGATCTTCTTAAGCTGGACGATACCTCTGAGTCGGAGGTAGCCCTTGACTCTCTTGGCTTGTTTTTCAACCACCTTATTGACACTGACTATTGCCAGGATGACAAGGGGGCCAGCCAGGCAGTTGAAGAAGAGGTAACTATTATTTCCCCCGACTCAGAACCTTTGCCAAGGCAGAAACTTCGGCGAGTAACCCGGAAAGTAAGGTTTTCACACCCCTTGGCTTATTTAGATCCTCACTTTCTTTTGAAACGATAGCAACACGAGAGCCGCCGCCAGACCCGGACCAGTGGAGGCGAAGATTTATCCTCCGGTTTACCAAACACTCCTCGAAAATGCCAAAATGAGGTTCTTTTTAGCCTTAACTCTTTTATTTACTCGTGGGTTTCTTTCGTTAGCCACTCGATTCCTTCGATTCAATCTTGCAGGAGATTTTCCGTTCTTCCTCTGGCGATTCATCTCAGACTCAGTTGCCGGCTTTCAAGACTGCCCCTGGGTAATAATAATTACCTTTCTGTACCTTTATATCCTCACCATTATGCTGACTTGTCCGAATTCTTTTAGCGGTCAAGAAAAACCCAACAAGAAGGTGAAGGTGACAAAACGGGCCGAAGACCCTAAAGCTTCTGCACCAGAAGCCTCTGAACAACCAGAAGATCCTGCTTCCAACACTCAACCTGAGATGCCTGCGTTGTCTGTTGATGAAACCAACATTGACCCGTCAACTACTGAACCTTCAAGCTCACTTAACCCGCCAGAGACTCATGCTGATGACATTCTGATCACTGGCACTGGCTTTACTGAACCGGGGAATCCAACTGTATTAGCCAGACATTCTGCCAAACAAGAAGTCATGGACAGACGGAAAGTGAGGTTTGATGTCTCCCACTATGCTCAATTGAGTAATAGTGAAGTATTGTCTGGTTATCTCAATCAATTACACTCCAGCCGTGACTTGGAAATTGAGATGGTTAAACAAATGCACCATAAGTATGAGGTATGTCATCCGGCTTACATAAGTTATATATCCTGCCAGCCCCCAAGTCTTCTGATTATGATAAGATTGAATAATCTGTAGACTTAGAAAACTTATAAACTTCTGTCCTAGATTCCCTCCAAGTCCGGTTTTAAACTAAACCGGATGTTGAGACAACATTATTTTGCATCCGTAGTTCCCAAGGACCGGTTTAATCATCATGAATGAGCCGATTCTATTTATCCTTGTGTAAGAAAATAAAGCTTAATCTGTATAGCCCCCATGAGTCAGCTGAGACTGTTTATAGTATATCCGGCTCATCATTAGTAAGATACAAGCAATATACATTAGCCCCCAAGTGCCAAGTAGTGTTGCTTGCAAAGTACTTGGGACTTTATTTTATAAGAGCCGTTCCCTTGAAAAATTGCTTTGACAGACATTAGCCCCCAAGTGCCAAGTGTTGTTGCTTGCAAAGGACTTGGGACTTTATATTGTTGTAATCCGCCATGAAATATATATTTGATAAATCTATGTTGCATGCAGGCTGCAACTGCTGAATTGGAATCTCAATTGAATGATGCCAAGACCCGGCTGGCGGCTCAAGAAAATGAGACCTGGAAAGCTGAGTCGAAATTCCAGTTTAGTGTGACTGAATCAGAAAAGCTGAAGACCAGCTTTAAGGCGGAGAAAAAGACTTGGATTGAAGAAAAGACTGCTTTAAGCAATGGGCCGAGAAAGCAGAAGCAACTCTTCAGGAGGTGACCACTGAGCTCTCCGGCTTAAAACACCGTGTATCTCAGATGGTTTCTGCGATCTTCGGTGAGTTGCCTTGTTATTCATCCAAAGTGAGTATTTATCGCCATAATGTAAGCTGCCATTTAACCAATCTGTAACTTACTCAGGTCCCAGGAGCAGCAACCTTAGCCAAGACACACTTGTGAAGCTGAAGGCGGTTTATACTCTTGTGGAGCAATTATATACTGGAGCTCAACGTACATTGGCTACCATCTCCCCGGCTAATCAAGGACCCAATCTGTTAAGTGATATGCTGAAGAAATTATCCATCCTGCCCACCAGAATCCAAGAGATAAAACGGTCTTGTGCAAGAGTCGGCGCTGTGACGGCCTTGAGTCATGCTAAAGCATGGGTACCGGAATTAGACCCGGCAGATGTGGCCAGTGGGTATCCTAGCTTAAAGGAAGATGGAACTTCTTTTGATCAGCAAGACTTTGCCTCCTGTGTCAAAGAGATTCGTCCTCATGCAGCAGTCATCGCTGAAGAGACTAGTCTTTCCAAATATCAGCCGGCTTACGATGCGGATAATCAAAAGATGCATACGCCTACGTACAAAGTGATGGACTTAATTCCGCCGATTCGTAAGCACACTTTTGCCCCCTGATATTGATCCGTCCAATCTGATTGACGACGAAGCTGAATTCTGGTCCAAACCACACTTCCATACGGTGGAGGAGGAAGAAGAACCGGCAAGGGATGAACCAGAGGCCTCCCGTGAGCACGATCAAGAAGAATGAACCGCCAGGCAGTTTAAATACTTAAGCTTTGACAAAACACTTGACCTCATGTTGGCTCATGGAGCTATGTAATAGGGTAGTTAAAACTTGAATGGGCCGTGCCATCGTGCACGTTTTCTGTTTTCTATAACACTGATGATCCACCGGTTTAAAGAACCACTATTTGTATGATAGTCTTTGACTTATGCAGATTTGAATTATTATGATCCTGCACACAAAGAAAACACAAGGGCCCTGGCAGTTTTCAGCCAGGCGGGTCATGATACCCAATGAAAGCCGCTGGGGATGAATAGTCCATAACCAGGACCGCTCTGATAATTGCTAAGAAAACAACATGCCTGTGATATATACTTAAACTGCCGGCTTATCAGCTTCGTGCAATTTAGAGGTGTTAGAACTATAACTTCAACCATGGTATTGATTACACTTTGGCGATTTAGAGTCTGTCCTCCAGACGGGTTGTATAAACACAAAGCGTGCTTCCAACGTGAGCCGTAAACAGGGTAGCTAGGCCTGACTTATAAAAAGCCGGAAAGCAACGAAAAAACTCAAATGCGAATAAGAAATCAAACGAAATTCAAGTCTTTTGTAGACTGTCAAATTAAAGTGTCTTCTTCAATGAAACTAGCCAGAGCCATTGGATTGTTCGTGCTACCGTGATCCCAACTCACAGTGTGCCCAATCGACATTTGAACCCTAGATAAGTCTGGTCTTGCTCAAAGACTTATGAGGAGTACGCGGGGCCAGAGTAACAGTATCATGGGTCGATTTATCCAAGTTTCAAGGAAGGTGGCTTATGAAGCCTGGATCCATCTGACTTTGTAAACCGTACTCTTGCATGACTAGCCACCGTTTGAACCTTAATCGAGCTCAGATCTTGGTCGAATACGCCGTAAAGACTGATCGTTAAGAGTTCGGCGGGTGTTACAGGTAGGACGACCCGGTCAGAGTTTGTTCTCTTCGGTCGAATACGCCTATGTCTGAACAAACCTGGTCAAGGGGGTAGTAATGCTATGTTCTCTCTGGTCGAATACGCCTATGCTTGAACAGGAAGCCCCCAAGTGACATACTTACAAGCGTGGTGTTGAGCCGATCAAAAGGGTACCGACATCTATGTTCTCTTTGGTGAATACACCTATGTTTGAACAGGAAGCCCCCAAGCGATCATATAAACTTTTGGCCTTGCGTCGATCAAGAGGGTACCGACAGCTATGCTCGATGAGCAGGAACCCCCAAGTGATCATATGAACTTTGGCATTGCGCCTATCAAGAGGGTACTGACAGCTATGCTCGATGAGCAGGAAGCCCCCAAGTGATCATATGAACTTTGGCATTGCGCCTATCAAGAGGGTACTGACAGCTATGCTCGATGAGCAGGAAGCCCCCAAGTGATCATATGAACTTTGGCATTGCGCCGATCAAGAGGGTATTGACAGCTATGCTCCATGAGCAGGAAGCCCCCAAATGATCATCAGGGACCTATGTTTGAGCTGTGCCGTGCATCCAACTCTATTTGATCCTCGAAATTGTGGGCGTCAAGCCTCTTAAATGATGATAAAGGCTCAGCTTTGAAAAAGTGAAATGACAGAGGCCCTGAATTTGGCAGGGATGCCGGTTTTATTATACTGCTTATAATATATACATCAGATAACTATGTACACCATGGGAGCCGGAGGCTCAAGTATAGTAGGGCTGAAGATGAGCAATGTTCCACAGCCGACAGGTCTCCTCCTCCGATGTGCGTGAGTCCTTGTTGTCTCGAACATCGATAAGGCAGTATGACCCGTTACGTAAGTTCTTGCTGACCATGAAAGGTCCTTCCCAAGGTGGTGATAACTTGTGCATATCTGCCTATTCTTGGATGAGCCGGAGCACTAAGTCGCCTTCTTGAAAGTTCTGGTTTTAAGCCGGTGGCTGTGATAATGCCGTAGGTCTTGCTGGTAAATCGCCGACCGAGCTGCCGCGAGGTCACGCTCCTCATCCAATAAGTCAAGTGCATCTTGACGCACCTTTTCATTGTCAGCCTCAACATAAGCCGCCACCCGGGGTGAATCGTGACGGATGTCACTAGGGAGAACCGCCTCTGCCCCATAAACCATGAAGAAAGGTGTGTAACCCGTAGATCTGTTGGGGGTCGTGTTGATGCTCCATAACACTGAGGGTAACTCCTCCACCCAACAACCCGGCGTTCTCTGTAAAGGAACCATAAACCGGGGCTTGATACCTCGCAGAATCTCCTGATTTGCTCGTTCTGCCTGTCCATTGGATTGAGGGTGAGCTACAGAGGAAACATCAAGCCGTATATGCTCCCGTTGACAAAATTCTTCCATAGCACCTTTAGAAAGATCAGTGCCATTATCTGTTATGATGTTGTGCGGAAAGCCAAAATGGTAGATCACCTTCTTCATGAAATTGAACCGCCGTTGCCGCATCACATTTACTAACCGGCTTTGCTTCAACCTACTCAGTAAACTTATCAACCGCCACCAAGAGGTGGGTCTTCTTATCCTTGGACCTTTTGAAAGCCCAACCATATCAAGCCCCCAAGTTGCAAACGGCCAAGTAATTGGAATCATCCTCAACTCTTGAGACGGCACATGAGCTCATCATGCAAATTTCTGACAGCCGTCACATCTACTTACCAAATCCTCAGCATCAGCATGAGCCGTTAACCAATAAAACCCATGACGGAAAGCCTTGGCTACAAGAGATTTAGAGTCGGCATGATGACCACAATCTCCTTCATGGATTTCTTGTAGAATATCACAACCTTCTTCAGGAGAGACACAATGTTGAAACGCCCCTATAACACTGCGATGGTGCAACTCCCCATTGACAATTATCATTGACTTAGACCGTCGGGTTATCTGTCTGGCCAAGACCTCATCCTCTGGCAACTCACCCAGGGTCATGTAAGCCAAATATGGAACCGTCCAATCAGGAATAGCATGGAGAGCCGCCACCAATTGTGCTTCCGGGTCAGGAACAACAAGGTCCTCCTCTGTAGGCACTTTCACAGACGGGTTAAGCAGAATATCCAAAAACGTGTCGGGCGGCACCGGCTTACGCTGAGATCCTAGCCGGCTTAAGGTATCTGCCGCCTTGTTCTTCTGGCGATCAATATGTTCAACTTGGTAACCCTTGAAATGACCTGCAATGGCATCAAGCTCCCTGCGATAAGCTGCCATAAGAGGATCCTTGGAATCCCAAGTGCCAGAAACTTGCTGAGCCACCAGATCTGAATCGCCAAGGCACCTCACCCGGCTTAAGCTCATCTCCTTAGCCATCCGAAGACCATGGAGTAAGGCCTCATACTCTGTGGCATTGTTAATACAGGGGAACATTAGCTGGAGAACGTAAGAAAACTTGTCACCTCATGGGGAAGTCAAAACAACTCCAGCCCCCGAGCCCTCCAGCTGTCTAGATCCATCAAAGTGAAGAGTCCAATATGTGTTATCTGGCTTTTCCTTGGGCGCCTACAACTCTATCCAATCATTGATGAAATCCACCAGTGCTTGGGACTTGATGGTCGTGTGTGGCACATACTTTAAACCATGAGGACTGAGCTCAATGACCCATTTAGCAACCCGTCCTGTGGCTTCTCTGTTTTGAATGATATCTCCTAAAGGAGAAGAACTTACCACAGTGATAGGATGACCTTGAAAATATTGCTTAAGCTTCCGGCTTGCCATAAAAACCCCATATACAAGCTTCTGCCAGTGTGGATATCTCTGTTTGGACTCGATAAGCACCTCACTGATATAATAAACCGGTTGTTGAACCGGATATTCTTTGCCTGCCTCCTTCCTTTCCACCACAATAGCTACACTGACGGCCCGGCTATTAGCAGCCACATATAACAACAAAGGCTCCTTATCAATAGGGGCAGCAAGCACAGGTGGCTCAGCCAGCTGTTTCTTCAGATCCTCAAACGCTTGATTAGCAGCATCACTCCAAACAAAGTGATTTGCCTTCTTCTTCATCTGATAAAGAGGAATAGCCTTCTCCCCCAGCCGGCTTATGAACCGGCTCAGAGCCGCAATACGACCCGCCAGACGCTGAACATCATTAACACACGCCGACTTAGCCAATGAAGTAATGGCTTTGATCTTCTCTGGGTTAGCTTCAATGCCTCTATTAGAAACCAAAAATCCCAAGAGCTTTCCTGCTGGCACACCAAAGACACATTTGGCCGGGTTAAGCATCATCTTGTAGACCCGGAGATTGTTAAATGTCTCTTTCAAATCCTTGATCAAGGTCTCTTTCTCTCTTGACTTCACCACAATGTCATCTACATAAGCATGGACATTGCGCCCGATCTGATTGTGAAGACAATTCCGTACACACCGCTGATAAGTCGCCTGGGCGCTCTTGAGCCCAAAAGGCATAAACACATAGTAGAAGGCTCCAAATGGAGTAATGAAAGATGTCTTCTCCTGGTCCTTAACTGCCATCTTGATCTGATGATAACCAGAATAAGCATCCAAAAAGCTCAAACGCTCACAACCCGCCGTAGCATCAATGATTTGATCAATACGAGGGAGAGCAAACAGATCAGCCGGACACGCTTTGTTTAAGTCCGTGTAATCCACACACATTCGCCAAGTGCCGTTCTTTTTGAGTACCAACACTGGATTAGCCAACCACTCAGGATGAAAAACTTGAATGATAAACCCGGCCGCCAAAAGCCGGGCCACTTCCTCACCAATGGCCTTGCGCCTCTCCTTGTTAAACTGGCGAAGAAATTGCTTGACCAGTTTAAACTTTGGATCAATATTAAGAGTGTGCTCAGCGAGTTCCCTCGGTACACCCGGCATGTCTGATGGCTTCCATGCAAAGATGTCCCGGTTCTCATGGATGAACTCGATGAGCGCGCTTTCCTATTTCGGATCCAGATTAGCGCTGATGCTGAACTGCTTAGATGAGTCGCCAGGGACGAAGTCAACCATCTTAGTATCGTCCGTTGATTTAAATTTTAATGAAGGATCATGCTCAGTGGTTGGTTTATTCAAGGACGTCATGTCCGCCGGGTCAACATTGTCTTTGTAAAATTTCAGCTCCTCCGTTGCACAAACCGATTCAGCATAAGCCACATCTCCTTCCTGACATTCCAAGGCCACCTTGCGACTCCCGTGCACTATGATGGTGCCCTTATAACCCGGCATTTTAAGCTGCAAGTAGACATAACAGGGCCTTGCCATGAACTTAGCATAAGCCAGCCGTCCGAACAGAGCATGATAAGGGCTTTTGATTTTGACCACTTCGTAGTTTAATGTCTCAGACTTGAAATCACGCTCATCTCCAAAGGCAACTTCTAACAATATCTTCCCCAATGGGTAGGCTGATTTACCCGGCACGACACCATGGAAGACAGTGTTGGACGGTTTAAGATTCTTATCTGCGAGTCCCATGCGATGGAAGGTCTCATAATAAAGAATGTTAATGCTGCTACCACGATCCATGAGCACCTTAGTAAACTTATAACCTCCAACTTGAGGCGCCACTACCAAAGTCAGATGACCTGGATTATCGACCCGGGGTGGATGATCCTCTCGACTCCATACAATAGGTTGCTCTGACCATCGTAGATAACATGGGACTGCCGGCTCAACAACGTTCACATCCCTTTTGTGAAGCTTCTGATCCACATTATCTACGATGGTCAGAGCCGCCGAGCCAACGTTGCATGAATGAATCGACAGTTTTTCTCCAACATCAGAACCGCCGAGCCAATGTTGATATTATCTGAAGAATGTATGATATTTGAGGCCCGGTGCACCCAGCTGGTTGTTGACTCGCCTTCAGCCTGAACGCAAGAAACCAAATCCACAATCGACATAGGCTGCTTGCACGTGTCTTTGAAATTCTGTATAAACCGGGCCTTCAACTCTGCCCATGACCCGATGGAATTAGCCGGCATTCCCTTCAACCAGGTACGAGCCGTCCCTTCTAACATCATGGTGAAGTACTTGGCGTAAGCAGCTTCACTAACATCCAGCATCTCCATGGCCATCTCATAACTCTCCACCCATGACTCAGGGGGTTGATCGGCTGTGTAATTAGGCACCTTACGAGGGCCTTTGAAGTCCTTGGGCAGACGCTCGTTTTGTATAGCTGCCGTTAGACACGGCATATTGAAAGCCTTGGAAGTCACACCTGCCTGAATTGAAGCTATCGGGTAAGCCGGCGCGTGCTGATGCGCCGCCCGTTGAGCCGCCAGCTCAGCCTCCCGACGTGCTTTGGCTTGGTCCACCAAATCCTGTGCATTGGCTCCATTGCATGCCGGGTCATGTCCATGAGGTTGGTTACGGCGCCGTTCAATACTTGAGATCGCTGGCGAGTCAATGTGCCTGCTGTAGCTCCGGCTTGGACGAGGGGTCTCATGAATCCGATCACGGCTATAAGAGTAAGCATGCTGCTGCACCAGAGTTGTTTGAAGGAGCTCCCTGGCCCTTCGGGTTTGAACCGCTGCTGGAGTTTCACCCTCGTCGGGTAAAGCCGCCAATCATGTAGCTGCAGCAATCATGTTGTCCAGAGGGGTGGAGTAATGACTCGACGGTGTCATCATATGCTGGGGCGGAGTGTTGTTAATACGTGGCTGGTCGGGCGGTTCAACTATTCGGTTCACCACCAGCGGGTTACCGGCCCCAGCTCCAGGGGTGTTGAAGAGGTCTCTTGACTCATAAACCAAGGGCAAACGACTCCGTTGCTTCCTCCTCAAGACTTCATGTGAGGCGTTCTGATCTACCCTAAGCCGATATGAATCTACTTGAATCCGCTGTGCTTGGGCGTCCAAAACTGCTTGTTTTGCAGCCATCCTAGCGTTCTCTGCCACTAAGTCTGCCTTAGTTTGCGCTATTCCATCACGTAATTTAGCCACCTCTACCTTCTGTTGCTCCTGGTTTTCTGGGGTTACCTCAACCTCCATCAGAGTCGCCAGAGCATCCAGTAGATCTGTTAAGACTTGAGCCGACGAGCGAGCTGAACCGCCAGTCCCAGCTGCCGTGACCGCAGCTGCACCATAAGTTATAGCCGCGGCGACTGTCGAGCCAAGAACCGGCTGTGTGCCAGCCATGAAGATCGCCACCCTGTTTGGCGACTCACGGGGGTCCGGAATACTGTCGCTGTCGGAACAGCCCCCAAGCCTTCCATCTTGTAACTGATACATTGAATTGGTCTCACCCGTGGATTCATCATCAGAGCAGATCTCCGTCTCACCGCTAGATACAGAGCCTTCCAACTCAGCCCCATGGGTGAACCCCACGAAGACATGCCTTACGGCTGGCTGAGCCGGGGCGGGTTGTGCACGCTGAGCCGTCTCGATGATGTCGGTGCAGAAGTCTGAATCAGGGCCCGGCTCGCCAATCTTGCCGATGAAGACATGGATTCCGCCGAAGGGGACCCGGTACCCGTACTCAATTGAGCCGGCCTCGGGGCCCCAACATGCATCGTCAATGTAGAGCTTGCCGCGACGACTCTTGGTCATTCGGCCCATAGCGTATCCCTTGAGCCCTTCGAAGCTGCCCTTTAAGAACTCGAAACCACCGTGCGCTGGCCCCACGGTGGGCGCCAACTGTCGTGGAAGTGTCACGGCAGATGTCCTCATGGAAGGACTTAGTTGTGGAGCCATTGCGATGAGGTTAGCTTAAAGGGGTTAAACGGGACAAAGGACACGGAGAGTTTATACTGGTTCGGCCCCTTGCGGTGAAGGTAAAGGCTTACTCCAGTTGAGGTGGTATTGCTAGGGTTTCGATTACCAGGGAGCAAGCACGCTTTTCCTGGCTCTCGATTTGATGTTTCTTGCCCTCAACCGCTGCCGAGTCGTCCCCTTATATATACGGGTTGACGCCCTGCAGCCTACAGAGTCCCGACCGGCTCATACAACATGCCCGGCTTGGTGATGTATCTTACATGCCTTATATTACAAGTCTACTTGTATTGGTGGTTTACAATTACAGGCCTTAAGCCGTCTCCGGGCTTGGGCCTCTTACCGACCTATCTATGAACCGCCATCTGTTATTCTCTTGGGCTTCATGGATGAACCGCCATTGTGGTTGACCCGACCCCTCTTGGGCGGGTCATACCTGATAGCCATATCCCCAACAAGACCCATCCGTTAGCTTAGCATAATGATCGTTTAGTTTTATTGCTATTGCTTTCTTCATGACTTATACATGTTCCTCTGACTATGAGATTATGCAACTCCCGGATACCGGAGGAACACCTTGTGTGCTATCAAATGTCACAACATAACTGGGTGATTATAAAGATGTTCTACATGTGTCTCCGATGGTGTTTATTGAGTTGGCATAGATCGAGATTAGGATTTGTCTCTTCGTGTATCGGAGAGGTATCTCTGGGCCCTCTCGGTAATGCACATCACTATGAGCCTTGCAAGCAATGTGACTAATGAGTTAGTTACGGGATGATGCATTAGGGAACGAGTAAAGAGACTTTCCGGTGACGAGATTGAACTAGGTATGATGATACCAATGATCGAATCTCGGGCAAGTAACATACCGATGACAAAGGGAACAATGTATGTTGTTATGCGGTTTGACCGATAAAGATCTTCGTAGAATATGTAGGAGCTAATATGAGCATCCAGGTTCCGCTATTGGTTATTGACCGGAGATGTGTCTCGGTCATGTCTACATAGTTCTCGAACCCGTAGGGTCCGCACGCTTAACGTTCGATGAGGATTTGTATTATGTGTTATGTGATTTGATGACCGAAGTTTGTTCGAAGTTCCGAATGAGATCACAGACATGACGAGGAGTCTCAAAATGGTCGAGAGGTAAAGATCAATATATTGGAAGGTTATATTCGGACACCGGAATGGTTCCGAAGTGTTTTGGGTATTTTTCGGAGTACCGGGAGGTTACCGGAACCCCCTGGGGAAGTAATGGGCCTTAATGGACTTTAGTGGAAAGGATAGAAGGGCCTCAAGGGTGGCCGCACCCCCCCCCCAAGGGCTAGTCCGAATTGGACTAGGAGGGGGCGGCGCCCCCCTCTCCTTCCTTCTCCCCTCTTCCTCCTTCCCTCCTTCTCCTAGTTGGAATAGGAAAGGGGGGATCCTACTTGGACCGGGAGTCCAAGTAGGACTCACCCCTTGGCGCGCCCCCTCTAGGGTCGGCCTCCTCTTCCCCCCTCCTTTATATACATGGGAGGGGGGCACCCCAAAGGCACACCAAGTCTTCTCTTAGCCGTGTGCGGTGCCTCCCTCCACAGTTATACACCTCGGTCATATCGTTGTAGTGCTGGACCTAAGCCTGAGACTGAGTGCTTCTACTGCAAAGGGACTGGTCACTGGAAGCGGAACCGCCCCCAAGTATTTGGCAGATAAGAAGGATGGCAAAGTGAAAGGTATATTTGATATACATGTTATTGATGTGTACCTTACTAATGCTCGTAGTAGCGCCTGGGTATTTGATACTGGTTCTGTTGCTCATATTTGCAACTCGAAATAGGGGCTACGGATTAAACGAAGATTGGCTAAGGACGAGGTGACGATGCGCGTGGGAAATGATTCCAAAGTAGATGTGATCGCCGTCGGCATGCTACCTCTACATCTACCGTCTGGATTAGTTTTAGACCTAAATAATTGTTATTTGGTGCCAACGTTGAGCATGAACATTATATCTGGATCTTGTTTGATGCGAGACGCTTATTCATTTAAATCAGAGAATAATGGTTGTTCTATTTATATGAGTAATATCTTTTATGGTCATGCACCCTTGATGAGTGGTCTATTTTTGTTAAATCTCGATAGTAGTGATACACATATTCATAATATTGAAGCCAAAAGATACAAGTTTAATAATGATAGTGCAACTTATTTGTGGCACTTCCGTTTAGGTCATATTGGTGTAAAGCGCATGAAGAAACTCCATGCTGATGGGCTTTTGGAATCACTTGATGCTTGCGAACCATGCCTCATGGGCAAGATTACTAGGGCTCCATTGTCTGGAACAATGGAGCGAGTAACTGACTTATTGGAAATAATACATACTAATGTATGCGGTCCGATGAGTGTTGAGGCCTGCGGCGGGTATCGTTATTTTCTGACCTTCATAGATGATTTGAGAAGATATGGGTATATCTACTTGATGAAACATAAATCTGAAACATTTGAAAAGTTCAACGAAATTCAGAGTGAAGTGGAAAATCATCGTAACAAGAAAATAAAGTTTCTACGATCTGATCGTGGAGGTGAATATTTGAGTTACGAGCTTGGTCTTCATTTGAAACAATGTGGAATAGTTTCGCAACTCACGCCACCTGGAACACCACAACGTAATGGTGTGTCAGAACGTCGTAACCATACTTTATTAGATATGGGGCGATCTATGATGTCTCTTACTGATTTACCGCTATCGTTTTGGGGTTATGCTTTAGAGACGACTGCATTCACGTTAAATAGGGAACCATCTAAATCCGTTGAGACGACACCATATGAACTGTGGTTTGGCAAGAAACCTAAACTGTCATTTCTTAAAGTTTGGGGTTGCGATGCTTAGGTGAAAAAGCTTCAACCTGATAAGCTCAAACCCTAATCAGAGAAATGTGTCTTCATAGGATACCCAAAGGAAACTGTTGGGTACACCTTCTATCACAGATCCGAAGGCAGGATATTTGTTGCTAAGAATGGATCCTTTCTAGAGAAGGAGTTTCTCTCGAAATAAGTGAGTGGAGGAAAGTAGAACTTGATGAGGTAATTGTAACTTCTCCCTTATTGGAAAGTAGTTCATCACAAAAATCAATTCCAATGATTCCTACACCAATCAGTGAGGAAGCTAATGACGATGATCATGAAACTTTTGATCAAGTTACTACCGAGCCTCGTAGGTCAATCAGAGTAAGGTCCGCACCAGAGTGGTACGAGAATCCTGTTCTGGAGGTCATGTTACTTGACCATGGCGAACCTACGAACTATGAGGAAGCGATGATGAGCACAAATTTCGAGAAATGGCTTGAGGCCATGAAATCTGAGACGGGATCCATGTGACGTCCCCGATTTAACCGTACACTAATCATGCACGCAAATGTGTACGACCAAGATCAGGGACTCACAGGAAGATATCACAACTCTAGACACAAATTAAAATCATACAAGCTTTTAATTACAAGCCAGGGGCCTCGAAGGATCGAATACAAATGCTCGAAGACACAAGAGTCAGCAGAAGCAATAATATCTCAATACAGACATAAGTTAAACAAGCTTGCCTTAAGAAGGCTAGCACAAAAGTAACAACGATCGAAAAGGCAAGGCCTCCTTCCTGGGACCTCCTAACTACTCCTCTAAGTCGAACTCCATGCAGAATCATCCTCGGGATCTTCTAGCTCCTGGACTCCATCATATGATCACAATAACCGGGAAAAGGGGAAAAAGAAGTAGCAAAGCAACCGTGAGTACTCATCCAAAGTACTCGCAAGCAAGGATCTACACTACATATGCATTGGTATCAATGAAATGGGTAGCATCGATGGACTGAACTATAGAATGCCAGAATAAGAGGGGGATAGCTAGTCCTATCAAAGACTACACTTCTGGCAGCCTCCATCTTGAAGCATATAGAATATAATAGCTGGTAAGTTCACCAAGTATCATTGTATAGCATAATCCTACCCGGCGATCCTCTCCTCGTCGCCCTGTGAGAGAGCGATCATCGGGTTGTATCTGGCACTTGAAAGGGTGTGTTTTATTAGGTATCCGGTTCTAGTTGTCATAAGGTCAAGGTACAACTCCGGGTCGTCCTTTTATTGAGGGACACGGCTATTCGAATAGATAAACTTCCCTGCAGAGGCGCACCACATAACCCAATACGCTTGATTCCTTTGGCCGGGCACACTTTTCTGGGTCATGTCCGGCCTCGGAAGATCAACACGTCGCAGCCCTACCTATGCACAACAGAGAGGTCAGCACGTTGGTCTAAATCCTATGGCGCAGGGGTCTGGGCCCATCGCCCATTGCACACCTGCATGTTGCGTGGGCAGCCGGTGAGTAGACCTAGCAACCTCCATTACAAAGGAAGTTGCATTACGCGGTCCAACCCGAAGTGCGCCGCTCAGTCGCTGACATCAAGAAGGCTTCGGTTGATACCACGACGTCAAGTGCCCATAACTGTTCCCGCGTAGTTGGTTAGTGCGTATAGGCTAGTGGCCAGACTCAGATCAAATACCAAGATCTCGTTAAGCATGTTATTTTGAAGTAACCGCAGACACCGACCAGGGCCAGGCCCACCTTTCACCTAGGTGGTCTCAACCTACCTTGTCGCTCTGCCACAAAGTAATAGTCGGGGGCCGTCAGGAAACCAGACCCACCGCTACCGGGATGGAGCCACATGTCCTTCCAGTCCCTACATCAAAATCACTTGCGGGTACTCTACGAGCCGACCCGACTTTAGTCACATCATGCAATCTATATAATGTGTATGTATGTATGTATGTATAAACCCGTGATCACCTCCCGAAAGTGACCACGACCCGGTAATATAGCAAGCATACGGACAAGAATGTAGGGCCACTGATGATAAACTAGCATCCTATACTAAGGATTTAGGATTGCAGGTAAGGTATCAACAACTGTAGCAACAATGAAAGGCTATGCAACCGAATAGGATTAACCGAAAACATTAACATGCTACACTACTCTAATCCAAGCAGTAGAGAAGGTATAGGCAATATCTGGTGATCAAGGAGGGGGGGCTTGCCTGGTTGCTCTGGCAATAAGGGGTCGTCGACAACGTAGTCGATCGGGGCACCAGTAGCAGCTCAGTCTCGTAGTCTACCGAGGAGAAGAGGGGGAAGAAACAATGAATACAATGCAAACAAATGCATATCGAATCATGAAATGACAAGTATCGGTGCCAGGTGTGTCCTAACGTAGTAGGAGGTGATACCGGCGAAGGGGGAAACATCCGAGAAAGTATCCCCGGGTGTTTCGAGTTTTCAGACAGATGAACCGGAGGGGGGAAGTTGCATGTTCGCTATGCCAGGGATGTGTGGCGGACGAACGGGCTATGCATCCGGATTCGTCTTGTCGTTCTAAGCAACTTTCATGTAGAAAGTATTTTCATTCGAGCTACGGATTATTATCTATGATTTTCTAAAGTTTTAAACATTTGTTGGAATTTATTTAATCATTTAATTTGAACATTGTCCAGAACAGTGAAAGGTGATGTCCCAGAGTCAAACCTGGCATGTGGGTCCAGTGAGACCCACCTGTCATAGACTAAGGCTAACTAAACATGTTTAAATAGTTTAGTTAATTGATTAGGTTAATTAACACAATTAATTAAGTTAATTAATATTTTAATTTATTAATATTTTTAAATCTTTTTTTAAAACGCTCCAGGGGCTGGCCCCCTCTATTCAGTGGCACGGAGGCCTAAAGGGTGTGGGCGACGGGCAGTGGTGCAAGCGCCCGAATGGGCACTCGCCCGCAGGGAGTGCGGCGGGCGAGGCCAGTGGCCAGGGCGGCTGCGGCGGCCGGCCGGCGTGGGGGTGGCGGAGTGCGGGGCCGGTGACGAGCGGGCTCGGTGGAGGAGCCGGTGACCAGTGTGGGTGGCAGATGGCGCGACGGCATCGGCGGTCGCATGAGGCTGTGGGAGCGGGGTGAGGGAAGGGCGCGGCCAGATGGGCCAGCGCGCGCGCAGGGGAAGCGGCGGTGCGGCGGGCCGGACCTGGGCGGCCACGCGCGCAGGAGGCAGGCGTGCGCGGTGTGGAGGGGGACTTGTAGCAGGAGGGTGAACTGGGCGTGGCAGAGGACCGGCAACGACGCAGCGGCAGGACCAGCGCGGGCGAGGCTGCGTGCGAGGACGGCATGTGTGGGCGGAAGAGCTCGCGCGAGCGGGGAGGCACGGAGCAGGGGCCACGGCCCCGATGCGGTAGCGGGCGCGAGGCGCGCGAGCTTCGGCACGGGCGGGCTCGGGCAGGAGCAAGAGCGAGCGAACAACGGGAGGCGGAGGGCGGTCGGTCGCGTACATGTGCATATGGGACAGGGGGAGAGAAGAGGCCGGGGCCTCACTGCGGGAGCGTGGGGACTAAGGCAGCGGTGCGTGGGGAGGACGACGGGGATGAGGCGAAGACGGAGAGGACGACGAGGCAGCAATGTGGTCGACGATGAGGTGGCCGAGGCGGAGGCGCCCCAAGCGGTGGTGGAGGTGCACGACATCGGGAAGCCGGCCGACGAGGGTGCTCGGGGCGACGATGCCCAGATCGGGGCGGAGGGAGGAGTGGATCGGATCGGGGGGGAGAGTGGGGAACGTTGGGGGGTAGGTTAGGGTTATGGTGGGAGGGGGAGTGGGAGTGGGAGTGGGTTAGTAGGCAGGGGGTGGGCCGGCCTGGGGTTGGCCTGGTGGCCCAGTTGGGCCGGGATGATTCTTTTGCACTCTTCTACTTTTCTGTTAATTTTCTTTTTATTTACTTCTTTTCAGTTTTCACTTATCTCTTAAGTTTATTTAGTTTTATTAATTACTGCAATAGATCCTAAATTGGTAGTTCCAATTATACCACAACCAATTTAAATTGGGAACTTTAAATAAAATAGTTTTCATTTGTTTTAATATTTTCAAAGCGTTTAAATAATTATTTTTGGTACTGTTTAAATCATTTTAGAGTATTCTAACATTTTGTAAAAGTGTGATTTCTCCACCATAATTACCTATGCATTAGTTGGCACAACCCAAACATTTTAGTTTTAATGTTTGAAAACTTTTACTGTTTGACTTGATTTTGAATTTGAATTTGAATCGGTTTCGAACTAACGCGAGATTAGCTACAGTAACTGTGGTGACATGGCATCATTAATAGAGGTTTACTATAGCTTAATTATTCGGGCATCACAATTCTCCTCCACTACAAGAAATCTCGTCCCGAGATTTAAGAGGTGGTGTAAGGGGGAAATTTGTGGTTGTGAAATTATAACGGATCTTCTCGGTCTTGGTTGCTCTTCTTGAAGAGGTCGATCCATTACATTAATGTCTTCATTCCTCTGCTTCAGGTCATCATGATGAAGTCATCATCTTTTCTTCGGGAATTTCATCGTACTTACGAAAGGACAAGGGGTAACTTTGGAAGAACGGACCTTCAAGGTTGACTATCTGGCAGATAACTCAGGGAATGTCGTAGAAAGTAACCATCGAATAGATACTTAAGAAAATATCGAGAGTAAAGTAAGAAGGTACCATGAGAAGTTTCCAATGGGCAAGCAATCATTCGATGGCCTAATCAGAAGGTGAAAGGGGTTCAGAGCAATGAGAATAAGTATTGCGTCTGATACAAGAATAGATCACTAGGCAGGTGGCCCGTGAATTACATATGAAGTCAAGCGTGAGGAATAACTTTGACAATAGGGTGTACAGGAGAGTTAGGTTTCGATCCTGTGGAACTGTGGGTTATGGGCCCACCATGTAGGTTAAAAGTAGGAAGGGCGATGACGTCTTGCACGATCATGTAAGCAAGGCATGTCAGAGGATAGCCTATCAGTTATGTCGGCAACAACATCGGTACCAAGGGTGAGAGACGAAGAGAACCATTTTCCTGCTCTTTGAACGAGGCGGACCAATAGGCAAAGTTCTCGTCCATCGGTGGTTACCGGAATGTCATCAACAATAGTAACAGGGTCTTACCAACACGATTGTACACCTAGGTGTTTACATAAGCAGAAGAATATTACTGCTGAGATCATATAGAACACCAGAAAGGTTAAACAAAACAATGGAAAGGAAAAGGTGATCTTCAGATTAAACAGAACAATGGAAAGGAAAATGTGTATAAACACATATTTCAGGGGTATATCCTTCCCAAGGGCAAGCAGAGCATGATATCCATGATGGGATATAACATAGAAAACCCTTTAGGAAAGGGAAGAGAAATTTCATGCCATTACCCACACAACGGTGTTTGGATAATTGATAAAGAAAATTTAGCATTGTGCTTCACATGTTGTTATTGAAATTCGGAGTACCACAGACATTGCTTCGAGATAGCATTGACATGGTCTTTAAGCAAAGGTCAGACTTCGGATACATGAAGGATCCATCAGGAACAACTTGTAGAATAAGTTTTACCATTTCCTCATGGAAGAATGGATAGCCTTGCTAAAAGGAAAATTATAACAATAGGTCCTCCGGTCAGGTGTGCTAGACATGACATCACCTTACTGAGTCATATAAAGGCCAATGTTATAACTCTTGGAAATATGTTCCAACCATCATATATGACCGAGGTTCAGATCCGATTGGTGTTAGGATACCTCCGACTTAGGATGCCTGAGAAGAAAAGGTGCAACACAAAATGATGAGATGACAATGTAAGATTATCGGGAAATGAACTATGGGAGCGAGTTCCAAAACAAGAGTTCATCATTAAACCAAGAAGAGGATGAGGAGGTTGCTGATGGTCTCAGCACAATTCATTGAGATTTCCAACAAGATGGATTTTCACAATTATGTGAACAAGGGGATAACATTTGTTAGATCAAATGGTATATTGATGTATGCTCGAGGAAAACATACACCATTAACCATTGGTTGGAAGGTGCACCCATAATATGGGGTTAGGTAGCATGATCAATGTTTAGAATGGTGATTCAATAACTGATAGGCTAAGAACGAACTGTCGATTGTTAACTTCAAAGCAATAGGGTTGCTAGAAGTGCAGAATCCAAACAACACCATTCACTTGTTGGTATTCCAGTTAGAAACAACAAGGCGACCAAGAAAAGAATGTTGATGGCGAGAAGCATCACTATACCCAGAATTCTTAAGAGGTGGGGCAATCCTCACAACATTCTTGATACAGAAGACGGTAATACTACAAGGTAGAACATAACCTAAGCTAGATAGCAAGGAAATCAAGGTACAACACAAAACATGAACAAGTTTCTGTTGGGGGGAAGGCAAGAATGTTGCTGGTGATAACACAAATCATCGAGGGGCAAGGTTGGTATTTCTCATCATGAATTTGATTGATATTCTAGAAGAGCTCAGAATGTTGATGATGATCACGACACATTTGTCGAGAGATTACCTAAAGATGTAATCGATCAGCGATGACATCAAGTCAAAGGAATGATGAAGTGAAAGGTTATTGGAACCACGGGTACGACACAAACTCGAAACCAAGCTTGCGGTTCAAGGCGAAATGATATGATGAGGAAGGTCGACGTAAGATTAGCTCATCATCAAAAACTGTGCTCTGGGAAGAAGGACTAAATAGCACAATTAAAATTTAGCATGATAATGACATAGCCAATCAGGCTAGGAATGACCTAAAGGATTATTAAACTCGTAAGCAACGAAAATTACTTAGAGTTATTGAATCAGAGTGTGGAATCGATTCACTTATCGGTGTTCTCGAGTAACTAATAACTCAGAACCCAGGGGAAAATCTGGAATCAGCGAGAATAATAGTTGATGAAGAGCTCATAAGAAGTTCTGTAGTTCCGTGATATTTTCGAGATAATAGTCGTAAAACTCAAAGGTAGACCAGGATAGTAACCGAACTAGATTGTTGACTTGCGATATTAGATACATTAACCTTGTCAAAATAGACGAGGCACTCGGATGATTTCCCTTCAGAAATATATTAAATAAAGTTAGCGTGGTTGGAATCATTGCTATCACAGATCCAAAATAACGACACCGGAAGAGTTATTGAAATGATTAAATATTTTGCAAGAAGCTTCCATGATAAGTTCCACATCGGTTCCATGGGCATGAACACAAGGGTTCAAGGTCAACTCCCACTTCTTCAATGCCTAACCTATCATTTACTTCTCGTCTTCAAAGAAGTCGTAGAGCAGAAAATTATCTGGTAAAACACTAGAATGGTATGACTTGTGTAAACTTTCGGGTGCATACGGTTTTAGGGAAGGTATAGGCTCAACTCATCGGGGCATCTTAGAAACATATACCACGAACTTCAGGAGTAACTAACACAAGCTCGAAAATAGAGCATGGTTGACAAAAGCAGGGGATACAATTTACCAAAGGCATTGTGTATCAGGGGAAGAACTCAAGGTTTTGAGAATATGCAGGAGCGGTCGGATAATAATCCACCAAAGGATCTGGCGGACCACAAAGAATTTGATGTGAGTATATATGTTCAACCAGAAGAAGAAATAATGCAAAGGCATCGGACTATAGAAATATCTGGATAATTCTAGAGCTTAAATACAAGGAATTATGATTTCCAAATTGGGGGATCAGAAGCAGGTGCTCAGATCAAAAGATAAGTAAGTTGAATAGACTTAGAGGTACAAACGGTGGCAATTTGATTGGTCGACAACCAGCTCATATTCAAAATGACATCCGAGCCAGAAGGATAATTTTCAAGGAATAACTGATGATTGTGTGCATTCACACACATGTTGAATCAACAAGATCAGAATATCGATCACAAAGTATTTTAATGAATATTACTTGACATATGGAAGTAACCATTATGCAAACAGATAAAGAAGATCAAGAGCAATAGGCTACTGAGGATTTCGGAAGATCGAATGGCATTTCGAAGAATTTTGCGGAACACCTGAACAACTGGGGATGAATGAATCCCGGGTAAGTGTGACGAATTATTCATACATGTATTCATGAGGAAAAGGAGCTGCATGGTAGCAGACACAAAGGATTCTCGGAATATCCGAAGTATTTTAGGGTATCTTGTAATAACAAGAACAATTGGAAATGAAGTTATGGACGACAAGTGTATGTAGCTTTCCATAGGGATTTATCAGTGGCATGGAATTGCAACGGCGAAGGGCACCAGGGCCTCGGGGAAACATCGGAGAGTATCTTCAAAATTTTCTGGTGCAGCAGGCGGTCATTTGGACTGAAGGAGCTCTCCGGGAGAAGTATTCTCGAGAACCTAAAGTTAGATTTTAGTAAAACCATTTTAACCCGAATAGAAGAGAGATCAGAGTCCTAGAGTATAGACGAGGAATAAAAGATCCTACTACCAACCAATGGTGACGTGGGCCCGTAAGACACATAGCCATGTTAGTAAAAGTTTTGCAATGTCTAGACTCGACTTCGGCCAAGGAGTGTGGAAGGGGGATTCCTACAGGCAGTTGGCTCTGATACCAACTTGTTACGCCCCCGATTTGACTATACACTAATCATGCACGCAAATGTGTACGACCAAGATCAGGGACTCACGGGAAGATATCACAACACAACTCTAGACACAAATTAAAATCATACGAGCTTTATATTACAAGCTAGGGGCCTCGAAGGCTCGAATACAAATTCTCGAAGACACAAGAGTTAGTGGAAGCAATAATATCTGAGTACAGACATAAGTTAAACAAGTTTACCTTAAGAAGGCTAGCACAAAAGTAACAACGATCGAAAAGGCAAGGCCTCCTGCCTGGGACCTCCTAACTACTCCTCGAAGTCGAACTCCACGTAGAATCATCCTCGGGATCCTCTGGCTCCTGGACTCCATCATATGATCGCAATAACCGGGAGAAGGGGAAAAAGAAGTAGCAAAGCAACCGTGAGTACTCATCCAAAGTACTTGCAAGCAAGGATCTACACTACATATGCATTGGTATCAATAAAATGGGTAGCATTGATGGACTGAGCTGCAAAATGCCAGAATAAGAGGGGGATAACTAGTCCTATCGAAGACTACACTTCTGGCATCCTCCATTTTGAAGCATATAGAAGAGAATAGCTGGTAAGTTCACCAAGTATCATCGTATAGCATAATCCTACCCGACGATCCTCTCCTCATCGCCCTGTGATAGAGTGATCACCAGGTTGTATTTGGCACTTGAAAGGGTGTGTTTTATTAAGTATCCGGTTCTAGTTGTCATATGGTCAAGGTACAACTCCGGCTCGTCCTTTTACCGAGGGGCACAGCTATTCGAATAGATAAACTTCCCTGCAGGGGTGCACCACATAACCCAACACGCTCGATCCATCTGGCCGGGTGATACATCCATTTTGCATCATGCTTTTATATCAATATTTATTGCATTATGGGATGCTATTACACATTATGTCACAATACTTATGCCTATTCTCTCTTATTTTACAAGGTTTACATAAAGAGGAAGAATGCCGGCAGCTGGGATTCTGGGCTGGAAAAGGAGCAAATATTAGAGACCTATTCTGCACAGCTCCAAAAGTCCTAAAATTTCACGGATGATGTTTTCCAAATATATAAAAAATACTGAGCACAAGAACCTCACCAGGGGGCCACACCCTTCCCACGAGGGTGGGGGGCGCGCCCTACCCCCCAGGGCGCGCCCCTACCTCGTGGGCCCCCTGGTGGCCCTCCGGTGGCCATCTTCTGCTATATGGAGTCTTTCGATGGAAAAAAATCATAAGCCATCTTCTCGGATGAAACTCCATCGTCACGAGGCGGAACCTTGGCGGAATCAATCTAGGGCTCTGGTGGAGCTGTTCTGCCGGGGAAACTTCCCTCCCGGAGGGGGAAATCATCGCCATCGTCATCACCAACGCTCCTCTCATCGGGAGAGGGAAATCTCCATCAACATCTTCATCAGCACCATCTCATCTCAAAACCCTAGTTCATCTCTTGTATCCAATTCTTGTCTCCAAGTCCGGGATTGGTGCTAGTAGGTTGCTAGTAGTGTTAATTACTCCTTGTAGTTGATGCTAGTTGGTTTAATTGGTGGACAATCATATGTTCAGATCCTATATGCATATTAATACCCCTCTGATTATGAACATGTTTATGCTTTGTGAGTAGTTAATTTTGTTCCTGAGGACATGGGAGAAGTCTTGCTATTAGTAGTCATGTGAATTTGGTATTCGTTCGATATTTTGATGAGATGTATGTTGTCTCTCCTCTAGTGGTGTTATGTGAACGTCGACTACATGACACTTCACCATTATTTGGGCCTAGAGGAAGGCATTGGGAAGTAATAAGTAGATGATGGGTTGCTAGAGTGACAGAAGCTTAAACCCTAGTTTATGCGTTGCTTCGTAAGGGGCTGATTTGGATCCACATGTTTCATGCTATGGTTAGGTTTACCTTAATACTTTTGTTGTATTTGCGGATGCTTGCAAGAGAGGTTAATCATAAGTGGGATGCTTGTCCAAGTAAGGGCAGCACCCAAGCACCGGTCCACCCACATACCAAATTATCAAAGTACCGAACGCGAATCATATGAACGTGATGAAAACTAGCTTGACGATATTCCCATGTGTCCTCGGGGGCGCTTTACATCATATAAGAGTTTGTCTAGGCTTGTCCTTTGCTACAAAAGGATTGGGCCACCTTGCTGCACTTTATTTACTTTTGTTACTTGTTGCACGTTACAAATTATCCTATCACAAAACTATCTGTTACCACTTATTTCAGTACTTGCAGAGAATACCTTGCTGGAAACCGCTTATCATTTCCTTCTGCTCCTTGTTGGGTTCGACACTCTTACTTATCGAAAGGACTACGATAGATCCCCTATACTTTTGGGTCATCAAGACTCTTTTCTGGCGCTGTTGCCGGGGAGTGAAGTGCCTTTGGTAGGTGGAATTTGGTAAGGAAAAATTTATATAGTGTGCTGAAATTTACTGTCACTTGTTACCATGGAAGGTAATCCTCTGAGGGGCTTGTTCGGGGTATCTTCACCCCGACCAGTAGATCAAAGAGTTGCTCCTCAACCTACTGAACCTACTGAAAATGAAAATGCTTGCTTTGAACTTCCTTCGGGTATGATAGAAAAACTGCTAGCTAATCCTTTTCTAGGAGATGGAACAAAACATCCTGATGAACATCTGATATATGTGGATCAAGTTTGTGGATTACTTAAGCTTGCAGGTGTACCCGGAGATGTTGTTAAGAAGAAGGTCTTCCCCTTATCTTTGAGGGGAGATGCATCGACATGGTATAGGCTATGTGATGATATGAGGTCTTGGAATTACAAACGATTGAAATTGGAATTTCATCAGAAGTTTTATCCTATGCATCTTGTTCATCGTGATCGCAATTATATATATAATTTTTGGCCTCGCGAAGGAGAAAGCATCGCTCAAGCTTGGGGGAGGCTTAAATCAATGTTATATTCATGCCCCAATCATGAGCTCTCAAGAGAAATGATTATTCAAAATTTTTATGCTCGGCTTTCTGGTAACAATCGCACCATGCTTGATACTTCTTGTGCTGGCTCTTTTATGATGAAGACTATTAAATTCAAATGGGATTTATTGGAAAGAATTAAGCGCAAATCTGAAGATTGGGACCTCGACAATGGTAAGGAGTCAGGTATGGTACCTAGTTTTGATTGTGTTAAATCTTTTATGGATACCGATATTTTTCGTAAATTTAGCACTAAATATGGACTTGACTCTGAGATAGTAACTTCTTTCTGTGAATCTTTTGCTACTTATGTTGATCTCCCCAAGGAGAAGTGGTTTAAATATCATCCTCCCATAGAAGTAAAAGTAGTTGCACCTATTAAAGTTGAAGAAAAGACTATTACTTATAATGATCCTATTGTTCCTACTTCTTATGTTGAGAAACCACCTTTCCCTGTTAGGATAAAGGATCATGCTAAAGCTTCAACCATGGTTCGTAAAAGCAATATTAAAACATATACACTTCCTGAGCAAGTTAAAGTTGAACCTAATATTGCTATTGTTAAAGATCTCTTGTCTGATAATATTGATGGGCATGCTATTTATTTCTGTAACAAAACTACTAGAATTGCTAAACCCCGTGATAAAGATAAACCTAGACCTGTAGTAGGCATGCCTGTTATTTCTGTTAAAATAGGAGATCATTGTTATCATGGCTTATGTGATATGGGTGCTAGTGCTACTGCAATACCTTATTCCTTATACAAAGAAGTTATGCATGATATTGCACCTGCTGAGATGGAAGATATTGATGTCACAATTAAACTTGCCAATAGAGATACTATTTCACCAATGGGAATTGTTAGAGATGCTGAAGTCTTGTGTGGGAAAACTAAATATCCTGCTGATTTTCTTGTTCTTGGTTCCCCACAAGATAGCTTTTTGATGACCCACAAGTATAGGGGATCTGTCGTAGTCCTTTCGATAAGTAAGAGTGTCGAACCCAACGAGGAGCAGAAGGAAATGATAAGCGGTTTTCAGCAAGGTATTCTCTGTAAGTACTGAAATAAGTGGTAACAGATAGTTTCGTGATAGGATAATTTGTAATGAGCAACAAGTAACAAAATAAAATAAAGTGCAGCAAGGTGGCCCAATCCTTTTTGTAGCAAAGGACAAGCCTGGACAAACTCTTATATAAGGAAAAGTGCTCCCGAGGACACATGGGAATATCGTCAAGCTAGTTTTCATCATGTTCATATGATTCGCGTTCGGTACTTTGATAATTTGGCATGTGGGTGGACCGGTGCTTGGGTGTTGTTCTCAAGCATCCCACTTATGATTAACCTCTATTGCAAGCATCCGCAACTACAACAAAAGTATTAAGGTAAACCTAACCATAGCATGAAACATATGGATCCAAATCAGCCCCTTACGAAGCAACGCATAAACTAGGGTTTAAGCTTCTGTCACTCTAGCAACCCATCATCTACTTATTACTTCCCAATGCCTTCCTCTAGGCCCAAATAATGGTGAAGTGTTATGTAGTCGACGTTCACATAACACCACTAGAGGCTAGACAACATACATCTCATCAAAATATCGAACGAATACCAAATTCACATGACTACTAATAGCAAGACTTCTCCCTTGTCCTCAGGAACAAATGTAACTACTCACAAAGCATATTCATGTTCATAATCAGAGGGGTAATAATATGCATAAAGGATCTGAACATATGATCTTCCACCAATTAAACCAACTAGCATCAACTACAAGGAGTAATTAACACTACTAGCAACCTACTAGCACCAATCCCGAACTTGGAGACAAGAATTGGATACAAGAGATGAACTAGGGTTTTGAGATGAGATGGTGCTGATGAAGATGTTGATGGAGATTGCCCTCTCCCGATGAGAGGAGCGCTGGTGATGACGATGGCAATGATTTCCCCCTCCGGGAGGGAAGTTTCCTCGGCAGAACAGCTCTGTCGGAGCCCTAGATTGGATCCACCAAGGTTCTGCCTCATGGCGGCGGAGTTTCGTCCCAAAGGTTGCTTCTTATTTTTTTCTCGACGAAAGACTTCATATAGGAGAAGATGGTCATCGGAGAGCCACCAGGGGCCCACGAGGTAGGGGGCGCGCCCTGGGGGGGGCGCCCCCACCCTCGTGGACAGGGTGTGGGCCCCCTGGTCTTCATCTTTGGCGAGGATTTTTCATTATTTATTATAAGGTATTCCGTGGAGTTTCAGGACTTTTGGAGTTGTGCAGAATAGGTCTCTAATATTTGCTCCTTTTCCAGCCCAGAATTCCAGCTGCCGGCATTCTCCCTCCTTGTGTAAACCTTGTAAAATAAGAGAGAATAGCCATAAGTATTGTGACATAATGTGAAATAACAGCCCATAATGCAATAAATATCGATATAAAAGCATGATGGAAAATGGACATATCAACTCCCCCAAGCTTAGACCTCACTTGTCCTCAAGCGAAAGCTGATAACAATAAATATGTCCCCATGTTTAGAGGTAGAGGCGTCGATGAAAATAAAATACGGACATGAAGGCATCATGATTATTCTCATAACAGCAACATATATAGATATTGTCATATGATTATTTATGTTCAAGTGATGATCTATTCACAATGCAAAAGTATGAATCAAAAACCTTATTGAGAACCAACAAACTATAGCCTCAGTCATTGAAGCAATTGCAATTTATCATAACATTAGAAAGAGTCTATGCCAGAGCTAAAAAGCATGTCCACATACTCAACTATCATCTAGCCCTTCATAATTGCTAACACTCGCGCAATACTTGTGGTTACGGAGTTTTAATCGGACACAGAGAAAGATAGGGGCTTATAGTTTCGCCCCACAACCTTTTATATATATACACACACACACACATGTTCTTTCCAACATGATGGGCTTGCCAAAGGATAAAATGAAAAAGGAAAGGTGAAGATCACCATGACACTTGCATAAGGTAGAAGATAATAAAAGATAGGCCCTTCGCAGAGGGGAAGCAGAGGTTGCCATGCGCTTTTATGGTTGGATGCACAAAATCTTAATGCGAAAGTACGTCACTTTATATTGCCCCTTGTGATATGAACCTTTATTATGCAGTCCGTCGCTTTTATTACTTCCACATCACAAGATCGTATAAAGCTTATTTCTCCCACACTAATCATACATATTTAGAGCAATTTTTATTGCTTTGCACCGATGACAACTTACTTGAAGGATCTTATTCAATCCATAGGTAGATATGGTGGACTCTCATGGCAAAACTGGTTTAAGGGTATTTGGAAGCACAAGTAGTATCTCTACTTGGTGCTGACAATTTGGCTAGCATGAGGGGAAAGGCAAGCTCAACATGTTGGATAATCCATGACAACATACTTTATCTCAGATATAAGAAAACATAACCCATTACGTTGTCTTCCTTGTCCAACATCAACTCTTTAGCATGTCATATTTTGATGAGTGCTCCCAATCATAAAAGATGTCAATAATAGTATATTTATATGTGAAACCTCTCTTTCCTTATTACTTCCTATTAATTTCAACGATAACCAAAGCTATGTCTGCCAACTCCCAACAACTTTTAATCGTCACACTCTTTCTATGTGAAGTCATTACTATCAATAAGATCAATATGAACTTCTGTTTCTTCTTATTCTTTTTCTCTTTTCTTTTATTCACCCAAGATCATAGCAAGAAAATCAAGCCCTTGACTCAACACTAATCTTTATTATATAGCTCACGGACTCGATTACATAGAGAGATCATAAGGCAAAACTCAAAACTAGATCATGCCATAAACTTTATTCTACTAGATCAAAATACTACTAATAGGATCGAACTAAGGAAAACGGTAAAGATAGGAGTTGTGATTGTGATAGGATACCGGGGCACCTCCCCCAATCTTGGCTGTTGCCAAGGGGAGTGCCCATACCCATGTGATTATATCTCCTTCTTTGTTGTTGGTGAAATATTCTTGGCGATGATTCCTCTCAGGATACGATTCTCCTCCTCGAGCTTGTTGACTTGCTGCTTGAGGTCCATTGTTTCCTTACGAAGCTTTCCTATGATGGCTAAAGCTCCTTGCACCCAAGGGTGTTTCATAGCTGTGGGAGAACAAGTGACACTCCTCTTCATATTTTCATAAGAAAGAAATGTAACATTGGAAGGGATAACCGAGTTTGGAATAGCTGAGCTCTGTAGTTCCCCCATCGTGAACCCAGATCGGAAGCGAGAGGTGACTTCTTGATCCTCCATGGCATCTACCCTCATTAGGTCAGCCTCCATCTCTTCCTCCGTTGCTGGCCCAAAGTGGTCAGGGTCGCTGTTTGCCCTTGGTTCCGGTGCCGGATTAGATACCCGGCTCTCCCCGACTGACTCTTGAGAAGACATCTTGCTCTAATCTGCAGCAGCAACAGCTCAAAACAAAAACAGAGGATATTTGCGTGATACGGGAGTCAAAACCTTCGGGAGAATATATAATGAATTTTTACCGACCAAATTACGTATCGTGCAAGAAAACGGAGTCCGGAAGGCACACGAGGTGCTCACGAGGTAGGGGGCGCGCCTAGGGGGGTAGGGCGCGCCCTCCACCCTTGTGGGGCCCTCGTGTCCTTCCCGGACTGCTACTTAATTTTCTATTTTTCTAAATATTCCAAAACGGAGAAATATTGCCTTAAAATTGTTTTGGAGTCGGTTTACTTACCGTACCACATACCTATTCCTTTTCGGAGTCTGAAACGTTCTGGAAAGTGTCCCTTATGTATTCCTCCAGTGTTACGGTTTCAATAATATTGGTTTCAATATTTATGGGATTACCTAAGATATAATGTTTAATTCTTTGACCGTTTACCACCTTCGGATTTGTGCCTTCGAAGTTGTTGATTTTTATGGCACCGGAACGATAGACCTCCTCGATAACATAGGGGCCTTCCCATTTAGAGAGAAGTTTCCCTGCAAAAAATCTTAAACGACAGTTGTATAGCAATACATAATCACCTACATTAAACTCACGCTTTTGTATCCTTTTGTCATGCCATCTTTTAACCTTTTCTTTAAACAACTTGGCATTTTCATAAGCTTGGGTTCTCCATTCATCAAGTGAGCTAATATCAAATAACCTCTTTTCACCGGCAAGTTTGAAATCATAGTTGAGCTCTTTAATAGCCCAATATGCCTTATGTTCTAGTTCGAGAGGTAAGTAACATGCTTTTCCATATACCATTTTATACGGAGACATACCCATAGGATTTTTATATGCAGTTCTATAGGCCCATAATGCATCATCAAGTTTCTTGGACCAATTATTTCTAGACCTATTGACAGTCTTTTGCAAAATTAATTTGAGTTCTCTATTACTCAATTCTACTCGACCACTAGACTGTGGGTGATACGGAGATGCAATTCTATGATTGACGTCATATTTAGCAAGCATTTTACGGAAAGCACCATGAATAAAATGTGAACCACCATCAGTCATTAAATATCTAGGGACTCCAAACCTCGGAAAAATAACTTCTTTAAGCATTTTAATAGAAGTGTTATGATCAGCACTACTAGTTAGAATAGCTTCTACCCACTTAGTAGCATAATCAACAGCAACTAAATATGTGTATATCCATTAGAGGCAGGAAAAGGTCCCATATAATCAAAGCCCCAAACATCAAATGGTTCAATAACAAGTGAATAATTCATAGGCATTTCCTGACGTCTACTAATATTACCAATTCTTTGACATTCATCACAAGATAGGACAAACTTACGGGCATCTTTGAAGAGAGTAGGCCAATAAAAACCGGATTGCAATACCTTATGTGCAGTTCTATCTCCCGCGTGGTGTCCTCCATAAGTTTCGGAGTGGCACTTGTGTAGGATCTGTTCCTGTTCATGCTCAGGTACACAACATCTAATAACACCATCTACTCCTTCTTTATAAAGATGTGGGTCATCCCAAAAGTAATGTCTCAAATCATAGAAGAACTTTTTCTTTTGTTGGTATGTGAAGCTAGGTGGTATGAATTTAGAAACAATGTAATTAGCATAATCAGCATACCAAGGAGTACTACAAGAAGTACTTATGACATTTAGTTGTTCATCAGGAAAGCTATCATCAATAGGTAGTGGGTCATCAAGAACATTCTTTAACCTAGATAAGTTGTCTGCAACGGGGTTCTCAGCTCCTCTTCTATCAACAATATGCAAATCAAATTCTTGTAGCAAGAGAACCCATCTAATAAGTCTAGGTTTAGCATCTTTCTTCTCCATAAGATATTTAATAGCAGCATGATCAATGTGGATAGTTACTTTAGAATCAACAATATAAGGTCTGAACTTATCACAAGCAAATACAACTGCTAAAAGTTCTTTTTCAGTAGTAGCATAATTTCTTTGAGCATTGTTTAGAGTCTTACTAGCATAATGGATAACATTTAATTTCTTATCAACTCTTTGCCCTAGAGCAGCACCTACATCATAATCGCTAGCATCACACATAATTTCGAAGGGTAAATTCCAATCAGGTGGTTGAACCATAGGTGCAGAGACTAATGCTTTCTTAAGTATTTCAAATGCTTCTACACAATCCTCATCAAAGACAAATGGTATATCTTTTTGTAATAAATTAGTCAGAGGCCGAGAAATTTTTGAGAAGTCCTTAATGAACCTCCTATAAAATCCGACGTGACCAAGGAAACTTCTTATACCTTTGATGTCCTTGGGACATGGCATCTTTTCAATAGCATCAACCTTGGCTTTATCAACTTCAATACCTCTTTCAGAAACTTTATGCCCCAAGACAATACCTTCACTAACCATAAAGTGGCACTTTTCCCAATTTAAGACAAGATTAGTTTCTTCACATCTCTGCAAAACTCGATCAAGATTGCTCAAGCAATCATCAAAAGAAGATCCATAGACGGAAAAGTCGTCCATGAAAATCTCACAAATCTTTTCAAAAAAGTCAGAGAATATAGCCATCATGCATCTTTGAAAGGTAGCAGGTGCATTACATAAACCAAAAGGCATACGTCTATAAGCAAAGTACCAAAAGGGCATGTAAAAGTAGTCTTTGATTGATCTTTAGCCGACACAGGTATTTCAGAGAAACCAGAATAGCCATCTAGAAAGCAGTAATGTGTATGTTTGCATAATATTTCTAGCATTTGATCGATAAAAGGTAAGGGGTAATGATCTTTCTTAGTAGCCTTATTTAATTTGCGGAAATCAATTACCATCCTATAACCTATAATAATTCTTTGTGGAATCAATTCATCTTTATCATTAGGAACAACAGTAATACCTCCCTTCTTAGGGACACAATGAACAGGACTTACCCACTGACTATCAGCAACGGGATAAATTATACCTGCCTCCAGAAGCTTTAGTATTTCTTTTCTTACCACTTCTTTCATTTTAGGATTCAGACGTCGTTGAGGATCACAAACTGGTTTGGCATCTGCTTCCAAATTTATTTTATGTTGACATAGAGTGGGACTAATGCCCTTAAGATCATCAAGAGTATATCCAATAGCAGCACGGTGCTTCTTCAGAGTTTTCAATAATCTTTCTTCTTCATGATCTGAAAGGTTAGCACTAATAATAACAGGATATATCTTCTTTTCATCAAGATAAGCATATTTAAGATTATCAGGCAACGATTTAAGCTCAAACACGGGATCACCCTTAGGTGGAGGGGGATCCCCTAGGATTTCAACAGGCAAATTGTGTTTCAGAATAGGTTCTTGTTTAAAGAATACTTCATCTATTTCCCTTCTTTCATTCATAAACATATCATTCTCATGGTCTAGCAAATATTGTTCTAAAGGATCACTAGGAGGTACGGCAATATAAGCAAGACCAATAATTTCATCCTTACTAGGCAATTCTTCTTCACGGTGTTGTTTACTAAATTTAGAGAAATTAAATTCATGAGTCATATCATCCAAGCCAATAGTAACAACATTCTTTTTGCAGTCTATCTTAGCATTAACAGTGTTCAAGAAGGGTCTACCAAATATAATGGGACAAAAGCTATCTTGTGGGGAACTAAGAACAAGAAAATCAGCAGGATATTTAGTTTTCCCGCACAAGACTTCAACATCTCTAACAATTCCCACAGCTGAAATAGTATCTCTATTACCAAGTTTAATTGTAACATCAATGTCTTCTAACTCAGCAGGTGCAATTTCATGCTTGATTTCTTTATACAAGTCATGAGGTATAACACTAGCACTAGCACCCATATCACATAAGCCATGATAACAATGTTCTCCTATTTTAACAAAAATAACAGGCATGCCTACCACAGGTCTATGTTTATCTTCAGCACAAGGTTTAGCAATTATAGCAGTTTCACCGCAGAACTGAATAACATGCCCATCAATATTATCAGATAAGAGATCTTTAACAATAGCAACATTAGGTTCAACTTTAACTTGTTCAGGAGGTATATAAGTTCTAATATTGCTTTTATGAACCACAATTGAAGCTTTAGCATGATCCTTTATTCTAACAGGGAAAGGTGGTTTCTCAACATTAGAAGTAGGAACAATAGGATCATTATAAGTGATAGTCTTTTCTTCAACTTTAATAGGTGCAGCTACTTTTACTTCTATGGGAGGATGATATTTAAACCACTTCTCCTTAGGGATATCAACATAAGCAGCAAAAGATTCACAGAAAGAAGCTACTATCTCAGAATCAAGTCCATATTTAGTGCTAAACTTACGGAAAATATTGGTATCCATAAAAGATTTAACACAATCAAACTTAGGTGTCATACCTGACTCCTTACCATTGTCGAGGTCCCAATCTTCAGGGTTGCGTTTAATTCTATCCAATAAATCCCATCTAAATCCAATAGTCTTCATCATAAAAGAGCCAGCACAAGAAGTATCAAGCATGGTGCGATTATTTTTAGAAAGCCGAGCATAATTTTTTTGAAGAATTGTTTCTCTTGGGAGCTCATGATTGGGGCATGAATATAACATTGATTTAAGCCTCCCCCAAGCTTGAGCGATGCTTTCTCCTTCACGAGGCCAAAAATTATATATATAATTGCGATCACGATGAACAAGACGCATAGGGTAATACTTTTGATGAAATTCCAATTCCAATCTTCTATAATTCCATGATCTCGTATCATCACATAGCCTATACCATATCAATGCGTCTCCCTTCAAAGATAAAGGGAAGACCTTCTTCTTAGCAACATCATCGGGTATACCTGCAAGCTTAAATAATCCACAAACTTCATCCACATATATTAGGTGTTCATCAGGATGCTTCGTTCCATCTCCTGTAAAAGGATTAGCTAGCAGTTTTTCTATCATACCCGAAGGATACTCATAAGGAATTTCATTTTCAATAGGTTCAGTAGGTTGAGGAGAAACTCTTTGCTCTACTGGTCGGGGTGAAGATACCCCGAACAAGCCCCTCAGAGGATTACTTTCCATAGTAACAAGTGACAATAAATTTCAGCAGACTATATAAATTTTTCCTTACCAAATTACACCTACCAAAGGCGCTTCACTCCCCAGCAACGGCGCCAGAAAAGAGTCTTGATGACCCACAAGTATAGGGGATCTATCATAGTACTTTCGATAAGTAAGAGTGTCGAACCCAACGAGGAGCAGAAGGAAATGATAAGCGGTTTTCAGCAAGGTATTCTCTGCAAGTACTGAAATAAGTGGTAACAGATAGTTTTGTGATAGGATAATTTGTAACGAGCAACAAGTAACAAAAGTAAACAAAGTGCAGCAAGGTGGCCCAATCCTTTTTGTAGCAAAGGACAAGCCTGGACAAACTCTTATATAAGGAAAAGCGCTCCCGAGGACACATGGGAATATTGTCAAGCTACTTTTCATCACGTTCATATGATTCGCGTTCGGTACTTTGATAATTTGGCATGTGGGTGGACCGGTGCTTGGGTGCTATTCTTTCTTGAACAAGCATCCCACTTATGATTAACCTCTATTGCAAGCATCCGCAACTACAACAAAAGTATTAAGGTAAACCTAACCATAGCATGAAACATATGGATCCAAATCAGCCCCTTACGAAGCAACGCATAAACTAGGGTTTAAGCTTCTGTCAGTCTAGCAACCCATCATATACTTATTACTTCCCAATGCCTTCCTCTAGGCCCAAATAATGGTGAAGTGTTATGTAGTCGACGTTCACATAACACCACTAGAGGCTAGACAACATACATCTCATCAAAATATCGAACGAATACCAAATTCACATGACTACTAATAGCAAGACTTCTCCCATGTCCTCAGGAACAAAAGTAACTACTCACAAAGCATAAACATGTTCATAATCAGAGGGGTATTAATATGCATATAGGATCTGAACATATGATTGTCCACCAATTAAACCAACTAGCATCAACTACAAGGAGTAATTAACACTACTAGCAACCTACTAGCACCAATCCCGGACTTGGAGACAAGAATTGGATACAAGAGATGAACTAGGGTTTTGAGATGAGATGGTGCTGATGAAGATGTTGATGGAGATTTCCCTCTCCCGAAAGGTTGCTTCTTATTTTTTTCTCGACGAAAGACTTCATATAGGAGAAGATGGTCATCGGAGAGCCACCAGGGAGCCCATGAGGTAGGGGGGGGGGCGCCCTAGGGGGGGGGGGGCGCCCCTACCCTCATGGACAGGGTGTGGGCCCCCTAGTCTTCATCTTTGGTGAGGATTTTTCATTATTTATTATAAGGTATTCCGTGGAGTTTCAGGACTTTTGGAGTTGTGCAGAATAGGTCTCTAATATTTGCTCCTTTTCTAGCCCAGAATTCCACCTGCCGGCATTCTCCCTCCTTATGTAAACCTTGTAAAATAAGAGAGAATAGCCATAAGTATTGTGACATAATGTGAAATAACAGCCCATAATGCAATAAATATCGATATAAAAGCATGATGCAAAATGGACGTATCACTTTTGTCCCATTATATTTGGTAGACCCTTCTTAAATACTGTTAATGCTTCCATAGATTGCAAAAGAGATGTTGTTACTGTCGGTTTAGATGATATGACTCATGAATTTAATTTTTCTAAATTTAGTAGACAACACCGTGAAGAAGAATTACCTAGTAAGGATGAAATTATTAATCTTGCTTCTATTGCCGTACCTCCTAGTGATCCCTTAGAACAATATTTGCTAGACCATGAAAACGATATGTTTATGAATGAAAGAAGGGAATTAGATGAAGTATTCTTTAAACAGGAACCTATTCTGAAAAATAATTTGCCTGTTGAAATCCTAGGGGATCCTCCTCCACCCAAGGGTGATCCCGTGTTTGAGCTTAAACCGTTACCTGATACCCTTAAATATGCTTATCTTGATGAGAAAAAGATATATCATGTTATTATTAGTGCTAACCTTTCAGAGCATGAAAAAGAGAGATTATTGAAAACTCTGAAGAAGCACCGTGCTGCTATTGGGTATACTCTTGATGATCTTAATGGCATTAGCCCCACTCTATGTCAACATAAAATTAATTTGGAAGAAGATGCTAAACCAGTTCGTGATCATCAACGCCGACTGAATCCTAAAATGAAAGAAGTGGTAAGAAAGGAGATACTAAAGCTCCTTGAGGCAGGTATAATTTATCCCGTTGCTGATAGTTAGTGGGTAAGCCCTATCCATTATGTCCCTAAGAAGGGAGGTATTACTGTTGTTCCTAATGATAAAGATGAATTGATTCCTCAAAGAATTATTACAGGTTATAGGATGGTAATTGATTTCCGCAAATTAAATAAGGCTACTAAAAAGATCATTACCCCTTACCTTTTATCGATCAAATCCTAGAAAGATTATCCAAACATACACATTTTTGCTTTCTAGATGGTTATTCTGGTTTCTCTCAAATACCCATGTCAGCCAAAGATCAATCAAAGACTACTTTTAAATGCCCTTTTGGTACTTTTGCTTATAGACATATGCCTTTTGGTTTATGTAATGCACCTGCTACCTTTCAAAGATGCATGATGGCTATATTCTCTGACTTTTGTGAAAATATTTGTGAGGTTTTCATGGACGACTTTTCCGTCTATGGATCTTCTTTTGATGACTGCTTGAGCAACCTTGATCGAGTTTTGCAAAGATGTGAAGAAACTAATCTTGTCTTGAATTGGGAAAAGTGCCACTTTATGGTTAATGAAGGTATTGTCTTGGGGCATAAATTTTCTGAAAGAGGTATTGAAGTTGATAAAGCCAAGGTTGATGCTATTGAAAAGATGCCATGTCCCAAGGACATCAAAGGTATAAGAAGTTTGCTTGGTCATGCCGGTTTTTAGAGGAGGTTCATCAAGGACTTCTCAAAAATCTCTCGGCCTCTGACTAATGTATTACAAAAATATATACCATTCGTTTTTGATGATGATTGTGTAGAAGCATTTGAAATACTTAAGAAAGCATTGATCTCTGCACCTATTGTTCAGCCACCTGATTGGAATTTACCCTTTGAAATTATGTGTGGTGCTAGTGATTATGATGTAGGTGCTGTTCTAGGACAAAGAGTTGATAAGAAACTAAATGTTATTCAATATGCTAGTAAAACTTTATACAATGCTCAAAGAAACTATGCTACTACTGAAAAAGAATTCTTAGGAGTTGTATTTGCTTGTGATAAGTTTAGACCTTATATTGTTGATTCTAAAGTAACTATTCACATTGATCATGCTGCTATTAAATATCTTATGGAAAATAAAGATGCTAAACCTAGACTTATTAGATGGGTTCTCTTGCTACAAGAATTTGATTTGCATATTGTCGATAGAAAAGGAGCTAAGAACCCCGTTGCAGACAACTTGTCTAGGTTAGAAAATGTGCTTGATGACCCACTACCTATTGATGATAGTTTTCCTGATGAGAAATTAAATATCATAAATGCTTCTCATACTGCTCCATGGTATGCTGATTATGCTAATTACATTGTTGCTAAGTTTATACCACCTAGTTTCACATACCAGCAAAAGAAAAAGTTCTTCTATGATTTGAGGCATTACTTTTGGGATGACCCACATCTTTATAAAGAAGGAGTAGATGGTGTTATTAGACGTTGTGTACCTGAGCATGAACAGGAACAGATCCTATGCAAGTGTCACTCCGAAGCTTATGGAGGACACCATGCTGGAGATATAACTGCACATAAGGTACTGCAATCTGGTTTTTATTGGCCTACTCTCTTCAAGGATGCCCACAAGTTTGTCTTATCTTGTGATGAATGTCAAAGAATTGGTAATATCAGTAGACGTCAAGAAATGCCCACGAATTATTCACTTGTTATTGAACCATTTGATGTTTGGGGCTTTGACTATATGGGACCTTTTCCTTCCTCTAATGGTTATACACATATTTTAGTTGTTGTTGATTATGTTACTAAGTGGCTAGAAGCTATTCCAACTAGTAGTGCTGATCATAACACTTCTATTAAAATGCTTAAAGAAGTTATTTTTCCAAGATTTGGAGTCCCTAGATATTTAGTGACTGATGGCAGTTCACATTTAATTCATGGTGCCTTCTGTAAAATGCTTGCTAAATATGATGTTAATCATAGAATTGCATCTCCTTATCACCCTCAGTCTAGTGGTCAAGTAGAATTGAGTAATAGAGAGCTCAAATTAATTTTGCAAAAGACTGTTAATAGGTCTAGAAAGAATTGGTCCAAGAAACTTGATGATGCATTATGAGCCTATAGAACTGCATATAAAAATCCTATGGGTATGTCTCCGTATAAAATGGTCTATGGAAAAGCATGTCACTTGCCTCTCAAACTAGAACACAAGGCTTATTGGGCTATTAAAGAACTTAATTGTGATTTTAAACTTGCCGGTGAGAAGAGGTTATTTGATATTAGCTCACTTGATGAATGGAGAACCCAAGCCTATGAAAATGCCAAGTTGTTTAAAGAAAAAGTTAAGAGATGGCATGACAAAAGGATACAAAAGCGTGAGTTTAATGTAGGTGACTATGTATTGTTATACAACTCTCGTTTAAGATTTTTTGCAGGAAAACTCATCTCTAAATGGGAAGGCCCTTACGTTATCGAGGAGGTCTACCGTTCCGGTGCCATAAAAATCAACAACTTTGAAGGCACCAATCCGAAGGTGGTGAACGGTCAAAGAATCAAACACTATATCTCAGGTAATCCCATAAACGTTGAAACCAATGTTATCGAAACCGTAACCTCGGAGGAATACATAAAGGACACTTTCCGGAACCTTTCAGACTCCGAAAAGGAATAGGTATGTGGTACGGTAAGTAAACCGACTCCAAAACAGTTTTTAAGGCAATATTTCTCCGTTTTGGAATATTTAGAAAAATAGAAAAATAAGCAGCAGTCCGGGAAGGACACGAGGGCTCCACGAGGGTGGAGGGCGCGCCCTACCCTACTGGGCGCGCCCCCTACCTCGTGGGCACCTCGTGTGCTCTCCGGACTCCGTTTTCGTACACGACACGTATTTTGGTCGGTAAAAATTCATTATATAATCTCCTGGGGTTTTTGACTCCCGTATCACGCAAAAATCTCCTGTCTTTGTTTTGAGCTGTTTTCTGTCAGGGTTGTCAAGGCCAGGCACTATGTCGTCTCCCTCCCCCTCCAACCATGAGGGCAATGATGCTTGGCTAATGAAGATAGAGCTGAAGAGAGAAGAACCTATGGAGATCAACAGGGATGAAGGGATCAAGAAGGCCATGGAGGACCAAGTTCCAGCAACAGAAGACACCCTACAACTGGATCACAATCTTCTTACCCCAACAGAAATCGAAGCTTTCAAGATGATTGAGTTGGCTCATATAAAAAACAAGTATCTCACACGTGAAAATATTTTGTTGAAGGAGCATATCATCGCACTCAAGGGCATTATCCGCAAGTTAGAAGACCTCCTACGCTCGATGTGCGACTATCCATCATCAACAACCCCACCTTCTTCACCAGCAAAGGAGACATAATCACATGGGTATGGGCACTCCACTTGGCAACTGCCAAGCTTGGGGGAGCGCCCCGGTATCATATCACCATCACTTTATCTTTACCATATTTCTTAGTTCAATCGTTTTGGTAATATCTTGATCTAGTAGAATAAAAGTTCTTAGTATGATCTAGTTGTGAGTTTTGCTTTATTATCCTTCTATGTAATCAAGTCCGTGAGCTATATAATAAAGATTAGTGTTGAGTCAAGGGCTTAATTTTTTTGCCATGATCCTAAAGGAATAAAAGAAAAGAGAAAGAAATAAAAAGAAACAAAGAGATCATATGAGTCTTATGGAGAGTAATGAGCTCACATAGAAAGAGTGTGATGAATAAAAGTTATTGAGGGTTGACAAACACAGTTTTGGTCATCGTTGCAATTAATAGGAAGTAATAAATAAATAGAGGTCTTCACATATAAATATACTATCTTGGACATCTTTTATGATTGTGAGCACTCATTAAAATATGACATGCTAAAGAGTTGACATTGGACAAGGAAGACAACGTAATGGGTTATGTTTTCTTACATCTGAGATAAATTATATTGTCTTGGATCTTCCAACATGATGAGCTTGCCTTTCCCCCTCATGCTAGCCAAATTCATTGCACCAAGTAGAGATACTACTTGTGCTTCCAGACACCCTTAAACCAGTCTTGCCATAAGAGTCCACCATATCTACCTATGGATTGAGTAAGATCCATCAAGTAAGTTGTCATCGGTGCAAGCAATAAAAATTGCTCTCTAAATATGTATGATTGATTGGTGTGGAGGAAATAAGCTTTATACGAGCGTGTGATATGGAAGTAATAAAAGCGACAGACTGCATAATAAAGGTCCATATCACAAGTGGCAATATAAAGTGACGTTCTTTCGCATTAAGATTTTGTGCATCCAACCCATAAAAGTGCATGACAACCTCTGCTTCCCTTTGCGAAGGGTCTATATTTTACTTTTATCTCCTACATTGCATAAGAGTCATGGTGATCTTCACCCTTCCTTTTTACATTTTATCCTTTGGCAAGCACAATATGTTGGAAAGATCCTGGTATATATGGCTAATTGGATGTGAGTTTTCATGAACTATTACTGTTGACATTACCCTTGAGGTAAAACGTTGGGAGGAAAAACTATAAGCCCATATCTTTCTGTGTGTCCGATTAAAACTCCATACCCATAAGTATTGCGTGAGTGTCAACAATTGTGAAATATTATATGATAGTTGAGTATGTGGACTTGCTGAAAAGCTCTTATACATTGGCTCTTTCCTATGTTATGATAAATTGCAATTGCTTCAATGACCGAGATTGTAGTTTGTTAGTTTTCAATGAAGTTTACGATTCATACTGGATACTGTGATTGAATTATTACTCTAGCATCAGATATTATATGACAAACAATTATGTAAGTTGCTGTTCTAAGAACGATCATGATGCCCTCATGTCCGTATTTTATTTTTATTGACACCTCTATCTCTAAACATGTGGACATATTTTTCGATTTCGGCTTTTCCCTTGAGGACAAGCGAGGTCTAAGCTTGGGGGAGTTGATACGTCCATTTTGCATCATGCTTTTATATCAATATTTATTGCATTATGGGCTGTTATTACACATTATGTCACAATACTTATGCCTATTCTCTCTTATTTTTACAAGGTTTACATAAAGAGGAAGAATGCCGATAGCTGGGATTCTGGGCTGGAAAAGGAGAAAATATTAGAGACCGATTCTGCACAGTTCCAAAAGTCCTGAAACTTCACGGATGATGTTTTCCAAATATATAAAAAATACTGAGCGCAAGAACCTCACCAGGGGGGCCACACCCTTCCCACGAGGGTGGGGGGGGCGCCCTACCCCCAGGGCGCGCCCCCTACCTTGTGGGCCCCCTGGTGGCCCTCCGGTGTCCATCTTCTGCTATATGGAGTCTTTCGATGGAAAAAAATCATAGGCCATCTTCTCGGACGAAACTCCGCCGCCACGAGGCGGAACCTTGGCGGAATCAATCTAGGGCTCTGGAGGAGCTGTTCTGCTGGGGAAACTTCCCTCCCGGAGGGGGAAATCATCGCCATCGTCATCACCAATGTTCCTCTCATCGGTGGAGGGCAATCTCCATCAACATCTTCATCAACACCATCTCATCTCAAAACCCTAGTTCATCTATTGTATCCAATTCTTGTCTCCAAGTCCGGGATTGGTGCTAGTAGGTTGCTAGTAGTGTTAATTACTCCTTGTAGTTGATGCTAGTTGGTTTAATTGGTGGAAGATCATATGTTCAGATCCTATATGCATATTAATACCCCTCTGATTATGAACATGTTTATGCTTTGTGAGTAGTTACTTTTGTTCCTGAGGACATGGGAGAAGTCTTGCTATTAGTAGTCATGTGAATTTGGTATTCGTTCGATATTTTGATGAGATGTATGTTGTCTCTCCTCTAGTGGTGTTATGTGAACGTCGACTACATGACACTTCACCATTATTTGGGCCTAGAGGAAGGCATTGGGAAGTAATAAGTAGATGATGGGTTGCTAGAGTGACAGAAGCTTAAACCCTAGTTTATGCGTTGCTTCGTAAGGGGCTGATTTGGATCCACATGTTTCATGCTATGGTTAGGTTTACCTTAATACTTTTGTTGTATTTGCGGATGCTTGCAAGAGAGGTTAATCATAAGTGGGATGCTTGTCCAAGTAAGGGCAGCACCCAAGCACCGGTCCACCCACATACCAAATTATCAAAGTACCGAACGCGAATCATATGAACGTGATGAAAAGTAGCTTGACGATATTCCCATGTGTCCTCGGGAGCGCTTTACATCATATAAGAGTTTGTCCAGGCTTGTCCTTTGCTACAAAAGGATTGGGCCACCTTGCTGCACTTTATTTACTTTTGTTACTTGTTGCTCGTTACAAATTATCCTATCACAAAACTATCTGTTACCACTTATTTCAGTACTTGCAGAGAATACCTTGCTGGAAACCGCTTATCATTTCCTTCTGCTCCTCATTGGGTTCGACACTCTTACTTATCGAAAGGACTACGATAGATCCCCTATACTTGTGGGTCATCACCGGGCACACTTTTCTGGGTCATGTACGGCCTTGGAAAATCAACACGTCGCAGCCCTACCTAGGCACAACAGAGATGTCAGCCGCCAGTCTAAATCCTATGGCGCAGGGGTCTGGGCCCATCACCCATTGCACACCTGCATGTTGCGTGGGCAGCTGGTGAGCAGACCTATCAACCTCCATTACAAAGGAAGTTGCATTACATGGTCCAACCCGGCGCGCGCCGCTCAGTCGCTAACGTCAAGAAGGCTTCGGCTGATACCACGACGTCGAAATGCCCATAACTGTTCCCGCATAGTTGGTTAGTGCGTATAGGCTAGTGGCCAGACTCAGATCAAATACCAAGATATCGTTAAGTGTGTTATTTTGAAGTAACCGCAGATGCCGACCAGGGCCAGGCCCACCTCTCACCTAGGTGGTCTCAACCTGCCTTGACGCTCCACCAGAAAGTAACAGTCGGGGGCCGTCAGGAACCCAGGCCCACCACTACCGGGATGGAGCCACCTTTCCTTCCAGCGCTCACATCAAAATCACTTGCGGGTACTCTATGAGCCGACCTGACATTAGTCACATCGTGTAATCTGTATAATATGTATGTATGTATAAACCCGTGATCACCTCCCGAAGTGATGACGGCCCGATAATATAGCATAGCAGACGGTCAAGAATGTAGGGCCACCGATGATAAACTAGCATCCTATACTAAGCATTTAGGATTGCAGTTGAGGTATCAACAACTATAGCAACAATGACAGGCTATGCAATAGAATAGGATTAACCGAAAATAGTAACATGCTACACTACTCTAATGCAAGCAGTAGAGAGAAGGAATAGGCGATATCTGGTGATCAAGGGGGGGGGAGCTTTCCTGGTTGCTCTGGCAAGAAGGGGTCGTCAACAACGTAGTCGAGCGGGGCACCAGCAGCGGCGTCAGACTCGTAGTCTACTGGAGAGAAGAGGGGGAAGAAACAATGAATACAATGCAAACAGATGCATATCTAAGCATGACATGACAAGTATCGGTGCTAGGTGTGTCCTAACGCAATAGGAGGTGATACCGGCGAAGGGGGGAAACATTCGGGAAAGTATCCCCGGGTGTTTCGCGTTTTCGGACAGATGAACCAGAGGGGGAAAGTTGCATGTTTGCTATGCTAGGCATGTGTGGCGGACGAACTGGCTACATATCCGGATTCGTCTCGTCGTTTTGAGCAACTTTCATGTACAAAGTATTTTCATCCGAGCTACGGATTATTATCTATGATTTTCTAAAGTTTTAAACTTGCTGGAATTTATTTAATTCAGACATTATCCAGAACAGTGAAAGGTGATGTCAGCATGACATCACCATGACGTCAGCAGGTCAAACCCAGCTGACCAGAGTCAAACCTGGCCTATGGGTCCAGTGGGACCCACCTGTCATAGACTAAGGCTAACTAAATATGTTTAATTAGTTTAGTTAATTGATTAGGTTAATTAACACAATTAATTAAGTTAGTTAATTAATATTTTAATTTATCATTTTAAATTCTTTTTTTAACATTCCAAGGGCTGAGCCCCTCTGTTCAGTGGCACAGAGGCCTAACGGGTGCGGGCGACGGGCAGTGGTGCAGGCGCCCGAATGGGCGCTCGCCCACAGGGAGTGCGGCGGGGCGAGGCGAGTGGCTAGGGCGGCCACGATGGCTGGCCGGCATGGGGGTGGTGGAGTGCGGGGCCGGTGACGAGGGGGCACGGTGGAGGGGCCAGTGACCAGTGCGGGTGGAAGACGGCATGATGGCGTCGGCGGTCGCAGGATTCTACTGGAGCAGGGTGAGGGAAGGGCGCGTCCAGATGGGCCAGCGCGCACAGCGGGAAGCGGGAAAGCGGCAGTGCGACGAGCCATGCCTGGGCGGCCACGCGCGGTGTGGAGGGGTCTTGCAGCAGGGGGGGGGGTGAGTGGGCGTGGCAGAGGACCGACAACGACGCAGCGGCAGGAGCAGCGCGGGCGGGGCTGCGCATGGGTGCTGCCTCTTGAGCACTGCGTTGGTTTTCCCTTGAAGAGGAAAGGGTGATGCAGCAAAATAGCGTAAGTATTTCCCTCAGTTTTTGAGAACCCAGGTATCAATCCAGTAGGAGACTACACGCAAGTCCCTCGTACCTGCACAAACAAATAAGAACCTCGCAACCAACACGATAAAGGGGTTGCCAATCCCTTCACGGTCACTTACGAGAGTGAGATCTGATAGAGATAATAAGATAAATAAATATTTTTGGTATTTTTATGATATAGATTGAAAGTAAAGTTTGCAAAATAAAATAGATTGGAAACTTTATATGATAAAAGATAGACCCGGGGGCCATAGGTTTGACTAGTGGCTTCTCTCAAGATAGCATAAGTATTACGGTGGGTGAACGAATTACCGTCGAGCAATTGATAGAAAAGTGCATAATTATGAGAATATCTAGGCATGATCATGTATATAGGCATCACGTCCGCGACAAGTAGACCAAAACGATTCTGCATCTACTACTATTACTCGACACATCGACCGCTCTCCAGCATGCATCTAGAGTATTAAGTTCATAAGAACAGAGTAACGCATTAGGCAAGATGACATGATGTAGAGGGATAAACTCAAGCAATATGATATAAACCCCATCTTTTTATCCTCGATGGAAATAATACAATACATGCCTTGCTTCCCTTGCCATCACTGGGAAAGGACACCGCAAGATTGAACCCAAAGCTAAGCACTTCTCCCATTGCAAGAAAGATCAATCTAGTAGGCCAAACCAAACTGATAATTCGAAGAGACTTGCATAGATAACCAATCATACATAAAATATTTCAGAGAAGAATCAAATATTATTCATAGATAAACTTGATCATAAACCCACAATTCATCGGATCTCGACAAACACACCGCAAAAAGAGTTAGATCAAATAGATCTCCAAGAAGATCGAGGAGAACTTTGTATTGAGATCCAAAGAGAGAGAAGAAGCCATCTAGCTAATAACTATGGACCCGAAGGTCTGTGGTAAACTACTCACACATCATCGGAGAGGCTATGGTGTTGATGTAGAAGCCCTCCATGATCGATTCCCCCTGTGACGGAGCTCCGGAAAAGGCCCCAAGATGGGATCTCTTGGGTACATAAGGTTGCGGCGGTGGAAATAGGGTTTCATAGTGCTCCTGGATGTTTTCGGGGTATATGGACATATATAGGAGGAAGAAGTAGGTCGGTGGAGCTACGAGGGGCCCACGAGGGTGGGGGGCGCGCCTCCCTGCCTCGTGGCCTCCTCGTTGATTTCTTGACGTCTACTCCAAGTCTCCTAGATCATGTTTGTTCCACAAATAACTCTCCCGAAGGTTTCATTCCGTCTGGATTCCGTTTGATATTCATTTTCTGTGAAACACTGAAATAGGCAAAAAAAACAGCAATTTGCACTGGGCCTTGGGTTAGTAGGTTAGTCCCAAAAATAATATAAAAGTGTATAATAAAGCCCATAAACATCCAAAACAAATAATATAATAGCATGAAACAATCAAAAATTATAGATACGTTGGAGACGTATCAAGCATCCCCAAGCTTAATTCTTGCTCGTCCTCGAGTAGGTAAATGATAAAAACAGAATTTTTGATGTGGAATGCTACCTAGCATAATTCTCAATGTAATTTTCTTTATTATGGAATGAATGTTCAGATCCGGAAGATTCAAGACAAAAGTTTAATATTGACATAAAAATAATAATACTTCAAGCATACTAACTAAGCAATCATGTCTTCTCAAAATAACATGTCCAAAGAAAGTTCATCCCTACAAAATCATATAGTTTGGTCATGCTCCATTTTCGTCACACAAGAATGCTCTCATCATGCACAACCCCGATGACAAGCCAAGAAATTGTTTCACACTTTAGTAATCTCAAACTTTTTTCAACTTTCACGCAATAGATGAGCGTGAGCCATGTATATAGCACTATGGGTGGAATAGAATATAATGATAGGGGTTATGTGGAGAAGACAAAAAAAGAGAAAGTCTCACATCGACGCGGCTAATCGACGGGCTAGGGAGATGCCCATCAATTGATGTCAATGCAAGGAGGAGGGATTGCCATGCAATAGATGCACTAGAGCTATAAATGTATGAAAGCTCAACAAAAGAAAACTAAGTGGGTGTGCATCCAACTTGCTTGCTCATGAAGACCTAGGGCATTTGAGGAAGCCCATTGTTGGAATATACAAGCCAAGTTCTATAATGAAAAATTCCCACTAGTATATGGAAGTGACAAAACAAGAGACTCTCTATCATAAAGATCATGGTGCTACTTTGAAGCACAAGTGTGAAAAAAAGGATAGTAGAATTGCCCCTTTTTATTTCTTTCTTTTTTTTCTTGTTTTTTTCTTTGGGCCTTTTTTTATTTGGCCTTTCTTCTCTTTTTTTAGGACGATGCTCTATTAATGATGATCATCACACTTCTATTTATTTACAACTCAATGGTTACAACTCGATACTAGAACAAAATATGACTCTATATGAATGCCTCCGGCGGTGTACCGGGAATGGCAATGAATCAAGATGACATGTATGGTAAATTATGCGCGGTGGCTTTGCCACAAATACGATGTCAACTACATGATCATGCAAGGCAATATGACAATGATGAAACGTGTCATAAATGAAATGGTGGAAAGTTGCATGGCAATATATCTCGGAATGGCTATGGAAATGCCATAATATGTAGGTATGGTGGCTGTTTTGAGGAAGATATAAGGTGGTTTATGTGTGATAGAGCGTATCATACCACGGGGTTTGGATGCACCGACGAAGTTTGCACCAACTCTCAAGGTGAGAAAGGGCAATGCACGGTACTGAAGAGGCTAGCAATGATGGAAAGGTGAGAGTGCGTATAATCCATGGACTCAACATTAGCCATAAAGAACTCACATACTTATTGAAAAAATCTACAAGTCATCAAAAACCAAGCATTACGCGCATGCTCCTAGGGGGATAGATTGGTAGGAAAAGACCATCGCTCGTCCCCGACCACCACTCATAAGGAAGACAATCAAAGAACACCTCATGTTTCAATTTGTTACACAACGGTTACCATACGTGCATGCTACGGGACCTGCAAACTTCAACACAAGTATTTCTCAAATTCACAACTACTCAACTAGGACAACTCTAATATCACCACCTCTATATCTCAAAACAATTATCAAGTATCAAACTTCTCCTAGTATTCAATGCACTTTTTATGTAAGTTTTTATTATACCGATCTTGGACGCCTATCATATTAGGACTAATTTCATAACCAAGGAAAATTACCTTGCTGTTCTAAAAGACTCTCAAAATAATATAAGTGAATCATGAGAAATCAATAATTTCTATAAAATAAAACCACCACCGTGCTCTAAGAAGATATAAGTGAAGCACTAGAGAAAAATTATCTAGCTCAAAAGATATAAGTGAAGCACATAGAGTATTCTAATAAATTCCAATTCATGTGTGTCTCTCCCAAAAGGTGTGTGCAACAAGGATTATTGTGGCAAACTAAAAATCAAAGACTCAAAACATACAAGACGCTCCAAGCAAAACACATATCATGTGGCGAGTAAAAATATAGCCTCAAGTAAAGTTACCGATGGAAGAAGAAGAAATAGGGGATGCCTTCAGGGGCATCCCCAAGCTTAGGCTTTTGGTTGTCCTTGAATTTTACCTTGGGGTGCCTTGGGCATCCCCAAGCTTAGGCTCTTGCCATTCCTTATTCCATAATCCATCAAATCTTTACCCAAAACTTGAAAACTTCACAACACAAAACTTAAACAGAAAATCTCATGAGCTCTGTTAGTATAAGAAAACAAACCACCACTTAAGGTACTGTAATGAACTCATTATTTATTTATATTGGTGTTAAACCTACTGTATTCCAACTTCTCTATGGTTCACACCCTCTAATACTAGGCATAGATTCATCAAAATAAGCAAACGTTTTGCTTGGAGCGTCTTGTATGATTTGAGTCTTTGCTTTTTAGTTTACCACAACCATCCTTGCTGTACACACTTTTTGGGAGACACACACATGAATCGGAAATTATTAGAATACTCTATGTGCTTTACTTATATCTTTTGAGCTAGATAATTTTACTCTAATGCTTCACTTATATCTTTTTAGAGCACAATGGTGGTTTTATTTTATAGAAATTATTGATCTCTCATGCTTCACTTATATTATTTTGAGAGTCTTTTAGAACAACATGGTAATTTGCTTTGGTTATGAAATTAGTCCTAATATGATAGGCATCCAAGATGGGTATAATAAAAACTTTCATATAGAGTGCATTGAATACTATGAGAAGTTTGATACTTGATGATTGTTTTGAGATATGAAGATGGTGATATTAGAGTAATGCTAGTTGAGTATTTGTGAATTTAACAAATACTTGTGTTGAGGTTTGCAAGTCCCGTAGCATGCACGTATGGTAACCATTGTGTAACCAATTTGAAGCATGAGGTGTTTCTTTGATTGTCCTCCTTATGAGTGGCAGTCGGGGACGAGCGATGGTCTTTTCCTACCAATCTATCCACCTAGGAGCATGCACATAGTGCTTGGTTTTCGATGACTTATAGATTTTTGCAATAAGTATGTGAGTTCTTTATGACTAATGTTGAGTCCATGGATTATACATACTCACACCCTTCCATCATTCCTAGCCCCTTAGGTACCGAGCATTGCCCTTTCTCACGTCGAGAATTGGTGCAAACTTCACCGGTGCATCCAAACCCCGTGATATGATACGCTCTATCACACATAAGCCTCCTTATATCTTCCTCAAAACAGCCACCATACCTACCTATTATGGCATTTCCATAGCCATTCCGAGGTATATTGCCATGAAACTTTCCACCGTTCCATTTATTATGACACGCTTCATCATTGTCATATTGCTTTGCATGATCATGTAGTTGACATCATATTTGTGGCAAAGCCACCGCTCATAATTTTTTATGCATGTCACTCTTGAATCATTGCACATCCAGGTAAACCGCCGGAGGCATTCATATAGAGTCATATTTTGTTCTAGTATCGAGTTGTTGTTGGGGATCGTAGCAGAAATTTAAAATTTTCTACGCATCACCAAGATCGATCTATGGAGTAATCTAGCAACGAGGGGAAGGGGAGTGCATCTACATACCCTTGTAGATCGCTAAGCGGAAGCATTACTAGAACTCGGATGAGGTAGTCGTACTCGTAGCGATTCAGATCGCGGTCGATTCTGATGTAAGCGCCGAACAACGACGCCCCCGCGTTCAACACACGTGCAGCCCGGTGACGTCTCCCATGCCTTGATCCAGCAAGGAGAGAGGGAGAGGTTGGGGAAGACTCCATCCAGCAGCAGCACGACGACATGGTGGTGGTGGAGGAGCGCGGTACTCCAGCAGGGCTTCACCAAGCACTACGAGAGACGAGGAGGGAGAGAGGTAGGGTTGCGCCTTGGGAGAGAGAGACTCGTGTCGTATGCAGCCCCAAAACCTCCACTATATATAGGGGCAAGGGCAAGGGGAGGCGCCCTAGGGTTTCCCCTAGGGGGCGGGGTGGCCAGGGCAGATGGGATCTCCCCCTTGGGTGACTTGGCCCCCAAGCCAGGAGGTGGGAACCCTAGATGGGGCGCCCCAAACCCCCTGGTCACGTGGGAATAGGTGAGGGGGGCGCACAACCCCTTAGTGGGCTGGTTTGCCCCTTCCCTTGGCCCATGAAGCCCCCCAACACTTGCCGGGGCTCCCAAAACACCTTTCGGTCATGCTGATCATCACCCGGTACCTCTGGAACACTTCCGGACTCCAAAACCCTTCGTCCAATATATCAACATTCACCTCCGGACCATTCCGGAACTCGTGACATCCGGGATCTCATCCGGGACTCCGAACAACATTCGGTAACCGCATACATAGTTTCCCTATAACCCTAGCGTCATCGAACCTTAAGTGTGTAGACCCTACGGGCTCGGGAATAATGCAGACATGACCGAGACATCTCTCTGGCCAATAACCAACAGCGGGATCTGGATACCCATGTTGGCTCCCACATGTTCCACGATGATCTCATCGGATGAACCATGATGTCAAGGATTCAGTCAATCCCGTATACAATTCCCTTTGTCTATCGGTATGTTACTTGCCCGAGATTCGATCGTCGGTATCCCAATTCCTCGTTCAATCTCGTTACCGACAAGTCTCTTTACTTGTTCCGTAATGCATGATCCCGTGGCTAACTCATTAGTCACATGGAGCTCATTATGATGATGCATTATCGAGTGGGCCCAGAGATACCTCTCCGTCACACGGAGTGACAAATCCCAGTCTCGATTCGTGCCAACCCAACAGACACTTTTGAAGATACCTGTAGTGCACCTTTATAGCCACCCAGTTACGTTGTGACGTTTGGTACACCCAAAGCATTCCTACAGTATCCGGGAGTTGCACAATCTCATGGTCTAAGGAAATGATACTTGCCATTAGAGAAGCTTTAGCAGACAAACTATACGATCTTGTGCTAGGCTTAGGATTGGGTCTTGTCCATCACATCATTCTCCTAATGATGTGATCCCGTTATCAATGACATCCAATGTCCATGGTCAGGAAACCATGACCATCTATTGATCAACGAGCTAGTCAACTAGAGGCTTACTAGGGACATGTTGTGGTCTATGTATTCACACATGTATTACGGTTTCCGGTTAATACAATTATAGCATGAACAATAGACAATTATCACGAACAAGGAAATACAATAATAACCATTTTATTATTGCCTCTAGGGCATATTTCCAACAGTCTCCCACTTGCACTAAAGTCAATAATCTAGTTCACATCACTATGTGATTGCAATGAATCCAACACCCATGGGGTTTGTTCATATCTTGCTTGTGAGAGAGGTTTATTAGTCAATGAGTCTGAACCTTTCAGATCCATGTGTGCTTTAAAAATCTCTATGTCATCTTGTAGATGCAGCTACCACGCGCTACTTGGAGCTATTCCAAATAACTGTTCTACTATATGAATCCGGTTTACTACTTAGAGTCATCCAGATTAATGTCAAAGTTTGCATCGACGTAACCCTTTATGATGTACTCTTTTACCACCTCCATAATCGAGAAAATTCCTTAGTCCACTAGTTACTAAGAATAAGTTTGACCACTGTCATGTGATCCATTCCTGGATCACTCTTGTACCCCTTGACTAACTCATGGCAAGGCACACTTCAGGTGCGGTACACAACATAGCATACTGTAGAGCCTACGTCTAAAGCATAGGGGACGACCTTCGTCCTTTCTCTCTCTTCTGCCGTGGTCAGGTCTTGAGTCTTACTCAATACTCACACCTTGTAACACAACCAAGACCTCCTTCTTTGCTGATCTATTTTGAACTCCTTCAAAATCTTGTCACGGTATGTATTCATTTGAAAGTAATATTAAGCGTTTTTGATCTATCCTTATAGATCTTGATGCTCAATGTTCAAGTAGCTTAATCCAGGTTTTCCATTGAAAAACACTTTTCAAATAACCCTGCATGCTTTCCAGAAATTCTACATCATTTCTGATCAACAATATGTTAACAACATATACTCATCAAAAATTCTATAGTGCTCCCACTCACTCTTTGGAAATTCAAGTTTCTCATAAACTTTGTATAAACCCAAAATCTTTGATCATCTCATCAAAGTGTACATTCCAACTCCGAGATGCTTACTCCAGTCCTTAGAAGGATTGCTGGAGCTTTGCATACTTGTTAGCATCTTTCAGGATTGACAAAACCTTCTGGTTGTATCACATGCAACCTTTCCTCAAGAAAATCGTCGAGGAAACAATGTTTTGACATCCTATCTGCAAGATTTCATAAATAATGCAGTAACTGCTAACATAATTCCAACAGACTCTTAGCATCGCTACGAGTGAGAAAGTCTCATCATAGTCAACTCCTTGAACTTGTCGGGAAACATCTTAACGACAAGTCGAGCTTTCTTAATGGTGACACTTACCATCATTGTCTGTCTTCCTTTTAAAATCCATCTGCACCCAACAGCCTTACGACCATCAAGTAGTTCTTTCAAAGTCTATACTTTGTTTTATACATGGATCCTCTCTCGAATTTTATGGCCTCGAGCCATTCGTCGGAATCCGGGCCCACCATCGCTTCTCCATAGCTCATAGGTTCATTGTTGTCTAGCAACATGACTTCCAAGATAGGATTACGTACCACTCTGAAGTAGTACACATCCTTGTCGACCTATGAGGTTTGGTAGTGACTTGATCCGAAGTTTCATGATCACTATCATAAGCTTCCACTTCAATTGGTGTAGGTGCCACAGGAACAACTTCCTGTGCCCTTCTACACACTAGTTGAAGTGACAGTTCAATAACCTCATCAAGTCTCCACCATCCTCCCACTCAATTCTTTTGAGAGAAACTTTTCCTCGAGAAAGGACCCGTTTCTAGAAACAATCACTTTTGCTTCCGGATCTGAAATAGGAGGTATATCCAATATTTTTGGGTATTCTATGAAGATGCATTTATCCGCTTTGGGTTCGAGCTTATCAGCCTGAAACTTTTTCACATAAGCATCGCAGCCCCAAACTTTTAAGAAACGACAACTTAGGTTTCTCTAAACCATAGTTCATACGGTGTCGTCTCAACGGAATTGTGCGGTGCCCTGTTTAAAGTGAATGCGGTTGTCTCTAATGCCTAACCCATAAACGATAGTGGTAATTCGATAAGGGACATCATGGTATGCACCATATCCAATAGGGTGCAGTTATGATGTTCGGACACACCATCACACTATGGTGGTCCAGGCGGTATTAGTTGTAAAACAATTTCCCCAATGTCTTAATTGTGTGCCAAACTTGTAACTCAGATATTCATCTCTATGATCATATCATAGACATTTTATCATCTTATCACTATGATCTTCAACTTCACTCTGAAATTACTTAAACCTTTCAATAATTCAGATTTGTGTTTCATCAAGTAAATATACTCAGCATCTACTCAAATCATCTGTGAAGTAAGAACATAACGATATCCACTGCGTGCCTCAGCACTCATTGGACTACACACATCAAAAATGTATTACTCCCAACAAGTTGCTTTCTTGTTCCATTTTACTGAAAACGAGGCCTTTCAGTCATCTTGCCCATGTGGTATGATTTGCATGTCTCAAGTGATTCAAAATCAAGTGAGTCCAAACGATCCATCTGTATGGAGTTTCTTCATGCATATCTACCAATAGACATGGTTCGCATGTCTCAATCTTTTCAAAAACGAGTGAGTCCAAAGATCCATCAACATGGAGCTTCTTCATGCGTTTTATACCAACATGACTCAAATGGCAGTGCCACAAGTATGTGGTACTATCATTACTATCTTATATCTTTTGGCATGAACATGTGTATCACTACGATCGAGATTCAATAAACCATTCATTTTAGGTGCAAGACCATTGAAGGTATTATTCAAATAAACAAAGTAACCATTATTCTCCTTAAATGAATAACCGTGTGGCGATAAACATAATCCAATCATGTCTATGCTCAACGCAGACACCAAATAACAATTATTTCGGTTTAACACCAATCCCGATGGTAGAGGGAGCGTGCGATGTTTGATCACATCAACCTTGGAAACACTTCCAACACATATTGTCATCTCACCTTTAGCTAGTCTCCGCAGCCTTTTATTTCGAGTTACTAATGCTTAGCAACCGAACCGGTATTTATTACCCTGGTGCTACTAGGAGTACTAGTAAAGTACACAATAATATGACGTATATCCAAAATACTTCTGTCGACCTTGCCAGCCTTCTCATCTACCAAGTATCTAGGGTAGTTCTGCTTCAGTGACCGTTCCCCTCATTATAGAAGCACTTAGTCTCGGGTTTGGTTCAACCTTGGGTTTCTTCACTAGAGCAGCAACTAATTTGCCGTCTCATGAAGTATCCCTTCTTTCCCTTGCCCTTCTTGAAACTAGTGGTTTAACCATCAACAATTGATGCTCCTACTTGATTTCTACTTTCGCGGTGTCAAACATCGCGAGTTGCTCAAGGATCATCATGTCTATCCCTGATATGTTATAGTTCATCACGAAGCTCCAATAGCTTGGTGGCAGTGACTATGGAGGACCATAACTATCTCATCTGGAAGATTAACTCCCACTCGATTCAAGCGATTGCAGTACTCAGACAATCTGAGCACATGCTCAACGATTGAGTTTTTCTCCCTTAGTTTGCAGGCTTAAGAAACTTGTCAGAGGTCTCATACCTCTTGACGTGGGCACTAGGTTGAAATTCCAATTTCAGTCATTGGAACATCTCATATGTTCCACGACGTTTCAAAAACGTCTTTGGTGCCACAATTCTAAACCGTTAGTATTACATACTGAACTATCACATAGTCATCAAAACATGTATGTCAGATGTTTCCCAACATCTACAGACGATGCTCGAGGTTCAACACACTGAGCGGTGCATTAAGGACATAACCCTTCTGTGCAGCAATGAGGACAATCCTCAGTTCACGGACCCAGTCCGCATAATTGCTACTGTCAACTCTCAACTAAATTTTCTCTAGGATCGTATCTAAAATAGTAAAACCAAAGTGTGAGCTACGACATAATTGGCAAAGACCTTTTGACTATGTTCATGATAATTAAGTTCATCTAATCAAATTATTCAATGAACTCCCACTTATATAGACATCCCTCTAGTCATCTAAGTGATACATGATCTGAGTCAACTAGGCCGTGTCCGATCATCAGGTGAGACAGACTAGTCATGTAACATCCCAAAATTCTAAATTTTTGGAATGTTATAACAAATAGATAGATTTGATTGATTGTTTGATTGATTGTTTGAAAGTGAGTGAATTCAAAACTTTTTGGAAGTTAAATGAGAGGGAATAAAAGGACTTCCCCAAACTTCCATATTTGCTTTCTGATCTCCATGAATTCAAATTCTTTTCAACACAAAACCCTAGAGAGAAGAAGACATGACTTCTTCCATTTAAAATGAAAAGGGTGTTTGAAAAATATTTGAATTCCATTGGGAAATATTTTCCAATTCATAAACTCCATGCAGCTCAATGATTTTCATGAGAGAAGATAAAAGGACTTCTTCAAATTATATGAAATATGAGTTGGGAGTTTCAAAGAATTAAATTCAAAGTTCTTTTGAATTTATTTTCAATTTGGAGTTATTTGAGTTTTATTCAAATTATTTTTCTCCAAAAATAAAATACATGGAAAATAGGGTAACATGATTCCCTACATTAGAAAATTGGAGAAAAATTTATTTGAAATCATTTTGGTATTTTAAAATGATTTTTTGTTGGATTTTAATAGACCAGTAGCACTCTTTGAATTATCTGAATTTGTGTGAATTTTATTTAATGCTAGGAAAATGTTCATCTCGTAGAAAATCTTTTTCTGAAAATTTTGATATATTATATGCCTATATAATATTTTATTTATTTTTGCTTTTATTATTTTATTTGTCTGGAAAACGTTTTATTAAAAAAAAACTTTCCCCGACTGGGCCGGCCTAGCCCAGTGCCAGGCCACGGCCCAGCTCCTCCTTCCCCATGCTCGGGACGAAGTCCCGAGCCAGTACGCGCCGTCGCCGTCCCATGGCCGGACTCCACGCCGCCCTTGCCCCTCCTCCAAGGCGTCGCCTCCCCCTTCTCCCTATAAATGCACCGGACCCGCCGCCCGCCCCTCCTTCCTGCCGCGCTGCCGCCCGTCCCACATCATGCCGCCGCCGCCGATGCATCTCGCTGCCGCCCCGCGCTGCAGGCGCCGCCGCCACTGCTCGCCCGCGCCGCCGCTTGCGTTGCCGCCCTGCTCGCGAGTGCCGCACCCTACCGGAGCCACCGCGCCGCCGTCCCGTCACCGGAGTTGCTGCCCGCCGTCGCCGGGGATCGCCGGAACACCGTCGTTGCTGGAACCGCCCGCTGGCCGATCCACCACCCGACCCGCCGGTTTCTCCTGGTCTGGTATAAAAAACCCGTCCCCGGTTCGCCGATTTTCTTTTAGGTTTAGGTTTTCTTCGGTTTTGTTTAAGAACCTGTTTTTTATTTTTAGTTTAGTTACTTAGCGAACGTTCATCAGATTAGATTCGGTAGCAAACGATTTTCGTTCTGTAAGTTTCTGTAGCGAGCGTTCGCTCAATAGATTTTTCCTTTTTCTTATTAATTTCGGCCAGTGACCTATATGTGAGTGAAAGTGCAACTATCCCTAGGTGGTTTTGGTAATTCATAACAACATATAGCTCATTGAGCTAATGCTATTCCAAGATGATTATTTCAGGAAAGCTCAATGATTGGCATGGCATGGATGTGAAAGTGGAACCCTCAAAATGCTAAGGACAAAGGATTGGCTCAAGCTCAAAAGCTCAAGACTCTTCATTTTATATTTTAGTGATCCAAGATCACATTGAGTCTTTAGGAAAAGCCAATACTATTAAGGAGGGATGAGGTGTTGCTTAATGAGCCTCTTGCTTTATGTGCTTAGTGATATGCTCCAAAACCCTCAACTACTTTCCCATATCCACATATGACCTAAACCCTAAGCCAAACTTGGTCCTACCGATTCTTCCTATCCGGCGCCACCGAGTTTCACTTGTCATTAGCCACTGCCAAACCCTAGCAATTCGGTTCTACCGATAAGGATCTCGGTCTCACCGAGATGGGGTTGCAAACTCTCTGTTTCCCTTTCGTAACTTTTCGGTCTTACCGAAAGAGCGAATCGGTCCCACCGAGATTGCAATGTAAACTCAGTGTTTCCCCTTTGTAACTTTTCGGTCTCACCGAGTTCCACTCGGTCTCACCGAAAGAGCAAATCGGTCCCATCGAGTTTGCCTGACCAACTCTCTGGTTAGCTAATTACCAAATTCGGTCTCACCGAGTTTGTGTAATCGGTCTCACCGAGATTACGTTATGCCCAAACCCTAACCATATCGGTCATACCGAGTTGCATGTCAGTCCCACCGAAAATCACTAACGGTCACTAGGTTTACATTTTCGGTCCGACCGAGCTTATTGATTCGGTCCCACCGAGATTGGAAAACTGTGTAACGGTTGGATTTTGTGTGGAGGCTATATATACCCCTCCACCTCCTTCTCATTCGATGGGAGAGCTATTAGAACACACACACCATTCCAACTCATATGTTCTGAGAGAGAACCACCTACTCATGTGTTGAGACCAAGACATTCCATTCTTACCATATGAATCTTGATCTCTAGCCTTCCCAAGTTGCTTTCCACTCAAACCTTCTTTCCACCAAATCCAAATCCTATGAGAGAGAGTTGAGTGTTGGGGAGACTATCATTTGAAGCACAAGAGCAAGGAGTTCATTACCTACACACCATTTGTTACTTCTTGGAGAGTGGTGTCTCCTAGATTGGCTAGGTGTCACTTGGGAGCCTCCGACAAGATTGTGGAGTTGAACCAAGGAGTTTGTAAGGGCAAGGAGATCGCCTACTTCGTGAAGATCTACTGCTAGTGAGGCAAGTCTTGTGTGGGCGATGGCCATGGTGGGATAGACAAGGTTGCTTCTTCGTGGACCCTTTGTGGGTGGTTGCTTCTTCATGGACCCTTCGTGGGTGGAGCCCTGTGTGGACTCGCGCAACCGTTACCCTTGGGTGGAGCCCTGTGTGGACTCGCGCAACCGTTACCCTTCGTGGGTTGAAGTCTCCATCAACGTGGATGTAGGATAGCACCACCTATCCGAACCACGGGAAAAACATCCGTGTCTCCAATTGCGTTTGAATTCTCCAAACCCTTCCCTTTACATTCTTGCAAGTTGCATGCTTTACTTTCCGCTGCCTATATACTCTTTGCATGCTTGCTTAAATTATGTGATGATTGCTTGACTTGTCCTAAAATAGCTAAAATCTGCCAAGAACTAAAATTGAGAAAAGGTTAAGTTTTTATTTGGTCAAGTAGTCTAATCACCCCCCCTCTAGACATACTTTCGATCCTACAGTGAGGATTTTCTTTACAGTTTAGCCCCTGTTCTTCAAACGATCACAACTTTTCGCTCGTTGATCCAAATCCAACGAAACCAACGCTCACTTCTTCTTTATGATCTCCTCTATCCAGTAGTCCAACTGAAACATGTTTTTGAAAAGTTTAAAATTTGAATTAGATCAGATTTGAATTCAAACTTCGTTTGATCATAACTTAAGTTTCGTAGCTCCGTTTGAGTTGATTCTTTTTGCAAGTCGAAGCTCTTGACCTAAACATTCTAATAAGGCCAAATTCACATAATTTTGGTACTGTTAGAAATTGTTTTATGTTGCAAGAGTTATTTTCTTGGTTTTGATGTTTCTGAATCGTCTTCTTTGTTCTTTTTGATCTTTTGAGTGATTGCTTATGTGTGGTTACTATTGCTTGCTTACGATAGATTGACCGGAGTGTGACGAGTAGATCTATCAAGAGTTTTGAGTGCGAATCATCTTCATCAACATTGCAGGCAAGTTCACACTTTGATCATATCCCCTTCCATACCTTGTTTTTTTGCATTAGATCAATCTTCACACATTGCATGATTAGGATCTAATTAAACTGTGGGATGGGAAGTAGATGAGGTAGTACCTATTACCTGTTTATTATCAAACCTTTGGGAGTTACTTCTATGTTGCTTATTATGCCATGCTATGCTAGTAGACGTGGATTGGGTTTTGAGAGTATCCATGACAGATGTGAGATTGTTAATTACTGGTTTACTTAAGGTGGCAACTTAAACACACATCTGGGTGGATTGAGGCACCTGGTTATTCTAGGATTGCCTGTCTAGGCACCTGGGTAATCCAGGACTTGCCTGTTTTCTTTTGGACCGCCACCCAGGCTCAAAGGGATCATGAGATTTTTCAAACTAGAAACTTCCGTGTGCAGCCACAAGCCATTATGGGCTCTGGCATAGTTGATTAAGTCGTGCAAACTCTTACAGGGTAGACTAGCAGATGTAGGGGAAAGTAGGTGTACCGGTCTATCCATCGTAAGGTGCTAGCGCTTCTGAAAGACTGTGTCTCGGTCATCCGTTTCTCAAACACCATGTAGTGCGAGAAATCCAACGGAGGCGATCGAGTCTTGTGGGGAAAAGTGCGCAAACCTCTGCAGAGTGTATAAACTAATCATGATTAGCCGTGTCCCCGGTTATGGACATCTTGAGTATCTAGTTCTTGGATTATCCTGTTGATCTCATCACGTTACTTTAAATTAATGTTGTTGGGTTAATGATGATGCTTAATTGGGATTGAGAATGCTGTCAACCATTCTCAATGTTCAACAACCACTATGATAGTTAAATAAAATTTATTCCTTTGCAGTAGGGAAAAATTGGCTTTACGCAAAAACCTTATAACCATAGAGCTTTTCCACCAGCCAAATATGCATGTAGTGATAGTCTTTATTCATCATTCTCTATGGTGTGAATTTGCCAGTACATTCAATGTACTGACCCTCTGTGGCTGCAACGTCTCATGTTGCAGGATTATCTTACGACGAGTAAGTGATACGTTAGGGTTACGATTTCTACACTCAACTTTGCCATTGGTGTTGATGGGAATCCACAACCTTGTTACTTCCGCTATTTTGGATTTGAGGTAATAGTATTTACGTTACTTTTACATGTGATTTACCTCTGCTATAAATCCTCGAGTACTGTGTGTCAGCATACCGATCCAGGGATGACACTTCAGCACGGAGACTTGATCCATTCGGGTCAGGTCGCTACAAGATGGTATCAGAGCACATGTTGACTGTAGGACGTGACCCTAGAAACTGGCAAGCCCATAGCAAAGATTTTTCTCTACAACTTTCCCTTTTAAAAAGATCTTTTACCTCTCTTCTCTTCTGAGCTTATTCAAAAATTCCCTTTAGTGAGACCATACCCCTTTCCCCTTTTTGACCACACGAAGATTCGACTGATGAGACCACTCCAAGAAGTACAAGATATCGGACAACTAAGACCACTTCGAAATGAAGAGTACTTTCCGTGCATCTGAATAATGGAAACTACAACGGTTGAAGACCGAAGACAAGTAGAATTTGAAGGCTCTGAAGAATTCCCAGATTTGTATGACCTAGGAAGGCTACCCTTATGGAACTTGGCAGACTATGGAAGTTGTCAATACCAGAGATCAAGGTGTATCAGAGAAAGACCAAGCATGGAGAGTTAAAAACCTCAAAGTTTTGTCAAGAAAACCCTAAGACAGGGGATATCAATTATGGAAGATAGCTCATGGCAATGACAAGGGCAGAAACACGGTTATCCATGATGTCATCACCGCTGATGCTATTGTAACCGTGCCGAGTTAAGGATGCATTTCATCAGAATGGATTTAATGGAAGAAGGCTGATGGAGCACCTATCATAAGATGAAGTTTTAGCCCTAGCCGGTGTATCACCAGGATCTGGAGTAGTACATCAAGAAGTTTAAAATGGAGCTCCAGGAAGTCGTATTAGACAAGGAAGTATTTCATGAGGAACTCAGGATCCTGAAGATGAGAGTAGCCAAGCTGGAGGAGCTACAACCTCGAGATACCGGAGAATTGTCAGGAACTGAAGGACAGTATGACCATGGTTCATGTGAAGGATGTTGAAACCAGAAGTTTGAAATGCAACTCCGGAATATTAAAGGATGTCATGAGAGATTTCAAGTCAACAGAGGTTGATCTGGCAAAAGAACTTGAGAAAGACAAGCATGATCGGAAGAAGCCATTGGAGGCATGAACAAGGCTTGAAGAATTTGGAGACGTTGAAGATTTATTGACCTTTAGAAGACCAAACCCCTGTTATATACCTACGTTAGATGAGACGTTTGTGAGCTGTCATTTGTTTGATGTTTTTCCCGACGGCCACAAATAAAATCTGTCTTTTCAAAACTTTTGTTTGTATTGTGTGTATCCCTCTCCCTCTCTCTTATCTTACCCCAAACCCACATGGACCCCATAGAGGATGAATGGAGATGAGCTTGTATTTTCTGGACCGATGAGTCAGTTGGAGACAGACCGATGGATTTAGAACATGGAAGATCACATGTAGAATAACCCTATATTTGGAAATGATATGACCCAGCATGCTCTTTAGTGCTTTGAAAGAGGTGCTGCTACTAGGTGGAGGATGTACCAAACCATGAATGGATGGCAAGGAGTAACCACTTGGAAAGAATTTAAGTTGACTTTGCCAAAGTCTCGGTTTGTGTCCCAGAAGTTGAAGCCTTATGGAAAGGATATGGAGAAACCTTGTGCATGCAAGATTTGTGGAGAAATCGGACACACCCATAAAGAACACAAGGATGAATGCCCTAATTGTGAAGGAAGTCACCCAGTTGAAGAATGCCCAACTAGGCAAATTACTTGTTTCTTGTGTGAAGGGACTACCCACTATCCTGCTCAGTGTCACATTTACCCCATGGGACAACGAACCATCCAGCAGAAGAAAGAAGTAAAGAAAGGAGCCCTTATGGAAATGTTAGAAGAACTCGTGATGAAGGAAGAGGTGGAGGACACACCCAAAGAAGAACTAAGTAAACCCTGCACCAAGTCTTGCTATTCATGTGGAGAAGAAGGACACATCTCCCAAAATTGTTTGAATGGGGATCTAGTAGAATTCCCGACAGAGAAAGTAGAATATGACCCACAGGAAAGAGAAGCCATGATTGGCATGGAAAGGTCCAGGAAGAGAAGCAGATTGGATTCCAGGAAGGACCTGAGTCATATCACCTGTTACAGGTGCAAGGATTCAGGGCACTACCTCAGCAGTTGCCCAAAAAGGAAGCCAAGGACCCAATGAGGCTATATAATCACAAGGAAACCTCGGGACTTGTTAGAAGTAATATGTTTTAGTTGTAATGGAGCAGGGCACTTTGCCAGAGAATGCCCCAAGGAGAAGGAAACTTGTGATAGATAGTTGAGTTTGCAACAAAAGAAATGGAGTAGTAGAAGTGAGAACATTTTCTTTTATATTGAGGTGTTGAGTTGAGACATGTAATGGAGAAGCGAGAGATTGTAATCATTTGAGAATGAATAAAGTAGCATCGTTGGTACTGATATGGATTTTATGAGTTGTTACTCTATGAAGAAGGATTTTGACCACTTTTGAGGATAAGAGAAATATGGTCTATGGAAGATTTGTGCATTTTAAGGGTGGTAGTACCCTGTAATGGATTTCGGACAAAATGAATACGAGTTTTGTCTCGATATGTGTGATGCCCCAAGAGTATGTGGGATGAAGTTGGAGACCGTCAGTTGTTTGGACCAAATGTGATCAAGGAGTCAGAAGAGAATGTTAAGTTGATTCGAGATAGACTGAAGGTAGCTCAGTCCAGGCAGAAGAGTTATGTAGACTCAAAAACTCAAGGAGGTAGTCTATGAAATTGGAGACAGAGCATGTCTTCATGTGTTCCCTCTGTGAGGAGTTAAACGAATTAGAGTTAAGGTAAAGTTAGCCCCGAGATTTGTAGGACCATACCGAGTTTTGGAGCGTATGAGAGAAGTGGCCTACAAGTTGGAGTTACCCGAAGGACTGTCAGGAGTTCAGGATGTGTTTCACGGTTCCCAGTTGAAGAAGTGCCATGCAGAGATGGCCAATATTCCCGTGTAAGGACGCTTGACCGCGGAAAGGATAATGATGTTCCACGAAGTGGAATATGGACTCCATAAGTATAAGTTTTTATCTCGGTATGAGGGATATCCCACAAGGATGAAGAGATAAATTACTATTGGATATAAAGGAGGTATGATGTCAGAAATATCGATCAATGGAAACTCCATGACGTGTCTGAGTAATCATGTCCTAGTTTGGTGCCTATAGAAGGAAGAAGACAATACAATTGGATGGATTCTAAGTATGCTAGGAAGCTGGAAGTTGGATGTTGGAATAACGATAAGTTGCCCGATGATAAGTTCAAGGACTACAAGTGATGAGGTGTGCCATAACCCACAGGCCCCAGGACCTGCCAAGAAGGAAGCACATTTTTGCTGAAGGAAAAACCCTGGAAGTGGATATACCTTTGTCGACAGACGATTTTATAGGAGTTTACGCAAAATCTGAGAGTTGTGAAGGAACGATAGATGTTTGTCTGGCTTGCAGAATCAATGGATTATTCCGAACTTGGTTCGTCGACGAGAGAAATTCTGCAATGCTTATGAGGATGACCGAGTGTTACAATGCGAGATTCGCTAAACCGTATACAAGGTAATGATTTGGGTGCGGGATGGATTGATCACCATACCGACTTACTCTTATTATTTGCCTTGCTATATGGGATGGTAAATCTGAGTGACTTACCTATAGTGGAGAGACGACGATCAAAACCTTGTTTAAGCCTTAGAATGGTATAGGTATTTTTCCCGTGTACAAGGCAGCTTTGCCAACCGTAGGTTATACGGTGAGGATCACCCAGACCCATTTCCTACAGGAGAAACCACAAATTGTTGACCACCATGAGATTTCGATAGTTGTTTAGTTTTGGCGCCAGACCCGTCAGCTAAGAAGACCCAATCTCCAAATAACCTTACCAAGAGGAAAGGACAGAAGAAATGAGGAAAAGGTTATGCCACTACCGGAAGAGCTCAGAGAAGGAATTTTCTCGAGGATCTGAGAAGACCGACCCTGTCAAGAATAAGGATGGAGTATATGAGTATTGATGGGACCGTAACGATGTTTCTAAGGGTGGTAGCACCCCAGACCCCGAAGACGATTGATGAATTTTGAGGAGACCCCCAAACCCTAACCTTTTTCTTGCTAGCCTCTCCGAATCTCGAGGACGAGATTCATTTTAAGGGTGGTAGGTTTGTAACATCCCAAAATTCTAAATTTTTGGAATGTTATAATAAATAGATAGATTTGATTGATTGTTTGAAAGTGAGTGAATTCGAAAATTTTTGAAAGTTAAATGAGAGGGAATAAAAGGACTTTCCCAAACTTTCATATTTGCTTTCTGATCTCCATGAATTCAAATTCTTTTCAACACAAAACCCTAGAGAGAAGATGACATGACTTCTTCCATTTAAAATGAAAAGGGTGTTTGAAAAATATTTGAATTCCATTGGGAAATATTTTCCAATTCATAAACTTCATGCAGCTCAATGATTTTCATGAGAGAAGATAAAAGGACTTCTTCAAATTATATGAAATATGAGTTGGGAGTTTCAAAGAATTAAATTCAAAGTTCTTTTGAATTTATTTTCAATTTGGAGTTATTTGAGTTTTATTCAAATTATTTTTCTCCAAAAATAAAATACATGGAAAATAGGGTAACATGATTCCCTACATTAGAAAATTGGAGAAAAATTTATTTGAAATCATTTTGGTATTTTAAAATGATTTTTTCTTGGATTTTAATAGACCAGTAGCACTCTTTGAATTATCTGAATTTGTGTGAATTTTATTTAATACTAGGAAAATGTTCATCTCGTAGAAAATCTTTTTCTGAAAATTTTGATATATTATATGCCTATATAATATTTTATTTATTTTTGATTTTATTATTTTATTTGTCTGGAAAACGTTTTATTAAAAAAAACTTTCCCTGACTGGGCCGGCCCAGCCCAGCGCCAGGCCACGGTCCAGCTCCTCCTTCCCCATGCTCAGGACGAAGTCCCGAGCCAGTACGCGCCGCCGCCGTCCCATGGCCGTACTCCACGCCGCCCTTGCCCCTCCTCCAAGGCGTCGCCTCCCCCTTCTCCCCTATAAATGCACCGGACCCGCCGCCCGCTCCTCCTTCCTGCCGCGCTGCCGCCCGTCCCACATCATGCCGCCGCCGCCGATGCATCTCGCCGCCGCCCCGCACTGCAGGCGCCGCCGCTGCTCGCCTGCGCCGCCGCTTGCGTTGCCGCCCCGCTCGCGAGTGCCGCACCCTGCCGGAGCCACCGCGCCGCCGTCCCGTCGCCGGAGTTGCTGCCCGCCGTCGCCGGGGATCGCCAGAACACCGCCGTTGCTGGAACCGCCCGCCGGCTGATCCACCACCCGACCCGCCGGTTTCTCCCGGTCCGGTATAAAAAAACCGTCCCCGGTTCGCCGGTTTTCTTAGGTTTAGGTTTTCTTCGGTTTTGTTTAAGAACCTGTTTTTTTATTTTTAGTTTAGTTACTTAGCGAACGTTCATCAGATTAGATTCGGTAGCAAACGATTTTTGTTCTGTAAGTTTCTGTAGCGAGCGTTCGCTTGATAGATTTTTCCTTTTTCTTATTAATTTCGGCCAGGGACCTATATGTGAGGATTTTCCTTACAGTTTAGCCCCTGTTCTTCAAACGATTACAACTTTTCGCTCGTTGATCCAAATCCAACGAAACCAACGCTCACTTCTTCGTTATGATCTCCTCTATCCAGTAGTCCAACTCAAACATGTTTTTGAAAAGTTTAAAATTTGAATTAGATCAGATTTGAATTCAAACTTCGTTTGATCATAACTTGAGTTTCGTAGCTCCGTTTGAGTTGATTCTTTTTGCAAATCGAAGCTCTTGACCTAAACATTCTAATAAGGCCAAATTCACATAATTTTGGTACTGTTAGAAATTGTTTTATGTTGCAAGAGTTATTTGCTTGGTTTTGATGTTTCTGAATCATCTTCTTCGTTCTTTTTGATCTTTTGAGTGATTGCTTATGTGTGGTTACTATTGCTTGCTTACGATAGATTGATCGGAGTGTGACGAGTAGATCTATCAAGAGTTTTGAGTGTGAATCATCTTCATCAACATTGCAGGCAAGTTCACACTTTGATCATATCCCCTTCCATACCCAGTTTTTTTTGCATTAGATCAATCTTCACACATTGCATGATTAGGATCTAATTAAACTGTGGGATGGGAAGTAGATGAGGTAGTACCTATTACCTGTTTATTATCAAACCTTTGGGAGTTACTACTATGTTGCTTATTATGCCATGCTATGCTAGTAGACGTGAATTGGGTTTTGAGAGTATCCATGACAGATGTGAGATTGTTAATTAATGGTTTACTTAAGGTGGCAACTTAAACACACATCTGGGTGGATTGAGGCACCTGGTTATTCTAGGATTGCCTGTATAGGCACCTGGGTAATCCAGGACTTGCCTGTTTTCTTTTGGACCGCCACCCAGGCTCAAAGGGATCATGAGATTTTTCAAACTAGAAACTTCCGTGTGCAGCCACAAGCCATTATGGGCTCTGGCATAGTTGATTAAGTCGTGCGAACTCTTACAGGGTAGACTAGCAGATGTAGGGGAAAGTAGGTGTACCGGCCTATCCATCGTAAGGTGCTAGCGCTTCTGAAAGACCGTGTCTCGGTCATCCGTTTCTCAAACACCATGTAGTGCGAGAAATCCAACGGAGGCGATCGAGTCTTGTGGGGAAAAGTGCGCAAACCTCTACAGAGTGTATAAACTAATCATGATTAGCCGTGTCCCCGGTTATGGACATCTTGAGTATCTAGTTCTTGGATTATCCTGTTGATCTCATCACGTTACTTTAAATTAATGTTGTTGGGTTAATGATGATGCTTAATTGGGATTGAGAATGCTGTCAACCATTCTCAATGTTCAACAACCACTATGATAGTTAAATAAAATTTATTCCTTTGCAGTAGGGAAAAATTGGCTTTACACAAAAACCTTATAACCATAGAGCTTTTCCACCAGCCAAATATGCATGTAGTGATAGTATTTATTCATCATTCTCTATGGTGTGAATTTGCCAGTACATTCAATGTACTGACCCTCTGTGGCTGCAACGTCTCATGTTGCAGGATTATCTTACGACGAGTAAGTGATACGTTAGGGTTACGATTTCTACACTCAACTTTGCCGTTGGTGTTGATGGGAATCCACAACCTTGTTACTTCCGCTATTTTGGATTTGAGGTAATAGTATTTACGTTACTTTTACATGTGATTTACCTCTGCTATAAATCCTCGAGTACTGTGTGTGTCAGCATACCGATCCAGGGATGACACTTAAGCACGGAGACTTGATCCATTCGGGTCAGGTCGCTACAAGTTATCATCGGTGAACATCTTCATGTTGATCGTATCCACTATACGACTCATGTTCGACCTTTCGGTCTTCCGTTTTCCGAGGCCATGTCTGTACATGCTAGGCTCATCAAGTTAACCTAAGTGTATTGCGTGTGTAAATCTGGCTTACACCCGTTGTATGCGAACGTTAGAACCTATCACACCCGATCATCACGTGATGCTTCGGAACAACGGACCTTAGCAACGGTGCACAGTTAGGGGGAAGACTTTCTTGAAATCATTGCGAGGGATCATCTTATTTATGCTACCGTCATTCTAAGCAAATAAGATGTAAACATGACAAACATCACATGCAAATCATAAAGTGACATGATATGGCCAATATCATCTTGTGCCTTTGATCTCCATCTTCGAGGCACGACATGAACACCATCATCACCGACACGACACCATGATCTCCATCATCATGATCTCCATCATCGTGTCTTCATGAAGTTGCCTCGCCAACTATTACTTCTACTACTATGGCTAACGGTTAGCAATAAAGTAAAGTAATTACATGGCGTTTTCATTGACATGCAGGTCATAAATAAATTAAGACAACTCCTATGGCTCCTGCCAGTTGTCATACTCATCGACATGCAAGTCATGATTCCTATTACAAGAACATGATCAATCTCATACATCACATATATCATTCATCACATCCTTTTGGCCATATCACATCACATAGCATACCCTATAAAAACAAGTTAGACGTTGCATGTTTTACGTGGTTGCTATGGGTTTCTAGCAAGAACGTTTCTTACCTACGCAAAACCACAACGGTGATATGCCAATTGCTATTTACCCTTCATAAGGACCCTTTTCATCGAATCTGATCCGACTAAAATGGGAGAGACAGACACCCGCCAGCCACCTTATGCATCAAGTGCACGTCAATCGGTGGAACCTGTCTCACGTAAGTGTACGTGTAAGGTCGGTCCGGGCCGCTTCATCCCACAATGCCACCGAATCAAGATAAGACTAGTAACGGCAAGAAAATTGAACAAATCATCGCCCACAACTACTTTGTGTTCTACTTGTGCATAGAATCTATGCATAGACCTAGCTCATGATGCCACTGTTGGGGATCGTAGCAGAAATTTAAATTTTTCTACGCATCACCAAGATCAATCTATGGAGTAATTTAGCAACGAGGGGAAGGGGAGTGCATCTACATACCCTTGTAGATCGCTAAGCGGAAGCGTTACTAGAACGCGGATGAGGTAGTTGTACTCGTAGCGATTCAGATCGCGGTCGATTCTGATCTAAGCGCCGAACAACGGCGCCTCCGCGTTCAACACACGTGCAGCCCGGTGACGTCTCCCATGCCTTGATCTAGCAAGGAGAGAGGGAGAGTGACGGTGTCCTGGACTAGGGGGTACTCACCACGTCGTCTCCCGATCTATTAGATTGGGCCGAGGACCCCCGTGGCCGTATACTCATGGGCCAGTTCGGACGGCTACCGCATACAAGGAAGATTCCACAAGACTTGGCGATCAAGACAAGGACTTCTCCCCATCGGCGTATTCGGCTAGGACTCTTGTTATCCTAGGCCTCCGGTGCATTATATAAACCGAGGCCAGGCTAGTCGATAGATATACAATATATACAACAATCATACCATAGGCTAGCTTCTAGGGTTTAGCCTCCTTGATCTCATGGTAGATCTACTCTTGTACTACCCATATCATCAATATTAATCGAGCAGGACGTAGGGTTTTACCTCCATCAAGAGGGCCCGAACCTGGGTAAAACATTGTGTCCCTTGTCTCCTGTTACCATCCGCCTAGACGCACAGTTCGGGACCCCCTACCCGAGATCCGCCGGTTTTGACACCAACAAAGAGGTTGGGGAAGACTCCGTCTAGCTGCAGCACGACGGCGTGGTGGTGGTGGAGGAGCGCGGTACTCCAGCAGGGCTTCGCCAAGCACTATGAGAGACGAGGAGGGAGAGAGGTAGGGTTGCGCCTTGGGAGAGAGAGACTCGTGTCGTCTGCAGCCCCAAAACCTCCACTATATATAGGGGTAAGGGCAAGGGGAGGCGCCCTAGGGTTTCCCCTGGGGGGGGGGGGGGGGCGGCCAGGGCAGATGGGATCTCCCCCTTGGGTGACTTGGCCCCCAAGCCAGGAGGTGGGAACCCTAGATGGGGTGCCCCAAACCCCCTGGTCACGTGGGAATAGGTGAGGGGGGCGCACAGCCCCTTAGTGGGCTGGTCTGCCCCCTTCCCTTGGCCCATGAAGCCCCCCAACACTTGCCGGGGCTCCCGAAACACCTTTCGGTCATGCTGATCATCACCCGGTACCTCCAGAACACTTCCGGACTCCAAAACCCTTCGTCCAATATATCAATCTTCACCTCCGAACCATTCCGGAACTCCTCGTGACGTCCGGGATCTCATCCGGGACTCCGAACAACATTCGGTAACCGCGTACATAGTTTCCCTATAACCCTAGCGTCATCGAACCTTAAGTGTGTAGACCCTACGGGCTTGGGAATAATGCAGACATGACCGAGACATCTCTCTGGTCAATAACCAACAGCAGGATCTGGATACCCATGTTGGCTCCCACATGTTTCACAATGATCTCATCGGATGAACCACGATGTCAAGGATTCAGTCAATCCCGTATACAATTCCCTTTGTCTATCAGTATGTTACTTGACCGAGATTCGATCGTCGGTATCCCAATACCTCGTTCAATCTCGTTACCGCCAAGTCTCTTTACTCGTTCCGTAATGCATGATCCCGTGGCTAACTCATTATTCACATTGAGCTCATTATGATGATGCATTACCGAGTGGGCCCAGAGATACCTCTCCGTCACACGGAGTGACAAATCCCAGTCTCGATTCGTGCCAACCCAACAGACACTTTCAGAGATACCTGTAGTGCACCTTTATAGCCACCCAGTTACGTTGTGACGTTTGGTACACCTAAAGCATTCCTACGGTATCCGGGAGTTGCACAATCTCATGGTCTAAGGAAATGATACTTGACATTAGAAAAGCTTTAGCAGATGAACTATACGATCTTGTGCTAGGCTTAGGATTGGGTCTTGTCCATCACATCATTCTCCTAATGATGTGATCCCGTTATCAATGACATCCAATGTCCATGGTCAGGAAACCATGACCATCTATTGATCAACGAGCTAGTCAACTAGAGGCTTACTAGGGACATGTTGTGGTCTATGTATTCACACATGTATTACGGTTTCCGGTTAATACAATTATAGCATGAACAATAGACAATTATCATGAACAAGGAAATACAATAATAACCATTTTATTATTGCCTCTAGGGCATATTTCCAACAATTGTAATTTTTGAGTTGTAAATAAATAGAAGTGTGATGATCATCATTATTAGAGCATTGTCTCGTGTGAGGAAAGAAGAGATAAAGGCCAAATAAAAAAAGAGAAGGCCCAAAAAAGAGAAAAAAAGAGAGAAGGGGCAATGTTACTATCCCTTTTCCACACTTGTGCTTCAAAGTAGCACCATGATCTTCATGATAGAGAGTCTCTTATTTTGTCACTTTCATTTACTAGTGGGAATTTTCATTATAGAACTTGGCTTGTATATTCCAACAATGGGCTTCCTCAAAATGCCCTAGGTCTTCATGAGCAAGCAAGTTGGATGCACACCCACTTAGTTTCTTTTGTTGAGCTTTCATGCATTTATAGCTCTAGTGCATCCGTTGCATGGCAATCCCTACTCCTCGCATTGACATCAATTGATGGGCATCTCCATAGCACGTTGATTAGCCACGTCGATGTGAGACTTGCTCCTTTTTTGTCTTCTCCACAAAACCTCCATCATCATATTCTATTCCACCTATAGTGCTATGTCCATGGCTCGCGCTCATGTATTGCGTGAAAGTTGAATAAGTTTGAGAATACGAAACTATGAAACAATTGCTTGGGTTGTCATCGGGGTTGTGCATGATGGGACTGTTTTGTGTGACGAAAATGCAGCATGGCCAAACTATATGATTTTGTAGGGATGAGCTTTCTTTGGCTATCTTATTTTGAGAAGACATAATTGCTTGGTTAGTATGCTTGAAGTATTATTATTTTTATGTCAATATTAAAGTTTTGTCTTGAATCTTTTGGATCTGAATATTCATGCCACAATAAAGAAAATTACATTGAAAATTATGTTAGGAAGCATTTCACATAAAAAATTCTGTTTTTATCATTTACCTACTCGAGGACGAGCAGGAATTAAGCTTGGGGATGCTGATACTTCTCCAACGTATCTATAATTTTTGATTGTTCCATGATATTATTTTATTTGTTTTGGATGTTTAATGGGCTTTAATATGCACTTTTATATTATTTTTGGGACTAACCTATTAACCGGAGGCCCAGTGCCAGTTTCTGTTTTTTTGCCTATTTCAGTGTTTCGCAGAAAAGGAATATCAAACGGAACGAAACCTTTGTGAGGATCTTTCTTGGAACAAACGTCATCCAGGAGACTTGGAGTGGAAGTCAGAGACACAACGAGGCGGCCATGAGGCAGGAGGGCGCGCCCAGGGGGGTAGGCGTGCCCCCACCCTTGTGGGCCCCTCGTAGCTCCACTGAAGTACTTCTTTCGCCTATATATACTCTTATACCCTAAAAACATCCAGGAGAGCCATGAAACCACTTTTCCACCGCCGCAACCTTCTGTACCCGTGAGATCCCATCTGGGGACCTTTTCCGGTGATCTGCCGGAGCGTGAATCGATCACGGAGGCTTCTACATCAACACCATAGCCTCTTCGATGATGTGTGAGTAGTTTACCACAGACCTTCGGGTCCATAGTTATTAGCTAGATGGCTTATTCTCTCTCTTTGGTTTCAATACAAAGTTCTCCTCGATGTTCTTGGAGATCTATTCGATGTAATATTCTTTTGTGGTGTGTTTGCTGAGATCCGATGAATTGTGGATTTATGATCAAGTTTATCTATGAATAATATTTGGTTCTTCTCTGAATTCTTATATGCATGATTTGATATCTTTGCAAGTCTCTTCGAATTATCAGTATAGTTTGGCCTACTAGATTGATCTTCCTTGCAATGGGAGAAGTGCTTAGCTTTGGGTTCAATCTTGCGGTGTCCTTTCCCAGTGATAGTAGGGGCAACAAGGCACGTATTGTATTGTTGCCATCGAGGATAAAAAGATGGGGTTTATATCATATTGCTTGAGTTTATCACTATACATCATGTCATATTGCCTAAAGCATTACTCTGTTCTTATGAACTTAATACTCTAGATGCATGCTGGATAGCGGTCGATGTGTGGAGTAATAGTAGTAGATGCAGAATCGTTTCGGTCTACTTAACACGGACATGAGGCCTATGTTCATGATCATGCCTAGATATTCTCATAACTATGCACTTTTCTATGAATTGCTCGGCAGTAATTTGTTCACCCACCGTAATACATGCTACCATGAGAGAAGCCACTAGTGAAACCTATGGCCCCTGGGTCTATTTTATATCATATAAGTTTCCGATCTACAATTCTAGTTTACTATTTATTTTATTTTGCAATCTTTACTTTTCAATCTATACAACAAAAATACCAAAAATATTTATCTTATTATCTTTATCAGATCTCACTTTTGCAAGTGGCCGTGAAGGGATTGACAACCCCTTTATCGCATTGGTTGCAAGGTTCTTGATTGTTTGTGCAGTTAGTAAGCGACTTGCGTGTAATCTCCTACTGGATTGATATGTTGGTTCTCAAAAACTGAGGGAAATACTTATTCTACTTTGCTGCATCACCCTTTCCTCTTCAAGGGAAAACCAACGCATGCTCAAGAGGTAGCAGGGGGTGCCTGGAACCCCTTCCGGTGACCCGATAAGTACCCGGTACACCCCGAAACACTTCCGGTGTCCGAATACCATCGTCCTATATATCAATCTTTACCTCTCGACCATTTCGAGACTCGCCGTCATATTCGTGATCTCATCCGGGACTCCGAACAACATTCGGTCACCAATTCACGTAACTCATATAATATTATATCATCATCGAACGTTAAGCGTGCGGACCTACGGGTTCGAGAACTATGTAGACATGACCGAGACACCTCTCCGGCCAATAACCAATAGCGGAACCTGGATGCCCCTATTGGCTCCTACATATTCTATGAAGATCTTTATCAGTCGAACCGTTATGACAACATACGTAATTCCCTTTGTCCATCGGTATGTTACTTGCCCGAGATTCGATCGTTGGTATCTTCATACCTAGTTCAATCTCGTTACCGACAAGTCTCTTTACCTGTTCTATAATACATCACCGCGTGACCAACTCCTTAGTCATTTTCTTGCAAGCTTATGATGTGTATCACCGAGAGGGCCCAGAGATACCTCTCCGAAATTCGGAGTGACAAATCCTAATCTCGATCTATGCCAACTCAACAAACACCTTCCGAGATACCTGTAGAGCATATTTATAATCACCCAGTTACGTTGTGATGTTTGATAGCACACAAGGTATTCCTCCGGTATCCGGGAGTTGCATAATCTCATAGTCGAAGGAATATGTATTTGACATGAAGAAAGCAATAGCAATAAAACTGAATGATCATTATGCTAAGCTAACGGCTGGGTCTTGTCCATCCCATCATTATTCTAATGATGTTATCCCATTATCAAATGAAAACACATGTCTATGGTTAGGAAACCTTAACCATCTTTGATCAATGAGCTAGTCTAGTAGAGGCTTACTAGGGACACGGTATTTGTTTATGTATTCACGCATGTATTAAGTTTCTGATCAATACAATTCTAACATGAATAATAAACCTTTATCATGATTTAGGAAATATAATAATAACCATTTTATTATTGCCTCTAGGGCATATTTCCATCATTCTCCCACTTGCACTAGAGTAAATAATCTAGTTCACATCGCCATGTGATTAACATCCATAGTTCATATCGCTATGTGAGCAATACTCAAAGAGTTTACTAAAGTCAATAATCTAGTTCACATTGACATGTGATTAACACCCGATGAGTACTAAGGTGTGATCATGTTTTGCTTGTGAGAGAAGTTTAGTCAACGGGTCTGTCACATTCAGACCCGTATGTATTTTGCAAATTTCTATGTCTACAATGCTCTGCATGGAGCTACTCTAGCTAATTGCTCCCACTTTCAATATGTATCCAGATTGATACTCATAGTCATCCGAATTGGCGTCAAAGCTTGCATCGACGTAATGCTTTACGACGAACTCTTTATCACCTCCATAACTGATAAAATATTTCCTTAGTTCTCTAAGGATAATTTTGACCGCTGTCCAGTGTTCTACTCATGGATCACTATTGTACCCCCTTGCCAAACTCATGGCAAGGTACACAATAGGTCTGGTACACAGCATGGCATACTTTATAGAACCTATGGCTGAGGCATAGGGAATGACTTTTATTCTCTCTCTATCTTCTCCCGTGGTCAGGCTTTTGAGTCTTACTCAACTTCACACCTTGTAACACATGCAATAACCTTTTCTTTGACTGATCCATTTTGAACTTCTTCAAAACTTTATCAAGGTATGCACTCATCAAAAGTCTTATCAAGCTTCTTGATCCATCTCTATAGATCTTGATGCCCAATATGTAAGCAGCTTCACCGAGGTCTTTCATTGAAAAATTATTATTCAAGTATCCTTTTATGCTATCCAGAAATTCTATATCATTTCCAATCAACAATATGTCATCCACATATAATATCAGAAATGCTACAGAGCTCCCACTCACTTGTAAATACAAGCTTCACCGAAAGTCTGTATAAAACCATATGCTTAGATCACCTCATCAAAGCATATATTCCAACTCCGAGATGCTTGCACCAGTCCATAGATGGATTGTTGGAGCTTGCACACTTTGTTAGCACCTTTAGGATCGACAAAACCTTCTGACTGCATCATAAACAACTGTTCTTTAAGAAATCCATTGAGGAATGCAGTTTTGACGTCCATTTGCCAAATTTCATAATCATAAAATGCGGCAATTGCTAACATGATTCGGACTGATACTACAAAAAAAGACACATCTGTGGCATTCTGGGCCGAACGATTTTTTCTGTCATGCTTATGACACTTCTATGATGATAATTGTGAAAAAACCCGGTATCATCATAGATGTGGTGGGGTCCTACTTCGATGACAAAAATCATGACAGAAAATGGGCTTCTTGTCCTGGGCGGGCCGGAGACGCAGCTGCATGACATTCTTTGGGCCATCCATGACGGAAAAAACTATGGTAGAAGCGAGGGCGAGGAAAATATCGGGGGAGTTCCCGGTTCCGGTGGGTGGCTGGGGTCTGAGCGATGCGCGCTTCTCTCGTACGTACGCACGTGTGTGCGAGGTGTTGGGCTCTAACTAAACCCGAGCGAGGCGTTGGGCTTTAACTGAACCCGAGCGATTGCACTTTAGGCTATGCGTTACTGAACCCGAGCGATCGACCGATCCCTTGCTGTTAACTGAACCCGAGTGATTCCTTCTCTACTGCTGCTAACTGAAGCCAATCGATGCTCCCTCTGGATGAACAGTGAGCGTTGTTGGGGGGGGGGGGTTGGATGAACAGTTCCCGGTGGGGTGTTGGATGAACAGGACCCCATGGTAGTAGAGGCCATTGCAGCTAGATGAACAGTACCCCAATCGATCGCGCCGGTGGATGAACAGGACCCTGTGGAGGGGTGGATGAAGAGGACCCCGTGGAGGGATGGATGAACAGAACCCCGTGGAGGGTTGGTTGAACAGTAGCTGGTGGAGGGCTGGATGAACAGTAGCCCGTGGAGGGGTGGTTGAACAGGACCCCATGGAGAGGGCTGGTTGAACAATAGCCGATGGAGGAGCGCGCGGTGGAGGCTGGATGAATAGGAGCCCGTGGATGAACAATCGCAGGTGGAGGCTGGAGGAGGTCGATGGTGAATGAACAGTAGCCCGTGGAGGCAGTCGACGGTGGAGATAAACAATATCCCGTGGAGTCCCGTTTTGCGATACGCCACACCCCTCCCGATGAACACGACCCCCGTTTCGACTGTAGCGCTCCAACTCAAGTCCGTTTCCTCTGTTTTGTGGTACACCACACCCTTCCCGATCAACAGGACTCCGTTTCCACCATAGGAGGTCTGTTTCCTCCGTTTTGCGGTACGCCAGACCCCTCCCAATGAACAGGATCCTGTTTTGACCGTGGCTGGTTGAACACAACGCCATTTCCTCCGTTTTGCGGTACGCAAGGCCTCGTTTCCATCGGCTGTTCCGTCCAAGCCAGTTGGCTCCCGATGAACAACACGCGTTCCGTTGCCTCCCGATGAACACAACGATGTTTCTCCGTTCCGACCAAGTCGGTTCGCTGCCCGATGAACAGTACGCCGTTACTCCTAGCTGTTGCCTCTCCATGTACACAAGCCCTGGCCATCCGTGAGTACGCGCTCGAGACCCCGCCCGTATGTACGTACGTGGCCGTATTTTTTGCCCTGTGGCTGTACGTACGTGTACAGGACTTAGACGGGACTGCGTGAACTGCTATGTCGGGTGCTCTACAACGACACACGTGCAACTACTTACTCGGCCACGGTTCATACTTGCAGAGAGACCGATCGACTAGTATGTACGTACACGTTCGTGACCAGAATGACAACGCTACATACGCTTTGACCAGGTGGGTCCCGACTGTTAGGCACTTCCGTGCGTGCGAAGATGTAGCTGGTGGGTTCCAGCAGTCAGGGGGCGAATCATTTTTTTGCCCATAATATGGAAGCACTTCCTTGCGTGCGAAGATATAGCTGGTGGGTCCCAGCAGTCAGGGGGAAACGTTTTTTTCACGAAATACGGTGGCCCGTCCGATGGGTCCCTGCTGTCAGGTGGAGGAATCATTATTTTCCGCGTAATAAGGAGGTACTTCCTTGCTGCGGCCGTGGACCCAGCTGTGAGCCTCTCCACGTATAGTACTCTTCCGATGGAAGTCGTTCCTTGACCATGTTGACCGTGCCACGCCGAGAGCACCAGGGCGGTGGACGATGGCGAGGCCTAGGAAGGGGACAATGCAGAGACGGGGAAGATGCAACAGCGGAAGCCCATGTGGATAGGAGTATGAGGGTTCACTGGTTCGGCTGCGGTGTGAGCCTGCCGTCGCGTAGGGCCTGGCCAGCGGTGGGAGTAGTAGGGGGGTGGTGAGTCCTCCACGGCAGCACAGCCGGCCATGGGAGGCAGGAGCAGGCGGCATGACCAACGCTGCTTTGGGCGGCTGGAGCAAGAAGACCAGAGGTTGAAGAAGCACTACGACCGTTGGATGGACATCGTACGATCAATGGAGCTAGAATCGTTCATATTGACTAAGTTGACAAAGCCCTCCATCCCTGTCAACTTAGTAGGCCCACAAGTCAACCTCCCATTATGCTGTGTCCCAGCTAGCAGGGGGAGTATTCATTTTTTGTGCCTAATAAGGAGGCACTTCCTTGCGTGCAAAGATATAGCTGGTGGGTCCGAGCTGTCAGCGGCGGGAACATTTTTGTCGCGAAATACAGAGGTCCTTTCGGTGGGTCCTAGATGTGAGGTGGAGGAATCATTATTTTTGCGCGTAATAAGGAGGCATTTCCTTGCGTGTGGCCGTGGACCCAGCTTTCATCCTCTCCACGTACAATCCACTTCAGATGCATGTCGGTCGTTGACCACGTTGACCACGCCGTGCCGAGAGTACCAGGGTGGTTGACGACGGCGAGGCCTAAGAAGGGAATGACATGGAGCCAAGGAAGACTCGGCAGTTGTTTCCCATGCGGAGGGGAGTATGAGGGTTTGCTGGTTCGTCTGTCGTCGCCGGAGAATAACAACAGGTGTGGGTGAGTAGAGGGATGGCTAGGCCAACGATGGGAGTACGGTGGGGCGTTGAGGCCTGCGCGGCAGCACAGCCGGCGACGGGAGGAGGAAGCAGGCAGTCCCGCCGACGCTTGTTTGAGTGGCTGGAGCAGGAAGTGCAGAGAGTGAAGAAGCATGATAACCGTTGGATGGACATCCAACAGTCACTGCTTGTGTGTCAACCTTTTTTAGGAAAGCCTCAAATCTATGGAAAACAACATACATCCTATCTGCTATTATTTCTAATAATTTACAACCCATTTGCTAATTCTTAAGGTTTTTTGGAGCCCATATTCTTTTTGTTAGCATTACAATCCATATTGTGGCCACGGTTAAAAAATTATACGAAATTTTGCATATTTCGGTGCGGTCCGAACTGTTTTTAATCCCGAAATTTCGAGTCACATTCAAACTGATTTTAAAAATAATTGTATATCAAAATCCAACAAATTGTCCACGCATAAAAATCAATGCAATTTAAAATCTCGAAATGAAAATAAATAAATTTGAAATTAATTGTCGGTTTGATGTGTTTTAAAAATATACATCCCATTTTTCATTGTTGATAGGCCATTTTCTCGGCCAGCCGAATGAAGCTCTCCTCGTCTTGAAAGATTTGCAGCCCAACGGGCCTGACAAAGCGACTTACTTGACAAATCACAAAAAAACTGGGCGAGCCATTTTCAGAAAGAAAGAAGAAAACTACTGGGCTGGTATGTGGTAAACATAAAAGAAAAGGCTGTCTAGACAGGCCAGAGTGCCCCGCACAACCCAGTTGACACGCTGCTTCCATCTCAAAAACAAATTAGATAAATGCCACTCCAATTATGGTGATTCATAAAAATGCCACTGCAATTTCCAAACTTTGAAAAATGCCACTGCAATTTTTGCAAACTTTGAAAAATGCCACAACAATTTTTACAAACTTTGAAAAACACCACTCCAGACTTCGAAAAATGCCACTAGAAATGGCATGAAATGGCATTTTCAAAGTTTGGAAATTGCAGTGGCATTTCTCGGAATCACCAGATTTGGAGTGGCATTTATCAAATTAACCCAAAACAAAAATAACTGGGCGAGCTGCTGGGTCCCTGGTGTCAGCCGCTCGTTGTGTAATTCTCTCATTTATTGACTACGTTGACAATGGCATGGGACCCAGATGTCAGAAATCCATTAGGAGGAGCCATTTTTTTATTGGCTTGAAATTAGGAGGCACTTGCTTGCATACTGCCATGACCTTGGTGGGTCCCTGCTGTCATCCTCTCCACGTACAATCATCTCCTGATTGTGTACGCGTCAACCTGGTAGGCCCACAAGTCAGCCTCTAAACCCGTGGCAGACAAATACAACCCATTAAAAAAAACAGCCCATTCCATACGTTCAAACGGAAAGTTCAACATTCAGAGCAAAGTAACAGGTCTGATCCAGATATAGAGTACTGAACTTCCACGTTGACAACCATCATAGCCAAGTTAACTATCTACTCCCACTAATACTCTAGTAGTGTACAAATACTAACTTACTCTTAGCTAACTAGACGATGCCGGCCGCCATCTGCGGTACACGCTAAATGCCGGCACCAGCGTCCTCCGCCTCGCCTTGGACTTGCCAGAGGTGTGATAGGGCGCATTGCTCGCGCGCGTTGGCCCTTTCCATGCCAGCGTGGACCACCGAAGCTTCGGCTTCTAAGCGGGAAACCCACTTGACGAGTGATAACCCACAAGTATAGGGGATCGCAACAGTTTTTGAGGGTAGAGTATTCAACCCAAATTTATTGATTCGACACAAGGGGAGCCAAAGAATATTCTCAAGTATTAGCAGCTGAGTTGTCAATTTAACCACACCTGGAAACTTAATATATGCAGCAAGGTATTTAGTAGCAAAGTAATATGATAATAATGGTAACGGTAACAAAAGTAATATTTTCGGGTTTTATAGTGATTGTAACAGTAGCAACGAAAAAGTAAATAAGCGAAGAACAATGTATGAAAAGCTCGTAGGCATTGGATCGGTGATGGAGAATTATGTCGGATGCGATCGATCATGCAACAGTTATAACATAGGGTGACACAGAACTAGCTCCAGTTCATCAATGTAATGTAGGCATGTATTCCGAATATAGTCATACGTGCTTATAGAAAAGAACTTGCATGGCATCTTTTGTCCTACCCTCCCGTGGCAGCGGGGTCCTATTGGAAAATAAGGGATATTAAGGCCTCCTTTTAATAGAGTACCGGACCAAAGCATTAACACATAGTGAATACATGAACTCCTCAAACTACGGTCATCACTGGTAATGGTCCCGATTATTGTCACTTCAGGGTTAACGGATCATAACACATAATAGGTGAATATAGACTTGCAAGATAGGATCAAGAACTCACATATATTCATGAAAACGTAATAGGTTCAGATCTGAAATCATGGCACTCGGGCCCTAGTGACAAGCATTAAGCATAGCAAAGTCATAGCAACATCAATCTCAGAACATAGTGGATACTAGGGATCAAACCCTAACATAACTAACTCGATTACATGATAAATCTCATCCAACCCATCACCGCCCAGCAAGCCTATGATGGAATTACTCACTCACGGTGGTGAGCATTATGAAATTGGTGATGGAGGAAGGTTGATGATGATGGCGACGGATTCCCCTCTCTGGAGCCCCGAACGGACTCCAGATCAGCCCCCCGAGAGAGTTTAGGGCTTGGCGGCGGCCCCGTATTGTAAAACGCGATGAATCCTTCTCTCTGATTTTTATCTCCCCAAACATGAATATATGGAGTTGGAGTTGAGGTCGGTGGAGCGTCAGGGGGCCCATGAGGCAGGGGGCGCGCCTAGGGGGTAGGCGCGCCCCCACCCTCGTGGACAGGGTGTGGGCCCCCTGTCGTGGATTATTCTTCCAGTATTTTTTATATATTCCAAAAATAATCTCCGTTGATTTTCAGGTCATTCCGAGAACTTTTATTTCTGCACAAAAATAACACCATGGCAATTTTGCTGAAAACAACGTCAGTCCGGGTTAGTTCCATTCAAATCATGCAAGTTAGAGTCCAAAACAAGGGCAAAAGTGTTTGGAAAAGTAGATACGATGGAGACGTATCAACGAGCTTGTAGTAAAATTTAGCGTCGCGAACGTGTGCGTACCCGACAGCCTCCAGGGCTATTTGCCGGGCACCGGCCTCCACGTAGTCGGCCCAGTTGCGGGTGCTATGCTCGCGACTCAGAGCGTCGGTGCACTGCCGCTCCATGTCCCGCTGGCGGCACAAATCGGCGATACACTGCTCCTCCACCAGGCGATCGCGCTCCAACAACTCCTCATACTCCGCATTGCCATCTAAAGACCGATAGAATGCCTCCTCCCTCCGTCTGCCTTCCGGTGAAAAACCGAACACTAGTTCCGGTGGTGACCGCCTCCGGCGTCACTTATTGCGGACGGGCGAGGGCATGGCGGACATGGCGAGAGCGAGGATAAGTGGCGAGCGACGTCGGGCCGGTGGGGGTTTATGAGGATAGGGCTAGTTGGGTGATGGTGCCATCGGAGAAGCCCGGGAAACAGTAATTATAGGAGGAAGGTAGGCGAACCAGCGTGTCGCGGGAAACGCGACGGTCATCACGGTCATCATAATTCAATGCATAAGCAGGCATGGCTTAGCGCACCAGCTTGCCGTGGAAAACTAGAAAAATTTAAAGTATGATTGTGCCGTCCCATCCCGGCCCGTCAGTGGTGCATCCCATCCGTGTTGGGTCGCACGCCGGCACGGTCAAATGAGTGCACTCGAATCATCCAGATGAGGTACTCCCTCCTTGTCAAAAATGATTCCACCACTCATCATCTACCTTGGCTAGTGATATTTGTGAATTAAGCCCTGCAAACCGGAAAGGAGGTAGTACGTGCGTGATCCGCTATTTATTCGTGTAGGATCGAGTAGGTCATTTTTTGAATTGAGACCCGCAAACCGTAAAGGAGGTAGTACGTGTGTGATCCACTATTTATCCGTGTAGGATCGAGTAGGTCAGATAGTGTACGTGTAGGATCGAGTAGGTCGGATAGTGTACGTGTACGATCGCATTAGTTGATGAACGATCGCTGGGAGATAGGGCATTTGCGAACGTTTTTGCTGGCAATTTCTTCAGATTTGCATGGCATTTTATTCAGAGCAACTTGTCAGTTTCTTCAGAGGTAGGCATTTTTATTCAAAAAACCGCCACTTTGGATCTTGCGTCGCAACTAAAACTGCCAGGACCACATTAGTAGGCTAGCTAGTGATCAATTAGTAACTTGTAAACAATGAGCGAACAGAAATAAGGAACTGTTAGTAACATGTAAACACTGAGAACACAAAAATAAGGATCATGATGTGCACAATAGTAAGAGCCGATCCGTTCGAAATGTTCACACGAGACTCACAGGCCTGGCATTGTAATATGTTCACATTAGTAGCCCAAGTTCAAAACCAACTAGTACGATTCCCATACATAAGATCAACATGTTAATGCATCTCAATGATTCACAAATCATATACAAATATGTAGGTCCAAAAGCAAAGATCTAGAAAAAACATCTGTTCTTCCTACCAACATGGATGCTTCTCTTGGCCAACATTCAGTACAGAGTGAAAGAAAAATTTGTTTGTGAAGTCTACAATTCCTCTTCCAAACGTAACTAGTTTCACCAACAGCTGGAACCATGAGAATGAACCACACATGATGGAGGAACATCCGCTGCAATATGGTTTGGTCTTCTCTCGATCACACGGCGAGACTATTTTCAGGATACAAACTTTAACTTAGGCAAAATGATGCCCATTGTATAATCAGACCAAAGGAATGAAGCACCTAGTGTTAGCCAATAAATAGTACAATACTACTTTTTTGCAGTCCATGAAGTGACTATCCAATCTTTCTGTGTCTATTTTCAAATGGCACTGCATGCAGTGACTATACTATTCTCTTGTGCAGTTCAACCAAAATTGCGGTCACTTTGTTTGTTTGCCAAATTTCAACGGGCAGACATCTTTGTCTGCACAAATATCAAGCAGCTAGTAAACATATACCCCACCTTGTATTTTTGGTTTAAACACGTCTCTTCCGCTTAGCATCTGTCATGTTTTGCACTGGACAATTTGATACAGTCATGTTTTGCCCTGGACAATTTCATACTGAATTGATTTGCTAGTTCAGAGCAGAAATATAGCGCCTATTCTTCATCAGACCAAGGATATCCATGTTCGCAGTGATGGAAGAGGTGAAATCGATACAACCGAAATTGAGCATCCAATCATTGAATCCTGTCCTGCACCTCCAATGTAGGTCCACCCTGTAAATAAATTCACATGCAAACCACTAGTATTACTATCTAATGATAGTACAAAAAGAGTAGCAAGATAGTAGCAAACCATGTACCTTTGTAATGAATAGCTCATAGTGCCACCAATTGGATATAAAGGTTTGGAAGAAAACATGCTCCTAATGTTGAACCATTTGGACTTATTGTGCAGTTCCACTAAAATCGAGCATCCCTGTTTGCATAGATATTGAAAGTGTGATTACTATAAAAGTGGCACTAGTTGAAGCATTGACTCACAAATATAAGCACTCCAATTTCTTAATGGGAAAAGGTAGCAAGACTGTTTCTAACCACCTGTTTGAAGGAATAAATAAGGCAACAACGGCTGATGTCAGGAAGGCATACATAGTTGTTTCTGGAAAATTGAGCCATTCCCGACCTTTCCTCTTCTTTTAAGCATATTTTATGCAGTTCAACTAAAATAAAATGCCATCACCGCCTTGACAATTCGGTGACACTGTACAAAAGGAAATGACTTAACATTACATCATGGTGTCAGGTATGTAGTCGACAAGCATTAGAGACAAACATACAGACCTCCTCCGATAACATAATGAACATTAATTTTAACAAAGGTGTGACTAGCTTTATCGGGATAATTTGAGTGAATTCTACACCCTCTTTTCCTTAATATAAGACGTTTTCGCAGTTCAATTTAAAGTACCCAAATGTCCAGTATTTAGAAAAACAGGTAGTAGTTTTCTTGAGCACATATCTGGGAAAGCTTGCCACACTTTATATATGTCCATACTCTAATGCAACACCATTCGAATAGTACAAATATACACTAATCCAGTGGCTAGTGCAACAGTAGAGTAGTTATTTTATTATAGGGTACAGTACAATGGTTTTACTGGACAGATTTCCATAAGCTCTAGCATTGGAAGATTGCTATAAGAATTAACAATACAAATGTAAAGGTAACAAGTTTCAGCATTGGTATAGTAGTTGTGCCAGAGCATTAAACCAAATACAAAAGTCTGAAGGTAACTAGCATTATTAACTAATGACAGTATAAAAAAATTGCAAACCATGTACCTTCAAGGTAAATATCATTTTGAACTCAAGGGGACCTAAAAATTGCTATGCCAATCTTCATAATTGATCAAACATAAAAACTTGATCGAACGAATCAAGAGAACAACCGGAGGAGGCGGTGCCCACTCTTGACCTTTCCTGTTGACACTGTATAAAAAATTGAGTTATCTCATGAAAGTGAGGTATGTAATCTATAAGCATTAACAGTGCAAAAATCTGAAGGTAGTAACAAGATTCATCGTTGGTATACTGGCTGTGCAACAGCGTTATAATGCCTTAGCTAAAAAATCTTTAATACATCCACAATCAACAGCTAACCCTGAAATAATCCAGTGACATTAAATGGCATTGCTTAAATTTATCGATGGCATTAAAATGAGTGCGGCATTAGTTGAATGTGGCATCACTTTAGCAGTAGCATTGCTTGACTTGACCGCTGGCATTATACAAACAGCAAAAAAGTGGCAATAAGAGCATGGGAGGCCCATTCGGACATTGGGCGCACCAGTACAATGTACCTCCATGGACGCATAGAGTGGTGAGGGAGGTATGGTTGCCGAGAGCAACAAATATCCAGGCAACATATGTGGATTACGTCCCATTTTTGTTCTCTTTAGCTGCTGATTTTCCCCTTTTCAACCTAGATGCGGGTTCGATGCCTAGTCTCTTGGACAGTACAGTCTCCCTTCCTTTCCTTATTCAACCCAGACATGGATTAGTCTGCATGAAGTAGGGTTTCCTTTAATAGTGCAAGTTAAGGTTTTCATCTATGTGACCAGCAGAGCAAAGGATAGCAAATTGGGAAGATTGTGGAGTGGAAAAAGATCCACATGCAGCGACGTGGCAGATGGGGCAATAGAACAAGGGTATGGTTCAAAAAGAGGTAGCATACCCGAGGGTCGGCGGGAAGTGGCTTCGCTCGTGGTCATCGTCCTCCGCACACACTACGGTAGCGAGCTTGGGGACGGAGGCCATCCCACGTGGGCGCTAGGTCTGAGAGGACGGCCTTGTCGTTAGTGTGTAACCTTGCTCGCCGACGACGAATGCGTCAACGCTACATGTCCTTTTCTTCCCCAACGGATCTGTGACCATCGGTGAGGAGGGAGAGAGAGGCCGTCTTTTTTAGATCTGGAGAGAGGGTGATAGTGTGAGAAGCAAGTGGGCATCCCTTAGCAAGAAAGCGCTGAAGCTCCAGCCTCTATATCTTTTTTATACTACTAGTACTATAGGTGGAGTAGTGGTAGAGTAGTTTATATTTTCTCTGCATACAGTACCAGTTAGTCGTGCTTCAAAACTGAACGGCACGCCATTAAAAAAATAAAGGTCAATAACTAATGCGGCACCTCGGGCCAATGCGGCTAGATCGCATTTTGCACGAGAAATTACACACCATGTTTCATTGAGATGTGGTCCCGTTCCCACATGTCAGTGAGAAGACAGCGAGTCCTTTTGTACATTTTTCAAACGGACGTCTATGTAGGCCGGGGCGCCTCTTCGTGTACCGTGGCAACTGTCCGCCAACTCTTTGCCTTTCCCTCTCGATTTGGAACTGTTTTCGCACACTCTTCCTCCCTCCTCCATTTGCCTTCACCCTTCCTTCTGCCATTGTTCGATCGTCTTCTCGATGGAGGGAACATGCCGTAAATGACCCTGTTATTCTTGCCCTGATCTGAACGATGACACAATGGAGGAACTCATTGATCGGTGTGACGTCATCACCTCGGCTAGCATGGCAGGTTCGTTCAAGACCATTCTTGACTCAACTAATAATATCATTACAAGCAACCCAAGGGTCCAGGAGCGGTTTGATCTCCCCTATCTTGTTCGCCATGACCCTGCTGACTGGCGCGGGGACGATGGAAGCCTCACCTTGTGCAAGTTGATGCCGCTTGATAATGATACGTGTGATGTTAAGATGCCATCGCTTGAGGGCAAGGCTTTGGCAGGCACAAATGAAGATTGGGTTGTTTATATTGGGTACAATTGTGACTGGGAACTTGTGAATGTGTACACTCGTCACCGGGTTCCACTTCCAAAAATCTTAGACTGCCCAGAGGTTGAGCACAAAAATGATCTATGTGAGTTCAAATACGATCATGGTGACTGTCATCTATGGAAGATAGCCATTTGTCGAGTTCCCAACCGCTATTGGGATTACACGAACTATGAAGTTGTTGCTATCTTCGTCAAGCTTGTTGCCTTCCTTACTTCCACGCCTCAATGGATATTGCTCAAAAATCATTTTTTGTACACGGATGAGTACTGTGATGCAATTCGATATGAGGGTTTTGTGTTTGCTGCCACCACTCGTGGCACTGGTTTTGCATGGAATCATCATGCTTCCGGTACATTTGTCTTCCACCGCAATTATAATTGTTTCACTCACATGCATGCGGGTTAGCTAGTTTCCCTTTACTAATTAATTAACCTTCTTGTGTTTCCAAGGTCCTGTGAACATTCCACCACCTATACTTGAAATTTTTTATAACCAAGGGGGACATGACGATGCTGATGATCACGAGCATGAGGACGAGCAGGACCCATATACTCAGTGGCGCCTGACAACTTATTCCGATGGATCACCTCTTCTTGTTTGTATACAAGGCACTGCTGATGTTACTAAGGAAGCAGGTGTTGTCTCGCATGGTCGCACTCTCTGGACCTATTCCAACATCCGTTGCAGGGTATTCTGGATGGATACTAGTATACTAGCGCCAACACCTTCTCCTTGGTTCAGTATTGAAAGTCTTGGAGGAAACTCGCTCTTCCTTGGACAGAACTATCCAGTGATGGTGAAAGGTGATCCAGTTGTTGTTGACACAACATTACTACCATTTATGAGAAGCAACTATATCTATACATCGGTCATTGCTATGCTTCCCTACCATCACACTATGGGTCCTGACATAGCCCGCTTCAGTCTGGATGATCAGTCCCGCATTGGTCTCGAGATTGACAGTAGTTGGCCCTTCCGAGAGAATCACTTCTGGTTCAAAGCAAGTGTTTCCAACGCCGAGGATTGGTTGAGCTGAAGTTCATTTTGTTGCTTGTTATTTGTTGTGTGATGAAAACTTTAGTATTTACTAGAATGTATCATCATTGTTGTGGGTTCATGACCTGTTATATGTAATAAAATGATATGCCTGTGATAAACTTACTAAATTTATGAATGGCTTTCGAGTCACTTCTTTGAGTGGGTGTTGCGACGAGGCAATTTTTTTTCTGAATACATAATTGTACGTGCATCGCAACAGGTTATCGGATGAGTCCAATCAACAATAGTACTACTACTATTTGTACTAGCTTCACATGCTTCGCGCGTTGGGCGGGTGTTTTTACTGTAGCTCCGAATCCCATCATCCAAGGTCCTCGGATGATTCCAGTAGAAATTGCATTCTGATGTTTGGGTTCAAACTTTCAAAACTGCTGCACTATCTCTATGTCTAAGTATATGTAATACAACAAGTTTTAAACTTGAGACCAGCCACCCACCCTCACAAAGAACACTTTTTAACCTAGCATAGACTCCAGGAAATTTGGCCATAGTGTGAGGTGGGCCATATGTTAATGTGTTCGCTGTACATAACCAGCACCTCGAATCCTTGATATATAGTACAGTAGGGTGGCATGGGCCAGAACAAGCATTCACATCTAGGAGTACGGCACACGCCACCAGCACGACTTCCATCTCACACCATATTTCTTGGAGTCCATGCTACAACTATCTCTTCAACCTCGTCGTTTCTCTAACTCAGCCATCGCGCGGCGGGCGAGGTGGAGGTTTGCCGATAGTTGGTTTCCTCAACTATGGTCCCACTTGTAAGGCCAACTCCAACTCACGACCCCAAACGGACCTCCGTTTTGCCCGGATTCTGTCCATTTGGGTAGGGCAATGGGGTCGTGTACAAGCCATTTCTCAGATGCGGTGGCCATGCGCCCAACGCGCGGACGCATCCCGGCTGCGTACATTTTTCTTTGCAAACACATATCTTTTTTTTCATCATTTGATTTTTGGTACATGGAAATACATCACCAAAAATTGGCTAGAAAAGCAAGACCAAAGAAAATAAGAACCACAAGAATACATTTTAGATGATATCCAACTTCCATAACTGCTCCTGTAAGTTGGATTAGTGCCTTCTCGATGCATTCATTGTTGATCTGCGGAGGCTCGATCTTGCGTGCTTCTTTCTTCTTCGAGTGTAAAGAAGTAGACGTTTCTTCCTCGCATCTAGTCTCATGTCTAGCCTCTATTCTATCAACAAGTGCACTAGTCTCATCTCTAGCCTCTATGCTAGCTAAAAGTGCTAGAACATCTACTAAATTGCGCTCTATCAATATATCGATGTACTCTTCTTCCCAATGCCAAGACTTGCATCCATTCTACACAATAAAATTTTAAGTTAGCACAACTAGTATAATCTGAGAGCACAACCGAAGCTAAAGTAGCACATACCCCATCGGTTGAGCACTTCATGAACACCCATTCGGGATGTTCCGGCATTGTAGACACGGGACGCAAGACCTTCTTTGGGCAGTCATCTTATGTAATGAGTGGCAACGGTGCGCCAACGAGCTTTTGGGCCAGCACCGAGCCCGGCCGACCGCCATTAATGTATCTGTCGGGGGACCACCGATGGTGTAGATCCGAGCGGCTAGAGGAGGAGTCAGTACCTGCATGCGGCCTTGCAGCCTTGCCGGGGCCTTCCGGCCCGGTGCCTGGCCAGTCCATGGCGCGGCGCGGCCTCCCATAGACAGGCGAGCTCAAGCCCGACCAGATTCACTCCAAATCTGGCCGCCGGGTGCGCAAAACACGTAGCTTTGGTTGGGTAGCTCCGGGGCGTTGAGGGAAAGGGGGGGGTGAGTGAGCACGCATGCGAGCTGCACGCGCTGGAGTTGGCCTAGCGGCGTGGCGGACCAACTGTGTGGGGGTGTGAAGTGGATTCGCTCGTGTGGGGGACGGAAGCCATCCCGCACGGGCGCTAGGTCTGACAGGACTGCCTTGTCGTCAGTGTGTAACCTCTGTAGCAACCGTCCACTCCCCACTAGCCTCTTCATTGATATGTGGTCCTGTTCCAACATGTCAGTGAGACGATGGCGAGTCCTTTTGTACAATTTCTGAACGGACGTCTATGTAGGCCGGGGCGCCTCTTCGTGTACCGTGGCAACCGTCCACCGACTCTTTGCCTTTCCCTCTCGATTTGGAACTGCTGTCGCACGCTCTTCCTCCCTCCTCCATTTGCCTTCACCCTTCCTTTTGCCATTGTTCGATCGTCTCCTCTAGGGAGGGAGCAAACCGAAAAGAACCCCGTTATTCTTACCCCGATCTAAATGATGACGTGTGGAGGAACTCATTGATCGGTGCGACGTCATCACCTCGGCTAGCATGGCAGGTTCGTTCAAGACCATTCTCGACTCAACTAATAACATCATTACAAGGAACCCAAGGGTCCAGGAGTGGTTTGATCTCCCCTATCTTCTTCGCTGTGACCCTGCTGACTGGCGCACGGACGACGGAGGCCTCGCCTTGTGCAAGTTGATGCCGCTTGATAATGATACGTGTGATGTTAAGATGCCATCGCTTGAGGGTAAGGCTTGGGCAGGTGTAAATGGAGATTGGGTTGTTTATATTGGGTACAACTGCGAGTGGGAACTTGTGAATGTGTACACTCGTCACCGGGTTCCACTTCCAAAAATCTCAGATTGCCTAGAGGTTGAGCACACCGGTATTCTACGTACGTTCAACTACGATCATGGTGACTGTCGTCTATAGAAGATAGCAATTTGTCGAGTTCCCAACCGCTGTTGGGGTTATAGGAATGCTTGTGTTTTCACTATCTTCGACAAGCTTGTTGCCGTCCTTCATGGTTCGACTCGATGGATATTGCTCAAAAATCAGTTTCTATACACGGATGAGTACTCTGATGCAATTCAATACGAGGGTCATGTGTTTGCTGCCACCACTCGTGGCACTATTTTTGCATGGAATCCTTATGCTTTCGGTATGTTTGTCTTCCATCGTAATTATAATTGTTTCATCCAGATGCATGCGGGTTAGCTAGTTTCCCTTTACTAATTAACCTTCTTGTCTTTCCAAGGTCCTGTGAACATTCCACCACCTATATTTGAAATTTTTTATAACCAAGGGGGAGATGACAATGATGATGATCACGAGCATGGGGACCCATATTCTCAGTGGCGCATGGCAACTTATTCCGATCGATCACCTCTTCTTGTCCGTATACAAGGCACTGCTGATGTTACTAAGGAAGCAGGTGCTGTCTCCCATGGTCGCACTCTTCGGACCTATTCCAACATCTGTTGTAGGGTATTCGGGATGCATACTACTACTGTGCTAGCGCCAACACCTTCTCCCTGGTTTAGTATTGATACTCTTGGAGGAAACTTGCTCTTCCTTGGAAAAAACTATCCAATGATGGTGAAAGGCGATCCAATTGCTGTTGACACAACGTTACTGCCATCTATGTGAAGCAATTGTATCTATACCTTGGACATTGCTATGGTTCCCTACCGTGGCTATCACAATATGCGTCCTGACATAGGCCACTTCAGCCTGGATGATCAGTCCTGCGTTGGTCTCGAGATTGACAGTAGCTGCCCCTTCCCAGAGAATCACTTCTGGTTCAAAGCAAGCATTTCCAACGCCAAGGATTGGTTGAGCTGAAGTTCATTTCATTGCTTGTTATTTGTTGTGTGATGAAAACTTTAGTATTTACTAGATATTTCGTTTGAACTAATCTATAATACAACATGTATCCTCATTGTCGTTGTGTGTTGATGACTTGTTGTATGTAATGAATGGTACATTTGCATATGCATGTCATAAACTCAATTTATAAATGGTTTTCAACTCACTTCTTGGAGTGTTAGTGCCGTAGTAGTATAGCCAGCATCCGTAGTAGTATGAAGTTGCCAGATCACATAGAGCCAATCAATAGTTTGTTCTAGTTAGATCAACTAGAGCCAGGTGTCGCACGGAGGCCGAGAAATATGGTGATAGCATGACTGCGTGAGGTGGACTTGTACGTAGTATGATGTAGGCACAGGGCTTGCCGTGTTTCCTACTCCTTCGGTCCAAATGTGGAGAAGATTTGGTCGAGTTCTTCCTTCTTTTGCCGACACGTGGGACATCCAGCATCTAGGTCGTGTCATGCAAGAAAATGGAGTGGTAGTTGAAACCACATGATGTGCATCTTAGGTTAAACTGTAAATAGAATCTTACTACTCTTGAGTAACTCCAAAGGCGGCCACCAAAGATCTTTATTGGATTTGTTTTTCATCACCAGCACGTCGAGGTGAAAGATGTGCAGGTTCAGCGGGCCCTCTTGCGTTTTCACTAACATGTGGGACCGCATGTGAGCAAATAGACGATGGGCTCCATGCATCTGCTAGCTGGCTGAGAAGAGAGATAGAGGAAAGCTGAGCACAGACTCTAGGAAATTTGTTCTACGTAACCATCACCTCGATATAGGCTCGATATAGTAGGGTGGCATGGGCCATAACTAGCATTCACGTCTAGCAGTACGGCACACACCACCCACACGAGTCCCATCTGACACCAATTTTCTTGTAGTCTGTGCTACAACCATCTCTTCTCCCTCCTGTTTTCTCAGTCATCGCGCGGTGGGAGGGTGGGGGTTAGCCGATAGTCGGTTTGCTCAACTGCGGTCCCACTTGTAAGTGAAAATGCAACATAGCACGCATTCCCCCTTGAGCGGCGTGCCGGACCAACCATGTGGGGGTGCGACTGCGAACACGGCAGGCTTTTCCTTTTGAACTTGTAACTTGTAAAATTTGGTTCTGCTCCATGGCGCGACCAATAGATAGAAATAACGATTTTCCCTAGAGTAACGAGAAGTTTGGTTCTAGCATGGTTCATGCATGGAGTACGTATGAAAATTATGAAGTTGATGCAAAAGGTAAGATAATTACTAGTAGTACCATATGCTCCTACATGGATTTGATGGAAAGATAAAGATACATACAAATCCATCAACGACATCCTCACGCCCTAGTGCGCCGAGTCACCAACCGACGTGTGAGGAGCAGCGGCGTTGGCGGCGAGCTCAATGTGCTTCTGAACAATGCCATCCAAGGTTGCCCTGCGGGTAAAGATGGCCAGCGACCTATCGTCCTCCTCTGGCACGTAGTAGTCCTTGTGGACGATTTACGTGTAGATGTGGGTAATTATCTCGACGGTGTCTTGCTGTGCTAGGCGCTACGCGACAAGCGCGACCTCGAGGTGGACATTCTCCGGCACGACGGTGGGCAGTCGCAGGGCCACCAGTGCATCGAAGAGGTTGTCACCATAGAGGTGTTGAGGGTGGCGGGCATCGCAGAGCCTGGGCGTGTGGGCTGGAGGCGTATGTCAAGGTCATCCGCGAGCTTCTTGACGACGGTGAACTTGTCGAGGAAGCCGACGAGGACCTAGTCGAACAAGGAGATGAAATGTCGTCCAAGCGGCCTCTCGTCCTGGCAGCCTCAAGCACGACCTGGAGATGTTCCTTGGTGCCGGGCCGCAGACCGGCGTCATGGACCATCTGGCACAACCGGCCGATGCTCGCGCTCATCGCCTCCATGGGTCTAGCTTCTAGTCAACTCTTGCCCTTGGTTAGGGTGTGTAGGTGCATAGGATTTCATAGATTGGACTGGCGGGGAGCCTTTATATGAGAAGTGCAGACTGCGTTGCATTCACGTGTGTGTTGTCCATCTACTCCTCGGCCCTCTACTGCACCTGCCTTTGGCTGTATGATAGGTGGGCCAGCCACCTGTTGGGCCCACGAGTCATTCACCCAAACGCAGGTGCAGTAAGTCAATGAAGCTGCGTCCCCCTCCATCCCAAAACACTTAGGCATGGTACATTAACTCCCTCCTCGTTTCTTATTTCGTGACATATCAACCAATGAGAGATGTGGGCCGTGCATGCTTTCAATGACTTGAGACTACCAAACATGACATGAAGTGGTTAGTTCATTGCATGTAATCCTATTAATTAGCAAAAGACATTAAGTTATCTCGCTTTCCCCTTCATCTTGGTCACTGTGTACAAGAGCATGGTTAATAGTATAGCTAGCTGCTGGCTATATGATGTTGCCATGTCATATAGAGCCATCACTTGTAGCCACTCATACAATAAGGTTAGCTATAAGGCTGGCTATAAGAGTACTACTTTTTCTCATCTTCTCTCTCTCTTTCTTCATATTTATTGAATATCGGCCTAGGAATCCGCATATAGCGGCTCTTGCATGAGAGCCCACTCCTCTTTTTCACTTGCACTAAGATGACTTAGACTAGCCACAGTGGGAGTAACTTCAGTAGTAACATCGAGTCCAACTCAACAAATTTGCTTATGTGGCAATGAGTTAATGAGGAGAGAGGTAGTTTGAGTAACTTAGCTAGTTACTATAACATCACATGTCCCAATGCAATATGAGTCTATAACCTAATAAATGAGGCTTTGCATGTTACCATACTTATGTTACTACCCACTATGAAAGGTAGTAACATAGTTTAGGGATATGTGTATGTTACTAGTGTATTTTACTCTTCGTTGTGGCTAGTCATACACCTAGACGGAGGGACTAGTCTCAAGTCATTGGATGCATACACACCCCACGTCTCGTATTGGGTGATTTTATTTTCATGGCAAAAACAGGGAACGATGTGGGTAGTTAATGCACCGCACCTAAAAGTTTTGGGATTACTATTTGGTTTTCATAATGTGACTAATGCACCAGTATGGAGGGAGTACAATAGTAGTATTTGATTGCAATTTTTTATTGGTAGCTTACAAAGCTGAGCACTCGATGAGTACAATAGTAGTCTGATTGGTGAGACTTTAGATTTGAGCCATCTACTAGAAGGAATAAAACAATACACCATGTATTTACTTACAGAGGGAGTAGTACATTTTTGTGCAGTTTGTCTAATTCACATCTAGATGTTTTCCAAGGATGTCACATCAATCTTCCACAAATAACGTAGCAACAAGGAACAAAAAAAAACTGAAACAAGAAAAAAACAGGCCACAAACATAGTGGACATCAGGTTAGATGTGACATAACTGTCACATCTAGATGTGTCCTAGAAAAACCCTTTTTTGTGACATGCTTTACTAGATATTGCTAGTCAAATACTAAATCCAGATGGACGTGGTAGTACTACTAAATCCAGACGGTGGTGCTAGTACTAGTAGTAGTACTACCAATGTAGTAGCACTGTACTACCCGTTGGTCAAATTATTACGTGCCGCTCCTCGCAGTGAAGTGACAAGACCCTGCGCCAGAGATGACACCTGAGTATAGGTGCCATGTTTGGCATAACATAGTCAGTCTCACCATCTGTAGTCACTATCATCATGGCTGTAGAGCTAGCCTGCTTACAACTACCCGTGTTCGACATAATTTCCCATTCGTAGATGCTCGTGCATTGCACGGAAAACCAAGATTGGGGGTGGACGGCGCCGGCAGTGGCCATCGCGCCAGATTTTTCCATGGCCTTCAAGATGTGGTGGGGAGGAGATAAGGCTGATTGTGAGAGACGAGGAGTTATTTGTAAATGGGGAACAAGTGTGGGCATATTTTTGCAAAACTGGAGAAGTTTGGTTTGTATGCATCAGATCTAGATCCGACGGCTATTGGTGAAAGATGGCGGGCACAACATCATCACCGACTCAGGACCTCTTTGATTCGCAGGATTTTGAAAACGCAGGAATAGGACACGTCAACATTACAAGTTTCAAACTGATATTACAAATGTTAGGAGTAATGCTGCACCTACGAAGAGGAAATCCAGGAAGTTTACGTAAAAACTTCCGTTACTTTAGGTGGATGCAGCATTATCGTACAAACTAAAATCCACCGCCCTAACTAGTCACTAATGGGCAAATAAATTTTTGAGTCTCTAGCCACTTGATGTTTCAAAAACAAATTCAGCTTCTGCGGAGACTTTGTCATTTAGGCTTAGATGCTTGCGGTGATCAGCACACCATTCATTGTTGCGCCAGAGAACGCCAAACCTCATTACCTTGAGCACACTTGCTTCCAGAACAAAGAACCTGGCCAATTTAATCTTAGATGTGCTGCCTCGGTTGTCGATCAAACAATTTCTGTAAGATGGAGATCAAGGAATTCGATGAGATTGTTATAGTGCATCACATTTTTAACTTTCGGGTCTTTTTTATCTACAAAAGAAGAGAACATATTAGAGCAGCTGGCTGTATAAGATTGCCGTGTCATCAAGAGGTACCAATATCATTCGCTCATATGATAGGGTTGGTTGGCTAGTGATATTTTTTCACTCTCTCTCTCTCTCTCTCTCTCTCTCTCTCTCTTTCTCTTTCCTCTCATTTACCTAGGAGCACGTCAAGAGCTTGGGCACTTGTTGCCTTCCACTATGTGGCCGATGCCATATTTCTCAAAAGTATGCCACATAATATGCATCAATGTCAAATCAAAAGATTTTGGCACCGCTCTCACGATGTGAGAGAGTTGGCACCGCTGTGCACACAGACCCACTTGTATAGACAAATCAATCAAACCAACTACACCAGCCTCTCACTCTCCCAAACAAGTGTTTTTTATTGCCTCAGTCCTCTCTCTCTCTCCCACGCAAGTATTTTTTCATTGCATGAGTTAATTTGGCACCGGAGCAAAGTAGGTGATCCAGATTGGGCACCGGTTGAGCAATGGAGGGGCATCGATGCCAAATGCATCACAAGTGAATTTGGCACGTGTTTTGGCCTACATAGTGGGGGCCCGTTATAGACCACTTTTGTACTACCTCATATTTAGTGTAAAATTTTGACCATAGATTTACCTAAGAAATGCCAATGCATGCCACCAAAAATTATACCATCTGAAATCATATTCAAATACGAATCCAACGATATAATTTTTTTATGACATGCATTAACATTTTGTCAGTTAAATCTATGGTCAAATTTTGATACTACAAAATAGGAAGAGTAAACCAGGACAGAGGTAGTACTTGCTCTTAGGGTAACCATAGAGTTACTAGTCTAAGTTACTTTCCACTATGAATAGCATAGGCTACTATAGTAGTACAACAAACAAACGATGCAGGTGATCATGTGAGAAAAAAATACTAAAAACATTTCTTTCGGTGCAGCGCGTAGATGCAGTTTTGAACACTACACTTGTCATCGTGTGGGAAAATCACAAAAAAATGAGCTATGTTGTGATTACCATTTACTAGTAGGAAAGAAGTTTCACCTCGATGAGTAGCTTCTCCGTGCACGAAAAGCATGTAAGGAATCCAACAACTTGATCCAGATTGGGGCCGATAGATTTTATTGCCAAGATCTTCACTGTGTACATAGACTCGGTCAAGCTTGTGGGAATCATTTTCTGGGAGACGGTCGTAAATACATCAAGAAAAAATTTAAAAATGTGAATTTCAAGAAGACGGAGAAGAAGATGAGTGCTGTACCTGAACGACTACAGATCCAATAAAGAGTTCGGAGAATTTGGTAGATGGATACACCAATGCTGTCAATTTCGGCGCGTCAATGACACTGATTTTTGTTGGACCTTCTAGATCAGATACAAGCAATCTCTCAAGGAAAGGCGCATTCTCAATGACCATAACATGGAACAGCTGGAGTGATCTCTTCCCAATTGATGTCTTGTTACGGGGCCAACAAGACACATAAATCCATCAGAGATTCATCAAGGCGATGTGGAGGCTAATGAACCCGTGGATCTACTCAAGAGGAAGGTACTCAAGCGCAGTACAGCTACGGAGCAGGTGCTCCATAGGTTGCTTCGAGATGCCAACGTCGAAGAGGTCGAGCTGCTTGAGTTGAGGGAGAAGAAGGGCAGGCGCGGCATTAATCCGGGGAAGATAGTAGGAGCTGAAGCTGACATGGCGCAACGTTGGCATGAGGTGGAGCATGGATGGAGGTAGAGAGCGACATCGTCCAGCTTCAAAGCGAGCTCCTCGAGCTGATCTAGGGTGGGGGATAAGAACCACTCGTCAAACTTGGCTTGGACCTTGCAGTTGGTACTAAACATGTGGATGTCAAGGCGTCTGGCTGGCCCAGGGTGCGATGAAAGGATTTTGGAGACTGTGGCCATGCGTTTACAATCCTCGTCGCAGAGGCAGCTGTCGACGGTGAGGTTGAGGGGGACGCGGCACCAGAGGGGGCGCCACCGCCGGGAGAGCAGGGCGGTCCGCACGGCAGATTTGGTGGGGAGGAGGCCGATGATGACAAGCAACATGTCATCGGGGAGGCTGCTGATGAAGTCCAGGCTCGTCGGATGCGGTTTTGGCTCGAGCCGCCTCCGCTTGGTGGCTGCCTCGCCATCCATCTCAACCAGCGGCAACGCTGGTGTACACGTGTGTTGGTGTGTGTTGTGTGCTGGCCTGCTAGGTGTGCGCGAGTGCGTCCTTTTGTGCATGCCGCCGCACAGTGGTGAATTGTGTGCGAGTGCGTCCTTCATGTGGAAGAAGTGTGTCCTCAATGCACCCTCAATTTACTAGCATGCGGGGTGCTACCCCGAGTGGTTTCAACTTTGTTTACTTCACCGCGTGTCAGATGGGCCTCTAGTTTACTTATTTTCACCCACTACCACATGGGCCAGCACACGAAGATAGAGAACATGAGCTGACAAGGCAGCATGTGGACTGGTTGACCGGTCAACTAAACAATATACAGAGCTATACACTGACACAGTGAGCGTATAATCCGTCGGTATAGAGAGTTCGAGTGAGAGGGGAGGCCCGTGAGAGATAGCAGAGATAGAGAAAGAGCTACTCCCTCCATTCGATAATGTAGTGCCAACATTTTTTTAAAGTCAAACTTTTGAAACTTTGACCAATTTTATAAAGAAACTACTTATATCTACAATACCAAAGATAAATGATAGTATGAAGTAAGTACATGTTGTGATGAATCTAATGATCGTTCCAGATGTAAATGTTCCTCTCCACATATACCTGGTCAAACTTTTTCCGAGGTTTGACTTTTCAAAACATCCATATGCTTATGGACGCGAGAGAGTCTGTCGTGGAATTGTCACGGCAGATGTCCCAGTTGAAAGGACTTAGTCGTGAGGCCAACACATCTATGTGGTAGCTTGAGAGGGGTTGAGCGGGACGAGAGACGCAAGGATTTACCCAGGTTCGGCCCCTCACGGTGGAGGTAAAAGCCTACATCCTGCTTCATTGATATTGATGATGATGATCACGATTACAAGGGTGCTCTTTCTCGAGAGCTATTGACTTGTGTGTCTAAACCTAACTTGTCAAAGTTCTCCCTTTTGGGGTGCCCTGCCCCTCCTTATATAAGTTAGAGGGGCGGGTTACATGTGGAGTCCTATTAGGATTAGGACTAGTCTACCTTCTAATACAAACCGGATACAAGTCCGGGTCTTGACTCCTTGTAAGGGAAATATTCCTCACACCTTTTCTCTTAAACCGTCCCACCATTAACATAAACCGGCTTTCTGGGCCTTGGGCCTTGTCATCCGTCTGTCCCGCCCACCGGGTTACAAGTGAGTCATAATGTTCAGTCAGGTTGCTTGTAAACCGTCTGGTCAGTGTGGGTCGCCGGTGAATCGCCAAGTCCGGCCGGGTTATACTTCCGGACGGGTTACACCGCGGGGTATATCCCCGACAGAGTCCCTAACTAGAGAGAGAGAGAGAGAGTGAAATAGAAAGAGTGAGTGAAAAAAGTGTGTGTGCGTGTGTGAAAGAGACATGGACAACACACGATAAAAGTAGAGAAAAGGCATGTGTGTCTTATGCAAATATATCACACATGCATCTTCGACAATGGAAGCAAGGTGAGGAGATAGTGTGTGGTTGTTTGCAACCGAGAGAGAAAGACCCCTATCACATGGCTAAGAGGGGTCTGACAAACAAGGGAGAAAGGTCAAGAGAGACGTACGGAGAAAATACAGACATGGGGAGGAGAGAGTGTATGTTTGTCATAGAGAGATCCCCTGGAGATCGTGATGGGACTACATGTAACGCCCCGAGACCGATGTGCCAGGTGTCCTCCAGTTATTCGCTGTTGTTGCCTTGTCTTTGCTTGCGTGTCATGCGTTGCATATCATGTCATCACATGCATTTCATTTGCACACATGTTCGTCTCATGCATCCGAGCATTTTCCCAGTTGTCCGTTTTGCAATCCGGCGCTCCTATGTCACCCGGTGTCCCCTTTTACCTCTTTTCGTGTGCGGGCATTAAACGTTTTTGAATTGGACCGAGACTTGCCATGCGGCCTTGGTTTACTACAGGTAGACCGCTTGTCAAGTTTCATGCCATTTGGACTTCATTTGATACTCCAACGGTTAACCGAGGAACCGAAAAGACCTCGTGTGTGTTGCAGCCCAACACCCTTCCAAAGTGGCCCAAAAACCCACCTAAACCTCCTCCATCATCTCGGTCGTTCGATCACGATCGCGTGGCCGCAAACCGCACCTCATTTGGACTCTCCTAGCTCCCTCTACCTATAAATATGTGATCCCCTCCGAAATCTCGCGGACGAAACCCTAGTCTCCCTCCTCATCGCGCCACCGGACATGTCCGCGCCGCACCGGACATGTCCACCGCCGCCAGCCACCTCGCTCCGGCGAATAAGACGCGGCCATGTCACCCCGCCGCCACTCTCCTCCAACCCCCGCGCGCCACATCACCTGCCCCGCACCTCCGCCATCGCGCGGCTCGCCGCGGCCCATCGCAGACCCGCCCGGGCCCAAGCCGTCCACCGCCACGCCCGAGGCGCCCGAGCCCCGCGCGCCGCCCGCCGACCCTGCCGCGCGCGTGCCGCCCGACCTCGCCGCCTGCGAGCGTGGCCGCTCGCTCCTCGCCGAATCCCGCCGGCGACCCCGCTCTGCGCCGCTGCGCGCCGCCAACTCCAGCTGCCGCCCGACCACCGCCTTCACCGCGCCGGCGCTGCCCGTGCTCCGCCGCCCTCCGCCGCCTCCGTCGCGCCCGCGCCGCCCTCCGCCATCCGGCCACCTCCCTCTTCCTCAGGCGACCTCGGCCTCTTCTCCGATGAACAGTTCAGGCCCCGCCTCGGTTTCCATGCATGATCTGGATCCAGATCTGGATCGTGAGGTTGACCTTTTTGACCTAATCCCCGTAATTTTTAGCATTTTTCCGCATGCCATAACTCTGCATCCGTATCTCCGATTCATGCGTGTAGCATATCAAAATGTTCGCCTCGATGAGTACATCATTTCATCTCATTGCATCATTTTCATTTGAGTTCATCTTGATGCCTGAAATGCTGTTGAAACAGGGCTATGTGATGAATTTGTCAGATCTGTTTCAGCAAATGGCATTTTGTCATTTTTGCCATGATTAATGTGTGCATGATATGATGTTGAGCTCTACATGTGTTTTGTTATATGCCATGCCATCTTTACATACGTGTATGCCATGTATTTTTGTGATATTTGTTGTGACTAGCACAGGCTTGCAAAGTAGCGTAATCGGTAATGATGATTTCAGGGACTTAAAATTTCACTAAGTCCTTGTCCTGATTTTGTTGTTATGCCATATGTTCATGTTGTTTCCTAGTGATCTGTGCCTCTTTTGAGGATGATCAGTAAGGATGTTTTGTTAATATTGTGGTGCTCTACCCATCCATATCTTTTTTTGCAATTATGGAGACACCTAGCTTGAGCCAATCGAGCTCTACTTTTGCTATAAAATGTTCCTGGCAGATTGTTGACATGTTTAGCGATTTTGCCGAGGATGTTACTATTGATCCGTGCATGCTATGATGTTATTCTTGACATGTCTAGCTTCTATGCCATGTCTTCTTGATGGGTGTATGCTTAGTTTGTCATGCCATGCTTTGTAGTGAGTGCATAGAGCTCGTAAACATGCCTACTTGTTAACTGATTTGCCATGCTCTAGTTTTTCACTAAGTCTGAATCTGTTTATGTTTTTGCTATGTTCACATTCTTGCAATTGTATTCTCTGATCCCTTTTGGCTCATGGTCACTAAGGGACTTTTGATAAGTGCTTTGAGTAGCTTCATGCCATGCCTTTCTTTGCCATGTTAAGTTCCTGTAGCATGTAGTTTTCATGCTCTAAAGTGTGTTTCCTGATGATAAATTCCAGGCTTGTGTTAATTTTCTCTAAGTCTGTAACCTGTTATTATTTGCACTTTTGCCATGCTTGTTTGAGCCTGTTAATGAGTGAATTAGCCGTAGCTCAGTGTTCATCTTTTGTAAAGCATCTTGAGTGGATCCCTGACATGTATTTTGTTGCCATGTTTGAGTGCCGTAGCATATTTATCTTGATGCATTTAGAAGGCTACTTGCTGTTTATCGCAGACCGGTGCCATATTTGTTTTGCTTGCCATTTCCAAACCGTGCATTCGATTCCGGTGATCTTTATATCGATTTCAACTGAAATCATCTCACCTTTCTAGTGGCACTCTTGGATTTCCAAGTTGAGGCCAGGTTCAATCATTCCTTTCCAAATCATGCATATGCATCACATACTGCATCCCGCATATCATATCATGTTCATGTGTTGGTTGTTTACTATGTTGTGTGCTTCTTTTCGGTGTTGCTTTCTTCGGGTTAGTTCCGATAACGTCGCGTTTGTGAGGACCCATTCGACTATGTTCATTTATCTTCTTCATGGACTCGTTCTTCTTCCTTGCGGGATTTCAGGCAAGATGACCATACCCTCGAAATCACTTCTATCTTCGCTTGCTAGTTGCTCGCTCTTTTGCTATGCCTATGCTGCGATACCTACCACTTGCTTATCCTGCCTCCCATATTGTTGAACCAAGCCTCTAAACCACCTTGTCCTAGCAAACTATTGTTTGGCTATGTTACCGCTTTGCTCAGCCCCTCTTATAGCGTTGTTAGTTGCAGGTGAAGATTGAAGTTTGTTCCTTGTTGGAACATGGAGATGTTGTTCCTTGTTGGAACATGTTTACTTGTTGGGATATCACAATATCTCTTATCTAATTAATGCATCTATATACTTGGTAAAGGGTGGAAGGCTCGGCCTTATGCCTAGTGTTTTGTTCCACTCTTGCCGCCCTAGTTTCCGTCATATCGGTGTTATGTTCCCGGATTTTGCGTTCCTTACGCGGTTGGGTTATAATGGGAACCCCTTGACAGTTCGCCTTGAATAAAACTCCTCCAGCAAGGCCCAACATTGGTTTTACCATTTGCCACCTAGCCTTTTTCTTTCCCTTGGGTCGGCCAGCCCAAGGGTCATCTTATTTTAACCCCCCCGGGCCAGTGCTTCTCTAAGTGTTGGTCCAAACCAGAGCACCGTGCGGGGCTGTTCCTTGGCAACTTGGGTTACATTGGCTCCCGTATGCTTAGCTTATCCGGTGTGCCCTGAGAACGAGATATGTGCAGCTCCTATCGGGATTTGTCGGCACAGCAGGTGGTCTTGCTGGACTTGTTTTACCATTGTTGAAATGTCTTGTAACCGGTATTCCGAGTCTGATCGGGTCTTCCCGCTAGAAGGAATATCCTTCGTTGACCATGAGAGCTTGTGATGGGCTAAGTTGGGACACCCCTGCAGGGATTTGAACTTTTGAAGCCGTGCCCGCGGTTATGGGCAGATGGGAATTTGTTAATGTCCGGTTGTAAAAAACCTGAAGTTGACCTTAATTAAAATACATCAACCGCATGTGTAACCGTGATGGTCTCTTCTCGGCGGAGTCCGGGAAGTGAACACGGTGTTGGAGTTATGTTTGACGTAGGTTGTTCTAGGATCACTTCTTGATCATAGTTGTTCGACCGTGCTTTTGCTTTCTTTTCTCGCTCTCATTTCCGTATGTTAGCCACCATACATGCTAGTCGCTTGCTGCAGCTCCACCTCATACCTTTTACCCTTCCTATAAGCTTAAATAGTCTTGATCGCGAGGGTGTGAGATTGCTGAGTCCCCGTGACTCACAGATACTTCCAAAACCAACTTGCAGGTGCCGATGAGACCGTGCAGATGACGCAACCAAGCTCAAGGAGGAGCTCGATGAAGATCTTGTCCTTTGTCTTGTTTCGTTTCTAGTTGATCGGTAGTGGAGCCCAGTTGGGGTCGATCGGGGGACCTTGTCGCATTTGGGGTTGCTCTTTATTTTGGTTCTGTAGTCGGACCTTGATTGTATTTGGATGGTGTAATGCTTTATTCATGTATTGTGTGAAGTGGCGATTGTAAGCCAACTATGTATCTCTTTCCCTTATGTATTACATGGGTTGTGTGAAGATTACCTCACTGGGGACATTGCTTTCAATGCGGTTATGCCTCTAAGTCGTGCTTCGACACGTGGGAGATATAGCCGCATCGAGGGCGTTACAAGTTGGTATCAGAGCCTTCCCCGACCTTTGGATCCCCCTGCTTAATCGAATCATTGGCGTTGTTGAGTCTAGAAAAATGTTTTGAGTCATTTAGGATTATATATATTGGAGAGTTAGGACTTCTTTTTACTCCCCAGTCCCTTCATCGCTCTGGTGAGGCATCCTGACGTAGAGTTTTGAATCTTCTCTTCTCAAATTTCACTAATTTTTTTTGGATCACGCGGGTATCTTGGAATCGTTCCGATGGTTTTGTGACGAGAACATTGTTCTTGGTGCCTCCTGTCATTTAGGGGTTGTGGCAGTGTCCCGGGGAGTTGAGCTCCGAGGTGTTGTCGTCACAATTTTATCGTTGCAGTTCTGGAATACCTGAGTTTAGTTTCGCCGACATCGAAAATCTCTTTTATGCAGTTGTTGGTGAGATAACCTCGACGCCACCCAGTACTGGGGCGGGAGTTCGGGAGTATTGCCGTAACTTGTATAACGGATTCTTTTCGAAGGTTGAGGTAGACGATTTCCGAAGGTTTCTTGGTTATGTGTTGAAGGATGGATACAGCTGGATGTAGGAATTGCTAGTTTGGGTGAGATATTATGCTTCCCCTGTATCCCCAACACCTGATTGCATAACTGGAAAGTTTCAGGAGTTTATAAGTGGGAATTCAAGTAGCTCCTAGGATATCTTTCTGACAGATGTATGATATGAAATTGGGGTTCGACGTCCAGTGGTCCGCCTATCCACAGTTGGTTTTACAGTGGTCTCGTTGTGTCTTAAAGAGTCCTTGACTATGCCGACTCAGGGACGCTTCGTCTGTCATGTGCACTGCCTTGTACATGATGGTGATGTACGATCGAGCCCGTGTACGCCCCACCACGAAAACTTCGGACGAAATCTCTATCATATGTTTGTTCCGGCTTATTCTGCAAGCCAATCCTTGTTTTGTTTTGAGTTGTGGTATTCGAGTTGCTTCGAAGTCAAATGTTGATTCCATACCTTTTCCAAGCGGTGTTCTCATATTTCTATGTGAATACAAATCCTTCTTGATCATCAAGATTGTCATCTAAATTTCTTCTCTACCGGCGTGTTTCTCTTCAAGTGGATCCGATCACTTCAACATTTGCAAGATCCAATCTCAGTTCTTTTCAACGGTGTTCATTTCATTCGTCCCAAATTGCCTTTGTTTTCCCTCCCTCCCACCCTTTTCTTCAAGGAACCAGATTTCTTATTCAAGTATCCTTTTATTGTTGTGAAGTCTTTCCATTCTTTTCCGTCAATGTCTTATCCGATGATTTCTCATGAAGATTCTAACGGAGCTTCAAGTTCATCATTCTTCGTTCTTTTTCTTCTCCGGTGGATTCAAGTCAAGCCTTGTCGATCATATCTTTTCCTCGTTCCAAATGTTTTCTCTTGCCGGTGCACTTCTTAATTATTCACCTCTCGCTATCCATTTGTTCCGGAGTGCTCAAGATATCTCGAAGATTCGTGTTTCCACTCTGCTTTCGTTCCAGCTCTTTCGAGGATGTTATCTCATTCAAGTCATTTAATTCAACCGGTGCAATCTCTCTTTCAAGTGATTATTCTACAGTGTTTCTTTTGAGTGGGCCCTAACCCACATGTCTTTTCCCAGGATCTTACCTGACTCTTCTAATCTTTCCGGAGTTATTCTCAAATTCTTTTCTAAAGTTTGATGTAAGAATGATTTATCATCAGTCAATTGCCTTTCTCCAAGATTTTTTTCAAATTCTTTTCATCATTGGTTCAACCTTTCCAATTTTTAATTCCGGAGTATCTCAACAATTTGGTGGTGTTTCTCGTTATCATTCTCAGATTTTGAAGACCGAAGAAGAGTTTCTTTTAAATCTTGCCCCATTCTCTGCCATCCTCCCATAATTGTTTCGGTTGTGAGAATTTCTTTTCACCTATCCAGAGCAGTTCAAGAGCCTTCTCAGTTTGATTATCCGGAGTCCATCATTTCAGGTTATTCATTCTCAGCTTTCAGTTATCATTCTCCAATCTACCGGTGCTTCGTTCAAGTGATCTCTAATCGGCTCATGATCTCTTCGTTCTCATGTATCTAAATCCCCTCAAGTATCATCATTCGTTCTATAATTCTTCCCGGTGTTTCTTTATCTTTTCTTCAATCTTTTTCAATTCTTACCGGTGATTCATCCTTTTACTTCATTTGTTGTTCATTCTTACGGTGGTTCGTTCAAGTTTTCTTTTCCTTGTTTATCATATCAAGTCACTCATTCTTTCAAATCCTACTGGTGGATCATCGAAGACCTTCTCAAGTTTGATTTATATCTCTCTTAATCCTTTCAACCGGAATAAGTAGTATGCCAAATCTGTTGCTTGTCATCAATTTAAATTGGTGAAGGATAAGCATAATGTAATTCTTATTCTTGCTTCATCGAGTAAATTCAATTCCTTATTCCGAAGGCTCATCAAATTCCGATTTAAATTGTTTCATCTTCTCTTTTTCCTGGAGTTCCAACAATTTTCAACTATTTCACCACAGAGATTCATCTAAATCGGTACAAGGATTCACCTTGTTTTTTCAACTTCTTTTTCCTTCCCTTTGATCATCCTTTTGTTTAACGGAGTTCTTCCTGAAGGTTTTACATGATGGTTCATAAAGGATTTAATTCCTTCTCGAAGTTTTCATCGAGATTCTTTTCTAAGGAGCTCAAGTATTCTTCATCTTGCAATCCGGAGTGCAATTCTTTTTACCTTATCATTGGAGGTGGTATTATGCCACTCTTGATAATTTGAGTTCATGTTTCATGATTCACAGGTTGTTAAGAATGGGGTATTTTAAATCCATCAACCTCTTCGTTGGAGTTATCTTGGGTTATATTTCACCTAAAGCTTTCCCTAAGGATTTTGCTATTTATGGTGCTTATAATGACCCAAGTTCTTCATTTATCCTCCCGGTGAAATAAGTTTCTCGTCTCCTTGTTCTTATCAATCCAATTCTTTTTCCCGTGAGTGGCAGGTTGTCACCTCATAATTTGAGATGTCCTCTATAAGTCCATATCAAGCTAATCCTTTTCGTTGTTGATAATCCAACAATTCCGTTCTAGCATTTGTTGTAAGCGTGCTCCCTCGAGATCTTGTTTCCCTTCGTTCATTCCATTCCATTCTTACTTTTGTTCCGGAGGCATTGTGATGTTGCTCTCTTAACCCATCATCTTGTTTGTCAAGATCATGTTCAGTTCCTTCCATTTTCAGTCGAAGTGCTGCCCAAATTAGACCATTCTTTCCCTCTCTATCTTGTTTTTAACCGGAGTGTTGTGTCCCTTTGCTCAAGGTTTTTCATTTTATCAAGTTTTTCATCTCTTTTTAAACCGGAGTGCTGTCCGAGATCTTTCTTACCCCTTGTTCCATTCATTCAATAGTTACGGAGGCAGTGTATTGTGATTTCATCAAGTATCTTCTCATCTTATCAAGTTCTTATTCAATTCCTTTTCTTTTCAACCAGAGTGCTGGCCGAAGTTGTTCTTCTTTGTTCCTCTTTTCTAACGGAGTGTTTTCAACTTCGTTCATCTCTGTTGTATTCTTTTCTCCAAATGACTTAACTTTTCAAGGTTCTTTGGTTTCACTCGTTTGTCAAAGGGGCAACTTAGTTTTACCTCTTCTCTTTCGCTTCCGTTTTCCCTCCGTTGCCATTCTAGATTTCGGGACGAGATCCTCTCGTAGTGGTGGAGTGTTGTAATGCCCCGAGACCGATGTGTCAGGTGTCCTCCAGTTATCCGCTGTTGTTGCCTTGTCTTTGCTTGCGTGTCATGCATTGCATATCATGTCATCACGTGCATTTCATTTGCATACATGTTCATCTCATGCATCCGAGCATTTTCCCCGTTGTCCGTTTTGCAATCTGGTGCTCCTATGTTACCCGGTGTCCCCTTTTACCTCTTTTCGTGTGCAGGCATTAAACGTTTTCGAATTGGACCGAGACTTGCCATGCGGCCTTGGTTTACTACTGGTAGACCGCCTGTCAAGTTTCGTGCCATTTGGACTTCGTTTGATACTCCAACGGTTAACCGAGGGACCAAAAAGACCTCATGTGTGTTGCAGCCCAACACCCTTCCAAAGTGGCCCAAAAACCCACCTAAACCTCCTCCATCATCTCGGTCATTCGATCACAATCGCGTGGCCGCAAACCGCACCTCATTTGGACTCTCCTAGCTCCCTCTACCTATAAATATGTGATTCCCTCCGAAATCTCGCGGACGAAACCCTAGTCTCCCTCCTCATCGCGCCACCGGACATGTCCGCGCCACACTGGACATGTCCACCTCCGCCAGCCACCTCGCTCCGGCGAATAAGACGCCGCCACGTCGCCCTGTTGCCGCTCTCCTCCAACCCCCGCGCGCCACGTCACCTGCCCCGCGCCTCCGCCACCGCGCGGCCCGCCACGGCCCATCGCGGACCCGCCCGGGCTCGAGCCGTCCGCCGCCACGCCCGAGGCGCCCGAACCCCGCGCGCCGCCCGCCGACCCTGCCGCGCGCGCGCCGCCCGACCTCGCCGCCGGTGAGCGCGGCCGCTCACTCCTCGCCGAATCCCGCCGGCGACCCCGCTCTGCCCCGCTGCGCGCCGCCAACTCTGGCCGCCGCCCGACCACCGCCTGCACCGCGCCGGCGCCGCCCGTGCTCCGCCGCCCTCCGCCGCCTCCGTCGCGCCCGCCCCGCCCTCCGCCGTCCGGCCACCTCCCTCTTCCTCCGGCAACCTCGGCCTCTTCTCCGATGAACAGTTCCGGCCCCGCCTCGGTTTCCGTGCATGATCTGGACCCAGATCTGGATCATGAGGTTGACCTTTTTGACCTAATTCCCGTAATTTTTAGCATTTTTCCGCATGCCATAACTTTGCATCCGTAGCTCCGATTCGTGCGTGTAGCATATCAAAATGTTCGCCTCGACGAGTACATCAGTTCATCTCATTGCATCATTTTCATTTGAGCTCATATTGATGCCCGAAATGCTGTTGAAAGAGGGCTATTTGATGAATTTGTCAGATCTGTTTCAGCAAATGGCATTTTGTCATTTTTGCCATGATTAATGTGTGCATGATTTTATGTTGAGCTCTACATGTGTTTTGTTATATGCCATGCCATCTTTACAGGGGTGTATGCCATGTATTTTTGTGATATTTGTGGTGACTAGCACAGGCTTGCAAAGTAGCGTAATCGGTAATGATGATTTCAGGGACTTAGAATTTCACTAAGTCCTTGTCCTGATTTTGTTGATATGCATATGTTCATGTTGTTTCCTAGTGATCCGTGCCTCTTTTGAGGATGATCAGTGAGGATGTTTTGTTAATATTGTGGTGCTCTGTCCATCCATGTCTTTGTTTGCAATTATGGAGCACCCTAGCTTGAGCCAATCGAGCTCTACTTTTGCTATAAAATGTTCCTGACAGATTGTTGACATGTTTAGCGATTTTGCCGAGGATGTTGCTATTGATCCGTGCATGCTATGATGTTGTTCTTGACATGTCTAGTTTCTATGCCATGTCTTCTTAATGGGTGTGTGCTTAGTTTGTCATGCCATGCTTTGTAGTGAGTGCATCGAGCTCGTAAACATGCCTACTTGTTAACTGATTTGCCATGCTCCAGTTTTTCACTAAGTCTGAATCTGTTTATGTTTTTGCTATGTTCACATGCTTGCAATTGTATTCTCTGATCCCTTTTGGCTCATGGTCACTAAGGGACTTTCGTTAAGTGCTTTGAGTAGCTTCATGCCATGCCTTGCTTTTCCATGTTAAGTTCCTATAGCATGTAGTTTTCATGCTCTAAAGTGTGCTTCCTGATGATAAATTTCAGACTTGTGTTAATTTTCTCCAAGTCTGTAACCTATTATTATTTGCACTTTTTCCATGCTTGTTTGAGCCTGTTAATGAGTGAATTAGCCATAGCTCAGTGCTCATCTTTTATCAAGCATCTTGAGTGGCTCCCCGCTATGTATTTTGTTGCCATGTTTGAGTGATGTAGCATATTTATCTTGATGCATTTAGAAGGCTACTTGCTGTTTATCGCAGACCGGTGCCATATTTGTTTTGCTTGCCATTTCCAAACCGTGCATCCGATTCCGGTGATCTTTATATCGATTTCAACCGAAATCATCCCACCTTTCCAGTGGAACTCTTGGATTTCCAAGTTGAGGCCAAATTCAATTATTCCTTTCCAAATCATGCATATGCATCACATACCGCATCCCGCATATCATATCATGTTCATGTGTTGGTTGTTTACTATGTTGTGTGCTTCTTTCCGGTGTTGCTTTCTTCGGGTTGGTTTCGATAACGTCGCTTTTGTGAGGACCCGTTCTACTACATCTGTTTGTCTTCTTCATGGACTCGCTCTTCTTCCTTGCAGGATTTTAGGCAAGATGACCATACCCTCGAAACCACTTCTATATTTGCTTGCTAGTTGCTCGCTCTTTTGCTATGCCTATGCTGCGATACCTACCACTTGCTTATCCTGCCTCCCATATTGTTGAACCAAGCCTCTAACCCACCTTGTCCTAGCAAACTGTTGTTTGGCTATATTACCGCTTTGCTCAGCCCCTCTTTTAGCGTTGTTAGTTGTAGGTGAAGATTGAAGTTTGTTCCTTGTTGGAACATGGAGATGTTGTTCCTTGTTGGAACATGTTTACTTATTGGGATATCACAATATCTCTTTTCTAATTAATGCATCTATATACTTGGTAAAGGGTGGAAGGCTCGGCCTTATGCCTAGTGTTTTGTTCCACTCTTGCCGCCCTAGTTTCTGTCATATCGGTGTTATGTTCCCGGATTTTGCGTTCCTTACGCGGTTGGGTTATAATGGGAACCCCTTGACAGCTCGCCTTGAATAAAACTCCTCCATCAAGGCCCAACATTGGTTTTACCATTTGCCACCTAGCCTTTTTCTTTCCCTTGGGTCGGCCAGCCAAGGGGTCATCTTATTTTAACCCCCCAGGCCAGTGCTTCTCTAAGTGTTGGTCCCACCCAGAGCACCGTGCGGGGCCGTCCCTTGGCAACTTGGGTTACGTTGGCTCCCGTACGCTTAGCTTATCTGGTGTGCCCTGAGAACGAGATATGTGCAGCTCCTATCGGGATTTGTCGGCACAGCAGGTGGTCTTGCTGGACTTGTTTTACCATTGTCGGAATGTCTTGTAACCGTGATTCCGAGTCTGATAGGGTCTTTCCGCTAGAAGGAATATCCTTCGTTGACCGTGAGAGCTTGTGATGGGCTAAGTTGGGACACCCCTGCAAGGATTTGAACTTTCGAAAGCCGTGCCCGCGGTTATGGGCAGATGGGAATTTGTTAATGTCCGGTTGTAGAAAACCTGAAGTTGACCTTAATTAAAATACATCAACCGCGTGTGTAACCGTGATGGTCTCTTCTCGGCGGAGTCTAGGAAGTGAACACGGTGTTGGAGTTATGTTTGACGTAGGTTGTTCTAGGATCACTTCTTGATCATAGTTGTTCGACCGTGCTTTTGCTTTCTCTTCTTGCTCTCATTTGGTATGTTAGCCACCATACATGCTAGTCGCTTGCTGCAGCTCCACCTCATACCTTTTACCCTTCCTATAAGCTTAAATAGTCTTGATCGCGAGGGTGTGAGATTGCTGAGTCCCCGTGAGTCACATATACTTCCAAAACCAGCTTGCAGGTGCCGATGAGACCGTGCAGATGACGCAACCAAGCTCAAGGAGGAGCTCGATGAAGATCTTGTCATTTGTCTTGTTTCGTTTCTAGTTGATCAGTAGTGGAGCCCAGTTGGGGTCGATCGGGGGACCTTGTCGCATTTGGGGTTGCTCTTTATTTTGGTTCCGTAGTCGGACCTTGATTGTATTTGGATGTTGTAATGCTTTATTCATGTATTGTGTGAAGTGGCGATTGTAAGCCAGCTATGTATCTCTTTCCCTTATGTATTACATGGGTTGTGTGAAGATTACCTCACTTGCGACATTGCTTTCAATGCGGTTATGCCTCTAAGTCGTGCTTCGACATGTGGGAGATATAGCCGCATCGAGGGCGTTACACTACATGGGTGGGAGATCGAGTGACAAGGTGTGTGCGCGATAGAAGATACCCTGAGAGACGTCGAGATAGACGTATGGATGGAAGGAGACAATATGCGTGTTCCTAATGGCTAGTGAGAGATAATCATACTTAGGGTGGAGTGCGTGCGCCTATGATGGAGCGAGGAATTATGGTACTTAGGGGGGTGAGTGTCACATAGAGAGAGAACAAGGGCAGAGAGTGTTGGATGGGTCAATATGTAGCGCGAGCGAGACATGTGTATGTGTGAACCAGGGAATTTTAAAGTTTCAGAGAGATAGAGGAGCCCCGATAAGGCTGAGTGGTGCGTCAGATAGCTGAGAGGGGGAAAGAGATATTCCATCCGCTCGATGATGCAGTGCATGTAAAAAAATTAGAAGTCAAACTTTGGAAACTTTGATGGGGTTTACGCAAATGTTATTTATATCTACAATACCAAAGATACATCATACGAAACTACATCTCATGATGAATCTAATGGTATATGTTTGCGTTCTAGATGTAAATGTTTTTCTCCACGTACATGGTCAAACTTTATGATGTTTGACTTTTCAATAAATCTATATGCTATGGACCGAAGAGAGTGACTAAGTCGAGGGAGATCAAGTCCGTGTGAAGGAGAATGAGTGAGTGTGCAAAAAGAGTATGTGTGTGAAAGAGAAAGGGACAACAAACGATAAATTAGAGAGAGTGTGTGTTTTTTCGTTTCTTATGCAAACATATCACTCATGCATCTCTGAGATAGAAAAGCGAGGTGAGGAGATACACGAACATAGCTAGTGTGTGATTGTTTGCAACAGAGAGAGACACCCCTATAGCACATGTCCAATAGAGGTCTGGCCAACAAGGAACAAAGGTCGAGAGGGACACATGGAGAACATGGACGCATGGGGAGGGAGAGAGGGTGTGTTTGTGATAGAGAGATCCCCTCGAGACCATGTGGGGACTATATGGGTGGGAGATCAAGGGAGGTGCATGCGCGATAGAAAGATGCCCCGAGAGAAATTGAGATAGACCATGCACATGTTTGTCATGGAGACTAAGATTAGCTAGTCATATACATATAGGGGGGACTGCGTGTGCCTACATTTGAGTGAGAGACCATCATGCTTGGCTAGGCATGAGATTGTGTGTGTGTGTGTGTGCGTGTGAGATGGAGAGAACGAGGGAGAGAGATAGAGTTTTGGATGGGTCTATCGAGTGCGAGTGAGATATGCATGTGTATGTGTGACCCAGGTAGAAGGAGAGTTTGAGAGAGAGAGAGAGAGGGAAGAGCTCCGAGACGATAGAGTGGTGCGTGAGAGAGTTACGGGCAACAAGCCAAGGAATTTGTGTGCGTACGATGAGTGCACCCAAGATATTTAGCTTGGACTAGAGAACCATACATAGTGTGCGAGAGATACCTATAGATGGAGTATATATGCATGCGAACTAGAAAGACCCCCCCCACACACACAAAGAGAGAGAGATGGAGAGGGACCAACAAGGTTTGTGTGTTGGATGCGTGCGACAGAATTGAAGATTGTCGGCGAGAGAGAGAGAGAGAGAGAGCAGGAGTCCGGGAGAGGGGGGTCACGTTTTATGCATCAAAGACTGATATAAACCATGTTTCGATATAAACTTGCATTCAAATATTTAAATTGGAGAACATGTTGTCTTCATTCCACAAATGAACGGAGATATGCGTATATCAAACAAGTTCATTAATTTGACTTTCAACATGTTCATGGAGTACTATAATACTGTACAACATGCTACTCGATTGAGGTGTTCAATCTTGGATTTAGTTCACTATTTTGACCTGGTGAACTATCTATTTCATTGAATCGAGATATTTCTTTTTGGGTTTGATTCCTGTTTTTGAGTGGGTCAACTATTTGTCATATAGTAAATTGCTAGGAACGAGCATGTAAAAACACATTACTCCCGAGCATCATCTCTCCATCTAAAAAAGAAGTGGCAAGCTAATATTTCAAAATTTGATTCAAATCGACTTGGTAAGGTAGACGTGGATGCTCGTTCTCCAAAAATTTGAACGAGCTGTTAAACACCCTCTGCTCGATGGAATTCGCCCGAGCAAATAAATGGGATACACGAAATTACTGGCCTATGTGGGACACGCATCAATTGGCCCGTTGTACATCGAGGGTAGGTTTGTAACTTCATCCAAGCGCGCCTTCTCCTCGACCGAAATGACATGTGCCGAATAATTCATAAACCATGGTCGGCAAAACACCCTCTCCTCACCCGAAATAGCTCGCGCCCACTATTTCAAAACACGCTCTCCTCGCTCGAAATTGCTCGCGCCCACTATATTTCAAAACACGCCCTCCTCGCCCGAAATCGCTCGCGCCCACTATATTTCGAAAACACCCTCCTCGCCCGAAATCGCTCGCGCCCACTATTTGGGAGAAGCAAAGTTACTCTACTATCCCCGACCCTCAGTACACAGACCCAAGCCGAGAAGCCTAAAGGCAGGGGTAGAACTGTAACCCCCCCACACATTTCAGACAAATGCGTCCGTAAGACATGGTTCCCCCTCCCAATTCCCCATTCATACCTTGTGGGCGCCAAATCACCTTCTCCTCGGAAGCTCCCTTCTCCCGAGCCGCGAAACCTCAGCCCCTCCTCCATGGCGCCCCCACCGTACCAAATTCACAGCCGCCCTCCTCTCTAATCCCAGAGACGATGTCCATTTGCTGTCGTGCACTGGGTCGTGTGCCTCTTACTCCGTGCTACCGGAGCTGCTTCGACGACGGCCGCGTGAACAGTACCGGAGCCGATTCACCCCGCCATTGTTCACGGCGCCGGAGCGGCTCTAACTTTGGACCCGTCCATAGCCCCGGCGCTGCTTCCCCATAGCCGTTGACCATCACGACATCTCTGCTTCCCTACCGCTGGTAGCCACCGCAACTACGCCGGCCTCACTGACTAGGCATCTGGAGCTACCTACTTCACCGGGCCACCAGATAGGTCGCACCCTCATCTCAAATCACTTTATCTAGGCGTCAATTGTCTGAATTTTTATTCTGGGCTAATCGATTCCCAATGGGAAGCAGCACCCCTCGAGCCGGCGGAGCTCCTAGGCTGCCGGTTGGCTGGTGTCTAACATAAGGGTGCAGGGGCGCAAGTTCGCCGCGGAAACAGCGCTTAGATAGCTATCTTAGAGTTGCGTGGGTTGAAGGTACTGTCACCGCCGGATCTGGATGACAACGAGTCTTTGTGGATTGGCTCAGGGCGGCGCAATCACGACAATGCAGTGAGGCGGGGAGTGGGGTTTTGGTCGGGGCCATTGATGGCGGAGGCAGGCTGCTCTGCCGATGGTCGCTGGCTCTTCGAGGAAGATTCCGAACAGTGTCAGCCGGGAGGTACAAGACGGCTATCAAACCATCCGGCGTAGATCGGACAGTACCAAAATAAAGTAAAATCGTGTGACCCCAATTTAGTCTTCAGTCAACAGATGTGTGACCACTCTCGTACCTTGCTGTTGATCTCTTAGGGTATTTCTTCAGATTAGAGAGATGTGTCGTTCTTAACATTATGCGTTTTCTGCATCTTCAGCCACACCGTCTTCCGACTCATTGCAGCTGCTCCAACAAGGGAAGGATACACCAGAAGGGAGCTATAGTCCCCACTCAACAGTTCCCTGCATCGAATGCGTGTGCCCGACTTGGACTGCCACAACAACTGTAGGGCCATCGACAAGTCAGCACATGATGCTCATTCCTATGGATGGCGGCCAGATAGGTTGTACCCTCATCTTACTTGTGTGCAACATTTATGGCTTTGTTATTCATCTAAGCATGGAAAATAGATTATCATATTTCACTGTATATTCATGCTGATCTCTTACGGGTCTTGTTCAGGAGTTAACGTTGTTCCATAGTTTAGCTAAGAGAGTTGTTCTTTAGGTAACGTTGTTCCATAGTTATCATCCATGAGCCAATGCTATCCCACAAGCTGGTGATTATAGTATTATACCACTTCTAGTATAACATATGTTGTTCCTTCATACTTTTGTGTGCCATCTAGTTAATCTCGAGTACAAACGATACATATTCTGTAGCTTTCATCTGTGTTCTCCCTTTAGTTTTTGAGACCTATTGCTGCTAGTTAACCCCAGTCCTACTATTTATGTCATCTCCTATAGGCACTCATTACATAAGGCTAACTACTAGTTGTCTTCCATGCAGGTCAGATATAATTGCACACACTGATTTATCCACAAGAACCTCACAGAGCAATGTAACGGCCAACAAACTTGACGTCAATGATACCCAATATGATGGAACATGTAAAGGCAGTTCTTCACAAGACTTGCAGAAAGATGATGAATCCTATTCACCCCATAAGGTCCTTGCTCTAACTTGGCCCTTGATATGGGTACAACATGCATATAATGTCCTGGAGTGCATCTACTCTGTTGCAATGCCTTGTGCTTCACCTGCTGATCATGCATGTAAATATGGCATGCTTTCCTATTTTTCAGTACCTATTCCATTAATGATAATATGTTTTCAAATTCAAGTTCTTTCATTCTACTCTATCGCAATGCCATCTGCTTTGTTTGGACATCATGCTTCTCAATATCTTATGCACTGTTATTCATCAGTATGTACTTCATCTGTCTACCATACCATGTTCTTTTTTTACATTGAAGTGTTGTTCTAGTGGTCTCTTGCAATGCCATCTTAGTTTCCCAATCATACACGCATATGTTGCCTTAGTGTTTTTCTCTAATGTATTCCAATAGCATACAATTTTACATTCAAGTAGTGTTTTTTACACTGTTGTCGTATTGTATTCCTAGCTCTTACATCATACTCCCTCCGTCCGGATTACATGTCGCAGAAATGGATAAAACTAGATGTATCTAGAACTGAAATACGCCTAGACCCATCCATTTATTTCTGGATGGAGGGAATACATGTCAATATGTCATGCCTTTCTATTCTTCAGTACCTATTCCATCTCTACTTTAGCATGTTTTATAATTGAAGCACCATTCTTCTATATAAGGCATGCAAGGGGAAGACGGCTATGTCAAAATCTGAAGGGTTACGAACTAGGTCTTTGCAACAGATTCAAATGCCAGGAGATAATAAACCAACTACAGTTTTCATAGATACTGTTCCTGCACAGAGAAACCCAAGTCCCACTGATAATAAGCAGATTCCAGTGGCCAAAGAACTAGTCCGCTCCAGTTCAGCAAAAATATGTCAACTTCATTCTAAGAAGCATGTGCGTATCCTCGCATCATGAAATTTTATAGCATTCTGATCATATTTTCTACATGTTTCTTACCCATCTCTCTTTTAGAAAATAACCTTAAAGTATAGAAGACTTTCTGTACTGGGGTCGTATTCGAGGAAAGTATCTTGCAGGAATTCCCTGTGCTCCAATGCTGATGTAAGTACCTGCTGTATATAACTATATTTTACATCAACATGTATTTTGTTAGTCGGTGTGAATCCAACCTTTATCTGATCTAAATTCAGTTGTAGCAAAATGTTAAAGGCGACAATGCTGATTTTTGTAAGCAAAACTGCCTGGTAGTTTTGCATACTGAGCTGCATGAGTGTACTATCTCATATCATGCACATTGTAGTGCTGCTCTGGTTGCCCATTCATTCATTGTGTCAATGTTGCTTTCATATTACCTTACCTGGCTGATGATAGATATGCCATATTGTGTTAATTTGGTGTAGGCTGGTGTGGTCTGGTTGTCCAAATGTTCGTTGTGTCAATGTTGCTTTCCTATTATCTGACCCGACCAATGATAGCAATGCTAGTGTGTTAATTTGGTGCAGGCTACTGAAGATAAGAAGAAAACTATGAAAACAGCAAGGCAACCCCATTGTTTCTTTCCAATAAATCTAGGCCAGGTAATATGGCAATAACTCATGATTAATCTGTTCGGTTCCCCTCCTAATTTATGTTATGATGCAGTGGTCGAGAAACTCTCCACTATCAATAATACAAGCCTGCCAAATTCACCATCTGAATCTGTTCAGTTTCCTCTGTCTCGAATGCAACGGAAAAAATTATGTTTGTGAACCAATTAATGGCTAAAGCAATGATGGAAATGGTGGAGGAATCAGAGCTGCACATTCGTGCGCAACAACAACCGATCAATGTTTTCAGAGACAGTGTAGCAAAGCATCAAGAACTTTCCCACATGCTTATGGGCGTCATCCGCGCTGAGGTTGCAGATTGTGACGTTGTAGATCGTTATGTTCTATTCATTTATTTGCACTGGCATCAATCCTTGATTGCCTCGTGGATATAATTTCTTGTAATATATGTTGGATGTGCAACGTTTTTTCCTGTATGTCGTACCTTTGCTTGATTGGTTTCGGTCCTGTGCATAATTGCTCATCGTAATGGGCTCAAATTATACAATTGGGCCTAAATACATGTACGAACTTTAGTAGGCCCATTAAGTTAATGGTCCGTTACCAGGTCGAAAGTTAATGGCCGTCCCTCTTACCTCCCGAGTCGTTAACAGGCCGACATCGAAGCGGGCAATAGGTGGGCCCATTTGATTTCACGTGCCGTTAACAGGCCATTACTAAGGTCGGGCTACATATGGCCCAACTATACTATGGGCCTTTAGCAAGCCAAAAGAGACAGCGGGCTCGTACTGGACCATGAAGAGCATGGGCCGCTAAGAGGCCGAAAGTCAGGTCATACTGTAAATAGCCCAACTATGTTGTGGGCCTTTAGCAGGCCGAAAGAGAAACTGGGCTGGTATTGGACCATGAAGAGCATGGGCCATTAAAAGGACAAAACTCAGGTCCGACTACAAATGGCCCAACTCATTTATGGGCCGTCAACAGGCTGAAAGACACACCGGGCCGGGAATTGGCCCAACACTTAAATGGGCCGCTAAAAGGCCAAAACTAAGGTCCAACTACAAATGGCCCAACTCATTTATGGGCCCTCAACAGGCTGAAAGACACACAGGGCTGGAAATTGGCCCAACACTTAAATGGGTCGCTAAAAGGCCGAAAGATATACATCCTGAAAATTGGCCCATCCCTCGAACGGGCCATTAACAGGCCGAAATCACATCAGGCCGATATTGAGCCGAAATATATAGCGGGCTGTTAACGGGCTCGAACTGATGATGGGCTGTAATCGTGTCAAATCTTTAACGGGCTGTTGATGGGCCGAATTGGCACATCTCGTATGGGCCATGGGCTTAAATGGACCTGGCATAAGTAGGCCTTATATAGGCCCGTCTGCTAATTTTTACTGGGCCAGCCTTTTTTCACCGGAATGGGCCACTGTTTGGCCGTGCCATGTGTCGACCTATCATAGGAGCCTCCTGTCCAATGAGTGGATGACATCTGTCCCAACTGTGAGCCAACACGTGTTTCCTCCGGCCAATGAGAATTTTACATGTGGAAAATCCTCATTGGTCTGGGCTGTTAACGGGTTATCGGATCCAAAACCGGACCCGATAGCTTAACGACAACCCGTTACGGTGGATGCCATGTGTCGATCACCCTTGACGAAAGCACTTTCATGACGCGCCATTTATCGTCATGGAAGTGGGTACTTCCGTGATGATAATTTTGGTAATGTCATGGAACACTTCTACGACGGCATAGGTATGACTATCTTGATTTTGTCATAAAATCGTCATGGATGTACATGCATGGCAGAAAACGTGACCTACTGTGACAAACACATATCATCACGGAAGTGTATTTTTTTGTAGTGTGACTTAAGCATCGATACGGGTGAGAAGGTCTCATCGTAGTCAACCCCTTGAACTTGTCAAAAACCTTTCGCGACAAGTCGAGCTTTGTAGATGGTGACATTACCATGAGCATCTGTCTTCTTCTTGAAGATCCATTTATTCTCAATGGATTTCTAATCATCGAGCAAGTCCACCAAAGTCCACACTTTGTTCTCATACATGTATCCTATCTCAGATTTCATGGCCTCGAGCCATCTATCGGAATCTGGGCTCATCATAGCTTCTTCATAGTTCGTAGGTTTGCCATGGTCTAGTAACATGACTTCCAGGACAGGATTACCATACCACTCTAGTGTAGAACATGCTCTCTTCGACCTACGAGGTCCAGTAGTAACTTGATCTGAAGTTTCATGATCTTCGTTGTTAGCTTCCTCTCTAGTTGCTGTAGGCATCACGGGAATGGATTTCTCTGATGTGCTACTTTCCAAATTGAGAGAAGGTACAATTACCTCATCAAGTTCTACTTTCCTCCCACTCACTTCTTACGAGAGAAATTCCTTCTCTAGAAATGTTTCAATCTTGGCAACAAAGATCTTGCCTTCGGATCTGTGGTAGAAGCTGCACCCAATTGTTTCCTTAGGGTATCTTATGAAGACACACTTCTCCGATTTGGGGTCGAGCTTATCAGGCTGAAGCCTTTTGACATAAGTGTCGCAACCCCAAACTTTTAAGAAATGATAGCTTAGGTTTCTTGCCAAACCATAGTTCATATGGTGTCGTCTCAACGGATTTAGACGGTGCCCTATTTAACGTGAATGCAGCTGTCTCTAATGCATAACCCCAAAACGATAGTGGTAAATCGATAAGAGACATCATAGATTGCACCATATCTAATAAAGTACGGTTACGACGTTCAGACATATCATTACGCTGTGGTGTTCCAGGTGGCGTGAGTTGTGAAACTATTCCACATTGTTTCAAATGAAGGCCAAACTCGTGACTCAAATATTCGCCTCCGCGATCACATTGTAGAAACTTTATTTTCTTGTTACGATGATTCTCTACTTCACTATGATTTTTTTTGTACTTTTCAAAGGTTTTAGACTTGTGTTCCATTAAGTAAATATACCCATATCTACTTAAATCATCCGTGAAGGTCAGAAAATAACGATACCCGCCGCGTGCCTCAACACTCATCGGACCGCATACATCGATATGTGTTATTTCCAATAAGTCATTAGCTCGCTTCATTGTTCCGGAGAACGGAGTTTTAGTCATCTTGCCCATGAGGCATGGTTCGCAAGTATCAAATGATTCATAATCAAGTGATTCCAAAAGTCCATCGGCATGGAGTTTCTTCATGCGTTTTACGCCAATATGACCTAAACGGCAGTGCCACAAATATGCCGCACTATTATTATCAACTTTGCATCTTTTGGTATCAATATTATGAATATGTGTATCACTATGATCGAGATTCAATAAACCATTCACATTGGGTGTATGACCATAGAAGGTTTTATTCATGTAAATAGAACACCAAGTATTTTCTAACTTAAATGAATAAACGTATTGCAATAAACATGATCAAATCATATTCATGCTCAACGCAAACACCAAATAACATTTATTTAGGTTCAACACTAATGGTGATCATATCAACCTTGGAATCATTTCCAACGCACATCGTCACCTCACTTTTAACTAGTCTCTGCAACTCCTGTTTTGAGTTACTAATCTTAGCAACTGAACCAGTATCAAATGCCTAGGGGTTAATATGAACACTAGTAAAATACACATGAATAACATGTATATCAAATATACCTTTTTTCACTTTGCCATCCTTCTTATCCGCCAAGTATTTGGGGCATTCCACTTCTAGTGGCCATTTCCTTTGCAGTAGAAGCACTCAGTTTCAGGCTTGGATCCAGCTTTGGGATTCTTCATGGGAGTGGCAACTTGCTTGACATTCTTCTTGAAGTTCCCTTTCTTTCCCTTGCCCTTCTTCTTGAAACTAGTGGTCTTGTTAACCATCAACACTTGATGCTCCTTCTTGATTTCTACCTCCACAACCTTAAGCATTGCGAAGAGCTCGGAAATTGTTTTGTTCATCCCTTGCATATTATAGTTCATCATGAAGCCTTTGTAGCTTGGTGGCAGTGATTGAAGAACTCTGTCAATAACACAATCAACTGGAAGATCAACTCGTAGCCGAGTTAAGTGATTATAATACCCAGACATTTTGAGTATGTATTCACTGACAGAACTGTTCTCCTCCATCTTGCAGCTATAGAACTTGTTGGAGACTTCATATCTCTCAAACCGGGCATTTGCTTGAAATATTAACTTCAACTCTTGGAACATCTCATATGATCCATGATGCTCAAAACGTTTTTGAAGTCTCGGTTCTAAGTCGTAAAGCATGGCGCACTAAACTATCAAGCAGTCATCATATCGAGCTTGCAAAACATTCATAACATCTGCATCTGCTCCTGCAACAGGTTTGTCACCTAGCGGTGCATCAACGACATAATTCTTCTATGCAGCAATGAGGATAATCCTCAGATTACGGGCCTAGTCCGCATCATTGCTACTATCATCTTTCAACTTAGTTTTCTCTAGGAACATATCAAAAAAATGAGCTATATCACGAGCTATTGATCTACAACATAGATATGCAAATACTATCAGGACTAAGTTCATGATAAATTAAGTTCAGTGAATCAAATTACTTAAGAACTCCCACTTAAATAGACATCCCTCAAGTCATCTGAGTTATACGTGATCCAAATCAGCTAATCCATGTCCGACCATCACGTGAGATGGGGTAGTCATCAATGGTGAACATCTCTATGTTGATCATATCTACTATATGATTCGCATCCGACCTTTTGGTCTCCAGTGTTCCGAGGCCATGTCTGTACATGATAGGCTCGTCAAGTTTAACCCAAGTATTCCGCATGTGCAAAACTATCTTGCACCCGTTGTATGTGAACGTAGAGTCTATCACACCCGATCATCACATGGTGTCTCAACACGACGAACTGTAGCAATGGTATATACTTAGGGAGAACACTTTTACTTTGAAATTTAGTGAAGGGGTCATCTTATAATATTACCGCCGTACTAAGCAAAATAAGATGCATAAAAGATAAACATCACATGCAATCAAATTATGTGACATGATATGGCCATTGATACGTCTCCAACGTATCTACTTTTCCAAACACTTTTGCCCTTGTTTTGGACTCTAACTTGCATGATTTGAATAGAACTAAGCCGGACTAACATAGTTTTCAGCAGAATTACCATGGTGTTATTTATGTGCAGGAGCAAACGTTCTCGGAATGACCTGAAACTTCATGGAGCCACTTTTCAGAAAATAAGAAAAATACATGCAAAAGATGAAGGCCAGGGGGCCCACCACCTCCCCACGAGGGTGGGGGGCGCGCCTGCCCCCCTAGGGAACCCCCTACCTCGTGGGCCCCCTGCAGCAGTTCTCGTGAGCGCTAAAGTTTCTGTTTTTTACAGCAAGTTCAACAAGACTTTCCCCAAGTCTTCCCAATGGTTTTACTTGCCACAAACACTAATTAAACACAAAAAACACAACCAAAACAGAGGCTAAATAATTTATTTATTACTAAACAGGAGAAAAAAGCAAGGAATAAAAATAAAATTGGGTTGCCTCCCAACAAGCGCTATCGTTTAACGCCCCTAGCTAGGCATAACAAGCAAGAATAGATCTAGGTATTGCCATCTTTGGTTTTCAACTTTTTAGCGGAATCAAGTTTGAATCTGGGAGGTTCTTTATGTTTCCCTTCATATTCTGAAATTTTTAGATCTAACGAATCCAACCGCTTATTGCAAAGGGTAATCAACATATTCATGCGGTGAATATTTCCACTAATGTTCTTAAGAGGTTCAAGAGATTTCTGCAAGATTTTAGTAACTTCACAAGTTTTTTCAAAAACTTGTGTCTCTTCCTGGGTAGGATGAGGCCCCTTTTGAGGTAGTGTTCCCACTATACCTTCTATAATTTCAAGTGCAATATGGGGATCGATTTCAATAAAATTGCCTTTGGCAACGCAATCCAAGAGTTGTCTATGAGACATATTTAATCCAACATAAAAATTGCGAAGCAAAATTCTCAGATTTATTTCAGAGGTACAATTACGATGAGATTCCATTATTCTCAACCAGGCATCTTTTAAGTTTTGTCCTAACCTTTGTTTAAAATTTAGAACTTCATTCTCGGGAGACAACGAAGAAGATATGAGACTAGCCATAACGACAAGAAAGCAAACTAACACACAAGCAAACAAAAAGGCAAATGGGCAAAAAGAGGTGAATAGAGAAAGAGATGAAGGATAGAGAGAGAGAGGGCTAATGAAACGACAAGGGTGAAGTGGGGGAGAGGAAAACGAGAGGCAAATGGCAAATAATGTAATGCGGGAGATAGGGATTGTGATGGGTACTTGGTATGTTGACTTTTGTGCAGACTCCCCGGCAACGGCGCCAGAAATTCTTCTTGCTACCTCTTGAGCACTGCGTTGGATTTCCCCGAAGAGGAGAGGATGATGCAGCAAAGTAGAGTAAGTATTTCCCTCAGTTTTTGAGAACCAAGGTATCAATCCAGTAGGAGGCTACATGCGAGTCCCTCGTACCTACACAAAAACAATAGCTCAACGCAACCAACGCGCTTAGGGGTTGTCAATCCCTTCATGGCCACTTACGAAAGTGAGATCTGATAGAGATGATAAATAATATTTTTTGGTATTTTTGGTATAGAGATGCAAAGTGAAAAGTAAAAGCAAAGTAAAAGCAAAGAAATAATAAAGTGATGGAGATTGATATGATAAGAAAGAGACCCGGGGGCCATAGGTTTCACTAGTGGCTTCTCTCAAGAGCATAAGTATTCTACGGTGGGTGAACAAATTACTGTTGAGCAATTGACAGAGTTGAGCATAGTTATGAGAATATCTAGGTATGATCATGTAGATAGGCATCACGTCCGAGACAAGTAGACCGACTCCTGCCTGCATCTACTACTATTACTCCACTCATCGACCGCTATCCACCATGCATCTAGAGTATTAAGTTAAAAACAGAGTAACACCTTAAGCAAGATGACATGATGTAGAGGGATAGTTCCATGCAATATGATAAAAACCCCATCTTGTTATCCTCGATGGCAACAATACAATACGTGCCTTGCTGCCCCTTCTGTCACTGGGAAAGGACACTGCAAGATCGAACCCAAAGCTAAGCACTTCTCCCATGGCAAGAAAAACCAATCTAGTAGGCCAAACGAAACTGATAATTCGAAGAGACTTGCAAAGATAACCAATCATACATAAAAGAATTCAGAGAAGATTCAAATATTATTCATAGATAGACTGGATCATAACCCACAATTCATCGGTCTCAACAAACACACCGCAAAAAGAAGATTACATCGAATAGATCTCCACGAGAGAGGGGGAGAACATTGTATTGAGATCCAAAAAGAGAGAAGAAGCCATCTATCTACTAACTATGGACCCATAGGTCTGAATTAAACTACTCAAACTTCATCGGAGGGGCTTGGATGATGATGTAGAAGCCCTCCGTGATCGATTCCCCTTCCGGCGGAGCTCCGGACAGGCCCCAAGATGGGATCTCGTGGATACAGAAAGTTGCGGCAGTGGAATTAGGTTTTTGGCTCCCATTCTGATTGTTTGGGGATACGTGGATATATATGGGAGGAAGAAGTACGTCGGTGGAGCTTCGAGGGGCCCACGAGGAAGGGGGCGCGCCCTAGGGGGGCGCCCTCCACCCTCATGACCGCCTCGTGGCTTTCTTGACGGAGGGTCCAAGTCTCCTGGGTCTTATCTGATGAGAAAATCGCGTTCCTGAAGGTTTCATTCTGTTTGGACTCCGTTTGATATTCCTTTTCTTCGGAACCCTAAAACTGGCAAAAAACAACAATTCTGGGTTGGGCCTCTGATTAATAGGTTAGTCCCAAAAATAATATAGAAGTGGAAAATAAAGCCTAATATAGTCCAAAACAGTAGATAATATAGCATGGAGCAATCAAAAATTATAGATACGTTGGAGACGTATCAAGCATCCCCAAGCTTAATTCCCGCTCGTCCTCGAGTAGGTAAATGATAAAAAGAGAATTTTTGATGCGGAGTGCTACTTGGCATAATTTTAATGTAATTCTTCTTAATTGTGGTATGAATATTCAGCTCCGAAAGATTCAAGAAAAAAGTTCATATTGACATAAAAATGATAATACTTCAAGCATACTAACTAAGCAATTGTGTCTTCTCAAAATAACATGGCCAAAGAAAGTTCATCCCTACAAAATCATATAGTTTAGTCATGTTTCATTTTCGTCACACAAGAATGCTCTCATCATGCACAACCCCGATGACAAGCCAAGCAATTGTTTCATACTTTAGTAATCTCAAACCTATAAACTTTCACGCAATATATGAGCGCGAGCCATGGACATAGCACTATGGGTGGAATAGAATATAATGAGGGGGGTTATGTGGAGAAGACAAAAAAGGAGAAAGTCTCACATCAATGAGGCTAATCAATGGTCTATGGAGATGCCCATCGATTGATGTTAATGCAAGGAGTAGGGATTGCCATGCAAGGGATGCACTAGAGCTATAAATGTATGAAAGCTCAACAAAAGAAACTAGTAGGTGTGCATCCAACTTGCTTGCTCATGAAGACCTAGGGCACTTGAGGAGGCCCATTGTTGGAATATACAAGCCAAGTTCTATAATGAAAAATTCCCACTAGTATATGAAAGTGATAACATGAGAGACTATCTACTATGAAGATCATGGTGCTACTTTGAAGCACAAGTGTGGTAAAAGGATAGTAACATTGTCCCTTCTCTCTTTGTCTCTCATTTTTTGGGCCTTTTTTATGGCCTTTCTCTTTTTTTGGGCCTTCTCTTTTTTATGGCATTTCCTTTTTTATTCCTCACTTGGGACAATGCTCTAATAATGATGATCATCACACTTTTATTTATTTACAACTCAATGATTACAACTCGATACTAGAACAAAGATGACTCTATATGAATGCCTCTGGCGGTGTACCGGGATATGCAATGAACCAAGAGTGACATGTATGAAAGAATTATGAACGGTGGCTTTTCCAGAAATACTATGTCAACTACATGATCATGCTAAGCAATATGACAATGATGAATGTGTCATGACGAACAGAATGATGGAAAGTTGCATGGCAATATATCTCGGAATGGCTATGGAAATGCCATAATAGGTAGGTATGGTGGCCGTTTTGAGGAAGATATAAGGAGGTTTATGTGTGAAAGAGCGTATCATATCACGGGGTTTGGATGCACCGGTGAAGTTTGCGCCAACTCTCAATGTGAGAAAAGGCAATGCACGGTACCGAAGAGGCTAGCAAGGATGGAAGGGTGAGAGTGCGTATAATCCATGGACTCAACATTAGTCATAAAGAACTCACATACTTATTGTAAAAGTCTACAAGTCATCAAAAACCTCGACACTACGCGCATGCTCCTAGGGGGATAGATTGGTAGGAAAAGACCATCGCTCGTCCCCGACCACCACTCATAAGGAAGACAATCAAATAACACCTCATGTTTCAAATTTGTTGCATAATGTTTACCATACATGCATGCTACGGGACTTGCAAACTTCAACACAAGTATTTCTCAATTTCACAACTACTCAACTAGCATGACTTTGATATTATTACCTCCGTATCTCAAAACAATCATCAAGCATCAAACTTTTCTTAGTATTCAACACACTCATAAGAAAGTTTTATTATTAATCTTGCATACCAAGCATATTAGGATTTTAAGCAAATTACCATGCTATTAAGACTCTCAAAATAATCTAAGTGAGTCATGAGAGATCAATAGTTTCTATAAAACAAATCCACCACTGTGCTCTAAAAGATATAAGTGAAGCACTAGAGCAAAACTATAAAACTCAAAAGATATAAGTGAAGCACTAGAGTAAAACTATAGAGCTCAAAAGATATAAGTGAAGCACATAGAGTATTCTCACAAATTCCAAATCATGTATGGCTCTCTAAAAAGGTGTGTACAACAAGGATGATTGTGGTAAACTAACAAGCAAAGACTCAAATCATAAAAGACGCTCCAAGCAAAACACATATCATGTGGTGAATAAAAATATAGCTCCAAGTAAAGTTACCGGTAGAAGTAGACGAAAGAGGGGATGCCTTCCGGGGCATCCCCAAGCTTTGGCTTTTAGGTGTAGCGACCAGACCTCAAATGGTCTGATCTCTGTGCTCCGGTGTCATCCCTGGATCAGTAATGCTGACACCACACAGTACTCGGAGGATTTATAGCAGAGTAGCAATCACACACTTATTACATCGAGTGTCTCAAAAGAGAACTTATTACAATAAATATGGCTTAAGGCCATCTAATAACGATAACAGTGGAAGGCTTGGAAGATAAGTGAGTCCATCGACTCCAACGGCATCAATGAGTATAGAACCACGACCTAAAAACTCCTTAATCGTCGTCTGAAAAGTCTGCAACATTAACGTTGCAGCCCGAAACGGGTCAGCACATGGAATATGCTGGCAATGTAACACATAGGGAGTAATGGAATGAAATAACTATACTATATGCATATTTGGCTGGTGGAAAGCTCTATGGTTACAATTTTGCGTAAAGCCAATTTTTCCCTACTACAAAGGAATAAATTTATTTAACTATCATGGTAGTTGTTAAACATTGAGAATGGTTGACAGCATTCTCAATCCCAATTAAGCATCATCATTAAACATAACCCAACAAAATTTATTTTAGAGTAACATGTTGAGATTCACATGATAATCCAAGTACTAGATACTCAAGATGTCCATAACCGGGGACACGGCTAACCATGATTAGTTTATTACACTCTGCAGAGGTTTGCGCACTTTTCCCCACAAGACTCGATCGCCTCCGTTTGGTTTCTCGCACTACATGGTGTTTGAGAAGACGGATGACCGAGACATAGTCTTTCAGAAGCGCTAGCAACTTACGATCGGGTAGACCGTACCACCTACATCCCCTACATCTGCTAGTCTACCACTGTAAGAGTTCGCACAACTTAGTCAACTATGCTAGAGCCCATAATAGCTTGTGGCTGCACACGGAAGTTTCTAGTATGAATAGTCTCATGATCCCTTTGAGCCTGGGTGGCGGTCCAAGGCAAGTTCTGGAATACCCAGGTGCCTCAATCCACCCAGATGTGTGTTTAAGTTGCCACCTTAGATAAACCATTAATTAACAATCTCACATCTGTCATGGATATCACTCACCCAATCCACGTCTACTAGCATAGCATGGCATAATAAGCAAACGTAGAAGTAACTCCCAAAGGTTTGATAATAACAGGTAATAGGTACTTCCTCATCTACTTCCCATCCCACAATTTAATTAGATCCTAATCATGCAATGTGTGAGGATTGATCTAATGCAATAAAACCGGGTAGTAGAAAAGTATGATCAAAGTGTTACTTGCCTTGCTGATGATCCGCGAAACCTAACGATTCGAAGTAACAGGCGGCGCACTCCGGGTATTCTATCGCAGACAAACAAGCAAGCATACAATAAGTACTCATCTAATGCACGGGTAAAACTCAAATAAGAGATCTAACCACAAGGTTCAACTTAAGAACTCCGGTTGGCAAAAAGAATCAAATCGAACGAAGCAACGAAAGTCAAACGGCGAAAGAAAACAACTTCGTTCTAGTAATCTGGATCTAGGGCAAACTTTACTGTAGCAAAATCTTGTTTAAGTTGGTTAAACGGATAGAGGGTTTCGAGACGAAACTCTAGGCACTTGAATCGCCTGATTCCGATAAACGAGCGAAAAGTTATACTGAAACGAAAATCGGATCCGGAATCGCGATCAGAAAAATCACGGATTTAATCCGAGAAAAAGAAAAATGACGAACGCTCACTAGAACGAATGAACAGATGAACGCTCGCTATTTAAATAAACCGGAAAAACCGATCTATTTAAAAAAAACCGAAACTAAAAAAATCGACGAAAACCGATCTTTTTTTTTAAATTATTCTGCTCGGAAGAAAAATAAAAAGAATTACTAAATCGACTCCAAAAATTCCGAAATAAATTTTCACGGGCTTCTAAAATCAAGCCGCACAAGGTGAACATTTATTTGGGCCCTAAATGAAATTTTGAAAAACGCACATTTTTCCTAAATTCAAATAAAACACCGAAAAACTCCGAAATAAAATCTTATTTGATTTTATTATTAAATCCTCAATATTTCTTTATTTTGGGAAATTCATTTTATTCCCTCTCTCATATTTTTGTAATAGAAATAATTGATGATAAAATAAATAAAATCAAATGATCCTATTCTCAAAATTTGAGAAAACTCAAATATGAAAATAACGAAATCCCCAACTCTCTCCGTGGCCATTGAGTTGCGTAGAATTTCTAGGATCAACCAAAATGCAAAAATAAAATATGGTATGCAATGATGATCTAATGTATAACATTCCAAATTGAAAATTTGGGATGTTACAAACCTACCCCCCTTAAGATGAATCTCGCCCTCGAGATTCGGGTTGGTTAGAAAATAGGTGAGGGTGGTCCTTGAGCAAATTTTCCTCTCGCTCCCAGGTGGCTTCATCCTCCATGTGGTGGCTCCACTGAACTTTGCAAAACTTGATAACCTTGCTGCGAGTGACTCGACTGGCAAACTCGAGAATCTTAATTGGTTTCTCCTCGTACGTCAAATCGTTATCTAGCTGAATAGTTTCCAAAGGCACTGTATCTCTCAACGGTATGTCAGCCATCTCTGCATGACATTTCTTTAACTGAGAAACGTGGAACACATCATGAACTCCTGACAATCCTTCGGGCAATTCCAACTTGCAGGCCACTTCTCCCATACGTTCGAAAACTCGATATGGTCCTACAAATCATGGCGCTAACTTCCCTTTGACTCCAAAACGCTTTGTTCCCCGAAGTGGAGATACTCGAAGATAAGCTCTATCTCCGACTTCGTAAACTGTCTCCTTGCGTTTAGAATCTGCATAACTTTTCTGTCTGGACTAGGCTACCTTGAGTCTATCGCGAATCAACTTCACCTTCTGTTCAGACTCTTTAATCAAGTCAGGTCCAAACAACTGGCGGTTTCCAACCTCGTCCCATGATAACGGTGTCCTGCACCTCCTTTCGTACAAGGCTTCGAAAGGGGCCATCTTTAAACTGGTTTGATAACTGTTGTTATAAGAGAACTCTGCATATGGCAAATTATCGTCCCAACTAGATCCGTAATCTAGCGCACAAGCTCTCAGCATATCCTCCAAAATCCGATTGACTCTCTCGGTCTGTCCATCTGTCTATGGATGAAAAGCTGTACTGAATTCTAACCTGGTACCCAAAGTTTCATGCAACTGTTTCTAGAACTTTGAGGTAAACTGGGTTCCTCTATCTGATACGATACTCCTTGGAACTCCATGCAGACATACGATCCTGGTCATGTATATCTTTGCCAACTTAGCACTGGTGTAAGTGGTCTTTACTGGGATGAAATGAGCTACTTTCGTCAATCAATCAATTACAACCCAAATTGAGTCATAGCCTGAACGAGTCCTGGGCAATCCCATGATAAAATCCATGCCTAGCTTATCCCACTTCCATTCGGGTATCAGCAATGGTTGTATCAATCCTGCTGGCTTCTGATGCTCTGCTTTTACTCTCTGACATACATCACAAACTGCTACATACTCCGCAATATCCTTCTTCATTCCGGTCCACCAGAAAATATCCTTCAAATCCAAATACATCTTGGTATTTCCTGGGTGAATTGAATATGGTGAATCGTGTGCCTCTTGCAAAATCAACTTCCTGATCTCCGGGTCATTGGGCACATAAACGCGGTCTTCAAACCATAGGGTGTCGTACTCATCCTCACGAAATCCTTTAGCTTTTCCTTTGCTCAGTTTCTCCTTTATAGCGGCAATCTCTTTGTCAACTTTCTGAGCTTGTCTGATTCTATCCATCAAAGTTGACTGAATCTCCAATGCTGCTACATAGCCTCTCGGAACTATTTCCAAACATAGTTCACGAAGATTTTCTGCCAACTCCTTGGGTATTTCTCCCGTCATTAACGTATTGACATGGCTCTTATGGCTTAATGCGTCAGCTACAACATTAGCCTTTCTGGGATGATAATGCAATTTCATATCATAATCCTTGATAAGCTCCAACCATCTCCTTTGTCTGAGGTTTAACTCCTTCTGTGTGAAAATGTACTTCAAACTCTTATGATCCGTGTACACCTCACAATGATTTCCAATGAGAAAATGTCTCCATGTTTTCAAAGCATGCACTACTGCTGCTAACTCCAAATCATGTGTAGCATAATTCAACTCATGAGGCTTAAGTTGTGTTAAGGCATATGAAACAACTCTCCCTTCCTGCATAAGCACTGCTCCAAGTCCTCGACGTGAAGCGTCGCAATACACCTCATAATCTTTGGTCTGGTCTGGCAAAATCAACACTGGTGAGGTAACTAAGCGTTTCTTCAACTCCTGGAAACTAGCCTCACACTCCTCCGTCCATATGAACTTGGTATCTTTCTTTAATAACTCCGTCATAGGCTTTGCAATCTTTGAGAAATTCTCAATAAATCTCCGGTAGTATCCTGCGAGTCCAAGAAAACTCCGGATCTCTCCAACTGTTGTTCGGGCTTCCCACTTGGTCACGGTTTCAACTTTAGCGGGATCTACTGTTATACCTTCTCCAGATATAACATGTCCGAGGAATCCTACTTCCTTCAACCAAAACTCACATTAGCTGAATTTGGCATATAACTGATGTTCTCTGAGCTTTCCAAGTACCAAACGCAAGTGCTCCTTATGTTCCTCTTCATTCTTCGAATAAACCAGGATATCATCAATGAACACTACGACGAACTTATCCAAAAACTCCATAAACACTTTGTTCATCATGTTCATAAAATAGGCAGGTACGTTAGTCAGACCAAATGACATAACGGTGTACTCATACAGCCCATACCTGGTAGTAAAAGCTGTCTTCGGAATATCCTGTTCTCGAATCTTCAACTAGTGGTATCCTGATAGCAGATCGATCTTGGAAAATACCTTAGCTTCTTGCAATCGATCAAACAGATCGTTGATCATAGGTAGTGGGTACTTGTTCTTGATCGTTACTTCATTCAATCCTCGATAATCAACAACCATCCTTAACGATCCATCCTTCTTCTCCAGTAGTAGTACTGGTGATCCCCAAGGCGAAGAACTTGGGCGAATATATCCCTTATCCAGTAACTCCTTAATCTGCTTCTTAATTTCCACCAAATCCTTTGCTGGCATCCTATATGGTCTCTTTGATATTGGCCCTGTGCCTGGCAATAGCTCAATCAAAAACTCGATATCTCTATCCGGTGGCATGCCTGGCAACTCTTCTGGAAATACATCAGGGAAATCCCTTACCACTGGTACTTCCTCCTGCACAACTCCTGTTAAGCAATTTACTTGAGTCCTCTTTGGCACATGTCGGGATACATACTTGATCCTTCTCCCTTCTGGGGTGGTAAGCAAAATTGACTTACTAGCACACTCAATATTCCCTTCATACTTTGATAACCAATCCATGCCTAATATCACATCCAATCCTTGAGATTCCAATACTATTAGGTCTGAGGGAAAAACATAGTTACCAATCCTTAATGGTAACCGATCACACCATAGACTAGCCACATACTCTGTTCCGGGCGAGGTTACTAACATGGGTGACCTAAGGGCTTGGGTTGGTAGGTTATACTTATCCACAAATACCCTTGAGATGTATGAATGCGATGCACCAGTATCAAAAAGAACGAGTGCAGTAAATGACTTAACCAAAAACTTACCTATTACTGCATCAGGCTGAGCTTCAACCTCCTCCATGCTAACGTGGTTCACCTGTCCCCTGTTGAAAGGGTTCGGCTTCTTCCTAGAACTTCCATTGCCATTTTGGCCTTCAGGACATTCATTAGCATAATGTCCGGTCTTCTAACACTTAAAACAAGTGACTTGGCTTAGGTCCTTCTTGGCTGGGGTTGATGGGTTGGTGCGGTTTTGGCTGTTGCTTCCTCCATTGCCATTACCATTCTTGGTGCCATTGTGATTGTGCGAGCTACCTCCTCCATGGGTATGCTGAAAATGTCCTCCCGGTCTAGGGGTAAAACGTGGCTTCCGCTGAGCTCCTGAATTGTACTTTCCTTGTCCATACTTACTCTTGCAATTCTCAATTTGCTGTTGCTTGCCTTCAATCATAAGAGCACGATCTACCAACTCCTGGTAGTTGTTGAAGGTTGCTACCATCAACTGCATGCTCAGCTCATCATTCAGTCCTTCCAGAAACTTCTCCTACTTAGCTGCATCCGTAGCGACGTCATCTGGGGCATAACATGCTAACTTACTAAATTCCTCCACATACTGGCCAACTGTCCTTCCTCCTTGGCGCAATGCCATAGCTCCTGCTGAAACATGTGCAGTACGAAAAGCCTGCTGAAACTAGTCCCATGTGACAGTGTCGACAGGGAAAGTGGCTGTAAAATTCTCCCACCATGATGCTGCGGGTCCTTCTAGCTGATGTGTGGCAAACTTCACCTTCTACGCATCTATGCATCCTGCTATGGTCAACTCCCTAGCTGTCTTGTGGAGCCAATCATCTGCTACTATTGGCTTGGTGCTACTGGAAAACACCGGCGGATTTAGCCTAAGAAAACGGGCTAAGTGGTCAACAGGTGGTGGTGGTGGTGGGTTGTTGTTGTTGTTCCCCTAATTCTGATTCTGGACTAGCAACTACATCAATGTGTTCTGCTGCTGGATCAACTGGGTGAGCTCCGGCGAAAAGGCAAATCCGGGGTCACGTCTTGGAGGCATCTGAGGGTTTAGAAAAGATGAGATATAAGAATAGAGGGGGTCTAAAGAGAAAACACTACCCATATGCACATGAGGCAAAAACAAACAATTCACTTCAATCAATCAAACAAGGGCATACAATCGATCTATCTATCGCAAAAGTGCTCGGACTACAATATTTACATGGTGGACTACTACTATTGATGAGGTGGTCTACTAGAAATATTCTTTGGTTGCAGACTCCATGATATCTGCTCCAGCTTCATCAACATAGTCATCATCGCTACTATCTGCTTCCGAGTCGGTGCTGTCGATGATGATGTAGTCTTCCGGGCTAATCTCCTGGGGTTCTTCGTCTTCATCTACTGGCGTAGGACCTCCCATAAATATTCCAATCTTCTTGATCAGGTCGTCGTTCTTCTCCACCAATACTTCAATTTCTTCTTCATAATCTTCACGTGTAGCCCTGAGTTCTTCCTCCAGTTCCTTGATTCTAGTCTTAGCCTTCTTCAGATCTATCATGTCGGCGCACATCTGGTTCTCCTATTGTCAAATGTGCTGGTTTAACTCCTGGATAAAAGCTACAATTGATCTATCCTTCCGGGTGCTGATCATCTCCCAGTGCTCATCTCGGCGCCCACAAATCTGGTAGATAGTATCCTTGAGATCCTTGCGGTAGACTTCTCCAATGCGTCCCATGGCGATGTGAGCTGCCATGCTCTTTCCTAGACTCCAAGTTGGTGCATCAAAAGAAAACTCAATGGGCTCAGTGATTGGCAGGAACGTCCTTCCTGGAACTTGAACTTGAATCATCCAGCGCTCTTCTTTGGTAAAGTGGCGTTGTAGGTTCCTGTGAAGCTTGGTACTCCTATGTTCAGGTATCTAGTGACTTCCTTCAAGTGACGTCCAAAGGGTGTATCTTCATCCGGTTGTGTGAACTTGTTCCTTGCATCCGCCATCCTAAAGAGTACAAAAGATGAGAGGTCAGAAGAGAAGAGACTGAATAGTGATCTAGGTCTTGTGCTTAGTGGTCGTGTCCTACAGTCAGCGTGTGCTCTGATACCATCTCTGTAGCGACCAAACCTTAAACGGTCTGATCTCTGTGCTCCGGTGTCATCCCTGGATCAATAATGCTGACACCACACAGTACTCAGAGGATTTATAGCAGAGTAGCAATCACACACTTATTACATAGAGTGTCTCAAAAGAGAACTTATTACAATAAATATGGCTTAAGGCCATCTAATAATGATAACAGCGGAAGGCTTGGAAGATAAGTGAGTCCATCAACTCCAACGGCATCATTGAGTATAGAACCACAACCTAAAAACTCCTTAATCGTCGTCTGAAAAGTCTGCAACATTAACGTTGCAGCCCAAAACGGGTCAGCACATGGAATATGCTGGCAATGTAACACATAGGGAGTAATGGAATGAAATAACTATACTATATGCATATTTGGCTGGTGGAAAGCTCTATGGTTACAGTTTTGCGTAAAGCCAATTTTTCCCTACTACAAAGGAATAAATTTATTTAACTATCATGGTAGTTGTTAAACATTGAGAATGGTTGACAGCATTCTCAATCCCAATTAAGCATCATCATTAAACATAACCCAACAAAATTTATTTTAGAGTAACATGTTGAGATTCACATGATAATCCAAGTACTAGATACTCAAGATGTCCATAACCGGGGACACGGCTAACCATGATTAGTTTATTACACTCTTCAGAGGTTTGCGCACTTTTCCCCACAAGACTCAATCGCGTCCGTTTGGTATCTCGCACTACATGGTGTTTGAGAAGACGGATGACCGAGACATAGTCTTTCAGAAGCGCTAGCACCTTACGATCGGGTAGACCGTACCACCTACATCCCCTACATCTGCTAGTCTACCACTGTAAGAGTTCGCACAACTTAGTCAACTATGCTAGAGCCCATAATAGCTTGTGGCTAGACACGGAAGTTTCTAGTATGAATAGTCTCATGATCCCTTTGAGCCTGGGTGGCGGTCCAAAAGAAAACAGGCAAGTCCTGGAATACCCAGGTGCCTCAATCCACCCAGATGTGTGTTTAAGTTGCCACCTTAGATAAACCATTAATTAACAATCTCACATCTGTCATGGATATCACTCACCCAATCCACGTCTAATAGCATAGCATGGCATAATAAGCAAACGTAGAAGTAACTCCCAAAGGTTTGATAATAACAGGTAATAGGTACTACCTCATCTACTTCTCATCCCACAATTTAATTAGATCCTAATCAAGCAATGTGTGAGGATTGATCTAATGCAATAGAACTGGGTAGTAGAAAAGTGTAACATCCCAAATTTGCAATTTGGAATGTTATACACTAGATCATCATGCATATCATATTTCTTGCATTTTGGTTGATCCTAGAAATTTCACGCAACTCAAGGACCCTCGGAGAGAGTTGGAGATTTCGTTATTTTCATATTTGAGTTTTCTCAAATTTTGAAAAGAGGATCATTTGATCTATTTATTTTATCTTCAATATTTTTCCTATATTAAAATATAAGAGAGGGAATAATATGACTTTCCCAAAATTTAGGAAAAATGAAGATCTAATGAATAAATCAAATTTTGTTTTCCGGAGTTTATTCGCATTTTATTTGGATAGGGAAAAATGCGCGTTTTCGAAAATTGCATTTTAGGCCCGGAGAAAAGTTCATTTTGTTCGGATCATTTTTAGGAGTCGGGGAAAATTTACTTTTAGAATTTTGGAGTCCGTTTAGTTTAGTTTTCTTTTGTTTTTCTGCGCGCGAAATCAGTTAAAAAAACGACTGGACCAAGGCCCAGGCCAGGCCACTGCGCCCCAGCCTCGCGCGCGCCAGGAGCCAGCGAAGGGAGCCGGCCGCTGCCTCTTGCTCCTGTACCGAATCCTAAAATGATTCTAGGGCGCCCCTTGCCCCTTTTTCCTTATTTCGTTATTCCTATTCCTAGTCTAATTCTTGTCCCCTACCCCAAGTAAACCCCCCCCCTCCCCAATATAAATACCCAAGCACCCCCCCCTCTAAACACATCAAATCAAAGCCGCAACAAGCAGCAGCGCGGCCCCTCACCCACGCCACCGCCGCCGCCGCCCAACGCCGCCCTACGCTACGCCGCCGGAGCCCCTCGCCGGAGACCTCGCCGGAGGTTGCCCCGCGTCTCTTTTCCTCGGATCGTTTTCTTCTAATCGTTCCGATTCTTTTTCTTCTCGTCCGATTCGTTTTCTTTCCGATTCTTCTCTAAACCGTTCCGGTTTTCTAGATCAGTTTTTCGTTCGGTTTTCTTTTCCGAAACCCTAGATCGGATTCGTTTTCTTTTCCGATTTAGTTGCCTTGGACCGTTCGCCGGACTGTTCGTCCTAACGAACGTGATCACCGGATTCTTCTAGGTTAACGAACGTCCGTTCGTTCAACCGTTCTTCGTTTTCTTTCTCGTCGGATTTATTCCGCGTTCTTTCCGCGATCGCGATCTCAGATCCGATCTTCGTTCTAGTCTTTCTTTTCGCTCGTTTGTCGGAATCAGGTGATTCAAGCGCCTGGTGTTTCGTTTCGAAATCGCCGTTCCGTCTAATCAACTTAAACAAGTTTTTGCCCCGGTAAAATTTTGACCTAGTTTCAACTTGCTAGAACCGAGTTGTTTTCTTCCGCCGTTTGTTTTCCGTCATTTGTTCGGTTCGTTCTCTTGTTCGAGTTTTACCTGTGCATTAGTTGAGTACTTATTGTATGCTTGTTGTTTGTCTGCGATAGATCACCCGGATTGCGTCGCTTGTTACTTCGAAACCCTAGGTCTCGCGGATCACCAGCAAGGCAAGTAACACTTTGATCATACCTTTTCTACAACCAATGTTTTATTGCATTAGATCAATCCTCTCACATTGCATGATTAGGATCTAATTAAATTGTGGGATGGGAAGTAGATGAGGTAGTACCTATTACCTGTTTTATTATGAAACCTTTGGGAGTTACTTCTACGTTTGCTTATTATGCCATGCTATGCTAGTAGACGTGGATTGGGTGAGTGATATCCATGACAGATGTGAGTTGATAATTTTAATGGTTTATCTAAGGTGGCAACTTAAACACACATCTGGGTGGATTGAGGCACCTGATGTCTATCAGGACTTGCCTGTTTTTTTTCGGACCGCCACCCAGGCTCAAAGGGATCATAAGATAATTCATGCTAGAAACTTCCGTGTGCAGCCACATGCTACTATGGGCTCTGGCATAGTTGACTAAGTTGTGTGAACTCTTACGGGGTGGACTAGCAGATGTAGGGGTTGTAGGTGGTACGGTCTACCCCACATGTAAGGTGCTAGTGCTTCTGAAAGACTATGTCTCGGTCATCTGTTTCTCAAACACCATGTAGTGCGAGAAAACAAACGGAGGCGATCGAGACATGTGGGGAAAAGTGCGCAAACCTCTGCAGAGTGTACAAACTAATCATGATTAGCCGTGTCCCCGGTTATGGACAACTTGAGTATCTAGTTCTTGAATATCATGTGAATCTCAACATGTTACTTCTAATTAATGTTGTTGGGTTTTAATTATTTTAATTGGGATTGAGAATGCTGTCAACCATTCTCAATGTTTCACAACCACCATGATAGTTAAATAAATTTATTCCTTTGCAGTAGGGAAAAACTGACTTTACGCAAAACAGTAACCATAGAGCTTACCACCAGCCATATATGCATATAGTATAGCGATTTCATTCCATTACTCTCTATGTGTTACATTGCCAGCATATTCCATGTGCTGGCCCGTTTTCGGGCTGCAACGTTAATGTTGCAGACTTTTCAGACGACGATTGAGGTGCTTTTAGGTCGTGGCCCTATACTCAGTGATGCCGCTGGAGTTGATGGACCCATTTATCTTTCGAGTCTTCCGCTGTTATCGACACTAGATGGCCTTAAGCCATTTTTATTGTAATAAGTTCTCTTTGAGACAACGATGTAATAAGTGTGTGATTGCCACTCTGCTATAAATCCTTCGATGTACTGTGTGGTGTCAGCACTACTGATCCAGGGATGACACCGGAGCACAGAGATCAGACTGTTTGAGGTCTGGTCGCTACAGAGATGGTATCAGAGCACACGCTGACTGTAGGACACGACCACTAAGTTAAAGCCATAGATCACCATTCTCTTCTCATTTTCTAACTCCTCATCTTTTCTACTCTTTAGGATGACGCACGCGAAGATTAGTATGCTCAACCGGATGAAGGCACACCATTTGGATTTCACTTGAAGGAAGTCACCAAGTACCTGAACATTGGATTACCAAGCTTCACGGGAACCTTCAACGCCACTCTGCCTGAAGAGGAGCACTGGAAGATTCAAGCTCATGTTCCGGGAAGGACATTCGCGCCAATCACGAATCCCATAGATAGTGTTTTCAATGCACCAACCAGGAGTGTGGGAAGGAGCATGGCAGCTCATATCACCATAGGACGCATTGGAGAAGTTTATCAAGAAGACCTCAAGGACACTATCTACCAGATTTGCGGACGCCGAGATGAACAATGGGAGTTAGTCAGCACCAAGAAGGATAGATCCATTGCATCTTTCATCCAGGAGTTAAACCAGCACATTCGACGCCACGAGAACCAGATGTGCAATGATATGATAGAGTTAAAGAATGCGAAGGCAAGGATCATCGAGCTAGAAGGAGAACTGAAGTCTACACGCAAGGACTACATGGACGAGATCGTAGCTCTAGCGAGACACAATGGCGATCTTAAGCAGGAGATTGAAGAACTCAAGAGGAAGTTAGGATCCAAGGAGGAGGAAGAGTACGTCGCATGTCCGGACAACTACATCATCATCGACGACACTGATTCGGATCCAAGTGAACCCGACTTTGAAGACGAAGCTGGAGCAGATATCATGGAGTCTTCCACCGATTCAAATTTCTAGATGACCACCAGAAAGTAGTAGTATTTCCCCCATGTAAACATTATAGTCGAGCACTTTTGCGATAGTTTTAGACCGTTTGTAAGCCCTTGTTTGATTGAATGAAGTGATTTTGTGTGCATTTGCTCATGTGCATTGGGGTAGTGTTTCCCCTTTAGACCTCACTCTATTCTTAATTCTTGTCTCTTCTAAACCCTCAGATGCCTCCAACCCAAGCTCTTAGGACACCTATGTTAGTAAGCTCACCAGGAGCAGAGTTTATGGCTAGACGATGGTGTGATCGGTTACCATTAAGGATTGGTAACTATGTTTTCCCCTCAGACCTAATAGTATTGGAATCTCAAGGATTGGATGTGATATTAGGCATGGATTGGTTATCAAAGTATGAAGGGAACATTGAGTGTGCTAGTAAGTCCATTTTGCTTACCACACCAGAAGGAAGAAGGATCAAGTATGTATCCCGGTATGTGCCAAACAGGACACAAGTAAACTGCCTAACAGGAGTTGTGCAAGAAGAAGTACCAGTGGTAAAGGATTTTCCTGATGTATTTCCTGAGGAATTACCAGGCATGCCACCGGATAGAGACATTGAGTTTTTGATTGAGTTATTGCCAGGTACAGGCCCAATATCGAAGCGACCGTACCGGATGCCAGCAAAGGATTTGGTAGAAATTAAGAATCAGATTAAGGAGTTATTGGATAAAGGTTACATTCGCCCAAGTTCTTCACCTTGGGGATCACCCGTACTTCTAGTGGAAAAGAAGGATGGATCATTAAGGATGGTTGTAGATTACCGGGGATTGAAAGAAGTAACCATCAAGAACAAGTACCCACTGCCAATGATCAACGATCTGTTTGATCGGTTGCAAGGAGCTAAAGTGTTTTCCAAGATCGATTTGCGATCAGGGTACCATCAGTTGAAGATTCGAGAGCAGGACATACCTAAGACAGCATTCACCACGAGATATGGACTGTATGAGTATACCATTATGTCATTTGGATTGACTAACGCACCCGCCTATTTTATGAACCTGATGAACAAAGCGTTTATGGAGTTTTTGGATAAGTTCGTCGTAGTGTTCATTGATGACATCCTGGTTTATTCAAAGAATGAAGAGAAGCATAAGGAACATTTGCGTTTGGTTTTGGAGAAACTAAGGGAACATCAGCTATACGCCAAATTCAGCAAATGTGAGTTTCGGTTGAAGGAAGTTGGATTTCTTGGACACGTTATATCCGGAGAAGGTATAGCAGTTGACCCCACTAAGGTTGAGACCGTAACTGAATGGGAAGCACCAACGACAATTGGAGAGATCCGGAGTTTTCTTGGACTCGCAGGATACTACCGGAGATTCATTGAGAACTTTTCAAAGATTGCAAAGCCTATGACTGAATTGTTGAAGAAGGATACTAAGTTCAATTGGACTGAGGAATGTGAGGCTAGTTTCCAGGAGTTGAAGAAACGCTTGGTTACCTCACCAGTATTGATTTTGCCAGATCAGACCAAGGATTATGAGGTGTATTGCGACGCTTCACGTCGAGGACTTGGAGCAGTGCTTATGCAGGAAGGAAGAGTTGTTTCGTATGCTTCACGACAACTGAAGCCTCATGAGTTGAATTATGCCACGCATGATTTGGAGTTAGCAGCCGTAGTGCATGCATTGAAGACGTGGAGACATTTCCTCATTGGAAATCATTGTGAGGTGTACACGGATCATAAGAGTTTGAAGTACATTTTCACTCAGAAGGAGTTGAACCTCCGACAGAGGAGATGGTTGGAGCTCATCAAGGATTATGACATGAGATTGCATTACCATCCCGGAAAAGCTAATGTAGTAGTTGACGCATTAAGCCGTAAGAGCCATGTCAATACCCTAGTGACAGGAGAAGTACCAAAGGAGTTAGCAGAAAACCTTCGTGAGCTATGTTTGGAAATAGTTCCGAGAGGCTATGTAGCAGCCTTGGAGATTCAGTCAACGTTGATGGATAAGATCAGAGAAGCTCAGAAATCTGACAAGGAGATTTCTGCTATAAAAGAGAAATTGAGCGAAGGAAAAGCAAAGGGATTTCGTGAGGATGAGCACGATACTTTATGGTATGAGGACCGAGTTTATGTGCCCAATGACCCGGAGATCAGGAAGTTGATTTTGCAAGAGGCACATGATTCACCGTATTCGATTCACCCAGGGAATACCAAGATGTATTTGGATTTGAAGGAAACATTCTGGTGGACCGGAATGAAGAAGGATATTGTAGCATATGTAGCAGTTTGTGATGTATGTCAGAGAGTAAAGGCAGAGCATCAGAAGCCAGTAGGATTGTTACAACCATTGCCGATACCCGAATGGAAGTGGGATAAGATAGGCATGGATTTTATCACAGGACTACCCAGGACGAAAGCAGGCTATGACTCGATATGGGTAGTGGTTGATCGTTTGACGAAGGTAGCACATTTTATTCCAGTTAAGACCACTTACACCAGTGCTAAGTTGGCGAAGATATACATGACTAGGATCATTTGTTTGCATGGAGTTCCGAGGAGTATCGTATCAGATAGAGGAACCCAATTTACCTCAAAGTTTTGGAATCAGTTGCATGAAACTTTAGGAACCAGACTGGAGTTCAGCACAGCTTTTCATCCGCAGACAGATGGACAGACCGAGAGAGTTAATCAGATTTTGGAAGATATGCTGAGAGCTTGTGCACTAGATTATGGATCTAGTTGGGACGATAACTTGCCGTATGCGGAGTTTTCTTATAACAACAGTTACCAAACCAGTTTGAAGATGGCACCTTTCGAATCTTTATACGGAAGGAGGTGCAGGACACCGTTGTCATGGGACGAAGTTGGAGACCGTCAATTCTTTGGACCAGACTTGATTAAGGAGTCTGAACAGAAAGTTAAGTTGATTCGCGATAGGCTCAAGGTAGCCCAGTCCAGGCAAAAGAGCTACGCAGATTCAAAACGCAAGGAGACATTTTACGAAACTGGAGACAGAGTTTATCTTCGAGTATCCCCACTTCGAGGAGTTAAGCGCTTTGGAGTTAAGGGAAAATTAGCACCGCGTTTCGTTGGACCATTTAAGATCTTGAAACGTATGGGAGAAGTCGCCTATAAGTTGGAATTACCAGAGGGACTGTCAGGAGTTCATGATGTATTCCATGTCTCTCAGTTGAAGAAATGTCACGCCGAGATGGCGGAGGTACCGCTAAGAGATACAGTACCGCTTGAAGCGATTCAGTTAAAGGATGACCTAACATATGAGGAGAAGCCAGTCAAGATTCTCGATTATGCCAGTAGAGTTACTCGCAGCAAGGTATTCAAGTTTTGCAAAGTTCAGTGGAACCACCACTCAGAGGATGAAGCCACCTGGGAGAGAGAAGAAGATTTGCTCAAGGACCACCCTCACCTTTTTTCTAGCCAACCCGAATCTCGAGGGCGAGATTCATCTTAAGGGGGGTAGGTTTGTAACATCCCAAATTTGCAATTTGGAATGTTATACACTAGATCATCATGCATATCATATTTCTTGCATTTTGGTTGATCCTAGAAATTTCACGCAACTCAAGGACCCTCGGAGAGAGTTGGAGATTTCGTTATTTTCATATTTGAGTTTTCTCAAATTTTGAAAAGAGGATGATTTGATCTATTTATTTTATCTTCAATATTTTTCCTATATCAAAATATAAGAGAGGGAATAATATGACTTTCCCAAAATTTAGGAAAAATGAAGATCTAATGAATAAATCAAATTTTGTTTTCCGGAGTTTATTCGCATTTTATTTGGATAGGGAAAAATGCGCGTTTTCGAAAATTGCATTTTAGGCCCGGAGAAAAGTTCATTTTGTTCGGCTCATTTTTAGGAGTCGGGGAAAATTTACTTTTAGAATTTTGGAGTCCGTTTAGTTTAGTTTTCTTTTGTTTTTCTGCGCGCGAAATCAGTTAAAAAAAACGACTGGACCAAGGCCCAGGCCAGGCCGCTGCGCCCTAGCCTCGCGCACGCCAGGAGCCAGCGAAGGGAGCCGGCCGCTGCCTCTTGCTCCTGTACCGAATCCTAAAAGGATTCTAGGGCGCCCCTTGCCCCCTTTTTCCTTATTTCGTTATTCCTATTCCTAGTCTAATTCTTGTCCCCTACCCCAAGTAAACCCCCCTCCCCAATATAAATACCCAAGCACCCCCCCTCTAAACACATCAAATCAAAGCCGCAACAAGCAGCAGCGCCGCCCCTCACCAACGCCACCGCCGCCGCCGCCCAACGCCGCCCTACGCCACGCCGCCGGAGCCCCTCGCCGGAGACCTCGCCGGAGGTTGCCCCGCGTCTCTTTTCCTCGGATCGTTTTCTTCTAATCGTTCCGATTCTTTTTCTTCTCGTCCGATTCATTTTCTTTCTGATTCTTCTCTAAACCGTTCCAGTTTTCTAGATCGGTTTTTCGTTCGGTTTTCTTTTCCGAAACCCTAGATCGGATTCGTTTTCTTTTCCGATTTAGTTGCCTTGGACCGTTCGCCGGACCGTTCGTCCTAACGAACGTGATCACCGGATTCTTCTAGGTTAATGAACGTCCGTTCGTTCAACCGTTCTTCGTTTTCTTTCTCGTCAGATTTATTCCGCGTTCTTTCTGCGGTCGCGATCTCAGATCCGATCTTCGTTCTAGTCTTTCTTTTTGCTCGTTTGTCGGAATCAGGTGATTCAAGCGCCTGGTGTTTCGTTTCGAAACCGCCGTTCCGTCTAATCAACTTAAACAAGTTTTTGCCCCGGTAAAATTTTGACCTAGTTTCAACTTGCTAGAACCAAGTTGTTTTCTTCCGCCGTTTGTTTTCCGTCGTTTGTTCGGTTCGTTCTCTTGTTCGAGTTTTACCTGTGCATTAGTTGAGTACTTATTGTATGCTTGTTGTTTGTCTGCGATAGATCACCCGGATTGCGTCGCTTGTTACTTCGAAACCCTAGGTCTCGCGGATCACCAGCAAGGCAAGTAACACTTTGATCATACCTTTTCTACAACCAATGTTTTATTGCATTAGATCAATCCTCTCACATTGCATGATTAGGATCTAATTAAATTGTGGGATGGGAAGTAGATGAGGTAGTACCTATTACCTGTTTTATTATGAAACCTTTGGGAGTTACTTCTACGTTTGCTTATTATGCCATGCTATGCTAGTAGACGTGGATTGGGTGAGTGATATCCATGACAGATGTGAGTTGATAATTTTAATGGTTTATCTAAGGTGGCAACTTAAACACACATCTGGGTGGATTGAGGCACCTGATGTCTATCAGGACTTGCCTGTTTTTTTTTGGACCGCCACCCAGGCTCAAAGGGATCATAAGATAATTCATGCTAGAAACTTCCGTGTGCAGCCACATGCTACTATGGGCTCTGGCATAGTTGACTAAGTTGTGTGAACTCTTACGGGGTGGACTAGCAGATGTAGGGGTTGTAGGTGGTACGGTCTACCCCACATGTAAGGTGCTAGTGCTTCTGAAAGACTATGTCTCGGTCATCTGTTTCTCAAACACCATGTAGTGCGAGAAAACAAACGGAGGCGATCGAGACATGTGGGGAAAAGTGCGCAAACCTCTGCAGAGTGTACAAACTAATCATGATTAGCCGTGTCCCCGGTTATGGACAACTTGAGTATCTAGTTCTTGAATATCATGTGAATCTCAACATGTTACTTCTAATTAATGTTGTTGGGTTTTAATTATTTTAATTGGGATTGAGAATGCTGTCAACCATTCTCAATGTTTCACAACCACCATGATAGTTAAATAAATTTATTCCTTTGCAGTAGGGAAAAACTGACTTTACGCAAAACAGTAACCATAGAGCTTACCACCAGCCATATATGCATATAGTATAGCGATTTCATTCCATTACTCTCTATGTGTTACATTGCCAGCATATTCCATGTGCTGGCCCGTTTTCGGGCTGCAACGTTAATGTTGCAGACTTTTCAGACGACGATTGAGGTGCTTTTAGGTCGTGGCCCTATACTCAGTGATGCCGCTGGAGTTGATGGACCCATTTATCTTTCGAGTCTTCCGCTGTTATCGACACTAGATGGCCTTAAGCCATTTTTATTGTAATAAGTTCTCTTTGAGACAACGATGTAATAAGTGTGTGATTGCCACTCTGCTATAAATCCTTCGATGTACTGTGTGGTGTCAGCACTACTGATCCAGGGATGACACCGGAGCACAGAGATCAGACTGTTTGAGGTCTGGTCGCTACAGAGATGGTATCAGAGCACACGCTGACTGTAGGACACGACCACTAAGTTAAAGCCATAGATCACCATTCTCTTCTCATTTTCTAACTCCTCATCTTTTCTACTCTTTAGGATGACGCACGCGAAGATTAGTATGCTCAACCGGATGAAGGCACACCATTTGGATTTCACTTGAAGGAAGTCACCAAGTACCTGAACATTGGATTACCAAGCTTCACGGGAACCTTCAACGCCACTCTGCCTGAAGAGGAGCACTGGAAGATTCAAGCTCATGTTCCGGGAAGGACATTCGCGCCAATCACGAATCCCATAGATAGTGTTTTCAATGCACCAACCAGGAGTGTGGGAAGGAGCGAAAAGTTATACTAAAACGAAAATCGGATCCGGAATCGCGATCAGAAAAATCGCGGATTTAATCCGAGAAAAAGAAAAATGACGAACGCTCGCTAGAACGAATGAACGGACGAACGCTCGCTATTTAAATAAAACGGAAAAACCAATCTATTTAAAAAAACGAAACTAAAAAAACCCGACGAAAACTGATGTTTTTTTTAAAAATAATTCCGCTCGGAAGAAAAATAAAAAGAAATACTAAACAGACTCCAAAAATTCCAAAAAAATTTCACGGGCTTCTAAAATCAAGCCGCACAAGGTGAACATTTATTTGGGCCCTAAATGAAAATTTTGAAAAACGCACATTTTTCCTAAATTCAAATAAAACACCGAAAAACTCTGAAATAAAATCTTATTTGATTTTATTATTAAATCCTCAATATTTCTTTATTTTTGGAAAGTCATTTTATTCCCTCTCTCATATTTTTGTAATAGAAATAATTGATGATAAAATAAATAAAATCAAATGATCCTATTCTCAAAATTTGAGAAAACTCATATATGAAAATAACGAAATCCCCAACTCTCTCCGTGGTCATTGAGTTGCGTAGAATTTCTAGGATCAACCAAAATGCAAAAATAAAATATGGTATGCAATGATGATCTAATGTATAACATTCCAAATTGAAAATTTGGGATGTTACATTAGGTGTCCTTAGATTATCTTTGGGGTGCCATGGGAATCCCCAAGCTTAGGCTCTTGCCACTCCTTGTTCCATAATCCGTCAAATCTTTACCCAAAACTTGAAAACTTCACAACACAAAACTTAAAGTAGAAAATTTGTGAGCTCCGTTAGCGAAAGAAAACAAAAGACCACTTCAAGGTACTGTAATGAACTCATTCTTTATTTATATTGGTGTTAAACCTACTGTATTCCAATTTCTCTATGGATTATAAACTATTTTACTAGCCATAGATTCATCAAAATAAGCAAACAACACACGAAAAACAGAATCTGTCAAAAACAAAACAGTTTGTAGTAATCTGTAGCTAGCGCAAGATCTGGAACCCCAAAAATTATAAAATAAATTGCTGGATGTGAGTAATTTATCTATTAATCATATGCAAAAATAATTAACTAAATAGAACTTTCCAAATAAAAATGGCAGCAGTTCTCGTGAGCGCTAAAGTTTCTGTTCTTTACAGCAAGTTCAACAAGACTTTCCCCAAGTCTTCCCAACGGTTCTACTTGGCACAAACACTAATTAAACACAAAAAACACAACCAAAACATAGGATAAATAATTTATTTATTACTAAACAGGAGCAAAAATCAAGGAATAAAAATAAAATTGGGTTGCCTCCCAACAAGCGCTATCGTTTAACGCCCCTAGCTAGGCATAACAAGCAAGAATAGATCTAGGTATTGCCATCTTTGGTTTTCAACTTTTTAGCGGAATCAAGTTCGAATCCGGGAGGTTCTTTATGTTTCCCTTCATATTCTGAAATTTTTAGATCTAACGAATCCAACCGCTTATTGCAAAGGGTAATCAACATATTCATGCGGTGAATATTTCCACTAATGTTCTTAAGAGGTTCAAGAGATTTCTGCACGATGTTAGTAACTTCACAATTTTTTTCAAAAACTTGTGTCTCTTCCTGGGTAGGATGATGCCCCTTTTGAGGTAGTGTTCCCACTATACCTTCCATAATTTCAAGTGCAATATGGGGATCGATTTCAATGAAATTGCCTTTGGCAACGCAATCCAAGAGTTGTCTATGAGACATATTTAATCCAACATAAAAATTGCGAAGCAAAATTCTCAGATTTATTTCAGAGGTACAATTACGATGAGATTCAATTATTCTCAACCAGGCATCTTTTAAGTTTTGTCCTAACCTTTCTTTAAAATTTAGAACTTCATTCTCGGGAGACAACGAAGAAGATATGAGACTAGCCATAACGACAAGCAAACAAACTAACACACAAGCAAACAAAAAGGAAAACGGGCAAAAAGAGGCGAATAGAGAAAGAGAGGGAGGATAGAGAGAGAGAGGGCGAATAAAACTGCAAGGGTGAAGTGGGGGAGAGGAAAATGAGAGGCAAATGGCAAATAATGTAATGCGGGAGATAGGGATTGTGATGGGTACTTGGTATGTTGACTTTTGCACAGACTCCCCGGCAACGGCGCCAGAAATTCTTCTTGCTACCTCTTGAGCACTGCGTTGGATTTCCCTGAAGAGGAGAGGATGATGCAGCAAAGTAGCGTAAGTATTTCCCCAGTTTTTGAGAACTAATGTATCAATCCAGTAGGAGGCTACGCGTGAGTCCCTCACACCTACACAAAAACAATAGCTCAACGCAACCAACGCGCTTAGGGGTTGTCAATCCCTTCACGGTCACTTACGAAAGTGAGATCTGATAGAGATGATAAATAATATTTTTTGGTATTTTTGGTATAGAGATGCAAAGTGAAAAGTAAAAGCAAAGTAAAAGCAAAGAAATAATAAAGTGATGGAGATTGATATGATAAGAAAGAGACCCGGGGGCCATAGGTTTCACTAGTGGCTTCTCTCAAGAGCATAAGTATTCTATGGTGGGTGAACAAATTACTGTTGAGCAATTGACAGAATTGAGCATAGTTATGAGAATATCTAGGTATGATCATGTATATAGGCATCACGTCCGAGACAAGTAGACCGACTCCTGCCTGCATCTACTACTATTACTCCACTCATCGACCGCTATCCACCATGCATCTAGAGTTAAGTTAAAAATAGAGTAACGCCTTAGCAAGATGACATGATGTAGAGGGATAGTTTCATGCAATATGATAAAAACCCCATCTTGTTATCCTCGATGGCAACAATACAATACGTGCCTTGCTGCCCCTTCTGTCACAGGGAAAGGACACCGCAAGATCGAACCCAAAGCTAAGCACTTCTCCCATGGCAAGAAAAACCAATCTAGTAGGCCAAACGAAACTGATAATTCGAAGAGACTTGCAAAGATAACCAATCATGCATAAAAGAATTCAGAGAAGATTCAAATATTATTCATAGATAGACTGGATCATAAACCCACAATTCATCGGTCTCAACAAACACACCGCAAAAAGAAGATTACATCGAATAGATCTCCACGAGAGAGGGGGAGAACATTGTATTGAGATCCAAAAAGAGAGAAGAATCCATCTAGCTACTAACTATGGACCCGTAGGTCTGAAGTAAACTACTCACACTTCATCGGAGGGGCTTGGATGATGATGTAGAAGCCCTCCGTGATCGATTCCCCTTCTGGCGGAGCTCCGGAACAAGCCCCAAGATGGGATCTCGTGGATACAGAAAGTTGCGGCGGTGGAATTAGGTTTTTGGCTCTCATTCTGATCGTTTGGGGATACGTGGATATATATGGGAGGAAGAAGTACGTCGGTGGAGCTTCGAGGGGCCCACAAGGCAGGGGGCGCGCCCTAGGGGGGGCGCCCTCCACCCTCGTGACCGCCTCGTGGCTTTGTTGACGGAGGGTCCAAGTCTCCTTGGTCTTATCTGATGAGAAAATCGCGTTCCCGAAGGTTTCATTCCGTTTGGACTCCGTTTGATATTCCTTTTCTTCGAAACCCTAAAATAGGCAAAAAACAGCAATTCTGGGCTGGGCCTCCGGTTAATAGGTTAGTCCCAAAAGTAATATAAAAGTGGAAAATAAAGCCCAATATAGTCCAAAACAGTAGATAATATAGCATGGAGCAATCAAAAATTATAGATACATTGGAGACGTATCAATATCTTTTATAATGGACTAACCGATGCCTCCAGAGATTACCTGGATAGTTGTGCTGGTTCTGTATTCAGGGAAAGAACACCGGATGAAGCTGAAATTCTATTGAAAAATATGTTGACAAATGAAAATAATTGGACACCTCCGGAGCCAATTCCTGAGCCTATTCCTAAACCAACTCCAAAGAAGAGAGGTATTCTATTTCTCAGTCCTGAAGATATGCAAGAGGCAAAGAAATCTATGAAAGAAAAGGGTATTAAAGCTGAAGATGTTAAGAATTTACCTCCTATTGAAGAAATACATGGTCTTAATTTACCACCTGTTGAAGAAACATATAATCCAAATCCTTCTCCTATTGAAGAAACTCATGGTCTTGATAACCCGACACAGGTAGTAAAGGTAAATTCTCTCTATAGGTATGATAAAGCTGAAATCCCATTTACTAAATTTGCTAGCCCATGCTTAGATGAGTTTGATAAATTTATGGCTAAGCAAGAAGATTTTCATGCTTATTTTGGTAGACAATTGAAATACAATTCAAATATGCTTGAACACTTGGGTGATTATATGGCTAATGTTAAAGGTGAACTTAAACTTATTAGTAAACATGCTTCTATGGTTACCACTCAAGTAGAACAAGTAGTTAAAGCTCAAAATGATTTGCTCAATGAATTGAATAGTAAAGATGATGATAATGCTGTTAGAGTGGCTACTAGAACTGGCAGAATGACTCAGGAACCTTTGTATCCTGAAGGCCACCCTAAGAGAATTGAGCAAGATTCTCAGAGAAATAATATAGATGCACCTAGTCCTTCTAAAAGGTAGAAAAAGAAAAATGATAGGACTTAGCATGCTTCTAGTGATCCTATTGTTGAAACACCTGAGAATCCAAATGATATTTCTATTTCTGATGCTGAAACACAATCTGGTAATGAACCTGAAACTAGTGATAATGTTAATGATAATGTTCATGATGATGCTCAACCTAGTAATGATAATGATATAGAGATTGAACCTGCTGTTGATCTTGATAACCCACAATCAAAGAATCAACGTTATGATAAGAAAGACTTTGTTGCTAGGAAACATGGTAAAGAAAGAGAACCATGGGTTCAGAAACCCATGCCTTTTCCTCCCAAACCATCCAAGAAAAAGGATGATGAGGATTTTGACCGCTTTGCTGAAATGATTAGACCTATCTTTTTGCGTATGCGATTAACCGATATGCTCAAAACCAATCCTTATGCTAAGTACATGAAAGATATTATTACAAATAAAAGAAAGATATCGGAAGCTGGAATTTCCACCATGCTTACTAATTATACTTTTAAGGGTGGAATACCAAAGAAACTTGGAGATCCAGGAGTACCCACTATACCATGCTCCATTAAAAGAAACTACGTTAAAACTGCTTTATGTGATCTTGGAGCCGGTGTTAGTGTTATGCCTCTCTCTTTATATCGTAGACTTGATTTGAATAAGTTGACACCTACTGGAATATCTTTGCAAATGGCTGATAAATCAACTGCTATACCTGTCGGTATTTGTGAGGATGTGCCTGTTGTAATTGCAAACGTTACTATTTTAACGGATTTTGTTATTCTTGATATTCCCAAGGACGATAGTATGTCTATTATTCTTGGAAGACCCTTTTTGAATATTGCAGGGGCTGTTATTGATTGCACTAAAGGCAATGTAACTTTTCATGTTAATGGTAATGAGCATACGATACACTTTCCGAGGAAACAACCTCAAGTTCATAGTATCAACTCCATTGGAAAAATTCCATCGATTATATTTGGAGGTTTTGAATTTCCTCTTCCTACTGTCAAGAAGAAATATGATATTCTTATTATTGGGGATGTGCATATCGCCGTTGAGGTAACATTGTTATTCGCAATTTCTCCGGTTCCATGATTATTCGGAATGAGTTCGTTAACAAGACTTGATCAACCTTGTTAGAGGATTCCTTTTGATGATCATGAGATGGATGAAACTAGAAGGAACAACCTTCTGTACCCCACTTTTACTTTCTATTATTTATATTAAATAAAATAAAAATAAATATTTTTCTGTCTGTTATTTGATTATCCGTGCAATATAAAAATACCTCGAAAATAGTAGTTCTCCAACTGTCCTGTTTGATCTTTATGATAAATCTTACCTAAGGACTTAGAGGATTTTACCACTGCATGCAAACTTCCACAATGGGGTAGTATAAGGGATCCTCGCAAATCTGAATTTAGAGATTTTCTTGCTAGCATAACTGTGGGAGAATCTAGAGATATTACACAAGCTACCACAGGGAGCATTCACTTTCCTTCTATACATTATTTTGCTCTCTTCACAGGTAGATGCATCAATGGTAAAGATGAGGCATGTCACATGTGTGTCCCCGATCTCAGTATTCTTAGGAGTGCTGTGTTAGGAGACCAATCTTATAATTTGGGAGCCATTGTTGCACGTAGGTTGCATCTTAATAGATTAAATGGAGATTTATTTGGAGGAATTTATGCAACCCGCATAGCTAATTTTCTTGGTATAGACATACGCGAAGATGATATTGAATTACCAGCTGCTTATCTAGATTTTAATGCTATGGTCCACCACCAATTTGTCGAGAGGAACGAATCACCTCTCCAGTATCGACTAATCTTTGACAGACGACGTGCTGTCCGTATTACTCTCCCTGCTCCTACCTTCTTTGATTATCAGGCAAGAGGAAGATATACTATCACCAGAGAGGAGGCAGATGAGTACGAGAGGAGAGAGGAGGCCGCTTGTCGCCACGCTGCAGCTCAGCAGGCGATAGCCGCTGCATCGCAGTTTGACCCCAGCTACTATTATGGATATCCTCCAGGCCAGCCGTGGCCATAGACCTACTTAGGCCAAAAGCCTAAGATTGGGGGAGTAAGTATTTCCCACCGACATTACATTTATGTTCACACACTCATTGCTAGATGTCGGTGCTCATACTTTTTCATTATATCATCCATGCTAGTTTATTTTCCCTTTTATGCTTTCTTCTTGTGTGTTTAATAAACCTTAAGAAAAACAAAAAAAATTAGTTGTAGCTTTTAATTAGTTTACTTTCCATGCTTGTAGTAGTAATTAAAAAGAAAACCCAAAAAGATTTCCTATTCTTCTTTTGCTTGTTGGGAGCTTTCCCGTGTAAATAGTTTTATTTCTTTCCTTTTCTTTGGGGGTCGATAGGAGAAGACCATAATTAAATTGTTGAAATGGCTCTTATATGCATTATTGTTTATCTGACAAAAGAGCCCATATTTCCTTGTCTTCTCCTGTTTATTGAATGCTTGCAGATTCCAACTTAGTCCACTGCACGTGCACTATTATTATTATTCACGCTATTCGGTCGTGCAAGTGAAAGGCAATTATGATGTTATATGATGGACTGGCTGAGATGAGAAAAGCTGGTATGAACTCGACCTCTTTTTTTGTAAATATGATTAGTTCATCGTTCCTGATTCAGCCTATTATGAATAAACATGTTTGCAATGACAACTAGAGATCATAGTTTCTTATGCCATGCTTGATTAGCTATGAGTTATAATGGTTTACCTTGCGTGCCAACATGCTATTAAAATGGTTATGACGTGGTATGATAGGGTGGTATCCTCCTCTGAATGATTTAAGTGACTTGACTTGGCGCATGTTCACGCATGTAGTTGAAACAAAATCAATATAGCCTTCATGATATTTATGTTCATGGTGGATTATATCCTACTCATGCTTGCATTCGGTGTTGATTAATTTTAATGCATGTTCATGACTGTTGTCTCTCTCTAGGTGGTCGCTTCCCAGTATTTTGCTAGCCTTCACCTGTACTAAGCGGGAATACTGCTTGTGCATCCAAACTCCTTAAACCCCAAAGTTATTCCGCATGAGTCCACCATACCTACCTATATACGGTATCTACCTGCCGTTCCAAGTAAATTTGTATGTGCCAAACTCTAAACCTTCAAATAAATATCCTGTTTTGTATGCTCGAATAGCTAATGTATCAACTAGGGCTGTCTGTATCTTGCATGTTAGGCGGGTTATTCTCAAGAGGAGTGGACTTCGCTCCTCACTCGCGAGATAAATGGCTGGTCACCGGGATGCCCAGTCCCATGCTTTATGCAAACTAAATCAAAATAATTGCAAACAAAACTCCCCCCGGGACTCTTGTTAGTTGGAGGCACTCGTTGTTTCGAGCAAGCCATGGATTGATGCTTGTTGGTGGAAGGGGGAGTATAAACTTTACCATTCTGTTTGGGAACCGCCTATAATGTGTGTAGCATGGAAGATATCGCCATCTCTTGGTTGTTATGTTGACAATGAAAGTATACCGCTCAAAATATTATTCACCTTTGTTTCAAAACCGAGCTCCGGCACCTCTACAATTCCCTGCTTCCCTCTGCGAAGGGCCTATCTATTTACTTTTATGCTGAGTCATCATCCTCTTATTAAAAAGCACCAGTTGGAGAGCACCTTTGTCATTTGCATTCATTACTGTTAGTTTACATTGAGTATGACTTGACTGGATCTCTTTTACCATGAATTACAATGTCTAGTCAGTCCTTGGTCTTTAAAGGTGCTCTGCATTTATGTTTTGCGGTCTCAGAAAGGGCTAGCGAGATACCATCTTGTTATATCATATTATGATTGTTTTGAGAAAGTGTTGTCATCCGAGATTTATTATTATGGCTCGCTAGTTGATTATGCTATTGATATGAGTAAACTTGAGACCTATGCGTTATTGCGAATGTGGTTAGTTATAATCTTTGCCGAAAACTTGAATGCTGGCTTTACATATTTACAACAGCAAGAGCAAACAGAGTTTGTAAAAGTTTTTCTTTATCACTTTCAGTTTGTCAACTGAATTGCTTGAGGACAAGCAAAGGTTTAAGCTTGGGGGAGTTGATACGTCTCCAACATATCTACTTTTCCAAACACTTTTGCCCTTGTTTTGGACTCTGACTTGCATGATTTGAATGGAACTAACCCGGACTGACGCTGTTTTTAGCAAAATTACCATGGTGTTATTTATGTGCAGGAGCAAACATTCTCGGAATGACCTGAAACTTCACGGAGCCACTTTTCAGAAAATAAGAAAAATACCTGCAAAAGATGAAGGCTAGGGGGCCCACCACCTCCCCACGAGGGTGGGGCGCGCGCCTGCCCCCCTAGGGCGCGCCCCCTACCTCGTGGGCCCCCTGTTGCCTCTCTGACTCCAACTCCTTATATTGAGTTTCGGGGAGAAAAAATCAAAGAGAAGAAATCATCGCGTTTTACGATACGGAGCCGCCGCCAAGCCCTAAAACCTCTCGAGAGGGCTGATCTGGAGTCTGTTCGGGGCTCCGGAGAGGGGAATCCATCGCCATCGTCATCATCAACCATCCGCCATCACCAATTTCATGATGCTCACCGCCGTGCATGAGTAATTCCATCGTAGGCTTGCTAGACGGTGATGGGTTGGATGGGATCTATCATGTAATCGAGTTAGTTTTGTTAGGGTTTGATCCCTAGTATCCACTATGTTCTGAGATTGATGTTGCTATGACTTTGCTATGCTTAATGCTTGTCACTAGGGCCCGAGTGCCATGATTTCAGATCTGAACCTATTATGTTTTCATCAATATATGAGTGTTCTTGATCCTATCTTGCAAGTCTATAGTCACCTATTATGTGTTATGATCCGTTAACCCCGAAGTGACAATAATTGGGATACTTACCGGTGATGACCGTAGTTTGAGGAGTTCATGTATTCAATATGTGTTAATGCTTTGTTCCGGTTCTCTATTAAAAGGAGGCCTTAATATCCCTTAGTTTCCGTAAGGACCCCGCTACCACGGGACGGTAGGACAAAAGATGCCATGCAAGTTCTTTTCCATAAGCACGTATGACTATATTCGGAATACATGCCTACATTATATCAATGAACTGGAGCTAGTTCTGTGTCACGCTAGGTTATGACTGTTACATGATGAACCGCATCCGGCAGCCATCATCATCTCGTGCTTTTGATCTCCATCTCCAAAGTATCATCATGATCTCCATCGTCGCCGACTCGACACCTTGATCTCCATCGTTGCCTCGTGGTCATCTCACCAACTATTGCTTCTATAACTATCGCTAACGCATAGTGATAAAGTAAAGCAATTACATGGTGTTTGCATTTCATACAATAAAGAGACAACCATAAGGCTCCTGCCGGTTGCCGATAACTTTACAAAACATGATCATCTCATATAATAACGTTTATCACATCATGTCTTGACCATATCATATCACAACATGCCCTGCAAAAACAAGTTAACATCCTCTACTGTGTTGTTGCAAGTTTTACATGGCTTCTACGGGCTTGTAGCAAGAACCGTTCTTACCTACGCATAAAACCACAATGGTGTTTCATCAAATTTGTTGTTTTAACCTTCTTCAAGGACTGGCCATAGTCAAATTCGATTCAACTAACGTAGGAGAAATAGACACCCGCCAACCACCTTTATGCAAAACTAGTTGCATGCATGTCGGTGGAACCGGTCTCATGTGCATGGACATGTAAGGTTGGTCCAGGCCGCTTCATCCCACAATACCGCCGAATCAAAATAAGAAGTTGGTGGTAAGTAGTATGACTATGACCGCCCACAACTCTTTGTGTTCTACTCATGCGAATCATCTATGCATAGACCTGGCTCTGATACCACTGTTGGGAATTGTTGCATGGAAAACAAAAATTTTTACGCACACACAATGATCTGTCCATGGGGATGCATAGCAACGAGGGGGAGAGTGTGTCTACGTGCCCTCATAAACCATAAGCAGAAGCGTTTGTAAGGGCATATTTCTCCCTATGTGGTTTTGGTGATTGATGATAGTGCATTTGCGGACTAATCGTGTGCATTGAGCATTTTAGATATCTCATGTCTAGGCACAAGACGATCCGGTGCCCCTCGGAGCCTATTGAAGACGGCGGTTTTGTAAGTTTCTTTTCGGTGGATTTGAATCATAGGAAAGTCGTACTATTAAGAGGGGTCCGCTTTGGAAAGGTTAGGGTGGAATCAACACATACAAATATGTTCCTTTGCACCTCCTTTCCTTCGCTTCTTTGGAGCACCATCTGTTCCTCCTTGTCGCTGCGAGATGAAGGCCTCCAAGTGCAATAGGTTCGGTGGCATGCGTTAGTACTACTCTAGGGAATAGTAGTACTACAGGGGCCTACAGTAGTACCGCCCTGGCTTGCGGTAGTACCCCAGGGCCCCGTGGTAGTACTGCTCCTCGCGAATGGTACTACTGCTGTCTCTAGTCCAGAGCGCTGGCGCACGCAGAAGTAGGCGCGGAAGTAATTTTTTACTTCCGTCCATACGCGGTAGTACCGCTCCCTGCGAGTTGTAGTACCGTGCTGGATTTTTGCGCGTCCCAAACTCAGCGGAAGTAGTCACAGATGAAATTTATTTAGTCTGTGTGTTTTCCCAGCCTAGGTGAACCCTGCCCTGCGGTAGTACCACGGGGGTGCGTGGTAGTACCACTCCAGCGGTTCTACCGCTCATTCTATATGCAACAGGGCCTTGTCTGGTCACTGCCGCTCTAGCGGTAGTACCGCAACTCCTCGCGGTAGTACCGCGTGTCGCGGGATGAATGAGTGGGTAACGATTGGATCTCCCCCCCACTATATAAAGGGGGTCTTCTTCCCCAAGAAGACCACCTCTTCCCTCCCTAAGCTCCATTGTTGCTCAAAGCTCCATTTTCGCCCGATCTCTCTCCCTAGCCAATCAAACTTGTTGATTTTCTAGGGATTGGTTGAGAAGGCCTCGATCTACACTTCCACCAAGAGAAATTTGATTCCCCCACTAATCCCTAGAGGATCTTGTTACTCTTGGGTGTTTGAGCACCTTAGACGGTTGAGGTCTCCGCGGAGCCATATTCCATTGTGGTGAAGCTTCGTGGTGTCGTTGGGAGCCTCCGATTGAGTTGTGGAGATTGCCCCAACCTTGTTTGTAAAGGTTCGGTCGCCGCCTCCAAAGGCACCAATAGTGGAATCACGGCATCTCGCATTGTGTGAGGGCATGAAGAGAATACGGTGGCCCTTGTGGCTTCTTGGGGAGCATTGTGCCTCCACACCAGTCCAACGGAGACGTACTTCCTCTCAAAGGGAAGGAACTTTGGGAACACACCCTCGTCTCCATCGGCTCCACTCTTGGTTATCTCTTACCTTTACTTGCGCAAGCTTATATTGTATTGTATCCCTTGCTTGCTTGTGTGCTAGTTCTTGTTGCATCATATAGGTTGCTCACCTAGTTGCATATCTATACAACCTATTTTGACGCTAAGTTTAATTTGGTAAAGAAAAGCTAAAAATTGTTAGTTGCCTAGTCACCCCCTCTCTAGTCAACCATATCGATCTTTTCAATTGGTATCAGAGCCTCATCTCTTTTTTAAGGACTTTGCTGTCCAAAGAGTATGGTTGACACCTAATACGAGGTGGAGGAGCACTCCGATGTGAGCCCCCCTTTGCCTGCGGCCGATGGGGGATCCTTGGTCTCTCGTGAGGAGTTCAATGTGGCCTTGGACACATTGAGAACCTCCATGATGGCCGAGGTCAAAAGCATGCTTAAGAATTTTCTTGATGGTCTTAAAGTTTCCACCGCACCATTGGAAGTGGTCAATCCCACTAATAAGGTGATGGATGCTAACTCCAACATGGGGGAAGCTACTAGTGATTAAGTTCCTTTGACTAGTGGTAGAAGTGGAAATGGCATCTTTGCCCATGTTGAACCTCCAATTACTTATGGAGGACCGGTTCCCTCCACACATATGAATCATGTTGGTCCTCCTCCCAAGCTTGTGAATAATGAGGATTTTGCCTCTTGGGCCTATCGCTTTAAACATGATTTAAATCATAGTTCTACTAATCTTTGGAGAATTATTGAGCAAGGTTTCTACCCCGCACGACCCAAGCAACTTCACTCCTAGAGAAGCCACGGATCATCAATTCAACGAGTCTGCTCTCTTCATTCTCCAAGAAGCAATTCCACCCGAAGATATTGCGCTTCTCCGTCCTTTCACCGTGGCTAAGGAAGCATGGCAACATGTTGTTTCCATTTACAAGGGAAGCGCAAGTATCCAACGCTCAAACTTTAAAGTGGTGCAAGATGAAGCCGATGAGTTTGCAATGACTGGAGATGAAGAACCTCGAGAGCTTAATCGGAGATTAACCACACTCGTGGTCCCACTCTGAAATCATGGGAGCAAGGATACAGATGACAATTGGATCAAGCGCAAGTTTCTCAAGGCCATGATGCCTTACCATAAGGCCATGTCCTCCATCATCCGTCAAAGGCCGCACTTTCACGCCTTGTCCTCAAGTGAAGTGTTGGATGAGTTTGTTGCAATGAGGATCTTGGACAAGACCGCTGACAATGCGGTATTCCTCTCTCAATGAGCAAACAAGCCCAACCTTGATTTGAAGGCCAAGGCTAGTGTGTAAGAAGAGGGTGAAGAGGAAGAAGAGGAGTGTTGCCCCGAAGATACCGAATATGCTTATCATGAGCACATGGCTCTCGCTTCACGGCAGTTGTGGAGCAAGAAGAACTCAAGGCCCAACTTCAACAAGAACAACTCAAGTTGCGCCAAGGGCAAGCAACATGTGAGTACATGCTATAATTGTGGCAATGTGAGCCACTTTGTTGCAGAGTGACCGTACGAGAAGAGGGAAGACAATGGTGGCAGGGGCGGACGCACATTGAGTGTTGTGGGGGCAGCTGCCCCCACTTGATTTTTCACGCACGCTATATCGATCCTCTACCTAGCTCCATGCGCCCCCACTTGGCCCATTACTATCGGCGTTCTGGGAACGGGGGTCCTCTGACTTGCCTGCCTGCGGCTCGCGGTGTGGCTCCACCAGCGGCCTATACAGCCCATCTTCACCAACAAACACTCAAGACCCTCGCGAGGGGCCAAGCCTCGCGAGGTGGACAACACAAGACCTCCTCGGGACGGCCTCACCAGGCTGGCTCACGAGGGGCGGAGAGATCAAGGCAAGTGACACCTCGCGAGGTTTCTGTGATCCAACCATGACGACTGGAGCTAGGCGGGCACCAGGCGGGTGCCAGCGCGCGCATCGTCCTCATTTCCTCTTTGGTGCTAAAGAGGCAAGCGCAGGCGAGGAGTCCCGAGGCATCAGGCAAAGGTTTCCATATCGGTGCAACAAGACCAAGACCAGCAGGACGGTAGGACGGAGGTCACCGTGGAGTCCAAGACGGCGTCACCACCAGAGCCTTTGGCAGGCGAAGACTACTTTTGTCAGGATAGCTTGTACTAGTTGTCTCCCTTCGAATTTGGCCGTTGCGGGATCCCTTCCCGCTCAATATTTGGGAAGAGGACCCGGGCCTCTATAAATAGGACTAGCCACCACCATAGCAAGGTGATCGGATCTTGGATCACTTAGATCATCCCCATCCACACGAGTTCACCAACCACAAGAACACCTCCCCTCAGGAGGCTGTTCTTCCCTTGTAACTGTTCATCCTCAGCCCAAGAGGCAATCCACCACACCACACTAGAGTAGGGTATTACACCACAACGGTGGCCCGAACCAGTATAAATCTTGTGTCTCTCATTCTTTGGGTCCATCGAGCTAGGCCGTGAGATCATACGGAGTGCGAGCTAGAGGGGGAGAGATCTTTGTGCGCACCCCTGTGTTCGAACCTCCAGGGTTTTGCCGGAACCCTAAATCTGACATTTGGTGCGCGAGGTAGGGTTGCGCCGAAGCTTCACCCCCAACGGCCTCGCCTCTCCGACTGGCTCTCATGGACGTCACCGCTTCCCCAATTGGATTGACGGGCGCCCCCCCGCAGCGCCGTGGGGCTCCGGGCCTTCACCCCCGCCTTGCGGCGAGTGAGCTGGTCGCACAAGTTCAAGCCGGAGATGTCGCCCCGCTACGACGGTGCGGAGGATCCATCAGCCTTCCTGCTGGCGTACGAGGAGGCCGTCCTGGAGGCCGGGGGTGATGATAAAGTCATGGCCAAATGGCTCCCAATGGTCGTCGCTAGTGTGCCACGCGCCTGGCTGCTTCATCTGCCGGAATCTTCTGTGGCCTCCTGGGAGGAGCTGCGAGACCTCTTCATCGTGCGCTTCGGGGTACCAGCACCCCCCGTCATTGCGGCTCTCCTCGGCGGCTCGCAGGCGCCGCCCTCGGACCATCACACCAAGCCGTTCTTTTGCCGGATCGGTGACACCTTCGCGCGGCAGGGGGCTCCCCCGGGTTGGGCGGCACCCATGGCTGACCCGACCTTCGACTCGGGGGATCACCCCATCATCACCGTCGGTTCAGGCGTGCTCCCGATGCTTTGCACGCCCACCATCTGCAGCATATCCATCACCAAGACCCTCATCAACGGCGGCGCCGGGCTCAACATACTCTCCGTGGAGGTTTTTAGCCTCCTTCACGTACCGCTCGAGCGGTTCCGCCCTAGCAAGCCCTTCTCCGGAGTTGACGATGGCTCCTCCAACCCCTTGGGGCAGATCCCCCTCCCGGTGAACTTCGGCACCCGCGACAACTACCGCACCGAGCTTATCGACTTCGACATCGCCCGCATAGGGTTACCATACAATGCCATCCTCGGGTACCCGGCGCTGGCCCAATTCATGGCAGCTACTCATCCCGCCTACAACCTCATGAAGATGCCAGGGAGCAGGGGCGTCCTCACCGTGGCCGAAGACACCAAGGAAACCTTGGCGGCCCTCAAACTCGCCTCCAGGGCCACGACGGCAGCTTGCCTGACCGACAAGGCCGCGCCCAGGGCCAAGGGGGCTGCGCCGACCAAGAAGAAGCAGCTATTCACTCAAGGTCAAGCACAGATGAAGCAGATACCGGTCGATGAGGACGGGGCCTCAGGCACCACCTTTACTATAGGCGCCAAACTCGCCCCAGATCAAGAAAGGGAGTTCGTGGACTTCCTATGGGCGAACAAGGAAATGTTCGCCTGGGAGCCCAAGCAGTTAGTTGGGGTCCCTAGAGGAGTGATCGAGCATCATCTGAGGGTGTGCCCCAATGTGCGCCCTGTGAAGCAGAAGGCAAGGCGACAATCCACGGAGAAGCAATCTTTCATCGTTCAGGAAACCCGCAAGCTGGAGGCAGCATGTGTCATTCGCGAGGTCCGGTACCCAGAGTGGCTGGCAAACCCAGTCGTCGTGCCGAAGAAAGGAGGGAAGGAACTCATGTGTGTCGACTTCACCAACCTCAACAAGGCCTGCCCTCAAGACCCATTCCCGATGTCGCGCATCGACCAGATTCTCGACTCCGCCGCAGAATGTGATCTGCTTTGTTTCCTGGATGCGTTCTCAGGCTACCACCAGATCAAGATGGCGGTGGAAGATGTGGAGAAAATGGCTTTCTTGACCCTATGCAGGGTATACTGCTACACTTGCATGCCATTCGGGCTGCGCAACGCAGGAGTGACCTTCCAGCGGCTGATGCACATCGCCTTGGGGCGGCAGCTCAGGAGAAACGCTGAGGCCTACATCGACGACATTGTGGTGAAGTCTCGGGAGGCGAGAACTCTGATTCAGGACCTAGAGGATACTTCGCGAGCCTGCGCCAGGTGGACCTACGGCTCAACCCGGAGAAATGCGTGTTCTGTGTTCCTTCTGGCAAACTGCTGGGCTTCCTCGTGTCCCACAGGGGGATCGAGGCCAACCCAGAGAAGGTCAAGGCAATCGAAGACATGAGCCCACCACAAACCCTCAAGGAGATGCAGAAACTTGCTGGCTGCGTGACTTCGCTGGGGCGCTTCATCTCTAAGTTGGGGGAGCGCGCCTTGCTGTTCTTCAAGCTGATGAAGAAGAAGGGTTCATTCGAGTGGACCCCTGAGGCCGACCTGGCGTTTCAAGACCTCAAGAGATACTTGACCAGCCCGCCGGTGATGGTGGCGCCTCGCCCTCGTGAGCCCTTGGTACTCTATCTGTCTACCACACCCCACTCCGCCAGCGCGGCGCTGGTGGCCCTCAAAGAGGAGCCCCAACTCAAGGTCCCGCCAAATGGAGCCGCCAAGCCAGATGGGGCTACACAACACCAAGCCGATGCTCCTGAGACAGCGGCTGCCCCGGCTAGTCATCAAGCCCTAGGAGCTGGAGATCCACAGGAAACACCTCAACCCTCGGGAGCCAAAAACCCCATCAGCTCTCCGCCCTCGTCGAGCACCCAGTGTACTTCGTCAGCACAATGCTACGAGATGCAAGAGCCTGGTACCCCATGCCTCAGAAGCTCTTGCTCGCGCTCCTGGTGGCCTCGCGTAAGCTGCGCCACTATTTCCAGGGTCACCCCATCAAGATCGTCTCAACTTACCATTGGAGAGAGTGCTCAGGAGCCCCAATGCAGCGGGAAGGGTCGCCGAATGGAACATTGAGCTGCAAGCGTTTGACCTGGAGTTCAGCACAACCAGGGTCATCAAGGGGGCTGTGCTCGCCGACTTTGTGGCAGAATGGACCGACACCCCTGAGCTTGAAGCAGGTGAGGACTGACCACTCTTGCCAGGGAATGAAGCGCCAGATGGCTTGGTCATGTACTTTGATGGCGCGTTCGCACGCCAGGGCGCGGGGGCTAGAGCCGTGCTCATCTCGCCTACCCAGGACAAGCTTTACTATGCGGTGCAGCTCTGCTTCCAGCGAGGCGAAAAGGTATCCAACAACACCGCAGAGTACGAGGGCCTCGTTGCCGGCCTCAAGGCTGAGGTGGCCCTAGTGGTGAAATGCCTCACCATCAAGGGGGACTCACAGCTCCTCGTCAACTTCTGTAGCAAGTTGTATGAGCCAAAGGATGAGCACATGGAGGCATACCTCGTGGAGGTACGCAAAATGGAGAAACAGTTCCTAGGCCTGGAGCTACAACACGTGCCTTGTGGCACCAACAAGGAGGCCGACGACATCGCCAAAAGAGCATCCAAGCGGCTACCTCAAGAGCCTGGTGTCTTCGAAGTACGGCTCTTCAAGCCTTTGGCAGCACCTACGCCTGCGGAACTGGTGCCACCTCAGGAGGAGCTCCCCTAGCCACCAGCCTTGGGAGCCCCCGAATGCGGCCCGACCTCAGGAGTGCACCTCCTCTTAGCGCTCGAGCCTCAAGAGGGGTGTTGGACCAAGGAGTTCAAGGCGTACCTGACGCAGGGCACGTTGCCGGAGAAGGAAGAAGACGCGGAGCGTGTGGCCCGGCAGGCTACGGTGTACTGCATTCAGGACGGTGAGCTATACAGGAAGCGGCCAAATGATGTTTCTCTATGGTGCATTTCCAGGGAACAGGGGAACGAGCTACTAGCGGACATACATGGCGGACACTGCGGGCACCACTCGTCGTCGCGCACCTTGGTCAGCAAGGCTTTCCGCAGCGGGTTCTACTGGTCCATGACACTCAATGACGCGGCCGAGTTGGTGAAATCCTGCGAAACCTGCCAATTCCACGCCAAGCAGATCCACCAGCCGGCTCAGGACCTCCAGATTATCCCTCTCACATGGCCATTCACGATCTGGGGGCTGGATATCCTGGGCCCATTCCCTCGAGCGCCTGGAGGTTACCGCTACCTCTACATCGCCATCGACAAATTCACCAAGTGGGCGGAAGTGGAAGCCGTCCACACCATCCCAGCTGGGTCAGCAGTCAAGTTCGTCAAGGGCCTCGTAAGCCGATTTGGGGTCCATAATCGCATCATCACCGACAATGGCTCAGAGTTCACTAGCAATCTCTTCAAAACATACTGTGCTAACCTTGGAACGCAGATTTGCTACGCCTTCGTGGCACACCCCTGGAGCAACGGCCAGGCCGAACGTGCCAACACGGAGGTTCTAAGGGGCCTCAAGACTAGGACCTTCAAGAAGAAGCCCGAGGCCTGCGGCAGGGGCTGGCACGACGAGCTCCAGTCCATGTTGTGGTCCATCCGCACCACCGTCACCAGTCCGACAGGCGAGATCCCGTTCTTCCTCGTCTACGGAGTAGCAGCGGTTCTCCCACATGAGGTCAAGCATCGCTCCACGCGGGTCCTGGTGTTTGATGAAATGCAGCAGGACGCCATGCGGGGGATGGACCTCGTGCTGGGGGAGAAACGCCGCCGTGAAGCCTTGCTCCGAGCTGTGAGGTACCAGTAGGCGCTGCGGCGGTACCACTGCCGCAACGTCCGCTCCAGGACGCTCGAGGTGGGTGATCTTGTCCTGAGGCGGGTGCTCTCCAGGGAAGGGCTGCACAAGCTCTCACCCATGTGGGAGGGCCCGTGGTCGCCCACATCTCCAGGCCTGGCGCCGGGCGCCTGGAGACGCAGGACGGGATCTCCATCCAGAACGCCTGGAACATTCAACACCTCCAGAAGTTCTACCCATGAAGCAAGGCCCGGCGCCTGTGAACCAAGGCCCAGTGCCTGTGAAGAATCTCCGCTCGTGACACTCTCACGTAATAATGAGTGGGGTTGTACACGACGCGGAGTCTCAGGAGTGCCGTCCTTGGGCCTCGGGGGCTCCCTCCCACGTCTAGTGGCAGCACTTAGCTCCGCGCTGGTGAGAAGACAAGAAGACTAGACTAGGTGCCGAACACGGCTTTTCATTTGCTTTCCGTAGTTGGTTCGCCCCTCTTTAGTAAGAATTTGCTTTCCGGTGTTCCTTGCTGGCCTGGTTTCATTGCCTTTGCCTCCTCTCTACTCTCGGTTTCTCGTTTTTGGCCCGTACTCTCCCTCGCGTTCCTCGTGAGGGGTCTGGAGAGGTGCCCTCGTGAGCGTTTTCATTTTCCTGACTTCCGCAGGGCACCCTCGCTCGAGCTCACAAGCTGGCGCACCCCTCTCAATCCGTGCCCCCCGGGTACCGCAATGCGAAGCGCTGGGTCATGGCCAGGTGGGCGCCTGCCACTAGGATTCGGAAGAGTATGAATCTCCTAACGAATTTTTGCAGTTCTTAGACGCCTTCCGGACACAGGAAGCCTCGCCGGGTACTGGGAAACGCGCGCCTTGCGAGGCGGAAGCTACTTCAGGCGCATCAAGCTAAGTTATTCCTACGCACATACATAAAACATTGACGCTGCAACACGACACAAGAGCGATAAACATAGCACAACTACTTGGAAATCATAGTTGTTGCACGCCCCAGCAGGGGCCCCATACTTGTCTCTCTCTTAATGCAAGAAGGAAAGGAAAAACGAAACAAAAGCGACACGTGCTTCTGCGGCAGCTCACGAGGGCGGGCCCAAGGCACTCTCCTGAGCTCAGCCAGACCCCTCCTCACGCTTCACTGGAGCGCGGCGACGAGATGACCCGCTGCCACCTTCGAAGCGGGCGTGGTGGCTGGTCGTAGCCGCCGCTGCTGGAGCGTCGCCGGAAGAAGAGTTGCTGTAGCTGGACGAGACATGGCCGGCGCCGAGGGCGGGCTCACCGTCACTCTCATCGTGGCCGTCGCCAAGGCCGAGCACCTCGTCGTCGTCGTTGTCCTCAGGGCAGCACCCAATGCGGCGACCATCTTCCCCAAATACCCTCACGAAGAGGGTCGCGTCACCATCGTACTTGAAGTGTAGGGCACAATGCCTGCCCAGTCCGCGTGGGCGAACGTCTGCCAGCCGCGGGCCAGGGACGCATTGCCCGTGGTAGAGACTTCCACCATGACCCATGAAGCCATGTTGCAGCAACCGTCCGCTTGCAGCTAGAGACCGCCTGGACCTGTGGACGGCAGTTCGCTGACGAAGAACCACGGGAGCTGAAGCCAGGTGCCAGCCGGGTTCTTCGACCACACGATGAACTCCGGCATCACCTCCGCCGAATGGAAGCGCGGCCAAGGAGGACGTGCAACCACAACACGCCTCACCTCATCAACGGGACTGCCGTGACCTGAGCAGCCGCCACCGTGCGAAGAGGCGCCACCGCGGCCACTAGGGGCCACGGCGGGGGTCGTGGTGTGCTTGTGAGGATGGAAGTGCCCCCTCTTGGGCGACGGTGAGCCAGGCCCCTCCTGGCGAGCCTTCCCCTTCTCTGCGGTCGAGAGCCTCTCCGCAGGCGCCATGGGTGTCGCTGCCGGCAGTAGAGCAAAGAAAAAGGAGCGGGAGAAGCGAAGGAGATGGGTGACAGGGGCTCCGCCCCCTCTTCCCATTTATAGCCAAGGGGAGGCCAATCGCTAGCCCCACGATCTAAGGTAATAATGACCTTTTTCTGCATGCAGCAAGGACTCATCAAGTCGGGCAGTTGCCGAGGCGGTGTGGGGTAGCGAAGACGCCCACGTCCAATCAATCGCCACGCCTCAAGAGGGGCCGCAGGCTGTTGGGGCCTGCGGCGCTTCGCACTTGCCCTTTGGCTTCGCCTCGAAGCCAAGCCCAAGCGCGCCTTTGGCCCGGGGCTACTGTCAGCGTTCTGGGAACGGGGGTCCCCAGACTTGCCTACGTGCGGCCCGTGGCGTGGCTCCACCAGTGGCTTGTACGGCCCATCTTCACCAAAAACACTCAAGACCCTCGTGAGGGGCCAAGCCTTGCGAGGCGGACGACGCAAGACCTCCTCGGGACGGCCTCACCAGGATAGCTCACGAGGGGCGGAGAGATCAAGGCAAGGGACACCTCGCGAGGTTTCTGTGACGCAAGCCATGACGACTGGAGCCAGGCGGGCACTAGGCGGGTGCCAACGTGCGCAGCGTCCTCATTTCCTCTTTGGTGCTACAGAGGCAAGTGCAGGCTAGGAGTCCCGAGGCATTAGGCAAAGGTTTCCATATCGGTGCAACAAGACCAAGACTAGCAGGACGGCAGGACGGAGGTCATTGTGGAGCCCAAGACGGCGTCACCACCAGAGCCTTTGGCAGGCGAAGACTACTTTTGTCAGGATAGCTTGTACTAGTTGTCTCCCTTCTAATTTGGCCGTTGTGGGATCCCTTCCCGCTCAATATTTGGGAAGAGGACCCGGGCCTCTATAAATAGGACTAGCCACCACCATAGCAAGGGGATCGGATCCCGGATCACTCAGATCATCCCCATCCACACGATTTCACCACCCATAAAAACACCTCCTCTCAGGTGGCTGTTCTTCCCTTGTAATTGTTCATCCTCGGTCCAAGAGGTAATCCACCACACCACACTGGAGTAGGGTATTACACCACAATGGTGGCCCGAACCAGTATAAATCTTGTGTCTCGCGTTCTTTGGGTCCGTCGAGCTAGGCCGTGAGATCATATGGAGTGCGAGCTAGAGGGGGAGAGATCTTTGTGCACACCCCAGTGTTCGAACCTCAAGGGTTTTGCCGGAACCCAAAATCCGACAATTACGCTGCCCCCACTTAGCCCTTTATGTTGCCCCCACTCAGCCAACCGCTCGATCCATCCCTTTGGCCCTGCTTCACGCTCGAGACGCATACAACCTGACCTCGCCGCTCAGCGATGTCGGCATCGCGCAGCCGGCTCGCCGCCAGCAATCAATGACTTGTTGTTCTCTGTTCTTTGTTTCCTTGCACGACGATGCAACAACACAACCCTATTACCAATTTTGCAATTCGCTCAATCTAATTGGCATCAAGGTAAGTGAAGCCGTATATGTGATACATCTCCATCATATCTATAATTTTTTATTGTTCCATGATATTATATTATCTGTTTTGGATGTTTAATGGGATTTAATATACTCTTTTATATTATTTTTGGGACTAACCTATTAACCGGAGGCCAGTGCCAGTTTCTGTGTTTTTGCCTATTTTAGAGTTTTGCAGAAAAGGAATACCAAACGGAGTCCAAACAGAATGAAACCTTCGCGATGATATTTCTTGGACCGAAAGCAATCCAAAACACTTGGAGTCGAAGTCTGGAACTCCATGAGGAAGCCATGAGGTAGGAGGGCGCGCCCAGGGGGGTAGGTGTCGATGTCAAAACCGGCGGATCTCGTGTAGGGGGTCCCGAACTGTGCGTCTAAGGTCGTTGGTAACAGGAGACGGGGGACACAATGTTTACCTAGGTTCGGGCCCTCTCTATGGAGGTAATACCCTACTTCCTGCTTGATTAATCTTGATGAATATGAGTATTACAAGAGTTGATCTACCACGAGATCGTAATGGCTAAACCCTAAAAATCTAGCCTGTCTGACTATGATTATAAGGATATATCTACGGACCTAGGCCTCCGGTTTATATAGACACCGGAGGGATCTAAGGTTACATAAGGTTGGTTATAGAGAAAGGAATCTTCATATTTGATCGCCAAGCTTGCCTTCCATGCCAAGGAGAGTCCCATCCGGACACGGGTTCAGTCTTCGGTCTTTGTATCTTTACAGCCCATCAGTCCGGCCCATGTCCAATAGGTCGGACGCCCGAGGACCCCTTAGTCCAGGACTCCCTCAGTAGCCCCTGAACCAGAGTTCAATGACGAGGTGTCCGACATGTAGATTGTCTTCAGCATTGCGAGGCGGGTTCCCCTTTCCGAATACTCCAAGATAGTCTTCGGACGTAATGAATGTGTCCGGATCTGCAATACAAGTACCACACACAATGGTAGAGAACATAATATTGCACGAGTCCAATCTGGTGACAACTTTTTGTAACGTGACATCACGTTTTCCCGGTCATTATTTCGAACCGTTTCTTGTCTCGTTGTTCCACGTTTCGAGGAGCGGTTTTTATTGGCACGTCTTGTTGAAGCAGAGATCATGTCCCCCTATTGGGGGATTCTCATCAATACGAGCGTGGATAACCCAACCATTCCATTGGTATGATTCCTTAGGAATAGGGAGGTTTTCAGGCTTAGATGGAGGCGTCCGATATCCGTTGCCTTTATAAAGGAGCCAAGGGCTACCATGTTTTACGCCAACCTTTTCCTTAGCCCTTCCAACTTCGAGTTCTAGCACCCAAGGCTCGACTTCATCACTTCAAGCTTCCCAATCATGTCCGGATCCAGTCCACAGGGCCGATGGGTGGCCTCCTCCGTTACAGAGGAGGACATCACGAAGCTTCGTGCGGCCAGATACCTGACCGCAGAGATCCCCCACAGGCTCCCTACTCGAGGACATGTTATTCCTACTCCCAGATCCGGTGAGAGGGTCGTATTCATCTCCCACTTCCTACGAGGGCTAGGATTCTCTCTTCACCCCTTCGTCCGGGGGCTCATGTTTTACTACAGACTAGATTTTCACGATCTAGCCCCAGATTCTTTCCTTTACATCTCAACGTTCATTGTCATGTGCGAGGCCTTTCTCCGCATTCCCCCACACTTTGGCTTATGGCTCAAGACCTTTAATGTGAAGCCGAAGGTAGTTGATGGGGAACAAGCAGAGTGCAGAGGTGCTACAGTGAGCAAACTTATCAATGCTCCCTGGCCGAAAGGCTCTTTCACCGAAACTCCCAACCTATGGCAGCGGGAGTGGTTTTATGTCACTGAACCCCGTGGTACCAAGTGGGCGGCTATAACCGCGTTTTGATCTGGCCCTCTGTTACAGCTTGCATCATGGATTAATAAGGGACTGGACTGGGGATCCATTAACGAAGTGCAGACTCTACAGAGCTGCATCCGGAGCCTCCTTGAGAAGGACGTCAGTCTCATCAATGTGGTTCAAGTAATGCTGGTCTGCCGGGTTCTGCCGTGCCAGTGACGGCCTCTCCGTATATGGGAGTTTAATCTGGAAGGACCACAGACCCTCCAAGACTTCTTCAGTATTACGCACAAAGGAATGTGGAAGCTATTTTTCGGGAAACGAAAACAGTGGCCGGACACCACCGAGGACATCAGCCTCGACTGCAACCATCCGGATACCTTGGTAAGCGCTCTATTTCCGAACAATTTTTCAGCAATGTATGTCGTAGCGCGACACTGATCACACTATCCGCTTCCAGGGCTGGGTAAAGAAGGTAGAGTGCATCAGGTGTTCGGCCCCCCTTCCCGAAGACTCGGCGGACTCCATATTAACAAGGATGACCGTGAGCTGTTTTACCTCTATTTTTACGATGAGGCGGGGCGGGCTGGTGTTCGGCTTGAGTTGCCGCTTTATCCCGACCACATGGTGGTCGGTCAGCCGCATTGCGAGATGATGGTATGTGTTCCGGCGCCTTGTCGTCAAATTGAGGTAGCAATTTGCGCTTCGGGTAGCTTTTGGCTAGGCGCTTGAGGCCGTGTTCTTCGGCTGCTAGGACATTAGTCCATCTGTCGTTGAGTAGATCTTGGTCAGCTTTAAGATGCTGCTGCTTCTTTTTCAGGCTCCTTGCAGTGGCTATTAGCCGGCGCTTAAAGCGCTCCTTCTCCTGAGGTTCCTCAAGCATGATAAAATCCTCGCTGCCGAGGCTCACCTCATCCTCGGAGAGTGGAAGATAATTACTGTCCTCCGAGTCGTTGTTTATGACCTGTTCGTTAGGGCCAACTTGCCCCTTTTCCCGTTCCTCCTGTTCATAGGTTATCTCAACAGGGTCAGTGTTATCTTTGGCATCATCTAGAATATTATTTTCCCCCATGCCAGTATCGCCGTCTTTTCCATGACGTGACTTAGAGCGGCGCCCCTGACGCCAGCATTTTTGTTGTATCATAGGAGGTTCATCGTCGACTAGTTCTTCTTTGTCATCGTCGTTAGTTCTTTTAGGTGTATCCACCATGTACACTTCGTAAGAACAGGTGGCCGTCCAGCGTCCGGTAAGCGGCGGGTCTTGGCCCGGCACCTCATCGGCATCCTCGTCCATACCGTCGATGTCTTTGGAGCCGTAATCGCGCGTGTCGGTTAAGTCTTCGACAATGTGTATGAAGTGGGCGGTCGGTGGGAAGCAAAATTCTCCGTCGTCAGCCTCCAGTTCGAACCGGATACAATTTGGCTGTGAGCCCTGATACATCTCCAACGTATCTATAATTTTTGATTGCTCCATGCTATATTATCTACTGTTTTGGACATTATTGGGCTTTATTATCCACTTTTATATTATTTTTGGGACTAACCTATTAACCGGAGGCCCAGCCCAGAATTGTTGTTTTTGCCTATTTTAGGGTTTCAAAGAAAAGGAATATCAAACTGAGTCCAAACGGAATGAAACCTTCGGGAACGTGATTTTCTCACCGAACATGATCCAGGAGACTTGGACCCTACGTCAAGAAAAAAGGAGGAGGCCACGAGGTAGGGGGCACGCCAACCCCCCAGGCGCGCCCTCCACCCTCATGGGCCCCCTATTACTCCATCGACGTACTCCTTCCTCCTATATATACCTACGTACCCCAAACGATCAGATACGGAGCCAAAAACCTAATTCCACCGCCGCAACTTTCTGTATCCACGAGATCCCATCTTGGGGCCTGTTCCGGAGCTCCGCCAGAGGGAGTATCCATCATGGAGGGCTTCTACATCAACACCATAGCCTCTCCGATGAAGTGTGAGTAGTTTACCTCAGACCTTCGGGTCCATAGTTATTAGCTAGATGGCTTCTTCTCTCTTTTTGGATCTCAATACAATGTTTTCCCCCTCTCTTGTGGAGATCTATTCGATGTAATCTTGTTTTTGCGGTGTGTTTGTTGAGACTGATGAATTGTGGGTTTATGATCAAGATTATCTATGAACAATATTTGAATCTTCTCTGAATTCTTTTATGTATGATTGGTTATCTTTGCAAGTCTCTTCAAATTATCAGTTTGGTTTGGCCTACTAGATTGATCTTTCTTGCAATGGGAGAAGTGCTTAGCTTTGGGTTCAATCTTGCGGTGTCCTTTCCCAGTGACAGTAGGGCAGCAAGGCACGTATTGTATTGTTGCCATCGAGGATAACAAGATGGGGGTTTTACCATATTGCATGAATTTATCCCTCTACATCATGTCATCTTGCTTAAGGCGTTACTCTGTTTTCATGAACTTAATACTCTAGATGCATCCTGGATAGCGGTCGATGAGTGGAGTAATAGTAGTAGATGCAGGCAGGAGTTGGTCTACTTGTCTCAGTCGTAATGCCTATATACATGATCATACCTAGACATTCTCATAACTACGCTCAATTCTGTCAATTTCTCAACAGTAATTCGTTCACCCACCGTAAAATACTTATGCTCTTGAGAGAAGCCACTAGTGAAACCTATGGTCCCCGGGTGTATCTTCATCATATTAATCTTCCAATACTTAGTTATTTCCTTTGCTTTTATTTTACTTTGCATATTTATCATAAAATACCAAAAATATTATCTTATCATATCTATCAGATCTCACTCTCGTAAGTGACCGTGAAGGGATTGACAATCCCTTATCGCGTTGGTTGTGAGGAGTTATTTGTTTTGTGCAGGTACTAGGGACTCGCGCAAAGCCTCCTACTGGATTGATACCTTGGTTCTCAAAACTGAGGGAAATACTTACGCTACTTTGCTGCATCATCCTTTCCTCTTCAAGGAAATCTAACGCAGTGCTCAAGAGGTAGCAAGCCCCCTGCTAAGGATAGAGCTCTGAACGAGTTTAACACATCGCCCAAAGGCGAGTGAAGAAGATATCCGTGGAGCTGAATGTAACACCCTTGATGCGACTATAGCTCCCACGTGTCGAGGAACGACTTAGAGACATAATCGCATTGAAGGCATCTGTCGCAAGTTAGGCAATCTTCACAACATCCCATGTAATATAATAATGCAAGGGGAGAGAACATAGTTGGCTTACACTCGCCACGTCAATCAAGTACATAAATAACATTACGTCATCCAAACACTCATGGCCCGACTACGGCGCCAAAATTAAAAGACAACCCAACAAGCGACACGGTCCCGTTCACCCCCAACTGGGCACCACTACTGATCATCGGGAAAGGAAACATAGTAACGTTGAGAGTCTTCGTCGAACTCCCACTTGAGCTCATACGTGTCTCCTAGAGCAGAATCATCAGGCCCTGCATCTGGTGTAATAGAAATCTGTGAGCCACAGGGACTCAGCAATCTTGCACCCTCGCGATCAAGACTATTTAAGCTTATAGGTATGGCAAGGTAAATATAGGTGGAGCTGCAGCAAGCGACTAGCAAAGATATGGTGGCTAACTTATTCGCAAAAGAGAGTGAGAAGAGGAGGCAAAGCGTGAGCGAGAAACTAGAGAGCAACCAGCGCAAACATTACTCCAACACCGTGTCCGCTTCCCGGACTCCGCCGAGAAGAGGCCATCACGGTAACACACTCAGTTGATTCATTTTAATTAAGTTAAGGTTCAAGTTATCTACAACCGGACATTAACAAATTCCCATATGCCATAACCGCGGGCACGGCTTTCGAAAGTTCAAATCCCTGCAGGGGAGTCCCAACTTATCCCATGACAAGCTCTCACGGTCAACGAAGGAATAGACCTCCTCCCAAGACGTTCTGATCAGACTCGGTATCTCGGTTACTCAAGACACTTCGACAGTTTAAAACAAGACCAGCAACACCGCCCGAATGTGTCGACAAATCCCGATAGGAGCTGCACATATCTCTTTCTCAGGGCACACTCAGATTGTCTTAGGTACGGGTAGGCCAGCCCAGAGTTGCCCCTGGTGGCCACCGGCAGCTGACAGGTGGACCAACACTCAGAGGAGCACTGGCCCGGGGGGGGGGGTTAAAATAATGATGACCCTTGAGTGTGTAGAACCCAAGGGAAAGAAAAGGCTAGGTGGAAAATGGTAAAATCAAGGTTGGGCATTGCTGGAAAAGCTTTAATCAAGGCGAAATATCAAGGGGTTCCCATTATAACCCAATCGCGTAAGGAACGCAAAATCCGGGAACATAACACCGATATGACGGAAACTAGGGCGGCAAGAGTGGAACAGAACACTAGGCGAGAGGCCGAGCCTTCCACCCTTTACCAAGTATATAGATGCATTAAGATAGCAAGATAATATAATGATATCCCAACAAGTAAATAAATGTTCCAACAAGGAACGGCCTTCAATCTTTACCTGCAACTAGCAACGCTATAAGAGGGGCTGAGCAAAGCGGTAACATAGCCAATCAACGGTTTGCTAGGACATGGTGGGTTAGAGGTTTGACATGGCAATTTGGGAGGCTTGAAAGCAAGTGGTAGGCATCGTAGCAATGGCATAGCAAAAGAGCGAGCAAACTAGCATAGCAAAGATAGTAGTGATTTCGAGGGTATGATCATCTTGCCTACACAGTTGTCAGAGTTGACTGGATCCACGAAAGCAAACTCAACGGGCTCCTCGTTAGCGAACTCGTCTCCCGGCTCTACCCAAACAAGACAAACAAGCAACAAGGATACAATCAACCACGTGCAAGGATCAAGCAATATGGTGCAATGATGATATGCTATGTGGGATGTGATGCGGGATGCAAAATGCAAGATGTGACAGGAAATGCATGAACCTGGCCTCAACATGGAAAACCAAGTGTGCCACTGGAAAGATGAGACGAAATCGCTTGAAAACAATATAAGGAACGCCGGAATCGGAGTTACGGTTTGGAAATGGCAAGCGATTCAAAAATGACACCAGTGTGCGATTTACAGCAAGTAGGCATCTAAATGCAATGAAATGAACATGCTACAGCACCCAAACATGGCAACAAAATACATGGCAGGGATGCACACAAGTTGTTTAACAAAAGTATAGCACTGAGCTACGGCCAATTCATCCATAAACAGGTTCAAACAAGCATGGCAAAAATGCATATGGCAAACAGATTTCAGACTTAGTGAAATTAACACTTGTCTGGAATTTCAGATCAGGTGGCTCTCTTCGGAGCAACAAAACTACATGCTACAGGATCTGAACATGGCCAAGTAAAGCATGGCATGGAGCAACTCAAAGAGCTTAACAAAAGTCCCTTAGTGACCTTAAGCCAAAAGGGATCAGAAAATACAATTGCAAGCATGTGAACATAGCAAAAACATAATCAGATCACAGACTTAGTGAAAACTGACACATGCTGAAAACAGATATCAAGTAGGCATGTTTACGAGCTCGATGCACTCACTATGGAGCAATTCATGGCAAGACAAGCATACACCCATCAAGAAGGCACAAAATGCAAGCTAGACATGGCAAGAACAATAGCATAGCATGCACGGATCAACTACAACATCATCGGCAAAATTGCAAACAAGTTGACAATCTGCCCAGATTCACAAAGTAGCAAAAGTAGAGCTCGATTGACTCAAGCTAGGGTGCTCCATAATTGCAAACAAAGACATGGATGGATAGAGCACTACAATATTAACAAAAAATCCTTACTGATTATCCTTAAAAGAGGCACGGATCAGTAGGAAACAACATGAACATAAGGCATCATGAGATAAACAGCTCCAGGACTTAGTGATATTACTAAGTCCCTGAAAACAGAATTAGCAAGTGCACCACTTTGCAAGCTTGCACAAGTCACCACACACATCACAAAAATACATAGGTTGCACCTCTAGAAAGATGACAAAACCCTTAACAAAACACATGTAGAGCATCAGGGCATAGCATGCACACATTAATCATGGCAAAAATGACAAAAACCTAAATGGAGTAGCAGATCTGACAATTAACTCAAGTAGCCCTCTTCTAACAGCATTTCTGGCATCAAGATGAACTCAAATGAAAATGATTCAATGGAATGAAATGATGTACTCTCTGAGGTGAACATTTTGATATGCTATATGCATGAATCGGAGCTACGAATGCAAAGTTACGAGGCTACGAACATGAGCATATGGACTGAAAATATCAGGGACTTAGAAAAAAACAACCCTCAGATCTAGGGTTTGACCGGCGCGCGAACCGAGGTGGGATCCGAGCTCGCCGAAGATGCCCTGTTCGCCGGAGTTGGAGGGGGGTCGCCGGACTTGGAGATGCCGCCGGATCCGGGAGGAGGACGGGGCGGCGCCGGGCATCGGGGCGCAGGCTGGGCAAGGCGGCAGCGTCGGCGGAGGCGGCGGCCGGGCGAGGCGGCGACGGCGGTGGCAGCTGGGCGAGGCGGCAGCGCGGGGCGCGGCGCGAGGCGGTGGCGGCAGCTGGGCGCGGGGGCCGTCCCTGTGCCTGGCTGGCCGTGGCGGTGGAGGCGGTGGCTGCACCAGGTGGCAGCGCGTGGGTGGCGGGCGGCGGCGTGTCCAGCGCCGGCGGACAATGTCCGGCACGCGCGAGGGGTGGATCTAGGGTTTGACGAGGGGGATCCGGATTTTGGGGAAGGGGTCTATATATAGGCATTGGAGGAGCTAGGAGAGTCCAAATGAGGTGCGGTTTTCAGCCACGCGATCGTGATCGAACGCTCTAGATGATGGAGCAGAGTTTGGTGGGTTTTGGGCCAAATTGGAGGGGTGTTGGGCTGCAACACACACGAGGCCTTTTCGGTCCCTCGGTTAACCGTTGGAGTATCAAACGAAGTCCAAATGATACGAAACTTGACAGGCGGTCTACCGGTAGTAAACCAAGGCCGCTTGGCAAGTCTCGGTCCAATCCGGAAATGTTTAATCCCCACACATGAAAGAAAGGTAGAAATAACCACCAGAGGAGAACGAAGCGCCGGAATGCAAAACGGACAACGGGGAAAATGCTCGAGTGCATGAGACGAACACGTATGCAGATGCAATGCACATGATGACATGATATGAGATGCATGACAACGACAACAACACACGGAGACAAGGACCTGAACCCAAGAAAATAAATATAACTTAACGCCGGAAATGGCAAGAGTTGGAGTACAAATTGGGAAAGTTACATCCGGGGTGTTACAACACTCCACCACTACAAAAGGATCTCGTCCCGAGATCTAGGACTGAAAGAACGCCGGGTACTCAGAACGGAGGTGATCCTCGCGTTCCCAGGTAGCTTCACGGTCGGAATGGTGTGACCACTTGACTTTGAGAAATTTGATTGACTTGTTGTGAGTCTTGCGTTCAGTCTCTTCAAGAATAGCAACTGGGTGCTCACGATAGGAAAGATCTTCTTGGAGCTCAATGTCCTCAAAGTTGACGGTGCGGTCAGGAGTCTTGAAGCACTTTCGGAGCTGAGAGACATGGAACACGTCATGAACATTTGCAAAGTTTGAAGGAAGCTCGAGTTGATAGGTGAGGTCGCCTCTCTTGCTGACAATCTTGAAAGGTCCCACGTATCTGGGGGCAAACTTCCCTTTGATACCGAAGCGACTAGTACCTTTCATAGGAGAGACGCGGAGGTAAACAAGATCTCCGATCTCGAAAGCCAAATCACGGTGCTTACTATCATAGTAGCTCTTCTGACGGGATTGGACTGCTTTGAGGTTATCTTGAATGACTTTGCACATTTCTTCTGCCTCTGTGATTAAGTCATTACCCAAAAGCTGACGTTCACTAGTTTCAGACCAGTTGAGAGGGGTACGGCACTTTCTACCATACAAAATTTCAAATGGGGCCTTGCCCGAACTTGCTTGAAAACTGTTGTTGTAGGAGAATTCAGCATAAGGAAGACAATCCTCCCACTTTATGCCGAAGGAGATCACACAAGCCCTGAGCATATCTTCAAGAATCTGGTTGACACGCTCGACTTGACCGCTAGTTTGAGGATGGAAAGCTGTGCTGAAGCGGATGTTGGTGCCCATGGCCTTCTGAAAAGAATCCCAAAACTTCGAGGTAAAGATGCTACCACGGTCTGAAGAGATCACTTGTGGAATACCGTGCAGAGAGACAATACGAGAGGTATAGAGTTCCGCCAATTGAGCTGCAGTGATCGACTCTTTGATAGGCAGAAAGTGAGCCACTTTGGTGAGTTTGTCGATGACAACGAATATAGCATCATTGCCACGCTTGGACTTAGGAAACCAAGTCACGAAGTCCATTTCAATGTGGTCAAACTTCCATTCTGGAATGGCAAGAGGTTGGAGGAGACCTGCTGGCCTTTGGTGTTCTGCCTTCACTCTTCTCCAGACATCACATTCATTCACGAATTGAGCAATCTCGCGCTTCATCCGAGTCCACCAATAAGCTTGCTTAAGGTCCTGATACATCTTCGTGCTCCCAGGGTGGATGGAGAGGAGAGAATTGTGAGCCTCGTTCATGATCACTTTACGGAGGTCACCTTTGGGTACAACAATATGATCCTCGAAGAAAAGAGTGTCCTTGTCATCAAGGCGGTAGCACTTGTACTTGGACTGATTCTTGGCAATCCCAATCTTCACCTTTTTCACCATAGCATCAAGAAGCTGGGCTTGGCAAATCTGGTCTTCCAAGGTAGGAGAGACTTGAAGGTTGGCGAGGAAACCTTGAGGAACAACTTGCAGATTAAGTTTGCGGAAAGCTTCACAAAGCTCGGGTTGATAAGGCTTAAGAATCAGACTGTTACAGTAAGCTTTCCTGCTTAAAGTGTCAGCAATCACATTGGCCTTGCCTAGAGTATACTCAATACTCGGATTATACTCTTGAATCATTTCGACCCATCGAGTTTGCCTGAGGTTGAGATTAGGCTGAGTGAAGATGTACTTGAGACTCTTGTGATCAGTGAAAATGTCCACTTTTCTTCCCAATAGAAGATGTCTCCAAGTCAAAAGAGCATGCACAACTGCCGCCAACTCGAGATCATGAGTGGGGTCGTTCTTCTCATTAGGCTTCAACTGGCGAGATGTATAAGCAACAACTTTCTACTCTTGCATCAATACTGCGCCAAGACCTAGGAGAGAGGCATCACAAAAGACCTCGTACGGCTTGGATTCATCAGGCGGAGTCAGAACTGGAGCAGTGATCAATTTATCTTACAAAGTGTTGAAAGCAATATCACACTCCGGAGACCAAACGTACTTGACGTGCTTCTGGAGAAGATTAGAGAGAGGCTTCACGATCTTAGAAAAGTTTTCAACGAATCTTCGGCAATAGCTTGCGAGACCGAGGAAGCTACGGAGTTGCTTCACGTTCTGAGGAGGTTCCCAATTCACAATTGCAGACACCTTCTCAGGATTCACGGCAATGCCCTTGGCGGAGATGATATGACCAAGATAAAGAACCTCATCGAGCCAAAATTCACACTTGGAGAACTTGGCGTAGAACTGATGTTCTCTGAGCTTATCGAGAACCAAACGCAAGTGCTTGGCATGATCTTCCTTGTTCTTGGAGAAAACCAGAATGTCGTCGAGATAGACCAAAACGAAGTCATTGGTGTAGGCGTTGAAGATGAAGTTCATCATGCGAGAGAACGTCGGAGGAGCGTTGACGAGGCCAAAAGACATGACAGTGTATTCATATGAACCAAAGCTTGTCCTGAAAGCCGTCTTGGGAATATCTTGCTCACGGATTCGAATCTGATGATAACCCATACGGAGATCAAGCTTGGAGAATACTCGAGCACCTTTGAGTTGTTCGAATAGCTCATTGATGTTGGGAAGTGGGTATTTGTTCTTGATGGTATTCTTGTTCACTGGACGGTAATCAACACAAAGTCGGTCCATTCCATCCTTCTTCTTCACAAAAAGAACACCACAACCCCACGGAGAAGAACTAGGCCGAATGAGACCCATTTTCTCTTGAATATCGAGTTGCTTCTTCAGCTCCTTCAACTCTTCAGGTCCGAGCTTGTAAGGACGTTTGCACACAGGTTCCGTGCCAGGCTCAAGATCAATAACGAATTCAACTGGCCGGTGCGGAGGCATTCCTAGGAGCTCTTCTGGAAAGACGTCTTGATATTCGAAAACGACTGAAATTTGCGAGATGGCATCGAGCTCACCCACATCGAGTTCACCCACGGAATGAAAATTGCAACATATAGTCTTCACATCCGAACAAAATGAACGAATGCATTCCTCTTGAAATGGTCACATATCCATAAATTGAGAAGCCACGTAGAATTAAGGTAGAGAAATAAATCAACAAGGTACGGATCAAGAACGAATAATCGGTAAGAAATCCCAATCTCAAACCAATATCCGTGGAAGAAGAACTAGAGCTACTAGAATTCCCACCTATGAAACTCCCGAACCTTTCCGATTATGCAATCAGGTGTTGGGGATACAGGGGAAGCATAATATCTCACCCAAACTAGCAAATCCTACATCCAGCTGTATCCATCCTTCAACACATAACCAAGAAACCTTCGGAAACCATCTACCTCAACCTTCGAAAAGCATCCGTTATACAAGTTATGGCGATACTCCCGAACTCCTGCCCCAGTACTGGGTGGCGTCGAGGTTATCTCACCAACGAACTGCATAAAAGAGATTTTCGATGTCAGCGTACTAAACTCAGGTATTCCAGAACTGCAACGATAAAATTATGATGACAACACCTCAGAGCTCAACTCCCCGGGACACTTCCACTAAACCCCTGACAGGAGGCACCAAGACAATGTTCTCATCATAAAACCATCGGAACGATTCCAAGATACCCGCGTGATCCTAAATTTCTTTTAGTGAAATTTGAGAAGAGAAGAGTCAAAACTCTACGTTAGGATGCCTTACCAGAGCGATGAGGAGACTGGGAAGTAAAAAGAATTCCTAAACTCTCCGATATATAATTCCTAAATGACTCAAAACATTTTTCTAGACACAACTCGGCCGCTAAGAACGATCAAGCAATGGGGCTCCTAAGGTCGGGGAAGGCTCTGATTACCAACTTGTAACACCCTCGATGCGACTATAGCTCCCACGTGTCGAGGCACGACTTAGAGACATAATCGCATTGAAGGCATCTGTCGCAAGTTAGGCAATCTTCACAACATCCCATGTAATATAATGATGCAAGGGGAGAGAACATAGTTGGCTTACACTCGCCACGTCAATCAAGTACATAAATAACATTACATCATCCAAACACTCATGGCCCGACTACGGCGCCAAAATTAAAAGATAACCCAACAAGCGACACGGCCCCGTTCACCCCCAACTGGGCACCACTACTGATCATCGGGAAAGGAAACATAGTAACGTTGAGAGTCTTCGTCGAACTCCCACTTGAGCTCATACGCGTCTCCTGGAGCGGAATCATCAGGCCCTGCATCTGGTGTAATAGTAATCTGTGAGCCACAGGGACTCAGCAATATCGCACCCTCGCGATCAAGACTATTTAAGCTTATAGGTATGGCAAGGTAAATATAGGTGGAGCTGCAGCAAGCAACTAGCAAAGATATGATGGCTAACTTATTCGCAAAAGAGAGCGAGAAGAGGAGGCAAAGCGCGAGCGAGAAACTAGAGAGCAACCAGCGCAAACATTACTCCAACACCGTGTCCGCTTCCTGGACTCTGCCAAGAAGAGGCCATCATGGTAACACACTCAGTTGATTCATTTTAATTAAGTTAAGGTTCAAGTTATCTACAACCGGACATTAACAAATTCCCATCTGCCCTTAACCGCGGGCACGGCTTTCGAAAGTTCAAATCCCTGCAGGGGAGTCCCAACTTAGCCCATGACAAGCTCTCACGGTCAACGAAGGAATAGACCTCCTCCCAAGACGTTCCGATCAGACTCGGTATCTCGGTTACTCAAGACACTTCGACAGGTTAAAACAAGACCAGCAACACCGCCCGAATGTGCCGACAAATCCCGATAGGAGCTGCACATATCTCTTTCTCAGGGCACACTCAGATTGTCTTAGGTACGGGTAGGCCAGCCCAGAGTTGCCCCTGGTGGCCACCGGCAGCTGACAGGTGGACCAACACTCAGAGGAGCACTGGCCCGGGGGGGGGGTTAAAATAATGATGACCCTTGAATCTGCAGAACCCAAGGGAAAGAAAAGGCTAGGTGGCGAATGGTAAAATCAAGGTTGGGCATTGCTGGAAAAGCTTTAATCAAGGCGAAATATCAAGGGGTTCCCATTATAACCCAACCGTGTAAGGAACGCAAAATCCGGGAACATAACACCGATATGACGGAAACTAGGGCGGCAAGAGTGGAACAAAACACTAGGCGAGAGGCCGAGCCTTCCACCCTTTACCAAGTATATAGATGCATTAAGATAGCAAGATAATATAATGATATCCCAACAAGTAAATAAATGTTCCAACAAGGAACGGCCTTCAATCTTTACCTGCAACTAGCAATGCTATAAGAGGGGCTGAGCAAAGCTATAACATAGCCAATCAACGGTTTGCTAGGACATGGTGGGTTAGAGGTTTGACATGGCAATTTGGGAGGCTTGAAATCAAGTGGTAGGCATCGTAGCAATGGAATAGCAAAAGAGCGAGCAAACTAGCATATCAAAGATAGTAGTGATTTCGAGGGTATGATCATCTTGCCTGCACAGTTGTCAGAGTTGACTGGATCCTCGAAAGCAAACTCAACGGGCTCCTCGTTAGCGAACTCGTCTCCCGGCTCTACCCAAACAAGACAAACAAGCAACAAGGATACAATCAACCACGTGCAAGGATCAAGCAATATGGTGCAATGATGATATGCTATGCGGGATGCGATGCGGGATGCAAAATGCAAGATGTGACAGGAAATGCATGAACCAGGCCTCAACATGGAAAACCAAGTGTGCCACTGGAAAGATGATACGAAATCGCTTGAAAACGATATAAGGAACGCCGGAATCGGAGTTACGGTTTGGAAATGGCAAGCGATTCAAAAATGACACCGGTCTGCGATTTACAGCAAGTAGGCATCTAAATGCAATGAAATGAACATGCTACAACACCCAAACATGGCAACAAAATACATGGCAGGGATGCACACAAGTTGCTTAACAAAAGTCTAGCACTGAGCTACGGCCAATTCATCCATAAACAGGTTCAAACAAGCATGGCAAAAATGCATATGGCAAACAGATTTCAGACTTAGTGAAATTGACACTTGTTTGGAATTTCAGATCAGGTGGCCCTCTTCGGAGCAACAAAACTACATGCTACAGGATCTGAACATGGCCAAGTAAAGCATGGAATGGAGCTACTCAAAGAGCTTAACAAAAGTCCCTTAGTGACCTTGAGCCAAAAGGGATAAGAAAATACAATTCCAAGCATGTGAACATAGCAAAAACATAATCAGATCACAGACTTAGTGAAAACTGACACATGCTGAAAACAGATATCAAGTAGGCATGTTTACGAGCTCGATGCACTCATTACGGAGCAAGTCATGGCAAGACAAGCATACACCCATCAAGAAGGCACAAAATGCAAGCTATACATGGCAAGAACAATAGCATAGCATGCACGGATCAACTACAACATCATCGGCAAAATTGCAAACAAGTTGACAATCTGCCCAGATTCACAAAGTAGGAAAAGTAGAGCTCGATTGACTCAAGCTAGGGTGCTCCATAATTGCAAACAAAGACATGGATAGATAGAGCTCTACAAGATTAACAAAACATCCTTACTGATCATCCTCAAAAGAGGCACGGATCACTAGGAAACAACATGAACATAAGGCATCATGAGATAAACAGCTCCAGGACTTAGTGATATTACTAAGTCCCTGAAAACAGAATTAGCAAGTGCACCACTTTGCAAGCTTGCACAAGTCACCACACACATCACAAAAATACATGGGTTGCACCTCTGGAAAGATGACAAAACCCTTAACAAAACACATGTAGAGCATCAGGGCATAGCATGCACACATTAATCATGGCAAAAATGACAAAAACCTAAATGGAGTAGCAGATCTGACAATTAACTAAAGTAGCCCTCTTCTAACAGCATTTCGGGCATCAAGATGAACTCAAATCAAAATGATGCAATGGAATTAAATGACGTACTCTCTGAGGTGAACATTTTGATATGCTATATGCATGAATCGGAGCTACGGATGCAAAGTTACGGGGCTACGAACATGAGAATATGGACTGAAAATATCAGGGACTTGGAAAAAAAACCTCAGATCTAGGGTTTGACTGGCGCGCGAACCGAGGTGGGATCCGAGCTCGCCGGAGATGCCCTGTTCGCCAGAGTTGGAGGGGGGTCGCCGGACTTGGAGATGCCGCCGGATCCAGGAGGAGGACGGGGCGGCGCCGGGCGTCGGAGCGCAGGCCGGGCGAGGCGGCGGCAGCTGGGCGAGGCGGCGGCACGGGGCGCGGCACGAGGCAGCGGCAGCTGGGCGAGGCGGCGGCGCTGGGCGCGGCGCGAGGCGGCGAGCGGCTACGGGCCGCGGGGGCCGTCCCTGGGCCTGGCGGGCCGCGGCAGTGGAGGCGGTGGCTGCGCCACGTGGCAGCGCGTGGGTGGCGGGCGGCGGCGTGTCCGGCGCCGGTGGACAATGTCCGGCGCGCACGAGGGGTGGATCTAGGGTTTGACGAGGGGGGTCCGGATTTCGGGGAAGGGGTCTATATATAGGCATTGGAGGAGCTAGGAGAGTCCAAATGAGGTGCGGTTTTTGGCCACGCGATCGTGATCAAACGCTCTAGATGATGGAGCAGAGTTTAGTGGGTTTTGGGCCAAATTGGAGGGGTGTTGGGCTGTAACACACACGAGGCCTTTTCGGTCCCTCGGTTAACCGTTGGAGTATCAAACGAAGTCCAAATGATACGAAACTTGATAGGCGGTCTACCGGTAGTAAACCAAGGCCGCTTGGCAAGTCTCGATCCAATCCGGAAATGTTTAATCCCCACACACGAAAGAAAGGTAGAAATAACCACCGGAGGAGAACGAAGCGCCGGAATGCAAAACGGACAACGGGGAAAATGCTCGAATGCATGAGACGAACACGTATGTAGATGCAATGCACATGATGACATGATATGAGTTGCATGACAACAACAACAACACACGGAGACAAGGACCCGAACCTGAGAAAATAAATATAACTTAACGCCGGAAACGGCAAGAGTTGGAGTACAAATTGGGAAAGTTACATCCGGGGTATTACACTGAATTCGACGATCGATGACCGATCAACCTCAACGTACGTGGACGCGCAAGGTTCGGAACCTATAGCCGGAGATGAGTCCATGGTTTCGGTGACACATGTGTCACTTGAAGTTAAGTCTGTGTGCGGCTCCAACGCCGCTGAGTCTGCGGCTTTCGCGGCGGGGTTGAACTTCCAGTCCTCGGATGGTATGATCTGCTCCGGATCTGAAGCCGGAGCAGCTACAGGTACTATCTCATGGGTATGTTCCGACGACAGATTTATGTCATGTTCATCGTGGTGGCAGGGAGCGGCTGCCGTGTTCTCGAATCCTTCGAAGATCAAGTCTCCGTGGATATCCGCAACGTAGTTCAAGCCTCCAAATCTGACCTGATGGCCAGGGGCGTAGCTTTTGATCTGCGCCAGATGGCCAAGCGAGTTGGCCCGCAGTGTGAAGCCATCGAATACGAATATCTGTCCGAGGAGGAAGACTTCCCCTTGGACAACATCGTCGAGGATGGTAGAAGGAGCCATCAATCCTCTTGGCGATGGCACAGTGGAACTCTTAGTGAAAGCACTAATGTCGGTGTCAAAACCGGTAGATCTCAGGTAGGGGGTCCCGAACTATGCCTCTAAGGTCGATGGTGACAGGAGACTGGGAACACAATGTTTACCCAGGTTCGGGCCCTCTCTATGGAGGTAATACCCTACTTCCTGCTTGATTGATCTTGATGAATATGAGTATTACAAGAGTTGATCTACCACGAGATCGTAATGGCTAAACCCTAAAAATCTAGCCGGTCTGACTATGATTATGAGCGTATATCTACGGACCTAGCCCTCCGGTTTATATAGACACTGGAGGGATCTAAGGTTACATAGGGTCGATTACAGAGAAAGAAATCATCATATTTGATCGCCAAGCTTGCCTTCCACGCCAAGGAGAGTCCCATCCAGACACGGGTTGAGTCTTCAGTCTTTGTATCTTTACAGCCCATCAGTCCAGCCCATGTCCAATAAGTCGGACGCCCGAGGACCCCTTAGTCCAGGACTCACTCAGTAGGCGTGCCCCCACCCTCGTGGGCCCCTCCTAGCTCCACCGACGTACTTCTTTCACCTATATATACTCTTATACCCTACAAACATCAGGGGGAGCCACGAAACCACTTTTCCACCGCCGCAACCTTCTGTACCCGTGAGATCCCATCTTGGGGCCTTTTCCGGCGATCTGCCGGAGGGGAATCCATCAAGGAGGGCTTCTACATCAACACTATTACCTCTCCGATGAAGCGTGAGTAGTTTACCACAGACCTTCGGGTCCATAGTTATTAGCTAGATGGCTTCTTCTCTCTCTTTGATTCTCAATACAAAGTTCTCCTCGATGTTCTTGGAGATCTATTCGATGTAATACTCTTTTGCGGTGTGTTTGTCGAGATCCGATGAATTGTGGATTTATGAACAAGATTATCTATGAATATTATTTGGTTCTTCTCTAGAATCTTATATGCATGATTTTATATCTTTGCAAGTCTCTTTGAATTATCGGTTTAGTTTGGCCTACTAGATTGATCTTTCTTGCAATGGGAGAAGTGCTTAGCTTTGGGTTCAATCCTGCGGTGTCCTTTCCTAGTGACAGTAGGGGCAGCAAGGCACGTATTGTATTGTTGCCATCAAGGATAAAAATATGGGGTTTATATCATATTGCTTGAGTTTATCCCTCTACATCATGTCATCTTGCTTAATGCGTTACTCCATTCTTATGAACTTTATACTCTAGATGCATGCTGGATAGCGGTCGATGTGTGGAGTAATAGTAGTAGATGCAGAATTGTTTCGATCTACTTACACGGACGTGATGCCTATATTCATGATCATTGCCTTAGATATCTTCATAACTATGCTCTTTTCTATCAATTGCTCGACAGTAATTTGTTCACCCACCGTAATACATGCTATCTTGAGAGAAGCCACTAGTGAAACCTATGGCCCCCGGGTCTCTTTCCTATTATATTACATCTCTTTTATTATCTCGTTTACTACTATTTTGCAATCTTTACTTTCCAATCTATACAACAAAAATACAGAAAATATTTACTTTACTATCTCTATTAGATCTCACTTTTGCGAGTGACTGTGAAGGGATTGACAACCCCTTTATCGCGTTGGTTGCAAGGTTCTTGATTGTTTGTGCAGGTACTAGGTGACATGTGTGTTGTCTCCTACTAGATTGATACCTTGGTTCTCAAAACTGAGGGAAATATTTACGCTACTTTGTTGCATCACCCTTTCCTCTTCAAGGGAAAACCAACGCATGCTTAGGAGGTAGCAAGAAGGATTTCTGGCGCCGTTGCCGGGGAGATCTACGCCAAGTCAAGACATACCAAGTACCCACCATAAACTCTTCTCTCTCGCATTACATTATTTGCCATTCGCCTCTCGTTTTCCTCTCCCCCACTTCTAAAATGATTTTCAAAAACCTTTGCCTTTTTTGCCCCTCTTCCGTTCCTCTCTTTTCGCTTGCGTCTTGTGTGCTTGTGTGTTGGATTGACTGTTTGTCACGATGGCTCAAGATAATACTAAATTTTGCGACTTTTCCAATACCAACAACAATGATTTTATTAGCACTCCGATTGCTCCTACTACCGATGCTGAATCTTGTGAAATTAATACCGCTTTGTTGAATCTTGTTATGAAAGATCAATTTTCTGGCCTTCCTACTGAAGATGCCGCTACCCATCTAAGCAACTTTGTTGATTTGTGTGATATGCGAAAGAAGAAATATGTGGATAATGATATTGTTAAATTGAAGCTATTTCCATTTTCGCTTAGAGATCGTGCTAAAACTTGGTTATCTTCTTTGCCTAAAAATAGTATTGATTCATGGAATAAGTGCAAAGATGCTTTTATCTCTAAGTATTTTCCTCCCGCTAAGATCATCTCTCTTAGGAACGATATTATGAATTTTAAGCACAAGCTTGGGAGAGGATGAAATTAATGATACATAATTGCCCTACACATGGTTTGAATTTGTGGATGATTATACAAAACTTTTATGCCGGACTGAATTTTGCTTCTAGAAATCTTTTAGATTCGGCCGCGGGAGGCACTTTTATGGAAATCACTTTAGGAGAAGCTACTAAACTCCTAGACAATATTATGGTTAATTATTCTCAATGGCACACCGAAAGATCCACTAGTAAAAAAGTTCATGCATTGAAGAGATTAATGTTTTGAGTGGAAAGATGGATGAACTTATGGAATTGTTTGCTAATAAAAGTGTTTCTTCTGATCCTAATGATGTGCCTTTGTCCACTTTAATTGAGAATAATAATCAATCTATGGATGTGAATTTTGTTGGTAGGAACAATTTTGGTAACCACGCGTATAGAGGAAACTTTAATTCTAGGCCGTTTCCTAGTAATTCCTCTAATAATTATGGTAATTCCTACAACAACTCTTATGGAAATTTTAATAAGATGCCCTCTGATTTTGAGACTAGTGTTAAAGAATTTATGAGTTCGCAAAAGAATTTGAATGCTTTGGTTGAAGAAAAATTGCTTAAGATTGATGAGTTGGCTAGGAACGTGGATAGAATTTCTCTTGATGTTGATTCTTGAAACTTAGATCTATTCCACCTAAATATGACATCAATGAGTCTCTCAAAAACATGAGAATTTCCATTGATGAGTGCAAAGAAAGAACCGCTAGGATGCGTGCAAAAAAAGATTGCTTTGTGAAAGCATGTTCTTCTAGTTTTCATGATAATAATGATGAAGATCTAAATTGATGTGACTCCTATTAAATCTTTGTTTTCCAATATGAATCTTGATAAATATGGGACTGGAGATGAGTTAACTTTAGTTAAAAGGCGTCCCAATGATTCGGAGTTTTTAGATCTTGATGCAAAAATCAATAAAAGTGGGATTGAAGAGGTCAAAACTTTGCATAGCAATGAACCCACTATTCTAGATTTCAAGGAATTTAATTATGATAATTGCTCTTTGATAGATTGTATTTCCTTGTTGCAATCCGTGTTAAATTCTCCTCATGCTTATAATCAAAATAAAGCTTTTACTAAACATATCATTGATGCTTTAATGCAATCCTATGAAGCAAAGCATGAACTAGAAGTTTCTATCCCTAGAAAACTTTATGATGAGTGGGAACCTATTATTAAAATTAATATTAAAGATTATGAATGCTATGCTTTGTGTGATTTGGGTGCTAGTGTTTCCATGATTCCAAAAACCTTGTGTGATGTGCTAGGTTTCCGTGAATTTGATGGTTGTTCTTTAAATTTGCATCTTATAGATTCCACCATTAAGAAACCTATGGGAAGGATTAATGATGTTCTTATTGTTGAAAATAGGAATTATGTGCCCGTAGATTTCATTGTTCTTGATATATATTGCAATGCTACATGTCCTATTATTCTTGGTAGACCTTTCCTTAGAACGATTGGTGAAATTATTGAAATGAAAGAAGGAAATATTAGGTTCCAGTTTCCGTTAAGGAAAGGCATGGAACACTTTCCTAGGAATAAAATTAAACTACCTTATGAATCTATTATGAGATCCACTTATGGATTGCATACCAAAGATGGCAATACCTAGATCTATTCTTGTTTTTATGCCTAGCTAAGGGCGTAAAACTATAGCGCTTGTTGGGAGGCAACCCAATGAATAAATTTTATTTTTGCTTTTTGCTTCCTGTTTTTGTGTGTTAACACAATTACGCTTCTGTTATGATTGTGTTTTTTATGTTTTAATTGGTGTTTGTGCCAAGTAAAGCCTTTAGGATCTTCTTGGGCGATAGTTGTTTGATCTTGCTGTAAAAAATAGAAACTTTTACGCTCATGAAATTAATTTTATTTTTTTACCAGAGAGCGATAAAATACCTACTGCACTTGCAGTAGATCAATATACAAATTTCTCAGGCCTTCCTAATATTTCAGAATTTTTGGAGTTACAGAAGTATTCGAAAGTTACAGATTGCTACAGACTGTTCTGTTTTTGATAGATTCTGTTTTTCGTGTGTTGTTTGCTTATCTTGATGAATCTACGAGTAGTATCGGGGGGTATGAACCGTAGAGAAGTTAGAATACAGTAAGTTTAACACCAATATAAATAAAGAATGAGTTCATTACAGTACCTTAAAGTGGTGGTTTATTTTCTTATACTAACGAAGCTCATGAGATTTTCTGTTGAAGTTTTGTGTTGTGAAGTTTTCAAGTTTTTGGGTAAAGATTTGATGGATTTGGAATAAGGAGTGGCAAGAGCCTAAGCTTGGGGATGCCCAAGGCACCCCAAGGTAAAATTCAAGGACAACCAAAAGCCTAAGCTTGGGGATGCCCCGGAAGGCATCCCCTCTTTCGTCTTCGTCTATCGGTAACTTTACTTGAGGCTATATTTTTATTCACCACATGATATGTGTTTTGCTTGGAGCGTCTTGTATGATTTGAGTCTTTGCTTTTTAGTTTAAAACAATCATACTTGCTGTACACACCTTTTGGGAGAGACACGCATGAATCGGAATTTATTAGAATACTCTATGTGCTTCACTTACATCTTTTGAGCTAGATAATTTTGCTCTAGTGCTTCACTTATATCTATTTAGAGCACGGTGGTGGTTTTATTTTATAGAAATTATTAATCTCTCATGCTTCACTTATATTATTTTGAGAGTCTTTTAGAACAGCATGGTAATTTGCTTTGGCTATAAAACTAGTCCTAATATGATGGGCATCCAAGATGGGTATAATAAAAACTTTCATTTAAAGTGCGTTGAATACTATGAGAATTTTGATTCTTTATGATTGTTTCGAGATATGAAGATGGTGATATTAGAGTCATGCTAATAGATTAGTTGTGAATTTAAGAGATACTTGTGTTAAAGTTTATGATTCCCGTAGCAGGCACGTATGGTGAACCGTTCTGTAATGAAGTTGGAGCATGATCTATTTATTGATTGTCTTCCTTATGAGTGGCGGTCGGGGACGAGCGATGGTCTTTTCCTACCAATATATCCCCCTAGGAGCATGCGCGTAGTACTTGCTTCGATAACTAATAGATTTTTTGCAATAAATATGTGAGTTCTTTATGACTAATGTTGAATCCATGGATTATACGCACTCTCACCCTTCCACCATTGCTAGCCTCTCTAGTGCCGCGCAACTTTCGCCGGTACCATAAAACCATCATTTACCTTCCTCAAAACAGACACCATACCTACCTATTATGGCATTTCCATAGCCATTCCGAGATCTATTGCCATGCAACTTTCCACCGTTCCGTTTATTATGACACGCTCCATCATTGTCATATTGCCTTGCATGATCATGTAGTTGGCATCGTATTTGTGGCAAAGCCACCATTCATAATTCTTTCATACATGTTACTCTTGATTCATTGCACATCCCGGTACACCGCCGGAGGCATTGACATAGAGTCATATTTTGTTCTAAGTATCGAGTTGTAATTCTTGAGTTGTAAGTAAATAAAAGTGTGATGATCATCATTATTAGAGCATTGTCCCAGTGAGGAAAGGATGATGGAGACTATGATTCCCCCACAAGAGGGGATGAGAATCCGGATGAAAAAGATAAAAAATAAAAAAGGCCAAAAAAAGAGAGGGCCAAAAAACAAAAAATATGAGAGAAAAAGAGATAAGGAACAATGCTACTATCCTTTTTCCACACGTGTGCTTCAAAGTAGCACCATGATCTTCATATACTAGTGGGAATTTTTCATTATAGAACTTGGCTGGTATATTCCAATGATGGGCTTCCTCAAAATGCCCTAGGTCTTCGTGAGTAAGCAAGTTGGATGCACACCCACTTAGTTTCTTTTATTTAGCTTTCATACATTTATAGCTCTAGTGCATCCGTTGCATGGCAATCCCTACTCACTCACATTGATATCTATTGATGGGCATCTCCATAGCCCGTTGATACACATAGTTGATGTGAGACTATCTTCTCCATTTTGTCTTCTCCACAACCACCCGTCTATTCCACCTATAGTGCTATATCCATGGCTCACACTCATGTATTGCGTGAAAATTGAAAATGTTTGAGAACATCAAAAGTATGAAACAATTGCTTGGCTTTTCATCGGGGTTGTGCATGATTAAATATTTTGTGTGATGAAGATAGAGCATAGCCAGACTATATGATTTTGTAGGGATAGCTTTCTTTGGCCATGTTATTTTAAGAAGACATGATTGCTTTGTTAGTATGCTTGAAGTATTATAGTTTTTATGTCAATATTAAACTTTTGTCTTGAATCCTTCGGATCTGAACATTCATGCCACAATAAATAAAATTACATTAATAATTATGTTAGGTAGCATTCCACATCAAAAAATTTGTTTTTATCATTTACCTACTCGAGGACGAGAAGGAATTAAGCTTGGGGATGCTTGATACGTCTCCAACGTATCTATAATTTTTGATTGTTCCATGCTATTATATTATCTGTTTTATATGTTTAATGGGCTTTAATATGCTCTTTTATATTATTTTTGGGACTAACCTATTAACCGGAGGCCGAGTTCTAGTTTCTGTTTTTTTGCCTATTTTAGAGTTTTGCAGAAAAGGAATACCAAACGAAGTCCAAACGGAATGAAACCTTTGCGATAATCTTTCTTGGACCGAAAGCAATCCTGAAGACTTGGAGTCGAAGTCTGGAACTCCACGAGGAAGCCACGAGGCAGGAGGGCGCGCCCAAGGGGGTAGGCACGCCCCCACCCTCGTGGGCCCCTCATAGCTCCACCGATGTACTTCTTTCACCTATATATACTCTTATACCCTAGAAACATCAGGGGGAGCCACGAAACCACTTTTCCACCGACGCAACCTTCTGTACCCGTGAGGTCCCATCTTGTGGCCTTTTCTAGCGATCTGCCGGAGGGGGAATCGATCACGGAGGGCTTCTACATCAATACCATTGTCTCTCCGATGAAGCATAAGTAGTTTACCACAGACCTTCGGGTCCATAGTTATTAGCTAGATGGTTTCTTCTCTCTCTCTCTGATTCTCAATACAAAGTTCTCCTCGATGTTCTTGGAGATCTATTCAATGTAATACTCTTTCGCGGTGTGTTTGTCGAGATTCGATGAATTGTGGATTTATGAACAAGATTATCTATGAATATTATTTGGTTCTTCTCTGAATTCTTATATGCATGATTTGATATCTTTGCAAGTCTCTTCAAATTATCGGTTTAGTTTGGCCTACTAGATTGATCTTTCTTGCAATGGGAGAAGTGCTTAGCTTTGGGTTCAATCTTGCGGTGTCCTTTCCAAGTGAAAGTAGGGGCAGCAAGGCACGTATTGTGTTGTTGCCATCGAGGATAAAAATATGGGGTTTATATCATATTGCTTGAATTTATCCCTCTACATCATGTCATCTTGCTTAATGTGTTACTCCGTTCTTATGCACTTAATACTCTATATGCATGCTGGATAGCGGTCGATGTGTGGAGTAATAGTAGAAGATGCATAATCGTTTCGATCTACTTGACACGGACATGATGCCTATATTCATGATCATTGCCTTAGATATCTTCATAACTATGCACTTTTATATCAATTGCTCGGCAGTAATTTGTTCACCCACCGTAATACATGCTATCTTGAGAGAAGCCACTAGTGAAACCTATGGCCCCCGGGTCTCTTTCCTATTATATTACATCTCTTTTATTTACACCGCATCTCGTTTACTATTTTGCAATCTTTACTTACCAATCTATACAACAAAAATACCAAAAATATTTACTTCACTATCTTTATTAGATCTCACTTTTGCGAGTGACTGTGAAGGGATTGAGAACCCCTTTATCGTGTTGGTTGCAAGATTCTTGATTGTTTGTGCAGGTACTAGGTGACTTGTGTTTTGTCTCCTACTGGATTGATACCTTGGTTCACAAAACTGAGGGAAATACTTACGCTACTTTGCTGCATCACCCATTCCTCTTCAAGGGAAAACCAATGCAAGCTCAAGAGGTAGCAATATGTCATCTAGGGGTTTTCTTGTTTTTCAATTTTTTGCCCGCTTGCAATTTCTATGTTAGAAACCATATTAGTCTGATCAATTTGTATGTAAATTTTGCCAATTGACTAGGTGAGTCCAAACATTTGTTCTTTAACTTGTGATTTTTTTGGGCTTCTTTCTACTTACAAGCAAGATTGGCTAGTCCAAACCAATACACTCAAATTTAATTGGATTGTTCCCAAGACACTGTATCTTCATGTATGATGTTTGGCAATTCTAAAAATCATTTAATGTTTTAGTTGTTGGCACTTAAATCCACAGGGAGGCTAGTGGAGAGGTTTTTCAAAAATCAACGACCTCCAAGCACTAGTTGATTTGAATAAGGTTCCTAGGGATCCATCCAAATGAATAGGATTACAGATTTTATAATGTTTAGTTGATAGACTTATACTGTATAAAGCTATCATTTATCATCTATGAAGAATGCTCTTCGTAACAAAACCAGTGGTGATTTTTGAACCATAGCATTGTCTCTTTGTAGAAAAAGAATTGTTGAACAAAATTTCAAATGAAGTGTTAGTTAAATGTTTTCACAAAGTGAAAGATCACTGTGTGATGAAATGAAAGGTAATGTGCGAAGCACTTCTCTTATGTAATATTGGCATCCTTCAATGTTTTCATTCTCGCTTGATTTGATAATATATTTTTCTTGCAGGTTATAGTGATATTATCAAAAGAATGTGTTTCGTAACTTTGGAAGAAGATATTAACATATCGATGTAAGTAATTTTTTTCACATTGTTAGTTTTATTTCACTTTGCAATGAACTTGGTTGTCTTGTAGAGAATGAAGTGATCATGCACATGTTTTAGTTTATATGGATGCTTACCTTATTGATTCATGAATATGGTAATACATTATTGCCCCCTCTCAAGTTTTTTCCTGGGGTCCGCCCCTGAATGGTGGCAAGCTTATCCAAAAAGACAAGGCCAAGTCCTTTCCCAACAAGAACAACTTCACCAAGAAGACTCCTCCCAAAGGTATGGGGGCACAAGAAGAGTACAATGAAGATGATGATGATGAAGAAGACGGTGAGACGGTTGCCATGGCCTCCATTGCCATTGCAACAACTCCACGGGTGTCCCTCTTTGATTCACCCAACGAGAACATCACCGCCAAGTGCCTCATGGCTAAAGCCACCAACAAGGTAACCCCCAACATCAAATTACCATCACTACTAATCCTTCCTTGACGGATTGCATTGATGAAAGTGAGGGTCAAAGGAGGAAGAAAATGAATTTGAGTATGTTATGAGTAAGCTCAAGGGTAAACCCAAGAAGCACTTAATTTCTCTCTTGGAACAACTTGGTGAAGCCAATGACATGATCGAGGCTCACGAAGATACCATCTCTAAGATGGAAGGGCATAGTCGTGACTATGGCAATGATATATTGGATCTCTCTAATGCGTTTGAGGAAGGGCGTGGTCATTGTTTGGCTCTTGAGGAGTCACACAACGATGATCATGCTAAATTAAAGAAAGATCTTGATCATGCTCTTGTTGTATCTCGTGTGCTCAACTCCGAGAAGGATAAACTTGGGGTTGACCATGCTAGACTTAAGGAGGAGTTTGATATACTTGACAAGGCCCACAAGGCCTTGAAGGGTGCTCATGCTAGCCTCAAAGAGTCTCATGATCAACTCCAAGTCAAGCTAACCAAGGAGAAAGCCACTTTTCCTCATATGGTTTTAATTGATAATGCAAATGCTACTAACCCATGTTGTGAGCATGTGCATCTTGTGGAGGAGAATGCCAAGTTGAAGGAGCAACTTGAGAAAGGCCTTGTGTCTTGCATACAAGGTAAGAAGAACCTCAACGACCTTTTGAGCAATCAAAAGAAAGTTGTGGGCAAGGAGGGAATTGGGTTTGCACCCAAGTCCAAGAATAAGAAGAAGAATGACAAGGTGAAATGACCTCCTCCTCTCAAGAAAACTTTTGTGAAGGAGAGAGAGGGTACTTATAAGGAGAAGAAGAACAATGTGAAGGGTGGTGAGGTCAAGAAGGGCAACACCACTTCTTCCAACAAAGCCGGTGACTTTAACCCTTTTTATGTGTTATGTCGCGCTAGTGATGGGCATGTTTATGCCAAATTTGTTGGTTCTCCTTATGAGTACATTGAATGGTCTATTTGGGTCCCTAAGACCCTTGTTACTAACATCAAAGGACCCATTACAAAATGGGTACCTAAAACCAAGCATTGATCTCTTGTAAGTGTTTGCTTCCAGTGGGGGATCATGATTGCTCGATAGTGGAGCCACAAATCATATGAACGGAAGCAAGGACTTGGTGGTGGACGTGCACAAGGTTTCATCTATGCCCACCAATGTAGAGTGGGGTGATGCCTCATCTTCTAAGGTATTGGGTCTTGGCAAGGTTGTCATTTCTCATGATCTCATGAACGAGAAAGTCATGCTTGTTGAGTCCCTCGCATACAACTTACTTTCCGTTCGTCAACTTGCACTCATGGGCTTTGCCACTTTCTTTGATATTGATACCGTGTCCCTCTTGTGGAGCAAGACTCTTAAAGTAGCCTTTGTTGGGCATGCCGAGAACAGTGTTTATGTGATTAAGTTTTTGGAGCGACCCACTAAGATTGTGACATGCCTAATGGCTAAAGTTGACATGGGATGGCTTTGGCATCGCCGTTTAGCCCACGTCAATATGAGATCTTTGCAAAGTCCTCTCAATGGGGACCATGTCCGTGGACTAACAAATGTTAGTTTTGCCAAATATCATGCTTGATGTGCTTGTATCGAAGGAAAGCTACATGAGAAGGCTCACCCTCCCACGCCTATCATCTACTCGAAGAAGCCCTTGGAGCTCCTTCACTTGGATCTCTTTGGGCCTCCATCCTTTGATAGTCTTGGGGGTATAAAGTATTGCTTGGGGATTATGGATGATTTTCAAGATACATGTGAGTATATTTATTCAAGAGGAAGAGTGATACCCAACAAACCGTCATCGACTTTGCAAATGAAGCTCAACATCAACACAATGCAAATATCTTGACAATAAGAAGTGACAATGGCACCGAGTTCAAGAACTACACCTTGGATGAGTTTCTTAGTGATGAGGGGATCAAGCATCAATATTCCACACCTTACACCCCTTAATAAAATTGTGTTGCAGAGAGGAAGAACCGGGTGTTGATGGACGCGGCAAGGACCATGATGGTGGAGTTCAAGTCTCCGTACAACTTTTGGGCCAAAGCCATCAACACCGCTTGTCATGCATCCAATCGGCTCTATCTCCACAAAGGCTTGAACAAGACTCCTTATGAGATACTCACCGGCAACAAGCCCAACCTCAAGTACTTCCGGGTGTTTGGGTGTAAGTGTTTCATTCTCAAGAAAGGTGTTCATTTGTCTAAATTTGAGGCTAAAGCTCATGAGAGCATATTTGTTGGTTATGCTACAAACTCTCATGTTTACCGTGTCCTCAATAAGTCCACGGGACTTATTGAGGAGACGTGTAGCGTGGAGTTCGATGAGAATAACGGATCCCAAGTGGAGGAAAATGGTACTTGTGATGTAGGTGATGAAATTCCTCCCCAAGCCATAAGAAGAATGGTGTTGGTCATATCCTACCCATTGAGGAACCCCTTGTGGCCCAAGGAGAAGGACAATGTTCCACTCAAGTGGAACCATCACCAACCCAAGACCCACATGCTTCCGAAGAACAAAGTGAAGGCCCTCAAACAAATGAACAAGATCAAGGGCAAGATCAACCTCAGGATGGTGGTGTACCACCAAGTGATGCCCAGGGTCAAGTTCTCTCCACCGAGCAAGTTCAAGATCAAGAGCAAGCTCAAGATCAAGAACAAGCTCAAGAAGATGCTCAAGATGATCAAGTTACCGCTCCTCAACTCTTTCTTGAGGAGGAATTGGAGCGTCGTGCCGCCAAGATTGCATCCAAGATCACTACCAAAGATCATCTCATGAAGAATGTGCTTGGAAGCTTAAGAAAGGGGGTAAGCACTCGTAGACAATTAGCAAACTATTGTGAACATCACGCATTTGTCTCTTGTGTTGAACCCCAAAAGGTCTATGAGGCGCTCGAGGACCCGGATTGGCTTAATGCCATGGATGAAGAACTCAACAACTTCGAGCACAACAAGGTGTGGATATTGGTGCCAAGGCCAAAGGGGAACCATAATGTCATTGGAACCAAGTGGATATTCAAGAACAAGCAATATGTTCTTGGGATTATCGTTCGCAACAAGGCTCGTTTGGTAGTACAAGGCTACTCCCAAGTCGAGGGTATCGACTACGATGAAACCTTTGCTCCTGTTGCTCGCCTTGAATCTATTCGTTTGTTGATTTCCTATGCTTCTCATCATAACTTCAAGTTACAACAAATGGATGTGAAGATTGCTTTTCTTAATGGTCCTATTAATGAGTTGGTGTATGTCAAACAACCCCTGGGGTTTGAGGATCCCGTGTCCCCCAATCATGTGTACCAACTCGATAAGGCACTCTATGGCCTTAAACAAGCCCCACGTGCGTGGTATGAGCACCTTACCGAGTTGTTACAAGATCATGGGTTTGAAATTGGGAAAATCGAACCCACACTTTTTACTAAGAAGGTCAAATGGGAGATGTTTGTATGCCAACTATATGTTGATGATATTATCTTTGGTTCTCCTAACAAAGCTTTCAATGAGGTGTTTGCCGCTCTCATGACCTCGAAGTTCAAGATGTCCATGATGGGAGAGTTGAAGTTCTTTCTCGGGTTCGAAATCAAACAAAGAAGAGAAGGAACCTTCATTACTGAAGCCAAATACACTCAAGACATGCTCAAGAGATTCAAGCTAAGTGATGTCAAGCCGGCTTCCACTCCAATGCCCGTCAAATGCCAACTTGACATAGATTTCAATGGTAAAGCAGTGGATCAAAAGGTATATCGCTCCATGATTGGCTCCTTGCTTTACCTTTGTGCATCTAGACTGGATATCATGTTGAGTGTGGAAATTTGTGCACGGTTTCAAGCCGCACCTAAGAAAGCCACTATGTGGCAGTCAAGCGAATCTTTCGATATTTGGCTCATACCCCAAACTTTGGCTTATGGTACCCAAGAGGAGCTAACTTCAACCTTGTGGGCTTTTTAGACTCAGATTGGGCGAGAGACAAAGTGGATAGGAAGTCAACTTCCGGAGGGTTCCAATTTCTTGGTTGCTCTTTGGTGAGTTGGTCTTTTAAGAAGCAAAGTTGTGTATCTCTGTCGTCCACCGAAGCAGAGTATGTGGTCGTCGGTAGTTGTTGTTCTCAACTTCTTTGGATGAGGCAAATTTTAAAGGATTATGGTGTCATTTGTGACAAAGTGCCTCTTTGGTGTGACAATAAAAGTGCCATCAAGATTTCTCTCAACTCGGTGCAACACTTCAAGGCGAAGCATATTGAGATTCAGTATCACTTCATCCGGGATCACATTAGGCGAGGGGAGATCGAGCTCAACTATGTCAACACTCATGATAACCTTGCAGATATTTTCATGAAGCCCTTGGATGAAGCAAGATTTCGTGAGTTAAGGCATGAGCTAAATATCATTTATTTGAGCAATGTGGCTTGAACCTTTGCACGCCCCACCATACTCATCTTGATGTCTTGTTTACGTGAAGGCATGGACATAGGGGGAGTGTTGTTCTCTCAATGAACTTTCCCTCCCCCATTATGCATAAATTAATCAACTCTTTCACATTCACCATTGTAGATGGTACTTGTGCTTAAAAGACGAGTTTTGGTCATGGGCCCGAGGATAATTCTTCACGGTGACATACCAATTGACTCAAACATAGGTGGCTCCGGCCACCACCCTCTCTTTTGATTGGTTTTGGTTCGTGTTTGGTCCTCGTTGCCTTTTTGCCTTCTTGTGAGTCGTGGTTGTGTTTGTTTTGCTTCGTTTGTGCTCTTTTGCGTGTCCGGTTGCTCGAAGTGTGCATTGCAAAGGCCGTGTTTTTCTGTCTTTTCGAAACTTGCACTTTCTTGGGTGTACGGTACTATCGTGGCTAGCCACGATGCTACCGCAGGAAGTGGGTGGCATCTGTGCTCGCGCTACTGCAACTCCGACACGGTACTACCGCTTCCAGCACGGCAGTAATTGTTTACTAGCGTTGGAAGAGCGGTACTACCGCCCTGTGAGCGGTACTTCCGCCCGGGCGGTATTACCGCGATGACCCGTGATACTACCGTGATGTCGAGAGCGCATGGGGGTTAAGAGCGGCCAGTGGGAGTTCCAACTCCCACATTCCCATTCATCTCTTCCCCTCACTTCGTCTCTCTCTCTCTCCTGCCCAAGAACGGCGCCGGAGGATCTCGCCAGATCTCCATCTCCGGCTGCTCTCCTCGCATTCTGACCAGTGGGATCGATCCCCACCTCGCCCTCTTGCCATGAAACCCGATATCTCCCTTAGTACCTCTCTCTTTGCCCCTTTGTTGTGCTTCTAGGTTTTGGGAGATGCATGTGTAGTTCTTGTGATTTTTGGCCAAATCTTTCCAAGAGGAGATTGTTGGAGAGTGCTAGCGCAATAGATATGCTATTTGGTGTGATGCAACAGTGTAGATTTGATCAACGACAGTACCGATCTACATTTATGGATGTTTCTAGATTCATAGATGTTTTTTAGCAAGATGTTGATCCGTGTGGTACTACCGCTCCTCCTGGAGCGGTACTACCGCCCACTCGTACAAGAACCGCCCCATGCAGTACTACCGCCCGGCGCGCAGAAGTAAAATTTTACTTCCGCTCCAGGCGCGGTACTACCATGCCAACCCGGCGCAGTACTACCGCGGCTAGGGCGGATGTAAAGTTTTACGTCCGCATCCTGTCTGGTTACTACTGTTGAGTTAAAAACTACTCTGTTTTGTCCACCCAATCTCATTTCTACTTGTTTCATTTGGTTTTGGCCTTGGTCTTTGCAATAATCCTTCTCGTTTTTCTCGTGTGTTTGTGTATTGTGTCATAGGTAGTGGCTCCAGTTCCAATGCCAGGCGCTCGAATCCCTACCGTGACATGAGCTCCAAGCGTCTTCGCAACCAAGAGGCTCCTGAGGGCTCCAGTGCCCCACAATGCAATGTCAAGTCCACAGCTAAAAAGGTCAAGGAGTCAAATGTTGGCAAGGTTGAGATGCCTCAAGCGTATTTTCTCATTCGAAGGAGGCTCAACCCCTACGTCAATGCTATGGAGCTCACAAGGGGAAATGACCTATTTTGGACAAAGCAACAAAATCGTATCTTCTTAGATGTGATCAAGGCCAAGCAAAACACCTATGTGCTAGTTCAATGGATTGACATGGAACATCTGAAGAAGAACCGGGCATATTTTGGTGAGACTTTGGATTTGGTGGAGCAGTTTGGCATTGAGGAGTATCCCATGTTTCACATGGACTTTGACCCAGAGATTGTGGCTCAGTTCTTTGCCTCTGTCCATTTCCACACAGATGACAAATGGACCATGACGTGGATGACCAACGGAAAGAGGATGACTGCTGATTGGAATGAGTTCATGGACATGTTGCACGTTCGTGATGAGGGGCTAGAAGTGCCCATTGGTGTCCCCCCACATGCCAACGCCGAGTCTGCCAACAAGAACTAGCTTCAACCCTTCTTTGTTGATAAGAAGTTACCCATTGACAATAAGACTTATGTGATGAACCCGTTCCTTGACATCATGCACCGGATCTTCCGCAACACTCTTTTCCCTCGCATAGGCGACAAGGACAAGGTGCATTCCTATATCGTGGATATGATGCTCATTTGTGAGGAAGCTCATCGCAAACTACCTGGACAACTTGATGTCTCTCATATCATGTGGTGCGAGCTTGAATTTGCTGTGTTTCATTGTAAGGTGCCCATCTATGGACCTTACTTGCACCTCTTGATCTCGAAGACTTGGGAGAAGCTCTTTCCGGGTGAAGAGTTTCTTGCTCCCAACTGGATTCGCCATGAGCCTATCCAGCTACGCATCAAGAGCAAGTGGGCTAATACCACAACCCGGCCTGAGGCTGAGGCTGCTAGGATGGATGTTGATGAGGATGAGTTTGAGGAGGAGGAGGTTGAGGACAGTTCTGAGGGTATTCCGCTCCATCTACTGAGCCATCTTGGGCTAAGAAGCTCAAGGCCAAGATGAAGACTCTGTTCTGCATGCAGGCCAAGGGACAGTACAAGGCCCACGTTGCTCAGAAGGAGAGTCGCCAGCACGACAAGAGGATCTTAAGGAAGCTTGGCGAGGACGTCGTGAGCCGGTCAGAGAAGAACATCACTCCTGAGGTTGCCTGGATGGAAAAGCAGGGCTATCAGTGGACTGAGTTAGACGGGGAGTCTATTCCTGCTGCTAAGACAGATGAGGAGCTTGGTGGGTGATCACTGCAGTGGGAGCTACCACCTGTGTCATAGGTGTCCTCTCTGCCTTTTGGTGTCTCGATGCCAAAAGGGGAGAGAGTGTAGGATTTGTGAGTCGAGTCTTGTGTCGCTTTGCTTTAATTTAGTTGAACCTTTGTTGCTTTGGTTTGTCGGTTTGTGTTGGTGTGCGTCTGAGACCAGGAGACCTTTGCTATCATATGGTGTGAGACATATGCCCTCAAGCTTATCTTATTGTCTAGTATGTTTAGTAAATTGTGTGCTCATGTTATCTTGTGCCCTTCACTTCATGCTCACTTACTTTACCTTGCCTCAATGCTTATTATCACTTATTTTGTTGCAACTTTTGCCTTGTCTATAAAATATAGGGGGAGTGTTGATCCTAGCATGTGTGTCGTGCAATCCAAAGCACATCTATAGAGTGCACACATCTAGGGGGAGCATGTCTATATTTTATAGATGTTCGGTTTGCTTATGTTCAATTTATATCCTTATGTGCAAATCCCGTATTGTCATTAACCCACCAAAAAGGGGGAGATTGTAAGGGCATATTTCTCCCTATGTGGTTTTGGTGATTGATGACAATGCATTTGCGGAATAATCGTGTGCATTGAGCATTTCAGATATCTCATGTCTAGGCACAAGACGATTCGGTGCCCCTCGGAGCCTATCGAAGACGGCGGTTTTCTACGTTTCTTTTCGGTGGATTTGAGTCATAGGAAAGCCGTACTATTAAGAGGGGGTCCGCTTCGGAAAGGTTAGGGTGGAATCAACACGTACACATCTGTTCCTTTGCACCACCTTTCCTTCGCTTCTTTGGAGCACCATTCGTTCCTCCTTGTCGCTGCGAGATGAAGGCCTCCAAGTGCAATTGGTTCTATGGCATGCGGTAGTACTGCTCAAGGGAGCAGTAGTACCGCAGGACCCGCGGTAGTACCGCTCCTCGCGAGCGGTAGTACCATTGTCTCTAGTCTAGAGCGCTGGCACACGTGGAAGTAGGCACGGAAGTAACTTTTTACTTCCGCCCCTACACGGTAGTACCGTTCCGTGCGAGCGGTAGTACCGTGTCGGATTTTTGCACGTCCCAAACTCAGCGGAGGTAGTTGATGACCCACAAGTATATGGGATCAATTGTAGCTCTTTTTGATAAGTAAGAGTGTCGAACCCAACGAGGAGCAGAAGGAAATGACAAGTGGTTTTCAGCAAGGTGATGTCTGCAAGTGGTGAAATTGTAAGTAGCAGAGTAGTTTGATAGCAAGGTAATTTGTAACGAGCAAGTAACGATAGTAGTAACAAAAGTGAAGCAATGTAGCCCAATCCTTTTTAGGCAAAGGATAGGCCAAAACTGTCTCGTATGATAAGCAAAGCGTTCTTGAGGGCACACGGGAATTTCATCTAGTCACTTTCATCATGTTGGCTTAACTCATGTTCGATACTTTGATAATTTGATATGTGGGTGGACCGGTGCTTAGGTGTTGTTCTTACTTGAACAAACCTCCTACTTATGATTAACCCTCCCACAAGCATTCGCAACTACGAGAAAAGTTTTAAGAATAAATTCTAAACATAGCATTAAACTTTTGGGTCCAATCGGCCCCTTATGGAATAGAGCATAAACTGGGGTTTAAACTTCTGTCACTCTCGCAACCCATCATCTAATTGCTACTCCACAATGCATTCCCTTAGGCCCAAATATGGTGAAGTGTCATGTAGTTGAAGTTCACGTGACACCACTAAGGGAATCACAACATACATACTATCAAGATATCGAACACATATCAAGTTCACATGATTACTTGCAACATGATTTCTCCCGTGACCTCAAGAACAAAAGTAACTACTCACAAATGATAATCATGCTCAGGATCAGAGGAGTATTAAATAGCATATTGGATCTGAACATATAATCTTCCTGTTGGGGAACGTAGCAATTCAAAAAAAATTCCTACGATAACGCAAGATCTATCTAGGAGATGCATAGAAACGAGAAGGGAGAGTGTGTCCACGTACCATCGTAGACCGAAAGCGGAAGCCTTATGTTAACGTGGTTGATGTAGTCGAACGTCTTCACGATCGAACCGATCCAAGTACTGAACATACGGCACCTCCATGTTCAGCACACGTTCAGCATGATGACGTCCCTCGAGCTCTTGATCTAGTAGAGGGTCGAGGGAGAGTTCCGTCAGCACGACAGCGTGGCGACGGTGTTGGTGATGTGATCCACGCAGGGCTTCGCCTAAGCACGATGACAATATGACCGAGGTGGTAAACTGTGGAGGGGGCACCGCACATGGCTAAGGGACAATTGATGTGCCTTTGGGGTGCCCCCCGCCCCCGTATGTAAAGGAGGAGAGGGAGGAGGCCAGCGGCCATGAGGGGCACGCCAAGGGGGAGCCCAACTAGGATTCCCAATCCTAGTTGGACTCCCTTTCCTATTCCAAGAGTGGGAAGGAGGGAAGGAGAGGGAGAGGGAGAGGAAAGAGGGGGCCACGCCCCCTCCCCTTAGTCCAATTCGGACTCCCTTGGGGGGGCACCCTGCGGGCTGCCCTCTCCTACTCCCTTATGGACCATTAAGGCCCATAACTTCCCTGGGGGGGGGGGGGTCCGGTAACCCCTTGGTTCGTCGATAAATATCTAAAACATCCTAAAACCTTTCCGGTGTCCAAATACATTCATCCAATATATCAATATTTACCTCTTGACCATTTCGACACTCCTCGTCATGTCCGTGATCTCATCCGGGACTCTGAACAAACTTCGGTCACCAAAACACATAACTCATAATACAAATTGTCATCGAACGTTAAGCGTGCGGACCCTACGGGTTCGAGAACTATGTAGACATGACCGAGACACATCTTTGGTCAATAACCAATAGCAGAACCTAGATGCTCATATTGGCTCCTACATATTCGACGAAGATCTTTATCGGTCAAACCGCATAACAACGCACGTCATTCCCTTTGTCATCGGTATGTTACTTGCCCGAGATTCGATCGTCGGTATCATCATACCTAGTTCAATCTCGTTACCGGCAAGTCTCTTTACTCATTGCGTAATGCATCATCCCGCAACTAACTCATTAGTCACATTGCTTGCAAGGCTTATAGTGATGTGCATTACTGAGAGGGCCCAGAGATACCTCTCCGATACTCGGAGTGACAAATCCTAATCTCAATCTATCCCAACTCGACAAACACCATCGGAGACACATGTAGAGCATCTTTATAATCACCCATTCACGTTGTGACATTTGATAGCACACAAAGTGTTCCTCCGGTATTCGGGAGTTGCATCATCTCATAGTCAGAGGAATATGTATAAGTCATGAAGAAAGCAATAGCAATAAAACTAAACGATCATTATGTTAAGCTAATGGATGGGTCTTGTCCATCACATCATCTCTAATGATGTGATGTAAGGAAATATGCCCTAGAGGCAATAATAAAGTTATTATTTTATTTCCTTATATCATGATAAATGTTTATTATTCATGCTAGAATTGTATTATCCGGAAACATAATAATTGTGTGAATACATAGACAAACTAAACGTCACTAGTATGCCTCTACTTGACTAGCTCGTTAATCAAAGATGGTTATGTTTCCTAACCATAGACATGTGTTGTCATTTGATTAATGGGATCACATCATTAGAGAATGATGTGATTGACTTGACCCATTCCATTAGCTTAGCACCCGATCGTTTAGTATGTTGCTATTGCTTTCTTCATGACTTATATATGTTCCTATGACTATGAGATTATGCAACTCCCGTTTGCCGGAGGAACACTTTGTGTGCTACCAAACGTCACAACGTAACTGGGTGATTATAAAGGAGCTGTACAGGTGTCTCCAAAGGTAAATGTTGGGTTAGTGTATTTTGAGATTAGGATTTGTCACTCCGATTGCCGGAGAGCTATCTCTGGGCCCTCTCGGTAATGCACATCACATAAGCCTTGCAAGCATTGCAACTAATGAGTTAGTTGCGAGATGATGTATTACGAAACGAGTAAAGAGACTTGTCGGTAACGAGATTGAATTAGGTATTGAGATACCGATGATCAAATCTCGGGCAAGTAACATACCGATGACAAAGGGAACAACGTATGTTGTTATGCGGTCTGACCGATAAAGATCTTCGTAGAATATGTGGGAGCCAATATGAGCATCCAGGTTCTGCTATTAGTTATTGACCGGAGACATGTCTCGGTCATGTCTACATTGTTCTCGAACCCATAGGGTCCGAACGCTTAAGGTTTCGATGAGAGTTATATTACGAGTTTATGAGTTTTGATGTACCGAAGTTAGTTCGGAGTCCCGGATGTGATCACGGACATAATGAGGAGTCTCGAAATGGTCGAGACATAAAGATTGATATATTGGACGGCTATATTCGGACACCAGAAGTGTTCCGGGTGATTTCGGAGAAAACCGGAGTGCCGGAGGGTTACCGGAACCCCCCCGGGAGAAGTAATGGGCCATATGGGCCTTAGTGGAGAGAGAGAAGGGCAGCCAGGGTGGGCCGCGCGCCTCCTCCCCCCTTGGTCCGAATTGGACTAGGAGAGGGGGGCGGCGCCCCCCTTTCCTTCTCCCTCCCCACTTCCTTTCCCCCTCCTAGTAGGAGTCCTACTCCTACTAGGAGGAGGACTCCTCCTTGGCGCGCCAATAGGGCTGGCCGGCCTCCTCCCCTTGCTCCTTTATATACGGGGGCAGGGGCACCCCTAGACACAAGTTGATCCACGTGATCGTTTTCTTAGCCGTGTGCGGTGCCCCCTTCCACCATACTCCTCGATAATATTGTAGCGGTGCTTAGGCGAAGCCCTGCGATGGTAGAACATCAAGATCGTCACCACGCCGTCGTGCTGACGGAACTCTTCCCCGACACTTTGCTGGATCGGAGTTCGGGGATCGTCATCGAGCTGAACGTGTGCTAAAACTCGGAGGTGCCGTAGTTTCGGTGCTTGATCAGTCGGGCCGTGAAGACGTACGACTACATCAACCGCGTTGTGCTAACGCTTCCGCTGTCGGTCTACAAGGGTACGTAGATCACACTCTCCCCTCTCGTTGCTATGCATCACCATGATCTTGCGTGTGCGTAGGAATTTTTTTGAAATTACTACGTTACCCAACAGTGGTACCAGAGCCTAGGTTTTATGTGTTGAAGTTATATGCAGGAGTAGAACACAAGTGAGTTGTGGGCGATATAAGTCATACTGCTTACCAGCATGTCATACTTTGGTTCGGCGGTATTGTTGGATGAAGCGGCCCGGACCGACACTACGCGTACGCTTACGCGAGACCGGTTCTCCCGACGTGCTTTTCACAAAGGTGGCTAGCGGGTGTCAGTTTCTCCAACTTTAGTTGAACCGAGTGTGGCTACGCTCGGTCCTTGCGAAGTTTAAAACAGCACCAACTTGACAAACTATCGTTGTGGTTTTGATGCGTAGGTAAGATTGGTTCTTACTAAAGCCCGTAGCAGCCACGTAAAACTTGCAACAACAAAGTAGAGGACGTCTAACTTGTTTTTGTAGGGCATGTTGTGATGTGATATGGTCAAGACATGATGCTAAATTTTATTGTATGAGATGATCATGTTTTGTAACCAAGTTATCGGCAACTGGCAGGAGCCATATGGTTGTCGCTTTATTGTATGCAATGCAATTGCGCTGTAATGCTTTACTTTATCACTAAGCGGTAGCGATAGTCGTGGAAGCATAAGATTGGCGAGACGACAACGATGCTACGATGGTGATCAAGGTGTCGCGCCGGTGACGATGGTGATCATGACGGTGCTTCGAAGATGGAGATCACAAGCACAAGATGATGATGGCCATATCATATCACTTATATTGATTGCATGTGATGTTTATCTTTTATGCATCTTATCTTGCTTTGTTTGACGGTAGCATTTTAAGATGATCTCTCACTAATTATCAAGAAATGTTCTCCCTGAGTATGCACCATTACGAAAGTTCTTCGTGCTGAGACACCACGTGATGATCGGGTGTGATAGGCTCTACGTTCAAATACAACGAGTGCAAAATAGTTGCACACGCGGAATACTCAGGTTATACTTGACGAGCCAAGCATATACAGATATGGCCTCGGAACACGGAGACCGAAAGGTTAAGCGTGAATCATATAGTAGATATGATCAACATAGTGATGTTCACCAATGAAACTACCCCATCTCACGTGATGATCGGACATGGTTTAGTTGATTTGGATCACGTAATCACTTAGAGGATTAGAGGGATGTCTATCTAAGTGGGAGTTCTTTAGTAATATGATTAATTGAACCTAAATTTATCATGAACTTAGTACCTGATAGTATCTTGCTTGTTTATGTTGGCCCGTGCTGTTGTTCCGTTGAATTTTAATGCGTTCCTTGAGAATGCAAAGTTGAAAGATGATGGTAGCAATTACACGGACTGGGTCCGTAACTTGAGGATTATCCTCATTGCTGCACAGAAGAATTACGTCCTGGAAGCACCGCTGGGTGCCAGGCCTGCTGCTGGAGCAACACCAGATGTTATGAACGTCTGGCAGAGCAAAGCTGATGACTACTCAATAGTTCAGTGTGCCATGCTTTACGGCTTAGAATCGGGACTTCAACGACGTTTGGAACATCATGGAGCATATGAGATGTTCTAGGAGTTGAAGTTAATATTTCAAGCAAATGCCCGGATTGAGAGATATGAACTCACCAATAAGTTCTATAGCTGCAAGATGGAGGAGAACAGTTCTGTCAGTGAGCATATAGTCAAAATGTCTGGGTATAATAATCACTTGATTCAATTGGGAGTTAATCTTCCAGATGATTGCGTCATTGACAGAATTCTCCAATCACTGCCACCAGGCTACAAGAGCTTCGTGATGAACTATAATATGCAAGGGATGAATAAGACTATTCCCGAGCTCTTCGCAATGCTGAAAGCTGCGGAGGTAGAAATCAAGAAGGAGCATCAAGTGTTGATGGTCAACAAGACCACTAGTTTCAAGAAAAAGGGCAAAGGGAAGAAGAAGGAGAACTTCAAAAACAACAGCAAGCAAGTTGCTACTCAAGAGAAGAAACCCAAACCTGGACCTAAGCCTGAAACTGAGTGCGTCTACTGCAAGCAGACTGGTCACTGGAAGCGGAACTGCCCCAAGTATTTGGCGGATAAGAAGGATGGCAAGGTGAACAAAGGTATATGTGATATACATGTTATTGATGTGTACCTTACTAATGCTCGCAGTAGCACCTGGGTATTTGATACTGGTTCTGTTGCTAACATTTGCAACTCGAAACAGGGACTACGGATTAAGCGAAGATTGGCTAAGGACGAAGTGACGATGCGCGTGGGAAATGGTTCCAAAGTCGATGTGATCGCAGTCGGCACGCTACCTCTACATCTACCTTCGGGATTAGTACTAGACCTAAATAATTGTTATTTGGTGCCAGCGTTAAGCATGAACATTATATCTGGATCTTGTTTGATGCGAGACGGTTATTCATTTAAATCAGAGAATAATGGTTGTTCTATTTATATGAGTAATATCTTTTATGGTCATGCACCCTTAAAGAGTGGTCTATTCTTATTAAATCTCGATAGTAGTGACACACATATTCATAATGTTGAAGCCAAAAGATGCAGAGTTGATAATGATAGTGCAACTTATTTGTGGCACTGCCATTTGGGTCATATCGGTGTAAAGCGCATGAAGAAACTCCATACTGATGGACTTTTGGAACCACTTGATTATGAATCGCTTGGTACTTGCGAATCGTGCCTTATGGGTAAGATGACAAAAACACCGTTCTCCGGTACTATGGAGAGAGCAGCAGATTTGTTGGAAATCATACATACAGATGTATGTGGTCCGATGAATGTTGAGGCTCGTGGCGGATATCGTTATTTTCTCACCTTCACAGATGACTTAAGCAGATATGGGTATATCTACTTAATGAAACATAAGTCTGAAACGTTTGAAAAGTTCAAAGAATTTCAGAGTGAAGTTGAAAATCATCGTAACAAGAAAATAAAATTCCTACAATCTAATTGTGGAGGAGAATATTTGAGTTACGAGTTTGGTGTACATTTGAAACAATGCGGAATAGTTTCGCAACTCACGCCACCCGGAACACCACAGCGTAATGGTGTGTCCGAACGTCGTAATCGTACCTTACTAGATATGGTGCGATCTATGATGTCTCTTACTGATTTACCGCTGTCGTTTTGGGGTTATGCTCTAGAGACGGCCGCATTCACGTTAAATAGGGCACCATCAAAATCTGTTGAGACGACGCCTTATGAACTGCGGTTTGGCAAGAAACCAAAGTTGTCATTTCTGAAAGTTTGGGGCTGCGATGCTTATGTGAAAAAGCTTCAACCTGATAAGCTCGAACCCAAATCGGAGAAATGTGTCTTCATAGGATATCCAAAGGAAACTATTGGATACACCTTCTATCACAGATCCGAAGGCAAGACTTTTGTTGCTAAATTCAGAAAATTTCTAGAGAAGGAGTTTCTCTCGAAAGAAGTGAGTGGGAGGAAAGTAGAACTTGATGAGGTAACTATACCTGCTCCCTTATTGGAAAGTAGTACATCATAGAAATCAGTTTCTGTAACACCTACACCAATTAGTGAGGAAGCTAATGATGATGATCATGAAACTTCAGAACAATATACTACTGAACCTCGTAGATCAACCAGAGTAAGATCCGCACCAGAGTGGTACGGTAATCCTGTTCTGGAAGTCATGCTACTAGATCATGATGAACCTACGAACTATGGAGAAGCGATGGTGAGCCCAGATTCCGTAAAATGGCTTGAAGCCATGAAATTTGAGATGGGATCCATGTATGAGAACAAAGTATGGACCTTGGTTGACTTGCCCAATGATCGGCAAGCAATTGAGAATAAATGGATCTTCAAGAAGAAGACTGACGCTGACGGTAATGTTACTGTCTACAAAGCTCGACTTGTCACAAAAGGTTTTCGACAAGTTCAAGGGATTGACTACGATGAGACCTTCTCACCCGTAGCGATGCTTAATTCTGTCCGAATCATGTTAGCAATTGCCGCGTTTTATGATTATGAAATTTGGCAGATGGATGTCAAAACTGCATTCCTGAATGAATTTCTAGAAGAAGAGTTGTATATGATGCAACCGGAAGGTTTTGTCGATCCAAAGGGAGCTAACAAAGTGTGCAACCTCCAGCGATCCATTTATGGACCAGTGCAAGCTTCTCTGAGTTGGAATAAACGCTTTCATAGTGTGATCAAAGCATTTGGTTTTGTACAGACTTTTGGAGAAGCCTGTATTTACAAGAAAGTGAGTGGGAGCTCTATAGCATTTCTGATATTATATGTAGATGACATATTACTAATCGGAAATGATATAGAATTTCTGGATAGCATAAAGGGATACTTGAATAAGAGTTTTTCAATGAAAGATCTCGGTGAAGCTGCTTACATATTGGGCATTAATATCTATAGAGATAGATCAAGACGCTTAATTGGACTTTCACAAAGCACATACCTTGACAAAATTTTGAAGAAGTTCAAAATGGATCAAGCAAAGAAAGGATTCTTGCCTGTGTTACAAGGTGTGAAATTGAGTAAGACTCAATGCCTGACCAATGCAGAAGATAGAGAGAAAATGAAAGATGTTCCCTATGCTTCAGCCATAGGATATATCATGTATGCAATGTTGTGTACCAGACCTGATGTGTGTCTTGCTATAAGTCTAGCAGGGAGGTACCAAAGTAATCCAGGAGTGGATCACTGGACAGCGGTCAAGAACATCCTGAAATACCTGAAAAGGACTAAGGATATGTTTCTCATATATGGAGGTGACAAAGAGCTCATCGTAGATGGTTAAGTTGATGCAAGCTTTGACACTGATCTGGATGATTCTAAATCGCAAACCGAATACGTGTTTACATTAAATGGTGGAGCTGTCAGTTAGTGCAGTTCTAAACAAAGCGTTGTGGCGGGATCTACATGTGAAGCGGAGTACATAGCTGCTTCGGAAGCAGCAAACGAAGGAGTCTGGATGAAGGAGTTCATATCCGATCTAGGTGTCATACCTAGTGCATCGGGTCCAATGAAAATCTTTTGTGACAATACTGGTGCAATTGCCTTGGCAAAGGAATCGAGATTTCACAAGAGAACCAAGCACATCAAGAGACGCTTCAATTCCATCCGGGATCTAGTCCAGGTGGGATACATAGAGATTTACAAGATACATACGGATCTGAATGTTGCAGACCCGTTGACTAAGCCTCTTCCACGAGCAAAACATGATCAGCACCAAAGCTCCATGGGTGTTAGAATCATTACTGTGTAATCTAGATTATTGACTCTAGTGCAAGTGGGAGACTGAAGGAAATATGCCCTAGAGGCAATAATAAAGTTATTATTTTATTTCCTCATATCATGATAAATGTTTATTATTCATGCTATAATTGTATTATCCGGAAACATAATACTTGTGTGAATACATAGACAAACTAAACGTCAATAGTATGCCTCTACTTGACTAGCTCGTTAATCAAAGATGGTTATGTTTCCTAACCATAGACATGTGTTGTCATTTGATTAACGGGATCACATCATTAGAGAATGATGTGATTGACTTGACCCATTCCATTAGCTTAGCACCCGATCATTTAGTATGTTGCTATTGCTTTCTTCATGACTTATATATGTTCCTATGACTATGAGATTATGCAACTCCCGTTTGCCGGAGGAACACTTTGTGTGCTACCAAATGTCACAACATAACTGGGTGATTATAAAGGTGCTCTATAGGTGTCTCCAAAGGTACATGTTGGGTTGGCGTATTTCGAGATTAGGATTTGTCACTCCAATTGTCGGAGAGGTATCTCTGGGCCCTCTCGGTAATGCACATCACATAAGCCTTGCAAGCATTGCAACTAATGAGTTAGTTGCGAGATGATGTATTACGAAACGAGTAAAGAGACTTGCCGGTAACGAGATTGAACTAGGTATTGAGATACCGACGATCGAATCTCGGGCAAGTAACATACCGATGACAAAGGGAACAACGTATGTTGTTATGCGGTCTGACCGATAAAGATCTTCGTAGAATATCTGGGAGCCAATATGAGCATCCAGGTTCCGCTATTGGTTATTAACCGGAGACATGTCTCGGTCATGTCTACATTGTTCTCGAACCCGTAGGGTCCGCACGCTTAAGGTTTCGATGACAGTTATATTATGAGTTTATGAGTTTTGATGTACCAAAGTTAGTTGGGAGTCCCGGATGTGATCACGGACATAACAAGGAGTCTCGAAATGGTCGAGACATAAAGATTGATATATTGGACGGTTATATTCTGACATCGGAAGTGTTCCGGGTGATTTCGGAGAAAACCGGAGTGCCGGAGGGTTACCGGAACCCCCCGGGGAGAAGTAATGGGCCATATGGGCCTTAGTGGAGAGAGAGAAGGGCAGCCAGGGTGGGCCGCGTGCCTCCTCCCCCCTTGGTCCGAATTGGACTAGGAGAGGGGGGGCGGCGCCCCCCTTTCCTTCTCCCTCCCCACTTCCTTTCCTCCTCCTAGTAGGTGTCCTACTCCTACTAGGAGGAGGACTCCTCCTTGGCGCGCCAATAGGGCCGGCCAACCTCCTCCCCTTGCTCCTTTATATACGGGGGCAGGGGCACCCCTAGACACAAGTTGATCCACGTGATCGTTTTCTTAGCCGTGTGCGGTGCCCCCTTCCACCATACTCCTCGATAATATTGTAGTGGTGCTTAGGCGAAGCCCTGCGACGGTAGAACATCAAGATCGTCACCACGCCGTCGTGCTGACGGAACTCTTCCCCGACACTTTGCTGGATCGGAGTCCGGGGATCGTCATCGAGCTGAACGTGTGCTAAAACTCGGAGGTGTCGTAGTTTCGGTGCTTGATCGGTTGGGCCGTGAAGACGTACGACTACATCAACCGCGTTGTGCTAACGCTTCCGCTGTCGGTCTACAAGGGTACGTAGATCACACTCTCCCCTCTCGTTGCTATGCATCACCATGATCTTGCATGTGCGTAGGAAATTTTTTGAAATTACTACGTTACCAAACAGTGATCTCGTTGATCAAATGACAACACATGTCAATGGTCAAGAAACTTAACCATCTTTGATTAACGAGCTAGTCAAGTAGAGGCATACTAGGGACACTCTGTTTATCTGTGTATTCACACATGTACTAAGTTTCCGGTTAATACAATTCTAGCATGAATAATAAACATTTATCATGATATAAGGAAATATAAATAACGACTTTATTATTGCCTCCAGGGTATATTTCCTTCAGTCCCCCACTTGCACTAGTCAATAATCTAGATTACATAGTAATGATTCTAACACCCATGGAGTCTTGGTGTTGATCATGTTTTGCTCGTGAGAGAGGTTTAGTCAACGGGTCTGCAACATTTAGATCCGTATGTATCTTGCAAATCTCTACGTCTCCTTTCTTGACTTGATCGCGGATGGAATTGAAGTGTCTCTTGATGTGTTTGGTTCTCTTGTGAAATATGGATTCCTTTGCCAAGGAAATTGCTCCAGTATTGTCACAAAAGATTTTCATTGGACCCGATGCACTAGGTATTACACCTAGATCGGATATGAACTCCTTCATCCAGACTCCTTCATTTGCTGCTTCCGAAGCAGCTATGTACTCCGCTTCACACGTAGATCCCACCACGATGCTCTACTTGGAACTGCACCAACTTATAGCTCCACCATTCAATATAAATATGTATCCGGTTTGTGACTTAGAGTCATCCGGATCATTGTCAAAGCTTGCATCGACGTAACCATTTACGACAAGCTCTTTGTCACCTCCATAAACGAGAAACATATCCTTAGTCCTTTTCAGGTATTTCAGGATGTTCTTGACCGTTTTCCAGTGATCCACTCCTGGATTACTTTGGTACCTTCCTACTAAACTTATAGCAAGGCACACATCGGGTCTAGTATACAGCATTGCATACATGATAGAACCTATGGTTGAGGCATAGGGAATGACTTTCATTTTCTCTATATCTTCTGAAATGGTCGGGCATTGAGTCTGACTCAACTTCACACCTTCTAATATAGGCAAGAACCCTTTCTTTGACTAATCCATTTTGAACTTCTTCAAAACTTTATCAAGGTATGCGCTTTGTGAAAGTCCACTTAAGCGTCTTATTCTATCTCTATAGATCTTGATGCCCACTATATAAGCAGCTTCACCGAGGTCTTTCATTGAAAAATTCTTAATCAAGTATCCTTTTATGCTATTCATAAATTATGTATTACTTCTAATCAACAACATGTCATCCACATATAATATTAGAAATGCTATAGAGCTCCCACTCACTTTCTTGTAAATACAGGCTTCTCCAAAAGTCTGTATAAAACCATATGCTTTGATCACACTATCAAAGCATATATTCCAACTCCGAGAGGCTTGCACCAGTCCATAAATGGATCGCTGGAGCTTGCACACTTTGTTAGCACCTTTAGGATCGACAAAACGTTCTGGTTGCATCATATACAACTCTTCTTTAAGATATCCATTAAGGAATGCAGTTTTGACATACATTTGCCAAATTTCATAGTCATAAAATGTGGCAATTGCTAACATGATTCGGACAGACTTAAGCATCGCTACGGGTGAGAAGGTCTCATCGTAGTCAACTCCTTGAACTTGTCGAAAACCTTTCGCGACAAGTCTAGCTTTGTAGACAGTAACATTACCGTCACCGTCATTCTTCTTCTTGAAGATCCATTTATTCTCTATTGCTTGCCGATCATCGGGCAAGTCAACCAAAGTCCACACTTTGTTCTCGTACATGGACCCCATCTCAGATTTCAAGGCCTCAAGCCATTTCACGGAATCTGGGCTCATCATCGCTTCCTCATAGTTTGTAGGTTCGTCATGGTCTAGTAACATGACCTCCAGAACAGGATTACCGTACCACTCTGGTGCGGATCGTACTTTGGTTGACCTACGAGGTTCGGTAGTAACTTGATCTGAAGTTTCATGATCATTAGCTTCCTCACTAATTGGTGTAGGAATCACTGGAACTGATTTCTATGATGAACTACTTTCCAATTCAGGAGAAGGTACAATTACCTCATCCAGTTCTTATTTCCTCCCATTCACTTCTATCGAGAGAAACTCCTTCTCTAGAAAGGATCCATTCTTAGCAACGAATATCTTGCCTTCGGATCTGTGATAGAAGGTGTACCAAACAGTCTCTTTCGGGTATCCTATGAAGACACATTTCTCCGATTTGGGTTCAAGCTTATCAGGTTGAAGCTTTTTCAGATAAGCATCGCAGCTCCAAACTTTAAGAAACAACAACTTAGGTTTCTTGCCAAACCACAGTCCATATGGTGTCGTCTCAACGGATTTAGATGGTGCCCTATTTAACGTAAATGCAGTTGTCTCTAAAGCATAACCCCAAAATGATAACGGTAAATCTGTAAGAGACATCATAGATCGCACCATATCTAATAAAGTACGGTTATGATGTCCAGACACACCATTACGTTGTGGTGTTCCGGGTGGCGTGAGTTGCGAAACTATTCCACATTGTTTCAAATGAAGACCAAACTCATAACTCAAATGTTCACCTCCACAATCAGATCGTAGAAACTTTATTTTCTTGTCATGATGATTTTCCATTTCACTCTGAAATTCTTTGAACTTTTGAAATGTTTCAGACTTATGTTTCATTAAGTAGATATACCATTATCTACTTAAATCATCTGTGAAGGTCAGAAAATAACGATACCTACTACGAGCCCCAACACTCATCGGACCGCATACATCAGTATGTATTATTTCCAATAAGTCAGTTGATCGCTCGATTGTTTCAGAGAATGAAGTCTTAGTCATCTTGCCCATGAGGCATGGTTCGCAAGCAACAAGTGATTCATAATCAAGTGATTCCAAAAGTCCATCAGCATGGAGTTTCTTCATGTGCTTTACACCAATATGACCTAAACGGTAGTGCCACAAATAAGTTGCACTATCATTATTAACTTTGCATCTTTTGGGTTCAATATTATGAATATGTGTATCACTACAATCGAGATTCAACAAAAATAGACCACTCATCAAGGGTGCATGACCATAAAAGATATTACTCATATAAATAGAACAACCATTATTTTCTAATTTAAATGAATAACTGTCTCGCATCAAACAAGATCCAGATATAATGTTCATACTCAACGCTGTCACCAAATATCAATTATTTAGGTCTAAAACTAATCCCGACGGTAGATGTAGAGGTAGTGTGCCGACGGCGATCACATCAACTTTGGAACCATTTCCCACGCGCATCGTCACCTCGTCCTTAGCCAATCTTCGTTTAATCCGTGGCCCCTATTTCGAGTTGCAAATGTGAGCAACAGAACCAGTATCAAATACCCAGGCGCTACTACGAGCATTAGTAAGGTACACATCAATAGCATGTATATCAAATATACCTTTCACTTTGCCAGCCTTCTTATCCGCCAAATACTTGGGGCAGTTCTGCTTCAAGTGACCAGTCCCTTTGCAGTAGAAGCACTCAGTCTCAGGCTTAGGTCCAGACTTGGGCTTCTTCCCTTGAGGAGCAACTTGCTTGTTGTTCTTCTTGGAGTCCCCCTTCTTCCCTTTGCCTTTTTTCTTGAAACTAGTGGTCTTGTTAACCATCAACACTTGATGCTCCTTCTTGATTTCTACCTCTGCAGCCTTTAGCATCGCGAAGAGCTCGGGAATTGTCTTTTCTATCCCTTGCATATTATAGTTCATCACGAAGCCTTTATAGCTTGGTGGCAGTGATTTAAGAACTCTGTCAATGACACAATCAGCAGGAAGATTAACTCCCAGCTGAGTCAAATGGTTATGGTACCCCAGGCATTCTGAGTATGTGTTCACTGACAGAACTATTCTCCTTGCAGCTGTAGAACTTGTTGGACACTTCATATCTCTCAGCTCGGGCATTTGCTTGAAATATTAACTTCAACTCCTGGAACATCTCATATACTCCATGACGTTCAAAATGTCTTTGAAGTCCCGGTTCTAAGCTATAAATCAAGGCACACTGAACTATCGACTAGTCATCAGCTTTGCTCTGCCAGATGTTCATAACGTCCGGAGTTGCTCCTGCAGCGGGTCTTGCACCTAGCGGTGCTTTCAGGATGTAATTCTTCTGTGCAGCAATGAGGATAATCCTCAAGTTACGGACCCAGTCCGTGTAGTTTCTACCATCATCTTTCAACTTAGCTTTCTCTAGGAACGCATTAAAATTCAAGGGAACGGTAGCACGAGCCATTGATCTACAACAACATAGATATGCAAAAACTATCAGGTACTAAGTTCATGATAAATTAAAGTTCAATTAATCATATTACTAAAGAACTCCCACTTAGATAGACATCCCTCTAGTCATCTAAATGATCACGTGATCCATATCAACTAAACCATGTCCGATCATCACGTTAGATGGAGTTGTTTTCAATGGTGAACATCACTATGTTGATCATATCTACTATATGATTCACGTTCGACCTTTTAGTCTCAGTGTTTCGAGGCCATATCTGCATATGCTAGGCTCGTCAAGTTTAACTCGAGTATTCTGCACGTGCAAAACTGGCTTGCACCCATTGTATGTGAAAGTAGAGCTTATCACACCCGATCATCACGTGGTGTCTCGGCACGACGAACTATAGCAACGGTGCATACTCATGGAGAACACTTATACCTTGAAATTTAGTGAGTGGTCATCTTATAATGCTACCGTCGTACTACGCAAACTAAGATGCATAAAAGATAAACATCACATGCAATCAAATATGTGACATGATATGCCCATCATCATCTTGTGCCTTTGATCTCCATCTCCAAAGCACCATCGTGATCTCCATCGTCACCGGCTTGACACCTTGATCTCCATCGTAGCATCGTTGTCGTCTCGCCAACTATTGCTTCTACGACTATCGCTACCGCTTAGTGATAAAGTAAAGCAATTACATGGCGATTGCATTTCATACAATAAAGCGACAACCATAAGGCTCCTGTTAGTTGCTGATAACTTTTACAAAACATGATCATCTCATACAACAATTTATATCTCATCACGTCTTGACCATATCACATCACAACATGCCCTGCAAAACCATGACGGAGGATGACGTCCCTCGAGCTCTTGATCCAGTAGAGGGTCGAGGGAGAGTTCCGTTAGCACAACGGCGTGGCGACGGTGTTGGTGATGTGATCCGCGCAAGGCTTCGTGTAAGCACTACGACAATATGACCGAGGTGGTAAACTATGGAGGGGGGCACCTGTTGGGGAACATAGTAATTTCAAAAAAAATCCTACGCACACGCAAGATCATGGTGATGCATAGCAACGAGAGGGGAGAGTGTTGTCTACGTACCCTCGTAGACCGTTCGTGGAAGCGTTATATCAACGCGGTTGATGTAGCTGTACGTCTTCATGTCCGACTGATCCAAGTACCGAAACCACGGTACCTCCGAGTTCTGCACATGTTTGGCTCAGTGACATCCTCGCCTTCTCGATCCAGCAAGAGGGGCGAAGTAGTAGATGAGTTCCGGCAGCACGACGGCGTGGTGACGGTGTTGGTGAAGAACAATCTCCGCAGGGCTTCGCCTAAGCACTACGAAAACTATGACGGAGGATAAACTAGAGGGGACGGGGTTGCCGGCACACGGCTTGGTGTTTCTTGATGTGTGTTTGGTGCTAGCCCTACCCCTCTATTTATATGTTGAGCCCTGGGGTCGAAACTTGGAGTAAAAGCCTCCTCAAAGTCGGTTTCACCCGAAAGGCAAGAGTCCTTCTCGGACTCCAGGGCTAGACGCCAGGGTTCCCGGCGTCTACCCCCTAGACGCCAGGGTTCCTGGCGTCTAGCCTCTGGTCTCCGCAAAACTTCCTTTTGCACTTTCCAAAAGCCTCGTGGGCTTTCCCCTTTAGCCAAGATAAAGTGTTCTCGTGCCCAAACATTTCGAGAAACATCCGGAACCCCTTCCGGAGATCAAACACTACTATCCCATCGATCAAACTTTATCTCCGGACCATTCCGGAGTTCCTTGTCATGTCCGTGATCTCATCCCGGACTCCGAACAACATTCGGTCATCAACATACATAACTCATATAGTACTATATCGTCAATGAACGTTAAGCGTGCGGACCCTACGGGTTCGAGAACTATGTAGACATGACCGAGACACCTCTCTGGTCAATAACCAATAGCGGGACTTGGATGCCCATATTGGCTCCTACATATTCTACGAAGATCTTTATCGGTCAGATCGCATAACAACATACGTTGTTCCCTTTGTCATCGGTATGTTACTTGCCCGAGATTCGATCATCGGTATCTCAATACCTAGTTCAATCTCGTTACCGGCAAGTCTCTTTACTCGTTCCGTAATACATCATCTCACAACTAACTCATTAGTTAAAATGCTTGCAAGGCTTATAGCGATGTGCATTACCGAGTGGGCCAGAGATACCTCTCCGACAATCGGAGTGACAAATCCTAATCTCGAAATACGCCAACCCAACAAGTACCTTTGGAGACACCTGTAGAGCACCTTTATAATCACCCAGTTATGTTGTGATGTTTGGTGGCACACAAAGTGTTCCTCCGGTAAACGGGAGTTGCATAATCTCATAGTCATAGGAACATGTATAAGTCATGAAGAAAGCAATAGCAATAAAACTAAACGATCAAGTGCTAAGCTAACGGAATGGGTCAAGTCAATCACATCATTCTCCTAATGATGTGATCCTGTTAATCAAATGACAACTCATGTATATGGTTAGGAAACTTAACCATCTTTGATTAACGAGCTAGTCAAGTAGAGGCATGCTAGTGACACTCTGTTTGTCTATGTATTCACACATATATTATGTTTCCGGTTAATACAATTCTAGCATGAATAATAAACATTTATCATGAAATAAGGAAATAAATAATAACTTTATTATTGCCTCTAGGGCATATTTCCTTCAGTCTCCCACTTGCACTAGAGTCAATAATCTAGGTTACACAGTAATGATTCTAACACCCATGGAGCCTTGGTGCTGATCATGTTTTGCTCGTGGAAGAGGCTTAGTCAACGGGTCTGCAACATTCAGATCCGTATGTATCTTGTAAATCTCTATGTATCCCACCTGGACTAGATCCCGGATGGAATTGAAGCGTCTCTTGATGTGCTTGGTTCTCTTGTGAAATCTCGATTCCTTTGCCAAGGCAATTGCACCAGTATTGTCACAAAAGATTTTCATTGGACCCGATGCACTAGGTATGACACCTAGATCGGATATGAACTCCTTCATCCATACTCCTTCATTTGCTGCTTCCGAAGCAGCTATGTATTCCGCTTCACACGTAGATCCCGCCACGACGCTTTGTTTAGAACTGCACCAACTAACAGCTCCACCGTTTAATATAAACACGTATCCGGTTTGCAATTTAGAATCGTCCGGATCAGTGTCAAAGCTTGCGTCAACGTAACCATTTACGATGAGCTCTTTGTCACCTCCATAAACGAGAAACATATCCTTAGTCCTTTTCAGGTATTTCAGGATGTTCTTGACCGCTGTCCAGTGATCCACTCCTGGATTACTTTGGTACCTCCCTGCTAGACTTATAGCAAGGCACACATCAGGTCTGGTACACAGCATTGCATACACGATAGAGCCTATGGCTGAAGCATAGGGAACATCTTTCATCTTCTCTCTATCATCTGCAGTGGTCGGGCATTGAGTCTTACTCAACTTCACACCTTGTAACACAGGCAAGAACCCTTTCTTTGCTTGATCCATTTTGAACCTTTTCAAAACTTTGTCAAGGTATGTGCTTTGTGAAAGTCCAATTAAGCGTCTTGATCTATCTCTATAGATCTTGATGTCCAATATGTAAGCAGCTTCACCGAGGTCTTTCATAAAAAAAACTTTTGTTCAAGTATCCCTTTATGCTATCCAGAAATTCTATATCATTTCCAATTAGTAATATGTCATCCACATATAATATCAGAAATGCTACAGAGCTCCCACTCACTTTCTTGTAAATACAGGCTTCTCCAAAAGTCTATACAAAATCAAATGCTTTGATCACACTATCAAAGCGTTTATTCCAACTCCGAGAGGCTTGCACCAGTCCATAAATGGATCGCTGGAGCTTGCACACTTTGTTAGCTCCCTTTGGACCGACAAAACCTTCCGGTTGCATCATATACAACTCTTCTTCCAGAAATCCATTCAGGAATGCAGTTTTGACATCCATCTGCCAAATTTCATAATCATGAAATGCGGCAATCGCTAACATGATTCGGACAGACTTAAGCATCGCTACGGGTGAGAAGGTCTCATCGTAGTCAATCCCTTGAACTTGTCGAAAACCTTTTGCAACAAGTCGAGCTTTATAGACAGTAACATTACCGTCAGCGTCGGTCTTCTTCTTGAAGATCCATTTATTCTCAATTGCTTGCCGATCAACGGGAAAGTCAACCAAAGTCCACACTTTGTTCTCATACATGGATCCCATCTCAGATTTCATGGCTTGTAGCAATTTTGAGGAATCTGGGATCACCATTGCTTCTTCATAGTTCGTAGGTTCATCATGATCTAGTAGCATGACTTCCAGAACAGGATTACCGTACCACTCTGGTGCGGATCTTACTCTGGTTGATCTATGAGGTTCAGTAATAACTTGATCTGAAGTTCCATGATCATCATCATTAACTTCCTCACTAATTGGTGTAGGTGTCACAGAAACCGGTTTCTGTGATGAACTACTTTCCAATAAGGGAGCAGGTACAGTTACCTCATCAAGTTCTACTTTCCTCCCACTCACTTCTTTCGAGAGAAACTCCTCTAGAAAGGATCCATTCTTGGCAACAAATGTCTTGCCTTCGGATCTGTGATAGAAGGTGTGCCCAACAGTCTCCTTTGGGTATCCTATGAAGACACATTTCTCTGATTTGGGTTCGAGCTTATCAGGTTGAAGCTTTTTCACATAAGCATCGCAGCCCCAAACTTTAAGAAACAACAACTTTGGTTTCTTGCCAAACCACAGTTCATAAGGCATCGTCTCAACGGATTTCGATGGTGCCCTATTTAACGTGAATGCGGCCGTCTCTAAACCATAACCCCAAAACGATAGCGGTAAATCAGTAAGAGACATCATAGATTGCACCATATCTAGTAAGGTACGATTACGACGTTCGGACACACCATTACTCTATGGTGTTCCGGGTGGCGTGAGTTGTGAAACTATTCCGCTTTGTTTCCAATTTAGACCAAACTCGTAACTCAAATATTCTCCTGCATGATCAGATCGTAGAAATTTTATTTTCTTATTACGATGATTTTCAACTTCACTCTGAAATTCTTTGAACTTTTCAAATGTTTCAGATTTATGTTTCATTAAGTAGATATACCCATATCTTCTCAAATCATCTGTGAAGGTGAGAAAATAACGATATCCGCCACGTGCCTCAACATCCATCGGACCACATACATCTGTATGTATGATTTCCAACAAATCCGTTGCTCTCTCCATAGTACCGGAGAACGGCATTTTGGTCATCTTGCCCATGAGGCACGGTTCGCAAGTACCAAGTGATTCATAATCAAGTGATTCCAAAAGTCCATCAGTATGGAGTTTCTTCATGCGCTTTACACCGATATGACCTAAATGGCAGTGCCACAAATAAGTTGCACTATCATTATCAACTCTGCATCTTTTGGTTTCAAAATTATGAATATGTGTATCACTACTGTCGAGATTCATCAAAAATAGACCACTCTTCAAGGGTGCATGACCATAAAAGATATTACTCATATAAATAGAACAACCATTATTCTCTGATTTAAATGAATAACCGTTTCGCATCAAACAAGATCCAGATATAATGTTCATGCTCAACGCTGGCACCAAATAACAATTATTTAGGTCTAAAACTAATCCCGAAGGTAGATGTAGAGGTAGCGTGCCGACCGCGATCACATCGACTTTGGAACCATTTCCCACACGCATTGTCACCTCGTCCTTTGCCAGTGTTCGCTTAATCCGTAGTCCCTGTTTCGAGTTGCAAATATTAGCAATAGAACCAGTATCAAATACCCAGGAGCTACTACGAGCTCTAGTAAGGTACACATCAATAACATGTATATCACATATACCTTTGTTCACCTTGCCATCCTTCTTATCTGCCAAATACTTGGGGCAGTTCCGCTTCCAGTGTCCAGTCTGCTTGTAGTAGAAGCACTCAGTTTCAGGCTTAGGTCCAGATTTGGGTTTCTTCTCCTAAGTAGCAACTTGTTTGCTGTTCTTCTTGAAGTTCCCCTTCTTCTTCCCTTTGCCCTTTTTCTTGAAACTGGTGGTCTTATTGACCATCAACACTTGATGCTCCTTCTTGATTTCTACCTCCGCAGCCTTTAGCATTGTGAAGAGCTCGGGAATCGTCTTATCCATCCTTGCATGTTATAGTTCATCACGAAGCTCTTGTAGCTTGGTGGCAATGATTGAAGAACTCTGTCAATGACACTATCAACAGGAAGATTAACTCCTAGTTGAGTCGAGTGATTATGATACCCAGACATTTTGAGTATATGTTCACTGACAGAACTATTCTCCTCCATCTTGCAGCTATAGAACTTATTGGAGACTTCATATCTCTCAATCCGGGCATTTTCTTGAAATATTAACTTCAACTCCTGAAACATCTCATATGCTCCATGACGTTCAAAACGTCGTTGAAGACCCGGTTCTAAGCCGTAAAGCATGGCACACTGAACTATCGAGTAGTCATCAGCTTTGCTCTGTCAGACGTTCATAACATCTGGTGTTGCTCCTACAGCAGGCTTGGCACTTAGCGGTGCTTCCAGGACGTAATTCTTCTGTGCAGCAATGAGGATAATCCTCAAGTTACGGACCCAGTCCGTGTAATTGCTACCATTATCTTTCAACTTTGCTTTCTCAAGGAACGCATTAAAATTCAACGGAACAACAGCACGGGCCATCTATCTACAATCAACATAGACAAGCAAAATACTATCAGGTACTAAGTTCATGATAAATTTAAGTTCAATTAATCATATTACTTAAGAACTCCCACTTAGAAAGACAGCCCTCTAATCTTCTAAGTGATCACGTGATCCAAATCAACTAAAACATAACCGATCATCACGTGAAATGGAGTAGCTTTCAATGGTGAACATCAATATGTTGATCATATCTACTATATGATTCACGCTCGACCTTTCGGTCTCAGTGTTCCGAGGCCATATCTGCATATGCTAGGCTCGTCAAGTTTAACCTGAGTATTCTGCGTGTGCAAAAACTGGCTTGCACCCGTTGTAGATGGATGTAGAGCATATCACACCCGATCATCACGTGGTGTCTGGCCACGACGAACTTTGGCAACGGTGCATACTCAGGGAGAACACTTTTATCTTGAAATTTAGTGAGAGATCATCTTATAATGCTACCGTCAATCAAAGCAAGATAAGATGCATAAAATATAAACATCACATGCAATCAATATAAGTGATATGATATGGCCATCATCATCTTGTGCTTGTGATCTCCATCTCCGAAACACCGTCATGATCACCATCGTCACCGGCGCGACACCTTGATCACCATCATAGCATCGTTGTCGTCTCGCCAATCTTATGCTTCCACGACTATCGCTACCGCTTAGTGATAAAGTAAAGCATTACAGCGCAATTGCATTGCATACAATAAAGCGACAACCATATGGCTCCTGACAGTTGCCGATAACTCGGTTACAAAACATGATCATCTCATACAATAAAATTTAGCATCATATCTTGACCATATCACATCACAACATGCCCTGCAAAAACAAGTTAGACGTCCTCTACTTTGTTGTTGCAAGTTTTACGTGGCTGTTACGGGCTTAAGCAAGAACCGTTCTTACCTACGCATCAAAACCACAATGATAGTTTGTCAAATTGGTGTTGTTTTAACCTTCGCAAGGACCGGGCGTAGCCACACTTGGTTCAACTAAAGTTGGAGAAACTGACACCCGCCAGCCACCTGTGTGCAAAGCACGTCGGTAGAACCAGTCTCGCTAAGCGTACACGTAATGTCGGTCCGGGCGGCTTCATCCAACAATACCGCCAAACCAAAGTATGACATGGTGGTAAGCAGTATGACTTATATCGCCCACAACTCACTTGTGTTCTACTCGTGCACAACATCAACGCATAAAACCTAGGCTCGGATACCACTGTTGGGGAACGTAGTAATTTCAAAAAAATTCCTACGCACACGCAAGATCATGGTGATGCATAGCAACGAGAGGGGAGAGTGTTGTCTACGTACCCTCGTAGACCGTACGCGGAAGCGTTATATCAACGCGGTTGATGTAGTCATACGTCTTCACGTCTGACCGATCCAAGTACCGAAAGCACGGTACCTCCGAGTTTTGCACACGTTCGGCTCGGTGACGTCCTCGCCTTCTTGATCCGGCAAGAGGGGCGAAGTAGTAGATGAGTTCCGGCACCACGACGGCGTGGTGACGGTGTTGGTGAAGAACAATCTCCGCAGGGCTTCACCTAAGCAATACGAAAACTATGACGGAGGATAAACTAGAGGGGACGGGGTTGCCGGCACACAGCTTGGTGTTTCTTGATATGTTTTTGGTGCTAGCCCTACCCCTCTATTTATATGTTGAGCCCTGGGGTCAAAACTTGGAGTAAAAGGCTCCTCAAAGTCGGTTTCACCCGAAAGGCAAGAGTCCGTCTCGGACTCCAGGGCTAGACGCCAGGGTTCCCAGTGTCTACCCCCTAGACGCCAGGGTTCCTGGCATCTAGCCTCTGGTCTCCTCAAAACTTCCTTTTGCACTTTCCAAAAGCCTTGTGGGCTTTCCCCTTTGGCCCAGATAAAGTGTTCTCGTGCCCAAACATTTCGGGAAACATCCGGAACCCCTTCCGGTGAATTCCGGAACCCTTCCGGAGATCAAACACTACTATCCCATATATCAAAATTTATCTCTGGACCATTCCGGAGTTCCTCGTCATGTCCGTGATCTCATCCCGGACTCCGAACAACATTCGGTCATCAACATACATAACTCATATAGTACTATATCGTCAACGAACGTTAAGCGTGCGGACCCTACGGGTTCGAGAACTATGTAGACATGACCGAGACACCTCTCTGGTCAATAACCAATAGCGGGACCTGGATGCCCATATTGGCTCCTACATATTCTACGAAGATCTTTATCGGTCAGACCGCATAACAACATACGTTGTTCCCTTTGTCATCGGTATGTTACTTGCCCAAGATTCGATCGTCGGTATCTCAATACCTAGTTCAATCTCGTTACCGGCAAGTCTCTTTACTCGTTCCGTAATACATCATCCCGCAACTAACTCATTAGTTGCAATGCTTGCAAGGCTTATAGCGATGTGCATTACCGAGTGGGCCAAGAGATACCTCTCCGACAATCGGAGTGACAAATCCTAATCTCGAAATACGCCAACCCAACAAGTACCTTTGGAGACACCTGTAGAGCACCTTTATAATCACCCAGTTATGTTGTGACGTTTGGTGGCACACAAAGTGTTCCTCCGGTAAACGGGAGTTGCATAATCTCATAGTCATAGGAACATGTATAAGTCATGAAGAAAGCAATAGCAACAAACTAAATGATCAAGTGCTAAGCTAACGGAATGGGTCAAGTCAATCACATCATTCTCCTAATGATGTGATCCCGTTAATCAAATGACAACTCATGTATATGGTTAGGAAACTTAACCATCTTTGATCAACGAGCTAGTCAAGTAGAGGCATACTAGTGACACTCTGTTTGTCTATGTATTCGCACATGTATTATGTTTCCGGTTAATACAATTCTAGCATGAATAATAAACATTTATCATGAAATAAGGAAATAAATAATAACTTTATTATTGCCTCTAGGGCATATTTCCTTCAGCACCGCACACGGCTAAGGGACAATTGATGTGCCTTTGGGGTGGCCCCCGGCCCTGTATGTAAAGGAGGTGAGGGAGGAGGCCAGTGGCCATGAGGGGTGCTGATGTAGGGTGGAACCCTAGATGGCCGATCTTTCACGAAAGGAGCGGATCACGCGATGAACACGAAGAACACGAGGGGTAACACGAGGGTAAATCACAAAGGGGCACAAAGAGAAACACTCGAACCAACAAGATTAAGTCATACATGTGCTAGATCCTCGAAACATGAGAGGAGATACAAGATCCACGATCAACAAAGGATGATACAAATGGTAACCGGTCTTTTCCGTGCGGAGGTCTTAGATGGGGCCACCCAAGAGGGGGTCTTGAATCCAAGGTGGATCTTCTTCATAGATGGGACGCGGTCTGTCTCAAGGAGTAGATCTGATATGGATGAGCGAGGCTCTATCTCTCAAATGAGCTATCACAACGCTAACCCTAAAACGCAGGTAGGAGGAGAGTATATATAGTCTAGGGGGCAAAAGGGTACATGGGCCTCGGCCCTTTACTGTGCACAGACAAACAGAGCTGCACGTCCGGGCGTCGGGCCGGATGTCCGGGCCTTTGGGAGGAGCTGGATGTCTAGGCCTTCGGGAGGAGCCAGATGTCCGGGGTGAAGGAAATATGCCCTAGAGGCAATAATAAAGTTATTATTTATTTCCTTATATCATGATAAAAGTTTATTATTCATGCTAGAATTCTATTAACCGGAAACATGATACATGTGTGAATACATAGACAAACAGAGTGTCACTAGTATGCCTCTACTTGACTAGCTCGTTGATCAAAGATGGTTATGTTTCCTAGCCATGGACAAAGAGTTGTCATTTGATTAACTGGATCACATCATTAGGAGAATGATGTGATTGACTTGACCCATTCTGTTAGCTTAGCACTTGATCATTTAGTATGTTGCTATTGCTTTCTTCATGACTTAGACATGTTCCTATGACGATGAGATTATGCAACTCCCGTTTACCGGAGGAACACTTTGTGTGCTACCAAACGTCACAACGTAACTGGGTGATTATAAAGCTTCTCTACAGGTGTCTCCAAAGGTACTTGTTGGGTTGGCGTATTTTGAGATTAGGATATGTCACTCCGATTGTCGGAGAGGTATCTCTAGGCCCACTCGGTAATACACATCACTTAAGCCTTGCAAGCATTGCAACTAATGAGTTAGTTGCGGGATGATGTATTACGGAATGAGTAAAGAGACTTGCCGGTAACGAGATTGAACTAGGTATTGAGATACCGACGATCGAATCTCGGGCAAGTAACATACCGATGACAAAGGGAACAACGTATGTTGTTATGCAGTTTGACCGATAAAGATCTTCGTAGAATATGTAGGAGCCAATATGAGCATCCAGGTTCTGCTATTGGTTATTGACCGAAGATGTGTCTCGGTCATGTCTACATAGTTCTCGAACCCGTAGGGTCCGCACACTTAAATTTCGATGACGGTTATATTACGAGTTTATGTGTTTTGATGTACCGAAGGTAGTTCAGAGTCCCGGATGTGGTCATAGACATGACGAGGAGTCTCGAAATGGTCAAGACGTAAAGATTGATATATTGGACGACTATATTTGGATACCAGAATGGTTCCGGGTGAGATCCGGATAATACCGGAGCACTAGGAGGTTATCAGAACCCCCCGGGAGGTATATGGGCCTTAATGGGCTTTAGTGGAAAGGATGGGAAAGGAGCAAGGGAGGCCCCCCCCAAGCCTAATCCGAATTGGAAAGGGGGTCGGGCCCCCTTTCCTTCCTCCCTCCTTCCTCTTCCTTCCCTCTCCCTCTCCAAATAGGAAAAGGAGGAGTCCTACTCCCGATGGGAGTAGGACTCCCCCCTTGGGTGCGCCTCCTCCCCTTGGCCGGCCCTCTCCTCCCCCCTTTATATACGGAGGAGAGGGGCACCCCATAGACAACAATTGATCTGTTGGATCTTTTAGCCATGTGCGGTGCCCCTCTCCACCATAGTCCACCTCAATAATATCGTAGAGGTGCTTAGGCGAAGCCCTGCGGCGGTAGAACATCAACATCATCACCACGCCGTCGTGCTGACGGAAGTCTCCCTCAAAGCTCGGCTGGATCAGAGTTTGAGGGACGTCATCGAGTTGAACGTGTGCAGAACTCGGAGGTGCCATGCGTTCGGTACTTGATCGGTCGGATCGTGAAGACGTACGACTACATCAATCGCGTTGTGCTAACTCTTCCGCTTTCGGTCTACGAGGGTACGTGGAAACACTCTCCCCTCTCGTTGCTATGCATCACCATGATCTTGCGCGTGCATAGGAATTTTTTTGAAATTACTACGTTCCCCTTCAGTGGCATCCGAGCCTGGTTTTATGTGTTGATGTTATATGCACGAGTAGAACACAAGTGAGTTGTGGGTGATACAAGTCATACTGCTTACCAGCATGTGATACTTTGATTCGGCGGTATTGTTGGAGGAAGCGGCCCGGACCGACATTACGCGTACGCTTACGCGAGACTGGTTCTACCGACGTGCTTTGCACACAGGTGGCTGGCGGGTGTCAGTTTCTCCAACTTTAGTTGAATCGAGTGTGGCTATGACCGGTCCTTGAGAAGGTTAAAACAGCATTAACTTGACGAACTATCGTTGTGGTTTTGATGCATAGGTAAGAACGGTTCTTGCTCAGCCCGTAGCAGCCATGTAAAACTTGCAACAACAAAGTAGAGGACGTCTAACTTGTTTTTGCAAGGCATGTTCTGATGTGATATGGTCAAGACATGACACTATATTTTATTGTATGAGATGATCATGTTTTGAACCGAGTTATCGGCAACTGGCAGGAGCCATTTGGTTCTTGCTTTATTGTATGCAATGCAATCGCCCTGTAATTGCTTTACTTTATCACTAAGCGGTGCGATAGTCGTAGAAGCAATAGTTGGCGAGACGACAACGATGCTACGATGGAGATCAAGGTGTCGTGCCAGTGACAATGGTGATCATGACGGTGGTTCGGAGACGGAGATCACAAGCACAAGATGATGATGACCATATCATATCACTTATATTGATTGCATGTGATGTTTATATTTTATGCATCTTATTTTGCTTTGATTGACGGTAGCATTATAAGATGATCTCTCACTAAATATCAAGATAAAAGTGTTCTCCCTGAGTATGCACCGTTGCCAAAGTTTGTCGTGCCCAGACACCATGTGATGATCGGGTGTGTGATAAGCTCTACGTCCATCTACAACGGGTGCAAGCTAGTTTTGCACATGCAGAATACTCAGGTTAAACTTGACGAGCCTAGCATATGCAGATATGGCCTCGGAACACTGATACCGAAAGGTCGAGCGTGAATCATATAGTAGATATGATCAACATAGTGATGTTCACCATTGAAAACTACTCCATTTCGCGGAATGATCGGTTATGGTTTAGTTGATTTGGATCACGTGATCACTTAGATGATTAGAGGGATTTCTATCTAAGTGGGAGTTCTTAAGTAATATGATTAACTGAACTTAAATTTATCATGAACTTAGTTCCTGATAGTATTTTGCATGTCTATGTTTGTTGTAGATAGATGGCTCGTGCTGTTGTTCCGTTGAATTTTAATGTGTTCCTTGAGAAAGCAAAGTTGAAAGATGATGGTAGCAATTACACGGACTGGGTCCGTAACTTGAGGATTATCCTCATTGCTGCACAGAAGAATTACGTCCTGGAAGCACCGCTAGGTGCCAAACCTGCTGTAGGAGCAACACCAGATGTTTTGGATGTCTGGCAGAGCAAAGCTGATGACGACTCGATAGTTCAGTGTGCCATGCTTTATGGCTTAGAACCGGGACTTCAACGATGTTTTGAACGTCATGGAGCATATGAGATATTCCACGAGTTGAAGTTAATATTTCAAGCAAATGCCCGGATTGAGAAATATGAAGTCTCCAATAAGTTCTACAGCTGCAAGATGGAGGAGAATAGTTCTGTTAGTGAACGTATACTCAGAATGTCTGGGTATAATAATCACTTGATTCAACTGGGTGTTAATCTTCCGGATGATAGCGTCATTGAAAAAATTCTTCAATCACTGCCACCAAGCTACAAGAGCTTCGTGATGAACTATAACATGCAAGGGATGGATAAGACGATTCCCGAGCTCTTCACAATGCTAAAGGCTGCGGAGGTAGAAATCAAGAAGGAGCATCAAGTGTTGATGGTCAATAAGACCACCAGTTTCAAGAAAAAGGGCAAAGGGAAGAAGAAGGGAACTTCAAGAAGAACAGCAAACAAGTTGCTGCTCAAGAGAAGAAACCCAAGTCTGGACCTAAGCCTGAGACTGAGTGCTTCTACTGCAAGCAGACTGGTCACTGGAAGCTGAACTGCCCCAAGTATTTGGTGGATAAGAAGGATGGCAAGGTGAAGAAAGGTATATGTGATATACATGGTATTGATGTGTACCTTACCAGAGCTCGCAGTAGCACCTGGGTATTTGATCCTGGTTCTGTTGCTAATATTTGCAACTCAAAACAGGGACTACGGATTAAGCGAACACTGGCTAAGGACGAGGTGACAATGTGCGTGGGAAATGGTTCCAAAGTCGATGTGATCGCCGTCGGCGCTACCTCTACATCTACCTTCGGGGTTAGTTTTAGACCTAAATAATTGTTATTTGGTGCCAGTGTTGAGCATGAACATTATATCTGGATATTGTTTGATACGAGACGGTTATTCATTTAAATCTGAGAATAATGGTTGTTCTATTTATATGAGTAATATCTTTTATGGTCATGCACCCTTGAAGAGTGGTCTATTTTTGATGAATCTCGATAGTAGTGATACACATATTCATAATGTTGAAGCCAAAATATGCAGAGTTGATAATGATAGTGCAACTTATTTGTGGCACTGTCGTTTGGGTCATATTGGTGTAAAGCGCATGAAGAAACTCCATACTGATGGACTTTTGGAATCACTTGATTATGAATCACTTGGTACTTGCGAACCATGCCTCATGGGCAAGATGACTAAAACGTCGTTCTCCGGAACTATGGAGCGAGCAACTGATTTGTGGGAGATCATACATACTGATGTATGTGGTCCAATGAATGTTGAGGCTCGCGGCGGGTATCGTTATTTTCTCACCTTCACAGATGATTTAAGCAGATATGGGTATATCAACTTAATGAAACATAGGTCTGAAACATTTGAAAAGTTCAAAGAATTTTAGAGTGAAGTTGAAAATCATCGTAACAAGAAAATAAAGTTTCTACGATCTGATCGTGGAGGAGAATATTTGAGTTATGAGTTTGGTCTACATTTGAAACAATGCGGAATAGTTTTGCAACTCACGCCACCCGGAACACCACAACATAATGGTGTGTCTGAACGTCGTAATCATACTTTACTAGATATGGTGCGATCTATGATGTCTCTTACTGATTTACCGCTATCGTTTTGGGGTTATGCTTTAGAGACGGCCGCACTCACGCTAAATAGGGCACCATCAAAATCCATTGAGATGACACCTTATGAAATGTGGTTTGGCAAGAAACCAGAGTTGTCATTTCTTAAAGTTTGGGGCTGCGATGCTTATGTGAAAAAGCTTCAACCTGATAAGCTCAAACCCAAATCAGAGAAATGTGTCTTCATAGGATACCCAAAGGAAACTGTTGGGTACACCTGCTATCACAGATCCGAAGGCAAGGCATTCGTTGCTAAGAATGGATCCTTTCTAGAGAAGGAGTTTCTCTCGAAAGAAGTGAGTGGGAGGAAAGTAGAACTTGATGAGGTAACTATACCTGCTCCCTTATTGGAAAGTAGTTCATCACAGAAACCGGTTCCTGTGACGTCTACACCAATTAGTGAGGAAGTTAATGATGATGATCATGAAACTTCAGATCAAGTTGTTACTGAACCTCATAGGTCAACCAGAGTAAGATCCACACCAGAGTGGTACGGTAATCCTATTCTGGAGGTTATGTTACTAGACCATGACGAACCTTCGAACTATGAAGAAGCGATGGTGAGCCCAGATTCCGCAAAATGGCTTGAGGCCATAAAATCTGAGATGGGATCCATGTATGAGAACAAAGTGTGGACTTTGGTTGACTTGCCTGATGATCGGCAAGCCATCGAGAATAAATGGATCTTCAAGAAGAAGACTGACGCTGACGGTAATGTTAATGTCTATAAAGCTCGACTTGTTGCAAAAGGTTTTCGACAAGTTCAAGGGATTGACTACGATGAGACCTTCTCACCCGTTGCGATGCTTAAGTCTGTCCGAATCATGTTAGAAATTGCCGCATTTTATGATTATGAAATTTGGCAAATGGATGTCAAAACTGCATTCCCGAATGGATTTCTAGAAGAAGAGTTGTATATGATGCAACTAGAAGGTTTTGTTGATCTAAAGGGAGCTAATAAAGTGTGCAAGCTCCAGCGATGCATTTATGGACTGGTGCAAGCCTCTCGGAGTTGGAATAAACGTTTTGATAGTGTGATCAAAGCATACGGTTTTATACAGACTTTTGGAGAAGCCCGTATTTACAAGAAAGTGAGTGGGAGCTCTATAGCATTTCTGATATTATATGTGGATGACATATTGTTGATTGGAAATGATATAGAATTTCTGGATAGCATAAAATGATATCTGAATAAGAGTTTTTCAATGAAGGACCTCGGTGAAGCTGCTTATATATTGGCCATCAAGATCTATAGAGATAGATCGAGACGCTTAATTGGACTTTCGCAAAGCACATACCTTGACAAAGTTTTGAAGAAGATCAAAATGGATCAAGCAAAGAAAGGGTTCTTGCTTGTGTTACAAGGAGTGAAGTTGAGTAAGACTCAATGCCCGACCACTGCAGAAGATAGAGAGAAAATGAAAGATGTTCCCTATGCTTCAGCCATAGGCTCTATCATGTATGCAATGATGTGTACCAGACCTGATGTGTGCCTTGCTATTAGTTTAGCAGGGAGGTACCAAAGTAATCCGGGAGTGGATCACTGGACAGCGGTCAAGAACATCCTGAAATACCTGAAAAGGACGAAGGATATGTTTCTCGTTTATGGAGGTGACAAAGAGCTCGTCGTAAATGGTTACGTCAATGCAAGCTTTGACACTAATCCGGACGATTCTAAACCGCAAACCGGATAAATGTTTTTATTAAACGGAGGAGCTGTCACTTGGTGCAGTACTAAACAAAGCGTCATAGCAGGATCTACATGAGAAGCGGAGTACATTGCTGCTTTGGAAGCAGCAAATGAAGGAGTCTGGATGAAGGAGTTCATATCTGATCTAGGTGTCATACCTAGTGCATCGGGTCCAATGAAAATCTTTTGTGACAATACTGGTGCAATTGCTTTGGCAAAGGAATCCAGATTTCACTAGAGAACCAAGCACATCAAGAGACGCTTCAACTCCATCCGGGATCAAATCCAGGTGGGAGACATAGAGATTTGCAAGATACATACGGATCTGAATGTTGCAGACCCGTTGAATAAGCCTCTTCCACGAGAAAAACATGATCAGCACCAAGGCTCCATGGGTGTTAGAACCATTACTGTGTAATCTAGATTATTGACTCTAGTGCAAGTGGGAGACTGAAGGAAATATGCCCTAGAGGCAATAATAAAGTTATTATTTACTTCCTTATATCATGATAAAAGTTTATTATTCATGCTAGAATTGTATTAACCGGAAACATGATACATGTGTGAATACATAGACAAACAGAGTGTCACTAGTATGCCTCTACTTGAGTAGCTCGTTGATCAAAGATGGTTATGTTTACTAGCCATAGATAAAGGGTTTTCATTTGATTAACGGGATCACATCATTAGGAGAATGATGTGATTGACTTGACCCATTCTGTTAGCTTAGCACTTGATCATTTAGTATGTTGCTATTGCTTTCTTCATGACTTATACATGTTCATATGACTATGAGATTATGCAACTCCTGTTTACCAAAGGAACACTTTGTGTGCTACCAAACGTCACAACATAACTGGGTGATTATAAAGGTGCTCTACAGGTGTCTATAGGAGGGGAAAGGAGCAAGGGAGGGGGCGCACCCCCCCCAAACCCAATCCGAATTGGGAAGGGGGTCGGCCCCCCTTTCCTTCCTCCCTCCTTCCTCTTCCTTCCCTCTCCCTCTCTATATAGGAAAAGGAGGAATCCTACTCCCGGTGGGAGTAGGACTCCCCCCTTGGGTGCGCCTCCACCCTTTGGTCGACCCTCTTCTTCCCCCTTTTATATACGGAGGACAGGGGCACCCCATAGACAACAATTGATCTCTTGGATCTTTTAGCCGTGTGCGGTGCCCCTCTCCACCATAGTCCACCTCAATAATATCATAGCGGTGCTTAGGCGAAGCCCTGCGATGGTAGAACATCAACATCGTCACCACGCCATCGTGCTGACGGAACTATCCCTCAAAGCTTGGTTGGATCGGAGTTCGAGGGACGTCATCGAGTTGAACGTGTGCAGAACTCGGAGGTGCCGTGCGTTCGGTACTTGATCGGTCGGATCGTGAAGACGTACGACTACATCAACCGCGTTGTGCTAACGCTTCCGCTTTCGGTCTACGAGGGTAAGTGGACACACTCTCCCCTCTCGTTACTATGCATCACCATGATCTTGCGTGTGCGTAGGAAATTTTTTGAAATTACTACATTCCCCTTCACTGGGCTGGGGCCGGATGTTCGGGCTGATGGGGCTTTTCTTCTGTCCTCTGTTTGTAGTTTGTCCAGATATCCGGGCGTTGGGGCTGGATTTCCAGGTTGGGGCCGGATGTCCGGGGCCTGTAGATGCTTGGTGGCTGGAATGCTGCTATAGTTGATGTCTCCAGCGGCCAGATGTCCGGGCTCGGGGCCGGATGTCCGGGTCCTGGAGCTGCCTTCTTGTCCTTTCGGCGTTCCTCTTCATCCGTGGACTTGGCGGCTTGTCCATCTTCACGTGCATCTTCGGAGGGTCCTCTTGGTACCTAATCATGCACAACATCTCAGACTTAGGTAGTAGCCATGTCTCGAGAGGATCATGTATCACTAAGGAAAGAAGTCACCTCGGTCTCAAGAGCTCTAGCTCTAGCTCGAGTCATAGGTCCTCTTGGCACTTCGTGAGACGATGGTAGGTCCATGGGAATGACCGTAAGATGCTCCGCATCATCTCCCCTCCCTTGGGGAAGATCCGACCTCGGATCGAAATCCTCATCACCATGGTAGGGCGAGAGATCTTTGACGTTGAAGAAGTCGCTCACGGAGTACTTGTCGCGTGGAATGTCGATCTTGTAGGCGTTGTTGTTATAGCGTTCAAGCACCTTGAAGGGTCCATCCGCTTGTGGTCTAAGTTTGGACTTGCGTTCATTGGGGAAGCGGTCCTTGCGAAGGTGTAGCCACAGACGATCTCCAATGTTGAACACCATGGGGTGTTTGTTGATGTTGAGCTTGGTCGCAAGTCGTTGCACTTGGCGCTCGATGGTGTGCCTTGTATCTTCATGCACCTTCTTGAGATGGTTCACACGAGCACTAGCGTCCATATTGATGCGCTCTTGTAGTGGTAGAGGGAGAATGTCCAAAGGGGACAATGGGTTGAATCCGTAGATGGCCTCGAAGGGGGACTTGCTGGTGTCTTGCGCGGTTGTAGGCGAACTCGGCGATAGGTAGACACTCCTCCCACTCCTTGATGTTCTTCTTGATTATCACTCGAAGTAGAGCGGAGAGTGTTCGGTTGGTCACCTCCGTTTGGCCGTCGGTTTGTGGGTGGTACGCTGTGGAGAAGAGTAGCTTGATTCCAAGCTTGGCGCATAGGGTCTTCCAAAAGTAACTCAAGAACTTGACGTCGCGGTCCGAGACAATAGTCTTTGGCACTCCATGTAGCCGTAAGATTTCCCTACAAAATATATTGGAAACATGTGAAGCATCGTCTATCTTGTTTCAAGGAATGAAATGTGCCATCTTAGAGAATCGGTCCACAACAACAAATACCGAATCCTTTCCATTTCTAGTTCTAGGAAATCCAAGTACAAAATCCATGCTAATGTCTTCCCATGGTTGATATGGAATTGGGAGAGGCATATAAAGTCCATGGGATTGAGCTTTATACTTAGCTTTGCGACATGTAGAGCATTGATTGGTGAAGCGGTTGACTTCGTGAAACATCTTGGGCCAATAATAGTTCTTGGAGAGCGTAGCAAAAGTCTTGTCGTGTCCAAAATGTCCCATTAGTCCTCCTCCATGAGATTCCTACAAAAGCAACAAACGAAGAGAAGACTCGGGGATGCAAAGTTAGTTAGCTCGCATAAGATATCCATCTTTGATGTAATAGCATTCCCATGATGTATGCGTCAAACACTTGGCACAAGGAGTAGCAAAAGTGGGATCATGCGCATACAAGTCTTTTATGTGCTCAAAGCCAATGACATCCAATTCAAGTTGAGTAACAAGCATGCATATGCGGGAAAGAGTGTCCGCCACAACATTTTCCTTACCTTTGATGTACTTGATGACATAAGGAAAAGACTCAATGAATTCACTCCATTTAGCATGATGCTTGTTCAATTTAGTTTGACCCTTAAGGTATTTAAGCGTTTCATGATCGATGTGAATGATAAATTCATGAGGGCGAAGATAATGTTCCCATTCATGCAAAACTCGCACTAAAGCATATAACTCTTTGTCATAGATGGGGTAATTTAGTTGCGCTCCAGAAAGTTTCTCACTAAAGTAAGCTATGGGGCGCTTCTCTTGTGTTAACACACCTCCTATGCCATTACCACTAGCATCACAATGAATCTCAAAGGGTTTGTCAAAGTTGTGTAATGCAAGCACGGGAGCATGAGTAAGCAAATTCTTAAGCTCATTGAAAGCGGTGTCTTGGGATGGTCCCCAAACAAAAGGCGCATTTTTCTTGCTCAAAGCAAGCAAAGGTGAAGCAATGGTGCTAAAGTACTTCACAAATCTACGATAAAAACCGGCTAAACCAAGGAAGCTACGCACTTGATGCAAGTTAGTTGGTTGTGGCCAAGTTTTAATAGCATTGATCTTAGAGTCATCAACATGTACACCCTTAGAGGAAACAAAAAAACCCAAGAAAACGAGCTTATCAATGCCAAAAAGGCACTTTTCCATGTTAGCATAGAGATGCTCTTTTCGAAGATTTTGTAAAATGGTTCAAACATGGGTGACATGATCTTTAAGAGATTTTCTATAAACAAGGATATCATCGAAGTAGACCACAACAAACTCACCAATGTAAGGGCGAAACACATGATTCATAAGATGCATGAAAGTACCCGGTGCTTCCGATAAACCCATAGGCATGACTAACCACTCATACAGACCAAACTTTGTTTTGAAAGAGGTTTTCCATTCATCACCCTCTTGTATGCGGATTTGATAGTAACCACTTTTAAGATCAATTTTGGAAAATATAGTGGCACCACTAAGTTCATCAAGCATATCATCAAGGCATGGAATGAGATACTTATAGCGAACAGTGATAGCATTGATAGGTCTACAATCGGAACACATGCGAAAGGTACCGTCTCTTTTTGGCACAAGAATGACTGGAACGGCACAAGGACTCAAACTTTCGCGCACATGTCCATGGTCTATGAGATGCTTTACTTGCCTTTGTATTTCTTTGGTTTCTTCGGGGTTGACGTGGTAGGGAGCTTTGTTCGGGAGTGGTGCTCTGGGGATGAGGTCGATGCGGTGCTCGATGCCTCGTAGTGGAGGTAGTCCCGGAGGTTGCTCGTCGGGGAAAACATCTTGGAATTCCTGCAAAAGAGAAGACAACACTAAAGGTAGAGTGTGAGAGGTGTTAGCTTTTGGTGCCTCGTCCTTGCACAAAAGGACATAGTGTAGGACACTAGATGGGTTCTGACACACTCCTATTATCTCACTTTTGGTTGCAAATAGAACTAAGTTCTTCTTGTCGCTCATCGTGGAGTCACTCAATTTGGGCTTGTGGCGCTTACTCTCTTTTTGGTGGTTCGCTCTCTCACTATTTTCTCCACGATGGGTGGCTTGCTTGTCGGCGATCACTTGGCTTGGAGACATAGCGAAGTACGTACTCCTCTTTCATCTTGAAGATGTAGTGGTTCGTTCGGCCGTTGTGGATGACACCTTTATCAAATTGCCATGGTCGACCAAGAAGAAGGTGGCAAACGGTCATTGGAATGACATCACACTCCAAAGTGTCTTTGTAAGCTCCGATTTTGAAGGAGACTTGCACTCTATGCTCGACTTGAATAGTGCCAGAGTCACTTAGCCATTGAACTTTGTAGGGATGTGGGTGCTTCATCTTGGGAAATTGGAGCTTGGAGCAAAGTTCTTCACTTTCTAAGTTATGACAACTCCCTCCATCGATGATGACCTTGAAAAACCTTCCATTGATGACGGCCTTGGTATGGAATATGTGGCATCTTTGGTCTTCTTCTTGGTGATGTTGAAGGGTCAAGATCTTGAAGACAACGAGAGCGGGACTTGAATCTTCATCACAAAAGACTTGTTCCTCTTCATCGTTCACTTGCCGGTGCATGGCGACTTGCTCATGTTCTTCCGTTTCTCCTTCACTCATGGAGTCGTATGTACCATCATCGTTGAGGATCATGGTCCGCTTGTTGGTACACTCAAAGGACTTGTGGCCTCGGCCTCCGCATGTGAAGCATTTGAAGGAACTTGTCCTAACGGTCTCATCAGTTGGGGTAGATGATGATGAAGCTCTCGGCTTGAAGTTGCTTGTAGTAGGAGGATGACTTGGAGTTGTCGAAGTTTTCTTGTAACTCGACTTGTCGATGTTGCTTGTAGAAGGCTTGGTTGAGGTAGACGGTGTTGGAGTCGTTGAAGCTTGGGTGTTGGAGAAGCCGTATGACTTGGATGAGAACTTGGCATACTTGAAGTCATCTTGCACTTGACGTTCCGCTTTGGTATCTTGATGCACTAGCTCGATGAGGTTCGAGTAAGGTTGGAAGTCGGCGATCTTCTTGATGGGGTGATTGAGTCCATTCAAAAAACGTGCCATAGTTTGCTCATCGTCTTCTATGACATTGGCTCGTATCATTACAATCTCAATTCCCTTGTAGCACTCTTCAACGCTCTTGGTTCCTTGCTTGAGTAGTTGGAGTTTCTTGAAGAGGTCGCGGTTGTAGTAGGTAGGCACGAAGTGTGCTCTCATGACATCCTTCATTTGCGCCCAAGTAGTGATGGGTGGTTCACCTTTTTCCCCTCGGCGCTCAATGACTTGTTCCCACCAAATGAGGACATAGTCTTGGAACTCAAGGGATGCCATCGCGATCTTCTTATCTTCTTCATAGTTGTGCAAGCAGAAGATTTTGTCGACCTTCAATGCCCATGAAAGGTACTCTTCGGGATCATTGCTTCCATTGAACTTGGGCATGGTGAACTTTAGCTTGCCATAGCGTTGCTCTTCATTGTGTTCGGGTCGGGGATGATGACGTCCTTGACGAGGAGGATCATCTCTCACAACTTTCTCTTGCGGTGGAGGATTTCCATTGTCGTCTTTCTCTTGTTGAAATTAATGTTCTTCGCGAGCTTGTGGAGGAACTTGTCGAGCTTGACGTTGCACGCGAGCTTGATATATGTGTTTGTGAACTTCTTCACGAAGTGCTTCTTCATGTTCACGAGCTTGTCGGCCTCGGTTGGCTATGACTCGACTTGATTCTGGGAGGGCTTGTTTGCACCTCAAGTGCTTGAGCATCTCACAATTGTTTCTCTTGACGTTGTGCCTCGGCATCTTGTGCTTCTTGGTGTAGATGCGCTCGCTCTTCCTCTTTGTGTTGGCGTTGTCGTTGTTGTTCTCGTGCTTGCGCAAAGATAGCTTGGTTTTGACGATGTTGTTGTTCTTGAGAGTTGTTATCGTGTAGAGGGTTGTGGTTGGCTTGACGAAGAGTATTCGATGTTGGTGTACTTGAGCCGGAGATGGTGTAGTCGGAGCATCGACTTGAGCGGCTCCGTCTTGATGAGGACGAAGCGGAAGAAGAACGGTTGAGAAACAAAGCATGAATCTCATCCATTCTCGCATCGTTCTCTTGCTTGTGGTCGTCGAGCTTGTGGTCGAAGTAATCTCTTGTACGTTGCTCAAAGAGTCGCAAGTCAGTGGCGAGGTTGTCGATGTGTTTGCTCATTGCTTGTTGCTCTTGATGCAAAGCACGTTGTGCACCAAAGAGGTGGCTCTTTGTGACGTAGGAGCTCATGTCATCGTCTTGCCCGATGAAGAGTGGGTTGGTAGAAGTACTTGGCCTATCCATCATTCCAAGAGAAATATGTGAGTGGGAGAAGGAGAATAACTTATACCAAATGTACCTTAACCGATGTTGAAGATGGATCAAAGATCACTCCAATGTGGAACAAGGAAATAGCACAATCGGTACCAATTATTGTCAGTTGCTCACACCTACACAAGTAAAATCTTATGGTGGAGCTTGGTTAGGATGGTGGCACAAAATTTGATGCAATTATTAGTGAGCTTCAATAATGTTGGAAAAGATTCGCAAGTTTGCAATGCAACAAGTAGACCAAGCAAAATAAGGTACACGGAAACACACATGCAAAGAGATAAGTGGGGTCGTGCAACCAAGGATGAGCCAAAATGTGGAATCCACGAAAATGCTCTTGTTGCACAACACTAGAGAGACGCTAGCACGATTGCACAATAGGCGGATACGAAGACTTGTGCACAACCTACTAAGCAAAAATGCAACGACTTCTATCCCAAGTATGCTCTATGTATGTTGTTTCGATGATATGATCCAAGGTGATCTAGTATGACAATCTTAATGTTGTATGATGCTATGGTTCTTGCTTAAAAGCTCATTTCTTATCTTTCCCTTTTGCTTAAAAGCTTGTTTCGCTCCTTTTTGTTTGAGCTCTTTTCTCATGCAATGCTTCACGAACGAAGATAGCAATTGTGTATGCGATGACAAGCTTGTGACACAAGAGATGGTACCAAGATATGCACCAGTGATATGTATGTATGCTATGGGAAGTATGATCACTAATGTGCACAAGTCACGTTGCCGACAATACTCAAAGGCTAGTCTCGATGGTTAAGCGACGCAATGGAGTAAGGCTATGATGGCTATCAATGTAAAGGCAAGAATGATGTATCACTAAACCAAGATGAGTTTACCGCTTCTTGCTTACGGTATGGTGTCAAAATGGTGTAGTGGTTGTTGTTGATGACACATCCATGGCGAAGATGAGCGGCGGTGATGTTGATGTTGAACCGTACCTAAATAGCTGAAACACAATAGGACACGGAACTGCAACTCAAATTGTCAAAGTAAAATGTGACAAAGTTGTCAGAGTTGGTAGTGGTAAGCGATGGTGGTGTATGTGGTATATCGCGGTGATATGCGGAAGTGGTGGTCGTATGCGGAAGTGTATGTGGGCACCGGAACAAAATTTGGCGAAATATGGACGGAAAACGGGCATGGATGGAAGTGATGCTGCCAGGGGTCGGATGTCCTGGCTTGATGGCCGGATGTCCGGGGGTGGCCGGATGTCCGGGCTGTCGGGCCGGATGTCCAGGCTCTGGATCTGTGGACGAACTCCACGTGGAAGGTGGCTAATCGGGGCAAAATTCGGAGAAATTTGTGGATGGAAATTGGGGAAAAGATTATGGAAAGCTAGATCTACCTGAAACACATGAAATCCGTGGATCAAATCCAACAAAACTTCATCACACCAACAAATCACAAAAAAAATTGGGGGCTATTTTTGTGGGGAATTTTCGAATTAGGGACAAAATCAACAAAACAAGGCTAGAAAACACAACGGGGAGGCTCCGAAATCGTGATCAACATGGCTCTAGATACCAAGATGATGTAGGGTGGAACCCTAGATGGCCGATCTTTCACGAAAGGAGCAGGTCCCGCGATGAACATGAAGAACATGAGGGGTAACACGAGGGGAAATCACAAAGGGGCACAAAGAGAAACACTCAAACCAACAAGATTAAGTCACACAAGTGCTAGATCCTCGAAACACGAGAGGAGATACAAGATCCATGATCAACAAAGGATGATACAAATGGTAACCGGTCTCCTCCGTGAGGAGGTCTTGATGGGGCTACCTAAGAGGGGGTCTTGAATCCAAGGTGGATCTTCTCCATAGAGGGGTCGCGGTCTCTTTCAAGGAGTAGATCCGATATGGATGAGCGAGGCTCTATCTCTCAAATGAGCTATCACAACGCTAACCCTAAAATGTAGGTAGGAGGAGAGTATATATGGTCTAGGGGGAGAAAGGGTACATGGGCCTCGGCCCTTTACTGTGCATAGACAGACGGAGCCGGACGTCCAAGCGTCGGGCCGGATTTCCGGGCCTTCGGGAGGAGCCGGATGTCCGGGGCTGGGGTCGGATGTCCGGGTTGACGGGGCTTTTCTTATGTCCTCTCTTTGCAGCTTGTCCGAATATCCGGGCGTTGGGGCCGGATGTCCGGGCTGGGGCCGGATGTCCGGGGCCTGTAGATGCTTGGCGGCTGGAATGCTGCTGTAGTTGATGTCTCTAGTGGCCGGATGTCCGAGCTAGGGGCCGGATGCCGGGTCCTGGAGCTGCCTTCTTCTCCTTTCGGCGTTCCTCTTCATCCGTGGACTTGGCGGCTTGTCCGTCTTCACGTGCATCTTCAGGAGAGTCCTCTTGGTACCTAATCATGCACAACATCTCGGACTTAGGTAGTAGCCATGTCTCGAGAGGATCATGTGTAATATCACTAAGGAGAGAAGTCACCATGGTCTCGAGAGCTCTAGCTCTAGCTCGAGTCATAGGTCCTCTTGGCACTTCGTGAGACAATTGTAAGTCCATGGGGATGACCGTAGGATGCTCCGCATCAGGCGCGCCAAGGGGGAGCCCAACTAGGATTCCCTATCCTAATTGGACTCCCTTTCCTATTCCAAGAGGGGGAAAGAGAGAAGGAGAGGGAGAGGAAAGAGGGGGCCACGCCCCCTCCCCTTAGTCCAGTTCGGACTCCCTTGGGGGACGCCACCCTACGGGCTGCCCTCTCCTACTCCCTTATAGCCCATTAAGGCCCATAACTTCCCCGGTGGGTTCCGGTAACCCCTTGGTTCCCCGATAAATATCTGAAACGTCCCGAAACCTTTCCGGTGTCCGAATACCTTCGTCCAATATATCAATCTTTACCTCTCGGCCATTTCAAGAATCCTTGTCATGTCCGTGATCTTATCCGGGACACCGAACAAACTTCAATCACCAAAACACATAACTCATAATACAAATTGTCATCAAATGTTAAGCGTGCGGACCCTACGGGTTCGAGAACTATGTATAAATGACCGAGACACATCTCCGGTCAATAACCAATAGAGGAACCTAGATGCTCATATTGGCTCCTACATATTCTACGAAGATCTTTATCGGTCAAACCGCATAACAACACACGTTATTCCCTTTGTCATCGGTATGTTACTTGCCCGAGATTCGATCGTCGGTATCATCATACCTAGTTCAATCTCGTCACCGGCAAGTCTTGTTACTCGTTCCGTAATGCATCATCCCGCAACTAACTCATTAGTCACATTTCTTGCAAGGCTTATAGTGATGTGCATTACTGAGAGGGCCCAGAGATACCTCTCCGATACTCTGAGTGACAAATCCTAATCTCAGTCTATGCTAACTCAACAAACACCATCGGAGACACATGTAGATCATCTTTATAATCACCCAGTTACGTTGTGACGTTTGATAGCACACAAAGTGTTCCTCCGGTATACGGGAGTTGCATAATCTCATAGTCAGAGGAATATGTATAAGTCATGAAGAAAGCAATAGCAATAAAACTAAACGGTCATTATGTTAAGCTAACGGATGGGCCTTGTCCATCACATCATTCTCTAATGATGTAATCCCATTGATCAAATGACAACACATGTCTATGGTCAGGAAACTTAACCATCTTTGATTAACGAGCTAGTCAAGTAGAGGCATACTAGGGACACTCTGTTTGTCTATGTATTCACACATGTACTAAGTTTCCGGTTAATACAATTCTAGCATGAATAATAAACATTTATCATGATATAAGGAAATATAAATAACAACTTTATTATTGCCTCTAGGGCATATTTCCTTCACTTCCTCCAAATAAACCATATAGTAATCAACTACAAGATGTAATCAACACTACTAGTCACCCACAAGCACCAATCTATAGTTCCGGTAACAATATTGAACACAAGGCATAAACTAGGGTTTGAGAGGAGATGGTGATGTTGAAGATGTTGATGGAGATTGCCCTCCCCAAGATGGGAGAGTTTTTGGTGATGGTGATGACGATGATTTCCCCCTCTGGGAGGGAAGTTCCCCCGGCAAAATCACTACTCCGAAGGGCAAAAGTGCTCCTGAGTTCTGCCTCGAGGTGGCGGCGCTCCATCCCGAAAGTCCTCTCCTTATTTTTTCTAGGTCAAAATGACTTATATACTAGAAGATGGGCACCGGAGGTGGGCCTGGGTGAGCACAACCCACCAGTGCGCGCTAGGGCCCAGGCGCGCCCAGGTGGATTGTGCCCACCTGGTGGGCCCCCTCTGGTACTTATTGGCTCCAATATTTTCATATATTCCATAAAACTTCTCCGTCAAGTTTCAGCTCATTTGGAGTTGTGCAGAATAGGTGGCCTGACATAGCTTTTCTAGGTCCAGATTTCTAGCTGCCGGAATTCTCCCTCTTTGTGTACACCTTGCATATTATGAGAGAAAAGGCATTATAATTACTCCAAAAAGCATTATTATGGATAAAAACATTATAAATAATAGTAAGAAAACATGATGCAAAATGGATGTATCAGTAGTCACGGACGGAATTTATTTAGTCCGTGTGTTTTCCCAGCCTAGGTGAACCCTGTCATGCGGTAGTACCGCAGGGGCGCGCGGTAGTACCGCTCCGGCGGTTCTACCGCTCGTTGCTATACATAACAGGGCCTCGTCTGGTCACTGTTGCTTCAGCGATAGTACCGCACAGTCAAGCGGTAGTACGGAAGCTTGTGCGGTAGTACCGTGTGTCGCGGGCTGAATGAGTGGGTAACGGTTGGATCTTCCCCCACACTATATAAAGGGGGTCTTCTTACCCAAGAAGACCACCTCTTCCCTCCTTAAGCTCCATTGTTGCTCAAAGCTCCATTTTCACCCGATCTCTCTCCCTAGCCAATCAAACTTGTTGATTTTCTAGGGATTGGTTGAGAAGGCCCCGATCTACACTTCCACCATGAGAAATTTGATTCCCCCAACTAATCCCTTGCGGATCTTGTTACTCTTGGGTGTTTGAGCACCCTAGACGGTTGAGGTCACCGCGGAGCCATATTCCATTGTGGTGAAGCTTCATGGTGTCGTTCGGAGCCTCTGATTGAGTTGTGGAGATTGCCCCAACCTTGTTTGTAAAGGTTCGGTCGCCACCTCCAAGGGCACCAATAGTGGAATCACGGCATCTTGTATTGAGTGAGGGCATGAGGAGAATACAGTGTCCCTAGTGGCTTCTTGGGAGCATTGTGCCTCCACACCACTCCAACAGAGACATACTTCCTCTCAAAGGGAAGGAACTTCGGTAACACATCCTCGTCTCCACCAGCTTCATTCTTGGTTATCTCTTACCTCTACTTGCGCAAGCTTATATTGTGTTGTATCCCATGCTTGTTTGTGTGCTAGTTGTTGTTGCATCATATAGGTTGCTCACCTAGTTGCATATCTAGACAACCTATTTTGATGCTAAGTTTAATTTGGTAAAGAAAAGCTAAAAATTGGTAGTTGCCTATCCCCCCCCTCTAGTCTACCATATCGATCCTTTCAGCATTTCACAACACGGATGATGTAGTCGAACTTCTTCTCACGTCATCCGATCAAGTACCGAACGCACGACACCTCCGTGTTCTGCACACGTTCAGCTCAGTGACGTCCCTCACCTTCTTGATCCATCAAGACGTCGAAGTAGTAGTGTGTTTCGTCAACACGATGGCGTGGTGACGGTGATGGTGAAGTGATATCGGCAGGGCTTCGCCTAAGCACTACAAAAATATGATTGGGGGTGTAAACGGTGGAGGGGGGCGCCGCACACGGCTAACAATTGATCTGGTGTGTGCTAGGCGCCCCCCCCCATATATATATACATATATATATAGGTGGGAGGGGAGAGGAGAGGCCAGGAGGCGCCCCAAGTAGGACTGAATCCTAGTTGGGCTCTTTCCAAGCCATATATATCGGAGGGGGAAGGAAAGAGGGGGGGAAGGGAAGGAAGGGGGAATCCTATTCCTTTCTTTCCTTTCCCTTTCCCCTCTTTCCTTCTCCTCCTAGGACGGCACATATGGGGGCGCACCAGCCCCTTGTGGCTGGTGTGTTTTCCCTCTTGGCCCATAAGGCCCATATCTTTTGTCTGGGGTGCCCGAAACCCCTTCTAGTGACCCGATAAGTACCTCGTACCCCCCGAAACACTTCTGGTGTACGAATACCATCGTCCTATGTATCAATATTTACCTCCCGACCATTTTGAGACTCCTCGTCATGTTCGTGATCTCACCCGGGACTCCGAACAACATCCGGTCACCAAATCACATAACTCACATAATACTATATCGTCATTGAACATTAAGCGCGCGGACCCTACAGGTTCAAGAATTATGTAGACATGACCGAGACACCTCTCCGGTCAATAACCAGTAGTGGAACCTGGATGCCCATAGTGGCTCCTACATATTCTACGAAGATCTTTATCGGTCAAACCGTTATGATAATGTACGTAATTCCCTTTGTCCATCGGTATGTTACTTGCCCGAGATTCGATCGTCGATATCTTCATACCTAGTTCAATCCCGTTACCGGCAAGTCTCTTTACTCGTTCCATAATACGTCACCTCATGACCAACTCCTTAGTCGTTTGCTTGCAAGCTTATGATGTGTATCACCGAGAGGGCCCAGAGATATCTCTCTGAAATTCGGAGTGACAAATCATCTCAATTTATGCCAACTCATCAAACACCTTCGGAGATACCTGTAGAGCATCTTTATAATCACCCAGTTATGTTGTGACGTTTGATAGCACACAAGGTATTCCTCTGGTATCCGGGAGTTGCATAATCTCATAGTCGAAGGAATGTGCATTTGACATGAAGAAAGCAATAGCAATAAAACTAAATGATCATTATGCTAAGCTAACGGATGGGTCTTGTCCATCACATTATTCTCCAAATGATGTGATCCCGTTATCAAATGACAACACATGTCTATGGTTCGGAAACCTTAACCATCTTTTATCAACGAGCTAGTCTAGTAGAGGCTTACTAGGGACACGGTATTTGTTTATGTATTCACACATGTATTTAAGTTTTCCGATCAATGCAATTCTAGCATGAATAATAAACCTTTATCATGATTTAGGAAATATAATAATAACCGTTTTATTATTGCCTTTAGGGCATATTTCCATCAAAAGACCGGCGCGAACGGTGGCACTCCCGCTCCTAGGGAGGTGGCGCGACGCATGCCACAAAGAAGTCGACGCGCAGGGACGACGGAGTGGACCACGTGTCGCGATGATACGGCCCGAAGGGACAACGCAACGGCAGCGCGCGGGTCGGGGCGACAGATTTACCACATGTCGTGGCACTACGGCCCAAAGGGGCGATGTAATGAGAGCATGCGGTTCGGTGCAACCGCAGGGACAACCTCGGGGCAACAGCGTTGCCCATGTGACATGGTGCTACGGCCCGAAGGGGCGACGCAGCGGCAACACGTGGGTCGGTGCAGCTGCGGGGAGAACCACGGGGCAGCGGCGCTCCAGCTTAACGGGGCGACGCAGCAGCAGCCCGTTGCTCGATTGGTGGAGGGTCACGTTGTACTCGGGGACGACCTTCACAGGACCGGAGGAGGTGGGGGCAACCGACTTACTAGGTCGGTCGCGTGGCGCAGATGGAGCGGATCATGGGCAGGCGGGTGATTAATCCGATCGCACACGAGGTCGGGAACTTTGCTCGGTGATGAGGTCGATGTCGTGGGTGGTGAAGCGGAGTGGTCGAGAAGACAAAGGTGATGATGACTGGCAGGGAACGTCGTGCATACAAGCGCACGAGCGGCCAATGCAGGACCGCCGCCCGAGCGGTTAAGCCCTAGTGTCCAACGCAATAATGGCGCCCGAGCGGCGAACGCAACGCTGTGCGTGAGGCAGCCATACATACGTGGCGGAGGCACGAGGTGGTGGTGAAGTCCCGATCGGAGCACGGCGGCGATGGCCGGCATAGTGCGACAGGCGTGCATATGCGCAACGACGGATGTGACGGGCCGCCGCATCGTCTGAGGCTGTCATATCGGAGAAAAGGTCGGATGGTCGCATCGGTGTTAGAGTAGAGGCATGTGGGATCGACGGCGGCGGCGGGTGACGCAAACCGATCTTAGATCGGAAAACCAAAAACAAAATGCCGATCAAGATGACCGATGGAAGAGAGGAAACCCGGATCAAAGGATCGAGAAAAGACCCTCTAAGGTAGCCGGTCAACACGACAGGCGGACGAATCCTAGGTATGGGCGGCCCGGCCCCCGGTGGCGATCATGAAGACCTACCACCCTGGGGGCGGCACAGAGCCGAAGCGGCGGCGGCTAGGGTTTAGATCAATTAGGCTGATAGCATGTAAGAGAAACAGAGAGGGATTGGCGTAATACGTTGGATGATTTTATTGAGCCTTGAGGGCGAGTATATATTGAGTACAAGACTTGAAGGGCAAGGCGCGTCCTAGAGATATCATGAAAAGAATTCCTATGTGTTGGCATAGGAACAGGTCACAGTGTACCTCCAACATCGAGGGTGATGCACCGCAGCTCACGTCGAAGGAGACCCGTTTGGAAGCACGGTACGCAAGCAAGCCGACGGGTGCTTTTGAGGACCCGAAACCCCACACACACGGGAGGGACCCTGTTAGGGCGCGGGTGGCTATGGGCTGCCCTAGGTCGACCTAATCGCCCTAGGGCCTCGAGGTTCGTCGCCCTGCAATGAAGAAGAACGAACGAAGAACGAGGAAGAAGAAGAACAAGGAAGAAGGAAAAGTAAAGGTAAAAAGTAGTATATGTTCGATTGTCTGTTGTTGTTCAATCGTCTGTCACCTCTTGTCTATATAAGAGGCGGATGGACTTCCCGTACAAGAAAAGGACTTGCCTAGCCTTCCAAATCATCAAAACCTAACAAAACACGGACTATTCACGTCCTTTGGCCCAGATGATCCGACCTAACCCAACTTTCTGACAGCAGCTCACTGTTTTGGCTCTAGAATCCACATACGACCTTGGATTTGGATGATTTTTATATCAAAATCAACCATCTCGACGAGACGCACAAATTTCATGCTGAAGAATTTTCTATCTGAGGCAATATTGAGGGTGTTTTGGGCCGTTTTCTAAAGTCTATAGCAGAAAAAGTTATCTGGACGTCCGGACTCATGTTCAGATCGTCTGGGCTTCACCCGGATGATCTAGGTGCCATCCGGATGATCCGGCTTCAAGGGGCCCGAAATATAAGGTTCTGTTAGTTTACCCGGATGATAGCCTGGACGTTCGGGTCATTCATCCGGACTCCGGCCGGATGATCCGGATCCCGGCCCGGATGATCTAGCCAAATACTGCTGCAGCACACTGTTTGGCCTCTAACTTTTGCATACGATCTTGGATTAAGATGATTTTTATATAAAAATAATCCGTTTCGATGAGACGAAGAACTTTGAAGTTCAAATGTTTTTCATTAAACTCCATCTTAATTAGGTTTCATGCCATTCTGTAATCTGGTGTCAATACGAGCATCTCTAAGATTGTCATAACTTTTGCATCCGAGCTCCGTTTAGACCATCTCTGTATCTATTTCGATCGGCTTGAAGAGAGCCATCCAATGGTGACATGAAATCATAAATTTGACCTCATCTTGCTACAGCCTCAAGTCACTCTATGTGATCATGCCACTTTTGAGCGTCAACACATGCCCCCCTGTTTTTCGGCAAAGCTAGCGTGCTGAAAAATAACTTGTACCGTGTTGGTTCTAAGGACAATGTCAACAATTCATCGGCAACTTTGCATGTGCTTAGGGCGATAAATATATATCAACCATTATTTGTTTGAATCCTTGATGCAAACTTGGGTGAAACTTCACAACTTCATTAACAATCCAATGATAAAGTTCCATAGATATGTATCTCAAGGTCATCCTCGGAACCATATTATTCACCATTTTGCTAGGATTTGCAGATAATCAACAATAAACTCTCTTCAATCCTTACTTTCGCCTGCTTAAAAATTTCATTAGTGGCCAAAGCGGTGGACTTCAGTTCGGCCTTACCTATTTTGACGAGACTAAGAATCGGTTATTGATAGAAATGCAATACACCATGATTAACATAGAAGCCGGATGCTTGCTGTACCAACTCTCTTGAATTGTCATGCCTAGAAATATGAACAATTTTAAAGCAACCCAAGGTAAATTTGGCATCTAGACATACCTCAAGATAAACTATAAGTGATTCGTCAAAACACTGATAACCCTTGGATATTTGTTGCACTACTCATAATGAAACACTGAAAGCCTCAATATGTATAGCACCTTGTCTCGCTCTCCAATCGAACTAAGGATGATGTTAGAATACTACACCGGCCATGCATTGACATACTCTTAGGACGATAGATAAATATTGGCCATTACCACATGGTCCATGTATAATTCACCCACCAAAGTATGTATAGCCGAAATAAACAAATGAAATAGCAATAAAATATTTCGGCCCGTTTGTATTAGCAACAAAAATGAAACTAACCAAATGTATAGTGATTTGGTAATACCCTCTCATGATATAGAAAATTATGTTGCATCCATGGATCAAAATGAATCCATGGGGGGTAATTGATCATACCTAGGGATGAATTCCATGGCAAAGGCATCAATGGCATGGTTGAAGAAAATGGATGTTGTGCTAACCGAAGATTTTGGTGTTGTGATGCACACCTTCGGCTTAATTATTTATTGCTTCCATCCTTCTCTTTCTTCACTTTTATTGTACTTGTTGCAATAGAAGCATGCAAATCATTTTTGTTATGATTGATCTTCTTGGGAACCCATGCCATGTTCTTCTGTCTCAGCTCTTGTGTGCTAAGATTTTGTAATTTCTTCTTTTGCCAATACGATAAGCCGAGTGGGCATCTCGGCTGTGGTTCTATATTGACCAATGGCAATTCCTTTTTGGCCTTGTGCACTCTCAACTTCTTTTCTTCAGATTTTGCACTTTGGCTCTCAATAATTGGTTGCTTCATCTCATTGCCTTTAGTAGCCAATGTCAACACTTTAATTGGCTCTTTTCATTTGAGATCAAATCTGAAGTAGCACTCTTACGACCATCTCTTTTAACACGGTAAACTTGTTTGACCACCTCTTTCTTCTTCCTTGAGCTCCGGACCGATTCCTTATGATTGAAACGGTCCTTAACATATGATTGTTCAAATGTTGATCTTCTCGGAGATGCATAATATTGGTGAGATGGTCTAAAATAAAATGGAGAATGTGCCCTTGCATCATACTTGTCCCATGATGGATATGGATCTACATGAGCATAGGGATGCATCCAAGACATTGGCATTGGTGGCCCAAAATAAGGATATGAATATGTTGCATTAAAATTCTCACTTTGCCAATACCGATTCTCATATTTGCGCCTAGGGGGTGATCCTGATGCGTTTGCACTACTTGGCCGATAAGCACTTTTCTCTTCACTTGCTTTTTTATATTTAGCTAGTAACTCTGTGGAAGTGATTTTTGATCTCTTACCCTTGTGCTTATTTCGGCCTTTGTTTCCTTTGGTTGTGCTTGCATCGATCTCTGAGTTTGCTTGTTGCCCCCCATTCCTTGGCATCTTCATTATAGCTTCAATGGAATTCTCACCCCCAAGATTATGTTCATTGTGCTCTTCAACAACTTGATTACTTGAAAGCTCAATCCCATCACCTGTAGTTTTTACCTTCTCTTTAAATGGATCGGCTTGAAGCAGCCGATGCAAAAACCTTTTGCCATCAGGACCAATTGGAATAGACTTGTCATTTGTTGGTGTCTCAACAAATTTTAATCATCCTTTATCAATGGCCGATTTAACCATTTGACGAAACATGTTGCAATCCTCAAAACTATGCTTGAACGAATCATGCAACTTACAATACATTCGTCCTTGGATAGATGGCTTGACATGGTGATCAAGAATTCTAATGTAATTATTTTTCAATAACAAATCAAAGATTTGGTCACACATGTTTGAATCGAAGGTATACCTTTTGTTTTCTAGCCGATCTTGTTGTGAGAACGGCTTTGGAGTTAAGCAAACGAATGGTTCAGATTTGGCATCTTCCCATAGCCTATGAATTCTCTTTCGCATTATTTTTCTGATGTATTTAAATAAGAAACTATACTAGCATCGGTTTTCTCAAAAGATTTTAACCTTGGCTTTAAATTTCTGAAATCGAAGTAGTTAGAACATACATGTCTTAATTGAGACCATGTGTAAGCCAAGTATGAAGCAAGCAAAGCTAACCAATTTTTTTGAGAGTACGCCAAAGTCGTACCATATTTTTATAGAAGGCAGAAAGTTATGTACAAGAACTTGCGTGCGATCCGAACACCCACACAAGGCAAAACCACTCAGCACCGACAAGAAATCCTGAAGCTACTCTCTCACAAAATGATGCAAACTACCAACTCCTAGACGCGCATCCTTCCAATCCTTGAGCTCGTTGAGGATGTGCACAGGAAGCTCAACAACGGTCTTCTGCTTCTCCCTCCGATTGAACACACGGGCGTTCCTTTGTTTCCATAGTGACCAGGTGATCGCAATGACGAAGTGTTGAATCCTCTCTTGATCTTACCAGCAAAGCTACCCAATTAAATATGAACTTTAAATAAAGCAATGGCAAAAGCTTTGGCTGCAGTAATAAGTCACTATCGGTCTCTTTGAATGGTACAATATATTGGCCGATATGCTTAGTAACAATTTTATTGCTAACAAGTAAATTGCCCTTCTTCATTGGTCTTTGAAAATTACTTTTGAGAATTTTTCTCATAGATGCATCAACAATAAAGTTGTGACCAAATCTGAAAATAGGTAAATTATTTGCTAGATATACCTCTTCAAAGATGTTGGGAGAGCATGATGATTGCATGTGATGAATAATATCGTGCTTTGCTTCTGGATGGCTTCCCAACACCATGTCATAATTTTCTTCTTGATTTCGTGCATCATAAACTTGAAGATCTTTGTCAACCGAACTTTGTTCGGCTACTTGCTCTTGTCCTTGAAGCTTGCCAATTTCTATGGCACGAAACTCATAGGGCAGGAAGTATGTTCCATTAACTTAAGAAAAATCAAACATGACTATCTTTCTATGCTTTCCATGCCCTTTCTCAATAATTCTTGCTTCAATGGATTTGATGGACTCAGAATATATACTACTTGATTCAGATTTTTCAATACCTGAACTTTCTTTGTTACCTGAATCAATACTTTTATCTTTTTGAATTTGTGAGGCTTCTCGCTCTTGTCTAATTTTAGCCCACGTCTCAGCTTGACGAGCTTTGAACCTTTTCATCTCAATTTCCATCCACTCCTCATGAGATTGCCCCCCAATACTGAGACTCTTTCGGCAATGAGGTGCTGAAACTTTGCGATTGTTTAGGTGGTACGCTGGATGGTAAAACATTGGGCGACTGCATCATTTTCACAACTCTAGTTTTTACAGCAGCAAAGTCATGAGGCTTCCCGCCTTCTATTAGTTCCTGGCGAATAGAGTTGCACAAACCCCAAGAGAATGTAAGCTTGTTCTCAATTACCTAGTCTGGATATGGTTGCCCCCCGATGCTTTTAGATTCTTTCGGTAATGAGATGTTGCCAAAATTCTGTAATTGTGTAGAGGAGACATGATATGCCACGGTAGTAGGTGAAGGCATTCGTGCTCCTGCAAAAATTTCACTTATTCGACCATGACCATGAAGGTGCGGAGCCGAATTATGGACATCAACAGTTGCATATGGTGCCAAAAAATTAGTAGCATTAGGTGTAGCATATGATGTTTGAGGGTAATTGGCCGAATAACTAGTAGTAACATGGCCAATTCCCCTATCCACCGACACGTTTGGATTAACATACTGTAAGTTATTTGCTCATGAATAAAAACTTGAAACACTTTGGTGCATACCATTGGAAGTTCCTACATAGGGTGTCTCAACTTGCTTAACCGAACTCATCATGTTATTCATCGGCATATAAATTTGTGGGGTTGCCGATGCATGGGAGTTGGGATACATATGTTGCATGTTGCTAAAATTATATGAAGTAGAAGCATGGAGATTTTGTTGCATCGGCCCTTGCACCTAATTAAATGATCTAGCTGATACATTATGCTCATTAAATGATCATTAAATGATCTAGCAACAACATATGCATTATTTGCATCTATATATGTGAATTGGGTATTCATAGTACCTTTGTAGATTGCAAACCCTAGATGACGATCTCCTCGTAGCAAGAACGGACCGGAGACAGTTCAAAGCTTCGTCCCCAACGGAGTCGCCAAAAAGTATGTTCGCACATGAACACGTCACATTGTACCTCCAACGCTGAGGGTGATGCACCGTAGCTCATGTCGAAGGAGACCCGTCTGGAAGCGCGGTATGCAAGCAATCCGACGGGTGCTTTTGAGGACCCGAAACCCCACACGCCCGAGAGGGACCCCGTCAGGGCGCGCGGCGGCTATGGGCTGCCCTAGGTCGACCTGATTGCCCCTATGGCCTCGATGTTCGTCGCCCTACAATGAAGAAGAACGAACGAAGAGCGAGGAAGAAGAAGAACAAGGATAAGGAAAAGTAAATGTAAAAGGTAGTATATGTTTGTTCGATTGTGTGTTGTTGTTCAATCGACCGTCACCTCTTGTCTATATAAGAGGCGGATGGACTTTCCGTACAAGAAAAGTACTTGCCTAGCGTCCAAATCATCAAAACCTAACAAAACACGGACTATTCACAACCTTCGGCCCGGATGTCCGGCTCAAGACCCGGATGATCCGGCCTAACCCAGCTTTTTGACAGCAGCTCACTGTTTTGGCTCTAGAATCCACATACGACCTCGGATTTGGATGATTTTTATATCAGAATCAACTGTATTGACGAGACGCACAACTTTCATGTTGAACACTTTTTGATCTGATGCCATATTGAGGGTGTTTTGGGCCGTTTTCTAAAGTATGTAGCAGAAAAAGTTATCCGGACGTCCGGACTCGTGTCCGGATGGTCTGGGCTTCACCCGGATGATCTAGGTGCCATCCAGATCATCCGGGTTCAAGGGGCCCAAAATATAAGCTTATGTTAATTTACCCGGATGATAGCCCGGACGTTTAGGTCATTCATCTGGACTCCAGCTGGATGATCCGGCCAAATACTGCTGCAGCACACTGTTTGGCCTGTAACTTTTGCATATGATCTCGGTTTAAGAAGATTTTTATACCAAAATCGTCTGTTTTGATGAGACGAAGAACTTTGCAGTTGAAAGGTTTTTTATCCAAGTCCATCTTAATTAGGTTTCATGACATTCTTTAATCTGGTGTCAATACAAGCATCTCTAAGATTGTCATAATTTTTGCATCCGAGCTCCGTTTTGGACCATCTCTATATCTATTTTGATCGGCTTGAAGAGAGCCATCCAATGATGACATGAAATCATAAATTTGACCTCATCTTGCTACAGCCTCAAGTCACTCTTTGCCATCATGCCACGTTTGAGCGTCAACACTATGTAATCCTAAACAAACTCTAAATACCAAATATATCTCTAACATGCTACAATCAAACAAACTCAAATCCTATAGGAATACAATGGACATGTCATTCCAATCCTACATTTGTCTTAATCCTACATTTTTGAATCATGTGAATCTTAGAGGCCCTAATATGAGTAAATAAAAATGGATGGAGTATTTAAGTTATAAAGAGATTATTATGTTTTTGGACGCGTCTCGCGAATGGCTGCTGGCTCGTTAGACCTCCGGAGTGGCCAGCCACATATGGAAAGTTTTCGTCTCCCCTAATCCATATTAGGAAAACACTAGTCCATACTACAAAAAGTACCATGTGAATAGTAAAAAAAAGGCACCATGTGCATAAGTGTGAATGCATTTAATTTGAGTTTTGTAATTTTAAAAAAATCCATAACTTCTGAATCGGACGTCGAAATTAAGATCCGTTTTCACCGTTGAAATCCTCGCGACGTGCTCTTCGAAACTAGATCCCGCATGAGTATATTTTGATGAAATTTTTTGTGTGCAACTAACTCTCTGTTTTTTGTAACTGTCTAGCAGTCAATGTGCAACTTTCTTCCAACTCATAGACGTGCAATTTTCACTAACGCGAACATGTGTGAACGCATTTTATTCGGATTTTTTCATTTTTCATAAAAAATCATTACTTTTGAATTGAACATCGAAATTAAGATCTGCTTTCACCGTAGGAATCCTCGCGACGTGTTCTTCCAAACTAGATCCCGCATGGGTATGTTTGGACAAACTTTTTTGAGTGCAATTTAGTCCATGTTTTGTGCAACTGTCTAGCATTCATTGTGCAACTACCTGACCGTCGATGTGCAACTTTGCTCCTACCGGTGGATGTGCAGTTTTCACTGATGACACCTCCGCCCCCAACCACCCTCTAACAGTGAGATGTGCAACTTCATCTGCTATCCCGACCAACTGCCTAGTGGTCAATGTGCAACTTTATCCCCACCCGTGAATGTGTTGTTTTCAATGTTGGCACCCCCACTACAACTACCCTACCAGCGAGATGAGATGTAGAATTTTGCCTTCCAAGCCCCGCCAAATGACTAACAATGATATGCAACTTTCCCCTACCCCATGGGTGTGTGGTTTTCACTATTTGCACCCTGCCTCATGTACCCTAATAGTGGGATGTGCAACTTTGTTTGCTGCCTCAAACAACTGTCTAGGAGTGGATGTGCAGCTATTATATTACCAATCTTGGATATTATATATGCATTTATATGTTATTTTATATGATTTTTGGGACTAACCTATTAACCTAGAGCCTAGTGCCAGTTTCTATTTTTTCCTTGCTTTTGAGTTTTACAGAAAAGGAATACCAAATGGAGTCCAATTGACGTGCCAATTTTTGATGATTTTTTTATGGACCAAAAGAAGCCCCCGGAGTAAAAGAGTTGGGCCAAAAGAGTCCCGGGCCGTCCACGAGGGTGGGGGCGCACCCTACCCCCGGGCGTGCCGCCCAATCTCGTGGATGACTCGGGCACCTACCTGACTTGTTCCCGACACAAAAAATTCCTATAAATGCTGAAACCTCCAGAAAATAACCTAGATCAGGAGTTCTGCCGCCGCAAGCCTCTGTAGCCACCGAAAACTAATCTTGACCCGTTCCAGCACCCTCCCGGAGGGGGGAATCCCTCTCCGGTGGCCATCTTCATCATCCCGGCACTCTCCATGACGAGGAGGGAGTAGTTCACCCTTGGGGCTGAGGGTATGTACTAGTAGCTATGTGTTTGATCTCTCTCTCTCTCTCTCGTGTTCTTGATTCGGCATGATCTTGATGTGTCGCGAGCTTTGCTATTATAGTTGGATCTTATGATGTTTCTCCCCCTCTATATCCTTGTGATGAATTGAGTTTTCCCTTCTAAGTTATCTTATCGGATTGAGTCTTTAAGGATTTGAGAACACTTGATGTATGTCTTGCATGTGCTTATCTGTGGTGACAATGGGATATTCACGTGATCCACTTGATGTATGTTTTGGTGATCAACTTGCGAGTTCCGTGACCTCGTGAACTTATCCATAGGGGTTGGCACACGTTTTCGTCTTGACTCTCCGGTAGAAACTTTGGGGCACTCTTTGAAGTTCTTTGTGTTGGTTGAATAGATGAATCTAAGATTGTGTAATGCATATCGTATAATCATACCCACGGATACTTGAGGTGGCATTAGAGTATCTATGTGACATTAGGGTTTTGGTTTATTTGTGTCTTAAGGTGTTATTCTAGTACGAACTCTAGGATAGATCGAACAGAAAGAGTAGCTTCATGGTATTTTACTACGGACTCTTGAATAGATCGATCAGAAAGACTAACTTTGAGGTGGTTTTGTACACTACAATAATCTCTTTGTTTGTTCTCCGCTATTAGTGACTTTGGAGACACTCTTTGTTGCATGTTGAGGGATTGTTATATGATCCAATTATGTTATTATTGTTGAGAGAACTTGCACTAGTGAAAATATGAACCCTAGGCCTTGTTTCGAAGCATTGCAATACCGTTTACGCTCACTTTTATCATACCTTGCTGTTTTATATTTTTCAGATTACAAAAACCTATATCTACCATCCATATTGCACTTGTATCACCATCTCTTCGCCGAACTAGTGCACCTATACAATTTACCATTGTATTGGGTGTGTTGGGGACACAAGAGACTCTTTGCTATTTGGTTGCAGGGTTTTTTGAGAGAGACCATCTTCATCCTACGCCTCCCACGGATTGATAAACCTTACATCATCCACTTGAAGGAAATTTGCTACTACAAACCTCTGCACTTGGAGGCCCAACAACATCTACAAGAAGAAGGTTGTGTAGTAGACATCAAGCTCTTTTCTGGCGCCATTGCCGGGGAGGTTAGCGCTTGAAGGTATATCTTTACATCTTGCAATCGAATATTTTAGTTTCTTGTTTTATCACTAGTTTAGTCTATAAAAGAAAACTACAAAAAATGGAATTAAGGTTGCCTCATATGCTTCATATTTTTAATGTCTTTCGTGAAAATAAGGATTTCGATAATTGTGCCAAAGTGTTAGAAGAAGAATGTATTAAAATGTTTGGCACTAAATCTTTGGATGATGAGCATGATTGCAATGTTGTTAGTATTAATTCTTTGAGTACCCATGATGCTAATGATATGCAAAGCCACAAGCTTGGGGATGCTATGTTTAAAGAAGATGATATTTTTTGTCCCGCAAGTTTTGATGAGCAAATTTATTTTGATGATAGCATGCCTCCTATTTATGATGATTATATTGATCAAACTAGGTTTGGAAGAGTGTCAACTTTAGGAAGTAATGATCCCACTATTTCAAAAGAGGTTCCAATTAATTATGAGAACAAAGTTGCTATCTATGATGATTATTGTGATGACATGTATGCTATAAAGATTAATGATAACCATGAAACCTGTCATCTTGATTTTAATTTTCAATTGGATTATGCCTCACATGATAGTTATTTTGTTGAGTTTGCTCCCACTACTATTCATAAGAAATTTGCTTATGTGGAGAATAGTAAATTTTCTATGCTTGTAGATCATGAAAAGAATGTTTTATGTGATGGTTATATTGTTGAATTCATTCATGATGCTACTGAAATTTATTATGAGGGAGGAATATATGCTTGTAGGAATTGCAATAATATCAAGTTTCCTCTCTATGTGCTTAAAGTTTTAAGTTATGCTTGTTTTTCCTTCCTATGCTAGTTGATTATTGTTCCCATAAGTTGTTTGCTCACAAAATCCCTATGCATAGGAAGTGGGTTAGACTTAAATGTGCTAGTAATATTCTTCATGATGCTCTCTTCATGTTACAATTCTTATCTTTTATGTGAGCATCATTGAAATCATCATGCCTAGCTAGGGGCGTGAAACGATAGCGCTTGTTGGGAGGCAACCCAATTTTATTTTTGTTCTTTGCTTGTTGCTCCTGTTTAGTAATAAATAATTCATCTAGCTTCTGTTATGATTGTGTTTTTTATGTTTTAGTTAGTGTTTGTGCCAAGCAAAGCCTTTAGGATCTTCTTGGGTGATTATTGTTTGATCTTGCTGATAAAAACATAAAGTATGCACTCATGAAGATAATTTTCAGTTTTTAACAGAGAGCGATAAAATAATAATTCCAACTGCAGTAGATCAATATACAAATTTTACTAGTCTTCATAATTTTTCAGAATTTTTGGAGTTACGGAAGTATTCGAAACCTCTAGATTGCTACAGATTGTTCTGTTTTTGACAGATTCTGTTTTCTATGTGTTGTTTTCTTATTTTGATGAATCTATGAGTAGTAACGGAGGGTATAAACCATAGAGAAATTGGAATACAGTAGATACTACACCAATATGAATTTAGAATGAGTTCACAACAGTACCCTAAGTGGTGATTTATTTTCTTATACTAACGGAGCTTACGAGTTTTCTGTTGAGTTTTGTGTTGTGAAGTTTTCAAGTTTTGGGTAAAGATTCGATGGACTATGGAATAAGGAGTGGCAAGAGCCTAAGCTTGGGGATGCCCAAGACACCCCAAGGTAATATTCAAGGACAACCAAGAGCCTAAGCTTGGGGATGCCTCGGATGGCATCCCCTCTTTCGTCTTCGTTCATCGGTAACTTTACTTGGAGCTATATTTTTATTCACCACATGATATGTGTTTTGCTTGGAGCGTCATTTTTTTTATTTTGATTTGTTTTGCTTGCTGTTTGAATAATATCCCAAGATCTGAAATTCTTAAATGTTAGAGAGTCTTCACATAGTTACATAATTATTCGACTACTCATTGATCTTCACTTATATCTTTTGGAGTAGTTTATCATTTTCTCTTATGCTTCACCTATATTATTTTGAGAGTCTTTTAGAACAGCATGGTAATTTGCTTTGGTTATGAAATTAGTCCTCATATGATAGGCATCCAAGATGGGTATAATAAAAACTTTCATATATAGTGCATTGAATACTATGAGAAGTTTGATACTTAATGATTATTTTGAGATATGAAGATGGTGATATTAGAGTCATGATAGTTGTGTAGTTGTGAATTTGAGAGATACTTGTGTTAAAGTTTGTGATTCCCGTAGCATGCACGTATGGTGAACCATTATGTGATGAAGTCGGAGCATGATTTATTTTTTGATTGTCTTCCTTATGGGTGGCGGTCGGGGACGAGCGATGGTCTTTTCCTACCAATCTATCCCCCTAGGAGCATGTGCGTAGTACTTTGTTTCGATAACTAATAGATTTTTGCAATAAGTATGTGAGTTCTTTATCACTAATGTTGAGTCCATGGATTATATGCACTCTCACCCTTCCACCATTGCTAGCCTCTCTAGTATCGCGCAACTTTCGCCGGTACCATAAACCCACCATATACCTTCCTCAAAACAGCCACCATACCTACCTATTATGGCATTTCCATAGCCATTCCGAGATATATTGCCATGCAAGTTTCCACCGTTCCGTTTATTATGACACGCTCCATCATTGCCATATTGCTTTACGTGATCATGTAGTTGACATCATATTTGTGGCAAATTCACCTTCATAATTCTTTCATACATGTCACTCTTGATTCAATGCACATCCCGGCACACCGCCGGAGGCATTCACATAGAGTCATATTTTGTTCTAAGTATCAAGTTGTAATTCTTGAGTTGTAAGTAAATAAAAGTGTGATGATTTTTATTATTAGAGCATTGTCCCATGTGAGGAAAGGATGATGGAGACTATGATTCCTCCACAAGTCGGGATGAGACTCCAAACGATAAAAAAAGGCCCAAATAAAAAAATGAGAGAAAAAGATAGAAGGGGCAATGCTACTATCCTTTTTCCACACTTGTGCTTCAAAGTAGCACCATGATCTTCATGATAGAGAGTCTCTTATTTTGTCACTTTCATATACTAGTGGGAATTTTTCATTATATAACTTGGCTTGTATATTCCTATGATGGGCTTCCTCAAAATTGCCCTAGGTCTTCGTGAGCAAGCAAGTTGGATGCACACCCACTTAGTTTCTTTTGTTGAGCTTTCATACACTTATAGCTCTAGTGCATCTGTTGCATGGCAATCCCTACTCACTCACACTGATATATGTTGATGGGCATCTCCATAGCCCGTTGATACGCCTAGTTGATGTGAGACTATCTTCTTATTTTTTGTCTTCCCCACAACCACCATTCTATTCCACCTATAGTGCTATGTCCATGGCTCATGCTCATGTATTGCGTGAAAATTGAAAATTTCGAGAACATCAAAAGTATGACACAATTGCTTGGCTTGTCATCGGGGTTGTGCATGATTTAAATATTTTGTGTGGTGAAGATGGAGCATAGCCAGACTATATGATTTTGTAGGGATAGCTTTCTTTGGGCATGTTATTTTAAGAAGACATGATTGCTTTGTTAGTATGCTTGAAGTATTATTGTTTTTATGTCAATATTAAACTTTTGTCTTGAATCTTTCGGATCTGAACATTCATGCCACAATAAAGAAAATTACATTAATAATTATGTTAGGTAGAATTCCACATCAAAAATTCTGTTTTTAATATTTACCTACGAAGACGGGAAGCTTAACCCCGCCACGAAAGCCGCATACTCAGCGGCATTGGAGCCGCACACAGACCCAAGTTCGAGCGAGGTCTGCGTCATCGGACCCCGGGACTCATCTCCGGCCACTCATTCCGAACTTCGTGCATCCGCGTCCGACGAGCCTTACCAGGCGTCGGTCGTCGAATTTAGTTCTGCGGATATCTTTCGGCACTCACCTTTAGGCGATGTGCTAAACTCATTAATAACCCTCTCTTTGGCAGGGGACTCACAGTCGAATTATATCCAGTTTGAACTGGGGGCTGATGACGGGGAATTTCGCTTCCCACCCACCTCCCACTTAATAGCCACTTTCGAAGATCTAACTAACATGCTCGATTACGACTCCGGAGACATCGACGGTATGGACGACGATGCCGAAGAGGAGCAAGCCCAAAACCCGCCATTTACCAGGCGTTGGACGGCCACCTACTCCTACGACGTGTACATGGTGGACACACCCAAAGAAATCAACGAAGACGACAAAGAAGACCCAGTGGAAGACAAACCTCTGGAGATACAACCAAAGCGCCAATGACAATGGCACCATTCTAAGTCACACAGTGAGAAAGACAGCAATACCGGCACAGGAGAAAATAATACTCTAGACGATGCTGGAGACAATGAAGACCCCGTTCAGCCAACTTCCGAACAGGACGAACAGGAAGATGGGTGAGTCAGCCCTGATGAACATGCCATGCACGAAGACTCGAAGGATAGTAATTATCTTCCACTCTCCAAGGATGAGGTGAGCCTCGCCGACGAAGATTTTATCGTGCCTGAGGAACCTCTCGAACAGGAGCGCTTTAAGCGTTGGCTAATAGCCACTGCAAGGAGCCTGAAAAAAGAAGCAGCAGCAACTTCAAGCTGATCAAGATTTGCTCAATAATAGATGGACTAACGTCCTGGCAGCCGAGGAATATGGCTGCGAGCGACCACCCAAAAGTTACCCGAAGCGAAAATTACTACCTCAATTCGACGATGATGCGTTGGAGCCCGTGCCATCAGCACACAATGCGGCTAACCGACCACCACGTGGTCGGGACAAAGCGGCAACCCAAGCCGAACACCAGCCCGTATTACCTCGCTGTAAAGGCGGGGATAAAACAGCTCGGGCATATACATATGACCTTCGGCAGAACCTGGACAGTAGAGCAGGACATACTAGATCGATCTACGGATTGCGGGGGTGTGCCCCGACACGCGATGACGGCTATCTATTCGTACGTGACAAGCTTAATCACGTGCGGGCCGAATGCCACAGACAAACTCCATCTGAGCTACGTTGCGATGTCGCCCAATATAGAGGTGTCGCACACCCTATTTGCTTCGCTAACGAAGTAATGGCGCACGAATTCCCAGAGGGGTTTAAACCCATGAATATCGAATCATACGTTGGAACAACAGATCCCGCGGTATGGATTGAAGATTTTCTTCTCCATATCCACATGGCCCGCGGTGATGATCTCCACGCCATCAAATAACTCCCATTAAAACTAAAGGGACCAGCGCGGCACTGGCTCAACAGCCTTCCAGAGAACTCCATTGGCAACTGGGAAGACCTGGAAGACGCCTTTTGTGATAACTTCCAAGGTACATATGTCCGGCCACCAGATGCCGAAGACTTAAGTCACATCATCCAGCAGCCCGGAGAGTCAGCCAGGAAGCTCTGGACTAAATTCCTAATTAAAAAGAACCAAATCTTCGATTGTCCGGACGCCGAAGCCCTCGCGGCCTTCCAACACAGCGTCCGGGATAAGTGGCTCACCCACCACCTCGGTCAAGAAAAACCAAAGTCCATGGAAGCCCTTACCGCTCTAATGACCTGCTTTTGCACAGGAGAAGATAGCTGGCTCGCTCGTAGAAGCAACAGCACCAGCGATCTAGGCACTTCCGAAGTCCGAGACGGCAACAGCAAGCCACGATGCAATAAACACAAACGTCACAATCATAACGAAAGAGCGCAAGACACGGCGGTCAACGCCGGATTCAGCGGCTCCAAACCCGGTCAACGGAAAAAGCCATTCAAGGCACATAGAGAAGGATCATCCAATCTAGACAAAATACTGGATCGGCCCTGCCAGATTCATGGCACCCCCGATAAACTAGCTACTCACACCAACAGAAGTTGTTGGGTCTTCAAGCAAGCCGGCAAGCTTAATGCCGAACACAAGGGGAAGGGGCCGCCCAGTAACAACGATGATGAAGAGACTCGCCAGCCGAATACCGGGGGTCGGAAACAATTTCCCCCCAAAGTAAAAAACTATGAATATGGTATACGTGACACACACCCCTACAGGGGAGCGCAGGCACGCACTACGGGACGCATACGCCATAGAGCCGTTTTCCCCAAAATTTTGCCATATCCGTCCCGAAGGTTCGGCGGCTCTGATCATCGATCCAATTATCGATGGGTTCCATGTCACGTAAGTACTTATGGATGGCGACAGTAGCCTTAATCTACTCTACCAAGACACTGTCCGCAAAATGGGCATCGATCCTTCAAGAATCAAGCCCACCACAGCTACCCTCAAGGGAACAGTATTCGGCATAGAAGCTCACTCTAGGGGCTCCGTCACACTAGAGATCGTTTTCGGTTCGCCAAACAACTTCCGAAGCGGAGTCTTGACCTTTGATATTGTCCCATTCCGCAGTAGCTACCATGCACTTCTGGGGCGTACCGCGTTTGCTCGTTTTAATGTGGTCCCGCTCTACGCACGCAAAAAACTTAAGATGCCCGGTCCACGCGGCGTCATAACAATAAATGGAAATATAGAACACTCCCTTCGTATGGAGAGTCATACTACGGCTACCACAGTCGAAGTACCAAGCGGCCTCATCAAGCCGCATATCTCATCGGCCATTAAGCCGTCGGCCTCTATTAAATGGGCCCGATCAATCTTAGAGCTGGAGTAGTAGTTCGGCCTCTGACATTCGCCTCATACACCCGCGAAGTTTGTATCATGCGTACATAGTGATGTACTTAGAATACCCTGGTCATCGGTAAAGGCACACCACGGACAGGCCTATAAGCTCTCCCATGGCCTCCTTTTCTTTTCGTTTCTAACTATTTTTTATCTTTTACCATAGGTGGCACAAAGACGGGTCATCTCACGGACTCTTTCGGAGTTCGGCTCCGTTCACCTACCCAAAGGCTACTCCTGTTAAAGGAGTCCTTTCACCAAGGCAAGGCGGCGCAGACGTGCGACAGGAGGTCCAAGTAATTCTTAGTAAACAGCACTCTCTATTTAGAGCCTGTAAGGTGCCTTCTCCCTCAGCCTTCGACCACTGGCATGTCAAATAGCCGGGGTCGTGGCGTTATTATCTATAAAATGGCAATTGATGTATCAATCAGGTCCCGGCGAACATAATCCGTATTCAGTATTCACTTTTTCTAAAAAGAACTGAATCTTGCTTCTTTGCTTGTTTCACACACGCACCTCGGCATAAATTGCCAGGGGCTCAATATGGGAACAAATAAATTACCGGCAAGTCCGAACAGCTTTTCAGCACACTTCGGCGTCACGAGTTCGGCCCTATATGCATCAGCCCCGAATCATGTCTTTGGTCAATAGTTGGGTTGCCCGGATCCTGTGCTTACTACCTTGCGTTTCACTCTATCGGCTAGAGTAGTAAAGGGAGAACTACTGCGATTGTGTCCTAGTTTATCCGGATGAGCATCTCAGTAGAGAAAGCCGAAAACTGACTGTCATGATGCGGCGAGAGCTGGTCAACCACTCGATGACTTATCAGAATCTTTCATGATTCCTTCCGTATTACACGAAGGACCGTCCTTCCGGTCAACTATGTAACGCATCGTATTCGGATAACCACGTACATACCAGGGGCTATATCCTAGACCCACCGACAAACTCCTATGGCTAAGTGAAAGTGTTAAATCCCTATAGTCCGATTGCCTAGTTCGCCGCATTGACACCTCCTTCACGGACCAAGACGTTGGGTCAAGAGTGATCAAGTGCTTTTCCGAACACCCCCATATTTTATGCGAGGGGGCTGAAGCCGACGAATGGAAAACTTTCAGATTATACAAAAACGGCCGCATAGGAGGAGCCAAAACTTTTAGACATAACCTTAAAAATATCATCATATTATTTTTACAATTTCGGAACATTCACTCGAAGACTATATCCTTTGAGCATTGAACCTCTATTAAGCGGGCGCCCTCTAGGACATCTTCAAAATAATGCTCCGACGTGTGTTTGTCCTTGCCCCCTGGCGGACTCTTCGCTGCAATATCAGTGGCCTTCATCTTCGCCCAATATGTCTTGACACGAGCAAAGGCCATCTGTGCACCTTCAATGCACGCCGATCGCTTCACGACATCGATACGCGGCTCCACACCCATAAGCCGCTGCACCAAACCGAAATAGCTATTCGGAATTGGTTCAGTCGGCCACAACCGGACCACGACGTCCTTCATGGCAGAACTGGATATCTTGTGGAGCTCGGCCCATTGGGCCATCTGTTCGTTCAGCAACAGGAGGCGCTTTGGCGTGCCGAATTGTGTCCAGAAAAGCTTCTCCGTTGCATACCCCTCTTGTGCTTGGTAAAATTGCGCTGCATCAAAGGCACTCTTCGGCAAGTCCAAGAATGCGTCTGGAGAGGTCCACATTTGATTAAGCGGGGCATATTTCAGATCACCGAATTTAGTCTGTAATAAGAAAGGCTTACCGGATGCTATCTTCCCAGCTTGCCGGATCTCCTCCCGAGCCTCCCTAGACTCGGTTCGTGCTTCCCTCGCCTCTAGTAAGGCATTGTCGAGATCGGCTGTTTTGGCTTCGTTATCCCTCTCCAGGAACTCGCACCGGACAGTGGCTTCCTTTAGCTCGCGTGCCATGGTAGACATTCTCTCCTCGCACTGGCGTTGAGCAGCCTGTTCGGCTTTTAACTCATCAACTACCTTCTGGGCAGCCACATTACTCATCCGGGCTTGCTCCTTGGCTCGGGCAAGTTCAGCCCGAAGGGCCTCCACCATGGCAGCGCTATCTGCAGTTATGCGTGTCTCAGTATATAATACTTAGCTTCGTGATCATGGTATTATACATACATACACTGACCACCTCAAAACATACCTTGCGCTTCGTCGAGACGCCTGTTAATAAGCATGACGCCGTCATTCGCCGCATCAAGTTTTTGCTCCAGACCCGCAACCTCTGTAGCGTACGCAGTCATCGTGGATGTAACAACTTGTGTTCCAATTAGTCAGATTATCTCCTAGGCATATCTTTTTTGATCCTCTGATTGCCTCCTTTTGGATGCCAACCAGAGTCTCAGGGGCTACTATCTATACACAGGTACATTTTGCGTATAGAGCACAATCAAAAACATTACATTACGTACCTCAAAGCCTCTTAGCAGGCCCTTGAAAGCTTCATTCAATCCACTCTTCACGGACATAATCCTCTCAGCCACCGTACCCATCAAGGTACGATGTTCCTCCGAGACAGACGAATATCGCAACATGTCCATCAGTGTATCCGGTGCCTCCGGATCCCGGGAAGTAGTTGTGGGAGCCCGGACTCCCTTTGAAGGGATGTGTTTGTCCGACCCTGGAGTCGTCTTCGGCTGTAAGCCTGTAAGTGCATCTAGTGCCACCCCTAGTTGGTTTTGGAGTATTGACGACAAACCTAGTTGAGGGACTAATGTGTTTGTGAGAATTGCAGGATAACACAGGTAGAAGTCCCTCATTGATTCGGTTTTCCTACCAGAGATGACCCCTAAAAATGTATGAAGACATTGAAGCCAAAGGTGGTATATGAAGATATTCACATTGAAGACTATGACAAGAGAAGACACCGCATGAAGCCTATGGAGCTCGAAGACTTAGATCTTTCGTAGTTCTTTTTCTTCTGTGTTGAGTCATAGGAACCACCGTACTGTTAAGTGGGGTCCAAGAGAACCAGTCAGAATGACTGAAGTGATGCTTAAACAAAACCTATGTCTTCGAGTGAAGACTTTGAGAGCGAATCTTGTCCAGAGTCGGACAAGTCAGCTTTGCTTGTAGCCCAAGTAAAGTTGCCGTGTGAGTTTGAAATCTGACCGTTGGAACACGTGTCAGTTCCTTAGTGACCCAGGGTCATTTCGGACAAATCAGGTCGGGTTGCCAAGTGGCTATAAATAGCCCACCCCCTACAACCATAAATGGTTGGCTGCTTAGATTCAGAGTACGGCTTTTGTCGTTTGAGAGCAACCCACCTCGAAGCCTTTGAGAGAGAATTCCTTGCGAGGATAAAGCCCTAACCACCCAGAGCCAAAGAGAATTAGGCATCACTTAAGTCTTCTTGTCTGTGTGATCTGAAGACTTATTACACTTGAGGACTGTGCATCCTCCAGCCGGTTAGGCGTCGCGTTCTGAGAATCCAAGAGACATTGTGGATTGCCGGTGAACGAAGTCTGTGAAGGTTTGGGAGTCTACCTTGAAGACTTACCGGAGTGATTGGGCGAGGTCTGTGTGACCTTAGCTCAAGGGGAATACGGTGAGGACTGGGTGTCCTAAGCTGCGTGTTCAGGACTGGGTGTCCGGGACTGTGTGTCCTAAGGTTTAAATACCTAGCCGCCCTAACCAGACGTACAGTTGTCATAGCAACTGGAACTGGTCCAACAAATCATTGTCTTCAATGAGTCACTGGTTTCATCTTCCCTTCCCTTTACTTACTGTTACTCCTTGTGAAGTCATTGTATGTTCGCACTATGTTTTGTCTTCACTGAGTGACTGCGTGTTCTGTGTGGCTTCACAATATCTTCCTACCTGATCCTTACTACATTGCTGTTATTAGTCATTGTGCTTTCACTCTATTGAATACTTGACTATGGCTTGCCTAGTGTAGTCTACCTTCCGCTGCAGGGTAATAGGTTTATTTCTATCGTTTGTCTTCATAACTTCCAGGTTTTGAAGACTTTCATAAAAATCGCCTATTCACCCCCCCCCCTCTAGTCGATATAACGCACATTCAATTGGTATCAGAGCGAGGTGCTCCCTTGTTCTATGTGATTCGGTTTAACCACCTGGAGTTTTAGCTATGTCGACTGCAGGGATAATTAAAGTCTCCGCTGCGTGCCCCGTCTTTGATGGAACTGAATATCCCTATTGGAAGAATAAGATGCGCATGCATCTTGAAGCCACTGACGTCGACCTATGGTATGTCGTCAAGAACGGCGTTCCCAAGGCTGGAGAAGGTGTCACTGCTGCTGATGTCAAGAAGTTCGTTCAACTGGACTCTACTGCCAAGAATATCATCTGTGGTCATCTGACCAAAGGACAGTATGGCCGTGTGAGTGCTTTGGAAACATCTAAGCTGGTCTGGGACTGGCTCTCCAAGGTCAATGAAGGCGTCTCAACCCAGAGAGATCAGAGAATCAGTGTCCTTCGCAACCTCTTCAACCGCTTCAAGCGAAAAGACAATGAGAATGTCCAGCTCACATTTGACCGACTCACTGACATCACAAATGAGCTTCAAGCCCTCGGCCCTACTGAGATCACCAAGCATGAAGTCGTCAAGACACTACTGAGATCACTTGATAGTTCGTTTGACACCCTAGCCCTGATGATTCAAGAACGTCCTGACTTCAAGACACTCGATCCGTCTGACATACTTGAGAGGCTCAACACACATGAGTTTCAGTTTTCTGAGAAAAGAGATATCTACGGTCCAAACTATGGGCGAACTCGTGCCTTGAAGACAAAAGCTGTCTCCTCATCTGAAGAAGAATCTAACAGCAGTTCGGATGATCCTGAAGACATTGGAAGGGAACTTGCTATGCTTGTGAAGAAGTTCCAAAAATTCACCAAGAAGAAAGGTTTCAGAAAGTCTTCCCGATCAAGCTCAAGGAATGATGAAGCTTCTGCTCACGACTACAAGAAGAAAACATGTCACAAGTGCAAGAAACCTGGCCACTTCATCTCTGAGGGTCCGCAGTGGGACAATGAGAACAAAAAGAAGAAGAAGAGCAAGGAATATGACTCTGACGACAAGAAGAAGAAGAAATACTCAAAGTCTTCTTCCAAGTCTTCCTCAAAGTCTTCATCACACAAGAAGAGCTCATCTGGCAAGGCACGTGCGTTTGTTGGCAAGGAAATGGATTCAGAGGAGGAGTCCGCTTCTGAGGAGGCGGAGGTGGAGTCTGAGGAGGAGTCCGATTCAGGCGTCGCAAGTCTGGCTACAGCATACGTTGCCAAGTCCATCTTCAACACTGAAGACAATGACTTCATCACCGACACCGATGCAAATGACAAGGACTACTCCGCTTCTACCTACTGCTTCATGGCACGCGGTGCCAAGGTAAACACACGCACTACTCACTATCAAACATCTAGTGACGATGACTCTGATTGTGGTTCAAAACCCAGCTACAAAACACTTGCTAAAATTGCAAGTGAACAACAGAAAGCTATGGAACATATTCAAAAACTGTTAGACAGAAGCGATGATCTGTTAGGTGCTGAAATGACTCAATCTGAGTCCTTAATTGAAGACATAAAAAATCTTCACGTTAAGTATGAGGAACTTGAAATTCGTCATGAAACGCTCTCAACAACTCATGAAAAGCTTTCCTATGATTATCTTCAAAGGAAGCAAGATCTTGAGAAACTGAGAGCGGCTCATGAAGATCTTCAAAAGGAAAACGAGTCACTTCGCGCCGAACAGATCAGCTCCGCTCAGGAAGGATTTGAACCACCATGTCTTAAATGCATTGAGCGTGATAATGCTACTACTGTTGCTGAATGTTCTACTGCTGCTATTGTTGCAATATCTTCAACTGTTATGTGGGAACTAACCCCTCTACTGAGGATTCCACTGCTATTGCTGATGAGAATGCTAGGTTGAAGACATTGCTTGAAACAGGGATGTACAAAAAGTCTTAAAGGGCATCAGACACTATGTGATGTCCTCAAAAAGTAGATCTTGAACCGAAACCCGAGGAAAGAGGGTGCTGGGTTCGTAAGGAAAATGAATGCTGATGGCTCTTACTGGAAACCTGAGCAGTACCCCAAAACCACATGGGTTGCTGCAAAGGAATTTTCAGCAGATCCATCCACTCTATCTGGGTTCACTTGTGCAAACCCCATTGTCATTGATGAATCTTTTGATGCAAACTATAAACTGTTTAAGAATCAGAATGGTGAAGTGTTTGCCAGGTACATTGGTACTAACTGCAGGAATGGACCGCCTATGAAGAAGATCTGGGTTCCGAAAAAGTGTCTGGAGAATCTTCCTGTGAATGTCATCATGACACCTCACGTGAAGAAGACAAACCTCAGACCAAAGGCTTCATACAGACAGAGGACTCACCTGAGTTGCACTAACGCAAATGTTTTGCAGGGAAACCATACTCAAGCCTATGAATATGAGAGCGGTTCATCAAACCGCCATGTTCATAAGACCAAGAACTATTCTGCTTATTCTTATGAGTACTATTGTCCGCCTGCAAGACTGTTTGCTAGGGCTCCAAAGCCAAAGTTCTCACATGCTGCACTTAGACTTATTACTTCTAAGCCATCCTTGAAGATGTGGGTGGCTAAGAAAGCTTAACTCTCTTTTGCAGGGAAAGGTCTCCAGCAGAAAACCAAAATCGTCTAACGCTATTGTTGGGGACCTTAAACATCTTGTAGGGAGCAAGATCAAATGCCCGAATGGTCTTACTATGTACTTCGTTCCTGAATCGCTTGCTACTCTCCCTATTAGTCCTAATCTGGATCTAAGCTTTCATAACCCACTGGTTCGTCAAATGTTTTTGCTTCACAATTCTCTTCGTGAAGCCTATCCCCCTAATTGCACTGTAGAGTATGACACCAGCGTCTTCAGAATGGATTATTGATAGTGGGTGTACAAATCACATGACTGGCAAAAGAAGCCTTCTTATGGACTCAACCTTACGTCCATCCGACAAGAGCCACATCACATTTGCTGACACTGGTAAAAGTAAGGTATTGGGTCTAGGTAGAGTTGCAATCTCAAGGGATCAACACATGGATAAAGTCATGCTTGTTGAATCCCTTGGCTTCAACTTAATGTCTGTCTCAATGCTTTGCGATTTAAACATGATCGTAATATTTGGAAAATATCGTTGCCTTGTTCTAATGGAATCTGACAAGTCTCTAGTATTTGAAGGGTATCGAAAAGATGATTTGTACGTGGTAGATTTCTCAGCAGGACCACAGCTTGCCGTATGTCTTCTAGCAAAAGCTTCAGAATGCTGGCTCTGGCATCGGAGGCTTGGGCATGCTGGCATGAGGAACCTCCACACCCTGGCAAAGAAGAAGCATGTCATAGGCATCGAGTGCGTCAAGTTCAAGAAAGATCACTTATGCGGTGCCTGTGAGGCAGGAGAGATGACGAGGGCCAAACATCCCTCGAAGACAATCATGACTACTACTCGACCCTTCGAACTGCTTCACATGGATCTTTTCGGTCCCACTCATTACTCAACTCTTACTACTACTGCTTGTCTCCATGGCTTTTTCATTGTTGATGATTATTCTAGATATACTTGGGTGCACATAATCCATTACAAGACTGAAGTGCAGGATGTCTTTAGACGCTTCGCCAATCGAGCAATGAACAACTATGGCGCCAAGATAAAGCACATCAGAAGTGACAATGGCACTGAATTCAAGAACACTGGCCTTGATACATATCTTGATACCTTGGGCATCACACATGAATTCTCAGCCCCGTACACGCCACAGCAGAATGGCGTCGTCGAACGCAAGAACAGAACACTCATTGAGATGGCCAGAACGATGCTAGACGAATACAAGACTCCAAGAAAATTCTGGCCTGAAGCCATTGATACTGCATGCCATACAATCAATCGTGTTTATCTTCACAAGCTTCTGAACAAGACATCTTATGAGCTCCTTACTGGCAAGAAGCCAAATGTCAGTTACTTTAGAGTATTTGGCGCCAGGTGCTGGATCAAGGACCCACATCACACCTCAAAGTTTGCACCAAAAGCACATGAGGGTTTTATGCTTGGATATGGAAAGGATTCGCACTCCTACAGAGTCTTCAATCTCTTTCATTATAAAGTGGTTGAAACAGTGGATGTGCGGTTCGATGAGACCAACGGTTCACAAAGAGAGCACCTGTCAAATGTGCTAGATGAAGTTCCATCCAGTGAATCAATCAAGCTAATGGGAACTGAAGAAATTATACCTTCTGAAGCTCATCCTGAAGAAGAACTTATAATCTCAGCACCTGATCAACCTGAAGACAATGCTCAGCCTGAAGACATTCCCTCTAACAACAACAATGATCAGCAAGAGCAAAATCTTCGCCATGTACATCCTCGTGTTGCCAATGAAGTGCAGATTGAAAGAATAATTGATAGCATCAATGCACCCGGTCCACTCACTCGTTCAAGGGAAACTCAGCTAGCAAATTTCTGTGGGCACTTCGCATTCGTCTCAATAACAGAACCCAAGAAAGTTGAAGAAGCCTTCATGGAACCTGAATGGATTCAAGCTATGCAAGAAGAGCTTCAACAGTTTGAGCTGAATAATGTATGGGAACTGGTTAAGCGTCCCGATCCTCGGAAGCACAACATAATAGGCACAAAATGGATATACCGCAACAAACAAGATGAGCATGGTCAAGTTGTCAGAAACAAAGCTCGTCTCGTTGCTCAAGGATATACTCAAGTGGAAGGCATTGACTTCGATCAAACATTTGCTCCTGTGGCTAGACTTGAAGCCATACGCATACTGCTGGCCTATGCAAATCATCACAACATACTTCTTTATCAAATGGATGTGAAGAGCGCCTTTCTCAATGGCAAGATTGAAGAAGAAGTGTATGTTGCACAACCACCTGGCTTTGAAGATCCAAAACATCCTGACATGGTATACAAGCTCAACAAGGCACTGTATGGCCTCAAACAAACCCCTCGGGCCTGGTATGACACACTCAAATACTTCCTCAAGAGCAAAGGCTTCATACCTGGTTCCCTCGACCCCACTCTCTTCACGAAGACATATGATGGTGAACTGTTTGTGTGCCAAATATATGTGGATGACATTATCTTCGGCTGCACCAATCAGAAGTACAGTGAAGAGTTTGGATATATGATGCAAGAGCAATATCAAATGTCTATGATGGGAGAGCTGAAGTTCTCTCTCGGTCTTCAAATACGACAGCAACGCAACGGCATCTTCATATCTCAAGAGAAGTATCTCAAAGATTGCCTGAAGAAGTTCAGTATGCAAGACTGCAAAGGCTTCACGACGCCAATGCCAGCCAAGCATCATCTGGGTCCTGACGATAATGGTAAAGAGTTCGATCAAAAGGTATACCGCTCCATGATTGGTTTTTTTCTCTATCTATGTGCATCTAGGCCAGATATTATGCTTAGTGTTTGCATGTGTGCTCGATTCCAAGCGGCACCAAAGGAGTCGCATCACTTAGTTGTGAAGCGAATTCTTCGATATTTGGCTCACACCCCAACTCTAGGATTATGGTATCCAAAGGGCTCAGAGTTTGATCTGGTTGGATTCTCGGATGCTGATTATGCTGGTGACAAAGTGGATCGCAAGTCTACATCAGGCACATGTCATTTTTTTGGGACGATCACTTGTATGTTGGTCTTCAAAGAAGCAGAACTGTGTATCTCTCTCCACTGCTGAATCTGAATACATTGTTGCTGGATCTTGCTGCGCTCAGCTTCTGTGGATGAAGCAAACACTCAAGGACTATGGCATTCATCTGAAGCAAGTGCCACTCTACTGTGACAACGAAAGCGCCATCACGATTGCCAACAACCCAGTTCAGAACTCGAAGACAAAGCACATTAAAATTCGTCATCACTTTCTCAGAGATCATGTTGTGAAGGAAGATATTGATATCATACACGTCAACACTGAAGAGCAATTGGCAGATATCTTCACCAAGCCCTTGGATGAGAAGAGATTTTGCAAGTTACGGTGTGAGCCAAATATCCTGGAATCCTCAAATGTCCTGTGATCAGGCACACATCCTAACCCTTATGCGTATTGATGACTTAGATGTGCAACACACGAAGTAAAGTATATCTTCAATCAATGAAGACATACATTCTAAGTGTGAATACATTAATGTGGAATTTGACTTCGGAGCGCCACGATAATTGTGCGCCGTGTCTGGGTCTAATACTTCCTATACGGTGGGTAACGCCACCACCACATGTTCTGTTCGAAGTGTTTCACTCATGGCGTTACATTTGCTATGTCTTCACATTTGGTTTGGCTTCAATCTCAACATGTTTTCATGATTATCTTCACTATGTTGATTATATACATATATACTAGTGTTTTGTCCTCTACAGCATTCACTTATAGCTATGTCTTCTTGTTGAATCTTTTGAACTAAGTGAATGTGATCGGACCCTAACCTCTCTATGCTTTCTATCTCAAACTCTATCTCTCCAAATCATATGCATTCTATTGAAACTGTCGAATGTCTTCTCTGCGTCCTTGTCAGCAGAAGATACAGAGACAAACCTTAAGTCCGCTTTCAATGCTCATTCCTCCACATGAAACCCGGAGAAGTAGGAACGACCACCCGACAATCCAGGCGTGCGTGGGACGTGGAACAAACCCCAAAATTCTGCATGATGGCCACGTGTTCCTCAGATGCGAATCGCCAGGGGCACCTGTGTAATAACGCAGTGCCGCCCCTGTACCTATAAATATACACTTCACGGCGGTCATTATCTCTTCTTCCACTCTCGCACGAACCCTAGCGCCACCGCTAGCCCTCGACGACGCCGGCGACGAAGCGCTTCGCTGCCGCAACCTCTCCGACGCCGTCTTCACGCCGACCGCGGACATCGTCCTCTCCGCCGTCGCCATAGGTGTCCTCCGTCGCCAAGTTAGGGCATGGAAGATCGAACTGCTCGGCCTCCTCTTCCACTCCGTCTAGCAGTTCTTAGTGTGGTAAATAAAACTTCCTTTTTACGGCACCGTTGATCCTATGGCTTTGTCACTATCTACCACAAGAAGTTTCTATTCACACAAGTTAGATCTCTCTCATACTGCATCTCATAACATGCCTAGTATATTCACTTATGCTTCACAAAGTAGTTAGATTCCTCACTTGTACTGATCTCTGGATTCGTACAAATCTGGAACCAACTCCTTATCTATGAGTGAATGTCTTCGCACGATGAGTTCAATGTCTTCTAAACTGATTCATATTCAAAATCTTCTGAGAATGCATATGACCTCTTCCCCTTCCCTCGCACCTTAATGCTGTCACAGGTACATGTCCGTGGGAGAATCCCTTGGTTCTCATAGTCTGCATTCATTTGCAGAATTCTTACAGCATCATATCAATTCTCCCGAAGCCAGTTCCTGTCTGTCCAGCAAGCGAAAGCCCTTGAAGCCTTTGAACGTATTGAAGCCTTTCAGTTTAAAGTTCATGGCTTCAGAGAAATCAGCAAGGAAGGGTGGCAGAAAGCGTCGTGGAGAAACATCAAGAGATCTGCCAGATGACCTCTCAGAACTGTACAAGACAGATCCTGAAGAGGATTACAATCAGCGCAAAACACGAATCCAATGGATTCGACACTATTGGGCAGAACAGTGGTTCAAGTAAAGATTTGTGACAAAGGAATATGCTGAAAAGAATGCCATCAAGCGACCATGTGGAGACATCCTCTACAAAAATCTTCAACCCAGGACCAGAGATGAAGCCATTGAACAAGGCTTCTATCCCTGCATGGTCCGTGGACCACAGCCTGCGGATGCTGACCCATCATCACTGCTATGGTGTCGTGACGACATTCTGTTCAAGAGCAACTTTCAGTTTGCCCAGAACTCAGCGAAGCAGAACAAGAAGACATTGGGACTAGACTTCAACCCTAGTCCTTCTGCTCCAAGGGATGACGGCACACGTGATGCAAAACCCAATGTCGTCGGTCCTTTCTACAACCTTGAAGGTCTCATCACCCATATCTTGGTTCAAGGGACTGCAGTGAATGAGCCTGCAGCTGACGCTGAATCAGATGAAGCGCCTGCAGCGCCGAAGCCAAAGAAGTTGAAGAAGCCTAAAGCTTCAAAGCCTGCCCCTTCACCAAAAATCTCACGGGCGAAGCCACTGGCAACTGCACCTCCTGAAGACAGTGTGCAATCTGAAGATTTGTCACGCATCTCCAAGCCCCAGAAGGTCAAGATGCCTCTGCCACACACCGACCAAGAGCTAACTGCTGCTGCCATTCTGCGCAATGATGCCATTGATCTATCAAGTGATGAAGATCTTGCAGATGACGCTCTTGAGCAACTCATCAAGAGCAAAGAAGAAGCAGAAATCTTCAATGATCTGCCGCTCTTTGATGTAACAATCATCCACAACTTCATTGATGAGTGGTTTGACACGCCAAACATCAGCGTCGACGATCTCCAACTACCCATTGGCCTTAGTGTCGCCTTCCATGGCGCCATTGCTTCAGAGTTAGCCATCGCCCAACGCATTGTTGAACTGAAGCAGAAGATTGACTTTGAGAAATCTCAGTTCAAGAAGCATATGGCCAAGCTCAGCGTGCAAGACGTGAAGAATTTCAAGATTATGCTACATGAGCTCAAGGAAGCCTTTCTAAAGAAATGTGCAGAAGCTCAGGGTTCTCGTGATCGCATGAAGGTCCTGGCTGATAGGTGTGTGCAAGCCTACAATGAGGCTGAGAAGCGCAAGGCCCTTGGGCGTCCTGGCATCGACCCCAGGATGGCTGCCAAGAAGACGAAGAAGCCCGCTATGGCTGAACCCGAAGCACCAAGGCAGGAAGCAGATCCCCTTGTCTTCCCAACTAGAATGACTGGCCCGAAGCCAAAGGCCAGGTCAACCGCTTCAGAACTGAAGAAGACCAGGACTGCTGAGGCTGAAGCAAGGAAGAGAAAACATCCTGAAGCCTCTGCTACTGCCCCCGCCAAGAAGAAAAGAAAGACCAAGAAGGAATGGGCTGCTCCCACAGAGCCCTTGATTGTTGAACCCATTTACATGGTTCACCCCGACGCCGATCCACAAGAACGTCAACTGACTGTCCATGAGCCTGCTTTCACAGAGGCTCATGAAGCTGAAGACTTTCCAGCAGCTGATCCCATCGCTGCTGAAGACATTGGTCACCATGACCATGTTGAAGATGATGCAGCCCTTCCTCAGCTAGAACACCAACAGGTATCATCGCCTGTGCTCACGCACAGCGAACTCATCAGCATTGGTCGTCCATTGACGCCAATTGCACAGGATGCTTCATGGGCAGATCGCCCACAAGAGGAAGAAGACTTTGAGGCCCAGCCAACAGCAACTCTACAGGCATCACCCGCGTTGCGCAGGCTTCGCAAAGGTCCAAGGCCTCAAGTCTCTGTTGAAGACAATCTGGCTACATCAGCCGCTGAAGAAGAAGTCCCACAAGTTGCCACTCCCCTGTCCCACCAAGAAGCGGTTCTCGAGGAGAACGTGATCGTGACTGACCCTCCTGCTCATCAAGTGGAGGTTGAACATCTTGAGGCTGCCACCACCAACACCACTGAAGCCACTGACGATGTCATGGCTGAAGCTAATGTGGAGCCCTCACCAACAAAAGCACCAGAAGTCAGCGAAGCCACTGATCCCGCCGCTTCTGTTCCTGCGTCTGCTGTCGGTCCCCAGTTCGACTATCATGTTGAGCACAGGCCTCAGGTACAGAAGCCAATCCCAAGATTGCCAAGGTTCCCAGGTCCTACATCAGCACCTGGATCCTTCAATATCAATGGCTTCAGAGCAGACAACACATTCTTTAATAGCTCCAGGAACCCCTACTCAAGGGAAAGAATATCATCTGATTGGTTCTGGAGTTATCCGCAGCGAAGCTATTACTCATGCATTCTTTACAACCAAGGTCGCATCTTCCCACACAAGCGCCTTGACATTGAAGCAATAGCTGGTCTGCCCTGTCTGGAAGAAGCTCTGGATTGCTTCAAAGAGGTTGGACTGCTGCCGTTCGTCATTGACCAAGAGCATTGGAATGAAGAGTTGCTGCTCCAATTCTATGCCACACTTCACATCTGCGGGTATAGCAGAGATCCGAAGACTTGGGTCCTGGAGTGGATGACAGGAAACGTTCATCACGAAGCCAAAGCCTTTGACATCATTGAGCTCACTGGTTTGCCCACTCCTGGCGATCTCTACGAGCATGGCTGTCAGCTTCATAGTGAAGCTATTGAGAGCATCTTTCAGAAGACTGAACCTAATATGAGTCAGATGCTCAGTATGATGAAGCCATTGCCCCAAGATGTTGCTTATCCCACGGAGTTCTTCGTTGAAGACCTTGAGTATCTGCCAAGAACCATTTATCACATCATAAGGCGAACTCTCTGGCCAATCAAAGGACATTCTCCCCATGCCAAGCTGGAAGGTGCAATGAAGACTTTGGTCTTCTATATTCTTCATGGAAAATGCTTCAATACACAGGATTTCTTCATTCGCCAACTTGCTGCATCTGGCTCTGATCTGTTTGGTTTGAAGTTCTACGCCCCTTGGGTGATGCGGCTGATCAAACTTCACTCCGCTATCTCATATCAGCCCTCTGCCCGCAATCATCAGATCTTTTTGTCTGATGTGGATATGTCTATTGAAGCCATCTATCCTGAGCCTGCCAAGGAACCTCTAAGTCTTCAGAATGCAAAGTATCAAAGTTTTTCTCAGAACGTTGAAGGCGTTGAAGTCGTAACTCGTGTGTATCCTTTGGCTGGCACTACACGTGCACCGCATCCTACTCTCACTGAAGCCACTGACAGTACAACTGCTCCACGACCCAAGAAGCGCACTCGTGTTCTCAACGACCGAGAGCTTCTTGTGGCTCTTCATCAGAAATAGGATAGGCATCATGACTGGCTGAAGCGTCAAATGCAAAGCCTCTTGGTGGATGTTAATCGCATTCGCAATCTTGCCACCAAGAATGCTTTTGTTGCCCATGAAACCTCTCGCCGCACATGGAAAGGGCTGACGCTGATGTGTTCTGAAGATGATCTTCAAGAGGATGGCTTCTCTGAGCGATTCAAGTTTGACTCCACACCTCCTCGAAGGGCAGTGCTGCGACGAACTCCATCTCTTGAAGACTCTGAGTTCTCTTCCTCTGCTGCAACTGTGAATGCCAGAGTGATCGAGGATGAAGACGATGCTACTTCACCGCCACCTCCTTCAGCACGCTTCGACTCTGCTCCAAGCTCTTCTGCACCGCCAAACACCACCAACGACCCTGCTGCTTCACCTACTCTTCATGGGAACGAGTAGATGCTCTATGTCTTCAAACCTTTTTGGTCCTTACTGACAAAAGGGGGAGAAGCATATGAGTTTGATAGTCTTCAAGCGGGTCCATATGGGCGGGTGCTTTATATTTTGCTTCGTTCTTACAACTCTCGTTTTGTTACATTTGGTTCTTTGAGTTGTAACACTTAAACTCGATGGTCGTCTGCTACTTATTTGCCACCTTGTGTTGCGATGATAAATTCCGCATGTGCGGCGATAAATTCTGCACTTAGATCATTCTGCAGACGTCCATTTTCCATTATGCATGTCATTATCTTCACATACTTTCTCATGCATAGTGGACTGTCATCATAAGTTGAAGTGGATCTCCACAAGTACAACCTGCCATGTGCATTTGCATTCCAAAAGCAAATTACTTATATGCACATCTTCAGGGGGAGCCCTTGCAACTTATGAAGACAATTCCTTATCCTTTACAATTTCACAGATTATATTCCTCGTTGAAAACTTCAACTAGTTTGTCATCAATCACCAAAAAGGGGGAGATTGTAAGTGCATCTAGTGCCACCCCTAGTTGGTTTTGGAGTATTGATGACAAACCTAGTTGAGGGACTAATGTGTTTGTGAGAATTGCAGGATAACACAGGTAGAAGTCCCTCATTGATTCGGTTTTCCTACCAGAGATGACCCCTAAAAATGTATGAAGACATTGAAGCCAAAGGTGGTATATGAAGATATTCACATTGAAGACTATGACAAGAGAAGACGCCGCATGAAGCCTATGGAGCTCGAAGACTTAGATCTTTCGTAGTTCTTTTTCTTCTGTGTTGAGTCATAGGAACCACCGTACTGTTAAGTGGGGTCCAAGAGAACCAGTAAGAATGACTGAAGTGATGCTTAAACAAAACCTATGTCTTCGAGTGAAGACTTTGAGAGCGAATCTTGTCCAGAGTCGGACAAGTCAGCTTTGCTTGTAGCCCAAGTAAAGTTGCCGTGTGAGTTTGAAATCTGACCGTTGGAACACGTGTCAGTTCCTTAGTGACCCAGGGTCATTTCGGACAAATCAGGTCGGGTTGCCAAGTGGCTATAAATAGCCCACCCCCTACAACCATAAATGGTTGGCTGCTCAGATTCAGAGTACGGCTTTTGTCGTTTGAGAGCAACCCACCTCGAAGCCTTTGAGAGAGAATTCCTTGCGAGGATAAAGCCCTAACCACCCAGAGTCAAAGAGAATTAGGCATCACTTAAGTCTTCTTGTCTGTGTGATCTGAAGACTTATTACACTTGAGGACTGTGCATCCTCCAGCCGGTTAGGCGTCGTGTTATGAGCATACAAGAGACATTGTGGATTGCCGGTGAACGAAGTCTGTGAAGGTTTGGGAGTCTACCTTGAAGACTTACCAGAGTGATTGGGCAAGGTCTGTGTGACCTTAGCTCAAGGGGAATACGGTGAGGACTGGGTGTCCTGAGCTACGTGTTCAGGACTGGGTGTCCGGGACTGTGTGTCCTAAGGTTTAAATACCTAGCCGCCCTAACCAGACGTACAGTTGTCACAGCAACTGGAACTGGTCCAACAAATCATTGTCTTCAACGAGTCACTGGTTTCATCTTCCCTTCCCTTTACTTACTGTTACTCCTTGTGAAGTCATTGTATGTTCGCACTATGTTTTGTCTTCACTGAGTGACTGCGTGTTCTGTGTGGCTTCACAATATCTTCCTACCTGATCCTTACTACATTGCTGCTATTAGTCATTGTGCTTTCACTCTATTGAATACTTGACTATGGCTTGCCTAGTGTAGTCTACCTTCCGCTGTAGGGTAATAGGTTTATTTCTATCGTTTGTCTTCATAACTTCCAGGTTTTGAAGACTTTCATAAAAATCGCCTATTCACCCTCCCTCTAGTCGATATAACACACATTCAAAGCCAGATAGTCCGGAGCCCTTATTGTTCGTCTCCACACACCCCGGACCCTGGGTGGCCGAGGTTTCACCTAGGGACATTGTCTTCATTATCCTCTGCACCACTTGTTGGTAGGGAGAGATCCTCCGGGATGTCACCTCGAAGTCGTCCGCCCTATTGGGCAAGGAATCCTGTGGAGGCGTTTCGCTTTCCATCATCTCTGGAAGAAGATCCCCGAAGAGTATTGTTGAGGAAGACTGCGTACCGGACTGCAAAACATGTATTCTAAATATTACCCTTGTGACACGAAAAGGAACGGGGTATGTTTAAAACACCCTTGTTCACTTATGATTCGGCCAAAGGCCCATCCTTACGGAGGGACTATGCGACAACGTCGCCTTCCGAGCCCGAATCACCTAACAGGAATGTCTTACCTCGCTTAGGAGCCTTTACCTCCCAACCTTCGGAGGCGGCCCTTTTCTTACCATGGGGAGATAGGATGTCAGCTTCTCTTTCTCTTTTATCTTCGGAAGAGGGAACCTAAATCTCCCCGGACACAGTGTTTGGTGAACCTTCGGAATGGAGGCCACCTTTGGCCTTCCTGCTCTTCTCATTGTCCTCTTTCACCGGCACCTGGAATGGTGCCGGGACCAGCATCCTTTTTAGCACAGGACTAGGTAAGTCTTCGGGAAGAGGGGCCGAGCACTGATACGTCTCCAACGTATCTATAATTTTTGATTGTTCCATGCTATTATATTATCTGTTTTGGATGTTAATGGGCTTTATTTTACACTTTTATATTATTTTTGGGACTAACCTATTAACCGAAGGCCCAGCCTAAATTGTTGTTTTTTTGCCTATTTCAGTGTTTCGCAGAAAAGGAATATCAAACGGAGTCCACACGGAATGAAACCTTCGGGAGCGTGATTTTTGGAACAAACGTGATCCACGGGACTTGGAGTAGATGTCAAGAAACAACCGAGGAGGCCACGAGGCAGGGGGCGCACCTACCCCCCTGGGCGCCCCCTCCCCCTCATGGGCCCCTCGTGGCTCCACCGACCTACTTCTTCCTCCTATATATGTTCACATACCCCAAAAACATCGAGGAGCACAACGAAACCATATTTCCACCGCCGCAACCTTCTGTACCCAAGAGATCCCATCTTGGGGCCTTTTCCGGAGGGGGCATTGATCACGGAGGGCCTCTACATCAACTCCATGGCCCCTCCGATGATGTGTGAGTAGTTTACCTCAGACCTTCGGGTCCATAGTTATTATCTAGATGGCTTCTTCTCTCTCTTTGTATCTCAATAAAAAGTTCTCCTCGATTCTCTTGGAGATCTATTCAATGTAATCTTCTTTTGCGGTGTGTTTGCCAAGATCCGATGAATTGTGGGTTTGTGATCAAGATTATCTATGAACAATATTTGATTCTTCTCTGAATTCTTATATGCATGATTTAAATATCTTTGCAAGTCTCTTCGAATTATCAGTTTGGTTTGGCCTACTAGATTGATCTTTCTTGCAATGGGAGAAGTGCTTAGCTTTGGGTTCAATCTTGCGGTGCTCAATCCCAGTGACAGAAAGGGAAATGATACGTATTGTATTGTTGCCATCGAGGATAAAAAGATGGGGTTTATATCATATCGCATGAGTTTATCCCTCTACATCATGTCATCTTGCTTAAAGTGTTACTCTATTCTTATGAACTTAATACTCTAGATGCATGCTGGATAGCGGTCGATGTGTGAAGTAATAGTAGTAGATGCAGGCAGGAGTCGGTCTACTTGTCACGGACGTGATGCCTATATACATGATCATGCCTAGATATTCTCATAATTATTCGCTTTTCTATCAATTGCTCGACAGTAATTTATTCACCCACCATAATACTTATGCTATCTTGAGAGAAGCCACTAGTGAAACCTATGGCCCCCGGGTCTATCCATCATACAAGTTTCCAATCTATTTTATTTTGCAATCTTTACTTTCAATCTATATCATAAAAATACCAAAAATATTTATCTTATTATTATCTCTATCAGATCTTACTCTTGCAAGTGGCCGTGAAGGGATTCACAACCCCTTTATCGCGTTGGTTGCGAGGTTCTTATTTGTTTGTGTACGTACGAGGTGACTTGCGCGTGGTCTCCTACTGGATTGATACCTTAGTTCTCAAAAACTGGGGGAAATACTTACGCTACTTTGCTGCATCACCCTTTCCCCTTCAAGGGAAAACCAACGCATGCTCAAGAGGTAGCAAACACCTAATTCGCTCCGCCTTCTTCGTACAGCCCTGGAAAAATATGGTTTTCTCGGTATCATATCACGGGATATTTAATTAAGTTGTGTTCGGGAGTCAAGTGCTTACCGAGGTGTCCGGATGGTTGCAGTCAAGGCCGATGTCCTCGGTAGTATCCGGCCACTGTTTTCGTGTCCTGAAAAATAACTTCCACATTCCTTTGTGCGTCGCTGAATGGTTCATGGTCCTTCCGGATTAAACTCCCACATACGGAGGGGCCGTCGCTGGCACGGGAGGACCCGGTGGACTAACATTAATTGAATCACGTCGATGAGACCGGTGTCCCTCTCGAGGAGACTCTGGATGCGGCTCTGTAGAGTTTGCACTTTGTCGATTGATCCCCAGTCCAACACCTTGTTGATCCATGATGCGAGCTGAGTTGGAGGGCCGGATCGGAACGCAGGTGTAGCTGCCCACTTGGTACCACGGGGCTCAGTGATGTAAAACCACTCCCGCTACCATAAGTTGGAAGATTCTGTGAAGGATCCCTTTAGCCAAAGAGCATTGGTGAGCTTGCTCACCGTGGCGCCACCACACTCCACTCGCTTCCCCTCGATCACCTTCGGCTTCACATTAAAGGTCTTGAGCCATAAGCCAAAGTGTGGGGGAACACGGAGAAAGGCCTCGCACATGACGATGAAAACCGAGGTGAGAAGAAAAGAGTATGGGGCTAGATCGTGGAAATCTAGCCCGTAATAGAACATGAGCCCTCGAACAAAGGGGTGAAGAGCGAACCCTAGCCCTCGGAGGAAGTGGGAGATGAATACAACCCTCTCGCCGGATCTAGGAGTAGGAATAACCTGCCCTTGAGCAGGAAGCCTGTGGGGGATTTCCGCGGTCAGGTACCTTGTCGCCCGAAGCTTCGCAATATCCTCCTCTGTGACAGAGGAAGCCACCCACCGGCCTTGAGGGCTAGGACCGGACATGACTGGGATGCTCAAGTCAATTGGATTGAACCTTGGGTGTTGAAACTCGAGGTTGGAAAGGTTGAGGAAAGGACTGGCGTAAAGAAGAAAGCCGGGTCATAGCCCCTTTATAAAGATGATGAATATCGAACTTCTCCTCCTAGGCCTTAAAACCTGCCTATTCCTAAGGAATCATGCTAACAGAACGATTGGGATACCCACGCCCGTATTGATGAGAATCCCGCGATAAGGGGACACGATCTCTGCTTCAACAAGACGTGCCAATAAAACCGCGTCTCGAAACGTGGAGCGATAGGCTAAAAAATGGTTTGAAATAATAACCGGGCAGGGACGTGGTGTCACGTTACAAAAGTATTGTCAGTAGTTTGGACTCATGAAATATTATATTCTCTGGGGTGGTGTGTGGAACTTGTTTTGCAGATCCGAGCACGTTCTTTGTGTTCGAAGACTATTTTGGAGTATTTGGAGGAGGAACCTGTCTTGCAATGTCGAAGACAATCTGCGCGCCGGACACCTCGTCATTGAAGCCTGGTTTAGGGGCTACTGAGGGAGTCCTGGACTAAGGGGTCCTCGGGCGTCCGGCCTTTTGGACATGGGTTGGACTGATGGGCTATGAAGATACAAGACCGAAGATCTCACCCATGTCCGGATGGGACTCTCCTTGGCGTGGATGGCAAGCTTGGCGTTCAGATATGAAGATTCCTTTCTTTGTAACTGACTTTGTACAACCCTAGTCCCCTCCGGTGTCTATATAAACCGGGGGGTTTAGTCCATAGGGACAATCATAATCACATAGGCTAGACTTCTGGGGTTTTAGCCATTACGATCTCGTGGTTGATCCACTCTTGTAACCCCTATACTCATCAATATTAATCAAGCAGGACGTAGGGTTTTACCTCCATCAAGAGGGCCCGAACCTGGGTAAACATCATGTCCCCTGTCTCCTGTTACCATCAAAAATTCTGTTTTTATCATTTACCTACTTGAGGATGAGCAGGAATTAAGCTTGGGGATGCTTGATACATCTCCAACATATCTATAATTTTTTATTGTTCCATGCTATTATATTATCAATCTTGGATGTTTTATATGAATTTATATGCTATTTTATATGATTTTTGGGACTAACTTATTAACCTAGAACCCAGTGCCAGTTTCTGTTTTTCCTTGTTTTTGAGTTTTACAAAAAAGGAATACCAAACGGAGTCCAATTGACATGCCAATTTTTGATGATTTTCTATGGACCAAAAGAAGCCCCCGGAGTAAAAGAGTTAGGCCAGAAGAGTCCTGGGCCGTCCATGAGGGTGGGGGCGCGCACTACCCCCCCCCCCCCCCCCGGCGCGCCGCCCTATATTGTGGACGACTCGGTCACCTCTCTGACTTGTTCCCGATGCCAAAAATTCCTAGAAATACTGAAACCTCCAGAAAATAACCTAGATCGGGAGTTCCGCCGCCGCAATCCTCTATAGCCGCCGAAAACCAATCTAGACCCATTTCGACACCCTGCCGGAGGGGGGAATCCCTCTCCGGTGGCCATCTTCATCATCCTGGCGCTCTCCATGACGAGGAGGGAGTAGTTCATCCTTGGGGCTGAGGGTATGTACCAGTAGTTATGTGTTTGATATCTCTCTCTCATGTTCTTGATTCGGCACAATCTTGATGTATTGCGAGCTTTGCTATTATAGTTGGATCTTATGATGTTTCTCCCCCTCTATCTCGTTGTGATGAATTGAGTTTTCCCTTTGAAGTTATCTTATAGGATTGAGTCTTTAAGGATTTGAGAACACTTGATGTATGTCTTGCATGTGCTTATCTGTGGTGACAATGGGATATTCACGTGATCCACTTGATGTATGTTTTGGTGATCAACTTGCGAGTTTCGTGACCTCGTGAACTTATGCATAGGGGTTGGCACACGTTTTCGTCTTGACTCTCCGGTAGAAACTTTGGGGCACTCTTTGAAGTTCTTTGTGTTGGTTGAATAGATGAATCTGAGATTGTGTGATGCATATCGTATAATCATACCCACGGATACTTGAGGTGACATTGGAGTATCTAGGTGACATTAGGGTTTTGGTTGATTTGTGTCTTAAGGTGTTATTCTAGTACGAACTCTAGGATAGATCAAACGGAAAGCATAGCTTCGTGTTATTTTACTGCGGACTCTTGAATAGATTGATCGGAAAGAATAACTTTGAGGTGGTTTCATACCCTACGATAATCTCTTTGTTTGTTCTCCGCTATTAGTGACTTTGGAGTGACTCTTTGTTGCATGTTGAGGGATTGTTATATGATCCAATTATGTCATTATTGTTGAGAGAACTTAGACTAGTGAAAGTATGAACCCTAGGCCTTGTTTCGAAGCATTGCAATACCGTTTACGCTCACTTTTATCATTAGTTACATTGCTGTTTTTATATTTTCAGATTACAAAAACCTATATCTACCATCCATATTGCACTTGTATCACCATCTCTTCGTCGAACTAGTGCACCTATACAATTTACCATTGTATTGGGTGTGTTGGGGACACAAGAGGCTCTTTGCTATTTGGTTGCAGGGTTGTTTGAGAGAGACCATCTCCATCCTACGCCTCCCACGGATTGATAAACCTCAGGTCATCCACTTGAGGGAAATTTGCTACTGTCCTACAAACCTCTGCACTTGGAGGCCCAACAACGTCTACAAGAAGAAGGTTGTGTAGTAGACATTATTTGCTGCATGTGCCAATTGCCAAGCAATCGATGTGCGATTATGATGTCGCGTGTGTGCAGCTCCCATAACTGTGGTTGTGCAACTACGCCGGTGCGCGTGTGCTACTCCCATAGCTATGCATTAGCTACTGTGCCGACAAAAGTGTGCACTCCTATGGCCACGTGTGTGCACCCCCATGGTTGTGTGTGTGCAACTATATAGACGAGAGTGTGCAACTCTGCAGTTGTGTGTGTGTGTGCGACCATACCGATGAGAGTGTGCAACTATGTGGTCGTGCGTGAGCTACTACCCTAACGAGAATGTGCAACTTTGTGGTCCTACATGTGCTACTATGCCACCGCATGTGTGCAACTCCCACGGTCATGCATAAGCTACTATGCGAACGATAGTGTGCACCTCCACGGTTGCGCGTGTGCGACTATGCCGACAAGAGTGTGCAACTCTGTGGTCATACATGTGCGACTAAGCTGACGAGAGTGTGTAGTACCGTGATTGTGCATGTGCAACTCTGCGGTCATGCATGAAATACTATACCGAGGGGAGTGTGCACCTCTACGGCCGCGCATGTGCGACTATACAGACACACGTGTGCACCTGCGTGGTCGCTCGTGTGCGACTATACGGACAAGAGTGTGCAACTCCGCGACTGGGCGTGTGAGACTATGTCAGCGAGTAACTCCGTGGCCATGCATGAGGTACTACGTCCACAAGATTGTGCACCACCCGGAGTCATGCGTGGCCTAATGAGTAGTGATGATGAGCCCAACTAAAAGAGGCACCAAACTCCGCACGAACCCCCGACGACCCACCCAAAGCCCACCACTGTGTTTTGCATCTTCATGTGACAGTAGAAGGATACCACCACATCTGGTCTCCCCCCTCGTCGGTCCTTGCCGACTGCGATGGAACCCCGGCTATCGCCTCGTGGACGATGTGCAACTTTTTCTTTTGTAATTTAGTTCCTTCTAGGTGCAGCTACCCTCTTAGGTGCAACTGCCAAGTAGTCGAGGTACGACTATCTTATAATCGATATGCAACTTCCCCCTCCCTGTGAACGTGCAGATTTCACTGATGACGCCCCGCCCCAATGCCCTTCTAGTGCGATATGCAACTTCTGCAGCTATCTTGACTAACTATCTGGCGGGCGGTGTGCAATGATACGTCTCCAACGTATCTATAATTTTTTATTGTTCCATGTTATTATATTATCTGTTTTGGATGTTTAATGGGCTTTATTATGCACTTTCATATTATTTTTGGACTAGCCTATTAACCGAAGGCCCGGTGCAAATTGTTGTTTTTGCCTATTTCAGTGTTTTGCATAAACGAAATCCAAACGGAATGAAACCTTCGTGAGGATTGTTTTTGGAACAAACGTGATCCAGGAGACTTGGAGTGGACCTCAAGAAAGCAGCGAGGAAGCCACAAGGTAGGAGGGCGCGCCCCCCACCCTCGTGGGCCCCTCGTGGCTCCACCAACCTACTTCTTTCGCATATATATACTCATGTACCCTAAAAATATCCAGGGGCACAACGAAAACCCTATTTCCACTGCCGCAACCTTCTGTACCCATGAGATCCCATCTTGGGGCCTTTTCCAGCGCTCCAACGGAGGGGGAATCGATCACAGAGGGCTTCTACATCAACACCATAGCCTCTTCGATGATGTGTGAGTAGTTTACCACAGACCTTCGGGTCCATAGTTATTAGCTAGATGGCTTCTTCTCTCTCTTTGGATCTCAATACAAAGTTCTCCTCGAATTTTCTTGGAGATCTATTCGATGTAATTCTTTTTGTGGTGTGTTTGTCGAGATCCGATGAATTGTGGGTTTACGATCAAGATTATCTATGAACAATATTTGATTCTTCTCTGAATTCTTATATGCATGATTTAAATATATTTGCAAGTCTCTTCGAATTATCAGTTTGGTTTCGCCAACTAGATTGATCTTTCTTGCAATGGGAGAAGTGCTTTGCTTTGGGTTTAATCTTGCGGTGTCCTTTCCCAGTGACAGCAGGGGCAGCAAGGCACGTATTGTATTGTTGCCATCGAGGATAAAAAGATGGGGTTTATATCATATTGCTTGAGTTTATCCCTCTACATCATGTCATCTTGCCTAATGCGTTACTCTGTTCTTATGAACTTAATACTCTAGATGCATGCTGGATAGCGGTCGATGTGTGGAGTAATGGTAGTAGATGCAGAATCATTTCGGTCTATTTGTCACGGACGTGATGCCTATATACATGATCATGCCTAGATATTCTCATAACTATGCGCTTTTCTAGCAATTTCTTGATAGTAATTTGTTCACCCACCGTAGATTATGCTATCTTGAGAGAAGACACTAGTGAAACCTATGGCCCCGGGTCTATTCTCCATTATATTATTTTCCCGTTAACTATCTATTTCTGTCGCCGTTTATTTTGTAATCTTTTACTTTTCAATCTATACAACAAAAATACCAAAAAATATTTATCTTATTATCTTTATCAGATCTCACTTTTGCAAGTGGTCGTGAAGGGACTGACAGCCCCTTTATCGCGTTGGTTGCAAGGTTCTTGATTGTTTGTGCAGGTATGAGGGACTTGCGTGTAGTCTCCTACTGGATTGATACATTGGTTCTCAAAGACTAAGGGAAATACTTACGCTACTTTGTTGCATCACCCTTTCCTCTTCAAGGGAAAACCAACGCATGCTCAAGAGGTAGCAAGAAGGATTTCTGGCGCCGTTGCCGGGGGGATTTGCACCAAGTCAAGTCAAGATTTGATCTCCCGTCAACTAGCCATTTCTGGCGCCGTTGACAGGGAGATCTACGCACAAGTCAAGACATACCAAGTACCCATCACAAACTCTTATCCCTCGCATTACATTATTTGCCATTTGCCTCTCGTTTTCCTCTCCCCCACTTCACCCTTGTCGTTTTATTCGCCTCTTTTCCGTTCGCTCTTTCCGTTTGCCTCCTTTTGCTTGCTTCTCGCGTGTCCATGTGTTAAATCATTTATTTTGCTGTTATGGCTAGTCCTCCTATCATTGTAGTACTCCCAATCATGAAGTTCTTAATTTTAAACAAAGGGAGGGAGAAAATCTAAAAGATGCTTGGCATAGAATTTGCAATGCTCAAAATAGATCCACTAGGAAGCAATCTACTTCCGTTCTTCTTCACAATTTTTATGTAGGCATCACTCCTTGGAACAGATATATTCTTGATACCATTACCAGAGGAAATTTCTTGGGTAGGCACACTTTTGATTATTGTAATGCTATGTTAGATCTGTTTGGCCCACCACCTCTTTTGTTTAATGGAACTATTTTAACTTTGGAACACGTGATGCAAAGGCTTGAAATTATCGAAAATAAAGTTGCCACGGTAGAGTTGATCGAGAATTTGGATAAAAAGATCCACAATCAAATTACTCAATATGGATCTAAGGTAGGAGTTACTCTAAAAAAATTCGAGAGAAAGAACCCATAGTTAATGAAAAGATCGATCAAGATTCCACTAGAATTGATAAACTTGAGGATATTATTACCAACTTAGGGTCTGCCTTTTCTGCCATAAGAAACACTTCAAACCCTCCTACGACCAAAGTTTCCAAGTTTATGTATGTTCCTAAAAATAAGGGTGAATCTTCTAGTAAGGAAAATGCGGATCTCAAATCAATAAGTGTTCATCCCAACTTTTTCACTATCATTAAGGAACCTTTTGCTGCAAATGAATATCTTGATTTCTTGCCTAGGAGTTTGATCATTAATAAAATAAGGAAATTCCTAAGGGTTATAAGTGTTCAATTGAAGAATTGCCTACCAAAGATGACAATACCTAGATCTATTCTTGCTTTTATGCCTAGCTAGGGGCGTTAAACGATAGCGCTTGTTGGGAGGCAACCCAATTTTATTTGTGTTCCTTGTTTTTTGTTCCTGTTTAGTAATAAATAAATTATCTATCCTTTGTTATGATTGTGTTTTTTATGTTTTAATTAGTGTTTGTGCCAAGTAAAGCCTTTAGGATCTTCTTGGATGATTGTTGTTTGATCTTGCTGGAAAAAACAGAAAGTATGCGCTCATGAGAATAATTTTCATTTTTAACCAGAGAGCGATAAAATACCAATTCCAACTGCAGTTGATCAATATGGAAATTGTTTAGGTCGTCCTAATTTGGTAGCATCTTTTGAGTAACAGAAGTATTCGAAACCTACAGATTGCTACAGACTATTCTCTTTTTGACAGATTCTATTTTTCGTGTGTTGTTTGCTTATTTTGATGAATCTATGGCTAGTATCAGGGGATATGAACCATAGAGAAGTTGGAATATAGTAGGTTTAACACCAATATAAATAAAGAATGAGTTCATTACAGTACCTTGAAGTGGTGGTTTGTATTCTTATACTAACGGAGCTCATGAGCTTTTCTGTTGAGTTTTGTGTTGTGAAGTTTTCAAGTTTTGGGTAAAGATTTGATGGATTTTGGAATAAGGAGTGGAAAGAGCCTAAGATTGGGGATTCCCATGGCACCCCAAGGTAAAATTAAAGGAAAACCAAAAGCCTAAGCTTGGGGATTCCCCGGAAGGCATCCCCTCTTTCGTCTTCGTCCATCGGTAACTTTACTTGAGACTATATTTTTATTCACCACATGATATGTGTTTTGCTTGGAGCGTCTTGTATGATTTTAGTGTTTGCTTATTAGTTTACCACAATCATACTTGATATACACGCATTTAGGAGAGACACACATGAATCGAAATTTATTAGAATACTCTATGTGCTTCACTTATATCTTTTTAGAGCACGGTGGTGGTTTTATTTTATAGAAATTATTGATCTCTCATGCTTCACTTATATCATTTTGAGAGTCTTTTAGAACATCATGGTAATTTGCTTTCGTTATAAAATTAGTCCTAATATGATAGGCATCCAAGATGGGTATAATAAAAACTATCATAAAAAGTGCATTGAATACTATGAGAAGTTTGATACTTGATGATTGTTTTGAGATATGAAGATGGTACTATTAGAGTCGTGCTAGTTGAGTAGTTGTGAATTTGAGAAATATTTTTGTTGAAGTTTGCAAGTCCCGTAGCATGCACGTATGGTGAACGTTGTGTGACAAATTTGAAACATGAGGTGTTCTTTGATTGTCATCCTTATGAGTGGCGGTCGGGGATGAGCGATGGTCTTTTCCTACCAATCTATCCCCCTAGGAGCATGCGCGTAATGCTTGGTTTTTTGATGACTTGTAGATTTTTGCAATAAGTATGTGAGTTCTTTATGACTAATGTTGAGTCCATGGATTATACGCACTCTCACCTTTCCATCATTGCTAGCCTCTTCGGTACCGTGCATTGCCCTTTCTCACCTTGAGAGTTGGTGCAAACTTCGCCGGTGCATCCAACCCCCATGATATGATATGCTCTATCACACATAAACCTCCTTATATCTTCCTCAAAACAGCCACCATACCTACCTATTATGGCATTTCCATAGCCATTCCGAGATATATCGCCATGCAACTTTCCACCGTTTCATTTATTATGACGCGCTTCATCATTGCCATATTGCCTTTCATGATCATGTACTTGACATCGTATTTGTGGCAAAGCCACCATGCATAATTTATCATACATGTCACTCTTGATTCATTGCCCATCCCGGTACACCGCCGGAGGCACTCATATAGAGTCATATCTTGTTCTAGTATCGAGTTGTAATCATTGAGTTGTAAATAATAGAAGTGTGATGATCATCATTAATAAAGCATTGTCCCAAAAAAGAGAAAAGAAATAAAAGGGACAATGCTACTATCCTTTTTTTCCACACTTGTGCTTCAAAGTAGCACCATGATCTTTATGATATAGCGTCTCTTATTTTGTCACTTTCATATAGTAGTGGGAATTTTTCATTATAGAACTTGGCTTGTATATTCCAAAAATGGGCTTCCTCAAATGCCCTAGGTCTTCGTGAGCAAGCAAGTTGGATGCACACCCACTTAGTTTCTTTTGTTGAGCTTTCATACATTTATAGCTCTAGTGCATCCGTTGCATGGCGTCCCTACTCCTTGCATTGACATCAATTGATTGGCATCTTCGTAGCCCGTTGATTAGCCGCGTCAATGTGAGACTTTCTCCTTTTTTGTCTTCTCCACACAACCTCCATTATCATATTCTATTCCACCCATAGTGCTATATCCATGGCTCACGCTCATGTATTGCGTGAAAGTTGAAAAAAGTTTGAGATTACTAAAGTATGAAACAATTGCTTGGCTTGTCATCGGGGTTGTGCATGATGAGAGCATTTTTGTGTGACGAAAATGAAGCATAGCCAAACTATATGATTTTGTAGGGATAAGCTTTCTTTGGCCATGTTATTTTGAGAAGACATAATTGCTTAGTTAGTATGCTTGAAGTGTTATTATTTTTATGTCAATATTAAACTTTTATCTTGAATCTTTCGGATCTGAACATTGATGACACAATAAAGAGAATTACTTTGAAAATTATGTTAGGTAGCATTCCACATCAAAAATTCTGTTTTTATCATTTACCTACTCGAGGACGAGCGGGAATTAAGCTTGGGGATGCTTGATACGTCTCCAACGTATCTATAATTTTTGATTGTTTCATGCTATTATATTATCTGTTTTGCATGTTTAATGGGCTTTATTATGCAATTTTATATTATTTTTGGGACTAATCTATTAACCGAAGGCCCAGTGCAAATTGCTATTTTTTGCCTATTTCAGTGTTTTGCAGAAAAGGAATATCAAACGAAATCCAAATGGAATGAAACCTTCGCGAGGATCGTTTTTGGAACAAACGTGATCCAAGAGACTTGGAGTGGACGTCAAGAAAGCAGCGATGAAGCCACGAGGCAGGAGGGCGCGCCCCCACCCTCGTGGGCCCCTCGTGACTCCACCGGCCTACTTCTTTCGCCTATATATACTCATATACCCAAAAAAATCCAGTGGCACCATGAAACCCTATTCCCACCGTCGCAACCTTCTGTACCCGCGAGATCCCATCTTGGGGCCTTTTCCGGCGCTCCGCTAGAGGGGGAATCAATCACGGAGGGCTTCTACATCAACACCATAGCCTTTCCGATGATGTGTGAGTAGTTTACCACAGACCTTCGGGTCCATAGTTATTAGCTAGATGGCTTCTTCTCTCTCTTTGGATCTCAATACAAAGTTCTCCTCGATTTTCTGGGAGATCTATTCAATGTAATTCTTTTTGCGGTGTGTTTGCCGAGATCTGATGAATTGTGGGTTTGTGATCAAGATTATCTATGAACAATATTTGATTCTTCTCTGAATTCTTATATGCATGATTTAAATATCTTTGCAAGTCTCTTCGAATTATCAGTTTGGTTTGGCCTACTAGATTGATCTTTCTTGCAATGGGATAAGTGCTTAGCTTTGGGTTCAATCTTGCGGTGTCCTTTCCAAGTGACAGCAGGGGCAGCAAGGCACGTATTGTATTGTTGCCATCGAGGATAAAAAGATGGGTTTTATATCACATTGCTTGAGTTTATCCCTCTACATCATGTCATCTTGCCTAATGCGTTACTCTGTTCTTATGAACTTAATACTCTAGATGCATGCTGGATAGCGGTCGATGTGTGGAGTAATAGTAGTAGATGCAGAATTATTTCGGTCTACTTGTCACGGACGTGATGCCTATATACATGATCATGCCTAGATATTCTCATAACTATGCGCTTTTCTATCAATTGCTCGACAGTAATTTGTTCACCCACCATAGATTATGCTATCTTGAGAGAAGCCACTAGTGAAACCTATGGCCCTCGGGTCTATTCTCCATTATATTATTTTCCCGTTAACTAGCTATTTCTATCGCCGTTTATTTTGCAATCTTTTACTTTTCAATCTATACAACATAAATACCAAAAATATTTATCTTATTATCTTTATCAGATCTCACTTTTGCAAGTGGTCGTGAAGGGACTAACAACCCCTTTATCGTGTTGGTTGCAAGGTTCTTGATTGTTTGTGCAGGTACGAGGGACTTGTGTGTAGTTTCCTACTGGATTGATACCTTGGTTCTCAAAAACTGAGGGAAATACTTACGCTACTTTGCTGCATCACACCCTTTCCTCTTCAAGGGAAAACCAACGCATGCTCAAGAGGTAGCATGCAACTCCGAAAGTATGGTTGTGCAACTCTAACTAAACTCTGAAATATATACATATGTGATATAATTTTGAAGAGCTGGTCATGAGGCTTATAACTTCTCACGTCTAACTAATTTTTGAGTAAGCAATGCGAGTGCGGGATGTCTTCTAGTAAATTTAGTATCGCCGTGTTGTGCAACTTTTCAATGGTCGTATCCACTTGAGAACTACTTTGTGTGCATTTATAACTAATAGCTCTGTCTCGATGAATAAGGCATTCACGTAGTTCTAGGTTGATGATTTAACTATCTAAATATATATTACATGTGACAAAAAATATATATTTAGAAACTACATCCGTGTAGAAATCTAGTGATATACTTTTCATGACAAATAACACATATTTAATTTCTCAAATCGATGACCTAGAACTACGCGAATGACTTATTCACCTAGACAGAGATAGTAGTATGGATGCCAACAAAAAAGTGACTGGCAAAAATAGATCAACTTAAATAAAAACATCATCTAGACAACTTAGTATCGTCGTGTTGTGCAACTTCCTAAATGGTTGTATCCAACTTTGGACTACTACCATGACCTACTTAGTACAATTTTTTTTCTAATAGTCCCTTTGCATTTTTCTGAAATGTAGCAAATCTTTTATTTATCTTTACCTAATAATAAATAAAGCTAATAATAAAGGGTGGAAGCTTTCATACTTCTCCATCCATGCTCCTTTGTATCCGTTAGTTTTGCGTTAACTATATAAATTAACGGTTGAGATTTAGAAATAGATCTATGCACGATATAAGGTAAAACGGAACGCTGCCGGACGCCTCTGGTTTCTTGGTTCCTTCCTCTGTTTCGATTCTGATTCCTTCTTGTATCTAAACCTGCCTTGATATTGTTTCTCCTCCGGATCCGATCTCCCCTCTTCTCCCTTCTTTAAAGGCAGCGCCTGGAGCTCAACTAAATGAGATATAGTTATGTCTCATTCAACTGATGTCAGGCTGACGTCATCCCGTATGTTGGCTGCCCGCTTTGCCCATATTGTTTTACTGTGGGTTGGGGTTGTGCGTTGTTGGGCTCGGTAAGATGAGCTGGCATGGGGTGCATTGTGTGGCGCTCTAAGATGTGCTTTTGTTTGTTCTTTCTTTGTAATTTTGTGAACAAATAGGCCACAATTATTTTATGTATAAGCCTTTGTATGTACGTACTTTATTGCTAGGCTGAATGTGTTATGTGGAACGAGAGCATGTGGTAGGAGAACACACGTATATTCCCCGGCAAAAAAGAACACACGTATATTCTTAACAAAAAAGGAGAGATATACATGGGATGATAGAGGGACATGCACCGTATTCCAACTTTGGGTGATTTTTTTTGTTTCTTTTTTCATTTCGCCAGTAGGAAGCCTTTCGCGCACAGGCCATGCCCGGTTTTGTGCCTCAGCTTGTTTAATATTTCTGAAAAATATATTAAACAAATTGCTTAAAAAATGTTAAGTCGCTAAAATCAAGGAAAAGTATTATACACCAGAAAAATAAAAAAATATAGGTTCGAACTTAAAAAAATGTTCTTCAAGTATTTAAAAACATGTTCACCGTGTATTAAAAATCTATTCATCAAGTATTTACGAAGTGTTCACCGGGTATTAAAAAAACATTCGTTGAAAAAATTCACGACATGTTTCTAAGGATATTATTTGCATATTTGGAAGAAAATAATGCCGCACATTTAGAAATTATTCACGAAAATGGTTATAGTGTATTCGAAACTGTTCACTTCATGTTTGGAAAATGTCGTCGTGTATTTATGAATGTTCACCACATGTATAAAAAATATTAGTGAAACGGAAAAAATAGTCATTAATTCAAAATATGTTCATGAACTTTAAAAAATCACAATATGAAAAAGTTCATAAATTTTAAAAAGAGAAGTTTTAAAAATATACTGATTTAAAAAAGTTCATGATTCTATTGTTAGAAATTGAAAAGAAGAAATAATGAAAACACCACCACCTGCAGTCGTGTTGGGGGCCACCGCAGTTGCAGTCAGGATTGCAACCCTTGCGGTCGCATTGCTGGCACATGCAGTTACAATTGAGTTGTGACACTTACTGTTGCAACTCTAGTGGTGGACATGCAGCTGGAAAAAACCTATCGATCCAGTTGCAGTCGTGTTGGAGCCATGCAGTTGCAATCAAGTTGCAATGCTTGCAGTTGCAAGTCTAGTGGTGGACATGCAACTGGCAACCCCCTTATCGGCCAAGTTGCATCCGCGTTTGGGGCTATGCAGTTGCAAATTGGTTTACAACATTTATAGTTGCAAGTCTAGTATGGACATGCAATTGACCCAAAAAAATCTACCGACCCAATTGAAGTGGTGTTTGGGGTTGTCTAGTTGCCATCGGGTTACAACGCTTGCAATTTCAACTCTAGTGGTCAACATGCAACTGGCCAACAAAAATACTATCGACGCCAGTTGCGGTCGCTTTGGGGGGTGGGGGCATGCAGTTGCAATCAAGTTGCAACACTCGTGGTTACAAGTCAGTGGTGAACATGCAAATGGCCAATAACCCCCCCCCCCCCCCCCACCAGCCCAATTGTAGACGTGTTTGGGGATGTGGAAGTTGAAATCGAGTTATGATGATTGGAATTGCAACCCTAGTGGTGGACATGCAACTAGCCCACAAAAATCCTACTGATCCATGTTGCAGTCGCATTGGGGCCATGCAGTTGCAGTCGGGTTACAACACTTGTAGTTGCATGTCTACTAATGGACATGAGCTGGCCCCAAGAACTCCCCTCCCGACCATAGCCGCAGCCGCTTTGTATCCATGTAGTTGCAGTCGAGTCACAATGCTTGCAGTTGCATGGGCACCATTGGACATGCAACTGGCCCTGGCAACTCCACTTCCGCCCTCAGTTGCAGTCACTTTGGGTCAGTGTAGTTGCAGTTGGCTTACAATGCTTGCAGTTGCATGTTTAGTGGTGGACATGCAATTGGCCCAACAACTCCCCACTCGACCCTAGTTACAGCTGCTCTGTATCCATGCAGTTGCAGACGGGTGATAATGCTTGCAATTGTGTGTCTACTAACGGACATGCAACTGGCCTCAACAACTCCCCGCTCGACCCTAGTTGCAGCTGCTTTGTATCCATGCAGTTGCACTAGAGTTACAATGCTTGCAGTTGTAGACAGGTGATAACGCTTGAAGTAGCATGTCTATTGACGGACATGCAACTAGCCTTAATAACTTCCTGCTCAACCCTAGTTGCAGCCGCTTTGTATCCATGACGTTGCAGTCGACTTACAATGCTTGCAATTGCATGGGCACCATTGGACATGCAACTGGACCCGACAACTCCCCTCCCAATCCCAATTACAACTCTTGCAGTTGCATGTCCAGTGGTGGACATGCAATTGGACCCGGCAACTCCCCTCCCGACCCCAATTGCACTCACTTTGTGTCGGTGTAGTTGCATTCAGGTTACAAAAAAGCTTGTAGTTGCATGTCAAGTGGTGGATATGCAATTTCCCAAACAACCCCTCTCGACCCCAGTTGCGGTCATTTAGTCCCCGCGCGGTTTCAGGCGGGTTACAATGTTTGCAATTGCATGCCTAATGACAGACACGCAACTGGCACACTTGTTGGTATTTCAATGATAATGACATAAAAACAAAGAAATTGCACGCTTGTGCTCCACGTATGAACATAAAAAAGAAGAAGAATAAAACGTCACAAGTCAATACAAAAAATAACATAAAAGTGGGTATTTGCATGTGGGTAGACGGGCATGCAACTAATGGTCCATTTTTCATTCAAGTCTTAAAATAAATAAAAATAAAAATGATAAAAAATAAAGCAAAAATGTAATTGCAATTGAAAGTTTGATATTCAAAAGAAAATGACATAAAATAAAGTAAGAAATAAAAGTTGATACAAAAGCAAAAAAACACCCACAAAAAAGTTGAATGGACTCTAAAAAACAATTGAATAAAAAAAGGACAACATATAAAATAAAAAGGGTCCTTGTTATGACTGAACTAGAAAAATAATCATTCGTTTCACGTTACAATAAAGGTTCCGACTATATAACATCTAGATGTGAGATAAATATTATCTCACATCTAAGATTTTTTTTTACTTTTTATTCTTATTGGAGCGCGACGAAAAAAACAATCTAACTAACGCAATACGCTGAGCAGGAATTGAACTCGCGTCCTCATGTTGGGGAATGTGAGCACCTACCACTCCAACCAATAATTCCTATTGACATTCTGGAAACGGAAACTCTTTAACAAGTAATATAGCATTCAAATTAGAAGACAAGTTTCAAACTTTTTTATAGATTGTGATTTTTTTAAATGACGGATATTTTTGAAAACACAAACAATTTAAAATTTGGAAAATTATTTTTCAAATGTTAACAAACTTTATAATTTTGTTTTTTAATAAGAACAAAATTAGGTATTCCTAATAATTTCTTCTCGAACAAATTTTGAAACATGGACAATTTTCAAAAATTCCTGAAGAGTTTTTAGAGTGTTGACACTTTTGAACATTGCAAACATTTTCTGAAAAACTAGAATAAATTAATTCTATTTTTATTCTAATAATAAATTTTAATATGTTTTGCACCATTTAAAAATATTCATGCATTTCAAAATAATGTTTTGTGATGTTTAAAAAATGTAGTATACAATGAGAAAAATCGCACCATTCAAAGAAATGTTCATGACAATTTTTTAAAAGAAACTTCAGGCATTTTAGAAAACACGACATTTTCTACAAAAAATTTATGCAATGTAAATAAAACCTTCACATAATTTTTTTAAAAAGTTTCATGACATTTAAAAAGTTTCATGACTTGCAACTGGGATGAAACAAGTGGACTCCCAATTGTGAGTCAATGGTGGACTTGCAAATGAGATGAAAGACAAAACACAGGCCCAGTTGCGGGTCAAAGTGAGCTTGCAACTTGGAGTGTGGGCTTGCACCTCGGACAACTACGAGCCCAATTGCGATTCAATGGTGGACTTGCAACTGGGACAACTACGAAACTATGAGCCCGGTTGCGGGTTAAGGATCAACTTGCAACTGGGATGAGACAAGCTATAAGCTTGTTCCAATCAAAAGGTAGACTTGCAACTGGGATGGAAAAAAACATGCTCTAGTTCTGAGTAGAGGGTGAGCTTGCAACTTGGACAACTACGAGCCTAGTTTTGAGTCAAGTGGGACTTGCATGTTGGACAACTATGAAACTACGAGTCAGTTGCGAGTTAAGGGTCGACTTGCAACTGGGATGAAAGAAGCTATGGGCCCAGTTGCGAGTTAAGGGTGGACTTGCAACTGGGATGAAAAACAAAACACATGCTCCAGTTGCGAGTCAAGGGTGGGCTTGCAAGTCTGACAATTATGAGCCCAGTTGTTAGCCGAGGGTGGACTTGCACCTAGGACAACTACGAAACTACGAGCCTAGTTGTGAGTCAAGAGTCGACTTGCAACTAGGATGATACAAACTACATGCCCACTTGCGTGTTAATGGTGGACCTGCAACTGGGATGAAAAACAAAAACACATGCTCAAGTTGCGAGTCGATGGTGGACTTGCACCTGGGACAACATATGAAAATACGAGCCGAGTTGCAAGTCAATGGTCGATTTGTAACTAGGATGAAACAAACTACATGCCAGTTGTATGTCAAGGCTGGACCTATAACTAGGATGAAAAATAAAACACATGCAAAATAACCAGGGTCACAGATCGGTCAGTGAGAAGATGGGGGATAAGCTTCATAGTTGAGCTCCCAAAACGACAACACATATAGGCTAATGTGAAAATAAATGCGATAACATGATGACATAAAGCAAACGGGACAAGAGGACACGTGACAAAAAAGAACAAGCGGACACGAGCGTGCATGATCGAGTTTGTGCAAACATTAAATAAAACAAAACAGTCAATTAATTATGGACTTAGATGAGCTAAAACTTATCTAGATTAGATTTAGCAAATCTAAAAACGAAAAAAACTAGTTACACTCCTCTCTAGCTACATGGTCAAACCAAAATAAAAGAAAACAAGGAATAAAAAGACACGTGTTCCTCCAAAAAAAGCTAAGCCCACAAAAAAATCAATACACAAAACATAATAACTGCTCACTCAAAATTGTTATATTGGGTCTCACTGCTTCACAAGGGACAAACAGAAAACACGACGCCAGGACAATGAGCATGACTCAGAAGCACATGTATCTAGCGGTATATGAGTTAGATGGAACATTGTTAACTCATTTACATAATAATTAGCAAACCAATTCGAAACGGGACCTCAGATCGCGTCACAAAAATGCTCAACAAAAGATGCATCCGCGAATAGATCGACAAGTAGACACCAAACACACGATGCGACACAGAGCGTGTGTGACAAAATAACCCGCAATCAAGATTTGCACAATATTTAAAGCGAACAAATGATAGAATGAAAACAATTCCATGAATTTAAAACGAATAAATAAATAAATAGTAAAATAAAAATGGAAAAGGTGAAAATATAAAATAAAAAATAAAAACAAAAACAAAAAAATCAAGAATTTAAAATAGTTCATAATTTAAAATAAATAATGAATAGAAAAAATAAAATAAAACGAAAACAAAAAATAACAAATACTAGGAGTCAAATGGGAGTGTAGAAAAATGAGAGGAACTAGGACTGAATGCAGCACAGACTTGTGAAAAGAAATAGAAAAGGTCAATCGACCTGACACTAGCAACGACCTTCAAGAGCATAGGCTTGTCATCATACTAACGGAGCGACTTCGCACTAGCAACGACCCGTACACAAGCACAGCTAGCAATGACCCGGACACAACGCGCCGCGAGCCAGCACAGCAACCAGACAATTGCGTTTGCACGAATATTAAAGACAGATGATCCAACGGTTCTGGACTTAGATGTGAAATAACAAACCCCTACAATAAATAGTCCATCGTTGAACCAGTGAAAAAAATATTACAAAGAAAGGCCTGCCGGCTTTCACCGCAAAAAAAAACAAAGAATAGCCTGCTGGCTTTCACCACAAAAAAACAAAGAAAGGCATGTCGGCCTGGCAACGAACGACTACAACACAAAACTACAGAGAGCCCGATACAAAAGCGGCCACACGCGAAAATGTACGAATCTTAGGGTATATATACATCCAACGGTTACAAAAGTGAATGAAACATAACTAAAACTCATATAGCTGAGTTTTAGCAAATCCGTTCTTTAAATCATCCGCTGCTACCTTCCGATCCGCCGATGCCTGTACGAGTCGACTTCTCCTCAATTGCAAGGAGACCTGATCGACCTAGTCCGGGCGACTTCTCCTTGGCTGTAAGAGACCTGATCGACCGGCGCATGCAACAAGAAAGCCTCACGAAACACGTACGTGGCCAAAGCAGTGATCGATATTGACGAGTTCATGCAAAAACAAATTGTTGCAGATTGATTTGATCCCATACGGAGGCGACGGCTAGGCCACAGGAGTGTCACACCTAACCAGCGGATTAGTGTGTCCTAGGGCTGGCTGGTGGGCCCAGCCAGCTGGCCAGACAAGTGGCTGCGTGTGTGACGATAAAGGGTGGCCGCCTGTGGCCGTGAGGGGTTATGCGTGCGTTGACACTTCTTGTATCTGAATCCTTCCTCTGCAATCCATCCCTCCTTCTTCCTCTCCAAGTCACTCTCTCCTCTCGTCCCCGATCTGGATCCCCTTCTCCTCTTTTCCTTCCTGGGGTGTTACAACTGGTAATCACAGCCATCCTCCGCCGAATTATTTTCTTCCTTGCTGGATTGGGAGTCGGTAACATCCACCGCGCCGGTGTGGTTTGCTCCGGCGAGCCGCACGAAATCTGTCGCGGGGTTCGACACCCTTTTCGAGCAGGACAACGGCTCCTTCCAAGGCCTCGGCGGCGACGCGGCAAGTTCTCGCCGCCATGGATGAGGGGAACACCAACATCACCAAGATGCTGGAGACGCTGCTCGCCAAAATCGACGACCAGAAGGTGGCGCACGACAAACAGATCGAGCTCCAGGCCGCCTTCAATGCGCAGATCTCGCAGGAGATGTGCGGCCTCTCGCGGCAGCTTGATCTGACCCAGGCGGACCTCGACCTCACGCGCAAGACGGTGGAAGGATCGGCCTCTCCGTCAGGTTCGGTCACCACGCATCTTCACCAGCCCGCGCAACAGCAGCAGCAACCCCCACCGCCCCCTCCTCCTCCTTCGCCGCGCCCCGTACCGGATCTGGCGCGCCCGTCGTCTTCACACGCGCATCTGGGCGATCACCGCCCACCTCTCCTTCCTGTGCCACCACAGGGCGGATTTGTCGCCGTGCCGACCGCATCTCCGACGGGCTACAACACCAACGAGTACCACAAGCCCCCGAAGCACGATTTTCCCAAGTTCGACGGCACGACGCCATACTTGTGGCTGGACCATTGCCTTGCCTACTTCGAGCTCTACAAGGTGGCTGCCCACCAGTGGGTCGCCACCGCGGCGCTCTACATCGACGGCCAGGCCGCGCACTGGCTTCAAGCGTTCCGCCAGACGCATCGCAACATCACATGGGACGTCTTCAAGTTGGCGATCCTGGAGGAATTTGGCGCCGACGAGTTTGAGGTGGTGATGCACAAGCTGCTCCAGCTCCGCCAAACAGGCACAGTCGCCGAGTACCGCGCCGCGTTCGACGAGCAGATGTACTACTTGCTCGCGCTCGATCCGTCGATCAACACCAAGTTCTTCGTGACGCAGTTCCTCCTTGGCCTGAAGGACGAGTTGCGTGCCCCGGTGCGTCTTCAGGCACCTTCAAGCATCACGCTCGCATCGGTGCTCGCGCGCATCCAAGAGGAAGAACTGGGCACGACCCGCGCGCGAACCCGCATCACACCCGCGGGCCGACCACCACCAACAACAGCCGCAGCGGCACTGCCACAGCGCGTCGCGGCCGCGCCGGTTCGCGCCCAAGGAGACGAGTACGCGCGGGAGCGGCAGCTCCGCAATTTCCACCGCGCGAACAACCTCTGTTTCAAGTGCGGCGATCGCTACTCCAGAGAACATCGCTGCGCCCAGCCCGCGCAACTCCTCACAATCAATGTGGGGGACCACGGTGAGGTGCTCTCGGACGACACCATCCATGCCCTGCAGCTGCTCGATGACCCGGGCCCGGTGGTGCAACCCCCTGCCTTGGCCGCGGACGCGCCAGAGTGCTGTCTCCTCTCGTTGCAAGCGCTCGACGGCACGGACTCGGCGACGACGATCAGGTTGCGCGCACTAGTGGGAAACCAGGTCATGCTCCTGCTGCTCGATTCGGGCAGCACCCACGTTTCGTCAACAAGGCGTTCGTTGATCGCCTCGGCCTCGCCACGGAGGAAATGCCGCCGACCGAGGTGCGAGTGGCCAACGGCGACAAGCTCACCTACAACCGCATCGTGCCCGGCCTCAAATGGTGGATGCAGGGCCACACCTTTGAGACGCCCATGCGCGAGCTGGAGATCGGCGCATACGACGGCATTTTGGGCATGGACTGGCTCGCCCAGCACAGCCCAATTACATGCCACTGGCAAGACAAGTGGGTGCAATTTCTGCACGACGGCGAAGAGGTCCGCGGTGTGCCAACCAAACCAGCCACCATGCTCAAGGCAGTCGGTCCCGAGGAGCTGCGCAAGATGATCGCCGGCAACAACGTCTGGGCCATGGCCATGGTGGACACCTGTGGCCCTGCAACGCGCCAGGTTCGCAAAGGCCCAAGTCAAACACCTCTGGCAGATCTGCTCGAGGAATTCGCCGACGTGTTTGCAGCACCGCAAGGGCTCCCTCCCCATCGCCAGTACGACCACGCTGTCACACTGGTGGAGGGCGCGGTCCCCGCGAACACGCGCCCGTACCGCTACTCGCCGCTTCAGAAGGACGAGATCGAGCGTCAGGTCAAGGAGATGCTGGACTCCGGCGTGATCACGCACAGCGTCAGCCCCTACGCCGCGCCAGTGCTACTCGTGAAGAAGAAGGACGGCACCTGGCGATTCTGCGTCGACTACAGTCGCCTCAATGACGCCACTGTGAAGAACAAATTTCCCCTACCCATCATCGACGAGCTGCTCGACGAGTTGGCCGGCGCCGCAGTGTTTTCCAAACTGGACTTGTGGGCCGGCTACCATCAAATCAGGAGGCAGGAAGAAGACGAGTCCAAGACGGCGTTCAAGACACATCATGGGCATTTCTAGTTCAGGGTCATGCCGTTCGGCCTCACGAACGCACCCGCCACCTTTCAGTGTCTGATGAACGCCATCTTCGGTAAGTATGTCCGCAAGTTCGTTATCATATTCTTGGATGACATCTTGGTCTTCAGCGAGACGATGGAGGAGCACCTGGAGCACCTGCGCATCGTCTTCGAGCTGCTCCGCGCGCACCAGCTGTACGTCAAAGAATCCAAGTGCACGTTCGCCTGCGACCACATCGACTACCTCGGCCATGTGATCTCCAAAGAGGGCGTGGCCATGGACAAGGAGAAGACGCAGGCCATGGAGCAGTGGCCAACACCGACGAATGCCACGGAGCTGCGCGGGTTTCTGGGCCTCACCGGCTATTACAGAAAATTCGTGCCACACTACGGCATCATCGCCAAGCCGCTCACGCGGCTGCTCACCAAGAAGGGCTTCTCCTGGACTGAGCAGGCGCAGACTGCATTCGACATGCTCAAGAGCGCCATGATCACCACACCGTTCCTGGCGCTACCCAACTTCGAGCGCCCGTTCACGATCGAGACGGACGCCTGCGACATGGGCGTTGGCGCAGTGCTGGCGCAAGATGGCCACCCGGTGGCCTACTTCAGCAAGGCGCTGGGCGTGCGCAACCAGAAGCTCTCCACCTACGAGAAAGAGTTCCTCGCCGTGATGATGGTCGTCGATAAGTGGCGCCAGTACTTGCAGCGCGGCCCCTTCGACATCATCACGGACCACAAGTCCCTCTGCAACCTTGGGGAACAGCACCTGGAAACATAGCTTCAGCACAAGGCCATGGCGAAGCTGGTGGGACTCCAGTTTCGCTTCCAGTACAGACGCGGGCTAGATAATGGCGCCGCAGACGCGCTCTCCCACGTGGGCAAGCAATTCGAGGTGGTCGCGCTCTCGGCGTGCCAGCCAGCGTGGATGCAAGAGGTGATCAACTCCTACGCCACCGATGCGGACGCACAGGAGCGGCTGCAGCAGCTCGCCCTGCACAACCCCGACGAGCACGACTACGAGCTCTACCGTGGCACTATCCGACGCCAAGGGCGCCTCTGGATCGGTGCCGATGCTGCTCTGCGCACCAAGCTCATCGCCACGCTGCGCTGCAGTGCCGTGGGAGGCCATTCGGGCAGCACCGCCACCTACCAGCGTGTGCGCAAACACTTCGACTGGCGCGGCCTCAAGCGCGAGGTCGACGAATTTGTGCAGTAGTGTGCGGTGTGCCAGCAGGCCAAGCACGAGCACGTCAAGTCGCCGGGGCTGTTGGCCCCGCTGCCAATTCCGGTCGCACCCTGGGAGGATCTCACCATGGACTTCGTCGAGGGCCTGCCGCGCTCGGAGGGCTGCGACACGATCATGGTGGTCGTCGACCGCTTCACCAAATTCGCGCACTTCGTCCCTCTCCGCCACCCATTCAACGCTACGCAAGTAGCGCGGGCATTCTGGGACAACGTGGTGAAGCTGCACGGCATCCCCTCCTCCATCGTCTCCGACCGCGACAAGATCTTCACCAGTCACCTCTGGCGCGAGCTGCTCGCCGGAGCCGGTACCAAACTGCTCTACTCGACGGCCTACCACCCCCAGACGGACGGCATGAGTGAGCGCGTGAACCAGTGCATGGAGATGTATCTCCGTTGCGCGGTCCATGATTCGCCGCACAAATGGCGTCGCTGGCTGCCCATGGTAGAGTTTTGGTACAACTCCACATTCCACGCTTCTCTTCAGGGTATGCCCTTCAAGGCCCTCTACGGAAAAGAAGCAAATCTGGGCGCAATGGCGTCCTGGGAGGCATCGACAGCCGCCGGCGAAGAGATGGACTGGGCGGCGCACAACGCGCACATATGCGCCCAGCTGGAGCACGCGCAGCGTCGGTTCAAGAAGAACGCGGACCGCAATCGCACCGAGCGCCACTTCCAGGCAGGGGAACAAGTGTTGCTCAAGCTCCAGCCCTACGCGCAGTGCTTGGTGGTCAATCGCCCGTGCGCCAAGCTCGCGTTCAAGTTCTTCGGGCCCTACAAGATCATCGAGAAGATTGGATCGCTCGCATACAAGCTCGACCTGCCACCAGAGAGCCAGATCCACCCCGTCTTCCACGTCTCGCAATTGAAGCCCTTCACACCGGACTTCACGCCGGTGTACGGCGAACTGCCCAAGGTGCCCGACCTCTCCACCACTGGTCTCTCTCCCACACGCATCCTGGACCGGCGCATGATGAAGCCGGGGAACGCGCCAGTGATACAGATCAAGGTCAAAATGGGGAGCTGGGGACTCCACACCAACGGCGTGGGAGAATTACGACGTTCTTCGTCAGCGCTTTCCATCTACGGAGCTCTGGGAGGAATAACACGCTGGTGGCAATGTTGAAGACGAAGATGGCGATGCACAGTCTTAAGGAGGGAGGAATGTCACACCTAACCAGCGGATTAGTGTGTCCTAGAGCTGGCTGGTGGGCCCAGTCAGCTGGCCAGACAAGTGGCTGTGTGTGTGACGATAAAGGATGGCCGCCTGTGGCCGTGAGGGGTTATGCGTGCGTTGACACTTCTTGTATCTGAATCCTTACTCTGCAATCCATCCCTCCTTCTTCCTCTCCAAGTCACTCTCTCCTCTCGTCCCCGATCTGGATCCCCTTCTCCTCTCTTCCTTCCTGGGGTGTTACATGGAGAGGATGAAGTCCGACAAGAATTGACCCGACCTGTCGGGCAGAAGCCACCGAAGAGGATGACCTCCGTCAAGAATTCAGCCGACCCGCCCCAGGTGGCCCTCTAGCCGGATCCGCTCCTCCGGCAAGAACCCCTTCCCGAGCACGACCACGCTTCCCCGAGCAGGACGGCGAGCACGAGATCATCAGAGAGGATGAACTCGGTCAATTCATCCATCCGCAAGCTTCAGCGAGATCGGCGGAGCTGCGTTCGGAAAGAGCTCAACCAGATGCAAGCCCGGCGAGCTCCGGTGAGGTGCATGAGTGAGGTCGGCTGGCTTCAAAATCCGTCAAGGTTGGTGCAAGAAGAGGACGGGGAGCTCCGGCAAGGTTAGTGCGAGGAGGTTCCTCCAGCAAGGTGCGTGCATGCTTTTTCTGGGAATTTATTTGTCTTCGGGAAGAAGCTAGCTTCGGCGGATTTAGGCCTGATTTGGTTGAGGCAAGGGCTCTACTTGTTTTAGATGTGCATGGCCACCAGTTCGTGCCCAGCACCTCCGCTGGACTGGCTTCCCCACCCAGACGAAGAGGGCGCCGGGGCGGAGCAAGCGGTTCACCTCGAGCAGCAGCAGCTTGCCTCCCTGGATGTGGCACGGCACCGCGTGTAGTGCGCGAGCATGAACTGCAGAGATGGTCGGAGTTATATTTATCAGTAGTTTCTACACTATGCTTTGTGAAATATCTCTATTATGTACCTCCCTCACAAACATTCATGGCAGCTTAGCAAATGTAGATGATTTTTATCTAAACTTTTGGAACTGGATACCAAAAGCGTACCTACTTCCTACTTTGCATAAACAGGTGAGTTGTTCTGTACAGACTCCATAATTGTACTGTACAGACCAAATGTTCTGTTGTTCATATACATGAACAGGTGAGTTGTTCTCACTCTATGACATTGTCCCATTTAAGCTTTCTTAGATTTGAAGCAATGTGTCCATTGCATTATCTAACAATGTTTGAGGAACAGTGCGTAGCTAGGTAAAGTAAACTAGCGGTCTAGAAGACATACATCTTCACTAAGATTTCTGAATTCTTCAGAATACGCAATCACCAATGCAGGAGCCAAATATACATTAGAACTTTCAAGGCAGTTTTCCAGCTAAATGCAAATTAGAGGGATTAAGAAAGTAAGGAAAGACCATACAACAGATCGCCATAACATAAGAGGAGTGATGTATTGGAAAAAGGAAATTAAGTTGGTACATGTCTTGCAGTTTCTATCAGATTGGCGTCAAAATTCATCCGAAAGTAGAGAATAAGCAGACAAATTCAGACTGATTTGCATGCACTGTATGTTGTATGAACATGGAGGTGTAGTCACCCGAGGTGAAGAAGCTCCATCACCTACCTCTACCTCCTCCACTATGCTGACAAGTAATGCTTAAATCTTTTAAGTAATAAAGCGCCCCTTTTCGAAAAAATTACTTCCTCCCTGCCTGTGATTTATTACTTCGAGCCTGCTGTTCTTTTATTATATATGCAAATCTGTCTATGCTTAAATGTGGAAATAGGAGAAACGAAGTGCTCTTTAGTAGATGCAAAACTGTCCATGCTAGAATTGGACCAAGAATTACTGGTGTTGCCTATTTGATATGTAAACATAGTGTTTTTGGATGTTGGAAAAGGATACTCAAAGTAATAAAGAGCTTCTTGAATGCATGGAAACAAAAAGGTTAGATATCTCAGAGTCACTATGTCATATATTCTGAAAGTGATGCACATGGATATGTATATTCTTGGTTAGTTTCTGTTCTGTTCTGTTGTATATGTTCTAAGAGTCTAAAAGAAGATGAGGTAGAGCTACTTGATTTCTGGTAAAATTTCTGTAACAGTAGAGCAATATTGGCCTTTTCTTTTTCGTGTATTACATAGTGACCATGGAGTCAAAGCTCATGGAGATGGTCGATTACTGACTGTTGCACTTATATAGAGCACACCAATATAATATCTGCTGGTTCATCTGACTTTTTGACGGCCTTTTAAGAGAGGCAAAATGTTCTTAATCAAGCATATGGTAATCAGATAAATGTGTTCTCAATCAACACATTGTGCATTCCCGTGCATCTTGGTTTACTATTGTAGGCTACTTGGTTTGCCGTTGTAGGCAATATTTGTGACCCCTGAAAATCATCTTGTGCTTTGCTGTATAAGCAATATGGTGTGCATTCCCGTGCGACTTGGTTTACTACTGTAGGATACTTGGTTTGTCATTGTAAGAAATATTTGTGGCCCCTGAAAATCATCTTGTGCTTTGTCATGCATGCCACATGGTGTGCATTTCCTCAACACATGCTTTACTAACAGAGGCCACACATTTTTTTGCCATGCTTTAAAAAAAGGACAGAAAACACACAGAGGCGATACCAAAAAGATATGGGGGTGAGGGTTTGAGTTTTTGTACATTTGCTCGGAAAGATGTTGGCAGCTTTGTTGAATTGAACTTCTCAATCTTGGACAGCCCCACAGAGAGGTTGCATCTGTTGTTGTGCTGGAAGTAAGCCTTCAGCTGCGATTTTCAAAAAAGAGAGAAGAAAGGTTAGTGGCCGTGACCAGTTAGCCCTGCAGATGGTAAAGGGGAACAAATAGGCAAGTATACAGGGAAGGTCGCAAGATAAAGGGGGAAAAGGTTTTAATTCAAACAGTCAGAGTGTTCCTACTCTGTCAGCAAATCCAAAATAAAATGCCCCTCCTCTGTTTAACATATACGAGCACTTGCCTAACTGATGCATGTTAAGGACTCTATGGAAAACTTCCCATACAGATTTAGGCCTGCTAGAACGAACCAGCACATGCAGCAAACCAAGTATAATTGCATAACTGACGTATGTTAAGAACTCTATGAAAAATTCCGCATACTGATTCAGGCGGTCAGACCTGCGAGAACGAACCAGTACTTGCAACAAACCATGTTAAGGACTCTTTGCAATGATTCTTCGGTCAATATAGAAAAGAATGCCAATATCAACAAATCTTCGCAGCAGGAAGTGCTACATGCAGCAACATATATGATTATGCAGACAACCTTGCTCAGACCACTATACAAAAACAAAATTGAAATGACTTGCCTTGTTCAGTTCAGTTCAGACAACCTTCTTCTTACCCCAAGTGTTATTTTTGAAAAATATCATCTGCCTACCATACAATTATCTAACTAATGCTTGTAGTAATGCAAAAAATAAATAAATAGCCCTAGGTATGTTGAATAAAATTGCCATTTCGTTCTCTGTAAAAAATGCCAAAAAATGTTTGCCTCAAGTCTCAATCCCTGCATATGTCCCCATGGTCCCAAGCTATGTGAATCCCACAAAAATGTCCCATCAATAAATAAAATCCATTTGATGGATAGTAAAATTGCCTCTGAATGCTCCACGTGGATCCACATAATTGCCTAGCTGTTGCTATGTAACTGCAACCGGATTGATGAACAAAATACTTCCCGTTGTTCGTGCCTCTTCCTCTCCCGGCTCTCTCCTCTGTACACCCTCCCCAGCACCACCCCACACGCGACTAGGACTGGGAGAAAAAAACGCATGGATGCATCATTCATGGGTAAAAAACAAAGGGAAGACAACACGAGCGTAGTTTCTGTAGGGACTCACCTAGCGGCTTAGCTCTGTAGTCGCGCGGACAAACCTCTGTTGCACTGGCCGCAGTCGCGCAAGCTGTCGGCAGCGGGCGGCTCGGCTCTCTCGCCGCCCGAACGTTCCTCTTGTTAGAATACAACTTGTATTAGGATTATAATTCCTATTCGGTTTGTAATAAGTTTAGGTCAGATGCGGCTTAGCTTCATCAAATCGGTCTCTGATACCATGAGGTGCGGCTTAGCTCCATCAGATGCGGCTACTCTGATACCATGTAGAAGTGTATGATCTAGCCAATGCAATCAAAAGACTAATCTGATAGAAGAGACTAGGCAGCACATTATACGTCAATACTTATATATACTTCTTGCACCGGCACAATATTAAATCAAAAATTATTCAATACAGTTCTACATGGTATCAGACTTTCGATCCTAGGGTATGGCTAACCCGCCAGCCCCGCCACCATCGTCGCCGCCAAGGTCGCCGCGGCCACGGCCTCCTCCTCCACCTCTACCTCTACTCTAGCTCTACGTCCACCAATACCCCCTTCCATCTTCTTCACCGACACCATCTCCGATATTAGCCCCTACATCCCCGTAACCCTAGACCTCGCTGCTCACAACTACTACCATTGGCGTCACCTTTTCGACGTCCACCTTGGGCGATGCAATCTCCGCTCTCACGTTGTCGACGACTCTCTTCCTCAACTTCATGATCCGCAATGGGTCAAGGATGATCTCGCCATTATTCAATGGATCTACATGCGAGTCTCCACAGAGATTTTCAATCTCGTCCACTGTGACGGTGCCTCCGCCGCCGATCTATGGGCGGCCCTTCGTCAGCTCTTCCAGGACAACATCGACGCTCGCGCCAACAATCTCCACACCGAGCTTTGGAATACGGTGTAAGGTGATTCACCAGTCGGCGTCTACTGCCAACGCCTCAAGGCGATCGCGGATGAACTTCGCGAACTTGGTGATCCGATCGACGATCAGCAACTCATCAACGTCCTCCTCATCGACGACAGCGAGCGGTTCGAGAAGCAGGGCTCCTTCATCCCTATGATGTGTCTGTGTCCCTCCTTCGCCGAGGTTCGCTCGATGATCCAATGGGCCGATCGTGCCCTAACTACGAAGGACTCCCGTCCTCAGGTCTTCACTGCTTCTCCTCGCCCGCCTGCGTCGACGCCGCCACCGCCACCTCCACCAACAGCACCTCCTCAACCATCCGGCTAGCGTCCAAGTCCCAACTACCGGGGAAAAAACCCTAGGCCGCCGCAGTTCCGCACGGCGCCCGCTCCTACTCCGCCCCGACTCCACCAACTGCACCACCGCCGCCCCCGGCTTCATCAACTGCACCACCACCGCCGCCCGGATGGCGCCCATCTCTCGATCCATGGACAGGGCTAGTCCAAGCGTGGCCTATGTCTTGGTCCGCCCCTATGCCATATGGTGCCCCGCCTGCCTATACCGGTGGCTGGCAGCCCGGTGCTCGCCCTCACACCGGCGCGCCCGTCCTCGCGCCTCGACAGCCGACGGCTGCGTACCACGCTTCTTCCTCCTACGCGCCACCGATCTACAACACTAGTCCTTATGCATCCTATGGCACTCCATTGTCCCCCTACATGCAATAGTACAATGATGGTGTCTCTCTCTTTACGCCGATGTCGGCCCTATTGCCGACGCCACCACACCCGCAAGCTCCCATGACTACACCGGCCTCTACTTCGACTCCGAGCTCGGACCAAGCTGCTTTTCTACAAGCCATGAACAACTTTGCTGCACAAGGGAACTCAGGTACGGATTGGATTTTCGATTCTGGTGCTTCTCGTCATATGTCTGCATCGAGTAATTTGCTTTCTTCTTGCACACCTTCATCTTTTCCCTCTATTACTCTCGGTGATGGATCTTCTATTCCTATTTACTATGTCGGTCAGGCTCAAATCCAATCCCCAATTAAGCCTTTGCTTCTTCGTGATGTTCTTGTAGCTCCTGCTCTTATTAAAAATCTTATTTTTGTTCGTCAAATCACCACTGATAATCATGTTTCCGTTGAGTTTGACCCCTTTGGTTTGTCTGTGAAGGACTACCCGACCAAAGCCGAGATCGCTCGATTCAATAGCTCCGGTGATTTATATTCTCTCCATTGTGCTCTGGTCGCTGCTCCTCCAACATGTATGGTGCCCTCTGTTGATCTATGGCACCAACGTCTCGGCCATCCCAATAAAAAAATGTGTTATCCACACTTCTTAGTGAATTTTCACCTTGTACTAGAGACTCTCATAATTCTTCTATGTATCAATCATGTCAATTGGGCAAACATGTTCGCCTTCCCTTTAGTTCCTCTCAATCCTCTAGTACTTTTCATTTTGAATTACTTCATTGTGATCTCTGGACATCACCCATAGAAAGTGTATCTGGTTTTAAGTATTATCTCGTGATTCTTGATGATTTTACTCATTATGTTTGGACTTTTCCTTTACGCAACAAATCCGACGTTCATAATATATTCCTTAATTTTTAGCGCTATGTCTCGGTCCACCTTTTCCTCCCTATAAGATTCATCTAATGTGATAATGGTCGTGAATTTGACAACTTTAAAAATCAAAATTTCTTTCTACAATATGGAATTCTCTTGCGCTTCTCATGTCCTTATACCTCCCCTCAAAACGATAAAGCCGAGTGTTCTCTTCGTACTCTTAGTGACATCATTCGCACTCTGCTTGTCCAATCTTCTATGCTTTGAAGTTCTGGGCTGAGGCCCTCCACACGGCCACATATTTACTCAATATTCGTCCATCCAAAGTTAACCCACAAACTACTCCTTACTTCTCTTTATTTCTCTCTCATCCAAATTACTCCGACGTTCGCGTCTTCGGGTCTTTGTTTCCCAAACTCCTACTCCACTTCTCCTAACAAACTTTCCCCGCGCTCTACCCCGTGTGTCCATCTAAGTTTTTCTGGCGAGCACAAGGGTTATCGTTGTCTAGATCTTGTCAGTGGTCGTGTTCATGTGTCTTGTCATGTAACATTCGCTGAAAACATTGTTCCCTTTTTCGAGTGTCAATAATTAGATCCCAACTCACCCACACCGTCCACTAGTCCCTCTCATCGCAATCATCTTCCCCTCTTTCACTCGCCGACCTATCCAGTGAAACCAGCCGAATCCTCTACCGCGGTAGCGGATCCTGCCGCGACCACTTCTGTCATCACCTCTATTCCGGCAGAGGAAAACCCATTACACTCTGTCACGGCAGACATCCTGCCGCCGCAGTCTTCACCGCCATCTCTCGCGTCCGCTTCCTTTGCTGCGCCAGACACGTCCACCACCTTCCCCCACCCCTCCTGCTCATGCTATTCCCATTCCAGCTCCGACTAACGATCATACCATGCGCACACATGCCAAGTCTGGGTTTCATTTACCTGCAAAAGATTGTCTCAATCTTCATGCATCTCTATCTCCTTCCTCTCTACCCAAATCTTACAAATCAGCTCTCCTAGATCCTAATTGGGCCGCATCCATGAAAGATGAATATGATGTCCTTCTACAGAATAACACGTGGCAGTTAGTTCCTCGTCCTTCCAATACAAATATTGTTTCAGGCAAATGGGGTTTTCGCCATAAATTTAATTCTGATGGGAGTCTTGCACGTTATAAGGCTCGGTGGGTATGTCGTGGTTACTCTCAGCAACACGGCATCGATTATGATGAGGCTTTCTCTCCAGTTGTCAAGCCCAGCACTATTCGCAGTGTCCTTAGCATTGCCGTCTCTTCTTCCTGGCCAATTCATCAACTAGATGTCAAAAATGCTTTTCTTCATGGCTCTCTTCAAGAAACAGACTATTGTCAACAACCTCTTGGCTTCGAACATTCCTCCTATCCTAATCATGTTTGTCTTCTTCAAAAATCTCTTTATGGTCTTAAACAAGCGCCACGTGCCTGGTTCCAACGCTTTTCTACTTATACTCAAACCATCGGTTTTACCCTTCCCGTTCTGACACTTCACTCTTCACCTTTCATCACAATAACAACACTGCTTACCTTCTTTTATATGCTGATGATATTATCCTCACAGCTTCCTCACAACAATTTTTAGATCATATTATCTCTCTTCTTCACCACGAATTCTCTATGACAGATTTAGGTCTTCTTCCCCACTTCTTAGGTATTGTTGTTATCCGTGACTCCTCTGGTCTTTTCTTGTCTCAACGTTAGTACACTCTGGATCTTCTTTCTCATGCTGGTATGCTTGATTTTCAAACTTCCCGTACCCCTGTTGATACAGGTTCCAAACTCTTTGCCGACGGTGATCCTTTCTCCGATCCTTCTCTTTACCGTAGTCTTACCGGTGCATTCAGTATATCACTCTCACTCATCCTGAAATCTCTTTTGTTGTCCAACAAGCTTGTTTATACATGCATGAGTAGGTTACTACAATCATGTCAAACGTATTCTTCGGTATCTCAAAGGCACACTAGACTTAGGTCTTCATATCAACAAATCCTCTCCCACCTCCTTGACAGCTTACTCTGATGCAGACTAGGTTGGTTGTCTAGATACTCATAGGTCCACATCCTGATTTTGTGTTTTTCTTGGTAACAATTTGGTTTATTGGTCTTCAAAAAGGCAGGTTACGGTCTCCCGCTCGTCCGCTGAAGCTGAGTACCACGATGTGGCTCATGCGGTTGCTGATACGGTTTGGTTGCGCCAGTTGTCGTCGGAGCTGCACCATCCTATTGAGCAAGCTACCATTGTTTACTGTGATAATATTTCAGTTGTCTACATGTCAGGAAATCTGGTTCAACACCGTCGCACCAAGCATATTGAGATCGACATTCATTTTGTTCGAGAGAAGGTGGCTCTCGGTCAAGTTCGCATTCTCCACGTGCCTACTTCTGCTCAATTTGCTGATATCTTTACTAAAGGCCTTGCGACTACTCCGTTTCAAGATATTCGTTTCAGTCTCAACGTCGTCGAGCTTACCGTTGACACTGCGGGGGGTGTTAGAATACAACTTGTATTAGGATTATGACTCCTAATCGGTTTGTAATAAGGCTAGGTCAGGTGCGGCTTAGCTCTTATATATACTTCTTGTACCCGCACAATATTGAATCAACAATTATTCAATACAATTCTACACCTCTACCCCGCTGCGGTCGCACGAACTATCGACGCAACAGCGGCTTAACTTCCTCGCCACATGGCCTCGCTCTCCCCCGCCGCGGTCGCGTAATTTATTGCCACCGAGCAGCTGATCCTCCACTCGCCATCGCGGTCATGTGAGTTATCACTGGCGAGCAGCTTGCCCTCCACCGGCCGTCAATTTTGTGCTGGCGAGCCCTATCACTGTGGAAGAAATAGGAAAGGGATGGGGACATGTTGACATATGACTGAGGAAAAAAGACCGAAAACGACAAACTGTGCCGACTAGGACCCCATCGTGTCGCCCAGGATCTCTACGCGAATCCTACGGCTCGCGCGCGGCCGCTCAGACAGGAAGGATCATGCGCGCTCGCTTTGTAGCATTTGTGTTTTAATTTTTAAATATTAATCTACATAATGTTGATAATTTGGTGTCTGATACCTTTAATATAAGATCATAATGATAACATTTCCCTTTCTTTTCTCAAGTTGAGTAGTATTAATTCAAACTAATATGTATATGTCAAGCTTCTTTTTTTTATCTGTTTCTTTTGAAGTCAAATGATTTTCTTGAGATATAAGTTTAAAATAATTTTCAGATTGTAATTTTAGAATTTTCATGAAGAAAATGTTATGGGTTCAGTGTAACAATCAAACCATAGTCAAGCTCTAGATAGTGTCACGAGGTCAGCATTGTGAAAATGTATGGTATGTCTCTGGCATGTGACTGTTAATTAAGGTGTTCTGTATGTTCTATTAGCTCATTTCTTTCTATTTACCGCCTTACATGGGTATATATTGTTTGATACATATGCAATGCTTCAGTGTATAGGCTTCACTGACTACATATATTTTATAGGATTTAGAAAATATAGGGTACATATGTCTTGATTGCAAGTCTGAACACACAAGAGTATTGATAGTTGAACCAATGAACATGTCCAACAGTTTAGAGTGTATTCTTCTCTTTCTGGGATGTTTATTGGCTACTATAATAAACAAAAATTGATAGTTTTCAACATGCCTTGGCATAGATTTGCTAACACTTCAAAGGAAAAAATACCCTGAATTCATACTTGTGTGATGCCTTGGGATGTAAGCATAATGTACTTACCCGAAGCATATGTTAGCATTTGATATATTTCTACTTAATTTTCAAATTATATGTTGCACTCAGAGGAACTACTCTGTGTTATCCAACCCGTAGCAAAGCATGGGCATTTCACTAATAGAAAAGGAAATGATCAACACAACAGCCGGCCCACAACCCCTCTCTCTCTCCCCCTTGCAGCCCAATGCATGGCCCAGCCAACTCTCTAACTCTACAAACCCAAAGCCTACTCAAGCCTCTCGTATCCCTACCCCTGACAGCCCTCTCCCGTGCACTTGCTCCCAGGTCCAGCCGGCGCTGCGAGACGCACGCGCGCGCGACCCTATTGCCCCTCCGGCCGGCGAGCTCCTCAGCTCCGCCGCGCACCTTCGTTAACACTGTTGGAAATATGCCCTAGAGGCAATAATAAAATGGTTATTATTGTATTTCCTTGTTCATGATAATTGTCTATTGTTCATGCTATAATTGTATTAACCGGAAACCGTAATACATGTGTGAATACATAGACCACAACATGTCCCTAGTAAGCCTCTAGTTGACTAGCTCGTTGATCAATAGATGGTCATGGTTTCCTGACCATGGACATTGGATGTCATTGATAACGGGATCACATCATTAGGAGAATGATGTGATGGACAAGACCCAATCCTAAGCCTAGCACAAGATTGTATAGTTTGTCTGCTAAAGCTTTTCTAATGTCAAGTATCATTTCCTTAGACCATGAGGTTGTGCAACTCCCGGATACCGTAGGAATGCTTTGGGTGTACCAAACACCACAACGTAACTGGGTGGCTATAAAGGTGCACTATGGGTATCTCTGAAAGTGTCTGTTGGGTTGGCACGAATCGAGACTGGGATTTGTCACTCCGTGTAAACGGAGAGGTATCTCTGGGCCCACTCGGTAGGACATCATCATAATGTGCACAATGTGACCAAGGAGTTGATCACGGGATGATGTGTTACGGAACGAGTAAAGAGACTTGCCGGTAACGAAATTGAACAAGGTATCGGGATACCGACGATCGAATATCGGGCAAGTACTATACCGGTAGACAAAGGGAATTGTATACGGGATTGACTGAATCCTTGGCATCGTGGTTCATCCGATGAGATCATCGTGGAACATGTGGGAGCCAACATGGGTATCCAGATCCCGCTGTTGGTTATTGACCAGAGAGATGTCTCGGTCATGTCTGCATTATTCCCGAGCCCGTAGGGTCTACACACTTAAGGTTCGATGACGCTAGGGTTATAGGGAAAGTATGTACGCGGTTAACGAATGTTGTTCGTAGTCCCGGATGAGATCACGGACGTCACGAGGAGTTCCGGAATGGTCCGTAGGTGAAGATTGATATATTGGACGAAGGGTTTTGGAGTCCGGAAGTGTTCCGGAGGTACCGAGTGATGACCAGCATGACCGAAAGGTGTTTCGGGAGCCCCGGCAAATGTTGGGGGGCTTCATGGGCCAAGGGAAGGGGGCAAACCAGCCCACTAAGGGGTTGTGCGCCCCCCTCACCTATTCCCACGTGACCAGGGGCTTTGGGGCGCCCCATCTAGGGTTCCCACCTCCTGGCTTAGGGGCCAAGTCACCCAAGGGGGAGATCCCATCTGCCCTGGCCGCCGCCCCCCCTAGGGGAAACCCTAGGGCGCCTCCCCTTGCCCTTGCCCCTATATATAGTGGAGGTTTTGGGGCTGCACAACACACGAGTCTCTCTCTCCCAAGGCGCAGCCCTACCTCTCTCCCTCCTCGTCTCTCGTAGTGCTTGGCGAAGCCCTGCAGGAGTACCGCGCTCCTCCACCACCACCACACCATCGTGTTGCTGCTGGACGGAGTCTTCCCCAACCTCTCCCTCTCTCCTTGCTGGATCAAGGCGCGGGAGACGCCACCGGGCTGCATGTGTGTTGAACGCGGAGGCGCCGTTGTTCGGCGCTTAGATCGGAATCGACCACGATCTGAATCACTGCGTGTACGACTCCACCAACCGCGTTCTTGCAACGCTTCCGCTTAGCGATCTTCAAGGGTATGAAGATGCACTCCCTCTCTCTCGTTGCTAGTATCTCCTAGATTGATCTTGGTGACACGTAGGAAATTTTTTGAATTATTGCTACGATCCCCAACAGTGGCATCATGAGCTAGGTCTATGCGTAGATTCTATGCATGAGTAGAACACAAAGTAGTTGTGGGCGATGATTTGTTCAATTTTCTTGCCGTTACTAGTCTTATCTTGATTCGGCGGCATTGTGGGATGAAGCGGCCCGGACCGACCTTACACTTACACTTACGTGAGACAGGTTCCACCGACTGACATGCACTTGATGCATAAGGTGGCTGGCGGGTGTCTGTCTCTCCCACTTTAGTCGGATCGGATTCAATGAAAAGGGCCCTTATGAAGGGTAAATAGAAATTGGCATATCACCATTGTGGTTTTCCGTAGGTAAGAAACGTTCTTGCTAGAAACCCATAGCAGCCACGTAAAACATGCGACAACAATTAGAGGACGTCTAACTTGTTTTTGCAGGGTATGCTATGTGATGTGATATGGCCAAAAGGATGTGATGAATGATATATGTGATGTATGAGATTGATCATGTTCTTGTAATAGGAATCACGACTTGCATGTCGATGAGTATGACAACCGGCAGGAGCCATAGGAGTTGTCTTAATTTATTTATGACCTACGTGTCAATGAAAAGGCCATGTAATTACTTTACTTTATTGCTAACCGTTAGCCATAGTAGTAGAAGTAATAGTTGGCGAGGCAACTTCATGAAGACACGATGATGGAGATCATGGTGTCATGCTGGTGACGATGGTGTTCATGTCGCGCCTCAAAGATGGAAATCAAAGGCACAAGATGATATTGTCCATATCATGTCACTTTATGATTTGCATGTGATGTTTGTCATGTTTACATCTTATTTGCTTAGAACGACGGTAGCATAAATAAGATGATCCCTCGCAATAATTTCAAGAAAGTGTTCCCCCTAACTGTGCACCGTTGCTAAGGTCCGTTGTTCCGAAGCACCACGTGATGATCGGGTGTGATAGATTCTAACGTTCGCATACAACGGGTGTAAGCCAGATTTACACACGCAATACACTTAGGTTAACTTGATGAGCCTAGCATGTACAGACATGGCCTCGGAACACGGAAGACCGAAAGGTCGAACATGAGTCGTATAGTGGATACGATCAACATGAAGATGTTCACCGATGATGACTAGTCCGTCTCACGTGATGATCGGACACGGCCTAGTTGACTCGGATTATGTATCACTTAGATGACTAGAGGGATGTCTATCTAAGTGGGAGTTCATTGAATAATTTGATTAGATGAACTTAATTATCATGAACATAGTCAAAAGGTCTTTGCAAATTATATCGTAGCTCACACTTTGGTTCTACTGTTTTAGATATGTTCCTAGAGAAAATTTAGTTGAGAGTTGACAGTAGCAATTATGCGGACTGGGTCCGTGAACTGAGGATTGTCCTCATTGCTGCACAGAAGGGTTATGTCCTTAATGCACCGCTCAGTGTGTTGAACCTCGAGCATCGTCTGTAGATGTTGGGAAACATCTGACATACACGTTTTGATGACTACGTGATAGTTCAGTACGTAAAACTAACGGTTTAGAATTGTGGCACCAAAGACGTTTTTGAAACATAGCAGAACATATGAGATGTTCCAAAGACTGAAATTGGAATTTCAGACTAGTGCCCATGTCAAGAGGTATGAGACCTCTGACAAGTTTCTTAAGCCTGCAAACTAAGGGAGAAAAACTCAATCGTTGAGCATGTGCTCAGATTGTCTGAGTACTGCAATCGCTTGAATCGAGTGGGAGTTAATCTTCCAGATGAGATAGTAATGGTTCTCCATAGTCACTGCCACCAAGCTATTGGAGCTTCGTGATGAATTATAACATATCAGGGATAGACATGATGATCCTTGAGCAACTCGCGATGTTTGACACCGCGAAAGTAGAAATCAAGTAGGAGCATCAATTGTTGATGGTTAAACCACTAGTTTCAAGAAGGGAAAGGGAAAGAAGGGATACTTCATGAGACGGCAAATCAGTTGCTGCTCTAGTGAAGAAACCTAAGGTTGAACCAAACCCGAGACTAAGTGCTTCTATAATGAGGGGAACAGTCACTGAAGCAGAACTACCCTAGATACTTGGTAGATGAGAAGGCTGGCAAGGTCGACAGAAGTATTTTGGATATACGTCATATTATTATGTACTTTACTAGTACTCCTAGTAGCACCAGGGTAATAAATACCGGTTCGGTTGCTAAGCGTTAGTAACTCGAAATAAAAGGCTGCGGAGACTAGCTAAAGGTGAGATGACGATATGTGTTGGAAGTGTTTCCAAGGTTGATGTGATCAAACATCGCACGGGATTGGTGTTAAACCGAAATAATCGTTATTTGGTGTTTGCGTTAAGCATAGACATGATTGGATTATGTTTATCGCCACACGGTTATTCATTTAAGGAGAATAATGGTTACTCTTTTTATTTGAATAATACCTTCAATGGTCTTGCACCTAAAATGAATGGTTTATTGAATCTCGATCGTAGTGATACACATGTTCATGCCAAAAGATATAAGATAGTAATGATAGTACCACGTACTTGTGGCACTGCCATTTGAGTCATGTTGATGGATCTTTGTACTCACTCATTTTTGAAAAGATTGAGACATGCGAACCATGTCTATTGGTAGATATGCATGAAGAAACTCCATGCAGATGGATCGTTTGGACTCACTTGATTTTGAATCACTTGAGACATGCAAATCATACCACATGGGCAAGATGACTGAAAGGCCTTGTTTTCAATAAGATGGAACAAGAAAGCAACTAGTTGGAAGTAATACATTTTGATGTGTGCAGTCCAATGAGTGCTGAGGCATGCAGTGGATATCGTTATGTTCTTACTTCACAGATGATTTGAGTAGATGCTAAGTATATTTACTTGATGAAACACAAGTCTGAATTATTGAAAGGTTTAAGTAATTTCATAGTGAAGTTGAATATCATCGTGACAAGATGATAAAATGTCTATGATATGATCATAGAGATGAATATCTGAGTTACGAGTTTGGCACATAATTAAGACATTGTGGAAATTGTTTCACAACTAAAACCGCCTGGACCACCATAGTGTGATGGTGTGTCCGAACATCACAACTGCACCCTATTGGATATGGTGCATACCATGATGTCTCTTATCGAATTACCACTATCGTTTATAGGTTAGGCATTAGAGACAACCGCACTCACTTTAAATAGGGCACCACACAATTCCGTTGAGACGACACCGTATGAACTATGGTTTAGAGAAACCTAAGCTGTCGTTTCTTAAAAGTTTGGGGCTGCGATGCTTATGTGGAAAAGTTTCAGGCTGATAAGCTCGAACCCAAAGCGGATAAATGCATCTTCATAGAATACCCAAAAATAGTTGGGTATACCTCCTATTTCAGATCCGGAAGCAAAAGTGATTGTTTCTAGAAACGGGTCCTTTCTCAAGGAAAAGTTTCTCTCGAAAGAATTGAGTGGGAGGATGGTGGAGACTTGATGAGGTTATTGAACCGTCACTTCAACTAGTGTGTAGCAGGGCACAAGAAGTTGTTCATGTGGCACCTACACCAATTGAAGTGGAAGCTTATGATAGTGATCATGAAACTTCGGATCAAGTCACTACCAAACCTCATAGGTCGACAAGGATGCATACTACTTCAGAGTGGTACGTGATCCTGTCTTGGAAGTCATGTTGCTAGACAACAATGAACCTACGAGCTATGGAGAAGTGATGGTGGGCCCAGATTCCGAAGAATGGCTCGAGGCCATAAAATCGGAGAGAGGATCCATGTATAAAATAAAGTATAGACTTTGAAAGAACCACTTGATGGTCGTAAGGCTATTGGGTGCAGATGGATTTTAAAAGAAAGACAGACAATGATGGTAAGTGTCACCATTAAGAAAGCTCGACTTGTTGTTAAGATGTTTCCCGACAAGTTCAAGGAGTTGACTACGATGAGACTTTCTCACTCGTAGTGATGCTAAGAGCCTGTTGGAATTATGTTAGCAGTTACTGCATTATTTATGAAATCTTGCAGATAGGATGTAAAAAACATTGTTTCCTCGACATTTTTCTTGAGGAAAGGTTGTATGTGATACAACCAGAAGGTTTTGTCAATCCTGAAAGATGCTGACAAGTATGCAAAGCTCTAGCAATCCTTCTGAGGACTGGCGTAAGCATCTCGGAGTTGGAATGTACGCTTTGATGAGATGATCAAAGATTTTGGGTTTATACAAAGTTTATGAGAAACTTGTATTTCCAAAGAAGTGAGTGGGAGCACTATAGAATTTTTGATGAGTATATGTTGTTAACATATTGTTGATCAGAAATGATGTAGAATTTCTGGAAAGCATGCAGGGTTATTTGAAAAGTGTTTTTCAATGGAAAATCTAGATTAAGCTACTTAAACATTGAGCATCAAGATCTATAAGGATAGATCAAAAACGCTTAATTGTACTTTCGAATGAATACATACCGTGAAAAGATTTTGAAGGAGTTCAAAATAGATCAGCAAAGGAGTTCTTAGCTATGTTACAAGGTGTGAATATTGAGTAAGACTCAAGACCTGACCACGGCAGAAGAGAGAGAAAGGACGAAGGTCGTCCCCTATGCTTTAGACGTAGGCTCTATAGTATGCTATGTTGTGTACCGCACCTGAAGTGTGCCTTGCCATGAGTCAGTCAAGGGGTACAAGAGTGATTCAGGAATGGATCACACGACAGCGGTCGAACTTATTCTTAGTAACTAGTGGACTAAGGAATTTTCTCGATTATGGAGGTGGTAAAAGAGTTCGTTGTAAAGGGTTACGTCGATGCAAACTTTGACACTAATCCAGATGACTCTGAGTAGTAAACCGGGTTCGTATAGTACAACAGTTATTTGGAATAGCTCCAAGTAGCGTGTGGTAGCTACATTTACAAGATGACATAGAGATTTGTAAAGCACACATGGATCTGAAAGGTTCAGACTCATTGACTAATAAACCTCTCTCACAAGCAAGATATGAACAAACCCCATGGGTGTTGGATTCATTGCAATCACATAGTGATGTGAACTAGATTATTGACTCTAGTGCAAGTGGGAGACTCTTGGAAATATGCCCTAGAGGCAATAATAAAATGGTTATTATTGTATTTCCTTGTTCATGATAATTGTCTATTGTTCATGCTATAATTGTATTAACCGGAAACCGTAATACATGTGTGAATACATAGACCACAACATGTCCCTAGTAAGCCTCTAGTTGACTAGCTCGTTGATCAATAGATGGTCATGGTTTCCTGACCATGGACATTGGATGTCATTGATAACGGGATCACATCATTAGGAGAATGATGTGATGGACAAGACCCAATCCTAAGCCTATCACAAGATCGTATAGTTCGTCTGCTAAAGCTTTTCTAATGTCAAATATCATTTCCTTGGATCATGAGATTGTGCAACTTCCGGATACCGTAGGAATGCTTTGGGTGTATCAAACACCACAACGTAACTGGGTGGCTATAAAGGTGCACTACGGGTATCTTCGAAAGTGTCTGTTGGGTTGGCACGAATCGAGACTGGGATTTATCACTCCGTGTAAACGGAGAGGTATCTCTGGGCCCACTCGGTAGGACATCATCATAATGTGCACAATGTGATCAAGGAGTTGATCGCGGGATGATGTGTTACGGAATGAGTAACGAGACTTGCCGGTAACGAGATTGAACAAGGTATCGGGATACCGACGATCGAATCTCGGACAAGTACTATACCGGTAGACATAGGAAATTGTATACGGGATTGACTGAATCCTTGACATCGTGGTTCATCCGATGAGATCATCGTGGAACATGTGGGAGCCAACATGGGTATTCAGATCCCGTTGTTGGTTATTGACCAGAGAGATGTCTCGGTCATGTCTGCATTATTCCCGAGCCCGTAGGGTCTACACGCTTAAGGTTCGATGACGCTAGGGTTATAGGAAAAGTATGTACGCGGTTACCGAATGTTGTTCGTAGTCCCGGATGAAATCCCGGACGTCACGAGGAGTTCCTGAATGGTCCGGAGGTGAAGATTGATATATTGGACGAAGGGTTTTGGAGTCCGGAAGTGTTCCGGAGGTACCGAGTGATGACCAGCATTGACCGAAAGGTGTTTCGAAAGCCCCGGCAAGTGTTGGGGGGCTTCATGGGCCAAGGGAAGGGGGCAAACCAACCCACTAAGGGGATGCGCGCCCCCTCACCTATTCCCACGTGACCAGGGGCTTTGCGGCGCCCCATCTAGGATTCCCACCTCCTGGCTTGGGGGCCAAGTCATCCAAAGAGGAGATCCCATCTGCCCTGGCCGCCGCCCCCTAGGGAAAACCCTAGGGCGCCTCCCCTTGCCCTTGCCCCTATATATAGTGGAGGTTTTGGGGCTGCACAACAAACGAGTCTCTCTCTCCCAAGGCGCAGCCCTACCTCTCTCCCTCCTCGTCTCTCGTAGTGCTTGGCGAAGCCCTGCAGGAGTATCGCGCTCCTCCACCACCACCACGCCGTCGTGCTGCTGCTGGACGGAGTCTTCTCCAACCTCTCCCTCTCTCCTTGCTGGATCAAGGCGCGGGAGACGTCACCGGGCTACACGTGTGTTGAACGCGGAGGCGCCGTTGTTCGGCGCTTAGATCGGAATCAACCGTGATCTAAATCGCTGCGTGTACGACTCCACCAACCGCGTTCTTGCAACGCTTCCGCTTAGCGATCTTCAAGGGTATGAAGATGCACTCCCTCTCTCTCGTTGCTAGTATCTCCTAGATTGATCTTGGTGACACGTAGGAAATTTTTTGAATTATTGCTATGATCCCCAACAAACACCTCTTCTCCCACTTCCTTCCCTCCTCTCGGATCCCCTTCGGCGACCCAAGCAATGGCCATTCCGCTCAGCTTGACTCCTCGCCGGTGCCAATCGCCGCCAGCGACCGGCTCGAGCTCCTGGACTCCACCGCCGCCCTGCTCCGGCAGCTCGCCGTAGCCGCCCAAGCGTCGGCCTCGGACCCTGTTGGCGTTGTCTTCCCTTGCAACCACCGCCCCTGCCTCGACCAGGTGAGAAGAGCGATGCGCCCAATCCGACCAGGTGACACCTGGCTCCCTCACGCGGTGATTCGGACGTGATCCAGTGGCGGCAAAATTGACAAATTTGACCCGTGGACGAAATTAAATCATAAAATGAACTGCCCGTAAAACTATTTCACGCAGCTGATCTTTTTGTGTGGCGCCCGACACGAAGGCGCCACACTACACTGTGCAACGCCTCACAGATAGGCGCTACACGTCTGGCCAACGTCGCACCCGTGTTATCCGAAAATTACTAAGTCAGTGTGCAGCACCTGAAAGCTAGGCGTCACACTATACATTGTAGCGCCTAGCTTCTAGGCGTTGCACTAGTGGTTGCTTCATTTTGTAGTGCAACCACTAATGCAACGCCTATCTCTTAGACTCTGCACATTGACTTAGCAATTTTTAGACAGTCCGAAGTGCAACGCTGGCCAGGCGTGTAGCGCCTATCAGTTAGGCATTGCACAGTATAGTGTGGCGCCTTCGTGTCGGGCGCCACTCAAAAAAATCAGCTGAGTGAAAAAAATTTAGAAACAGTTTATTTTATGAAATGATTTCATCCACAAATCAAAATTGTTAAATTTGCCTGGAGCCGGCTGGTACTCTTTCCATCAGACGTATGTCCGGCTAGATTTCATTCATCGTGCGTGAATCGTCTGATTTTTGTCGTGTGTATAACACGACTCTTTTCTTTATATATGTCAGCACGACTCTTTTCTTTATATATGTCGTGTGTATAGCACGACTCTTTTCTTTATATATATGGAACCGGTGGAGTAAGATACACGTCGAGGGAAACACCTGAGCCGTATGCCATGCGCGCGCCCTTCGTCCGTGATGCATCTACCTCCACTGCCAAGCAAGCATATGCAACGATCGTTGTGGGATGCAAGGATACTAATTTGGAATCAAGTTTGTGAAAATATAACGTTCCATAATGGAATCCGTGGAGCACTTGTAAGTCCAGTTAAATAGTCAATTTCGTGATAGCTCAACAGCACGTTCTTCAATCATTGCAGCCTGCATCGCCCAGAAAGGGAGATGCATCTTGGTTACACATCATTCGTAGAGCACGACAAGAAATACCAAATTTACTAAAGCACGATGTAATCACATACTACTAAAAACCTATCACTGTGAATCCTTCAGGCAAATCAAATAACAGGTACGATTAGAACAATGAGCGACAAAATTGGTAATAGCTTAAAGTTGAGTTCCTTTCAATTTCTTCAACCATGGAAACCGGACAAGATCAAGCAGCCTTACATCTGAGTTTGAACACCCGAAAATTTGTTTGCCATATTCACAGCCATGGGATGAAAGCAACCAATCCGACCACCAACTAGAAATTCTCCTAATACCATACCATCCGGGACTCTCCTGAAAACCAAGACACTAAATCCTACGAAACAAGAAACTCCTTCGTCTTTGTGACGCAAATGTAATCCATGGTGCGGGCGGTGGCAGCGAGGGAAAGGACAGGGCCTCAGTTGTCGTCGTCATCGACGGTGGACGCCTTGGAGGAAGAGGCCTTCTTGGGGAGGAGGTGCTGGTGGATGTTGGGCATCACACCGCCGCTGGCGATGGTGGCGCCGCCGAGCAACTTGGTCAGCTCCTCGTCATTGCGCACGGCGAGCTGGATGTGGCGCGGCACGATACGGGTCTTCTTGTTGTCCCTGGCGGCGTTTCCGGCCAGCTCCAGGACCTAGATATGGGGAAGGACGACCAGATTAGAACAAGCAGCAACCAATGCAATGAATACAAAGGAAAGCACATCGATTCTGCACCCGAGAAACCTTATCTTGACGAATTTGTACGCGAAAATAACTTCGGTTTCGACGCATTGCTATTAACAGACGGCACGGTTCTAAACAGATCTAAGAATAGCCCGATTTGTCGGAACCCACGACGGAACCGGATCAAGGAATAGAATACCGCGAGAACAGGGGCAAGGATGAGATCCGCGAGAAACGCACCTCAGCGGCGAGGTACTCAAGGACGGCGGCGAGGTAGACGGGGGCGCCGGCTCCGACGCGCTCGGCGTACTTGCCGGCCTTGAGGAACCTGGCGATCCTTCCCACGGGGAACTGCAGCCCAGCCTTGGAGCTACGGGACGTCGCCTTCTTGGCCGCGCCGGCGCCGATTGCCTTCCCACGACCGGCCATCTCAGCAACCGAGGAGGGGAACGACGGGAGCCGCTACTGGGAGACGGAACGCGCGAGGGGACAGGAGGCGGTGGAGGCGAGAGGGACGCAGGTGGGAGGTTTCGCTCAGCGCGGGGGGAGAATATATAGGAGGGTGGGGACGGGGCGACAGCCAATGGGCGGCGATCACGCGGATCGCTGGTTTGGGCCGTCGGATGCGCGAGATTGGACGGTGGATGCGAGGGACGGAGCCGCGAGGGTTCGGATCCGGAAGCGGCGGGAGGGCGGGGGCATATGGGGCGGGGAAGGTTTTCGTTTTGGACTTTCCGCGGGAGTCCAGGTCTCTATGGGAATCGACGGAGTGGTCACGTGTTTTAATTTTCTATATGGCCCACTTGTCGGTGTTATTTCTTCTCCAGTAAAGATGCGGGCTTGGTCCACCAATAATGTAACTCCCGACCTATGGAGTAGGAGTATGTACTTTTGCAACCACATGCATATGTCTGTGTATTAAGGCTAGTCACAATGGGCAAGAACATAGTCTAGTAACTTAGACACTTTCCTAGACTATGTTACTATCTTCACAGTGGGTAGGAATATCTATGTAGTGTCATGCAACAATGTATTTATTAGGCTAGTCACAATGGGCAAGAACATAGTCTAATAACTTAGACACTTCCCTAGACTATGTTACTATCTCCACAGTGGGTAGGAATATCTATGTAGTGTCATGCAACAATGTATTTATTAGGTTATAGACTCATTGTTTTTTGGAGTGTGTGATGTTCCGATAACTTAGCTAGTTACCACAAGCACCTCTCTCTTCATTAAATATGTGACACATAAGTAAAGTTGTATTGGAGTGTGTGATGTTACTCCTAAGTTCCTCCCCATTGTGACCAGCCTAATGCTACGGAATGGACAATAAGACCTTTTTTTCCGAGATAATGCACAATGGAACTTCAAAACCTCGACATCTTTAAATTGCCGAGGTTTCATTAAGCAGGGTAAGGGCTACTACAAGTTCAGCTTATTCAAACAAAATATGAAGATTTAACACAAAACTCAAGTTTTGTACCTGGTTTTACCTTTGTCGACTTTTTAATCTTCAGAGTTGTGTTTAATTATTTTCAGAAGACCTCGTTTGAATTCAATAGTTTTTTTCGTAAAATAACCAGTATAAAAGGAATCAAGCATGGACCGATCATTATGAGAAAAACGAGTATAAAAATTATGTATGATAATTTCTCTTGAGAGCTAATGATTGGGTATTTGTACATAATGTACTTAAACCTTCCATAAGCTTAAACGATACTTTCTCTTCACGAGGCCAAAAAATATACATATAATTCTGGTTACGATGAACCAGATGCATAGGATAAAACTTCCGGTGAAATTGCAATTTCAATCGGTTTCAATCGCATGTTCAATATCATCACATAGCATATATGATATACCATGCCAATGTCTTTACCTCCAAAGATAAAGGGAAAATCTTTTTCTTAACTCCATCGTCGGATAAACCTGCAAACTTAAACAATCCATAAATTTCATCCACGTAGATTAAGTGCATATCGGGATGTATTGTTTCATCTCCTACATAAAAATTAGCTAGCAGTTTCTCTATCATACCCGAAGGAATCTAATAATAAATATTTCCAATATGTGCAGTAGGTTGAGGGCAACTCTTTGTGCCTCCGGTCGAGATGAAGATTTGCCACTATAATTTTGGGATTATACATTAGAGACAAATACATTCACTTTAAATAGGGTATCATCTAAATCCATGATATGACACCATACGAAATATGGTTTGGCAAGAAACCTATGTTGACGTTTCTTAAAGTTTTGGGATGCGGTACTTATGCGTGATAAGCTCGAATCCAAAGAGGAGAAATGCATCTTCATATAATACCTTATATCACAAATCTGAAGGCAAATTTTTGTTGTCAAGAATGGATTCTTTCCAGAGAAAGAGTTTTCTCTCGAAAGAAGTGAGTGGGAGAAAGATAGAGCTTGATGAGGTTATCGAACCTTCACTTGAATCTGAAAGTAGCGCATCGCATAAAGGTGTTCCTATGATGCGTACACCAATTGAAGAGGAATCTAAAGATGATGATCATGAAACTTCGGATCAAGTCAGTACCGAACCTCGTAGGTCGACAAGGACATGTACTGCCCTGAGTGGTACGGTAATCCTGTCATGAAAGTCATGTTGTTATACAATAATGAGCCTACAAACTATCAGGAAGCAATGATGGGCCCGGATTCTGACAAGTGGCTAGAAGCCATGAAATCCGAGATAGGATCCATGTATGAGAACCAAGTGTGGACTTTGATAGACTTACCTGATGAACAACAGGCCATCGAGAACAAATGAATCTTTAAGAAGAAGACAAATGCTGATGGTAATGTCACTGTCTATAAAGCTCGACTGACCGCAAAGGGTTTTTGGCAAGTTCAATGAGTTAACTACGATGAGACTTTCTCACCCATAGCAATGGTTAAGTCTGTTAGAATTATGTTAGCAGTTACTGCATATTTTATTAATGAAATCTCGCGGATGGATGCGAAAACCGCTTTCCTTAAGGAAAAGATATATATGATGCAACCCAAATGTTTTGTGGATCCTAAGGATGCTAAAAAGGTATGCAAGCTCCAACGATCCATCTATGGACTGGTGCAAGCATCTCGGAGTTGGAATATACGCTTTGATGAGGTGATCAAAGTTTTTTGGGTTTATACGAAGTTTATGAAGAAACTTGTATTTACAAGAGAGTGAGTGGGAACTCTATACCATTTCTGATAAGTATGTGCGGATAACATATTATTGATGTTGGGGAACGTTGCATGGGAAATAAAAAAATTCCTACGCTCACCAAGATCAATCTAGGATATGAACATCTATGAGAGGAGAGATTGGATCCACATACCCTTTAGATCGCTAAGCCGAAGCGTTAAGAAACGTGGTTGTTGTATTTGTAATTGCATCTAGTGCCTCTTAGTGATTTTGGTGTATTGAAGACTTATAGGTTAAGGGACTAATGCGTTTGTGAGTGTACACAGGTCTATAAGTCTATGAGGAGTTTGATATTTACAGAGAAAATCGACCCCTGAAAATGAAGTTCTTCGACTGAAGACTTTGTATTTCTGAATACTTTCTGAAGACTTTGAAAGTGAAGAAATTGGTGTAATCCTGAAGACTTGGTATTCATTCGAGGAACATGAAGCGTGAAGACTTTTTGTTTTCGCAGTTTCTTTTTCTCTTTCTTGAGTCATAGGAAACACCGTACTATTAAAGGGGTCGAGGAAATACTAAGGAAAAATTTCCAAGTGTTGCTCAACTCAAATCCTACACCTACCAATCCCTTCGAGTGAAGCCATTGGAAATCTCATACAGTTCAGTCAATTTCTTCAGTGACAGAGACAAAGTTCTTCTGTCTCCGAGGAATTTGTTCTGACTGAGGAGTTAGGAATTTGCCAGCGCGGATTGCCTACACTGTGAGGAACATGATAGCCCTGAGGAATTTGATACTCAAAATTCCGACCGTTGTTGTGCTATGCGCCAGCTGTCCCAAAATATCTACCCACCTAACGGTCATATCATTGAAGGGCATTTATGTCTTATCATGTCGGGCTGCTCCCTAGGCTATAAATAGCCGCCCCCTACAACCACTAGCTGGTTGGTTGCTCCGAGAGAAACTGACACTTGTCATTTGAGAGCATCACATCCTTCGAGGACTTTGAGTGAAAATCATCAAGTGAGGAAAACCCAAACACAAACACCTATAAACCCAAAGTGATTGAGCATCACTGAAGAGATTGATCCTGCGTGCATCCGACACTTGTTACCTTTGAAGACTGTGCATCTTCCACACGGTTAGGCGTCATGGTCTAGAGCATCCAAGAGGAAATTGTGGATCGCCAAGTGACCAAGTCTGTGAAGGTTTGGAAGTCAGATGAAGACTTACCACGAGTAATTGGGTGAGATCTGTGGGACCTTAGCTCAAGGGGAATACGGTGAGGACTAAGTGTCCTGAGCTGCGTGTTCAGGACTGGGTGTCCGGGACTGTGTGTCCTCAGGTTTAAATACCTAGCCGCCCTAACCAGACGTACAACTATCACAACAGTTGGAACTGGTCTACCAAATCATTGTCTTCACCGAGCTAACTAGTTCCATTTCCTCAACCCTTTCATTTCCTCATTTCTGTGTTGTTGACGAATTTGAAGACCTAAGAAGAATTTCAATTCTCCCATCATAGACATTTCATATTCCTCCCTCATCATAAAACCAAATTCATCAGTATAACGTTGGTCAGTACAGCCAAAGATAATATCATCAACATATATTTGGCACACAAAAATTCACCATCATAAGATTTAGTGAAAAGAGTTGGGTCAAGTGAACCGGGTTTGAAGCCTTTCTTCATGAGGAATTCCTTCAAGGTATCATACCACGCCCGTGGGGCCTACTTGAGGCCATAGAGGGCCTTGTTTAGTCTGAAGACTTTGTCAGGATGCTTTGGATCTTTAAAAGCTAGGGGTTGAGCAACATATACTTCTTCCTCAAGCTTACCATTGAGGAATGCACTTTTCACATCCATTTGATATAAAGTGATATCATGATGGTTAGCATAAGCAAGTAATATGCGAATAGCTTCAAGTCTAGCAACAAGTGCAAAAGTTTCATCGAAATCAATTCCTTCAACCTGTGTGTAGCCTTGAGCTACAAGCCGTGCCTTATTCCTCACCACAAGGCCATTTTCATCTTGCTTGTTGCGGTAGATCCACTTTGTGCAGATGATATTGTGCTTTTGAGGATCTGGACGTTTGACCAGTTCCCAGACGTTGTTGAGCTTGAATTGATGTAATTCCTCTTGCATAGCTTGAATCCACTCAGGCTCCAGAAATGCTCCATCTACCTTAGCGGGCTCTGCGATAGAGACGAAAGCAAAGTGCCCACAAAAGTTAGATAAATGTGAAGCTCTTGAGCGTGTGAAAGGACCTGGAATGTTGATGTCGCTGATGATTTTCTCAATTTGCACTTCATTTGCGACGCGAGGATGAACGGGTTGTCGTTGAGGAATTTGATCAGCATTTTCTTCAACATCATTTTCCTCAGGTGCATCAACATGACGTTCTTCATGTTCTGGAATAACTTCTTCAGCATATTCTTCAGTAGGAATGACATCCTCTGTAGCCTTGAACTTAATAGATTCCTCAGGAGGTATTTCATCTATCACACGAGGTAGGTGCTCTCTTTGTGAGCCATTAGTTTCATCGAACCGCACATTTACAGTTTCAACAACCTTGTGATGACAGGTGTTGAAGACTCTGTAGGTGTGCGAGTCCTTACCATAACCGAGCATAAACCCTTCATGTGCTTTCGGTGCAAATTTAGAATTGTGATGAGGATCTCTAATCCAACATTTAGTACCGAAGACTTTGAAATAACTCACATTGGGTTTCTTGTCAGTGAGGAGTTCATATGCGGTCTTCTTAAAGAATTTGTGAAGATATACCCTGTTGATGATGTGGCACGCAATATCGATTGCCTTAGGCCAAAAGCGAGGAGGCATCTTGTACTCATCAAGCATAGTGCGGGCCATCTCAATAAAAGTCCCGTTGTTGCGCTCTACGACGCCATTTTGCCAAGGAGTATAAGGAGCAGATAACTCATGAGTAATACCAAGTTCATCAAGATAGTCATCAAGACCAGTGTTCTTGAACTCAGTTCCATTATCACTTCTGATGTGCTTCATCTTCACACCAAAGTTGGTTGAAGCCCTCGATGAAAATCATTTGAAGACTTCCTGCACTTCAGTTTTGTAAGTGATGATATGGACCCATGTATATCGAGAGTAATCATCAACAATGACAAAGCCATATAAAGATGCAGCATTAGTGAATGTGGCATAGTGAGTAGGGCCAAAGAGATCCATGTGAAGTAATTCAAATGGTCGAGAAGTAGTCATGATAGTCTTCGCTGGATGCTTGGCCTTGGTCATCTTTCCAGCTTCACAGGCTCCGCACAAGTGACCCTTGAGGAATTTGACATTTTCAATGCCAATGACATGCTTCTTCTTCGCGAGCGTGTGTAAATTCCTCATGCCAGCATGACCAAGTCGACGATGCCATAGCCAACCTTCAGAAGCTTTTGCAAGTAGACATGTAGCAGGTTGTGGTCCTATAGAGAAATCAACAATATAGAAATCTCCTCTCCTAAAGCCTTCGAATTCTTTGGAATTGTCAACTTCCATGATCACAACACAACGATACTCGCCAAAGACAACAACCATATCTGAAGGAAATATGCCCTAGAGGCAATAATAAAGTTATTATTTATTTCCTTATTTCATGATAAATGTTTATTATTCATGCTAGAATTGTATTAACCGGAAACATAATACATGTGTGAATACATAGACAAACAAAGTGTCACTAGTATGCCTCAACTTGACTAGCTCGTTAATCAAAGATGGTTATGTTTCCTAACCATAGACATGTGTTGTCATTTGATTAACGGGATCACATCATTAGGAGAATGATGTGATTGACATGACCCATTCCATTAGCTTAGCACCTGATCGTTTAGTATGTTGCTATTGTTTTCTTCATGACTTATACATGTTCCTATGACTATGAGATTATGCAACTCCCGTTTGCCGGAGGAACACTTTGTGTGCTACCAAATGTCACAACGTAACTGGGTGATTATAAAGGAGCTCTACAGGTGTCTCCAAAGGGACATGTTGGGTTGGTGTATTTCGAGATTAGGATTTGTCACTCCGATTGTCGGAGAGGTATCTCTGGGCCCTCTCGGTAATGCACATCACATAAGCCTTGCAAGCATTGCAACTAATGAATTAGTTGCGAGATGATGTATTACGAAACGAGTAAAGAGACTTGCCGGTAACGAGATTGAACTAGGTATTGAGATACCGACGATCGAATCTCGGGCAAGTAACATACCGATGACAAAGGGAACAACGTATGTTGTTATGCGGTCTGACCGATAAAGATCTTCGTAGAATATGTAGGAGCCAATATGAGCATCCAGGTTCCGCTATTGGTTATTGACCAGAGACGTGTCTCGGTCATGTCTACATTGTTCTCGAACCCGTAGGGTCCGCACGCTTAAGGTTTCGATGACAGTTATATTATGAGTTTATGAGTTTTGATGTACCGAAGTTAGTTCGGAGTCCCGGATGTGATCACGGAAATGATGAGGAGTCTCGAAATGGTCGAGACATAAATATTGATATATTGGACGGCTATATTCAGACACCGGAAGTATTCCGGGTGATTTCGGAGAAAACTGAAGAGCCGGAGGGTTACCGGAACCCCCCCGGGAGAAGCAATGGGCCATATGGGCCTTAGTGGAGAGAGAGAGGGGCAGCCAAAGGTGGGCCGCGCGCCTCCTCCCCCTGGTCCGAATTGGACTAGGAGAAGGGGGGCGGCGCCCCCCTTTCCTTCTCCCTCCCCACTTCTTTCCCCCTCCTAGTAGGAGTCTTACTCCTACTAGGAGGAGGACTCCTCCTTGGCGTGCCATAGGGGCCGGCCGGCCCCCTCCCCTTGATCCTTTATATACGGGGGCAAGGGGCACCCCTAGACACACAAGTTGATCCACGTGATCATATTCTTAGCCGTGTGCGGTGCCCCCTTCCACCATAATCCTCGATAATATTGTAGCGGTGCTTAGGCGAAGCCCTGCGACGGTAGTACATCGAGATCGTCACCACGCTGTCGTGCTGATGGAACTCTACCCCAACACTTTGCTGGATCGGAGTCCGGGGATCGTCATCGAGCTGAACGTGTGCTAAAACTCGGAGGTGCCGTAGTTTCGGTGCTTGATCGGTCGGGCCGTGAAGACGTACGACTACATCAACCGCGTTGTGCTAACGCTTCCGCTGTCGGTCTACAAGGGTACGTAGATCACACTCTCCCCTCTCGTTGCTATGCATCACCATGATCTTGCGTGTGCGTAGGAATTTTTTTGAAATTACTACGTTCCCCAACAGTGGCATCCGAGCTTAGGTTTTATGTGTTGATGTTATATGCACGAGTAGAACACAAGTGAGTTGTGGGCGATATAAGTCATACTGCTTACCAGCATGTCATACTTTGGTTCGGCGGTATTGTTGGACGAAGCGGCCCGGACCGACATTACGCGTACACTTACGCGAGACCGGTTCTCCCGACGTGCTCTGCACAAAGGTGGCTAGCGGGTGACAGTTTCTCCAACTTTAGTTGAACCGAGTGTGGCTACGCCCGGTCCTTGCGAAGGTTAAAACAGCACCAACTTGACAAACTATCGTTGTGGTTTTGATGCATAGGTAAGATTGGTTCTTGCTTAAGCCCGTAGCAGCCACGTAAAACTTGCAACAACAAAGTAGAGGACGTCTAACTTGTTTTTGCAGGGCATGTTGTGATGTGATATGGTCAAGACATGATGCTAAATTTTATTGTATGAGATGATCATGTTTTGTAACCAAGTTATCGGCAACTGGCAGGAGCCATATGGTTGTCGCTTTATTGTATGCAATGCAATTGCGTTGTAATGCTTTACTTTATCACTAAGCGGTAGCGATAGTCGTGGAAGCATAAGATTGGCGAGATGACAACAATGCTACGATGGTGATCAAGGTGTCGCGCCGGTGATGATGGTGATCACGACGGTGCTTCGAAGATGGAGATCACAAGCACAAGATGATGATGACCATATCATATCACTTATATTGATTGCATGTGATGTTTATCTTTTATGCATCTTATCTTGCTTTGATTGATGGTAGCATTTTAAGATGATCTCTCACTAATTATCAAGAAGTGTTCTCCCTGAGTATGCACCATTGCGAAAGTTCTTCGTGCAGAGACACCACGTGATGATCGGGTGTGATAGGCTCTACGTTCAAATACAACGGGTGCAAAACAGCTGCACACGCGGAATACTCAGGTCATACTTGACGAGCCAAGCATATACAGATATGGCCTCGGAACACGGAGACCGAAAGGTCGAGCGTGAATCATATAGTAGATATGATCAACATAGTGATGTTCACCAATGAAACTGCTCCATCTCACGTGATGATCGGACATGGTTTAGTTGATTTGGATCACGTGATCACTCAGAGGATTAGAGGGATGTCTATCTAAGTGGGAGTTCTTAAGTAATATGATTAATTGAACTTAAATTTATCATGAACTTAGTCCTGGTAGTATTTTGCAAATTATGTTGTAGATCAATAGCTCGCGTTGTTGCTTCCCTGTGTTTATTTTGATATGTTCCTAGAGAAAATTGTGTTGAAAAATGTTAGTAGCAATGATGCGGATTGGATCCGTGATCTGAGGTTTATCCTCATTGCTGCACAGAAGAATTATGTCCTTGATGCACCGCTAGGTGACAGACCTATTGCAGGAGCAGATGCAGACATTATGAACGTTTGGCTAGCTCAATATGATGACTACTTGATAGTTTAGTGCACCATGCTTAACGGCTTAGAATCGGGACTTCAAAGACGTTTTGAACGTCATGGAACATATGAGATGTTCCAGGAGTTGAAGTTAATATTTCAAGCAAATACCCGAGTTGAGAGATATGAAGTCTCCAACAAGTTCTATAGCTAAAAGATGGAGGAGAATCGCTCAACTAGTGAGCATGTGCTCAGATTGTCTGGGTACTACAATTACTTGAATCAAGTGGGAGTTAATCTTCCAGATAAAATAGTGATTGACAGAATTCTCTAGTCACCATTACCAAGTTAGTGGAACTTTGTGATGAACTATGATATGCAAGGGATAATGGAAACGATTCCCAAGCTCTTCGTAATGCTGAAATTGACGAAGGTAGAAATCGAGAAAAACATCAAGTGTTGATGGTAGACAAGACCACTAGTTTCAAGAAAAGGGCAGAGGGAAGAAGGGGAACTTCAAAAAGAACAGTAAGCAAGTTGCTGCTCAAGCGAAGAAGCCCAAGTCTGGTCCTAAGCCTAAGACTAAGTGCTTCTACTGCAAAGGGACTGGTCACTGGAAGCAGAACTACCCCAAGTGATTGGCGGATAAGAAGGATGGCAAAGTGAACATAAGTATATTTGATATACATGTTATTGATGTGTACTTTACTAGTGTTTATAGCAACCCCTCAGTATTTGATACTAGTTCAGTTGCTAAGATTAGTAACTCGAAACGGGAGTTGCAGAATAAACAGAGACTAGTTAAGGGTGAAGTGACGATGTGTGTTGGAAGTGGTTCCAAGATTGATATGATCATCATCACACACTCCCTATAATTTCGGGATTAGTGTTGAACCTAAATAAGTGTTATTTGGTGTTTGCGTTGAGCATGAATATGATTTGATCATGTTTATTGTAATACGGTTATTCATTTAAGTAAGAGAATAAATTGTTGTTCTGTTTACATGAATAAAACCTTATATGGTTACACACCCAATGAAAATAGTTCGTTGGATCTCGATCGTAGTGATACACATAATCATAATATTGAAACCAAAAGATGCAAAGTTAATAATGATAGTGCAACTTATTTGTGGCACTGCCGTTTAGGTCATATTGGTGTAAAGCGCATGAAGAAACTCCATGCTGATGGGCTTTTGGAATCACTTGATTATGAATCAGTTGATGCTTGCAAACCATGCCTCATGGGCAAGATGACTAAGACTCTGTTCTTCGGAACAATGGAGCGAGCAACAGATTTGTTGGAAATCATACATAATGATGTATGTGGTCCGATGAATATTGAGGCTCGCGACAGGTATCATTATTTTCTGATCTTCACATATGATTTGAGCAGATATGAGTATATCTACTTGATGAAACATAAGTCTGAAACATTTGAAAAGTTCAAAGAATTTCAGAGTGAAGCGAAAAATCATCGTAACAAGAAAATAAAGTTTTTACGATCTGATCGTAGAGAAGAGTATTTGAGTTACGAGTTTGGCCTTCAGTTAAAAACAATGTGAAATAGTTTCACTACTCACGCCACCTGGCACACCACAATGTAATGGTGTGTCCGAACGTCATAACCGTACTTTATTAGATATGGTGCGATCTATGATGTCTCTTACCGATCTACCACTATCCTTTTGGGGTTATGCATTAGAGACAACTGCATTCACGTTAAAAGGGCACCATCTAAATCCGTTGAAACGACACCGTATGAACTATGGTTTGGCAAGAAACCTAAGCTGTCGTTTCTTAAAGTTTGAGGTTGCAATGCTTATGTGAAAAAGTTTCAACCTGATAAGCTCAAACCAAATCGAAGAAGTGCGTCTTCATAGGACACCCAAAAGAAAATGTTGGGTACACCTTCTATCACAGATCCGAAGGCAAGATATTCGTTGCTTTGAATGGATCCTTTCTAGAGAAGGAATTTCTCTCGAAAGAAGTGAGTGGGAGGAAAGTAGAACTTGATGAGGTAACTGTACCTGCTCCCTTATTGGAAAGTAGTTCATCACAGAAATCTGTTCCTGTGACTACTAGACCGGTTAGTGAGGAAGCTAATGATGATGATCATGTAACTTCAGATCAAGTTACTACCGAACCTCGTAGGTAAAACCAGAGTGAGATCCGCACCAGAGTGGTACGGTAAACCAGTTCTGGAGGTCATGTTACTTGACCATGATGAGCCTACGAACTATGAGGAAGCGATGATGAGCCCAGATTCCGCGAAATGGCTTGAGGCCATGAAATCTGAGATGAGATCCATGTATGAGAACAAAGTGATAGAGGCGAGGGTGTCCCGATGTTTCGATGAGATGGAGGCTATCGTTTTCTGTGGGAGTCGACCTTGACGATCCGACTACGAACGTGCGAGACGTCGCGCCTTAGCAATCGCTAAACCAACTTCCGAGGGGTTATTGACCACGCCGGAGCACGATCAACCTGACCACGAGGGCCTGTTTCCTGCGAGCAAATGAAGAACAAGCAAGAAACTGAGATTGCAATCTGGATATTGCGAATATAAGATGAAAGCTTTATTGATCAAGGTGGGGTTCTGTGACGTCTTGGTCTGGTCGTTGGACACAAACGAAGTACGCGAAGTTGCAGCTATGGCGAACTTTTAATCTAAACAAAACCCAAAGTCTAAACGACGCCCTAAGGGCTGTATATATGGAGGAAGAGAGGGGAATTTCGTGGCCCTTGAGGGTGGGGTCCGAAACCAACCCTAACTCTTGTTTCCCCACACATACGGACTCTAAAAATAGCCTATACTTAAGTATTTCTAAATTACATGGGCCTGGCCCATTAATAAGGTGACGCAACACCTAGAATAGCCTATGGACGAATATTATGAAGTGGCATCTTGTATATTTCGTCCATGGCTTCATGCACTCCTTATGGCGGCTTCAAAGTCCTGAAATCATCACTTGTAACTCCGTTCTTGATCCCCTTGCACATGCCATCAACTTCATGCGTGTTCTTGCTCCAATGTTCATCCTTCTCCAAGCTAGGCCCTTCATTTGAAAGCAAAACAAATGTATCCAATTTAGGCAGCATCATAATCTCATGAACATTAGAATCATTACCAAGAAACGAAAGTACCTGGTAATTTGATTGGCGTGCGCGAGCTCTAGTAATTGGTCCAGTATATGTAACAGTAGGGGTTGTGGGTGTAACAATGGTATTGATGTCCTCATCATCCTCCCCTTCTTGAAATGAAGTCGTCCTCGACGGAAGCTCATCTTCCTCACCCAAATAAGGCTTCAAATCTGCAATATTAAAAGTGGGACTAACCCCAAAATCTGCAGGTAGCTCAAGTTTATATGCATTATTATTTATTTTCTCTAAAACCTTAAAAGGACCATCAGCACGTGGCATTAGCTTTGATTTGCGCAGATTAGGAAATCTATCTTTACGCAAATGTAACCAAACAAGATCTCCAGGTGCAAACACAACATGTTTTCTACCCTTATCTCCAGCAAGTTTATATTTAGCATTCATACGCTCAATGTTTTCCTTAGTTAACTCATGCATTTTTAAAATCAATTCAGAACGTTCTTTAGCATCAAAATTAACCTTCTCCGAAGATGGAAGAGGCAACAAATCAATAGGTGCACGAGGTAGGAAACCATACACAATTTCAAAAGGGCACATCTTAGTAGTAGAATGCAATGAACGATTATAAGCAAATTCAATATGAGGCAAGCATTCTTCCCACATTTTCTTGTTATTCTTCAAAACAGCCCTAAGCATAGTAGACAATGTTCTATTGACTACTTCAGTTTGTCCATCAGTTTGGGGGTGACAAGTAGTACTAAAAAGCAGCTTAGTCCCCAACTTAGCCCATAAACATCTCCAAAAGTGGCTAAGAAATTTAGTATCACGATCTAAAACAATAGTATTTGGCACACCATGTAAGCGAATAATTTCACGAAAGAACAAATAAGCAACATTAACAGCATCATCGCTTTTATGACATGGTATAAAGTGTGCCATTTTCGAGAACCTATCCACGACAACAAATATGCTATCCCTCCCCTTCTTTGTTCTAGGTAAACCTAAAACAAAGTCCATAGATATATCCTCCCAAGGAACACTAGGTACAGGCAAAGGCATATATAAACCATGAGGATTGAGTCGTGACTTAGCTCTTTGACATGTAGTGCAGCGAGCAACAAAACGCTCAACATCCCGTCTCATCTTTGGCCAAAAGAAATGTGTAGCAAGTATATCCTCCGTCTTCTTGACGCCAAAGTGTCCCATTAATCCTCCTCCATGCGCCTCCTGCAACAACAAAAGACGAACGGAGCTAGCTGGAATGCATAGCTTGTTAGCACGAAACACAAATCCATCGTTAAGAACGAACTTGTTCCAAGTTCTCCCTTCCTTACAATTCCGCAATACATCTTTAAATTCAGCATCATTAACATATTGATCCTTGATGGTCTCCAAACCAAATATTTTAAAGTCAAGTTGTGAAAGCATAGTATAACGACGAGACAAGGCATCAGCAATAACATTTTCTTTACCCTTCTTGTGTTTAATCACATAAGGGAAAGTCTCAATGGATTCAACCCATTTAGCATGTCGACGGTTCAGTTTTGCTTGACTTTTAATGTGTTTCAAAGATTCATGATCAGAATGTATAACAAATTCCTTGGGCCATAAATAATGTTGCCATGTTTCTAAGGTCCGAACAAGAGCATATAATTCTTTATCATAAGTAGAATAGTTCAGACTAGGCCCACTCAATTTTTCAGAAAAGTATGCAACAGGTTTTCCATCTTGTAATAACACACCTCCTAATCCAATTCCACTAGCATCACATTCAAGCTCAAAAGTCTTATTGAAATTAGGAAGTTGAAGTAAAGGAGCATGTGTCAACTTATCTTTCAATACCGTGAAGGCTTCTTCCTGTGCGGTACCCCAAACAAAAGGTACATCCTTCTTTGTAAGCTCGTTGAGAGGTGCAGCAATGGTGCTGAAATCTCTCACAAAACGCCTATAGAAACCAGCGAGGCCAAGGAAACTCCTCACTTGTGTGACCGTTTTGGGCTGCGGCCAACTCTCAATAGCTTCAATCTTGGCTTTATCAACTTCAATTCCCTGTGGAGTAACAACATAGCCAAGAAAAGATACTCGGTCGGTGCAAAATGTGCACTTTCCAAGGTTACCAAACAAACGTGCATCACGTAGAGCAATAAAAACAGCACGTAAATGTTCCAAATGTTCCTCCAAAGATTTGCTATAAATCAATATGTCATCAAAGTAAACTACCACAAATCGTCCAATGAAAGCACGTAAAACTTCGTTCATTAACCTCATGAAAGTACTAGGTGCATTAGTTAACCCAAAAGGCATGACTAACCACTCATATAATCCAAACTTAGTTTTAAATGCTGTTCTCCATTCATCTCCCAATTTCATACGAATTTGATGGTAACCACTACGCAAATCAACTTTGGAGAATATTGTAGAGCCACTCAATTCATCAAGCATATCATCTAGCCTAGGAATAGGATGACGATAACGAATAGTAATATTATTAATGCCTCTACAATCAACGCACATACGCGATGTACCATCCTTTTTCGGCACTAAAATGATAGGAACAGCACAAGGACTAAGGGATTCGCGTATATAACCTTTGTCGAGCAGTTCTTGTACTTGACGCATAATCTCCTTCGTCTCCTCTGGATTGGTACGGTATGGTGCCCGGTTGGGTAATGATGCACCGGGAATTAAGTCAATTTGATGCTCAATCCCGCGAATAGGTGGTAATCCCGGTGGCACGTCTTGTGGAAAGACGTCGGCGAACTCCTGCAAAATGTTAGTGACAGCAGGAGGCAAAGCGGAAGGCACGTCCTCGAATGAAAATAATGCCTCTTTGCACACAAAAGCATAGCAAACAGATTTGCTAAAATCTAGATCATCAATATCAGATTTGGTGGCAAGTAAACATGCACTTTTCAATTTAATTTCAGAAGCAACACTAGATTGTTTATTATTATTAGGCTGCATTTGTTGCTCAAATTCTTTTGCCACAATCTGATTTTCACTCTTAGTTTTCTCCTGTTTTGCTTTATTAGCTCTATTAATATCATCTTTCAAAATGGAATCAGGAGTCATAGGAAGCAAAGTAATATTTTTATCCTTATGAACAAGAGTATACTGATTGTTTCTACCATGGTGAATAGAATTTTTATCAAATTGCCATGGTCTACCAAGTAATAAGGAACATGCTTGCATCGGTACCACATCACAATCAACATAATCAGCATATGTAGAGATACTAAAATGCACACGAACAGTACGTGTTACCTTAACCTTGCCGCTGTTGTTGAACCATTGGATGTAGTAAGGATGTGGATGTGGTCTTGTGGTGAGAGATAGCTTCTCCACCATCTCGATGCTAGCCAAGTTGTTGCAACTCCCTCCATCTATGATCACGCGAACAGAACGTTCCTTCATAACTCCCTTTGTATGGAACAAATTATGCCTCTGATTTTGCTCAGCTTGTGTAACCTGCACACTCAAAACACGTTGAGCAACTAAACAGTCATACCTGTCAGCATCTTCAGGAGCCATGTATTGCGTCTCATGATCAGAATCGTCTCCACCGTGTTCGTCACGTGTAATAAGAGCCAAAGTCTCCTCATCATAGTCACTAGCGGACTCATACCCACCATCCTCAGTAACAATCATCACACGCTTAGATGGGCATTCCCTCGCATAATGACCTCCACCCTTGCAACGTCGACAAATAATATCATGTGTTTGCCCTGTTGATGCCATGGATGAAGAAGAGCTCTTCGCAGGCCCAGAAGGTGTGCTCTTGGCAGATAGTGGTGATTGTGCCTGCTTTATTGTATCACGGTTGGAGGTGGCAGCCGACGGAGGCGCCGGTGAAGCAGAACGTGTGGAAGTAGATGATGCACGTGGTGTCCATGAAGAAGGTCGACCTGCAGAAAAGTTAGTCCGCGCCAATGCCTGTCGATCCTGCACTTCACGTTCAGCTTTACAAGCAAGATGGAATAAACGAGTGATATTAGTATACTCCTTATACTCTAGAATCGTCTGAATCTCTCTATTTAATCCACCCATAAAACGTGCAAGCATAGCTTCATTCTCCTCAACAATACCACATCTAATCATGCCAGTTTGTAATTCCTGATAATATTCTTCTACAGAATTTTTTCCCTGTCTTAAGCGCTGCAATTTTTGAAGTAATTCACGTTGATAATATGGTGGAACCCAACGAGTACGCATAGCAGTTTTCAAAGCAGCCCAAGTAGCAGGAATGGGATATAATCTACAATGCTCAGACCACCAAACACATGCAAAACTAGTGAATGCACAAACAGCAGCAGGAACACGTCTCTCCTCGGGATATTGTAAACATGTAAATCGTTGTTCAGTTTCTAACTCCCAAGTAAGATATATATCAGGAACATATCTACCCTCAAATGGTGGAATATTCAATTTTAGTTTAGGGAGATGGTCATGATCTCGTACCTGAGGGTGAGCCCTACCATTGCCATTATTTGCATGTGGACGACCTGATGGTTGCTGTGCTGGTGGTGGCACGTAGTTCTGATTTTGATCAACCTCATCCTCGTAATCGCCAGCAAAATCATCCTCCTCCGCATCAGCAGCAGGAGCCACAGAAGTAGCAACAGCAGCACCAACAGTTTGGCCAGGTGCAAGAGGGAGACGGCTCGCTCGGCGGAGGGCTGTTTCACGATGTGTAGGTAGTCGTCGTTGTTGTTGTTGTAGAGGTGCGTTAGGTGCAGCCGGTGGTGGTGGTGGAAGACGCGCGAGCAATTCATTAAACCTGTCATCGAGCTTTGTTTCGAACGTCTTCTCCATATCATCTATCTTCTCCATGGCCTCTTCAAATCTGTTTAGCACATCCTGCACCTGTCCATTCATCATTTGCTGAAATTTATCATGCAACTCCTGATTCGTCATGTTCTCCCAGTCAGTCTCGTCGGCTTGTGATCCTGCCATGGTTAGCAACAATAGAAAACACACAAGAATATGATCCTACAGAATACTAACAAGAGGTGGTGGTGGCGGGTGTCACAAATCCGTCAAGCAAATCTCAAATTCTTACCAGTTCTTACCCAGCAGCAGGCGGTGATCGGCAACCGTTGTAGTCAAAACTCTCAAAAGCTTGGATAGAGCGATTGCCAGGAAGAGTCAAACGCACGACGTAGAGGTATGTGGAGCTGGGAAGGCTTATAGTATGGTAGCAAAAAGGGTCAGCAATAATCAATTCAGAGATGCAAAGTTGAATAAACGCTCAACGACGGTACTGTGCTGGTCCTAGGCTAGACCGTGCTAGAGACACGAGCCTAGAACACTAACAAAATCACGGCGCTGCACGTAAATAAGGGAAAAGCACACTCTGGAACTTTTTTTTTTCGCTTTTTTTTGCGCTCCTCTTTTTTTTTGCGCTCCTCTTTTTTTTTTACGAAAAATTACTATAATGGCGAGTGTCTCAAAACTCTTCCCTCGTCAAACTGATAGGATGGGCACGAAAATTTTTTTTTCACTTTTTTTTTCGGAAATCAGGGCAGCGACGACGAAAAAGTGCGACAAAAAATCACTATGATGGCACGTGGCTCAAAAGACTCAGAAAAGCCTAAAAATAGGATAGGGAAAAAATATTTTTGCCCGTGAAAATTTTGGCCTAAAAACTGCTCGGGGGTCTCCAGACTCTTCTTTTTTTTTCCGAGACCTACGCAGGCAACGAAACACGAATCGGAATTGAGATTGATCTCAAGAACAAACCTAATATGAGAAGAACTCGGATTGGTGGTGGATATATGGTTGTGGTATATGGCAGCGGTGGTGGTATATGGTAGCGGTGGTGGTATATGGATAGAGATTGATGGTGGTATATGGATACGGATTGGTAGTGGTATATGGATAAGGATTCAGAGCGGTGGCGGATAAGCAAAAGTGGTAGATGGGCGATGATGATGGTGCGGCGGCGGCGTGACAACTTATGACCAGAACTCGAAACTCTAAAAGACTAGACTCTAAGACCAGCAACTTGACACGACGATGCAACCGCAAATTCAACAAAGCAAAAACCCTAAAAAGATTATGCAAAGGCTCAGATTGGTTCGGATATGATGAACTAACCCTAATTTTTTTGTGTGGCTTTTTCGTGGACTGTAGGTATGAAGAACAGACTCGATCTAATCTACGAAAAACTGTAAAATCTCACCGAGCAACCTGGAAATCTGATACCACTTGATAGAGGCGAGGGTGTCCCGATGTTTCGATGAGATGGAGGCTATCGTTTTCTGTGGGAGTCGACCTTGACGATCCGACTACGAACGTGCGAGACGTCGCGCCTTAGCAATCGCTAAACCAACTTCCGAGGGGTTATTGACCATGCCGGAGCACGATCAACCTGACCACGAGGGCCTGTTTCCTGCGAGCAAACGAAGAACAAGCAAGAAACTGAGATTGCAATCTGGATATTGCGAATATAAGATGAAAGCTTTATTGATCAAGGTGGGGTTCTGTGACGTCTTGGTTTGGTCGTTGGACACAAACGAAGTACGCGAAGTTGCAGCTATGGCGAACTTTTAATCTAAACAAAACCCAAAGTCTAAACGACGCCCTAAGGGCTGTATATATGGAGGAAGAGAGGGGAATTTCGTGGCCCTTGAGGGTGGGGTCCGAAACCAACCCTAACTCTTGTTTCCCCACACATACGGACTCTAAAAATAGCCTATACTTAAGTATTTCGAAATTACATGGGCCTGGCCCATTAATAAGGTGACGCAACACCTAGAATAGCCTATGGACGAATATTATGAAGTGGCATCTTGTATATTTCGTCCATGGCTTCATGCACTCCTTATGGCGGCTTTAAAGTCCTGAAATCATCACTTGTAACTCCGTTCTTGATCCCCTTGCGCATGCCATCAACTTCATGCGTGTTCTTGCTCCAATGTTCATCCTTCTCCAAGCTAGGCCCTTCATTTGAAAGCAAAACAAATGTATCCAATTTAGGCAGCATCATAATCTCATGAACATTAGAATCATTACCAAGAAACGAAAGTACCTGGTAATTTAATTGGCGTGCGCGAGCTCTAGTAATTGGTCCAGTATATGTAACAGTAGGGGCTGTGGGTGTAACAATGGTATTGATGTCCTCATCACAAAGTATGGACTTTGATTGACTTGCCCAATAATTGGCGAGCCATTGAGATTAAATGGATCTTCAAGAGGAAGACGGACGTTGATAGCAGTGTTACTATCTACAAAGCTAGAATTGTCGCAAAAAGGTTTTCGACAAGTTCAAGGTGTTGACTGCGATGAGAGTTTCTCACTCGTATCTATGCTTAAGTCTGTCCGAATCATGTTAGCAATTGCCGCATTTTATGAAATCCGGCAAATGGATAAATAAAAGTGCATTCCTTAATGGATTTATTAAAGAAGAGTTGTATATGATACAACCAGAAGGTTTTTTCAATCCTAAAGGTGCTAACAAAATGTGCAAGCTCCAGCGATCCATCTATGGACTGGTGCAAGCATCTCGGAGTTGGAATATGCGCTTTGATGAGATGACCGAAGCATATAGTTTTATACAGACTTGCGGTGAAGCCTGTATTTACAAGAAAGTGAGTGGGAACACTACAACATTTCTGATAAGTATATGTGAATGACATATTGTTGATCGGAAATAATGTAGAATTATTCTGCAAAGCATAAAGGAGTGTTTTGAAAGAAGTTTTTCAAAGAAAGACCTCGGTGAAGCTGCTTGCATATTAAGCATCAAGATCTATAGAGATAGATCAAGACACTTGATAAGTTTTTTCAATGAGTACATACCTTGAAAATATTTTGAAGTAGTTCAAAAATGGAACAGTCAAAGAAAGAGTTCTTGGCTGTGTTACAAGGTGTGAAATTGAGTAAGACTCAAAGCCCGACCACGGCAGAAGATAGAAAGAGAATGAAATTCATTCCCTATGCCTCAGCCATAGGTTCTATAAAGTATGTCATGCTATGTACCAGATCTATTGTATACCCTACACTGTGTTAAGCAAGGGAGTACAATAGTGATCTAAGAGTAGATCACTGGACATCGGTCAAAATTATCCTTAGTGGAATAAGGATATGTTTCTCGATTATGGAGGTGACAAAAGGTTCGTCGTAAAAGGATTACGTCGATACAAGTTTTTGGCACTGATCCGGATGACTCTAAGTCTTCATCTGGATACACATTGAAAGTGAGAGCAATTAGCTAAAGTAGCCCCGTGTAGAGCATTGTAGACATAGAAATTTGCAAAATACATACGGATCTGAATTTTGGCAGACTCGTTGACTACGCTTCTCTCACAAGCAAAACATGATCACACCTCAGTACTCTTTGGGTGTTAATCACATATAGATGTGAACTAGATTACTGACTCTAGTAAACCCTTTGAGTGTTGGTCACATGACGATGTGAACTATGGGTGTTAATCACATGGTGATGTGAACTATTGATGTTAAATCACATGGCGATGTGATCTAGATTATTGACTCTAGTGCAAGTGGGAGACTGAAGGAACTATGCCCTAGAGGCAATAATAAAGTTATTATTTATTTCCTTATTTCATGATAAATGTTTATTATTCATGCTAGAATTGTATTAACCGGAAACATAATACATGTGTGAATACATAGACAAACAAAGTGTCACTAGTATGCCTCTACTTGACTAGCTCGTTAATCAAAGATGGTTATGTTTCCTAACCATAGACATGTGTTGTCATTTGATTAACGGGATCACATCATTAGGAGAATGATGTGATTGACATGACCCATTCCATTATCTTAGCACCCGATCGTTTAGTATGTTGCTATTGTTTTCTTCATGACTTATACATGTTCCTATGACTATGAGATTATGCAACTCCCGTTTGCCGGAGGAACACTTTGTGTGCTACCAAACGTCACAACGTAACTGGGTGATTATAAAGGAGCTCTACAGGTGTCTCCAAAGGTACATGTTGGGTTGGCGTATTTCGAGATTAGGATTTGTCACTCCGATTGTCGGAGAGGTATCTCTGGGCCCTCTCGGTAATGCACATCACATAAGCCTTGCAAGCATTGCAACTAATGAGTTAGTTGCGAGATGATGTATTACGAAACGAGTAAAGAGACTTGCCGGTAACGAGATTGAACTAGGTATTGAGATACCGACGATCGAATCTCGGGCAAAGTAACATACCGATGACAAAGGGAACAACGTATGTTGTTATGCGGTCTGACCAATAAAGATCTTCGTAGAATATGTAGGAGCCAATATGAGCATCCAGGTTCCGCTATTGGTTATTGACCGGAGACGTGTCTCGGTCATGTCTACATTGTTCTCGAACCCGTAGGGTCCGCACGCTTAAGGTTTCGATGACAGTTATATTATGAGTTTATGAGTTTTGATGTACCGAAGTTAGTTCGGAGTCCCGGATGTGATCACGGACATGATGAGGAGTCTCGAAATGGTCGAGACATAAAGATTGATATATTGGACGGCTATATTCGGACACCGAAAGTGTTCCGGGTGATTTCGGAGAAAACTGGAGAGCCGGAGGGTTACCGGAACCCCCCCGGGAGAAGCAATGGGCCATATGGGCCTTAGTGGAGAGAGAGAGGGGCAGCCAAAGGTGGGCCGTGCGCCTCCTCCCCCCTGGTTCGAATTGGACTAGGAGAAGGGGGGCGGCGCCCCCCTTTCCTTCTCCCTCCCCACTTCTTTCCCCCTCCTAGTAGGAGTCTTACTCCTACTAGGAGGAGGACTCCTCCTTGGCGCGCCATAGGGGCCGGCCGGCCCCCTCCCCTTGATCCTTTATATACGGGGGCAAGGGGCACCCCTAGACACACAAGTTGATCCACGTGATCATATTCTTAGCCGTGTGCGGTGCCCCCTTCCACCATAATCCTCGATAATATTGTAGCGGTGCTTAGGCGAAGCCCTGCGACGGTAGTACATCGAGATCGTCACCACGCCGTTGTGTTGATGGAACTCTACCCCGACACTTTGCTGGATCGGAGTCCGGGGATCGTCATCGAGCTGAACGTGTGCTAAAACTCGGAGGTGCCGTAGTTTCGGTGCTTGATCGGTCGGGCCGTGAAGACGTACGACTACATCAACCGCGTTGTGCTAACGCTTCCGCTGTCGGTCTACAAGGGTACGTAGATCACACTCTCCCCTCTCGTTGCTATGCATCACCATGATCTTGCGTGTGCGTAGGAAATTTTTTGAAATTATTACGTTCCCCAACAATATCAAGATCACAAAGCATTGAGACAGACATGAGGTTGAATCCTAAGGACTCGACAAGCATGACTTTGTCCATGTGTCAATCCTTTGAGATTGCAACCTTACCTAGACCCAATACCTTGCTTTTGCCTTTGTCAACGTAGGTGATATGCTTCAGATGTGACGGAGATAAAGCAGTGTTCATCAATAAGCTCATGTCACCAGTCATGTGATTTGTACATCCACTATCGAGGACCCACTCAGTGGCTTTGGGTCGATCATCCTGTAGATGAATTAGCACGATGATGCTCATATGAGGAATTTGATCCTTTTGAGGAATTTGATCCATGTGAGAAGTTTGGTCCGTATGAGGACTTGGATCCATATGAAGAATTTGGTCCATATGAAGAATTTGATCTGGGGTTCCTATTCTTCACAGGTGGTGTCATGATGACATTCACCTGAAGATTTTCAAGGCACCTTTTGGGAACCCAGATTTTCTTCATAGGAGGACCGTTCCTGCAGTTAGTGCCAACATATCTAGCAAATACTTCACCATTCTGTGTTTTGAACAGTTTATAGTTGGAGTCAATTGACTCATTAGAAGAATATGAAGATTCACATGTAAAGCCAGATAAAGTAGATGGATCCACTGAAGGTCCCTTTGCAGCAACCCATGAGGTTTTGGGATACTGCTCAGGTTTCCAGTAGGTCCCATCAGCATTGAGTTTCCTCTCAAAGGCAATACCCATTTTCCTAGGGTTCCTATTGAGGATCTGCTTTTTAAGCACGTCACAAAGAGTCGGATGCCCTTTGAGGCTTTTGTACATGCCTGTCATATACAATTCTTCAGCCCTACATCATCACTGATACTAGAAATGTCCTTAGATGAGGAATTAGTGATAGCATAGGTAGTTGAAGAATTTGCAGCAATGGAAGTATTTGAGCATTCAGGTGAAGAATTAGCATTTTCACGTTCAATGCACTTCAAACATGGAGGAATAAATTCATCCTGAGTAGCGCTGATCTATTGAGCAAGTAATGAATCATGCTCCTTCTGAAGATCTTCATAACTCACTCTTGACTGCTCAAGATCTTGATTTCTTTAAAGAAATTCATAAGAAAGCTTCTCATGATCATATAGGAGAGTGTTATGATGAGCTTGAAGGGTGTCAAACTTAGACCGAAGTCTCTGAATACTATCAGCCAAAACTTTCGACTGATCCATTTCTTCACCCAACATATCATCGCTTTTATCTAGCATGTATTGAACTTTTTTCCAAAGCTCTTTGTTGTTTAGTGGCAAGGGAAGCAAGTTTGACATAATTGGGTCCAAATTCATCACCAGATTCATCATCACTTGACTCAGATAAGTAGCAATCAGTTACCTTGGCACCTTTTGCCATAAGGCATGGTGCAGAGGATGATGATTCTGGATCGAAAGTCATAGCCTTGCACGATTCCATGAATTCTTCGAACCAGGGTTCATGGTGAGATCGATGACCTTCATAGACCTCAGAGAGTCGGTCCCAGATGAGTTTTGCATGGCTGAGATGCATAACGTTCCTGAACTGATTTTGTGACAGGCTGGAGTAGATGATGTCCTTTGCCGTGAGGTTGAGAAGTGTGTATTTGCGAATATCATCAGCCTCCGCCATCTTGCATAGGTCAGTAAGACCAATCTCGGTGATGGTCCAGAGTTCGCTGTTCTTCGCCATGAGGCGCTTCTTCATCATGGCCTTCCACTTGGGATAATCATGACCGTCAAAGATGGGGCAAGTCACAGTCTTCATTCCTGTGGTCGACATAACTAAAACTCCAGGCAGTTAAACCAAAATCACACAGAACAAGGGAGTACCTTACTCTGATACCAATTGAAAGTGCGTTATATCGACTAGAGGGGGGTGAATAGGCGATTTTTATAAATTCTTCACTAAGGAATTTCAGGGTGAGGAATTTCCTGAGTGAAGAACTACTTGCAGTAGAATAAGTACTCAGAAGTAAACATAATAGAACATGAGCATTGTCTTCATGATGAAATGAAAACAAGCACAGAGTACAGAAAGCGTAAACACATGATAAACAGAATGAAGACAAACAGACTGAAGAAATTGAGCCGAGGAAATAGAGAAAGTCTTCAGTCAAAGTCTTCAAACATATATGAACAAGAACACAACACAGAAATGAGGAAATGAAAGGGTTGAGGAAATGGAACCAGTTAGCTCGGTGAAGACAATGATTTGGTAGACCAGTTCTAACTGTTGTGACAGTTGTATGTCTGGTTAGGGAGGCTAGGTATTTAAACCCGAGGACACACAGTCCCGGACACACAGTCCTGAACATGCAGCTCAGGACACTCAGTCCTCACCGTATTCCACTTGAGCTAAGGTCACACAGACCTCGCCCAATTACTCGTGGTAAGTCTTTAGGTGACGTCCAAACCTTCATAGACTTGGTCACTCGGCGATCCACAATTTCCTCTTGGATGCTCTAGACCATGACGCCTAACCGTCTGGAAGATGCACAGTCTTCAAAGGTAACAAGCGTCGGATCCATGCAGGATCAATCTCTTCAGTGATGCTCAATCACTTGGGGTTTGTAGGTGTTTGAGTTTGGGTTTTCCTCACTTGATGATTTTCACTCAAAGTCCTCAGAGGATGGGATGCTCTCAAATGACAAGTGTCAGTTTCTCTCAGAGCATCCAACAAGCTAGTGGTTGTAGGGGGCGGCTACTTATAGCCTAGGGAGCAGCCCGACATGATAAGACATAAATGCCCTTCAATGATATGACCGTTAGGTGGGTAGATATTTTAGGACAGCTGGCGCATAGCACAACAACGGTCGGAATTTTGAGTATCAAATTCCTCAGGGCTATCATGTTCCTCACAGTGTAGGCAATCCGTGTTGGCGAATTCCTAACTCCTTAGTCAGAACAAATTCCTCGGAGACAGAAGAACTTTGTCTCTATCACTGAAGAAATTGACTGAACTGTATGAGATTTCCAATGGCTTCACTCGAAGGGATTGGTAGGTGTAGGATTTGAGTTGGGCATCACTTGGAAATGTTTCCTTAGTATTTCCTCGACCCCCTTTGACGGTACGGTGTTTCCTATGAATCAAGAAAGAGAAAAAGAAACTATGAAAACAAAAGTCTTCACGCTTCATGTTCCTCGAATGAATACCAAGTCTTCGGGATCACACCAATTTCTTCACTTTCAAAGTCTTCGGAAATACAAAGTCTTCAGTCGAAGAACTTCATTTTCAGGGGTCGACTTTCTCTGTAAATATCAAACTCCTCATAGACTTATAGACCTGTGTACACTCACACACGCATTAGTCCCTTAACCTATAAGTCTTCAATACACAAAAATCACTAAGGGGCACTAGATGCACTTACAGGTTGTGATGCAATTGACTGACACTCCTCACCCCAAGCCAAAGGATCCCTTCTCGAAGAAACAAAAATTCAAGGCTGATGACTTCTTTGGCGAGCATGTATTCTTCACTGACTACAACCCTTATGACTCTGCTTTTCTAAGGAGGAAGCGTTTCTGGACTGCAAGACAGGCCAACTTCTATTCTTCACTGCTTTTCAACAAGGACAAAATCTTCTACCATGAGCATATTCCTCACATGGACACAGAATCGTTGCCTTGTTTCTCTCCTGTCCTCGGTGTGCTTCATGATGCAGGCCTCCTCAACTTTTGCTCTGACATTGTTGATTGGAATGAAGAGCTTATTCTTCAGTTCTACGCTACACTGCATATCACAGGTGATCCTGAAGATATCAACACCTGGGTCTTGGACTGGATGACCGATAACACTCACTATAAGGCACCGGCCTCTGAATTACTTCACGCCCTGCCCATTAGTCCACCCAGTGAAGGATCTCACTGCCTGTACCAAGAACCTGAACTCACTGCTCATTACATGCAAGTTCTAATGAAGCTTCTGAAGCTCGGTCAAGCCCCAAGGACCAAATTCCTTGTGAAGGACTTACTCTATGTGCCCAGAACACTCTATCGCATTATGACGAGGACAATGAGTCCTATCAAAGGCCACGACTCATCTGATGAGGAAATCGTTGGCATCATGAAGAATCTGCCATTCAACATCATTCATAGCATTCCTGTCAATTACTATGATTTCTTCATGAGAACTCTGGCCAATGTTGCTCTCTCTCCGTTTGAGTTGAAGCCTTATGCTCCTTGGATTATGAGATTCCTCAGAACAAGGTCTTCACTCAACTACAAGGCTGATTTTCAAAATCACCTCAGCTACCTGCCCCCGATTGAAGTCCTCAAGCAGACTTTTACTTCAACTGATGAAAAGGGCAAGGCACTTGTTGTCATTGATGAAGGCATTCGTCCATTGGATGGTCAGTTTCACAAAGCTGCATCTTATTCCAGCAATGATGACTCTACCACTCATGACTCTGCTGCAAATGCATCCAAGTCAAATCCTCAAGCCACAGCTCCCAGGGTGATTAGTGACCGTGAGCTGCTTCTTAGTCTTCACCAGAAAGTGGATCGCAACCATAAATGGGTTAAGCGTCAGTTTGGTTCAATTCTTCACAACATGACTGCTACACATACTGCAGTGAAGAAAAATCATTACTACCTCCATGATGTTTTCGGTCGCACCTGGGCTGTCTTATCACATCTGTATGGCGAAGAAGATCTGAAGCAAATGGGTCTCAAGGAGAACTTTGACTGGTCTGCACCTCCTCCGAAGAAATTCAAGAAGGTTAAAGTTCCTACCTTGGTGGCCAGCTCCTATTCTTCATCCCGCGACACCGACGAGTATGAAGACTTTGACGACACTACGGCAGGCCCTACAACGACAAATGACCCCAACAATGCTAGCGCTCCTCCATCAACTTGATATTCTTCAGGGGCGTTAGTTCTCATTTTTCGTCCCGTTTGGTCATTTGATGACAAAGGGGGAGAAATTTGAGTTAGTCTTCAAGCGGGTCTACTTATATGGGAGTTTTTTTTCTAAGCTACAACTCTCGTTCTTCTGAGACTTTATTCGATCGAGTTGTAAACTTAAACTCTATGGTGGTCTGATACTTTTGCTGAGTTTTTCTGCATGCTTATTCCTCATTAATGTTAATGCATGCATGTTGAATTACATCAGTCACCATATTTCATCATGCATTTCAAACTCTTCATATTATATGTTAAATGCGTGTATGAATTACAAGATATAGGGGGGATCTCCATGATTCTACTCTTCAAGTGTGCATTGCTTCAAAAGCAAATTCCTCACTATGCACATCTTCAGGGGGAGTTATTCTATATCATGCAATCAATTTCCTCAATTTCAGTATTTACACTTCATATGTTTATCCCCGTTGAAAACTTAACCTATATTGTCATCATTCACCAAAAAGGGGGAGGTTGTAAGTGCATCTAGTGCCCCTTGGTGATTTTGGTGTATTGAAGACTTATAGGTTAAGGGACTAATGCGTTTGTGAGTGTACACAGGTCTATAAGTCTATGAGGATTTTGATATTTACAGAGAAAGTCGACCCCTAAAAATGAAGTTCTTCGACTGAAGACTTTGTATTTATGAAGACTTTCTGAAGACTTTGAAAGTGAAGAAATTGGTGTAATCCTGAAGACTTGGTATCGAGGAACATGAAGCGCGAAGACTTTTTGTTTTCGTAGTTTCTTTTTCTCTTTCTTGAGTCATAGGAAACACCGTACTGTTAAAGGGGGTCGAGGAAATACTAAGTAAAAATTTCCAAGTGATGCTCAACTCAAATCCTACACCTACCAATCCCTTCGAGTGAAGCCATTGGAAATCTCATACAGTTCAGTCAATTTCTTCAGTGACAGAGACGAAGTTCTTCTGGTCTCTGAGGAATTTGTTCTGACTGAGGAGTTAGGAATTCGCCAGTGCGGATTGCCTACACTGTGAGGAACATGATAGCCCTGAGGAATTTGATACTCAAAATTCTAACCGTTGCTGTGCTATGCACCAGCTGTCCCAAAATATCTACCCACCTAACGGTCATATCATTGAAGGGCATTTATGTCTTATCATGTCGGGCTGTTCCCTAGGCTATAAATAGCCGCCCCTACAAGCACTAGCTGGTTGGCTGCTCTGGGAGAAACTGACACTTGTCATTTGAGAGCATCCCATCCTCCAAGGACTTTGAGTGAAAATCATCAAGTGAGGAAAACCCAAACCCAAACACCTACAAACCCAAAGTGATTGAGCGTAACTGAAGAGATTGATCATGCTTGGATCTAACGCCTGTTACCTTTGAAGACTGTGCATCTTCTAGACGGTTAGGCGTCATGGTCTAGAGCATCCAAGAGGAAATTGTGGGTCGTCGAGTGACCAAGTCTGTGAAGGTTTGGAAGTCACCTGAAGACTTACCATGAGTAATTGGGTGAGGTCTATGTGACCTTAGCTCAAGGGGAATACGGTGAGGACTGATGTCCTAAGCTGCATGTTCAGCACTGGGTATCCAGGACTGTGTGTCCTCAGGTTTAAATACCTAGCCGCCCTAACCAGACGTACAACTATCACAACAGTTGGAACTGGTCTACCAAATCATTGTCTTCACCAAGCTACCTGGTTCCATTTCCTCAACCCTTTCATTTCCTCATTTCTGTGTTGTGTGTTTGTTCATATCTGTTTGAAGACTTTGACTGAAGACTTTCTCTATTTCCTCAGTTCAATTTCTTTAGTCTGTTTGTCTTCATTCTGTGTTATCTTGTGTTTACGCTTTTTGTACTCTGTGCTTGTTTTCTCTTCATCATGAAGACTATGCTCTTGCTCTGTTATGCTTACTTCTGAGTACTTATTCCGCTGCAAGTAGTTCTTTACTTAGGAATTTCCTCACCCTGAAATTTCTCAGTGAAGAATTCATAAAAATCACCTATTCACCCCCTCTAATCGATATAACGCACTTTCAGTAGTCGAATGTCTTCGCGATCCAATCACGATCCATCCACGAACTCCCGATAAAGTGCCGAACAGACGGTGCCTCCATGTTCACCACACATACGATTGGATGACACCTTCACCTCCTCTATCCAACGAGCGATGGTGAAGTAGTAGCTCGAGTTCTCCAGCAACACGACGGCGTCGCGACGGTGATGGTGGAGCAATCTCAGCAGGGCTTTGCCAAGCCTAGAGGAGAAGGAGAGGAACTACGAGGGAGAGGAAGGGCAGCACCGTGGCAAAATGGGTGCAGCTACCCTCCCTCTCCACCTCTATATATAGGGGGAGGAGGGGGTGGGCGCCCTAGGGTTTCCCCTAGGGGGCGGTGGTCACCACAGATGGGGCGCCCCTAGGGAAACCCTAGGATGGCTTGGCCCCCAAGCCAAGTGGGGCGCCGGCCTAGGTGGGCTCCCCCACCCCTTGGCCGAGTGGGACGAGGTTTTGGTGGCGCCCATCCCCTTGTGGGCTGGTGTCCCCCCTTTCCCTTGTCCCATGAGCCCCCCAACACTTGCCGATCCCCCCGAAACACTTTTCGGTCCTCCGACAAAACCCGGTACCTTCCAAAACACTTCTGAAATCTGAATCCCTTCATCCTATATATCAATCTTCACCCCCGGGCCATTCCGAAGTTCCTCCTCATGTCCGGGATCTCATCCGGGACTCCGAAAAACCTTCGGCCACCAACACAATAACTCAACTATACTTAGATCGTCACCAAACGTTAAGTGTGTAGACCCTGCGGGCTCGAGAACTATGCAGACATGACCGAGACACCTCTATGGTCAATAGCCAATAGCGGGACCTGGATGTCCATATTGGTTCCTGCATATTCTACGAAGATCTTTATCGGCCGAACCTCGATGCCAAGGATCCAGCTAATCTTGTATGTAGTTCCCTTTGTCCATTGGTATGTTACTTGCCCGAGAATCGGTCGTCGGTATCTCCATACCTAGTTCAATCTCGTTATCGACAAGTCTCTTTACTCATTCCATAATACAAGATCCTGTGGTCAACTCTTTAGTCACATTACTTGCAAGCTCATTGTCATGTTGTATTACCGAGTGGGCCCTAAGATAACTCTCCGTAATACGGAGTGACAAATTCCAGTCTTGATCCATGCCAACTCAATAGACACCCTCGGAGATACCCGTAGAGCACCTTTATAGTCACCCAGTTACGTTGCGAGGTTTGATACACACAAGCTACTCCTCCAGTGTTAGTGTGTTGCATGATCTCATGGTCATAGGAACAAATACTTAACATGCAAAAAACTATAGCAATAAACTTGATATGATCAAATGCTACGCTCATAGTTTGGGTCTTGTGCATCACATAATTCTCCTAATGATGTGATCCCATTATCAAATGACCACTCATGTGTATGGCTAGGAAACCATAGCCATCTTTGATTATCATGAACAAGGAGATACAGTAATAACCACTTTATTATTGCCTCTAGGGTATATTTACAACAGTCTCCCACTTGTACTAGAGTCAATAGTCTAGTATTACACAGTAATGAATCTAACACCCACAGAGTTTTGGTGTTGATCATGTTTTGCCCGTGGAAGAGGTTTAGTCAACAGATCTACAACATTCAGATCCGTATGCACTTTGCAAATGTTTATGTCCTCCTCCTTGACCGCATCGCAGATGGAATTGAAGCGTTGCTTTATGTGTCTCTTGTGAAACCTTGGTTCCTTAGCCAGAGAAATGGCACCAGTGTTGTCACAGAATAGTCATTGGGTCTAGTGCATTGGGCACAACTCCAAGATCTGTCATGAACTGCTTCATCCAGATGCCTTCCTTCGCTGCCTCGAGGCAGCTATGTACTCTGCTTCACATGTAGAATCAGCTACTACGCTTTGCTTGGAACTGCACCAACTTACCACTCCCCCATTTATAATATATATGTATCCGGTTTGAGACTTAGAGTCATCCGAATCAGTGTCAAAGCTTGCGTCGACGTAACCCTTTACAATGAGCTCTTGATCACCTCCATAAACGAGAAACATTTCCTTAGTCCTTTTTAGGTACATAAAGGATATTCTTGACCGCCGCCCAGTGTTCCACTCCTGGATCACTTTGAAACCTTCCGGCCATACTTATGGCAAGGCTGACATCCGGTCTTGTGCACACCATGCATACATGATAGAGCCTATGGCAGAAGCATAGTGGACGACACTCATCTTCTCTCTATATTATGTAGTCGTTGGGCATTGAGTCTTACTCAACTCCACATCTTGCAAGACAGGCAAGAACCCCTTTTTGGACTGATCCATTTTGAACTTCTTCAAAACCTTTTCAAGGTATGTGCTTTGTGGAAGTCCTATCAAGCGTCTCGATCTATCTCTATAGATCTTGATGCCCAATATGAAAGCAGCTTCTCCTAGGTCCTTCATTGAAAAACTCTTGTTCAAATATGCCTTCATGTTTTCCAAAAGTTCTACATTGTTTCCAATCAGCAATATGTCATCCGCATATAATAAAACTCTACAAAGCTCCCACTCACTTTCTTGTAAATACAAGATTCTCCAAAAACTTGTATAAACCCACACGCTTTGATCACCTCATCAAAGCGAAGATTCCAACTCCGAGATGCTTGCACCAGTCCGTAAATGGATCATTGGAGTTTGCGCACTTTGTTAGCATTCTCTGGATCGACAAAACCTTTTGGTTGCATCATATACAACTCTTCCTTAAGGAGACTGTTAAGGAATGCTGTTTTGACATCCATCTGCCAGATTTCATAATCGAAAAATGCAGCTATTGCCAACATGATTCTGACGGACTTAAGCATCGCTATGGGTGATAAAGTCTCATCGTAGTCAACTCCTTGAACTTGTGAAAACCCCTTTGCCACAAGTCGAGCTTTATAGATGGTGACATTACCGTCTGCGTCCGTCTTCTTCTTGAAGATCCATTTATTTCGAATGGTCTTTCGCCCTTCAGGTAATACTTCCAAAGTCCATACTTTGTTTTCATACATGGGTCCCATCTTGGATTTGATGGACTCTAACCATTTGTCATAATCCGAGCCTACCATCGCTTCTCCATAGCTCGTAGGATCATCGTTGTCCAACAAGATGACCTCTAAGACAGGGTTACTGTACCACTCATGAGCATCATGTATCCTTGTGGACCTACGAGGTTCGATAGTAACTTGATCCGAAACTTCATGATCACCATTAGCTTCCTCTTCAACTGACGCAAGTGCCACAGAAACATCTTTATGTGTTGTGCTACTCTCTGGTTGAAGTGAAAGTTCAACAACCTCACCAAGTTCTATCTTCCTCCCACTCAATTTTTCGAGAGAAACTCTTTCCCGAGAAAGGACCCGTTCTTAGTGACAAACACTTTGCCCTCGGATCTGAGATAGAAGGTATACCCAATCGTCTCCTTTGGTCATATGAAGACGCATTTTTCCACTTTGGGTTCGAGCTTTTCTGGCTGAAGCCTTTTGACATAAGCATCACAGCCCCAAACCTTAAGAAATGACAACTTAGGTTTCTTGCCAAACCATAGTTCATACAGTGTCGTCTCTACGGACTTAGATGGTGCCCTATTTAAAGTGAATGCAGTTGTCTCTAATGCATAACTCAAAAATGAGAGTGGCAGATCGGTAAGTGACATCATAGAACGCACCACATCCAATAAGGTACGATTACGACATTCAGACACACCATTACGCTGTGGTGTTCTAGGTGGCGTCAATTGTGAAACAATTCCACATTGTCTTGAATGATTGCCAAACTCATAATACATATACTCTCCCCCTCGATCAGATCATAGGAATTTAATCTTCTTTTTATGATGATTCTCAACTTCACTTTGAAATTGCTTGAACTTTTCAAACGTTTTAGACTTATGCTTCATGAAGTAAATATACCCACATCTACTCAAATCATCAGTGAACGTGAGAAAGTAACGATATCCACCGCGCGCGTCAACACTCATCGAACTGCACACATCAGTATGTATGATTTCCAACAAGTCACTTGCCCGTTCCATTGTTTCAGAAAATGGGGTTTTAGTCATCTTGCCCATGAGGCATGGTTCGCATGTGTCAAGTGATTTGAAATCAAGTAACCCCAAAGCATGGAGTTTATTCATGCGCTTTACACCAATATGACCTAAGCGGTGGTGCCACAAGAAAGTGGTACTATCATTATCAACTCTACATCTTTTGGCATCAATGTTATGAACATGTGTATCATCACTATCGATATTCAATAAGAATAAATCCCTCACAATGGGTGCATGACCATAAAAGATACTAGGGGAGGGGGGACAATAGCCCCCCTTGGCCCATGAAGCTTCGCCACTAGGTGAGGATAAGGAGGATGCGAGTAGTGTGGGGGTGAGGATGAGGAGGGGGAGGCGGCATGGTGCATCTGATAGGACAAGTCAACCATCAAAGGATGATGACAAATGTGAAAACCCACGGCGGTGAACAATGATGACAAGTGGGAAAGACGTACCCTAAAAGGGCCAGGCCTCGTGCTGGTGTAGCTGGGCTACGAGATCGGCCATCTCGATCTTGTGCTGGCCGTGCACCTGGTCCTGCTGCACACGCTGGTCCTGGCTGCCCGCTGGAAGATGGTGCTGCAGAGAGTGGTCGTGCGGCCGCTGCTGTGGAGCGTGGCCGTGCGCTCGCTGCTAGCCCTCGCCACGGGCGTGGTGCTGCACCTGTAGCACCGAATTTGTGGCATGCTGATGCGACACAGCGCCCCCATCCCAACGCCCTCTTCACCATGAACATCGTACTAATGCCCTGATGTCGCTTGAATCTACGTCGGTATTTCCCCAAAGAGGAAGGGATGATGCATGATACGTCTCCAACGTATCTATATTTTTTGATTGATCCATGCTATTATATTATCCATCTAGGATGTTTTATATGCATTTATATGCTATTTTATATGATTTTTGGGACTAACCTATTAACCTAGAGCCCAGTGCCAGTTTCTGTTTTTTCCTTCTTTTTGAGTTTTACAGAAAAGGAAAACCAAACGAAGTCTAATTGACCTGAAATTTCATGGAGATTATTTTTGGACCAGAAGAAGCCCACGGAGTATCGGAGATGAGCCATAAGAGTCCTGAGGCACCCACGAGGGTGGGGGCGCGCCCCCCTACCTCGTGGCCGCCTCAGAGACCCCCCTGACTTGTCCCCGACGCCAACACCTCTTATATATATACCCAAACTTCCAGAACATAACCTAGATCGGGAGTTCCACCATCGCAAGCCTCTGTAGCCACTAAAAACCAATCTAGACCCGTTCCAGCACCCTGCCGGAGGGGGGAATCCCTCTCCGGTGGCCATCTTCATCATCCCGGCGCTCTCCATGATGAGGAGGGAGTAGTTCACCATCGGGGCTGAGGGTATGTACCAGTAGCTATGTGTTTGATTTCTCTCTCTCTCTCTCTCCTCTCTCTCTCTCTCGTGTTCTTGATTCGGCACGATCTTGATGTATCACGAGCTTTGCTATTATAGTTGGATCTTATGATGTTTCTCCCCCTCTACTCTCTTGTGATGAACTGAGTTTTCCCTTTGAAGTTATCTTATCGGATTGAGTCTTTAAGGATTTGAGAACACTTGATGTATGTCTTGCATGTGCTTATCTGTGGTGACAATAGGATATTCATGTGATCCACTTGAGGTATGTTTTGGTGATCAACTTGCGAGTTCCATGACCTTGTGAACTTATGCATAGGGGTTGGCACACGTTTTCGGCTTGACTCTCCGGTAGAAACTTTGGGGCACTCTTTGAAGTTCTTTGTGTTGGTTGAATAGATGAATCTAAGATTGTGTGATGCATATCGTATAATCATACCCACGGATACTTGAGGTGACATTGGAGTATCTAGGTGACATTAGGGTTTTGGTTGATTTGTGTCTTAAGGTGTTATTCTAGTATGAACTCTAGGATAGATTGAACGGAAAGAATAGCTTTGTGTTATTTTACTATGGACTCTTGAATAGATCGATCAGAAAGGATAACTTTGAGGTGGTTTCGTACCCTACAATAATCTCTTCATTTGTTCTCCGCTATTAGTGACTTTGGAGTGACTCTTTTTTGCATGTTGAGGGATAGTTATATGATCCAATTATGTTATTATTGTTGAGAGAACTTGCACTAGTGAAAATATGAACCCTAGGCCTTGTTTCAACACATTGCAATACCGTTTTCGCTCACTTTTATCATTAGTTACCTTGCTGTTTTTATATTTTCAGATTACAAAAACCTATATCTACCATCCATATTGCACCTGTATCACCATCTCTTCACCGAACTAGTGCACCTATACAACTAGAAGAACGCCCGTGTGTTGCAACGGGGCCACATTAACTTTAAGAGTTCAATATTAATATTCTCATACATATCAAGTGACATTGACGGTCTTTTTTACCATCAAATCCTCACACACACTCTCTCCCTCCCTCTTCCTCACTCTCTCTTCCCTTCTCCCTCTCTCTCTCTAACACACACACATCCATCTTATTGGGTACGGGACCATAATCCATCTATTTCACACACACACGCTAGTGCATAACAATATGGATTATGTGTATTATATTTGCCACCACAACTGAGGGAATTAATTTCATGTAAATCAGCCAGCCACAGCTCCAAGAATACGCGGAGGAGGTGGCCCGGGTCGGTGTCGGCACCGTCCGGCGCGGGTCAAGGGCCCGCTTCCAAGTGCATCTGCGCGCCGGCCACCCACGCCGGGTCCTTTAAGTGCCGCTTCCACCGCACCAACTCCCAGGGCCACGGCCAGGGCCAGGGAAGCCGCCCTTCTTCGCCCCCTTCACCGGCCGCGACCAACATGGTGCCGCGGCACCCGGCCTCGCCGTCCTTGTCCTCCGGCACCGTCGCGACCCAGTGACGCAGCCCAAGCATTGGCCTCGAGAATCAAGAACGCTCGACAACGAAGAAGGAAGGGAAGATCATATACATGTCATAAGAAAGGGAGGTTTTTGCTCCTCCCTCGATGTATTGTTTCCTTTGTTTGGAGATTGATTACCATCTGTGAGTTAAGGTAAGGTTAATGTGATTGAGCGATTTATCTGAAAATCAAATATTTGTCTTATAATTAATGTGATTGAGTGATTTAAGATAAGGTTAATTAATTTAGATTTGATCTTTAGAGATTGTTCGTGATTGATTCTACATTACTAAATAACTTGCGCCAGTATGGAAAGTTCTAATCTGTTCAGATTTCTTTCGTTGTGTGAGAGGGTGACGCAAAAATAAACCCATGAAGTGGGGGAGGGGACGAAAATTTTTTATGAAAAAACCCAGCGAAGGTGGGAGGAGGTACCAACAAAAACCATGAAAAGTGGGACGGAAAAAAACCTGGAAGCGAGACTGCCAACTGCTCCATTAGGAGTAGAGATTTACCATTGTATTGGGTGTGTTGGGGACACAAGAGGCTTTCTGCTATTTGGTTGCAGGGTTGTTTGAGAGAGACCATCTTCATCCTACGCCTCCCACGGATTGATAAACCTTAGGTCATCGACTTGAGGGAAATTTGCTACTGTCCTACAAACCTCTGCACTTGGAGGCCCAACAACGTCTACAAGAAGAAGGTTGTGTAGTAGACATCAAGCTCTTTTCTGGCGCCGTTGCTGGGGAGGTTAGCGCTTGAAGGTATATCTTTAGATCTTGCACTCGAATCTTTTTGTTTCTTGTTTTATCACTAGTTTAGTCTATAAAATAAAACTACAAAAAATGGAATTGAGGGTGCCTTATATGCTTCATCTTTTTAATGTCTTCCATGAAAATAAGGATTTCGATAATTGTGCCAGAGTGTTAGAAGAAGAACGCATTAAAATGTTTGGCACTAAATATTTGAATGATGAGCATGATTGCAATGTTGTTAGTATGAATTCCTTGAATACCCATGATGCTAATGATATGCAAAGCCACAAGCTTGGGGATGCTATATTTGATGAAGATGATATTTTTAGTCCCCCAAGTTTTGATGAGAAAATTTATTATGATGAAAGCATCCCTCCTATCTATGATGATTATTGTGATGACACGTATTCTATAAAGAATAATGATATCCATGAAACTTGTCATCATGATTTTAACTTTCAATTGGATTATGCCTCACATGATAGTTTATTTTGTTAAGTTTGCTCCCACTACTATTCATGAGAAGAAATTTGCTTATGTGGAGAGTAATAAAAATTCTATGCTTGTAGATCATGAAAAGAATGCTTTATGTGATGGTTATATTGTTGAATTCATTCGTGATGCTACTGAAAATTATTATGAGGGAGGAATATATGCTCGTAGGAATTGCAATAATATCAAGTTTCCTCTCTATATGCTTAAAATCTTGAAGTTATGCTTGTTTTGCTTTCCTATGCTAGTTGATTCTTGTTCCCACAAGTTGTTTGCTCAGAAAATCCATATGCATAGTAAGTGGGTTAGATTTAAACGTGCTTGTCATATGCTTCGTGATGCTCCCATTATGTTTCAATTCTTATCTTTTATGTGAGCATCATTGAAATTATCATGTCTATCTAGGGGCATTAAACGATAGCGCTTGTTGGGAGGCAACCCAACTTTATTTTTGTTCTTTACTTTTTGTTCCTGTTTAGTAACAAATAATTCATCTAGACTCTGTTATGATTGTTTTTTATGTTTAATTAGTGTTTGTGCCAAGTAAAGCCTTTAGGATCTTCTTGGGTGATTGTTGTTTGATCTTGCTGAAAAAACAGAAAGTATGCGCTCACGAAAATAATTTTCATTTTTTACCACGGAGCGATAAAATACCAATTCCAACTTCAGTAGATCAATATACAAATTATTTAGGTCGTCCTAATTTTTCAGAATTTTTGGAGTTACAGAAGTATTCGAAACATCCAGATTGCTACAGACTATTCTGTTTTTGACAGATTATGTTTTCATTGTGTTGTTTGCTTATTTTGATGAATCTATGAGTATTATCGGATGGTATGAACCATAGAGAAGTTGGAATACAGTAGATATTACACCAATGTGAATTTAGAAGGAGTTCACAATAGTACCTAAGTGGTGATTTATTTTCTTATACTAACGGAGCTTACGAGTTTTCTGTTAAGTTTTGTGTTGTGAAATTTTCAAGTTTTGGGTAAAGATTCGATGGACTAAGGAATAAGGAGTGGAAAGAGCCTAATCTTGGGGATGCCCAAGGCACCCCAAGGTACTATTCAAGGACAACCAAGAGCCTAAGCTTGGGGATTCCCCGGATGGCATCCCCTCTTTCGTCTTCGTTCATCGGTAACTTTACTTGGAGCTATATTTTTATTCCCCACATGATATGTGTTTTGCTTGGAGCGTAATTTTATTTTATTTTGTTTTGCTTGATGTTTGAATAATATACCAAGATCTGAAATTCTTAAATATTAGAGAGTCTTCACATAGTTGCATAATTATTCGACTACTCATTGATCTTCACTTATATCTTTCGGAGTAGTTTGTCATTTGCTCTAGTGCTTCACTTATATCCTTTTAGAGCACGGCGGTGGTTTTATTTTGAAGAAATAGTTGATCTCTCATGCTTCACTTATACTATTTTTAGAGTCTCTTAGAACACAATGGTATGCTTTGGTTATGAAATTAGTCCTAATACGATAGGCATCGAAGATGGGTATAATAAAAACTTTCATATAGAGTGCATTGAATACTATGAGAAGTTTGATACTTGATAATTTTTTTGAGATATAAAGATGGTGATATTAGAGTTGTGCTAGTTGAGTAATTATGGAATTGAGAAATACTTGTGTTGAAGTTGGCAAGTCCCGTAGCATGCACGTATGGTAACAGTTGTGTGACAAATTTGAAGCATGAGGTGTTTTTTGATTGCCTTCCTTATGAGTGGCGGTCAGGGACGAGCGATGGTCTTTTCCTACCAATCTATCCCCCTAGGAGCATGCGCGTAGTGCTTGATTTTGATGACTTGTAGATTTTTGCAATAAGTATGTGAGTTCTTTATGACTAATGTTGAGTCCATGGATTATACGCAGTCTCACCTTCCTATCGTTGCTAGCCTCTTCGTACCGTGCATTGCCCTTTCTCACCTTGGGAGTTGGTGCAAACTTCGCCGGTGCATCCAACCCCCATGATATGATACGCTCTATCACACATAAACCTCCTTATATCTTCCTCAAAACAGCCACCATACCTACCTATTATGGCATTTCCATAGCCATTCCGAGATATATTTCCATGCAACTTTCCACCGTTACGTTTATTATGACATGCTTCATCATTGTCATATTGCCTTGCATGATCATGTAGTTGGCATCGTATTTGTGCCAAAAGCCACCATGCATAATTTCGTACATGTTACTCTTGATTCATTGGCCATCCCGGTACACCGCCGGAGGCATTCATATAGAGTCATACTTTTTTCAAGTATCGAGTTGTAATCTTTGAGTTGCAAATAAATAGAAGTGTGATGATCATCATTAATAGAGCATTGTCCCAAAAAGGCCAAATGAAAAAAGGCCAAAAAAGGGACAATGCCACTATCCTTTTTCCACACTTGTGCTTCAAAGTAGCACCATAATCATCATGATAGAGTCTCTTATATTGTCACTTTCATATACTAGTGGGAATTTTTCATTATAGAACTTGGCTTGTATATTCCAACAATGGGCTGAAGGAAATATGCCCTAGAGGCAATAATAAAGTTATTATTTATTTCCTTATAATCATGATAAATGTTTATTATTCATGCTAGAATTGTATTAACCGGAAACATAATACATGTGTGAATACATAGACAAACAAAGTGTCACTAGTATGCCTCTACTTGACTAGCTCGTTAATCAAAGATGGTTATGTTTCCTAACCATGAACAATGAGTTGTTATTTGATTAACGAGGACACATCATTAGTTGAATGATCTGATTGACATGACCCATTCCATTAGCTTAGCACCCGATCGTTTAGTATGTTGCTATTGCTTTCTTCATGACTTATACATGTTCCTATAACTATGAGATTATGCAACTCCCGTTTACCGGAGGAACACTTTGGGTACTACCAAACGTCACAACGTAACTGGGTGATTATAAAGGAGTACTACAGGTGTCTCCAATGGTACATGTTGGGTTGGCGTATTTCGAGATTAGGTTTTGTCACTCCGATTGTCGGAGAGGTATCTCTGGGCCCTCTCGGTAATGCACATCACATAAGCCTAGCAAGCATTACAACTAATATGGTAGTTGTAAGATGATGTATTACGGAACGAGTAAAGATACTTGCCGGTAACGAGATTGAACTAGGTATTGGATACCGACAATCGAATCTCGGGCAAGTAACATACCGATGACAAAGGGAACAACGTATGTTGTTATGCGGTCTGACCGATAAAGATCTTCGTAGAATATGTAGGAGCCAATATGGGCATACAGGTCCCGCTATTGGTTATTGACCGGAGACGTGTCTCGGTCATGTCTACATTGTTCTCGAACCGTAGGGTCCGCACGCTTAACGTTACGATGACAGTTGTTATGAGTTTATGCATTTTGATGTACCGAAGGTTGTTCGGAGTCCCGGATGTGATCACGGACATGACGAGGAGTCTCGAAATGGTCGAGACATAAAGATTGATATATTGGAAGCCTATGTTTGGACATCGGAAGTGTTCCGGGTGAAATCAGGATTTTACCGGAGTACCGGGAGGTTACCGGAACCCCCCGGGAGTCATATGGGCCTTAGTGGGCCTTAGTGGAAAGGTGAAAGGGCTGCCCATAAGGGCTACGTGCCTCCCCCCCTCCCCTAGTCCTATTAGGACTAGGAGAGGTGGCCGACCACCCCTCTCCCTCTTTCCCCCTTGGGAGTCCTAGTTGGAATAGGATTGGGGGGGGGGGAGTCCTACTCCCGGTAGGAGTAGGACTCCTCCTGCGCCTCCATAGGGCTGGCCGCACCCCTCCCCCTTGGCTCCTTTATATACGGAGGCAGGGGGCACCTCTAGACACACAAGTTGATCATTGAGATCGTTCCTTAGCCGTGTGCGGTGCCCCCTGCCACCATATTCCACCTCGATAATATCGTTGTAGTGCTTAGGCGAAGCCCTGCGTCGGTAGAACATCAAGACCGTCACCACGCCGTCGTGCTGACGAAACTCTTCCCCGACGCTATGCTGGATCGGAGCCCGGGGATTGTCATCGAGCTGTACGTGTGCTAAGAACTCGGAGGTGCCGGAGTAACGGCGCTTGGATCGGTCGGATCGGGAAGAAGACGTACGACTACTTCCTCTACGTTGTGTCAACGCTTCCGTTGCGATCTACAAAGGGTACGTAGATCATACTCTCCCCTTGTTGCTATGCATCACCATGATCTTGCGTGTGCGTAGGAATTTTTTTGAAATTACTACGTTCCCCAACAGTGGCATCCGAGCCTAGGTTTTATGGTTTGATGTTATTTGCACGAGTAGAACACAAGTGAGTTGTGGACGATACAAGTCATACTGCCTACCGGCATGTCATACTTTGGTTCGGCGGTATTGTTGGACGAGACGACCCGGACCAACCTTACGCGTACGCTTACGCGAGACCGGTTCCCTCGACATGCTTTGCACATAGATGGCTTGCGGGCGACTGTCTCTCCAACTTTAGTTGAACCGAGTGTGGCTACGCCCGGTCCTTGCGAAGGTTAAAACGGAGTCTATTTGACAAACTATCGTTGTGGTTTTGATGCGTAGGTGAGATTGGTTCTTGCTTAAGCCCGTAGCAGCCACGTAAAACATGCAACAACAAAGTAGAGGACGTCTAACTTGTTTTTGCAGGGCATGTTGTGATGTGATATGGTCAAGGCATGATGCTGAATTTTATTGTATGAGATGATCATGTTTTGTAACCGAGTTATCGGCAACTGGCAGGAGCCACATGGTTGTCGCTTTATTGTATGCAATGCAATCGCGATGTAATGCTTTACTTTATTACTAAACGGTAGTGATAGTCGTGGAAGCATAAGATTGGCGAGACGACAACGATGCTACGATGGAGATCAAGGTGTCGCGCCGATGACGATGGTGATCATAACGGTGCTTCGGAGATGGAGATCACAAGCACAAGATGATGATGGCCATATCATATCACTTATATTGATTGCATGTGATGTTTATCTTTTTATGCATCTTATCTTGCTTTGATTGACGGTAGCATTATAAGATGATCTCTCACTAAATTATCAAGAAGTGTTCTCCCTGAGTATGCACCGTTGCCAAAGTTCGTCGTGCCCAGACACCACGTGATGATCGGGTGTGATAAGCTCTACGTCCATCTACAACGGGTGCAAGCCAGTTTTGCACACGCAGAATACTCAGGTTAAACTTGACGAGCCTAGCCTATGCAGATATGGCCTCAGAACACGGAGACCGAAAGGTCGAGCGTGAATCATATAGTAGATATGATCAACATAACGATGTTCACCATTGAAAACTATTCCATCTCACGTGATGATCGGTTATGGTTTAGTTGATTTGGATCACGTGATCACTTAGAGGATTAGAGGGATGTCTATCTAAGTGGGAGTTCTTAAGTAATTTGATTAATTGAACTTAAACTTATCATGAACTTAGTACCTGATAGTATCTTGCTTGTTTATGTTGATTGTAGATAGATGGCTCGTGCTGTTGTTCCGTTGAATTTTAATGCGTTCCTTGAGAAAGCAAAGTTGAAAGATGATGGTAGCAATTATACGGACTGGGTCCGTAACTTGAGGATTATCCTCATTGCTGCTCAGAAGAATTACGTCCTGGAAGCACCGCTGGGTGCCAGGCCTGCTGCTGGAGCAACTCCAGATGTTATGAACGTCTGGCAGAGCAAAGCTGATGACTACTCGATAGTTCAGTGTGCCATGCTTTACGGCTTAGAATCGGGACTTCAACGACGTTTTGAACGTCATGGAGCATATGAGATGTTCCAGTAGTTGAAGTTAATATTTCAAGCAAATGCCCGGATTGAGAGATATGAAGTCTCCAATAAGTTCTATAGCTGCAAGATGGAGGAGAACAGTTCTGTCAGTGAGCATATACTCAAAATGTCTGGGTATAATAATCACTTGATTCAATTGGGAGTTAATCTTCCAGATGATTGCGTCATTGACAGAATTCTCCAATCACTGCCACCAAGCTACAAGAGCTTCGTGATGAACTATAATATGCAAGGGATGAACAAGACTATTCCCGAGCTCTTCGCAATGCTGAAAGCTGCGGAGGTAGAAATCAAGAAGGAGCATCAAGTGTTGATGGTTAACAAGACCACTAGTTTCAAGAAAAAGGGTAAAGGGAAGAAAAAGGGGAACTTCAAGAAGAACAGCAAGCAAGTTGCTACTCAGGAGAAGAAACCCAAGTCTGGACCTAAGCCTGAAACTGAGTGCTTCTACTGCAAGCAGACTGGTCACTGGAAGCGGAACTGCCCCAAGTATTTGGCGGATAAGAAGGATGGCAAGGTGAACAAAGGTATATGTGATATACATGTTATTGATGTGTACCTTACTAGAGCTCGCAGTAGCACCTGGGTATTTGATACTGGTTCTGTTGCTAATATTTGCAACTCGAAACAGGGACTACGGAATAAGCGGGCACTGGCAAAGGACGAGGTGACGATGCGCGTGGGAAACGGTTCCAAAGTCGATGTGATCGCGGTCGGCACGCTACCTCTACATCTACCTTCGGGATTAATATTAGACCTAAATAATTGTTATTTGGTGCCAGCATTGAGCATGAACATTATATCTGGATCTTGTTTAATGCGAGACGGTTATTCATTTAAATCAGAGAATAATCGTTGTTCTATTTATATGAGTAATATCTTTTATGGTCATGCACCCTTGAAGAGTGGTCTATTCTTATTGAATCTCGATAGTAGTAATACACATATTCATAATGTTGAAGCCAAAAGATGCAGAGTTGATAATGAAAGTGCAACTTATTTGTGGCACTGTCATTTAGGTCATATCGGTGTAAAGCGCATGAAGAAACTCCATACTGATGGACTTTTGGAACCACTTGATTATGAATCACTTGGTACTTGTGAACCGTGCCTCATGGGCAAGATGACTAAAACACCGTTCTCCGGTACTATGGAGAGAGCAACAGATTTGTTGAAAATCATACATACCGATGTATGTGGTCCGATGAATATTGAGGCTCGTGGCGGATATCGTTATTTTCTCACCTTCACAGATGATTTAAGCAGATATGGGTATATCTACTTAATGAAACATAAGTCTGAAACATTTGAAAAGTTCAAAGAATTTCAGAGTGAAGTTGAAAATCATCGTAACAAGAAAATAAAGTTTCTACGATCTGATCGTGGAGGAGAATATTTGAGTTACGAGTTTGGTGTACATTTGAAAAACTGTGGAATAGTTTCGCAACTCACGCCACCCGGAACACCACAGCGTAATGGTGTGTCCGAACGTCGTAATCGTACTTTACTAGATATGGTGCGATCTATGATGTCTCTTATAGATTTACCACTATCGTTTTGGGGTTATGCTTTAGAGACGGCCGCATTCACGTTAAATAGGGCATCGTCAAAATCCGTTGAGACGACGCCGTATGAACTATGGTTTGGCAAGAAACCAAAGTTGTCGTTTCTTAAAGTTTGGGGCTGCGATGCTTATGTGAAAAAGCTTCAACCTGATAAGCTCGAACCCAAATCGGAGAAATGTGTCTTCATAGGATACCCAAAGGAGACTGTTGGGTACACCTTCTATCACAGATCCGAAGGCAAGACATTCGTTGCTAAGAATGGATCCTTTCTAGAGAAGGAGTTTCTCTCGAAAGAAGTGAGTGGGAGGAAAGTAGAACTTGACGAGGTAACTGTACCTACTCCCTTACTGGAAAGTAGTACATCACAGAAAATTGTTTCAGTGACACCTACACCAGTTAGTGAGGAAGCTAATGATAATGATCATGAAACTTCAGATCAAGATACTACTGAACCTCGTAGATCAACCAGAGTAAGATCCGCACCAGAGTGGTACGGTAATCCTGTTCTGGAAGTCATGCTACTAGATCATGATGAACCTACGAACTATGAAGAAGCGATGGTGAGCCCAGATTCCGCAAAGTGGCTTGAAGCCATGAAATCTGAGATGGGATCCATGTATGAGAACAAAGTATGGACTTTGGTTGACTTGCCCGATGATCGGCAAGCAATTGAGAATAAATGGATCTTCAAGAAGAAGACTGACGCTGACGGTAATGTTGCTGTCTACAAAGCTCGACTTGTCGCGAAAGGTTTTCGACAAGTTCAAGGGGTTGACTACGATGAGACTTTCTCACCCGTAGCGATGCTTAAGTCTGTCCGAATCATGTTAGCGATTGCCGCATTTTATGATTATGAAATTTGGCAGATGGATGTCAAAACTGCATTCCTGAATGGATTTCTGGAAGAAGAGTTGTATATGATGCAACCGGAAGGTTTTGTCGATCCAAAGGGAGCTAACAAAGTGTGCAAGCTCCAGCGATCCATTTATGGACTGGTGCAAGCTTCTCGGAGTTGGAATAAACGCTTTGATAGTGTGATCAAAGCATTTGGTTTTATATAGACTTTCGGAGAAGCCTGTATTTACAAGAAAGTGAGTGGGAGCTCTTTAGTATTTCTGATATTATATGTGGATGACATATTACTGATTGGAAATGATATAGAATTTCTGGATAGCATAAAGGGATACTTGAATAAGAGTTTTTCAATGAAAGACCTCGGTGAAGCTGCTTACATATTAGGCATAAAGATCTATAGAGATAGATCAAGACGCTTAATTGGACTTTCACAAAGCACATACCTTGACAAGATTTTGAAGAAGTTCAAAATGGATCAAGCAAAGAAAGGGTTCTTGCCTGTGTTACAAGGTGTGAAGTTGAGTAAGACTCAATGCCCGACCACTGCAGAAGATAGAGAGAAAATGAAAGAAGTTCCCTATGCTTCAGCCATAGGATCTATCATGTATGCAATGCTGTGTACCAGACCTAATGTGTGCCTTGCTATAAGTTTAGCAGGGAGGTACCAAAGTAATCCAGGAGTGGATCACTGGACAACGGTCAAGAACATCCTGAAATACTTGAAAAGGACTAAGGATATGTTTCTCGTATATGGAGGTGACAAAGAGCTCACCGTAAAAGGTTACGTTGATGCAAGCTTTGACACTGATCCGGATGATTCTAAATCGCAAACCGGATACGTGTTTACATTGAACGGTGGAGCTGTCAGTTGGTGCAGTTCTAAACAAAGCGTCGTAGCGGGATCTACATGTGAAGCGGAGTACATAGCTGCTTCGGAAGCAGCGAACGAAGGAGTCTGGATGAAGGAGTTCATATCCGATCTAGGTGTCATACCTAGTGCATCGGGTCCAATGAAAATCTTTTGTGACAATACTGGTGCAATTGCCTTGGCAAAGGAATCCAGATTTCACAAAAGGACCAAGCACATCAAGAGACGCTTCAACTCCATCCGGGATCTAGTCCAGGTGGGAGACATAGAGATTTGCAAGATACATACGGATCTGAATGTTACAGACCCGTTGACTAAGCCTCTTCCACGAGCAAAACATGATCAGCACCAAGGCTCCATGGGTGTTAGAATCATTACAGTGTAATCTAGATTATTGACTCTAGTGCAAGTGGGAGACTGAAGGAAATATGCCCTAGAGGCAATAATAAAGTTATTATTTATTTCCTTATAATCATGATAAATGTTTATTATTCATGCTAGAATTGTATTAACCGGAAACATAATACATGTGTGAATACATAGACAAACAAAGTGTCACTAGTATGCCTCTACTTGACTAGCTCGTTAATCAAAGATGGTTATGTTTCCTAACCATGAACAATGAGTTGTTATTTGATTAATGAGGTCACATCATTAGTTGAATGATCTGATTGACATGACCCATTCCATTAGCTTAGCACCCGATCGTTTAGTATGTTGCTATTGCTTTCTTCATGACTTATACATGTTCCTATAACTATGAGATTATGCAACTCCCGTTTACCGGAGGAACACTTTGGGTACTACCAAACGTCACAACGTAACTGGGTGATTATAAAGGAGTACTACAGGTGTCTCCAATGGTACATGTTGGGTTGGCGTATTTCGAGATTAGGTTTTGTCACTCCGATTGTCGGAGAGGTATCTCTGGGCCCTCTCGGTAATGCACATCACATAAGCCTTGCAAGCATTACAACTAATATGGTAGTTGTAAGATGATGTATTATGGAACGAGTAAAGAGACTTGCCGGTAACGAGATTGAACTAGGTATTGGATACCGACGATCGAATCTCGGGCAAGTAACATACCGATGACAAAGGGAACAACGTATGTTGTTATGCGGTCTGACCGATAAAGATCTTCGTAGAATATGTAGGAGCCAATATGGGCATCCAGGTCCCGCTATTGGTTATTGACCGGAGACGTGTCTCGGTCATGTCTACATTGTTCTCGAACCGTAGGGTCCGCACGCTTAACGTTACGATGACAGTTGTTATGAGTTTATGCATTTTGATGTACCGAAGGTTGTTCGGAGTCCTGGATGTGATCACGGACATGACGAGGAGTCTTGAAATGGTCGAGACATAAAGATTGATATATTGGAAGCCTATGTTTGGACATCGGAAGTGTTCCGGGTGAAATCAGGATTTTACCGGAGTACCGGGAGGTTACCGGAACCCCCCGGGAGTCATATGGGCCTTAGTGGGCCTTAGTGGAAAGGTGAAAGGGCTGCCCATAAGGGCTACGCGCCTCCCCCCTCCCCTAGTCCTATTAGGACTAGGAGAGGTGGCCGACCACCCCTCTCCCTCTTTCCCCCTTGGGAGTCCTAGTTGGAATAGGATTGGGGGGGGGGGAGTCCTACTCCCGGTAGGAGTAGGACTCCTCCTGCGCCTCCATAGGGCTGGCCGCACCCCTCCCCCTTGGCTCCTTTATATACGGAGGCAGGGGGCACCTCTAGACACACAAGTTGATCATTGAGATCGTTCCTTAGCCGTGTGCGGTGCCCCCTGCCACCATATTCCACCTCGATAATATCGTTGTAGTGCTTAGGCGAAGCCCTGCGTCGGTAGAACATCAAGATCATCACCACGCCGTCGTGCTGACGAAACTCTTCCCCGACGCTTTGCTGGATCGGAGCCCGGGGATCGTCATCGAGCTGTACGTGTGCTAAGAACTCGGAGGTGCCGGAGTAACGGCGCTTGGATCGGTCGGATCGGGAAGAAGACGTACGACTACTTCCTCTACGTTGTGTCAACACTTCCGTTGCGATCTACAAAGGGTACGTAGATCATACTCTCCCCTCGTTGCTATGCATCACCATGATCTTGTGTGTGCGTAGGAATTTTTTTGAAATTACTACGTTCCCCAACATGGGCTTCCTCAAATGCCCTAGGTCTTCGTGAGCAAGCAAGTTGGATGCACACCCACTTAGTTTCTTTTGTTGATCTTTCATACATTTATAGCTCTAGTGCATCCGTTGCATGTCAATCCCTACTCCTCGCATTGACATCAATTGATGGGCATCTCCATAGCCCGTTGATTAGCCGCGTCAATGTGAGACTTTTTTTGTCTTCTCCACACAACCCCCATCATTATATTCTATTCCACCCATAGTGCTATGTCCATGGCTCACGCTCATGTATTGCGTGAAAGTTGAAAAAAGCTCGAGATTACTAAAGTATGAAACAATTTCTTGGCTTGTCATCGGGGTTGTGCATGATGAGAGCATTTTTGTGTGACGAAAATGAAGCATAGCCAAACTATATGATTTTGTAGGGGTAAGCTTTCTTTGGCCATGTTATTTTGAGAAGACATAATTGCTTGGTTAGTATACTTGAAGTATTATTATTTTTATGTCAATCTTAAACTTTTGTCTTGAATCTTATGGATCTGAATATTCTTGCCACAATAAAGAAGATTACATTGATAAATATGTTAGGTAGCATTCCACATCAAAAATTCTGTTTTTATCATTTACCTACTCGAGGACGAGCAAGAATTAAGCTTGGGGATGCTTGATACGTCTCCAACGTATCTATAATTTTTTATTGTTCCATGCTATTATATTATCCATCTAGGATGTTTTATATGATTTTTTGGGACTAACCTATTAACCTAGAGCCCAGTGCCAGTTTCTGTTTTTTCCTTTTTTTTGAGTTTTATAGAAAAGGAAAACCAAACAGAGTCCAATTGACCTGAAATTTCACGAAGATTATTTTTGGACTAGAAGAAGCCCACGGAGTATCAGAGATGGGCCAGAAGAGTCCTGAGGCACCCACGAGGGTGGGGGGCGCGCCCTACCCCCTGGGCACGCCCCCTACCTCGTGGCCGCCTTGGAGACCCCCTGACTTGTCCCCGACGCCAACACCTCTTATATATACCCAAACTTGCAGAACATAACCAAGATTGGGAGTCCGCCGCCGCAAGCCTCTGTAGCCACCGTAAACCAATCTAGACCCATTCCGGCACCCTGCAGGAGGGGGGAATCCCTCTCCGGTGGCCATCTTCATCATCCCGACGCTCTCCATGACGAGGAGGGAGTAGTTCACCCTCGGGGCTGAGGGTATGTACCAGTAGCTATGTGTTTGATCTCTCTCTCTCTCTCTCGTGTTCTTGATTCGGCACGATCTTGATGTATCGCGAGCTTTGCCATTATAGTTGGATCTTGTGATGTTTCTCCCCCTCTACTCTCTTGTGATGAATTGAGTTTTCCCTTTGAAGTTATCTTATCGGATTGAGTCTTTAAGGATTTGAGAACACTTGACGTATGTCTTGCATGTGCTTATATGTGGTGACAATGGGATATTCACGTGATCCACTTGATGTATGTTTTGGTGATTAACTTGCGAGTTCCATGACCTCGTGAACTTATGCATAGGGGTTGGCACACGTTTTCGTCTTGACTCTCTGGTAGAAATTTTGGGGCACTCTTTGAAGTTCTTTGTGTTGGTTGAATAGATGAATCTGAGATTGTGTGATGCATATCATATAATCATACCCATGGATACTTGAGGTGACATTGGAGTATCTAGGTGATATTAGGGTTTTGGTTGATTTGTGTCTTAAGGTGTTATTCTAGTATGAACTCTAGGATAGATTGAACGGAAAGAATAGCTTTGTGTTATTTTACTACGAACTCTTGAATAGATCGACCAGAAAGGATAACTACAATAATCTCTTTGTTTGTTCTCCGCTATTAGTGACTTTGGAGTGACTCTTTGTTGCATGTTGAGGGATAGTTATATGATCCAATTATGTTATTATTGTTGAGAGAACTTGTACTAGTGAAAGTATGAACCCTAGGCCTTATTTCAACACATTTCAATACCGTTTTCGCTCACTTTTATCATTAGTTACCTTGCTGTTTTTATATTTTCAGATTACAAAAACCTATATCTACCATCCATATTGCACCTGTATCACCATCTCTTCGCCGAACTAGTGCACCTATACAATTTACCATTGTATCGGGTGTGTTGGGGACACAAGAGACTTTTTGCTATTTGGTTGTAGGGTTGTTTGAGAGAGACCATCTTCATCCTACTCCTCCCACGGATTGATAAACCTTAGGTCATCCACTTGAGGGAAATTTGCTACTGTCCTACAAACCTCTGCACTTGGAGGCCCAACAACGTCTACAAGAAGAAGGGTTGTGTAGTAGACATCAATGCAGCACAACGGACGTAGGTATTTCCCTCAGATATGAAACCAAGGTTATCGAACCAGTAGGAGAACCAAGCAACACAACGTAAATAGCCCCTGCACACAGATAACAAATCCTCGCAACCCAATGTGTTAAAGGAGTTGTCAATCCCTTCCGGGGTACGGCGCCTCAAGATAGGCAAACAGACGTGAGATAAATTTGTAGTAAACTGATAGACCGAACGCCAAATACAATAAATAAGAATAAATTGTAGCAAGGTATTTTTGTATTTTTAGTTTAATAGATCTGAAAATAAATGCAAGGAAAAAGTAGATCGCAAAGGCAAATATATGAGAAAGAGACCTGGGGGCCGTAGGTTTCACTAGTGGCTTCTCTCGAGAAAAATAGCAAATGGTGGGTGAACAAATTACTGTTGGGCAATTGATAGAACTTCAAATACTCATGACGATATCCAGGCAATGATCACTATATAGGCATCACATCCAAGATTAGTAGACCAACTCCTGCCTGCATCTACTACTATTACTCCACACATCGACCGCTATCCAGCATGCATCTAGTGTATTAAGTCCATGGAAAAATGGAGTAATGCAATAAGAACGATGACATGATGTAGACAAGATCTATCTATGTAGAGATAGACCGCTTCGTTTTATCCTTAGTAGCAACGATACATACGTGTTGGTTTCCTTTCTGTCACTGGGATCAAGCACCGTAAGATCGAACCCACTACAAAGCACCTCTTCCCATTGCAATATAAATAGATCAAGTTGGCCAAACAAAACCCAAATATCAGAGAAGAAATGTGAGGCTATAAGAGATCATGCATAAAAGAGTTCAAAGAAACTCAAATACTTTCATGGATATAAAAATATATATCTGATCATAAACTCAAAGTTCATCGATCCCAACAAACACACCGCAAAAGAGTTACATCATATGGATCTCCAAGAGACCATTGTATTGAGAATTCAGAGAGAGAGAGATAGCCATCTAGCTACTAACTACGGACCCAAAGGTCTACAAAGAACTACTCACACATCATTGCAGAGGCACCAATGGAGGTGGTGAACCCCATCCGAGATGGTGTCTAGATTGGATCTGGTGGTTCTGGACTCTGCGGCGGCTGGATGAATATTTCGTCGATGTCTCTAGGGTTCTGGAAATATTAGGGTATTTATAGAGCAAAGAGGTGGTCCGGGGGGCACCCGAGGTGGGCACAACCCACCAATGCACGCCTGGGCCTCCTAGAGCGCCTTGGTGGGTTGTGCCCACCTCGGGTGGGCGCGCCTGGGCCTCCTGGCACGCCCTGCTGGGTTGTGCCTCCCTCGGGGCACCCCCAGGCACAGCCAGGGCCCGCTGTGTTCCTTCTGGCCCATAAAAATTCTCCATAAAGTTTCGTGGCATTTGAACTCTGTCTGATATTGATTTTCTGCGATGTAAAAACATGGAAAAAACTGGAACTGGCACTTGGCACTATGTCAATAGGTTAGTACCAAAAATGATATAAAATGACTATAAAATGATTATAAAACATCCAAGATTGATAATATAACAGCATGGAACAAGCAAAAATTATAGATACGTTGGAGACGTATCAGCATCCCCAAGCTTAACTCCCACTCGTCCTCGAGTAGGGAAGTGGTAAAAACAGAATTTTTGATGTGGAATGATGGCTATCATGTCATATCATATTTTCTTTTCTTTATAGCATGGACATTTGGACTTTATATTGTTCAAAGCAATAGTCTAGTTTTGACATGATAATTTAAATACTCAAGCATATCAACAAGCAACCATGTCTTTGAAAATATCAATGCTAAAATAAGTTATCCCTAGCCCATCATGCTCAACCATTGATCTATTCATGAAACACACTCGAATATTAGTTACACCCAATACTTAAGTACGATCATATTGCCTCCTAGTTGGTGCTTTTGTAAGAGAAGATGGAGACTCGAATTCAAAAATAAAAATTGGATATAGTAAAAGAAAGGCCCTTCGCAGAGTGAAGTAGGGATTTGTAGAGGTGCCAGAGCTCAAAGTGAAAAACTTAGAGATAAAAACATTTTGGGAGGTGTATCCATCCCACCAACGAAAACGACTTAGAGTTCCCAACTCTTTCCATGCTAGATATATCATAGGCGGTTCCCAAACAGAAAATAAAGTTTATTCCTTTTTCAACCATACTTTCACTTTCATGGCTAGCCGTATCCACGGTTGCCCTCCATACCAAGGCTTTCCAAGGAATTTATTATTTGACTACATAAAAATAAATTCATTTTTCATTTCGGGACTGGGCATCCCTAATACCTTTGCCTTACTCTCATGCAATGACAAGTGAATAAACACTCATCTTGAGAATAACACATCTAGCATGGAAAATATTAGCCACCCCTCACCGCTCCACGAGCGAAACAAACACACAAAAGTGAAGTTTATTTTGAAAAATAGAGATGGCACATGCAAATTTTCTTCGAATAGCAAAATAATACCGCATATAGGTAGATATAGTGGACTCATGTGGCAAAACTGGTTTAAAGGTTTTTGGATGCACAAGTAGAGATCATACTTAGTGCAAAATGAAGGCTAGCAAAAGATTGAGAAGCGACCAACCAAGAAACGAATAAACTCATAAGCAAGCATTAAGCATAAATAACACCAAATAATGCACCACAAGTAGGATATACTTTCATTGCATGATATTGACTTTCGTACTTGCATAGAGAATCACAAACCTTAACACCAATATTCTTACTAAAGCATAATGTAACATCTCAAATTTTCAATTTGGAATGTTATACATTAGATCATCATTGCATATCATATTTTATTTTGCTTTTGGTTTGATCCTAGAAATTTCTACGCAACTCAAGGACCCACAGAGAGAGTTGGGAAATTCTTTATTTTCATATTTGAGTTTTCTCAAATTTTGAGAATAGGATCATTTGATTTTTATTATTTATCATCAATTATTTCTATTACAAAAATATGAGAGAGGGAATAAAATGACTTTCCCAAAATAAAGAAATATTGAGGATTTAATAATAAAATCAAATAAGATTTTATTTCGAAGTTTTTCGTTATTTTATTTGAATTTAGAAAAAATGTGCGTTTTTCCAAATTGCATTTAGGCCCCAAATAAATGTTCACCTTGTGCGGCTTGATTTTAGAAGCCCGGAAAAATTTATTTCGGGATTTTTGGAGTCCGTTTAGTATTTCTTTTTATTTTTCTTCTGCGCATAATTAAAAAAAACGAACCGACCTAATGGGCCGTGTCCGACCCGGACTCCTGGCCCGGCCGGCTTTATAAGCCGGGGGAAGGCCCAGCCGAACCTCAGCCCGCGCGCCCAAAACCCTAGCGCCCCGCCGCCTCGAGCCCCGCGCCGCCCGCCACCGCCAGCGCCGCCGCCGCCGCCCACCGCGCCGTCGCCGGAGCAGCCGCCCGCCGCCTCGCCGGAGCCGCCGCCCGAGGTCGCCTCAAAATCCGTGCCGCCATTTTTTTTCGAAAAAACCGTTCGGTTTTTCCGTCGGTTTTTCGTCGGTTTTTTTAGTTTCATTTTTTAATAGGTCGGTTTTTCCGATTTATTTAATTAGCGAGCGTTCGTCCGTTCGTTCATTCTAGCGAACGTTCGCCGTTTTTCTTTTTCTCGGATTAAATCTGCGATTTTTCTGATCGCGATTTCTGATCCGATTTTCGTTTTAGTATAACTTTTCGCTCGTTTATCGGAATCAGGCGATTCAAGCGCCTGGAGTTTCGTCTCGAAACCCTCTATCCGTTTAACCAAATTAAACAAGTTTTTGCTACTGGAAAATTTGACTTAGATCCAGATTAGTAGAACAAAGTTGTTTTCTTTCGCCGTTTGACTTTCGTTGCTTCGTTCGATTTGATTCTTTTTGCAAACCGGAGTTCTTAAGTTGAACCTTCTGGTTAGATCTCTTATTCGAGTTTTACCTGTGCATTAGATGAGTACTTATTGTGTGCTTGTTTGTTTGTGATAGAGTACCCGGAGTGCGCCGCTTGTTACTTCGAATCGCTAGGTTTCGCGGATCATCAGCAAGGCAAGTAACACTTTGATCATACCTTTTCTACTACCCAGTTTTAATGCATTAGATCAAATCCTCAAACATTGCATGATTAGGATCTAATTAAATTGTGGGATGGGAAGTAGTTGAGGTAGTACCTATTACCTGTTTATTTTCAAACCTTTGGGAGTTACTTCTACGTTTGCTTATTATGCCATGCTATGCTAGTAGACGTGGATTGGGTGAGTGATATCCATGACAGATGTGAGTTTGTTAATTAATGGTTTATCTAAGGTGGCAACTTAAACACACATCTGGGTGGATTGAGGCACCTGGGTAATCCAGGATTTGCCTGTTTTCTTTTGGACCGCCACCCAGGCTCAAATGGATCATGAGATTATTCACACTAGAAACTTCCGTGTGCATCCACAAGCTATTATGGGCTCTAGCATAGTTGACTAAGTCGTGCAAACTCTTACAGTGGTAGACTAGCAAATGTAGGGGATGTAGGTGGTACGGTCTACCCGATCGTAAGGTGCTAGCGCTTCTGAAAGACTATGTCTCGGTCATCCGTTTCTCAAACACCATGTAGTGCGAGAAACCAAACGGAGGCGATCGAGTCTTGTGGGGAAAAGTGCGCAAACCTCTGCAGAGTGTATTAAACTAATCATGGTTAGTCGTGTCCCCGGTTATGGACATCTTGAGTATCTAGTACCTGGATTATCATGTGAATCTCAACATGTTACTCTAAATTAATTTTGTTGGGTTTTGATAATGATGATGTTTAATTGGGATTGAGGATGCTGTCAACCATTCTCAATGTTTAACAACTACCATGATAGTTAAATTAATTTTATTCCTTTGTAGTAGGGAAAAATTGGTTTTACGCAAAACTGTAACCATAGAGCTTTCCACCGGCCAAATATGCATATAGTATAGCTGTTTCATTCCCGTACTCTCTATGTGTTACCTTGCCAGCATATTCCATGTGCTGACCCGTTTCGGGCTGCAACGTTAATGTTGCAGACTTTTCGGACGATGATTAAGGAGTTTTTAGGTCGTGGTTCTATACTCAGTGATGCCGTTGGAGTTGATGGACTCACTTATCTTCCAAGCCTTCCGCTGTTATCGTTATTAGATGGCCTTAAGCCATATTTATTGTAATAAGTTCTCTATTGAGACACTCGATGTAATAAGTGTGTGATTGCTACTCTGTTATAAATCCTCCGAGTACTATGTGGTGTCAGCATTACTGATCCAGGGATGACACCGGAGCACAGAGATCAGACTGTTTGAGGTCTGGTCGCTACACATAATTACTCATCAACATAACTCACATATCACATCATCATATCTCAAAACTATTACTAGGAATCAAGTTTATTTTGTCCAATGATCTTCATGAAAGTTTTTATTATATCCTTTTTGGATATCTATCACTTTGGGACTAATTTTCATGTGTTGCTTTTCATAAGCTCAAACAAATATTAGTGAAGATCATGAGCATAATTTTTCTTTCTTTCTGTCAAATTAATTTAAGTGAAGCAAGAGAGAATTTCTTGAAAATTTTACTAACTCTCAAATAAATAGAAGTTAAGCAAGAGAGCATTTTTTCAAAAATACTAAGCACACCGTGCTCAAAAAGATATAAGTGAAGCACTAGAGCAAGTCCATAGCTCATAAAAATTTAAGTGAAGCTTAGTGAGCAATTCTAACAAGTCATGACATAATTTTGGCTCTCTCAAATAGGTGTGTCCAGCAAGAGATCGAGACTAAAAACATAAAATAAAACAAGCAAATACTCATATAATACAAGACGCTCCAAGCAAAACACATATTATGTGACGAATAAAAATATAGCTTCGAGTAAAATACCGATAGTCGTTAGAAGAAAAAGGGGATGCCACTCGGGGGCATCCCCAAGCTTAGTTGGTTGCACATCTTTGTATAATAGCTTGGGATGCCGGGGCATCCCCAAACTTAGGCTCTTCTATCCTTTATTCCTTCATCCATCGTAAGATAACCCATAAACTTGAAAACTTCAATCACACAAAACTCAACAAAACCTTCGTGAGATCCGTTAGTAAAAAAAGCAAATCACTACTATAAGTATTGTACCGAACCAATTCATATTTTGTTTTTGCATTATATCTACTGTATTCCAACTTTTCTATGGCAAAAACTCATCAAAGAAAACCATAGAGCCATCAAAATAAGCACACCATGCAAAGAAAACAGAATGTGTCAAAACAGAACAGTCTGTAGCAATCTGACTATTTCGAAAACTTCCGGAACCCCCAAAATTCTGAAAAATTAGGACGGCCTGAATTAATCTTCTGCAAAAAGAATTGGTATTTTATGACGCTCTGGTAAAAAATGAGAATTGTTTTCATGAGCGCAAAAGTTTCTGTTTTTCAGCAAGATCAAACAACTATCACCCAAGAAGATTCTAAAGGCTTTACTTGGCACATATACCAATTAAAACACAAAACACAATCATAACAGTAGCATAATTGTGCAAACACACAAGAACAGAAAGCAAAAAGCAAAAATAAATTTTATTCATTGGGTTGCCTCCCAACAAGCGCTATAGTTTTACGCCCTTAGCTAGGCATAAAATTTCAACGATGCTCACACAACAGATAATAGTCGAAACACAAAGATAGCATCATGAAACATGTGACAAACACATTTAAGTCTAACATACTTCCTATGCATAGGAATTTTATAGTAAAACAAATTATCAAGACAAGAAACATCTAGCATATGCAAAGGAGAGGAATAAAACATTGACAATAACAACACAATGAGAGGAAATTTAATAACATGAAAATTTCTACAGCCATATTTTCCTCTCTCATAATAATTATATGTAGGATCATAATCAAATTCAATAATATAACTATCATATAAATTTTTCTCTTTATGATCCACATACATGCAAAGTTGACACTCTTCCAAAATAGTGGGATCATCAGATAAAGTCATGACCTCTCCAAACCCACTTTCATAAAAAAATTCATAAGATTGAACACTCTCCAAATATGTGGGATTATTTTTAGCTAAAGTTGACACTCTTCCAAACCCACTTTTAATATTATCGCAAACATATTCATCACGAGGCTTAAATAAATTTTCAAGATCATAAGAAACATCATCACCCCAATCATGATCATTGCAATAAGTAGCGGACATGACAAAACAAGCATCCCCAAGCTTGGGGTTTTGCATATTATTAGCACAATTGACATTAATAGAATTTATAGTAAAATTATTGCAATCATGCTTTTCATTCAAGGAGCTATCATGAGTCACTTCATAAATTTCTTCATCAGAATTTTTAGATTCACGATTCTCAAGCAAAACTTCATAAAGATAATCTAGTGCACTCAACTCACTAGCAATTGGTTTATCATGATTGGATCTTTTAAAAAGATTAGCAAGTGGATGGGGATCCATATCAATAGATTTTTAGCAAGCGAAGATGCAAGCATATAGAAGGCACATGGCAACACAAGCAAACAAAAGATCTGACGAGAAAAAGGCGAACGAAAAAGAGGGCGAATAAAAACAGCAAATTTTTGTGAAGTGGGGGAGAGGAAAACGAGAGGCAAATGGAAAATAATGTAAATTGCAAGGAGATGAGATTTGTGATTAGGAACCTGGTATATGTTGAAGATGCTCCCCGAAAACAGTGCCAGAAATTCCTTTTGATGTCGCTTGAAGCTACGTCGATATTTCCCCAAAGAGGAAGGGATGACGCAGCACAACGGTGGTAGGTAGTTCCCTCATATATGAAACCAAGGTTATCGAACCAGTAGGAGAACCAAGCAACACAACATAAACAACCCCTGCACACAGATAACAAATCCTCGCAACCTGACGTCTTAAAGGGGTTGTCAATCCCTTCCGGGGTACGACGCCTCAAGATAGGCAAACGGACATGAGATAAATTTGTAGTAAATTGATAGATCTAATGATAGATAAAATAAATAAGAATAAATTGCAGCAAGGTATTTTTGTATTTTTAGATTAATAGATCTGAAAATAAATGCAAGGAAAAAGTAGATCGCAAAGGCAAATATATGAGAAAGAGACCCGGGGGCCGTAGGTTTCACTAGTGGCTTCTCTCGAGAAAAATAACAAATGGTGGGTGAACAAATTACTGTTGGACAATTGATAGAACTTCAAATACTCATGAGGATATCCAGGCAATGATCATTATATAGGCATCACGTCCAAGATTAGTAGACCGACTCCTGCCTCCATCTACTACGATTACTCCACACATCGACCGCTATCCAGCATGCATCTAGTGTATTAAGTTCATGGAAAAACGGAGTAATGCAATAAGAACAATGACATGATGTAGACAAGATCTATCTATGTAGAGATAGATCCCATCATTTTATCCTTAGTAGCAACGATACATACGTCTCAGTTTCCTTTCTGTCACAGGGATCAAGCACTGTAAGATCGAACCCACTACAAAGCACCTCTTCCCATTGCAAGATAAATAGATCAAGTTGGCCAAACAAAACCCAAATATCGGAGAAGAAATACGAGGCTATCAGAGATCATGCATAAAAGAGATCAAAGAAACTCAAATACTTTCATGGATATAAAAAGATAGATCTGATCATAAACTCAAAGTTCATCGATCCCAACAAACACACCACAAAAGAGTTACATCATATGGATCTCCAAGAGACCATTGCACTGATAATTTAGAGAGAGAGATAGCCATCTTGCTACTAACTACGAACCGGAAGGTCTACAAAGAACTACTCACGCATCATCAGAGAGGCACCAATGGAGTGGTGAACCCCATCCGAGATGGTGTCAAGATTGGATGTGGTGGTTCTGGACTCTGCGGCGACTGGATGAATATTTCATCGACATCTCTAGGGTTTTGGAAATATTGGGGTATTTATAGAGCAAAGAGGCGGTCCGGGGGGCACCCGAGGTGGGCACAACCCACCAGGGCGTGCCTGGGCCTCTTGGCGCGCCGTGGTGGGTTGTGCCTCCCTCGGGACACCCCAAGCGCAGCTAGGGCTCGTTGTGTTCCTTCTGGCCCATAAAAATTCTCCGTAAAGTTTCGTGGCATTTGGACTCCGTCTGATATTGATTTTCTGCGATGTAAAAAACATGGAAAAAACAGCAACTGGCACTTGGCACTATGTCAATAGGTTAGTACCAAAAATGATATAAAATGACTATAAAATGATTATAAAACATCCAAGATTGATAATATAATAGCATGGAACAAGCAAAAATTATATATACGTTGGAGACGTATCATGCCCATGAGATACCCTAAGAAAACCGCAATGCATATGAACCTCCAGAATTCAGCTGTTGACAGGGAAGTCAAGTCAAACATGGAATGGGATCAACTCTCCTATAGGTCGGTGATGGCCGAGTGAACTCGCTATGCTCCGAGAGATCAAGAGCTAGGTAGGTTGCTTGTGCGCCCAGGTTCGAGGTCGGCAACATATTTATAGTGTGGCGGCGAGGCTATACCAACTTACTTACATACAAGAGGCTAACCGTGTGCTACCTAGGCCCATACCATGCTCTGTCTTGCATACTACGAGGATGACGTGTGCCTCCTTGAATATTTGTGTGTACATACAAGAAGATGAATTTTTCGAAACCGTAAATTTTATACACAAGAATTCGAGGATCAATGCCTTAATTGCATGGCTTATTGTGTTAACCATAGGAGAATAAGGGTCATTAGATATTGTAGATGGACGGGTATAATTGCTTGGATCCGCCCCCTCTCATGCTTTTACAGGGGTAGTAGATTATAGTTTTTGTCAGTTGACTGAGTTTCACGGTGCAGGTGGACATGTATGTGGGCATGACAATAGTTGAAGGAAGATTCAATGGTTGAGCATTAGGTATGTGGCAATTACATTGATGCTCCTCCTCAAGATCATGCCACCATTATAGGAAATTTGGCCTACTAATCTACAATGAATTTTATTGGCAATAAACCAACATCCTATTATTCTATAATAAATTTTAGTTCACTCTTGTCTTACTATAAATAGGTCAATTCACTTTTGAATATTTTCATGGGCCTTAAGATTAACCTATATTATTCCATTGCACAATCCCAAACCATGTTGAAATATTAGTTAAAAGATTCATTGTGGATTCACTTGATTCATGGTATCATTTTAGAACAGGTTTCTGCTATGTCATAATATATGTAAGTAGGCGTGTCGGATTCTTGTTTGGTAAGAAGTACTGGTGCAGAGCTTGAAGAAAACCTTGAGATGGTCCAACTTTTCATAAGTGTGCTATTGTTAGATAGTGATTTGTATGGTATCTCATATTTTCCTTTCAAGAAAGGAGCTATTGTTATCACAACCACAGTTATATCAAGGTGATGCACTTTATGTGTCACTGGATCATGACGGTGTGCGTTGCCGTGCCCATCCATTTTGAACAAATTAGAATTTATATAAATATGTAGTAGCAAAAAAATGAAAGTTTAATTTTCATATAATGACACATTTGATAGCAATGAAAAGGGTAACGTTCTTTTGTTTTATGTGTATATCAAATTACAAGTAAACTACTAATTGTAATTTACGGGCTTGGTAGATCTCCATCCAGCTTGAGATTTGCCCCAGGTATACGAAAATAGTACGCCTGAATAACCATGAACAGATGTATTTGGTGATAGCCAGAAAAAGCAATATTTGACAATCAAATGCACAATCTGTAAGTTACAGAACGACCATCTGTTAACAAAAAATAGCGATTTAAATAGGTATGCGAAACAATTTTTGGAATAAATCATTGTAGGGTCATTGCCCTACAGTAAATAGTAAAAAAGAAGATGATTATGTCGCTACTATTTTTTGATAGAAGTATTGCATGTTCGGTTCTAAAAAGATGATAAATGCTAGTATAGTTCCAAACAGAGCACACCACTATATTGATGGGAACTTGTTATATCATTGGCAGGTTGACATTATCCTTCCATGTTAGAAGCTATTCCAATCTGTATGATATATATCGTACCGTGGAAGAGAGAAAATTAAAACACATTCTATACAAAAATGATTACTTTGTCGTAGTTGTCATATGGTTCACGGCATGTCAACTACAAGAAGGCACAATGAGATTGAAAGAAGATACAAACATAAATGTGAAGCTTAAGTAGAATCTATCGAGATTCCAGAATTTCATAATAGGAAATATTCATGATAATTTATTTAAGTGTGAATGGCAAAGGATGGTTACAAACTTTCTGTCGGCTCCCTATCTTATATGTCCCGGTCCGAGACATTAAATTATGTTGAATACATATTTTGTCATCATTGAGATCAATCCTAATGGTGTTTGTGGGTTTGACCCATCATATATAGCGCCTTGAATGACAAATCATTAGCACCTCAAACAATAGTCTCCTTCAAATGACATGTCAGTTTACTGACGTAACTTGTATGCATTAACTTCAGTTGGCAAGTGTGAAAGGATGGTAACTTCCATGGAAATGAGAGCCTTCTATATCTTTAATGGGCCTATGTAGCAAAATAGGTTCAAAAAATCGATGCAACATGTTAATAGTAATGAATTTCTTCTCAAACCATCAAGGACCAATCATCACCTTCGCGATGTGCACGTGCATTCTACTGAGAAAAAGCTTTGAGAACAACCAAAATTTTTATTGTCAATTCAGAAGGAACATCAAAAATTTGTGCAGTGTTTTGGACATACGCTATTACCAGATTTCACTAAAACGACCTACCTTTGCCATACTTTTCTAATAAGCTCTAACAATGCTAATAGCAAAAACTCAAGAGGTCTAAGCGATTTATGCGTATGGTTAACCGCAGGAACAAAATATCATAATACCACTAAATTAGGACACACAAAATGCTTGGACATACTACAATCCTTCGACACAAGGCCAGCTCCAGTTTTATTTGCATGCTTGTGTAGTAGGAAAGAAATCAACATGATTCTTTTGCTCGTTTTGACACCGGCGACACATAGTTGATTGGACCGAGAAAGTGATGTTCAAGGATCAGCCTATTGCACAACTTCATTTGCACATATTTTACTTTGCTAAATTCCCTGCCGCATAGAGTGCAACAACCGATACTGCAACTATTTCAATGAATCCTACAGAAATAGAGTGGCATGATATTTGTGAATAAAGGCATAATAGTGCATGGACATTAACATGTCCTTTAGCCGCTAGAGATTGACAAAATCTGCTGCAAGGTATAAGCCAACCTAGGAGAACCATCTTGTCCTAGAGCACCTGGATCCGTTTTGAATTATTAGCATAAAACACGCCCACTGGCAGCAATCACAAATACACAATGTATATGTAACACAACCGCTAGACACTATGCACTTTGTCAAATAATACTGGAGCAAAGTAGCTTGTGGGAGCACAGATAGTAGTGTATAAATTAGACAACAACATTTGCATGTTCACTGCATCATACCAAAATAATCTGACACGGTAACTGGTTTCACTTTGATCAATTGGAAGGAGTGGGGATTCAAACATAATACTAATACTTTCAGGAAACAAAACATTATTGTTGGAAGCATTGTGCACCTTCGAATCCAACATGACCCAATAGGTGCAGCTAGAGAACCTGCATCCATCTGGGAGTAGAGAGAACAAAACAAATTAAAATAAATTCTCAAATTCGATGAAGAATTCGGGGAAGAGGAAGGAAAAACTTCACAACGGGAAGACAAATTAGCGACCTATGTGTTAACCATGACCGGCAGAGAAGATTTTAGCAAAGAAAGGATGGGAGTCACTGGGTTTGGTTGCTCCCATGAAGGAACAGCCGGACTGTGAAGATTATATGGACATTCATGGAGCATATGAGATACCCAGACACTGCAACGAGAGCTGGTAATGTACACATCAATAACATGTATATCATATATACCTTTGTTGACGTTGGCCCCTTTCTTGTCGGCCAGATACTTGGGGCAATTCCGCTTCGAGTGGCCAGTTCCCTTGCAATAGAAGCACTCAGTTTCCGACTTGGGTCCAACCTTGGGTTTCTTCATGGGAGGAGCAACTGCTTTGCCACTCTTCTTGAAGTTTCCCTTCTTTCCCTTGATCTTCTTGAAACTAGTGGTTTTATTGACCATCAACACTTGATGCTCCTTCTGGATGTCTGACTCAGCGACTTTCAGCATCGCGAACAGCTCGGAGACTGACTTGTTCATCCCTTGCATGTTATAGTTCAACACAAAGCTCTTGTAGCTAGGTGGTAGCGATTGAAGAACTCTGTCATTGACCGCCTCTGGCGGGAGCTCAACTCCCAAGTCAGACAGACGGTTGTAATACCTAGGCATTCTGAGTATGTGCTCACTGACAGAGCCGTTCTCCTCCATTTTGCAGGCATAGAATTTATCGGAGGTCTCATACCTCTTGATCCGTGCATTCTTCTCAAAAATAAAATTCAACTCCTGGAGCATCTCATATGCTCCATGACGTTCAAAATGCCTTTGAAGTCCCGATTCTAAGCCATACAACATGGCACACTGAACTATTTAGTAGTCATCAACACGCGACTGCCAGACGTTCACAACGTCCACAGTCGCTGGAGGGGGTGGCGCACCAAGCGGTGCATCAAGGATATAAGACTTTTGGGCAGCCGTGAGGATAATCCTCAGATTACGGGCCCAGTCCACAAAGTTGCTTCCATCATCTTTCAGCTTAGCTTTCTCCAGGAACACATTGAAATTCAAGGGAGCTACTGCGCGAGCCATTGATCTACAACATAATTTGCAAAGATAACTTAGACTATTGTTCAAGACAATGAGTTCAATTAATCATATTATCTAAGAACTCACTCAAATCAACATCCCTCCGGTTGTCCGGGTGTAACATGATCCAAATTCATCAACCCAAGTCCGATCATCACGTGAGATGAGGTGGTTTCAATGGTGAACATCTCCATGTTGATCATATCTACTATACGACTCATGTTCGACCTTTCGGTCTCTTGTGTTCCGAGGCCATGTTTGTACATGCTACGCTCGTCAAGTTTAACCCAAGTGTTTCGCACATGCAAAACTGGCTTGCACCCGTTGTATGCGAACGTAGAGTCTATCACACCCGATCATGGTGCTTCGAAACGACGAACTTTCGCAATGGTGCACACTTGGGGAGAACATAATTTTTATCTTGAAATTTTAGTGAGGAATCACCTTATAATGCTACCGTCGTCCTAAGCAAAATAAGATGCATAAAAGGATTAACATCACATGCAAATCATAAGTGGCATGATATGGCCATCATCTTTTGCTTTTGATCTCCATCTTGAAAGCACCGACATGATCTCCATCGTCACCGGCATGACACCATGATCTCCATCATCGTGTCGCCATCGGGGTTGTCATGCCAACCATGCTTCTACAACTATTGCTACCATTTAGCGATAAAGTAAATCATTACATAGCGCTTAATGATTGACACACATGTCATACAATAATTAAAGATAACCCTATGGCTCCTGCTGATTGCTGTATTCTTAGACATGCAAGTCGTGATAATCTATACAAAACATGATCATCTCATACATCAAATGTATTTCATCATGTCTTTGTCCATATCATATAACATCATACCCTGCAAAAAAGTTAGACATCCTCTACTTTCATCCTCAACTTTGTTGTTGCATGTTTTACGTGGCTGCTATGGGTAACTAGTAAGTGAAGGGGAACGTTGCATGGAAAACAAAAAATTCTATGCACACGCAACATCTATCCATGGAGATGCATAACTATGAGAGGGGGAGAGCATCTACATACCCTTGTAGATCGCTAAGCGGAAGCGTTTATCTACGCAGTTGATGTAGTCGTACACCTTCAAGATCTGTCCCGATCAAGTACCGAACGTATGGCACATCCGCATTCAGCACACGTTTAGCTCGATGACGTCCTCGCCTTCTCGATCCAGCAAGCGAGGCGAAGTAGTAGATGAGTTCCGGCATCACAATGGCGTGGTGAAGGAGGTGGTGAAATTATCCGCAGGGCTTCGCCAAGCACAACGGACATGGACGGAGGAGGAACTAGAACTAGAGGGAGACGTGGCACCGCACACGGCTTGGGGATCGTGGTGTGTGTTGCCCCTCTCCCTCCTCTCATATATATAGGTGGGGGTGGAGGAGGCAACCCTAGGGCACCCCCAAGGGGGGCCAGCGGCTGCCCTGGGTGCCTGCCCTGGCCGTGCCCCCCTTTCCTTCCTGGCGCTTGGGGGGGGGGAGGCAGGAGGGGAGCCCCCTTTCCTTTCCCAGCATGTGGAAGAGAAGGAAAGAGGGGGCCAGCCCTCTCCCTTACTTCCCTAGGGCCTCCTGCCATGAGGAGGGGCGCGCTAGCCCTATGTGGGCTGGTGTGCTCTCCCTCATTGGCCCGTTTGGCCCAATATGCTCCATGGCCTCCAAGAACCCCTTTCGGTGATCTGATAAATACCCAGTGCATTCTGAACCTTTCCGGAGACCAAGTACTATCATCCTATATATCAATCTTTACCTCCAGACCATTTCGGAGCTCCTCGTCATGTCACTGATCTCATCTGGGACTCTGAGCAATATTCGGTCACTATTTCACATAACTCATATAATACTATATCATCAATGAACGTTAAGCGTGCGGACCCTATGGGTTCGAGAATGATGGACATGACCGAGACGCCTCTCGGGTCAATAACCAATAACGGAACCTGGAGGCCCATATTGGTTCCTACATATTCTACGAAGATCTTTATCGGTCGAACCTTTATGACAACATACGTATTTCCCTTTCGGTATGTTACTTGCCCAAGATTCGATCGTCGGTATCTCCATACCTAGTTCAATCTCGTTACCAGTAAGTATCTTTACTCATTTTGTAATACATCATCTCGTAACTAACTCCTTATAGTCACTTTTCTTGCAAGCTTCTTGTGATGCTGTATTACCGAGAGGGCCCAGAGATACCTCTCTGTCACATGGAGTGACAAATCCCAATCTCGATCCATGCCAACTCAATAGACACCTTCGGAGATACCTGTAGAGCATCTTTATGATCACCCAGTTACGTCGTGATGTTTGATAGCACACAAGGTATTCCTCCGGTATTCGGGAGTTGCATGATCTCCTGGCCAAAGGAAATATGTATTTGACATTAAGAAAGCAGTAGCAATAAACTTAACGATCATATGCTAAGCTAACTGATGGGTCTAGTCCATCACATAATTCTCCTAATGATGTGACCCCATTATCAAATGACAACTCATGTCTATGGTTAGGAAACATTAACCATCTTTGATCAACGAGCTAGTCTGGTAGAGGCTCACCAGGGACAAGTATTTGTTTATGTATCCACACATGTATCCTAGTCAATACAATTCTACCATGAATAATAAACCTTTACCATGATTAAGGAAAAATAATAATAACCATTTTATTATTGCCTCTAGGGCATATTTCCATCAGCAAGAACCGTTCTTACGTACACAAAGTGTCGGTGTCAAAATCGGCGGATCTCGGGTAGGGGGTCCCGAACTGTGCATCTAAGGCAGATGGTAACAGGAGGCAGGGGACATGATGTTTACCCAGGTTCGGGCCCTCCTGATGGAGGTAAAACCCTACGTCCTGCTTGATTGATCTTGATGATATGAGTATTACAAGAGTTGATCTACCACGAGATCGTAGAGGCTAAACCCTAGAAGCTAGCCTATGGTATGATTGTCTGTTGTCCTACGGACTAAACCCTCTGGTTTATATAGACACCGGAGGGGGCTAGGGTTACACAGAGTTGGTTACAAGGGAGGAGATCTACATATCCGTATTGCCAAGCTTGCCTTCCACGCCAAGGAAAGTCCCATCCGGACACGGGACGAAGTCTTCAATCTTGTATCTTCATAGTCCAACAGTCCGGCCAAAGTATATAGTCCGGCTATCCGGAGACCCCTTAATCTAGGACTCCCTTAGTAGCCCCTGAACCAGGCTTCAATGACGATGAGTCCGGCGCGCAGTTTTGTCTTCGGCATTGCAAGGCGGGTTCTTCCTCTGAATATTCCATAGAAGATTTTGAACACAAGGATAGTGTCCGGCTCTACAAAACAAGTTCCACATACCACCGTAGAGAGAATAATATTTCCACAAATCTCATCTGCTGACACATTTTGACAGCATGACGTCATGTCATGGCTCGGTCATTATTCGAACCGTTTTTCTCAACCAGCACTGCACATATTGCGAGGTGGTTTTCTTGACATGTCTTGTCGAAGCAGGGATCATGTCCCCCTTATTACGGGATTCTCATCAATACAGACGTGGGTAACCCAATCGTGCCCGTTGGTATGACTCCTCGATTTTAGGCAAGTCCCAAACGGCCACGAGGAGGACGCTTGATATTCATCCTTTTTATAAAGAGGCCAAGGCCTGCCCTTTTTTCCCTCTCGTGCTCAATCGAATCCTTCCCCCGGCTCGAGCTCCAACACCCAAGGTTCAGGTCAGGCGCTTCGGACCTTCAACCATGTCCGGATCCAACCTCCAAGGTCGGTGGATGCCTTCTTCTGTTACAGAGGAGGACATCAAGAAGCTGAGAGAGGCCAGGTATCTAACCGCCGAAATCTCGCACAGGCTGCCTGCCCGAGGGCAGGTCATCCCCACTCCCGAATCCAACAAGAGTGTTGTGTTCATCTCTCACTTCCTCCGAGGGCTAGGCCTCGCTCTGGATCCCTTTGTTAGGGGGCTCATGTTCTATTATGGGCTGGATTTCCATGATCTGGCCCCGGATTCCCTCCTTCACATCTCATCGTTCATCGTCGTGTGTGAGGCCTTCCTCCGCATTACCCCACACTTCGGCCTGTGGCTCAAGACTTTCAATGTGAAGCCGAAGATGATCGAGGGGCATCACGCAGAGTGCGGAGGTGCTGCAATAAGCAAAAGCGCTGATGCTCCATGGCAAGAGGGTTCCTTCCCAAAGGTGTCTAGTTTATGGCAACGAGAGTGGTTTTACATCACAGCTCCCCGGAGTACCAAGTGGGTAGCCGCCCCAGCTTTTCACTAGGGCCCTCCACCACAACTGACGTCATGGATCAACAAGGGGCTGAACTGGAGGCCAGTAAATGGTGTGCCAATATTGCAGAGTCGCATCCAAGATCTCCTTGAGAGAGATGTCAGCCTAGTCATGGTAATGCAAGGCATGCTAGTTCATCGAGTCTAGCCTTGCAAACGTCGACCCCTCCGTATGTGAGAATTCAACCCAGAAGGACTGCGAACTATCTAGCACTTCCTTGGCATGATGCTCGAAGAGATGTACAAATTGTTCTTCGGACCCCAAATAAAGTGTCCGGACACCACCGAGGATGCGGGTCTGAGCTATAATCGCCCTGATACCCAAGTAAGTAATCCCATGGCCGAACACACTATCTTTTTATTTATCATAACATCATTCTGAAAAGTCGCTCTTTGACCAGGATTGGATAACAAAGGCAAAGATGATCAGGTGTTCGGCCCCCCTTCCCGAAGGCTCGGCCAATCCGGTACTAGACAGAATGCTCGAGCCGGTGCCTTATCAAGCACCCTCAGAGGAAGATAAAGGGGGAAATAAAGAGGCTGAAAGCGGGCCTCACTCACTATTCGTCCAAACCAGGGGAATTAGCGCCTCGCGAAGGAGGATAACCAAGGAGAAGAATCTGACATTCCCTCTCCCCGAGGAAGGAAGAGGACCACCTCCGAAGACCCGGAAACCAAGGTTTCCAAGCGGGGGAAGGAATCTTCGCCAGAGGGTCCTGCCTCGGAGGGTACTCTTGCCGCATAGCGCCCGCAAGGGGATCAGCCCTCGACCGAGGTGTAAGTAAACAAAAGGTACTTAATAGTGAAAATATCCTACCTTACTTCTGAAGACAATAACCGAAGCTTATATCTTGCAGTTCGGATCGTAGCCCTTCTCGACAAAGTTCGTCTTCGGGGGATCTTATTCCGGAGATGATGGAGAGCGAAACACCTCCCCCTGCCACCCCACCTCATGAGGCGGGCGACCCTGAAGTGTCGTCGCGGAGGGTTTCTCCTGATACGCCAAGGCCAGAGGGTAATCCTTTGGCCACCCGAAGTCCTCAGTATTCGGCTCCTAAAGAGAGCAACAGAAAGAGTCCGGAACCATACAGTGTGCGGTCGGACGCACTGAAGGATCTTCTGGGGCAAGCGGACATCTCAGAAGCGTATCGTACACTAATGGGTACGGTGATTGAAAGGATTTCACCTGCCGAAAGCGGGTTGCATGAAGCTTTTATGAGTCTGCTGAAAGGCTATGAGGTATGTGAAATAGTGTATATTTTTGACAGTACCACACACGTTAGGTGTGCCCTATGCAGATAGTAGCCCCTGAGACTCTGGTTGCCGTCGAGAACGGCGGCAAACAGAGGATCATAGTCCCAGGTAATAATCAGACCGCCTTCATGTGCAGGTGGCTGAAGGTCCGGTGGCTGGCCGGACTGATGAGTTTGCCGAGCTAAAGCGACAACTTGATGTGGCAGATGCCGACATCGTGCTTGTCAACAAGCGGCTTGATGAGGCCCAGGGTATGTGATTTCTCCGGTGATCAACACCTAGTAAGAGGAGCATGATGCCAGTATCTTTAATATGTTGTGACTGCAGATGGAGCTGCCACCGTGGAGACCCTTCGGGCGGAACTTGCCCGAGCCAAGGAAAAAGCCAGAAATAGCGATGCGGCCACTCTAAAGGCGATCGAAGAGCTGAGGGCCAAACATGCCACGCATTGCCAGAGCAAGGAAAGAATGGCCAAGATGGCCGTTGAGTTGAAAGATGCTGCCGACCGTTACCAGCTTCTTGAAAAAGAAAGCCGTGCGAAGGCGACGGACCTGGAGAAGGCCATGGTAGCAGCCAAGGAAGCCCGCTCCAAAAGACGAGCGACGAAGGAGGAGCTGCATCAAGCTGGAGATATCACAGCTGGGAAGCCCTTTTTGTTGCGGACTAAGTTCGAAGATCTGAAGTATGCCCCTCTTGATCAACTATGGAGTTCGGCAGACACATACATGGATTTGGCAGCAAGTGCCACTGACGCGACCGAGTACTTCAAGGATCAAGAAGATCATGAAGTGGAAAAGCTGTTCTGGTCACAGTTCCATGCTCCAGTGCGTCCGCTGCTGTTGAATGAGCGAATGGCTGAGTGGGCCGAGCTCCATAGGTTGTCCGGACTTGCCATGAGGTCTGTTGTGGATCATCTGTGGCCTGAAGAGCCAAGGACGAATAGTTACTTTAGTTTAGTGCAACAATTTCTTGGTGTTGTGCCGCACATCGACGCTATGAAGAGGTTGGCGTGCATAGAGGGTGCGTGGATGGCACTTGCCCGTGTCAAGACGTACTGGGCAGAGATGGAGGCCACCACTATTGCAACATAGGGTTCGGCCGTAGGCCGAGTAGCTGTCGAGCACTACTTTGAAGAGGTCCTTGAAGGCTCTCGTTCGATAGAGGCTCAATGCTTGAAGAATATTATGTTCTAGTGACATGTATTCCCATTGTAAAAACAATGTTTTATTGAATTATAAAGGCTATGTTTATACTTTTTCCTGAAAGTATTATGATGCCTCCTGTGCGGCCGTTTATGTATATATGTATATAACCTGAAAGATTGCAGTCGTCGGCTTCAGCCCCCACGCATATAATGCGGGGGTGTTCGCAAAAAACGCGTATTCACACTTGATCCAACGTCTTGGTCCATGAAGGAGGTGGTAGCACAGCGAACGAGGCAATCAGACTATATTGCTTTAACACTTTCACTTAGCCATAGGAGTTTGACGATGGGACTACTATATAGCCCCTGGTGCTTCCGCGCCCGTCCGAATACGGGGCGCGTACATACATGACTGGGAAATTGCCCTTCATTAATGCGGAGGAATCCCGAAGATTCCGCTAAGTCATCGAGTGGTTGACCAGTCTCGCGCTTTATCATGACAGTCAGTTTTCGCCTTTCTCTACTGAGGTGCTCATCCGGATGAACCACGGCACAATCGCAGTAGTTCTCCCGGTGCTGCCTTAGCTGATAGAGCGAAACGTAAGGTAGCAAAACACGGGAGCCGGGCAAACCCAACATTTGACCAAAGACATGATTCGGAGCTGATGCATATAAGGCCAAACACGCGACGCCGAACACTCCCTAAGGTATTCAGTCTTTATAATATATGCCAGGCTGAACAATGCCCTTAATAATAAACCCCAAGTGTCTAGGTACGTGCAATATCCTAACGTGGCCACATGCCAATAACGTCAGCATCCTTCTCGGTTGTATTGAGTATCCGGAGGATGTGAACAACAAGAGACAGTAAAAAAGGTTTACGCAGGGTCTTAATCTGAAAAGAAACCTTTGAGCGGGTCCCTGCTGCACGTCTGCGCCTGTGTCTCCGTTGTGCCGTGTCCTAGACGGGTGTAGCACGATTATCATCTGTAAAAGAGAAAAACTTAGGTGAAAGTTGCCGTGCCAAAAAATTGGTCATTATCAATAAACCATTAAAATTCAAGATAAGTCAAGTTGAGCCGAACTAGCCCTGATAACACGCGGGAAGCCCCCGGTACCGTCTATGAGGGTTTAACCATCAAACCAATCTCATGTATTATGTAGTGATGCACCGGACTCGTCTAACCGTGTCCCTGGTCTTGACGACCTGTCATTTTTTCTGGTTGGTGAGGTCGTCTAGTGCTCGGCTGTTAAAGCCGTCGCACATTCTTCCGCGCGTAGAGAACGCTCGATATTTCCACTAACTGTGATGGTGCTACGTGGATCGGGCAAGAAGCATAATGCGGTACTGCATTAAAACGAGCGAAAGCCGCTCTTCCGAGTAGTGCTTGATAGCCACTTCGGAATGGAGTGGTGTAGAAAGTTAACTTTTCGCTTCGGAAGTTGTCGGGAGAACCGAATACAACCTCTAGTAATAGAGAGCCCGCACAGTGGGCCTCTAGGCCTGGTATTACTCCCTTGAAGGTAGTATTACTGTGGCTTATTTTTGTCAGGTCTATCCCCATTTTGCAGACTATTTCCTGATATATCAGATTTAGACCACTACCGCCGTCCATAAGGACTCGTGTGAGATGGTATCTGTTTATTATTGGGTCTAACACTAAGGCAGCCAATCCTTCATGCCGGATGCTTGTCGCGTGATCCCCGTGATCAAAAGTGATCGGGCAGGTCAACCAGGGGTTGAACTTAGGGGTGACGGGCTTTATGACGCGTATGTCTCAGAGTGCATGTTTGCTTCTCCTCTTTGTCACATGGATCATGTTTACTGTTTTAACCTCTGGTGGGAATTTTTTCTGTCCTCCAGTGCTTTGCCGGCGAGGTTCATCCTCGTCTTCGCTTGGTGTTTCCCCCCTTGTGTTCGACGTTTAGCTTACCGGCCTGCTTGAAGACCCAGCATTCTCTATGGGTGTGATTTGCAGGTTTATTAGGGGTGCCATGAATCTGACATAGTTTGTCGAGAATCTTGTTTAGGCTAGACGGTCCATCTCTGCTGCCTTTGAAAGGCTTTTTCCGCTGACCTGGTCGAGAGCCCCTGAATCCGGCGTTGACCGCCGTATTATCTGGGCGGTCTTCTTTATTTCGACGCTTGTTTTTACTGCGTCGTGGTTTTCCATTGCCATCCCTGACTTCGGATGTGCTTGGGTCGCTGGTGCTACTGCGGGCTAACCAGCTATCTTCGCCCGTGCAAAAGTGGGTCATGAGGCTTGTCAGGGCTGCCATTGTTCTCAGTTTTTCTTGGCCGAGGTGTCTGGCGAGCCATTCGTCTCGGACGCTGTGTTTGAAAGCTGCTAAGGCTTCAGCGTCCGGACATTCGACGATTTGGTTCTTCTTAGTGAGAAACCTGTTCCAAAGCTTTCGGGCTGACTCTCCGGGCTTTTGAATTATATGACTTAAATCGTCTGCATCCGGAGGTCAGACATAGGTCCCTTGAAAATTAGCCCGAAAAGCGTCCTCGAGCTCCTCCCATCTTCCAATTGAGTTTTCGGGGAGGCTTTTCAGCCAGTGCCGAGCTGGTCCTTTAAGCTTGAGGGGCAAGTACTTGATGGCATGGAGATCGTCTCCGCGAGCCATATGGATATGGAGGATAAAGTCCTCAATCCAAACCCCAGGTCTATGGTCCCGTCGTACGCCTCTATGTTCACTGGTTTGAATCCTTCTGCGAATTCATGGTCCAGCACCTCATCAGTGAAACATAGGGGGTGTGCGGCACCCCTGTATTTGGATGTATCATGGCGTTCGGACGGTTGTAGTATTCTGTATTGATTTTGTGCCAGAGCACGCTTCCTAGATCCATAGATGGATCTGGTCATACTGGATTTTTGGCGCAAGTCCTCACGTAGATCGTGTGTTGACTTATGTGCAACCTTGTTAGCCGCTCTATCGCGGTCACAAGGTGGTTGATCCGGCCGGTTGGCCATTTTATTTTTCGGCTGTATGGGCTCTAAGGCCTCATCGTCGAATTCGGGTAATAGCTTGCGCTTTGGATAACTCTTTGTGTGGTAACCTCCACCATGCTTTTCTTCATTGTCGAGCACTTTGTTCCACGTGCTGTTGAGCGTATTCTGTTTGGCCTTAAGCCTTTGCTTCTGCTTCTTCAGACTCCTCGCTGTGGCAATAAGCCTTCTACGGAGGTTCTCTTGCTCCAAGTGCATTTCCGGGATGATGTGTGCATCTTCGTCCGGACTGTTTTCCTCCCCAGAGGGGGTTTGATGAGGTTTATCCTCGGCGTCGCCGTGTTCGGACGTCGGATCCGTACTATGTCCACCGTTTGCAGCTTCATCGTGCTCTGCCGCTGGGTCGATGTGGTCGTCGTTTCCTCTGGAGTCGACTGGAGTGTTATTTTCTCTTGCGCTGTTATTGCCATTTTTTCCGAGGCGGGATTTTGAGCGGCGCCTACGCCGACGCTTTGATTGCTTCTCAAGGGAGCTATTCTTCGCTGCATCCTGCCGTTCTTCGTCATTGTTTTCTTCGGGTGTATCCACCATCTATATGTCATGTGGTGAAGTGGTTGTCCAGCGCCCTGTGGGTACTGGTTCCTGTTCCTCTCCTGCACCGTCGTCTATGCCGTCGACATCTTCGGAGTCGAAATTGAGCATGTCGGTTAAATCGTCGACAGAGGCTACTAAGTGGGTGGTGGGTGGGCAGCGAATTTCTTCGTCGTCCGCATCCCATTCTAGCCGGACATAGTTTGGCCAAGGATCTCCTGACAAGGAGAGAGACCTTAATGAATTTAGCACGTCGCCGAAAGGTGAGTGCTGAAAGATATCCGCGAAGGTGAACTCCATGATCGGCGCCCAATCGGATTCGATAGGCACAGATGCGGGCGGCTCGGAGTCCGTGGCCGGAGACGAATCCAGTGGTTTGGCAACATGACTCTCGTAAGGGGTGAAGTCAGAATCCGGCTCCATCGCCACTGACAGTGCGGCCTCCATGGCGGGGTCTATCCCATCGTCCTCAGATGGCGCAATTTGCTCCGGATTGAAGGCCGGAGTAGTTGCAGATGCGATCTCCCGAACACTGCCGACGGCAGTGTTATGTCATGCTCGTCGTGATTGTGCGGCACACCTGACATGGGCTCGAATCCGTCAAAGATCAAGTCTCCGCGGATGTCGGCAGTGTAGTTTAAGTTTCCGAACCTGACCTGATGGCTAGGGGCGTAGCTCTCGATCTGCTCCAGACGGCCAAGCGAATTGGCCCGTAGTGCGAAGCCACCGAATACGAGGATCTGTCCGGGGAGGAAAACCTCACCCTGGACCACATCGTTACCGATGATCGAAGGGGCCATCGAGCCTTACGGTGACGGCACAGTGGAACTCTCAATGAAAGCACCAATGTCGGTGTCAAAACCTGCGGATCTCGGGTAGGGGGTCCCGAACTATGCGTCTAAGGCAGATGGTAACAGGAGGCAGGGGACACGATGTTTACCCAGGTTCGGGCCCTCTCGATGGAGGTAAAACCCTACGTCCTGCTTGATTGATCTTGATTATATGAGTATTACAAGAGTTGATCTACCACGAGATCGTAGAGGCTAAACCCTAGAAGCTAGCCTACGGTATGATTGTCTGTTGTCCTACGGACTAAACCCTCCGGTTTATGTAGACACCGGAGGGGGCTAGGGTTACACAGAGTCGGTTACAAGGGAGGAGATCTACATATCCGTATTTCCAAGCTTGCCTTCCACGCCAAGGAAAGTCTCATCCAGACACGGAACGAAGTCTTCAATCTTGTATCTTCATAGTCCAACAGTCCGGCCAAGGGATATAGTCCGGCTGTCCGGAGACCCCCTAATCCAGGACTCCCTCACAAAGCCACAACAACGATATACAAGTTGCTATTTAACCTTCTACAAGGGCCGCCTTTGTCAAATCTGATTCAACTAAGGTGAGAGAGACAGACACCCACAAGCCATCTTTATGCAACAAGTTGCATGTCAGTCGATGTAAGCGATCTCATGTACGTGGACATGTAAAGTTTGTCTGGGCCGCTTCATCCCACAATACCGCTGAATCAAGATAAAAACAAGGAAGGAAGCAATCTGAATATCAACACCCACAAACTCCTTTGTGTTCTACTCGTGATGTCATCTACGCAGAGACCTATCTCATGATGCCACTGTCGGGGAACGTTGCATGGGAAACAAAAAAAATTCCTACGCTCACCAAGATCAATCTAGGAGATGAACATCTACGAGAGGAGAGATTGGATCTGCATACCCTTGTAGATCGCTAAGCCGAAGCATTAAGAAATGTGGTTGGTGTAGTCGAATGTCTTCGCGATCCAATCACGATCCATCCACGAACTCCCGATCAAGTGCCGAACAGACGGTACCTCCGCGCTCAACACACATACGGCTTGATGACGCCTTCACCTCCTCTATCCAGCGAGCGATGGTGAAGTAGTAGCTCGAGTTCTCCGGTAGCATGACGGCGTGGCGATGGTGGTGGTCGAGCAATCTCAGTAGAGCTTCGCCAAGCCCAGCGGAGAAGGAGAGGAACTATGAGGGAGAGGAAGGGCAGCGCCGTGGCATGAATCGGTGAGTTTGCCCTCCCTATCCACCTCTATATATAGGGGAAGGGAGGAGGGGTGGGCGCCCTGGGGTTTCCCCTAGGGCGGGGGGGGGGGGGGGCACCACAGATGGGGCGCCCCTAGGGAAACCCTAGGGTGGCTTGGCCCCCAAGCCAAGTGGGGCGCAGGCCCTAGGTGGGCTCCCCCACCCCTTGGCCGAGTGGGATGGGGTTTGGGTGGCGCCCAACCCCTTGTGGGCTGGTGTGCCCCATTTACCTTGGCCCATGAGGCCCCCCAACACTTGTCGGCCCCCCTGAAACTCTTTTCAGTTCTCCGACGAAACCCGGTACCTCCCAAAACACTTCCGGAACCTAAATCCCTTCATCCTATATATCAATATTCACCTTTGGACCATTCCAGAGTTTCTCGTCATGTCTAGGATCTCATTCGGGACTCCGAACAAACTTCGTCCACCAACACAATAACTCAACTATACTTAGATCGTCACCAAACATTAAGTGTGTAGACCCTGCGGGTTCGAGAACGATGCAGACATGATCAAGACACCTCTACGGTCAATAGCCAATAGTAGGACCTAGATGTCCATATTGGTTCCTACATATTCTACAAAGATCTTTATCGGTCGAACCTCGATGCCAAGAATTTAGCTAATCCCGTATGTAGTTCCCTTTGTGCATCGGTATGTGATGTCTACTACACAACCTTCTTCTTGTAGACGTTGTTGGGCCTCCAAGTGCAGAGGTTCGTAGGACAGTAGCAAATTTCCCTCAAGTGGATGACCTAAGGTTTATCAATCCGTGGGAGGCGTAGGATGAAGACGGTCTCTCTTAAACAACCCTGCAACCAAATAACAAAGAGTCTCTTGTGTCCCCAACACACCCAATACAATGGTAAATTGTATAGGTGCACTAGCTCGGCGAAGAGATGGTGATACAAGTGCAATATGGATGGTAGATAAAGGTTTTTGTAATATGAAAATATAAAAACAGCAAGGTAACTAATGATAAAAGTGAGCACAAACGATATTGCAATGCGTTGAAACAAGGCCTAGGGTTCATACTTTCACGAGTGCAAGTTCTCTCAACAATAATAACATAATTGGATCATATAACTATCCCTCAACATGCAACAAAGAGTCACTCCAAAGTCACTAATAGCGGAGAACAAACGAAGAGATTATGGTAGGGTACGAAACCACCTCAAAGTTATCCTTTCTGATCGATCTATTCAAGAGTCCATAGTAAAATAACATGAAGCTATTCTTTCCGTTCAATCTATCCTAGAGTTCGTACTAGAATAACACCTTAAGACACAAATCAACCAAAACCCTAATGTCACCTAGATACTCCAATGTCACCTCAAGAATCTGTGGGTATGATTATACGATATGCATCACACAATCTCAGATTCATCTATTCAACCAACACAAAGAACTTCAAAGAGTGCCCCAAAGTTTCTACCGGAGAGTCAAGACGAAAACGTGTGCCAACCCCTATGCATAAGTTCACGAGGTCACGGAACTTGCAAGTTGATCACCAAAACATACATCAAGTGGATCACATGATATCCCATTGTCACCACAGATAAGCACGTGCAAGACATACATCAAGTGTTCTCAAATTCTTAAAGACTCAATCCGATAAGATAACTTCAAAGGGAAAACTCAATCCATTACAAAAGAGTAGAGGGGGAGAAACACCATAAGATCCAACTATAATAGCAAAGCTCGCGATACATCAAGATCGTGCCAACTCAAGAACACGAGAGAGAGAGAGAGATCAAACACATAGCTACTGGTACATACCCTCAGCCCCGAGGGTGAACTACTCCCTCCTCATCATGGAGAGCGCCGGGATGATGAAGATGGCCACCGGAGAGGGATTCCCCCCTTCGTCAGGGTGCCGGAACGAGTCTAGATTGGTTTTCAGTGGCTACAGAGGCTTGCGGCGGCAGAACTCCTGATCTCTGTTTCTTTCTAGAAGTTTTGGGTTATATAAGAGGTGTTGGAGTCAAGAACAAGTCAGGGGGGTCTCCTGGCTGTCCACGAGGTAGGGAGGCGCGCCCAGGGGGTGCGCGCGCCCCCACCCTCGTGGGCAGCCCGGGACTCTTCTGGCCCAACTCTTTTACTCCATGTCCTTGTTATGGTCGAAAAATAAGTTCCGTGAAGTTTCAAGTCAATTGGACTCCGTTTGGTTTTCCTTTTCTGCGAAACTCAAAAAAAGGAAAAAACATAAACTGGCACTGGGCTCTAGGTTAATAGGTTAGTCCCAAAAATCATATAAAATAGCATATAAATGCATATAAAACATCCAAGGTTGATAATATAATAGCATGGAACAATCAAAAATTATAGATACGTTGGAGACGTATCAGTATGTTACTTGCCCGAGATTCGATCGTCGGTATCTCCATACCTAGTTCAATCTCGTTACCGGCAAGTCTCTTTACTCGCTCCGTAATACAAGATCCCATGGCCAACTCTTTGGTCACATTACTTTCAAGCTCATTGTGATGTTGTATTACCGAGTGGGCCCTGAGATACCTCTCCGTCATACGGAGTGACAAATCCCAGTCTTGATCCATGCGAACTCAACAGACACCCTCAGAGATTCCTATAGAGCACGGTCACCTAGTTACATCGTGATGTTTGATACACACAAGGTACTCCTCTGGTGTGAGTGAGTTGCATGATCTCATGGTCATAGGAACATATACTTGACTTGCAGAAAATGATAGGAATAAACTTGATACGATCAAATGCTACGCCCATAGTTTGGGTCTTGTCCATCACATCATTCTCCTAATGATGTGATCCCGTTATCAAATGACAACTCATGTCTAAGGCTAGGATACCATAGCCATCTTTGATCAACAAGCTAGTCAGGTAGTAGCTCACTAGGGACATGTTGTTGTCTATGTATCCACACATGTATTTGAGTTTCCAGTCAATACAATTATAGCATGGATAATAAATGATTATCATGAACAAGGAAAATATAATAATAACCACTTTATTATTGCCTCTAAGGCATATTTCCAACAGTTGATTGGAAATGATGTAGAATTTCTGGAAAGCCTAAAGGGTTGTTTGAAAGGAGTTTTTCAAAGAAAGATCTGGGTAAAGCTGCTTACATATTGGGCATCAAGATCTACACAGATAGATCAAGACGTCTGATAGAACTTTCACATAGAGCATACCTAGACAAGATTTTGAAGGAGTTCAAAATGGATCAGTCAAAGTAGTTCTTGCCTGAGTTGTAAGGTGTGAAGTTGAGTAAGACTTAAAGCTCAACCATGGTAGAAGAAAGAGAAACAATGAAGGCCATCCCCTATGCCTCAGTCATAGGCTCTATAATGTATGCCATGCTATGTACCATATCTAATGTGTGCCTTGCCACAAGTCTGGCAAGGGGGTACAAGAGTGATCCAGGAGTGGATCACTGGACAACAGTCGAAATTATCCTTAAGTACCTAAAGAGGACTAAGGAAATGTTTCTTGGTCATGGAGGTGATAAAGACTTCGTCATAAAGGGGTACGTCGATGCAAGCTTTGACACCGATCCGAACAACTCTGAGTCACAAACCGGATATGTATAGTGGAGCAGTCATTTGGAAAAACTCCAAGTGGAGCGTAGTAGCAACATCTACAATATGACATACATATTTGTAAAGTACACATGAAATCGAATGTTGCAGACCCGTTGCCTAAAACCTCTCTCAGAAGCAAAACATGATCAATCCCAGAACTCATTGGGTGTCAATCACATAGCAATGTGAACTAGATTATTGACTCTAGTGCAAGTGGGAGACTATTGGAAATATGCCCTGGAGGCAATAATAAATTGTTTATTATCATATTTCCCAGTCCATGACAATTTTTTATTATTCAAGCTAAAATTTATTGACCGCAAACTTAAATACATGTGTGAATACATAAACTACACCGTGTCCCTAGTATGCCTCTACAAGACTAGCTCGTTGATCAAAGATGGTTAAGGTTTCCTAACCATAGACATGAGTTGTCATTTGATAACGGGATCACATCATTAGGAGAAGATGTGATGGACATACCCAACCATAAGCTTAGCATCCGATTGTTTAGTTATTTGCTACAACTTTCATCTTGTCAAGTATCTGTTCCTTAGACCATGAGATCATGCAACTCCCTAACACCGAAGGAATGCTTAGTGTGTATCCAAATGTCACTTCGTAACTGGGTGATCATGAAGGTGCTCTATAGGTATCTCTGAAGGTGTTTGTTGGGTTGGCACAGATCGAGACTGGGATTTGTCGCTCCATGTGACGAAGAGATATCTCTTGGCCCTCTTGGTAATGCAACATCACAAGAATCTCGCAAGCATGTGACTAATGATTTTAGTCACAAGATCTTATACTATGGAACGAGTAAAGAGACTTGCCGATAACAAGATTGAACTAGTTATGGAGATACCGATGATTAAATCTCTGGCAAGTAACATATCGCCGGGAAAAGGATATTCTATACGGGATTAACTAAATCCTTGACATTGTGGTTCAACCGATAAATATCATCATGGAATATGAGGGAACGAATATGGGGATCCAGGTCCCGCTATTGGTTAGTGACCGGAGAGGAGTCTCGGTCATGTCTACATGATTCTCGAACCCGCAGGGTCGCATGCTTAATGTTCGGTAGCGTTATGGTAGTGTTGAGATATTAATTGTGGAAAATCCAAAGGTTGTTTGGAGTCTTAGATGGGGTCCGGGATGTCACGAGGAGCTCTGAAATGGTCCAGAGGTGAAGATTTATATATGGAAAGTTGTTTTTGAGGTTCCGAGAAAAAGTCCATTTTTTGGTATTGTACTAGGAAGTCCTCAAAGGGTTCCACCACGTCACATAAAGTAGCATGGGCTGAAGGGGGGGGGGGTCTAGCCTTAATGGGTCAAGGGAACTAGCCCCTACAAGGCCCATGTTCCTGGGAAGGAGAAACCCAAAGTGGGAGGGAGTCCACTTGCCTTGGAAGGCAAGTTTCCTCCCTTGTACGCCTCCCCTCCCTTGGAGGAGGGGCTAGGTTTGCGCTCCCAGCCCTCGCACACCGTTGTATATAGTGGGGAGGGTGCAAGGGCTGGACACACCAAACGCAAGCCTCCTCTCTCTCTCTCTCTCTCTCGATAAGCCTCCACCTCGATCCGTCAACGCTTGGTGAAGCCCTGTCAGTGTTCTGCTGCCATTACCACCACCACGACATCGTGTTGGTTTAGATCGCATCTACCTCCTCTCCTTCGCTTGCAAGATAAAGAAGGAGAGGATGCCGTCGAGCCATACGTGTGCTAAACTCAGAGGTGTCTCGTCCATTCGGCACTAGATCAGATTGGATCGTGATTGGATCACGACGAGTACGACTACATCAACCGTGTTACGATGCTAATGCTTTTGGTCTAGAAGGGTACGTAGACACACTCACCTCTCGTTGTTATGCATCTCCTAGATTAGATATTGGGTGATTCATAGATTTTTTTTAGATTTTCATGCAACATTCCCCATCAGTGGTATCAGAGCTAGGTCTATGCGTAGACGTATATGCATGAGTAGAACACAAAGTTGTTCTGGGTGTTGATGTTCATATTGCTTACTTTCCTTGTATTATTTGGATTCGACGATATTGTGGGATGAAGAGGCTCAGGCCAACCTTACATGTCCTCGCACATGAGACCGGTTCCAATGTTTGACATGCAACTTGTATTGCATAAAAGTGGCTTTTGCGGGTGTCTGTGTCTCCTACTTTAGTTGAATATGATTTGACAAAGGCGGTCCTTGTAGAAGGTTAAAAGGCAACTTGTATATCACCGTTGTGGTTTTGCGTATATAAGAACGGTTCTTATTGTTTGCCCTAGCAGCCACATAAAAATTGCAACAACAAAGTAGATGACGTCTAACTTGTTATTGTAGGGCATGTTGTGATGTGGTATGGCGAAAATGAGATGTGATATATGTTGATGTATAAGATGATCATGTTTTGTAATAGGTTTGCTACTTGCATGTCGATGAGTACGGAAACCGGCAGGAGCCATAGGGTTGTCTTTAATTTATTGTATGATCTGCATGTCAATGATTTAACGCCATGTAATTTATTTACTTTATCGCTATGTGTCGTGGTTTTGTCACGGCAGATGTCCTAGAGAAAGGACTTAGTCGTGGAGCCATCGCGACGGGTTAGCTTGAAGGGGTTAAAGCGGACACAGGGACGCAAGAGAGTTTATACTAGTTCGGCCCCTTCGATGAAGGTAAAAGCCTACGTCTAGTTGTGATGGAATTGATGGGGTTTCGATGACTAGGGAGCAAACAAGCTTCGCCTAAGTCTCGAGTTGTTGTCTGTTGTCCTTGAACCGCCACCGGGCCGTCCCCTTATATACACGGGTGACGCCCGTCGGTTCACAGAGTCCCAATACCGGCTCATAGATGTGTCTGGTTTGGTCTCTATTTATTCCTAACTTATAATACAAGTTAAATACCAATGCCAGTTTACGGCTACAGGCCTTGAACCGACTATGGGCCTTGATCTCTCATCTGCCTTCTTGGGCTTTAACATAATTAACTACTGATGAAGTTAACCCGGCCCAGATAGGCCGGTTTACGCCCAATAGTAATATCCCCAACATTAGGCCCCAGATTGATTTGAACAGGTTCATGTCAATCCTTAGCAAAAATCTTCACCGTCAACATCTTCTTGTAGTTTGTTGAACCGCCGTGATGTCATCTTCTCTGGTCGTTGTAAACCGGCGTGACATCACCTGTTATAAAGAATCTTATCCATGATACCCCCTTTTTTGTGTTTTGTTTGATAGGTCTCCGACAATTAAGGCGACAGTCTCATTTCCAAACCCATGATCCCTTGATTTTCGCGCCTGACTCCTGTCCCTTGCCTTATAAATAGGACCGAAGGGTCATTTCGTTTTTCCCCTTCGTGCCCTTCTGCTTCGTCTTCCTCGCGTCGTCCAGCTTCGGAACTCCGCCGCCGTCGACGACCTCTGCTCCAACCTTGGCCGCTGCATCACCCTGACTGTACTAGAGCATCGCGGCGACCTTCTGTTTCTTCCTCGGCTCTGGTGAGTTCTTCACCTTTTCCTCCGTAGATCCGTTCCAGGGTTTCCAAGTTCTTCAGAGTTCATCATCTACTTTGTACTCATATGATAGATCCTAGATGAACCTGTGAACCTTTGCTCTGTATAGCGGTAGTTCTTAGCATCCGCCTTTACTTATATGCCTCAAGAACATAGATCTACCTGTATCTCTGCCCATCAATTCGGTACTGTTCTTTTTTTAACCTTGAATATTTTCCTTCTTTTCTGAACTTGCTTTAGATCCGTCGCTATAGAGAGATCTTGTGAAATCTGTTTCTGTACACTTATCTATCTGCAATCTCAACTGTTTCAATGCTTAGACCCAGCGGTTTAACTTTGTAAAAATTGCCAAACCGGTATATACCATTAGTCCGCTTGTTGAACCGCCAGATGCTGTTGCTTCATAAACTCCGGTTTAGATAGAGTTGTCTCCGGTTTAACATTGTACATACCAGTGCACTTTAATAAATGCATTCTTGAACCGGAATTACCTATCTTGTAGATTTCATCATGGCCAAGCAAGTATATGAGTGCAACTGGGTTCCTTCTCGCGTCACAGAGACTCAACTGAATAATTTAGTCCTGATCAGCACTTTAGGTAGCAAAAACACCATCCATTGGAGAGGTCCTGGCAAAGAATGCCCTCCCACACCTCAAGAAGGAGAGGTCGTCATTTTTGTAGATCACTTAGCCCGGGGCTTTAAGCCGCCCGGTTCTAAATTTTACCGGGACATTTTAGCCGATTTTCAACTCCACCCACAAGACACTGGTCCCAACTCTGTTACAAACATGTGTCACTTCCAAGTGCTCTGTGAGGTGTTTTTTCAAGAGGAGCCCACAGTGGAATTGTTCAGAGACTGTTTCCATCTAAACCGCCGTACTGAGTTTTCTGACGGTTCCAATACGGAATTGGGCGGTGTGGCGATTCAGAAAAGGAAAGAGGTCACATACCCTCACGCCAAGCTGCACAACCACCCCAAAGAGTGGAATCAAACATGGTTCTATTGCAGAGACACCTCCCCTGCTGGTGAAAATCCTTTGCCTGGCTTTCGTCCGGAGCGGCTTAGAAATACACACCCCTTTCCGCAAAGGTTGACTGCCAAGGAAAGAAGCAAATACGCTCCTCAACTGTCCAAGCTCAGAGCCTTCATGGCCAATGGTTTAATAGGAGTTGATCTCGCTCGCTGTTGGATATCGTGGAGCATACTGCCCCTTAGTGAGCGCTCCGGTTTAATGTGCGAGTATACTGGCAGTGTTGATGACCCATTGCGACATGCTAACATCCAGCTTACCGACGAAGAAATCACAGAGGCTGTGAATAAAATGCTGAATGAACCGGAACACGTCTATGCTCGAACCGGCCTGCTTCCCTTCTGTGCCACCAACAAACCGCCAGCTGTAAGAGTTTGATTGTTCTTTTTTCTGAACCTGTTATTGATATATCTGGTCATTGTTTAATATCAATGCCTGTTTAAACAGGGCAATGATCCGTTTTGGAGCAAGAAACTGCCGCAGGAGAAACCATAAAAACCAGATAAACCGGAAAGATCAATCCGGCAAAAGACTAAAGCTGTGAAGAAGACTACCCACAGGAAAAGAACCACTGCATCCTCTGATCTGGCCGTTGATGACGATGTGGATAATCCATACCTTGAGGTAGAGCTTGACTCACTTGGCTTATTTTTCATGCGTCTTATTGATGATGATATTTGTCAGGATGATGCCGAAGCCAGCCATGCTGATGCTGCAGAGGTAATTATTCTCTCTTCCGATTCAGAACCTTTGCCTTCACTAAAAATCCGCCAGGCAAACCGGAAAGTTAAATTTTCTCATCCTCTTGCTTACTTGGATCCCAAATTTCTTATGAAGACCCAACAGCACGAAGCTCGCCGCACAACCCGGCACAGTGGCCAGGTAGTTACCTCCGCCGGTTTACCGAACAGTCCGGTTCGGAAACGCCGTTCAGAGGTCTCTAATTTGCTTGTCAGTGCTTGTCCTAAAGCGGGCTGTTTTCGTCAACCTCTTAATCCATCTGACTCCAATTATCATGTTACTTCCCACTCATCCTCTGGCGAGTCATCGGCTACTCAGCTGCCACCGCTCGGTGCTTGGGTAAGCTATACTTATCATAATATTTCCGGTACATCACCTTGGAACGTACGCTGTATTTGACTTTGTTATTCCTTTCAGGGCCAAGCCTAGGCCGAGCAAGAAGGCTCGCCTGGATAAAGCGGCCGAGGAGGATGCCGTCCCTGAACCGGGCAAAACACCAGATCTTGAAGCGGCTATTCCTGAAGACATACCCAATGATCCACCGCAGCAAGATGACGATCTTATTGCTGAAGAGAGGCCTATTGATACCTCAAGTCCTGCCAACCAGCCCACAAGCCCCATCCGTATTGAGAAATCCACCGGGCCAACAAAGCCTACTGATAAGCCAACGGCCCCAGTGCAAACCGGCGACGCCAAGGATGATGAAGTTGTTATTACTGGCATTGGCCATACAGAGCCAAGCAATCCTGTCGCTTTGTCTAAACATACTGCCAAGGAAGAATTTGCTGCCTTTGGCAAGGGCAAGTGGAATGTTGATCTGGCGACTTACGCTGTCTGAACGCCCAAGACATCCATTCCGGCTATCTGAACCGGCTGTATACCAGTCGTGACTATGAAGCCGGTCTGGTTAACATGATGAAAGATAAATATGAGGTAACTTCCATATGCTCTTTCCTGCTTGTATGCTTCAATTCTTGTTGACTCGCCTAGCCCCCAAGGACCGGTTTGTAATCTTCTTTCAAACCGGGACTTACTAATATAAATCTTAATGCCTCGAAATTCGCTAATGTATCCCCCAAGGGCCGGTTCAACTTAGTGTAGTTAAACCGGGACTTAAGTAATTAATATCGCCGCATCAGAACTTATTTGAACAAATAGCCATTAGGCCCCAAGTGCCAAGTTGAATACTTGTATTGAGCTTGGGACTTTATAATCAAGTGAAATATGAAGATCAAATAGGCATTAGCCCCCAAGCGCCAAGTGCATAACTTGTTATGTGGTTGGTGCTTCAATTCTTGCACTGCTTGCTGAATCATATAACTGTCTGTATGCAGGCTGAGCTGAAGACAAAAGAGACCCAAATCGCCGATCTCCAAGAAAATCTGAAGTCCCAACAGACTTAAACCTCAAAAGCCAAAGAGGAGTTGACCAGCGCCTTAAGCGTCATGGAACAGCTTAAGAAGAATTTCAAGAAGGAGCGGGCGGATTGGGCTACCGAAAAATCCGCTTTAACCAAATGAGCAGAAGACGTCGAGGCTGCACTAAAACCGGTGGTGGACGAACTCACCAGCATAAAGCGGCACGTGCATGCCATGACCGCTGCTATCTTTGGTAAGCCGGTTTAATTTCTGAATTGATTCTGCCGTCTTACAGAGCTGCCGGTTTGTTAACCCTTTGTGATACTTCAGGGACACGCATTGGTCACTTAGGGTCATATGTGAGGAAGAAATTGAAAGCCGCCTACACGTTGATCGAACAACTGTACACTGGTGCACAACGGATCATCTGTACTGCATCCCACAACAAGCCGATGCCCACTTTGATTCAGGACACTCTGCAGAAACTGTCGGTGCTTCCTGCCCGGGTGGAAGAGCTTAAGAAATCTGCTGCTCGAACCGGTGCGATCAATGCCTTAATCCGGGCAAAAGCTTGGGTACCGGATTTTGATCCTATTGAAGCGGCTCAGGGCTATCCCAGCTTGAAGGAAGACGGGTCAGAGTTTAGTGAAGCGGATCTGCGAGCAATAAACTGGGAGGTGCGTCCGCTAGCTTGTCAATTGGCTGAAGAAGCAGACTTGTCTCATTATCAAGCCCAATATGACAATCAAAACAAGCGAGTAGCTACACCAATTCATGAAGCGGAAAATATTATCCCTCCAATCCGTAAGCATACTTACACTCCCGATATTGAACCATCGTTGCTGATCCATGATGAAGCTGTCTTTCAAGCATTAATGGGAATCGACTGGACAACTGTTGATTTCTAGCCGCTGGGTAGAGAAACTGAAGTTGAAGCGTCGTGGGATGACCCACAACCATCAGGCCAGGCTAGTGACCAAGCTTGAACCGGAAGCCGGTTTAAACTGCTTCTCCTTTGAAAAAACAATGATCTTATTTTGGGCACCGTGTTGCCTTGTAATAGGCTAGCCGATACTCTTGATTATGATATGCCTTCGTGCATAATTACTGCAACTTGTTCTTCCTTTGGGTGATGAACTTTCCAAAGTATTTTCTGCAACATAAAAAATCTTAAAGTGCCACCGCGGTTGTACCGTCAGGTGGAGTATGATGTCTGCATATATAAAATCAAAATATCTGAAATTTAAGCATATGATCAAATCTTTGAGATACATAGTACCTGCCATTGTTGGGCATGAAGTTGGCTTAGCCAATCTTGAAGCGGAGGTTTATAAACCCACACTGTTGGAGGAGATAGCAGCTCCTGTATATATATAATGCTGATTTACCATGTAAACCGTGCCGGGTTATAAGAAAACACCGTGTTACTCCGTAATAGGATGTTAATAAAAAATCAAACCGGGCAAATAGTCTCCGGATTAAAAATGGACCGTGTTCCATCAATCGACAGTGTGAACCGGTTTAAAATTTTGTTGATTTAAAAAACGCAACAAAAAGAAAGAAATATCTATCAAAGAAAATTGTGAAGCAAAGGCAATGACAAAACCGTTTGCAAAAATAGGCTTATTTGAGCCGATCAGATGGCGTTACCATGGTCGGACATGACCAAGCTCCCGATAGGTGTAGCTATGGTTCAAGTCAGCCAGGTCCCCAAATGAAACCATGGCATTTATGCCGATCAAGAGGCGTGGCAATGGTTCGGGTTCGACCAAGCCACCAAGTGATTCTGTGGCCTTAGGCCGATCAAGAGGCGTGACTGGTTCAGACGTGACCAAGTCCCCAAGTGATCTGGTGGCTCTCGCCTATCAAGAGGTGTTGCATTGGTTCGGACACGACCAAGCCCCCAAGTGATATAACATGATGCTTTTGGAAAGCTAACTCAAGGGGTAAACCGGAGGCCGCTTTAGAACAACTTCGTGTAACCATATATGATGTAAAAGAACAGATACCCCGCTTTAGCTGAGGTTCCTGTTTATTATATTTAATCATAATATATACATCATCGTAATATGTACATAAGTAGAGCCAATGGCTCAGGTATAGTAAGGCCGAAGATGAGCTATGTTCCACAGCCTGTTGGTCTCCTCCTCTGATGTACGTGAGTCTTTATGCTCTCGAATATCGATCAGATAGTATGACCCGTTGTGCAGATTCTTGCTGACCACGAAAAGTCCCTCCCAAGGTGGGGATAGCTTATGCATATCAGTGTGATCTTGGATGAGCCGAACACCAAATCTCCTTCCTGAAAGGTTCTGGTTCTGACTCGGCGACTGTGATAACGACGAAGATCCTGTTGGTAAATCGCCGAGCGAGCGGCTGCTATGTCACGTTCTTCATCCAACAGGTCCAAAGCGTCTTGCCGTGCTGTCTCATTGTCCGCTTCAACATAAGCCACCACACGAGGTGAGTCATGACGGATATCACTGGGGAGAACCGCCCCACTCCGTAAACCATGAAGAACGGTTTGTATCCTGTTGATCTGTTGGGTGTAGTATTAATGCTCCATAACACAGATGGTAACTCTTCTACCCAACAACCCGGTGTTCTCTGCAAAGGAACCATAAGCCGGGGCTTGATGCCTTTCAAGATCTCTTGATTAGCCCTTTCTGCTTGACCATTGGACTGTGGGTGTGCCACTGATGAAACGTCAAGCCGGATGTGCTCCTGTTCGCAGAACTCCTTCATGGCACCCTTGGACAAATTGGTACCATTATCTGTGATGATACTGTGTGGAAAGCCAAACCGGAAAATCACTTTTTTGATGAACTGAACCGCCGTGGCCGCATCACACTTGCTAACAGGTTCTGCCTCCACCCACTTTGTAAACTTGTCAACCGCCACCAGGAGGTGGGTCTTCTTATCTTTGGACCTTTTGAAAGGCCCAACCATATCCAGCCCCCAAGTCGCAAATGGCCAAGTAATTGGAATCATTCTCAATTCTTGAGCCGGCACATGAGCACTTCTTGAAAACTTTTGGCAACCGTCACATCGTCTGACCAGATCCTCCGCATCAGCATGAGCAGTTAACCAATAGAAGCCATGGCGAAATGCTTTAGCTACCAAAGATTTTGAATCGACATGGTGACCACAATCTCCTTCGTGGATCTCACGCAAAATTTCACAGCCTTCTTCGGGAGACACACAACGTTGAAACGCCCCTGATACACTGCAATGATGCAACTCGCCATTGACAATAGTCATGGACTTGGACCGCCGGATTATCTGTCGGGCCAGAATCTCATCCTCTGGTAACTCGCCCCGGTTCATGTACGCCAGGTAAGGAAGCGTCCAATCTGGAATGACATGAAGAGCTGCCACCAATTGAGCCTCCGGATCAGGAATAGCCAAATCCGCTTCACCAGGGAGCCTGACCGATGGGTTGTGCAGCACATCCAGAAAAACATTGGGCGGGACCGGTTTGCGCTGAGAGCCCAGCCGGCTTAAAGCGTCCGCTGCTTCATTCTTCCGTCGGTCCACGTGGTCCACCTAATAGCCTTTAAAGTGACCTGCAACAATATCCACCTCACGACGATACACTGCCATGAGTGGGTCCTTGGAATCCCAAGTGCCAGATACTTGTTGAGCCACGAGGTCCGAGTCACCGAAGCACTTAACTCGACTTAGATTCATCTCCTTAGCCATCCGGAGACCATGGAGCAAGGCTTCATACTCAGCTGCATTGTTAGTACAAGGGAACATTAAGCGGAGAACATAACAAAACTTATCACCTCGCGGGGAAGTTAATACGACTCCAGCCCCCGAGCCTTCCAATTGCCTGGATCCGTCAAAATGGATGGTCCAATATGTGTGATCCGGCTTTTCTTCAGGTGCTTGCAGTTCCATCCAATCATTGATGAAATCAACAAGTGCTTGAGACTTAACCGCCGTCCGAGGCATATACTTCAATTCGTGCGGCCCAAACTCTATAGCCCACTTGGCAATCCGGCCAGTCGCTTCCCGGTTCTGGATGATATCCCCCAAAGGAGCAGAACTGACCACCGTAATTGGGTGCCCTTGGAAGTATTGCTTATGCTTCTGGCTTGCCATAAAAACTCCGTACACCAGCTTCTGCCAATGCGGATACCTTTGCTTGGACTCAATGAGTACCTCGCCGATATAATAGATCGGACGTTGAACCGGATGCTCCTTACCTGCCTCCTTTCGCTCCACCACAATAGCCACGCTGACCGCACGAGCATTAGCAGCAACATATAGCAGTAACGGCTCCTTGTCAATGGGAGCGGCGAGCACAGGCGAATTGATCAATTGCCGCTTTAAGTCCTCAAATGCTTCATCAGCAGCGGAACTCCAGACGAATTGATCCGTCTTCTTCAACATCTGATACAAAGGGATTGCCTTCTCACCAAGGCGGCTGATAAACCGGCTTAACGTGGCAATCCGGCCTGCCAGGCGTTGAACATCATTAATACACTTTGATTTAGCCAGGGAGGTGATGGTTGTGATTTTCTCCGGATTAGCCTCAATTCCCCTGTTGGACACCAGAAAACCCAATAACTTGCCTGCCGGTACACCAAAGACACACTTGGTCGGATTAAGCATCATCTTGTACGTCCTCAGGTTATCAAAGGTTTCCTTCAAGTCGTCAACCAAAGCCTCCTTCTCCCTGGACTTAACCACGATATCATCCACGTAAGCATGTACATTACGGCCAATGTGAAGACAATTTTGTACACACCATTGATAAGTTGCCTGGGCACTCTTGAGCCCAAAGGGCATAGACACATAGCAGAAGGCTCCAAAGGGAGTTATGAATGCCGTCTTCTCCTGGTCCTTAACTGCCATTTTGATCTGATGATAGCCAGAATATGCATCCAAAAAACTTAAATGCTCACAACCCGCCGTAGCATCAATAATTTGATCAATACGGGGGAGGGCAAAAGGATCTGCTGGACAAGCCTTATTAAGATCTGTATAATCCACACACATGCGCCAGGTGCCGTTTTTCTTAAGGACCAGCACTGGATTGGCAAGCCACTCAGGGTGAAAAACTTCAACAATAAAGCCAGCCGCTAACAGCCTGGCTACCTCTTCTCCAATCGCCTTGCGTCTTTCTTCGTTAAACCGGCGGAGGAACTGTTTCACCGGTTTGTATTTAGGATCCACATTAAGGGTGTGCTCAGCGAGTTGCCTCGGTACACCTGGCATGTCAGAGGGCTTCCATGCAAAAATGTCCCGATTCTAATGGATGAACTCGATGAGCGCGCTTTCCTATTTCGGATCCAAGTTGGCACTGATGCTGAACTGCTTGGACGAATCGCCAGGTACGAAGTCAACAAGCTTAGTTTCTGCTGCCGATTTGAACTTCAGGGCCGTATCATGCTCCGTAGTTGGCTTCTTTAATGGAGTCATGTCCGCTGGATCAACATTGTCCTTATAATACTTCAGCTCCTCTGTGGCACAAACCGACTCTGCGTAGGCCGCATCTCATTCCTCGCACTCCAAAGCAATTTTACGGCTTCCGTGAACCGTTATTGTCCCCTTGTGACCCGGCATCTTGAGCTGCAAATACACATAACAGGGCCATGCCATAAACTTGGCGTAGGCCGGTCGCCCAAACAGGGCGTGATATGGACTTTGGATTTTCACCACTTCAAACGTCAATGTCTCCGACCTGGAATCATGATCATCTCCAAAGGCCACTTCCAGAGCTATCTTACCAACAGGATATGTTGACTTGCCAGGTACCACAACGTGGAACACCGTATTAGACGGTTTGAGATTTTTATCTGTTAGTCCCATATGACGGAAGGTCTCATAGTACAAGATATTAATGCTGCTCCCTCCATCCATGAGCACTTTGGTGAACTTGTAACCTCCCACCTGAGGCGCCACCACCAGAGCCAACTGACCCGGATTATCAACCTGGGGAGGGTGATCCTCTCTGCTCCATATGATTGGCTGTTCAGACCAGCGTAGATAACGGGGCACGGCCGGTTCAACAGAGTTGACTGCCCGCCTCTGAACCTTCTGGTCTCGCTTGTCCAAGCTAGTGGTGAAGACATGGTACTGCCCACTATTCAACTGCTTTGGGTTGCTCTGGTAACCTGACTGTTGCTGCTGTTGGTTGTAACCACCCTGGTTGTTCTGATTATTTTGATTATTATGTCCGCCCGGATTACCATTAAATCCTGAACCGGAATTTCCTCCACCGTAACCCGGCCCGGATCCTGAGCCACTGCCGGAGCCGTGATCATACCGGAAAGCATTAGAATTCTTGAACTCCTGCATAATGAAGCAATCCTTCCAAAGGTGGTTTGCTGGCACCTCCTTCGTCCCATGTCTTGGACAGGGCTGGCTCAGTAGATAATTTAGGCGGTCCGGGTTAGGGTTAGGTGCCCCACTGCGATTTGGCGGTTTACCCCTGCGTCGCCGGCCCTTGTCCTGCGCGTTGGTATTAGCCACAAAGTCCATGTTACCATCCGCTTTACGCTTGCCTCCGCCACCATTGCCTGCCAAGTGATGCTGCTGACCTTTGGAGTTGCTGTTCCTCTTTCCCTTCCCTGCCTTGTCATCATCAGATTCAGGATCCTTGGTACTATCAGAATCAGCATACTTTACCAAAGCAGCCATGAGGGTCCCCATGTCAGTGCAATGGTGCTTCATCCGTCCCAACTTCAACTTTAGGGGCCCAAACCGGCAGTTGCCTTCTAGGGTTAAGACTGCAGTGTCAGCGTTGATGCGGTCTGATGAATGCAACACTTGTGAGACCCGGCGCACCCAATGAGTCGTCGATTCTCCTTCCTCTTGGACACAGGCAGCTAAGTCCACTATCGACATAGGCTGCTTACATGTATCCTTGAAATTACTAATAAACCGGGCTCGTAATTGGGCCCATGAACTGATAGAGTTGGCCGGTAAGCTTTTTAACCAGGTGTGGGCCATTCCTTCAAGCATCATGGTGAAGTACTTCGCACATGCCGCGTCATCCACATCAAGCATCTCCATGGCCATCTCATAGCGCGGGCCCTTGAAATCCTTGGGCAGGCGCACATTGAGGAAAGCGGGGACAAGGCAAGGCACCCCCAAAGAGCTAGAAGTAACACCGGGTTCGACCGAAATAGTTGGAGAACCGGCATAAGCTGCCAAGCCTGATACTGTGCGGCTAACTCGGCCTCCCTGCGCGCTCGGGCCTGGCCCACCACTTCCTGAGCGTTATCAGCACCACCCGCCGGGTTATTGCCGCGGGGTGCTCCACGTCGTTCATTACTTGATACTACTGGTTCATCCATACGCCTGCTATAGCTCCGGCTTGGATGAGGGGTCAAGTGGATCCGGTTGCGGCTGTACGAGTATGCTTCCTGTTGGACCAAAGCTGTCCTAAGAAGCTCTTTGACCCGTCGTGTCTCTACCGCCTGCGGTGAGTCACCTTCAATTGGAATGGCCTCCAGCCGTGCAGCAGCGGCAACGAGATTGTCCATTGGGTTGGAGTAGTGACCCAGAGGCATTGAAACAGCCTGAGGTATAACAGTGTTTTGATGAGGCGGATTCATCAGACGGGGCTGAACCGGCACACCGGTCCCCGGAGCTTCCGGCTGGTTTCCCTCCAGCGGATTACTGGTTCCTGCTCCTGGGGTGTTGAAAAGGTCTCTGGCCTCGAAAACCAAAGGCAAACGGGATCGGTACTTCCTCTTCATGACTTCATGCGACGCGTTCTGGTCCAACATGAGCCTGTAGGCTTGTGCGTCTAAAGCGGCCCGCTCTGTGGTCATCCTGGCATTCTCAGCTGCCAGGTCCGCCTTGGCCTGGGTGATCTGTTCCTTCACCTTTGCAATCTCCGCGTTGTGGACTTCCTGATCCGCCGGATTAGCTTCTGCCATAAGCACAGCCAATGCATCAAATAGATCTGATAGAACTTGAGCCGGCGGGCGTGCAGAGCTTCCTGCCCCGGCAGCTGTCGCCGCTGCTGAAACGAAGGTTATTGGCGCAGCGGTCGAAGAATGAAGCGCTGCTTGTGTGCCGGCCATGAATATTCCAACTCGGTTGGGTAGATCAGAGGGGTCCGGAATAATGTCGCCGTCGGAATAGCCCCCAATCCAGCCATCTTGTAGCTGATATAGAGATTTGGTTTCTCTGGTTGATGACTCGTCGCTGGAATAAACGACGGTCTCGCCGCGAGATTCCGATCCATCCTCGTAACTTCCTCCATGGATAACTCCCATGAAGGCACGCTTCACGGCCGGTTTAACCCGGGCGGACCGCGCACGCTGAGCCGTTTCGACGAGGTCGGTGCAGATGTCCGGCTCAGGGCCCGGTTCACCGATCTTGCCGATGAAAACGTGTATGCCACCAAAGGGGACCCGGTACCTGTACTCAACTGAGCCGGCCTCGGGGCCCCAGCCTGCATCATCGATGTAGAGCTTGCCGCGGCGACTCTTAGTCATCCAGCCCACAGCGTAGCCCTTGAGTCCTTCAAAGCGGCCCTCCAAGAACTTGAAACCATAATGCGATAGCCCCACGGTGGGCGCCAACTGTCGTGGTTTTGTCACGGCAGATGTCCTAGAGAAAGGACTTAGTCGTGGAGCCATCGCGACGGGTTAGCTTGAAGGGGTTAAAGCGGACACAGGGACGCAAGAGAGTTTATACTAGTTCGGCCCCTTCGATGAAGGTAAAAGCCTACGTCTAGTTGTGATGGAATTGATGGGGTTTCGATGACTAGGGAGCAAACAAGCTTCGCCTAAGTCTCAAGTTGTTGTCTGTTGTCCTTGAACCGCCACCGGGTCGTCCCCTTATATACACGGGTGACGCCCGTCGGTTCACAGAGTCCCAATACCGGCTCATAGATGTGTCCGGTTTGGTCTCTATTTATTCCTAACTTATAATACAAGTTAAATACCAACGCCGGTTTACGGCTACAGGCCTTGAACCGACTATGGGCCTTGATCTCTCATCTGCCTTCTTGGGCTTTAACATAATTAACTACTAATTAAGTTAACCCGGCCCAGATAGGCCGGTTTACGCCCAGTAGTAATATCCCCAACACTATGCGTTAGCAATAGTTGTAGAAGTAATAGTTAGCGAGACAACCACGTGACGACATGATGATGGAGATCATGGTGTCATGCCGGTGCTTTGGAGATGGAGATCAAAAGCACAAGATGATAATGGCCATATCATGTCACATATATTGATCGCATGTGATGTTTATCTTGTTATGCATGTTATTTTGCTAGTACGATGGTAGCATTATAATATGATCCGTTCACTTAATTTCAAGATAAAAGTGTTCTCCCTAAGTATGCACCATTACAAAAGTTCATTGTTTTGAAGCACCTCGTGATGATCTGGTGTGATAGACTCTGTGTTCACATACAACGGGTGTAAGCTAGTTTTTACACATGCGTAATACTTGGGTTAAATTTGACAAGCCTAACATGTACAAATATGGCCTCGAAACACGGAGGACCGAAAGGTTGAACATGAGTCATATAGTGGATATGATCAACATGGAGATGTTCACCATTAATGACGACCCCATCTCACGTGATGATCGGACATGAGTAGTTGATTTGGATCATGCAACACTTAGACAACTTGAGGGATTTGATTTAAGTGGGAGTTCATTAGTAATAAGATTAATTGAACCAATTATCATGAACATAGTCTTGGTGTCTTTGCAAAAATTATGTTGTAGATGAATGGCACGCGTTGTAGCTCCCTTGAATTTTAATGCGTTCCTAGAGAAAGAAAAGTTGAAAGATGATGGAATTAACTACGCGCATTGGGTCCATAATTTGAGGATTATCTTCGCAGCTGCAAAGAAGGCTTATGTCCTTGATGCACCGCTAGGTGTGCCACCCGCTCTCGCAAATCTTGATGCTATGAACATTTGGCATACTAGAAGTGATGAGTACACAATAGTTCAGTGCGTCATGCTTTACGGCCTAGAACCGGGGCTCCAAAGACGTTTTGAGCACCACGGAGCATATGAGATGTTCCAGGAGCTGAAATTGGTATTTCAGCCTCATGCCCGGGTTGAGAGGTATCACAACTCTAACAAATTCTTTAGCTGCAAGATGGAGGAGAACAGCTCCGTTGGCGAGCACGTACTCAAGATGTCTGGGTACTACAACCGCTTGAATCAATTGCGAGTTAATTTTTTGGATGAAGTAGCGATTGATATAATTCTCCAATCACTGCCACCGAGTTACAAGGTCTTTGTGATGAACTATAATATGCAAGGGATGGAGAAGACGATCCTTGAGCTTTTCGCGATGCTTAAGGCTGTAGAGGTAGAAATCAAGAAAGAGCATCAAGTGTTGATGGTTAATAAGAAAACTAGTTTCAAGAAATACAAGGGAAAGAAAGGGAACTTCAAGAAGAACAACAAGGCAGTTAGCGCTCCTGTGAAGAAGCTCAAGGCTAGACCCAAACCCGAGACTAAGTGCTTCTATTGCAAGGGGAATGATCACTGGAAGCGGAACTGCCCTAAGTACTTACTTGGCAGATAAGAAGGATGGCAATGCCAACAAAGGTATATTTGATATACATGTTATTGATGTGTACCTTACTAGTAGTCGCAGTAGCATCTGGGTATTTGATACTGGTTCGGTTGCTCTTATTTGCAACTCGAAACAGAAGCTACGGAGTAAACGGAGACTAGCTAAGGACGAGGTGACGATGCATGCCGGGAATGGTTCAAAGGTTTTTATGATCACTGTCAGCGCGTCCCTCTACGTCTACCTTCAATATTAGCTTTAAACCAAAATAATTGTTATTTGGTGCCTGTGTTAAAGCAGGAACATTATATCTGGATCTTGTTTATTGCAAGACGGTCATTTAAGACAAAGAATAATGGTCATGCACCCAATGTGAATGGTTTATTCTTGTTGAATCTTGATTGTAGTAATACACATGTTCATAATATTGATGCCAAAAGATGCAAAGTTAATGATGATAGTACTGCATATTTGTGGCACCTCCACTTATGTCATATTGGTATAAAGTGCATGAATAAACTCCGTGCCGATGGAATTTTGGAATCACTTGATTATGAATCATTTGAAACATGTGAACCATGCCTCATGTGCAAGATGACTAAAACCCCATTTTCCGGAAAATGGACCAAGCAAGTGACTTGTTGGAAATAATACATACCGATGTATGTGGTCCAACGAGTTTTGAAGCACGCGGTAGATATCGTTATTATCTTACCTTCACAGATGATTTGAGTAGATACATGTTTTACTTGAGGAAACACAAGTCTGAAATTTTTGAGAAGTTCAGGCAATTTCAGAGTGAAGTTGAAGATCATCGTGAGAAGAAGATAAAAAGTCTATGATATGATCGTAGATGTGAATATTTGAGTTATGAGTTTGGTATGTATTTAATACAATGTGAAAATTCTTTCACAACACATGCCACCTAGAACACCACAATGTAATGGTGTGTCCGATCGTTATAGCCGTACTCTATTGGATATGGTGCGTTCTATGATGTATCTTATCGATTTGCCACTATAGTTTTTGGGTTATGCATTAGAGACAATTACATTCATTTTAAATAGGGCACCTTCTAAATCTATTGAGACGACACCGTATGAACTAGGGTTTGGCAAGAAACCTATGTTGTCATTTCTTAATGTTTGGGGATGCAGCACTTATGCCTGATAAGCTTGAACCCAAAGAGGAGAAGTGCATCTTCATAGAATACCTTCTATCACATATACGAAGGCAAGTCTTTGTTGTCAAGAATGGATCCTTACCAGAGCAGGAGTTTTCTCTCCAAAGAAGTGAGTGGGATAAAGATAGAACTTGATGAGGTTATCGAACTTTCACTAGAATCGAAAGTAGCGCGTCGCAGAAAGGTATTCCTATGATGCGTGCACCAATTGAAGAGGAATCTAATGATGATGATCATGAAACTTCAGATCAAGTCACTACCGAACCTCGTAGGTCGACAAGGACACGTACTGCCCTGAGTGGTATGGTAATCCTATCGTGGAAGTCATGTTGTTAGACAATGATGAGCCTATGAACTATGATGAAGCGATGATGGCCCCAGATTCTAACAAATGGCCAGAGACCATGAAATCCGAGATAGGATGCATGTATGAGAACCAAGTGTGGACTTTGGTAGAGTTACCCGATGACCGCCCGGCCATCGAGAACAAATGGATCTTTAAGAAGAAGATAGACGCTGATGGTAATGTCACTGTATATAAAGCTCAACTTGGCGCGAAGGGTTTTTGGCAAGTTCAAGGAGTTGACTACGATGAGACTTTCTCACCCATAGCGATGCTTAAGTCTATTCGAATTATGTTAGCAATTGTTGTATTTTTTATTAATGAAATCTCGCAGATGGATGTGAAAACCACTTTCCTTAAAGAAGAGTTGTGCATGATGCAATCCAAAGGTTTTGTGGATCCTAAGGATGCTAAAAAGGTATGCAAGCTCCAGCGATCCATCTATGGACTGGTGCAAGCATCTCAGAGTTGGAATATACGCTTTTATGAGGTGATCAAAGTTTTTGGGTTTATACGAAGTTTATGAAGAAACTTGTATTTACAAGAAAGTGAGTGGGAGCTCTATAGCATTTCTAATAAGTATATGTGGATAACATATTGTTGATTGGAAATGATGTTGAATTTCTGGAAAGCATAAAGGGTTGTTTGAAAGGAGTTTTTCAAAGGAAGACCTGGGTAAAGCTGCTTACATATTGGGCATCAAGATCAATAGAGATAGATCAAGACGCCTGATAAGACTTTCACATAGAGCATACCTACACAAGATTTCGAAGGAGTTCAAAATGGATAAGTAAAATAAGGAGTTCTTTCCTGAGTTGTAAGGTGTGAAGTTGAGTAAGACTGAAAGCTCGACCACGGCAGAAGAAAGAGAAATGATGAAGGTCATCCCCTATGCCTTAGTCATAGGCTCTATAATGTACGCCATGCTGTGTACCATACCTGATGTGTGCCTTGCCACGAGTCCGGCGAGGGGGTATAAGAGTGATTCAGGAGTGGATCACTGGACATCGGTCAAAATTATCCTTAGGTACCTAAAGTGGACTAAGGAAATGTTTCTCGATTATGGAGGTGATAAAGAGTTCACGTAAAGGTTTACATCGATGCAAGCTTTGACACCGATTCGGATGACTCTGAGTCACAAACCGGATACGTATAGTGGAGCAGTCATTTGGAAAAACTCCGAGTGGAGCATAGTAGCAGCATCTATAGTATGACATAGAGACTTTTAAAGTACACATGAAACTGAATGTTGCAGACCCGTTGACTAAAACCTCTCTCACAAGCAAAACATGATCAATCCCCATAACTCATTGGGTGTTAATCACATAGCAATGTGAACTAGATTATTGACTCTAGTGCAAGTGGGAGACTGTTGGAAATATGCCCCATTGGCAATAATAAATTGGCTATTATTATATTTCCCAGTTGATGATAAATGTTTATTATTCATGATAGAATTGTATTGACTGGAAACTTAAATACACGTGTAAATACATAAACTACACTGTGTCCGTAGTATGCCTCTACTAGACTAGCTCGTTGAACAAAGATGGTTTAGGTTTCCTAACCATAGACATGAGTTGTCATTTGATAACGGGACCACATCATTAGGAGAGGATGTGATGGACAGACCTAACCGTAAGCTTAGCATCATATTGTTTAGTTATTTGGTATGGCTTCCATCATGTCAAGTATCTGTTCCTTAGACCATGAGGTCGTGCAACTCCGTGACACCAGAGGAATACTTAGTGTGTATACAACTGTCACTTTGTAACTAGGTGATCATAAAGGTGCTCTACAGGTATCTCTGAAGGAGTTTGTTGGGTTGGCACAGATCGAGACTGTGATTGGTCGCTCCGTGTGACGGAGAGATATCTGTGGGCCCTCTCGGTAATACAACATCACAATACACTTACATGCATGTGACTAATGAGTTTAGTCGTGGGATCTTGCACTACAAAAAAAGACACATCCGTGACATTTTGGGCCGAACGAATTTTTTTCTTGTCATGCTTATGCCACTTCTATGAGGGTAATTGTGACAAAAGCCGGTATCATCATAGATATGGTGGGATCCTACTTCTATGACAAAAAATCATGACAGAAAATGGGCTTTTCGTCCTGGGTGGGCCGGAGACGCAGCTGCATGACATTCTTTGGGCCGTCCTTGACGGAAAAAACCATGGTAGAACCGAGGGCGAGGAAAATATCAGGGAGTTCCCGGTTACGGTGGGTGGTCGGGGGCCGAGCGATGCGCGTTTCTCTCATACACGTACGTGCGTGGGTGCGAGGCGTTGGGCTCTAACTGAACCCGAGCGAGGCGTTCGCCTACTGAACCCGAGCGATTGCACTGCAGGCTACGCGTTACTTAACCCGAGCGATTGCACTGCAGGCTACGCGTTACTTAACCCGAGCGATTGCACTGCAGGCTACACGTTACTTAACCCGAGTGATCGATTGATGGCTGTTAACTGAACCCGATCGAGCGATTCCTTCGCTACTGCTGCTAATAGAAGCCGATTGAACCTGCTGCCTCTTGATGAACAGTGAGCGTTGTTGGGGGGGGGGGTTGGATGAATAGTTCCCAGTGGGGGGTGGATGAACAGGACCCCGTGGTAGTAGAGGCCATTGCGAGTGGATGAATAGGACCCCGATCGATCGAGCCGGTTGGGGGTGGATGAACAGGACCCCGTGGAGGGCTGGATGAACAGGACGACCCCGTGGAGGGTTGGTTGAATAGTAGCCAGTGGAGGGCTAGATGAACAGTAGCCCGTGGAGGGGTGGTTGAACAGGACCCCGTGGAGAGGGCTGGTTGAACAGTAGCCGGTGGAGGAGCTGTGGAGGCTCGATGAACAGGAGCTCGTGGATGAACAGTCGCAGGTGGAGGCTGGAGGAGGTTGACGGTGGATGAACAGTAGCCCGTGGAGGCAGTCGATGGTGGAGATGAATAGTATCCCATGGAGTCTTGTTTTGCGGTACGCCACACCCCCTCCCAATGAACAGGACCCCCGTTCCGATCGAAACGCTCCAACACAAGTCCGTTTCCTCTGTTTTGCGGTACGCCACAACCCTCTCGATCAACATGACCCCGTTTCGACCATAGGGGGTCCAAGAGAAGTCCCTTTCCTCCGTTTTGCGGTACGCCAGACCCCTCCCGATGAACAGTATCCCGTTTCGACCGTGGCCGGTCGAACACCAGGCCGTTTCCTCCGTTCTGCAGTACGCCAGGCCTCGTTTCGATCGGCTGTTCCGTCCAAGCCGGTTGGCTCTCGATGAACACGACGTATTCCGTTGCCTCCCGATGAACACGATGCATTCCGTTGCCTCCCCATGAACACGATGACGCAGTTTCTACGTTCTGACCCAGTCATGCACACGAGCCCTGGCCGTACGTATGCGCGAGTAGGCGTTCGAGACCCCGCCCGTATGTACGTACGTGGCCGTATTTGCTTTCTTGCACCCTGGCCGCTGTACTTACGTGTACACGATATTAACGGGACTACGTGACATGCTATGTGCGCGTCTCTACTACGACACATGCCCTTCCTTACAAGGCCATGGTTCATCGCTGCAACCTGCAGACAGACCGATCAACCAATATGTACGTACACATTTGCGACCAGAATGACAACGCTACGTACGCTTCGACCAGGTGGGTCCTGACCGTCAGACACTTCCTTGCGTGTGAAGATGTAGCTGGTGGGTCCCAACAATCAGGGAAAATGTTTTTTCACGAAATACGGTGGCCCGTCCGGCGGGTCACTGCTGTCAGGTGGAGGAATCATTATTTTCTGCGTAATAAGGAGGCACTTCCTTGCTGCGGCCGTGGACCCAGCTGTCATCCTCTTCAAGTACAGTACTCTTCCGATGGAAGTCGTTCCTTGACCACGTTGACCACGCCACGCCGAGAGCACCAGGGCGGTGGACGACAGCGAGGCCTAGGAAGGGGACGACGCAGAGCCGGGTAGGACGCGACAGTGGATGCCCACGCGGAGAGGAGTATGAGGGTTCACTAGTTTGGCTGCGGTGTGAGGATGCCATCACCGCAAAATAATAGGGGGTGTGGGTGAGTAAAGGGATGACCTAGACAACGATGAGAGTAGTAGGGCGGTGAGGCCTCCGGGCATCACAGCCGGCCACGGGAGGCAGGAGCACGCGGTATGACCGACATTGGTTTGGGCGGCTGGAGCAAGAACACCAAAGATTGAAGAAGCACTACGGCCGTTGGATGGACATCATACGGTCACCGGAGCTAGAATCGTTCATATTGACTAAGTTGACAAAGCCCTCCGTCCCCGTCAACTTAGTAGGCCCACAAGTCAGCCTCCCACTTGTAACATCCCAAAATTCTAAATTTTGAAATGTTATATTAAATAAATAGTTTTGATTGATTGTTTGATTTGTGGTGTGGTTGCTTGAGTGCAATTGAGTGAAATTTGAAAGTTAAATGAGAGGGAATAAAATGATTTTCCCAAACTTTCAATTTGCATTTTGATCTCCATGAATTCAAATTCTTTTCATCACAAAACCGTGGAGAAAAGATGACATGACTTCTTCCATTTAACTAAATGTAAGGGTTTTTGAAAAGATTTGAATTTTTATTTGGAAATATTTTTTTTCAGAAACTTTAAGCAACTCAATGATTTTCATGAGAGAAGATAAAATGACTACTTCAAATCATATGAAATATGAGTTGGGAGTTTAAAAGAACCAAATTGAAAGTCCTTTTGAAGTTATTCTCATTTTGGACTTATTTGGATTTTATTCAAATTATTTTTCTCCAAAAATAAAATATACGGAAATTAGGGTAAAACGATTCCCTACATTAGAAAATTGGAGAGAAATAAATTTGAATTTATTTTGGTATTTTTAAAATGATTTTTATGAGGTTTTATTGCAGTAGTAGCACTGTTTGCTTTATTTTATTTTTTGTAAAATTTATTTGCCACTGAAAATATGTTCATCATTTAGAAAATCGTTTTCTAAAATTTTTGATATATAATATGACTATGTACAATTTTATTTTATTTTCGTTATTAAGTTTTTTTTCTGATTCTATTAGAAAAACTACACGTGCGCCTGGAACTAACTATCGCCCACGGGCGCAGCACAGTGGCATCAGGCGCCCCATCATTTTATTTTATTTTCTTCTCTCCTACATGGGCCAGGCCCAGCCAATTTTTTTCACTTTGACAGAATTTTGTAAAAAAAACTACAGCGCGCGGCCGGGCCAAACTTTTAGCCCATGATCTTTTTCAAATTTCATCTACATACGTATATGTTTAGTCCCACATTGCCTAGCCTTTGATCTCTGAACCTCTTTTCCATCTATAAATATAGACCCATGGAGCCTCCAAAAATCATCTGATTCGGGTTAAATCAATATTTTGGTTTGACTAGATTTATTAAAGAAAAATATTTTTCTCCTCTCCGGCGGGACTTATGGAAATTGTCTACTCTCTCCAAAGTCGTCTTTTCTCTACCTTATAAAGATATCTTTCTTCATTTTTTCTTTTCATACTTCCGTAGTTTATTATTTCTAGACTAGTACGGTAGAATAATTAGATTATCAATTAGTCTCTGTATTTATACATTAGACCTAGAATTTTTTAGCCGTAGCTATTTTTCTTCCGTAAAACAGCTTGGTCCTGATTTTTTCAAATAGTCATAGCTTTTTATTCGTTCATCCAAATTAGATGAAACCAGCGCCTATAGTCTTTAATTGATTTAACCCCTGGAGAGGAGAAAAATAAGTTATTTGGGAAGTAGTTGATGAGGTAGGAACCTACTGTCTTATATTCAAACCCCTGGGTGTTACTACATTATGCTTATACTGCTATGCTATGCTCGTAGACGTGGATTGGTTTGTGAGATTCATGAACGATGTGAGAGTTATTTATATCTAAGGGTTAACTTAAGGTGGCTACTTTAATACACATCTGGGTGGAATGGTTGGGGCACCCTGGAGCACCCAGTGGTTTGCCCCGGCACCTGGAGAACCCAGTGCTTGCCCAAGGGAATCCCGGAGTACCCGTGTGATCACCCTATGGAATGCCACCCAGGCTCAAAGGGATCATAAGATTATTCATGCTAGAAACTTCCGTGTGCAGCCACAAGCCATTATGGGCTCTGGCATAGTTGAGTATGTTGTGTGACCTCTTTCAGTGGTAGGGTAGCAGATGTAGGGGGAAAGTAGGTGGTACTGTCTACCCAGAGTAAAGAGTTAATGCTTCGAAAAGACTGTGTCTCGATCATCCGTTTCTCAAACATCATGTAGTGTGAGAAATTCAACGGAGGAGATCGAGTCTTGTGGGGAAAAGTGCACAAACCTCTGCAGAGTGTACAAACTAATCATGATTAGCCGTGTCCCCGGTTATGGACATCTTGAGTATCTGGTACTTGAATTATTGATTTGATCTCATCACTTTATTTAACTAATTTGTTGGGTTATAATTATTATTCTAGGATTGAGTCGGAGGAACCTTCTCAATAATTTAAACCAACTTTGTAGTTAAATAAAATATATTCCTTTGTTGTAGGGAAAAATTAGCTTTATGCAAATGATAACCGTAGAGCCTCCAACATCCAAATATGCATATAGAGATACATTCTCCTTATTATTCTATGGTGTGAATTTGCCAGTACATTCAATGTACTGACCTACATGGCTGCAATGTCTCATGTTGCAGGGATCTTACGAAGAGTAAGTGATATGTTAGGGTTACGATTTCTACACTCAACTTTGCCGTTGGTGTTGATGGGAATCCACAACCTTGTTGTTACTTCCGCTAGTTGGATTGAGGTAATAGTGTTTACATTACTTTATATACGTGATTTACCTCTGTTATAAATCCTCCAGTACTGTGTGTGTTAGCATACCGATCCAGGGATGGCACTTAAGCACAGAGACTTGATCCATTCGGGTCGGGTCGCTACACCACTGTGGTGGGTCCCAGCTAGCAGGGGGTATTCATTTTTTTGTGCGTAATAAGGAGGCACTTCCTTGCATGCGAAGATATAGCTGGTGGGTCCGACCTATCAGCGGAGGGAACGTTTTTTCGTGAAATACAGAGGCCCTTCCGGTGGGTCCCAGCTATCAGGTGGAGGAATCATTATTTTGCGTATAATAAGGAGGCATTTTCTTGCGTGCGGCCGTGGACCCAACTGTCAACCTCTCCACGTATAGTTCACTTCCGATGGATGTCGTTCGTTGACCACGTTGACCACTCCGCGCCGAGCGCATCCAAGGTGGTGGACGACGGCAAGGCCCCGGGCAGCAACGAGCCGGAGATGGGAAAATACGGGAGTGGAGTTGCAGACGGAGAGGTGTACGAGGGTTAACTAGTTCTGGTGCGGTGTGGTTCAGCAGTCGGTGGAGAAGAACAGGAGGTGTGGAGGGGTGGAGGGATGGCCTGGCTGGCAGTGGGGTAGCGCTTCACAGCTAAGCGTGCTAAGTAGAGCTGCTAGAAACAGGAGGCGGTAGCAGGTGGTCCCGGCGGTGCTGGAGGAAGAAGACGAGGGATTGAAGATAGATGCCGGTCGTTGGATGTAAATCCAACGGCTAACGATGTCAGAATCATTCGTTGACTAAGTTGACAACGACTTGCGTTGGCTTTGACCTATTGGCCCATATTTTAGCCTCCAAAAATGTGGCACGTATTCAACCCATTTTTCAGAATTTACAGTAAATTTGATCTTTTTTTTAGAATTATAGTCCATTTGTTGGGCTGGGTGAACAAATAATGTAGCGTCCATGCAACCCATTTTTTCCCAAAAAAATTACAGGCCATTTGCACTTTCTCGAAATACACAATTTTACTGGGCTGATTCTAATTATAATGTTGGGTTGGGCGCAGCAATGTTATAAAGAAATAAACAAGGGCTGAGCATTTTGTTATAAATATATTTAAATAATAAGTTATTTATTATTACATTGGTTCTTAAATCTTACCAAGCTTTTGTACACAATCACCAGGATTTTCGTTGCCAAAAAAGTCCAGGATTTTATTATTAAGAAATTATTTTTATAAATTAATAGAATGTGGGATATTGTTTTCTTACATATGCAAGTATTTGTTAAATATATGATGACAATAACAATAATATATAATAACATATAAAATAATTTAAATATATATAATATAGTTAGAAGTGAAACATAAGTTGGACCAGGCGTTCCTATTCTTATATAGAAAAATAAAACAGACCTCTATGTTTTCTTCAAAAAAATACATAAATTGGGCTGCCGATGTTTCAGGGAAAATAAAACCTCGGATGGGAGGTCCATAGGCCGGTCGATACATTGCGGCCCTCAAGAAAATACAAACTGGCATGTCGTGGCCTGCGCATGTTAAAAAAGAAAGCCTAGACGGGGCATCCCACAACCCAGCTGATACTTGATGCCCCAGTGATAATAAATGATACCTACCAGCTCCCCGGCTTCGTTGTGAATTTATCTCCTTTAGTAACTACGTTGAAGCACCTAAAAAATGTAACTATGTTGACAAACCCGTGGGCCCCAACGTCAGTATAGCATTAGGAGAAAGTATTTTTTCAATGAGGCACTTGCTTGCATACGGCCATAGACCTGGTGGGTCCTAACTGTCCACCTCTCCACGTACAGTCCTCTCTAGATTCCTCTCGTTTGTTCAGCATGTTCACAATGACAAACAGTGGCACCGTGGCGAGCGCACAAAGGCACATGAGGAGATCGGACCATCTGAGGCAGTGCCTTATTTGTAATGAAAGTATGAACTAGCACAGTGGCCAAGTGACACTACCCGACAGTTGTTCCGCCCGGGTTCGATTCCACCTGATGCAGGGAAAATATCTCCAATTTTTTTGCCTATGCCATTATTGACATGTGGGTCCCCATTGTCATATACACACACTACGTCTAACACTTGCCAAAACTTTGTCCCTCGTTTTCTCTATTTTTCGCACACTCGACATTGTGTGGACATTTTGAAAATAGCATATCTTTTTGACTGTGCATCATATGAAGATGTGCTATGCATGAATGTTGATCAGCATGATATTAACTGGCTGGTAGTTCCATTTTCGACCATGAATAAAACTTCCAACATGATGATATCCCTATTTGAAAAGGCCGTGTTAATATAAATGCTCTGCCTCTGAAAGTTGCAGTTTCTTATCTGAAACTGAACTTGCAGTTTCTTATCTAAAATTGAACTTGCGGTTTCTTCTTTGAGAATCACATTGTCTGCACTTTTATACTTCTATGAAACTACATTTTTAAGTGCTAAAAATAGATCTCTAGAATTCATAAAATACTTCATATGCTTAATACTGCAAATCTGAAATTCAAAAGACATTCATATCTGAAAGTACTCTCAAAATACACAACACAAAACACAATTCACAACCTGCAAATACTGACAACCCTAAGCTCCTCCTGACAATTCACAATCTGCCCGACTATTGGGCTGGGGGGGGGCAATCCCCTCCTATTCCTCGGCGGCAGACAGCCGCCCCGTGAGACGATGTGAACGGCAAGGGAGAGGATGGCGGGGAAGCGTCGTCGGGCCAACTGCTTTTCTCCTCTTGCAGTTGGGTTCGGTCAACGAAGACTCCACCGGCTCGCTCTGGCATGACACCCTCACAAACGCACCCTGTAGATGCTCAATCCTTCAATTTCTGGTGGATGCTACATCTGGGATCGATACTCCCACCACCGCTCCCTCATGATCGGATTTGGTGAATCTCTTTGCTCCATGGCCCAGAGGAGCAGCTCTATGTACTCCCGCGCGACTCCCTTCGGGAGTATCGCCGCCTTTTCGCTCTGTTGCAGATATTTGGCCATGGATGTCGCTGTTACTGCTAGTTGGTCCTTGTTGTCAAACCAAGACTGTATCTCCAACATCCTAGCTAGCTTCACAGGGTCGCCGTCTGCGATCCTCATGTATCGGTTGTACTCCTCCATCAATCTACTTCTCCACAACACCTTCACTCACCTGCGGTGGTTTTTGAATGGAAGAGGAGAGGAGTAGTGCTGGTTTTGGATTAGAACGGGAGTGGAGCGACGCTGGTTTTGGATTGGAATAGGAGAGGAGGGGCGGTGGTTTTAAAATGGAAGAGGAGAGGAGCGACGCTGGATTTAGATTGGAATGGGAGAGGAGCGGCGGTGGTTTAAGAGGAGAGGAGCGACGCTGGTCTTGGAAGTGTTTTTTGTTTTGTGTATTTTGGGTCAAAGTTTGACCACATACGGTATTTGACAAGCAAAACGTGAATGCATGTCACCAAAAATCGTATCGTTTGGTTTGTATCTGAATGTACAATCAAATTATATTATTTTTGCAACGTATAACATATATTTTATTCATGAAAATCATGGTCAATTATGACCCAGAATAAAAGGGAGACTAGTTAATGTGGGGTCGCTTTCTTAATTGAAGGGTAAACTGATTTTGATTTTGATCCAGTCACAGCGTGCCGGCCCTCTCATCCAATCCTAAATCACTGCCGCACGCTCCTCTCCCTCTTCTCCATTGCAAAACCACCTCCACTCTTGTCCATCATCTCCATTTCAAAACCAATGTCTCGCCTCTCCCTCTTCTCCATTGCAAAACCACCTCCTCTCCTCTCCATCATCTCCATTCCAAAACCACCATGTCACCTCTCCCTCTTCTCCATTGCAAAACCACCCCTATCCTCTCCATCATCTCCATTCCAAAACCACCATCTCGCCTCTCCCTCTTCTCTATTGCAAGACCACCGTCTCTCCTCCTATCTTCCAAAGATAGCACCGGACCACTCAGAAGGACATCTATGGAGAGGATGCAGCAGCGAATCAGGCAGATCACCGGCGGCGACCAGGCAAAGTTAGCCAGGTTGAAGGAGATGCTTACTTGGTTTGACAATGAGTGGGAGATTTCGAGGACGGTGAGGGCCATGTGGCAATGTATGCGAAAGAGCAAGGCGGCGGCGATGAGGGCGGCGATGTACTCCTCGGTGGCAGTCACGCCATAGTCCTTCAAGTTCATTGAGTATCTCCTCTGGGCGATGGAGCAGACAGATTCGCCCGAGGCGAAAGTTTGGCAGAGGTGTTGGGTGTACAGGTTGAAGGTCAAGCACCCAGAGGATAACGGATCGATCGAGTACGGTGTGCCGTTCGTGAGGGTGCAGAGCCAGCTGGAGCCACATGAGTATTCGTTCTCCCACTGCAAGAGGAGGCCTGATGGCGCGACGTCGCTTCCCCGCCGTTCTCCATGGTTCCCTCGACGCTCGCCTCATTTCAATGGCGGCGGTAGGGTTTAAGGTAAGCTTCACACTAACCTAATCATCCATCTGCTCATGCTTACAATAAGTGTGACATCTAATGAAAATCATGCTTACAATCAGTCTCCGAGTACTACGCCAATCACCCTAAAATAGCTCTAGACCTTTGGGTCAAAGTTGTGATACTGTGTACAAATAAAGAAAAATAGATTGGTGCTTCTTTTAGAAAAGAGTACTCCCTAGAAAATTGCCAATATAAGCTACTAGTATTTGGTTAGAGGATTTGCTGCTGAGAAATATTCGTCCACAGAGAGTGTCACACATCCCACTGGTGGTGGTGGATGCCAATGCGTGCATGGAGCATGGTTGGTGTCGGTAATTTTTACTTGGCACAACTCGCACTCTGCATATATGCCGGTTCCATCCGTACATTTGTGCAGTTCCACCAAAATGCAGCTGAATAACCCTGTTGCACAAATAATGAAAAAGCGTGATTACATTATAGTGGCACTAGTTGATGAAACATACACTAATAAATAGAAGAAAATATTGCGATAGTATCATAGTATGCCATACTGCGAGGGCGATATAGGCCCTGCGACGCCTCATATTGGAAATTGACCGAAGTGTCCCCGATACACCTTCTGCCAGTGATGAGCATCAATGTACAACGGTGGTACACGGAGGGGCCTTGAGACATTCCAATCTCTATTTTTGTGCAGATCAACTAAAATTAAGCACCCCAGCTTGCAGAAACGCTTAAACATTGACAATGGGACTAGTTGATGAAACATATACTAACAAAGAGAAGCACTTTCTTTATCTACATTGGAAATGAAATGGTTAAGATGACACTCTCTCTATTTTAAATGTATTATTACTTCATTTTATCAGTGGCACTAGGGTCAAGCAGGTGGCAAATGAGTTGTACCGTGCATCGCAAGGATGGAGGCCGGGGGTGCTTAGACTGGGATGCTAAAGCTGGCTCTTTTAGTCCCTATCTCCCCTCCTGATGTTTCTGTGGTAGCATTTGGGCTGTAATCCAAACTTGGTTGAGCTGGTGCTGCATCCACCTACCTAGCTAGCTTATGTGGCTAACTTGTCTGCTGCTAGTACTCAGTCCGTTCTAGTAGTAGTTGCATAATTGCCTGTTTACACTAAGATGTTGTCGGATAATGGTTCTCTATGGTTGGGTTTCTTTAATGAAATCGGAGGAAACCCCCTCTTTTGATATATATATATATATATATATATAAAATAAGTGGCACTAGCGGTGCGAAAACATTGCCTCAAATTAATAGTGCCACTAGATTAAGGTGCAAAATAATAACATTACTGCTTTACCATGGTAGTGCCAAAACAGTAGCATAGGAGCAGACTCAACATGCATGATCTTTGGCAAACGGTCAGACCAAAAAGGAACATGCCTCGTGATGGGAACCATATCTGCAGTCAACGCCATCATAGAAGGGATGACACCAGTCACCAACATGGATGATTCAATTCATGGGACCTTTTGGTGCAGTTCACCTAAAATGAAGCAATGTCCCATGAGCTAGCAGCTTCTTCTTCATTTATTTTTTAAGAAAAGGGCTCCAGCCCCGGTTCCATTTCCATCAGAAAATGAAACCCACAGAGCTTCTTCTTCATTAGTTACAATAAAATTGAGCAACATCGAGGTTGGTTGTGAAGCTCCTGGAATGTTCAACTATAATTTGGATATCATTTGTGCAGTTCAACTAAGATCAAGCGTGAAATGTATATCTCTGTTTGCACAAAAAAAGGTGGAAAGGAGGGTGACTAACAAGTGATGAAACATAGTACATCAAATGAAAAGAAGCATGTTCCTTATCTGAATGGCAATCCTACAAGGATAGCAGCAAGTTCTAAAACAGCAACATTGCTAGATATTAGTGTGGGCATTAGGATTAACTATGACAACTGTTAAATATGACATTACTTTAATGGTGCCATTGCTTCATTTTAACATCAACATTATATTAACAGCTGCTACAGAGTTGGTATTTGGGCACGGGAGAGTAGGCAGACCAGGACAGTTGCATTTCAAACGAAAAGAAGCAATTTATCTTAATGGGAAATTTAGCAGGACATGAAAAAAGTGCCATTGATTCATATTACTGGAGGCATTACATTGAAAACAACATTGGTTTAACATTTCCTTACTTTTAACAGTGCGACTGCTACATTTTACCAGTGTCATTACATAAGAGTGGCTCAGGGCAACAAACATCAGAACAAGATATCTGGGTTGGTCCCATTTTTGTTCGGTATAGCCACCTTATACTGTGTGAGGCTAGCTAGTGCTGGACTTACTCTGTTGACTTGTCCCCCAGTCCCCACTTTCTTTTCTTTTTCAACCAATAGATCGGGTTTATATTGAGTTTGTACTGCGTTTCCCTTTATTTCCCTATTAGACCAAGAGACCAGTTGGATAGGCAGTTGATGTCTACTACACAACCTTCTTCTTGTAGACGTTGTTGGGCCTCCAAGTGCAGAGGTTTGTAGGACAGTAGAAAATTTCCCTCAAGTGGATGACCTAAGGTTTATCAATCCGTAGGAGGCGTAGGATGAAGATGGTATCTCTCAAGCAACCCTGCAACCAAATAACAAAGAGTCTCTTGTGTCCCCAACACACCCAATACAATGGTAAATTGTATAGGTGCACTAGTTCAGCGAAGAGATGGTGATACAAGTGGTATATGGATAGTAGATATGGGTTTTTGTAATATGAAAATATAAAAACGGCAAGGTAACTAATGATAAAAGTGAGCGTAAACGGTATTACAATGCGTTGAAACAAGGCCTAGGGTTCATACTTTCACTAGTGCAAGTTCGCTCAACAATAATAACATAATTGGATCACATAACTGTCCCTCAACATGCAACAAAGAGTCACTCCAAAGTCACTAATAGCAGAGAAAACCACCTCAAAGTTATTCTTTCCAATCAATCCATTAGGCTATTCCTATAAGTGTCACAAACAGCCCTAGCGTTCGTACTAGAATAACACCTTAAGACACAAATCAACCAAAACCCTAATGTCACCTAGATGCTCCAATGTCGCCTCAAGTATCCATGGGTATGATTATACGATATGCATCACACAATCTCAGATGCATCTATTCAACCAACACATAGAACCTCAAAGAGTGCCCCAAAGATTCTACCGGAGAATCACGACGAAAACGTGTGCCAACCCCTATGCATAGGTTCATGGGCGGAACCCGCAAGTTGATCACCAAAACATACATCAAGTGAATCACGCGATATCCCATTGTCACCACAGATATGCACAATAAGACATACATCAAGTGTTCTCAAATCTTTAAAGACTCAATCCGATAAGATAACTTCAAAGGGGAAACTCAATCCATTACAAGAGAGTAGAGGGGGAGAAACATCATAAGATCCAACTATAATAGCAAGGCTCACGATACATCAAGATCGTATCACCTCAAGAACACGAGAGAGAGATCAAACACATAGCTACTGGTACATACCCTCAGCCCCGAGGGAGAACTACTCCCTCCTCGTCGTGGAGAGCACCGGCATGATGAAGATGGCCACCGGAGAGGGATACCTCCTCCGGCAAGGTGCCGGAACGGGTCTAGATTAGCTTTCGGTGGCTTGGAGGCTTTTGGCGGCAGAACTCCTGATCTATTGTGCTCCTCGATCGTTTTAGGGTATATGGAGATATATAGGCGGAAGAAGTACGCCGGGGGAGCCACGAGGGGCCCATGAGGGTGGAGGGCGCTCCCAAGGGAGTGGGCGCGCCCCCTACCTCGTGGATTCCTTGTTGCTTCCCTTACATGGACTCCAAGTCTCCCGGGTTGCTTTCCTTCCAAAAATAAGTTTCGTGAAGTTTCAGGTCAATTGGACTCCGTTTGATTTTCCTTTTCTACGATACTCTAAAACAAGGAAAAAACAGAAACTGGCACTGGGCTCTGGGTTAATAGGTTAGTCCCAAAAATAATATAAAAGTGTATAATAAAGCCCATAAACATCCAAAGCATAAGATAATATAGCATGGAGCAATCAAAAATTATAGATACGTTGGAGACGTATCAGCATCCCCAAGCTTAATTCCTGCTCATCCTCGAGTAGGTAAATGATAAAAACATAATTTTTGATGCGGAGTGCTACTTGCCATAATTTAATATAATTCTTCTTAATTGTGGCATGAATATTCAGATCCAAAAGATTCAAGATAAAAGTTCATATCGACATAAAAATAATAATACTTCAATCATACTAACTAAGCAATTATGTCTTCTCAAAATAGCATGGCCAAAGAAAGTTCATCCCAACAAAATCATATAGTTTAGTCATGCTCTATTTTCGTCACACAAGAATGCTCTCATCATGCACAACCCCGATGACAAGCCAAGCAATTGTTTCATACTTTAATAATCTCAAACTTTATAAACCTTCACGCAATACATGAGCGCGAGCCATGGATATAGCACTATGGGTGGAATAGAATATGATGATGGGGGTTATGTGGAGAAGACAAAAAGGAGAAAGTCTCACATCAACGAGGCTAATCAATGAGCTATGGAGATACCCATCGATTGATGTTAATGCAAGGAGTAGGGATTGCCATGCAACGGATGCACTAGAGCTATAAATGTATGAAAGCTCAACAAAAGAAACTAACTGGGTGGCATCCAACTTGCTTGCTCACGAAGACCTAGGGCACTTGAGGAGGCCCATTGTTGGAATATACAAGCCAAGTTCTATAATGAAAATTCCCCACTAGTATATGAAAGTGCAACATAAGAGACTCTCTATCATGAAGATCATGGTGCTACTTTGAAGCACAAGTGTGGAAAAGGATAGTAGCATTGTCCCTTCTCTCTTTTTCTCTCATGTTTTTTTGGGCCTTCTCTTTTTTTTGGCCTCTCCCTTTTTTGGGGCCTTCTATTTTTTATGGCCTTTCTCTTTTTTTATTCCTCACTTGGGACAATGCTCTAGAAAATGATGATAATCACACTTCTATTTATTTACAACTCAATGATTACAACTCGATACTAGAACAAGATATGACTCTATATGAATGCCTCCAACGGTGTACCGGGATTGCGATCAACCAAGAGTGACATGTATGATATAATTATGAACGGTGGCTTTGCCACAAATATTATGTCAACTACATGATCATGCTAAGCAATATGACAATGATGAATGTGTCATGATAAATGGAATGGTGGAAAGTTGCATGGCAATATATCTCGGAATGGCTATGGAAATGCCATAATAGGTAGGTATGGTGGCTGTTTTGAGGAAGATATAAGGAGGTTTATGTGTGAAAGAGCATATCATATCACGGGGTTTGGATGCACCGGCGAAGTTTGCACCAACTCTCAATGTGAGAAAGGGCAATGCACGACACCGAAGAGGCTAGCAATGATGGAAGGGTGAGAGTGCTTATAATCCATGGACTCAACATTAGTCATAAAGAACTCACAAACTTATTGCAAAAATCTACAAGTCATAAAAAATCAAGCATTACGTGCATGCTCCTAGGGGGATAGATTGGTAGGAAAAGACCATCGCTCGTCCCCGACCGCCACTCATAAGGAAGACAATCAAATAACACCTCATGTTTCAAATTTGTTACACAACGTTTACCATACGTGCATGATACGGGACTTGTAAACTTCAACACAAGTATTCCTCAAATTCACAACTACCCAACTAGCACAACTTTGATATCACTATCTCCATATCTTAAAACAATCATCAAGCATCAAACTTCTCTTAGTATTCAACACACTCATAAGAAAGTTTTTACTATTCTTGGATGCCTAGCATAATAGGATTATTTAAGCAAATTACCATTCTATTTAAGACTCTCAAAATAATATAAGTGAAGCACGAGAATTCATCTATTTCTTCAAAATAAAACCACCACCGTGCTCTAAAAAGATATAAGTGAAGCACTAGAGCAAATGATAAACTACTCCGAAAGATATAAGTGAAGATCAATGAGTAGTCGAATAATTATGCAACTATGTGAAGACTCTCTAACATTTAATAATTTCATATCTTGGTATTATATTCAAACATCAAGCAAAACTAAAGAAAATAAAATTATGCTCCAAGCAAAACACATATCATGTGGCGAATAAAAATATAGCTCCAAGTAAAGTTACCGATGAACGAAGACGAAAGAGGGGATGCCTTCCGGGGCATCCCCAAGCTTAGGCTATTGGTTGTCCTTGAATATTACCTTGGGTTGCCTTGGGAATCCCCAAGCTTAGGCTCTCACCACTCCTTATTCCATAGTCCATCAAATCTTTACCCAAAACTTGAAAACTTCACAACACAAAACTTAAAAGAAAACTCGTAAGCTCCCTTAGTATAAGAAAGCAAATCACCATCATAAGGTACCGTAATGAACTCATTATTTATTTATATTTGTGTTAAACCTACTGTATTCCAACTTCTCTATGGTTTATAAACTATTTTACTAGCCATAGATTCATCAAAATAAGCAAACAACACACGGAAAACAGAATCTGTCAAAAACAGAACAATCTGTAGTAATCTGGATCAAACGTATACTTCTGGAACTCAAAAAAATCTCAAATAAATTTCTGGACGTGAGGAATTTATCTATTAATCATCTGCAAAAATTATTAACTAAATAGCACTCTCCAATAAAAAATGTCAGCAATTTTCGTGAGCGCTAAAGTTTCTGTTTTTTACAGCAAGATCAACAAGACTTTCCCCAAGTCTTCCCAACGGTTCTACTTGGCACAAACACTAATTAAAACATAAAAACTCAATATTAACATATGCTAGATAAATTATTTATTACTAAACAGGAGCAAAAAGCAAGGAACAAAAATGAAGTTGGGTTGCCTCCCAACAAGCGCTATCGTTTAATGCCCCTAGCTAGGCATGATGATTTCAATGACGCTCATTTAAAGGATAAGAATTGAAACATAAAGAGAGCATCATGAAGAATATGACTAACACATTTAAGTCTAACCCACTTCCTATGCATAGGGATTTTTTGATCAAACAATTTATGGGAACAATAATCAACTAGCATAGGAAGGCAAAACAAGCATAACTTCAAGATTTTCAACACATAGAGAGGAAACTTGATATTATTGCAATTCCTACAAGCATATATTCCTCCCTCATAATAATTTTCAGTAGCATCATGAACAAATTCAACAATATAACCATCACATAGAGCATTCTTTTCATGATCTACAAGCATAGAAAATTTACCACTCTCCACATAAACAAAATTCTTCTCATGAATAGTAGTGGGAGCAAACTCAACAAAGTAACTATCATGGGATTGAAAATTGAAATCAAGATGACAAGTTTCATTGCTACCATTATTATTTAAAGCATACGTGTCATCACAATAGTCATCATAGATAGGAGGCATGCTTTCATCATAATAAATTTGCTCATCAAAACTTGGGGGACAAAAAAATATCATCTTCATTAAACATAGCTTCCCCAAGCTTGTGGCTTTCCATATCATTAACATCATAGATATTCAAGGAATTCATACTAACAACATTGCAATCATGCTCATCATTCAAATATTTAGTGCCAAACATTCTAATGCATTCTTCTTCTAGCACTTGAGCACAATTATCGGAATCCTTATTTTCATGATAGATATTAAAAAGATGAAGCATATGAGGTACCCTTAATTCCATTTTTTTGGTAATTTTCTTTTGTAAACTAAACTAGTGATAAAACAAGAAACTAAAAGACTCGATTGCAAGATCTAAAGATATACCTTCAAGCACTAACCTCCCTGGCAACGGCGCCAGAAAAGAGCTTGATGTCTACTACACAACCTTATTCTTGTAGACATTGTTGGGCCTCCAAGTGCAGAGGTTTGTAGGACAGTAGCAAATTTCCCTCAAGTGGATGACCTAAGGTTTATCAATCTGTAGGAGGCATAGGATGAAGATGGTCTCTCTCAAGCAACCCTGCAACCAAATAACAAAGAGTCTCTTGTGTCGCCAACACACCCAATACAATGGTAAATTGTATAGGTGCACTAGTTCAGCGAAGAGATGGTGATACAAGTGGTATATGGATAGTAGATATGGGTTTTTGTAATCTGAAAATATAAAAACAGCAAGGTAACTAATGATAAAAGTGAGCATAAACGGTATTGCAATGCGTTGAAACAAGGCCTAGAGTTCATACTTTCACTAGTGTAAGTTCCCTCAACAATAATAACATAATTGGATCACATAACTATCCCTCAACATGCAACAAAGAGTCACTCCAAAGTCACTAATAGCGGAGAACGAACGAAGAGATTATGGTAGGGTATGAAACCACCTCAAAGTTATTCTTTCCAATCAATCCGTTGGGCTATTCCTATAAGTGTCACAAACAGCCCTAGAGTTCGTACTAGAATAACACCTTAAGACACAAATCAACCAAAACCCTAATGTCACCTAGATACTCCAATGTCACCTCAAGTATCCGTGGGTATGATTATACGATATGCATCACACAATCTCAGATTCATCTATTCAACCAACACATAGAATGATAGAACCTCAAAGAGTGCCCCAAAGATTCTACCGGAGAATCACGACGAAAACGTGTGCCAACCCCTATGCATAGGTTCATGGGCGGAACCCGCAAGTTGATCACCAAAACATACATCAAGTGAATCACGTGATATCCCATTGTCACCACAGATACGCATGGCAAGACATACATCAAGTGTTCTCAAATCTTTAATGACTCAATCTGATAAGATAACTTCAAAGGGGAAACTCAATCCATTGCAAGAGAGTAGAGGGGGATAAACATCATAAGATCCAACTATAATAGCAAGGCTCGTGATACATCAAGATCGTATCACCTCAAGAACACGAGAGAGAGATCAAACACATAGCTACTGGTACATACCCTCGGCCCCGAGGGAAAACTACTCCCTCCTCATCATGGAGAGCACTGGGATGATGAAGATGGCCACTGGAGAGGGATTCCCCCTCCGGCAAGGTGTCGGAACGGGTCTAGATTGGCTTTCGGTGGCTACGGAGGCTTCTGGCGGCGGAACTCCCGATCTATTGTGCTCCCCGATCGTTTTAGGGTATATGGAGATATATAGGTGAAAGAAGTACATCAGGGGAGCCACGAGGGGCCCACGAGGGTGGAGGGCGCGCCCAGGGGGGTGGGCGCGCCCCCTGCCTCGTGGCTTCCTTGTTGCTTCCCTTACGTGGACTCCAAGTCTCCCGGGTTGCTTTCCTTCCAAAAATATGTTCCGTGAAGTTTCAGGTCAATTGGACTCCGTTTGATTTTCCTTTTCTGCGATACTCTAAAACAAGGAAAAAACAGAAACTGGCACTGGGCTCTGGGTTAATAGGTTAGTCCTAGAAATAATATAAAAGTGTATAATAAAGCCCATAAACATCCAAAATAGAAGATAATATAGCATGGAGCAATCAAAAATTATAGATACGTTGGAGACGTATCAGCAGTCTCTGCTAGTTTTCGCCCCCATTATTTCCTCTTTCGACCAAGTCCTAGATTCAGGTAACAAATCTTCCCCCACCCCACCCCCTTTCTTCCTTGTTTGAACCAAGCAGTACTAGATTCGAGTGCATGAACTAGTTTTACCTCTTAACAGTAAAAATTTAGGTGGCTTTCGAACAACCGATCGATCCTATCAATGAGGGGGCCTGAGAAATAGTAAAAGATACAAATGGAGCGACGTCAGGAGCTCGGGAAGTAGAGCAATGCCGGTTTCGAAGGAAGTTATACCCGAGGGTCGCCGGGATATCGCTAGGAGGGCGGCGGGAGGCCGGATCTGCCCACACTACGGCAACGAGGAGAAGGGGTCGGAGGCCCTCCCTAGCCAGCGGTGCTTGGGGGAGAACGACAAGGCATGCTGATCGGGACGTGCTGGCAGTGGGTAAGAGCCGTTGCAGAGGACGACCGCATGAACATTGCACCTTCTCACCTTCCCCGACGGAGAGGATCTGGCTAGATCTGTGACTAGCGGTGAGCAGAGAGAGAGAGAGAGAGAGAGAGAGTGGCCACCGCTATTGTCGTGGAATTGTCACGACAGATGTCTTTCGTGTCAGGACTTAGTCGTGAGGCCAACGCATCCATGTAGTAGCTTGAAGGGGTTGGTCGGAATCAAGAGACGCAAGGTTTTACCCAGGTTCGGCCCCTCACCGTGGAGGTAAAAGCCTACATCATGCTTCATTGATATTGATGATGATGATGAACATGATTACAAGGGTGATCTATCTCGAGAGCTATAGACTTGTTTGTCTAACCATAATCTGTCCACCTCATGGCACTTGTCCCTCTTGGGGTGCCCTGTCTGTCGTGGAATTGTCACGGCAGATGTCCTCATGAAAGGACTTAGTCGTGGAGCCATCGCTATGGGTCAGATTGAAGGGGTTAAACCAGACAAGGGGACACGAGAGTTTTATACTAGTTCGGCCCCTTCGATGAAGGTAAAAGCCTACGTCTAGTTGTGATTGGTATTGCTGGGGTTTCGAAGACCAGGGAGCGTATCCGCTTTGTCTGGCTTCGAGTTGTTGTTTTTCTGTCCTTGAACCGCCGCCGGGTCACCCCTTTATATACTCAGGAGGACCCCGGCCGGTCTACAGAGTCCCGAGGCTGGCTCATACAAGTGTCCGCCTCGGTCTCTTCTTTCTTATCTTACAATGCAAGTTTATACAATCATGGCGGTTTACTATCATGGGCCCTAAACCGCCTGCGGGCTCTAGGCCTCTAAGCTTCATCCGTAAAGCGCCATCTTCTGGGTTTTCTTGGGCTTCCGTATAACTGAAGGTGAACCGGCCCCTCCTGGGCGGTTTACCCTCAGTGGTTATATCCTCAACATTAGGCCCCAGATTGATTTGAACCTGTTCATGTCAGTCTTCAATCCTTGAATTTCTGGCAATTCCCATAAACCGCCATATTGTCTTCTCCCTATGAACTTTGATGAATCGCCATGACGTCATCTTCTGTTACTGTAGTAAATCATTGTGACGTCATTCCTGTGTAAAAAAGTTTTATAAAGATTCCCTTGTCTTTAATTAATTCCCGAAGATCGAGGCGACAACTGCATCCTCTTTTGCCGCTTCCGATTCCTTGATTTTCGCGCCTGCTGTTTTATCCCACTTCCTTATAAATAAGACCAGGGCGCCTTCCATTTTCGCCCTTTCCAAACCGCATCGTCTTCCTCCTCGCGACCCGAAGACCTCAAGTATCGCCACCGCCGCCGTTGTTGATCTTCCAGTCCGCACCGACTCAGGCCGCTGCATCGACTCGACTCTGACCAGAAATCGACGGCGAACCTCCGCAGCTCGTCCACATCCGTGAGTTCTTCTCCTTCCCCTTCTCAGATCTGCATTGGAACTTTTGTTGAGTTCGTCGGCGGCCATCGCTGCCCGATGCAAACCCTTGTTAGTTTTCACCTCCAATGCCTTGTTTAGATCGTAAAAACAATGTAGAACTGCTGCAGCAATTGTTTGTGCTTATCTTGCATAAAAATAGATCCCATTTCCATTGTTTGGAAGCCCTCTTCGAGTGTATGAACTTCTCTGCACTGTTTTAGGTCTAGAAATTTTTCCTTCCAGAGCGACCGTTTGATCCAAAATAATAATTGCAACTTGTGAAACCTGTTTGTTCCACACTTAACAAATTTTCAGCTTGGGGTTCTGCCTCCAAAAGGCGGTTTATCCTTTAGTGATGATAATCCGTCGTATGTCATTAGCCCTCTCTTAAAACGCCATCTAGACTTTGAACAGCCATGCCCGGTTCACTTCATACGTATACCTTGAATTGCTGGTTTAACATTTGACAAACACATACGAACCGCCAATCGTAAACCGTCCATTTTCCTTTTACAGACTTTGTAAGATGACGAAGCAATTTGCTGCTTGCAACTGGGTTCCATCTCGGATCACAGAAACGCAAATCAATGAATATGTCACCACCGGCGCTTTAGCTTCAAAAAATGTCCTCCGTTGGCGAGTTCCAAGCCCTGAGTGCCCCCCTGAACCTCAAGATGGAGAAGTGATTGTATTCTTGCAACATTTAGCTCGAGGTTTCAGTCCTCCCGGATCAAAAATTTTCCGGGATGTTCTTGCCAGGCTCCAACTTCATCCTCAAGATATTGGACCAAATTCTGTGTCCAACATATGCAATTTCCAAGTATTCTGTGAGGTTTATCTGCAAGAAGAACCAACTGTCGATCTCTTTCTAGATCTCTTTCACTTAAACCGTCGGACGGAATTTTCTGATGGACCTAATACTGAACTTGGCGGTGTGTCGATTCAAAAGAGGAAAGAAGTTGACTTTCCTCACGCCAAACTTCACAGCCATCCAAAAGACTGGAACCACACCTGGTTCTACTGTCAGAATACTGCCCCTGCCGAAGAGAATCCTTTACCGGGCTACCGTCCGCACCGGCTCAGCAATAATCACCCTTTACCTCAGAGATTGCCTGCCAAAGGCCGACAAGCTTATGCATCTCAACTCGCCAAACTCCGGGCTCTCCTTGCCAACGGTTTAACTGGTGTTGATCTCGTCCGTTGCTGGATTTCATGGTGCATTCTCCCTTTAAGCCGCCGGCCCGAATTGATGTTTGAATACACCAGCAACACCAATGATCCTCAACGGTTTAATTCAATAGAACTGACAGATGATGAAGTCAGTGAAAGTGTAAAGAAGATACTTGACGAACCGCTCGCCGTATGTACTCAAATTGGTCTGCGTCCTTTTTACGCCTCCAACAAACCGCCAGTGGTAAATATTTTAACCTTGTACTTTTCCTGATCCTTCTCCGGTTTGACACTGCTAAAATAATCCTTTTGTGCAATCCCATAGGCCAGTAGCTCCTTTTGGAAAGAGAAAACTCAAGACAAAGTAGCTAAGGCTCCTCGTGGTAAAACCAAGGTCATCAAGAAAGCTGCCAAAAAGAAAACTGCTGAGTCTTCGGAACCACCAGAAGATGTCGATGACTCGGCTGAAGAGGTAAAGTTTGACTCCCTTGACTTCTATCCATATATTTTACTGATAATGATTATTCCTAGGATGATGCGGAGGCCAGCCATGCAGATCATGTTGAGGTAATTTGTCTTTCTTCTGACTTAGAACTTGTGCCGGTTCAACGATTTCGCCGTGCAGTTCGGAAAGTGAAATGCTCTCACTCTGTTGCTCATTTGGATCAAAAACTTTCTTTGAAGACACAGCAAACCGAAGGGCGTCGCACAACCCAGCACAGTGGTCAATAGGTCACTTCTTCCGGTTTACCTCATACCCCAAACCGGAAACGTCGTCCAGAGGTTGCTTGTTCTCCTGAAAAACGTTATCTTTTGAAAGGTTTCTTCCGATGCCCTCTCAATTCAACTGATTCAAATTATCAGGCATCTTCTAATTCGTCTGGCGGTTCATCAACCACTCAGCTGCCTCCACTGAAAACCGTCCCTGGGTAAGTGTGTAGTCTTCCCTTCTCTTTCATAACCCAGTTGACCATGCTAATCTTTGTTTTAATATTAGTGCTCAAGCTCGTTTGAGTATGAAGGCCAAGACCAGTGCCCCTACCGGTGAAGTTGAACTGGAGAAAGCTCCTGAGGATCTTGATAAAAATCTTGATAATCTCATAGATGATTTTACCCCGCCAGAACCAAATGCTAATCCGCCGGAAGCTGATCCGACCATACATGAGGATACCTCAAGTCCACATGCTATGCCCGCAAGTCCGGTTGCTGATCCACTGAAGTCAAGTGCTAATCCGCCAAGCCCAGCCAAAGACGATGACGTTATTGTTAATGGCACTGCTTATACCGCTCCGGGTGATCCAGTTGTCTTGGCAAAACATACCGCCATAGATGAGTTTATTTCAATGGGCAAGAGGAAGACGGAAACTGATATGTCAAAATATGCTAATCTTTCTGCCCAGGATCTTCATTCCGGATTCTTGAACCGGCTTTATACAAGTCGAGACAATGAGGCTGACTTGGTAAATCTGATGAAGGAACGTTATGAGGTAAACATTTTCCTCCTTATCTTTATATTTTCACTGCCTTGTATCCTTTAGCCCCCAAGGGTCGGTTTAATTTGTAAAAACAAACCGGGACTTTGAATTTCCAAACTGCACATTGTTGACTTTTAAGTTTTTTGAACAAACACACATTAGCCCCCAAGTGCCAGGATTGAAACTTGTATGAATCCTTGGGACTTTGAATAAGCAGTAAGAAAGAATTAATCCGCATTAGCCCCCAAGTGCCAGGATTGAAACTTGTATGAATCCTTGGGACTTTGAATAAGCAGTAAGAAAGAATTAATCCGCATTAGCCCCCAAGTGCCAGGATTGAAACTTGTATGAATCCTTGGGACTTTTGATAAAATATTGAAATGCTCCTCTTGATTTTGGCAGGCTGACATAAACCATCAACGGACGCAAATTGCTGATCTTCAAGAGAGTATCAAATCTCACCAAGAAGAATCTTCCAAAGCCAAGGATGAACTTCGAGCCGCTTTAACTTCCATAGAGCAACTGAAAGAAGAATTCAATACGGAACGTGCCAATTGGGACACTGAGAAGGGCACATTGCTGAAACGGGCTGAAGATGCCGAATCTGCTCTTAAACCGGTGGCAGAAGAACTTTCTGGGTTGAAACGTCAAGTGAACGCCATGACCTCCGCAGTATTTGGTAAGTACTCCTGGTAAAGTATTTGAAATATCCATCTTGTAAGGTACCGGTTGAAATATGAAATTCTTAAACCGTTGCAGGTAGCCGCATTACTCATCTGGGCTCAGATGTACGAATGAAGCTAAAAGCAACATATACTCTTCTTGAACAACTATACACCGGTGCCCAATGGGTTATCTGCGCAACATCCTATGACAATCCGGCCCCAACGCTGATCAAGGACACTCTGGCAAGGCTATCCATAGTACCAGCACAACTAGAAGAGGTGAAGCGATCTGCTGCCAGGGCCGGCGCTTTGTTGGCACTTACCCGAGCCAAAGCGTGGATAGCTGACTTGGATCCGGTTGACCTTGCCAAAGGCTTTCCAAGCACACAAGAAAACGGGGCAGATTTTGATGATGCAGCCCTTAAAAGAGTGACAAGGGAAATGCGTCCTCTGGCGAGTCAGCTGGCAGAAGATGCTAACTTGACGGTTCACCGGTCTTATTATGATGCCAACAACAAACGGATTAACCCTGTCATTCCGGAGGCGCAAAATCTTATTCCAGGAAACCGTAAGCACACTTATGCCCCTGACATTGATCCGTCAGAACTTATCAGTGAAGAAGCTATCTTTCAGGCCTTAACCCAGATTGACCGGACCACTACAAACTTCCAACCGCTAGGTGGGGAGGAGGAAGCTGAGCCGACGCCAGATGACCCATCAACATCGCATCAACATGGTAATGAAACTTGATCCGGCCATCATAGTGATGCTCGATAAACCTTGTTCTGCTGGAAACACCATATTTTGGGCCTTCAAGCGCCTTGTAATAGGCTAGTAAAAATACTTTGATCCGTTGCCATCATGCACTGGGATACACTTTGCGTTGATTTGTCATGAGAATTTTAGTACTGGCTTATGTATTTTTACAATATTATGCAATCCCTGTGTCTCCACCGTACCATGTTGGTATATATATGATATAGAACCGGGTTGTGATGAACGCTGGCCGATTGTTGGAGACACAGTGTCAAAGCCAAACCGGTTTTGAAGGATGCCAGATTACCTTTAATTGTATACTTGAACAGAAGATCCGTAAGCCATGCCGGGTTAAAAAACTACGGTTTAACATAGACCTCACGAAAAACAAAAACCTGGCAAAAAAAGCAAACAAAAAACTGTAGTCGAGGCTTTTCGAGGGCTGCCAGGCCCAAATCGAGGCTTTTCATGGGCTACCAGGCCACTGAGTTAAACCATTTTGGCAAAGCCTTTTAAGATGGCCCTCCAACTAACCAATTATCGTTTTAACTTTGACAAGTTCAGGGTCTCAATGAGAGTAACTGTCAAACGTTCGAAGGGTCATGCCAGGATTACCTGGATAGGAGTGGCTTACTTGATGAAGGCAGGTTAACCCGGGGTTTTAGGTGAATACACCAGGCTTCCAAGCCGTGGGTCGATACCCAGCTACAAGGGTCCTTTCAAACTCTTTGGTATTTGATGCAAAGAGCCCCCAAGTAACTTTGTGAGCTGTGCTCAATGGGTGCCTATGTTTGAGTTGTGTGTAGCAACAAGACTCTCTTTGGCCCCTTGGGTGTGAATCTCCCAAGCTTTGTTGTGGCGTGATAGCCGCATCAAGAGGGTAGTAACGCTATGTTCTCTTTGGTGAATACACCTATGTTTGAACAGGAAGCCCCCAAGTTAACAGATATTTGAAGGAAAAAACGGCGGAGGCCCTGCTTGATAGCAAGGATGCCGGTTTATTATATTCATCATAATATATACATTGTTGAAATATGTACATATGAAAAGCCTATGGCTTCAAGTGTAATAAGGCCGTAGGAGAGCTATGTTCCATGGCCGCCGGGTCTCCTCCTCAGAGCTATGTGAGTCTTCTCGAACGTCAATGAGGTAGTATGATCCGTTGTGCAGATTTTTGCTGACCACAAAAGGCCCTTCCCAAGGTGGGGATAACTTGTGCATATCAGTCTGGTCTTGAATGAGCCGGAGTACCAAACCGCCTTCTTGAAAGGTTCTTGTCTTAACCCGGCGGCTGTGATAACGCCGCAGGTCTTGCTGATAGACCGTCGACCGAGCCAAAGCCATGTCTCGCTTCTCATCTAACAGGTCTAGCGCCTCTTAGCGTGCTTGCTCGTTGTCCGCTTCAACATAATTCGTGACCCGGGGTGAGTCGTGATGAATATCACTTGGGAGGACAGCCTCACCTCCATAGACCAGGAAAAAGGGTGTATATCCCGTAGATCGGTTTGGGGTGGTATTTATGCTCCATAACACAGATGGTAATTCCTCCACCCAACAACCCGGCGGCCGCTTCAAAGAGACCATGAGCCGAGGCTTGATACCCTTCAGGATTTCTTGATTCGCCCTCTCAGCTTGACCATTAGACTGGGGGTGAGCTACGGACGCTACATCAAGCCGGATGTGCTCTCGTTGGCAGAACTCCTCCATCTCACCTTTAGAAAGGTTTGTACCATTATCTGTGATGATGCTATGTGGAAAGCAGAAACAGAAAATAATCTTTTGAGAAATTGAACCGCCGTGGCTGCATCACATTTACTGACGGGCTCCGCTTCAACCCACTTGGTGAACTTGTCAACCGCCACCAACAGGTGGGTCTTCTTGTCCTTAGAACGCTTAAAGGGTCCGACCATATCAAGCCCCCAAGTAGCAAACGGCCAAGTGATGGGGATCATGCGTAACTCCTGAGCAGGAACATGAGCTCGACGTGAAAATTTCTGACAAGCATCACACCGCTTTACCAAGTCCTCCGCATCAGAATGAGCTGTCAACCAGTAGAACCCGTGTCAGAAAGCCTTAGCAACCAAGGACTTTGAGCCGGCATGATGACCACAATCCCCTTCATGGATTTCCCATAGAATCTCTTGTCCTTCTTCAGGAGAAACACAACGTTGGAATACGCCTGAAACGCTAGAATGGTGCAACTCGCCATTGTGAACAACCATAGACTTGGACTGTCGGACTATCTGCCTGGCGAAAAGCTCGTCTTCTGGTAATTCGCCCCGGTTCAGATACGCCAAATATGGAACCGTCCAATCCAGAGTGGCATGTAAAACGGCTACCAACTGGGCCTCCGGATCAGGAACAGCTAAATCCTCCTCTGTAGGCAACTTTACAGATGGGTTATGCAAGATATCTAGAAAGGTATTAGGTGGTACCGGTTTACGCTGAGATCCCGGTCGGCTTAGAGCATCTGCTGCTTCATTCTTGCGCCGGTCGATGTGCTCCACCTGATAACCCTTAAAGTGACCTGCTACAATATCCACCTCGCGCCTATAAGCCGCCATGAGCGGATCATTAGAATCCCAAGTACCCGAAACTTGCTGAGCCACCAGATCAGAATCTCCAAAGCATCGAACCTGGCTTAAGTTCATTTCCTTAGCTATACGAAGACCGTGGAGCAAGGCCTCGTACTCTGCTACATTGTTAGTACAAGGAAACATTAAGCGGAGAACATAACAAATCTTATCTCCTCGAGGGGAAGTGAGGACAACTCCAGCTCCCGAGCCTTCCAGCTGCCTAAATCCATCAAAGTGAATGGTCCAGTATGTATTATCCGGTTTGTCTTCTAGTGCCTGTAACTCGGTCCAATCATTGATGAAGTCCACAAGCGCCTGAGATTTGATGGCTGTTCGGGGTGTATATTTCAAACCATGGGGACCAAGCTCGATCGCCCACTTCGCAACCCGGCCAGTTGCCTCTCTATTCTGGATTATATCGCCCAAGGGAGCAGAACTAACCACGGTAATAGGATGGCCTTGAAAATATTGCTTGAGTTTCCTACTTGCCATAAAAACTCCATACACCAGCTTCTGCCAATGCGGATATCTTTGCTTTGATCAATCAGTACTTCACTGATATAATAAACTGGTCGCTGAACTGGATATTCTTTTCCGGCCTCCTTATGCTCAACCACAATCGCCACACTGACTGCTCGGGCATTGGCAGCCACGTACAACAATAGAGGTTCATTATCAACTGGAGCAGCGAGGACTGGCGGTTCAGCTAGCTGCCGCTTCAATTCCTCGAATGCCGCATTGGCGGCGTCAGTCCAGACGAATTTATCCATTTTCTTCAACATCTGATACAGGGGAATCGCCTTCTCTCCCAAACGGCTGATAAATCGGCTGAGAGCTGCAATCCGGCCCGCCAGACACTGAACATCATTGATGCACGCCGGCTTAGCCAAGGGTGTGATTGCTTTGATCTTTTCTGGATTTGCCTCAATGCCTCTGTTAGACACAAGAAAACCCAAGAGTTTGCCTGTCGGAACACCAAAAACGCATTTGTCCGGGTTGAGCATCATTTTATAAACCCGAAGATTGTCGAACGTCTCCTTGAGATCATTTATCAGGGTTTCCTGCTTCCTGGATTTCACCACAATATCATCCACATAGGCATGAACATTACGCCCGATCTGATTGTGAAGACAATTTTGCACACAGCGCTGGTAGGTTGCTTGGGCACTCTTGAGCCCAAAGGGCATAGAAACATAGCAGAAGGCTCCAAAGGGAGTGATGAAGGCTGTCTTCTCCTGGTCCTTAACTGCCATTTTAATCTGATGATAACCTGAATAAGCATCCAGAAAACTCAGGCGCTCACAACCCGCCGTTGCATCAATGATCTGATCAATACGCGGGAGAGCGAAAGGATCTACCGGGCAAGCTTTATTCAAATCAGTGTAGTCCACACACATACGCCAAGTGCCGTTTTTCTTAAGAACAAGCACCGGATTAGCCAACCATTCGGGATGAAATACTTCGACAATAAACCCAGCTGCCAGTAGCCGGGCTACCTCTTCGCTGATGGCCTTGCGTCTTTCTTTGTTAAAGCGGCGAAGGTACTGCTTGACCGGTTTAAACTTAGGATCAATATTTAGAGTGTGCTCAGTGAGTTCCCTCGGTACACCTAGCATGTCAGAAGGTTTCCATGCAAAGATGTCCCGGTTCTCACGGATGAACTTGATGAGCGCGCTTTCCTATTTCGGATCCAGATTTGTGCTGATGCTAAACTGCTTGGATGAATCACTAGGGACGAAGTCAACGAGTTTAGTCTCATTAGCCGGTTTGAACGTCAGGGCCGGGTCATGCTCCGTCGTAGGTTTCTTCAGAGGGGTCATGTCCACCGGATCAACATTGTCCTTATAGAATTTCAGCTCCTCGGTGGCACAAACCGATTCAGCATAGGCCGCTTCACCTTCCTCGTAATCCAAGGCAATCCTTCGACTCCCATGTACTATGATCGTCCCCTTATAACCCGGCATTTTGAGCTGTAGATAGACATAATAGGGTCTCGCCATGAATTTTGCGTAAGCCGGCCGTCCAAATAGCGCGTGATATGGACTCTGGATTTTCACCACCTCAAAGGTCAAAGTCTCAGACCTGGAATCAAGCTCATCTCCAAACACGACTTCCAAAGCAATCTTCCCCATAGGGTATGCTGATTTACCTGGTACTACACCATGAAAAATAGTGTTTGATGGTTTAAGATTCTTATCTGTCAACCCCATGTGACGGAAAGTCTCATAATACAGGATGTTGATACTGCTCCCTCCATCCATCAGAACCTTGGTAAACTTATAGCCCCCTACCTGAGGTGCTACCACCAAGGCTAGTTGGCCCGGATTTTCAACCCGGGGCGGGTGATCCTCTCTGCTCCACACAATAGGCTGCTCCGACCATCGTCGATAATGTGGTACGGCCGGTTCAACAGTATTAACTGCCCTCTTGTGAAGTTTCTGATCCCGCTTGCACAGGCTGGTAGTGAACACATGGTACTGTCCGCTGTTCAACTGCTTGGGGTGACTCTGGTAACCTGACTGTTGCTGATTCCCTTGGTTATTCTGCTGGTTATTACCATGGTTGTTCTGATGGCCCTAGTTGTTCTGAAATCCAGAGCTTGAACCGCCGCCCCCATGGAAACCTGGGCCTCAACCGCCCGGTGGATCCTGATCATAACGGTATAAATCAAAATTTTTGAACTCCCTCATTATGTGACAATCCTTCCAAAGATGTGTTGAAGGGGCCTCCTTGGTTCCATGCTTCGGGCAGGGTTGGTTTAACAAACGCTCCAGATTCATGCCGCGCTGGGGCGGTTTACCTTTGCGACGCTGCATATTTGTGTTAGCCATCAAATCTGAATTATCCACTTTACGCTTACTGTTATTCCCATGGCCCCCTTGGTTGTGGTGCTGCCCTTTTGCGCCGCCATTCTTCTTTCCCTTCTCCGGTTTGTCCTCCTCTGAATCTGGATCCTTGGTATTATCTGAATCGGCATACTTAACTAAAGCGGCCATGAGTGTTGACATGTCGCTGCAATGACGTTTGAGCCTTCCCAACTTCTGTTTCAACGGCTTGAAACGGCAATTGCCCTCTAACGTTAATACGGCGGTGTCTGCATTAATACAATCTGATGAATGCAAAATCGTTGAGACCCGTTTAACCCAATGGGTCGTGGACTCCCCTTCCTCTTGGACACAAGCGGCCAGATCTACAATTGACATCGGCTGCTTGCACGTATCCTTGATGTTCTGGATAAACCGGCGTTTTAATTCGGCCCATGAATCGATGGAGTTGGTTGGCAAGCTCTTCAACCAAGTGCGAGCTGTTCCTTCCAGCATCATGGAGAAATATTTAGCACATACCGCCTCATCCACATCTAACATCGCCATTTCCATCTCATAGCTCTCCACCCATGCCTCTGGCTGCAAATCGGCGGTGTAATTTGGTACCTTACGAGGTCCCTTGAAATCCTTGGGCAATCGCACATTACACAATGCGGGAGTTAAACACGGTACTCCTAGGGAACTGAACATTACCCCTAGCTCCACGGAGGCAGTGGGGTGAACCGGAGTATGATGTCGTGCTTCGTGTCGAGCTGTCAACTCGGCCTCCCGTCGTGCCCGGCCGTGGTCCACAACATCTTGCGCATTAGCACTTCCCCCGGCCGGGTTGTTCTCCCGAGGCGAATTTCGGTGGCGTGCGCTATTGGACACGGCCGGTTCATCCTCCACGTGTCTGCTATAACTCCGGCTTGGACGAGGAGTGTAATCAATCCTCTCACGGCTGTGTGAATACGCTTGCTGTTGATTCAGTGCTGTCTGAAGGAGATCCCTGGCCCGACGCGCCTCCACTGCAACTGGTGACTCACCATCGGTTGGGAGGGCCGCCAGGCGTGAAGCGGCAGCCACAATATTATCCAACGGGTTGGAATAATGCCCGGGCGGCGTTGATGTTACCACGTTGTTCTGTCGAGGCAGGTCTGTTGCGCGTGGTTGAACCGGCGCTCCTGCTTTCGGTGCCCCCGCCCGGTTTGGCGCGGGTTGGTTACCAGCTCCTGCACCCGGCGTGTTGAAAAGATTCTGCAGCTCATAAACCGATGGGAGGCGTGATCGGTACCTTCTTCTCATGACCTCTTCCGAAGCATTCTGATCCAGTCTAATCCGATAAGCCTGTGCTTCCAACTCGGCCCGCTCTGTGGCCATCCTGGCGTTCTCTGCTGCCAGGTCCGCTTTAGCCTGGGCTATCTGATCTTTCACTTTTAGAATCTCCGCATCGTGTTGATCCCTGGCTGCTGCGTCTACCTCCGCGGTCATCAGTGCCGCTAGAGCGTCAAACAAATCAGACAAGACTTGGGCCGGAGGCGGCGCCGAGCTTCCTGCCCCTGCTGGCGTGGCCGTCGTTGAACCGGAGAGCACTGCTGCGGCGGTAGATGAATGAGGTGCCGGTCGTGTGCCGGCCATGAAGACAGCGGCCCGGTTTGGCAGACCGGGGGAATCTGGAATACTGTTGCCCTCGGATCCTCCCTCAATCCGGCCGTCGTACAACTGGTAAAGCGGTTCGGTTTCTCCGGAAGACTCGTCGCCACTGCGGACTACGGATTCTCCATTGGAGACCGGTTCCTCCTCGTACCCCGAGCCGTGGACGACACCTATGAAAACATGCCTTGCCTCAGGCTGAACCGGTGAAGAACTTGAACGCCGAGCCGTCTCGACGATGTCAGTGCAGGTGTCCGGCTCGGGGGCTGGTTCGCTGATCTTGCTGATGAAGACGTGAATCCCACCAAAGGGGACCTGGTACCCATATTCGATTGAATTAGCCTCGGGACCCCATCCTGCGTTGTCGATGTAGAGCTTGCCGCGGCGACTCTTCGTCATCCTGCCCACAGCGTATCCCTTAAGTCCATCGAAGCTTCCCTTCAAGAACTCGAAACCATCGTGCGATATCCCCACGGTGGGCGCCAACTGTCATGGAATTGTCACGGCAGATGTCCTCATGAAAGGACTTAGTCGTGGAGCCATCGCTACGGGTTAGCTTGAAGGGGTTAAACCAAACAAGGGGACACGAGAGTTTTATACTAGTTCGGCCCCTTCAATGAAGGTAAAAGCCTATGTCTAGTTGTGATTGGTATTTCTGGGGTTTCGAAGACCAGGGAGCGAATCCGCTTTGTCTGGCTTCGAGTTGTTGTTTTTCTGTCCCTGAACCGCCGCCGAGTCACCCCTTTATATACTCAGGAGGACCCCGACCGGTCTACAGAGTCCTGAGGCTGGCTCATACAAGTGTCCGCCTCGGTCTCTTCTTTCTTATCTTACAATGCAAGTTTATACAATCATGGCGGTTTACTATCATGGGCCCTAAACCGCCTGCGGGCTCTGGGCCTCTAAGCTTCATTCGTAAAGTGCCATCTTCTAGGTTTTCTTGGGCTTCAGTATAACTGAAGGTGAACCGGCCCCTCCTGGGCGGTTTACCCTCAGTGGTTATATCCTCAACACTGTCCCTCCTTATATAAGTTGGAGGGGCGGGTTACATGTGGAGTCCTAGTAGGATTAGGACTAGTCTATCTTCTATTACAAGCCGGATACAAGTACGGGTCTTGCTTCCTTGTAAGGGGAATATTCCTCATGCCTTTCCTCTTAAGTCAGCCCACCATAATATGAGCCAGCCTTCCCATGAGCCGCCTTCTGGGCCGTTGGGTCTTGTCAATCGTCTGAAACACCTGCCGGGTCACCAATGAGTCACTAGGCCCGACCGGGTCATCAGTGAGTCGCCAGTCTTCGGGCGGGTTACCGATGAAATGCCAAGTCCCAGTCGGGTCATATCTCCGGCCGGGTCATACCGCGGGGTATATCCCCAACATTAGCCCCCGGTTTAATTTGGATTTATCCATGATAAACTGATCCTGCAAAATAAACACAAGAACAAATTTGACAGGTTGTGCTCCGGGTTAAGAGTTTTTCTGAACCGGCACCTGATCATCCTTAAGTCCTTGTCATTTCCTTCTTGATACATGCCCATGAACTCTTAGCAAATCTCGTTTAGCAGATATGTTCAAACTTTGCCAATGCAAAAAATCCGGGCACTTCATAGTCAATTTGCTGACATTAGCTTCTTGCAGAAAAATATTATAAAGAATAATCCATTTGACTCGGCTTCCAATGCTCTAGCTTGACAAAAATATTGGTCTATAAATACCTATCTGATTTTCAGCCAGCTTAAAGATGTAGAGCTTCCCGAGTTATGATTGCCAAAACCGCCGGTTTGTAAATATTGATGGCACCGGGTCATAATTTTTGCTAACATCAACCTTGAAAATGTACCTCCCTTATATGCATATCACTGGTAGCCCCCAAGTCTTAAGAAGGGAGTGTAGTAATAGCTTAAGAGTTGCTTCAATATAAATGTTGCAACCTTGAAGAAATCGAGGTTGTTCATCTCAATTAGTCAAAATTGAATATTCCACATATGTAGCCCCCAAGTGCCCAGTTGTCATGCTTGCAGCAAACTGGGACTTGTAATTGCCTTATGCTCATAAAAATTTCAACCTGTGTAGCCCCCAAGGGTCAGGTCATTATGCAATAATGAGTAGAGACTTTGTAGATACGACCATGTAGACTTGAACAACAACGTGTAGCCCCCAAGGGCCAGCTCAGCAAGACAATACCGAGCTGGAACTTTATATATACTTCATTGAAAATAACATCATACGATGTAGCCTCCATCGTATGGCTTAAACCCACGACCACAAGGTTAAGATCCTTGTGCTCTGCCAACCGAGCAATGGACCCTTCAATATAATGGATTAAGGCTTGTGTGCTTTGAATTTTTGACAGGAGCAATTAGTAGCCCCAAAGGGCCGGCTCATTACGATGTGATGAGTCGGGTCTGCGATAAGGCGAGCAAAAAATGACTTTGCATTAGCCCCCAAGTGTCATGGTGCATGCTTGCAGTGACATGGGACTTCCATATTTAAAACATTACAGAGGCTAGCCAACTCGCTTGGAGAATGCTCCCTTGATCAGTTCCTTCGCTGGCCGTTCGATGAGGGTTGACAAAGTCTTTTTTTGCTTCCTGCCCGTCGGATCTTCGCTGGCATTGACTTCTGCAGTTTTTACTGGACGGTAGATCCTGGTCAAGAGATGACGTGTGGGGCTCGCGCTGGATCGGATTGGCTGGGTACCGGTTTCTTTGGTGCGCGGGGCAGCCTCTCCTGCCACGCCGCGTGCGCGCGAAGCCCGCATCGTGGGCGCGTGCGCAGGCGCGGGTTCTGCGCTGCTCCCTGTTTACCCTGCGCTGCTCCCGGATTGGCTGGGTCCCGCTCGTCGGCTGCCCTGGCTGCATGTTTCACGGTGAGTTTTCTTGGTCAACCGCTTTTGGTTCCTCATGCGCGGCCCGCGTGATGCGTCGTGGGAGTTACTGCATCCCACGTCAATTGCTGAGGGGTGGGCTGGAGCATGTGCGCCCGACTTGTGCACCCACGATTATGCTGACACGATGACGGGTGGGCCGCCCTCCTCCTGGTCCCGCTCATTGAATCCTCCATTGGCTGGGTTGCAATTTCTCGGGTGAACCACACTTGACGCATCGCGTCACGCGCTGCCCGCGTCCTGCGTTGGAGGAGATGGGGAGCAGTTGGCCGCGTCGTGCGTTGTGACGTTTGCGGGGCCGTGTCCTCGAAACCCCCTTGCCCAGTCCCCTTGCTCGCATGCCGCACCCCTCCCTCCCTCATCAATCTCTATCCCTCCTCCGCCTCCACATCTAGAAGCCATGAACCCTAGCCATCTCCGTCTCCTTGCGTGTTCGTGCTCATCGTTGCCATTCCCCCCGCTCCCCATCGTTGCCCCGACGCCTCCACCGGCCAGGTACCATGGATCCATGGCCGATGGGAGAGTACACCGTCGTCGATCCATCGCTTAAGTTGGTGGCGCATGGGTCGGGTTTGGGAAGAAGGCCGACGCCTCCGGGGGAAACCGACGGGGGTTGGTGCAACAGAAAATGAGGACGGGGTTGGCCGTAGAGGGAGGCTCGCCGGCCGGAACAGCCGGAGCAAGGAGGCAGTGTCGCCATGGAGGGAGTGTTGGGGAACGTAGCAGAAATTCAAAATTTTCCTACGTATCACCAAGATCTATCTATGGAGAAACCAGCAACGAGGGGAAAGAGAGTGCATCTACATACCCTTGTAGATCGCTAAGCGGAAGCGTTCAAGTGAACGGGGTTGATGGAGTCGTACTCGTCGTGATTCAGATCACCGATGATCAAGTGCCGAACGCACGGCACCTCCGCGTTCAACACACGTACAGCCCGGTGACGTCTCCCATGCCTTGATCTAGCAAGGAGAGAGGGAGAGGTTGATGGAGATCCAGCAGCACGACGGCGTGGTGGAAGTAGCGGGATTCCAACAGGGCTTCGCTAAGCGCTGCGGGAGGAGGTAGATGTGTCACGGGAGGGAGAGGGAGGTGCCAGGCCTTAGATTGGTTTGCTCATCCTTTTCCCCACTATATATAGGGCCAAGGGAGAGGGGGAGGTGCAGCCCTTGCCCCTTCCTCCAAGGAAGGGTGCGGCCAAGGGTGGGGAGGAGTCCATCCTCCCCAAGGCACCTCGGAGGTGCCTTCCCCCTTTAGGACTCTCCCCTTTTTCTCTTCTCTTGGCGCATGGGCCTCTTGGGGCTGGTGCCCTTGGCCCATATAGGCCAAGGCACAACCCCTACAGCCCATGTGGCTCCCCGGGGTAGGTGGCCCCACCCGGTGGACCCCCGGGACCCTTCCGGTGGTCCCGGTACAATACCGGTGACCCCGAAACTTGTCCCGATGGCCGAAATAGCACTTCCTATATATAATTCTTTACCTCCGGACCATTCCGGAACTCCTCGTGACGTCCGGGATCTCATCCGGGACTCCGAACAACATTCGGGTTACCGCATACCAATATCTCTACAACCCTAGCGTCACCGAACCTTAAGTGTGTAGACCCTACGGGTTCGGGAGACATGCAGACATGACCGAGACGTTCTCCGGTCAATAACCAACAGCGGGATCTGGATACCCATGATGGCTCCCACATGTTCCACGATGATCTCATCGGATGAACCACGATGTCAAGGACTCAATCAATCCCGTATACAATTCCCTTTGTCTATCGGTATGTTACTTGCCCGAGATTCGATCGTCGGTATCCCGATACCTTGTTCAATCTCGTTACCGGTAAGTCTCTTTACTCGTTTTGTAACACATCATCCCGTGATCAACTCCTTGGTCACATTGCGCATATGATGATGTCCTACCGAGTGGGCCCAGAGATACCTCTCCGTTTACACGGAGTGACAAATCCCAGTCTCGATTCGTGCCAACCCAACAGACACTTTCGGAGATACCTGTAATGCACCTTTATAGTCACCCAGTTACGTTGTGACGTTTGATACACCCAAAGCATTCCTACGGTATCCGGGAGTTGCACAATCTCATGGTCTAAGGAAATGATACTTGACATTAGAAAAGCTATAGCATATGAACTACACGATCTAGTCCTATGCTTAGGATTGGGTCTTGTCCATCACATCATTCTCCTAATGATGTGATCCCGTTATCAATGACATTCAATGTCCATGGTCAGGAAACCGTAACCATCTATTGATCAACGAGCTAGTCAACTAGAGGCTTACTAGGGACATGGTGTTGTCTATGTATCCACACATGTATTTGAGTTTCCTATCAATACAATTATAGCATGGATAATAAACGATTATCATGAACAAGGAAATATAATAATAACCAATTTATTATTGCCTCTAGGGCATATTTCCAACAGTCTCCCACTTGCACTAGAGTCAATAATCTAGTTCACATCGCCATGTGATTAACACTCACAGGTCACATCGCCATGTGACTTACACCCAAGAGTTTACTAGAGTCAGTAGTCTAGTTCACATCACTATGTAATTAACACTCAATGAGTTTTAGGTTTGATCATGTTGCTTGTGAGAGAGGTTTTAGTCAACGGGTCCGAACCTTTCAGATCCGTGTGTGCTTTACAAATCTCTATGTCATCTCCTAGATGTAGCTACCACGCTCTATTTGGAGCTTATTCCAAATAACTGTTCTACTTGGATCTATTCTAAATTGTTGCTCTATTATATGCATCCGGTATCTCTACTCAGAGCTTATCCGGATAGGTGTTAAGCTTGCATCGACGTAACCCTTTACGACGAACTCTTTTTACCACCTCCATAACCGAGAAACTTCCTTAGTCTACTAGTTACTAAGGATAACTTTGACCGCTGTCCTGTGATCCATTCATGGATCACTCTTGTACCCCTTGACTGACTCATGGAAAGGCACACTTCAGGTGCGGTACACAGCATAGCATACTGTAGAGCCTACGTCTTAAGCATAGGGGACGACCTTCGTCTTTTCTCTCTATTCTGCCGTGGTCGAGCTTTAAGTCTTAACTTCATACCTTATAACTCAGGCAAGAACTCCTTCTTTGACTGATCCATCTTGAACACCTTCAAGATCATGTCAAGGTATGTGCTCATTTGAAAGTGCCATTATGCGTTTTGATCTATCCTTATAGATCTTGATGCTCAATGTTCAAGTAGCTTGATCCAGGCTTTCCATTGAAAAACACTTTCCCAATAACCCTATATGCTTTTCAGAAATTCTACATCATTTCTGATCAACAATGTGTCAACAACATATACTCATCAGAAATTCTATAGTGCTCCCACTCACTTCTTTGGAAATACAAGTTTCTCATAAACTTTATATAAACCCAAAATATTTGATCATCTCATCAAAGCGTACATTCCAACTCCGAGATGCTTACTCCAGTCCTCAAAAGGATTGCTGGAGCTTTGCATACTTATTAGCATCTTTCAGGATTGACAAAACCTTCCGGTTGTATCACATACAACCTTTCCTCAAGAAAATCGTCGAGGAAACAATGTTTTGACATCCTATCTGCAAGATTTCATAAATAATGCAGTAATCGCTAATATAATTCCAACAGACTCTTAGCATCGCTACGAGTGAGAAAGTCTCATCGTAGTCAACTCCTTGAACTTGTTGGAAAACATCTTAACGACAAGTCGAGCTTTCTTAATGGTGACATTCACCATCATTGTCCGTCTTCCTTTTAAAATCCATCTGCACTCAATAGCCTTACGACCATTGAGCCGTTCTGCCAAAGTCTACACTTTGTTTTCATACATGGATCCTCTCTCGGATTATATGGCCTCGAGCCATTTATCGGAATCCAGGCCCACCATCGCTTCTCCATAGCTCGTAGGTTCATTGTTGTCTAGCAACATGACTTCTAAGACAGGATTACGTACCATTCTGAAGTAGTACGCATCCTTGTCATCCCACGAGGTTTGGGAGTGACTTGATCCGAAGTCTCATGATCAATATCATAAGCTTCCACTTCAATTGGTGTAGGTTCCACAGGAACAACTCTTTGTGCCCTGCTATACACTAGTTGAAGTGACGGTTCAATAACCTCATCAAGTCTCCACCATCCTCCCACTCAATTCTTTCGCGAGAAACTTTTCCTCGAGAAAGGACCCGATTCTAGAAACAATCCCTTATTGCTTTAGGATCTGAGACAGGAGGTACACCCAACTGTTTTGGGTGTCCTATGAAGATGCATTTATCCGCTTTGGGTTCGAGCTTATCAGCCTAAAACTTTTTCACACAAGCGTCGCAGCCCCAAACTTTTCAAGAAATGACAGCTTAGGTTTCTCTAAACCATAGTTCATACGGTGTCATCTCATCGGAATTACGTGGTGCCCTATTTAAAGTGAATGTGGTTGTCTCTAATGCCTAACCCATAAACTATTGTGGTAATTCGATAAGAGACATCATGGTATGCATCATATCTAATAGGGTGCTGTTATGATGTTCGGACACACCATCACACTATGGTGTTCCAGGCTGTATCAGTTGTGAAACAATTTCCACAATGTCTTAATTCTGTGCCAAACTCGTAATTCAGATATTCATCTCTATGATCATATCATAGATATTTTTATCCTCTTATCACGACGATCTTCCAACTTCACACTGAAATTACTTGAACCTTTCAATAATTCAGACTCGTGATTCATCAAGTAAATATACTCAACATCTACTCAAATCATCTGTGAAGAACATAACGATATCCACTACATGCCTCAGCACTCACTGGACCGCACACATCAAAATGTATTACTTCCAGCAAGTTGCTTTCTAGTTCCATTTTACTGAAAACGAGGCTTTCAGTCATCTTGCCCATGTGGTATGATTTGCATGTCTCAAGTGATTCAAAATCAAGTGAGTTCAAACGGTCCATCTGTATAGAGTTTCTTCATGCATATCTACCAACAAACATGGTTCGCATGTCTCAAACTTTCAAAATGAGTGAGTCCAAAGATCCATCAACATGGAGCTTCTTCATGCGTTTTATACCGATATGACTTACGTGGCAGTGCCACAAGTAGGTGGTACTATCATTACTATCTTATATCTTTTGGCATGAACATGCGTATCACTACGATCGAGATTCAATAAACCATTCATTTTAGGTGTAAGACCATTGAAGGTATTATTCAAATAAACAGAGTAACCATTATTCTCTTTAAATGAATAACCGTATTGCGATAGACATAATCCAATCATGTCCATGCTCAACGCAAACACCAAATAACAATTATTTAGGTTTTAATACCAATCTCGATGGTAGAGGGAGCGTGCGATGCTTGATCATATCAACCCTGGAAACACTTCCAACACATATCGTCAGCTCACCTTTAGCTAGTCTCCGTTTATTCCGTAGCTTTTATTTCGAGTTACTAACATTTAGCAACCGAACCGGTATCTAATACCCTGGTGCTACTAGGAGTACTAGTAAAGTACACATTAACATAATGTATATCCAATATACTTCTATCGACCTTGCCAGCCTTCTAATCTATCAAGTATCTAGGGTAATTCTGCTCCAGTGGTTGTTCCCCTTATTACAGAAGCACTCAGTCTCGGGTTTGGGTTCAACTTTGGGTTTCTTCACTAGAGCAGCAGCTGAATTGCCGTTTTATGAAGTATCCCTTCGTGCCCTTGCCCTTCTTGAAACTAGTGGTTTCACCAACCATCAACAATTGATGCTCCTTCTTGATTTCTACTTTCGCGGTGTCAAACATTGCGAATATCTCAAGGATCATCATATATGTCCCTGATATATTATAGTTCATTACGAAGCTCTAGCAGCTTGGTGGTAATGACTTCGGAGAACCATCACTATTTCATCTGGAAGATCAACTCCCACTCGATTCAAGCGATTGTTGTACTCAGATAATCTGAGCACAAGTTCAACAATTGAGCTTTTCTCCCTTAGTTTGCAGGCTAAGAAAATCGTCGGAGGTCTTATACCTTTTGACGTGGGCATGAGCTTGAAATCCTAATTTCAGCCCTCGAAACATCTCACATGTTTCGCGACGTTTCAAAAAACGTCTTTGGTGCCTCAACTCTAAACCGTTTAACTGAACTATCATGTAGTTATCAAAACGTGTATGTCAGATGTTCGCAACATCCACAGACAACGTTCGAGGTTCAGCACACTGAGCAGTGCATTAAGGACATAAGCCTTCTAAGAAGCATTGAGGACAATCCTCAGTTTACGGACCTTGTTTGCATAATTGCTACTATCAACTTTCAACTAAATTTTCTCTAGGAACATATCTAAACAGTAGAACTGAAGCGCGAGCTACGACATAATTTGCAAAGATCTTTTGACTATGTTCAGGATAATTAAGTTCATCTTATGAACTCCCACTTAGATAGACATCCCTCTAGTCATCTAAGTGATTACATGATCCGAGTGAACTAGGCCGTGTCCGATCATCACGTGAGACGGACTAGTCAACGTCGGTGAACATCTTCATGTTGATCGTATCTTCTATATGACTCATGCTCGACCTTTCGGTCTTCTGTGTTCCGAGGCCATGTCTGTACATGCTAGGCTCGTCAAGTTAACCCTAAGTGTTTTTGCTGTGTAAAACTGTCTTACACCCGTTGTATGTGAACGTAAGGATCTATCACACCCGATCATCACGGCGTGCTTCGAAACGACGAACTGTAGCAACGGTGCACAGTTAGGGGAGAACACTTCTTGAAATTTTAATGAGGGATCATCTTATTTACTACCGTTGTTCTAAGCAAATAAGATGTATAAACATGATAAACATCACATGCAATCAAATAGTGACATGATATGGCCAATGTCATGTAGCTCCTTTGATCTCCATCTTGGGGCTCCATGATAATCTATTACAAGAACGTGATCAATCTCATACATTACATATATCATTCATCACATCCTTTTGGCCATATCACATCACATAGCATACCCTGCAAAAACAAGTTAGACATCCTCTAATTGTTGTTTGCATGTTTTACGTGGCTGCTATGGGTTTCTAGCAAGAACGTTTCTTACCTACGCAAAGACCACAACGTGATATGCCAATTGCTATTTACCCTTCATAAGGACCCTTTTCACCGAATCCGATCCGACTAAAGTGGGAGAGACAGACACCCGCCAGCCACCTTATGCAACTAGTGCATGTTTGTCGGTGGAACCGGTCTCACGTAAGAGTACGTGTAAGGTTGGTCCGGGCCGCTTCATCCCACGATGCCGCCGAATCAAGATAAGACTAGTAACAGCAAGCATATTGAACAAAATCAACGCCCACAACTACTTTGTGTTCTACTCGTGCATAGAATCTACGCATAGACCTAGCTCATGATGCCACTGTTGGGGAACGTAGCAGAAATTCAAAATTTTCCTACGTATCACCAAGATCTATCTATGGAGAAACCAACAACGAGGGGAAAGAGAGTGCATCTACATACCCTTGTAGATCGCTAAGCGGAAGCGTTCAAGTGAACGGGGTTGATGGAGTCGTACTCGTCGTGATTCAGATCACCGATGATCAAGTGCCAAACGCACGGCACCTCCGCGTTCAACACACGTACAGCCCGGTGACGTCTCCCATGCCTTGATCCAGCAAGGAAAGAGGGAGAGGTTGATGGAGATCCAGCAGCACGACGGCATGGTGGAAGTAGCGGGATTCCAACAGGGCTTCGCTAAGCGCTGCGGGAGGAGGTAGATGTGTCACGGGAGGGAGAGGGAGGCGCCAGGACTTAGATTGGTTTGCTCCTCCTTTTCCCCACTATATATAGGGCCAAGGGAGAGGGGGAGGCGCAGCCCTTGCCCCTTCCTCCAAGGAAGGGTGCGGCCAAGGGTGGGGAGGAGTCCATCCTCCCCAAGGCACCTCGGAGGTGCCTTCCCCCTTTAGGACTCTCCCCTTTTTCTCTTCTCTTGGCGCATGGGCCTCTTGGGGCTGGTGCCCTTGGCCCATATAGGCCAAGGCACAACCCCTACAGCCCATGTGGCTCCCCGGGGCAGGTGGCCCCACCCGGTGGACCTCCGGGACCCTTCCGGTGGTCCCGGTACAATACCGGTGACCCCGAAACTTGTCCCGATGGCCGAAATAGCACTTCCTATATATAATTCTTTACCTCCGGACCATTCCGGAACTCCTCGTGACGTCCGGGATCTCATACGGGACTCCGAACAACATTCGGGTTACCGCATACCAATATCTCTACAACCCTAGCGTCACCGAACCTTAAGTGTGTAGACCCTACGGGTTCGGGAGACATGCAGACATGACCGAGACGTTCTCCGGTCAATAACCAACAGCGGGATCTGGATACCCATGATGGCTCCCACATGTTCCACGATGATCTCATCGGATGAACCACGATGTCAAGGACTCAATCAATCCCGTATACAATTCCCTTTGTCTATCGGTATGTTACTTGCCCGAGATTCGATCGTCGGTATCCCGATACCTTGTTCAATCTCGTTACCGGTAAGTCTCTTTACTCGTTTTGTAACACATCATCCCGTGATCAACTCCTTGGTCACATTGCGCATATGATGATGTCCTACCGAGTGGGCCCAGAGATACCTCTCCGTTTACACGGAGTGACAAATCCCAGTCTCGATTCGTGCCAACCCAACAGACACTTTCGGAGATACCTGTAATGCACCTTTATAGTCACCCAGTTACGTTGTGACGTTTGATACACCCAAAGCATTCCTACGGTATCCGGGAGTTGCACAATCTCATGGTCTAAGGAAATGATACTTGACATTAGAAAAGCTATAGCATATGAACTACACGATCTAGTCCTATGCTTAGGATTGGGTCTTGTCCATCACATCATTCTCCTAATGATGTGATCCCGTTATCAATGACATTCAATGTCCATGGTCAGGAAACCGTAACCATCTATTGATCAACGAGCTAGTCAACTAGAGGCTTACTAGGGACATGGTGTTGTCTATGTATCCACACATGTATTTGAGTTTCTTATCAATACAATTATAGCATGGATAATAAACGATTATCATGAATAAGAAAATATAATAATAACCAATTTATTATTGCCTCTAGGGCATATTTGCGAAGGCCCACTGGCCGGAGCAGCAGGAGCAACTGCATCCGCTAGTCGGCCCGACGCACCGCCTCCTCTGCTGTGGCCCGCACGGTCGAGAGGGGCAGCTCCGCCGTAGCTGGCGGCGAGTTCAACGGCCGCCGCCTCCTCTCCTCTTCGAATCCAGTAAGCTCCCGATGTCTTTCCGCTTTCATTTGTAGGATTTGCTGAGCTTGCTCCTGCTTTCTTCTCTTCATCAATGTTTGTCTCGTCCCTATCATTCGACTTTCGTCAATGGTCTACTCTGCTTGTTTTAGCCAGTTTTAGTTGATTCTAATTATATTGGCCAGTTTTCTGTAGCAGGTGCCTATGCGTTGTTCCCCTCGGCTGGATTGTTCGTCCTTCTTCGCCGATGGTGTGCTCATCTATTGCAGTAGCCTTCGTGTGCTGGATGAACAGTGCCGGTTGAGGTTCGTGCCCTTCTTTACTTGATTCTTGCTTCTTCCTTCCTTTTCCCTGCGCCCTGGTAACCTCTGTTCTTACTCTTGTCCCCATCGTGTGCAGGTTGGTTTCTTCCCGTTGTGTCCTGCATCGACAGTCGCATCTTTCTGCCATTGCCATTGAGGTTAGTCTGCACTCTGTTTGGTTGCATGCAACATGTTCGATGAAATGTGTGTGTAATGACCTTTTTTTTTTCATCTCGTTTTGCCTGCTGGCCCGCCTTTGTATAGTCCTCTGTATAGCATGCTTTCTTGGCCTGGTTCTGCTTTCTAGCTCTGGTAATTAGCTGTTGTTTTGCTTGTCTATAAGCCTGCTGTTTTTATGCCTGTGTGACCGTTATGCATGTACTCTGGCAGGTCTATCTCCGTTTGTCTAGCAGGTTCAACGATCTGCTAGGTTGCTGCATCTGCAACTCTGTGTTGCTGTTCACGGTTTTCTTTATTCATTCTTCCCTACATGCTTGTTCTTCCTCGCTACACACATGCTTCTCTTTCTCTAAGTACCGTAATACTGCTGTGCTGTCTCTAGCTACATGCATTTACCTTTCTTTGTCGGTATAATTGTCTATTGATGGGCCATGGTTATGTGAACTTTAAGATGTAATGATATATGGTGTTTAAATTTGTCTTGTTCATTAGTGCCTACGATTTTACGCCAAAGAGTCGTCCGATATCCAAGTTTTTATATATTTTTACACCATTGTAGCCCATAACTTGCTTCAATCCTGTTACACATTGGATTGAAGATAGGTCGTCCATTTTTATTGACTTTTTTTGTACATTGTGAAGTCATGGCCCCAATTTATATTCATGTTTAGTTTGCTGTGTTGTAGTTCATGTATGCTCTGTAAAGAGCATGTACAACTAATGGGTTTAATTTGTTTGTTCCTTTTTTAGATGTTCCGTATCGGTGCATAATTCAACTTGATCCATACAGTGCCAGTGATTTTGTAAGATTTGCCCATATCTTTTGAGGAAATAATTATGCTTCAGGAAGATGTTAAATAAGCTGGTCAGCTCTGCCTCTGGGGCAAAAGGTCAGCAAATCTGCTTGGCTATTCCTCCCAAGGTGATGAGAGATTGCTTGTTGCAGACTACATGCCTAGAAAGACATATCTTCCACTGTGAGTATGTTAAATGCTTGTGAGCAGGCCACTACTTTACAAAGTTTACTACAGCAGCAAGGACGCTATGCTTTGATTAGTTGAGCCGCCCTCTATTATTTCATTCATGGGCAGAGTGGGTGGAGGTGCAGCGCCTCAGCATGTCGAGGTATAGGGATGGAACCTGATCCTTATTTCACAGTATGTTTCTGTTCTTACGATAAGTGACTCATGTTTCTTCTGTGTAATGCTAGGATAAAGTTTGATTTTCTCTGTACTACTCCAACTTGGTCCTATCTCTAACTACAAAATTTTTATGTATCGTTTTAATTGAGATTTATTATTATTAGAATTAGATGGTGTGCATTGAATATGAAAATAGGGCCAAGTATTGCTATGGCGTATATCCTATTGAGTTTTCATCGGACCTTGAAGCTCACGGTTGATCTCTTTGTAGCTTATAAAAGATAGTTATATCATTTTACTGGATGTATAATCAGAAAGGTGGGCCAACAAACTGTAATATGTGACTTAAAATATGATAATGCAGGCTTCCTTTATTTTCTTCCATGGGCAGAGTGGGTGGAGGTACACAGCCTCAAGATGTCAAGGAATCTGATCCTTATTTGACAGTAAACTTAGAAGGGTTTTCCATCTTATAATATGATAATGCAGGCTTCCTTACCCTGACCAGAATTTAGCATTTTGGTATTGCCTCCTTACCATGCAATGTAGGCGTCAACGCCACTTTTTAAATATAAGCCATCATTTGTGCCGGTCCTTATCAAGCAGTTCCTTATCAAAGGGGATTTTGATGTTCTCGCTGAAATAGAGGACTTGAATTGATGATTTCTAGGATTAGTAAACATTAGCACAATCCTGATTATCCAGTTAGAAATCTTATATTTTAATTGCGACAAGTAATGTAGGCTGCAAGAGTTGCCTTTTAAGTAATGCAAATTCTTCTGCTAGTAGCTAATGCTATTTAGAAATTTTGATTTCCCATTTTTTGTAGCTCTCTTCATTTTTGTCACTGGTTTACATTTGTTTTATATCTTTCTCATTCTGTTCATAGCATTTTGTCATGTTTCTTCCTTTTTACAGAGCTATTTTGATGTTGTGTTAAGAATTTTGGCTAATTGATGGCTCAAATGATTGCAAGCATATGATCTTGTCGGCTTGAGTGATTGCAGGCATATCGACTAGAGGAAAACGTAGCATAGAAGATTCTTGCTTCCCTTTTTTGTTTTGGTGAAATTGCAGTCAAGCTACTTACATACGACTCTTATCAGGGCATTCGAGAATTCTCAAATTGGGTCTGCTTCTGTTTTAGCCTGATTTATGTTTCTACTGTAGGTGTTGCTCTATGGCAGTACATACTTTTTGCACTATTGAAGAGATAAGAACAGCGTGCTACCTATTTATGCTTGTTGTGGAACTGATATTGTTTTTTAGATGTTGGAACAAATGATGGTTTGATCTGTGTGCAGTTGCATTGTTTATTTCACAACAGATGGAGATCGAATTTAATAATTATATTGACATGCCCCGGTGTTTTTTGTTATTGTAGTTGCCTAATTATTGTTATCTACTTCCTCTGATCCAAAATAAGTGTAGTGGTTTTAACTAAAACCATGGCATTTATTTTGGATTGGAGGGAGTACCATTTTTGTTCTTCTGCAACATAGCATGTGCAGTACTATACTCCTTATTATGCTAAGGCACTATGCATGACTTCAGAAGATTAACATTTCCAAATTTTACTGTCGAGTTGTATGGTCTATACATGTTATACAAATATGTTTTTTTTTCCAAACTCAGATTTCTCGGCGTGATAACCATATTTTTCAACCAAAAAGATGCTTCCTTAACTGGTCTATACATGTTATACAAATATGATTTATTTTTCAAACTAAGATTTCTTGGCGTGATCAACATATTTTTAATATAGCATGATTTAACACATGGGCTTTCTAATATCAATATCGAAGATGTCCTTGCAAAATAAAACTATTTTCATCGATAACATGTCTTTAATGGGTCTCTGCGCCATTTGGCGCAACGGGTCAACTAGTTTGATATAATCATGATTTGAATAATGTAGCCCCAAGTGTCGGGTCGTGTGCCTGCAGCGACTCGGGACTATTCCTTCCATTGTAGAATAAACCATATCTATTGATGAAGAAATAATAACCATTGCGCTGAAGCGACTTTGAAAACCTCAATCATAATACTGGTTATTGATAACCATAATAAAAATCCAGCCATGTAGGCTATTCAAGATTTGAATAATATAATCTGGTATGAAAACCTCAATCATTCAATATCATCATGACAATCCAGCCAAGTTTGGCTATTAAAGATTTGAATACCTTATCGGTTGACAAGTAAATCCAGAGTTTAAATACCTGGCGGCTCTTGGCCGATGACGACTTAATACACATCCATTGTAATCCAGGATTTTTGTAACCCGATGACTTATAGGCTTTATGAAAATCAATACTTGATAACCCTCTTGAAACACCAATTTCAATCTTTGACGATGGGCTTAAACTTAATCATTTATGTAAGTCATAGCTCTACAAATCCTGCAGAAAGTTTAAACAACATATGACCTGGTGACTTAATGTCAAAAGCCAGGGCGGGTAACAACCCAAACATAATATAGTCTTATGCAATTATGAAAAAGACTAGCATTAAGGCCATTCAAGCCTAAACATACTGTCAACTTAAAGTTAAAAGCCAAGGCGGGTTATCAAAGCTCGCATATTCGTATAACCAAGAAAACATACTTGTAGGATTGATTTATATTGCTGGCTTACATTGCCATACCTGGAAGATTGACTCAAATTGCCGGCTTACATCACCACATCCAGTGAGGGTATCAATCCAATGATTTATAAGAGCATAATTCCAATGGCGCAATCCAAAATATACTGGCGACTTTAAAGTCCATAGCCAGGGCGGTTTATCAAAACCAAAATATTCATACCATTATTGAAAGACATACTTGTAGATTAATACCATGGTGATGCCTTTATACTTATAATCCGGGGCCAGTATCAACCCGGAGTCATGAAATATCATCATTTTGATTGCTCAAGGCAAAATATCCTGGCGACTTAAAGTCTGCTATCAGGGCGTGTTATCAAACCCAAAGATGCTCAATGATGAGTCATATAATCAAGGCTACATTGCCTGTGAAATCAGTTCACACTGCCGGCTTACAACACCATATGAAGTAAGGGTAACAGCCCAAAAAAGTAGAACACAATGCCCTATCCACCAATTCATACTGCCGGCTTATCATGCCACATGTAGTAAGGGCAACAGCCCAAAGCTTAGAGCGCAAAGCTCCAAGCACATAATCAAAGCACACTGGCGACATATCGTCCAAAGCCAGGTCGGGTTATCAAAACTCCGGATAGATTCAAATATGAATCATAAGCATCAAGGCTACATGGTCTGGGCGGAGTGGCAGACATACAAAGGCAGGATAACCCGGATTTTTGGTGAAGACACCTAGCGTCCAAGCCGATCAAAAGGGTGAATATAGCCATGTTCATTGAACATGAAGCGTCCAAGTGACCTTTAACAAGCCATCAAGGCAGGTTACCTATGTTTGAACTACACATTATAGCAAGTTCTCTTTGGTAATAATTCAACTTGGACAGAAAACCCCCAAGTTATTTGTAATCAAGGCGTACAAGCCGGATCAGTAGGGTAGTCATAGCTATGCTCAATGAGAAGGAAGCCCCCATGTTATTTGTAACAAGGCGTATAAGCCGGATCAAAGGGTAGTCACAACTATGCTCAGTGAGCAGGCAGCCCCCAAGTATTTTGTAATCATGGCGTACAAGCCGGATCAAGAGGGTAGTCATAGCTATGCTCAATGAGAAGGAAGCCCCCAAGTGATCATAATAATATAAGCCCATAAGGCAGGATACCCATGTTTGAACCGTGCATCATGGCAACAAGTTCTCTTTGGCAACCTTTAATTTTTTTGAGAACTCGAACTTGAGAGAGATGAATTCTTTTTGAACCGGAATTTCAACCAGGATATTGAGAGCTTCAAAGCTTTGTGAGAAAACATATTTCCCTTGAGCCGGATTTTAAACCGGAGTTCTTCATTTTGAGCCGGAAATTTTTTGACGGCCTTAAATTTTCATCAATATAGCAGTAGTCTCCGGGCCGGGTTATTTTTCCCCTCCAATGACCCGGATTTCTTGATTCACTGATACCGGCCAATTCTGCCGAGTCATGTCATTGTAGCCCCCGAGTCTTAAGACGACTCAAGGAATTGTCTTGAGATTCTCCATATTTAACCGTGATATAAACCCGTATAAGTCATTCAACAACTCAGTGATATAATCGTCCCTTTTGAAGTAGACAACTTGTCCTGCATTGGATAATTTGCAAGCCAGAGTAATTGCTCTTTCAAAGAAAGCAATATCTAACATAAAAATATACTGGATGGATTTCACCTGATATGTTAGGCCAGAAATTATCCAACGCGGAGTTGATGATCACCACAGTAAAGCTGAAATCAATCACGGCTGAGTCGGCCGCGGGAGTAGACAGATGAGTCGGCCGTGGTGTTACAAGCCGATGCGGACGGGCTAGTCAATCGCAGGCGCAACAAAACACGCAGACGGGTGAATCAACCACATCATATTGATATAAATTGGGCCGTAAAACAATGGTTTGCACATATATTCGTCGAGCATCATGGCACGGTCAGATGCTAGCGCCTGATAATGTTGACGCGAGCTATACATCCATCGCTCTTGCAATAAATAATTGTCGTGCATAAACAATATTGCAGACCAAGGCAAAGATAAACTGTTCTTTGACAAAAACAATATGTGCTAATAAAACAAACTTGGATGGGTATCACCTGACTTTGTTCAGACGACCGAATGATCCGTAAATAGTACCCATAGATAACTTTTCAACCCAATTGTTGAATAGTCATTTGATCCTTATATGCACGCTAAGGATATTTGTGTTTATCCTCACGAGGACTCCCCAGATGCTGCCACTTTATTTTACTTATTAGCAGTAATCGGCCACAGTATTTGGGCAGGGCAAGAACAAAGGCGAGGCTTGGACTTAATGTGGCCTCTAGCAAGGGCGGCTCAGTATTTGGACAGTGGATCAGAGGTGAAACTCGCGCGGCAAGGCTGACGGCTCATAAGAACATGTAGAGACGCATACGGGCCACAACACGGGGCGGCTCTCCGGTGGCGGCGACTCGAGGCGTTGAGGGCCACGACGACTTACCGCACATCCGTGGAAATAGCAAGGCCGACCCAGGCGGCTCAGAGGCGTGGTGGAAGAGACATCCACTTCCTGGTTGTCGTCTGCTTGTCCCTCTTTTAATTTAGTAGATCGATCAATTGGTAATAGGTAGCAACACACTCCAGCGCCTACCATGACCATTTACTTGGATGGCTTTGACTCCAGGTAATGTAATAGAAGCGGATCAATTTTTAGAATTCAAGACAGTAATTCCTTGAAAACTATACTGAAACTCCAACTACCATGGCCGCAGCCCTCGTGGTTTAGAAGAAGGCAACTCTCAACGGCGGGCAGCTTAGGCCAGGGCACATCGGCGGCTCTACAGCAAGGCGCCGCGACTCATCGAAGCGGAGGCGCGCTGCAGCTCCAGAGGCGGCTTGGCGACGGTAGCGGCACGGGGGCCCGCTGTCGGCATTCTGGGAACGGGGGTCCCCAGACTTGCCTGCCTGCAACCCACGGCGTGGCTAAGCCAGCAGGCCGTACGGCCCATCTTCATCAACAAGGCATCCAAGACCCTCGCGAGGCGGACGACGCAAGGCCTCCTCTGGAGTGCCCTAGCCAGGCAGGCTCACGAGGAGCGGAGATATCAAGGCAGGGCAAACCTCACGAGGCCCTCGTGACGTGAGCCATGACGCACGACACCAGGCGGGCGCTAGGCGCGCACAACGTCCTTATTTCCTCTTTGGTGCTAAGGAGGCCAGCGCAGACAAAGAGTACCGAGGCATCAGGCAAAGGTTGCTATATTGGTGCAACGAGACCAAGACCAGGAGGACGGCAAGATGAAGGTCATCATGGAGCCCAAGACGACGTCATCGCCAGAGTTTTCCGCAGGCGAAGACCACTTTTGTCAAGATAGCTTGTACTAGCTGCCCCCCTTCAAATTTTCCCACCGTTGTTGGCTCCCTTCCTGCTCGATATTTGGCAAGAGGACCAGGGCCTATATAAGTAGAGCTAGCCACCATAGTAGAGGCATCGCATCTCATCTTAGCTTCATCCAACCCGATCGAGAGCCTACTCACAAGAACACATCAACCTCAGGAGATTGTTCTTCCCATGTACTGTTCATCATCAGCCCTAGAGGCAATCCACCACTACCACACTGGAGTAGGGTGTTACACCATAACGGTGGTCCGAACCAGTATAAACCTCGTGTCTTTCCGTGTTGCGAGTTCGTCGAGTTTGTCTGCGAGATTTTAGCGAGTTAGGGTGTAGATTGGTGGGAAGGAAAGACTTCGCGCGCACCCTAGTGTTCGAACCTTAAGGGTTTGCCGAAACCCCACATCCAACATTTGGCGCGCCAGGTAGGGGTGCGCCGTAGCTTCCCTTCCATCAGTTTGTCGCTACGTCGCTCCGTCGTCTCCATGGCGAACGCTCGCCGTGCTCGAGCTGAGCATCGGGCTGCCCTCACCGCCCGCGTCGCTCAGACGGCTCCCGTCGGCGGGCCACATCGCCGTTCTCCGTCTCCTGCCGTCAACGCTGCCACCGGCCCGGTGGGGAATGAGCAGCATGCGTCCTTGCTGCATCCTTCGATGCGGCAGGACGGCCACACCGCCACTCCATCACTGACCCCTGCCGGTTCTTTGTCTCACGCGCACCGCGCTCCCATGGAGGCATGGGCCGCACTCCTCGCGGCGAACGAGCTCCTGCGCTACCGCCTCGTCGACGACCTCTACGAGGAGTGGCTCGACCGCGTCGCCGAGCTCGTCCGCACCGCAGAGGGCTCTCCGGTGCCGTCCCACTCTCTGCCTCCCCCTCAACCAGCTGCGGGCGACGCGGCTCATGGCGTGCCTCCACCTCCGCCTCAAGACGGCGCCTTGGCACAAAGGCGCGCGGCTCCGCGGCGTGATCCGCCGTGCTCGGCGCCCGCGCGCGAAGAGAGAAGCTGCCAAGAAATTCCGCGGCCGCGAGAAGCTGCACCTGCGCTCCCCGCGCCACCTCGTCAAGACCGCGCACTGCCCACAGCGGCGCAGTGCGGACCTCGTCAAGACCAAGCTCCACCTACGAAGCGGGCCCCGGCAACCACGGCTGGCTGCCGCGCCTTCAGCCCCGAGCTGCCTAGCGTCGCCTGGCCGGGCAAGTTCAAGCCGGATCTACCTCCTCGCTACGATGCTACCGCCAACCCCGCGGAGTTCTTGCAGCTCTATGAGCTGAGCATCGAAGCGGCCAAGGGCGACGAAAAGGTCATGGCGAATTGGTTTTCAATGGCTCTCAAGGATGGAGCTTTCTCCTGGCTCCTGAACCTGCATCATGGCTCGATCTCCTCGTGGGACGAGATGCGTGACCGCTTCATCGCCAACTTCCCATGCACTCGCGACTGCCCACCGACCGCGGGTAATCTACACCGCATCAGGAAGAAACCAGGAGAGACCCTCCAGAAGTACATCCAGCGCTTCAACAACACCCGCCTCAAGATCCCCAAGGTCACGGACGAGGCCATCATCTCCGCGTTTTCTGACGGTTTCCGTGACATCAAGATGAAGGAAGAGCTCGCCATCCACGAGGAGCTCTGCACATCTCAGGAGCTGTTCAACCTGGCGACCAAGTGCGCAAGAGCTGAGGAGGGGCGCCTCACTCTCCTTGAGCTGCCAGCTGTGGGCATAGAGGAGAAGAAGGCCAAGGCCAAGGACGTGAAGCACAAGAAGGCAGCTGTGCTCGCAACGGAGCCCGACATCAAGCGGGGCAGAGATCAGCCCGAGTCATCCAAGAACGGCCGACCGTTCTACGCCTTCCACAACCTAAACACCCACAACACCAGTGACTGTCAAGAGCTCATAGCCATACGGGAAGGACGCTACGGTCGACGCCCCGAGCACAACGACCGGGGCTACGGCCACGGAGGAGGACATGGAGGTGGACGCAGGGACGACCGTGGCCCGCGCCAGGAGTGGCGTGACCGACCTCGTGAGGACCGCTGGCAGGACCAACCTCGCGAGGGCGCCTGGAGGGACCCGCCGTGTGAAGATCGCCCCTAGGGCAACGCCGGTCTTCCCCCACTACCGCCACCAAGAAGGAACGACGACCACCACCAGGACGAGGGGGCTGGGGGCTTCTAGGAGCCGTGTGCGATCGTCTGCATCCTGGGCAGCGCCCAGGCCCCAGCCTCTCAGCGCATCTTCAAACAGTTCACTCGTGAGGTGAACACGGCGCTCCCCAAACTCGAGGCCATGCGCCCGCTCAGGTGGTCCCAATGCGCCATCACTTTCAACTCGGCTGATCAGCTCAAGTGCGCAGCCACCGCTGGCGCCTTCCCTATGTTGTGTTCCCCAGTCATCAGCAATGTGCAGGTCACCAAGACTCTCATCGACGGCGGCGCATGGCTCAACGTCCTGTCCGTCGACACGTTCGACAACCTCCAAGTGCCATATGAACAGCTCCAGCCCACCAAGCCTTTCTCAGGAGTGACTGACGGCTCCACCACACCGATAGGGCAGGTCCGCCTGCCCGTCACCTTCGGGGAGCGCAAGAACTACTGCACCGAGATCATCGACTTTGACATCGCGCACATCCGCCTGCCGTATAATGCCATCCTCGGGTATCCAGCCCTGGCCAAGTTCATGTCAGTCATTCATCACGGCTACAACGTTCTCAAGATGCCAGGAAGTGGAGGAATCATCACGGTCCCGTGTGAAGAGAGGGATGCGTGAAAGTGCAACTATCCCTAGGTGGTTTTGGTAATTCATAACAACATATAGCTCATTGAGCTAATACTATTCCAAGATAATTATTTCAGGAAAGCTCAATGATTGGCATGGCATGGATGTGAAAGTGGAACCCTCAAAATGCTAAGGACAAAGGATTGGCTCAAGCTCAAAAGCTCAAGACTCTTCATTTTATATTTTAGTGATCCAAGATCACATTGAGTCCATAGGAAAAGCCAATACTATCAAGGAGGGATGAGGTGTTGCTTAATGAGCCTCTTGCTTCATGTGCTTAGTGATATGCTCCAAAACCCTCAACTACTTTCCCATATCCACATATGACCTAAACCCTAAGCCAAACTCGGTCCTACCGATTCTTCCTATCCGGTGCCACCGAGTTTCACTTGTCATTAGCCACTGCCAAACCCTAGCAATTCGGTTCTACCGATAAGGATCTCGGTCTCACCGAGATGGGGTTGCAAACTCTCTGTTTCCCCTTTCGTAACTTTTCGGTCCCACCGAAAGAGCGAATCGGTCCCACCGAGATTGCAATGTAAACTCAGTGTTTCCCCTTTGTAACTTTTCGGTCTCACCGAGTTCCACTCAGTCTCACCGAAAGAGCAAATCGGTCCCACCGAGTTTGCCTGACCAACTCTCTGGTTAGCTAATTACCAAATTCGGTCTCACCGAGTTTGTGTAATCGGTCTCACCGAGATTACGTTATGCCCAAACCCTAACCATATCGGTCCTACCGAGTTGCATGTCAGTCCCACCGAAAATCACTAACGGTCACTAGGTTTACATTTTCGGTCCGACCGAGCCTATTGATTCGGTCCCACCGAGATCGGAAAACTGTGTAACGGTTGGATTTTGTGTGGAGGCTATATATACCCCTCCACCTTCTTCTCATTCGATGAGAGATCTATCAGAACACACACACCATTCCAACTCATATGTTCTGAGAGAGAACCACCTACTCATGTGTTGAGACCAAGACATTCCATTCCTACCATATGAATCTTGATCTCTAGCCTTCCCCAAGTTGCTTTCCACTCAAATATTCTTTCCACCAAATCCAAATCCTATGAGAGAGAGTTGAGTGTTGGGGAGACTATCATTTGAAGCACAAGAGCAAGGAGTTCATAACCTAAACACCATTTGTTACTTCTTGGAGAGTGGTGTCTCCTAGATTGGCTAGGTGTCACTTGGGAGCCTCCGACAAGATTGTGGAGTTGAACCAAGGAGTTTGTAAGGGCAAGGAGATCGCCTACTTCGTGAAGATCTACCGCTAGTGAGGCAAGTCCTTCGTGGGCGATGGCCATGGTGGGATAGAAAAGGTTGCTTCTTCGTGGACCCTTTGTGGACTCGCGCAACCGTTGCCCTTGGGTGGAGCCCTGTGTGGACTCGTGCAACCGTTACCCTTCGTGGGTTGAAGTCTCCATCAACGTGGATGTAGGATAGCACCACCTATCCGAACCACGGGAAAAACATCCGTGTCTCCAATAGCGTTTGAATTCTCCAAACCCTTCCCTTTACATTCTTGCAAGTTGCATGCTTTACTTTCCGCTGCCAATATACTCTTTGCATGCTTGCTTGAATTGTGTGATGATTGCTTGACTTGTCCTAAATTAGCTAAAATCTGCCAAGAACTAAAATTGGGAAAAGGTTAAGTTTTTATTTGGTCAAGTAGTCTAATCACCCCCCCTCTAGACATACTTTCGATCCTACAAGTGGTATCAAAGCTTTGGTCTCCATTTGCTTGATCTCCATAGCTTTTGGTGGTCATAGCCTTGGTTTCACAACCTAGGAGAGTATGGCGTCTAGCGAGGGAAATTATCACCGTAGAGGTCCTTACTTTGATGGTACTAATTTTGCTAGTTGGAAGCATAAAATGAAAATGCATATTCTTGGACATAACCCCGCCGTTTGGGCTATTGTGTGTGTTGGTTTGCAAGATGACTTCTTTGATGGGAGAGAACCGAACCGTGAAGCTACCGCGGAGGAGTTGAAGATGTTGCAATACAATGCTCAAGCTTGTGATATTCTCTTCAACGGATTGTGCCCCGAAGAATTCAACAAAATCAGCCGCCTTGAGAATGCAAAGGAAATTTGGGACACTTTGATTGATATGCACGAAGGTACCGACTCCGTCAAGGAATCCAAGTTGGATGTGCTTCAAAGCCAACTTGACAAGTTCAAAATGAAGGATGGTGAAGGTGTCGCTGAAATGTACTCTAGGCTTGCTCTCATCACAAATGAGATTGCCGGCTTAGGAAGTGAAGAGATGACCGATAGATTCATCATCAAGAAGATCCTAAGAGCCTTGGATGGAAAATATGATACCGTGTGCACATTGATCCAAATGATGCCCAATTACAAAGATCTCAAGCCAACGGAGGTGATTGGAAGAATTGTTGCTCATGAGATGTCACTTAAGGATAAAGAGGAACTTCACAACAAATCAAGTGGTGCCTATAAAGCCTCATGTGAAGCCCCTACATCATCAAGTGAGAAACAAGACTTCAATGAAGAATTGAGCTTAATGGTGAAGAACTTCAACAAGTTCTACAAGAGTAGAAGCAAAGATAGAAGCTCCAAGTCAAGGTCCTACAATGACAAAAGATCTTCTAGTCGAGAGCGAAACTGCTACAATTGTGGAAGACCCGGACACTATTCCAATGAGTGTACGACTCCCTACAAGAGAAGAGAAGATTCTCCAAAAAGAAGAAGCAAAGGATCACCACCAAGAGAGAGAAGGAGTAGAGATGATCGTTATGAACGAAGATACTCATGGAGAAGAAAGGATTCGGAAAGGAAGGAAAAATCATCAAGGAGCTACACAAAACGAAGACATCAAGATCATGTTGGTGAATGGGTATCCGGCTCCGACTCCGACAGCCACTCCGAGAGAAGTTATCACTCCGACTCCGAAGATACTCAAGATGAAGGTGTTGCCGGTCTAGCACTTGTGTCAACCAACTCCTACGACATATTTGACTCACCAAATGAAGGAATTGGAAGATGCTTCATGGCCAAAGGTCCTAAGGTAACACACCCCGAGTATGTTGATTTCAATAGTGATGAAGATGACTTGTTAGGTGATGATTTGCTTGGTGACAACTCTAGTGATGAATACTATGATGAAAGACCAATTAATCATGCTAATCAAGATAAAACGAATGACAATGATAAGGAGAAGATTGAGGCTCTAACTAAAGAACTAAAAACTCTTAAGTTAGCCCATGACACTATCTTCGAAGATCATCGAGAACTTTTAAGAGCTCATGAGAAATTATGCTTTGAAAAGCTCAATCTTGAGCAAGAGCATGAGTTCTTAAAGGCAATCAATGATGATCTCCGCAAGAAAAGTTCTTCTTACATTGCCAAGCCTTTACTCTTATCCACTTACATGCCTCAAGTCAAGTCTAACAAGAAAGATTCTTCCTCTAGTAGTAACAATGATCATGCTAAATCCAATATTGTTACTTCTAGTAGTTCTCTTGATTCCACTAATGATTCTCTTAGCCAAGTTACACTTGAGCAAGAAAATAGTTTATTGAAGGGAATTATAGAGAAAGGAGTGTACAAAAGCCTTGCCGGGAGTAAGCAATTCGAGGAAATTGTGCGCAAGCAAGGAATGCACCGGAAGAATCAAGGTGTTGGTTTTGAGTGAAAGTTCAATGCCAATGGAGTTGAGTGGGAAGAAGATCAATACCCCAAGACAAAGTTTGTCCCTCAACAATAGAAGTATACTTCTTTCAAGGGTACACAAGCTCAAGATGATCTTCCACCACAAGACTACGAGCAAAAAGGCAAGGACAAGCTTCAAGAGGAAATTGATGCATTTGAAGAAGCTCCTAAGACCTTAGTCAAGTGGATTCCCAAGACTAATTCAAGTTCCACTTCATCAAGTACGACTACAACTCCAAGGATTCCCATCAAGATGATGTGGATCCAAAAGAAGAAGAACTAGAGAGTTCTTGAGGGTGACTCCGCCAACATACTTCATTCTTATCATTTTGGCAATGACAAGTGCAATCAACTTCCACATCTTGCACTAGTTCAAGGAGTCACAAACCCTCTTGTTGGTAAGACAAGGGACAAGGTAACCTAAAAGTTTTCATGGACATCATCTCTTGTGTGCATCACTCTATGTCTATGGATATCCTTGTTTGTTCCTTGTGGGACTAACCCATGTAGGTATTGAAAGTGCAATTCACTCAAATGGATAGCTCCAAGAGATCTACATAAACATTGAGCATCCACATCTTCAATATCTACATGAAGTCATCATCGACAAAACCCAAGGTTAGTTCATCCCTCTTAGGGGGGATATCACATCTAGGGGGAGCTTTACTCTAAGACTTGAGCTAAAGCAACTCTAAAGATGTGAACACAACAATGCTTTATGTAAAAGTGGTAACCCCACTTGAGCTTAAACGATGAGTATGACCTATGATCAAGTGATCTCACTTGACTCCTAAGTCAATATACTCATATATAGATGACCTAGTTATCGCAAACTGCTTGATAGATGCTAGAATTGGTTGTGCATGCCTTGTCACATATTTCATTTGCCATCTTATTGTGTGAGCATGCTGGTTGCATACTTTACTCATTCAAGGACATCCACTTGTTGTTTTGATTGTTTGGTTTTATCTTCTTTTGCCAAGTGGATGGACAAGAATGCCTAAGAACCTCCTCTAGCTATCTATGCTTTTCTCGTCTCAAACTCTATTCATGCTGCATCACAAAATTTGATCAAGTCAGATTCGAACCACTCTGTGTGAGGAGCGCTCGGAGTCCCCGATTCGTCATAGACTTAAACTTCCAAAACCTCTTTATAATTCTCGGTCTGACCGATACTCCACTTTCGGTCCTACCGAGATCATTAAGTTGATCTAGGTTTTCGATCTCGGTGCAACCGATTTGAACCTTTCGGTCACACCGAGTTTCAGTGACTGCACGCAGTTATGAATCTCGGTGCCACCGAGTCGTTCCACTCGGTCACACCGACAGGGTCGGGCTATATATAGTCACGGGCTAAATTTGGAAATTTCTCCGAACCCCTTCGCCCGCGCGATAGCCTGCTCTGCCCTCGTGGTCTCCGGATCGTCTTCTCGCTGCCAGCAGCCTCCAGTCGCTGGTCTCCGTCGCCGTCAACGGGAATTCTGCCCCGTCGTTGCCGCCGTAGCAAGTCCCCGCCGAACTAGGGTATGGACTTGATCTTTGTGCTATTCCTCAATCTGATTCCTAGCACATTGTGATCATATTGATTCTTGCCACGTTTGATAAACTTCTATCCAGTCAAAACGCCCGTAGATTAGGTTTGATTCGAAAATTCTAGGTTTAGGTTTCCGCCGAAACTATCTCGGACCCACCGAGTTGAAAAACTCGGTCCCACCGATTTGGCTTATGCCATTGCACAAGTGAGACTCAGTCTGACCGAGAATTACTTATCGGTGTGACCGATTTTTGAACTCAGTGAAACCCTAGCAGTCTCGGTGCCACCGAACTGTGACTCGGTCCTACCGAGTTCACTAGTTTAGGTTCCAAAACTGCTTCGGTATCACCGAGTTTGAAAATCGGTAGATCCGAGATAATTTCAGTGGGAAACTAAAACTAAGTTTTTGGATCATTCTTTTTGCAAAAATCTCTGCTTTTTGTGATGCTCATCCACTCTATCTCTTCTATAATCTATTCATAGGGTCAGCAGTCAGTTTGCAGCATGTCAGACCAGAGTGATAGCCAGAATCTGTCAAAACAGCAAGTGGTGATGAGTGAGGGCACTAGTCCCTCCAGTTCATCTGATGAAGGCAGCAGGAGCACTCCTAGTAACTTGCCAAAGGCTGCCACGAGACAAAGGAAGAAGAGGACTTCAGGTTCCGAAGATGAGGAGTATGTGGCAGAGGAAGAGGCCACTTCCAAGAGAGTTGAGCCAGCTCAAGGCACTAAGCCAGGTCTGGAAATCAAAAGGCCAGCAGGCAGGCAGCCCATGTCAAAGGCAAGAGCCTCAACTGAGAAGCCCACTCCCCAAGAGCCAGTTGCAGCTGAGGGCAAGAAAAGGAAGGAAAGGGTGAAGAAGACTGTTGCTAGAGTGCTTGGCAAAGCTTCCATCATGGAAGAAGAAGAGAAAGAAGAGGTAGTTGCACCAGCACCCAAGGCACCCAAGCTGATGGGTGATGCCATAAGGTCAGGGGCTACTGCATCTAAGCCCAAAGCTGCCTCCAAGCCAAAGCCTAAGAGGAATACAAGGAGCATTCCTGCAGCTGAGAAGAACAAGGCCCCAGTGCCTGAGACTGTTGCCGAAGAAGAAGAGGAGAATGTCCTAAGAAAGCTAAAGCCCAAGATCCCAGACCACAACGATGCTCATCCTGTGGCTGAGGACATGAAGCTCAGGAGAGATTCAGGGCTAAGGAAATGGAGAGAAGCAGACCCATATGCTTCAAGGAGAAGGACTGCCGTGGACTACAGGTTTCACACCAAGGAGCAGCAGGATTTCTATGAGACTGTGCTGTTAGATAAGAAGCCCATTGTCTGTGATATGCGTTGGGTTGATTGGACATACATCAAGGACAATGAGGAGCACTATCCTGGAGTGCAAGACAGCTTCATAGCTTGTGGAGTAGCTGACTTTGTTGGGCAGAAGCCCACAAAGTGGAACGAGGAACTCATCATGCAGTTCTACTCCACGGCTCACTTTTATCCAGATGGGAGGATCACATGGATGTCTGAGGGTACAAGGTACCAATCCACAGTGGCTGAGTGGGCACAGATCATTAATGCCCCAGAGGAGCAAGATGAAGACTTGGATATCTATGCCAAGAAGAAGATGGACCACAACTCCATGTCCAATATGTACAAGGAAATTCCCAATGAAGCTCTTGACACCTTCAAGTTTGGCTCTGTGCATTACCTTCTGTCAGGACTGCCGACGATCAATTGGATACTAAGGCACACCTTACTGCCCAAGTCTGGAGATCACAAGATGATAAGAGGCCATGCTATCAACTTGCTACATGTGTTTGATGTGCCTCAGAAGTTCAAGGTGATGAGCCTCATAGTGGAAACAATCAAGAGGACTACAGCAGATCAGAAGAGGAGTTGCGGATATGCCCCTCAGATTCAGGAGCTCATCAACTCCAAGATGGGCACGAGCATATATCTACTGGATAAGGAACATTTGCCCATCCGTCCAGATTTTGAGGATAACCAAGTGGTCATGACTGAGAACGAGCCATCATCTGCCCAAGCATTTGCAAAGAAGGAGAAGGCGAGGAAGGAGAAAGCTGCCAAGATGCCTACTCAAGAGGAGGCATCTGAATACTTCTTGAAGACCAAACAAGAGCAGCTTGGTTACTTGATTGCATCCACGCTGAGGATTGAGCAAAGTCTGGCCACCCTCACTCAGAATCAGCAGAGCCTAGAGAGAATCATGGAACAGAAGTTCTATGACTTGGATGTCAAGGTAATGGAAGTTCAGTCTGCAGTGGAGCAGCTCCAGGAGGACATGCAGGAGAGGAGAGGCAGGACTACTACTCATGCCTTTCCAGAGTGCCAAGAGGCCCGAGGTCATCTGCCGTGCCAGTTGCTGACACAAGAGCCACCACTTCAGCACTAGTTACAGCCTCAGCTCCAGCATCTACTTCAGCTCCAACTCCAGCGACTACTTCAGCATCTACCGAAGCCTTCGTCCTTGGAGTGATCCGGACTCCACCACCACCTGAAGATCAAGCCTGAGCGTCGATCTAGTGCTATGCATTTTCTAGGAACTTTTTGGTAACTTGTTGCCAAAGGGGGAGAAGATGTATAGATCATAGGCTTCGAGAGAGAGTGTTGCTTTTCGCTCTTGCTTTATTTGGTGGTTTTTCGAACACTTGTTTGCTTTTGTGTGCTTTTGAGATACTACGTTATTATTTATGAGACATTGATGATCATGTGTTTGATCATAAGCTACACTTAATGCTATTATCTTATCTATCTTATGTGATCAGTCATTATTCTTGGTGATGAGTGCATGTATTTCATTCTTATCATTTTGAGCGCTCCACCAAGATGTATGTGACATGGAAGAGTAACCCATGACTCTAACTCTTTGTGCATTTGCAGTCCAAAGCAAATTTTAAATATGCACAAATTTAGGGGGAGCTCTTACTTATCACATACTTCTCAAAGCGACGATATATTTCATGATTATTATCTTTTGTCGAAGCTTTGATCTATATGTTGTCATCAATTACCAAAAAGGGGGAGATTGAAAGTGCAACTATCCCTAGGTGGTTTTGGTAATTCATAACAACATATAGCTCATTGAGCTAATACTATTCCAAGATAATTATTTCAGGAAAGCTCAATGATTGGCATGGCATGGATGTGAAAGTGGAACCCTCAAAATGCTAAGGACAAAGGATTGGCTCAAGCTCAAAAGCTCAAGACTCTTCATTTTATATTTTAGTGATCCAAGATCACATTGAGTCCATAGGAAAAGCCAATACTATCAAGGAGGGATGAGGTGTTGCTTAATGAGCCTCTTGCTTCATGTGCTTAGTGATATGCTCCAAAACCCTCAACTACTTTCCCATATCCACATATGACCTAAACCCTAAGCCAAACTCGGTCCTACCGATTCTTCCTATCCGGTGCCACCGAGTTTCACTTGTCATTAGCCACTGCCAAACCCTAGCAATTCGGTTCTACCGATAAGGATCTCGGTCTCACCGAGATGGGGTTGCAAACTCTCTGTTTCCCCTTTCGTAACTTTTCGGTCCCACCGAAAGAGCGAATCGGTCCCACCGAGATTGCAATGTAAACTCAGTGTTTCCCCTTTGTAACTTTTCGGTCTCACCGAGTTCCACTCGGTCTCACCGAAAGAGCAAATCGGTCCCACCGAGTTTGCCTGACCAACTCTCTGGTTAGCTAATTACCAAATTCGGTCTCACCGAGTTTGTGTAATCGGTCTCACCGAGATTACGTTATGCCCAAACCCTAACCATATCGGTCCTACCGAGTTGCATGTCAGTCCCACCGAAAATCACTAACGGTCACTAGGTTTACATTTTCGGTCCGACCGAGCCTATTGATTCGGTCCCACCGAGATTGGAAAACTGTGTAATGGTTGGATTTTGTGTGGAGGCTATATATACCCCTCCACCTTCTTCTCATTCGATGAGAGATCTATCAGAACACACACACCATTCCAACTCATATGTTCTGAGAGAGAACCACCTACTCATGTGTTGAGACCAAGACATTCCATTCATACCATATGAATCTTGATCTCTAGCCTTCCCCAAGTTGCTTTCCACTCAAATCTTCTTTCCACCAAATCCAAATCCTATGAGAGAGAGTTGAGTGTTGGGGAGACTATCATTTGAAGCACAAGAGCAAGGAGTTCATTACCTACACACCATTTGTTACTTCTTGGAGAGTGGTGTCTCCTAGATTGGCTAGGTGTCACTTGGGAGCCTCCGACAAGATTGTGGAGTTGAACCAAGGAGTTTGTAAGGGCAAGGAGATCGCCTACTTCGTGAAGATCTACCGCTAGTGAGGCAAGTCCTTCGTGGGTGATGGCCATGGTGGGATAGACAAGGTTGCTTCTTCGTGGACCCTTTGTGGGTGGTTGCTTCTTCGTGGACCCTTCGTGGGTGGAGCCCTGTGTGGACTCGCGTAACCGTTGCCCTTGGGTGGAGCCCTGTGTGGACTCGCGCAACCGTTACCCTTCGTGGGTTGAAGTCTCCATCAACGTGGATGTAGGATAGCACCACCTATCCGAACCACGGGAAAAACATCCGTGTCTCCAATAGCGTTTGAATTCTCCAAACCCTTCCCTTTACATTCTTGCAAGTTGCATGCTTTACTTTCCGCTGCCAATATACTCTTTGCATGCTTGCTTGAATTGTGTGATGATTGCTTGACTTGTCCTAAATTAGCTAAAATCTGCCAAGAACTAAAATTGGGAAAAGGTTAAGTTTTTATTTGGTCAAGTAGTCTAATCACCCCCCTCTAGACATACTTTCGATCCTACAATGCGGCGTGCTCCCTCGACCACGCCTTTCAAGCCACAGCAATCGATGACCCGACGGCATAAATGAAGGCCCTCTGGAGGCCATCCCCAAGAAGAAGCAGCAGCGCCGTGCAGGACCTCAGGAGGATGGCGTCGCGGCAGGAGCCACGTCAGGACCAGCGCCCGCTCTAGGGGCGCCTCCCTCCATCGCATAGGAAGGCGCGCCCGGCGCCCTCCTCAGGCAGGGCTCGGGGGCTCTCTTCTAGAGGGCCTCAGACCTTGCCAACCTCACGAGGGAGGCGCTTGGGCACCACTTGGAGGCGTGCTTCGCGGCACGTGGCCCTCGGGAGAGCACATGGCAAGGAGTGTCCACCACTCGGGAGTTCATCACCAAGACCACCCAGGAACTGTAATAAGCAAGAGCCATGCGCAGCGACAACCGCCCATGAGGCGCAGCTCCGCATCCTGGTGAGGATGCTGGGCTGTGTGTCTACATCGACGCCCCATGGCGCAACAGGGCCGCATCTCAGGAGCATTTCTGTCCTTCGCGTGTGGGCCGCTGCGAGGGCCCGCCGCACAGCTACGTTCGTATGCCCTTTGGCTTGCCTAGCGTGGCATCGGCCTATCAGCGCAACATGCGACGTGTTTTAGCGGCTCAGGAAGCCAGGTACCACGCCGTTCTGGAGGAGATGGAGACGGTCTTCAGGGAACCTCCCGAGCCCCCAGAGCCTCCCGAGGCTCAGGGTTCTGGCAGCTCATGAGGAGTCATTTCTTCAACGCACGCCTTCATCTGCACCAACTCTACTTCGTCTACAGAACCAGGTGACATCTTCCAAGCTCGTTTAGCTGGGAGCGCCCCTCAGGCTGCATTATTCCCAGGCCGCATGGGTCCGCCCCTGCGGCATGTATCCCTTTTGCTTATGTCTTTAGCTTACCTTGTTGGGGGCGCCCCTCGGGCTGCATCATCCCCAAGCCGCTCGGGCCGGACCCGGTGGCACGCATCTTCCCGCATTTATCCGAATTGATATGCTCTCCATGCTTAACCTGCCAACTGCTGTCACCTGCCCGATTGCTGCCCACCACGGGTCTGTTCATCATATGCAATTCGCTTGCACGTTAAAAGGGGGGCTCCTGAGCATCGCGACTCAAGAGCTCTTACTGGCTCTCCAGCCCTCACCCCCTGGCCTTAACCACGGCATCGCGACCAGGCATACCAGCGGCGGCTGAGCTCGCTCGAGGGTCGGGACCTGAGGACGTAGAGTGCTTGCATCTAACCACCTTGCAGGGACATACAATCACCAAGACTCAAGACAGGCGCAACCCGCCTTGAGGTAGGGCCTCGTGAGTCCCGCGCTGGCTCACGAGTACCCAGATACACCTCGCAGCCCTGCCGTGCAAGCCACGTGTCAGGGCGGGGCTGTACACGCCCCGGGGGCTCCTCCCGGAGGGCCCCTCATCCCACGCCCAAGTGGAAGCACCATGCTCCGCGCTGGCTGTCGACACTGCCGAGGAGCGGCTATGCCCATGCACAAGCGGAAGCACTATGCTCCACGCTGGTGATAAATAATTGAGGGAGGCCCCACGGTCGTACCAACCTTAGGGAGCCCAGAGCTCAGCGCCCAGCCTCACCACAATGCCTCCCCTCAGGAGAGCCGCATGAGGGGGCTGGGCACGGGGCTGGCTCGGGTCACGCCCAAGCGCAGGCCACCCAACCAGGTCCCCCGGACCTGGGCGTCACGCGCCCCTCCCGAGGCCTTGACGAGGGCAGGTATGGAAATTGTTTGCACATCAAGGGGGACTCCTGAGCATCGCGACTCAGGAGCCTAACTGGTCACGTAGCCCCTCACTCCTTGGTTCGTCCTGGTCTCCGGTCGGCCCAAAGGTGGTTGAGGTACGCGCGTGGCTGGGCTCTGCCGACGTAGAACATTGATCTATCCTCACGAACTCTCCCTATATGTTGTTTGCGCGTTGATACGTCTCCAACGTATCTATAATTTTTGATTGCTCCATGCTATATTATCTACTGTTTTGGACATTATTGGGATTTACTATCCACTTTTATATTATTTTTGGGACTAACCTATTAACCGGAGGCCCAGCCCAGAATTGTTGTTTTTTTGCCTATTTTAGGGTTTCAAAGAAAAGGAATATCAAACGGAGTCCAAACGGAATGAAACCTTCGGGAACGTGATTTTTGAAACGAACAAGACCCAGGAGACTTGGACCCTACGTCAAGCAACCAACAGGGAGGCCACGAGGTAGGGGGGGCGCGCCTACCCCCCCAGGCGCGCCCTCACCCTTGTGGGCCCCCTGTTGCTCCACCGACGTACTCCTTCCTCCTATATATACCTACGTACCCCCAAGCGATCAGAAACGGAGCCAAAACCCTAATTCCACCGTTGTAACTTTCTGTATCCACGAGATCCCATCTTGGGGCCTGTTCCGGAGCTCCGTCGGAGGGGGCATCGATCACGGAGGGCTTCTACATCAACACCATAGCCTCTCCGATGAAGTGTGAGTAGTTTACCTCAGACCTTCGGGTCCATAGTTATTAGCTAGATGGCTTCTTCTCTCTTTTTGGACCTCAATACAAAGTTCTCCCCCTCTCTTGTGGAGATCTATTCGATGTAATCTTCTTTTGCGGTGTGTTTGTTGAGACCGATGAATTGTGGGTTTACGATCAAGTTTATCTATGAACAATATTTGAATCTTCTCTGAATTCTTTTATGTATGATTGGTTATCTTTGCAAGTCTCTTAGAATTATCAGTTTGGTTTGGCCTACTAGATTGATCTTTCTTGCAATGGGAGAAGTGCTTGGCTTTGGGTTTAATCTTGCGGTGTCCTTTCCTAGTGACAGTAGGGGCAACAAGGCACATATTGTATTGTTGCCATCGAGGATAACAAGATGGGGTTTTCATCATATTGCATGAGTTTATCCCTCTACATCATGTCATCTTGCTTAAAGCGTTACTCTGTTCTCTTGAACTTAATACTCTAGATGCATGCTGGACAGCGGTTGATGTGTGGAGTAATAGTAGTAGATGCACGCATGAGTCGGTATACTTGTCTCGGACGTGATGCCTATATACATGATCATACCTAGATATTCTCATAACTATGATCAATTCAGTCAATTGCTCAACAGTTATTTGTTCACCCACCGTAAAATACTTATGCTCTTGAGAGAAGTCACTAGTGAAACCTATGGCCCCCGGGTCTATCTTTATCATATTAATCTTCCAACACCTTGTTATTTTATTGCTTTTATTTTACTTTGCATCTTTATCACAAAAATACCAAAAATATTATCTTATCATATCTATCAGATCCCACTCTCGTAAGTGGCCGTGTAGGGATTGACAACCCCTTATCGCGTTGGTTGCGAGGATTTATTTGTTTTGTGCAGGTGCGAGGGACTCGCGCGTAGCCTCCTACTAAATTGATACCTTGGTTCTCAAAAACTGAGGGAAATACTTACGCTACTTTGCTGCACCACCCTTTCCTCTTCGGGGAAAACCAACGCAAGTGCTCAAGAGGAAGCAAGAAGGATTTCTGGCGCCGTTGCCGGGGAGGTCTACGCAAAAGTCAAACATACAAAGTACCCATCACAAACCCTTATCTCCCGCATTACATTATTTGCCATTTGCCTCTCGTTTTCCTCTCCCCCACTTCACCCTTGCCGTTTTATTCGCCCTCTCTCTCCGTCCTCCCCCTCTTTCTCTATTTGCCTCCTTTTGCCCGTTCCTCGTTTGCTTGTGTGTTGGATTGCTTGCTTGTCATGATGGCTCAAGATAACACTAAATTGTGTGACTTTACCAATACAAACAACAATGATTTTATTAGCACTCCGATTGCTCCTCTTACCGATGCCGAATCTTGTGAAATTAATGCTGCCTTGCTGAATCTTGTCATGAAAGATCCGTTTTCCGGCCTTCCTAGTGAAGCTGCCGCTACCCATCTAAATAGCTTCGTTGATTTGTGTGATTTGAAAAAGAAGAAAGGTGTTGATAATGATATTGTTAAATTGAAGCTATTTCCTTTTTCGCTTAGAGATCGTGCTAAAACTTGGTTTTTGTCTTTGCCTAAAAATAGTATTGATTCGTAGAATAAGTGCAAAGATGCTTTTATCTCTAAGTATTTTCCTCCCGCTAAGATCATCTCTCTTAGAAATGATATTATGAATTTTAAGCAACTTGATCATGAACATGTTGCACAAGCTTGGGAGAGGATTAAATTAATGATACGTAATTGCCCTACTCATGGTTTGAATTTGTGGATGATTACACAAATTTTTTATGCCGGATTGAATTTTGCGTCTAGAAATCTTTTAGATTCGGCCGTGGGAGGCACTTTTATGGAAATCACTTTAGGAGAAGCTACTAAACTCCTAGATAATATTATGGTTAATTATTCTCAATGGCACACTGAAAGATCTACTAATAAGAAAGTGCATGCGATAGAAGAAATTAATGTTTTGAGTGGAAAGTTGGATAAAATTATGAAATTATTTGCTAATAAAAGTGTTTCTTCTGATCCTAATGATATGCCTTTGTCTACTTTGATTGAGAATAATAATGAATCTATGGATTTGAATTTTGTTGGTAGGAACAATTTTGGTAACAACGCGTATAGAGGAAATTTTAATCCTAGGCCTTATCCTAGTAATCCCTCTAATAATTATGGTAATCCCTACAACAATTCTTATGGAAATTATAATAAGATGCCATCTGATTTTGAATCTAATATTAAATAATTTATTACTTTGCAAAAGAATTTCAATGCTTTGATTGAAGAAAAATTGCTTAAGATTGATGAGTTGGCTAGGAACGTTGATAGAATTTCTCTTGATGTTGATTCTTTGAAACTTAGATCTATTCCACCTAAGCATGATATCAGTGAGTCTCTCAAAGCCATGAGAATTTCCATTGATGAGTGCAAAGAAAGAACCGTTAGGATACGTGCCAAGAAAGATCCCTTTATAAGAGCGTGTTCTTCTAGTTTCCATGATAATAAAGATGAAGATCTAAAAGTTATTGATGTGTCCCCTATTAAATCTTTGTTTTGCAATATGAATCTTGATAATGATGGGACTGAATATGATCCACCTTTACCTAGAAGGCGTTCTAAAAATTCAGAGTTTTTAGATCTTGATTCTAAATTTGATAAAAGTGGGATTGAAGAGATCAAAACTCTAGATGTTAATGAACCTACTATTTTGGATTTCAAGGAATTTAATTGTGATAATTGCTCTTTGATAGTTGTATTTCCTTGTTGCAATCCGTGCTAAATTCTCCTCATGCTTATAGTCAAAATAAAGCTTTTACCAAACATATCGTTGATGCTTTGATGCAATCTTATGAAGAAAAACTTGAGTTGGAAGTCTCTATCCCTAGAAAACTTTATGATGAGTGGGAACCAACTATTAAAATTAAAATTAAAGATCATGAATGCTATGCTTTGTGTGATTTGGGTGCTAGTGTTTCCAAAATTCCAAAGACTTTGTGTGATTTGTTAGGTTTCCGTGATTTTGATGATTGCTCTTTAAACTTGCACCTTGCGGATTCCACTATTATGAAACCTATGGGAAGAATTAATGATGTTCTTATTGTTGCAAATAGGAATTATGTGCCCGTAGATTTACCGTTCTTGATATAGATTGCAATCCTTCATGTCCTATTATTCTTGGTATACCTTTCCTTAGAACGATTGGTGCAATTATTGATATGAAGGAAGGAAATATTAGATTCCAATTTCCGTTAGGGAAAGGTGAGGGAGTCCTGGATTAGGGGGTCTCCGGACAGCTGGACTATATCCTTTGGCCGGACTGTTGGACTATGAAGATACAAGATTGAAGACTTCGTCCAGTGTCCGGATGGGACTCTACTTGGCGTGGAAGGCAAGCTAGGCAATACAGATATGAATATCTCCTCCTTTGTAACCGACCTTGTGTAACCCTAGCCCCCTCCGGTGTCTATATAAACCGGAGGGTTTTAGTCCGTAGGACAACATACAATCATACCACAGGCTAGCTTCTAGGGTTTAGCCTCTTTGATCTCGTGGTAGATCAACTCTTGTAATACTCATATCATCAAGAACAATCAAGCAGGACGTAGGGTATTACCTCCATCAGGAGGGCCCGAACCTGGGTAAACATCGTGTCCCTTGCCTCCTGTTACGATCCACCTTAGACGTACAGTTCGGGACCCCCTACCCGAGATCCGCCGGTTTTGACACCGACATTGCTGCTTTCATTGAGAGTTCCACTGTGTCGTCACCATAAGGCTTGATGGCTCCTTCAATCATCGCTAGCGATGAGGTCCAGGGTGAGGTTTTCCTCCCCGGACAGATCTTCGTATTCGGCGGCTTTGCACTGCGGGCCAATTCGCTTGGCCATCTGGAGCAGATCGAAAGCTACGCCCCTGGCCTTCGGGTCAAATTTGGAAACTTGAACTACACGGCCGACATCCACGGAGACTTGATCTTCGACGGATTCAAGCCCATGCCGGACGCGCCGCACAGTCGCGACAAGCAGGACGTAACTGTGCTGTCAGACAGTGTTCGGGAGATCGCATCCGCAGCTACTTCGGCCTTTAATCCGGAGCAAATCACGCCGTCCGAGAGCGGAGGGATAGACCCCGCCATAGAGGCCACACTCTCAGTGGTGACAGAGCCAGATACTGACTTCACCCCTTACGAGTGCCGTGTCGCCGAATCACTGGATTCATCTCCGGCCACGGACTCCGAGCCGCCTACATCCGTGCCTGTCGAATCTGATGGGGCGCCGATCATGGAGTTCACCTCCGCGGATATCTTTCAGCACTCACCTTTCGGAGATGTGCTAAATCCATTAAGGTCTCTCGCCCCGTCAGGAGAACCTTGGCCAAACTATGTCCGGCTAGAATGGGATGCGGACGACGAAGATATTCGCTACCCACCCACCACCCAGTTAGTAGCCACTGTCGACGACTTAACCGACATGCTCAACTTCGACTCCAAAGACATCAACGGTATGGACGACAATGCAGGAGACGAACCGGAACCACCGCCCACAGGGCGCTGGACCGCTACTTCATCACATGACGTATACATGGTGGATGCACCCAGAGAGGGCGATGGCGAAGAGACAGCGGAGGATGCACCCTCCAAGCAACCCAAGCGCCGATGTCAGCGGCGCCGCTCTAAGTCCCGCCATAGCAAAAACAACAATAATAATAGTCCACGCGACTCTGGAAGAAACGAAAACAGCACCATCAAGATGCAAACTGCAAACATAGTACGGATCCGACGTCCGAACACGATGATGCCAAAGATAAGCCTCATCAGTCCCCGTCTAGGGAAGAAAACAGTCCGGACGAAGATGCACGCGTCGTCCCGGAAGCACACTTGGAGCAAGAGAACCTCCGCGGAAGGCTTATTGCCACAGCAAGGAGCCTGAAGAAACAGAAGCAAAGGATCAAGGTCGCACAAGATACGCTCAACAGCAAGTGGAACAAAGTAACAAAGTATGGTGGAAGTTACCATAAAAATAGCTATCCAAAGCGCAATCTATTACTGGAATTCGACGAGGAGGCCTTAGAGCCCATACAGCCGAAAAGTGATACGGCCAACCGGCCGGATCCACCACCCTGTGAACGCGATAGAGCAGCTAACAAAGTCGCGCATAAGTCAACACACTACCTACGTGAGAACTTGCGTCAAAAATCCGGCGCGACCAGATCTATCTATGGATCTAGGAAACGCGCTACGGTACACAACCAACACCAAATACTACAACCGTCCGAACACCATGGCACATCCCAATACAGGGGTGCAGCACACCCCTTATGTTTCACTGATGAGGTGCTGGATCACGAATTCCCAGAGGGATTCAAACCGGTGAACATAGAGGCATACGACGGAACAACAGACCCTGGAGTCTGGATAGAGGACTTCATCCTCCATATTCATATGGCTCGTGGAGACGATCTCCATGCCATTAAATACTTGCTCCTCAAGATTAAATGGCCAGCTCGGCACTGGCTGAAAAGCCTCCCAGAAAACTCAATTGGAAGTTGGGAGGAGATCGAGGACGCTTTTCGGGCCAATTTTCAAGGGACTTATGTCCGACCTCCGGATGCAGACGATTTAAGTCACATAATCCAACAGTCCGGAGAGTCCGCCCGAAAGCTTTGGAACAGGTTCCTCACCAAGAAGAACCAAATCATTGACTGTCCGGACGCCGAAGCCTTAGCAGCTTCTAAATACAGCGTCCGAGACGAATGGCTCGCCAGACACCTCGGTCAAGAAAAACCGAGAACAATGGCAGCCCTAACAAGCCTCATGACCCGCTTTTGTGTGGGCGAGGACAGCTGGTTGGCCCGTAGCAGCACCAGTGACCCAAGCACATCCGAAGTCAGGGATGGCAATGGTAAACCACGACGCAACAAAAACAAGCGTCGAAATAAAGAAGGTAGCCCAGATAACACGGTGGTAAACGCCGGATTCAGGGGCTCCCGACCAGGCCAGCGGAAAAGGCCTTTCAAAGGTAGCAGAGAAGGACAATCCGGCCTAAACAAAATTCTTGACAAACTCGGTCAGATTCACGGCACCCCAGACAAACCTGCAAATCATACCCACCGAGAATGCTGGGTCTTCAAGCAGGCCGGTAAGCTAAACGTCGAACAAAAAGGGGAAGAGACACCAAGCGAAGACGAGGATGAACCTCGCCAGCAAAACACCGGAGGAAAGAAAAAGTTCCCACCAGAGGTTAAAACAGTAAACGTGATCCATGTGACAAAGAGGAGAAGCAATCATGCACTCCGATGCATACGCGCCATAGAGCCCGTCACCCCTAGGTTCAACCCCTGGTTGGCCCGCCCGATCACTTTTGATCGTAGGGATCACGTTACAAATATCCGGCGCGAAGGACTGATGGCCTTGGTGTTAGACCCAATAATAAATGGGTACCATTTCACATGGGTCCTCATGGACGGCGGCAGTGATCTAAATCTGATATATCAGGACACAGTCCGCAAAATGGGGATAGACCCAACACAAATAAGCCATAGTAATACTACCTTCAAGGGAGTAATACCAGGCCAAGAGGCCCGCTGTACGGGTTCTCTACTACTAGAGGTGGTATTCGGTTCTCCCGATAACTTCCGAAGCGAAACATTAACTTTTCACATCGCTCCATTCCGAAGCGATTATCAAGCACTACTCGGAAGGGCGGCTTTCACTCATTTTAACGTAATACCGCATTATGCTTTTCTCAAGCTCAAGATGCCCGGTCCACGTGGAATCATCACAGTCAGCGGAAATACCGAACGCTTTCTACGCACGGAAGAGGACGCGGTAGCTCTAACAGCCGCACACTAGACGACCTCACCAACCAAAAAAATGGCTGGTCGTCAAGACCACGGACATGGTCAAACGAGTCCGGCGTTCCATCATATATGCATGAGATTGGGTTTCAAACCCTCATAAATGATACCAGGGGCTTCTCGCGTATAACCAGGGCCAGCCCGGCTCAATTTGGCTTCTCTTGAATTTTGATAGTTCATTGATAATAACAAATTCTTCTTTTTGGCACGACAACTTTCACTTAAGTTCTTTCCTTTTGCAGATGACAATCGTGCTACACACATCCAGGACACGGCACAATGGTGACACAGGCGCAGATGTGCAGCAGGGACCTGCCCAAAGGTTTGTTTTTAGATTAGGACCCTGCGTAAACCTTTTTACTGTCTCTTGTTGCTCACATCCTCCGGATACTCCACAAAACCGAGAAGGATGTTGGCGTTATTGGCATGTGGCCACGCCAGAATTTTGCACGTACCTGGACACATGGGGTTTCTTATTAAGGGCATTGTTTAGCCCGGTATATGTTATAAAGACTGAACACCTTAGGGAGTGTTCGGCGTCGCGAGTTTGGCCCTATATGCATCAGCTCTGAATCATGTCTTTGGTCAAATGTTGGGTTTGCCCGGCTCCCATGTTTTGGTACCTTACGTTCCGTTATATCGGCTAAGGTAGCACTGGGAGAACTACTGCGATTGTGCCTTGGTTCATCCGGATGAGCACCTCAGTAGAGAAAGCTGAAAATTGACTGTCATGATATAGCGAGAGACTGGTCAACCACTCGATGACTCATCGGAATCTTCGAGATTCCTCCGCATTAATGAAGGGTCGTTTCCCGGTCACGTACGTACGCGCCCCGTATTCGGACGAGCGCAGAAGTACCAAGGGCTATATAGTAGCCCCACTGTCAAACTCCTATGGCTAAGTGAAAGTGTTAAAGCAATATAGTCCGATTGCCTTGTTCGCTGCGCTATCACCTCCTTAACGGACCAAGACGTTGGATAAAGTGTGGATATGCATCTTTTGCGAACACCCCTGCATTATATGCGTGGGGGCGGAAGCCGACGACTGCAAACTTTCAGGTTATACACATACATACATAAATGGCCGCACAGGAGGCACCATAGTACTTTCGGGCAAAAGTATAAATACATCCTTGATAATTCAATAAAACATTGTTTTTACAATGGGAATACATGTCACTTGAACATAACATTCTTCGAGCACTGAGCCTCTATCAAAGGAGCGCCTTCAAGAACTTCTTCAAAGTAGTGCTCGGCAGCCACTCGGCCTACGGCCGAACCCTGTGTCGCAACAGTGGTGGCCTCCATCTCCGCCCAGTATGTCTTGACACGGGCAAAGGCCATCCGCGCACCCTCTATGCATGCCGATCTCTTTACAGCATCGATGCGTGGCACAACACCAAGGAATTGTTGCACTAAGCTAAAGTAGCTATTCGGCCTTGGCCCTCCCAGCCATAGGTGATCCACAACAGACCTCATGGCAAGTCCGGACAACCTATGGAGCTCGTCCCACTCGGCCAATCGCTCATTCAACAGTAGCGGACGGACTGGAGCGTGGAACTATGACCAGAACAGCTTCTCCACTTCGGGACCTTTCTGATCCTTGAAGTACTCGGCCGCATCAGCATCACTTGTAGCCAAATCCATGTACGCGTCCGCAGAACTCCATAGCCGGTCCAGAGGAGAATACTTCTGATCTCTGAACTTAGTCCGCAACAAGAAGGGCTTCCCAGACACGATATCTGCAGCTTGATACAGCTCCTCCTTTGTCGCTCTAATTTTGGAGCGGGCTTCCTTGGCAGCCACCCGGGCCTTCTCCAGGTCCGCCGCCTTCGCCCGGTTTTCTTATTCAAGAAGCTGGTAACGGTCAGCGGCATCTTTTAACTCTACAGCCATCTTGGCTATTTTTTCCTTGCTCTCGTAATGTGCGGTGTCGGTGTCAAAACCGGCGGATCTCGGGTAGTGGGTCCCGAACTGTGCGTCTAAGGCGGATGGTAACAGGAGGCAGGGGACACGATGTTTTACCCAGGTTCGGGCCCTCTTGATGGAGGTAAAACCCTATGTCCTGCTTGATTAATATTGATGATATGGGTAGTACAAGAGTAGATCTACCACGAGATCAGAGAGGCTAAACCCTAGAAGCTAGCCTATGGTATGATTGCATGTTGTAGTTGATGTTGTCCTACGGACTAAAACCCTCCGGTTTATATAGACACCGGACAGGGTTAGGGTTACACAAGGTCGGTTACAAAGGAGGAGATATCCATATCCGTATTGCCTAGCTTGCCTTCCACGCCAAGTAGAGTCCCATCCGGACACGAGACGAAGTCTTCAATCTTGTATCTTCATAGTCCAACAGTCCGGCCAAAGGATATAATCCGGCTGTCCGGAGACCCCCTAATCCAGGACTCCCTCAGTAGCCCCTCAACCAGGCTTCAATGACGATGAGTCCGGCGCGTAGTATTGTCTTCGGCATTGCAAGGCGGGTTCCTTCTCCGAATACATCACAAAAGAATTTGAATACAAGGATAGTGTCCGACCCTGCAAAATAAGTTCCACATACCACCGTAGAGAGAATAATATTTCCACAAATCTAATTTGCTGACTTGTTTTCGCAACACGACATTATGCCATAGCTCGGTGATTATTCGAACCGTTTCCTTTAACTAGCCCCGCACATAACGCGAGGCAGTTTTTCGACACGTCTTATCAAAGCAGAGATCGCGTCCCCTTATTATGGATTCTCATCAATATGGGCGTGGGTAACCCAACCGTGTCTAGGACTCCTAGATCATAGGCGAGTCCCAAACGGCTACGGAGAGGACGCTTGATATTCACCCTCTTTATAAAGGGACAAGGCTTTTACTTTTCCCCTCCCGTGCTCAATCGAATCCTTCCCCCGCCTCGAGTTCTAACACCCAAAGCCCAGGTCAGGTGCTCCGGATCTTCAATCATGTCCGGATCTAGCCTTTAAGGCCGGTGGATGCCCTCCTCCGTTACGGAAGAAGACATCAAGAAGTTGAGGGAGGCCAGATACCTGACCGCCGAGGTTTCGCATCGGCTTCCTGCCCGAGGGCAGGTTGTCCCTACTCCTGAACCCAACGAAGACGGCGTGTTCATCTCCCACTTCCTCCGAGGACTAGGCCTCACTCTGGATCCCTTCGTTAGGGGGTTGATGTTTTATTACGGGCTAGATTTCCACGATCTAGCCCCGGACTCCTTTCTCCACATCTCGACATTTATTGTTGTGTGTGAGGCCTTCCTTCGCATTACCCCTCACTTCGGCCTGTGGCTCAAGACCTTTGACGTGAAGCCGAAGATGGTCGAGGGGCAATATGCAGCGTGCGGAGGCACATTAATAAGCAAGATAGCAGGAGCTCTGTGGCCCAAAGGTTCCTTTCCAGAGGTGTCCGGATTATGGCAACAGGGGTGGTTTTATATCACAGCTCCCAGAAGTGCCAAGTGGGTGGCTGCCCCTGCTTTCCGCTCAGGCCCTCCACCACAACTGATATCATGGATTAGCAGAGGGCTGAGCTGGGGTCCTGCCAAGGACTTGCCTGTACTGCAAAGCCGCATCCAAAATCTCTTCGAAGGAGATTTCAGTTTGATTATGGTGGCGCAAGTCATGCTGGTTCGTCGAGTCCAGCCTTGCAAACGCCGGCCCCTCCGCATGTGGGAGTTCAACCCAGAAGGGCCGCGTACTATTCAGAATTTCCTCGGCTGACGCACAAGGAGATGTACAAATCATTCTTCGGACCCCAAATAGAGTGTCCGGATACCACCGAGGACGTGGGCCTGAGCAGCAACCGTATCGCCGACCAAGTAAGTAATCCGTCAGCCAAACACACCATCTTTTGTTTACCACGACGTCATTCTGAGAAATCGCTCTTTGACCAGGACTGGATAACAAAGGCGAAGATGATTCGGTGTTCGGCCCCCCTTCCCGAGGGTTAGGAAAATCCGGTACTGGAAATGATGCTCGAGCTAGCACCTTGCCCGGAGCCCTCAAAGGAAGACAAAGGGGGGGATAATGAGGGCAAAAGCGGACCTCCATCACTACCCATTCCGACCGAGGGAACGAGCGCCTCTGTGAGGGAGGATAACCGAGGGGAGGAATCGGACATTCTCTCACCCCGGGGAAGGAAGAGGACTACCTCTGAAGATCCGGAAACCAAGGTTTCCAAGCGGGAGAAGAAATCTCCGCCAGAGGGTCCTGCCTTGGAGGGTGCTCTTGCCGCACAAAGTCCACACGGGGATCAGCCCTCCAACGAGCTGTAAGTAATCAGAAAGTACTTTAATAGTGGAGATATACTACCTTGCCTCTGAGAAAATAACCGAAGTATTTATTGCAGCTCGGATCTTAGCCCTTCTCAGCAGAGCTCATCTTCGAGGGATCTTCTTCCGGAGATGATGGAGAGCAAAACGCCTCCCCCGGACTCCTCCGCTCAAGAAGCGGGCGACCTTGAAGTGTCGTCACAGAGGGCCTCTCCGGATCCGGTGAGGCCAGCAGATAATCCCATAGTCACCCGAAGTCCCCAGCGTCCGGCTCTCGAAGAGAGCAAACAGAAGAGTCCGGCACCGCCTGGTATGCGGTCGGACGTACTGAGAGAGCTGTTGGAGCGAGCGGCCATCTCAGAAGAACACCGTACATTGATGGGTACGGTGATGGAAAGGATCTCATCCACCGAAAGCAGGTTGCATGATGCCTTTATGAGTCTACTGACGGGCTTTGAGGTACATAAAATGATGTACATTTGTGATGGTACCGCACATTTTTAGGTGTGCCATGTGTAGATAGTAGCCCCTGAGACTGTGGTTGTCGCCGAGAACGGCAACAAATAGAGGATCGCAGTCCCAGGCAATAACCGTACCGCTTTAATGTGCAGGTAGTGGGAGCTCCGGTGGCTAGCCGGGCTCATGAATTTGCCGAACTGAAGCGGTAACTGGATGCGGCAGATGCCGACATCGAGCTTGTTAACAAGAGGCTTGACGAGGCACAGGGTAAGTGTTATTTCCTGGTGAATGCCACATAGTAAGAGCAGCATGATGCCAGTATCTTTAATATGTTGTGACTGCAGATGGAGCTCCCACCGTGGAAACCTTGCGGGCGGAACTTGCCCGAGCCAAAGAACAAGCAAGGATTAGTAATGCGGCTGCTTTGAAGGTGGCCGAAGAGTTAAAAGCCGAGAAGGCCGCGCATTGCGAGAGCAAAGAGAAGATGGCCAAGATGGCCGTAGAATTAAAAGACACTGCCGACCGTTGCCAGTTCCTTGAAAAAGAGAACCGATTGAAGGCAGCGGACTTTGAAAAGGCCACGATGGCGAACAAAGACACCCGCTCTGCTAAGAGAGCAAAGAAGGAGGAGCTGCGTGAAGCCGGGGATATTGCGGCTGGGAAGCCCTGCATGCTACGGAGAAAGTTCGGAGATCCATGGTATGCCCCTATGGATCGGCTGTGGAGTTCGGCAGACGCATATATGGACTTGGCGGCGAGCGCTGCCGATGCGGCCAAATACTTCCAAGGTCAAACAGATCGTGAAGTGGACAAGCTGTTCTGGTCGCAATTCAACATTCCAGAGCATCTGCTTCCATTGACTGACCAGCTAGCCGAATGGGCCGAACTAAATAGGTTGTCCGGACTCGCCATGAGGTCTGTCGTGGATCAGCTGTGGCTGGAAAAGCCGAAGCCGAATAACTATTTCAGCTTAGTGCAGCAGTTCCTTGGTGTGGTGCCGCGCATCACTGTGATGAAGAGGTCGGCGTGCATAGAAGGCTCGCGAATGGCACTCGCCCGTGTTAAAGCATACTGGGCGGAGATGGATGCTACCACTGTTGCGGTGCAGGGTTCGACCATAGGCCGAGTGGCTGCCGAGCACTATTTCGAAGATGTTCTCGAGGGTGCTCGTTTGATAGAGGCCTAGTGTTTGAAGAATATTATGTTTGAGTGACATGTATTCCCATTGTACACACAATGTTTTTATGAAATTTATTAAGGCCGTGTTTATACTTTTGCCTGAAAGTAATATGATGCCTCCTTCACGGCTGCTTATGTATACATGTGTATAACCTGAAAGATTGCAGTCGTTGGCTTCAGCCCCCACGCATATAATGCGGAGGTGTTCGCAGAAGACACGTGTTCACACTTAACCCAACGTCTTGGTCCTATTTAAGGAGGTGATAGCGCAGCGAACGAGGCAACCGGACTATAATGCTTTAACACTTTCACTTAGCCATAGGAGTTTGACGGTGGGGCTACAATATAGCCCCTGTTGGCTCCGCACTCTCCCAAATTCAGGGTGCGTACATGCCTGGCCGGGAAACGGCCCTTCGTTAAGGCGGAGGAATTCTAACATTCCGATAGGTCATCGAGTGGTTGACCAGTCTCACGCTATATCATGACAGTCAGTTTTTGGCTTTCTCTACTGAGGTTCTCGTCCGGATGACCCGGGGCACAATCGCAGTAGTTCTCCTAGTGCTACCTTAGCCGATAGAGCGGAACGTAAGGTACCAAAACATAGGAGCCGGGCAAACCCAACATTTGACCAAAGACATGATTCGAAGCTGATGCATATAAGGCCAAACTCGCGACGCCGAACACTCCCTAAGGTATTCGGTCTTTATTGTATAAACTAGGCCTAAATAGTGCCCTTTGTAAGAAGCCCCTGGTGACTAGGTACGTGCATTATTCTGACGTGGCCACATGCCAAGACGCCAGCATCCTTCTCAATTGTACTGAGAATCCGAGGGATGTGTATCAACAAGAGACAGTAAAAAAGGTTGACGCAGGGTCTTAATCTAAAAAGAATCCTTGGGGAGGGTCCCTGCTGCACGTCTGCGCCCGTGTCTCCGTTGTGCCGTATCCTAGACGGGTGTAGCATGATGGTCATCTGTAAAAGAGAGAAACTTAGGTGAAAAGTTGTCGTGCAAAAAGGTAGGTTTGAAGAAACCATGTATAATTCAAGATGAGTAAAAATTGCCACTTGTCTGCGCGCGTTGAGCCCCTTGTATTTGTAATAGGGGTGTGGCTTATCAAACCTGTGTGAGTTACATATGGCTGCGCCGGACTCGTCTAACCGTGTCCGTGGTCTTGACGACCTATCAAATGCTTTAGCTGGTGAGGCCTTTTTTAGTGTGCGGCTGCCAAGGCAGTCGTACTCTCTTCGGCGCGTAGGGATCGCTTAATATTTCCATTTACTGTAATGATGCCACGTGGACTGGGCATCTTAAGCGTAAGGGAAGTGTAGTGCGGTATTGCATTAAAGCGAGCGAAAGCTTCACGCCCAAGTAGTGCTTGATAGCCACTTTGGAACGGAGCAATGTGGAATGTTAAATGTTCGCTACGGAAGTTATCGGGGAAGCCGAATATAACCTCTAGTAACAGGGAGCCCATGCAATGAGCCCCTGGGCCTGGCGTTACTCCTTTAAAGGTAGTATTGCTTAGGCAAATTTTCGTTGGGTCTATCCCCATTTTGCGGATTGTATCCTGGTATATCTGGTTTAAACTGCTGCCACAGTCCATCAGGACTCGTGTAAAGTGGTATCCGTCAATTATTGGGTCTAATACCAGGGCGGCCCATCCTGCACGCCGGATACTTGCTGAGTAATCTCGATGGTCAAAAGTGATCGGTTGAAATGACCAGTGGCAGGACTCCGCGGTGATAGGCCCTTGGGCATATTTATCTGGGAGTGCCGCTTTGTTTCTCCCCTTTATCACGTGTAACACGTTTACTGTTTTGACTTCTGGTAGAAATTTTCTTTGTTCCCCAGTGTCTTGTTTGAGAGGCTCATCCTCATCTACGCTTGGTGTATCTTCCCCCTTGTGTACGGCGTTGAGCTTGCCGGATTGCTTGAAGACCCAACATTCTCTGTGGGTATGATTAGCAGGTTTACCGGGGGTGCTATGGATCTGACATACTTGGTCCAGAATTTTGTTTAGGCTGGACAGTTCGTCTCTGGCGCCTTTAGAGGGTGGCTTTTGCTGACTTGGCCGAGAGCTTTTGAATCCGGCGTTTACTACCATGCTCTTCGTGTTTTCTTCTTTATTCCGGCATTTATTATTGTTGTTGTGCCGTGATTTCCCGTTTCCATCTCTAACTTTGGATGTACTGGGGTCGCTGGTGCTGCATCTGGCTAGCCAGCTATCCTCACCCGCGCAAAAGCGGGTCATGAGGCTTGTTAATGCTGCCATTGTTCTCGGATTTTCTTGGCCGAGGTGTCTGGCAAGCCATTCGTCATGAACGCTATGTTTAAAAGCTGCCAAGGCTTCGGCATCCGGACAGTCGACTATTTGGTTCTTTTTAGTAAGGAACCTGTTCCAAAGCTTTCGGGCTGACTCTCCGGGCTGTTGAGTTATATGACTCAAATCGTCCGCGTCCGGAGGTCGGACATAAGTCCCTTGAAAATTTGCCCGAAAAGCGTCTTCGAGCTCTTCCCAGCTTCCAATGGAGCTTCCGGGGAGGCTTTTAAGCCAGTGCCGAGCTGGCCCTTTGAGTTTAGGGGTAAATACTTAATGGCGTGGAGATCATCTCCTCGAGCCATATGGATATGGAGGATATAGTCCTCAATCCAGACCCCAGGGTCTGTTGTTCCGTCGTATGCCTCTATGTTTACGGGTTTGAATCCCCCTGGAAATTCATGGACCAGTACCTCATCGGTGAAACATAGGGGTGTGCGGCACCCCTGTATCTGGGTGTACCGTAGTGTTCGGATGTTTGTTGTGTTGCATCGTATGCTAGAGCGCGCCTGCGTGGTCCATAGATGGATCTGGTTGCGCCGTCCTTTTGATGCGAGCCCTCGTGTGGATCGCATATTAGCTTATGTGCGGCATTGCTTGCCGCTCTATGTTGGCCGTGAGGTCGTCTATTCGGCCAGGTGGCCGTTTTAATTTTTGGTTGCGGGGGATCTAAGGCCTCCTCATCAAATTCGGGGAGCAACTTCTGCTTCGGGTAGCTCTTGGTGGGGCGATTACCGCCGTATTTCGCTGCTGCGTTGAGTACTTTGCTCCATCTGATTCCGAGTGTGTCTTGTGCAGCCTTGAGTCTTTGCTTCTGTTTTTTAAGACTCCTCGCGGTGGCAACAAGCCTTTAACGGGCATTCTGTTGCTCTGGGTGTCTGTCCGGTGTGAAGTTGTCTGGACTATTATCTTTGACAGAGTCAGGTTGTTCGGCTTGATCCTTCGTGTTGCCGTGGTCCGGCAATGGTTCCCCCTACTCTAGTGCTGGGTCTGTATGATCGTTGTTTCTGTCGAGGCGAGATTTGGAGCGGCGTTTACCCTGATGCTTTGACTGTTTCTCGAGGGGACAACCCTTTGTTGCGTCCTCGTCGTCGTTTTGTTTTGGTGTGTTCACCATGTATACGTCATGTGGTGAAGTGGGCGTCCAGTGCCCTGTGGGCAGTGGTTCCTCTGCGTCTCCCACATTGTCGTCCATACCGTCGATGTCTTCGTAGTCGAAGTCAAGCATGTCGGTTAAATTGTCGACAGTGGCTACTAAGTGGGTGGTGGGTGGGCAGCGAATTTCTTCGTCATCCGCATCCCAATCCTGCCGGACATAGTTCGGCCAGGATCCTCCTAACAAGGAGAGCGACCTTAATGAGTTCAGTATGTCGCCAAAGGGCGAGTGCTGAAAAATATCCGTGGAGGTAAACTCCATGATCGGCGCCCAAACGGATTCAACAGGAACGGGCGCAGGCGGTTCGGAGTCCGTGGCCGGAGAAGAATTCTTCAGTTTAATAGCACGGCTCTCGTGCAAGGTAAGGTCGATGTTTGGCTCGATCGCCGCTGAGGGTAAGGCCTCCGTGGCGGGGTCTATCCACCCGTCCATAGATGGCACAACTGGCTCCGAATTGAGGGTCGGAGCGGCTGCCTGTGCGATCTCCTGGATACTGTCCGATGGTAGAGCTAAATCGTACTCATCGTGACCGCGTGATGCACAAGGCAGAGGCTCGAATCCGTTGAAAATCAAGTATCCACGGATATCGGCCATGTAGTTTAAGCTTCCAAACCGACCTGGTGGCCAGGGCCGTAACTTTCAATCTGCTCCAGATGGCCAAGCGAATTGGCCCGCAGTGCAAAGCCGCCGAACACGAAGATCTGTCGGGGAGAAAAGTCTCACCCTGGACTGCATCGCCATCAATGATAGTAGGAGCCATCAAGCCTAATGGTGACGACAGAGAGGAACTCTCAATGAAAGCACCAATGTCGGTGTCAAAACCGGCGGATCTCGGGTAGGGGGTCCCGAACTATGCGTCTAAGGCGGATGGTAACAGGAGGCAGGGGACACGATGTTTTACCCAGGTTCGGGCCCTCTTGATGGAGGTAAAACCCTACGTCCTGCTTGATTAATATTGATGATATGGGTAGTACAAGAGTAGATCTACCACGAGATCAGAGAGGCTAAACCCTAGAAGCTAGCCTATGGTATGATTGTATGTTGTAGTTGATGTTGTCCTATGGACTAAAACCCTCCGGTTTATATAGACACCGGAGAGGGTTAGGGTTACACAAGGTCGGTTACAAAGGAGGAGATATCCATATCCGTATTGCCTAGCTTGCCTTCCACGCCAAGTAGAGTCCCATCCGGACACGAGACGAAGTCTTCAATCTTGTATCTTCATAGTCCAATAGTCCGGCCAAAGGATATAATCCGGCTGTCCGGAGACCCCCTAATCTAGGACTCCCTCATGCGGCATGTTCGGCCCTTAACTCTTTGGTCGCCTTTAAAGCGGCCGCATTGCTACTCCTGACTTGCTCCTTGGCTCGGGCAAGCTCCGCCCGAAGGGTCTCCACAGTAGCAGCTCCATTTGCAGTCACAACATGTTAAAGATACTGGCATCATGCTACTCTTATTATGTGATGATCACCAGAAACATCACTCACCCTGTGCCTCATCAAGCCACTTGTTGACAAGCACGATGTCGGCATCTGCCGCATCAAGTTGCCGCTTTAGCTCGGCAAACCCATCAGTCCGGCTAGCCACCGGAGCTTCATCCACCTGCACATAAGGGTGGTCTGGTTATTACCTGGGACTATGATCCTCTGTTTGCCGCCGTTTTCGAGGACAACCAGAGTCTCAGGGGCTACCGTCTTCATAGGGCATATCTAATGTATGCGGTACTGTTAAAAACATACATTATTTCACGTACCTCGAAGCCTTTCAGCAGACTCATAAAGGCTTCATGCAAACCGCTTTCAGCGGATGAAATCCTTTCAATCGCCGTACCCATTAGCGTACGATGCGCTTCCGAGACGGCAGTTTGCCCGAGAAGATCCTTCAGCGCGTCCGACCACACACTATACGGACCCTTGCTGTCGCTCTCCTTAGGAGCCGGATACTGGGGACTCCGGGCAGCCAAAGGGGTATCCTCTGGCCCTAGTGGATCCGGAGATACCCTTCGCAGCGACCCTTCAAGGTTACCCGCTTCTTGAGCCGGGGTGTCTGGGGGAGGCGTTTCACTCTCCATCATCTCCGGAAGAAGATCCCCTGAAGATGAACTCTGTCGAGAAGGGCTGCGATCCGTACTACAATTTATTAGCATCGGTTATTGTCTTCGGAAGTAAGGTAGGATGTTTTCATTATTAAGTACTTTTCGATTACTTACTGCTCGGTAGAAGGCTGATCCCTGTGCGGACATTGTGCGGCAAGAATACCCTCCGAGGCAGGACCCTCTGATGAAGATTTCTTCTCCCGTTTGGAAACCTTGGTTTCCGGATCTTCAGAGGTAGTCCTCTTCCTTCCCCGGGGAGAGATGATGTCAGATTCTTCCTTCTGATTGTCCTCCCTCGCGGAGGTGCCCATTCTCCTGGCTGGAATAAGTAGCGAGTGAGGCCCGCTTTCGCCCTCATTATTCCCCCCATCATCTTCCTTTGAGGACACTGGATAAGGCACCGACTCGAGCATCTTGTCCAATACCGGATTGTCCAAGCCCTCAGGAAGGGGGGCCGAACATCTAATCATCATCGCCTTTGTTATCCAGTCCTGGTCAAAGGGTGGCTCTTTAGAATGATACCATGATAAATAAAAGGACAACAGGTTCGGCATGGGATTACTTACTTGGGCAGCGGGGTGGTTGCATCTCAGGCCCACATCCTCGGTGGTGTCCGGACACTCTATTTGGGGGTTCGAAGAACGATTTGTACATCTCTTCATGCGTCATGCCGAGGAAATGTTGAATAGCACGCGGTCCTTCCGGGTTGAATTCCCACATGCGGAGGGGCCGGCGTTTGCAAGGCTGGACTCGATAAACCAGCATAACTTGCATTACCATAACCAGACTGAAATCTCCCTCGAAGAGATCTCGGATACGGCTCTGCAGTATTGGCACGTCCTTGACTAGACCCCAGCTCAGCCCCTGCTGATCCATGACATTAGTTGTGGTGGGGGGCCCGAGCGAAAGGTGGGGGCAGCTACCCACTTGGCACTTCGGGGAGCTGTGACATAAAACCACTCCCGCTGCCACAATCCGGATACCTCTGGAAAGGAACCCTTCGGCCATGTAACGTCAGCAATTTTGCTTATTAAAGCACCTCCGCACGTTGCGTACTGCCCCTCGACCGTCTTCCGCTTCACATCGAAGGTCTTGAGCCACAGGCCAAAGGGAGGAGTAATGCGGAGGAAGGCCTCATATACGACAATAAATGATGAGATGTAAAGAAGGCAATCCGGGGCCAGATCATGAAAATCCAGCCCGTAATAGAACATAAGACCCCTAACAAAGGGATCCAGAGCGAGGCCTATTCCTCGGAGGAAGTGGCACTACAAATAAAAGACACATCCGTTACATTTTGGGCCGAACGAATTTTTTTTCTGTCATACATATGACACTTCCATGACGATAATTGTGACAAAACCCGGTATCATCATAGATGTGGTGGGATCCTACTTCTATGACAAAAAATCATGACAGAAAATGGGATTTTCGTCCTGGGCGGGCCGAGGAAGCAGCTGCATGACATTCTTTGGGCCGTCCATGACGGAAAAAACTGTGGTAGAAGCGAGGGCGAGGAAAATTTCGGGGAGTTCCCGGTTACGGTGGGAGGTCGGGGGCCGAGCGATGCGCGTTTATCTCGTACACGTACGCGCGTGTGTGTGAGGCGTTGGCTCTAACTGAACCCGAGTGATTGCACTGCAGGCTACGCGTTACTGAACCCGAGCGATCGATCGATGGCTGTTAACTGAAGCCGATCGAGCGATTCCTTCGCTACTGCTGCTAACTGAAGCCGATCGATGCTGCCTTTGGATGAACAGTGAGCGTTGCGGGGGGGGGGGGGGGGTTGGATGAACAGTTCCCGGTGGGGGTGGATGAACAGGACCCCATTGTGTTGCCTCTGGATGAATAGGACCCCGATCGATCGAGCCGGTTGGGGCTGGATGAACAGGACCCCATGGAGGGCTGGATGAACAGGACCACCCCGTGGAGGGCAGGATGAACAGTAGACGGTGTGGGGCAGGATGAACAGTAGCCCGTGGAGGGGTGGTTGAACAGGAGCCCGTGGAGAGGGCTGGTTGAACAGTAGCCGGTGGAGTAGCGTGCGGTGGAGGCTGGATGAATAGTCGTAGGTGGACGCTGGAGGAGGTCGATGGTGGATGAACAGTTGCTCGTGGAGGCTGGAGGGGGTCGACGGTGGAGATGAACAGTATCTCGTGGAGTCCCATTTTGCGGTACACCACACCCCTCCCGATGAATAGGACCCCCGTTTCGACTGTAGCGCTCCAACACAAGTCTGTTTCGTCCGTTTTGCGGTACGCCATGCCCCTCCCGATCAACAAGACCCCCGTTTCGACCGTAGGAGGTCCATTTCCTCCGTTTTGCGGTACGCCAGACCCCTCCTGATGAACAAGATCCCGTTTCGAACGTGGCCGGTCAAACACAAGGCCGTTTCCTCCGTTCTGTGGTACGCCAGGCCTCGTTTCCATCGCATGTTCCGTCCAAGCCCTCCCGATGAACATGATGCATTCCGTTGCCTCCCCATGAACACGACGCATTCCGTTGACTCCCCATGAACACGATGCATTCCGTTGCCTCCCCATGAACACGACGACGACGCTGATCCTCCGTTCCGACCCAACCATGTACACGAGCCCTAGCCATACGTATGCGCGAGTAGGCGTTCGAGACCCCGCCCGTATGTACACATACGTGGCGTATTTTCTTTCTTGCACCCTGGCCGCTATACGTAGGTGTACATGCTACGTGCGCGCCTCTACTACAACACGTGCGCGCCTCTACATCGACCAGTATATATGTACGTACACGTTCGCGACCAGAATGACAACGCTACGTACGCTTCGACCAGGTGGGTCCCGACTGTCAGGCACTTCCTTGCGTGTGAAGATGTAGCTGGTGGGTCCCAGCAGTTAGGGGCAAACATTTTTTTCGTGAAATACGGTGGCCCGTCCGGTGGGTCCCCGCTGTCAGGTGGAGGAATAATTATTTTGCGCGCAATAAGGAGGCACTTCCTTGCTGCGGCCATGGACCCAGCTGTCAGCGTCTCCACGCACAGTACTCTTCCGATGGAAGTCGGTCATTGACCACATTGACCACGCCACGCCGAGAGAACCACGGCGGTGGACGACGGCGAGGCCTAGGAAGGGGATGACGCGGAGCCGGGGATGACGCGGCAGTGGAAGCCCGCGCGGAGAAGAGTACGAGGGTACACTGGTTCGTCTACGGTGTGAGGCTGCCGTCGCCGCAGGGCCTGGCCAGCAGTGGGAATAGTAGGAGGCGGTGAGGCCTCCGCGGCAGCACAGCCGGCCACGGGAGGCAGGAGCATGCGGCACGACCGGCGCTGCTTTGGGCGGCTGGAGCAAGAAGACCAGAGGTTGAAGAAGCACTACGGCCGTTGGATGGACATCGTACGGTCACTGGAGCTAGAATCGTTCATATTGACTAAGTTGACAAAGCCCTTCGTCCCCGTCAACTTAGTAGGCCCACAAGTCAGCCTCCCACCAAGGTGGGTCCCAGCTAGCCGGGGGAGTATTCATTTTTTTATGCGTAATAAGGAGGCAGTTCCGGTGGGTCCGAGCTGACAGCGGGGGGAACGTTTTTTTCATGAAATACGGTGGCCCGTCCGGTGGGTCCCAGCAGTCAGGGGGAAACGGTTTTTTTCGCAAAATACTGGTGGCCCGTCCGGTGGGTCCCCGCTGTCAGGTGGAGGAATAATTATTTTCCGCGTAATAAGGAGGCACTTCCTTGCGGCTGCCGTGGACCCAGCTGTCAGCCTCTCCACGTACAGTACTCTTCCGATGGAAGTCGGCCGTTGACCACATTGACCACGCCGTACCGAGAGCACCACGGCGGTGGACGACGGCGAGGCATAGGAAGGGGACGACGCGGAGCCGGGGAAGACACGACAGTGGATGCCCACGCGGAGAGTTGTACGAGCATTCACTGGTTCGGCTGCGGTGTGAGGCTGCCGCCGCCGCAGAATAACAGGGGGTGTGGGTGAGTAGAGGGATGCCCTGGCCAGCGGTGGGAGTAGTAGGGGGCGTTGAGCCTGCGCGGCAGTACAGCCGGCCACGGGAGACGGGAGTAGGCGGTCCTACCGGCGCTGCTTTGGCGGCTGGAGCAAGAAGATCAAAGATTGAAGAAACATGACGGCCGTTGGATTGACATCCAACGGTTATGTCTGCTAGAATCGTTTGTTGACGTATATAATAACTAAAAAAATCTTGCATACACGTCAACTAAACAGGCCCACAAGTCAGACCACCCCCTCTTTTTTTAATAATTTATATATAGCTCATGGCAACTTCTTATGCAATTTATTGCAGTCGTTTTTCTGGTTGGCCAGGGCCAATTTCGCATATTTCTGTGGGTTCCAAACTATTTTTAATACCGAAATGTCCAGCTAGATTTAAAGTACTTTGAAGATAAATTTAAATTAAGTTAATTCCCAGATAAATTTAAATTTAAATCATCATGCGACCATCCTTTGTACTTACGATATATTGAGCAGGTTCATTCACACCAAGGCTGCGCATGGTAAGAGAAACTTGGCCGCGGTCGCCCGGATTGTTGAACGACTCCCTCGTTGCTCTAGGAATTCTCTGTTTGCAAACAAGAAGACATACCCAAATAGTTAGATCAACACAGTGAATCATGTGAAACAACATGGATAGAAAAAAGAACGAAGCACTTGGGCGGCCAATGCTTACCAAGAAGGTGGGCATGTCGGTTTTTGTAAGGACTTTGGTATATGAAGTGCGAACTGCAGCCCAGTCTGTTGCCGGTGCAACTACATGGGCCGGACCGTGACTGTGATCCAGTTTTTTTCTTCATTTCTTTTAAACGCGAGAAGGACTAATTGTGGCATTTTTGTTAAACCAAACTGCAGTTCATCATAGGGATCCAGCTTGTACTCAGACAACAGACTGATCCAATTATTTCCAGTAATATAAGTGATGGACAGTGCCTTTGTTACTGACACGACATAAGAAGTGAAACCTGCAAAAATAGCCATCGTAGAGCAAACCAAACAGTTTATTCTGTGATGAATGTCACATGGCAAAACCTGCATCGTAAAATTGCAGAAAAAGAAAGAAAACATGACATTAAATCAATAAGATTTAGACAGTAAATCAATAAGATTTACTTGATGTGACACGAGTGAATCCTTACCAGGAAATCACTATGTTGAAGTACTAAACAGAAGATTGATCGTTCAACTATGCGTGGCATGCAGGGGCCCCGCCTACTCCCACACGCAGGACAGTCCAAAGGTCGTGACAAATTGTATGGACCGAACATCCATGGGGCTGGAAATCCTGGTGGGTGCGATAAACGCTGCAATGCATACAGATATTGGAGTGTAACCATAATTGATAGACCGTCCTCACAAAAAATATGATATGGATACTTCAAAATATACAGACTGAATTGAGTGGACAGACATTAACATAGACCGTTCTCAGGACTGACCACACACCAAAAGCGGTAGTACTAATAAACAATACTGGGTTCACAAACACAAATCAAGTACTAAACAACAGTACTTACTATAGACAAGCAAAGTTGCACTAACTAAACTCTGTAGACTATTTTTTGCCACCGACCTACGGGATGAACCCTGCATAACTGACTAGGCCATGGACTTCGTGTGAGATGTCTACATGCACCATCACCATCTTTTCAACCTTGGAGAACCTAACAGAGTGGTCTTTCCACTCATAAACATGATGATGAAGACATGATGCATCAGATTTGTTGCGAAGCTTTACAAGAACCACACCCTTCATAATCGAAGGCACAACCAGGAAATTGTTGTGGTCAAGTACAGCCTCGAGAACACGCCTGACAACAATGCTAGAGGAAAACACTAGTTCAGGACACGTGGAGACAAGGACACAGCAGCTGGATAGTTCAACAGTAGAACTCATCATCAGGTCTTCCAGTTCACATGGCATGACTTTGAGAACTTCATCTCCACCGCGGACTTGGTTCTAATTCAAACAGAAACCATATTTTATTACTACCTCCGTTCAGAAATATAAGATGATTTTCGATATTATACTCCATATATGACTACATACACACACAGAAATGAGTGAACAAAGACACTAGAACATGTCTTCAAAGGCATGAGAGCAGAGGGATTACATGCAATATCCATAACACAAGTTACTGAGGCAAATATACCCTCTTAAAAGGTAGCATTGATGTTCATAAAGTACTCCCTCCGTCCCAAAATTCTTGTCTTAGATTTGTCTAGATACGGATCTATCAAGTCACATTTTAGTATTAGATACATTCGTATCTAGACAAATCTAAGACAAGAAATTTTGGATAGAGGGAGTAGTTGAAAGTAATCTATAAGAAATCAGTGTCAACCTCTCGCTTGTTTTGGTCAAAAGAGGAATTTAGAACCGTCATTTGGCACACAAAAATCACATGCAAGATCACCCAGAAAGTTGTACTACTAGTACTAGTACTGCGTGTTAGATGAAAAAACATGATCAAGATCGAGAAAAAGATCGTCAAGAAGAGATATTACCTGGACTTGCTTAATGAGGGATCCCGGAGAGGGGGGCTTGGACAGGGCGATGGCTTTGAGCTTGTCCGCGGTAGTCTCGGCGGGGTGCTTGCGCTTCTTCGTACCATGAGCCTCGACAGTTTTGGCCGGAGCCATAGACATCACTTCGGCCGGTTCTGCAGTGTCCATCAAGAAACTGTCAAATAGAAATAAAAGAAAAGAAACCATAATCACAAACCCAAAAGAAGAAAAGAGAGGGAGTTATAGGATCAGTCTCGAGGTTGCAAGACCGGGCCTTGGCCAGAATCAACACCATTGATGCGCTCACCTTTCCTTCTTTGGGAGAGAAGAACAATGGCAGAAGCAGGTCGGGGTTTTCTTGAAGAAATGAGGAAAAAGATGAGGCAGAAGCGAGGGTTGGGTAGAGAGGAAGCTGAGAGAGAAGAGTGAAATGATGGTTGCTTCGTCCGTCCAACTTACTGCTGGAAAGGAGGGGGTTTTGTGATTTGATGGCTCATTGGGCATTACTACGGCGCTTTGATCGGGGTAGTCTACCGTCACTCTACTACGGAGTAACTTAGTGCATGGCTGGTGGACCCCGATGCTGGCTGTCCCACACGTCGGCGAAAGTGAGTAATTTAGTGCATGGCTGGAGGAGGATCCGCACGGTAGAGCGTGTCCACTGTTTTTCAGAAGAAAAAAATGATTACAGCAAGCGTTTCCACTCTTACGACGGAGGAGTGCGAATCACGGCAGCCACTTGAACATACACAGTGCTCCTACTACTAGGCATGTGCAGTGGTTCATACGTCAGTACTACACAATCTTGTTGCTAGTGTAGTAAGATATGACGATAACAAATGATGTTGTGCGCATGTCAATTACTCCTATATGTAACATAGTACCACTTTTTCGACTGTCCGGTCGAGAATGGACAGTGAGATCAATGTTAACAGAACCAGGTCCACATCGCATGGAGAGTACGGTGCTACAGTACTCCACGAAACATGAACCATATGAAGCACGAATAGTGTTAGGCAGGGTGTATGAAGGGTGCACGGGATGGGAGCAAAAGTTCCCTTCTCGACCCACTTTTGGGTGTTTGGCAGAGTGCATGAAGGGTGCATGAGTCCACACTAGTAGGTTGACAAAAATACACGAAGAGGAAACATCTATATTGAGATGAGAATGCAACCAAACACACCGACACGCTTTGTGCTACAGTGACTGATCTACATCGTCTGAGTTTGATCCAACAGTCATGTTGCGCCGAGACATGGACATGCCCATGCAGAGGGCGCCTAAACACCACCGAAGTCCCTCTGCTTCTCGAGGTGCACGACGTTGGTGATGCAGGGTGCAACCGCCCGCAGAGCCCACTCCCGGTCGACGGGAGCCAGCTCGTCAAAGACGGTGTCCAATGGCACGAATGGATTCCGATGACGGAGCCCTGAAAGGATTCGCCCGGCAACGGCGACGGCAGCCCGCAACCCCTCCTTGTCCAGCTCAGCCCCCACCATTGCGCGGAGACGGCTCAGCTCCTCGGAGATATAGGTGAAGAAGGAGACCAGGTCAGGAAGCCGCATCTCGTTGAAGTCGACCGGGTGGTCGAACGGGTTTAGCCCGACGGCCGGCATCGTCGCGCTGGCGCGACGGTAGGCATCGCGCAGCCACAACACATGCGTGGCAACTTGGTTCACCAAGTGGCTGAGGTGATCTTGGACCTCGTCACGATAGGCCCGCTCGCGCTCCAGCCGGCTCCCCTGACGGCCTATCGTATCTCCCGCTTTCTGTAGCAACGCCGCCGACGCCTCGAGCATCTTTGTGGTGGACGCCTGCCGCTTTTGAAGCTCCGTGAACTCCCGCACATAACGGAGGAGCATGGCACTCCTCTCCTCCTTGAGCTCACAAAGCTCCACGTCCTTGGCCCTGAACTCCGCATCCTTGGCATGGAGCTCCTGTGTCAGGAGCCTCACCTCGGACTCCGTGATCTGCTGCGCCGCCATGGCGCCAGGTAGAAGCAATGGGGAGAGGAAGCAAAGGGGGCGAAACAGTTGAAAGGCAATGCAATCTACGGGAAGGCGGAGGGAGCGGGGAATATTTTGGTTTTCACCACGGTAAAACACCAGTCGATGACTTCTCACATCAGGGAGCAGTGGGTACAGGCGGAGTCATCGTGACTAATTGCTGCCGTGCCTACTCCCGTCAATCAAAAAATTAAAAATCCTGCCGCGCCTGCTCTCGTCAATCAAAAAATTAAAAATCCTGCCGCACCCAAACACCAGAGCAACGCCGCGGTGGATATTTAAATTTACCTGCCGGCAAGTAGATAAAAAAGGGGTGAAAAAAGAAATGTGGCAGTGGCCTAGCTAATCGGTCGAACTAGCCCAACTAGCTAGACACCATGCTTCACTGATGTACTCGGTGGGAAAGGTGGTCTTTCGTGATTTGACGACTCATTTACTTGCTTCGGTGCTACGACCGAAGAGGACCCAGAAAATGCGCGGTAGGGCGTCCCACGTTAGGAAGAATATATGCGTGCACCACCCGGGAGGACCCCGAAACCGCGCGGTAGGGTGTGCCACGTCTCGGCACGGAGGAAAAATGTGCGTGTAAAAATATACTGTATCAGACGTAGTAGAGTACCTATGCTTCGACCTCGGGACCCAGCCAGTCAGTTGAAAACACCCCACTAGCCACACAGCTTCATCATGCAAACGTGGCACGGAGGATAGATGTGGTTAGCTCCGTTTCGACCAGCCACAACGTCTCTTGTTCTAGGCGATTCTTCTATTTTCCAAGTTTTTTTAGTTGTAATAACACCACGGCAAGCTAGCGCCGCTCTTCGTGTGTGCCCGTGCAATGGTTAGACGATGGAGAGAAGAGAGATTGAGATCATAGACCTGGGACCCACCAGTAAGTGAGATAACGGTCATGCACGGGTTGACGAGGCACTCCCTCTACTCCTCAACGCAAGTACTATATAAAATCAAGTTATGGGACAAAGCCAACAACCGTTCGTTTTTCAGGCTATCGACTTACGCTTTGTAGTCCAGGTTGCCAGTTCGAATCTCTTCTTTCAGATTTGTTAGTTTTAGGTCCAAATTTGATTAATGACAAGTGGGAACCCCGTGTGTTGTTCCGATATTTCAGTGTAGGATGGTTTTTTTTGAACAAACACTTTGCGCGGTTAGACAAGTAATGGCACGAGTTACACGTTTTTTGTAAGTTTACGAACAAAAATGACAGCGGCATAGAATATCATATCCACCCCGCAGCTTAGATACTATGGTGATACGAGTTTTTACACCTTTGGAAGTGAGATCCAATGGCTTGGGAGTAGTCTTTGTAATTATGCGCAATTTCCAAACTCTCCAAAGGTTTTTTTGCAAATAAAACATTCAGGCCTTGTGTGTGCTGCTGCATCTTCGATCCAACGGCTCCCCGGTGCTCATATTAGGTGCTCCCCGTAGCTTAATTACCCGCTACGGTGATTGGAGTAGTTGTAGGACGAATGCTACGAAAATATAATCTAAACCGACCGGAATAAATGCCTACACAAATTAATCCAAGGTTGGAGTGCCCCTCGTAATGTAAATAGCTCCGGCTTTGCGAGGGATGGAGAGGTAGTAGCTTCAACGCGTGGAAGATACGGTGTGAGAAAGCGAGGTCAATCGAGAGACATATAGATAGATAGACAAAGTGAGTGTGGTCCGACATTCATTGAACAAATATATATGCTCTGGAGAGATATTGTCCAATTGAGCTTTTTGGCAAGGGTGAGGGTTGTAAGATAGAGCTTGAGAGATGATCCAGTCACAGACGTGTAGATATATTTTGTGCGTGGGAGGAAGCAAGGTCAACCGATCACATAGGGTCGCCGTGCGATCGAAAGAGTGAGACGGGTTGGAGAGAGTGACCTAGATAGACGATGTGCGTGAGAGAGTATACAATGTGAATAGGTCGAATTGGGCTCAACATGGTGATATATCATTTTTGTCTGAGAAAGAGCGAGGTCAATCGAGACATACGGAGAGAGAGAGAGAGAGATTGAGTGAGCGTGGCCCACCATGAGGTCGAAAGAGTGGTGGAGGCTTGGATGGACTGACCTAGATAGACAATCTGCGTGAGAGAGTATAGAGTGTGTCGATCGAGGCCCGAACAGGGAGATATATCATTTGTGAGTGAAAGAAAACGAGGTTAAACGAGACTCAGATAAAGAGAGTGAGATTGAGCGAGTGTGGCCCGCCGTGAGGAAGAAAGAGTGAGATAGTCTCGAGGGAGTGACCTAGATATACAACGTGCGTGCGTGCACATGCACGGGAGGTTGGGGGGCTAGATAAGCAATGCATGTATTTAGTGCGAGAGGGTGAGAGGGAGAGGGGGGGGGGGGAGAGCTCGGCATGGGGTGCAATGGCGGGTGTGTGAGGTAAATACATTTGGTAAAGGGGTTGTGTAGTTGAGAGACTTAGAGATCAAAACATGGAGAGAAAGAATGAACGTGTGTTGGAAACCGATAGCTTCCTAAGGTGGTTAGGAGAGGAAGATTGACCGATACAGGAAGTATGTAGCGTTTGTGCGGGGGGGGGGGGGGCTAAAAACAACATTTGAATGTACATAGTACAAGACTTAATATCGATGTTTCAATTCAGTGTACATTGTAAGATTTGAACCGAGGACCAGGCATACAGGTAATTATTTCGAATTCGTGCCATACTAAGTTTCGAAAAGTTGACATTGACTCAGTTTGTTGTGCTATTTTGTAGGTCATATGTTTGAATCCATCCAAAAGTTTTCTCACTACCATGGTGTTCATCATATACATATGAATTTGTATTAAAAAAGTAGCGTGGATATACTGAAATGCGAAATCCACGTTAGAATTGGAGATCGCTACATGACACACACTCTAATTCAAATAACTAACTACGTGACACACACACACACTCTAATTCAAATAACTAATTATGTGACACACACTCTAATCCACGTTAGCATGGGTACCATTTCGATTTTTTTTTCAAATAACTCATTAATTAATTTATAGTACTCCCTTTGTTCACTTTTATAAGACCTTGAAGACATTTCAGACAATGTGCAAAACAGTTCATTTTAAGTTGTCTGAAACGACTTACAAAACTGAACGGATGGAGTATCTCGTTTTGAATGACTAATTATTGCAAGGAAAACACGGGCATGGTAATACATACAGATTCGTTTGCATTCTCAAATGTAGGCGCACCAGGCAAACCAGGGTCGTGTCGGGGTGGACGCTGCTTCGGTGCCTTAAAGGCAACTGCCTTTGGGTCACTGACATGTGGGCTAGCCACCTGTTGGGCCCATATGTCATGGACACAAAGGCAGGTGCCTTAAGGCACCGAAGCATAGTCCTGTCGGGGTGGTCGCGTGTGTCGGACGGACGCGTAGCACCCAACCACCCACCCCCTCCCCCCCAAAAAAGGACGACGACAATATAAGTTCGCGCTTCCATGTTTCGGATTGAAATATCTGGCGGCCCCAATTCCAGCCCTGCAAAATCTCTCTTCTCCACCGTCCCCTTCCGCGCCCAGATTGCTCAAATCCCTAATTCACCGCCAACCCTCGAATCGCCCCTCGTCTCGTCTCTTTCCCCACCGTTCCCCACCTCTGTGCCGGACGACGACGACGAAGACGACGGTCGCGCTTCACCACCGCACCGGAGCTACCTCATCTACGCCCTCGCCCACCGCACCGGGTGGTCCACCGACAACATCGGTCGCGGCAACCGACGTGCCTCACAGACACCGAGTTCCACCGCATCAGGTGCGCTTCACCGATGCCGTCTCCCAGCTCACCGGGCCTACTTCACCGAGCACATCATCGCACCTCCGCCCCCCGAGGCCGTTGGGGCTTCACTAACGGTCTCGTCCACCGCATCGTAGCGGTCCGCTGCCACTCAAGATCTGCATCCGTGCGCGGCCAACCAACGCCAGCGCACCACCCTCAACGGCTCTGAAGTGAACCGCACTCTAGCTAGGCGAGCATGCCCAAACGCCGACCCAAAATAGGTATCCACACATCACTCCCTTATGCACTGTTCCGACGATGTTTGGATATCCTTTCACTGCTCTCTTAGCTTACACGCCTATGCAACTCTGACCTTAACTCTTATTTCTTCTGGAGATATCATCTGAAACAAGCAAATCCATATTTTAGCGAAGCATGACGGCACTACGGGATCTGGTACACATCCTGCACACCCGTATAACCTTGTAAGTATCTGTCCTCCGGTACAACATCAAGGTCGATTCCTCTTATTTGATCAACCATTCACCGTGTCAAAAATGCAGAGGGGGATGCAAGGAGCACAAGGCCTGCACATCCAAGCAAGTGGTAACATGGACTTGTACATGGAACATCCCAAGCGCAAGCAGAGCTGCAGTGAGCCTGTACAACGAGCTAGCGTAAGTCACCGCATTTCATTTAATTTGTACTGGCATTTGTGTATGATTTGTGTGCAGTGGCTGATCCATGAATTCAAGTTACCAGGGGCGAACATTTAACTTAAAAAATACGAAGGCACTTGCACTCCGGAAATCAACATAACTTGAGAAATGTGAAGCTACATGCACTTTGAAAACCAGCTAATGATTCAAAGTAGTTCAAATTATAAACACTAAATGACGCAAGCACCAAATAACACAAAATGCAACATGGTGTACAAGGACTACAAACATGGTCTGTACCTTCTTGAATTATTCGTTCTCTGGCTGAAAATATCGAAGTGTAATTGCACGTATAACCAGTGCGCAAACTGCATATCAATATATCTATCCTGCACAAGTATGCCAATAGTTTCAAACAACAGATTAGAAAAGTATTTATGCTATGTTGTCATGATACGGGGACTTTCTGGTAGATGGCCTCGACGTTTCCTCAAGCTATGAAAATGCACTATAATTTGCTTGTCATCAATGCCTGCAAATCTCTGTCTCTCTCAACATAGTAGATCATCATTAGACACTAAATCCTTCAATGAGCTTGCAATATGCTTGCATTAGATGCCTCATTAGACACTATATGTTCATCACCAGGAGCATGTATAATGTTTGCATCAAATCCTTCATTAGCAGTCTATTCATTAGACACTTCAGGCTCAAGAACAACATGAGCTTGTATGTTTGCACCAGAAACTTAATTAGATACATTAGATTCAGTTAGTTTAGTATTGATTGGGGGAGTTACAAAATAAGTAGAAATTGGTTTCATTTTCTCATAGATTCCCTACATACAAGCAGTTTTACAACACCGTCAGGTTTAACTATTGGCCAAAAATTGAAGAGTTGAATTAGATATAATCAGGGATGTGATGTACCTGCTCGTTGCTCATGCTACTCTTGCAAGCTGCGACTGTCCGTTTGCGCAAGCTCGATGCCATGCCCGTGCTGCCGCCGCTGCCTCCCACGCAGGCTACACCCAGGGTTGGATCTTCATCTTCTTGTCCTTCCGTTCGCTTGAAGCCCGGCGACCGCCCTCCAACGAGGGCGCGAGGAAGTGCTGTGTCGGTCTGTCCAGCGGCGGCTAGGTTAGGACCGAACCAGACTAGAGACTGGAGCGAATGAATTGGGATTTTTCCTGCTGTCGATCGATATGGGAGGCGCTCGTTTGGCCCACGAGCCTGCTATAGGGCCTGCCTTGCACTTATGTTATTGGCCCATCCAAATTGAAACATTTTTCTTCATTTTTTACATTGCCTGCTCGTGCGTTAGGACGAACAAAACTAGCATGGGCCAACCTGGACGACTCAAACTAGGTGCACACTTTCCAGCCACCTGAGGCGGCCGCCCATACCAGCCCCTATGGTGGCGTCGCCCCTTTTTGCGTGTATGATTGGATAGTGAAAAATATTCCAGTGGCGCTTTTGATTTACCCACAGAATGGTTGAATTGCTTGTTTCTATGAACTGGGTTCGCCAATAATGTGAAGGATGCCAGTCTTTTCATCCTATTGTAGATTGCTTAGATCTCTATATGCCAAAAGTAATCGCATGAAATATACAGTAAAAGCCAGTGTGATGTGTTTGGCTACAACTAGTCTGACTACACGTCCTCATATAACATATCAAGGATGCACCATCTTACCAGATTAACCATTCGACTTACCCATGTAGTGTGGGAAGAAAGAAGTATTGGGACTGTGTATCCAAGCAATTGATGCCATGGACTCCTTCATACAACCTTGTAAGCGAAAAAGAAGATGCAGTGTGCCTGTACAAAGAACTAGCGTAAGTTCAGTTACCTGCTTCTCGGAATTTTAGTTAGCCACTTATTGCAAAATTGAACAATTACATTGCTTGGCTTAATTTAGTTTGCTACTAATTACATAATGGCACAACCTGTTAATCATATTGTAGACTGCGCCTATCTATGTGTTTGATACTTACTGTTAAGAATTACCTGTTTGCCTTAACTTAAATATCTACTTGTTTGTTTAACTGCTTTGCTGCTGCAACAGCGGGTTACAATGATGTTAATAACTACTTTTCAGCATCCAATTGAAACTCTTTAATTCCTTGTTTGTTTAACTGGTTTGCTGTTATAACTCCCATTTGAGATGTTTTGCTAACTTCAACTTTTCTGAATCCAATCGGAACTTTAATGGCAAAATAGGTTAGCCCAAGATCAAAGAGCGAGGTCCCCATGGACGTTGCATCATCCCACAGCAGTGGCACCGGCCCAATCGTGCATTATGAATTGCCAACTGCTGATGCTCTAGAGGCTAAACTAGTGGTAGAAAGAGATTCTGCTTCTGCACTTAGAGATGAAGTTGACATGTTGAGGAAGCAAACAACACAATCACAAGCAGTACTCAAGACAACCATTAAATATTTGGTGGATTTCAAAACGAAGCAAGCTAAGACTGGCCAGATTGTTAAGGTCCTGAAGGAAAAAGGATATTAAATTCCTACTTGGTAAATCATAGGTGAAATGTTCTTTCCATAGTTGAATAACCTTTGTGTTGTCTGTTCATGTAATCAATCAAACCATTTGTTTTAGAGATCATGTAATAATTGTTTTTTTGTTTGTAATTTTATTTGAGCACAAGTTTGTATTAATTGATAAGACTCGGAGACATTTCATTTGGATTGATGTGCCAGACCTACAAATATGCCAATCGGGCTGAATGTGCATTCAACAATAGTAGTATAGATGGACCATAAGTGGCATGCATCGGAAAGGGCCAAGATGCTGGCTAAAAAAAGGATGCTGTTGTAGCAAAAAAAAAGTACAGCGGCCTGGCTTATGTATGTTAGTTAATATTATTGATCCATATACTCTATAAGTGTTTATATGTCTGTTAGTTCCGTACATTCTTGGTTGATTGACTCGGTATTTGAATCTTGATACATCGCTTGTGTACATATCTAAATGGGAGTACACATTATGCTGCGTGTGACATTTGAGTTGGACATGAAGTGTTCCAAATATTCGAATTCACCTTAAACCGGATTCTAGTTTCTGAATTTGAGTATCGGCATTTGTAAACCATATATTCATATATGACAGTGGAATACATCTTTGTCGTCCTTTCGAAGATATATAAAGACACATAGAATGATTTATAAAGATTCATATAGGAATAAAAAATGGATTCAAATTTAGTTGCCAGGGTAAACGTGGATGCTTATTGTCCCAAAATTCGACAGAAACAACAAAATGTCCACTCCCACATCGGCTGCCCGAAGCCAAGTGTTTGGGAGATGGAAATTACTGTCTACCCATTACACGGACAATCCATTGGCCCGATTTCCACTACTCTAAATAGGGGTAGGTTAGTAACTTCAATTAGATGTGACACGACCGCCTCTGAGTCCATTCCGACACGGTGGGCGTCAAACATGGGCGGCAAAACTCTTTTGATTCAAGCTCGTCCGAAAGACCTCTGTTTCTCCCTCCATTCCCCATTCATACACGATGGGTGGCAAAACACCCTCTCCTCGTCCGAAATAGATGCAGGCTAATATTTTAAATAGGGGCAGATGTGTAACTTCCATCAGACGTGACACAACCGCCCTACCTGTCAGCCCCGTTCATACACCATGGGCGCCAACCGTGGGCGGCAAAACACTCTCTCCTCGCCCGAAATAGTTATGGACAAATATTTGGGAGATGCGAGATTACCGTCCTATCCCCAACCGACAAGACGTCCAAATTTGAAACGGGGGATGAGTTCGTAACTTTCCCATATTTCAGACAGGCGCATCCCAAAAACATGGTTCCCCGTACCTCTCCCTCCATTTTCCCATTCATACACTGTCCGCGCTAGAACACCCCATTCCCACACCAGCCTCCATCCGCCACCCCATCCATCGCCACCGTCCTCCACCACATCCATCGCCACCGTCCTCCACCATGCCGGAGCGCCTACCAAGACCGCGTCGTCCACTTCTAGAGATGGACATTTCTCATCCACGGCGACGGACCAATAGCCTTGCATCACGTCCTCTCACTTCATCGGCGCCGTCGTCCTCTTTGCTGGGGCCGCTCACACGACCTTCTCTTCCACTGCAACGGGACTTATCCCCCAATGCACCCGTCTACCATCATAGATCTGCTTCAACGCCACTGACAGCCATCGCAACCCAGATGCCTACACGGCGCCGCAAGAGAGGTGGTACTTCATATCTCCTCAACTTTTTGATCTCAACCAGAAAATAGATCTTAACTTGGTTACTCTACTTTCTTTTCAGCTCTTAGAATTTAGTTCTTAGTTCGAAGCAAACAATGGATGCTAAATATCATTTCTCCGGTTTGCAGCTTCAAATCTGCCATGGCACAGCCATAATACGGTTTAATTGATCATGCTTAGGGTTTAATTGATCATGTTGGTTCCGTGGTGGTTTCTTTAATAGAAATCAGAGGGGAAACCCTCTTTTGCTAAAAAATACAGTTTCCCCCTTTTATGATCACTATACGATCATAATACATGCTTCGTGTCATAATAACACTGCTCCACCCATCAAGCTAAACAAGCTTAGTTGTTCAAATACGAATCTGATATTATTAAAACAGAGTTGTTTAATTGGTCAGCTAAATGTTCCTAAATTAGTTTCAAAAATGCATGTTCACCGCTCGGGTGTGTATCTCTGTGTGTGGTCTGGTCAGCACTGTTGGGGAGGTGAACTTTGCATATGCAGGGGTTTATAGGGAGACACTCTCCGAGTTGAAACCGCAATGCATTCCATAGATAATCTGACTACTTTTTATGTTTTCATGAATCTCATATTCTGAATAGCATCATAATGATTATGAGCTTGCGCGCATGAAAAGAATAAAGCAGAACAATGCCATGGCTATCAAACTTGGCATTAAGGGATTGAAATCAAGTCCGGATGCAATGCAATGCAAACACTCTCCACCTACAGATTCATGCTCAAAATATGATCCTAACAGTGATTCTGAGCTAGAGGGAGACCTAAGTCAATGTAGCTCCCTAGTGGAGGAGTCAGAGGAAGATGCCCTATCTTATTCACCCATCAAGGTACTTACTCTAACTTTCCAAGGTTACATTGCTCGCACATATCTTGCAACTGATGCTTTGCATTGCTTCTACTTTGTTGAACTGCCATTTGCTTAGTTTACATATCATGTATGTGAATACGCCCTGCCTATCCATTTTCAGTACATATTCCATCTGTCATCATACCATATTTATCCATTCAAATGCTATTCTTGTGTATCAGACGTTCAAAAGGAATAGGGCGATTGCTGATCATGGAGGAGCACAAGCAAAGTATTTGGAAAAGGTAGTGGCACCTAATAAATCAAATAGCCCATTAGGTGTAGTTGCAATATCACCTGACCCACAAAATAACCCAACTCTAGCAGACTCTAGCCCTACTACACTGGTCATTTCTGATGCCCCAACTCAGCAGACCCCAACTACAGCAAATAGTATGATTATGCCAGTTGACATAGCACCAGCTGTACGATGCAAAACCCCCATTCCAGCAAAGAGTACACCAAATCCAGTTGCCAAATCCCTTTTCGAACCAAAGAGAGCCCCAATTGCAACAAATAGGACCCCTGTTCCATTTCTTCCTAGTTTAGAAGACGAAGCTTATGTTGTTGTCAGGAACTTTGTGCACATCTTTCCTTCATGGAAAGATTATACCGCAGACACAGAACAATTTCCAGTCTTCCTCCGCAACTTATGCGTAAGTAATGTACTAATGTTATTCATGGTCATTACTGCATATGTTTCTGCTGATAGAAGACACAAGATTTCATTCTTTTAAATAGGCGAGGCGCAAATTGGATTGTGTTGATGAGCAAGGGATGGTTGCGCTTTTCAAGCACTCGTTGATGAAGTATCGTTCCTACCTGAGGCAAGCGCACTTCGATGGCAAGCCTCTAAAAGAAATTTCTGTAAAGTCTCCAGTGCTACATTTATCCGACGGTGACTGGAATAATCTTGTTACACATTGGTCTCGGCTGCAGCGTAAGGTACTGTCTATGATATCACATCACAATTTGAACTACATTTCTGCATTTTCCTTAATGTCTCACTTGTACGAAAACTGTTAGTAGAAGAACATTCGTTCTCAAGGGACCACAGAATCTCGCAACTATACTGCACACTGCATTGCTCTTGTGAGTACCTCTTGCCCTGTATGACCATACTTACTTTCATAGCTGTTTGATTATGTAGAATCACTGCACATGTTAGCCTCGTAATCGTCCATTTGGTGGACATTATAAGATCCGTATGGACTCTTACATAAATTTAGAATCAACCCAATGCTTTTGAAGAGGTTTAGCTCTGCAGTCCTCTTGTAAGGACTGAACGTGGTCTATCACTGTACTTACATTAACAGCTACTCCCTCCGTCCCATAATATAAGAACGTTTTGTACAGTACACCAGTATTCAAAACACTCTTGTATTATGGGAAGAGGGATTGTTCATTTTGTAGCATTCTGCATCTTATCTCCCTCGCCCACCATTTACTAAAAAAGATCAGATCTATATTTAATCTTACCAACAAGTAGAATACACAGACAATGCCAGTGCAGAAGTGTAGCCCATTGCTCTTGTCAGTACATTTTGTCCTATAACGCTTGTACTTCCAGGGATTGGTAGTTGATTATGTAGCATCAATCTGCATCTTATCTTCATTATCCTCTATCCCTTCCAGTATTATCATATCTATAATTACTCTCTACAAAATGTAGAGTACAGGCAATGCTTATGAAGAAGATTCTGTGCTGAAATTCTTGAGTTATCCTTCCCTTGCCATGGAGAAGGGCATTATAAAGCCGGTGTTAACTGTTAATGTAAGTCAGTCCTTCTAAAGCCTTTATCCTCAACTACTATTTAATTTGCTCATACTCCCTATCGTTTAGTGTTGTTTAGTTTGCTGTTTCTACCAAAATGCATGTTCGTAAGAACCGTAAGTTCTAAGTTTTACTTGTAAAACCAAATTCCTTATTCATACCATGCACATTACTTAATACTCCCTATATGTATGCTTGTTTTTGTGGATCTATAATCCAGTGTGTGGTGAAGCAGCCCACGTTTGCACCTTGTCATCTCCTGTTTTATCTTACTAATGTGGCTGATGATATGAACAACATGCCATGCACATTATCCAAAATAGATACAATGATTTTCTTTGCCCTTCATCTATGCTTGTTATGTTGACATGGTAATCCAGTAGTGTGGTGAAGCTCCCTGCATTATGAACAATGCCAAATTATGCTATTGATATTTTGAACATACTCTTTATTTTCTAATTTGAAATTGGATAGAATTGACAGAACAATTATCATCTTTGTTTATACACGTGCAAAACCTATCATCTCTCTGATTTGTTTCAGGGTGATATGCCTGATGGCATGCACAAGTCTGCTGAAGGCTAGACAAACCCAACATATATTGTAGCAAAGAAGGCAAATCATCTTGAAGATAGCGAGACAACCCCAAAGTCTTGTCTTGATGCAGTGTTCAAGTTACTTGAGACTAACAGTCAGACAAGCTCATAGAATTCGTTGTCTGAATCAGTTCGACTTCTTCAGTCCCAAGTTCTAGCAGAAAGGCATTCTGTAACTCAACTTCGAGTTGAAGTCCTATCTCTAAGAAAGATTGCGCAGAACACCAATGAGAACCTCATCGCTAAACAGCTACACCTGGAAGCTATGACCGACATGCTAGGCCGGTCTCACAGCCTTGCTCAGCAGCTTGCGCAGCAGTTCCCCCACAAGGCTAACCTTTCTTGAACTGTCTTGGAAATGGTCTCGGTTCAGCATTATTTTGTTACGCTGCAATGGTGCCCAGTTTTTGTAATCTGCTTCTTCGTTGTGCTTTATGATCACTGGTGGCGAACTTTGATGCCCAGTGGATGTAATATACCTTAAATCCTTTATTGTGTAGTGTAGGTTTATTCTTAGTTACTATGCCGTAATTTCTTTATTGTATAGAGTAGGTTTGTTCTTAATTCCTACTAGTTACGCAGCAGCCCGAAATGAACCCCGGCCCATGATTGTGCGAATCAAATCACAGGCTTTTAAGAGGCCAAAATTGTCTGGGTCCTTGTTTGGCCCAATCAGATATCGGCTCCGAGCAGGCCGGATGCAAACCGGGCCGTAGTTAGGCCCAACTATATGACGGGCTTTTAACATGCCGAAATTAATATAGGGCTGAAATGTTAAACAGGCCCTTAACAGGCCAAAACTAATATCAGGCCGAATTACTAAGTGGGCCTTTAGCAAGTGGGCCCAAAAGCATAGTGTCCAATTGACGAGCCGAATCTGATATGGGCCATAATTGAGCCCAAAGCCTCTTAAAGGGCCGGACCGGATCTGGGCCGTAATTTGCCCAGAACGTGGTAGGCTTTTAACGGGCGGGATCTCATATGGGCCACTATTAGGCCCGGAGCGTGGCAGGCCATTAATGGACCAGATCAAATATGGGCCGACATTTGGCCCAAAACATGGCAGCTAGTTAATGGGCCGGCCTACTAGGGTCCTCAAAATCTTGTGGGCCTACAGCTAGGCCGGCCCATTAATGTCGGCAAAATCTCGTGGGCCTTTAGCTGGGCCGTCCCATTATGAACCGCAAGAATCTTGTGGGCCTTTACCTGGGCCGGCCCATTATGGCACAACAAAATCTTGTGGGCCTTTACCTGGGCCGGCCCATTATGGCCCGCAAAATCTTGTGGGCCTTTAGCCGGGCCAGCCCATTATGGTCCGCAAAATCTCATGGGCCTTTAGCTAGGCCGGCCCATTATGGTCCGCAAAATCTTGTGGGCCTCTAGTTGGGCCGGCCCATTTAAACTTGTTGGGCCGTGCCACATGTCGACGTATCATAGGCGCCTTCTGTCCAGTGAGTGGATGAGATCTGTCCTGACGATGAGCCGACACGTGTTTCCTCTAGCCAATGATGATTTTACACGTGGAAAATCCCCATTGGTCGGGGCTGTTAATGGGTTATCGGATCCAAAACCCGACCCGATAGCTTAACGGCGTTCCGTTACGGTGGATGCCACGTGTCGGTCACCCTTGACGAAAGCACTTCTGTGACGCGCGATTTATCGTCATGGAAGTGGACACTTCTGTGATGATAATTTTGGTAATGTCATGGAACACTTCTACGACAGCACAGGTATGACTATCGTGATTCTGTCATAAATTTGTCATGGATGTACATGCATGACAAAAAAGCGACCTACTGTGACAAACACGTATCATCACGGAAGTGTATTTTTTTGTAGTGTGGGAGATGAACACAACACTCTCGTTGGGTTCGGGAGTAGGGACGACCTGCCCTCGGGCGGGCAGCCTATGCGAAATTTCGGAGGTCAGATATCTGACTTCTCTCAACTTCTTGATGTCCTCCTCTGTGACGGAGGAAGGCATCCACCGACCTTGAAGGTTGGATCCGGACATAGTTGAAGGTCCGACGCACCTGACTTGAGCTTTGGGTGTTAGAACTCGAGGCGGGGGAAGGATTTGATTGAGCGCGGGAGGGAAAAAAAGAAAAAGCATTGTCCACTTTATAAAGAGGGTGAATATCAGGCGTCCTCCTCGTGGTCGTTTGAGACTTACCTAAGATCTAGGAGTCATACCAACAAGCACGGTTGGGTTACCCACGTTTGTATTGATGAGAATCCTGTGATAAGGGGAACACGATCTCTTCTTTGACAAGACGTATCAAGAAAACCGCCTCGCGATATGTGCGGAGCTGGTTGAGAAAAACGGTTCGAATAATAACCGGGCCATGGTGTGATGTCATACTGTCAAAACGCGTCAGCAGATTAGATTTTTGGAAATATTATTCTCTCTACGGTGGTATCTGGAACTTATTTTGTAGGGTCGGACACTATCCTTGCATTCAAACTCTTCCATGGTGTATTCGAAGGAGGAACCCGCCTTGCAATGCCGAAGACAACACTGCGCGCCGGACTCATTGTCATTGAAGCCTGGTTCAGGGGCTACTGAGGGAGTCCTAGATTAGGGGGTCTCCGGACAGCCGGACTATATCCTTTGGCTGGACTGTTGGACTATGAAGATACCAGATTGAAGACTTCGCCCTGTGTCCGGATGGGACTCTACTTGGCGTGGAAGGCAAGCTAGGAAATACGGATATGTATATCTCCTCCTTTGTAACCGACCTTGTGTAACCCTAGCCCCCTCCGGTGTCTATATAAACCGAAGGGTTTTAGTCCGTAAGACAACATACAATCATACCATAGGCTAGCTTCTAGGGTTTAGCCTCTTTTATCTCGTGGTAGATCAACTCTTGTAATACTCATATCATCAAGAACAATCAAGCCAGACGTAGGGTATTACCTCCATCAAGAGGGCCCGAACCTGGGTAAACATCGTGTCCCCTGCCTCGTGTTACCATCCGCCTTAGACGTACAGTTCGGGACCCCCTACCCGAGATCCGCCGGTTTTGACACCGACAAAAGGCATGGAACACTTCAATAGAAAGAAAATTAAATTACCTTATGAATCTATTATGAGAGCCACTTATGGATCGCCTACCAAAGATGGCAATACCTAGATCTATCCTTGCTTTTTATGCCTAGCTAGGGGCGTTAAACGATAGCACTTGTTGGGAGGCAACCCAATTTTATTTTTATTCCTTCCTTTTTGCTACTGTTTAGTAATAAATAATTTATCTAGCCTCTGTTTTTGTTGTGTTTTTTGTGTTTAATTAGTGTTTGTGCCAAGTAGAACCGTTGGGAAGACTTGGGGAAAGTCTTGTTAATCCTGCTGTAAAAAACAGAAACTTTAGCGCTCACGAGAACTGCTGCCATTTTTATTTGGAAAGTTCTATTTAGTTAATTATTTTTGCAGATGATTAATAGATAAATTCCTCACGTCCAGAAATTTATTTTAGAATTTTTGGGGTTACAGATATTGCTCTAGCTACAGATTACTACAGACTGTTCTGTTTTTGACAGATTCTGTTTTTCGTGTGTTGTTTGCTTATTTTGATGAATCTATGGCTAGTAAAATAGTTTACAAACCATAGAAAAGTTGGAATACAGTAGGTTTAACACCAATATAAATAAAGAATGAGTTCATTACAGTACCTTGAAGTGGTCTTTTGTTTTGTTTCGCTAACGGAGCTCACGAGATTTTCTACTTTAAGTTTTGTGTTGTGAAGTTTTCAAGTTTTGGGTAAAGATTTGATGGATTATGGAACAAGGAGTGGCAAGAGCCTAAGCTTGGGGATGCCCATGTCACCCCCAAGATAATATAAGGACACCTAAAATCCAAAGCTTGGGGATGCCCCGGAAGGCATCCCCTCTTTCGTCTACTTCCATCGGTAACTTTACTTGGAGCTATATTTTTATTCACCACATGATATGTCTTTTGCTTGGAGCGTCTTGTATGATTTGAGTCTTTATTTGTTAGTTTACCACAATCATATTTGCTGTACACACCTTTTGAGAGAGACACACATGATTCGGAAATTATTAGAATACTCTATGTGCTTCACTTATATCTTTTGAGTTATATAGTTTTGCTCTAGTGCTTCACTTATATCTTTTAGAGCACGGTGGTGGATTTGTTTTATAGAAAGTATTGATCTCTCATGATTCACTTAGATCATTTTGGGAGTCTTAAATAGCATGGTAATTTTCTTAAATAATCCTAATATGCTAGGTATACAAAATTAATAATAAAATTCCCTTATGAGTGTGTTGAATACTATGAGAAGTTTGATACTTGATAATTGTTTTGAGATATGGAGATGGTGATATTAGAGTCATGCTAGTTGAGTAGTTGTTAATTTGAGAAATACTTGTGTTAAAGTTTGTGATTCCCATAGCATGCACGTATGGTGAACCGTTATGTGATGAAGTCGGAGCATGATTTATTTATTGATTGTCTTCCTTATGAGTGGAGGTCGGGGACGAGCGATGGTCTTTTCCTACCAATCTATCCCCCTAGGAGCATGCGCGTAATACTTTGCTCTGATATCTTGTAGATTTTTGCAATAAGTATGAGTTCTTTATGACTAATGTTGAGCCCATGGATTATACGCACTCTCACCCTTCCACCATTGCTAGCCTCTCTAATACCGCACACCTTTCGCCGGTATCATACACCCACCATATACCTTCCTCAAAACAGCCACCATACCTACCTATCATGGCATTTCCATAGACATTCCGAGATATATTGCCATGCAACTTTCCACTGTTCCGTTTACTATGACACGCTCCATCATTGTCATATTGCTTTGCATGATCATGTAGTTGACATTGTATTTGTGGCAAAGTCACCGTTCATAATTCTTTCATACATGTCACTCATGAGTCATTGCATATCCCGGTACACCACCGGAGGCATTCGCATAGAGTCATATTTTCTTCTAAGTATCGAGTTGTAATTCTTGAGTTGTAAGAAAATAAAAGTGTGATGATCATCATTATTAAAGCATTGTCCCAGTGAGGAAAGGATGATGGAGACTATGATTCCCCCACAAGTCGGGATGAGACTCCGGACGAAAAAAAGAAAAGAAAAAAGAGGCCATAAAAAGAGAAGGCCCAAATAAAAAAATTGAGAGAAAAAGAGAGAAGGGACAATGCTACTATCCTTTTACCACACTTGTGCTTCAAAGTAGCGCCATGATCTTCATGATAGAGAGTCTCCTTTGTTATCACATTCATTTATTAGTGGGAAATTTTCATTATAGAACTTGGCTTGCATATTCCAATGATGGGCTTCCTCAAAATGCCCTAGGTCTTCGTGAGCAAGCAAGTTGAGCTTTCATATACTTATAGCTCTAGTGCATCCGTTGCATGGCAATCCCTACTCACTCACATTGATATCTATTGATGGGCATCTCCATAGCCCGTTGATACGCCTAGTTGATGTGAGACCATCTTCTCCTTTTTGTCTTCTCCACAACCACCATTCTATTCCACCTAAAGTGCTATGTCCATGGCTCACGCTCATGTATTGCGTGAAGATTGAAAAAGTTTTGGGAATGTCGAAAGTATGAAGCAATTGCTTGGCTTGCTATCGGGGTTGTGCATGATTTAAATACTTTGTGTGGTGAATATAGAGCATAGCCAGACTATATGATTTTGTAGGGCTAACTTTCTTTGGCCATGTTATTTTGAGAAGACATAATTGCTTAGTTAGTATGCTTGAAGTATTATTAGTTTTATGTCAATATTGAACTTTTGTCTTGAATCTTTCGGATCTGAATATTCATACCACAATTAGGAAGAATTACATTAAAAATATGCCAAGTAGCATTCCACATTAAAAATTCTATTTTTTATCATTTACCTACTCGAGGACGAGCAGGAATTAAGCTTGGGGATGCTTGATACGTCTCCAATGTATCTATAATTTTTGATTGCTCCATGCTATATTATCTACTGTTTTGGACATTATTGGGCTTTGTTATCCACTTTTATATTATTTTTGGGACAAACCTATTAACCGGAGGCCCAGCCCAGAATTGTTTTTTTGCCTATTTTAGGGTTTCGAAGAAAAGGAATATAAAACGGAGTCCAAATGGAATGAAACTTTCGGGAACGTGATTTTTGGAACGAACAAGACCCAGGAGACTTGGACCCTACGTCAAGCAACCAACAAGGAGGCCACGAGGTTGGGGGGCGCGCCTACCCCCCCCCCCCCAGGCGCGCCCTCCACCCTCATGGGCCCCCTGTGTCTCCATCGATGTACTCCTTCCTCCTATATATACCTACGTACCCCAAACGATCAGATACGGAGCCAAAACCCTAATTCCACCCCCATAACTTTCTGTATCCACGAGATCCCATCTTGGGGCCTGTTCCGGAGCTCTGCCGGAGGGGGCATCGATCACGGAGGGCCTACATCAACACCATAGCCTCTTCGATGAAGTGTGAGTAGTTTACCTTAGACCTTCGGGTCCATAGTTATTAGCTAGATGGATTCTTCTCTCTTTTTGGATCTCAATACAAAGTTCTCCCCCTCTCTTGTGGAGATCTATTCGATGTAATCTTCTTTTGCGGTGTGTTTGTTCAGACCGATGAATTGTGGGTTTATGATCAAGCTTATCTATGAAGAATATTTGAATCTTCTCTGAATTCTTCTATGTATTATTGGTTATCTTTGCAAGTCTCTTCGAATTATCAGTTTGGTTTGGCCTACTAGATTGATCTTTCTTGCAATGGGAGAAGTGCTTAGCTTTGGGTTCAATCTTGCGGTGTCCTTTCCCAGTGACTGTAGGGGCAGCAAGGCACGTATTGTATTGTTGCCATCGAGGATAACAAGATGGGGTTTTCATCATATTGCATGAGTTTATCCCTCTACATATGTCATCTTGCTTAAAGCGTTACTCTGTTCTCTTGAACTTAATACTCTAGATGCATGCTGGATAGCAGTCGATGTGTGGAGTAATAGAAGTAGATGCAGGCAGGAGTCGGTCTACTTGTCTCAGACGTGATGCCTATATACATGATCATACATAGATATTCTCATAACTATGCTCAATTCTGTCAATTGCTCAACAGTAATTTGTTCACCCACCATAAAATACTTATGCTCTTGAGAGAAGTCACTAGTGAAACCTATGGCCCCTGGGTCTATCTTTATCATATTAATCTGCCAACACCTAGTTATTTTTATTGCTTTTATTTTACTTTGGATCTTTATCATAAAAATACCAAAAATATTATCTTATCATATCTATCAGATCTCACTCTCGTAAGTGACCGTGTAGGGATTGACAACCCCTTATTGCGTTGGTTGCGAGGATTTATTTGTTTTGTGTAGGTGCGAGGGACTCGTGCGTAGCCTCCTACTGGATTGATACCTTGGTTCTCAAAAACTGAGGGAAATACTTACGCTACTTTGCTGCACCACCCTTTCCTCTTCAAGGGAAAACCAACGCAAGTGCTCAAGAGGTAGCACGCGTCAAGGGGGACTCTTGAGCATCGCGACTCAGGAGCCTAACTGGTCACGTAGCCCCTCACTCCTTGGTCCGTCCTAGTCTCTGGTTGGCCCAATGGCGGTTGAGGTATGCGCGGGGCCGGGCTCTGGCGACGCAGAACGCAAGCAAATAGGAAGGAAATCGCAAAATCTCGAAGCAAATATTACAAGCATATTGTTCTCACAATTCCAAATGAAAAGTCTAAATGCCTCCACGAGGCCTGATACATGTCGCAGGAAACAAAAGCTGATACTAAGGGGAATCCTATCTACATCCTTCTATGGTGGACACCATCATCAAGAGTGGGCCACGGGAGGCCGGCTCCAACCCCATCCAGATCAGCGGCGGCGGCGACCGGACGCCACAGCTCTGCTCCGAGCGCAGCGAGAGCTCGGGGGCACGTAGCTGTCATCGCTCGTCTCCGAAGTCTCATAGAGCTCAGGAGAGCTGCTGGACTCCCAAGGGCTGCTGTTGCTAGAGTGGCTGCGAGCGGGACGCGCGTCAGCCTCACGCTCCTCTCGAGAGCAGCACTCCAGGCAGCGGCCCTCAGCATCGAAGACCTTGAAGAAGAGTGTGGAGACGCCGTCGTACTCGAAGTGGATTGCGAGGGCGCCCCTCGCACGGCAGACCCGCGCGATCTCGCCCTAGCCGTGAGTCATGAAGATCTTGCCGGTGGGGACTGCTTCGATCTCCGATCTGGTCGCTGGAGCGCTGTAGTCGGCGTGTTGCAACCAGAGCTCGAGAGGCCCCCTTGGCGGCATCACGTTGGAGAAGAACCGCGGGAAGCGGATCTAGGAGCTTGGAGGCATCGGCGCCCACAGCACCAACTCGCGCGAGGAGTCCGCGTTGTGAACCCCAGGGGTGACGACACGCGTCGCCGTGGCGCGGCGACCCTGGATGCGGCGTGGCGGCGCTGCTCATCACTTCGTCCTCCCGAGCCCTCGGCTCAGGCATACAAGGGCAGCGGGTACCCCGGAGGAGGCAGCTCGCACCAAGGCCTCAACACCACCTGCATCGCCGCTTCATCACGGTGATGGATCGACCTTTTCTACGGCGGAAGAGGCCCCGTATCATCAGGGGGATCCTTTCCTTTCTCTTCAGTAGAAAACTTTCTGATGGGCGCCATTGTTGTCATCAGTGGAGCAAGGAGGAAGAAGGAAGCAAGCGAGGAAAAGATGGGCAACAGGGGCTCCACCCCCTCCCCATTTATGGCAAGAGAAGGCCAACTGGCGTCTCCCACGATCGCAGGTAATGATGGTTTTCCCTGCATGTCGCAGGGACTTGTCAAGTCATGCAGTTGCCGAGGCAACATGGGGAAGCGCAGACGCCCATGCCCAATCAACCGCCGCGTGTCAACCAAGGCCGCAGGCTTTGGGGGCCCGCGGTGCTCCGAAATTGACCCTTGGCTTCGCTGCGAAGCCAAGCCTGAGCACACCTTGGGCCCGGGGGCTACTGTCGGCGTTCTGGGAACGGGGTCCCCAGAGTTGCCTGCCTGCGGCCCACGACGTGGCTAAGCCAGCAGGCCGTACGACCCATCTTCATCAACAAGGCATCCAAGACCCTCGCGAGGCGGACGACGCAAGGCCTCCTCTGGAGTGCCCTAGCCAGGCAGGCTCACGAGGAGCGGAGATATCAAGGCGGGGAAAACCTCATGAGGCCCTCGTGATGTGAGCCATGACGCACGGCACCAGGCGGGCGCAGGCGCGCACAGCGTCCTTATTTCCTCTTTGGTGCTAAGGAGGCCAGCGCAGACGAAGAGTACCGAGGCATCAGGCGAAGGTTGCTATATTGGTGCAACGATACCAAGACCAGGAGGACGGCAAGAGAGAGGTCATCGTGGAGCCCAAGACGGCGTCACCGCCAGAGCTTTTTCGCAGGCGAAGACCACTTTTGTCAGGATAGCTTGTACTAGCTGTCCCCCTTCAAATTTGCCCGCTGTTGTTGGCTCCCTTCCCGCTCGATATTTGGGAAGAGGACCATGGCCTATATAAGTAGAGCTAGCCACCATAGTAGAGGCATCGCATCTCATCTTAGCTTGATCCAACCCGATCGAGAGCCTACTCACAAGAACACCTCAACCTCAGGAGGCTGTTCTTCCCCTGTACTGTTCATCATCAGCCCTAGAGGCAATCCACCACCACCACACTAGAGTAGGGTGTTACACCATAACGGTGGCCCGAACCAGTATAAACATCGTGTCTTTCTGTGTTGCGAGTTCGTCGAGTACGTCCGCGAGATCTTAGCGAGCTAGGGCGTAGATTGGTGGGAAGGAAAGACTTCGCGTGCACCCCAATGTTCGAACCTTAAGGGTTTGCCGGAACCCGACATCCGATACCCGCAGCTCCTGTAAGGCGTAGGCCGCATCAGCAGTTTAAAACGGCAAGGCGGGTCGTATTGAACGGCGCGGCAACCCGGTGGCGAGTCAAAGTCAGAGGCTGACGAGGTGGCTTGCGATAGCAACTTGAGGTGACTTGCGGTGGAAACAAGACTGATCGGAGGCGACTCGGCGAGTACAAGGACGGAGCATGACCAGGGCAGCTCGGCAGCGGCGCTGGAGGGTCGGCTCAGTTTCGACCACAATCGAGACAAGACAATGTGAAGAGAGCAACACTAGCAAGCAAGCGCGGAGGCTCCTGCCTATATAGTGGAGTACTAGTTTTCTTTTGTCTACCGGAGCCAGCTTGACCTCGTCAATGACTTTCGAGAAGTCTTCCTGCACGTGCCCCGGAGGCGCAGTTGTCGTCATTTTGATCTGAAGCACCGGATTATAACATATAACACGAAAAATTCCACATGACAAGAAACCATAACCTCACTGCCCAATGGAGACAGCATGAATCCCGACGGACAAACTAGACGAGGATCAAAGTTCAAATTAAAGATAAACTCATAGAAAAGGGGTCCATCGATAGATGTCCTAATTAACATAGCCGGCTTGACCTAGATGGCAACCGAGTAGTCTTCGTGCATGTGTCCCCAATGACCAGCGCCTTGGAGGAACTCAGTTGTCGCTGTTTAACCCTTGTAGTGATCCGAAGCACATGACACCTAATATTGCGAGATGACAAAAAACCTTTTTTTAGATTTCTCATCAGAACTACAACCCTGTATAACACAGCCTGCACAATATGTTGATGATAGCCAATCCAGGCGTGTCTACTGGAGTCTGATCACATGCATGGACACACTAATCTTCCGTGTCATACAGGGATCGTCCAGGCACCAACGTTTGCACAACACTTCTCTAGTACTGTCGCTCGTCTCTCTCTTCTATTAACTCACCCAACTTGCGGGGCCGGGGAGTGTGCCTTGATACGTCTCCAACGTATCTATAATTTTTGATTACTCCATGCTATATTATCTACTATTTTGAATGTTTATGGGCTTTATTATACACTTTTATATCACTTTTGGGACTAACCTATTAACCCAGAGCCCAGTGCCAGTTTCTGTTTTTTACCCTGTTTTAGGGTTCGAATAAAAGGAAAATCAAACAGAGTCCAATTGACCTGAAACTTCACGGAACTCATTTTTGGAAGGAAAGAAGCCCAGAAGACTTGGAGTGCACGTCGGGGGACCTGCGAGGAGGCCACAAGGCAGGGGGCGCGCCTACCCCCCTGGGCGCGCCCTCCACCCTCGTGAGCCCCTCGTGGCCCCCCTTGACGTATTTCTTCCGCATATATATCTCCATATACCCTAAAAACATCCGGGGACACAATAGATCGGGAGTTCCGCCGCCAGAAGCCTCCGTAGCCACCGAAAGCCAATCTAGACCCGTTCCGGCATCCTGCCGGAGGGGGCAATCCCTCTCCGGTGTCCATCTTCATCATCCCGGTGCTCTCCATGACGAGGAGGGAGTAGTTCTCCCTCGGGGCTGAGGGTATGTACCAGTAGCTATGTGTTTGATCTCTCTCTCTCTCTCTCTCTCTCTCTCTCGTGTTCTTGAGATGATACGATCTTGATGTATCACGAGCTTTGCTATTATATTTGGATCCTATGATGTTTCTTCCCCCCTCTACTCTCTTGTAATGAATTGAGTTTCCCCTTTGAAGTAATCTGATCGGATTGAGTCTTTAAAGATTTGAGAACACTTGATGTATGTCTTGCCGTGTGTATCTGTGGTGACAATGGGATACCACATGATTCACTTGATGTATGTTTTTGTGATCAACTTGTGGGTTCCGCCCATGAACCTATGCATAGGGGTTGGCACACGTTTTCGTCGTGATTCTCCGGTAGAACCTTGGGGCACTCTTTGAGGTCCTATGTGTTGGTTGAATAGATGAATCTGAGATTGTGTGATGCATATCGTATAATCATACCCACGGATACTTGAGGTGACATTGGAGTATCTAGGTGACATTAGGGTTTTGATTGATTTGTGTCTTAAGGTGTTATTCTAGTACGACCTCTAGGGCTGTTTGTGACACTTATAGGAATAGCCCAACGGATTGATTGGAAATAATAACTTTGAGGTGGTTTAGTACCCTACCATAATCTCTTCGTTCGTTCTCCGCTATTAGTGACTTTGGAGTGACTCTTTGTTGCATGTTGAGGGATAGTTATGTGATCCAATTATGTTATTATTGTTGAGGGAACTTGCACTAGTGAAAGTATGAACCCTAGGCCTTATTTCCTATCATTGCAATACCGTTTACGCTCACTTTTATCATTCGTTACTACTACGTCTTGAGCTTGCGTTGGTTTTCCCCGAAGAGGAAGGGATGATGCATCAGAGTAGCGTAAGTATTTCCTTCAGTTTTTGAGAACCAAGGTATCAATCCAGTAGGAGCCCACACTTAAGTCCCTCGTACTTGCACAAAGCGATAGCTACTCGCAACCAACGCGATTAGGGGTTGTCAAGCCCTTCACAGTCACTTACGAGAGTGAGATCTGATAGATAGAATATTTTTGGTATTTTTGATATAAAGATGCAAAGTAAAAAAGTAAAAGTAAAGTAAATAGCAAAACAATATAAAAGTGATGGAGATTGATATGATGAGAATAGACCCGGGGGCCATAGATTTCACTAGTGGCTTCTCTCAAGAGCATAAGTATTCTACGGTGGGTGAACAAATTACTATTGAGCAATTGATAGAATTGAGCATAATTATGAGAATATCTAGGCATGATCATGTATATAGGCATCACGTCCGTGACAAGTAGATCGAAACGATTCTGCATCTACTACTATTACTCCACTCATCGACCGCTATCCAGCATGCATCTAGAGTATTAAGTTAAAAACAGAGTAACGCCTCAAGCAAGATGACATGATGTAGAGAGATAAATTCATGCAATATGAAATAAACCCCATCTTGTTATCCTCGATGGCAACGATACAATACGTGCCTTGCTGCCCCTTGTGTCACTGGGTAAGGACACCGCAAGATCGAACCCAAAGCTAAGCACTTCTCCCATGGCAAGAACTACCAATCTAGTTGGCCAAACCAAACGGATAATTCGAAGAGAGTTGCAAAGATAACCAATCATGCATAAAAGAATTCAGTGAAGATTCAAATATTATTCATAGATAGACTTGATCATAAACCCACAATTCATCAGTCTCAACAAACACACCGCGAAAAGAAGATTACATCAAATAGATCTCCACAAGAGAGGGGGAGAACTTTGTATTGAGATTCAAAGAGAGAGAAGAAGCCATCTAGCTACTAACTATGGACCCGAAGGTCTGAGGTAAACTACTCACACTTCATCGGAGGGGCTAGGATGATGTAGAAGCCCTCCGTGATGATGGCCCTCTTCCGGCGGAGCTCCAGAACAGGCCCCAAGATGGGATCTCGTGGATACAGAAAGTTACGGCGGTGGAATTAGGTTTTTGGCTCCTGTTCTGATTGTTTGGGGGTACGTGTGTATATATAGGAGGAAGGAGTATGTCGGTGGAGCACCGAGGGGCCCACGAAGCAGGGGGCGCGCCCTAGGGGGGGCGCCCCCACCCTCGTGACCACCTCTTTGATCCCTTGTAGTAGGGTCCAAGTCTCCTGGATCATGTTCGGTGAGAAAATCACGTTTCCGAAGATTTTATTCCGTTTGGACTCCGTTTGATATTCTGTTTATCCGAAACACTGAAATAGGCAAAAAAACAAAATTCTGGGCTGGGCCTCCGGTTAATAGGTTAATCCCAAAAATAATATAAAAGTGGAAAATAAAGCCCAATATAGTCCAAAACAGTAGATAATATAGCATCGAGCAATCAAAAATTATAGATACGTTGGAGACATATCAGGCATCCCCAAGCTTAACTCCTACTCGTCCTCGAGTAGGTAAATGATAAAAAGAGAATTTTTGATGCGGAGTGCTACTTGGCATAATTTCAATGCAAATCTTCTTAATTGTGGTATGAATATTCGGATTAGAAAGATTCAAGAAAAAAGTTTATATTGACACAGAAAATAATAATACTTCAAGCATACTAACAAAGCATTTATGTCTTCTCAAAATAACATGGCCAAAGAAAGTTATCCCTACAAAATCATATAGTCTGGCTATGCTCCATCTTCCCCACACAAAGTATTTAAATCATGCACAACCCCGATGACAAGCCAAGCAATTGTTTCATACTCTAACTTTTTCAAAACTTTTTCAATCTTCACGCAATACATGAGCGTGAGCCATCGATATAGCACTATAGGTGGAATAGAATGGTGGTTGTGGAGAAGACAAAAAAGGAGAAGATAGTCTCACATCAACTAGGCGTATCAACGGGCTATGGAGATGCCCATCAATAGATATCAATGTGAGTGAGTAGGGATTGCCATGCAACGGATGCACTAGAGCTATAAATGTATGAAAGCTCAAGAAAAGAAACTAGTGGGTGTGCATCCAACTTGCTTGCTCACGAAGACCTAGGGCAATTTGAAGAAGCCCATCATTGGAATATACAAGCCAAGTTCTATAACGTAAAATTCCCACTAGTATATGAAAGTGACAACATATGAGACTCTCTATATGAAGAACATGGTGCTACTTTGAAGCACAATATATGAGACTTGCTATATCATGGTGCTACTTTGAAGCACAAGTGTGGAAAAAGGATAGTAGCATTGCCCCTTATTTATTTATTTATTTGGGCCTTCTCTTTTTTTTTCTTTGGCCTTTTTCTTTTTTTGGGGACAATGCTATATTGAATGATGATCATCACACTTCTATTTATTTACAACTCAATGATTACAACTCAATACTAAAACAAAGTATGACTCTATATGAATGCCTCCGGGGTGTACCGGGATATGCAATGAATCACGAGTGACAAGTATGAAAGAATTATGAACGGTGACTTTGCCACAAATACTATGTCAACTACATGATCATGCTAAGCATTATGACAATGATGGAGGTGTCATGATGAACTAGATGGTGGAAAGTTGCATGGCAATATATCTCGCAATGGCTATGGAAATGCCATAATAGGTAGGTATGGTGGCTGTTTTGAGGAAGGTATATGATAGGTGTATGATACCGGCGAAAGTTGCACGGTATTAGAGAGGCTAGCAAGGGTGGAAGGGTGGAGTGCGTATAATCCATGGACTCAACATTAGTCATAAAGAACTCATATACTTATTGCTAAAATTTAGAAGTTATCAAAGCAAAGTATTATGCGCATGCTCCTAGGGGGATAGATTGGTAGGAAAAGACCATCACTCATCCCCGACCGCCACTCATAAGGAAGACAATCAATAAATAAATCATGCTCCGACTTCAACACATAACGGTTCACCATACGTGCATGCTACGAGAATCACAAACTTCAACACAAGTATTCTTTAAATTCACAACTACTCAACTAGCATGACTTTAATATTATCACCTCCATATCTCAAAACAATTATCATGCTTCAATCTTTTCTTAGTATTCAACACACTCAAAAGAAAGTTTCACAAATCTTGAATACCAAGCATATTATTATTATTAGGCAAATTACCTTGCTATTAAGAGACTCTCAAATTAATTTAAGTGAAGCATGAGAGATCAATAGTTTCTTTAAAACGAATCCACCCTCGTGCTCTAAAAGATCTAGGTGAAGCACATAGAGCAAAATTATCTAGCTCAAAGGATATAAGTGAAGCACATAGAGCAAAATTATCTAGCTCAAAATATATAAGTGAAGCACATAGAGCAAAATTATCTAGCTCAAAAGATATAAGTGAAGAACATAGAGCATTCTATCAAATTTTAATTCATGTATGGCTCTCTCAAAAGGTGTGTACAAAAAGGATGATTGTAGCATACTAACAAACAAATACACAATAATACAAGACGCTCCAAGCAAAACACATTCATGTTGGTGAATAAAAATATAGCTCCAAGTAAATTACCGATGGAAGTGGACGAAAGAGGGGATGGCTTCCGGGCCATCCCCAAGCTTTGACTTTTTGGTGTCCTTGGATTATCTTGGGGGTGCCATGGGCATCCCAAAGCTTAGGCTTGTCGGCGTTCTGGGAACGGGGGTCCTCAGACTTGCCTACCTGTGGCCTGCGGCGTGGCTCAAGTGGGGGCCCAGAACGGCCCATCTTCATCAGCCCAAGCTCAAGACCCTTGCGGGGCAGACGATAGGAAGCTTCCTCAGAGGCAGCCTCATCAGGCAGGCTCGCGAGGAGTCAGAGAGGTCAAGGCAGGGGTACCTCGCGAGGACCCCATGACGCAAGCCATGACGATCGAGACGAGGCGGGCGCCAGGCAGGTGCCGGCCTGCGCAATGTCCTTGTTTCCCCTTTGGTGCAAAGGGGGCAAGCACAGGCCAAGGCATCGGGCAAAGGTTGCCATTCCGGTGCAACGAGACCAAGACCAGCTGGACGGCAGGACAGAGGTCACCCTGGAGCCCAAGACAGCGTCATCACCAGTGCTTTTGGCAGCCGAAGACCACCTTTGGTCAGGATAACTTGTACTAGATGTTCCCCTTCAAAATGGCCAAGTGTTGGCACCCTTCCCGCTCAATTATTCGGGGAGAGGCCCAGGGCCTCTATAAATAGAGCTAGCCTCCACAAAGGAAGGGGGGACACCTAGGAGAAGAAAGAGATACGGGCAGACAGACATCGAGAGATCTGGTAGAACCCTAGCAGAGAGAGAGAAACCCAGTAGAGACTAAGTAGAACACACCGCATCAGCTCAAGAACACCTCTCGCGAGGCTGTTCTTCCCTTGTACTATTCATCATCAGCCCCTGAGGCAATCCACCACACCACACACTGGAGTAGGGTATTACACCACAACGGTGGCCCAAACCAGTATAAACCTCGTGTCTCTTGTGTTGTTCATCATTTTCATCTTAGTTCGCATGAGAGGATCGGATGTAGATCGGTAGGGGAGAGATCTCCGCACGCACCCCAGTGTTCGAACCTCAAGGGTCTACCGGAACCTGAAATCCGACATTTGGCGCACCAGGTAGGGGTGCGCCGGAATCTTTGTTCCGCTGTTCGCGTGTGATCTTCCGTCGTGTCCATGGCTGACGCTCGCCGGGCTCGTGCCGAGTGCCGGCTGCTCGCGCCACTCACGTCGCACAGACGGCGCCCGTCGGCGGCCCCCCACGTCGTTCCCCATCGCCCGCCGCCAAAGCCGCCACCGGCCCGGCGGGGAACAAGCAGCAGGCCTCGTCCCAGCACCCTTCGGTGCGGCGGGATGGCCGCACCGCCACCCTGTCGCTGACTCCAGCTGGCTCGTCGTCCCACGCCCGTCGCGCACCCATGGATGCGCACGCCTCATTGCTCTTGGCGCGGGAGCTCCTGCACTATCGCCCCGTCGACGACCTCTACGAGGACTGGCTCGCCCGCATCACCGAGCTTGCCAGTGCCACAGGGGGCTCCCCTTTGCGGTCCCTCTCGCTGCTTCGCCCTCCATCCCGTGCAGGGGGCGAGGATCAGGAGGCACCTCCGCCGCCTCCTCCCCAAGAAGGTGCCTTGGCTCCAAGGCGCGCAGCCCCAGGGCAGGACCCTCCACGTCCGATGCTTGCACAGCAAGAAGGGAGCTGCCAAGAGATCCCACGACCTCGGGAAGGTGCTCGAGCGCTCCCAGTGCCGGCACGCCAAGATCGCGCCCCAGTGCCCCCACAACGAGACCCCGCACTACTCCCAGTGGCGGCACGTGGTGACCCGCAAGAACAAGTCCAGCACCAGCAAAGGGCGCCGGCGGCCACGGTGGGATGCCTCGCCTTCACCCCCGAGCTGCATGGCGTCACATGGCCAGGCAAGTTCAAGCCTGACCTCCCTCCCCGCTACGATGGCACAGCGGACCCTGCGGAGTTCCTGCAGCTCTACGAGCTGGGCATTGTAGCCGCCAATGGAGACGAAAAGGTCATGGCGAATTGGTTCCCCATGGCGCTCAAGGATGGCGCCCGCACCTGGCTCCTGAACCTGGCTCCCGGCACGATCTCCTCTCGGAGCGAGATGCGCACCCGCTTCATCGCCAACTTCCAGGGCACTCGCGACCGGCCCCCGGCTGTGAGCGACATGCGCCGCATCAAGCAACAGCCAGGAGAAACCCTGCAGAAGTACATCCAGCGCTTCAACTATGCTCGCCTCAAGATCCCCAAGGTGACTGAAGAAGCTATCATCTCAGCCTTCTCCGACGGCGTGCACGACGTGAAGATGAAGGAAGAGCTAGCAATCCATGAAGACCTGTGCACCTCCCTGGAGTTGTTCAAGTTGGCGACCAAGAGCGCTAGGGCTGAGGAAGGGCGTCTCTCCCTCCTCGAGCTCCCGGCAGCCGACCGGGAAGAAAAGAAGCTCAAGGCCAAAGATGTGAAGCGCAAGGGGGCTGCCGTGCTAGCAGCGGAACCGGACGCCAAGCGAGGCAGGGACCAGCCCGAGTCATCCAAGGGTGGACGGTACTGCGTGTACCACGACCTCCACACCCACAACACCAACGAGTGTCAAGAGCTTAGAGCCGTGCGAGATGGGCGAATCGGCCGACGCCCAGAGCGCAACGACAGGGGCTATGGCCGGGGAGGAGGAAGAGGTGGTGGACGATGGGAAGACCGCGGCCTTCGCCAGGGATGGCGTGACTGCCCTCGCGAGGACCGCTGGCAGGACCAGCCTCGCGAGGGAGGCTGGAGGGACCAGCCTCATGAGGGCCACCCGCACGGCAAAGCAGGCCTCCCTCCTCTGCCGCCTCCACCAAGGAGGAACGAAGACCAACACCAAGACGATGGGGCTGGGGGCTTCCAAGAGCCGCGTGCAATTGCTTGCATCTTGGGTGCCGCCCAGGCCCCAGCCTCACATCGCATCTTCAAGCAGTTTGCTCGCGAGGTGAATGCAGTCCTTCCCAAGCTTGAGGCCACGCGCCCTCTCAGGTGGTCTTCATGCGCGATCACATTCAGTTCGGCAGACCAGCTCAAGTGTGCGGCAACGGCCGGAGTCCTCCTGATGCTTTGCTCCCCAGTCATCAGCAACGTGCAGGTCACTAGGACCCTCATCGATGGTGGGGCAGGACTCAACGTCCTGTCCGTCGAGACGTTCGACAATCTCCAAGTGCCGTACGACCAGCTTCAGCCGACCAAGCCTTTCTCAGGAGTCACCGATGGTTCCACTGTTCCAATTGGGCAGGTTCGCCTTCCGGTCACCTTCGGGCAACGCAACAACTACCGCACCGAGCTCATCGACTTCGACATCGCTCGCATCCGCCTGCCGTACAACACCGTCCTTGGGTACCCAGCCCTAGCCAAGTTTATGGCAGTGACTCGCCATGGTTACAATGTCCTCAAGATGCCAGGAAGCGGTGGAGTCATCACCGTACCTTGTGAAGAAAGGGACGCAGTGTGCTCACTTGAGCGTGCGTTCCAAGTCGCAGCAATCGAAGACCCGGATCACAGGAGCGGGAGGCCTCCCGAGGCGACCCTCAAGAAGAAGAAGACCTCACCTGGCCCGAGCCACAAGGAGGCAGGCACCTCTGGAGGTATTGCGTCAGGATTCGCGCCCGATCAGGAGCGCCGCCCTCTCGCGCATAGGGAGGCGCGCCCGGCGCCCTCCTCAGGCAGGGCTCGGGGGTTCTCTCTTGGAGAACCGCCGACCTTGCCAAGGTCGCGGGGGAGGCGCTCGGGCACCACTTGGAGGGGTGCTTTCAAGCACGCTTCCCTCAGAAAGGTACAAGTCAAAGGAGACCAAACCCTCAGGAGTTCATCGCAAGGAACACCCATGAGCTACAAGAGTCCAGAGTCATGCGCGACAGCCGCCGCTTACCTGCCGAGACCCCACATCCAGGCGAGGATGGAGGACTGTGCGTCTGCGTCGACGTACCAGGGCTCAACCGAGCCGCGTCCCAGGAGCGCCTACGGCCTTCGGCCGTAGGGCACTGTGTGGGACCACCTCACGGCTACGTTCGCATGCCCTTCGGCCTGCCGAGCGCGTTCGCCGCACATCAGCGCCTGTTGAGGAGCATTCTGGAGGCTCAGGAGGTCAGGCGTCGTGCGGTCCTGGCGGAGGTGGCGATGGTCCCCGAAGACCTGCACGTGCCACTGGAGCCTCCCAAGGCCCCTGGGCCTGGGGGCTCATGAGGGCCGACATCTTCACCGCGCATCGCTCACTTCCTCAGCATCACTTTATCTTCAATAGCACCAGATGACATCTTTCAGAGTTCTAATTTTAGCTGGGAGCGCCCACAGGGCTGCACCATTCCCAGGCCGCGTGGGTCCGTCCCCGCGACATGTATCCATTTTGCTTATGCTCTTTACCTACCTTGTTGGGGGCGCCCCTCGGGCTGCATCATCCCCACGCCGCTCGGGCCCGACCCAGCGGCAGTTGCTTTTCCAGCATTTACCTTAGGGTGAAGTTGTTTTTTCATGCTTAATCTGATTCCCATAATTATCACCTACTACTTGTCGTCATGCAAAGCGCTTGCACGTTAAAAGGGGGGGTACCTGAGCATCGCGACTCATGGGCTCCTACTGGCTCTCCAGCCCTCACCCCCTGGCCTTGACCCACGGCATCGCGACCTGTCATACCAGCGGCGGCTGAGCTCGCTCGAGGGCCGGGACCTAAGGACGTAGAGCATTTGCATTCTAACAACCCTGCAGGAACACACCAATTGATAAAGGCCCAGAGCCAGGCGCAACCCGCCTCGAGGTAGGGCCTCGTGAGTCCCGCGCTGGCTCACGGGTGCCAGGATACACCTCTCCTAGCCCTACCGTGCCGGCCACGTGTCAGGGCGGGGCTATACACGCCCCGGGGGCTCCTCCCGGAGGGGAGCCCCCTCCCATGCACCAGTGGAAGCACCATGCTCCGCGCTGGCTGACGACACTTCCGATGAGCGGCTATGCCCGTACACATACGGAAGCGCTATGCTCCGTGCTGGTGATAAACAACTGAGGGCGGCCCACGGTCGTACCAACCTCAGGGAGCCCAGAGCTCAGTGTCCGGCACCATCGCAATGCCTCCCCTCAGGAGTGCTGCGTGAGGGGGCTGGACACGGGGGCTACGCCCGGGCCTCGCCCGAGCGCACGCCACCCAGCCAGGTCCCTTGGACCTGGTCGTCGCGCGCCACTCCCCGAGCGGAGCCAAGGTACGAAACTCGTTGGAGCGTCAAGGGGGACTCCTGAGCATCGCAACTCAGGAGCCTAACTTGCCACGTAGCCCCTCACTCTTTAGTCCCGTCCATGGTTTCCGGTCGGGGCTAACGCTGGCTGAGGTATGCGCGGGGCCGCGCCCTGCCGACGTAGAGCGTAAGCAAGTAGGAGAGGAAAATGCAAATTCCAGGAAATTCAAAGAATATATTACAAGCCATAAGATTGTTCCACAACGCCAAACACAAGTTTAAACGCCTCCGCGAGGCATGGTGCATGTGCAGGAATAAAACAGGATGGAAATCGCGAAGGGATCACTCCCCAGTAACGCCGTCACCGATGGTGGAGTCACGCTGGACGGCTTCGCCTCCCGAGGTCGCGAGGCCGGCGGCACCGCACCCGAGCAGGACTCTGGGGGAGCGGAACTTCCCCAGCAAAACCTCGGCTCGGCCTCTCACGGCCTCAGTGGCGGCAGCGGCGGCACGGTCGCCGCTCACGGGCTCCAGCAGGCTGTCGAAGTCGACGTTGGGGTCGCGCAGCTAGACATGGCTGAGGACACGCGTTAGCGCCGCAGAAGACAGGGCACGCGCCTCGGCCTTGACCGTGGGGCCAACGCCGTCTGCGACATCCTCAAGCGCATCAACCAGGAAGGGGAGCAGCTTGGCGGGGCCGTCCTCCGCACCAGCCAACGGCTCCTCCAGGCCGCTCTCATACAGCGTCTTCAGTATGCCTCGAGCCTTCTTCTCCAGCTCCGCAAAGGCCACCCGGTCCTCCGTCAGGACCTTCGCCTTGGCATCCAGCTCGGTCTTCTCCGCCTTCAGCGACCGCTCCAGCATCTCCAGTCGGCTGTGGCGGTCATCAAGCTTGGCGTCCCGGTCCTTGGCGGCAGCCTCCCTAGCCTTCATCTCCTTCTCCTTCTCCTGGCGGCTGCACACCTCCTTAGTGAGCTCGTCGTGCAGGCCCTGCAGCTCGGCCTCAAGCGTCTTGCAGTGGCCCTGGGCAGCTGCAATGTCGCGCAGGGCAGCATCGCAAGCGGCCTTGGCTCGGTTGGCGGCCCACCTCTCCTCGTCGGAGGACGACATGGCCTGGCTCAGCACCGCTCGGACGGAAGCAGCAGAACGGGCCCAGCCAGAGGCCAACTCCAGGCGCCCGGCCACCAGACGAGGGTCCGCGCTCAGGAGGTCCTCCCGCAGTTGGCTCAGCTCATTGGCAACCTGATCCAGGACAGCGGCGGAGGGAGCAGAAGAGACAAGAACCTGTGGAACAGGCGGAGAAGATGGCAGCGTGACCACAGCTTGGCAGGAAGGGACCTCCTGATCCTTGGCCGCCACGACCGCAGCGTCGGGCACAGTCGACTCCAGGTCTAGCGGGGCCACGGGGGCTGACTCCTCGCCGGGGTGCCCTAGTTGGCCTCGCGAGGGCGGTTGGGTCAGAGAGGCACGGGCCTCGCCGTCCTCTCCCCCAACAGCCGAAGGCGTCACCCTGGCAGGTGGATTCGCCCCAAGCGGGGCCGCAAAAGCCTCCTTCAACCTCTTGGCAGCAGGTGCCGGCCTGGTAAAAGAGCGCAAACGTCAAGCCTCAGCTGCAGAAACCAAGCAGAGCACGAATTGAGCACTTACTGTACGTCGTCCATGGACTCAAGCAACCTCCGGCCAAACATGAAGCCCGAGAGCCTGCAGCGGGGGTCAGCCTTGGATGGCCCGGAAGCAGAAGGCGCGTCAGGAGGGATGGAGCTGGCCTTGGACCCCCAAGGACCAGAGCAGACTCTGGGGGAACCAGGCTCGACCTGCCCTTCCTCATGACCGAGGAAGAGCCTTCCATTCCTCGCCTGGCGCTGGCCTCGTCGTCGTCCGGCATGGAGCGGAGGGCCTGGGACCTGCGCCGAGGGAAGGACTCCCCCCAATCCTCGCCAGTCTCCTCCGAGTCGGACGCTTCCTCCTCCGCCTCTTCTTCCCCCTTTTCCCTGCTGGAGCTGCTGGAGGACAAGTTCACCGTCGCCAACACCGCCAGATCTTCAGGAGCTGCCGCGGGCACCGGCCCTTCACCGTTGAAGGTGGGCATGGCGTTCACCACCTGCTCCCAGTCGTCACAAAGGAACAGGGGGACGGGGCGCCCACCGGGCTCGCCACGTCTCCCCAACCAAGGAATGGAGGGCCGCAGTCAGATCCTCGTCGGTCAGGGCCTGGAGCTCAGGCGCAGGGCGGCGTCTGCTCCTCCAAGCCTCCATAGTGGGAGCGAGTGCTCCTGGAGCGGAGCCACCCGGTGCTTCAAGAACTCCCTCAGGAGCGTGGCCCCGGTCAGCTTCGCCGCCCCCAAGTTGCTTGGCCTCAGGTCTGTGTTCAACCTCCTCAACACCGCCTTCGCGCGAAGGTCGACGAGCTTCGTGCGGGACCATGCGTCAACGGACTTAGGTTGCCCCGTGGGCAATACCAGACGAGGGTGGAGGCGCCCGACATCCATCATGACCCACTTGCTCCAGTAGCCTTCGATCCTCTTCCCAGGCTTCGAGATGGCATTGGAGCTGTAATATGCAATGAAGCTCGCGCATGCGGAGACCTGAGCACCAGAAACCCGGAGGGAGAAAAAGTGGCGTAGCAAGGCCACCGAGGGCTTCACACCAACATGAGCCTCGCAATAGTAGGCGAAAATCGCCAGGAGAAGGACAGAGTTGGGGTGGAGATGCAGGGCCTGCAAGTTGTATTGGCGGAGAACGGCATAGAAGAACTCAAAGAAAGGAGTCACCAGACCGGCGACAATGGCGCTCACGAAGAACGGGTAGAAGGTGCTCCCCTTGCCCTCAGGCTGGTCAGAGCGGACCTTGAGCACAGTCACCCCCTCGCTGCCCTGCGCCACCGTCATCAGGAGCGCGAGGGCGAGGTTCTTCTCCGACAAATTCGGGGAATCCAGGGCCGGCGAGTACCAAGCATTAGCTGGGGACTTGCGAGTCGCCATGGCGTGCCGAATGCGAAGGATTGAGACGGATCTGGAGGATTTCGGGAGCAAGAGGGAGGAAAGCGAGAAAGGGGATCTATGGCAAGACGGACAAGAGTAGGGCAAGTAAGCCTGGCCCGGGCACCCCCTTTTGTCAGTCGTGAAGTTGCCGAGGCGTCGTGGGAAGTGTAGACGCCCACGTCCAATCAACCGCCACGCGGCGCCCAAGGCCACAGGCTGTTAGGGCCCGCGGCGCTTCACGCTTGCCCCTTCGCTTCTCTGCTAAGACAAGCCCGCACGCGCCTTGGGCCCGGGGGCTACTGTCGTTCTGGGAACGGGGGTCCCCAGACTTGCCTGCCTGCGGCCTGCGGCGTGGCTCAAGTGGGGGCCCAGCATGGCCCATCTTCATCAGCCCAAGCTCAAGACCCTCGCGAGGGGCCAAGCCTCGCGGGCGGATGACAGGAAGCTTCCTCAGAGGCAGCCTCATCAGGCAGGCTCGCGAGGAGGCGGAGAGATCAAGGCAGGGGTACCTCGCGAGGACCCCATGACACAAGCCATGACGATCGAGGCCAGGCGGGCGCCGGCCTGCGCAGTGTCCTTGTTTCCCCTTTGGTACAAAGGGGGCAAGCACATGCCAAGGCATCGGGCAAAGGTTGCCATTCCGGTGCAACGAGACCAAGACTAGCTGGACGGCAGGACGGAGGTCACCATGGAGCCCAAGACGGCGTCATCACCAGTGCTTTTGGCAGCCGAAGACCACCTTTGGTCAGGATAACTTGTACTAGATGTTCCCCTTCAAAATGGCCAAGTGTTGGCGCCCTTCCCGCTCAATTATTTGGGGAGAGGCCCAGGGCCTCTATAAATAGAGCTAGCCTCCACAAAGGAAGGGTGACACCCAGGAGAAGAAAGAGAGAAGGGCAGACAGACATCGAGAGATCTGGTAGAACCCTAGGAGAGAGGGAGAGAGAAACCCAGTAGAGACTAAGTAGAACACACCGCATCAGCTCAAGAACACCTCTCGTGAGGCTGTTCTTCCCTTGTACTATTCATCATCAGCCCCTGAGGCAATCCACCACACCACACACTGGAGTAGGGTATTACACCACAACGGTGTCCCGAACCAGTATGAACCTCACGTCTCTTGTGTTGTTCATCATTTTCATCTTAGTTCGCACGAGAGGATCAGACGTAGATCGGTAGGGGAGAGATCTCCGCGCGCACCCCAGTGTTCGAACCTCAAGGGTCTGCCGGAACCCGAAATCCGAGAAGGCTCTTGCCACTCCTTGTTCCATGATCCATCAAAAGAATTCACCCAAAACTTGAAAACTTCACAACACAAAACTCAAAATAGAAAACTCGTGAGCTCCGTTAGCGAAAGAAAAAAAAAGACCAATTCAAGGTACTGTAATGAACTCATTCTTTATTTATATTGGTGTTAAACCTACTGTATTCCAACTTCTCTATGGATTATAAACTATTTTACTAGCCATAGATTCATCAAAATAAGCAAACAACACATGAAAAACAGAATCTGTCAAAAACAGAACAGTCTGTAGTAATATGTAGCTAGCGCAAGATCTGGAACCCCAAAAATTCTAAAATAAATTGGTGGACGTGAGGAATTTATCTCTTAATCATATGCAAAAAGAATTAACTAAATATCACTCTTCTAATAAAAATGAAAGCAGTTCTCGTGAGCACTAAAGTTTCTGTTTTTTACAGCAAGTTCAACAAGACTTTCCCCAAGTCTTCCCAACGGTTCTACTTGGCACAAACACTAATTAAACACAAAAAACACAACCAAAACAGAGGCTAAATAATTTATTTATTACTAAACAGGAGCAAAAAGCAAGGAATAAAAATAAAATTGGGTTGCCTCCCAACAAGCGCTATCGTTTAACGCCCCTAGCTAGGCATAACAAGCAAGGATAGATCTAGGTATTGCCATCTTTGGTAGGCAATCCATAAGTGGTTCTCATGATAGTTTCATATGGTCACTTTATTTTATTTTTTTGGAAAGTGTTCCATGCCCTTTTTTAATGGAAATTGAAATCTAATATTCCCTTCCTTCATATCAATAATCGCACCAACCGTTCTAAGGAAAGGTCTACCATGAATAATAGGGCAAGAAGGATTGCAATCTATACCAAGAACAATGAAATCTACGGGCACATAATTCCTATTTGCAACAACAAGAACATCATTACTTCTTCCCATAGGTTTCTTAATAGTGGAATCCGCAAGATGCAAGTTTAGAGAGCAATCATCAAAATTACGGAAATCTAGTAAATCACACAAAGTCTTGGGAATAGTAGAGATACTAGCACCCAAATCACACAAAGCATAAAACTCATGATCTTTAATTTTAATTTTAATAGTTGGTTCCCACTCATCATAGAGTTTTCTAGGGATAGAAACTTTCAACTCAAGTTTTTCTTCATAAGATTGCATCAAGGCATCAACAATATGTTCGGTGAAGGCTTTATTTCGGCTATAAGCATGTGGAGAATTTAGCACGGATTGCAACAAGGAAAAACAATCAATCAAAGAGCAATTTTCATAATTAAATTCCTTGAAATCCAATATAGTCGGTTTAGCAACATCTAGATTTTTATTTCTTTCAATCCCACTTTCATCAATTTCATCATTAAGATCTAAACACTTCGAATTTTTAGAACGCCTTCTAGGTAAAGGAAGATCATATTCAGTTTCATCAAGATTCATATTGCAAAATAAAGATTTAATTGGAGACACATCAATAACTTTTAGATCTTCATCTTGATTTTCATAGGAATTGGAAGAACACGCTTTAATAAAGGCATCCTTGGAAGCACGCATCCTAGCGGTTCTTTCCTTACACTCATCAATTGAAATTCTCATGGATTTTAGAGACTCATTAATATCATGCTTAGGTGGAATAGATCTAAGTTTCAAAGCATCAACATCAAGAGCAATTCTATCAACGTTCCTAGCCAAATCATCAATCTTAAGCAATTTTTCTTCAATCATAGCATTAAAATTCTTTTGCGAAGAAATAAATTCTTTAATATTAGATTCAAAATCAGAGGGCATCTTATTATAATTTCCATAAGAGTTGTTTAGTAATTCCCATAATTATTAGAAGGATTACTAGGATGGCCTAGGATTAAAATTCCCTCTATAAGCGTTGTTACCAAAATTATTCCTACCAACAAAATTCACATCCATAGATTCATTATTATTCTCAATCAAAGTAGACAAAGGCATATCATTAGGATCAGAAGAAACACTCTTAGTAGCAAATAATTTCATAAGTTCATCCATCTTTCCACTCAACACATTACTTTCTTCTATCGCATGCACTTTTTTATTAGAAGTTCTTTCAGTATGCCATTGAGAATAATTCACCATAATATCATCTAGGAGTTTAGTAGCATATCCTAAAGTGATTTTCCATAAAAGTGCCTCCCGCGGCCGAATCTAAAAGATTTCTAGAAGCAAAATTCAATCCGGCATAAAAAATTTGTATAATCATCCACAAATTCAAACCATGAGTTGGGCAATTACGTATCATTAATTTCATTCTCTCCCAAGCTTGTGCAACATGTTCATGATCAAGTTGTTTAAAGTTCATTATATCGTTACTTAGAGATAAAAGCATCTTTGCATTTGTTCCATGAATCAACACTATTCTTAGGCAAAGACGAAAACCAAGCTTTAGCACGGTCTCTAAGTGAAAAAGGAAATAGCTTCAATTTAACGACATCATTATTGACATCTTTTTTCTTTTGCATATCACATAAATCAACAAAGCTATTCTGATGAGTAGCGACATCTTCACTAGGAAGGCCGGCGAGTTGATCTTTCATAACAAGATTCAACAAAGCAGTATTAATTTCACAAGATCCAGCATCGGTAAGAGGAGCAATCGGAGTGCTAAGGAAATCATTATTATTGGTATTGGTGAAGTCACATAATTTGGTAGTATCTTGAGCCATCGCGACAAACAAGCAATCTAACACACGGGCAAACAAAAAGCAAGCGGACAAAAGAGGCAAATAGAGAGGGAGGATAGAGAGAGAGGGCGAATAAAACGGCAAGGGTGAATTGGGGGGAGAGGAAAACGAGCGGCAAATGGAAAATAATGTAATGCGAGAGATAGGGATTGTGATGGGTACTTGGTATATTGACTTTTTGCGTAGACTCCCTGGCAACGGCGCCAGAAATCCTTCTTGCTATGTCTTGAGCTTGCGTTGGTTTTCCCCGAAGAGGAAGGGATGATGCAGCAGAGTAGCGTAAGTATTTCCCTCAGTTTTTGAGAACCAGGGTATCAATCCAGTAGGAGCCCACGCTCAAGTCCCTCGTACCTGCACAAAGCGATAGCTACTCGCAACCAACGCGATTAGGGGTTGTCAAGCCCTTCACGGTCACTTACGAGAGTGAGATCTGACAGATATAATATTTTTGGTATTTTTGATATAAAGATGCAAAGTAAAAAGTAAAAGCAAAGTAAATAGCAAAACAATATAAAAGTGATGGAGATTGATATGATGAGAATAGACCCGGGGGCCATAGGTTTCACTAGTGGCTTCTCTCAAGAGCATAAGTATTCTACGGTAGGTGAACAAATTACTTTTGAGCAATTGATAGAATTGAGCATAATTATGGGAATATCTAGGCATGATCATGTATATAGGCATCACGTCCGTGACAAGTAGATCGAAACGATTCTGCATCTATTACTATTACTCCACTCATCGACCGCTATCCAGCATGCATCTAGAGTATTAAGTTAAAAACAGAGTAACGCCTTAAGCAAGATGACATGATGTAGAGAGATAAATTCATGCAATATGAAATAAACCCCATCTTGTTATCCTCGATGGCAATGATACAATACGTGCCTTGCTGCCCCTTTTGTCACTGGGTAAGGACACCGCAAGATCGAACCCAAAGCTAAGCACTTCTCCCATGGCAAGAACTACCAATCTAGTTGGCCAAACCAAACGGATAATTCGAAGAGAGTTGCAAAGATAACCAATCATGCATAAAAGAATTCAGTGAAGATTCAAATATTATTCATAGATAGACTTGATCATAAACCCACAATTCATCGGTCTCAACAAACACACCGCAAAAAGAAGATTACATTGAATAGATCTCCACAAGAGAGGGGGAGAACTTTGTATTGAGATTCAAAGAGAGAGAAGAAGCCATATAGCTACTAACTATGGACCCGAAGGTCTGAGGTAAACTACTCACACTTCATCGGAGGGGCTAGGATGATGTAGAAGCCCTCCGTGATGACGGCCCTCTTCCGGCGGAGCTCCGGAACAGGCCCCAAGATGGGATCTCATGGATACAGAAAGTTGCGGCGGTGGAATTAGGTTTTTGGCTCCTGTTCTGATCGTTTGGGGGTACGTGTGTATATATAGGAGGAAGGAGTACGTCGGTGGAGCACCGAGGGGCCCACGAGGCAGGGGGCGCGCCCTAGGGGGCGCCCCCCACCCTCGTGACCACCTCTTTGATCCCTTGCAGTAGGGTCCAAGTCTCCTGGATCACGTTCGGTGAGAAAATCACGTTTCCGAAGATTTTATTCCGTTTGGACTCCGTTTGATATTCTATTTATCCGAAACACTGAAATAGGCAAAAAACAGCAATTCTGGGCTGGGCCTCCGGTTAATAGGTTAGTCCTAAAAATAATATAAAAGTGGAAAATAAAGCCCAATATAGTCCAAAACAATAGATATTATAGCATGGAGCAATCAAAAATTATAGATACGTTGGAGACGTATCAGTTACCTTGCTGTTTTTATAATTTTAGATTACAAATACTATTATCTACTATCCATATTGCACTTGTATCACCATCTCTTCGCCGAACTAGTGCACCTATACAATTTACCATTGTATTGGGTGGGTTGGGGACACAAGAGACTCTTTGTTATTTGGTTGCAGGGTTGCTTGAGAGAGACCATCTTCATCCTACGCCTCCTACGGATTGATAAACCTTAGGTCATCCACTTGAGGGAAATTTGCTACTGTCCTACAAACCTCTGCACTTGGAGGCCCAACAACGTCTACAAGAAGAAGGTTGTGTAGTAGACATCAAGCTCTTTTCTGGCGCCGTTGCCGGGGAGGTTAGCGCTTGAAGGTATATATTTAGATCTTGCAATCGAGTCTTTTAGTTTCTTGTTTTATCACTAGTTTAGTCTATAAAAGAAAATTACAAAAAAATGGAATCAAGTTTGCCTCATACGCTTCATCTTTTTAATATCTTTCGTGAGTATGATGGAAAGGAAAATTGTGATCAAGTGCTATAAGAAGAATGCATTAGAATGTTTGGAACTAAATATTTGAATGATGAGCATGATTGCAATGTTTTTAGTACGAATTCTTTCAATATCCATGACACTAATGATGATTGCACTAGTTATGATGAAAATGTCTCCTATAAACATGTCAATTTTTGTGGAGTGCATTGGGTTTGTAAGTACACACCAAATAGAGAAGATAGATATTGCAAGAAGCATAAGTACTTAGAAACTAAATTGTTGCAAGAAGAGCTAGATGATTGTGCTGAAAATTTAAATTTTCTTGGCCATACTTGTGAGCTTTGTAATGAACATGGTCATTTAATCATCCGATGCAAATTGGTTCAGGATCTAATCGTGTCCAAAAATTGTGATGACTTGATTTCCCTTGAACATTATAATGAACTGAGTTTGCTTATGGGCTACGAAGAAATGAACCGTATAACTAAGGATATTCCAAAATTTGACCTTGATAAAGTTCTTCATTTTGATCTAGAGAAAATTTATATGTATTGTGCGGTGAATTGCATTGAAAATCCTTATATTGCCAACTACATAAAGAAAAGAAAACAAATAGAAGATGAAGAGAATACTAATGAAAGGGAAGAGACTTCCCAATATCCTCCTATTATTTCTTATGATGAATCAGGTAATGAGGAGGAGCCTCCTACTCAACCAATCTCATTAATAAGGAGCTCCAAAAAGAGGATTGAGCCCACACATGATGTGGTGAAGAAGAATAAAAGAAAAAGGAAGAGAGGTAAAAGGTATCCCTCCCAAATAATGGTGCTCCTATTACTATTGTGCCTCATGAAAATATAATTGTGGAAGATAATGATACTTATTATGATCTTGAAAATCTTTTTGGCACTTACTTGGAAGAATATGATAATTGCTATACTATTGGTGCTATCCATACTATTAATGATGAGAGTGATTATGCTTATGATATGAAAAGGCCCAAGCTTGGGGAAGCTATGTTTGATGAGGATGACATATTTGAGAATATATTTGCTGCAATTAATGCTTGTCCCAAGCTTGGGGATGCTACGTTTAATGAACATGATATTTTTAGTATCCCAAGTTTTGATATGCAAATTTATAATAATAATAACGTGCCTCCTAGTTATGATAATTATTGTGATGACACATATGCTATAAAAAGTAGTGAGGATTATATTTATAAAACCTGTCATGATTATGGTTACCCCTTTTCTGAACATTACTCTTTTAATGTGGAAACAATTTATAGTATCCAAGTCTCTTATGATACTCCCACTATCCCGAATGAGAAGAATTTTGCTTATGTGGAGAGTAATAAAATTTCTATGCTTGTAGATCATGAAAAGAATGATTTAGGTGCTGGTTATATTGTTGAATTCATTCATGATGCTACTGAAAATTACTATGAGGGAGGAACATATGCTTGTAGGAATTGCAATAATATCAAGTTTCCTCTCTATGTGCTTAAAGTTTCGAAGTTATGCTTGTTTTGCCTTCCTATGCTAGTTGATTATTGTTCCCATAAGTTGTTTGCTCACAAAATACCTATGCATAGGAAGTGGGTTAGACTTAAATGTGCTAGTCATATTCTTCATGATGCTCTCTTTATATTTCAATTCTTATCCTTTATGTGAGCATCATTGGAATCATCATGCCTAGCTAGGGGCATTAAACGATAGCGCTTGTTGGGAGGCAACCCAATTCTATTTTAGTTCCTTGCTTTTTGTTACTGTTTAGTAATAAATAATTTATATAGCCTCTGTTATGATTGAGTTTTTATGTTTTAATTAGTGTTTGTGCCAAGTAGAACCGTTGGGAAGACTTGGGGAAAGTCTTGTTGACCATGCTGTAAAAAACAGAAACTTTAGCGCTCACGAGAACTGCTGTCATTTTTATTTGGAAAGTGATATTTAGTTAATTATTTTTTCAGATGATTAATAGATAAATTCCTCAGGTCCAGAAATTTATTTTATAATTTTATGAGTTCCAGAAGTATACGTTTGATCCAGATTACTACAGACTGTTCTGTTTTTGACAGATTCTGTTTTCATTGTGTTGTTTACTTATTTTGATGAATCTATGGCTAGTAAAATAGTTTATAAACCATAGAAAAGTTGGAATACAGTAGGTTTAACAAAAATATAAATAAAGAATGAGTTCATTACAGTACCTTGAAGTGGTGATTTATTTTCATATACTAATGGAGCTTACGAGTTTTCTGTTAAGTTTTGTGTTGTGAAGTTTTCAACTTTTGGGTAAGGATTCGATGGAATATGGAATAAGGAGTGACAAGAGCCTAATCTTGGGGATTCCCAAGGCACCCCAAGTTAATATTCAAGGATATCCAAGAGCTTAAGCTTGGGGATGCCCCGGAAGGCATCCCCTCTTTCATCTTCATTCATCGGTAACTTTACTTGGAGCTATATTTTTATTCGCCACATGATATGTGTTTTGCTTGGAGCGTCAATTCATTTTGTTAGGATTTGCTTGCTGTTATTTAGAACAATATTTTGCATCTTTTATTTCAATAAATTTGGCATTGATAGCCTTTACTATGCCTATTTTAGAAGTCCACATGTTGCTGTTTGAAAACAGAAAGTTTACCGCTGTTGCAATAATTCCCTAGAAAAGTCAGAATGTGATAAAATGTTGAAACCTTTTTCATATTAAGATCTGATAAATTTACTACAGTGGGAATTTTCTTTCATAATTGTTGGAGCTAGGGAAGTATGGATGTTGCAGCATTGTTTACAGACTATCCTGTTTAGGCAGATTGCTGTTATGTTTCCATTGTTTGCATATGTTTGCTTCTTTAATGATTCTATTTGAGGATAGGACTATTAAATATGCAGAGACATTTAGTATGAAATGTTGAATAATAATTTTAGTGATTTTCTACAGTAGAGTATGATAAGGTTTTTGCAATGGTTTATACTAACTTATCTCACGAGTCCTTGTTGAGTTCTGTGTGGATGAAGCTTTTGAGATTTAGGGAGACCATGATATGAGAGGAATTAAGGAGACACAAAAGCTCAAGCTTGGGGATGACCAAGGAATCCCAAGATAATATTTCAAGAAGTCTCAAGCATCTAAGCTTGGGGATGCCCCGGTTGGCGTCCCACCTTTCTTCTTCAACAACTATCGGTTAGTTTCGGTTGATCCTAAGTTTTTGCTTCTTCACATGATGTTTGCTATTCTTAGAATGTCATTTTCTTTTGCTTTGCTTGCTGTTTGAAGAAAATACCAAGATCTTAAATTGTTAAATGTTAGAGAGTCTTCACATAGTTGCATAATTATTCGACTACTCATTGATCTTCACTTATATCTTTCGGAGTAGTTTGTCATTTGCTCTAGTGCTTCACTTATATCTTTTAGAGCATGGTGGTAATTTTATTTTGAAGAAATAGATGAACTCTCATGCTTCACTTAGATTATTTTGAGAGTCTTAATAGCATGGTAATTTTCTTAAAATCCTAATATGCTAGGTATTCAAGATTAGTAAAAACTTTCATATAGAGTATTGAATACTAAGAGAAGTTTGATGCTTGATGATTGTTTTGAGATATGGAGATAATAATATCAAAGTCGTGCTAGTTGAGTAGTTGTGAATTTGAGAAGTGCTTGTGTTTAAGTTTGCAAGTCCCGTAGCATGAACGTATGGTAAATGTTGTGTAACAAATTTGAAACATGAGGTGTTATTTGATTGTCCTCCTTATGATTGGCGGTCGGGGACGAGCGGTCTTTTCCTACCAATCTATCCCCCTAGGAGCATGCGCGTAGTGCCGAGGTTTTTGATGCCTTGTAGATTTTTGCAATAAGTATGTGAGTTCTTTATGACTAATGTTGAGTCCATGGATTATACGCACTCTCACCCTTCCATCCTTGCTAGCCTCTTCGGTACCGTGCATTGCCCCTTCTCACATTGAGAGTTGGCGCAAACTTTGCTGGTGCATCCAAACCCCGTGATATGATACACTCTGTCACACATAAACCTCCTTATATCTTCCTCAAAACAGCCACCATACCTACCTATTATGGCATTTCCATAGCCATTCCGAGATATATTGCCATGCAACTTTCCACCGTTCCGTTTATCATGACACATTCATCATTGTCATATTACTTAGCATGATCATGTAGTTGACATAGTATTTGTGGCAAAGCCACCGTTCATAATTCTTTCATACATGTCACTCTTGGTTCATTGCATATCCCGGAACACCGCCAGAGGCATTCATATAGAGTCATCTTTGTTCTAGTATCGAGCTGTAATCATTGAGTTGTAAATAAATAGAAGTGTGATGATCATTATTATTAGAGCATTGTCCCAAGTGAGGAATAAAAAAAGAGAAAGGCCATAAAAAAAGAGAAGGCCCAAAAACAGAGAAAGTCCATAAAAAAAGAGAAGGCCCAAAAAAATGAGAGAAAAAGAGAGAAGGGACAATGTTACTATCCTTTTATCACACTTGTGCTTCAAAGTAGCACCATGATCTTCATAGTAGAGAGTCTCTCATGTTATCACTTTCATATACTAGTGGGAATTTCTCATTATAGAACTTGGCTTGTATATTCCAACAATGGGCCTCCTCAAGTGCCCTAGGTCTTCGTGAGCAAGCAAGTTGGATGCACACCCACTAGTTTCTTTTGTTGAGCTTTGATACATTTATAGCTCTAGTGCATCCGTTGCATGGCAATCCCTACTCCTTGCATTAATATCAATCAGTGGGCATCTCCAAAGCCCATTTATTAGCCTCGCTAATGTGAGACTTTCTCCTTTTTTTCTTCTCCACATAACCCCCCTCATTATATTCTATTCCACCCATAGTGCTATATCCATGGCTCGCGCTCATGTATTGTGTGAAAGTTTATGAGTTTGAGATTACTAAAGTATGAAACAATTGCTTGGCTTGTCATCGGGGTTGTGCATGATGAGAGCATTCTTGTGTGATGAAAATGAAACATGACTAAACTATATGATTTTGTAGGGATGAACTTTCTTTGGCCATGTTATTTTGAGAAGACATAATTGCTTAGTTAGTGTGCTTGAACTATTATCATTTTTATGTCAATATGAACTTTTGTCTTGAATCTTATGGATCTGAATATTCATACCACAATTAAGAAGAATCGCATTGAAATTATGCCAAGTAGCACTCCGCTTCAAAAATTCTGTTTTTATCATTTACCTACTCGAGGACGAGCAGGAATTAAGCTTGGGGATGCTGATACGTCTCCAACGTATCTATAATTTTTGATTGCTCCATGCTATATTATCTACTGTTTTGAATGTTTATGGGATTTATTATACACTTTTATATCATTTTTGGGACTAACCTATTAACCCAGAGCCCAGTGCCAGTTTTTGTTTTTTACCATGTTTTAGGGTTTCGAAGAAAAGGAAAATCAAACGGAGTCCAATTGACCTGAAACTTCACGGAACTCATTTTTGGAAGGAAAGAAGCCCAGAAGACTTGGAGTGCACGTCGGGGGACCTGCGAGGAGTCCACGAGGCAGGGGGCGCGCCCACCCCCTGGGAGCGCCCTCCACCCTCATGAGCCCCTCGTGCCCCCCCCTGACGTATTTCTTCCGCATATATATCTCCATATACCCTAAAAACATCCGGGGACACAATAGATCGGGAGTTCCGCCACCAGAAGCCTCCGTAGCCACGTAAAGCCAATCTAGACCCGTTCCGGCACCCTGCCGGAGGGGGCAATCCCTCTCCGGTGTCCATCTTAATCATCTCGGTGCTCTCCATGACGAGGAGGGAGTAGTTCTCCCTCGGGGCTGAGGGTATGTACCAGTAGCTATGTGTTTGATCTCTCTCTCTCTCTCTCGTGTTCTTGATTTGGCACGATCTTGATGTATCGCGAGCTTTGCTATTATAGTTGGATCTTATGTTTCTCCTCCCCCTCTACTCTCTTGTAATGAATTGAGTTCCCCCTTTGAAGTAATCTTATCGGATTGAGTCTTTAAAGATTTGAGAACACTTGATGTATGTCTTGCGTGTGTATCTGTGGTGACAATGGGATACCACGTGATTCACTTGATGTATGCTTTGGTGATCAACTTGCGGGTTCCGCCCATGAACCTATGCATAGGGGTTGCCACACGTTTTCGTCGTGATTCTCCGGTAGAAATTTGGGGCACTCTTTGAGGTCCTATGTGTTGGTTGAATAGATGAATCTGAGATTGTGTGGTGCATATCGTATAATCATACCCACAGATACTTGAGGTGACATTGGAGTATCTAGGTGACATTAGGGTTTTGATTGATTTGTTTCTTAAGGTGTTATTCTAGTACGAACTCTAGGGCTGTTTGTGACACTTATAGGAATAGCCCAACGGATTGATTGGAAAGAATAACTTTGAGGTGGTTTCGTACCCTACCATAATCTCTTCGTTCATTCTCCGCTATTAGTGACTTTGGAGTGACTCTTTGTTGCATGTTGAGGGATAATTATGTGATCCAATTATGTTATTATTGTTGAGGGAACTTGCACTAGTGAAAGTATGAACCCTAGGCCTTATTTCCTATCATTTCAACACCGTTTACTCTCACTTTTATCATTCGTTATCTTGCTGTTTTTATAATTTCAGATTACAAATACTATTATCTACTATCCATATTGCACTTGTATCACCATCTCTTCGCCGAACTAGTGCACCTATACAATTTACCATTGTATTGGGTGTGTTGGGGACACAAGAGACTCTTTGTTATTTGGTTGCAGGGTTGCTTGAGAGAGACCATCTTCATCCTACGCCTCCTACGGATTGATAAACCTTAGGTCATCCACTTGAGGGAAATTTGCTACTGTCCTACAAACCTCTGCACTTGGAGGCCCAACAACGTCTACAAGAAGAAGGTTGTGTAGTAGACGTCATGCCTATGGTTGGTTCTCAATTGCGGTCCCACATGTGTGTGTGCAAACGCAATATGACACGCATTCCATTCGGAGAGCGGCGTGCCAGACCGACCGACCATCTGGGGTGTGACGCGAACGCGAATGGGCGTGCTGTATACTCTGTACATGTGTACCACCATTTTCTTGAGGCTTTGCTCCATGGCGCAATCCATGGATACAAATTAAGTATACTTTACTATTTAAAAGTTGAGGCGGGGCTTTTTCCGCGCGGTAGGCGGGGCAGTTCCGTCTAGTCGGTTCGATAGAGACGCGAGAAGATGAGGGAGTAGGCTACTGCAAACGTAGGGCTGTGTGATTTGACAGTGAGTTACCGCTGGATAGGTGGGGCCCCATGATTTGACTTGCCATTATCATTTTAACTGCGGCGCAATGACCGGCGTGTGTCTCCCAATTCCTGACCACCTCCATGGTATACAGGTGCCTCTCCCATGCTCCACCATGTAGAGGCTGGATCTTGCATGAGAGCCCACTCCGCCACTTTTTCCTTGCCTCTTTCCTCCACATATGCAAAAATGCCATGTAAGCGGGCTTATAGCCCACTATTGTACTTGCTCATACAGGTGCTAAGCCTACCACATAGGCATAAAGTCTGATGTGGCAAGTAAATTAAGAAGAGAGAGACTAGTTTGGCGACCCCAGGAAGAAACGGTGATAAGCGCGTGTACCTAGGTGAAAAGACAATTTTGAGTCTATAGATAATTAAATGAAGCAAACTTAGCAACAAAAAACTAAGCACCTATGCATTGGGGACTTGAGTTGCTAAGCCATTTAATGCCCTTAGCACCTCATCTAAGCACCATTTCATTGGAAGAGGTCACTCCTTGGCAAATGCAATAAATACTACGAAGAAAGAGATAGAGAGAAGTAAAAAATACTCTTATAGCCAACCTTATAGCTAACCTTGTTGTATGAGTGACTAAGTGATGACTATGTATGACATGCCAACATCAGATAGCCTAACACACCATGTTAAATCTCCAAGGGTGCGACTGCGCGAGTGAGGCGACGATCGTGGTAGGCGCGACCATGATACGGGCTGCTGGCAGCCCTTGGATCTGAGATCAAACGGTCGCATGCTAAGTTGCTGAAAATTTGCAGAATAACCCTCTAGGATAGGATATTCACCCATAGGTCTAGAATCACGCCATGCAACCATTCGATCTCAGATCCAAGGGCTCTCGGAAGCCCGTATCATGGGAGAATTGAAAGCTTCGTATCACCTGTAATTTTCTCGACGCTTGACATGACATCGAAAGCCATTTAATTGGGCGTCGAGTAGACATGACATCTAATCGGGCCCCCATAGTACTGTGCATGAATCCATTTATCCACCAGGCAAGCCACTACCTTGCCATCGCATGCCCCACTCAGCATTTTTACAATCAAAAAACCACTGGCAGTTCGCTCCTACTCGTCCCCGGACGTCCTTTAACGTTATGACAGTTCGCTCCTAGTCGTCCCGTCCTTTCACATTACAGTAGTTCCACTAATCCTAACCCTCCTCCCAAATCCATGGCATCCCAAATCTCCATGATCAGTGGTGAGTACAAGGTTAGAACCATCACCGGCAATGAGTTCGACGTCATCTACACCCGTTCTTCCGTGATGGTGAAATATGCCTTGCTCGGTTCAGATGCATGTTCGAAAACTCAAATGATGAGTGGGTCGCTGGGCTAGATGTTGAGTACACCACAACCCTGGACAAAGAGAAGAATCTAAAGGAGGAAGAGAAGATGAAGCCCGCCGTGATCCAAGTTTGCGTGCATGACTTATGCTTGGTCTACCACATATGCCATGCTGACGTTGAGTGCGAGGAATTTAAGAACTTCCTCAAGGGCAGCCGAGTCAAATTCGTTACAGTAGACTTTACGAATGACAAGAGTCCTAGATCGGATAGGCCTTGTTGTAGGCAACCCCTTCGACCTCTAGAAGAGTGGGTTGGTGCCCTCCCGTGATCAGCCTTCAATGCTGACCCTGGTAGGATCCATGGTCCATCCTTCGTATGGTAAACTGAAGAAACCTCCGCACAAGTTTCATCGTGCATGGCAATGGAATGTACTAGATATAGACCACATCCACTATGCTGCAATGGATGGCTACCTTTGTTTCAATATCTACAAGGGTTGGATGAAGAGCAAGAGCCAAGTGTGCGGTTCAAGCAAAGAAGTATCGGCCAAGAGGAAGAGGGACAAGGACGAAGTCGAGGACGTGGACGAGGACTCCGAGTAAGGTGGCAGTGTCATTGCTCATGGTGGTTCTAATGCAGTGTCTACCGGATTAGTTGCGTTTAATTTCAGGTGTGCTTAGTTTTATTTGAGGGGTGTGTTGTGCTGAGCCCCCAGCAGAACTATGTTATGTTTCTTCTTGTTACTTTAACTCTTCAGTATGTACATACTAGTATTTCTTATAGTTTATCTTTTAGTTGTTATAGTACTACTACTCATTTCTTCACATTATATACATACAATATATATGGCCAACATCATATCGCCAGGAGTTTAGTTGTCAAAGAATTTCAGGGTGCTTAGTTTTGTCAAAGAATTTCAGGGTGCTTAGTTTTATTTGAGGGGTGTGTTGTGCTGGACATGTTATAATGACATAAATACCAATGGGCCAACATGCCAACTCTCCCTCTATCTCACTATAGTAAAATAAAGTGTGGGGCCTACTTGATCCCCACAACATGCTTATTTTCCTGTAAAATTATTTGCTTGGTTACTCCTGACAAGTGGGGCCACACTTGTCATTGTGGGAATCAGCTTATTTTTGTCATATAACATGGTCAATGGGTTTGACATGAAAATAACAATGTCTAATGGCATTTTTAACGATGGCAGTTTTGAGATATCTAATTGCATTTTTGAGCAGGCATCTCACGGATCGATGGCATTTTTGAGTAGTTGTAACTTCTAATGGCAAAACTGAGTAGTGACACACAACTAGTGGCATAAATAATAAGAACCCAAGAATTAAATAGGTATGCTAATTTCCTTAATAGAATTTAGCACCCCATTTAAGCACATATTAACTTTTTTAATAGTACTATATGCATAATTTGGCGGCAAGCGCTCTCTATATGTACCACCTTTTTTCTTTAATTTCATCTTGTTAGTTTTGCTCCATGGCGCAATCCATCAATACTACTACTGTACAAAAGTATTCATTTTTTAAAAGGCCAGAGGGCGGGGCAGTCTAGCTTGGTCGGTTCCAAGAGAGGCGAGGGCATTTGTGTTTTGACGGCTCATTACTGCTGGAAGGCGGGGCCTTGTGATTTGACTGCTCGTATCAATTTGCCGACGACCTAAGGAGGAGCAAAGAACCGTGTGGTATACTCAAGCTTTCCAGTGGTGTACGATGGAGGAGCACGAAACACGGCAGCCTAGTGCCATATGGCGATAAAAAATGATCTAATTTGCTAGTCATCTCATTGTTAGCATTGTTCTATTGATGCCTCGCAGAGAACGTGACATGTGCGGCGAAACACCCGAAGCAAAACAAGAAAAACAGGAGTAAAAGAAGAAGGAAGATTATCACCCCCCAAAAAGAAGGAAGACGCACACACAAGTCTGGGGAGCTGATCTCTACTATATGCTGGCCATGGAGTCGTAACTGCTTCTTCATCGCCTCCACGACCTCCATCTCCTTGCGCGTCTCCTTCGCCATCTTCTTCATTCTGTCCATGACGTGGGATTTCTTGATGCGAGCCTTCATCATCTGTTCCACGGCCGCATTACGTACCTTGACAGCAGCCGGGTGCTTGATGCGGAGCTTTGCCAACTCCTCCTTCTGTTCCATGATGAGGGCCTGCAACATCTTCATCGAGGAACTACTATTCTCATGCAGCTTCTTCCAGCCGGCGTTCTCTTCCTTCAGCAGGTCGAGCTCGTGGCAGAGCTTCGCCTTGTCCTCCTGAAGTTGCAGGATTTTGCCGGTCACCTTCTTCTCCAAGGCAATGCTCTTCTTCAGCAGCATCACCAAGCCGGCGGTCAACTCCCCCTGCTCATCGAGCTCAGCAGGCATGTCGTCGAGGCTCTCCTTCAGCAGCTCCACCAAGCCGTGGATGAACTCCTTCTACTTATTGAGGTGCTTATTGAGCTGATCAGGCATGCCGGCATGTTCGCCTCGGTGGCTAGGGCGCTCCTTGGAGCCATCACCTTCCCGCGAGAGATCTTTCGAGGTCTCTACGAGGCGGAGAGCCCTCTTTTTTCCCATAGCCTTGGTTGCCGCTCCCTTGGTACGAGTAGTTCTCGACCTAGAGCTCTGCACACCGGCCATGGCAAGGACGGATGAAGAAGAAGGACTTATGAGGATGGTATAGTAATTTTCGGTTAGGCAGTTCCCCTTTTCATAACCTAAGCACTAGCACTAGTACTAAAACCTGCATAGTGGGAACACGTTCAGGTTTGGTATGTACTAGTAGGTGTGAGCAGGCTTGCACTTAATTGTAGCACTAGTACTTTGGAACGTGATGGGAACAAGGTAAAGATTAATTGATGGTTTTGGTTTCGAGGCCTGAAATGGCTCCCGATGAGTTTAGTGGAACCTAAATTTCAAGTATTCCCTCCATCTCAGTTTACAAGGCTTGCACGTGTATCTAGGTCGTCAATGTAACTTATATAAAATAACTTGTTTAACATAAAAATTATATCATTAAAAAAATAGAATATTTGAACTTTGTAATGATATATTTTTTGTAATGTATGCCTCTTATTAAGTTGGTCAAATTAACGACCTAGGTACACGTGCAAGACTTGTAAACTGAGATAGAGGGAGTACTACACTGCACAAATGCGGTTGCACAAGCCAGTGATGTAACTAGTCGTACATGTCAGACCAAGCCGATGCGTGTCCCTTCGGTGAGACGCGGGTCCGACCGACCGTCTGTTGGTGCGACCTCTGGTTGTGGCTTCGGTTGATTGTCACGACCAAGCATTCTAAAACTAGTGATAAATCAATTACCATATTTTCCCAAACGACCAAGTATTTTCACAGGAATACAATACATATAGATGGAATGATTATCAAGGTTGCAAACCGACATGGCGTTGCAAGTTCACTGCTGCAGCAACTGACTACTAGGTCACTACATCACTGGCGGGGAAGGAGGGCAGCTCACCTCGCCTACGATGCATGCCCAGCGCCGCCGCCGCAACTGGTCCCGGGATTTGGATTCTCCTACCGCCCATTTGAACAGTTGCACCGACTGCTCATGCCATTGCGCAGGCATGCACGTTCTTTCCTCTGCAGTCGACTCCGTGAATATGATCTCTGCCATTATCCCTAGCTCGAAATCAACGCGACGCTGCCATATGCTAACATCCCTCATCATCTCTCCGCTGAGATCGACTTGCGCCTCCACCTTGTGCTGAGCCAGGCGCAACTCCTTGGAACTTCTCTCCAATCGATGTGACGCTTCCTCGATCGAATTTGCCCTTGCTACCCACCACCTGAAACGCAGCCCTGGCATGTCCTCCGGTGCCACCGATCTATGATTTCAGAGCAATGGATCCCCTCTAAAGCACATGTGGGTTCCACTCAAAGGCGGTAGTGCTGCGGGCCGCAGCAAGAGGGCAGCCCGCGGGATCCTGGGATCTAAGGGATTATCCATGGTGGGATCCGGTGGGCGAGGCGGGGAGGCGAGCCTAGGCGCTGGGAGAGCCCTACGAGGCTAAGATAAAGATAGTACTACTCCACTCCGTCCATATTTAAATATAAAGGCTACCAACAGTAGCCCTGGCAAAAATTGATCATGCTGCCTGCGTCCTGGTTTATTGGCCCCCTTTTTTTGTGCCACTTTTTATGACATGCATAAATACTATGTTACTTAAAATATGGTCAAAAATTGGCAGAAAATACGAAGGAGGCCAATGGAAGTAGCAACCCATGATTTAACTACTCGCATGCACGTAGTGGAGTTGTAATGTCTTTCTTCCTCCCTCACGTCCACTCAATTTGCATGTATTGTATTAATTGACCATCAATGAAGTGGAGGACTTTACATGCGTCAAATTATCACATGGGGTGGATCTTTGTACAAAATTGCGCCCCCCGTGTACCTGTTTGTGCGTGCGAGGGAATGAGTGCGTGCGTGGCATGCGTGCACATCTTCACTTCGTGCATGTACCGCCAGTGTGCCTCAGAGAGGACGAGTACATTCTTCTGGAACCAGTAGCACATCACTGTGATCAATCCACACAAGGAGGTCGCGACAATGCCTCCACATGTGCCACGTGGCTTCATGAAATGTAAGAGAGACACTGTGTAGCGTGCCATTGGAATTCTAATTTATGTGTTTTGCACATGCTCGAAGTACTAGTAAGGTACACATGCATTGCATGCATCAGATTTGGCAACCAAATTATGAATAAATACCACACTATAGCATGTAAGCTTTGAGTCATATATGCATGATGTATACGTTCGTTAAATTCTTATAGTTCATCTCATTCAAAATCAATTAGTTTTTATAAAAAGCTAGGGCCTCTTTTATTCGTAGGATTTCCAAAATGCGGGAATAGGAAAAACATGGGAGTAGAGTGGAATGTCATCTTGAATCCTACAGGATTGTATGAGTGTTTGATTGTGCATAGAAAAACGCAGGATTGTTTCAAAGAGGTTTGAGTGGATGGGATGTTTCCTATGAAATCTAGTGCAAATGAATCCTATGGTAAAATTACTATGGTTTATAATCCTACGAATCAAACAACCAAGATAGGAAAAATTCCTAAGGATTAGAATCCTCCAAAATTCCTTTGAGAATCCTTTGAATCAAAGAAGCCCTTAATCTATTTATGATTCATGGAATTGTGCGTTGTAAAGCATAAAGTAAAAACAAATAATGTCAATTCAACTAGAAAAAAAGTTTGGACGGTTATGATATGGAAGATTCTAGAACAAAGGAGAAGCACTTGTGTTTTGAGGTTTGTGCATTATGCTTAAGTTCAACCATGGAGTCTGCTAGATTGTACATGTGGAAAAATCCGGTGGGGGCTAGAAGGTGGTGCAAGGGGCCAAGTGGAGGGAGACTATGAAGGAGTACACAAGTGCGAGATTGATATTTAAAGAGAGGGGGCGAGAACGTGCGCTGTTGCGCGCAGTGGTGGAGCCATGAAAAATAAATGACCTAGGGGGCCAAGCATTGCTAATACTTTATGAGGAGGGCCAATTCATTAACTTAAACCATTTACCAGCAAATGTCTAATGATCACATTCATATTAGCCTTGATATATAGTGATGTTAGGGGGGGGGCAGGGCCCTTGCTGCCCCTTGTCTTCGCCATTGTGCATGCGTTTGAGAAATGAAGTGGAAGGCACGGATGATGAGAGGGGGGACGTTGGATATATAATTAATGTGGGTGTATTAGCTATGTAATCCTATATAGAGAGGTATAGATTGATCGATGTGGATGCGGGAAAGAGGGTGAGACCTCACTAGATATACAGATTGATCGGTTTGTGTGGAAAACTGTGAAAGACCTAGCTATATATACACACACATAGAGGAACATCGATCCTTGCGCATGCACGTGAGAGATAAAGAATGCCTGATTTGATAGAGAGGGAGAGGTGTGTATGTGTGCATGCTTGGGAGACCGACCTGAAGAAAAAGATTGGATGTGTGCGATGGATAATGCCGACTGGTAGTGTGTGTGCATGCATGCACGAGAGAAAGTTAGTGGTACAATTATAAAGAGAAGACGACCGTGTGGGTGTAAAAGACTAGGTGAGGTCATAATCAATGTAAAGTTGAATTCAAATATTTGAATAAGAGATCATGATGTTTGAAACCCATGCATGCATGAATATAACCGAGATATGCGCAGTGTGGTTTGGAAACGACCATGTCGTACTTTATACACATTGAACAAGGCCAGACTGATTTGAATTTGAGATACCGATGGCAGTCATCGTTTGTCCACATTGCATCCGTGCATGGACACACTATTCTCGTTGGAGATGATGGGTGGCTTTTGCATCACATATCTATATCTATACACCTATATATATATTATATTTTATATTTGCTATATTGTAGCGACCCGACCCGAATGGATCAAGTCTCTGTGCTTAAGTGTCATCCCTGCATCGGTATGCTGACACACACAGTACTCAAGGATTTATAACAGAGGTAAATCACATGTATAAGTAACGTAAATACTATTACCTCAATCCAAATAGCGGAAGTAACAAGGTTGTGGATTCCCATCAACACCAACGGCAAAGTTGAGTGTAGAAATCGTAACCCTAACGTATCACTTACTCATCGTAAGAAATCCTGCAACATGAGACGTTGCAGCCACAAAGGGTCAGTACACTGAATGTACTGGCAAATTCACACCAGAGGATAATGATGAAAAAAGGCTATCACTACATGCATATTTGGCTGGTGGAAAGGCTCTAGGGTTATAATGTTTTTGCGAAAAGCCATTTTTTCCCTACTACAAAGGAATAAATTTTATTTAACTATCATGGTGGTTGTTAAACATTGAGAATGGTTGACAGCATTCTCAATCCCAATTAAGCATCATCATTAAAACCCAACAATATTTATTTAAAGTAACATGATGAGAATCACATGATAATCCAGGTACTAGATACTCAAGATGTCCATAACCGGGGACACGGCTAATCATGATTAGTTTATACACTCTGCAGAGGTTTGCGCACTTTTCCCCACAAGACTCGATCGCCTCCGTTTGGTTTCTCGCACTACATGGTGTTTGAGAAGACGGATGACCGAGACATAGTCTTTCAGAAGTGCTAGCACCTTACGATGGATAGACCGTTACACCTACTTTCCCCTACATCTGCTAGTCTACCCTGTAAGAGTTCGCACGACTTAATCAACTATGCTAGAGCCCATAATAGCTTGTGGCTGCACACAGAAGTTTCTAGTATGAAAAATCTCATGATCCCTTTGAGCCTGGGTGGCGGTCCAAAAAAAACAGGCAATCCTGGTCTACCCAGGTGCCTAGACAGGCAATCCTAGAATACCCAGGTGCCTCAATCCACCCAGATGTGTGTTTAAGTTGCCACCTTAAGTAAACCATTAAATTAACAATCTCACATCTGTCATGAAATACTCTCAAAACCCAATCCACGTCTACGAGCATAGCATGGCAATGTAAGCATAACGTAATAGTAACTCCCAAGGGTTTGATAATAAACAGGTAATAGGTGCTACCTCAACTACTTCCCAATACCCACATGTTATCAATCCTACTCATGCAATGTTTGAGGGTGAAATTAATGCATAAAAACTGGGTATGAAAGGGGACATGATCAAAGTGTGAACTTGCCTGCAATGTTGATGAAGATGATTCGCACTCAAAACTCTTGATAGTACTACTCGTCCCACTCCGTTCAATCTATCGTAAGCAAGCAATAGTAATCACACATAAGCAATCACTCAAAGTATCAGAAAGATCGAAGAAGACAATTCGGAAAACATCAAAACCAAGAAAATAACTCTTGCAACATATAACAATTTCTAATAGTACCAAAATTATATGAATTTGGCCTTATCAGAAAGCTTAGGTTAAGAGCTTCAATTTGCAAAAAGAATCAACTCAAACGGAGCTACGGAACTCAAGTTATGATCAAATGAAGTTTGAATTCAAATCTGATCTAATTCAAATTTTAAACTTTTCAAAAACATGTTTGAGTTGTTTTACTGGATAGAGGAGATCGTAACGAAGAAGTGGGCATTGGTTTCATTGGATTTGGATAAACGAGTAGAAAGTAGTGATCGTTTGAAAACCAGGGACTAAACTGTAAAAGAAAACCTAGCGAATAGGTCCCTGGCAGAAAAAAAATACTAAATAGCGAACGTTCACTACAGTGGCTTACAGGACGAAAACCGTTCGCTACAAATCCTAAACTAGCGAACGTCCACTAACTAACCTAACTATTAAATAAAACCATCTTTTAGAAGAAAACCAGAGAAGACCAAAATAAACCGGACCGGGGACGGTTTATACCGGTTCAGTGCAGATCGGGTCTGGCAGTGGTGGTTCGGTCAACTCCGGCGGCTTCCCGCGGCGGTGGCCGTCGGCGAGGAGCGGGGCGACGCGAGGCGAGGTGGCGGGCAGGTGGCGGCGGGAACAACGGCAGCAGCAGGCGGCGGCGGCGGCAGCACGGAGCGGCGTGGGTGACGGAAGGCGGCAGCGGCGAAGTGCAGCGGCGGCGGCGGCGCGGCTTCGGCAAGATGCGGGAGGCGCGGCGAGAGGCGGGGAAGAGGAGAGAGGGCCGGGGCGGGGCTGGATTTATAAGAGGGAGGGGCGATGGCGTGCGGAAGGGGCAAGGGCGGCGCGGAGTCCGGCCATGGGACGGCGGCGGCGCGTACTGGCTCGGGACTTCGTCCCGAGCAGGGGAAGGAGGAGCTGGGCCGTGGCCTAGTTTTGGCTGGGCCAGCCCAGTCGGCGTAGTTCTCTTTTTTTAAACACATTTTTTTAACACGGACAATTAAAAACAATAAAACAAAATAAATAAAAACGTTATATAGGCATATATATCAAAATTTGCAGAAAAAGATTTTCTACAACATGGACATTTTTAGAATGCCAAATAAAATCCACACAAATTCAGATAATTCAAAGAGTGCTACTGGTGCAATAAAAACTAAATAAAATCATTTTAAAAATACCAAAGTTAATTCAAATTTATTTCTCTCCAATTTTCTGATGTAGGGAATCATTTTACCCTAATTTCCATATATTTTATTTTTGGAGAAAAATAATTTGAATAAAACCCAAATAATCCCAAATTGAAAAATAACTCCCAAAAGGACTTTGAATTTGATCCTTTTAACTTCCAACTCATATTTCATATATTTTGAAGAAGTCATTTGATCTTCTCTCATGAAAATCATTGAGTTGTTTGAAGTTTAAGAATTTGAAATATTTTCAAATGAAATTCAAATATTTTCAACAACCCTTTTCATTTAATTTAAATGGAAGAAGTCATGCCATCTTCTCTTTAGGGTTTTGTGTTGAAAAGCATTTGAATTCCTGGAGATCAGAAAGCAAAGATGAAAGTTTGGGAAAGTCCTTTTATTCCCTCTCATTTAACTTTCAGAAGTTCGAATTTCACTCACTTTCAGTCACACAACAAACAAACAATCAATCTATCTATCTATTTACTATAACATTCCAAAATTTAGAATTTTGGGATGTTACATATATAGTGTGCAGATAACTTTAAATTTGAAAGATGGTCGTTGGATGAAGCCAATCCGATGGTACAGAGATGGCAAATTTGAGCACTACTGCCCATTGGATATCATCTAGATTCCACTAGATTTTGCCACATGTACAATCTAGAAGACTACATGGTTGAACTTAAGCATAATGCACAAACCTCAAAACACAAGACTTCTTCTTTGTTCTAGAATCTTCCGTATTAGGATTGCCCAAATGTTTTTCTACATGATTTGCCATTATTTGTTTTTAATTTATGCTTTACAATGCACAATTCCATGAATCTTGAAATAGATTAGCTTTCTTATAAACACTAGATGATTTTGAATGAAATGAACTATAAGAATTAACCGAACATCTACATCATGCATATATGACTCAAAGCTTACATGCTATAATGTGGTATTTATTCATAATTTGGTTGCCAAATCTCATGCGTGCAATGCACATGTACCTTACTAGTCTAAATTGTGTTTGTGTGTGTGTTGTGCGTGTTAAACACATTGTACGTAGTATCATACATGGTTTAGATTCCGAACATCTAGCTATAGCATACGTGTACTATGATTTGAATTCAACATAAAAGATACATATATTTGAATTTGAGATCGTATGTACATGTAGTTCGTATTTATATAGGAATTTACTTCTCCTATATTCATGTCATGTGTTGTGAATATAATATTTAGATGGTTGTATAACTAACTCGAGTACAATCCCATTAAAACAGGGAAAATGTACTCAAATTTAGTCGATATGCTAGATACCACACATTGTTTTTTATTGTTGAGGGAAGTGCAAATTGTTTTGGTAGTGTACATGTTATGTTTGTTGTCCTGATTTTTTTTAGTTTTTTTGTTGTATTTGAATGCATTCATAGTAATATAGTAAAACGGGACATGGCTCTCTCTAGTGATGAGCTGCGGATTGTCTTTTTTGGGTACACGTTAAGCTTGTTCTCCCGAAATTTCAAGCCGCGCCTTGTTATGCCGAAATTTCAAGCTAGCATCTCTGTCTATCGTGCTGCGAAACTCCCGCCTCTTCAACCGGTGCCTTGTTACCTCGAAATATTTAAGATATATCTTTGTCTCATTGTGCTCCAAAAACTCCCTCCATCTCAACCCGCGCCTTGCTATCCCAAAATTACAACGCGCGCGAAAACTCTCACCTCCCGCGAAATCCCGACACCAAATGCCCGTGATGCCCCTGAACTGAAAGAACCGCCTAGCTCAAATCGGCGGGGGTACTTTCGTAACTTACCCCACATTTTGGACAAGGCATCCCTAAGCCATGGTTTCCCACTCCCATCCCATCAGCCCACCCATTCGTACACCGAGGTTGCGAGAACCCGCGAAGCCCCACACCCTCCTCCGTCCGCCACCCAGCCGGCTCTTCCCCGACGATGTCATCCATAGCAACACCTCGACGTCCCTCATCCATCGTACCAGATGAGGATCCGTCGTCGATCTCATCGTCCCACCGGTTCAGCCACCCCGTCCTCCACCTCTAAGGAGCTACCCCGACGTTCCCCTCGTCTTTTGCGCCACCTCCATTCCCACACCATCATCTTCACTTGCACCACCGGAAGAGAATCATCATCACCTTTTCCTCGGATGAAGCTGAGGCCTAATCGGCGCCCCAAAGAGGTTGTACACTAATCGCCGCATTTTCTTCTTGATTCGATCTCACGGTGCTGCCGGCGCTTGATCCTGAGTCGACATGGCGCGACTCCATCCACCCCGGCTTCGCCGGCCACTTCCTCCATGACGTCGCTCCCTCGGCGGCGATGTCCACATCAGTAGGAACTGGTGCTGCTTTAGCTCTCGCTCGCACTGCTGCTCTGCTCTTGCTCTCGGTCCCCTGCCTAGTCTGCTCTTGCTATTGCTCGCGCTGCTGCTCTCACTCTTGCTCTTGCTTGCGATGCTGTTCCGATTTGGCTACACTTCAGTTGACTAAATCGACTTTTGGGCCAGTCGATTTTCAGGGGGTGGGGGGCTCACCGAAGTTTGGGAAGAACTAACTGCATCAGTGAGGGGGGCTCGCCGGAGAGGTACCCCACTATCTATCTTAGGGTTCAGTGTGGGGGTGGTGGTGGGTCGGTGGCGTGGGGATCACCGGAGAAATAGCTCGGCAGGGGGGGGCTAGAGGGATGGCCGGGGCAGCGGCAGACCGGCGGTGGGGAGTGCTTTCGGGGCAGGCGGGGCGGCGGAGGGGGGGGTGGCCGATGGTGGCTGGCGGCTCGGGGGGTGGAGGTTGAAGATGAACTGCTACATGACCAGCTGACCCGGCTCTCGCACGCGCTGCTGCTATTGCTTTTCTGCTACTAGTGCGTTCAGTTTCGACAGTTAAATTCAGTTTCGACAGTTAAGTTCAGAGATGAGCGGCTGATGTATTTTACATCTAGCACTTTGTGGTTATGTATTTTACGTCATCTATTGGAGATGCTATTAGAATTCCAGTCAGGTTAACGCTGTCTCTCTTGTCCTGCTTCAGCCTCGGTGCCGTACAACTCACCGGAGCTGCTCCAACGACGAAACCCTCCATCACACCGAAGCAGTACCCGGGTTCCATCTCCAGACGCCTAAGATCTTCTTCCCCTCCTCCGACAGCCAAGTCAGCCGGAGCATCCTCACTGACCAACCCAATCACGCTGAGATCGACATGGCTTCGCCAAAGAGGTTGTATACTTGTTGCATCTCTTTTTTACTCTACATGTTATATATATTATCCGCCGAGCACACATAGTAACGTGAAATACGACTATTTTATCCTACTATATGACAAGTAATGACATACCAGGCAACTTAGCTATCCGTGATGGACTCTCTTGAATGCCATCATTATTTATCTCCGCGCGTTTGAGGTGTGCATTTGTCAATGGGCCTGGGAGTTGAGCTAGTAGGGCAGTGGCCTGGGTCCAAAGTAGTAGAAGTAGCACAAAAACATTTTTTGAGTGTAGGCTTTTCCTTGCTCAAGCCTGCCTACTAGAATCGCCAGTGCTTGAAAGGAAAAGTGAAGGAAAAACATACGAATTGGAAAGTTTCCTATGGTACTACTATTCATGCATTTGGTTCAAAGGAATTGGAGCAAAGGAAAACTGTAGGATTTGTTCCTTTAGTGTCTCCTTGAAAGAAAAACCGTAGAAATTTTAATTTCCACTTGTCCTCCTTTTCAAATTCCTATTCATGAAGCACAAGACTAAGAGATAGTAGCATAATAGCATTATAACCGTACAGTTTCTTGTAGTTTGAATTAATCTCACCATGCTTCTTTGCATCCTGTGATCTTCCAATTCTTGTGAACCAAACACCCAGATTGGCAGAAATCCTGTGATTTTAAATTCTCTATTTTGCACATGCATTCCTATCCTATTCCTTTCTATTTCCTATCCCTGCATTGTTAGAATCCTCAAATTCAAATAAGCCCTTACACAATTACTTCTGTTACAGATATGTATCAAAGAAAACCTTGTGTGGTTTGTCCTGCTCCTGCTGCGCTGTGTTCCACCCCAGCTCAGCTGCTCCAACGACGGAAGGGTTCACGACAATAGGGATCCGCTTTCCAGAATGTCTTTCGCCGCCTTAGATCTTCTTCCCCGCCGCCGACAGCCACAACAACTGCATTACCATCATCAACTGAGCAGATGACCTTGAGGACTACACGGGTCTGCAAGAGAGGTCGCACTCTTTCGTGTCTGCTTACGTTATGCATGGCTTAATATGATGGCATGCTACTTTATCGTCGTGTTCACCTATTAGACTCTGAGTTAGGTCCAAACTAATGCTGAAACTTGAGTTTTTAAATGGTTGTGGGGTACATATTGGGGCAGCAATCAGTACTTTCTGTCTACTATCTGGTTAATCTCGGGTGTCTACTATGAGTTTCATGTTGGGTGCAAACAAACATTAAAGGAGCCATTATTGGTATTTTTAACTGAAGCTATTATCTGTCTGCTATCATTGGTTTTGGGTCTATCCATAGTTTGCTACCATCACTCTGGATTTGTGCATGCACTCCTTACATAATATCACTATGTGTTATTCCTATGCATGTCAGTTATTGTACACAATGGAACTGAACATGTAGAGCAAAAGAGACGAGTCTTGCATGGCAATAAAATTTCATGCAGACGTCGCTCCATGGTGGGTGCAATGGCAGCCCCCCTCCACCCATTTTGGATTGTAATCAAGAGGAAGATAACTGTTCTGAGCGGGATTCAGAAGGAGAAGACCACTCCTATTTACCCCCTGAGGTCTTCGCTCTAACTTGGCATGCTGATGTTGGTAATATCATGCATATGGTGCCTTGCATTACTTACTTTATACATCAAATATATCATCTTCTTAGTTTAGACATGCTTTGTGTGAATGCCATCTGTTTAGTTTCTTTATCGTATATGTGAATCATGCAATGCCATCTTGTTTAGCCAGGCATCATATATGTGAATTTTGCAATGCCACCCCGGTTAGCCAGTCATCTTATTGTAGCGACCCGACCTGAATGGATCGAAGTCTCTATGCTTAAGTGTCATCCCTGGATCGGTATTGCTAACACACACATTACTCGAGTATTTATAATAGAGTTCAATCACACACTTATTACATCGAGTGTCTCATAAAGAGTACTTATTACAATAATATGGCTGAAGGCCATCTAAATAACTATGGAAGCTTCGAAGATAAATGAGTCCATCCAACTCCACGGCAAAACTGAGTGCATGACAACAACCTATCGCACCTTACTGTTCGTTTGAAAATTCTGCAACATGATACGTTGCAGCTATGTAGGTCAGCACATGGAATATGCTGGCAAGATAACACCATAGAGCAATGAACAAATAACAGCTATCACTACATGCATATTTGTCTGGTGGAGTCTCCACGGTTATCATTTGCATAAAGCTAATTTTTTCCCTACAACAAAGGAATATCTTTTATTTAAATACGAAGTTTATGTCATTATTGAGAAGGTTCCTCCAACTCAATCCCAAAATAGTAATTAATAACCCAACAAATTCATTAAGTAAAGTGATGAGATCAATCAATAATTCAAATACCAGATACTCAAGATGTCCATAACCGGGGACACGGCTAACCATGTTTACTTTATACACTTTGCAGATGTTTGCACACTTTTCCCCACAAGACTCGACCACATCCATGATCGGATGATCGAGACATAGTCTTTCTAAAGCATTAACTCTTTACTCTGGGTAGACAGTACCACCTACTTTCCCCTACATCTGCTAGCCTACCACTGAAAGAGGTCACACAACTCACTCAACTATGCCAGAGCCCATAATGGCTTGCGGCTGCACACGGAAGTTTCTGAGCATGAATAACATTATGATCCCTTTGAGCCTGGGTGGCATTCCATAGGATGATCACACGGGTACTCCGGGATATCCAAGGACAATGCTGGATTGCTCCAGGTGCCCGCAACCAATCCACCCAGATGTGTATAAAAGTAGCCACCTTAAGTTTCCCTTAGTTATATATTAACCCTCCCATCTTTCATGAATCTCACATACCAATCCACGTCTACAAGCATAGCAAAGCAGTACAAGCATAACGTTTAATACCCGGGGTTTGATATATGACAATAGGTTCCTACAAGTTATCAAAACCTACTCATGCAATGTTTGAGGGTTGAAACTAATGCATAAAAACTGGGTAATAAAGGGATATGATCAAAGTGTTACTTGCCTTGCCGACAGTCGGAAAACCCTAGAGATTCGTAGTAGCACGCTTCACACTCCAGAAACTCTATCGTGAACAAACAATAGCATACATAAGCACTCAAGCATAAGGTGCAAAGTTAAAACCAAAAGAAAATATATAAACAGAAATTTCAAGTGAAGAACTTCGATTTGCAAAAAGAATCAGTCAAATCGGAGATACGAAACTCAAACTATGATCAAAAGAAGTTCAAATTCAAATTTGCTTGTAACCAAATTTTAAATTTTGAAAATCATGTTCAAGTTGTTTATCTGGACAAAGGGGAACAAGACGAAAATTTTGGCGTTGGTTTCATTTGATTTGGATAAACAAGCAAAAAGTAGTGAGAGTTTGAAGATCAAGGACTAAACTGCGATGAAAATAATTACAGATAGGTCCCTGGCTAAAAATTAAACTAAAAAGAAAAATCTATTGGACGAACGTTCGCTAATAGAGACTAACGAACGAATTCGTTCGTTAACAGAACCAAACGGGCGAACGTTCACTAAGTAACTTAACCAAATAAATAAATCGATCTAATAAAATAAAACCGAACTAAATAAAAACCAGGGCAGGTTAGCGGTTTATACCGGTTCGCCGAAAAAACAAACAGCAGCGGCGGTGACCACTCCGGCGAGGGCGGCGGCAGTGGCGGGGTGGTGCAAGGCGACGGCGAGGCGGCGACGACCCGAGGCGACGGCGCGTCGTCGCAGGGAGGCGGGAGGCGGCGCGGTACGGCGCGACAGCGGCTGCGGTGGCGAGCAGCGGCTGCGGCGGCTTGAGCCGGCGGCTTGAGGGGAGAGGGGGCGGTCAGCCGGGCTTATAAAGGGGTCGGGGAGGGCGGCTTGGAGGAGGGGCAAAGGCGGCGGCGGGGTGGAGTCCGAACCGGACTTCGCGGCGGGCGGCGGGCGACGGCCGAACTCCTGACGGAGTCAGTCACGCGCGAGGCGAGGCGCTGGGCCGGCTGGGCCTTCGGCCCAGTTCGATCCGAGAAGAATTTTTTTAAAGAATTTCACCGTAGAGAAAAATCCAAAATAAAATAAAATAAAAATCCTAAAATTCCAAAAAAAAAATTCACAGTCCTCTCCTAATATTTAGGAAAACGTGGACATTTTTCTGGGCTAAAATGCAATTTTCCTAATTTAACCAAATAAAATCTAAAAAAATCAAATAAAATATATTTTTATTCAAAATTAAACTTCCATTATTTCCTTTCTATTTTGAAGAAGTCATATTATCTTGTCTCATTATTTTATTTATTTTGAAATAATTGGAAAAATAACTTCAAATAAAATCACCTTGACCTAAATTACCAAATTTTGAAATTTCAAAAATGTAATTGTATGAAAACCTCCAACTCTCTCAAATGGTCCTTGAGTTTCTTAAGGTCTCTTAGATCAAAGTGTCCAAATAAACCAAATTCAAAATGCAAAAATCATGGATGCATATGATGACCTAATGATTAACATCCAAATTGAGAATTGGGATGTTACAACCTACCCCCCTTAGGATGAATCTCGCCCTTGAGATTCGGGTTGGCTAGCAAATAGATGTGGGTGGTCTTTCCGTAGGTCTTCTTCTCGCTCCCAAGTGGCTTCTTCCTCAGTATGGTGGCTCCACTGAACTTTGCAAACCTTGATGACCTTGCTGCATGTAACTCGGCTGGAAAACTCGAGAATCTTGACAGGTTTCTCCTTGTAGGTTAGGTCACTCTCCAACTGAATTGCTTCCAGGGGCACTATATCTCTCAAAGGAATATCGGCCATCTCTGCATGTCATTTCTTCAAATGGAAAATGTGAAATACATCATAAACTCCTGACAAACCTTCGGGTAACTCCAATTTGTAGGCAACTTCTCCCATATGTTCCAAAACTCGGTATGGTCCTACAAATCGTGGGGCTAACTTTCCTTTGACTCCAAATCGTTTAACTCCTCGAAGTGGTGACACACGATGATATGCTCTGTCTCCAACTTCATAGGTTACCTTCTTGCGTTTAGTATATGCATAACTCTTCTGTCTAGACTGAGCTACCTTGAGTCTATCATGGATCAACTTGACCTTCTCTTCAGACTCTTTCATTAAATCTAGCCCGAACAATTGTTGGTCTCCAACTTCATCCCACATCAACGGTGTCCTGCACCTCCTTCCATACAAAGCTTCGAAAGAGGCCATCTTCAAACTAGCATGGTAGCTATTGTTGTAGGAGAACTCTGCGTAAGGCAAATTATCATCCCAACTAGATCCATAATCTGGCGCACATGCTCTCAACATGTCTTCCAGAATCTAGTTGACTCTCTCGGTCTATCCATCTGTCTATGGATGAAAGGCTGTACTGAACTCTAGCCTGGTACCCAAAGTTTGGTGTAATTGATTCCAAAACTTCGAGGTAAACTGTGTTTCTCTATCTGATACGATGGTCCTCGGAACTCCATGCAGACATATGATCCTGGTCATATATATCTTGGCCAACTTCGCGCTCGTATAAGTGGTTTTCACGGGGATAAAGTGAGCACTTTGGTCAAGCGATCTACTACTACCCAAAGGGAGTCATATCCTGATCGTGTCCTAGGTAATCCGGTGATGAAATCCATGCCAAGCTTATCCCACTTCCATTCGGTTATCGACAAAGGCTGAAGTAATCCTGCTGGCTTCTGGTGTTCTGCCTTAACTCTCTGACATACATCACATACAGCTACATACTCGGCAATATCCTTCTTCATACCTGTCCACCAGAAACGTTCCTTCAAATCCAAATACATCTTGGTGTTTCCTGGGTGAATTAAGTATGGTGAGTCATGAGCTTCCTGAAGTATTAACTTCCCGATCTTTGGGTCATTAGGCACATAAATACGTTCCTCAAACCATAGAGTTTCGTGCTTGTCCTCACGAAAACCTTTGGCTTTTCTTTATTCATCTTTTCCTTTATCTCCGCAATCTCCTTACAGTCTTATGGGCTTCTCGAATCTTTCCCAACAATGTGGACTGAACTTCCAACGATGCAACAAAACCTCTCAGAACTATCTCCATTCGAAGTTCCCTGAGATCTTCGGCTAACTCTTGAGGTAATCCTTCAGTTATGAGGGTGTTAGCATAACTCTTGCGGCTCAACGCGTCCGCTACAACATTGGCCTTTCCTGGATGATAATGCAGCTTCATATCATAATCCTTTATGAGCTCCAACCATCTCCTCTGCCTGAGGTTTAACTCCTTCTGTGTGAATATGTACTTCAAACTCTTATGATCCGTGTATACATCACAACGGTTTCCAATAAGAAAATCTCTCCAGGTCTTAAGCGCATGTACTACGGCTGCTAACTCCAAATCATGTGTGGCATAATCCAGGTCGAAGCTGACATGAGGCATATGAAACAACTCTTCTGTCTTGCATAAGTACGCCTCCAAGTCCCTGGCGAGAAGCATTGCAATATACTTGGAAATCCTTGCGTATATCCGGAAGGATTAGCACTAGGGCTGTAACTAAACGTTTCTTCAACTCCTAAAAACTAGCCTCACATTCTTTAGTCCATTTGAATTTGGTGTCCTTCTTCAATAACTCCGTCATGGGCTTTGCAATCTTGGAGAAATTCACAATGATTCTCCAATAGTATCCTGTGAGTCCAAGGAAACTGCGTATCTCTCCAACTGAGGTGGGTGCCAGCCATTCAGTGACAGATTGAACTTTCGTAGGGTCTACCGCTATACCTTCTCCTAATATAACATGTCCGAGAAATCTGACTTCCTTCAACCAAAACTCACATTGGCTGAACTTGGCATATAATTGATGTTCCCTAAGCTTCTCGAGAACTAAGCGCAAATGTTCTTTGTGTTCTTCTTCATTCTTCGAGTATACCAATATGTCATCAATGAACACCACGAAAAACTTATGCAAGAACTCCATGAACACCTTATTCATCATACTCATAAAGTAGACAGGGGCGTTAGTCAAACCAAAAGACATGGCCGTGTAATCATATAGCCGTACCTTGTGGTAAAAGTTGTCTTAGGTATCCCCCAAGATTAGACCTCGCTTGTCCTCAAGCGAAAGCCGATATCAAAAAATATGCCCACATGTTTAGAGATAGAGGTGTCGATAAAATAAAATACGGACATGAGGGCATCATGATCATTCTTAGAACAGCAACATATGTATATATATATTGTCATATGATCTCCCATGCTAAAGTAACAATTCATTCACATACTCAAGTATGAATCAGAAACTTCATTGAAAACTAACAAACTATAATCTCAGTCATTGAAGCAATTGCAATTTATCATAACATATGAAAGAGTCAATATAAGCATACTCAACCATCTTTTAGTCTTTCATAATTGCTAACACTCACGCGATATTTATGGTTATGAAGTTTTAATCGGACACAGAGAAAGACAGGGGCTTATAGTTTTGCCTCCCAACTTTTTACCTCAAGGGTAATGTCTACAATAATTGTTCATGAAAACCCACATCCAATTAGCCGTATATATCAGGATCCTTCCAACACATTGTGCTTGCCAAAGGATAAAATGTAAAAAGGAAAGGTGAATATCACCATGACTCTTTGCATGAAGTATAAGACAAGAATAAAAGATAGGCCCTTTGCAGAGGGAAGCAGAGGTTGTCATGTGCTTTTATGGTTGGATGCACGAAATCTTAATGCAAAAGAACGTCACTTCATATTGCCACTTGTGATATGGACCTTTATTATGCAGTCCGTCGCTTTTATTTCTTCCACATCACAAGATCGTATAAAGCTTATTTTCTCCACACTAATAAGTCATACATATTTAGAGGGCAATTCTTATTGCTTGCAGCGATGACAACTTACTTGATGGATCTTACTCAATCCATAGGTAGATATGGTAGACTCTCATGGCAAAACTAGGTTTAGGGATATTTGGAAGCACAAGTAGTATCTCTACTTGGTGCAAAGAAATTGGCTAGCAAGAGAGGGAAAGGCAAGCTCAGCATGTTGGATGATGCATGACAATATAATTTATCTCAGATGTAAGAAAACATAACCCATTACGTTGTCTTCCTTGTCCAACGTCAACTCTTTAGCATATCATACTTTAATGAGTGCTCACAATTATAAAAGACGTCGAAGATAGTATATTTATATGTGAAAACCTCTCTTTCTTTATTACTTCCTATTAATTGCAACGATGACCAAAACTATGTTTGTCAACTCTCAACAAATTTTATTCATCCTACTCTTTATATGTGAGCTCATTACTCTCCATAAGATCCATATGATCTCTTTATTTCTTCTCTTTTATTTTATTCCCTCAAGATCATAGCAAAATAATCAAGCCCTTGACTCAACACTAATCTTTATTATATATAGCTCACGGACTCGATTCGTAGGAAGATCATAAAGCAAAAGTCACAACTAGATCATACTAAAACTTTATTCTACTAGATCAAGATATTATCAAAAGGATCGAACTAAGAAAAACGGTAAAGATAAAAGTGATGGTGATACGATACCGGGGCACTCCCCCAAGCTTGGCAGTTGCCAAGGGGAGTGCCCATACCCGAGGCTCAGTTCTTCTTTGTTGGTGAAGAAGGTGTTGGTGATGATGGGTAGTCGCACATCGAGCGTAAGAGATCCTCCAATTTGCGGATAATGCCCTTTAGTGCGATGATATGCTCCTTCAACAAAATATTTTCACTTGTGAGATACTTGTTTTGAATGCGAGCTAACTCAATCATCTTGAAGGCTTCAATGTCTCTTGGGGTAAAGAGGTTGTGGTGAGGTTGAAGGATGTCTTCTTCTGCTACTGCCGGAACTTGATCCCCCATGGCCTTCTTGATCCCATCATCCTTGTTGATCTCTCTGGGTTCTTCTCTCTTCAGCTCTATCGTCATTAGCCAAGCATCGTTGCCCTCATTGTTGGAGGAGGAGGGAGACGACATGATGCTTGGCCTTGACAACCCTGGCAGGAAACAGCTCGAAAAAATAACAGGAGATTTTTGCGTGATACGATGGACAAAACCTTCGGGAGATTATATAGTGAATTTTTATCGACCAAGAGAAGTATCATGCAAGAAACTGGAGTCCGGAGAGAACACGAGGTGCCCACGAGGCAGGGGCGTGCCCAGGGGGGTAGGGCGCTCCCTCCACCCTCGTGGAAGCCTCGTGTCCTTCCCGGACTAGTTATTTTCCTATTTTCTTAAATATTCCAAAACGGAGAAAAATTGCCATCAGAACTGTTTTGGAGTCGGTTTACTTACCGTACCACATACCTATTCCTTTTTGGAGTCTGAAACGTTCTGGAGAGTCTCTTATGTATTCCTCCTGCGTTACTGTTTCAATAACATTGGTTTCAACATTTATAGGATTACCTGAGATATAATGTTTGATTCTTTGACCGTTCACCACCTTCGGATTTGTGCCTTCGAAGTTGTTGATTTTTCTGGCACCAGAACGATAGACCTCCTCGATAACGTAAGTACCTTCCCATTTAGAGAGAAGTTTACCTGCAAAAATTCTTAAACGAGAGTTTAATAGCAACACATAATCACCTACATTAAACTCACGGTTTTGTATCCTTTTGTCATGCCATCTTTTAACTTTTTCTTTAAGCAGTTTGGCATTCTCATAGGCCTGGGTTCTCCATTCATCAAGTGAGCTAATGTGAAATAACCTCTTCTCACCGGCAAGTTTGAAATCATAATTGAGCTCTTTGATGGCCCAATATGCCTTATGTTCTAATTTGAGAGGTACCATTTTATACGGAGACATACCCATAGGATTTTTATATGCAGTTCTATAAGCCCATAATGCATCATCAAGTTTCTTGGAGCAATTCTTTCTAGATCTATTAACAGCCTTTTGCAAAATTAATTTGAGCTCTCTATTACTCAATTCTACTTGACCACTAGACTGCGGGTGATATGGAGATGCAATTATATGATTAACATCATACTTAGCAAGCATTTTACGAAAGGCACCATGAATAAAATGTGAACCACCATCAGTCATTAAATATCTAGGGACTCCAAACCTCGGAAAAATAACTTCTTTAACCATCTTAATAGAGGTGTTATGATCAGCACTACTAGTTGGAATAGCTTCTACCCACTTAGTAATGTAATCAACAACTAAAATATGTGTATACCCATTAGAGGAAGGAAATGGTCCCATATAATCGAAGCCCCAAACATCAAATGGTTCAATAACGAGTGAATAATTCATAGGCATTTCTTGACGTCTACTAATATTACCAATTCTTTGACATTCATCACAAGATAAGACAAACTTACGGGCATCCTTGAAGAGAGTAGGCCAATAAACACCGGATTGCAATACCTTATGTGCAGTTCTATCTCCAGCATGGTGTCCTCCATAAGCTTCGGAATGACACTTGCGTAGGATCTATTCCTGTTCAGGCTCAGGTATAAAACATCTAATAACACCATCTACTCCTTCTTTATAAAGGTGTGGGTCATCCCAGAAGTAATGTCTTAAATCATAGAAAAACTTTTTCTTTTGCTGGTATGTGAAACTAGGTGGTATAAATTTAGCAACAATGTAATTAGCATAATCAGCATACCATGGAGCAGTGCGAGAAGCATTTATGACAACTAATTGTTCATCAGGAAAGCTATCATCAATAGGTAGTGGGTCATCAAGAACATTCTCTAACCTAGACAAGTTGTCTGCAACAGGATTCTCAGCTCCCTTTCTATCAATAATATGCAAATCAAATTCTTGTAGCAGGAGAACCCATCTAATAAGTCTAGGTTTAGCATCTTTATTTTCCATAAGATATTTAATAGCAGCGTGATCAGTGTGAATAGTTACTTTAGAATCAACAATATAAGGTCTGAACTTATCACAAGCAAATACAACTGCTAAGAATTCCTTTTCGGTAGTAGCATAATTTCGCTGGGCATTGTCTAGAGTTTTACTAGCATATTGAATAACATTTAATTTTTTATCAACTCTCTGTCCTAGAACAGCACCTACAGCATAGTCACTATCATCACACATGATTTCAAAGGGTAAATTCCAATCAGGTGGTTGAACAATAGGTGCAGAAATCAAGGCTTTCTTAAGTATTTCAAATGCTTCTACACAATCATCATCAAAGACAAAAGGAATATCTTTTTATAATAGGTTAGTCAGAGGTCGGGAAAGTTTTGAGAAGTCCTTAATGAACCTCCTATAAAAACCTACATGACCAAGGAAACTTCTTATACCTTCAATGTCCTTGGGACACGACATCTTTTCAATAGCATCAACTTTAGCTTTGTCAACTTCAATACCTCTTTCAGAAATTTTATGCCCCAAGACAATACCTTCATTAACCATAATGTGGCACTTCTCCCAATTCAAGACAAGGTTAGTTTCTTCACATCTCTACAAAACTCAATCAAGGTTGCTCAAGCAATCATCAAAAGAGGATCCATAAACAGAGAAATCATCCATGAAAACTTCACAAATCTTTTCACAAAAGTCAGAGAATATAGCCACCATGCATCTTTGAAAGGTAGCAGGTACATTACATAAACCAAAAGGCATACGTCCATAAGCAAAGGTACCGAAAGGGCAAGTAAAAGTAGTCTTTTCTTGATCATCAGCTCACACAGGTATTTGAGAGAAACCAGAGTAACCATCTAGAAAGCAAAAATGTGTATGTTTGGATAATCTTTCTAGCATTTGATCAATGAAAGGCAAAGGGTAATGATCTTTTTTAGTAGCTTTATTTAATTTGCCGAAATCAATCACCATCCTATAACCTGTAATAATTCTTTGCAGAATCAATTCATCTTTATCATTAGGAATGACTGTAATACCTCCCTTCTTAGGGACATAATGGACATGGCTTATGTAACATCCCAAATTTTCAATTTGGAATGTTATACATTAGATCATCATTGCATATCATATTTTATTTGCTTTTTGGTTGATCCTAGAAATCATACGCAACTCAAGGACCTACGGAGAGAGTTGGGGATCTCGTTATTTTAATATTTGAGGTTTTCTCGAATTATGAAAAGAGGATCGTTTGATTTTAATTATTTTTCTCTGAATTATTTATTTTATTAAAAATGAAAGAGAGAGGATAAAATAACTTCCTCAAAATAAAGAAATATCAGAGATTTAATATTAAAATCAAATAAGGTTTTTATTTTGGAGTTTTTCGCTGTTTTATTTGAATTTAGGAAAAATGCGTGTTTTTCAAAATTGAATTTAGGACCCAAATAAATGTTCACTTTGTCCGGCTTGATTTTAGAAGTCGAGGAAAACTTATTTTGGGATTTTTGGAGTCCTTTTAGTATTTCTTTTCTTTCTTTTTCTACACGTCATATTTTTTTAAAAAAGTCGACCAACTTAGGGCCGTACTCGGCCAGGACTTCTTGCGCCAGGCCTTTATAAGACGCCGCCCTGAGCCCGTTACCTTCGCCCCACCCAAAAACCCCAACCCTAGCCGCCACACGCCGCCGCCGCCCGCCACCCGCGCCGGAGCCCGCCGCCGCCTCGCCGCCGCCCGCGCTGCCGCCCGCGATGCCTCGCCGGAGCTCGCCACCGCCCCGCCGGACCTCCCGCCACCACGGACTCGCCGGATCCCGCCGGAGTTTGAGGTAGCCGCCGGTTTTTTTTAAAAGAACCGATCGGTTTTATGTCGTAAACCCTAGATTCGTTTTTTTCTAGAACCGGTTCAGTTTATTTCTTCGGTTTAGTTATTTAGCGAACGGACGCTTTTACGTTCGTTTTTACGAGCGGTTTTCGCCATTTAGCTGCAGACAGCGAACGTTCGTTCGTTAGCTTGTTCGTCATTTTTCTTTTTCTCGGATTTTCCGCGATTATTTCTGATCGCGATTTCTTATCTGATTTTCGTTTAGTTTTAACTTTTCGCTCGTTTATCGAAATCAGGCGATTCAAGCGCCTAGAGTTTCGTCTCAAAACCCTCTTTCTGTTTAACTAACTCAAACAAGTTTTTGCTTCTATAAAATTTGACTTAGATCCAGATTAGTAAACGAAGCTTGTTTCTTTCGCCGTTTGCCTTTCGTCGCTTCGTTTGATTTGTTTCTTTTTGCAAACCAGAGTTCTTAAGTTGAGCTTTCTGGTTAGATCTCTTATTTGAGTTTTACCTGTGCATTAGATGAGTACTTATTGTATTCTTGTTTGTTTGTTTGCGTTAGAGTACCCGGAGTGCGCCGCTTGCTACTTCGAATCTCTAGGTTTCACGGATCATTAGCAAGGCAAGTAACACTTTGATCATACTTCCTACTACCTAGTTTTTATTGCATTAGATCAATCCTCAAACATTGCATGATTAGGATCTAATTAAATTGTGGGTTTTGGGGAAGTAGATGAGGTAGTACCTATTACCTTTTTTATTATCAAACCCTTGGGAGTTACTTCTATGTTTGCTTCTATTGCCATGCTATGCTAGTAGACGTGGATTGGGTGAGTGTATCCATGACAGATGTGAGACTGTTAATTAACGGTTTATTTAAGGTGGCAACTTTAACACACATCTGGGTGGATTGAGGCACCTGGGTATTCCAGCGATTGCCTATTTTTCTTTATGGACCACCACCCAGGCTCAAAGGGATCATGAGATTATTCATGCTAGAAACTTCCGTGTGCAGCCACAAGCTACTATGGGCTCTAGCATAGTTGATTAAGTCATGCGAACTCTTACAGTGGTAGACTAGCACATGTAGGGGAAAGTAGGTGTAACGGTCTACCCGATCGAAAAGGTGCTAGAGCTTCTGAAAGACTATGTCTCGGTCATCCGTTTCTCAAACACCATGTAGTGCGAGAATCCCAACGAAGGAGATCGAGTCTTGTGGGGAAAAGTGCGCAAACCTCTGCAGAGTGTATAAACTAATCATGATTAGCCGTGTCCCCGGTTATGGATGTTTTGAGTATCTAGTACTTGGATTATCATGTGAATCTCATCATGTGACTTTAATTAATTTTGTTGGGTTTTTAATGATGATGATTAATTGGGATTGAGAGGGTGTCTACGCTCTCAATGTTTAACAACTACCATGATAGTTAAATAAAATTTAATTCCTTTGCAGTAGGGAAAAATTGGCTTTACGCAAAATTGTAACCATAGAGCTTTCCACCAGCCATATATGCATGTAGTATTGCCTATTTCTGTTCATTACTCTCTATGTGTTACTTTGCCAGCATATTCCATGTGCTGACCCGTTTTCGGGCTGCAACATTCATGTTGCAGACTTTTCAAACGACGAGTAAAGAGCTTTAGGTCGTGGTTCTATACTCAGTGATGCCGTTGGAGTTGATGGACTCACTTATCTTCCAAGCCTTCCGCTGTTATCGTAATTAGATGGCCTTAAGCCATATTTATTGTAATAAGTTCTCTTTTGAGACACTCGTTGTAATAAGTGTGTGATTGCTACTCTGTTATAAATCCTTCAAGTACTGTGTGTATCAGCATTACTGATCCAGGGATGACACTGAAGCATAGAGATCAGACCGTTTGAGGTCTGGTCGCTACAGCTTACCAACTGACTATCAGCAACGGGATAAATTATACCTGCTTCAAGGACCTTTAATATTTCCTTTCTTACCACTTCTTTCATCTTAAGATTTAGCCGTCGTTGGTGATCAATAACTGGTTTGGCGTCTTTCTCCAAATTTATTTTGTGTTGACATAGAGTGGGACTAATGCCCTTAAGATTATCAAGAGTATATCCAATAGCAGCATGATGCTTCTTTAGAGTTTTCAATAATTTCTCTTCTTCATGCTCTGAAAGGTTAGCACTAATAATAACAGGATATATCTTCTTTTCATCAAGATAAGCATATTTAAGAGTATCAGGCATTGGTTTAAGCTCAAACACAGGATCACCCTTAGGTGGAGGAGGATTCCCTAGGATTTCAACAGGCAAGTTGTGTTTCAGAATAGGTCCCTATTTAAAGAATACTTCATCTATTTCCCTTCTTTCATTCATATATGTATCATTTTCATGGTTTAGCAAATATTGTTCTAAAGGATCACTAGGAGGCACAGCAATAGAAGAAATACCAATAATTTCATCTTTACTAGGCAATTCCTCATCACGGGGTTGTCTACTAAATTTAGCAAAATTAAACTTATGAGACATATCACCCAAACCAATAGTAACAACATCCTTTTCACAGTCTATCCTAGCATTAACAGTGTTCAAGAAGGGTCTACCAAATATAATGGGACAAAAGCTATCTTGTGGGGAACCAAGAACAAGAAAATCAGCAGGATATTTAACCTTCCCACACAAGACTTCAACATCTCTAACAATCCCAACTGGTGAAATAGTATCTCTATTGGCAAGTTTAATGGTAACATCGATATCTTCTATCTCAGCATGTGCAATATCATGCATAATTTCTTTGTTTAAGGAACACTTGCACTAGCACCCATATCACATAAGCCATGATAACAATGATCTCCTATTTTAACGGAAATAACAGGCATGCCTACAACATGTCTATGCTTATTTTTAGCATCAGGTCTAGCAATTCTAGCAGCTTCATTGCAGAAGTAAATAACATGCCCATCAATATTATCGGCCAAGAGATCTTTAACCATAGCAATTTTAGGTTCAACTTTAACTTGCTCAGGGGGTTTGTGTGTCCTAATATTACTTTTGTTGACTACAGTTGAAGCTTTAGCATGATCCTTTATTCTAACAAGGAAAGGTGGCTTCTCAATATAAGCAACAGGAACAACAGGATCATCATAAGTGATAGTATTTTCTTCAACTTTAATAGGAGCAACTAACTTTTATCTTAGTGGGAGGATTATATTTAAACCACTTCTCCTGTGGGAGATCAACATGAGTAGCAAAGGATTCACAGAAAGAAGCTACTATCTCAGAGTCAAGTCCATATTTAGTGCTAAATTCACGGAAAACATCGGTATCCATAAAAGATTTAACACAATCAAACTTAGGTGTTATATCTGTCTCCTTACCTTCATCATGGTCCCAATCTTCAGAGTTGTGTTTAATTATTTCCAATAAATCCCATTTGAATTCAATAGTCTTCATCATAAAATATCCAGTACAAGAAGTATCGAGCAAGGAGCGATTATTGAGAGAAAGCCGAGCATAGACATTTTGAATGATCATTTCTCTTGAGAGCTCATGATTGGGGCATGAATATAACATTGACTTAAGCCTCCCCCAAGCTTGAGTGATGTTTTCTCCTTCGCGAGGCCAAAACTTATATATATATATATAATTACGATCACGATGAACAAGATGCATAGGATAAAACTTCTGATGAAATTTCAATTTCAATCGTTTGTAGTTCCATGGTCCCATATAATCACACAGCCTATACCATGTCAATGCCTCTCCCTTAAAAGATAAAGGGAAGACCTTCTTCTTGATAACATCACCGGGCATACCTGCAAGCTTAAATAATCCACAAACTTCATCCACATAGATTAAGTGTAAATCGGGATGCAATGCTCCATATCCTGCAAAATGATTAGCTAGCAGTTTCTCTATCATACCCAAAGGAATTTCAAAGTAAACATTTTCAGTAGGTTCAGTAGGTTGAGGAGCAACTCTTTGCTCTACTGGTCGGGGTGAAGATACCCCGAACAAGCCCCTCAAAGGATTATGTTCCATAGTAACAAGTGACAGTAAATTTCAGCACACTATATAAATATTTCCTTACCAAATTCCACCTACCAAAGGCGCTTCACTCCCCGGCAACAGTGCCAGAAAAGAGTCTTGATGACCCACAAGTGTAGGGTATCTATCGTAGCCTTTTCGATAAGTAAGAGTGTCGAACCCAACAAGGAGCAGAAGGAAATGATAAGCAGTTTTCAGTAAGGTATTCTCTGCAAGCACTGAAATTATCGGTAACAGATAGTTTTGTGATAAGGTAATTTGTAACGAGTAGCAAGTAATAAAATTAAATAAGTTGCAACCAGATGTCCCAATCCTTTTTGTAGCAAAGGACAAGCCTGGACAAACTCTTATATGAAGGAAAGCGCTCCCGAGGACACATGGGAATTATCGTCAAGCTAGTTTTCATCATGTTCATATGATTCGCGTTTGGTACTTTGACAAATTGATATGTGGGTGGACTGGTGCTTAGGTATTGTCCTTAATTGGACAAGCATCCCACTTATGATTAACCGCCATTACAAGCATCCACAACTACAACAGAAGTATTAAGGTAAACCTAACCATAGCATGAAACATATGGATCCAAATCAGCCCCTTACGAAGAAACACATAAACTAGGGTTTAAGCTTCTGTCACTCTAGCAACCCATCATCTACTTATTACTTCCCAATGCCTCCCTCTAGGCCCAAACAATGGTGAAGTGTCATGTAGTCAACGTTCACATGACACCACTAGAGGGATGACAACATACATCTCATGAAAATATCGAACGAATACAGAATTCACATGACTACTTATAGCAAGACTTCTCCCATGTCCTCAGGAACAAACGTAACTACTCACAAAGCATATTCATGTTCATAATCAGAGGGGTATTAATATGCATAATGGATCTGAACATATGATTTTCCACCAAGTAAACCAACTAGTATCAACTACAAGGAGTAATCAACACTACTAGCAACCCACAGGTACCAATCTGAGGTTGGGATACAAAGATTGGATACAAGAGATGAACTAGGGTTTGAGATGAGATGGTGCTGGTGAAGATGTTGATGGAGATTGACCCCCTCCCGATGAGAGGATCGTTGGTGATGACGATGGTGATGATTTCCCCCCTCCCGGAGGGAAGTTTCCCTGGCAGAACAGCTCTGCCGGAGCCCTAGATTGGTTCTGCCAAGGTTCCGCCTCGTGGCGGCGGAGTTTCTTCCCGAAAGCTTGCTTATGATTTTTCCTTGGACGAAATACTTCATATAGCAGAAGATGGGCACCGAAGGCCTGCCAGGGGGCCCACGAGGCAGGGGGCGTGCCCAGCGGGGTAGGGCGTGCCCCCACCCTCGTGGCCAGGGTGTGGGCCCCCTCTGGTGGATTCTTTCGCCAGTATTTTTATTAATTCCAAAAATAACTTCCGTGAAGTTTCAGGACTTTTGGAGCTGTGCAGAATAGGTCTCTAATATTTGCTCCTTTTCGAGCCCAGAATTCCAGCTGCCAGCATTCTCCCTCTTCATGTAAACCTTGTAAAATAAGAGAGAATAGGCATAAGTATTGTGACATAACATGTAATGACATCCCATAATGCAATAAATATCGATATAAAAGCATGATGCAAAATGGACGTATCAACATACTTGATCCTTTTCCCTTCTGGGGTGGTGAGAAGAATTGACTTACTAGCACAATCGATGTTTCCTCCATACTTCAAGAGCCAATCCATGCCTAGTATTATATCCAATCCTTGTGACTCCAAAATAATAAGGTCTGAGGGGAAAACATGCTTACCAATGGTTAATGGCGACCGATCACACCATCGGCTGGCCATATACTCCGCTCCCGGTGAGCTTACTAACATGGGTGACCTAAGGGCTAAGGTTGGCAATCTAAACTTGTCCACAAATCCCCTTGATATATATGAATGTGATGCACCAGTGTCAAAAAGAACAAGGGCGGTAAATGACTTAATCAAAAACTTACCAATCACTACATCAGGCTGCTCTTCAACTTCCTCCATGTTGATGTGGTTCACCTGACCTCTGGTGATGGGATTTGGCTTCTTTCCTGAGCTTCCATTGCCATTTCCATTCTTTGCTTCAGGATACTCGGTGGCGCCAGTCTTCCCGCACTTGAAACAAGTAATGTGACTTAGATCCTTCTTGGCGGGTGTAGCGGGGTTGGGACGGTTCTGATTGGCGTTTCCTCCATTCCCATTACCATTCTTAGGGCCACTATGGTTGTGGGAACTTCCTCCATTGTGATGTAGCGACCAGACCTCAAACAGTCTGATCTCTGTGCTCCGGTGTCATCCCTGGATCAGTAATGCTGACACCACACAGTACTCGGAGGATTTATAATAGAGTAGCAATCACACACTTATTACATCGAGTGTCTCAAAAGAGAACTATTACAATAAATATGGCTTAAGGCCATCTAATAACGATAACAGCGGAAGGCTTGGAAGATAAGTGAGTCCATCAACTCCAACGGCATCACTGAGTATAGAACCACGACCTAAAAACTCCTTAATCGTCGTCTAAAAGGTCTGCAACATTAACGTTGCAGCCCGAAACGGGTCGGCACATGGAATATGCTGGCAAGATAACATAGAGAATAATGGAATGCAACAACTATACTATATGCATATGTGGCTGGTGGAAAGCTCTATGGTTACAGTTTTTGCGTAAAGCCAATTTTTACCTACTGCAAAGGAATAAATTTAATTACTATCAGGGTGATTGTTAAACATTGAGAATGGTTGACAGCATTCTCAATCCCAATTAAGTAACATCATTAAAACCCAACAATATTAATTTTAGGGTAACATGTTGAGATTCATATGATAATCCAGGTACCAGATACTCAAGATGTTCATAACCGGGGACACGGCTAACCATGATTAGATTGTTACACTCTGCAGAGGTTTGCGCACTTTCCCCACAAGACTCGATCGCCTTCGTTTGGTTTCTCACACTACAGGGTGTTTGAGAAGACGGATGACCGAGACATAGTCTTTCAGAAGCGCTAGGACCTTACGATCGGGTAGACCATACCACCTACATCCCCTACATCTGCTAGTCTACCACTGTAAGAGTTCGCACAACTTAGTCAACTATGCCAGAGCCCATAATGGCTTGTAGCTGCGCACGGAAGTTTCTAGGATGAATAATCTCATGTTCCCTTTGAGCCTGGGTGGCGGTCCAATGAAAAACAGGCAAGTCCTGGTAACCCCAGGTGCCTCAATCCACCCAGATGTGTGTTAGGTTGCCACCTTAGATAAACCATTAATTAACAATCTCACATCTGTCATGGATATCACTCACCCAATCCACGTCTACTAGCATAGCATGGCATAATAAGCAAACGTAGAAGTAACTCCCAAAGGTTTGATAATAAACAGGTAATAGGTACTACCTCATCTACTTCCCATCCCACAATTTAATTAGATCCTAATCATGCAATGTGTGAGGATTGATCTAATGCAATAAAACTGGGTTGTAGAAAAGGTATGATCAAAGTGTTACTTGCCTTGCTGGTGATCCGCGTAACCTAGAGATTCGAAGTAACAGGCGGCGCACTCCGGGTATTCTATCACAGACAAACAACAAGCATACAATAAGTACTCATCTAATGCACAGGTAAAACTCAAATAGAAGATCTAACCAGAAAGTTCAACTTAAGAACCCTGGTTTGCAAAAAAAATCGGATCGAACGAAGCAAAAGAAATCAAACGGCGAAAGAAAACAACTTCGTTCTAGTAATCTGGATCTAGGGCAAATTTTACAGTAACAAAAACATGTTTAAGTTGATTATTCGGAAAGAGGGTTTCGAGACGAAACTCCAGGCGCTTGAATCGCCTGATTCCGATAAACGAGCGAAAAGTTATACTAAAACGAAAATCGGATCAGAAATCGCGATCAGAAAATAACCGCGAAAAATCCGACGAAAAAGAAAAACGACGAACAGATTTTTTTTTTAAACAGCACGGAAAATGAGGCTGCGGCGAACCTCGGGCGGCGCGCAATCCGGCGACGGCGGCGGCGGGCGGCGGCGGCGGCGGCGGGGCTGGGGCGGCGGCTAGGGTTTAGGCGGCGGGCGGGCTGGCTCTCTCTCTCTCTCCCGGGCCTCGGGCGCTATATAAAGGCCCCGGCCAGGGGAGTCCTAACCGAGTACGGCCCGTAGTCGGTTCCGCGCGTTTTTTTTTATAATTCCGCTCGGAAGAAAAATAAAAAGAAATACCAAACGGACTCCAAAAATCACGAAATAAATTTTGCCAGGTTTCTAAAATCAAGCCCGATAAAGTGAACATTTATCTTGGCCCAAACTACAACTTTGAAAAATGCGCATTTTTCCTAAATTCAAATAAAAATACCGAAAAATTCCGAAATAAACCTTATTTGATTTTTTTGTTAAATCATCAATATTTCTATATTTTGGGAAAGTCATTTTATTCCCTCTCTCATTTTTTAATAGAAATAATTGATGATAAAATAAATAAAATCAAACGATCCTGTTTACATAATTTGAGAAAACTCAAATATGTAAATAACGAAATCCCCAACTCTCTCCGTGGGTCCTTGAGTTGCTTAGGATTTTCTAGGATCAAAACCAAAAGCAAAATAAAATATGATATGCATGATGACCTAATGTGTAACATTCCAAATTGAAAATTTGGGATGTTACATGTGAGAATGGCCTCCATGGTTATGATGCGTGTGTCCTCCCGAGTATAGGGTAAAACGAGGCTTCTGCTAAGCTCCAGAGTTGTACTTCCCCTGTCCATACTTCCGTTTGCGGTTCTCTACCTACTGCTGCTTGCCTTCAATCATGAGAGCCCTGTCTACCAGCTCCTGATAGTTAGTGAATGTTGCCACCATCAACTGCAAACTCAGCTGATCATTTAGCCCCTCAAGAAACTTCTCCTACTTCGCGGCATCTGTGGCCACATCATCTGGGGCGTAGCGTGCTAACTTGCTGAACTCTTGGACGTACTGCTCCACGGTACGATTCCCCTGGCGTAAGTTGCGGAACTCACGCTTCTTCATACTCATGGCTCCAGTTGAGACATGTGCAGTGCGGAATGCTTGCTGAAACTGATCCCAAGTGACATTGGCCACGGGGAAAGTGACCGTGTAGTTCTCCCACCATGAGGCTGCGGGTCCATCCAGTTGATGTGCGGCAAAGCGCAACTTCTCAACATCTGTGCAACCTGCGGTGGTTAGCTCCCTTCCAATCTTGCGGAGCCAGTCATCAGCAACAATCGGCTCAGTGCTACTAGAGAACACCGACGGATTCAACCTTAGAAAACGGGCTAAGTTGTCCACTTGGGTTGGTGGCGGTGGGTTGTTGTTGCCTTGGTTCTGGACTAGCAACTGCATCAAGGCATTCTGTTGTTGGATCAACTGAATGAGCTCCGGTGGAAAGGAGAATGCGGGATCACGTCTCGGAGGCATCTGATAGGTTTAGAGGGGTGAGAACAAAATAGAATAAGGTCTAAAGAGAGATTTCACTACCCATATGCACATGAGACAAACACATTCATTTCACACCACTCAATTCAAACAAGGTTCATACAATCGATCTAAGCTACCGTTACAAAATCTCGCGGACTACTACTATATACATGGAAGGTGTTCTAATGGTAATATGGTGGTCGACTAGAAATTTTGATCGGTGGAAGACTCCATAATATCAGCTCCAACTTCGTCTTCATAATCATCATCGCTGTTGGGGTCGGAGTCTGTGCCGTCTAGTATGATGTAATCCTTTGAACGAATGTCCACTCTAGGTTCGGGATCCCCCATGAATATTCCTAGCTTCTTCTTCAGGTCTTCATTCTTCTCTAGTAGTAAAACAATTTGTTCTTCATATCCATCACGCGTAGCTTTAAGTTCTTCCTCCAGCTCCATGTTCCGGGTCATCACCTTCTTCATGTCTATCATGTTGGCGCACATCTGGTTCTCGTAGCGTTGAATGTGCTGGTTCAACTCCTATATGTAGGCTTCGATGGATTTATCCTTCCTAGTGCGATTCATCTCCCATTGGTCATCTCGGCGTCCACATATCTGGTAGGTGGTATCCTTAAGATCCTTGTTGTACAATTCGCCTATGCGTCCCATGGCGATGTTGGCAGCCATGCTCTTTCCCAAACTCGAGGTTGGTGCATCAAAGGAAAACTCGATGGGCTTGGTAACTGGTACAAACGTCCTCCCTGGAACATGAACTTGAATCATCCAGCGCTCCTGTTCTGATAAAGTGGCGGTGAAGGTTCAGGTGAAGCTTGGTATGGCGATGTTCCGGTACCTAGTTACTTCCTTCAAGTGTCGTCCGAAAGGTGTGTCATCATCCGGTTCAGTGAACTTGTTCCTTGGGTCCGCCATCTATAGAGTAGAAATGGAGAAGAGTTAGAATTGAGTAGAGAAGAGTATCTTCTAGCTTTTCCTAGTGGTCCCGTCCTACAGTCAGCGTGTGCTCTGATACCATCTTGTAGTGACCCGACCTGAATGGATCGAAGTCTTTGTGCTTAAGTGTCATCCCTGGATCGGTATTGCTGACACACATAGTACTCGTGTATTTATAACAGAGTTCCATCACACACTTATTACATTGAGTGTCTCATAGAGAGTACTTATTACAATAATATGGTTGAAGGCCATCTAAATAACTGCGGAAGCTTCAAAGATAAATGAGTCCATCCAACTCCACGGCAAAACTGAGTGCATGACAATGACCTATCGCACCTTACTCTTCGTCTGAAAATTCTGCAACATGATACATTGCAGCCATGTAGGTCAGCACATGGAATATGCTGGCAAGATAATACCATAGAAAAATGAACAAATAACGATTATCACTACATGCATATTTGGCTGGTGGAGGCTCTACGGTTATCATTTGCATAAAGCTAATTTTTCCCTACAACAAAGGAATATATTTTATTTAACTATGAAGTTTATGTCATTATTGAGAAGGTTCATCCAACTCAATACCAAAATAGTAATTAATAACCCAACAAATTCATTAAGTAAAGTGATGAGATCAATCAATAATTCAAATACCAGATACTCAAGGTGTCCATAACCGGGGACACGGCTAACCATGATTACTTTATACACTCTTCAGAGGTTTGCGCATTTTTCACCACAAGACTCGACCACATCCATGATCGGATGATCGAGACATAGTCTTTTTGAAGCATTAACTCTTTACTCTGGGTAGACAGTACCACCTACTTTCCCCTACATCTGCTAGCCTACCACTGAAATAGGTTACACAACTTACTCAACTATGCTAGAGCCCATAATGGCTTGCGGCTGCACACGGAAGTTTCTGAGCATGAATAATATTATGATCCCTTTGAGGCTGAGTAGCATTCCATAGGATGATCACACGGGTACTCCGGGATATCCAAGGACAACACTGGATTGCTCCAAGTGCCCGCAACTAATCCACCCAGATGTGTATTAAAGTAGCCACCTTAAGTTTCCCTTAGTTTTATATTAACTCTCCCGTATTTCATGAATCTCACATACCAATCCATGTCTACGAGCATAGCAAAGCAGTATAAGCATAACATTTAATACCCGGGGTTTGATATAAGACAATAGGTTCCTACCTCGTCAACTACTTCCCAATACCCACAAGTTATCAAAACCTACTCATGCAATGTTTGAGGGTTGAAACTAATGCATAAAAATTGGCTAATAAAGGGATATGATCAAAGTCTTACTTGCCTTGATGATGATCGGAAAACCCCAGAGATTTGTAGTAGCACGCTTCGCACTCCGAAAAATCTATCATGAACAACAATAGCATACATAAGCACTCATGCATAAAGTGCAAAGGTAAAAGAAAAAGAAAAGATCTAAACATAAAGTTCAAGTGAAGAGCTTCGATTTGCAAAATGAATCAGTCAAATCGGAGATACGAAACTCCAACTACGATCAAAAGAAGTTCAAATTCAAATCTGCTTGTAAGAAAATATTAAAATTTCAAAATCATGTTCAACTTGTTTATCTGCTCAGAGGGGAACAAGACGGAAATTTTGGCGTTGGTTTCATTGGATTTGGATAAACGAGCAAAAAGTAGTGAGAGTTTGAAGATCAGGGACTAAACTGCGATGAAAATAATTACGGATAGGCCCCTGGCCAAAAATTAAACGAAAAAGAAAAATCTATCGGACGAACGTCTGCTAACATAGACTAACGAACGAATTCTTTCGTTAATAGAACCAAACGGGCGAATGTTCACTAAATAACTTAACGAAATAAATAAACCGATCTAATAAAATAAAATCGAACTAAATAAAAACCGGTGCGGGTTAGCAGTTTATATCGGTTCACCAAAAAAAGTGCCGGTGGCGGCGGTGACTACTCTGGCAAGGGCGGCAGCAGTGGCGGGGTGGTGCGAGGCGACGGCGAGGCGTCGCGGGGTGGCGGGAGGCGGTGCGGCGGCGGCGTGAGGCGGTGCTGCGTGGCGGCGGCGAGCGGCGGTTGCGGCGGCTTGGGGCGGCGTCTTGAGGGGAGAGGGGGGGGGGTCGCCCAGGCTTATAAAGAGGCCGTGGAGGGCGGCTTGGAGGATGGGCAAAGGCGGCGGCAGCGGGGTGGAGTCCGAACTGGACTCCATGGTGGGCGGCGGGCGGCGGACGAACTCCTGCCGGAATCCGCCGCGGGCGAGGCGAGGCGCTGGGCCGGCTGGGCCTTCGGTCTGGGAAGAAATATTTTTTAAATAATTTCACCGCAGAGAAAAATCCAAAATAAAATAAAATAAAAATCCTAAAATTTCAAAAATAATTTTCACGGTCCTCTCCTAATATTTAGTTCAACGTGAACATTTTTCTAGGCTAAAATCCAATTTTCCCTAATTTAACCAAACAAAATCTCAAATAAAATATATTTTTATTGAAAATTAAATTTCCATTATTTTCTCGCTATTTTGAAGAAGTCATATTATCTTCTCTCATTATTTTATTTATTTTGAAATAATTGTAAAAATAACTTCAAATAAAATCACCTTGACCCAAATTACCAAATTTTGAAATTTCAAAAATGGAATTTATGAAAACCTCCAACTCTCTCAAATGGTCCTTAAGTTACTTAAGGTCTCTTGGATCAAAGTGTCCAAATAAACCAAATTCAAAATGCAAAAATCATGGATGCATATGATGACCTAACGATTAGCATCCAAATTGAAAATTGGGATGTTACACTTATATGTGAATTATATCATGCCAACATTTTTTTCTTGCGCGTTAAATTTGTCAACAATTTTAGTCCATTCAATTACTCTTCCTGTGCATCAGCCATTCAGCACGGTCATGGAAAAATCTAGAGTGGAAACAAGGTCTTCAGAGCAGACAATGCTATCTGACAAAGCGCATGTCTTGCTGGTTACGGATAGCTCCTCAGAGGAGGATTCATAGACAGATGACCAGTCCTATCCCCCCCTGAGGTGCATGCTCTCACTTGGCAGGGTTATGTTGCTCATATCGTGCGCATGGTATCTTGCATTGCTATGTCATTTGCTTAGTTTAGACATGCTTTGTGTGAATGCCACATGTTTAGTGTCTAATTACCATATATGTGAATTATGCAATGCCATCTTGTTGCAAGACATTATATACGTGAATTATGCAATGCTATCTTGTTGCAAGGCATTATATATGTGAATTATGCAATGCCATGCTGTTTAGCCAAGCGTCATATATGTGAATTATATCATGCAATCATTTTTTTGTATTTCTCGTTGCATTTGTCGACAATGTTTGTATATTCAACTGCTCTTCCTATGCATCAGCCATTTGAATTGGTGATGGAGAAATCTGGAGTGAAAACAAGATCTTCGGAGCAGACAATGCTACCTGCTAAAGAAGATATCTTGCTGGTTACAGATAGCTCTTTAGAGGAGGACTCAGAGGCAGATGACCAGTCCTATTGTCCCCCTGAGGTGTATGCTCAAACTTGGCAGGGTTATATTACTCATATCATGCATATGTTGTATTGCGATGCTTAGTTTTTACATCATATACACAATATTGAATGCCATCTCCTTAGTTGACACATCATATATGCGATTGCCCTCTGCTCACTTGCTTAGTATATAAATCATATATTTGAATTATATCATGCCATGATGTTTACATAGACAACATGTATCTGAATTATGACATGCCAACCCATTTTCTAAAGACATAATATAGTTATATCATCTCATCCTGTTTACATAGTCATCATATTTTGAATTATGTCATTCTATCCATGAATTATATCATGCCATCATGTTTCCATCGACGACATGTTTGTGATTTATGGCATGCCAACCACTTTAATAGACACATCGTATAGTTATATCATGTCATCCTGGTTACGTAGTCATCATATTTTGAAGTATGTCAATCTATCCTGTTTAGTTAGCCATCATACATGTGAAATTGTGTCATGCTATCCTGTTTAATTATCCATCATATATGTGAAATTATGTCCTGCTATTTTGTTTGGTTAGACAACATAAATGTGAATTATTTCATGCCCTGTTTTCTTCCCTACTATCCATTGCACATGTCTATCTTACAATGTCTGTACATTCAATTACTTTTCTTATTTATCAGTAATTTCAATTGGAGGGGGTGATGGCAGTATCTGTGGGAGTAAAAACACGGTCTTTTGAAAAGATCATGCTACCTGTCGATGTAGATAGAACCACGGTTGTACTTGCCCAAGAACCCGCCCCACCACACATAACCCAGACTCACGCAGAATGTACCCGTACCTAGTTGGACAGAGAACCAGCTACACCCCTTCTAACCCCAACCTCAGCAGATAGTTACCCAGTTCCGGTTGACATAACACCGTCTCCACCACAGAGCACCCAAACACGATAGCTAGTAAGGCAACTACAGTGCCCAAAGCACGAGGACCACCACTTCAAACCCCAAGTCAACGCTTAAAGTAGAAGAAGAATTGTTCTCAGGTTAGGTTTCGTATCTATGGTTCATACTACTTTGCTCTAGCATCACTGTATTTACTCATACAAACTAATTTCAAATTTGAAGGATGCAATTGGAACTCCAATGGCGCAACAGGTATGTTTTAAACATGTTTCTTTAATGTGTTTGCTGTTGTAACTTGCTCTATGTTGATTTCAGTTTCAATTGAATAAGCAATTATGTTCTCATGCCATGCACATTACAAGTGTTTTTAATGCTGCGTAGTTTCCCACACTTATATTCTGTCTATGCTGCTTTTGTCTTAAATAGATATGATTCGAACTGTCTCTATCTTGATTTGGCAACATAAACTAGAATGATATAGACCATAAAGTGACCATACTACATAGATATATGTTTGTTTCATGCTGTTATCTTGTCCACCTTACTACTGAACTAGTTTGCCAAAATGAGTTTCATATACAACATGGAAAACCTGTGATGTGTTTGTTTGTTTCTCTTTTAGAACACGGATAAAATATTGGAGAAGAGTACCCCGTTATGCAATGGTAAAGGAAGTAATGCAGATAAGGTTCAAGATAGTGAGACATCCCTGTTGGTCTCCAAGAAAGCTGATAAAACTATATTGAAGACACTGAGACAACCCCAAAGTCCTGTCTTGATGTAGTGTTCGAGTTACTGGCTACTACTGCTGGCACCAGCTCCTCGAACTTGCTGCCTGAATAAGTTCAGCTTGTTGAGTCTCAACTTCAAGTTGAAAGACATCGATCAGATGTTATGTGACAGGAAGCCAAAGGACTGAGGAAGTCCCTGCAGACAGCAAGTGCTGGAGGATTTAAGCGCCAAACAAGAGAAAGTTAATAAGCTTGCTAAGCATCTTTCCAGCATTATGGGTACCCAGGATATTGTTTCTTGAGATCTTCTGAAGTGGTTTCAGTTCTAGACTTGTTTTGCTGCAGCGTTTGTTTGCACTAGTGGCCATCTTTGGCAACCGGTGTATATGATATGTTGCTTTGTTCCCTATATTTGCACCGGTGGTGAACTTTGATGCCCAGTGGATGTAATATGTGCAATAGCCATGATAGCCTAGCGTAAGTTGCTTGCTTATTTATTTCCTTATTGCCTTGTTTATTTGTTTGCTTGTAGTCAGTGCAGTTCTTTTTCCGCGGTTTGTTAATGGCCGCAATAACCTATTTTTAAAAACTAGGCCACAATAACCATGGGCTACATATTTACCGTAGTTACCATGGGCCTCCTACGGGCCGTAGAAACAATGGGCCTTCTATGGGCCATAGAAACAATGGGCCTTCTATGGGCCGTAGCATCAATGGGCCTTCTACGGGTTGTATGATCGATCGGCCAAACATGGGCCAATAACAGACCACATTATGGGCTGTAAACGGGCTAGATTTGGAATCGTCCGTTCATGGACCAACAATAACGGGCCGTCGTTAATCAGCCGTATTTGATGATGCTATGAAAATGGCCCAACAGATTAACGGGCCGCAAACGGGCTGATTGTGACCACGGGCTGAATTTGGCCCACAAGCAGAGAAGGCCAGTAAGTAACCGAATGTTGGAAATGAGCCCAAGAATAAATGGGCCCTGAGAAGCCCGAAAGATAACACGGGTTGGAAACGGCCCAATGGAATAATGGGCCGTTAATGGGTATAGAGCGGTACACTGTTCATTGCGGGCTTGATTCACCATGGGCCATTAATGGGCCAAGAGTTACAAATGGCCTCGTATGGGCCGAAAGACATCATGGGCCATACATGGTCTGGAAGTTACAACGGGCTGGAATCATATTGGACGGCCCAGATGAAGCTACTGGGCTTAATTCTGATAGGCTGTAACGGGTCGTGAGTTAGCGGGCCGTAAATGGGCTATATACGAACAGGTCGTTAACAGGCTTTCCGTGGGCCAGCCTGTTACCTTTTGACCAAGTCAAATGGGCCGGCCTTTTCACCAGAATGGGCCTCTGTTGGGTCGTGCCATGTGTCGACATATCACATGTGCCTCCTGTCCAATGAATGTATGTCATCTGTCCCAACAGTGAGCCAACACGTGTTTCCTCTGGCCAATGAGAATTTTACACGTGGAAAATCCTTATTGGTCCGGGCTATTAACGGGTTATCGGATCCAAAACCAGACCCGATAGCTTAACGGTGACTCGTTACGATGGATGCCACGTGTCGGTCACACTTGACGAAAGCACTTCCATGACGCGCCATTTATCGTCATGGAATTGGACACCTCCGTGATGATAATTTTGGTAATGCCATGGAACACTTCTACGATAGCACATGTATGACTATCTTGATTCTGTCATAAAGTTGTCATGGATGTACATGCATGACAGAAAACGTGACCTACTGTGACAAACACATACCATCACAAAAGTGTATTTTTTGTAGTGTTGTCTTACGAAATGAGTAAACGGACTTGCCGGTAACGAGATTGAACTAGGTATGGAGATACCAACGATCGAATCTCAAGCAAGTAACATATCGCCGAACAAAGGGAATTGTATACGGGATAAATTGAATCCTTGACATCGTGGTTCAACCGATAAAGATCTTCATGGAATATGTGGGAATTTATATGTCTCTAATGTATCTATAAATTTTCATTCTTACATGCTATTATATTATCAATCTTGGATGTTTCATATACACTTTCAAGCAATTATATATCATTTTTTGGGACTAACCTACTAACTTAGTGCCTAGTGCCAGTTGCTGTTTTTTGCTTGATTTTGGTTTCGTAGAATACTAATACCAAACGAAATCCAAATGCTATGAAACATTTTGGAGTTTTTTGGGAGAAAAGAGACACTAGAAGCTTCGGGACAAGACCAGACGATGGACCATGGGCCCACAAGACACTAGGGTGCGCCTAAGGGGGTAGGTGCGCCCTAGTGTGTTGTGGGGCCCACGTGGCTTTGTTTGACCTAACTCCGCCTCTATAAATTCTCTAAAATCATGAAACTAATGGAGGAGTCCATGAAATACTTTTTCTGCCGCCGCAAGTTCCAGAACCACGAGATCCCATCTGGAGGCCTTTTCCGGCACTTTGCCGGAAGGGGCTCTTCATCATCCTTGCTTCCCTCGGATGATGAGTGAGTAGTTTACCATGGACCTATTGATACATCTCCAACGTATCTATAATTTTTAATTGTTATTATGTTGTATTATCATTCTTGGATGTTTTACATTCATTTTATAGCAACTTTATATCATTTTTTGGGACTAACCTATTGACATAGTGCACATTGTCAGTTGCTGTTTTTTCCTTGTTTTTTACTTCGTAGAATATCAGTATCAAATGAAGTCCAAATGCCACGAAATGTTTTGGAGATTTTTTTGGACCAGAAGAAAACTTGGGAGCCAAGGAAGCACCCGAGGGGAGGCCCATGGGGCCCATCACCCACCTAGGAGCGCTATAGGCCCCTGGCGCGCCCTGATGGTGTTGGGGCCCATGGAGGTCTCCTCCACCGCCTCTTAGCTCTATATAGGGTTGGCAACGGGGCCCCATACCCACCAAACCCATGGGGATTTCATCTATTAGGGGGTGGGTATGGGCGAAAAACATCCCCATGGGGATATTTACCAAACTAATTTATTCCCCATAGGGTACAACGGGGATGGGGACGATATCCTATTCCCAGACCCAATACCCATCGGGGACCCGTTTAGTAACTGTGACACTGCGGTCAACCTTAAAATATTCACAAACAAACTTGCAAAACAAATTAAAAGCTCTGAAAAACCTTAAACCAATCTCACGTCCTCACCTCAGCTGCCACCATGACCAAGAAGTCAGTACGACCTAGATATGCATTAGCAGGACAAGGACAACACCATTTATGTATGTTGATTATAGGGTGTCATATTATGTACATGAGTATTTGTTTATGGGGATGGGGACCCTAATGGGGCCCCATTCCCCAGTGGGGCATGGGTATGGGGAAATTTCATCCCGAGTCATGTAAACGGGGATGGGGGTGGGATGATAGGGAGTAGATGGGGATGGCGATGTTGTAGGTATCCCCATAGGGGATTGTCCCCATTGCCATCCCTAGCTCTATAAATACTCAGATATGCCAGAAACCCTAGGGGAGCGACCGAAACACAATTCCAGCCGCCGCAAGTTCCAGAACCACGAGATCCAATCTAGAGCCCTATTTCGGCACTCTGTCGGAGGGGAACACGATCATGGAGGGGTTCACCATCCTTATTGAGGCTCCTCCGGTGATGCGTGAGTAGTTCACCATAGACCTACGGGTCCGTAGGCAGTAGCTAGATGGCTTCTCCTCTTTTTTGATTCTGAATACAATGTTCTCCTCGATGTTCTTGGAGATCTATTTGATGTAATGAATTTTTGCGGTGTGTCTATTGGGATCCGATGAAATGCGAGTTTATGATCAGATCTATCCACGAATGTTATTTGAGTTCTCTTTAATCTCTTATATGCATGATTGTTATAGCCTCGTATTTCTTCTCCGAAACTTTGGTATGGTTTGGCCAACTAGATTGATTTTTCTTGCAATGGGAAGATGTGCTTTGTGATGGGTTCGATCTTGCGGTGTCCTCTTCCAGTGACGGAAGGGGTAGCGAGGCACGCATGTATCATTGCTATTAAGGATAAAAAGATGGGGTCTATTCCTACATGAATAGATCTTTTCTACATCATGTCATCGTTCTTATTGCATTACTCCTTTTCTCCATGAACTTAACACACCAGATGCATGCTGGATAGCGGTCGATGTGTGGAGTGTAGTAAATGCAGGTAGGAGTCGGTCTACTAATCTTGGACGTGATGCCTATATATTTGATCATTGCCTTGGATATCGTCATAATTATTTGCCCTTCTATCAATTGCCCAACAGTAATTTGTTTACCCACCATATGCTATTTTCTTGAGAGAAGCCACTAGTGAAATCTATGGCCCCCGGGTCTATCTTTTGGTCATATTGTTTTCAGATCTATTATTCCAAAAACCCAAAAATACCTTTCTGCACTTTTTCTTTACTTATTTTATTTTGTATTTTTGCTTGATCTATTTATCCAATATCATACAATTTCATCTATCTTTTTACCGTAGAGGGATTGACAACCCCTCTTACGCGTCGGGTTGCAAGTATTTGTTCTTTGTGTGCAGGTACCATTTACATAGTGTTGCTTGGTTCTCCTACTGGATTGATAACCTTGGTTTCATAACCGAGGAAATACTTACCGTAGCTGTGCTGCATCATCCCTTCTCTCTATTTGATCTTTAATACAATGTTCTCCTCGGTGTTCTTGAACATCTATTCGATGAAATGACTTTTGGCGGTGTGTTTGTTGGGATCTGATGACTTGTGAGTTTATGATAAGATCTATCCATGAATATCATTTGAGTTTTCTCTCAACTCTTTTATGAATGATTGTTATAGCCTCGTATTTCTTCTCTGATTTATTGGTTTAGTTTGGCCAACTAGATTGATTTATCTTGCCATGGGAAGAGGTGCTTTGTAATGGGTTCGATCTTGCGGTGCTCAATCCCAGTGATAAAAAAGGAATGACATGCATGTGTCATTGCTATTAAGGGTAAAAACATGGGATTTATTTCATACGTGAGTTTATATATCTTGTCTACATCATGTCATCTTTCTTAAGGCGTTACTCCGCTCTTCCATGAACTTAATACACCAGATGCATGCTAGATAGCGGTTGATGTGTGGAGTAATAATAGTAGATGCATGATCGTTTTGGTCTACTTGTCTCGGCCGTGATGCCTATATACATGATCATTGCCTTGGATATTGATACGTCTCCAACGTATCTACAATTTTTGATTGTTCCATGCTATTATATTATTTGTTTTGGATGTCTTATATGCATTAATATGCTATTTTAAATTATTTTTGGGACTAACTTATTAACCTAGAGCCTAGTGCCAATTTCTATTTTTTCCCTTGTTTTTGAGCTTCGCAGAAAAGGATACCAAACGGAATAAAACCTTCGCAGTGATTTTTCTTGGACCAGAAGACACCTGTTGGACTTGGACTGCAGGTCAGAAGACCTTGGAGTAGACGACAAGCCACAGGGGCGCGCCCTAGGGGGGGCACCCCCTGCCTTGTGGCCTACACCAACACCTTCTGACCTAATTCTTTGTCCTATATATTCACATATATTCCTAAACCACTAGAAGCATCCACAAAAACACTTTTCCACCGCCGCAACCTTATGTTCCCGTGAGATCCCATTTGGGGCCTTTTTCGGCATCCTGCCGGAGGGGATTCGATCATGGAGGGCTTCTACATCAACTCTATTACCCTTCCGATGTAGCGTGACTAGTTTAGCTCTGACCTATGGGTCCATAGCTAGTACCTAGATGCCTTCTTCTCTCTCTTTGATTCTCGATACCATGTTTTGCTCGATGTTCTTGGAGATCTATCCGATGTAATCTTGTTTTGCGGTGTGTTTGTCGAGATCCGATGAATTGTGGATTTATGATCAACTTGTCTATGAATATTATTTGAATCTTCTCTGAATTCTTATATGCATGATTTAATATATTTGTAATTCTCTTTGAACTACCGGTTTAGTTTGGCCAACTAGATTGGTTTTTTTTGCAATGGGATAAGTGCTTAGCTTTGGGTTCAATCTAGCGGTGTCCTTTCCTAGTGACATTAGGGGAAGCAAGGCACGTATTGTATTGTTGCCATCGAGGATAAAAAGATGGGGTTTACATCATATTGCTTGAGTTTATTCCTCTACATCATGTCATCTTACTTAATGCGTTACTCTGTTCTTCATGAACTTAATACTCTAGATGCAGGCAGGAGTCGGTCCATGTGTGGAGTAATAGTAGTAGATGCAGAATTGTTTCGGTCTACTTGACACGAACGTGATGCCTATATTTCATAATCATTGCCTTAGATATTGTCATAACTTTGCGCTTTTCTATCAATTGGTCGACAATAATTTGTTCACCCACCGTATTATTTGCTATCTTGAGAGAAGCCTCTAGTGAAACCTGATGCGGAGCACCCCAAAGTCATCCCCATGGACCTACCTACGTCCCCTACGACCCCACTTGGACCAATGACAAGAGCCCGAGCGAAGGCTATCGAAGATAAGGTGAACTCTCACCTCTCCGAACTTCCACTTTGTATGCATGAGATATGACTACTACCTAAGTCCGAGTTGTTGTGCATGATTAGGTACCAAGGGGACCCTCCCGAAGATGCACCTGAAGATGTACAAGTCCCCAAATTCACGGATGAAGAGGAACACCGAGAGAAGAAGAAGGCAGCTCCAGGACCCGGACATCCGACCCCAAGCCCAGGCATCCGGCTGCTGGAGACTTCGACCACAACAGCCTACTAGCCGCCGCGCATCTACAGGCCCCGGACATCCGGCCCAGCCCGGAAATCCGGCCTCGAGCCCGGATATCCCGACACCACCTTCCCGAGAGCGCCATGGCTAGCTTCACCAGCCCGGACATCCGACCTCCACAGCCCGGACATCCGTCCCTCCGTGAACGCCTGGACATCCGGCCTTGCCAGCCCAGACATCTGGCCCCGCATGAAAGCCCGGACATCCGGGCTGACGCCCGGACGCCCGGCCTCCCTGTCTCCACACAGTGAAGGGTCGAGGCCCGTGTACTCCTTTTACCCCCTAGACTATATATACTCCAGCTCATCCAGCTTTCTAGGGTTAGCATTGGTTTAGCTCATATTTAGAGATAGAGCATTGCTCATCCACATCAGATCTACTCCACGAGAGAGACCGCGACCTCTACGGAGAAGATCCCTTTGGATTCAAGACCTCCTTGCGGAGAAGAACTTCAAGACCTCCTCACGGAGAAGACCGGTTACCTTTTGTATCGTCCGTTGTTGACTTTGGATCTTGTATCTTCCTTTGTGTTCAAGGATCTAGGGCATGTGTGATCATACTTGTTGGTTTGAGTGTTCTCTTGTGTTTTCCATGTGTTTTCCCTCGTTTGCCTCCTCGCGTTCTTCATGTTCATCGCGGGATCCGCTCCTTTCATGAAAGATCAGGCGATTAGGGTTCCTACCCTACATCATCTTGGTATCAAGAGCCACGTTGATCACGATTTCGGAGCCTCTCCGTTGTGTTGCTAGCCTAGTTTTGTTGATTTTGTTGCTAATTCGAAAATTCCCCACAAAAATAGCCCCCAAACCGTGGATTTTATGTGTTGCAGGTAGATCTAGCTTTCCATCCACTTTTCCCCAATTTCCATCCACAAATTCCGCCGAATTTTGCTCGGATTTGACCTCTCCATGTGGTGTTCTTCGTATCCATCCACGGATCTAGAGCCCGGACATCCGGCCCCTGGCAGCACCATTTCCTCTCCACCGCCCGTTTTCTGTCCATTTTTCGCCAAATTTTGTTCCGGTGCCCCCATATACTTCTGCATACCTCCACCACTTCCGCATAGCACCACCATATACCACATACACAACTACCGCTTACCAACTCCAACTCCGGCAATTTTGGTCCAATTTTGCTTTGAGAATTTGAGTTGCGGTACCGTGTCCTACTTGTGTTTCGGCTATTTAGGTATGGTTCGACATCAACATCACCACCGCTCATCTTCGCCACGGAGGCGTCATCAACAACGACCACCTTGACTACATCTTGGTATTCGTGTCATCATTTTGAGACCATACCGTCCGCAAGAAACGGTAACCTCATCTTGGTATTGGACAGATCACTCTTGCCATTACATTGATAGCCATCATAGCCTTACTCCTTTGCGTTGCTTACCCATCGAGACTAGCCTTTGAGTATTGCCGGAAACTAGACTTGTGCACATTAGTGATCATCCTCCCATAGAATACATACATCATTGTTGCATATCTTGGTATCATCTCTTGTGTCACAAGGTTGTCATCACATACACAATTGCTATCTTGGTTCATCAAGCATTGCATGAGAAAAGAGCTCCAACATCAAAGAGCCAAACAAGATTTTAAGCAAAAAGGAAAGATAAGCAAAGAGCTTTTAAGCAAGAACCATAGCATCATACAACATTAAGATTGTCATATTAGATCATCTTGGATCATATCATCGAAACACCTTGCATAGAACATACTTGGGATAGAAGTCGTTGCATTTTTGCGTAGTAGGTTGTGCACAAGTCTTTGTATACGCCTATTGTGCAATCGTGCTAGCGTCTCTCTAGTGTTGTGCAACACGAGCATTTTTGTGGATTCCACATTTTGGCTCAACCTTGGTTGCCCAACCCCACTTATCTCTTTGCATGTGTGTTTCCGTGTACATTACATCGCTTGGTCTACTTGTTGCATTGCAATCTTGCGAATATTTTCCAACATTATTGAAGCTCACTTACAATTGCATCAAATTTTGTGCCACCATCCTAACCAAGCTCCACCATAAGCTTTTACTTGTGTAGGTGTGAGTAACCGACAAGAATTGGTACCACGTGTGCAATTTCCTTGTCCACATTGGAGTGATCATTGATCCACTGTCAACTTCGGTCAAGGTACATTTGGTATTCATTCTTCTCTTTCTACCACTCACATTTTTTTGGAATGATGGATAGGCCAAGTACTTCTACCAACCCACTCTTCATTGAGCACGACGACGACATGAACTCTACGTCACCAAGAGCCACCTCTTTGGTGCACAACGTGCTTTGCATCAAGAGCAACAAGCAATGAGTGAACGCATCGACAACCTCACCACCGACTTGCGACTCTCCGAGCAATGTACAAGGGACTACTTAGACCACAAGCTCAACGATCACAAGCAAGAGAATGACACAAGGATGTATGAGATTCGCGCTTTGTTGGTCAACCGCTCTTCTTCCACTTCGTCCTCTTCAAGAAGGAGCCGTTCAAGTCGACACTCCGACTTCACCCTCTCCGGCTCAAGTACACCGACATCAAACACTCTACGCCGTGCCGCGCACAACGATCGTCAAGCACACCTCAATCCTCTACGGGACACCGACTCTCAAGAGCGCCGACAATGTCAAACCCAAGAGGCTTTCACGCTAGCACGTGACGTCAACGACAATGCCAACATGAAGAGGAAGAGCGCGCGCGTCTACGCCAAGATGCACAAGATGCTGAGGCACAACACCAAGAACAACAACTCCGTGAAGCTCATGCACTTGCGGCGCAACAAGCCCTCCAAGATTCAAGTCGAGCCGTAGCCAACCGAGGCCGACAAGCTCGTGAACATGAAGAAGCACTTCGCGAAGAAATTCAAGAACGAAGATTCCAAGCTCGCGTGCACCGTCAAGTTCCTCAAGTTCCTCCTCGAGCTTGACAAGCTCCTACACAAGGTGGCAAAGATCATCAAGTTCATCAAGAGCTTGACGACAATGGAAATCCTCCACGACAAGAGCAACTTGAGGTTGACAACCCTCCTCACCAAGATCGACACAAGCTTGACAATCATCTACAACACGGGTGTCATCATCCCCGACCCCAACACAATGAAGAGCAACGCTACGGCAAGCTCAAGTTCACCATGACCAAGTTCAACTCAAGCAACGATCCCGAAGAGTACCTATCATGGGCATTGAAGGTTGACAAAATATTCTGTTTGCACAACTTTGAAGAAGAAAAGAAGATCGCGATGGCATCCCTTGAGTTACAAGACTATGTCCTCATTTGGTGGGAACAAGTTATCGAGCGCCGAGAGACAATAGGAGAGCCACCCATCACTACTTGGGCGCAAATGAAGGATGTCATGAGAGCACACTTTGTGCCTACCTACTACAACCGCGACCTCTTCAAGAAACTTCAACTACTCAAGCAAGGAACCAAGAGCGTTGAAGAGTACTAAAGGCGATGGAGATTGCCACAATAAGAGCCAACGTCACGGAAGATGATGAGCAAACAATGGCACGTTTCTTGAATGGACTCAACCATCCTATCAAGAAGATCTCTGACTTCCAACCATACTCGAACCTCATCGAGCTAGTGCATCAAGCTACCAAAGCGGAACGTTAAGTGCAAGACGATTACAATTATGCCAAGTTCTCATTCAAGTCATACGGCTTCTCCAACACCCAAGCTTTAATGACTCCAACAACGTCTACAAAGCCTTCTACAAGAAACATCGACAAGTCGAGTTCCAAGAAAGCTTCGTCAACTCCAAGTCATCCTCCTACTACAAGCAACATCAAGCCCAGAGCTTCATCATCATCAACCCCCACCGATGAGACCGTCCAGACACGTTCCTTCAAATGCTTCACATGCGGATGCCAAGGCCATAAGTCCTACGAGTGCACCAACAAGAGGACCATGATCCTCAACGATGACAGAACCTACGACTCGATGAGTGAAGGAGAAACGGAAGCTCTTGAGCAAGTCGCCATGCACATACAAGTGAACGATGAAGAGGAACAAGTATTTTGCAATGAAGATTCAAGTCCCGCTCTTGTTGTCTGCAAGGTCTTGACTCTCCAACATCACCAAGAAGAAGACCAACGATGCCACATCTTTCATACCAAGGCCGGCATCAATGGATGATCCGTCAAGGTCATCATCGATGGAGGGAGTTGTCATAATCTCGCAAGTGAAGAACTTTGCTCCAAGCTCCAATTGCCCAAGACGAAGCACCCACATCCATACAAAGTGCAATGGCTTAGCGACTCCGTCACTATCCAAGTCGAGCATTGAGTACAAGTCTCCTTCAAAATTGGCGCCTACGAGGACACCTTGGAGTGCGACGTCGTTCCAATGACCGTTTGCCACATTCTCCTTGGACGCCCATGGCAATTTGATAGAGGAGTCATCCACAACGGTCGAACGAACCACTACATCTTCAAGATGAAAGGAAAGGAGTACGTACTTCGTCCCATGTCTCTTCTACCTCTTGAGCACTTGCGTTGGTTTTCCCTTGAAGAGGAAAGGGTGGTGCAGCAAAGTCGCGTAAGTATTTCCCTCAGTTTTTGAGAACCAAGGTATCAATCCAGTAGGAGGCTACGCGCCAGTCCCTCGCACCTACACAAAACAAATAAATCCTCGCAACCAACGCGATAAGGGGTTGTCAATCCCTACACGGTCACTTACGAGAGTGAGATCTGATAGATATGATGAGATGATATATTTGGTATTTTTATGATAAAGATGCAAAGTAAAATAAAAGGCAATGAAAATAACTAAGTATTGGAAGATTAATATGATGAAGATATACCCGGGGGCCATAGATTTCACTAGTGGCTTATCTTGAGAGCATAAGTATTTTACGGTGGGTGAACAAATTACTATTGAGCAATTGACAGAATTGAGCATAGTTATGAGAATATCTAGGTATGATCATGTATATAGGCATCACATCCAAGACAAGTAGACCGACTCCTGCCTGCATCTACTACTATTACTCCACACATCGACCGCTATCCAGCATGCACCTAGAGTATTAAGTTCAAGAGAACGGAGTAACGCTTTAAGCAAGATGACATGATGTAGAGAGATAAACTCATGCGATATGATGAAAACCCCATCTTGTTATCCTCGATGGCAACAATACAATACGTGCCTTGCTGCCCCTACTATCACTGGGAAAGGACACCGCAAGATTGAACCCAAAGCTAAGCACTTCTCCCATTGCAAGAAAGATCAATCTAGTAGGACAAACCAAACTGATAATTCGAAGAGACTTGCAAAGATAACCAATCATACATAAAAGAATTCAGAGAAGATTCAAATATTGTTCATAGATAAACTTCATCATAAACCCACAATTCATTGGTCTCAACAAACACACAGCAAAAGAACATTACATCGAATAGATCGCCACAAGAGAGGGGAAGAACTTTGTATTGAGACCCAAAAAGAGAGAAGAAGCCATCTAGCTAATAACTATGGACCCGAAGGTCTGAGGTAAACTAATCACACTTCATCAGAGAGGCTATGGTGTTGATGTAGAAGCCCTCTGTGATCGATGCTCCCAAGGCGGAGCTCCGAAACAGGCCCCAAGATGGGATCTCGTGGATACAGAAAGTTGCGGCGGTGGAATTAGGGTTTTGGCTCCGTATATTATCGTTTGGGGGTACGTAGGTATATATAGGAGGAAGAAGTACGTCGATGGAGCATCAGGCGGCCCACGAGGGTGGAGGGCACGCCCCCTACCTCGTGTCCTCTCTGTTGGTTGCTTAACGTAGGGTCCAAGTCTCCTGGATCTTCTTCGTTCCAAAAATCATGTTCCCGAAGGTTTTATTCCGTTTGGACTCCGTTTGATATTCCTTTTCTTCGAAACCCTAAAATAGGCAAAAAAAATAGCAATTCTGGGCTGGGCCTCCGGTTAATAGGTTAGTCCCAAAAATAATATAAAAGTGGATAATAAAGCCCAATAATGTCCAAAACAGAAGACAATATAGCATGGAGCACTCAAAAATCATAGATATGTTAGAGACGTATCAGTCTCCAAGCCAAGTGATCGCCGACAAGCAAGCCACCCATCGTGGATATCATAGTGAGAGAGAGAGCCACCAAAAAGAGAGTGAGTGCCACAAGCCCAAATCGAGCATCTCCACGATGAGCGAAAAGAAGAACTTAGTCCTATTTGCCACCAAAACTGAGATAAGTGGAGTGTGTGAGAACCCATCTAGTGTCCTACACTACGTCCTTTTGTGCAAGGACAATTCACCACAAGCTAACACCTCTCACACTCTTCCTCTAGTATTGTCTTCTCTTTTCCATGAATTTCATGATGTTTTCCCCGATGAGGTACCTCCGGGACTACCTCCACTACAAGGCATCGAGCACCGCATCGACCTCATCCCGGAGCACCGCTTCCGAACAAAGCTCCCTACCGTGTCAACCTTGAAGAAACCAAATAAATACAAAGGCAAGTAAAGCATCTCATAGCCCATGGACATGTGCGTGAAAGTTTGAGCCCTTGTACCGTCCCAGTCATTCTTGTGCCAAAACGAGACGGTAGCTTTCGCATGTGCTCTGATTCTAGACCTATAAATGCTATCACCGTTCGTTATAGGTATCCCATTCCACGCCTTGATGATATGCTTGATGAACTTAGTGGTGCCGCTATCTTTTCAAAAATTGATCTTAAGAGTGGTTACTATCAAATCCGCATACAAGAGGGTGATGAATGGAAAACTGCTTTCAAAACCAAGTTTGGCTTGTATGAGTGGTTGGTCATGCCTATGGGTCTATCGGAAGCACCGGGTACTTTTATGCGTCTTATGAATCATGTCTTCCGCCCTTACATTGGTGTGTTTGTTGTGGTCTACTTCGATGATATCCTTGTTTTTAGCAAGTCTCTCAAAGAGCATGTCACCCATGTCCAAACCGTCTTACAAACTCTTAGAAAAGAGCGTCTCTATGCTAATATGGAGAAATGCCTTTTTGGCGTGGACAAGCTCGTTTTCTTGGGTTTTATTGTATCTTCTAAGGGTGTTCATGTTGATGAGTCCAAGATCAATGCTATTAAGACTTGGCCACAACCAACCAATTTGCAACAAGTGCATAGCTTTCTTGGCCTTGCGGGTTTGTATCGTCGCTTTGTGATAGATTTTAGCACCATTGCTTCGCCTTTGCATGCTTTGAGCAAGAAGACTGCGCCTTTTGTTTGGGAACCATCCCAAGATACCTCTTTCAATGAGCTTAAGAATTTGCTTACTCATGATCCCGTGCTTGCTTTAACCAACTTTTACAAACCCTTTGAGATTCATTGCGATGCTAGTGGTAATGGCATAGGAGGTGTGTTAACGCAAGAGAAGCGCCCCATAGCTTACTTTAGTGAGAAACTTTCCGGAGCGCAACTCAATTACCCCATCTATGACAAAGAGCTATATGCATTAGTCCGTGTTTTGCATGAATGGGAACACTATCTTCGCCCTCATGAGTTTATCATTCATACCGATCATGAAACGCTCAAGTATCTTAAGGGCCAAACCAAGTTGAACAAGCATCATGCTAAATGGAGTGAATTTATTGAGTCTTTTCCTTATGTCATCAAGTACATTAAAGGTAAGGAAAACATTCTGGCGGATGCCCTTTCCCGCATATGCATGCGTGTTACTCAACTTGAATTGGATGTCATTGGCTTTGAGCATATAAAAGACTTGTATGAGCATGATCCTACTTTTGCTACTCCTCATGCCAAGTGTTTGACGCACACCTCTTGGGAACGCTATTACATCAAAGATGGATATCTTATGAGAGCTAACAAGCTTTGCATCCCCGAGTCTTCTCTTCGTTTGTTGCTTTTGCAGGAATCTCATGGAGGAGGCTTAATGGGACATTTTGGACGAGACAAGACGTTCACGACGCTCTCAAAGAACTACTATTGGCCCAAGATGTTTCATGACGTCAACCACTTCACCAACCGATGCTCTACATGCCACAAAGCTAAGTCTAAATCTCAATCCCATGGCCTTTACATGCCTCCACCAATTCCATACCAACCATGGGAAGATATTAGCATGGATTTTGTACTTGGATTGCCTAGGACTCGGAATGGAAAGGATTCAGTATTTGTTGTTGTGGACCATTTCTCCAAGATGGCACATTTCATTCCTTGCAACAAGATAGACGATGCTTCACATATTGCAAACCTCTTTTGTAGGGAAATATTGCGTCTACACGGAGTGCCAAAGACGATCATCTCGAACCGCGACGTCAGGTTCCTAAGATACTTTCGGAAGACCCTATGCGCCAAGCTCAGAATCAAGCTACTCTTCTCCACGGCTTACCATCCTCAAACCGACGGCCAAACGGAGGTGACCAACCGCACACTCTCTGCTCTCCTTCGAGTACTCATCAAGAAGAACATCAAGGAGTGGGAGGAGTGTCTACCTATCGCCGAGTTCACTTACAACCGCGCAAGACACTCTACAACCGGCAAGTCCCCCTTCAAGGTCGTCTACAGATTCAACCCTTTGTCCCCATTGGACATTCTCCATCTACCACTCCAAGAGCGCATAAATTTTGACACAAGTGCACGTGTGACTCATCTCAAGAAGGTGCATGAATATACAAAACATACTATCAAGCGCGAAGTACAATGACTTGCGACCAAGCTCAACATCAACAAGCACCCCATGGTCTTCAACATTGGTGATCTCATGTGGCTACACCTTCTCAAAGACCGCTTTCCCCAAGAACGCAAGTCCAAACTTCGACCATGAGCGGACGGACCCTTCAAGGTGCTTGCATGCTACAACGACAATGCTTACAAGATCGACCTCCCCCGCGACAAGTACAACGTGAGTGATATCTTCAATGTCAAGGACCTCTCGCCCTTCCATGGTGATGAAGAATTTGATCCGAGGACGGATCTTCCCCAAGGGAGGGGAGATGATGCGAAGCATCCCAAGGTCATCCCCATGGACCTACCTACGTCCCCTACGACACCACTTGGACCAATGACAAGAGCTCGAGCGAAGGCTATCGAAGATAAGGTGAACTCTCTCCTCTCCGAACTTCCACTTTCTATGCATGAGACATGGCTACTACCTAAGTTCGAGTTGTTGTGCATGATTAGGTACCAAGAGGACCCTCCCGAATATGCACATGAATATGTACAAGTCCCCAAGTTCACGGATGAAGAGGAACACCGAGAGAAGAAGAAGGCAGCTCCAAGACCTGAACATCCGGCCCCAAGCCCGGACATCCGGCCGCTGGAGACTTCGACCACAATAGCCTACCAACCGCCGCGCATCTATAGGCCCCAGACATTCGGCCCCAGCCCAGACATCCGGCCCGGCCCGGAAATCCGGCCTCGAGCCCGGATATCCGGACACCACCTTCCCGAGAGCGAGATGGCCAGCTTCACCAGCCCGGACATCCGGCCTCGCCAGCTCGGACATCCGGCCCCGCGTGAAAGCCCGGACATCCGGCCCGATGCCCGGACGTCCGGCCTCCCTATCTGCGCATAGTGAAGGGCCGAGGCCCATGTACCCCTTCTACCCCCCTAGACTATATATACTCCACCTCGTCCAACTTTTGTAGGGTTAGCATTGGTTTAGCTCATATTTAGAGATAGAGCATTGCTCATCCACATCGGATCTACTCCATGAGAGAGACCGCGCCCTCTACGGAGAAGATCCTTTTGGAGTCAAGACCTCCTTGCGGAGAAGAACTTCAAGACCTCCTCACGGAGAAGACCGGTTACCTTTTGTATTGTTCGTTGTTGACTTTGGATCTTGTATCTTCCTTTGTGTTCATGGATCTAGCGCATGTGTGATCATACTTGTTGGTTTGAGTGTTCTCTTGTGTTTTCCATGTGTTTTCCCTCGTTTCCCTCCTCGCGTTCTTCGTGTTCTTCGCGGGATCCACTCCTTTCGTGGAAGATCGGGCGATTAGGGTTCCTACCCTACATCAAAACCTATGGCCCCCGGGTCTATTTTCCATAATATTAGTTTCCGATCTTTTATTTTCCATCATGTTAGTTTCTGATCTACTATTTTGTAATCTTTTACTTTCCGATCTATAAACCCAAAAATATTTACTTTATCGTTTGTTTAGTTTTATCTATCTCTATCAGATCTCACTTTTGCAAGTAACCATGAAGGGATTGACAACCCCTTTATCGCGTTGGGTGCAAGTTGTTTGATTGTTTGTGCAGGTATTGGTGATTTGTTTGTTGTATCCTACTGGATCGATACCTTGGTTCTCTAACTGAGGGAAATACTTATCTCTACTTTGCTACATCACCCTTTCCTCTTCAAGGAAAAAACTAACACAAGCTCAAGAAGTAGTAGGAAGAATTTTAGGCGCCGTTGCCTGGGAGATCTACGCCAAGTCAAGACATACCAAGTACCCATTATAAACTCTCATCACTTGCATTACATTATTCATCATTTGCCTCTTGTTTTCCTCTCCCCCACTTCTAAAATGATTTTCGAAAAGATTTGCCCTTTTCTTCGCCCTTCTTCTGTCCGTCTTTTCGTTTGCGGTTTGCTTGCTTGTGTGTTGAATTGCTTGCTTTGTCACGATGGATCAGGAGAATACCAAATTGTGTGACTTTTCCAACAATAATAATATTGATTTTATTAGTACTTCGACTCCTCCCACCACTAGTGCGGAATCTTATGAAATTAATGTCGCTTTGCTGAATCTTGTTATGAAAGATCAATTTTCCGGCCTTCCTAGTGAAGATGCCGCATCCCATCTAAATAATTCCATTGAGTTGTGTGATATGCAAAAAAGATAGAGGTGGATAATGATATTGTTAAATTTAAGCTATTACCGTTCTCACTTCGGGATCATGCTAAAACTTGGTTTTCATCTTTGCCTAAAAATAGTATTGATTAATGGAATAAGTGTAAAGATGCTTTTATTTCCAAGTATTTTCCTCCCGCTAAGATCATCTCCCTTAGGAATGATATTATGAATTTTAAGCAACTTGATCATGAACATGTTGGACAATCTTGGGAGAGGATGAAATTGATGATACGAAATTGCCCTACCGATGGTTTGAATTTGTGGATGATTATACAAAAAAATTATGCCAGATTGAATTTTGCTTCTAGAAAGCTTTTAGATTCGGCCGCGGGAGGTACTTTTATGGAGATTACTTTAGGAGAAGCTACTAAACTCCTAGATAATATTATGGTTAATTATTCTCAATGGCATATTGAAAGATCTTCTTCTAGTAAAAAAAGTGCATGCGATTGAATAGATTAATGTTTTGAGTGGAAAGATGGATGAACTTATGAAATTACTTGCTAGCAAGAGTGCTCCTATTGATCCTAATGATATGCCTTTGTCTACTTTGATTGTAAATAATAATGAATCTATGGATGTGAATTTTGTTGGTAGGAACAATTTTGGTAATAACACGTATAGAGGCAATTTTAATCCTAGGCCGTTTCCTAGTAATTCCTCTAATAATTATGGTAATTCCTACAACAATTCAATTGGAAATTATAATAACATGCCCTTTGATTTTGAGAATAGTGTTAAATAATTTATGATTTCGCAAAAGAGTTTTAATAGTTTGGTTGAAGAAAAATTGCTTAAGATTGTTGAGTTGGCTAGGAACGTGGATATAATTTCTCTTGATGTTGATTCTTTGAAAATTAGATCTATTCCACCCAAGCATGATATTAACGAATCTCTAAAATCTATGAGAATCTCCATTGATGAGTGCAAAGAAAGAACCACTAACATGCGTGCTAAGCAAGATTGGTTTGTAAAAACATGTTCTTCTAGTTTTCATGAAAACAATGATGAAGATCTTAAAGAGATTGATGTGAATCCTATTGAATCTTTGTTTTCCAATATAAATCTTGATAAAGATGGGACTGGAGATGAGTCAACTTTAGTTAAAACGCGTCCTAATGATTCGGAGTTTCTAGATCTTGATGCAAAAATTGATAAAAGTGGGATTGGAGAGGTCAAAACTTTAAGTAGCAATGAACCCACTCTTTTGGATATCAAGGAATTTAATTATTATAATTCTTCTTTAATAGATTGTATTTCCTTGTTGCAATCCATGTTGAATTCTCCTCATGCTTATAATCAAAACAAAGCTTTTACTAAACATATCGTTGATGCTATGATGCAATCTTTCCATGATTCCAAAAACTTTATGCGATGTGCTAGGTTTCCTTGAATTTGATGATTTTTCTTTAAATTTGCATCTTGCAGATTCCACTAATAAGAAACCTATGGGAAGGATTAATAATGTTCTTATTATTGCAAATAGGAATTATGTGCCCTTAGATTTCATTGTTCTTGATATAGATTGCAATCCTACATGTCCTATTATTCTTGGTAGACCTTTCCTTAGAACGATTGGTGCAATTATTGATATGAAAGAAGGAAACATTAGATTTCAATTTCTGTTAAGGAATGGCATGGAACATTTTCCTAGAAAGAAAATTAAGTTACAATATGAATCTATTATGAGAGCTACTTATGGATTGCATACCAAAGATGACAATACCCAAATCTATTTGTGTTTTATGCCTAGCTAAGGGCGTAAAACAATAGCGCTTGTTGTGAGGCAACCCAATTTTATTTTTGTTCTTTGCTTTTTGGTTCTGTTTTGCAACAAACAATTCATCTAGACTCTGGCTAGATGTGTTTTTGTGTTTTAATTAGTGTTGGTGCCAAGTAAAACCTTTGGGATGGCTTATAGTGATAGTTGATTTGATCTTGCTGAAAAATAAAAAACTTTTTCTCTCAGTAATATAATTCTCGTTTTCAACAGAAGCGCGATAAAATACTGATTCTTTTTTAAAAATATTAATACACAAATGTCCCAGGATTTCCTAATTTTTCAGAATTTTTGGAGTTACATAAGTATTCGAGAGTAACAGATTACTACAGACTGTTCTGTTTTGACAGATTCTATTTTCTGTGTTGTTTGCTTATTTTGATGAATCTATGGGTAGTATCGGGGGTATGAACCATGGAAAAGTTGGAATACAGCAGATATTAAACCAATATAAATAAATAATGAGTTCACAACAGTACCAAAAGTGGTGATTTATTTTTTATACTAGAGGAGCTTATGAGATTTTCTGTTGAGTTTTGTGTTGTGAAGTTTTCAAGTTTTGGGTAAGGATTTGATGGAATATGGAATAAGGAGTGGCAAGAGCCTAAGCTTGGGGATTCCCAAGGCACCCCAAGGTAATATTCAAGTACAACCAAGAGCCTAAGCTTGGGGATGCCCCGGAAGGCATCCCCTCTTTCGTCTTCGTCTATCGGTAACTTTACTTGAGGCTATATTTTTATTCACCACATGATATGTGTTTTGCTTGGAGCGTCTTGTATGATATGAGTCTTTTCTTTTTAGTTTGACACAATCATCCTTGATGTATACACCTTTTGAGAGGGACATGCATGAATCGTGATTTATTAGAATACTCTATGTGCTTCACTTATATCTTTTGAGCTAGGCAATTTTGCTCTAATGCTTCACTTATATCTTTTTAGAGCATGGCGGTGGCTTTATTTTATAGAAATTTTTGAACTCTCATGCTTCACTTATATTATTTTGAGAGTCTCTAAACGTCATGGTAATTTTCTTTGGTTATAAATTTATTCCTAATATGATAGACATCCAAAAGGGATATAATAAAAACTTTCATATAAAGTGTGTTGAATACTATGAGAAGTTTGTTTCCTTATGATTGTTTTGAGATATAGAGATGGTGATATCAGAGTCATGATAGTGAGTAATTTTGGATTGTAAAAATACTTGTGTTAAAGTTTGTGATTCCCGTAGGATGCACGTATGGTGAACCGTTATGTGATGAAGTCAGAGCATGATTTATTTATTGATTGTCTTCCTTATGAGTGGCGGTTGGGGACGAGCGATGGTATTTTCGTACCAATCTATCCCCCTAGGAGCATGCACGTAGTACTTCATTTCGATAAATAATAGATTTTTGCAATAAGTATGTTATTTCTTTATGACTAATGTTGAGTCCATGGATTATACACACTCTCACCCTTCCACCATGGCTAGCCTCTTAAGTGTCGCGCAACTTTTGCTGGTACCATACACCCACAATATACCTTCCTCAAAATAGCCACCATACCTATCTATTATTACATTCCCATAGCCATTCCGAGATATATTTCCATGCAACTTTCCACCATTCCATTTATTATGACACGTGCTACCTCTTGAGGACTGCGTTGGTTTTCCCTTGAAGAGGAAAGGTGATGCAGCAAAGTAGCGTAAGTATTTCCCTCAGTTTTTGAGAACCAAGGTATCAATCCAGTAGGAGGCCACATGCAAGTACCTCGTACCTACACAAACAAATAAGAACCTCGCAACCAACGCGATAAAGGGGTTGTCAATCCCTTCACGGTCACTTACGAGAGTGAGATCTGATAGAGATGATAAGATAATATTTTTGGTATTTTTATGATAAAGATTAAAAGTAAAGATTGCAAAATAAAAGGTAATAGAAATAGCTTGTTGACGGAAGATTAATATAATAGAGAATCGACCCGGGGGCCATAGGTTTCACTAGTGGCTTCTCTCAAGATAGCATAAGTATTACGGTGGGTGAACAAATTACTGTCAAGCAATTGATAGAAACGCAAATAATTATGAGAATATCTAAGCATGATCATGTATATAGGCATCACGTCCGTGACAAGTAGACCGACTCCCGCCTGCATCTACTACTATTACTCCACACATCGACCGCTATCCAGCATGCATCAAGAGTATTAAGTTCATAAGAACAGAGTAACACATTAGGTAAGATGACATGATGTAGAGGGATAAACTCAAGCAATATGATATAAACCCCATCTTTTTATCCTCGATGGCAACAATACAATACGTGTCATTTCCCTTTCTATCACTGGGATCGAGCACTGCAAGATTGAACCCAAAGCTAAGCACTTCTACCATTGGAAGAAAGATCAATCTAGTAGGCCAAACCAAACTGATAATTCAAAGAGACTTGCAAAGATAACTAATCATACATAAAATACTTCAGAGAAAAATCAAATATTGTTCATAGATAGACTTGATCATAAACCCACAATTCATCGGATCTCGACAAAGACACCACAAAAAGGGTTACATCGAATAGATCTCCAAGAAGATCGAGGAGAACTTTGTATTGAGATCCAAAGAGAGAGAAGAAGCCATCTAGCTAATAACTATAGGTCTGAAGTAAACTACTCACACATCATCGGAGGGGCCATGGAGTTGATGTAGAGGCCCTCCGTGATCGATGCCCCTCTGGCGGAGCTCCGAAAAAGGCCCCAAGATGGGATCTCTTGGGTATAGAAGGTTGCGGCGTTGGAAATAGGGTTTCGTGGTGCTCCTGGTTGTTTTCAGGGTATATGAGTATATATAGGAGGAAGAAGTAGGTCGGTTGAGCCACGAGGGGCCCACGAGGGGGAGGGCGCGCCCAGGGGGTAGGCGCGCCCCCTGCCTCGTGGCCTCCTCGGTTGTTTCTTGATGTCCACTCCAAGTCCTCTGGATCACATTTGTTCCAAAAATCACATTCCTGAAGGTTTCATTCCGTTTGGACTCCGTTTGATATTCCTTTTCCGCAAAATACTAAAATAGGCAAAAAAACAATAATTTTCACTAGGCCTTGGGTTAATAGGTTAGTCCCAAAAATAATATGAAAGTGTATTATAAAGCCCATTAAACATCCAAAACAAAATATATATAATAGCATGGAACAATAAAAAATTATAGATACGTTGGAGACGTATCAACACGCTCCATCATTGTCATATTGCTTTGCATGATCATGTAGTTGACATCGTATTTGTGGCAAAGCCACCTTTCATAATTTTTTCATACATGTCAGTCTTGATTCATTGCACATCCCGGTACACCGCTGGAGGTATTCATATAGAGTCATATTTTGTTCTAAGTATCAAGTTGTAATTCTTGAGTTGTAAGTAAATAAAAGTGTGATGATCTTCATTATTAGAGCATTGTCCCATGTGACGAAAGGATGATGGAAGCTATGATTCCCCCACAAGTCGGGATGAGTCTCCGGACTTTACAAAAAATAAAAGAGGCCAAAGAAGCCCATTCAAAAAAATGAGAGAAAAGAGAGAAGGGGCAATGTTACCATCCTTTTTCCACACTTGTGCTTCAAAGTAGCACTATGATCTTCATGATAGAGAGTCGCCTATGTTGTCTTCATATACTAGTGGGAATTTTTCATTATAGAACTTGGCTTGTATATTCCAATGATGGGCTTCCTCAAATTTCCGTAGGTCTTCCTGAGCAAGCGAGTTGGATGCACACCTACTAAGTTTCTTTTTGAGCTTTCATAAACTTATAGTGCATCCGTTGCACGGCAATCCCTACTCACTCACATTGATATCTATTGATGGGCATCTCCATAGCCCGTTGATACGCCTAGTTGATGTGAGACTATCTCCTTCTTTTTGTCTTCTCCGCAACCACCATATTCTATTCCACCCATAGTGCTATGTCCATGGCTCACGCTCTTGTATTGCGTGAAAGTTGAAAAAGTTTGAGAACATCAAAAGTATGAAACAATTGCTTGGCTTGTCATCGGGGTTGTGCATGATTTGAATATTTTGTGTGATGAAGATGGAGCATAGCCACACTAGATGATTTTGTAGGGATAAGCTTTCTTTGGCCATGTTATTTTGAGAAGACATAATTGCCTTGTTAGTATGCTTGAAGTATTATTGTTTTTATGTCAATATAAATTTTGTTTCGAATCTTATGGATTTGAACATTCATGCCACAATAAAGAAAAATTACATGGATAAATATGTTAGGTAGCATTTCACATCAAAAATTCTGTTTTTATCATTTACCTACTCGAGGACTAGCAGGAATTAAGTTTGGGGATGCTTCATACGTCTCCAACCTATCTATAATTTTTGATTGTTCCATGCTATTGTATTATCTATTTTGGATGTTTTATATGCATATTTTATATTATCTTTGGGACTAACTTATTAACCTAGAGCCTAGTGCCAGTTTATGTTTTTCCTTGTTTTTGAGCTTTGCAGAAAAGGAATACCAAACGAAGTTCAAATGGAATAAAACCTTCGCGATGATTTTTCTTGGACCATAAGACACCTGTTGGACTTGGACTCCAAGTCAGAAGACCTTGGAGTAGACGACAAGCCATAGGGGCGCGGCCTAGGGGGGTGCCCCTGCCTTATGGCCTACTCCAACACCTCCTGACATAATTCTTCGTCCTATATATTCACATATATTCCCAAACCACCATAAGCATCCACAAAAACACTTTTCCACCACCGCAACCTTCTGTTCCCATGAGATCCCATCTTGGGGCCTTTTCTGGCATCCTGCCGGAGGGCATTCGATCATGGAGGGCTTCTACATCAACTCTATTGCCCTTCCGATGAAGCATGAGTAGTTTACCTCAGACCTACAGGTCAATAGCTAGTAGCTAGATGGCTTCTTATCTCTCTTTGATTCTCAATACCATGTTTTCCTCGATGTTCCTAGAGAACTATCCGATGCAATCTTCTTTTACGGTGTGTTTGTCGAGATCCGATGAATTGTGGATTTATGATCATCTTATTTATGAATATTATTTGAATCTTCTATGAATTCTTATATGCATGATTTGATATCTTTGTAATTCTCTCCGAACTATTGGTTTAGTTTGGCCAACTAGATTGGTTTTCCTTGCAATGGGAGAAGTGCTTAGCTTTGGGTTCAATCTTGTGGTGTCCTTTCCCAGTGACAGTAGGGGCAGCAAGGCACGTATTTTATTGTTGCCATCGAGGATAAAAAGATGGGGTTTGCATCATATTGCTTGAGTTTATTCCTCTACATCATGTCATCTTACTTGATGCGTTACTCTGTTCTTCATGAACTTAATACTCTAGATGCAGACAGGAGTCGATCGACGTGTGGAGTAATAGTAGCAGATGCAGAATCGTTTAGGTCTACTTGACATGGATGCGATGCCTATATTTCATAATCATTGCGTTAGATAGCGTCATAACTTTGTGCTTTTCTATCAATTGCTCGACAATAATTTGTGCACCCACCATATTATTTGCTATCTTGAGATAAGCCTGTAGTGAAAGCTATGGCCCCCGGGTCTATTTTCCGATCTATTATTTTGCAATCTTTTACTTTGCGATCTATAAACCCAAAAATATTTACTTTATCGCCAAAATTATCTGCTTTTCTATCAATTGTCCAACAGTAATTTGTTTACCTACCGTATGCAATTTTTATGAGAGAAGCCTCTAGTGAAAACTATGCCCCCCGGGTCTATCTTTTATCATCAATTAAAAGTAAAAAATACTTTGCTGCAATTTTCTTTTTTTTATTTATTTTATTTTGTATTTTTGTCCGATCTATCTATCAAAAACTATACCATTTAGTCTCGCTCGCAACCGTCAAGGGACTTGTAGCGATCCGACTTCAAACGGTCAAATCTCTGTGGAGAAATGTCATCCCTGGATCGGTAATGCTAACACACACAGTACTTGAAGGATTTATAACAGAGTAGCAACCACACACTTATTACATCGAATGTCTCAAGAGAGAACTTATTACAATAAATATGGCTTAAGGCCATCTAAGTAATATAACAGCGGAAAGCTTGGAAGATAAAGTGAGTCCATCAACCCCAACGGCATAGCTAAGTGCACGACAAACGACCTAGCACACCTTACTCTTCGTCTGAAAAGTTTGAAACATGGTATGTTGCAGCCCGAAACGGGCTAGCACATGGAATATGCTGGAAAGATAACACAGTAGAGCAAAGAACAAGTAAATGCTATCACTACATGCATATATGGCTGGTGGAGGCTCTATGGTTATAATGTTTTTGCGAAAAGCCAATTTTTTCCTACAAAAAAGGAATATATTTTATTTAACTACAAAGTTGGTTGAAAAAACATTGAGAATGGTAACCCCATCATAATCCCAATTAAAAGTTATTAACATCCCATCAAATTAATTTAGAGTGATGGGATCCACATGATAATCCAAGAACCAGATACTCAAGATGTCCATAACCGGGGACACGGCTAACCATGATTACTTTGTACACTCTGTAGAGGTTTGTGCACTTTTACCCACAAGACTCGATCTCCTCCGTTGTATTTCTCGCACTACATGATGTTTGAGAAACGGATGACCAAGACACAGTCTTTCCGAAGAGGTCCCCTTAACCGATAGATAGGCCGGTACACCTACAATCCCCTACATCTTCTAGCCCATCATGGAAAGGTTTCCCACAACTTACTCAACTATGCTAGAGCCCATAATAGCTTGTGGCTGCACACGGAAGTTTCCAGCATGAATAATCTTATGATCCCTTTGAGCCTGGGTGGCGAACCAAAAAGGACAACATTGGTATATCCCCAGGTGTCTGCAACCAATCCACCCAGATGTGTGTTTAAGTAGCCACCTTAAGTAAACCATTAATGAACAATCTAACATCTGTCATGGATACTCTCAAACCCAATCCACGTCTACGAGCATAGCTTGGCAATAAGTAGCATAACGTAGAAGTAACTCCCAGGGTTTGATAATAAAAAGGGTAATAGGTTCTTCCTCATCATCTACTTCCCAAACCCACAAGTTAAGAGATCCTACTCATGCAATGTTTGAGGGTTGAAACTAATGCATTAGAACTGGGTAAAAGGGATATGATCAAAGTGTTACTTGCCTTGCTGATGATCCGCCAAACCTAGTGACTCGTAGTAGCACGCTGCGCACTCCGGGAATTCTATCGCAAACAAACAATAGCATACATAAGAACTCAAGCATATATGCATGGGTAAATATTGAATAAGAAGATCGAATCTGAAAACTCAACTGAAGAGATTCGATCTGCAAAAAGAATCAATCGAATCGGAGCTACGTAACTGAAACTACGGTAAAAAAAATTCGAAAACAAATCTGCTTGAAACCAAATTTTAAAATTGTCAAAACCTTGTTCAAGTTGATTAAACAGAAAGAGGGTTTTGAGACGAAGATTTTGGCATTGGTTTCACTGGATTTGGACAAACGGTTAAGAAACGGCGAGCATTTGAAGATCAGGGGCTAATCTGCGATAAAAATAATCGCGGATAGATCCCTGGCCGAAAATAAAATAAAATAAAAAGACTAACGAATGAATTTTTGCTGTCTGAACCTAACCAACGAACAACGTTCATTAAAACGAACATATGGATGAACGTCCGCTAAATAAACGAACCGACGAAAAACCCGATCTAATAAAATAAACCAGGGAAACTAAAAAACTAGATCTAGATCTAGATCTAGGGTTTACCAAAAAAACCGAAAAAACCACGACAATTCCGGCGAAACTCCGGCGCGGCGGCGGCGGCGCGGGCGGGCAGCGGCTAGGGTTAGGGTTCGGGTGGGGCGGCGGCTTGGTGGGCTGAGGCCTCGGGGTGGCCGGCTTATAAAGCCTGCCCCGGGCAGGAGTCCGTGTCGGTTACGGCCCGTTAGGTCGGTTTGACTTTCTTTTAAAACAGATTTCGCCGGAAAAATCCTAGAAAAAAATAAAATTCTAAAAATACCAAAACAAATTTTCACCGTCTAAATAGAATATTTAGAACAAAGTGAACTTTTTCTTGGCCTAAAAATGCAATTTTGGAAAATGCATATTTTTTTCTAATTCAAATAAAATAGCGATAAAATCCAAATAAAATAATTTATTTGGTTTTAACATTTTTCCTCCAATATTTCAATTACTTTGGAGAAGTCATATTATCTCCTCTCATATATTTTAATATGAAATATTTTCGGAGAGAAAAATAATTAAAACCAAAAATGATCCTTGTATCGATATTTGAGAAATTCAAATATGAAATAGTGAAAATCCCCAACTCTCTCCGTGGGTCCTTGAGTTGCTTAGAATTTCGAGGATCGCAAAACGAAATGCAATAAAAATATGATATGCAATATGATGTCCTATGTATAACATTCTAAATTGAAAATTTGGGATGTTATAGGACTGACAATCCCTTGTTCGCGTTGGGTTGCAAGGATTTATTGTTTGTGTGCAGGTGTTGTTCACTAGTCGTTGCTTGGTTCTCCTACTAGATTCATAAACTTGGTTTCACAACTGAGGGAAATACTTATCTCCACTGTACTGCGTCATCCTCTCCTTTTCGGGGAAATCCCAACGTAGCTCATAAGTAGCAGGAAGAATTTCTGGCGTCGTTGCCAGGGAGACATCATCAACAACTATCAAGTACCTACGCATAAAATTTCATCTCCTTGCATTTACATTATTTTCCATTTGCCTCTCATTTTCATCTCCCCCACTTCTAATAAGTTTTTTAAAAAATACAAAAATATTTTCCGTTCGCCTTTTTGGCAGGAAGAATTTCTGGCACCGTTGCCAAGGAGACATCATCAACAACTATCAAGTACCTACACATAAACTTTCATCTCCTTGCATTTACATTATTTTCCATTTGCCTCTCGTTTTCATCTCCCCCACTTCTAAAAAGTTTTTACAAAAATATTTTTCGTTCTCCTTTTTCTTATTTGCTTCTTTGCTTACTTGCGATCTTGTTTGAATAGTCACTATGTCTCAAGAAAATACAAAATTGTGTGATTTTTCCAATACTACTAATAATGATTTTATTAGTACTCCGATTGCTCCTCCCGTCGCTAGTGCGGAGACTTGTGATATTAATGCTGCTTTGCTAAATCTTGTTATGAAAGAACATTTTTCTGGTAGTGCTAATGAAGATGTTGCATCCCATCTTAACACTTTCGTAGAATTGTGGGACATGTTGTGAAGTTAAAATTATTCCCATTTTCATTGCGGGATCATGCAAAAATTTGGTTTTCATCTTTGCCACGAAGTAGTATTGATAATTGTGATATATGCATAGATGCTTTTATCACTAAATATTTTCTGCCCACGAATATCACTTCCCTTAGAAATCAAATTATGAATTTCAAGCAACTTGAGCATGATGTTGCCCAATCTCGCGAAAGGATGAAATTTATGATAAGAAATTTCCCTACTAATGGTTTAAATTTGTGGATGATCATACAAAAAATTTATGCGGGATTGAACTTTGTTTCTAGAAATCGTTTAGACTCCACCGCGGGTGGTACTTTTATGGAGATTACATTGGGTGAAGCTACTAAATTGCTTGATAATATTATGGTAAATTATTCACAATGGCATACTAAAAGAGCTCCTACTAGTAAAAAAATGAATTATGTTGAAGAAATTAGTACTTTGAGTGATAAAGTTGATGCACTTATGAAATTGGTTGCTATTAAAATGCTCCTATTGATCCTAATGATGTGACTTTGTGATGCGGAGCATCCTATGGACATCACCATATCAAGAGTCCGTTCGGCAAGTGACACGTGCGACATCTACTTCACATACACAAAGGTGAATCATCTCCTTTACACGTGCTCATTTGACCCCTTCGAGGATGGTATACTACTTGACACTTCTCCCGTGTGCATGCATAGGTATTGTCGGAACGCTACGGACGTGGTGGAGGAGTGCAAGCGCCAAGGAACACCTACACCATCCACGAGGGAAGTGTGGAAGTAAAGACAAAAGAAGAAGGAGATGCGGAGTCTACAGCGACCGGACGACCGGAAGCCACCGGACGTCCGACACTCTAGAGCGCCCGGGCGACCGACGTCCACCGAACGCCCGACGCGACCATGCCAGGACCAGCCAGGAGATCTATAGCGGCCGGATGACCGACAACCTCCGGACGACCGGTAATATTAATGGAAGTCCGACGACACCTGACGTCTGGTGCCTCTTCAACAGAACAGTTTCAGCGGACGTCCGACGACCAGTGGACGACCGGTCCGTCCCGAGCCTCCGGACTTCCGACCCCCACCGGACGTCCGATACCTGCCTATATGCAGCCAGGCCTTTGGCCTTGTATATCTCTCCCACTTACCCCTTCGTGGCTTAGACTATAAATAGACCACCTCCACCTCCTTTCTAGGGTCAGCGTTGCGATAGCTCATTTGTGAGATAGAGCCTCGCTCATCCATATGGATCTACTCCACGAGAGAGACCGCGGCCTCTACGGAGAAGATCCACCTTGGATTCAAGACCCCTCAGGGGAAGACCCCCTCATGGATTCAACACCTCCTCATGGAGAAGAACCGGTTACCCTTTGTATCATCCCATGTTGACTTTCGATCGTGTGATCTCTATGTGTTCGAGGATCTAGCATATGTGTGATCGTTCTTGTTGGTTTGAGTGATTCTCTCGTGTTTCCCCTCGTGTTCTTCGTGTTCTTCGCGAGATCCGCTCCTTTCATGAAAGATCGGCCATCTAGGGTTCCACCCTACATCACTTTGTCCACTTTGATTGAGCAAAATAATGATCCCGTAGATGTGAATTTTGTCTCACGAAACAATTTTAATAGTAATGCTTATAGAGGTAATTTTAATCCCAGGCCGTTTCCTGGAAATTCCTCTAATAATTATGACAATTCCTATGGTAATTCTTATAATAATAATAGGATGCCCTCGGATCTTGAAAGTAATATTAAAGAATTTATTAATGCTCAAAAAGTTTTCAACAGTATGATAGAAGAAAAATTGAGTAAACTTGATGACATGTCTAGGAGCATTGATAGAATTATTCACGATGTGGAAAATCTTAAAGCTAAAATTTTGCCACCCAATATTGATATTAATAAGTCAATTAAGGCTTTATATGTCTCTATGGATGAGAGTAAGAAAAGAACTGATATGCTGAGAGCTAAATGAGAATTTTTAGAAATAGCGATTCCTCGCGGTTTCTTTCATAGTAACGATGAGGATATTAAAATGATTGGTATTTCATCTTCCTTGTTTAGCAGTATAAAACTTGATGAAAAGGGGACTGAAGAAGAGTCACCTTTACCTAGAAGGCATCCCCATAATTCAAAGGGTGAAAATCTTGATGATTTTTTTTACTAAAAGTGGGTTTGAAGAGATAAAAACTTTAACTAGTGATGTGCCCACTCTCTTGGATTACAAAGATTTTAATTATGATAGTTGTTCTTTGATTGAGTGTATTTATGTGTTTCAATCCATGCTAAATTCACCCAATATTTATGAACAAAATAAGGCTTTTACTAAACATATTGTAGAAGCGATGATGAAAGTTTTATAAGAAAAGCTAGAATTAGAGATTTCAATTCCTAGAAAATTATATGATGAATGGGAACTCACCATTAAAGTCAAGATTAAAAATTATGAGTGCAATGCTTTACGTGATTTGGGTGTTTGTGTTTCCACAATTTCGAAATCTCTATGTGATGTGCTAGGTTTTACCAATATGGATGAATGTTCTCTTAATTTGCACTTGGCGGATTCTACTATTAAAAAGCTTTTGGGTAGAATTAATGATGTTCTTATTCTTGCAAATAGGAACTATGTGCCCGTTGATATTATTTTACTTGACATTGATTGCAATTCATCTTGCCCCATAATACTTGGTAGACCGTGCTTATGAACTATAGGTGTCGTTATTGACATGAAAGAAGGGAATATTAAATTTCAGTTTCTGTTAAAAAAGGGTATGGAACAATTCCCTAGAACTAGAATTAAGCCACCATATGAGTCAATCATGAGGTCCACCTATGGAATTAAAACCAAAGATGACAACACTTGAAACTATGCATTATGCCTAGCTAGGGGCGTAAAACAAAAGCGCTAGTTGAGAGGCAACCCAATAGTTATCTTTTAATTCTTTTTGTTTCATTGCTATTTTTCAATGAACACACAATTATGATATTGTTATTATTGTGTTTTAGTGTTTTAATTAGTGGTTGTGCCAAGCAAAGCATTTGGGATGATTTTGGTGATAGTTGCTTTGATTCTGTGCGTTAATAGAAACCTTTGCGTCCAGTAGCAGAATTGTTAAAATTTGCTGGAGCAAGATAAAATTTTGAATTTTTACACATGAATTATATAAAAACTGCTCATGTTTTCCTAAATTTTCAGATTTTTGGAGTTAGAGAAATATGGTTAATGTTCAGATTGCTACAGACTGTTCTGTTTTTGATAGATTCTATTTTTGATGCCTTGTTTTGCTTGTTTTGATGAAACTATGGATTGTATCAGGGGTATAAGCCATGGAGAAGTTAGAATACAGTAGATATAATGCAAAAACAAAATATGAATGGATTTTCAATAGTACTTAAAGTAGCGATTTGGTTTATATACTAACGGATCTCACAAGGTTTTGTTGAGTTCTGTGTGATTGAAGTTTCCAAGTGTGGGTGAGATCATGACGGATGAAGGAATAAGGAGTGGAAAGAGCCTAAGCTTGGGGATGCATGATGCACCCCAAGGTAATATTCAAGGACTCCCAAGCAACTAAGCTTGGGGATGCCCCGAAAGACATCCCCTCTTTCTTATAACGACCATCGGTAATTTTACTTGGAGCTATATTTTTATTCATCACATATCATGAGTTTTGCTTGGAGCATCATGTATATGAGTCTTTGCTTTGTTTGCCTTTTAGTTTGTCATAATCATCCTTGCTGAATACACTTGTTTGAGAGAGCCACACACGTATCATGATTTGCTAGAATATTCTATGTGCTTCACCCAAATCTTTTGAGCTAGGCAATTGCTCTAGTACTTGACTTATATCATTTGTAGCACAGTGGTGGTTATATTTTAAAGAAATATTCTCTCATGCTTCACTTATATTATTTTGAGAGTTGATTTTTTTAAGAAATACACTCTCATGCCTCACTTATATTATTTTGAGAGTTGAATTTTTTTGAAGAAATATTTGTACTCTCATGCTTCACTTATATCTTTTTGAGAGTAGATAATAGCAATGGTAATTTGAACAAGATATGAATTTGGTCCCAAAGTGATGAATATCCAAGGGGGATATAATAAAAACTTTCATATAGATCATTGGATATGATAAACTTGATTCCTTGCAATAGTTTTGTGATATAGATATTGTAATATGTGAGTCATGTTGGTGAGTAATTATGCTTTAGTAAGAATATTGGTGTTAAGGTTTGTGATTCCCTATGCATGCACATAAAGTCAATAGTTATGCAACGAAGTTATATCCTACTTACACTACATTGTTCAGTGTTAGTTATTTTCAATGCATGCTTATCACCGTTTTTGCTTTTTGGTTGGTCGCTTCTCAATCTATTTGCTAGCCTTCATTTGTACTAAGATGGAATGCTTCTTGTGCATCCAACTCCTAAGACCCAAGGTTGTGCCATATGAATCCACAATATCTACATATATGTGGTATTTCCATGTCGTTCCAAGTAAATTTGCATGTGCCAACTCTAATTTTTAAAATGAATTTCCGTTTTGTGTGCCCATACCACTCATAAAGCGACAGGGGGTGGTCAATATTTTCCGTGCTAGGTATTTTATTCTCATGATGGGTGTTTATTCACTTTTCATTGCACGAGAGTGTGGCAGGTAACAAGGATGACTAGTCCCGGAATGAAAAAAATACTATGGTAATAAATTCCTTGGAAAGTGTTGGTATGGAAGGCACCCGTGGATACGGCTAGCCATAGATTATGAAAGAATGATGAAAAGGAAATAAACTTTATTTTTTGTTTGGGAACCACCTATAATTTTTCTAAATCCATTGAGACGACACCGTATGAACTATGGTTTGGCAAGAAACCTATGTTGTCATTTCGTAAAGTTTGGGGATGCGACACTTATGCCTGAGAAGCTTGAACCAAAAGAGGAGAAGTGTGTCTTCATAGAATACCTTTGAAAGAACATGCGGTGCCCCATGTTAGGTTTTGGTAATTGATGACATTCTCTATGGACTAATGGTTGCCTTGAGTTATATTTGAAGGATTTGTCCATATGCATTTCTTGAAGTCCATGTGTTGGTTTCAAGGAGTTTATGAGTTGACCAAGGTGCTATTTAAGGAATTATCCAAAGTCTGGTCAGAGAGAAGACATGAAACAAGGTTGATCAAGACTAAGTCAAAGAGTGAATCAAGTTGATCAACACACAAAGCGTACAAGATGTACCGAGAGGGATCAAGTGATCCCATGGTATGGTAAGCATTGTCCATTATGCTTTGTGTACTAACCCATGGTCTATGTGAGAGTTCTATGTGGGGTTAGGTATGTTTCCATGGGCTTGCGTCAAGAGGAAGATCTCATACAACCCATGGAGGATGACATCAAGTGGTGATCGTCATCAAGATTGCGGTGTGCAAGTTCAAGTGGAGCATCATGAAGAGATTATTCTTGAAGCTTGCCGTCCATTGTGGTGTCAATGGACTTGTGAAGATGTTCCGAAGAGTGGATCACCCATAGTGGAGTATGTGGGAGCAATCTACTAGTCTTCATCGAGCCAAGCAATCAAGAAAGGTGGTCCAACTTGAGGGAGTCAAGATCATCATCATCTAGCTCAAAGTGGACTATGTGCAAGGCAAAGGTTTTCCCTTGAATGTGTGTTATGTATGGCGCTCCCACCTCCCACCACGGCGATGACCACCTCACCGGCAATCTCCACCCCCTCCACTAATCTGTGGATCCTCTTCGGCGATCTTCTCTAGCGTCTTCTCTAGACCAACGCAATACCCATCTTCTATGGGTTCCTCTGGTGGATCTAATCTTGGTTTGGATTTCTCCAAGGCTAGGGTTTTCTCTGGTGAGATTTTCAAATCAACTAGTTACACGGTTCATCCAATGGGGGAAGGAGGGCATTCACATTGGTTGTCTCTTTTATTCGTCATGCTTTTCATTTCTCGGAAGATTCTGTGGTAGCAACATTGGAAGCTGCAATTGGTGGATCTGCAATTGATGTTTGTGTGGGTCACGTCAAGGATAAGGTTTTTTCTTTTCAAGTTTCCTGCAAGCAAGTTGGTTTTCTTATTATGGATCTTTGTTCGTTTACTTGTGATCTATTCAAATGTTACTTTAATATGTAGGGCAATGAGGGGGCTAATTGGGTTAGAGAGTTTAAGATCTGGCAGAAAGAATGTGATGTAGAATGGATTTTGGTTAGTCCAACTAAGCATCGATCATACCTAGGTCTATTGGCCATGCATAAACCTCCTACTAGATCTTCTATCAAGTCGGCAGGCTCTACTAAGAAGAAACTTTCTTTTGCCACTTTTGAACAATACTCAGCTTGCAAAGGATACAGATATCCTGCAATGCAAAATTGTACTGATACGATCATTGATGGAGGTTATGAGGTTTCTGCTCATGAGCATGTTGTCATCCAGCAGTCTCCTCCTTTGGACTTGCATTGGATGGTGGCTCAACCACCTATTGTGTTTGGTACGGTTGTTCCATTGCCGGAGTTGGGCCGGCCAGTGACACCTGTGCCGGAGTGCGATCCGGAGTCTTTGGAATAGATTCTTGTGGATGAAGGAGATATCTCCGTGCGGATCACGGAGGCGGGATTGATTTCTATTCAAAATGGTCGATCTGTTTCTAGCCCAATGCTTTCTGAGATTCAGCCGGGTGACGGCCCATTGCTACAGAATATCCCAATTTCTGGTGGGCCATCTAGCCCTTCTAGCCCGAGCCCAATGCTCATTGCTCAGGACATTCCTACCTATCAAGAGGCCGCTCGGCAATTTGAAGCAATGGTCTATGACATGGTGGACCGCATTATTACTTGCACTATTTGTTCTTAGAGGGGCCACCTATCATCTGTGTGTGGAATTCGAGCGGTCTACTCGGCTTGCTCGCGCCCGGGTCACACTAGGAAGGATTGCAATGATTTCGCGCACTGCAATGGATTGGTTTGGAAGCCAATTTCTTTGCAACAAAATACGAGTATTTCGGCATCCTCTGCCTGTCATGGGAAGGGAGCCAGAGTTATTGGGATAGACTGTCCAGTCACATCATCACTGCCCACATTGCTGCAAACTCCCTCTCCTCCTTCCAAAGAAAACCCCAGGCAGCCTCTCCATCTTCATCCATGGCGAACTACGAGCTTAATCCTCAGCGCTTTGTGTCAGTCGGCCACCACATCATTGATAGTGGCGACCATCGTCTTCCTCGCACCTTCTTCATGCCTGAAGCATGCCCGCCCCGCCACCAAGAGGATTTTGTGGTGGCTTAGCTGATGCCTGCCCCGAAGGGGCCGCACAAGCTGGTTCGTGAGGAGATTGTGTAGTTCCTGCAAGAGAGAGGTATTATGGTTTGCTCTACTCAGCCGTGGTTTCATGGGGTTGGTCCGTTCCAAGTTAGAGATCCAAGTGTGAGATATACTCTGGTTTAGCATGCTCCTTTCCCGATTGGCGATGAGCGATTTGTGAGATTTATGAAGCATGATGAGGGGTAAAATTTCAAGGGAACTCATGGTTTCCGCAAGGTATGGTTAAATGTTCATTGGGATTCCTCTAGATTATTGCACTCCTGAGTTCATCTCACAAGCGGTAGGTACTTTTGGGAAGTTTATCTCCTGGGACAGTGAAGATCCCTACCTAGTGAGAACACTGGTTGAGGCTAGTTTCCCGGATACACCTCTAGTTCCACGTGATGTGGTTTTTGGTGATTATGCTGAATGGGGTGGAGCACAGGTTTCTAGGACTACAGTGTATTATGTTTTGGTGCAGATTTTGCCGATCAGATGCCAAACGATGAGGACCCAATGCCCTTGGATGGGAATCCTCATCCTTTTCCCTGCAATCTTATACCTGACAATCTGCCATTTGTGCTCCCTCCTTATCCAATGTTGGGATGGAACGATGCCCCTATTGTTGCTCCTCCTCCCGCCTGAGAATAATGCGGATGGTGGACGGGGCCATGCTCTTTGGGGTGAAAATGAGGAGGAGATTGAACAGCCTCCGCATCCTGCAGCGCCAGAGCAAGACCAGGTCTCCGTTATCATTGATCAGCCAGAAGGTTTAGTTTCTATGGAACAACAAATGTAGGTGTAGAATGTGCAACAGCAGGTGGAACAGCAACTGCAGGTTGAACTACAATTGCAGCTTGAGCAACAACCTGCTTTTTTGGAGAATCCTCTGGCAATTGTGCCTTATCAGCCCCCAATTATTCATCATCATGATATCTTCATTGGCATGGCTCATATTGTGGTTGGGCCACCTCTTCTTCCTGAGATGATTTGGAAGAGGTCCTTTCAGAATTTGATGTTTGATTTTACTGTCAAGGAGGTGCCGAGGTCGATCTTTTCAAACCCTTGGGCACAATTACCTATTCCAAGCGCACTTGGTCTATTGCATTCTATGAATCCAAGAAGATGTCTCTCTTGATGGCCAATTTGCCCAGTTCCACTCCTCTGAGGAAGTCTGTTATGATTAAGTGCCTAGTGGCCAGAGCCTTGTTTGAGGAATTGCCTGGTGCTCCTGTTCCTGTCTCTGAGGATGCTTTGCCTGCTGATTCTGGTGAGATGTATCAATCCTCATCAATGGTTTTTGCTATAGAGAAACAAGCCAGGGAGAAGAAACAGAAAGGGAGGAAGAAGATACCTACACCCCTTGTGGACACATCTCTGAGGCGATGCACCAGAAGCGCGACAAAGCTTGATGGTTTTAAACATGTGGTTTTTGAGCAGCTCTCCTTCAGCCCACAAAGAAGCGACCTCGCTCCAAGCCCATGGATGTCAAGGCCTAGCCTAACTCTGAAAATTCTCACAACCAGGACAAGCAAGCATATGTCCCTTGTCATACTCCAATCAAGGTCTTCCAGGCGGTGGGAGCAGAACTGGAGATTGAGCCCTCCCTCCTTTCTACGGACAAGTTTATGGATAATCCCAAGGAGGAATCCTCTTCCTCTACTGCTTCAATGTTTATGTTAGCTGCTTTATTTAGGTGTAGCGAGCCTGTTAAATCTGCTTCTTTTATTGTCATGTTGGGTCTTGTTGAACACGATGCAGACTGCGTTATTGGCGTTTGTAATGGTTTGGGATGTATGGCATTGTATGTCATGCTAATTTTGGTTCAATCTTGTTTGGTTATTAATGAATCGAGTGTCCATGTGTAACTGGAAAATCCTGTGTTGGAATGTTAGAGGTTTGAATTCTGACACACGACAATGCTCTGTCAGAGAAAAAGTGCTTGAAAGTCAATGTGGTGTTGTTTGTCTGCAAGAAACTAAACTTCTCTATGCACTTGTGCGCTTATTAAAAGCATTTGCCCTTCTGGTTTTGATTAGTTTATTGAATCTCCCTCGAGAGGAGCTTCTGGTGGTATTTTAACAGTGTGGCATTCAGATGTTTTTCATGGTAACTTGGTGGAAGTGAAACCTTTTGGCATTGTGATTAGTTTCACCTCAGTGCATAATAATGAGCAATGGTTTATGGTGAATGTTTATGGGCCTTGCCAAGGTGAAATGAGGGATGCATTTTTTAATTGGTTATATAATTTGGAGGTTGAGCCTGAACAAAAATGGATTTTGATGGGGGGTTTCAACTTTATTATATCCCTTGATAATAGAAATCTTCCTGGAGGAGATGTGAATGACATCTTCATTTTTAATGAGATCATATGCCACTTGGGTCTTCTGGAACTTCCATTAAATGGGATAAGATTTACCTGGTCAAACGTGCAGGACATACCACTTCTAGAACAACTTGACTGGGTTTTTACTTCTGCTAGTTGGATCAGTCTATATCCTATGACACAAGTTACTCCTCTTGCAAAAATTGCCTCAGATCATGTACCCTGCCTAATTTCTATTAGCACTTCTATACCAAAAGCTAACCTTTTCAGGTTTGAAAATTATTGGCCACATCAACCTAGTTTCATGGACTATGTGCAAGAGGTTTGGGCTAGAAGCTCTCACAAGTCTCATATTTCAGCAATCATTGTGGATAAATTGAAAGCTTTGAGGTTTTCTTTAAAGAAATGGCATAAAGGGCTGCCCCACATCAAAAGGTTGATTGAGAAGTGCAATTGGGTGATCCTTTGGTTTGATAATTTAGAGGATCTGAGGACATTATCCAGGCTAGAGGCCAATTTGAGGAAGATTGCCAAATTACACCATGAACATCTTTTGCATTTATAGTTTCTCTATTGGATAAAAATATGTACCATTAGTTATATCAAAGTGGGGGAGGAAAATTCCAAGTTTTTTCAGACAATGGCCATTGAAAGATATAGGAAGAAATCTTTTGCAAGTTTGCTGCTGTCTGATGGCACTATTACTTCACATCATGAGGAAATGGCCAAGGAATTCTTACATTCCTTCAAAGGAAGAATGGGTACTTTTAAGCCAACAAAGTTGGAGAGGGACATCCTCTCTCTAATTCCAAAGGTGCAGGGGCTAGAGGTCCTCACCAAGCCTTTTGAGGTCAAGGAAATTGAAAAGGTGATTAAGGAGTTGCCCATTGATAAGGCACCAGGGCCTCATAGTTTTAATGGACTCTTCTTAAAAAAATGTTGGCACATTACCTATGGTGATTTTATTAGGTTGGTGCATGAATTTCATGCTGGAACTGCTCATTTGGAAAATCTCAATGATGCCTTCATTACCCTGGTCCCAGAAAAGCAGTCTCCTCAGGCTGTTGGTGATTTTAGGCCAATTTCTCTAACCAGTATTAGTCTGAAGTTCCTCAATAAACTAGCTTATAATAGGTTTCAGGAGGAGATCACCAAGTGTGTACATAAGAACCAATATGGTTTCATCAAGTCAAGAACAATTCAGGATTGTCTTGCTTGGACTTTTGAGTACATTTATCAGTGCAATCAATCAAAGAAGCCCATCCTTTTGCTTAAATTGGATTTTGAAAAGGCTTTTGATTCTATTCAACGTGAGGCAATTTTGAAGATTCTTCTGGCAAAGGGATTTGAAAAGAGATGGATCACATGGATTCAACAATTATTGTCCTCTGGAACTTCTTCAGTTCTATTAAATGGAGTGCCTGGAAACCATTTTAAATGCAAGTGTGGAGTAAAACAAGGAGACCCTATTTCTCCTTTGCTCTTTGTTATTGTTGCAAATCTTTTGCAAACTATGATTAATAATCTGCTGCGCCAGGGGTTGTTAAGATTGCCTTTGCTAACTCATGATCCTGACTACCCAGTGGTGCAATATGCTGATGATACTCTGCTTTTCTTGACTGCTGAAAGCTCCCAATTGGAGGCCCTTAAAACAGTGCTAAGTTCTTTCTCATTGGCAACTGATGTGTCTCCAACGTATCTACTTTTCCTAATGCTTTTCCTCTTGTTTTGGACTCTAATTTGCATGATTTGAATGAAACTAACCCCGGACTGACGCTGTTTTCAGGAGAACTATCATGGTGTTGTTTTTGTGCAGAAATAAAAGTTCTCAGAATGGAATGAAACTTTGCGAGGAATTTTTATATAATAAATAAGAATTTCTGGAGCCAAGACCTGCCGGAGAGGGGCACCTGGGTGGGCACAACCCACCAGGGTGCGCGCCCAGGTGGGTTATCCCCACCTGGTTGCCCCGCAGACCCTGAAACTGACACTATAAAATCTTATTTTCCAGAAAAAAATCAAGGAGAAAGAATTATCGCGATCCACAAGACAGAGCCGCCGTCACCTCCTGTTCTTCATCGGCAGGCCAGATCTGGAGTCCGTTTGGGGCTCTGGAGAGGGGGATCTTCATTCTTCGTCATCACCAACCCTTCTCCATCGCCAATTCCATGATGCTCCCCACCGGGAGTGAGTAATTCCTTCGTAGGCTCGCTGGTCAGTGAGGAGTTGGATGAGATTCATCATGTAATCGAGTTAGTTTTGTTAGGGCTTGATCCCTAGTATCCACTATGTTCTAAGATTGATGTTGCTATGACTTTGCCATGCTTAATTCTTGTCACTTTGGGCCCGGGTTCCATGAACTCAGATCTGAACCGTTTATGTTATCACCATTATATGCATGTTCTAGATCCCATCTTGCAAGTTATAGTCACCTACTACGTGTTATGATCCGGTAACCCTGGAGTGAAAAAAACGGGACTTCTTTCGGTGATTACCATAGTTTGAGGATTCATGTATTCACTCCGTGTTAATGCTTTGTTCCGGTTCTCTATTAAAAGGAGGCCTTAATATCCCTTAGTTTCCAATATGGACCCCGCTGCCATGGGAGGGTAGGATAAAAGATGTCATGCAAGTTCTTTCCATAAGCACGTATGACTATTTACGGAATACATGCCTACATTATATTAACGAACTGGAGCTAGTGCCGTATCGCCCTAGGTTATAACTGTCTCAAGATGAATATCATCCAACAAGTCACCGATCCAATGCCTACAAATTTATCTTATATTGTTTCTGCTAAGTTACTACTGCTATCATCATTGTTACACTTGCTACAAAATTACTGCTATCACTGTTACTGTTACCGTTGCTGCTGTCACTACTATCAAAACTATCATATTACTTTGCTACTGATTACTTGCTGCATATAATTAATCTCCAGGTGTGGTTGAATTGAAATCTCGGCTGCTAATACTTCCAAATATTCTTTGGCTCCCCTTCAGTCGAATCTATAAATTTGGGTCCAATACTCTACCCTCGAAAACTGTTGCGATCCCCTACACTTGTGGGTTATCATGACCTTTTTCTGGCGCCGTTGCCTGGGAGCATAGCTATATTTTTTGATTCACTTGGAATTATTATCATTTTATCACTATGAAGAATCTGTAGGATCCTAAGACTAAGATATTTCCCTCTAGTATGAGGGGAGGTAAGAAACTGCCATCCAGTTATGATTTAGATTCACCTTCTGTTATGAGTAAACTTGCAACACCACCACATGCTATTAATTCTGATATGTCGCAAGTTATTGATGATGCTACTTCTGCTATGGATAATGCTGCTGATGATGCTAGTACCTTTCTTGATAATGATGATGTGCCACTTGGTGAATTTCTTGATGAACAAATTGCTAGAGTAATACAACATGATGTTGTTGAATTTGATGATGAGCTTGAAACTGAAACTCCTGAAACACCTGATAGAACTAGCCCTCCTAGATATGAATTACCTAAGGTACCGGAAGGTTATGTTATGAATGAGGAGACAACTAGAGATATTCTTGCTTGTAAGGATAGAGATGATCTAGAGAAATTATTATGCAATTATAAATCAAAATCTCTGAATGCTAGAATGAAATGTGATCCTATGTTTGCTACTCTAAATTCACCAATCTTTATTGATGATAAGGATTATGAATTCTCTGTCAACCCAGAGTTAATTACATCGGTTGAATCCAATCATTTCCATGGTTATGAAACTGAAACTGTTGTGGCACATCTTACTAAGTTCAATGACATAGCCACCCTTTTTACTCATGATGAGAAAACTCGCTATTACTTTATTCTCAAATTATTTCCTTTCTCATTAAAGGGTGATGCTAAATATTGGTACAATACTCTTGCTCCTGGTTGTGTGCGTAGTCCCCAGGATATGATTTATTACTTCTCTGAAAAATATTTTCCTGCTCATAAGAAACAAGCTGCTTTACATGAAATATTTAACTTTGTACAAATCAAAGAAGAGAGTCTTCCACAAGCTTGGGGGAGGCTTTGCCAATTACTTAATGCTTTGCCCGATCATCCTCTTAAGAAAAATGAAATACTTGACATCTTCTATAATGGACTAATCGATGCTTCTAGGGACTTCCTAGATAGTTGTGCTGGTTGTGTTTTCAGGGAACAAACTGTTGGACAAGCTGAAGAATTGTTGAATAACATATTGAAAAATTATGATGATTGGACTCTTCCTGAGCCACCGGCTAAACCCACTCCGAAGAAGAGGGGTATATTATATCTCAGTCCTGAAGATATGCAAGAGGCAAAGAAATCTATGAAGGAAAAAGGCATTAAAGCTGAGGATGTTAAAAATTTACCTCATATTGAAGAAATACATGGGCTTAATACACCACCACTGCCTAAGGTGGTAGAGGTACTAATGAAGTTCAATGATAATGATAGTCCTCACAATATGCATCATAGCCAATGCCTTTATGAGTTTGAAAACTATATTAGAAAACAAGATTACTTCAATGCAAATGGTATGAAACAATTGAAATACAATTCTGATATGATTGCTCGCTTGAGTGACTTGTTATTTAGAATCACAAATGATGTTAGAGGTGTTAGAAAACATGCCTCTATGGTTCAAACTCAGTTAGAACAAGTTGCTAAATCACAAAGAGAATTGCTTGATGAAATGAATAATAATATACATGACTTTGCTGCTAGAGTTGCAACTAGAGGAGGTAAAATGACTCAGGAACCACTTTATCCTAAGGGACACCCAAAAAGAATTGAACAAGATTCACAAAGAGTTAACACAGATGCACCTAGTCCTTCTAGAAAGAAAGAGAAAAAGAAAAATGATAGGACTTTGCATACTTCTAGTGAACCTGAAATAGAAAAACCTCCTGATAATGATAATGAAACTTCTATCTCTGATGCTAAAACTCAGTCTGGTAATGAACACTCACCTAGTGATAATAAAAAATATAATGATGAGGTTCATGCAGACTCTCAACCAAATGAAAAAGAACCAGATAATGATGTTGAGATAGAACCACTTGTTGATCTTGATAACCCACAACCCAAGAATAAAAGGTATGATAAAAGAGACTTCATTGCTAGAAAAGTTCGTAAAGAAAGAGAACCGTGGGTTCAAAAACCTATGCCTTTTTCCACCCAAATCAAGTAAAAAGAAAGATGATGAAGAATTTGAACGCTTTGCTGAAATGCTGAGGCCAGTCTTTTTGCATACTCGCTTGACTGATATCCTTAAAATGCCTCCTTATGCAAAGTATATGAAAGACATCATCACAAATAAGAGAAAAATACCGGAAGCTGAAATCTCCACTATTCTTGATAATTGTACTTTTAAAGATGGAGTACCTAAAAAACTTGGATATTTGGGAATACCAACTATACCTTGCTCTATCAAAAAGAATTATGTGAAAACTGCTTTGTGTGATTTAGGAGTTGGTGTTAGTGTTATGTCTTTCTCTTTATATAAAAGACTTGACTTGAATAAACTCACACCTACTAAAATATCTTTGCAAATGGCTGATAAATCAACTGCCATACCTATCGGTATCTATGAGTATGTGCCCATTGTTGTTTCTAATGTTACTATTTTGACTGACTTTGTTATACTTGAGATGCCCGAGGAAGACAACATGTCGATTATTCTTGGTAGACCCTTCTTGAATACTGCAGGGGCTCTTATTGATTGCAATAAAAGCAAGGTCACTTTTCATATCAATGGTAATGAGCATACACTACTGCAGGATGGTCCAAACGCGACACTACGATCAGAGACCCTTCAATGAAATTCTGTGCGATGCCATAATCGCAAACGGTGGTGTAAAAAACCCCGTCAAAAGGTGCAAAATGTTTGCGATGACGGATGCATCAAACACGGTTCAGATTTTAGTTGCGTGTGCGATGCAGGGCAGACAATTCAGTTCATTTAACTGTTTGGGATGAGGAGGAACAAAAGAAATGGGCAGCCAGATGAATGCGTGTGTGATATACAGCATACGGTTCACTAGGATGAACTGTGTGTGATTAGGGAACACAACGGAAACGGTAACTAAACAAGATGTGTGTGATACGCGGCAAACAGGTCCGTAATCAGAAATGTGTGCGAAGACCAATAATAACACAGACGATTGCTGCTAATAAGCCATGTGATTTGCTCTATCTACAGTAGAATAACATGTATATATATAATTGAAATACACATCCAATTACATAAGTGACTATACAGATCATTCGCACACACCTCAATAAACAATTGCATGCATTCTAAAGTAGGAGAAATGATCGTCTAGTCATCTACTTCTTGTGATGCTCCCGCCACTGCTATGTGGCTCGATCCCTCGTCTCGGTCAGGAAGAAGACAATTCCTCATGTCAACGATCCGCCTGTACATCTCGTAGCTTGAGTACCCGTCCATGGCCATGTACTTGACATGTTGTTCATCCAGTCTCTCATGCCACACACTGTGCCAGGCGTGTAGTAGGGGTCGATGATGGCTGAGGCGAGGTCAACTAGGGAGTTTAGTTTGTTTTTATCGCTGCCCCAGACCTTGTAGTGGCGCTGGATGTTGACAAGATTCGGGCATTTCAAGCCCGAAACCTTGAGCGCTTTTAGATCATTGGTGGTGTCCACCGCAGCGAAACTGTAGTCAGAGCTGTTGATAAACCTGGAGAAATACTCTCAAGGCATTGTGGCCAGGTGGTAGTGGTAGACGAGGACGTCATGTCACACGCACAACTGGGTCACAACAACCTTCTGATTATGCCCGGCACCACCCATGGTGTACTCGAGGTCGAAGCCGACCACTTGGTACTTGTCCTCGGCAAGGAACTGCTCCATGGTTTGGATGGAGCTCTCGACCGAGACCGGATCGTTCGTGTACACCACCGAGAGAGCCTTCCCCCTCACGTGGGTGTCCACGACGTGTTGCATGGTGAACTGCCCGCCATTGTCGTTGTTGGCCGCTGGGAGCACCATTGGAGCCACGCGGAGCACCATTGGAACTGCTAGATGTCCTCTTTGTATGTGTCCTTGTGCGTGTGCTTATTGTGTCATGTGAACGAGAGATGAAGGTAAATGAATGCAGGAATAAAAGGGGGTCGGGTGGCGTGGATTCTCGGCGCGTCCACATGGAAGTTTTTGCAGCGGGTAACTGCATCGTCGCGCCGTGCTCAGCACAACCGCATGCACACGAACGTGCGTGATTGTGCACCGACCCCAAACACTGGCAGCACGCGTGGAGGGACGAGGGCAGAGCACCCGGAGGGACGTGAGGGTAGAGCGTGCCGCGGCCGCCTGAACCGCAAGCAACCACATACATAGAGCAGTTGAACACCCAGGAAATGGGCACCTACAAGCTGGCCGACAATTGCGTCGCTACGTAGAGAGCGACCATGTGCTACCACCTCCGTCTAGTCTATAGTCCCCTTTATATTCTGTGCCATATTTTGCCCTCAAATTTAACCAACAAAATGTTAATGCATGTTATAAAAATTATATAATTGGAAACTATGTTCAAATACGAATCCAACTATATAATCTTTGGCGACATGCATTCGTATTTTATTAGTTAAATCATACTTATAAACCAGGATGGGTGTATAGTAGGTAATTAAATTGCAAACGTTTTTTCATTAACCGTATGTGTACATGGCCTTTCATCCTCCTCTCGCACGTCTTGTCACCCCGCTGCCGCAGACGGCTTACAGCGCAAGCTTGCGCAGCGCGCGCGAGCATTCTTTTGGCCAAACGGTGGCACCAATGAATCGTTGGTGAGCTCATTCCCGTGCAACCTTGCAGGTTCCCGTGCAAGCTTCCCACCCGACTCGGTGAAATCCCCCAAAATTCCAATGCTTACCGGCCTACTATAAAAACCCTCAAGGCCGGTGAGTCATGCATCGCATTTGCCCCTCCCTCCCTTTAGCTTATCTTGTCTGCTTCTCCCACAATCGCCAATGGCACCTGTCCATCATTGTCGCTCAGTCACTCTGCCGTCATCAGAGGACAGCTCCAGCTGGGAGGCTACACCACGGTGGCGGCGCAGTCCCTGGCATAGTGTAGTGCGCATGGCGTACCTGTTGGATGTGTGCGGAATACCCACCACATGCTCTGTCGCCGGTGCCTGTCGGCAGCTGTTGCTAGCCGCCTTTGCCGCCACACCACCGTCGAAAGCCAGAGCCATCCCCCGCTCCGCTGCTGCGGCCCGAAGGCGGGAGGTGGACGTCGTGGCCACCATCCCACTACTGGCCACCGTGGCCATCACCCGCTCCGCCACCACGGCACGAAGGCGGGAGGTAGTGGTCATGGCCGCCACCCCATCGTCGGCCGCCGTGGCTACTAGCCCACTGTCGACCGCCGGGGTCATCACCTGCTCCGCCACCGCCGCCTGAAGGCGGGAGGCGGAGGTGGATGCCCGCACGTGTGTCAGCGACCTTGCACATTACACCGAGTTCTTGAGGGAAGAGGAGCGCCTCGTTGAGCACACAAAGAGCCTTAACGCTGTCGTGGCCGCGGCACACGCCGCCTCAGAGGCGAGGAATCAGGAGATCTACGGGGAGAACCATCGCTTTGAGAGGGGTCTTTTGGAGCGGCAGAGGGCGTCCGAGGTGAGCGTCGCTGAAGCTGCAACAGCAGCAGGCACCGTATTGTGGTTTCCCAGCACGTCGGTAGGCTCCTCCTCCTCCACCTCTTACTGAGCACGCTCGGCAGAGGAGAGGCAGCCGGAAGTAGTACAAAGCCCCTCCGCAGTAGTAGTAGTATTTAGGGGCTATTTTGTTCAGTTCATCTGACTATAGATGTGGTGGAACTGTACAACGTACTTCAAATTAGCTAGTATATATAGTTGAACTAGCTATTTCAGTACATGGTTGGAAACAATTGGGGAAGCGTTTGGTCGGTTCAGCTGTCGAGTTGAACTGTTTGTATAGATTAAGAACGACTGCTTAATCTATGAATGAAATCTATGCTTAATTACTGAATTTTAGTTGCAAAAATTATATACTGCTAGTGATTTTTAGCTTCATATTTTGACAAATTGCAGTGTTACAAGGTTGACAAATGGCAATGTTACTAGATCAACAAATGTCAATCTTTGCAGTTTGACAAATGGTAACATACCCAATAAGACAGATGCAAATCGCACCAAATTGTTTGTAAGTGGTTGCACACGGGTCATCCAAAAGAACTGTTTGCGTTCAAGAGATGCACAAATCCTGCTCTCACTTTGCATCATGTCGTCCCGGGGTCGACGGGTGAGGCGCGGGAGGACGGCAGCTAGCAGCGCTGAGAGGTAGCATTCGACAACAGCGTCCCATGCCGCTGAGGGGGGCGCACGCACGGAGAGGAAGGTGGGTGGCCATGGAAGTCAAAGGGCTCGCTTCCCAGTGAGCCTGCGCAGCGTATAGCTCGCACGCTTAACGGCAAGCCTGCACATTTGAGGACAACTTGCACGCCTCTCGGTCAGCCTGCGCATCGGACAGTGCTCGAATGCCTCCCGTTCAGTCAAGGTCAAGAAGTTGTCCGCACGACACCTCCTACAGCCATTAAAACCAAGACACGTGGCGTCACGCGAATGGTTAACAGAACACACACGGTTTAAATTATACAAACGTTTGTGACATTAAAGTGGAAGCTATTTTCTCAAAATGCCTTTGTTGGCTGTCATTATTCAAGTGCGCCTTCTCTCAAGATGGACACGAAAAATACCACAGCCTGTCGGGTGCCATTCTATGATAGAATGCCAAGTTTCATAAATTTCAGACGAGTTTTGGATTTACTAGAAGTTAAAAATAAAGTATCTCAATGTTTTGCCGGCAAACAACGGTGCTCTGGTGTTTGAAATTCATTCACATTTCTTGCATTGGACCTAAGCATGCACCAAGGACACATATTTGATTTTGCAACCAATTTATATGCACTGGAGCATGTGCATGTAGTTAAAATTTGAATTATGCACATAAATGCATTGAAAACTCAGTTAATGCATAAAAATGTCCAAACGAACCCCGAAAAATCACAAAAATTTACACAATACTCATGTTGTTCTATGTTGAAACGAGAAATTTTTTGAAAGCAATAAGAGGCAATGGATATCATTTCGTCCCCAAAGGTGGGACGTTCCCTACTGAAACCATCATGCTTGTTGTGAGAAGCTTTGGTTTGTGAGAAGCATATACCCAAACCTACCCCAAATGGGACAAAAAATTTGTTGTGGAATGTTGATGCCGCTCCATGATAGCATGCAAAGTTTCATGAATTTCAGACGAGTTTTGGATTTAGTAGAATTTGAAAACCAGGTACCTCAATGTTGTGCCGGCAATCAACGGTGCCCTGCTGATTGAAATTCATTACCATTTCTTGCATGGCACCTAAGCATGCACCCAAGGAAACAGATTTGATTTTTCAACCAATTTATATGCACTAGAGCATGTGCATGTAGTTCAAATTTGAATTATGCACATAAGTGCATTGAAAACTCAGTTAATGCATAAAAATGTCCAAACGAACCCCGAAAAATCACAAAAATTGACACACCACTCCTGTTGTTCTATGGTGACACGAGAAAAAAATTTGAAAGCAATAGGAGGCAATGGATATCGTTTCGTCCTCAAAGGTGGGATGTTCCCTACCGAAACCATCATGCTTGTTGAGAGAAGCTCTTGTTTGTGTGAAGCATATACCCAAACCTGCCCCAAATGGGACAAATGTTTTACCATAGCATGTTGATGCCGCTCCATGATAGCATGCCAAGTTTCATGAATTTCAAACGAGTTTTGGATTTACTAGAATTTAAAAACTAGGCATCTCAATGTTTTGGTGGCAACCAACAGTGCCCTGGTGTTTGAAATTCATTCCCATTTCTAGCATGGGACCTAAGCATGCACCCAAGCACACAAATTTGATTTTGCAATGAATTTATATGCACTAGAGCATGTGCATGTAGTTCAAATTTGAATTATGCACATAAATGCATTGAAAGCTTAGTTAATGCATAAAAATGTCCAAATGAACCCCGAAAAATCACAAAAATTGACACAACACTCCTGTTGTTCTATGTTGACACGAGAAAATTTTTGGAAGCAATAAGAGGCAATGGATATCGTTTCGTCCCCGAAAGTGGGACGAACCCTACCGATACCATCATGCTTGTTGTGAGAAGCTCTGGTTTGTGAGAAGCATATACCCAAACCCACCCCAAATGGGACAAAAAATTTACCACATCATGTTGATGCTGCTCCATGATAGCATGCCAAGTTTCATGAATTTCAGACGAGTTTTGGATTTACTAGAATTTAAAAACCAGGTATCTCAATGTTGTGCCGGCAATCAATGGTGCCCTGGTGATTGAAATTCATTACCATTTCTTGCATGGGACCTAAGCATGCACCCAAGGAAATAGATTTGATTTTTCAACCAATTTATATGCACTGCAGCATGTGCATGTAGTTCAATTTTGAATTATGCACATAAGTGGATTGAAAACTCAGTTAATGCATAAAAATGTCCAAACGAACCCCGAAAAATCACAAAAATTGACACACCACTCCTGTTGTTCTATGGTGACACGAGAAAAAAATTTGAAAGCAATAGGAGGCAATGGATATCGTTTCGTCCTCAAAGGTGGGATGTTCCCTACCGAAACCATCATGCTTGTTGAGAGAAGCTCTTGTTTGTGTGAAGCATATACCCAAACCTGCCCCAAATGGGACAAATGTTTTACCATAGCATGTTGATGCCGCTCCATGATAGCATGCCAAGTTTCATGAATTTCAAACGAGTTTTGGATTTACTAGAATTTAAAAACCAGGCATCTCAATGTTTTGTCGGCAATCAACAGTGCCCTTGTGTTTGAAATTCATTCCCATTTCTTGCATTGGACCTAAGCATGCACCCAAGGACACAAATTTGATTTTTCAACCAATTTATATGCACTGGAGCATGTGCATGTAGGTCAAATTTTAATTTTTCACATAAATGCATTGAAAACTCAGTTAATGCATAAAAATGTCCAAACGAACCCTGAAAAATCACAAAAATGGACCCAACACTCCTGTTGTTCTATGTTGACACGAGAAATTTTTTGAAAGCAATAAACAGCAATGGATATCGTTTCGTACCCAAAGGTGGGACGTTCCCTACCGAAACCATCATGCTTGTCGTGAGAAGCTCTCGTTTGTGAGAAGCATATACCCAAACCTGCCCCAAATGGGACAAAAAATTACCACGGCATGTTGATGCCGCTCCATGATAGCATGCCAAGTTTCATGAATTTCAGACGAGTTTTGGATTTACTAGAATTCAAAAATAAAGTATCTCAATGTTTGCGGCTGAGTGACGGTGGCAGGGTGTTTGACATTCATTCCCATTTCTTGCATGGGACTTTAGCAGGCAACCAAGGACACGTATTTGTTTCAACTAATTTATATGCATTAGAGCATGTGCCTGTAGTTCCAATTTGAATTATGCACATGAACACATAGAAAATTCTGTTAATGTATAAAAATGTCCAAGCGAACCCCGAAAAATCCCAAAAATTGACACAACACTCCTGTTGTTCTATGTTGCACTAGGAAAAAATTTGAAATGGAGAAGAGGCAACGGATATCATTTCGTCCAGAAAGGTGCAACGTTCCCTACCGAAACCATCACACTTGTTGTGAGAAGTTCTTGTTTATGAGAAGCTTATACCCAAACTTGCCCCAAATGGGACACAATTTTACCACGGCATGTTGATGCCGCTCCATGATAGCATGCCAAGTTTCATGAATTTCAGATGAATTTTGGATTTACTAGAATTACAAAAGCAAGTACATCGACGTTTTCCGGAGATCCACGGTGCAGTGGTGTTCGAATTTCATCCCCATTTCTTGCATGGGAGATAAGCATAAACCCATGGACACATATATGATTTTACAACCAATGTTGGTGCACCGGAGCATGTGCATGTAGTTTAATTTTGAATTCTGCACCTGAAATTGCTAGAAAACCAATTTAATGTATAAAATGTTCAAACGAACCCTGAATAATTCCAATTCTTTTACGACACACATATAGTTGCATGTTCACTCTAGATAAAAGGTCTAGCAATTCAAACACCGTCCATTGCCGCCGTGACCCCATTATGTAATTCAAATCAAGTAGATCGCACACAGTTTACTATCACCAACCATGTGAGATGCAGCACAAAATATCCTAGAGCACCATCGGTGTATAGTACGCCTATGGCTTACGCGAGAAGGTGCTCGGCTACAGTCCACAACCGGCGTCTCAAGCACACTAGCTCACTCCCCAAATAACATTTCACTGTTCAATCATCGCCCGTGAAAGATGGGCACGTGGACCCGTGTCATGAGGGCAACTTCAGTGGCCCACTACGGCGAGAGCGCGGCCGCAGCCGCCATGCACGTGCTAACAAGGTGCATGAGCGCGGCCGCAATCTGCGACCGAGCGGCCATGGCATCCCAAACTACCGCCGTTGCTTCTCAGGTGGCGGCAGCAACATTTGGCTAGGGGATAACAACTAGCGAGAGCGGCACAACAGCTGTCCATTCCGCAGCGGCGGCCTTAGCCCTGATGGAGGCCGCCCACGACCATGTCGAGGCCGCCCATGCGCAGCTCCTGGCGGTCACCGCACAAATCGAACGAATCTTCTCCGACAACGGTCGGCAACCCACGGCCGAAGAGCTGGCAATCATCGAGAGCATTCGAGCAACCGTCTGTTCCTCCGCCACATACCTTGCGACGACAGAGCCCGTGCAAGCCTAGATCGCGTCCGCCCACGCCCAGCTCGTGGCGGCCTTTTCCAAAGAGATGGCGGACGCGGATGGCGAGATGCTTGTCGAGTATGGTGCGATGGATGCCATGGAGCCCCTTCCCCAGGAGACCGCCGGGCGCGAGCTGGACATGGAGGCGGCGGCGGAGATCAACAAGCACCAGCCATAGTAGTACTCTTTGCTTCATTTAATTAAGAGCGTCAGTCTTTAATATTTTAGAGTAATGTTTAGGTCAGCTAGCTCTGTTTAATTCCTAAACATGCTCGATTAAGAAGTGTGGGTGTGCTGTAGTCTCCTTTGTGTACCCAAATTATGCAATGATGTGGATGACCACTATAACCATGGAAATTTGAACCAAAATTTTTGACATTCAAACTCATCACACATGGGTTAAGCTATATAAATTGTTTGTGATGTTCACATATCGTACACAATTCTGAATAAGGGACCGTGTCTGATGACACTTTGCGCGCCAGTTTTTTCGCTGAAGCGATTCCAAATTTTCAGCTTCCGCGGAAATATCTACCTCCCCGCCCCTCCTCCTTACCAAAAGCCACATTTCCCCTATTTCCGCCTTCCTTTCCAAGTTGAAACCTTCACTCCTTGCTTGCAGCACCGCCTCCTCGTCGGTGACCCTCCTTCACGCTGCTCGGCCTCGTCTATCCAGGTAGGTAATCCACACCCGACCCCCATCCTCCTCCTCCTTCCACATCCCACATGCCCCAACCGCCGGCACGAGCGCGACACCTTCCACCCCAATCACCAACCCCTCCACCAAATAAGCACCACCCTAAGCCGTGGTGCATGTAGTATAGCCACTATCTCAAGGAGCATTTGGCAGTGGAGAAGCAAATCGCGGCCGCACGCGCGGATGAGGTCGCCATGGCTACCATTCGTGCCAACCCCCAGATCTTGGAGGAGCACCTTGCCATTTGCTAGCTACGCCGGTTAAGCATGCTAGGTTTACCTGTTGCGTGTGCTGCTCCTGCCTTTCCTTCACAAATTCTAGTGAATTGTGCTATCTAATTTTACCATGCAATCTCTTGCTCTAGTGTATATGTTCTATATGTCGTGCAACGTGGTGCTCACTTATTAACTATTTTTTTAATTAGTTGTCATCTTTAGTTAATTGTTTGGTTAAATTCTGCAAATGTGATGTTCAATTCTTCAGGCTGCAATTTTGTACTGGCTTCCATGTGAGAAACAAATTGAAATTATCTTTACAAAATACATGAGTAACGAATACAATTGCTATATTTCCAAGTTGTCAAGCATGCTTGGTTTGGTTATACATTGTGCAATGTGGTGCTTAGTTAACGTTTGGTTCATTCGTGTTGTGGTATTTAGTTAACTGTTTGGTTCAATTCTGCAATGCGATGTTCAAAAGTTGTGGGTGCATTCTGTTATTGTATACCATGTGAGGAATAAATTGAATTTGGCTATAGTAAATACATGAGAAACAAATACAATTGCTACAATTGGCTGTAGTTAATTGTTTGGTTAACTGTCTGATCTTCTATTAGGAGTATGTTATATTGTGCAATGTGGTGCTCAGTTAATGTTGGTTCATTTGTTGTGGTGTTTAGTTAACTGCTTGGTTCAATTCTGCAATGCGATGTCCAATTGTCATGGGTAGAATTTTGTATTGTTGTGCATGTGAAAAATAAATCGAATTTGGCTGCACTTAATACATGAGAAACATATAAGAGTGCTATATTCCCTAGTTCTTAATCATGCTTGGTTTGGATAAATGGGTTTTCCATGTGGCTTGAATTAATTTGATGAATTTGCAATGTGCTTACTCATCATCAACATATTTTACTGATAGCACGCGAACCCTTACTTAACCTGATGACTAACTACCTTATACGTGTTGCAGGGAAACAATGGGAAACACTGAGGTTTACAATCGAGGTTAGAACGTGCATGGTCCGTTTTCTAATAGCACATTATTGTGCAATTGTAGGAACCATTCTAATATTTAGGTTTTTAACAATTTGGTCTTGCACATGTAGGCCCTGCTGTCAAAGGTTTTGACCCACTGTTCGGCCCTTTTTGCATATGGGGAAATGAGTTGTCCATATCAATCAAATCAAGAAACTCAGACAGATTGTTAGGATTAAAAAAACAGCGACAAAAAAACAAGATCTTTGTCTGCACAATGAAGAAGACATCAGTTAACTACAAGATGGTACTAATTATTATACCTTGCCTTTTTATTCCTTTGCCCCATTTCCAATATAGAGAAGATATTTATGCACATCCTTGTTTTCAGGCCTTTCCAAAGCAGTTCACTGATGATTACCTCTCAAACCACCTCTATGTTTAGGAGGCGAGGAGGTTTTTCATACAACACCCATGGTTCAATATTGAAGTGTTCCTGAAGAGGACGAAGGACGGACAGTCAATCATCCACAGGCACTGGCCTAAAGTTGCAAAGACCTTCAACATGAATGAAGGCTTAATATTCGCCTTCCGTTGCAACAGTTTTCCAGATGATATGCATCTGTCTATATACCGTCTATGATGCTAGTTTCAAAAGGTTCTACATGTTGCATGTGAAACTTGATGCTGGTGCAGTTGTGTAATGGGGTAGCTGAGTGCGGAAGCTATATCATGTTGTACTCTATTGTATTTCAATTATGAAATTCTGCTTCCATAATATGGAAATGAAATATATTATGTGCTTAATATGAATGTCAATTAGATTAATAAATGGATTATTAATAATAGGGAAATTATCCTGCCAATGGCGAATTAGCCCGCTAATTGGGTTTTGCTATTGCAAATGGTCATTGAAAAAATACCGTGGGTGATGACCTCACGCAACGCACATACTTTCTAGGAATAAACCATGTTGGATCAATGAACAATCACACACGACTTTCTCTTGAAAACTATTTGCGCTAGGCCACCTTGCGCAAACGTTTACCACATAAAAACTGTGTGTGATGGACAACCTTTGCCACATAGTATCTTCTACGGACTGTGTGTGATACATTCAGTAACGCAGACGATTTAATGGGAAAAATTGTGTGTGATGTACCTATGAACAGAAACGTTTTCCTTGGAGCGACTGTGTGGGATGTACAATACGAACCAAAATGTTTAGCGGGGACTGACTGTGTGGGATGTACTTGCGACTGATACGTCTCCAACGTATCTATAATTTTTGATTGCTCCATGCTATATTATCTTCTGTTTTGGACATTATTGGGCTTTATTATCCACTTTATATTATTTTTGGGACTAGCCTATTAACCAGAGGCCTAGCCCAGAATTGTTGTTTCTTTGCCTATTTTAGGGTTTTGAAGAAATGGAATATCAAACGGAGTCCAAACGGAATGAAACCTTTGGGAATGTGATTTTTGGAACGAACAAGATACAGGAGACTTGGACCCTATGTCAAGCAATCAACAGGGAGGCCACGAGGTAGGGGGGCGCGCCTACCCCCCCAGGCGCGCCCTCCACCCACGTGGGCCCCCTATTGCTCCACCGACATATTTCTTCCTCCTATATATACCTACGTACCCCCAAACGATCAGATACGGAGGCAAAACCCTAATTCCACTGCCGTAACTTTTTGTATCCGTGAGATCCCATCTTGGGGCCTGTTCCGGAGCTCCGCCGGAGGGGGCATCGATCACGGAGGGCTTCTACATCAACACCATAGCCCTTCCGATAAAGTGTGAGTAGTTTACCTCAAACCTTCGGGTCCATAGTTATTAGTTAGATGGCTTCTTCTCTCTTTTTGGATCTCAATACAAAGTTCTCCCCCTCTCTTGTGGAGATCTATTTGATGTAATCTTCTTTTGTGGTGTGTTTGTTGAGATCGATGAATTGTGGGTTTATGATCAAGTTTATCTATGAACAATATTGGAATCTTCTATGAATTCTTTTATGTATGATTGGTTATCTTTGCAAGTCTCTTCGAATTATCAGTTTGGTTTAGCCTACTAGATTGATCTTTGTTGCAATGGGAGAAGTGCTTAGCTTTGGGTTCAATCTTGCGGTGTCCTTTCCCAGTGACAGTAGGGGCAGCAAGGCACGTATTGTATTGTTTCCATCGAGGATAACAAGATGGGGCTTACATCATATTGCATGAGTTTATCCCTCTACATCATGTCATCTTGCTTAAAGCGTTACTCTATTCTCTTGAACTTAATACTCTAGATGCATGCCGGATAGCGGTCGATGTGTGGAGTAATAGTAGTAGATGCGGGCAGGAGTCGGTCTACTTGTCTCGGATGTGATGCCTATATACATGATCATACCTAGATATTCTCATAACTATGCTCAATTCTGTCAATTGCTCTACAATAATTTGTTCACCCACCATAAAATACTTATGCTCTTGAGAGAAGCCACTAGTGAAACCTATGGCCCCCGGGTCTATCGTCATCATATTAATCTTCCAATACTTAGTTATTTTCGTTGCTTTTTTACTTTACTTTTATTTTACCTTCTATCTTTATCATAAAAATACCAAAAATATTATCTTATCATATCTATCAGATCTCACTCTCGTAAGTGACCGTGTAGGGATTGACAACCCCTTATCGCGTTGGTTGCGAGGATTTATTTGTTTTGTATAGGTGTGAGGGACTCGCGCGTAGCCTCCTATTGGATTGATACCTTGGTTCTCAAAAACGGAGGGAAATACTTACGCTACTTTGCTACACCACCGTTTCCTCTTCAAGGGAAAACCAACGCAAGTGCTCAAGAGGTAGCAAGAAGGATTTCTGGCGCCGTTGCCGGGGAGGTCTACGCAAAAGTCAACATACCAAGTACCCATCACAAACCCTTATCTCCCGCATTACATTATTTGCCATTTGCCTCTCATTTTCCTCTCCCCCACTTCACCCTTGCCGTTTTATTCGCCCTCTCTCTCTATCCTCCCTCTCTTTTATGTTCGCCTCTTTTCCATTTTCTTGTCGTTATGGTGAGTCCTCTATCTTCTCCATTGTCTCCCTAGAATGAAATTCTAAATTTTAAGCAAAGGGAGGGAGAAAATCTAAAAGACGCTTGGTATAGAATTTGCAATGCTCAAAATATATCTAACTGGAAGCAATCTACTTCCGTTCTTCTTCGCAATTTTTATGTAGGAACTACTCCTTGGCACAGATATATCCTTGATACCATTACCGGAGGAACTTCTTGGGTAGCCATACTTTTGATTCTTATAATGCTATGATAGATTTGTTTGGCTCACCACCTCTTTTTGTTAATGGAACTGCGTTAACTTTGGAGCATGTAATGCAAAGACTTGAAATTATTGAGAATAAGGTTGCTATTGTACAATTAATTGAAAATTTGGATAAAAAGATCCACAACTGAATCACTCAATATGGATCTAAAGTAGGAGTCACCTTGAAAAATATTAAAGAAAAGGAACCTATAGTTAATGAGAAAATAAATCAGGATTCCACTAGAATCGATAAACTTGAGGGTATTATTACAAACTTGGGAACCGCTTTTTCTTCCGTAAATAATACTCCAAGTCCTCCCACTAAAATTGCGAAGCTTATGTATGTTCCTAAAATTAGGGTGAATCTTCTAGTAAAGAAACTGCGGATCTCAAATCTATAAGTATTCATCCCAATCTTTTTGCTATCATTAAGGAACCATTTGTTACAAATGAATTTTTCGATCTTGTGCCCAAAAGTTTGATAATTAATAAAAATAAAGAAATTCCTAAGGATGGTAGATGCCTCATTGAAGAATTACCTACCAAAGATGGCAATACCTAGATCTATCCTTGCTTTTTTATGCCTAGATAGGGGCATTAAACGATAGCGCTTGTTGGGAGGCAACCCAATTTTATTTTTATTCCTTGATTTTTGCTCCTGTTTAGTAATAAATAATTTATCTAGCCTCTGTTTTCTTTTGTTTTTTGTGTTTAATTAGTGTTTGTGCCAAGTAGAACCGTTGGGAAGACTTGGGGAAAGTCTTGTTAATCTTGCTGTAAAAAACAGGAACTTTAGCGCTCACGAGAAATGCTGTCATTTTTATTTGGAAAGTGCTATTTAGTTAATTATTTTTGCATATGATTAATAGATACATTACTCACGTCCAGCAATTTATTTTATAATTTTTGGGGTTCCAGATCTTGCGCTAGCCACAGATTACTACAGACTGTTCTCTTTTTGACAGATTCTGTTTTTCGTGTGTTGTTTGCTTATTTTGATGAATCTATGGCTAGTAAAATAGTTTATAAACCATAGTGAAGTTGGAATACAGTAGGTTCAACACCAATATAAATAAAGAATGAGTTCATTACAGTACCTTGAAGTGGTCTTTTGTTTTCTTTTGCTAACGGAGCTCATGAGATTTTCTACTTTAAGTTTTGTGTTGTGAAGTTTTGGGTAATGATTTGATGGATTATGGAACAAGGAGTGGCAAGAGCCTAAGCTTAGGGATGCCCATGGCACCCCCAAGATAATCTAAGGACACCTGTCGGTGTCAAAACCGGCGGATCTCGGGTAGGGGGTTCCGAACTGTGCATCTAGGCCGGATGGTAAAAGGAGGCAGGGGACACAATGTTTTACCCAGGTTCGGGCCCTCTTGATGGAGGTAAAACCCTACGTCCTGCTTGATTGATATTGTTGATATGGGTAGTACAAGAGTAGATCTACCGCGAGATCAGAGAGGCTAAACCCTAGAAGCTAGCCTATGGTATGATTGTATGTTGTGGTTGTCCTACGACTAAAACCCTTCGGTTTATATAGACACCGGAGAGGGTTAGGGTTACACAAGGTCGGTTACAAAGGAGGAGATATCCATATCCGTGTTTCCTAGCTTGCCTTCCACGCCAAGTAGAGTCCCATCCGGACACGAGATGAAGTCTTCAATCTTGTATCTTCATAGTCTAACAGTCCGGCCAATGGAGATAGTCCGGCTGTCCGGAGACCCCCTAATCCAGGACTCCCTGAGTAGCCCCTGAACCAGGATTCAATGAGATGAGTCCGGCGCGTAGTATTGTCTTCGGCATTGCAAGGCGGGTTCCTTCTCCGAATACATCACAGAAGAATTTGAATACGAGGATAGTGTTCGACCCTGCAAAATAAGTTCCACATTCCACCATAGAGAGAATAATATTTTCGCAGATCTAATTTGCTGACTTGTCTTAACAGTATTATGTCATGTCATGGCCCGGTGATTATTCGAACCGTTCCCTTTAACCAGCCCTGCACATAACGTGATGCAGTTTTTCGACACGTCTTGTCAAAGCAGAGATCGTGTCCCCTTATTACAGGACTCTCATCAATACGGGCGTGGGTAACCCAACTGCGCCATCAATTGCGGCGCTTGGGGGATAAGCGAGTTTTACCAGGCAAGTGGGGACGTTTAGCTTCGTCCTCCCATATAAAGGGATAGGGATTCACCTTTCTATCCACGCCTTCTTCCTCCTTTGCTCATCCGTTTTCGCACACTTGAGCTCTAGCGCCCAAGTCCACACTTCCCACCTCAACCTTCTCCAACCATGTCCAGAGCGGGAGGCAGGTGGATGGTCTCCTCCGTCACGGAGGGAGACATCAAGAAACTGAGGAGAGCCGGATACCCGCCCGACGACATCGCGCACCGGCTCCCAGATGAGGGGCAGCTCATCCCCACCCCCAGGCCCCATGAGAGGATAGTATTCCTCACCCATTTCCTCCGCGGACTCGGATTCCCTCTCCATCCATTCGTCCCGGGGCTCATGTTCTATTACGGCATGGATTTCCATGATCTGGCCCCGAACTTCATCCTCAACATCTCGGCGTTTATCGTCGTGTGCGAGGCCTTCCTCCACATCCAGCTCCACTTCGGCTTATGGCTGAAGACCTTCAATGTCAAGCCGAAGGTGGTGGGCGGCCGCCAGGTGGAGTGCGGAGGCGCCATGGTGGGAAAGATGCCCAACGTAACATGGCTCGAGGGCTCCTTTGTGGAAACCATAAAGGGGTGGCAATCGGGGTGGTTCTACATCACCGAGCCGCGCGACCCTGTATGGGCGGCGGCCCCCGAGTTCCGATCTGGCATCCCCACGCGGCTCACCTCCTGGAAAGAGAAGGGCCTGTCCTGGGGTAGTTTGGAAGAGCTGACCGGACTCCAAACATGTATTCAAAACATGGTGAACAAGAAGCTCAAGCTTGTCAACATAGTCCAAGTTATGCTCATCCGCCGGATCCTCCCGTGCCAACAACGGGAGTTCAACTTGTGGGGGTTTGACCCGGCGCAGCATCGAACTCTGAACAGGCTCTTCGACATGACTCATGAAGATGCCTGGAGGGTGCTGTTCAAAAGTGCCGAGGTCCCCCCTCCTATTACTAAGGATCGCGGATTCAGCGCGAAGTGCCAAGCCAGTGCGGTAAGCTGCTTTACCTTTCACAGGGTACTTATTTTTTATATAGATTGACTCTATGCGGGATCTAAACTCCCATACCTTTGACAGGACTGGCAGAAGATGGCCGGACAGATCGACTGTCCGGCTCCTTTGCCTGAAGGCCCCGCAGACGCTCTTCTAGCAAAGATGTTGACTCCGACCCCTTATACGGTGCCGGAGAAGACCAAGAAGGCCAAGGGAACCCGAAAGAGTTCCCGACGCCAGGCGTCATCGGACTCACCGTCCGATGACTCTGTGGCGCACTCTTCCCCTGAAGACGAGGAAGAAGAAGTAGAAGATGCTCCCCCACCGACTGGGGGAGACAGGAAAAGGAAGGCCGCCCCAACTGGGGGGCCGAAGGGTCCAAGAAGGGAAGGACTCTCCTTCCGGACAGCTCCACTGCTGCCGACGAAGGCGAAGACGAGTGGTTGCCCAGGGCCAAGCCCCCGGGGAGATCCTAAGTATTCAGATATCAGAGTACCTATAGGATTCCTTTGTTGCACTGCTTTCCCTAATGCCAGACACAATTATGTAGGCCGCCACGAGCCAGTATCGATGTATCGTCGGACGACTCCTTGGGCTTGTCGGACATGGATAGAGATCAAGTCCCGACCGCCACCTCCCCTCATCCTGCCGACGATGCTGAGCTGTTGTCTCAAGAGGCACCGGATCGAGGGGAGACAGTCCCGGAGGCGCCTCAAGGCAACCTTCCGGACTCCGGGAGCCAAGGGGACGGGGCCCCTGAGAGCTCCGAGTTCGGCCCTCGGCAGAACACCGCGCCGGAACCTCCAGCGGTTCCAGGCTCGGGCAGGCGGCCTCCTTCTAAGAGGGGCAAGACGCCTGTGCCGGTGACCTCTGTCCATCCAGAGGCGCCGGACAATCTGCTGGAAGCGCTTCGTAGCGCTTCCATCGACGAGGAGCACCGCACTATCATGAGTGTGGTGATCTAGAAGGTTCAGTCCGCCAAGAGCGGATTGACTGAAGCCTGTGCCAGCCTTCTAACAGGCTTTGAGGTAAGTGTTTTAAAATGTAGTAGAAATATTACCGCATAGACAGTAGCCCTTGATGCTTTGTTCGGTGTTCACAAAGAAAAGCCGAACAGAGGATCAAATAATATCGCAGGAGTCTAACATAAGTGTGTCAATATGCATATGCAGGCTTCGCTGCTGGCGTCCGCCGCACTGACTGTTGAGGTCGCCGTACTGAAGCAGGACCTCGAGGGGTCCTGGAAAGAGCTCGGCCTTGCCAAGAGGCAGCTCGAGGAGAACAAGGGTAAGTAATACCCTGTCTATAAATATGTATATATATAAAAGAGGACGCGATTGCAAAATGACAGGATCATCGGTTGTTTGCCAGGGGCCACAACCGAGGTGGCGACCCTGAAGCAAGCGCTAACCAAGGCCGAAGATAAAGCGGCCAAGGAGCGCACCAAGCGAGAGAAGCACGAGGCTCGGGTGGGCGAGGTGCAGCAGGAGCTCCAGGCTCTCGTGGCGAAGCACGAGGCGTTGGAGCTTGACTCAAAGACGCGGGAGTCTGAGCTTGCTGTGGCCCTCGAGAGTATAAAAGTGCCAAGGCCGAAGCCCAAAAGGCCCTCCAAGAATCGACGCGATGAAGAAGATATCGGCGGGTCTGGCTTTCTATATGCAAAGCAAGCATGTAAAAGTAAATTACCGATTACTTACCCGGATCGGGAGCTCTTCAGGAGCATTCGCAGATTTGCCCCGCAGTGTGTCCGATGCCGCACAATTTTACCAGGCCAAGGATGGAAGCTCGACGGAGAAGTTGTTCTGGTCTCAGTATGCTGAGGCCGGACATACGGTGCGAATGAGCGACCAGCTGAAGCAGATGGTCGAGCTACATAGGCGGCCGATCAGGCCATGAAGAGCTTTATAGTCCAGCTATGCAATAGCGACGCCCTTCCGAACAGCTTCTTCGGCCTGGTGAGGCGGCTTGTGGATGCCTGCCCGCGGCTGGAGGTCGTCAAGCGATCTGTCTGCATTGAAGGAGCACGCCGGGATTTCGCCCGTGTGAAATTGCAGTGGGTCAAGCTCGACGCCATGAAGCTGATCAAGGAGGGGCCGCCGGAGGGCAAGGAGCACCGCCACCCCGAGATGTACTATGAGGGTGTTCTGCCTGGTGCCCGTCTCATCGCGGACGAGTGTTCAAAAGATGTAATATTTGAATGAGACTTTCTCGTTTTATCCTGTATGTATGAAAACTTGTTTCATATGCGCTATGCAACGCTTGTTGGAATTTAAAATATTACCTTCTGTTTGGCTGTTTATACAATCTGAGAGATGGCTAGTCCTCGGCTTCTGCCCCCATGCCATGAGTGCTGGGGTGTTCGGGATAAACCTAAGCACTCTTGTTCCCATGTTTGGGTCCTTCGAGGGAGGTGCTCAGCACAGCGAACATGGCAACCGGACTAATAATGCTTTATCACTCTCACTTAGCCATAGAATTCTATAATTTTAAATTTCGGCAAAGCCCCTGGTATTCGGAAGGCCGAATTCGGGGCGCGATACACGCCTTTAAGCCGGACAGGGCCGGCCCCTCGCTCTAAGTGGCATAAGTCTTTAGGGACTTGAAAACCTCGCCGAACAGCGACCAGTCTCTCGCCTTATCATGACAGTCAGTTTTAGCTTTCTCTACTGAGGTGCTGAACCCAGTAGAACCGGGGCACAATCGTAGTAGTTCTCCTAGCGCTACCTTAGCCGATAGAGCGGAACATAAGGTACCAAAACATAGGAGCCAGGCAAACCCAACATTTGACCAAAGACATGATTCAGAGCTGATGCATATAATGCTATAAGTTCGGGGTGCCACACTTGTGAAAATGTTCGGACTTTTCACACCGCATTGTCGGGTATGTAAGCCCCTGGTGTATTAGCCGTACCATAGTGTACGGTTGCAAGGCGTCATTAATGAGCACACATATATATATATAACAAGGATGCAATAATAGTCGTAATGTCATGCATTGTTTATTAAAAAATTGCGTTAAAGCAGAGTGATATAGATAGTGCGATAAGCAAAGAGTAGGACCATGTCCCTTCCAAGGGCAAGCTGAGGAATGATATTAAATTGAATATTTCACTCGTTACTGTAATCAACCTGGGAATTCCGTGGTATAACGTAGCTGTCTGCCTCCTTGGTTTGCTGCATCATGTGTTCGGCAATAGTGCTACCGGACAGTGTTTCCAGAGATTAAGGTCCTGAAAGAAAAAGAAAAATAACCAAACGGGAAGCCCCTAGTGCGGTTTAGGCCGCGTCTTGGGGTGTGCCGCAGTTGTGCCCCCTCCCCACCTGTGCCCATGGTATTTTTAATGCGTAATTATGTACGCGCGGCACGTGTTTCGCCGCTGGGCTGGGATTGGGGTGGCCGCCATATTGCTACGCGAGCTCAGATGGCGCCAGGCGGTCTATTTGCCGATTGCCCCGAGTGCGCTTGAAGGTGTCTGGGCCGTGAAGCGCCGAACTGGTTGATTCCCTTGAGAGGCTGCTTTGCGTTTCTGCTGTGAGGGCTACGGTGTGCTCCTCTGTTCGTAGAGAGCGCTCTGTGTTTCCATTGCTGTAATAACTCCGCGAGGTCCTGGCATCTTGAGATTTAGGTATGCATAATGCGGTACCGCATTGAATCTAGCAAATGCGGTTCGCCCGAGCAGCGCATGATAACCACTGTGGAACAGGACTATATCGAAGATTAACTCTTTGCTTCGGAAGTTATCCGAGGATCCGAAGACCACTTCCAGTGTGATTGAGCCTGTGCAATGGGCCTCTACACATGGAATGACGCCCTTAAAGGTCGTTTTTGTGGGTTTGATCCTTGAGGGGTCTATACCCATTTTGCGCGCTGTGTCCTGATAAAGCAGGTTCAGGCTGCTGCCGCCATCCATAAGGACTCGAGTGAGGTGAAATCTGTCAATGATTGGGTCTAGGACCAGTGCGGCGAATCCACCATGACGGATACTAGTGGGGTGGTCCCTGCGATCGAAGGTGATCGGACAGGAGGACCAAGGGTTGAACTTTGGGGCGACTGGCTCCAACGCATATACGTCCCTGAGCGCATCTTCCGCTCCCTCTTGGGGATGTGGGTTGCGTATATCATGTTCACCGTCCGCACTTGCGGGGGAAACCTCTTCTGTCCTCCAGTGTGCGGCTGCCGGGGCTCCTCCTCGTCATCGCTATGCGGCCCCTTGTCCTTGTTTTCGGCAATTAACTTGCCGACCTGCTTGAACACCCAACAATCCCTGTTGGTGTGATTGGCTGGCTTGTATGGGGTGCCGTGTAGTTGACATGAGCGATCGAGTATACGGTCCAAGCTGGACGGAGCTGGCGTACTTTGTATGAATGGCTTTTTCCGCTGATCGAGTTTAGAGCCTTTGAATCCGGCATTGACTGATGTATCCTCAGTATTTTCGCTATTAACGCGGCGCTTATGTTTGTTGCGACGTGACCTTCTATTGCCGTCCTTGGTATCTGAGGTACCATGGTTTTTTGATATGTTATTACTGCGAGCCAGCCAGGTGTCTTCTCCCGCACAAAAGCGGGTCATGAGCGTCGTGAGAGCTGCCATAGATTTCGGCTTTTCCTGACCAAGGTGCCGGGCTAGCCACTCATCTCGGATGTTGTGCTTGAAAGCCGCTAAGGCCTTCGCATCCGGACAGTCGATGATTTGATTTTTCTTTGTAAGAAACCGAGTCCAAAATTGCTTGGCCGACTCTTCTGGCTGCTGAATTATGTGGCTCAAGTCATCGGCGTCTGGTGGTCGCACATAAGTGCCCTGAAAGTTGTCGAGGAATGCGGCTTCCAGATCTTCCCAACAACTAATGGAGTCCGCTGGCAAGCTGTTAAGCCAATGCCGCGCTGGTCCTTTGAGCTTTAGTTGGAGGTATTTGATGGCGTGTAAGTCATCACCGTGGGCCATGTGGATGTGGAGGAGGAAATCCTCAATCCATACTGCGGGATCTATTGTGCCGTCGTATGATTTAATATTTACAGGTTTGAAACCTTCTGGGAATTGATGTTCCATTACTTCGTCGGTGAAGCATAAGGGGTGTGCGGCGCCTCTGTATTGGGCTATATCGCGACACAGCTCAAATGGGTCTTGCCCGCTGTGTTCGGCCCGGCCGGATTTGCTTTTACTGTATCCGGTGTGACGTTTATCGTCTCACAGAGTGGTGCGCCGTCGTGATCCGTAGATCGATCTTGCATGATTTGCTTTGTCCTCCAATATGTCTCGCAGGTCTGGCGTATCTCCCCATGCCTTTTTATTTGAATGGCGTCGGGGTGGAGGCTGAGCTTTTGGCTGGAATGCCTCTCTATCGCGGCCACGAGGTGGCCGATCAGCCGTACCATATGCTTCTTCCTCTAGTCGGGGTAGTAACCCGCACTTTGGGTAATTCTTGGAGGGGCGCTCGAGTTTATATTCCTCGGCAGCGAGGACTTCAGTCCATCTGTCAGCTAGCAGATCTTGCTCACCTTGAAGCTGCTGCTGCTTTTTCTTCAGGCTATTTTCCATGGCCGTAAGCCGGCACTTGAAGTGCTCTTGTTCGATGGGATCCTCTGGTACGGCGAATTCACCGTCGCCGAGGCTTGCCTGGTCTTCAGAGGGGGCATGTAATTGTCCTCCTCCTCCTCTCCGTCTGCCGCTCTCTCAGGAGAGCTGGCTCCTTCATCCTCCTGCTCTAAATCTTGCTGAAGGGGATTGTTGTTGTATTCGGCACTATCTGGAGTGTTATTATCTCCTGTGCCGGTATCACCACTTTTGCTTTGGCGGGACTTAGAGCGTCACCGCTGACGTCGGCGCTTGGGTTGCTTCTTGGAGGGGTCATCCTCTGCTATCTCGTCACCATTGCCTTCATTGGGTGTATCCACCATGTATATGTCATATGACGAGGTAGCTTTCTGGTGCCCTATAGGCGCTGGTTCATGTTCATCTCCTACATCGTCGTCCATACCGTCGATGTCTTCGGAGTCGAAGTCGATCATGTCGGTTAAGTGATCGACAGTGGCTACGAAGTGGGTGGTGGGTGGGCGTCGAATTTCTTCGTCATCCGCATCCCGATCCTGTTGGCCATAGTCCGGCCAGGGCACTCCTGACAAAGAGAGAGACCTTAGTGAATTCAGAATGTCACCGAAGGGCGAGTGCTGAAAGATATCCGCGGCGGTGAATTCCATGATCGGCGCCCAATCGGATTCGATTGGCAGGGGCGCAGGTGGTTCGGAGTCAGAAAAAGAGTTCGACACCTTGGAGTCACGGGCTGCATAGCGGATTAGGCTGGTGTTCGGCTCGATCGTCGTTGAGACTGCAGCCCCTGAGGCGGTGTCTAACCACCCGTCCTCGATTGACGCAATTGGCTTCGAGCTAAGGGTCAGAGCTGATGCGAGCGCGACCTCTGGGGTACTGTTCGGTGGCAGAGCTAGGTCATACCCATCATGACAGTGCAGCGCTCCCGGCTGTGGCTCGAATCCGTCGAAGATCAAGTCTCCGCGGATGTCGGCCATGTAGTTCAAACTTCCAAACCTGACCTGATGGCCAGGGGCGTAGCTTTCAATCTTCTCCAGATGGCCAAGCGAATTAGCCCGCAGTGCAAAGCCGCCGAATATGAAGATCTGTCCGGGGAGAAAAGCCTCACCCTGGACCGCATCGCTATCGATGATAGTAGGAGCCATCAAGCCTAATGACAACGACACAGAGGAACTCTTAATGAAAGCACCAATGTCGGTGTCAAAACCGGCGGATCTCGGGTAGGGGGTCCCGAACTGTGCGTCTAGGCCGGATGGTAATAGGAGGCAGGGGACACAATGTTTTACCCAGGTTCGGGCCCTCTTGATGGAGGTAAAACCCTATGTCCTTCTTGATTGATATTGATGAGATGGGTAGTACAAGAGTAGATCTACCGCGAGATCAGAGAGGCTAAACCCTAGAAGCTAGCCTATGGTATGATTGTATGTTGTGGTTGTTGTCCTATGGACTAAAACCCTTCGGTTTATATAGACACCGGAGAGGGTTAGGGCTACACAAGGTCAGTTACAAAGGAGGAGATATCCATATCCGTATTGCCTAGCTTGCCTTCCACGCCAAGTAGAGTCCCTTCCGGACACGAGACAAAGTCTTCAATCTTGTATCTTCATAGTCTAACAGTCCGGCCAATGGAGATAGTCTGGCTGTCCGGAGACCCCCTAATCCAGGACTCCCTCAACACCTAAAAGCCAAAGCTTGGGGATGCCCCGGAAGGCATCCCCTCTTTCGTCTACTTCCATCGGTAACTTTACTTGGAGCTATATTTTTATTCACCACATGATATGTGTTTTGCTTGGAGCGTATTGTATGATTTGAGTCTTGGCTTTTTATTTTGCCACAATCATCTTTTCTATACACATCTTTTGAGAGAGACACACATGATCCGAACATTATTAGAATACTCTATGTGCTTCACTTATATCTTTTGAGTTATATAGTTTTGCTCTAGTACTTCACTTATATCTTTTAGAGCACGGTGGTGGATTTGTTTTATAGAAACTATTGATCTCTCATGCTTCACTTAGATTATTTTGAGAGTCTCAAATAGCATGGTAATTTGTTAAATAATCCTAATATGGTAGGTATACAAGATTAATAATAAAATTCTCTTATGAGTGTGTTGAATACTATGAGAAGTTTGATACTTGATAATTGTTTTGAGATATGGAGATGGTGATATTAGAGTCATGCTAGTTGAGTAGTTGTGAATTTGAGAAATACTTGTGTTAAAGTTTGTGATTCCCGTAGCATGCACGTATGGTGAACCGTTATGTGATGAAGTTCTAGCATGATTTATTTATTGATTGTCTTCCTTATGAGTGGCGGTCGAGGACGAGCGATGGTCTTTTCCTACCAATCTATCCCCCTAGGAGCATGCGCGTAATACTTTGCTTTGATAACTTGTAGATTTTTGCAATAAGTATATGCATTCTCTAATACCGCGCACCTTTTTGCCGGTATCATACACCCACCATATACCTTCCTCAAAACAGCCACCATACCTACCTATCATGGCATTTCCATAGCCATTCCGAGATATATTGCCATGCAACTTCCCACCATTCCGTTTACTATGACACGCTCCATCATTGTCATATTGCTTTGCATGATCATGTAGTTGACATTGTATTTGTGGCAAAGCCACCGTTCATAATTCTTTCATACATGTCACTCATGAGTCATTGCATATCCCGGAACACCGTCGGAGGCATTCTCATAGAGTCATATTTTATTCTAAGTATCGAGTTGTAATTCTTGAATTGTAAGAAACTAAAAGTGTGGTGATCATCATTATTAGAGCATTGTCCCAAGTGAGGAAAGGACGATGGAGACTATGACTCCCCCACAAGTCGGGATGTGACTCCCGACGAAAAATAAAATAAAATAAAAAGAGGCCAAAGAAGCCCAAAAAAAGAGGCCATAAAAAAGAGAAAAGGCCCAAATAAAAAAATATGACAGAAAAAGAGAGAAGGGACAATGCTACTATCCTTTTACCACACGTGTGCTTCAAAGTAGCACCATGATCTTCATGATAGAGAGTCTCCTTTGTTATCACTTTCATATGCTAGTGGGAATTTTTCATTATAGAACTTGGCTTGCATATTCCAATGATGGGCTTCCTTAAAATGCCCTAGGTCCTCATGAGCAAGCAAGTTGGATGCACACCCACTTAGTTTCTTTTTGAGATTTCATATACTTATAGCTCTAGTGCATCCGTTGCATGGCAATCCCTACTCACTCTCATTGATATCTATTGATGGACATCTCCATAGCCCGTTGATACACCTAGTTGATGTGAGACTATCTTCTCCCTTTTTGTCTCCTCCACAACCACCACTCTATTCCACCTAAAGTGCTATGTCCATGGCTCATGCTCATGTATTGCGTGAAGATTGAAAAAGTTTGAAAAAGTATGAAACATTTGCTTGGCTTGTCATCGGGGTTGTGCATGATTTAAATACTTTGTGTGGTGAAGATAGAGCATAGCCAGACTATATGATTTTGTAGGGATAAGTTTATTTGGCCATGTTATTTTGAGAGACATAATTGCTTAGTTAGTATGCTTGAAGTATTATTATTTCTATGTCAATATTAAACTTTTGTCTTGAATCTTTCGGATCTGAATATTCATGCCACAATTAAGAAGAATTACATTGAAAATAAGCCAAGTAGCATTCCACATCAAAAATTCTATTTTTATCATTTACCTACTCGAGGATTAGCAGGAATTAAGCTTGGGGATGCTTGATACGTCTCCAACGTATCTATAATTTTTGATTGCTCCATGCTATATTATCTTCTGTTTTGGACATTATTGGGCTTTATTATCCACTTTTATATTATTTTTGGGACTAACCTATTAACGGGAGGCCCAGCCCAGAATTGCTGTTTTTTTTGCCTATTTTAGGGTTTCAATGAAAAGGAATATCAAACGGAGTCCAAACAGAATGAAACCTTCGGGAACGTGATTTTTGGAATGAACAAGATCTAGGAGACTTGGACCCTACGTCAAGCAACCAACAGGGAGGCCACGAGGTAGGGGGCGTGCCTCCCCCCCCCCAGGTGCGCCCTCCACCCTCGTGGGCCCCCCGTTGCTCCACTGACGTACTTACTCCTATATATACCTACGTACCCCCAAACGATCAGATACGAAGCCAAAACCCTAATTCCACCGCCGTAACTTTCTGTATCCATGAGATCACATCTTGGGGCCTGTTCCGGAGCTCCGCCGGGGGGGCATCGATCACGGAGGGCTTCTACATCAACACCATAGCTCTTCCGATGAAGTGTTAGTAGTTTACCCCAGACCTTCGGGTCCATAGTTATTAGCTAGATGGCTTCTTCTCTTGTCAGTGTCAAAACCGGCGGATCTCGGGTAGGGGGTCCCGAACTGTGCGTCTAGGCCGGATGGTAACAGGAGATAGGGGACACTTTGTTTTACCCAGGTTCGGGCCCTCTCGATGGAGGTAATACCCTACTCCTGCTTGATTAATATTGATGATATGGGTAGTACAAGAGTAGATCTACCACGAGATCAAGGAGGCTAAACCCTAGAAGCTAGCCTATGGTATGATTGTTGTGTATGGAGTTGATTTCCTATGGACTACAACCCTCTGGTTTATATAGACACCAGATAGGGTTAGGGTTACACAGAGTCGGTTACAATGGTAGGAGATCTTGAATATCCGCATCGCCAAGCTTGCCTTCCACGCCAAGGAAAGTCCCATCCGGACACGGGATGAAGTCTTCAATCTTCATAGTCCCATCCGGATAGGGTTAGGGTTACACAGAGTCGGTTACAATGGTAGGAGATCTTGAATATCCGCATCGCCAAGCTTGCCTTCCACGCCAAGGAAAGTCCCATCCGGACACGGGACGAAGTCTTCAATCTTGTATCTTCATAGTCCAGGAGTCCGACTGAAGGTATAGTCCGGCTACCCGAACACCCCCTAATCCAGGACTCCCTCAGTAGCCCCTGAACCAGGCTTCAATGACGACGAGTCCGGCACGCAAATTGTCTTCGGCATTGCAAGGCGGGTTCCTCCTCCAAGTCCTTCATAGAAGATTGTAAACACCAAGGGTAGTGTCCGGATCTGCAAAATAAGCTTCCACATATTGCCGTAGAGAGAATAATATTAACACAAATCAAATCTGCTGACGTATTCCGCAGTGCGCCATCACACTACGGCCAAGCCCTTTACTCGAATCGTTTTTACTTTCCCACCTCAGCATGTTTTGCGAGGAATTTTCCTTGGCACGTCTTGTCGAAGCAGAGATCGTGTGCCCTTTTTACGGGATTCTCATCAATACGGACGTGGGTAACCCAATCGTGCTTGTTAGCATATTTTCTCGATTAAAGGCGAGTCCCAAACGGTTACGGGGAGGGCTCCTGGTATTCAACCTCTTATAAAGAGACCAAGGCCTTACCCCTTTTTCAATCTCAAAACGAGTTCACCCGTCGCCTCGAGTTCCAACACCCTAGGCTTTAGATTCCAGGCGCTTCGGACTTTCGATAATGTCCGGTTCCGACCTTCAAGGCCGATGGATGCCCTCCTTCGTCACGGAGGAAGACGTGCTAAAGTTGAGAGAGGCTAAGTTCTTGACCGCCGAAATTCCGCATAGGTTGCCTGCTCAAGGGCAGGCTATTCCCAATCCCCAGCCCGGTGAGAGCGTAGTGTTCATGTCTCACTTCCTTCGGGGGTTAGGCTTCCCGATGGATCCCTTCGTGAGGGGGCTGCTGTTTTATTACGGGCTGGAATTTCAAGACTTAGCTCCGGAGTCCATCCTCCACATTTCCTCATTCATCATTGTGTGCGAAGCGTTCCTCCGCATTACTCCTCACTTCGGATTATGGCTCAAGACCTTTGGAGTGGAGCCGAAGATGATCGTGGGATGGCACGCAGAGTGCGGAGGTGCCGTCATAAGTAAGAAGGCTGATGCTCCATGGCCCAAGGGCTTCTTTCAAGAGGAGCTCGGCTTGTGGCAACGAGAATGGTTCTATATCACCGCTCCCAGGAGCGCCAAGTGGGCGGCGCCTCCTGCCTTTCGCTCGGGTCCCCCATCACGGCTAGTGTCATGGGTCAACAAAGGATTAGATTGGGGTTTGCCCAAAGACGTGCCCCTATTACAGGGCCGAATTAAGGATCTCTTGGAAGGAGACCTCAGTTTGGTCAAGGTGACGCATGTCATGCTGGTTCGCCGAATATTGCCCAGCAAACATCGCCCCCTTCGCCTGTGGGAGTTTAATCCGGAGGGACCGCGAGCTCTCCAGAATTTTATGGGCGCAACCCCCGTGGAGATGTACAGACTGTTCTTCGGATCATAAGAGATGTGTCCGGATTTAACCGAGGACGCAGGCCTAAGCTGGAATCGCCCGGATACTCAAGTAAGCAATCTTGTGCCCGGACCTTCTATCCGTATAATTGTCATAAACTTGCTCCTAAAAGAGCCGTCCTTTTAAACATGAGTGGATAGCGAAGGCGAAGCTGATCAGGTGTCCGGCTCCCCTTCCTGAAACCAGGCCGGATCCTGTGCTTTTCAGGATGCTGGAGATAATGCCTTTGGAGGGGGAGGACAAGGAAGCTATGGCCTCCTCGAAGGAGGCTGCTCTGAAGGGAGGAACCGACAATTCCTCCCTAAGGGGAAGAAGAGAGCCGCCTCTGACGACCCGGAAACCATGGCCTCGAAACGGGGGAGAAAATCCTCGTCAGAGGGTCCGGAGCTGGGGAGTTCCTCGGCCGGACTACGCCCTCAAGGGGATCAGCCCTCCAGCGAGCCGTAAGTGGAGAAAAGATTTTCCTTTTGAGGGATGAGAGAAATCCTTGATTTATATCTGAGAAGATTAACCAAAATTTTACCTTGTAGCTCGGACCTCAGCCCTTCTCAGCAAAGCTCGTCTTTGGGGGATCTTCTTCCGGAGATGATGGAGAGCAGGATGCCTCCCCCTACCATACTGCCTAGCGAGGCGGGCGACCCTGAGGTGTCGTCACGGAGGGTTTCTCTGAATCCGGCAGGGGCGGAAGATAGCTATGTGGCCCCCCAAGGTTCTCTGCATCTGGCCTTCGAAAGAGGCCGTAGGACAAGTCTGGCACCGTCTGGTGCTCGGCCGGAGGAGCTGAAGGTTCTGCTGGGGCGAGCTTCTATCTCAGAGGAGCACCGTGCATTGATGGGCACGGTGATTGAAAGGATTTCATCCGCAGAAAGCGTATTGCATGAGGCCGTCAAAAGTTTACTGATGGGTTTTGAGGTACGTTAGATAATTTACACTTTTGTCAGTTGTGCATAAGTAAGATGCGCCCTGTGTAGATAGTAGCCCCTGAGACTCTGCGCGTTGTCAAGAAATGACGGCACGCAGAGGATCATAATCCCAGGTCTAAGATGTCGCCTTTGAATATAGGTGGCGAGGTGTCCGGAATCAAGCCGAACTGATGATGTGGCCGAACTAAAGCGGCAACTGGACGTGGCAGATGCCGACATCGCGCTTGTTAACAAGCGGCTTGATGAGGCTCAAGGTATGTAATTCTTCGGGCGGCATCCAGTAAGAGGAGCTTCATGCTAGTGTCTTACACTGTGTGTGCTTGACGCAGATGGTACGGCCGCCATGGAGAATCTTAGGGCAGAACTTGCCCGAGCTAAGGAGCAAGCCAGAAAAAGTGATGCCGCTGCCAAGAAGGCCCTTGAAGAGCTGAGAGCCGAATAGGCTGCTCACTGCCGAAGCAAAGAAGAGATAGCCGAGATGGCCGAGAAGTTAAAGAGCGCTGCAGACCATTGCAAACTTCTTGAGGAAGAAGACCGGGCAAGACAGACGGACTTAGAGAGGGCCGTTGCTGATGCCCGGGACGCTCGCTCTGCAATGAGAGCTGCGAAGGAGGAGCTGCGTCAGGCCGAACAGATTGCGGCTGGAAAGCCCTTTATGCTGCGGAGGAAGTTTTGTGATCCGAAGTTTGCTCCGTTGGACCGGATGTGGAGTGTGGAGGACACCTATCTGGATTTGGCAGCAAGTGCTGCTGATGCGACCGAACACTTTCGAGATCTAGAAGATCGTGAAGTGGAAAAGCTTTTCTGGTCACAGTTCCACAATCCAGAGCGTCCACTGGCAGTGGACGATCGCCTGGCCCAATGGGCCGAACTGAATATATTGTCTGGACTCGCCATGAAGTACGTCATGGGTCATCTGTGGCCTGGGAGATCGGAGCCGAAGAGTTATTTCAGCTTGGTGCAGCAATTCCTTGACGCGGTGCCACGTATAAATGCGATGAAGAGGTCAGCATGCATAGAGGGCGCACGGATGGCTCTTGCCCGTGTTAGGACATACTGGGCAGAGATGGAGACCACCGTTGTTGCGTCCCGAGATTCGGACAAAAGCCGAGTACCCTCCGAGCACTATTTTCAGGAAGTTCTTGAAGGCGCTCGTGTAATAGAGACGCAGTGCCCGAAAGATGCTATGTTATGATAGCGTATGTAATTATAAAGTAATATTTTGATAAATTGTAGTGGCCTTTTTTATACTTGTGCCTCCAAGTATTATTAACACCTTCTATGCGGCCGTTTTAAGATATATATATATATGTATATATATGTATATAGAATCTGAAAGATGGCAGTCGTTGGCTTCAGCCCCCACACACATAGTGCGGGGGTGCTCGCAGAAGATGCATTTTCACACTTAACCCAACGTCTTGGTCCTACAAAGGAGGTGATAGCGCAGCGGGCCAGGCAACCGGACTATAATGCTTTAACACTTTCACTTAGCCATAGGAGTTTGAAAATGAGACTCCTTAGGTAGCTCCTTGGTGGCAACTACGCTCGTCCGAATTCGGGGCGCGTATGTGCCTGACCGGGAAGCAGCCCTTCGTTAAAGCGGAGGAATCCGATAGATTCCGATCGGTCATCGAGTGGCTGACCAGTCTCACGCTACATCATGACAGTCAGTTTTCGGCTTTCTCTACTGAGGTGCTCGCCCTGGCCGAACCGGGGGCACAATCACAGTAGTTCTCCTGGTGCTACCTTAGCCGATAAAGCGGAACGTAAGGTAGCCGAACTCAGGAGCCGGGCAACCCAACATTTGACCAAAGACATGATTCGGAGCTGATGCATATAATGCCAAAACTCACGACGCCGAACACTCCCTAAGGTGTTCGTTCTTTATGAGTGCGGGCCAAACAACACTCTTTATTTAAAAAAGCCCCTAGTGTCCAGGTACGTGCAAAAATTCTGACGTGGCCATATGCCAAGACGCCAGCCTCCTCCTTGGTTATGTTAGAAAGGAAAAACCAGGGGATGTGTAGCAACAAGAGACAGTAAAAAAGGTTTACGCAGGGTCTTAATCTAAAAAGAATCCTTTAGGACGGGTCCCTACTGCACGTCTTCGCCTGTGTCTCCGTTGTGCCGTATCCTGGACGGGCGCCGCACGACGTTCTTCTGTAAAAGAGAGGAACTGAGTTGAAAATGGGCCGTGCCGAAAAAGTTTAAAATAAGCAAAGTATAAAGTAAGATATATAAGTTTGAGCTTTATTGTCTCTTATTGTATATGCATGGAGCCCCTAGTGCAGGGTTATATGGCTTCTAGGCCTGCATCAATGATGATTTTGCACCGAACTTGTCTATCCGCGTTCGTGGTCTTAAATGACCTATTTTGAAGTTTTTTGGCCGGTGAGGCCATTTTGCTGTGGGGCTGTCAAAGCGGCCGCACAGTCCTCCGCTTGGGGAGGTGCACTTTAGTGCTTCCCCTTCAAAGAGATGATGCCTCGTGGACCGGGCATCTTAAGCGTAAGAGATGTATAATGCGGTATTGCATTAAAGCGAGCGAAAGCTTCGCGTCCCAGTAGTGCTTGATAGCGACTTGAGAACGGGACGATGTGGAAGGTCAGCTTTTCACGGCGGAGGTTATCGACAGAGCCGAATGTGACTGTGAGCCGGAGAAAACCCGTACAATGGGTGTCCGGACCAGGTATTACCCCTTGAAAGGAGGTTTTGCTGCGGCGGATTCTTGCTAGGTTTATCCCCATGTGCTGGATTGTATCCTAATATATCATGTTTAGTCCACTGCCGCCGTCCATAAGGACATTCGAAAACTTGAGTCCGCCAATTATTGGATCGAGTATCAAGGCAGTCCAGCCTACATTCTTGATATTCCTAGAATAATCTAGCTGATCGAAGATGATCGGTTTTGACAACCAGTGGCAGGACCCTTTAGGCCGTGTGGTGCGTACCTTTACGGGCACCGCACGTTTTGTTATGTGAAGTGAGTTCACTATTTTTACTTCTTGTGGGAAGTTCTTTTGTTTCCTGGTACTCTACTTTTGGGGTTCGTCCTCGTCTTCGCTTGGTGTGTCGAGCCCCTTGTGTCCGGCATTGAGTCTGCCGGATTGTTTGAAAACCCAACAGTCTCTGTGGGTATGGTTAGCAGGCTTCCCGGGAGTACTGTGTATCTGACATATCCTGCCAGGATTTTATTTAGGTTGGATGGATCGTCCCTGTTATCCTGGGGGCGATTTTTCCTTATTTTGCCGTGAGACTTTGAATCCGGCATTGACTGCCGTGCTCTTCAGACTTTTGTTTTTAGTCGAGCGACGGTCCTTGTTGCGTCACGGTTTTCCGTTTCCATCCCTAGTTTCGGATGTACTTGGGTCGCTGGGGTGCACCTAGCCAACCAGCTGTCCTCCCCTGCACAAAAGCGGGTCATGAGGCTTGTTAGTGCGGCCATTGTTCTTGGCTTTTCTTGGCCGAGGTGTCTGGCGAGCCATTCGTCTTGGACATTATGCCTGAAAGCTGCTAAGGCTTCGGCATCCGGACAGTCGACTATCTGATTCTTTTTAGTGAGGAATCTATTCCAGAACTGCCGAGCTGATTCTCTGGGTTGTTGAGTTATGTGACTAAGATCGTCTGCATCCGGAGGGCGGACATAGGTCCCTTGAAAGTTTGCTCGGAAAGCATCCTCGAGCTCTTCCCAACTTCCAATTGTGTTTTCGGGAAGGCTTTTAAGCCAATGCCGGGCTGGCCCTTTAATCTTGAGGGGTAGATATTTTATGGCGTGGAGATCATCTCCTCTAGCCATGTTTATGTGGAGGATATAGTCCTTGATCCAGACTCCAGGGTCTGTTGTTCCATCATATGCCTCTATGTTTACGGGTTTGAATCCCTCTGGAAATTCATAGTCCAGGACCTCATCGGTGAAACATAGGGGGTGTGCGGCGCCCCTGTATTTGGGTGTGCCGGATTCTGATGATGGCTTCATAGCGCTGCTTACAAGAGCTTGCTTTCTTGGCCCGTAAATGGACCTGACTGGGCCATGATGCGGATCCTTAAATGCATTGGATGCCGATCTAGGTTCGGCGCCGCTTGCCGCTTTATGGGGTCGTCTATCCGACCGTGTGGGTTTTTCATTTTGAATGCGAGGGCTCTAGGGCCTCTTCGTCGAATTCAGGCAGTAGCTTTCTTTTCGGATAGCTTTTAGTGCGGCGACTGTCGCCGTACTTATCTGTGGTATTGATTACTTTGCTCCATCTAATCCGGAGTGCGTCTTCCGCTGTTTTTAGATTCCGCTTCTGCTTCTTTAGGCTGCGTGCGGTTGCAACGAGCCTCTCGTGGACATTCTTCTGCTCCATAGGTTTATTCGGCGTGAGGTCGTCCGGGATGCCGTTTTCTCCGGGGGAGGGATGTTCGGTTTCTCTATCCGTGTTGCCCTATTCAGATGGTTGCTCTAAGGCCTGCTCGTCCTGCTCTATGGCTGGGTTTTTGTCGAGGCGGGGCTTGGGTCGGCGTTTACGCCGGCGCTTTGATTTCTTTTCGGGGGGTCGATCTCCCGTCCCATCCCCTTTTTCCTCATTATCGCTTCCTTTAGGGGTATCCACCATGTACACATCGTAAGATGCGGTGGCTGTCCAATGCCCTATGGGCATTGGTTCGTCAGTATCTCCTGCATCGTCATCCATGCTGTCGATGTCTCCGGAGTCGAAGTTGAGCACGTCGTTTAAATTGTCGACAGTGGCTACCAAGTGGATGGTGGGTGGGCTTTGAATTTCTTCATCGTCCGTATCCCATCCTTGCTGACCATAGTTTGGCCAGGGCTCTCCTGATAAAGAGAGAGACTTTAGAGAATTCAGGATGTCGCCGAAGGGCGAGTGCTGAAAGATGTCCGCGGAGGTGAACTCCATGATCGGCGCCCAATCAGATTCGATCAGTAGGGGCGCGGGGGGCTCGGAGCTCGGAGAGGAATCCGGCTCCTCGGAGTCGTGGGCCATGTGGAGTGCGGGGCTGGAGTTCGGCTCAATCGCCTCTGAGATCGCAGCCCCTGAGGCAGCATCTAACCGCTGATCCTCGATCGGCGCAGTAGGCTCCGAATCAATGGTCGAAACCGATGCGTGTGCGGCCCCCAAGGAGCTATTCGGCGCAGAGCTATATCATGCCCATCGAGACAGTGCGGCGAGCTTGGCTATGGCTTGAATCCATCGAAGATCAAGTCTCCGCGGATGTCAGCCGTGTAATTTAGGCGTCCAAACCTGACCTGATGGCCAGGGGCGTAGCTTTCGATCTGCTCAAGGTGGCCAAGCGAATTGGCCCGCAGTGCGAAGCCGCCGAAGACGAAGATCTGTCCGGGGAGAAAAGTCTCACCCTGGATTGCATCGTTGTTGATGATCGAAGGAGACATCGGGCCTAAAAGCAACGACACAGAGGAACTCTCAATGAAAGCACCAATGTCGGTGTCAAAACCGGTGGATCTCGGGTAGGGGGTCCCGAACTGTGCGTCTAGGCCGGATGGTAACAGGAGACAGGGGACACTTTGTTTTACCCAGGTTCGGGCCCTCTCGATGGAGGTAATACCCTACTCCTGCTTGATTAATATTGATTATATGGGTAGTACAAGAGTAGATCTACCACGAGATCAAGGAGGCTAAACCCTAGAAGCTAGCCTATGGTATGATTGTTGTGTATGGAGTTGATTGCCTACGGACTACAACCCTCCAGTTTATATAGACACCGGATAGGGTTAGGGTTACACAGAGTCGGTTACAATGGTAGGAGATCTTGAATATCCGCATCGCCAAGCTTGCCTTCCACGCCAAGGAAAGTCCCATCCGGACACGGGACGAAGTCTTCAATCTTGTATCTTCATAGTCCAGGAGTCCGGCTGAAGGTATAGTCCGGCTACCCGAACACCCCCTAATCCAGGACTCCATCATCTCTCTTTTTGGATCTCAATACAAAGTTCTCCCCCTTTCTTGTGGAGATCTATTCGATGTAATCTTCTTTTGCGGTGTGTTCGTTGAGACCAATGAATTGTGGGTCTATGATCAAGTTTATCTATGAACAATATTTGAATCTTCTCTGAATTCTTTTATGTATGATTGGTTATCTTTGCAAGTCTCTTTGAATTATCGGTTTGGTTTGGCCTACTAGATTGATCTTTCTTGCAATGGGAGAAGTGCTTAGCTTTGGGTTCAATCTTGCGGTGTCCTTTCCCAGTGACAGTAGGGGCAGCAAGGCACGTATTGTATTGTTGCCATCGAGGATAACAAGATGGGGTTTTGATCATATTGCATGAGTTTATCCCTCTACATCATGTCATCTTGCTTGAAGCATTATTCTGTTCTCTTGAACTTAATACTCTAGATGCATGCTGGATAGTGGTCGATGTGTGGAGTAATAGTAGTAGATGCAGGCAGGAGTCGGTCTACTTGTCTCGGACGTGATGCCTATATACATGATCATACCTAGATATTCTCATAACTATGCTCAATTCTGTCAATTGCTCAACAGTAATTTGTTCACCCACCATAAAATACTTATGTTCTTGAGAGAAGCCACTAGTGAAACCTATGGCCCCTGGGTCTATCTTCATCATATTAATCTTACAATACTTAGTTATTTTCATTGATTTTTTACTTTGCCTTTATTTTACCTTGCATCTTTATCATAAAAATACCAAAAATATTATCTTATCATATCTATCAGATCTCACTCTCATAAGTGACCGTGTAGGGATTGACAACCCCTTATCGCGTTGGTTGCGAGGATTTATTTGTTTTGTGTAGGTGCGAGGGACTCATGCGTAGCCTCCTACTGGATTGATACCTTGGTTCTCAAAAACTGAGGGAAATACTTACGCTACTTTGCTGCACCACCCTTTCCTCTTCAAGGGAAAACCAACGCAAGTGCTCAAGAGGTAGCAGCGACCGAAAACAATTTTGCCTGCATAATTGTATTTTTTAGCTCTACTGTATGTATTTCCATATTTGAGCGCTCGCCGGTCGCACACGACCTCATTTTGCCGAGCGTGTGTGCCACGAGGGCATATCCCCGACGGTTTCTCGGTCGAGTGGGAAGGATGCCCCTATCGCCCACACTCACTAGACGACGGTTCCAAATGCCGTCGCGGAAAGGGGTTAAAAATTGTTTGTATAGCACCGACGTGTACCAGTGATACAGTGCACTTTCCGAAGAAACAATTCCAAGTGAATGGTATTAATGTTATTGAAAAATCTCCGACAATCACTATTGGAAGTTTTCAAATACCTCTACCTACAGTCAAAAAGAAATATGAAGTGCTTATTGTTGGGGACATTCATATCCTCATTGAGGTAACTTGGTGATTTGCGAAAGTTCTTCGGTTTCATGCTAATCGGAAGTGGTTGTTAATAAGACTTGGTCAACCTTATTAATGGATCATTTTTGAGTAGTATGAAGTTGATGAATTTAGTAAGCACTACCTGCTGTCCTTACTCTTGTTTTCCTGTTTTTATTAGTTAAATAAAATAAAATGCCATGTTTTGTCTGTTTTCTGAATTTCCCATGCAATAAAAATTGACCCAAAAATAAAAGTTCTTAGAATGCCCTGAAAATTTAATATGATTTTTTCCTGAATATTTCTGAATTTCTAGTGCAAATAATATCAGAGGGAGGTGCACCAGGTGGGCACAACCCACCTGGGTGCGCCAGGACTCCCAGGCGCGCCCTGGTGGGTTGTGGTGCCCACGTGGCCCCCCTCACTTATCTCTTCATCCCACATCATCACTTACCTCAAGAAAAAATCTCCCTTGATCTCTCTCTTGTGTTCTTGCTCTCAAACCCGTGGCTTTCGATCTCTTTGCTCGAAGCTCCGTTTCCAAAACTGTTTCGGGGGATTGTTGCTTGGTATGTGACTCCACCGTTTGTGCAATTAGTTTTGTTTTAGAGGTTTATATTTTGAATAATTAGCTACTCTTTGTGCTGCTGTAGATGAGCTTGCATGTTGAATTCTTAGAGTTCTAAGTAGTTTGAGTGCTTGCTATGGCCTCTATGTATCCCTATGAGTAGTTGGTACCAATTTTTTGAAGTTTTGTTGAGAAAATTTTGTTGGCTAATAAATTTCAGAATTTTTGTTCATAGGAAAACCATAATATCTTTAGGAAGTTTGGCTCTAAGAACAATTCCAAGGGTGTTATTGGGGAGTCATCAAATAGTGATCTCCATCCTCGAAGGTTGGCGGAAGTACGACCATGTGAATGGCCGCACACCCCGTTCCTAGAAGAGGCTGGAATCCTTCTGGAGTTCACACAATATGCTGCTAATGCCGGCCTCACTGACTTCATTGCAGATGAGTGTGAACAACATCAAATCCCCACAAATATCTTTGTTCAAAGTTTTACTTTCCTTCCCAGTAATAATCCTCCTGAAGTGAGCTTTGATTTATATGCTGAAAACAATCAGATACCACTTACTGTATTTTGTGACATATGCATGATCCCTTCTGATGGGAGCTTAGCCAAGCCTAGGCCGGCTGGGTTTGAGTCCTTTTATCGCGCTTTAACAGTGGGAGATGAGAGAGGGGTGTCAGCTACCACTGCTGCTTGCTTGCATTTTCCTACTGTTTATTACTTTGCACTCTTTATTACAAAATGCTTGCTTGCTAGGGAGAAGGTGGGTGCACTTAGTTCACCAGACCTTGTTGTTTTACGTCGTGCCTTAGAGGGCGACAACACTTATAGCTTGGGAGCTGTTGTGGCTCAGTGCATCCATATTAATAAATCCCAAGGTAAAATACATGGTGGGATTTATGCTACTTGTTTGGAGGCTCACTTTAATGTTGAGATACGCCCTCATGATTACCCTTTGACCATGGTTTACCTAGACTGTGCAGCCATGGAATACCATCATTTTCTTGCATGAGATTATCCTAACATTCCTATTCCTTATAACCTGGTTTTTAGCGTTGAAACTCGTGATATTATTCCATTGCATGCTCCTGCTTTGTTTGATTCTGTTGCCAGGGGCGGGTATAAGATTATGCCTGCGGACATCATCACCTACCGGAACGCCCAGGCTGCTACAAAGGCAGCGGAGGAGCCTCAGCAGTGGGATGAGTGGATGCCCGCTCCTTAGCACCCATACTACCATACAGGCTACTAATCGACTACCAAGTTAGGCCAAAAGCATAAGCTTGGGGAAGTACGTGTTTCTCACCAACTTTACATTCATACCCACATATTCCATTAGTCGGTGTTCACACTTTTCCATTGTATCATCCATGCTTAGATTTATTTTCTTGCCTTCTTCTTGTGTGTTTGAAAAACTTTAGAAAAACCAAAAAAATTAGTTGTAGTAATTTACTTTATATGCATGATTAGTTGTAATACTAAAAAGAAAACCCAAAAAGATTTCCCTGTTCTTGTTTTGCTTGTTGGGAGCTTTCCCGTGTAAATAGTTTTTCTCGTTTTTGCTTTTCCCTTTTATTTGCTTGTTCTGGAAAACCAAAAACTCCAAAAATATTTCAGTGTGTTTCTCTGAATTTCTTTTCTTTAATTTGATTTGTAACGAGGAGAAGATCACGATGAAAATGTTGAGTGGCTCTCATATGAATAACTATTGAACTAATAAAGAGCACATTTTACCCTATCTTCTCCTGTTGAATAAAATGTCTGCAGATTCCAGCTTAGTCCATGGCACTCTTGCACTATTATTATTTTCATATCGTTCGGTCGTGCAAGTGAAAGGAAATAATGACGACATTCGATGAACAGGCCGTGGCAGAGATAAACTAGTATGAACTCGACTTGTTCTGTTTGTGTAAATATGTTTAACCTAGTACCCATGATTCAACCCATTATGATTAAACATGTTTGCAATGACAATTAGAGATTATAGTTTCTCATGCCATGCATAAGTAGCTGGTAGTAGATAATGATTTATCTTGGATATCAACATTGCGTTAAAATGATTGTGATGTAGTATGATGATATGGTATCCTCCTCCGAATGTTCGAGTGGCTTGACATGGTACATGTTCATGCATGTAGTTGAATCAAAACCAACATAGCCTCTATGATATTTATGTTCATGGTGTTCATATCCTACTCATGCTAGTGTCCAATGTTACTTATGCATAATGCATGTTTATGACCGTTGTTGCTCTCTAGCTGGCCGCTTCTCAATCTAATTGTTAGCCTTCGCCGGTACTAAGTGGGAATTCTACTTGTACATCAAAAACCTTGAACCCAAAAGTTATTCCAGATGAGTCCACCATACCTACCTATATGCGGTATTACCCTACCATCCTAAGTAAATTTCCATGTGCCACCTCTAAAAACTTCTAAATAAATATCCTTTTTTGTGTGCCTGGATCATTCATGGAACGATAGGAGGTGGTTGGTATTTTCCATGCTAAGTAGGTTATTCTCGGGTCGAGTGTTTATTCATTTGCCATCGCACGAGAAAAGGGCGGTAATAGGGATGCCCAGTACCAAACTGCAAACTGAAAAAGAGTTAATATCTCAAATAATCAAACAAAAACTCCCAATGGATTCAAAACCTTTACTTTTATCGCTTGGGAACTTCCACTGGCATGCTTAGCATAGAAGATATTGATAACTGATGGTCATGAAGTAAATGAGAAGGGTGCATGTCTCAAAATATCATTTACCTCTGTTTTAAAACTTGATCTCTGGCACCTCTGCAAATCACTACTTCCCTCTGCGAAGGGACTATCTATTTACTTTTATGTTGTGTCATCACCTTCTAAAACAAGTGCTAGAACCGGAGAGGACAGCTGTCTTGTGTGTAGCTAATGTTGGGTGCATCATGACTGGATCTTTTCTACCATGAATTACAATGTTTAGTCAATGCTTGAACTTTTGAGGTGCTATGCATTTATGTTTTGCAGTCTCAGAAAGGACTAGCGAGATACCACTATTGTCATATTATATAATGGCTATTTTGACAACGTGTTGCCGTTTGAGATATCTTATTATTGCTCGCTAGCTGATTATGTCATTGATACAAGTCACTATAATCTTTAAAAGTTATTGTCGGCATGGTTAGTTATAATGTTAGCTGAAAACCTGGGTGCTGTTTAAGCTTATTTATGCAAACAAGAGCAAAAGAGTTCGTAAAAGTTTTTCTTTTTCACTTTTAGTTTATCAACTGAATTGCTTAAGGACAAACAAAGGTTTAAGCTTGGGGGAGTTTATACGTCTCCAACGTATCTACTTTTCCTAACGCTTTTCCTCTTGTTTTGGACTCTAATTTGCATGATTTGAATGAAACTAAACCCGGACCGACGTTGTTTTAAGCAGAACTACCATGGTGTTGTTTTTGTGCAGAAATAAAAGTTCTCAAAATGGAACGAAATTTTGCAAGGAATTTTTATATAATAAATAAGAATTTTTGGAGCCAAGACCTGCTAGAGAGGGGCACCTGGGTGGGCACAACCCACCAGGGCGTGCCCCCCTCTCCTGGCGCGCCCAGTTGGGTTGTCCCCACCTGGTGGCCCCGCAGACCCTGAAACCGACGCTATAAAATCCTATTTTTCCAAAAAAAATTAGGGAGAAAGAATTATCACGATCCACGAGACGAAGCCGCCGTCACCTCCTGTTCTTCATCGGGAGGCCAGAACTGGAGTCCGTTTGGGGCTCCGGAGAGGGGGATCTTTTCGCCCAACCCTTCTCCATCGCCAATTCCATGATGCTCCCCACTGGGAGTGAGTAATGCCTTTGTAGGATCGCTGGTCGGTGAGGAGTTGGATGAGATTCATCATGTAATCGAGTTAGTTTTGTTAGGGCTTGATCCCTAGTATCCACTATGTTCTAAGATTGATGTTGCTATGACTTTGCCATGCTTAATGCTTGTCACTTTGGGCCCGGGTGCCATGAACTCAGATCTGAACCGTTTATGTTATCACCATTGTATCCATGTTCCAGATCTAATCTTGCAAGTTATAGTCACCTACTACGTGTTATGATCCGGTAACCCCGGAGTGACAAAAACTGGGACTTCTTCCGGTGATTACCGTAGTTTGAGGAGTTCATGTATTCGCTATGTGTTAATGCTTTGTTCTGGTTCTATATTAAAATGAGGCCTTAATATCCCTTAGTTTCCAATATAGACCCTGCTGCCATGGGAGGGTAGGACAAAAGATGCCATGCAAGTTCTTTCCATAAGCACGTATGACTTTACGGAATACATGCCTACATTACATTGACGGACTGGAGCTAGTGCCGTATCGCCCTAGGTTATAACTGTCTCATGATGAATATCATCCAACAAGTCACCGATCCAACAACTATTAATTTATCTTATATTGTTTCTACTAAGTTACTACTGCTATCATCACCGTTACACTTGCTACAAAATTACTGCTAACACTGTTACTATTACCGTTGCTGCTGTCACTACTATCAAAACTATCATATTACTTTGCTACTGATTACTTGCTGCAGATAATTAATCTCCAGGTGTGGCTGAATTGACAACTCAGCTGCTAATACTTTCAAATATTCTTTGGCTCCCCTTGTGTCGAATCTATAAATTTGGGTTGAATACTCTACCCTCGAAAACTATTGCGATCCCCTATACTTGTGGGTTATCAGCAACTGGTTTGTAGATCAATTATCACAAGTCCTCCATGTATCCTATCAATGTGAATGCCTCTGTTGCTACTAGCTTAGCTACCCAATTTGGTTGTCAGTTGAGCTCAATGCAATTTACATATTTAGGTTTGCTAGTGGGAACTACTAAACCTAAAATTAATGATCTCTTACCTTTGGTGAACTGCATGGATAGAAGACTCACTGCTAGCTCTTGGTTTTTGCCCCAAGGAAGCATGTTGCAACTGGTTAATTCAATCATTTCTTCTCTGCCTATATATTTTCTTTGCAGCCTGTCAATCCCTCAGGGTATCTTGGAGCAGTTGGAAAGAATTCAGATACAGTGTTTATGGAAAAAATTTGGTCAGGAGAAGGGCCATTCCTTGGCTGCCTGGCCACTGGTTTGCAGGACCAAACTTAAGGGTGGTCTTGGAATTCTCAACCTGGGTCTACAAAATGAAGCTCTGCTCCTAAAACATCTCAATAAATTTTATACTAGAGTGGATGTGCCATGGGTTCGTTTGGTGTGGGATTCATATTATTTTCAAAGAGTTCCCCATGACACAAGAATCTGTGGATCCTTTTGGTGGAGGGATATTTGCATGCTCATGGACAAATTTAGGGCAGTCACTTCTGTTACTGTTAGCAGAGGGGACATTGTGCTCTTTGGGTCTAATCATTGGCAGATTAGCAGTGATTGCCCCTCTTCAGGACAGATTTCCTAGGCTATTTTCTTTTTGCCTTCATAAGAATATTTTTGTCATGGAAGTTTTTCAGACTAAGAATTTTCAGCAGATGTTCTCTTTGCCTCTGTCTGAACTAGCCTTTTAAGAACTTAATCAGCTAACTTCCTTGATGGCAAATGTGAATCTAGATAGTGAGCATCTTGACACTTGGGTCTGGAGACATGGTAAGAGGTTTGAGTACTCTGCCAAGAAATTTTATGACTTTGTGCATCAACCAGTTTTGGCAAATCCCATTCTGAGCTGGGTCTGGAAGAGTTGTGGCACCATGTCGATCAAAATGTTTGCCTGGCTAGTCATAATGGACAGGATTAACACCAAAGAATGATACATCACAAGCATTGGAAGATTAATGATGGGCCTGAATGTGTCCTCTGTTCGACTGGTGTGCTTGAGGACAGGAACCATCTCTTCTTCCAGTGTAACTTCAGTGTGTGTGTGTGTATGGAATTATCTTTAGATTGTTTGGCTAGATAGTAATGACCTGGTGCAAATTTATTTGCATGCCAGGAAGGATTTCAATAAGCCATTCTTCACTGAAGTGGTTTTTCTTGCATGGTGGAATATTTGGAAAGTCAGGAATGATAGGGCTTTTAGACACATCAGTCCAACTTTCAGGCAATGGAGGAACGGACTCATCCATGACATTACCCTCCTCACCCACAATATCAAAAGAAGATACATGGATGCTCTACTTAAGTGGATTGACTTTCTGCCTCCTTGATGAGGCTTCTGGTTTTCGTCTTTTAGGTTTTAGGTATAGCCCCCCCTCTTTCTTCTTAGCTTTGCATAGTTCTTTCTTTATCCATTTTCCTCATCTTGAGGAACCCTTTGCATTCTGTTCTCTTAAGTTTAATAAAATGCTGTGGGGTGTAAGCCTTGCAGTCTTCAAGGTAAAAAAAGGTTTGCCCTTGATAGGTTTTCTATTTTACCGGTCTCATGGTGGTAGTTGGGAGACCGGTTATAGGATCGATTACCGTACTATCAAGGGGGCCTCTCAAGTTGGTAGCTTGATCATATCATTCATAGAGAGCCCAAACCATTGCATCCTTGCATCATCTTTCTTGGTTCTTGTTTGGTTCTTCTCCTTGTAATTGGAGCTTATGGTCATCTTCATGACAATCTCGAGTCATCGAAAATGGAGTTCTCAAGCATCTTCTATGATGTTTTTGATGTTGGGTTTTTTATCGGTTCTCCTTGTGAGATTTGCAGCTTATGGTCATCTTCATGACAAGCTTGAGTTAATTGAAAACGGAGTTCACATGCATCTTCTATGATGTTTCTGATGTTGGGGGTTTTGCCGGTTCTTCATTCATAGAGTTTTCACATCTCTATACCTTTGGCATTTTTCTACTACTTCTTCTTACTCGCTGTTGGATGCTACTCGTCGTCATCTATCCAACAAGCTTGCGTTTGCTCAATTCGGAGCTCATTTGTAGAAGTTGTGGTAGTTCAGGCTTTATTATACCCTCTGGTTTCTCTAATGTGTTCCTGAAGGCCTCAAGCGCCAGTGCCGCTCCCTCGAGCGGTAGTACCGCTTGTAAGCGAAAGTACCGCGACCCTGTGCCGTGCATAGTACCGCTGCTTCTGGGGATGCGATTTTTTGTGTTGCACAGCAGTGGAACGGTAGTATGTGCGGTAGTACTGCCCATGCACTACTACTCCACTTCCGCTCCCCTCCAGGACCCTGCGTGCTCCCAGCAGTTGTAGAGCGGCACTGGGTGTGCAACACTACCACTTATAAGCGGTAGTACCGCTCCTTCAAACGGCAGTACCGTTGGTGCAGCTCTGCTTCACCCCATCTGTCCTGCTCTGCCTCCTTAGTGCCCTGAGCTGCAACCCGAGCGGTAGTACCACTCCCCTGAGCGGTAGTACCGCTCGTGTGCGGGTTGAGCACATAACAGTTGGATTTTCCCTACCTATAAATGGGGGTCTTCTTCCCCACTGAACCTTATCTATTAAGCTTGTGTTCTTCCCCCATTGTTGACCTTATTCGAGCTTGCTATCTCTCATTCCCTCCATGGATTCACATTTCCACCAATCACTTTCTCCCCTTTGTGAGGGGAACCCCTTGGATCTAGATCTTGGAGTTCTTGGTGTTCTCCTTCTTGTTCTTCCTCTCATTTTCCTCCATAGCTTTTGTTGCTTTGGTGGTATTTGGGAGTGAGGGATTTGGGCACTCCGTGTGCCCTTGCCATTGCATTTGGTGCATCGATTTGAGTTCTCCATATTGATACGTGGAAGTGAAGTTGAGAAGCTTGTTACTCTTGGGTGTTTGGGCACCCTAGAGCTTGTTACTCTTGGGTGCCTTGGTGCCCTAAACGGTTGGTGCTTCGGAGCTCAATCATTGTGGTGTAAAGCTTCGGGCAAGCGTTGGGGTCTTCAATTAGCTTGTGCAGATCGCCCCGAGCAATTTGACGGGTACCGGTGACCGCCCCCAAGGGTTGCCAAAGTGTACGGGTTCAGTGACCGCCCCCAAGGGTCTCCATTTGTACGGGTTCGGTGACCGCCCTCAAGGGTCCCTTAGTGGAATCACGACATCTTGCATTGTGCGAGGGTGTGAGGAGATTACAGTGGCCCTAGTGGCTTCTTGGGGAGCATTGTGCATCCACACTGCTCCAAACGGAGATTAGCATCCGCAAGGGTGTGAACTTCGGGATACCTCGTCGTCTCCGCGTGCCTCGGTTATCTCTTACCCGAGCCCTTTACTTATGCACTTTACTTTGTGACAGCCATATTGTTTCTTGTTATATATCTTGCTATCACTTAGTTGTTTACCTTGCTTAGCATAAGTTGTTGGTGGACATAGGTGAGCCTAGTTGTTTTAGGTTTTGTGCTTGACAAATTAACCGTTAGGTTTATTCCGCATTTGTTCAAGCCTAAACCGTAATTATTTTAAAGTGCCTATTCACCCCCCTCTAGGTGACATCCACGATCTTTCAACCTTCTATCACAGATCCGGAGGCAGGACTTTGTTGACAAGAATGGATCCTTTACAGAGAAGGAGTTTTCTCTCGAAATAAGTGAGTGGGAGAAAGGTAAAACTTGATGAGGTTATCGAACCTTCACTTGAATCAGAAAGTAGTGCATCACAGAAAGGTGTTCCTATGATACGTACATGATACATCTCCAATGTATCTATAATTTTTTATTGTTCCATGCTATTATATTATCATTCTTGGATGTTGTAAAATCATTTTATAGCAAATTTATATCATTTTTTGGGACTAACCTATTGATATAGTGCCCAGTGCCAGTTGCTATTTTTGCTTGTTTTTTACTTCGCATAAAATCAATACCAATTGGAGTCCAAACACATCGAAACTTTTTGGAGAATTTTTCTGGACCAGAAGGGACAACTTGGGCCGAAGAAGTAGCAGAGGGGTGCCTCGAGGGGGGCACAACCCACCTGGGCGTGCCCGGGGGCCCAGGCGCGCCATGGTGAGTTGTGCCCACCTCGGTGACCACCCGCACCGCCACTTTGCTCTATAAATACCCCAATATTCCAGAAACCCTAGGGCAGTCGACAAAAATCAATTCCAGCTGCCGCAAGTTCCAGAAACCACAAATCCAATCTAGACACCATCATGGAGGGGTTCATCATCCTCATTGGTGCCTCTCTGATGATGCGTGCGTAGTTCATTGTAGACCTATGGGTCCGTAGTTAGTAGCTAGATGGCTTCCTCTCTCTCTCTCTCTCTTGATTCTCAATACAATGATATCTTGGAGATCTATTTGATGCAACTATTTTTGCGGTGTGTTTGTTGGGATCCGATGAACTTTGAGTTTATGACCAGATCTATGTTTTTATCCATGAAAGTTATTTGAGTCTTTTGATCTCTTATATGCATGATTACTTATAGCCTCGTATTTCTTCTTCGGATCTTAGGTTTAGTTAGGCCGACTAGATCGATTTTTCTTGCCATGGGAAGAGGTGCTTTGTGATGGGTTCGATCTTACGGTGCTCGATCCCAGTGACAGAAGGGGAAACGACAGGTATGTATCATTGCTATGACGGATAACAAGGTGGGTTCTATTTCTACATAAATAGATCTTGTCCATCATGTCATCGTTCTTATTGCATTACTTCATTTCTCCATGAACTTAATACACTAGATGCAAGCTGGATAGCAGTCGATGTGTGGAGTAATAGTAGTAGATGCAGGCAAGAGTCGGTCTACTAATCTTGGACGTGATGCCTATATAATGATCATTGCCTGGATATCGTCATGATTATTTAAAGTTCTATCAATTGCCCAACAGTAATTTGTTTACCCACCGTATGCTATTTTTCTCGAGAGAAGCCACTAGTGAAATCTATGGCCCCGGGTCTCTTCCTTATCATATTTGCCTTCGAGATATATTTTTATTTGCTTTTATTTTCAGATCTATTAATCCAAAGACCCCAAAAATACCTTGATGCAATTTATTGTTATTTATTTTATCTCGCGTTCCTGCGGGATCTATTTATTCAATCTACTACAAATTTTACCTATATTTTACCCATGAGGGATTGACAGCCCCTCTTTTACGTCGGGTTGCAAGTATTTGTTCTTTGTTTGCAGGTGCCGTTCACGTAGTGTTGCATGGTTCTCCTACTGGTTCGATAACCTTGGTCTCATCACTGAGGGAAATACCTACCGTAGTTGTGCTGCATCATCCCTTCCTCTTTGGGTAAATACTGACGTAGTTCAAGCCGCAATCAGTACACCAATTGAAGAGGAATCTAATGATGATGATCATGAAACTTTGGATCAAGTCACTACCAAACCTCGTAGGTCGACAAGGACACGTACTGCCCCGAGTGGTACGATAATCCTGTCATGGAAGTCATGTTGTTAGACAATGATGAGCCTACGAACTATGAGGAAGCGATGATGGGCCCGGATTCTGACAAATGGCTAGAGGCCATGAAATCCGAGATAGGATCCATGTATGAGAACCAAGTATGGACTTTGGTATACTTACCTAATGACCGGCAGGCTATCGAGAACAATTGGATCTTTAAGAAGAAGACGAACGCTGATGGTAATGTCACTGTCTATAAAGCTCGACTTGCCGTAAAGGGTTTTTGGCAAGTTCAAGGAGTTGACTACGATGAGACTTTCTCACCCGTAGCGATGCTTAAGTATGCTAGAATTATATCAATTTCTGCATTTTTTATTAATGAAATCTCGCAGATGGATGTGAAAACCGCTTTCCTTAAGGAAGAGTTGTATATGATGCAACCCAAAGGTTTTGTGAAACCTAAGGATGCTAATAAGGTATGCAAGCTCCAGCGATCCATCTATGTACTGGTGCAAGCATCTGTGGATAAGCATCAATATGGGCATCCAGGTCCCGCTATTGGTTATGGACCAGAGAGGAGTCTCGGTCATGTCTACATAATTCTCGAACTTGTAGGGTCGCATGCTTAACGTTCGGTAGCACTAGGGTAGTATTGAGATATTAATAGTGCAAAATACGAAGGTTGTTCAGAGTCCCAGATGGGATCCGGGACATCACTAGGAGCTTTCGAATAGTCCAGAGGTAATGATTTATATATGGAAAGTTGTTGTGGGGGTTCTGGGAAAAAGTCTGTTTTTCCGATATTGTACCGGGAAATCACCGTAAAGTTCAAGAAGGTTCCGGAGGGGTCCAGAAGTCCTCGGAGGGTTCCACCACATCCCATAAAGTATCATGGGCTATAGTGGGGGCGCCCTGGCCTTAATGGGCCATGGGAACCAGCCCCTACAAGGCCCATGCGCCTGGGAAGGAGAAACCCTGGGTGGGAGGGAGTCCACTTGCCTTGGGAGGCAAGTTTCCTACCTTGGACACCTCCCCTACTTGGAGGAGGGGCTAGGGCTGCGCCCCCAGCCCTTCCACACCCCTATATATAGTGGGAAGGCGGCGCAAAGGCTGGACACACCAAACCCAAGCCTCCCCTCTCTCCTGATAAGTCTCCACCTCAATCCGTCAGCGCTTGCCGAAGCCATGTCGGTGTTCCGCTGCCATTACCACCACCACGCCATCTTGTTGGTTCAGATCTCATCTGACTCCTCTCCCCTGCTTGCTAGATAAAGAAGGAGAGGACACCGCCAAGCTGTACGTGTGCCACAGGGCTGTCTTTAATTTATTGTGTGACCTGCGTGTCAATGATTTAGCGCCATGTAATTGCTTTACTTTATCCCTATGCGTTAGCAATAGTTTTAGAAGCAATAGTTGGCGAGACAACCATGTGACGACATGATGATGGAGATCATGGTGTCATGCCGGTGACGATGGAGATCATGCCGGTGCTCTGGAGATGGAGATCAAAAGCACAATATGATGATGGCCATATCATGTCACATATATTGACTGCATGTGATGTTTATCTTTTTATGCATCTTATTTTTCTTAGGACGTCGATAGCATTATAAGATGGCCCCCTCATTTTATTTCAAGATAAAAGTGTTCTCCCTAAGTATGCACCGTTGCAAAAGTTTGTCGTTTCGCAACACCTCGTGATGATCGGGTGTGATAGACTCTACGTTCACATACAACGGGTGTAAGCCAGTTTTTACATACATAATACTTGTGGTATACTTGATGAGCCTAGCATGTACAGAAATGGCCTCGGAACACGGAGGACCGAAAGGTCGAACATGAGTCAATAGTGGATGTGATCAATATGGAGATGTTCACCATTGATGAAGACCCCATCTCACGTGATGATCGTACATGGGTAGTTGATTTGTATCATGCAACACTTATAAAAATTGAGGGATGTTGATTTAAGTGGGAGTTCAATAGTAATTTGATTAATTGAACCAATTATCATGAACATAGTCTTTGTGTCTTTGGAAAAATTATGTTCTAGATCAATGGCTTGCGTTGTAGCTCCCTTGAATTTAATGCGTTCCTAGAGAAAGAAAAGTTGAAAGATGATGCAAAAAACTATGCAGACTAGGTCCATAATTTGAGGATTATCCTCACTGCTGCACATAATGTCCTTGACGCACCGCTTTGTGTGCCACCCGCTCCCGCAAATCTGGATGCTATGAACATCTGGCAGACTAGAAGTGATGAGTACACGATAGTTCAGTGTGCCATGCTTTACGGCTTAGATACGGTGCTCCAAATACGTTTTGAGCACCACAGAGCATATGAGATCTTCCACAAGCTGAAATCGGTATTTCAGGCTCATGCCTACGTTGAGAGGTATGACACCTCCGACAAGTTCTTTAGCTGCAAGATGGAGGAGAACAACTTCATTACCGAGCACGTACTCAAGATGTCTGGGTACGACAACCGCTTAAATCAATTGGGAGTTAATATTTTAGATGAAGTAGCAATTGATAGAGTTCTCCAATCACTGCCACCAACCTACAAGGGCTGCATGATGAACTATAATATGGACGGGATGGAGAAGATGATCCCTGAGCTTTTTGCAATGCTGAAGGCCGCGGAGGTAGAAATCAAGAAAGAGCATCAAGTGTTGATGGTTAATAATACCACTAGTTTCTAGAAAGGCAAGGGAAAGAAAGGGAACTTCAAGAAGAATGGCAAGGTAGTTGCCGCTCCTGTGAATGTCATCTTGCTTAAGGCAATACTTTGTTTTATACTTAATACCCTAGATGCATGCTGGATAGCGATTGATGGGTGGAGTAATAGTAGTAGATGTAGGCATCATTCGGTCTACTTGTCTCGGACATGATGCCTATATACATGATCATTTCCTTGAATATTGTCATAACTATGCGCTTTTCTATCAATTGCCCAACGGTAATTTGTTCACCCACCATATGCTATGTGCTCGAGAGAGAAGCCTCTAGTGAAAACTATGGCCCATGGGCCTACTTTTATCATATATAAAAAATACCTTGCTGCACTTTTATTTATTTTGTTTTGTTTTGCAATTTATCTTATTACCTACCAGTGTGAGATTTGATCCTTGCAAATAACGGTCGAGGGGATTGAGAACCCCCTTGTTTTCTTTGGGTGCAAGTATTTGCTTTTGTGCATGCAGGTAATACTAACGAGGTTCTGTGTGGTTCTCCTACTAGATTGATAACCTTGGTTCTTAACTAAGGGAAATACTTATCTCTACTGTACTACTTCATCCTCTCCTCTTCGAGGAAATCCCAACGCATCTCTGTTGGTGCAATATCTGCCTACCTTGTGTTTTATAGATTCTTGACAGAAAAAAGTATGGACTAATTTGTTTTCTAGTGCATACAGAGAGAAAATTCCATACACAACTGAAGAGAATGCTGTCTCCGGTGCTGAGTTCTAGGAACTCCACCGAAGCATATCTGTGCTGCAGAGAAGAACGAGCTATATTTGTTGAAGTCATAGAGTTAAGAAGATTAATGTGAAGAAATCAACCCTTTGAAAGTTTACCACTGAAGCAAAGCTTTTGTTTTTGTACTATCGTCCGAAAAAATTGACTGCAGCAATGGAAGTCGAAGACAAAGTGAAGATGTAGCATTCATCTCATTTTTCTTCTTTCATTCTTTTGAGTCATAGGACCTCCATATTATTAAGAGGGGTATAGGTTCTTGTTGCTTAGATCCGCTCTGATGCTTAGCCACAACCTATGAAAGCTGTGAGAGAAATCTCTTTGTGTTTCAAGAAAATACTTGCCAGCAAGAGACTGTGATCTTCTTCGCTGCAAGAGATTTTCCTCGGACCGATGAGTTAGCATTTCTTGCTCCGCAAGATATGTTACCGTTGCGCTCAAATCCGACCATTGGAATCGTGTCGTTCGACCATTGTCTGAGGCCGATGTCCAATTTGGCCATTTCCCATCAGGGAAGGTTGTGGATATAAATAGCCACCCCGCTCCGACATTGTCCATTGGCCGCTGCGCTTGAGATTTCTGAGAAGCTTGATTTGAGGAACCCCTCTCCAAGTGATTTGAGTTTAAGATCCATCGAGAGAAAACCAAGAGCCCAAACTTAGACAACAGTTTAGCATCACAGTAGTTCTGAGTGAGAGTTCTTGTACCTATTACTCTTGAGAGCTACACACTCTCTAGACGGATAGGTTTGGCTTCGAGTGTTGAAGAGTTGTTGTCTTCACCGAGCTTGATCTTCAGCAACCAAGAGTGATTGTGGTTTGCAAAGGTCGACCGAAGGTTTGGAGATCACTGACAAGGATCTACCATCAGTGAAATCAACCTGTGTCATGGGAAAGCACGTCCACTTATGGGACCAGAGGGCCCCTTGCTGGTTCGGCAAGGGGACGTCGCATTTCACAAAGAGCAGACGAGCATGGGGCAGCATGGCAGAGATCACATAGGCAATTTTACCCAGGTTCGGGCCGCTGTGAGGCATAAAACCCTACTCCTGCTTTGGTGGATTGATGGTGGAATGGTGGTGGTAGAGCGTAGTACACTTGCCCGACAGGGGCGGCAAGGGCTACGCGTGTATGGGGGTGTGAGTTATCCAACCTTCTAACCCTTTCTACGGTTGCCATGGGCCTCATTTTATAGATTAAGGGGTCACCACAATGGAAAAGTAGTCATTATGCACTGATAAGATATCAAACAGTGCTATCATACCTAACTCTGCACGCTAATAGGGTGCATTAAATGTGCCGCTCGACGTCGCGTCGTTGGTTGCCCGACAAGCCTTGCTAGGCTATTTTGCCAGCTCCACGCCTGCTCACTTGACACGTCGCAAGACGGGTGTCATCTGTATGCATTTCCTATAGAAAGAGGCTGCCATGTGGCGAATGGCTGCCACTTAGTCACCTTGCGGCTTGACACCGCACTGATTGACAACGTGGGTCGTGGCAGAGCAGTTGGTGAGGTGGTTTTGCCTTCGTGAGTCCCAGCACGCCCTGCCGAGACGTTTTGGACATCTTCTTCCAGGGGTGACCCCGCCCTTGCCGAGCTTGCCTGCCTGGCAAGGGAGGCTTTTCTCCTAGTGGCATCTTGCTTCCCTGGCTTTACTTTGGTCCTCTTGATCTGCATACTGGTCCTTCGATGCTCTTGGCCCCTTGTACACTGACTTGGGTTGGTGCCTTAATCTTGTTCCCGTGCCTGTGCACAGTCTGGGCAACAGACCCAGGGTTTGTTGCATCATGCAAAGCCAATAGTGGTGGGGCCACCCTTGTAATGGCCCGTGAATGACTTTAACGCAAGGGGTAGAAACTGCCAGTTCACTCTTCCCACCACACCCTTATCCTTAGCCACGTATGCAGCATGCGTCACGCAGGGTAGGTAATGGAGGCGCGTGGCGCAGGAGATCATCAAGGCGAGGGCCCGACCTTCTTGAATTGGCGGAGGAGGACGGTGGTCGCCCGTTGAGGGAGCGGCTCCCCTCCCCGGCCTGCCTATAAAAGGAGGGGCGAAGGGAGGGCGGAGTCATCCATCCTTGCACCCCCTCCTCTGCTTTCTGCTTCTTGTTGGTTATGCTGAAGAGAAGAGCCTGGGGACAGGCCCTGGGCTCCATTCTGGGGCTTCGCACGGATCTGAAGGGGATACTCGGGCGGCGCGGCGACAACACCAGAGGTGGCAATTGATACGTCTCCAACGTATCTATAATTTTTGATTGCTCCATGCTATATTATCTACTGTTTTGGATGTTTATGGGCTTTATTATACACTTTTATATCATTTTTGGGACTAACCTATTAACCCAGAGCCCAGTGCCAGTTTTTGTTTTTTTGCCTATTTTAGGGTTTCGAAGAAAAGAAAAATCAAACGGCGTCCAATTGACCTGAAACTTGACGGAACTTATTTTTGGACCAGAAGAAACCCAGAATACTTGGAGTCCACGTAAGGGAAGCTTCGAGGAGGCCACAAGGTAGGGGGCGCGCCCACCCCCCTGAGCGCGCCCTCCACCCTCGTGGGCCCCTCGTGCCCCCCTGACATATTTCTTCTGCCTATATATCTCCATATACCCTAAAAACATCGGGGAACACAATAGATCGGGAGTTCCGCCGCCAGAAGCCTCCGTAGCCACCGAAAACCAATCTAGACCTGTTCCGGCACCCTGCCGGAGGGGGAATCCCTCTCCGGTGGCCATATTCATCATCCCGGTGCTCTCCATGATGAGGAGGGAGTAGTTCTCCCTCGGGGCTGAGGGTATGTATCAGTAGCTATGTGTTTGATCTCTCTCTCTCTCGTGTTCTTGATTTGGCATGATCTTGATGTATCGCGAGCTTTGCTATTATAGTTGGATCTTATGTTTCTCCTCCCCCTCTTCTCTCTTGTAATGAATTGAGTTTCCCCTTTGAAGTTATCTTATCGGATTGAGTCTTTAAAGATTTGAGAACACTTGATGTATGTCTTGTCGTGCGTATCTGTGGTGACAATGGGATACCACGTGATTCACTTGATGTATGTTTTGGTGATCAACTTGCGGGTTCCGCCATTAACCTATGCATAGGGGTTGGCACACGTTTTCGTCGTGATTCTCCGGTAGAACTTTGGGGCACTCTTTGAGGTCCTTTGTGTTGGTTGAATAGATGAATCTAAGATTGTGTGATGCATATCGTATAATCATACCCACGGATACTTGAGATGACATTGGAGTATCTAGGTGACATTAGGGTTTGGGTTGATTTGTGTCTTAAGGTGTTATTCTAGTACAAACTCTAGGGCTGTTTGTGACACTTATAGGAATAGCCCAACGGATTGATTGGAAAGAATAACTTTGAGGTGGTTTCGTACCCTACCATAATCTCTTTGTTTGTTCTCCACTATTAGGGACTTTGGAGTGACTCTTTGTTGCATGTTGAGGGATAGTTATGTGATCCAATTATGTTATCATTGTTGAGGGAACTTACACTAGCGAAAGTATGAACCCTAGGCCTTGTTTCAACGCATTGCAATACCGTTTGTGCTCACTTTTATCATTAGTTACCTTGCTGTTTTTATAATTTCAGATTACAAAAACCTTTATCTACTATCCATATACCACTTGTTTCACCATCTCTTCGCCGAACTAGTGCACCTATACAATTTACCATTGTATTGGGTGTGTTGGGGACACAAGAGACTCTTTGTTATTTGGTTGCAGGGTTGCTTGAGAGAGACCATCTTCATCCTACGCCTCCTACGGATTGATAAACCTTAGGTCACCCACTTGAGGGAAATTTGCTACTGTTCTACAAACCTCTGCACTTGGAGGCCCAACAACGTCTACAAGAAGAAGGTTGTGTAGTAGACATCAAGCTCTTTTCTGGCACTGTTGCCGGGGAGGTGAGTTTTGAAGGTATATCTTTAGATCTTGCAATCGAGTCTTTTAGTTTCTTGTTTTATCACTAGTTTAGTTTATAAAAGAAAACTATAAAAAATGGAATTAAGGATGCCTCATATGCTTCATCTTTTTAATATCTATCATGAAAATAAGGATTCCGATAATTGTGCTCAAGTGCTAGAGGAAGAATGCATTAGAATGTTTGGCATTAAATCTTTGAATGATTAGCATGATTGCAATGTTGTTAGTATGAATTCCTTGACTATCCATGATGCTAATGATATGCAAAGCCACAAGCTTGGGGAAGCTATGTTTGATGAAGATGATATTTTTTGTCCCCCAAGTTTTGATGAGCGAATTTATTATGATGAAAGCATGCCTCCTATTTATGATGATTATATTGATGAAAGTGGATTTGGAGAGGTCATGACTTTATTTTGTGATGAATCCACTATTCCGAAAGAGGTTCCAATTGATCATGAGAACAAAGTTGCTATCTATGATGATTATTGTGATGACTTGTATGCTATAAAGAATAATGATACCCATGAAACTTGTCATCATGATTTTAGTTTTCAATTGGATTATACCTCACATGATAGTTATTTTGTTGAGTTTGCTCCCACTACTATTCATGAGAAGAAGTTTGCTTGTGAGGAGAGTAATAAAATTTCTATGCTTGTAGATCATGAAAAGAATGTTTATGTGATAGTTATATTGTTGAATTCATTCATGATTCTAGTGAAAATTATTATGAGGGAGGAATATATGCTTGTAGGAATGGCAATAATATCAAGTTTCCTCTCTATGTGCTTAAAGTTTTGAAGTTATGCTTGTTTTACCATCCTATGCAAGTTGATTCTTGTTCCCACAAGTTGTTTGCTCACAAAATCCCTATGCATAGGAAGTGGTTTAGACTTAAATGTGCTAGTCATATTCTTCATGATGCTCTCTTTATGTTACAATTCTTATCTTTTATGTGAGCATCATTGAAATCATCATGCCTAGCTAGGGGCGTTAAACGTTAGCGCTTGTTGGGAGGCAACCAAACTTTATTTTTGTTCCTTGCTTTTTGTTCCTGTTTAGTAATAAATAGTTCATCTAGCCTCTGTTTAGATGTGTTTTTATGTGTTTAATTAGTGTTTGTGCCAAGTAGAACCTTTGGGAAGACTTGGGTAAAGTCTTGTTGATCATGCTGTAAAAAACAGAAACTTTAGCGCTTACGAGAATTGCTGCCATTTTTATTTGGAGAGTGCCATTTAGTTAATTCTTTTTGCAGATGATTAATAGATAAATTACTCAGGTCCATAAATTTATTTGATAATTTTATGAGTTCCAGAAGTATAGGTTTGATCCAGATTACTACAGACTGTTCTGTTTTTGACAGATTCTGTTTTTCATGTGTTGTTTACTTATTTTGGTGAATCTATGGCTAGTAAAAGAGTTTATAAACCATAGAGAAGTTGGAATACAGTAGGTTTAACACCAATACAAATAAATAATGAGTTAATTACAGTACCTTGAAGTGGTGATTTATTTTCTTATACTAACGGAGCTTATGAGTTTTCTGTTAAGTTTTGTGTTGTGAAGTTTTCAAGTTTTGGGTAAGGATTCGATGGACTATGGAATAAGGAGTGGAAAGAGCCTAACCTTGGGGATGGCCAAGGAACCCCAAGGTAATATTAAAGGACAACCAAAATCCTAAGCTTGGGGATGCCCCGGAAGGCATCCCCTCTTTCGTCTTCGTTCATCGGTAACTTTACTTGGAGCTATATTTTTATTCACCACATGATATGTGTTTTGCTTGGAGCGTCAATTTATTTTGTTAATATTTGCTTGATTTTATTTATAACAATGTTTTGCATCTTTTCTTTCAATAAAAGTGGCATTGATAGTCTTTACTATGCCTATGTTACAAGTCTTCATGTTGCTGTTTGAAAACAGAAAGTTTACCGCTGTTGCAATAATTCCCTAGAAATGTCAGAATGTGATAAAATGTTGAAACATTTTGCATATTAAGATATGATAAATTTACTACAGTGGTAATTTTCTTTCATAATTGTTGGAGCTAGGGAAGTATGGATGTTGCTGCATTCTTTACAGACTGTCCTGTTTAGGCAGATTGCTGTTATGTTTGCATTGTTTGCATATGTTTGCTTCTTTAATGATTCTATTTGAGGATAGGACTATTAAATATGCAGAGGCATTTAGTATGAAATGTTGAATAATAATTTTAGTGACTTGCTACAGTAGAGTATGATAAGGTTTTGGCAATGGTTTATACTAACTTATCTCACGAGTCCTTGTTGAGTTTTGTGTGGATGAAGCTTTTGAGATTTAGGGAGACCGTGATATGAGAGGAATTAAGGAGACACAAAAGCTCAAGCTTGGGGATGCCCAAGGCATCCCAAGATAATATTTCAAGAAGTCTCAAGCTTCTAAGCTTGGGTATGACCCGGTCGGCATCCCACCTTTCTTCTTCAACAACTATCGGGTAGTTTTGGTTGATCCTAAGTTTTTGCTTCTTCACATGATGTTTGCCATTCTTAGAATGTCATTTTCTTTTTTTCTCTTGCTGTTTGAATAAAACACCAAGATCTGAAATTATTAAATGTTAGAGAGTCTTCACATAGTTGCATAATTATTCGACTACTCATTAATCTTCACTTATATCTTTCGGAGTAGTTTGTCATTTGCTCTAGTACTTCACTTATATCTTTTTAGAGCACGGTGGTGGATTTGTTTTATAGAAACTATTGATCTCTCATGCTTCACTTAGATTATTTTGAGAGCCCTAAATAGCATGGTAATTTTCTTAAAATCCTAATGTGCTAGGTATTCGAGAATAATAAAACTTTCATATAGAGTATTGAATACTAAGAGAAGTTTGATGCTTGATGATTGTTTTGAGATATGGAGGTAATAATATCAAAGTCGTGCTAGTTGAGTAGTTGTGAATTTGAGAAATGCTTGTGTTGAAGTTTGCAAGTCCCGTAGCATGCATGTATGGTGAACATTGTGTAACAAATTTGAAACATGAGGTGTTATTTGATTGTCTCCTTATGAGTGGCGGTCGGGGACGAGCGATGGTCTTTTCCTACCAATCTATCCCCCTAGGAGCATGCGCGTAGTGCCGAGGTTTTTGATGACTTGTAGATTTTTGCAATAAGTATGTGAGTTCTTTATGACTAATGTTGAGCCCATGGATTATACGCACTCTCACCCTTCCATCCTTGCTAGCCTCTTCGGTACCGTGCATTGCCCTTTCTCACATTGAGAGTTGGTGCAAACTTCGCCGGTGCATCCAAACCCCGTGATATGATACGCTCTTTCACACATATACCTCCTTTTATCTTCCTCAAAACAGCCACCATACCTACCTATTATGGCATTTCCATAGCCATTCCGAGATATATTGCCATGCAACTTTCCACAAATCCGTTTGTCATGACACATTCATCATTGTCATATTGCTTAGCATGATCATGTAGTTGACATCATATTTGTGGCAAAGCCACCATTCATAATTTTTCATACATGTCACTCTTGATTCATCGCAATCCCGGTACACTGCCGGAGGCATTCATATAGAGTCATACTTTGTTCTAGTATCGAGTTGTAAATAAATAGAAGTGTGATGATCATCATTTTCTAGAGCATTGTCCCAAGTGAGTAATTATAAAAAAAGGAAAAACGAAAGAGAAAGGCCATAAAAAAGAGAAGGTCCAAAAAAATAGAAAGGCCATAAAAAGAGAAGGCCCCAAAAAATGAATGAGAGAAAAAGAGAGAAGGGACAATGCTACTATCATTTGCCACACTTGTGCTTCAAAGTAGCACCATAATCCTCATGATAGAGAGTCTCTTGTTTAGTCACTTTCATATACTAGTGGGAATTTTTCATTATAGAACTTGGCTTGTACATTCAAACAATGGGCCTCCTCAAGTGCCCTAGGTCTTCGTGAGCAAGCAAGTTGGATGCACACCCACTTAGTTTCTTTTGTTGAGCTTTCATACATTTATAGCTCTAGTGCATTCCTTGCATGGCAATCCCTACTCCTTGCATTAACATCAATCGATGGGCATCTCCATAGCCCATTGATTAGCCTCGTTGATGTGAGACTTTCTCCTTTTTGTCTTCTCCACATAACCCCCATCGTCATATTCTATTCCACCCATAGTGCTATGTCCATGGCTCGCGCTCATATATTGCGTGAAAAGTTTATAGGTTTGAGATTACTAAAGTATGAAACAATTGCTTGGCTTGTCATCGGGGTTGTGCATGATGAGAGCATTCTTGTGTGACGAAAATGGAGCATGACTAAACTATATGATTTTGTAGGGATGAACTTTCTTTGGCCATGTAATTTTGAGAATACATGATTGCTTAGTTAGTATGCTTGAAGTATTATTATTTTATGCCAATATGAACTTTTATCTTGAATCTTTCGGATCTGAATATTCATGCCACAATTAAGAAGAATTACATTAAAATTATGCCAAGTAGCACTCCGCATCAAAAAATTATTTTTTTATCATTTACCTACTCAAGGACGAACATGAATTAAGCTTGGGGATGCTGATACGTCTCCAACGTATCTATAATTTTTGATTGCCCCATGCTACACTATCTACTGTTTTGGATGTTTGTGGGCTTTATTATACACTTTTATATCATTTTTGGGACTAACCTATTAACCCAGAGCCCAGTGCCAGTTTCTGTTTTTTTGCCTATTTTAGGGTTTCAAAGAAAAGGAAAATCAAGCTCGGTTTGGTGTCGTTTTGAGGGACCAGAGAACTACCGGCAGCTCCTCGATCCACCGCCTGTCGTGCTTCTATAGAGTATCAAAGGTTCTTGTCTTGAGTCCCTGCAGCACTTCAGTGTTCGCCCTCTCAGCTTGTACATTGCTTATGGGATGTGCCACAAAGGAAAATGAGATCTTGCATCCGAGGGCATGAACGTATTGCATGAAGGTGTGGCTCGTGAACTAGGTGTCGTTGTCGGTAATGATCCTTGCAGGAACTCCCAAAACGACACACCAATTTCTTTCACGAACTTGATAGCTGATTGAGCAGTCACCTTTCTCACGGCAGTCACTTCCGGCCACTTTGTAAACTTATCGATGGCAACAAACAAGAATTCAAAGCCCCCGATTGCTCGGGGGAAAGGGACGAGGATATCGAGCCCCCAGACATAAAATGGCCATGATAAAGGGATTGTCTGAAGAGCTTGGACATGCAGGTGTATGTTCTTGGAATGGAACTGGCAGGCTTCACACTTGGTGACTAGCTCGACCGCATCTTGGAGGGCCGTGGTCCAATAGAATCCTTGCTGGAATGCTTTCCCAACTAATGCCCTTGATCCAATGTGGGAGCCGCACATGCCTTTGTGTATATCAGCCAACAGATCCTTTCCTTCTTCCCGCCAGACGCACTTCAATTTTACACCATTGGGCCTCCTTCTGTATAGAGTGCCATTGATAAACTGATACATACTGGCCCTCTGGGCTACTCTTTTAGCTTCATCTTGGTCGCCAGGAAGTTCTCCGGTTTGGAGGAAGTGGACTATGTGCCTTGCCCAAGTTGGAGCCTGGGGCTCAGCAACGAGGACTAGCGGCACCTCCTCTATTGCGGGAGCACATGCCTCGTTCATGGGGTCCATAGACCCGGCTGGAGGGTGCGGTCCGGCAGATGGCGAGGAGTTATTTCTGGTAGGGTCTTTGCCAGGAGCGGATGGCTCTACCGGGAGAGGCTTAACAGAGTCCAATTTCCTCCTTTTACGGGTCATTGTTGCTGGGGATATGGAGGGTTGAGTGAGATGGAGAACAAAAGTTCCTGATTCCACGGGAAGCTTCTGCACAACACACTTTGACAGATGATCAGCTATGCTGTTTTCCGCACGGGGTACGTGCTCTATTTGCAATCCGTCAAAGTGTTCCTCCAATCTCCTTACTTCCTCGACGCATGCCTCCATCAATGGGCTTTGGTAATCCTTGTTGACTTGTCTCACCACAAGTTGTGAATCTCCTCGAATGATCAACTTCTTAATTCCCAATTCTGCGGCAATCCTGAGCCCGACAAGGAGCCCTTCATACTCTGCTGTGTTGTTGGTTGCCTCTTTCCGAACAAAATGCATCTAGATGACATACTTAAAGTGATCCCCAGAGAGGGAACAAGAAGCACGCCAGCCCCTGCACCTCGTAGGGAAAAGGCACCATCCAAATACATAATCCATTCTTGGGGCAATTCCTTGCCGGGAATAACTGTCTCTGGCACTTCCTCATCAGGGGTTGGCGTCCATTCTGCAATAAACTCTGCCAATGCCCTGCTCTGGATAGTAGATGTGCTCTCAAACTTCAAACCAAAACTGGATAACTCCAAAGCCCACTCCACTATTCTGCCGGTAGCCTGAGGGTTTCGGGTATCCTTTGCAACGGGAAACGAGTGACAACGTGATCTCATGGGCTTGGAAGTAGTGGCGTAGTTTCCTTGAGGCCATGAAGAGGCCAAAGATCAACTTTTGCACGCCAGAGTACCTTGATCTAGCCCCCTGTAACAAGGAGCTGACGAAGTAGACTGGGCGCTGCACCACTTTCTTCCTTGCCGTGTCCTTGGGGTTGCTCTCGCTGCCGTGCTCATCGCTGTCTCGATCCTTTTCTGATTCTGCCGGTCCTTACTTGTTCTCTACCTCATCCACTTCCTGTTGCGCCACCAAGGTTGCACTAACCACTTGGTTGGTTGCCACTAAGTATAGCAACAATGGCTCTTGTTGTTTGGGAGCAACCAGGGTAGGCATAGAGGACAAGTAGGTCTTCAACTCTTGCAAAGCTACATCTGCTTCCGGGGTCCACTTCATGGGCCCTGCCTTCTTCAAGATTTTGAAGAAGAGCAGGGCGCGCTCGGCAGACTTGGAGATGAATCTGCTTAGCGCGGCAACACACCCTGTCAGACACCTCACATCCTTGACTGTCCTTGGTGCTTGGATCTACTCGATAGCTTTAATCTTGTTGGGGTTGGCTTCGATCCCTTGATGGGACACAAAGAACCCAAGCAGCTTGCCAGAGGGAACGCCAAACACACACTTCTTTGGGTTAAGCTTCAAGTTGATCTTGCGAAGATTAGCAAATGTCTCCTCCAAATCCTAAATAAGGGTGGCTCTATCCTTGGTCATGACCACAATATCATCCATATAAGCATCAATGTTTCTGTGCAGCTGCGGCTCGAAACCAATCTGGACTGCCCTTGCAAAAGTGGACCCGACTATCTTTAATCTGAACGGCATGCGGACAAAACAGTACGTACCACATGGAGTGATGAACAACGCCTTTTCTTCGTCTTGCTTGGACATGAATATCTGATGATACCCAGAATATGTATCCAAAAAGGAGAGCAAATCACAGCCTGAAGTGGAATCCACAATCTAATCAATGCGCGGCAAGGGAAACGGGTCCTTTGGGCAAGCTTTGTTGAGATATGTGAAATCTATGCAAAGCCTCCACTTCTCATTAGCCTTTCGGACTACCACTGGATTTACCAACCACGTGGGGTGTAGTACTCCTCTGACCAAACCAGCTGCTTCAAGTTTCTTGATCTCTTTCGCAAGGAACTATAGCCTCTCCAAGGCCTGCTTCTAGACTTTCTGCTTGACAGGTCGGGTGTGAGGGCAGATAGCAAGGTGGTGATCGATTACCTTCCTTGGAACACCGGGATATCAGATGGTTTCCAGGCAAACACATCAATATTTGCCCGAAGGAAGGCAACGAGCATGCTTTCCTATTTGACATCGAGGGTGGCACTGATAGTGAAAATACCATCAACGCCAGCCAGCCCTGCCGGGACCTTTTTCACGTGGGGTGAAGTGACCTTGGATCTCTTGTTGTTGGAGCTTTTTGGCAAGTCATCAACATGCGCAGTGCACTCTGAAGAAGTACGCTTCCCGGATTCCTTGCCAGCATCCTGACTACCCTTCTTCTTTCCTCTGTCCTCCTTGGCGGGAACTGCTGCCGCCGCTACCTCTGCCACGACTGCATCCCAGTACATCTTGTCCACGCAAATGATTGCATCCTTCTCATATGACGGGATGGTAAGGACTCCCATTGGCCCAGGAATCTTCAAGGTGTTGTAGGCATAGTGGGATGTTGTCATGAATTTAGCCAGGGTTGGGCGTCCAAGAATCCCATTGTACGGCAGGTGGAGGTCAACCACATCAAACATAATGTACTCAGTCCAGTAGTTCTGAAAGGATCGAGAAGAGGTTGCTACCTCTTGAGCACTGCGTTGGTTTTCCCTTGAAGAGGAAAGAGTGATGCAACAAAGTAGCGTAAGTATTTCCCTCAGTTTTTGAGAACCAAGGTATCAATCCAGTAGGAGATCACGCTCAAGTCCCACGCACCTACACAAACAAATAAGAACCTCGCAACCAGTGCGATAAAGGGGTTGTCAATCCCTTCACGATCACTTACGAGAGTGAGATCTGATAGATATGATAAGATAATATTTTTGGTATTTTTTATGATAAAGAGAAATAAAAGATGCAAGTAAAATATATAGCAATGGAAATAACTAAGTATTGGAATATTAATATGATGGAAGATAGACCCGAGGCCATAGGTTTCACTAGTGGCTTCTCTCAAGAGCATAAGTATTTTACGGTGGGTGAACAAATTACTGTTGAGCAATTGAGCAATCAAAAATTATAGATACGTTGGAGACGTATCAAGCATCCCCAAGCTTAATTCCTGCTCGTCCTCGAGTAGGTAAATGATAAAAGAATTTTTGATGTGGAATGCTTTCTAACATATTTCTCAATGTAATGTTTCTTTATTGTGGCATGAATGTTCAGATCCATTAGATTCAAGATAAAAGTTGAATATTGACATAAAAATAATAATACTTCAAGCATACTAACTAAGCAATCATGTCTTCTCAAAATAACATGGCCAAAGAAATCTATCCCTACAAAATCATATAGTCCGGCTATGCTCCATCTTCACCACACAAAATATTTAAATCATGCACAACCCCGATGACAAGCCAAGCAATTGTTTCATACTTTTGATGTTCTCAAAATTTTTCAATCTTCATGCAATATATGAGCGTGAGCCATGGGTATAGCACTATGGTGGAATAGAATGGTGGTTGTGGAGAAGACAAAAAGGAAGAAGATAGTCTCACATCAACTAGGCGTATCAACGGGCTATGGAGATGCCCATTAATAGATATCAATGTGAGTGAGTAGGGATTGCCATGCAACAGATGCACTAGAGCTATAAGTATATGAAAGGTCAACAAAAGAAACTAAGTGGGTGTGCATCCAACTTGCTTGCTCACGAAGACCTAGGGCATTTTGAGGAGGCCCGTCATTGGAATATACAAGACAAGTTCTATAATGAAAAATTCCCACTAGTATATGAAAGTGATATCATACGAGACTCTCTATATGAAGAACATGGTGCTACTTTGAAGCACAAGTGTGGCAAAGGACAGTAGCATTGTCCCTTCTCTCTTTTTCTCTCATTTTTTTGGGCCTTCCCCTTTTTATGGCCTTTCTCTTTTTTTCGTCCGGAGTCTCATACCGACTTGTGGGGGAATCATAGTCTCCATCATCCTTTCCTCACTTGGGACAATGCTCTAATAATGATGATCATCACACTTTATTTACTTACAACTCAAGAATTACAACTCGATACTTAGAACAATATATGACTCTATGTGAATGCCTCCGGCGGTGTACCGGGATGTGCAATGATGCATGAGTGACATGTATGAAAATTATGAACGGTGGCTTTGAAAAAAATACGATGTCCACTACATGATCATGCAAGCAATATGACAATGATGAAGCTTGTCATAATAATGGAACAGTGGAAAGTTGCATGGCAATATATCTCGGAATGGCTATGGAAATGCCATAATAGGTAGGTATGGTGGGTTTATGGTACCGGCGAAAGTTGCACGATACTAGAGAAGCTAGCAATGGTGGAAGGGTGAGAGTGTGTATAATCCATGGACTCAACATTAGTCATAAATAAGTCACGTACTTATTGCAAAAATCTATTAGTTATCGAAACAAAGTACTACGTGCATGCTCCTATGGGGATCGATTGGTAGGAAAAGACCATCGCTCGTCCCCGACCGCCACTCATAAGGAAGACAATCAATAAATAAATCATGCTCCAACTTCGTCACATAACGGTTCACCATACGTGCATGCTACGGGAATCACAAACTTCAACACAAGTATTTCTCAAATTCACAACTACTCAACTAGCATGATTCTAATATCTCCATCCCATATCTCAAAACAATTATCAAGTATCAAACTTCTCATAGTATTCAATGCACTTTCATGAAAGTTTTTATTATTGCCATGTTGTTCTAAAGGACTCTCAAAATAATATAAGTGAAGCATGAGAGAAAAATTGTTTCTATAAAAATAAAACCACTGCCGTGCTCCTAAAGATATAAGTGAAGCACTAGAGCAAAAACTATATAGCTCAAAAGATATAAGTGAAGCACATAGAGTATTCTAATAAATTCCCAATCATGTGAGTCTCTCTCAAAAGGTTTGTAGAGCAAGGATGATTGTGGTAAACTAAAAATAAATGACTCAAATCATACAAGACGCTCCAAGCAAAACACATATCATGTGGTGAATAAAAATATAGCTCCAAGTAAAGTTACCGATAGACGAAGACGAAAGAGGGGATGCCTTCCGGGGCATCCCCAAGCTTAGCCTTTTTGGTGTACTTGAATTTTACCTTGGGGTGCCATGGGCATCCACAAGCTTAGGCTCTTGCCACTCCTTGTTCCATAATCCATCAAATCTTTACCCAAAACTTGAAAACTTCACAACACAAAACTCAAAATAGAAAATCTCGTGAGCTCCGTTAGCGAAAGAAAACAAAACACCACTTCAAGGTAATGTAATGAACTCATTCTTGATTTATATTGGTGTCAAACCTACTGTATTCCAACTTCTCTATGGTTTATAAACTATTTTACTAGTCATAGATTCATCAAAATAAGCAAACATCACATGAAAAACAGAATCTGTCAAAAACAGAACAGTCTGTAGTAATCTGTAGCTAACACAAGTTCTGGCACCCCAAAAAATCTAAAATAAATTGCTGGACGTGAGGAATTTATCTATTAATCATCTTCAAAAAGAAATAACTAAATATTACCTTCCAAATAAAAATGGCAGCAATTCTCGTGAGCGCTAAAGTTTCGGTTTTTTACAGCAAGATCAAAAAGACTTTCCCCAAGTCTTCCCAACAGTTCTACTTGGCACAAACACTAATTAAACACAAAAAACACAACCAAAACAGAGGCTAGGTAATTTATTTATTACTAAACAGGAGCAAAAAGCAAGGAATAAAAATAAAATTGGGTTGCCTCCCAACAAGCGCTATCATTTAACGCCCCTAGCTAGGCATAAAAGCAAGGATAGATCTAGGTATTGCCATCTTTGGTTGGCAATCCATAAGTAGCTCTCATAATAGATTCATATGGTAATTTAATTTTCTTTCTAGGGAAGTGTTCCATGCCTTTCCTTAATGGAAATTGGAATTTAATATTCCCTTCCTTCATATCAATAATTGCACCAATCGTTCTAAGGAAAGGTCTACCAAGAATAATAGGACATGAAGGATTGCAATCTATGTCAAGAACAATGAAATCTACGGGCACATAGTTCCTATTTGAAACAAAAAGAACATCATTAATTCTTCCCATAGGTTTCTTAATAGTGTAATCTGCAATGTGCAAGCTTAAAGAACAATAATCAAAATCACAGAAACCTAGCAAATCACACAAAGTTTTTGGAATTGTGGAAACACTAGCACCCAAATCACACAAAGCATAACACTCATGATCTTTAATTTTAATTTTTATTGTAGGTTCCCACTCATCATAAATTTTTCTAGGGATAGAAACTTCCAACTCAAGTTTTTCTTCATAAGATTGCATCAAAGCATCAACGATATGTTTAGTAAAAGCTTTATTTTGACTATAAGCATGAGGAGAATTTAGCACGGATTACAACAAGGAAATACAATCTATCAAAGAGCAATTATCATAATTAAATTCCTTGAAATCCAAAATAGTGGGTTCATTGATAGCTAACGTTTTAATCTCTTCGATCCCACTTTTAACAATTTTACATCAAGATCTAAAGACTCTGAATTTTTGGAACGCCTTCTAGGTAAAGGTGGCTCATCTTCAAGATTCATATTGCAAAACAAAGATTTAATATGGGATACATCAATAACTTTTAGATCTTCATCCTTATTATCATGAAAATTTTCCGGCTTAGCGGCCATCTTATTAACTAAGGTGGCCTGCTTATCCGAGACTTCATCAATTAATTTTTCGAGATGAGCAATCTGAGATTTCAAACCATAAAATTCTTTATACATATCATCGAGCTCTTTATTCATATAACCCATAAATATTTTTTGTTCCTTAAGCTCGTTCCTAAAGAAATTATTATGCTCAAATTGTAAAGTCATGAAACTCCTGACGTTGCTTTCGATCTCTTCTAACCTTTTAAGGTGAAGATCACCAAATCTAGGTAGAGTCATCGTGAAAAGCAAGCAATCCAACACACAAGCAAACAAGAAACGGACAAAAAGGCAAACAGAGGAAGAGAAGGGGAACAGAGATAGAGGGAGAGAGGAAAAGAGGGCGAATAAAATGGCAAGGGTGAAGTGGGGGAGAGGAAAACGAGAGACAAATGGCAAATAATGTAATGCGAGGGATAAGAGTTTGTGATGGGTACTTGGTATGTCTTGACTTGGTGCAACCTCCCCGGCAACGGCGCCAGAAATCCTTCTTCCTACCTCTTGAGCACTGCATTGGTTTTCCCTTGAAGAGGAAAGGATGATGCAGCAAATTAGCGTAAGTATTTCCCTCAGTTTTTGACAACCAAGGTATCAATCCAGTAGGAGATCACGCTCAAGTCCCACGCACCTACACAAACAAATAAGAACCTCGCAACCAACGTGATAAATGGGTTGTCAATCCCTTCACGGTCACTTATGAGAGTGAGATCTGATAGATATGATAAGATAATATTTTTGGAATTTTTATGATAAAGAGAAATAAAAGATGCAAGTAAAATAAATAGCAATGGAAATAACTAAGTATTTGAAGATTAATATGATGGAAGATAGACCCGAGGCCATAGGTTTCACTAGTGGCTTCTCTCAAGAGCATAAGTATTACGGTGGGTCAACGAATTACCGTCGAGCAATTGATAGAATTGAGCATAGTCATGAGAATATCTAGGTATGATCATGTATATAGGCATCACGTCCGAGATAAGTAGACTGAAACGATTCTGCATCTACTACTATTACTCCACACATCGACCGTTATCCAGCGTTCATCTAGAGTATTAAGTTCAAGAGAACAGAGTAATGCTTTAAGTAAGATGACATGATGTAGAGGGATAAACTCATGCAATATGATATAAACCCCATCTTTTTATCCTCGATGGCAACAATACAATACGTATCGGTTCCCTTTCTGTCACTGGGATCGAACACCGCAAGATTGAACCCAAAGCTAAGGACTTCTCCCATTGGAAGAAAGATCAATCTAGTAGGCCAAACCAAACTGATAATTCAAAGATACTTGCAAAGATAACCAATCATACATAAAAGAATTCAGAGGAGAATCAAATATTGTTCATAGATAAACTGGATCATAAACCCACAATTCATCGAATGTCGACAAACACACCGCAAAAGAAGATTACATCGAATAGATCTCCAAGAAAATCAAGGAGAACTTTGTATTGAGATCCAAAGAGAGAGAAGAAGCCATCTAGCTAATAACTATGGACCCGTATGTCTGAATTAAACTACTCACACATCACCAGAGAGGCCATGGAGTTGATGTAGAGTCCGTCCGTGATCAATGCCCCCTCCGGTGGAGCTTCGGAAAAGGCCCCAAGATGGGATCTCTCGAGTATAGAAGGTTGCGGCACTGGAATTAGGTTTTCGTGTTGCTCCTGGATTTTTGGGGGGTACGTGGATATATATAGGAGGAATAAGTACGTCGGTGGAGCAACGGAGGTCCCACGAGGGTGGAGGGCACGCCCAGGGGGGTGGGCGCGCCCCCTTGCCTCGTGCCTTCCTCCCTTGTTTCTTGACGACCACTCCAAGTCTTCTGGATCTTGTTTGTTGAGAAAATCATGTTCTCGAAGATTTCATTCTGTTTGGACTCTGTTTGATATTCCTTTTCTTCGAAACCCTAAAATAGGGAAAAAAACAGCAATTTGGGCTGGGCCTCCGATTAGTAGGTTAGTCCCAAAAATGATATAAAAGTGTAGAGTAAAGCCCATTAACATCTAAAATAGATAATATAATAGCATGGAGCAATCAAAAATTATAGATACGTTGGAGACGTATCAGAGGTTTCTAGAGGGGGGTGATTAGACCCTCAATAAGGAAAAGTAGCAGTTTTTAATTTCTTTAAGTTAAGGTGGAGTTTTAGCACAAGGTTAAACATTCACAATACATTTCAAGCAAGCATGGCAAGAGTATATGAGCAGCGGAAAGTAAAGCATGCAACTTGCAAGAATGTAAAGTGATGGGATTGGAGTGTGCAAACGCGATTGGAGACACGGAGATTTTTGGTGTGGTTCCGATAGGTGTGTGCTATCGTACATCCATGTTGATGGAGACTTCAACCCACGAAGGGTAATGGTTGCGCGAGTCCACGGAGGGCTCCACCCACGAAGGGTCCATGTACAAGCAACCTTGTCTATCCCACCACGGCCATCGCCTACGAAGGACTTGCCTCACTTGGGTAGATCTTCACGAAGTAGGCGATCCCCTTGCTCGTACAAACTCCTTGGTTCAACTCCACAATCTAGTCGGAGGCTCCCAAGTGACACCTAACCAGTCTAGGAGACACCACTCTCCAAAAGGTAATAAATGGTGTGTTGATGATGATGAGCTCCTTGCTCTTGTGCTTCAAATGATAGTCTCCCAACACTCAACTCTCTCTCACAGATTTGGATTTGGTAGAAAGAGGATTTGAGTGGAAAGCAACTTGGGGAAGGCTAGAGATCAATATTCTTGTGGTTGGATTGGGATATCTTGGTCTCAACACATGAGTAGGTGGTTCTCTCTCAGAAAATGAATGCTGGAAATGTAGGCACGTTCTGATGGCTCTCTCCATGAATGAAGAGTGGGTGGAGGGGTATAAATAGCCTCCATGCAAAATCTAACTGTTACACACTATTTACCAAACTCAGTGGGACCGAATCATGAAACTCGGTCAGACCAGTTTAGTTCAAAATGTGAACGTTAGGATTTTTGGTGGGACCGATATGATCAACTCAGTGGGACCAATGTGCTAGGGTTAGGGTAAAACCTCAACTCGGTTTGACCGATTACACAAACTCGGTGGGACCGATTTTGGTAATGAGCAAAACAGAGAGTTGGTCAAGCAAACTTGGTGGGACCGATTGCATATCTCGGTGAGACCGAAATTATTGCAACAACTAACCAAGAGTTTGCAAGCCCATCTTGGTGAGACCGAGATCCCATCGGTGAGACCGAATTGATTAGGGTTTTTGGCAGTGGCTATGTGAAATGAACTCAGTGGCGCCAGATAGATCAAATCGGTGGGGCCGAGTTTGACTTTTGGTTTGGGACATATGTGGAACTGAGAAAGTGGTTGATGGCTTTGGAGCATATCACTAAGCACTTTGAGCAAGCAAGCCATTAAGCAACACCTCATCCCCTTTTAATAGTATTGGCTCTTCCTATGGACTCAATGTGATCTTGGATCACTAAAATGAAAATGTAGAGTCTTGAGCTTTTGAGCTTTTGCCAATCTTCTGTCCTTGGCATCTTGAAGGGGTTCCACATCCTCTTGTCCAAGCCACTCCACTGTTGAACTTATCTGAGATATACTAGATGAAAACATTAGTCCAACAAGAGATATGTTGGCATTAATTATGAAAATCACCCAGGGAGAACTTGTGCTTTCAATCGCCCCCTTTTTGGTAATTGATGACAACATACATCAAAGCTTTAGATAAAGATATAAAGATTAGCAAGTAAAGCTTTGGAAGAACATGTAACATGCATAGCCTCCCCCTACATGTATGCATCCATGTAAATATGGAATATAAGATCATGTGAATGCATAAGCATGATAGAGCAAGCAATGAGTTACATGTATCTTGTCTATATGCATCAGAGCAAATGGTGTAGATACTGGAAATATACCTTCATGTTCATGAGTCCTTCTTGCAAACAATATGTACATTAGCAAGAGATCATCATGCACATGAGTGTGGTGCATATACTTACCTTGTGGTCTTGAGCTGGCTTTGAAAGAGATGAACCTGAGTAAACAAGGTTAGATAACACAGACACATCTACTAAATAGAGCAAGCAGTAAACCACAAGAGTACCAAGATTGGGATGACATGTAGAGAGTGAGTACCGGGTACTCCTATTAGATATAGACATGTCCCCAAAGGTAAAGATATGCAATGAATTCAAGATTTCCTTCCCTTAGATGTCTTTCTCCCCCTGAATCTTATATTGGATAATGGGAGAAAATAGGGAAAGAAAATCAAGGCAAAACAAATCAGAGCACAAAAAATATAACACAAACTAACATGTCTTTCCCCTCTTAAAGATATGTGACTTGTCTCCTCTTGAATACCAAGCATCTAGGGCTCTTTGATGTGATTAAGAACTCTCCCCCTTTGAAGTATTCTCCCCCTATTGAAGTGATTAAGCTTTGATGTGATCTCTCTCTCCCCCTATGGCATCAATTTCCAAGAAGGGTCTTCTGGAGTTTGAGTCGAATAGGTTTGGTCCTTGAGTCACATAGCAAAGCAGCATATAGAATATGATGCAGGTAGAGGACAAGAATCATTCAATGGAGCTGGAACAAATATGCAGGTTGTAAATGACAAGTTGTCTTCTCAGCATGGAAATCGGTAGCACCGAGATGGTTCGGTTGGACCGAAAGAGACAAGCCGGTGTGTCCAAGTTTAACATAGAGAGGACATTTGTCATCTCAGCTCACTAGGCAAATAAGATCTTACAAAGATTTGCAAGGAATTAACTGAAAGATTTGCAATGAATTGGATGCAGGGAATGCAGAACATGACAGAAAAAGAAATGAAATCTAGATGAAGTTTTTTTGATAAAAGAAGGTGAACAAATATGCAAGAGACAAATGCAAGAACAGAGAGAAACACTAGAGGACTTCATCTAAAATTGGTCGGCGACAAAGTCACCTATGTGAGAGTATATTGACCAGGGAATCAAATGAGAACACTTGATCTTAGGTCATACTCATCGTTCAAGCTCAAAATGGGGTTACCATTTTTCATTTAAGCATTTTGATGTATTCACATCTTGTTGAGCTACTTTGACCCATGACTTGGGGTAAAGCTTCTCTAAGACGGAATAACATACCTTAGGTGGTGGTGTTGACCTCGATCATGTAGTTGAACTTGTGTAGGATGCTCAAGGTTGATGTGCTCATCAATGAGTTGGGGGCACCACTTGTAGTTTGAGTTCATCTACCTACATGGGTTAGTTTTGCAAGGAAGAGCACCTGTGTATCCAAAATGACAATCATGAAATTTGATACCAAATGAAATTTGATATAAAGATTTTGACAAAGGATATGTTGAAGGGACTCATGCTTCCTTTTCTTCAACCACCATATTATAGAGACTTGGTGATGTAGAGATTGCTCAAGATGTGAGTGATTTGCAATCTCATAGATTTAGATTCATCCAAGTACCTACAAGGGTTAGATAGCATGCAAGGGTACAAGCTTGGTGAATATATCCGCCATATGGATCATCAACATAAGAGACATATCAAGGATTAGTCAAAGGCTCATGCCTTGCATGTATCCAAATGGAGTTTCTACTCCAAGTTTGAAACATCAATGATGTTCAATTCACCTCTCAAATGGCAAAATACTTTCTCATCAAGAGGTTTGGTGAATATATCCACCAATTGCTTATCGGTATGAACATGCTTAAGATCAGTGTCCTCTTTAGCAACATGATCTCGAATGAAATGATGACGAACTTCAATATGCTTAGTTAGAGAATGTTGCACGGGATTGTGAGCAATCTTAATAGCACTTTCATTTTCACAAAGCAATGGAACATGTTTCACATAGATCCAATAATCTTTAAGAGTTTGAGTCATCCAAACTAATTGAGAACAACATGAACCGGCGGCAATGTATTCCTCTTTGGTGGTGTATAAGGATACCGAGTTTTGTTTCTTGGAGGACCAAGATGTTGGGGATCGTAGCAGAAATTTAAAATTTTCTACGCATCACAAGATCAATCTATGGAGTAATCTAGCAACGAGGGGAAGGAGAGTGCATCTACATACCCTTGTAGATCACTAAGCGGAAGCATTCAAGTGAACGGGGTTGATGGAGTCGTACTCGTCGTGATCCAAATCACCGATGATCCTAGCGCCGAACGGACGGCACCTCCGCATTCAACACACGTACGGAAAGGAGACGTCTCCCACGCCTTGATCCAGCAAGGAGGAGGGAGAGGTTGAGGAAGAGAGTCCAACAGCAGCACGATGGCGTGGTGGTGATGGAGTGGCAGTTCTCCGGCAGGGCTTCGCCAAGCTCATGCGGAGGTGGAGAGGTATTGGAGGGGAGGGGCTGCGCCAGGTTCAAGGGTGTGGCCGCCCTCCCACCCCTCCACTATTTATAGGTGGGGAGAGAGGGGGCCGGCCCCCCTAGATCCCATCTAGGGTTGGGGGCGGCGGCCAAGGGGGGGGGGCGGAGTGCCTCCCAAGTCAAGTGGAGGCCCTCCCCCTTAGGGTTTCCCCTCTCCCATGTACATGGGCCTTGGGGGGGCTGGTGCCCTTGGCCCATTAAGGTTAGGGCGCCCCCCCTACAGCCCATGCTGCTGTATTGGACGTGGTGGAACATTTTCCAAACCTCCGGAATCCTCCGGAAGCTTCCCGGTACAATACCGGAAAAAAACGAACTTTTCCCGGAACCCGAACAACTTTCCATATATAAATCTTTACCTCCGGACCATTCCGGAACTCCTCGTTACGTTCGGGATCTTATCCGGGACTCCGAACAACATTCGGTAATCACATACAAGTCTTCCTAATAACCCTAGCGTCATCGAACCTTAAGTGTGTAGACCCTACGGGTTCGGGAACCATGCAGACATGACCAAGACAACTCTCCGGCCAATAACCAATAGCGGGATCTGGATACCCATGTTGGGTCCCACATGTTCCACGATGATCTCATTGGATGAACCACGATGTCGAGGATTCAATCAATCCCGTATTCAATTCCCTTTTTCTAGCGGTATTGTACTTGCCCGAGATTCGATCGTCGGTATCCCGATACCTTGTTCAATCTTGTCACCGGCAAGTCTCTTTACTCGTTCCGTAACACATCATCCCGTGATCAACTCCTTGGTCACATTGTGCACATTATGATGATGTCCTACCGAGTGGGCCCAGAGATACCTCTCCGTTACACGGAGTGACAAATCCCAGTCTCGATTCGTGCCAACCCAACAGACACTTTCGGAGATACCTGTAGTGAACCTTTATAGCCACCCAGTTACGTTGTGACATTTGGCACACCCAAAGCACTCCTACGGTATCCGGGAGTTGCACAATCTCATGGTCTAAGGAAATGATACTTGACAATAGAAAAGCTTTAGCATACAAACTACACGATCTTTGTGCTAGGCTTAGGATTGGGTCTTGTCCATCACATCATTCTCCTAATGATGTGATCCCATTATCAATGACATCCAATGTCCATGGTCAGGAAACTATAACCATCTTATTGATCAACGAGCTAGTCAACTAGAGGCTTACTAGGGACATGGTGTTGTCTATGTATCCACACATGTATTTGAGTTTCCTATCAATACAATTCTAGCATGGATAATAAATGGTTATCATGAACAGTGAAATATAATAATAACCAATTTATTATTGCCTTTAGGGCAGATTTCCAACAGTCTCCCACTTGCACTAGAGTCAATAATCTAGTTCACATCGCCATGTGATTAACACTCACAGGTCACATCACCATGTGACCAACATCCAAGAGTCTACTAGACTCAATGATCTAGTTCACATCACTATGTGATAAACACTCAAAGAGTTCTGCGTTTGATCATGTTATGCTTGTGAGAGTGGTTGTAGTCAAAGGGTCTTGCCATATTCAGATCCCTATGTATTTCGCAAAACTTTATATCGTATATGCTGCTACCACGTTCCACTTCGAGCTATTCCAAATTATTGCTCCATTATATGTATCCGGTATCTCTACTCAGAGCTATCCAGATAGGTGTTAAGCTTGCATCGACGTAACTCTTTATGTCGAACTCTTTATCACCTCCATAACCGGGAAACATTTCCTTATTCCTCTAAGGATAATTTTGACTGCTATCTGGTGATCCACTCCTAGATCACCTTTGTACCCTCTTGCCAGACATGTGGCAAGGCACACATTAGGTGCGGTACTTCAGCATGGCATACCGTATAGAGCCTATGACAAGAGCATAGGGGATGACCTTCGTCCTTCTTCTTTCTTCTGCCGTGGTCAAGCTTTGAGTCTTACTCAACTTCACACCTTACAACTCAGGTAAGAACCCCTTCTTTGACTGATCTATTTTGAACTCCTTCAAAAACATGTCAAGGTGTGCATTCTTTGAAAGTATCATCAGGCGTTTTGATCTATCTCTATAGATCTTGATGCCCAATATGTAAGCAGCTTTATCCAGGTCTTCCTTTGAAAAACACTCTTCAAACAACCGTTTATGCTTTCCAGAAATTCTACATCATTTCGAATCAACAATATGTCATCCACATATACTTATCAGAAATGTTGTAGTGCTCCCACTCACTTTCTTGTAAATACAAGTTTCTAGCAAACATTGTATAAACCTAAAAGCTTTGATCACTCCATCAAAACATATATTCCGATTCCGAGATGCTTGCTCTAGTCCATAGAAGGATTGCTGGAGCCAGCATACCTTTTAGCATCCTTAGGATCGACAAAACCTTTTATTGTATCACATACAACTTTTCTTATGAAAACTGGTAAGAAAACTTGTTTTGACATCCATCTGTAAGATTTCATAATCGAAAAATACAGCTAATGCTAACATGATTCCGACAGACTTAAGCATCGCTACGGGTGAGAAATTCTCATCGTAGTCAACTCCTTGAACTTGTGAAAAGCCTCTTTCCCACAAGTCGAGCTTCATAGACGGTAACATTACCGCCCACGTCCTTCTTCTTCTTAAAGATCCATTTATCTCAATGGCTTCCCGATCATCGGGCAAGTCCACCAAAGTCCATACTTTGTTCTGATATATGGATCCTATCTCGGATTTCATGGCTTCTAACCATTTGTTGGAATACGGGCCCACCATCGCTTCTCCATAGCTCGTAGGTTTATTGTTGTCTAACAACATGATATCTAAGACATGATTACCGTACCACTTAGGAGTAGTACATATCCTTGTCTACCTACGAGGTTCGATAGCAACTTGATCCGAAGCTTTATGATCACTATCATTAACTTCCTATTCAACAGACGTAGGCGCCACAGAAAACATCTTTCTGTGTTGCATCACTCTCTGGTTGAAGTAAAGGTTCGACAACCTCATCAAGTTCTATCTTCCTCCCACTCAATTCTTTCGAGAGAAACTCCTTCTTGAGAAAGGACCCGTTCTTAGCGACAAACAATTTGCCCTCGGATCTGAGATAGATGGTATACCCAACTGTCACCCTTGGGTATCCTATGAAGATGTGTTTGTCCGCTTTGGGTTCGAGCTTCTCCGACTGAAGCCTTAAGCATCGCAGCCCCAAACATTAAGAAACGACAACTTTGGTTTCTTGCCAAACCAATGTTCGTACGGCGTCATCTCAACAGACTTATATGGTGTCCTATCTAAAGTGAATGCAGTTGTCTCTAATGCATAACCTCAAAATAATAGCGGTAGATCCGTAAGAGACATCATAGATCGCACCATATCTCATAAGGTTCAATTACGACGTCCGGACACACCATTACCCTGTGGTGTTCCAGGTGGCTTCAACTGTGAAACAATTCCACAATGTCTTAAGTGTTTGCCAAACTCATAACTCAGAAATTCTCATTGATCAGATCGTAGGAATTTGATCCTATTGTTATGATGATTCTTAACTTCACTCTGAAATCGCTTGAACTTTTCAAACGTTTCAGACTTGTGCTTCATTAAGTAAATATACCTATATCTACTCAAATCGTCAGTGAAGATGAGAAAATAGCGATATCTACCGCACGCTTCAATTCTCATTGGATCACATGCATCTGCATGTATGATTTCCAACAAGTCACTTGCCCGTTTCATTGTACCTGAAAACGGGGTCTTAGTCATCCTGCCCATGAGGCATGGCTCGCATGTGTCAAGTGATTCAAAATCAAGTGACTCCAAACATCCATCGATATGGAGTTTCTTCATGCATCTTACGCCAATATGACCTAAGCGGCAGTGCCACAACAAAGTGGTACTATCATTATTAACTCTACATCTTTTGGCATGAACATGTGTATTACCACGACCGAGATTCAATGAACCATTCACATAGGGTGCATGACCATGAAAGGTATTATTCATGTAAACAGAATAACCATTATTCTCTAACTTAAATGAATAACCGTATTGCAATGAACATGATCTGATCATATTCATGCTCAACGTAGACACCTGATAACATTTATCTAGGTTCAATACTAATCCCGAAGGCAGACGTAGCGTGCGATGGTGATCTCATCAACTTTGGAAACACTTCCAACACACATCATCACCTCGCCCTTATCCAGTCTCCGTTTAGTTCGTAGCTTTTGCTTCAAGTCACCAATAATAGCAACTGAACCGGTATCCAATACCCAGGTACTACCAGGAGTACTAGTGAGGTACACATTAATAACACGTATATACTTTGAAGTTGCCAGCCTTCTTATCTACCATGCATTTGGGGTAATTCCGCTACCAGTGACCGTTCCCCTTACAATAGAAGCACTTAGTCTCGGGTTTGGGTTCAACCTTGGGTTCCTTCACTGGAGCGGAAACTGGTTTGCCATCCATGAAGTTTCCCTTCTAGCCCTTGCCCTTCTTGAAACCAGTGGTCTTGTTAAACCGTCAACACTTGATGCTCCTTCTTGATTTCTACCTTTTGCGGTCTTAAGCACCGCGAACAGCTCCGGGATCAACTCCATCCCTTGCATGTCATAGTTCATCACGAAGATCTAGTAGCTTAGTGATAGTGGCTAGAGAACTCTATCAATCACTATCTTATCTGGAAGTTTAACTCCCACTTGATTTAAGTGATTGTAGCACCCAGACATTCTGAGCACATGCTCACTAACTGAGCTATTCACCTCCATCTTGTTGGCAAAAGAACTTGTCAGAGGTCTCACACCTCTCAAACGGGCATGAGCCTGAAATCCCAATTTCAGCTCTTGGAACATCTCATATGTTCTATGGTGTTCAAAACGTCATTGGAATCCCGATTCTAAGCCGTAAAGTATGGTGCACTAAACTATCAGGTAGTCATCAGAATGTGTCTGTCAGGTGTTCACAACATCCACAGACGACGTTGTAGGGGTTTGCACATCGAGCGGTGCATCAAAGACGTAAGCCTTCTGTGTAGCAGTGAGGACACTCCTCGGACTACGGACCTAGTCCGCATCATTGCTTACAATATCTTTCAACTTAATCTTTCTCTAGGAACATATTGAAACAGGGAGCTACAACATGAGCTATTTATCTACAACATATTCGCGAAGACAATTTAGACTATGTTCATGATAATTGAGTTCATCTAATCAAATTAATTTAATGAACTCCCACTCAGATAGACATCCCTCTAGTCATCTAAGTGAAACATGATCCGAATCGACTAGGCCGTGTCTGATCATCACGTGAGACGGACTAGTCATCAACGGTGAACATCTCATGTTGATCGTATCTTCTATATGACTCATGTTCGACCTTTCGGTCTTCCGTGTTCCGAGGACATGTCTGTACATGCTAGGATCCTCAAGTCAACCTAAGTGTTTTGCATGTGTCCCGAGGCCATGTCTGTACATGCTAGGCTCGTCAACACCCGTTGTATTCGAATGTTAGAATCTATCACACCCAATCATCACGTGGTGCTTCGAAACAACGAACCTTCGCAATGGTGCACACTTAGGGGGAACACTTTTCTTGAAATTTTAGTGAGGGGTCATCTTATTTAAGCTACCGTCGTTCTAGGCAAATAAGATGTAAAACATGATAAACATCACATGCAATCAAATAGTGACATGATATGGCCACGGGGCTCCATGATCATTGTTGTCACCGGCATGACACAATGATCTCCATCATCATGATCTCCATCATCATGATCTCCATCATCGTGTCTCCTTGAAGTTGTCTCGTCATCTATTACTTCTACTACTATGGCTAATGCTTTAGCAATAAAGTAAAGTAATTACATGACGTTTAAGTTGACACGCAGGTCATAAATAAATTAAGACAACTCCTATGGCTCCTGCCGGTTGTCATACTCATCGACATGCAAGTCGTGATTCCTATTACAAGAACATGATCAATCTCATACATCACATATATCATTCATCACATCCTTTTGGCCATATCACATCACAAAGCATATGCTGCAAAAACAAGTTAGACGTCCTCTAATTGTTGTTGCAAGTTTTTACGTGGCTGCTATAGGTTTCTAGCAAGAACGTTTCTTACCTACGCCAAAACCACAACGTGATATGCCAATTTCTATTTACCCTTCATAAGGACCCTTTTCATCGAATCTGATCCGTCTAAAGTGGGAGAGACAGACACCCGCTAGCCACCTTATGCAACTAGTGCATGTCAGTCGGTGGAACCAGTCTCACGTAAGAGTACGTGTAAGGTCGGTCCGGGCCGCTTCATCCCATGATGCCGCCGAATCAAGATAAGACTAGTAATGGCAAGTAAATTTACAATATCGACGCCCACAACTGCTTTGTGTTCTACTCGTGCATAGAAACTACGCATAGACCTAGCTCTGATACCACTGTTGGGGATCGTAGCAGAAATTTAAAATTTTCTACGCATCACCAAGATCAATCTATGGAGTAGTCTAGCAACGAGGGGAAGGAGAGTGCATCTACATACCCTTGTAGATCGCTAAGCGGAAGCGTTCAAGTGAACGGGGTTGATGGAGTCGTACTCGTCGTGATCCAAATCACCGATGATGCTAGCGCCGAACGGACGGCACCTCCACGTTCAACACACGTATGGAATGGAGACGTCTCCCACGCCTTGATCCAGCAAGGAGGAGGGAGAGGTTGAGGAAGAGAGTCCAACAGCAACAAGACGGCATGGTGGTGATGGAGTGGCAGTTCTCCAGCAGGGCTTCGCCAAGCTCATGCGGAGGAGGAGAGGTATTGGAGGGGAGGGGCTGTGCCAGGTTCAAGGGTGTGGCCGCCCTCCCAGCACTCCACTATTTATAGGTGGGGAGAGAGGGGGCCGGCCCCCCTAGATCCCATCTAGGGTTGGGGGCAGCGGCCAAGGGGGGGAGGAGTGCCTCCCAAGTCAAGTGGAAGCCCTCCCCCTTAGGGTTTCCCCTCTCCCATGCGCATGGGCCTTGGGAGGGCTGGTGCCCTTGGCCCATTAAGTTTAGGGCGCCCCCCTACAGCCCATGCTGCTGTATTGAACGTGGTGGAACATTTTCCGGACCTCCGGACCCCTCCGGAATCCTCCTAAACCTTCCGGAAGCTTCCCGGTACAATACCGGAAAAACTGAACTTTTCCCGGAACCCGAACAACAACTTTCCATATATAAATCTTTACCTCTGGACCATTCCGGAACTCCTCGTGATGTCCGGGATCTCATTCGGGACTCCGAACAACATTCGGTAATGACATACAAGTCTTCCTAATAACCCTAGCATCATCGAACCTTAAGTGTGTATACCCTACAAGTTCGGGAACCATGCAGACATGACCGAGACAACTCTCCGGCCAATAACCAACAGCAGGATCTGGATACCCATGTTGGCTCCCACATGTTCCACGATGATCTCATCGGATGAACCATGATGTCAACGATTCAATCAATCCCGTATTCAATTCCCTTTGTCCAGCGGTATTGTACTTTCCCGAGATTCGATCGTCGGTATCCCGATACCTTGTTCAATCTCGTCACCTGCAAGTCTCTTTACTCGTTCCGTAACACATCATCCCGTGATCAACTCCTTGGTCACATTGTGCACGTTATGATGATGTCCTACCGAGTGGGCCCAGAGATACCTCTCCGTTACACGGAGTGACAAATCCCAGTCTCGATTCGTGCCAACCCAACAGAAACTTTCGGAGATACCTGTAGTGAACCTTTATAGCCACCCAGTTACGTTGTGACGTTTGGCACACCCAAAGCACTCCTACGGTATCCGGGAGTTGCACAATCTCATGGTCTAAGGAAATGATACTTGACAATAGAAAAGCTTTATCATACGAACTACACGATCTTTGTGCTAGGCTTAGGATTGGGTCTTGTCCATCACATCATTCTCCTAATGATGTGATCCCGTTATCAACGACATCAAATGTCCATGGTCAGGAAACCGTAACCATCTTATTGATCAACGAGCTAGTCAACTAGAGGCTTACTAGGGACATGGTGTTGTCTATGTATCCACACATGTATCTGAGTTTCCTATCAATACAATTCTAGCATGGATAATAAATGGTTATCATGAACAATGAAATATAATAATAACCAATTTATTATTGCCTCTAGGGCATATTTCCAACACAAGACACAAGAGATCTACCAAGAAATTAACAAGTACCCGAAGTGGACTTTCTATCAACCTTGTCACCGGCATAGTCCGAATCGGAGTAGCCAATAAGATCAAACGAAGACCTCTTAGGATACCAAATGCTAAAATTTGGTGTATGGATTAAGTATCTCACTATCGTTTTCACAGCCTTAAGATGACATTCTTTGGGGGCCGCTTGATATCGTTCATACATGCAGACACTTAGCATAATATCGGGACGGGAGGCACATAGATATAACAATGAACCAATCATAGAGCAATAAACCTTTTGGTCAACCGGCTCACCATCCTTAGTCAAGTCAAGATGTCCACTAGTAGGCATGGGTGTATTCATACCTTTGCATTCTTGCATGTTGAACTTCTTGAATAAGTCCTTGGTATACTTTGTTTGGGAAACAAAGGTACCCTCCTTGGTTTGCTTGATTTGCAACCCAAGAAAGAACTTGAGTTCACTCATCATACACATCTCAAACTTCTTCGACATTAGCTTTCCAAACTTTTCACTAAAATGAGGGTTAGTAGAACCAAATATGATATCATCAACATAAATTTGGCACACAAATAATTCTCCATTAACACTTTTAGTAAAAAGAGTAGAATCTATCTTTCCAATCTCAAAGCCTTTATCAATAAGGAACTTGGTCAAGCATTTATACCACGCTCTAGGAGCTTGTTTAAGACCATAAAGAGCTTTGTGAAGTTTGTAAACATGATTGGGTTTCTTAGGATTTAGAAAGCCGAGAGGTTGTTTAACATAAAATTCCTCCTCAATGTCACCATTTAGAAAAGCAGTTTTAATGTCCATTTGGTACAAGGTGATATCATGGTGATTAGCATAGGCAAGTAAGATGCGGATGGACTCAATTCTAGCAACGGGGGCATATGTCTCACCATAGTCCATACCTTCTGTAAGTGCATCTAGTGCCACCCCCAGTTGGTTTTGGAGTATTGACGACAAACCTAGTTAAGGGACTAATGTGTTTGTGAGAATTGCAGGATAACACAGGTAGAAGTCCCTCATTGATTCGGTTTTACTACCAGAGATGACCCCTAAAAATGTATGAAGACATTGAAGTCAAAGGTGGTATATGAAGATATTCACATTGAAGACTATGACAAAAGAAGACACGTTATGAAGCCTATGGAGCTCGAAGACTTAGATCTTTCGTAGTTCTTCTTCTTTTGTGTTGAGTCATAGGAACCACCATACTGTTAAGTGGGGTCCAGGAGAACCAGTCAGAATGACTGAAGTGATGCCTAAACCAAAAACCTATGTCTTCGAGTGAAGACAATGAGAGCGAATCTTGTCCAGAGCCGGACAAGTCAGCTTTGCTTGTAGCCCAAGTAAAGTTGCCATGGGAGTTTGAAATCTGACAGTTGAGACATGTGTCAGTTCCTTAGTGACCCAGGGTCATTTCGGACAAATCAGGTCGGGTTGCCAAGTGGCTATAAATAGCCCACCCCCTACAACCATAAACGGTTGGCTGCTCAGATTTCAGTGCACGGCTTTTGTCGTTTGAGAGCAACCCACCTCGAAGCCTTTGAGAGAAAATTCCTAGCGAGGAGAAAAGCCCTAACCACCCAAAGCCAGAGAGAATTGGGCATCACTTAAGTTTTCTTGTCTGTGTGATCTGAAGACTTATTACACTTGAGGACTGTGCATCCCCAGACGGTTAGGCGTCGCGTTCAGAGCATCCAAGAGGCATTGTGGATTGCCAGTGAACGAAGTCTGTGAAGGTTTGGGAGTCTACCTTTAAGACTTACCAGAGTGATTGGGCGAGGACTATGTGACCTTAGCTCAAGGAGAATACGGTGAGGACTTGGTGTCCTAAGCTGCGTGTTCAGGACTGGGTGTCCGGGACTGTGTGTCCTAAGGTTTAAATACCTAGCCGCTCCAACCAGACGTACAGTTGTCACAGCAACTGGAACTGGTCCAACACATCATTGTCTTCAACGAGTCACTGGTTTCATCTTCACTTCCTTTTTCTTACTGTTACTCATTGTGAAGCCATTGCATGCTTGCTCTATCTTTTGTCTTCACAACATGAATGTATGATATTTTTGGCTTCATAACTTCTTCCTACCTGATCCTTATTACACTGCAGCTATTTGTCATTGTGCTTCCACTCTATTGAATACTTGACCATGGCTTGCCTAGTGTAATCTAACTTCCGCTGCATAGTAATAGGCATATCTTCGCTGTTTGTCTTCATAACTCCCACGTTTTGAAGACTTTCATAAAAATCGCCTATTCACCCCCCCTCTAGTCGATATAACGCACTTTCACCTTCGACTTGAGTGTAGCCTTGGGCGACGAGACATGCTTTGTTGCGAACGACTAGTCCATCTTCATCTTGCTTGTTGCGAAACACCCATTTGGTACTGATGATGTTGTGGTTGTCGTCGGGCTTCTCGACCAATGTCCACACTTGGTTCCTCTCAAAGTTGTGTAGCTCTTCATGCATGGCATTTATACAATCCAGATCTTCCAATGCTTCTTCAACCTTCATAGGTTCAATGCTAGATATGAATGAATAGTTCTCACAAAAAGTTGCCAAATGAGTTTTAGAGCGAGTGATTCTCCCGGTTTGGATATCATTGAAGATTTGTTCAACGGGATGGTCTCTTGAGACTCTTGCTCGAACTCATGAGAGCTTTTGCTTGGGCCGGGGTGGAACATCTTCATCATCATCTTGTTCTTCTTCTTGGCCTTCTTCGTTGTCGTTCTCTTGTCTAGGTGGAGAAGGAGATTGATGAGGTTCATCTTGGTGTACTTCCTCGTTTTCTTCATCTTGGCGTGTCCCACTTGTGGATGCTTCCATGTAAACTCTTGGTTCACCTTGTCCTGAGGTAGAAGCTTCCACTTGGACGGACGAGGTACTCTCCTTCACCTCCATTGGACAAATATTGCCAATAGACAATTCTTGGATTGCTTCAGAAGTGTCTTTGTCTCCTACATAAATTTGCAATTGCTCTACTTGCGAGCCACTGGATTCATCAAACTTCACATCTACCGTCTCTTCAACCTTTCGAGTGAAATTGTTGTAGACACGATAAGTGTGTGAGTTTGAGCCATAACCAAGTAGGAAACCTTCATGAGATTTAGGAGCAAATTTAGAACAACGATGCTTATCAAGAATATAGCACTTTGAGCCGAATACTTGAAAGTATCCAACTTGGGGTTTGTTACCGATGAGAAGCTCGTATGCCGTCTTGCCGACTAGCTTGTGAAGATACAAGTGATTTGTTGCATGACAAGCTGTCTCAACCGCTTCCGCCCAAAAGTGTTTTGGTGTCTTGTACTCATCAATCATCGTTCTATTGAATACTTGACCATGGCTTGCCTAGTGTAATCTAACTTCCGCTGCATAGTAATAGGCATATCTTCGTTGTTTGTCTTCATAACTCCCATGTTTTGAAGACTTTCATAAAAATCGCCTATTCACCCCCCCTCTAGTCGATATAACGCACTTTCAATTGGTATCAGAGCAAGGTGCTCCCTTGTTCTGTGTGATTCGGTTTAACCACCTGGAGTTTTAGCTATGTCGACTGCAGGGATAATTAAAGTCTCCACTGCGTGCCCCGTCTTCGATGGAACTGAATATCCCTACTGGAAGAATAAGATGCGTATGCATCTTGAAGCCATTGACGTCGACCTATGGTATGTCGTCGAGAATGGCGTTCCCAAGGCTGGAGAAGGTGTCACTGCTGCTGATGTCAAGAAGTTCACTCAACTGGACTCTACTGCCAAAAATATCATCTGTGGTCATCTGACAAAAGGACAGTATGGCCATGTGAGTGCCTTGAAGACATCCAAGCTGGTCTGGGACTGGCTCTCCAAGGTCAATGAAGGCATCTCAACCCAGAGAGATCAGAGAATCAGTGTTCTTCGCAACCTCTTCAACCGCTTCAAGCGAAATGACAATGAGAATGTCCAGCACACATTTGACCGGCTCACTGACATCACAAATGAGCTTCAAGCCCTCGGCGCCACTGAGATCACCAAACATGAAATCGTCAAGATGCTGCTGAGATCACTTGATAGTTCGTTTGACATCCTAGCCCTGATGATTCAAGAACGTCCTGATTTCAAGACACTCGATCCGTCTGACATACTTGAGAGGCTCAACACACATGAGTTTCAGCTTTCTGAGAAAAGAGATATCTACGGTCCAAACTATGGGCGAACTCGTGCCTTGAAGGCAAAAGCTGTTTCCTCATCTGATGAAGAATCTGACAGCAGTTCTGATGATCCTGAAGACATTGGAAGGGAACTTGCAATGCTAGTGAAGAAGTTCCAAAAATTCACCAAGAAGAATGGCTTCAGAAAATCTTCACGATCAAGCTCAAGGAATGATGAAGCTTCTGCTCATGAATACAAGAAGAAAACATGTCACAAGTGCAAGAAAACTGGACACTTCATCTCTGAGTGTCCACAGTGGGACAATGAGAATAGAAGGAAGAAGAAGAGCAAGGAATATGATTCTGACAACAACAAGAAGAAGAAATACTCAAAGTCTTCTTCCAAGTCTTCCTCAAAGTCTTCATCACACAAGAAGAGCTCATCTGGCAAGGCACGTGCATTTGTTGGCAAGGAAATGGATTCAGAGGAGGAGTCCGCTTCTGAGGAGGCAGAGGTGGAGTCTGAGGTGGAGTCTGATTCTGGCATTGCGAGTCTGGCTATAGCATACGTCGCCAAGTCCATCTTCAACACTGAAGACAATGACTTCATCACCGACACCGATGCAAATGACAAGAACGACTCCACTCCTACCTACTGCTTCATGGCACGCGGTGCCAAGGTAAACACACGCACTACTCGCTATCAAACATCCAGTGACGATGACTCTGATTGTGATTCAAAACCCAGTTACAAAACACTTGCTAAAATTGCAACTAAACAACAAAAGGCCATGGAACATATTCAAAAACTGTTAGACAGAAGCGATGATCTGTTGGGTGCTGAAATGACTCAATCTGAATCCTTAATTGAAGACATAAAAAATCTTCACGTTAAGTATCAGGAACTTGAAGATCGTCTTGATACTCTCTCAACAACTCATGAAAAGCTTTCCTATGATTATCTTCAAAGGAAGCAAGAACTTGAGAAATTGAGAGCGGCTCATGAAGATCTTCAAAAGGAAAACGAGTCACTTCGCGCCGAACAGATCAGTTCCGCTCAGGAAGGATTTGAACCACCATGTCTTAAATGCATTGAGCGTGATAATGTTACTTCTGTTGCTGAATGTTCCACTGCTACTGTTGTTGCAATATCTTCAACTGTTGATGTGGTAACTAACCCCTCTGCTGAGGATACCACTGCTATTGCTGATGAGAATGCTAGGTTGAAGACATTGCTTGAAACAGGGATGTACAAAAGTCTTAAAGGACATCAGACATTATGTGATGTCCTCAAGAAGCAGATTCTGAACCGAAACCCTAGGAAAGAGGGTGTTGGGTTCGTAAGGAAAATAAATGCAGATGGCTCTTACTGGAAACTTGAGCAGTACCCCAAAACCACATGGGTTGCTGCAAAGGAACCTTCAACAGATCCATCCAATTTATCTGGCTTCACTTGTGCTAACCCCATTATTATTGATGAATCCTTTGATGCGAACTATAAACTGTTTAAGAATCAGAATGGTGAAGTGTTTGCCAGGTACATTGGTACTAACTGCAGGAATGGACCGCCTATGAAGAAGATCTGGGTTCCGAAAAAGTGTCTGGAAAATCTTCCTGTGAATGTCTTCATGACACCTCACTTGAAGAAGACAAACCTCAGACCAAAGGCTTCATACGGTCCAAAGGCTTCATACAAACAAAGGACTCACCTGAGTCACACTAACGCAAATATTTTGCAGGGAAACCATACTCAGGCATATGAATATGAGAGCAGCTCATCAAACCGTCATGTTCACATGACCAAAAATTATTCTGCTTATTCTTATGAGTACTATTGTCCACCTGCAAAACTGTTTGCTAAGGCTTCAAAGCCAAAATTTTCAGATGCTGCACTTAGACTTATTGCTTCTAAGCCACCCTTGAAGATGTGGGTGGTTAAGAAGGCTTAACTCTCTTTTGCAGGGAAAGGTCTCCAACAGAAAACCAAAATCTTCTGACGCTATTGCTGGGGACCTTAAAAATCTTGTAGGGCGCAAGATAAAATGCCCAAATGGCATCATTATGTACTTCGTTCCTGAATCGCATGCTACTCTCCCTATTAGTCCTAATCTGGATCTAAGTTTTCATAACCCACTGGTTCGTCAAATGTTTTTGCTTCACAATTCTCATCGTGAAGCCTATCCCCCTAACCGCACTGTAGGGTATGACACCAGCGTCTTCAAAGTCTTCAGAATGGATTATTGATAGTGGGTGTACAAATCACATGACTGGCAAAAGAAGCCTTCTTATGGACTCAACCTTACGTCCATCTGACAAGAGCCACATCACATTTGCTGACACTGGTAAAAGTAAGGTATTGGGTCTACGTAGAGTTGCAATCTCAAAGGATCAACACATGGATAAATTCATGCTTGTTGAATCCCTTGGCTTCAACTTAATGTCTGTCTCAATGCTCTGCGATTTGAACATGATCGTAATGTTTGGAAAATATCGTTGTCTTGTACTAATGGAATCTAACAAGTCTCTAGTGTTTGAAGGGTATCGAAAAGATGATCTGTATGTGGTAGATTTCTCAGCAGGGCCACAACTTGCAGTATGTCTTCTTGCAAAAGCTTCAGAATGCTGGCTTTGGCATCGGAGGCTTGGGCATGCTGGCATGAGGAACCTCCACACCCTTGCGAAGAAGAAGCATGTCATAGGCATCGAGGGCGTCAAGTTCAAGAAAGATCACTTATGCGGTGCCTGTGAAGCAGGGAAGATGACGAGGGCAAAACATCCCTCGAAGACAATCATGACTACTACTCAACCCTTCGAACTGCTCCACATGGATCTTTTCGGTCCCACTCACTACTCAACTTTTACTACTACTGCTTGCCTCTATGGCTTCGTCATTGTTGATGATTACTCTAGATATACTTGGGTGCACATAATCCTTTACAAGACTGAAGTGCAGGATGTCTTCAGACGCTTCGCCAATCGAGCTATGAACAATTATGGCGCCAAGATAAAGCACATCAGAAGTGACAATGGCACTGAATTCAAGAACACTGGCCTTGATACATATCTTGATACCTTGGGCATCACACATGAATTCTCAGCTCCGTACACGCCACAGCAGAATGGCGTCATCAAACGCAAGAACAGAACACTCATTGAGATGGCCAGAACGATGCTAGATGAATACAAGACTCCAAGAAAGTTCTGGACTAAAGCCATTGACACCGCATGCCATACAATCAATCGTGTTTATCTTCACAAGCTTCTGAACAAGACATCTTATGAACTCCTAACTGGCAAGAAGCCAAATATCAGTTACTTCAGAGTATTTGGCGCAAGGTGCTGGATCAAGGACCCACATCACACTTCAAAATTTGCACCAAAAGCACATGAGGGTTTTATGCTTGGATATGGAAAGGATTCGCACTCCTACAGAGTCTTCAATCTCTTTCATTACAAAGTGGTTGAAACAGTGGATGTGCGGTTCGATGAGACAAATGGTTCACAAAGAGAGCAACTGCCAAATGTGCTAGATGAAGTTCCAGCTAGTGAATCAATCAAGCTTATGGGAACTGGAGAGATTATACCTTCTGAAGCTAATCCTGAAGAAGAACTTATCATCTCAGCACCTGATCAACATGAAGACAATGCTCAGCCTAAAGACATTCCTTCCAACAACAACACAGATCAGCAAGAGCAAAGTCTTCACCCTGTACATCCTCGCGTTGCCAATGAAGTGCAGATTGAAAGAATAATTGATAGCATCAATGCACCTGGTCCACTCACTCGTTCAAGGGCAACTCGGTTAGCAAATTTCTGTGGGAACTTCGCATTTGTCTCAATATCAGAACCCAAGAAAGTTGAAGAAGCCTTCATGGAACCTGAATGGATTCAAGCTATGCAAGAAGAGCTTCAACATTTTGAGCTGAATAATGTATGGGAACTGGTTAAGCATCCTGATCCACGAAGCACAACATAATAGGCACCAAATGGATATACCGCAACAAGCAAGATGAGCATGGTCAAGTTGTCAGAAACAAAGCTCGTCTCGTTGCTCAAGGATATACTCAAGTGGAGGGCATTGACTTCGATGAAACATTTGCTCCTGTGGCTAGGCTTGAAGCCATACGCATACTGCTGGCCTATGCAAATCATCATAACATACTTCTATATCAAATGGATGTGAAAAGTGCCTTTCTCAATGGCAAGATTGAAGAAGAAGTGTATGTTGCACAACCGCCTGGCTTTGAAAATCCAAAACATCCTGACATGGTATACAAGCTCAACAAGGCACTGTATGGCCTCAAACAAGCCCCTAGGGCCTAGTATGACACACTCAAATATTTCCTGAAGAGCAAAGGCTTCATACCTGGTTCCCTAGATCCCACTCTTTTCACGAAGACATATGATGGTGAACTGTTTGTGTGTCAAATATATGTGGATGACATTATCTTCGGCTGCACCAATCAGAAGTACAGTGAAGAGTTTGGATATATGATGCAAGAGCAATATCAGATGTCCATGATGGGGGAGCTGAAGTTCTTCCTTGGTCTTCAAATACGACAACAATGCAATGGCATCTTCATATCTCAAGAGAAGTATCTCAAAGATTGCCTGAAGAAGTTCGGTATGCAAGACTACAAAGGCTTCACAACACCAATGCCAGCCAAACATCATCTAGGTCCTGACGACAATGGTAAAGAGTTCGATCAAAAGGTATACCGCTCCATGATTGGTTCTTTGCTTTATTTATGTGCATCTAGGCCAGATATTATGCTTAGTGTTTGCATGTGTGTTCGATTTCAAGCGGCACCAAAGGAGTCGCATCACTTAGCTGTGAAGCGAATTCTTCGATATTTGGCTCACACCCCAACTCTAGGATTATGGTATCCAAAGGGCTCAGAGTTTGATTTGGTTGGATTCTCGGATGCTGATTATGCTGGTGACAAAGTTGATCGCAAGTCTACATTAGGCACATGTCACTTTCTGGGACGATCACTTGTATGTTGGTCTTAAAAGAAGCAGAACTGTGTATCTCTCTCCACTGTTGAATCTGAATACATTGCTGCTGGATCTTGCTGCGCTCAGCTTCTGTGGATGAAGCAAACACTCAAGGACTATGGCATTCATCTGAAGCTAGTGCCACTTCACTGCGACAACGAAAGCGCCATCAAGATTGCCAACAACCCAGTTCAGCACTCGAAGACAAAGCACATTGAAATTCGTCATCACTTTCTCAGAGATCATGTTGTGAAGGAAGACATTGATATCATACACGTCAACACTGAAGAGCAATTGGCAGATATCTTCACCAAGCCCTTGGATGAGAAGAGGTTTTGCAAGTTACGGTGTGAGCTAAATATCCTGGAATCCTCAAATGTCCTATGATCAGGCACACATCCTAACACTTATGCATATGATGACTTAGATGTGCAATGCACAAAGTAATGTATATCTTCAATCAATGAAGACATACATTCTAAGTGTGAATACATTAATGTGGAATTTGACTTCGGAGCGCCACGATAATTGTGCGCCGTGTCTGGGTCTAATACTTCCTATACGGTGGGTAACGCCACCACCAAACGTTCCATTTTGAAGTGTTTCACTCATGGCGTTACCTTACAATGTCTTCACATTTGATTTGGCTTCGAACTCAACATATTTTCATGATTATCTTCACTATGTTGACTATAGATATATATATATATATATGCTAGTGTTCTGTCCTCTACAGCATTCACTTATAGCTATGTCTTCGTATTGAATCTTTTGAACTAAGTGAATGTGATCGGACCCCAAACTTCTCTATGCTTTCTATCTCAAACTCTATCTCTCTAAGTCATATGCATTCTATTGAAACTGTTGAATGTCTTCACTGCGTCCTTGTCAGCAGAAGATATAGAGACAACCATAAAGTCCGTTTTCAATGCTCATTCCTCCACATAAAATCCGGAGAAGCAGGAACGACTGCCCGACAATCCAGGCGTGCGTGGGACGTGGAACAAACCCCAAACTTCCGCAAACTGGCCACGCGTTCCTCAGATGTGAATCGCCAGGGGCACCTGTGTAATAGCACAGTGCCGCCCCTGTGCCTATAAATTCACACTTACCGCGGTCATTATCTCCCTCTTCCACCCTCGCACGAACCCTAGCACCACCGCTAGCTCTCGATGACGCCGGCGACGAAGCGCTTCGCTGCCGCAACCTCTCCGATGCCGTCCTCACGCCGACCGCGGACATCGTTCTCTCCGCCGTCGCCGTAGGTGTCTTCTGTCGCCAAGTTAGGGCACGGAGGACTGAACTGCTCGGCATCATCTCCCACTCCGTCTAGCAGTTCCAAGAGTGGTAAATAAAACTTCTTTTTACAGCCCCTTTTGATCTCATGGTTCTGTCACTTTCTACCATAAGAAGTTTCTCTTCACACAAGTTAGATCTCTCAATCTGCATCTCATAACATGCCTAGTATATTCACTTGTGCTTCATGAAGTAGTTAGATTCCTCACTTGTACTGATCTGCGGGTTCGTACAAATCTGGAACCAACTTCTTATCTATGAGTGAATGTCTTCGCAGGATGAGGTCAATGTCTTCTAAACTGATTAATCTTCAAAACCTTCTGAGAATGCATATGACCTCTTCCCCTTCCCTCGCACCTTAATGCTGTCACAGGTACATGTATGTGGGAGAATCCTTCGGTTCTCATAGTCTGCATTCATTTGCAGAATTCCTACATCATCACATAAATTCTCCTGAAGCCAGTTCCTGTTGGTCCAGCAAAAGAAAGCCTTTGAAGCCTTTGAAAGTTTTGAAGCCTTTCAAGTTAAAGTTTATGGCTTCAGAAGTAGCAGCAAGGAAGGGGGGCAGACAGCGACGTGGAGGAACTTCCAAAAATCTGCCTGAAGACCTGGCAGAAATGTATAAAATAGATCCTAAAGAGAATTATGGGCAGCGCAAGACCCGAATCCAATGGATTCGACGCTATTGGGCTGAACAATGGTTCAAATACCGCTTCACAACCCAAGAGTATGCTGAGAAAAGTGCCATCAAAAGACCGTGGGGAGACATCTTATACAAGAACCTTGTACCCAGGTCCAGAGATGAAGCTATTGCCCAAAGCTTCTATCCATGCATGGTTCGTGGGCCACAGCCTGATGATGCACATCCGTCGTCACTACTCTGGTGTCGTGACGACAATCTGTTCAAGCACAACTTCCAGTTTACCCAACAATCAGCGAAGCAGAACAAGAAGAAATTTGGGTTAGACATCAACCCTGGTCCCTCAGCACCAAGGGCAGATGGCACACGCGACGCAGAACCCAATATCATCGGTCCGTATGCCAACCTTGAGGGCCTCATCACCCGCATCTTAGTCCAAGGGACTGCCGTGAATGACCCTCCAGCTGACTCTAAGTCTGATGAAGCTCCTGCTGTACCGAAGCCAAAGCAGTCAAAGAAGCCAAAAGCTTCAAAGCTGGCCCCTTCATCAAAAATCTCAAGGGCGAAGCCATTGGCAACTGCACCTCCTGATGACAGTGTGCAGTTTGAAGACGTATTCCGTGTCTCCAAGCCCCAAAAGGCCAAGGTGCCTCAGCCACACACCGGCAAAGAGCTCACAGCTGCTGCCATTCTGCGCAGCGAAGCCATTGATCTGTCAAGTGATGAAGATCTTGGAGATGACGCTCTAGAGCAGCTCATCAAGAACAAAGAAGAAGCTGAAATCTTCAACAATTTGCCTCTCTTTGATGTCGCCATCATCCACAACTTCATCGACGAATGCTTTGCCACACCAAACATCAGCTTCCAAGATCTGCAGCTACCCGTTGGCCTCAGCGTCGCCTTCCAAGGCGCTATTGCTTCAGAACTTGCAATTGCCCAGTGCATTGTTGAACTGAAGCAGAAAATTGATCATGAAAAGGCTCAGTTCAAGAAGAATATGGCCAGGCTTAGCGTGCAAGAAGTGAAGAGCTTCAAGACCATGTTGCATGAGCTAAAAGAAAATTTTCTGAAGAAGCGTGCAGAAGCTCAGGGTTCACGTGAGCGGATGAAGTCTCTGGCTGAAAGATGTGTACAAGCCTAAAATGAGGCTGAGAAGTGCAAGGCACTTGGGCGTCCTGGCATCAACCCCAAGATGGCCGCAAAGAAGAAGAAGAAGCCTGCTATGGCTGAACCAGAGGCACCAAGGCAAGAAGTAGTTCCAATTGTCTTCCCAACTGCAACGACTGGCTCGAAGCCAAAGAGCCGGTCAACAGCTTCAGAGCTCAAGAAGACAAGAACTGCTGAGGCTGAAGCCAGGAAGAGGAAAAGCTCTGAAGCCTCTCCTACTGCCCCCAGCAAGAAGAAGCGAAAGATCAAGAAATCTCGGGCTGCTCCCACAGAGCCCTTGATAGTTGAACCTATTTCTATGGTTCAGCCCAACGCAGAACGACAACTGACAGTTCATGAGCCTGCTTCCACAGAGGCTCCTGAAGCTGAAGACATACCAGCAGCCGACCCCATTGCTGCTGAAGACATTGGTCATCAGGACAATGTACAAGATGATGCAGCCCTTCCTCAGTATGAACAAAGCGAACTCATCAGCATTGGTCGTCCTCTGACGCCAATTGCACAAGATGCGTCATGGGCGGATCGCCCTCAAGCGGAAGAAGACAATGAGGCCCAGCCCACTCCAACCCCACAGGCGTCGTCTGCATTCCGCAGGCTTCGCAAAGGTCCAAGGCCTCAAGTCTATGCTGAAGACATTCCGGCTGCATCAGCCGCAGAAGAAGCACCACAAGAGCCCACTCCTATGCTCCACCAAGAAGCAGTTCTCCAGGAGAACGTGCTTGTGACTGACCCTCCAGCTAGTCAAGCGGAGGCTGAAAATGTTGAGGCTGCCACAACCAACACTGAAGCCAATGTGGAGCCCTCCCCACCAAAAGCTTCAGAAGACAGCGAAGCTACTGATCCAGACACTTCTGTTTCTGAGTCTGCTGCAGGTCCTCAATTTGATTACCATGGTGAACACAGGCCTCATGTCCAGAAGCCAGTCGCAAGGCTGCCAAGGTTCCCAGGTCCTGCATCAGCACCTGGCTCCTTTGACATCAATAGCTTCAAGGCAGATAATACGTTCTTCAACAGCTCCAAGAACCCCTATTCAAGGGAAAGGATTTCATTAGATAGGTTCTGGAGCTATCCTCAGCGCAGCTACTATTCATGCATCCTATACAACCAAGGTCGCATCTTCCTGCACAAGCGCCTTGATGTTGAAGCCATTGCTGGTCTGCCCTATTTAGAGGAAGCGCTGGATTGCTTCAAGCAAGTGGGTCTGCTGCAGTTTGTAACTGATGAAGAGCACTAGAATGAAGAGCTTCTGTTGCATTTCTATGCCACCCTACACATCAAAGGATACAACAGAGATCCGAAGACTTGGGCCCTGGAGTGGATGACCGGAAATGTCCATCACGAAGCCAATGCATTCGATATTATTGAGCTCACAGGCCTGCCCACTCCTGGCGAACTCTTCGAGGAAGGCTGTCCACTACACACTGACGCTCTTGAGAGCATATTCCAGAGGCCTGAACCAAATATGAGTCAGATGCTCTCCATGATGAAGCCATTGCCCCACGATGCTCCTTATCCAACAGAGTTCTTCGTTGAAGACTTTGAGTACCTGCCCAGAACCATCTATCACATTATCCGGCGGACTCTCTGGCCTATTAAAGGGCACTCTCCAAATGCCAAGATCGAGGGTGCAATGAAGACTCTGATATTCTGTATTCTTCATGGCAAATGCTTCAACGCACAGGATTTCTTCATACGCCAACTAGCTGCATTAGGCTCAGATCTATTTGGTTTAAAGTACTATGCTCCTTGGGTAATGAGACTGATCAAGCTTCACTCTGCGATCTCATATCAACCCTCAGCCCGCAACCATCGGATCTTCTTGCCAGATGTGGATACCTCTGCTGAAGCTATATATCCTGAGCCTGCCAAGCAACCTTTGAGTCTTCAGAATGCAGAACACCAGAGCTTCACTCAGAACGATGAAGGTGTTGAAGCCATCTCCAGGGTGTATCCTTTGGCTGGCACTACACGTGCGCCACACCCTGCTTCAACTGAAGCCACTGATAGTGCAACTGCTTCAAGACCCAAGAAGCGCGCTCGTGTTCTCAATGACCGAGAGCTTCTTGTGGCCCTTCATCAAAAACAGGATAGGCATCATGACTGGCTAAAGCGTCAGATGAAAAGCCTCTTGGTGGATGTTAACCGTCTTCGAAATCTTGCCACCAAGAATGCTTTCGTTACCCATGAAACCTGTCGTCGTACATGGAAAGGGCTATCAATGATGTGTACTGAAGCTGAACTTGAAGAGGATGGCTTCACTGAGCGATTCAAGTTTGACACCACGCCTCCTAGAAGGGCTGTGATGCGGAGCACACCATCACTTGAAGTCTCTGAGTTTTCTTCTTCTGCTGCCACAGTCACTGCCAGAATCATTGATGAAGAAGACGATGCTACCTCACCCCCACCTGCTTCAGCACCTCCAAGCTCTTCTACACCGCTAAACACCTCCAACGACCCTGCTGCTCCTGGGAATGAGTAGACACTCTATGTCTTCAAACCTTTTTGGTCCTTACTGACAAAAGGGGGAGAAGCATATGGGTTGATAGTCTTCAAGCGGGTCCATATGGGCGGGTGCTTTATGTTTTGTTATATTTTGCTTCGTGCTTACAACTCTCGTTTTACATTTGGTTCTTATGAGTTGTAACACTTAAACCAGATGGTCGTCTGCTACTTGTTTGCCACCCTGTTTTGCGAAGATAAATTCCGCATGTGCGACGATAAATTCCGCACTTATCTCATTCTGCAGACGTCCATTTTCCATTCTGCATGTCATTATCTTCATATACTTTCACATGCATAGTGGATTGTCATCATAAGCTGAAGTGGATCTCCACAAGTACAACCTGCCATGTGCATTTGCATTCCAAAAGCAAATTAACTTATATGCACATCTTCAGGGGGAGCCCTTACAACTTATGAAGACAATTCCTCATCCTTTACAATTTCACAGACTATATTCCCCGTTGAAAACTTCAACTAGTTTGTCATCAATCACCGAAAAGGGGGAGATTGTAAGTGCATCTAGTGCCACCCCTAGTTGGTTTTGGAGTATTGACAACAAACCTAGTTGAGGGACTAATGTGTTTGTGAGAATTGCAGGATAACACAGGTAGAAGTCCCTCATTGATTCGGTTTTACTACCAGAGATGACCCCTAAAAATGTATGAAGACATTGAAGTCAAAGGTGGTATATGAAGATATTCACATTGAAGACTATGACAAAAGAAGACACGTTATGAAGCCTATGGAGCTCGAAGACTTAGATCTTTCGTAGTTCTTCTTCTTTTGTGTTGAGTCATAGGAACCACCATACTGTTAAGTGGGGTCCAGGAGAACCAGTCAGAATGACTGAAGTGATGCCTAAACCAAAAACCTATGTCTTCGAGTGAAGACAATGAGAGCGAATCTTGTCCAGAGCCGGACAAGTCAGCTTTGCTTGTAGCCCAAGTAAAGTTGCCATGGGAGTTTGAAATCTGACAGTTGAGACATGTGTCAGTTCCTTAGTGACCCAGGGTCATTTCGGACAAATCAGGTCGGGTTGCCAAGTGGCTATAAATAGCCCACCCCCTACAACCATAAACGGTTGGCTGCTCAGATTTCAGTGCACGGCTTTTGTCGTTTGAGAGCAACCCACCTCGAAGCCTTTGAGAGAAAATTCCTAGCGAGGAGAAAAGCCCTAACCACCCAAAGCCAGAGAGAATTGGGCATCACTTAAGTTTTCTTGTCTGTGTGATCTGAAGACTTATTACACTTGAGGACTGTGCATCCCCAGACGGTTAGGCGTCGCGTTCAGAGCATCCAAGAGGCATTGTGGATTGCCAGTGAACGAAGTCTGTGAAGGTTTGGGAGTCTACCTTTAAGACTTACCAGAGTGATTGGGCGAGGACTATGTGACCTTAGCTCAAGGAGAATACGGTGAGGACTTGGTGTCCTGAGCTGCGTGTTCAGGACTGGGTGTCCGGGACTGTGTGTCCTAAGGTTTAAATACCTAGCCGCTCCAACCAGACGTACAGTTGTCATAGCAACTGGAACTGGTCCAACACATCATTGTCTTCAACGAGTCACTGGTTTCATCTTCACTTCCTTTTTCTTACTGTTACTCATTGTGAAGCCATTGCATGCTTGCTCTATCTTTTGTCTTCACAACATGAATGTATGATATTTTTGGCTTCATAACTTCTTCCTACCTGATCCTTATTACACTGCAGCTATTTGTCATTGTGCTTTCACTCTATTGAATACTTGACCATGGCTTGCCTAGTGTAATCTAACTTCCGCTGCATAGTAATAGGCATATCTTCGCTGTTTGTCTTCATAACTCCCACGTTTTGAAGACTTTCATAAAAATCGCCTATTCACCCCCCCTCTAGTCGATATAACGCACTTTCACCTTCGACTTGAGTGTAGCCTTGGGCGACGAGACATTCTTTGTTGCGAACGACTAGTCCATCTTCATCTTGCTTGTTGCGAAACACCCATTGGGTACTGATGATGTTGTGGTTGTCGTCGGGCTTCTCGACCAATGTCCACACTTGGTTCCTCTCAAAGTTGTGTAGCTCTTCATGCATGGCATTTATCCAATCCAGATCTTCCAATGCTTCTTCAACCTTCATAGGTTCAATGCTAGATATGAATGAATAGTGCTCACAAAAAGTTGCCAAATGAGTTTTAGAGTGAGTGATTCTCCCGGTTTGGATATCATTGAAGATTTGTTCAACGGGATGGTCTCTTGAGACTCTTGCTCGAACTCATGAGAGCTTTTGCTTGGGCCGGGGTGGAACATCTTCATCATCATCTTGTTCTTCTTCTTGGCCTTCTTCGTTGTCGTTCTCTTGTCTAGGTGGAGAAGGAGGTTGATGAGGTTCATCTTGGTGTACTTCCTTGTTTTCTTCATCTTGGCGTGTCCCACTTGTGGATGCTTCCATGTAAACTCTTGGTTCACCTTGTCGTGAGGTAGAAGCTTCCACTTGGACGGACGAGGTACTCTCCTTCACCTCCATTGGACAAATATTGCCAATAGAAAATTCTTGGATTGCTTCAGAAGTGTCTTTGTCTCCTACATAAATTTGCAATTGCTCTACTTGCGAGCCACTGGATTCATCAAACTTCACATCTACCGTCTCTTCAACCTTTCGAGTGAAATTGTTGTAGACACGATAAGTGTGAGAGTTTGAGCCATAACCAAGTAGGAAACCTTCATGAGATTTAGGAGCAAATTTAGAACAACGATGCTTATCAAGAATATAGCACTTTGAGCCGAATACTTGAAAGTATCCAACTTGGGGTTTGTTGAGAAGCTCGTATGCCGTCTTGCCGAGTAGCTTGTGAAGATACAAGTGATTTGTTGCATGACAAGCTGTCTCAACCGCTTCCGCCCAAAAGTGTTTTGGTGTCTTGTACTCATCAATCATCGTTCTCGCCATATCAATAAGAATCCGGTTCTTCTTCTCAACAACTCCATTTTGTTGAGGCATGCATGTAGCCGAGAACTCATGTGAAATCCCTTCTTCGTCGAGAATGGTATCCACATTTGCATTCTTGAACTCCGTTTCGTTGTCGCTGTGAACCTTATTGACTTCACTTCAAATTGATTTTGGGCCTTCCTAGCGAATTTCTTGAAGATCTTTTGGACTTGAGATTTATCATCAAGAAAGAACCCCACGTAAATATTGAAAATTCATCAACTATGACTAGACCAAATGAGTTTCCAGCGAGACTTTTGTAGGCATTGGGACCAAAGAGATCCATATGAAGTAGCTTGAGCGGTATTCTCATGGTCATGATGTTCTTCACAGGGTGACTTCCTCCAACTTGTTTTCCTGCTTGACAAGCACTTCACAGTCTATCCTTGTCAAATATAACATCTTTTAGTACAAGGATATGATCACCTTTAATAAGCTTATCAAGATTTCGCATGCCCACATGACCTAACCTTCTATGCCACAACCAGCCTTTAGAAGATTTAGCAATTGAGCAAGTTCTAGGTTGAGCCTTTTTAGTGAAATCAACAATGTATAGATCACCTTTACGTATACCGGTAAAGACCATATTATGATTATCTCTATAGAACACTTAGCGTCTACTTCAGTAAATATGACATTGAAACCAAAGTCAGCAAGTCTAGATACGGAAAGTAAATTGTAGCCAAGAGATTCAATGAGGATATCATTTTGTATGGCGCCATCATGTGAGATGGCCACCATACTGAGGCCAACCACCTTACCCATTGAGTTATCACCAAAAGTGACATACTTTCGAGGGCCGTCGTTTTCAGCAAGCTCACGAAACATATCCTTGTCTCCGGTCATGTGATCGGTACACCCACTATCAAGAACCCATTCCTTTCCTCCAGCCATGTAGCCGCGAAGATTTGCCATAAGACCAAAGTGTCTCATAGACTCATCGACATCAAAGTCACTATCATCATCCTCATCATAGTATCCATGTTCAACATCGTCTTGTGATTGATCAATTCTTAGAGAGGGTAATTCATTAGATAAATGGTCATCACAATGATCATCTTTATGAATTCTAATAGCTTCAGAGATGATATTGCTAATGATTTTCTAGCATCTCCTTTGGCACGCATAAGATTTGTAAGCTCAAATAGACAATCACCAAATTTAGGATCATTGGAACTCATCTTACTCAAAGCAATTGACTTATGAAGAATTTCATCTAAGTTTTGCAAGGAATAATTTGGAAATCGTTCCTCAAGAAATCTCCATATAGTATAGGCACAATCAAGAGTAGGCATGCTAGCAAGCAAGTTTCTAGGTAATCCTCTAGTGATTAAATTGATGGTTCTAAGATTTCAGATCATGTCAATAGACTCATCAAGGGTAGGATGCATGGGGTCAATAAGATGCGCACAAGGAGTAGTAATGTACTTGTTCAAGTGATATTCATTGAAAATCTCAAGCATCTCAATATTCCACTCATGAAAGAACTCTCCATAAAGTGTAGGTACTCTATGTCTAAGACTCCCCAACGTAGACTCATCCATCTTCCTCCAATGGTGATTAAACCAAAGCAATGAGACCAAAGCTCTGATACCAATTGAAAGGATCGAGAAGAGGGGTCTAGAGGGGGGTGATTAGACCCTCAACAAGGAAAAGTAGCAGTTTTTAATTTCTTTAAGTTATGTTGGAGTTTTAGCACAAGGTTAAACATTCATAATACATTTCAAGCAAGCATGGCAAGAGTATATGAGCAGCAGAAAGTAAAGCATGCAACTTGTAAGAAAGTAAAGAGATGGGATTGGAGTGTGCAAACGCAATTGGAGACACGAAGATCTTTGGCATGGTCCCGATAGGTGGTGCTATCGTACATCCATGTTGATGGAGACTTCAACCCACGAAGGGTAATGGTTGCGCGAGTCCACGGAGGGCTCCACCCACGAAGGGTCCACGAAGAAGCAACCTTGTCTATCCCACCATGGCCATCGCCCACAAAAGACTTGCCTCACTTGGGTAGATCTTCACAAAGTAGGCGATCTCCTTTCCCATACAAACTCCTTGGTTCAACTCCACAGTCTTGTCGGAGGCTCCCAAGTGACACCTAACAAATCTAGGAGACACCACTCTCCAAAAGGTAATAGATGGTGTGTTGATGATGAACTCCTTGATCTTGTGCTTCAAATGATAGTCTCCCCAACACTCAACTCTCTCTCATAGATTTGGATTTGGTAGAAAGATGATTTGAGTGGAAAGCAACTTGGGGAAGTCTAGAGATCAAGATTCTTGTGGTTGGATTGGAGTATCTTGGTCTCAACACATGAGTAGGTGGTTCTCTCTCAGAAAATGAATGCTGGAAGTGTAGGCACGTTCTGATGGCTCTCTCCATGAATGAAGAGTGGGTGGAGGGGTATAAATAGCCTCCACACAAAATCTAACCGTTACACACAATTTACCAAACTCGATGGGACCGAATCATGAAACTTGGTCTGACCGATTTAGTTCAAAATGTGAACATTAAGATTTTGGTGGGACCCATATGATCACTTCGGTGGGACCGATGTGCTAGGGTTAGGGTAAAACCTCAACTCGGTTTGACCGATTACACAAACTCGGTGGGACCGATTTTGGTAATGAGCAAAACAGAGAGTTGGTTAAGCAAACTCGGTGGGACCGATTGCATATCTCGGTGAGACCGAAATTATTGCAACAGGTAACAGAGAGTTTGGAAGCCCATCTCCGCGAGAACGAGATCCCATTAGTGAGACCGGATTGATTAGGGTTTCTGGCAGTGGCTAGGTCAAATGAACTCAGTGGCGCCGGATAGATCAAATCGGTGGAGCCGAGTTTGACTTTTGGTTTGGGACATATGTTGTAACGCCCGGATAATCATGCTACAGCAATCCCACATTAACAATGCCACGTCACCTCTGTCACTGTAGTTAATCTCGGGTTGGTTCGAAACCGTTTCAAATACTCAAATTCGAATAATGTCAACAATAAAAGTTTTTCAAAATTTAAAAACAAAAATGTTCGGGAGGTGCCCTATTTTGCATATGTAATTATGTGGTAATAAACACATTTTTATAAAATGCCTAAATATTTTTAAATGAATTAAAATAGAAAAGAAAATAAATAGAAAGAAAACTAAAACTAAAACAAAAAAAGGAAAGGAGAAAGCCCCCCCCCCTCAACTGGGCCAACTGGCCCAGGTGGTCACCGCGCCCCCCTTGGGCCTCAATCCACCAGGCCGCCAGGCCGGCCCACCCTCACCCCATAACATCCACCCACTCCCCCGAGTACACACCGACACACCCCCACTCCCCTCCTCTCAGAAAACATCTCCCTCCCCCTCTCTCCCGATTGGATCGGGAGGAGACTGCCAACGCCGCCGCCTCGTCCTCGTCCATCGCCACCCGGAACCGCCTGGACCTCGCCGGACCTCCTCGCCGGGCTGCTTCCTCTTCGCCGTCGTCCTCATCAATCACCCCGAGCAACGCTGCCATCGATCCCTACGGCCCTCGTGAGCCGCCCCGTTCCCCTGCTCCTGTTTCCCCTGCGTTCACCGCATCGCCCGTCGTGCCCCTCGCTGCGCGCACGCGCACCACCGTGCCAGCCCCCCCGCTCTGTGCCCTCCCTTGCACGCGCGTGCACGCGACCGTATCCATGCCCCGCGCGCCCTTCGAACCGCTCCGGCCGCGCCCTGGCCGTGCTTGCGCGTGCCCCCGCGTCGGCCCGCGCCCTCCTTCTCTCGCCTCTGCCTCGCCGCGTGACCACGTGCCGCGCGCGCCCTCGCCTACTCTGCGCCTGCTGCCGCTCCGAGGCCGCCACCTCCACCCCGCACACACGCATCCCGCGCCTCGCTCGCTCCTGCCGCACGCTCCGCTGGCTTCCCCGCCGCGTGCCTCGTGCGCCTCTCCCCCTGCTCGCAGTTGCTCCACCGTGGCTCTGCCCACGCCACCGTGCATCCGCCGTCCTCTTCCGTCCCTGGCCGCGGCCAGGCACACGCGCGCCCGCCTCCCCACACGCCTCTGCTCGTGGCTCCACCGGCGTCCGCCACCGCTGCCCCGGGCCGTCCCCTTCCCCACGCCGCTCTTCCTCACCCACGCCTCCCCTGCATCTGTTGCCGCTGCTCCGCGCTGCTGCTCCACTGCTAGCCCTGGCCGCCGGCGCCCCTCCATGACCGGCCGCCCGTCGCTGCTTCCGGCGGCTCCGGCAAGCCACCCCGCGCACATCACCGCCGTGGCCGCCAGCGCCCACGCCCGCTTGCCCCTGGGCGTGCGCCCGAACGGGGCACGCCCATAACCCATCTGCCCACGCCCTGTATGGCCTTTGGCCAATGACACATGGGGCCCGCCCCCCCCCCCCAGAACGAAATTAAAAAAAGAGAATTAAAAAGAAATAAATAAATAATTTTTAATTAAACTAATTAGTTAATTAACTAAATAATGAACTTTATTAATTCTGATTAGATTAACTAATTATGATTAATTAACCTAATAACTAGTTAACCTAATTAACTGTTGTTAATTAGTCAAACAGTCACTGACAGGTGGGACCCACCTGTCAGCTTGACAAGGTCAACTGTTGATGTCATGCTGACGTCAGCATGCACTGTTCTGGATAATGTTGGTTAAATTAAATAAATAAATCCTAAAAATGATTTAAATATTTTAAAATTAGAATGAAATAAACCGTAGCTCGGATGGAAAAACTTTGTACATGGAAGTTGCTCAGAACGACGAGACAATTCCGGATACGCAGCCTGTTCGTCCACCACGCATCCCTAGCATAGCAAACACGCAACTTTCTCACTCCAGTTCATCTGTCCGAAAACACGAAACACCGGGGACATTTTCTCGGATGTTTCCCCCTTCACCGGTACCACCTTATACCGTGTTAGGGCACACCTAGAATCACGCTTTGTCATGTAATGCATCATCATGCATCTGTTTGCTTAATATTTATTGTTTCTTCCCCCTCTTCCCTCGCTAGACACTGAGACTAAAGCCGCTGCTACCCAGTACGACTACGGTGTTGACGACCCCCCTCTCTCTCTTGCCAGAGCAACCAGGCAAGCCCCCCCGATCAATAGATATTGCCTACTCTTCTCTATACTTCTTGCATTAGAGTAGTGTAGCATGTTACTGCTTTCCGTTAATCCTATTCTGATGCATAGCCTACCATTGTTGCTACAATTATTGATACCTTACCTGCAATCCTAAATGCTTAGTATAGGATGCTAGTTTACCATCAGTGGCCCTACATTCTTGTCCGTCTGCCATGCTATACTATCGGGCCGTGATCACTCGGGAGGTGAACACGGGTATATACTATATACTTTATACATGATACATGTGGTGACTAAAGTCGGGTCGGCTCGTAGAGTACCCGCGAGTGATTCATGGATTGGGTCTGAAAGGACGTTTGTCCGGACGGCCCTCTGAGTGGATCTTTGTGGCGGAGCGACAGGGTAGGTTGAGACCATCTAGGAGAGAGGTGGGCGTGGCCTTGGTCGGCATCCGTGGTTATTTCAAAATAACACGCTTAATGAGATCTTGGTATTTGATCTGAGTCTGGCTACTGGCCTATACGCACTAACCAACTACGCGGGAACAGTTATGGGCACTCGACGTCGTGGTATCAGCCGAAACCTTTGTGGCATCAGCGACTAAGCGGCGCGCACCGGGTTGGACTGGAACGCCTGCTCTTGTATAAGGGAGGCTAGGTCTGCTTGCCGGCCGCGTTCGCAACGTGGAGGTGTGCAATGGGCGATGGGCCCAGACCCCTGCGCCATAGGATTTAGACTGGCGTGCTGACATCTCTGTTGTGCCTAGGTAGGGCTGCGACGTGTTGATCTTCCGAGGCCGGGCATGACCCAGGAAAGTGTGTCTGGACAAACGGGATCGAGCATGTTGGGAAATGTGGTGCACCCCTGCAGGGAAGTTAATCTATTCGAATAGCCGTGATCTTCGGTAACAGGACGACTTGGAGTTGTACCTTGACCTTATGACAACTAGAACCGGATACTTAATAAAACACATCCTTCCAAGTGCCAGATACAACCGGTGATCGCTCTCTCACAGGGCGACGAGGGGAGGATCATCGGGTAGGATTATGCTACACTATGCTACTTGGTGAACTTACCATCTACTCTCTTCTACATGCTGCAAGATGGAGGTGGCCAGAAGCGCAGTCTTCGATATGACTAGCTATCCCCCTCTTATTCTGGCATTCTGCAGTTCAGTCCACATATGTTACCCCTTTTTCCATTTGATACCAATGCATACATATGTAGTGTAGTTCCTTGCTTGCGAGTACTTTGTATGAGTACTCACGGTTGCTTTGCTCCCCCTTTCCCCCCTTTCCTATACCCGATTGTTGCGACCAGACATTGGAGTCCAGGAGCCAGACGCCACTGTCGATGACGACTACTACTACTCGGGAGGTGCCTAATACTACGTGCAGCCCGCTGACGATGACCGGGAGTAGTTTAGGAGGATCCTGTATCCCAGTTTGTGCTAGCCTTCTTAAGGCAAACTTGTTTACTTATGTCTGTACTCAGATATTGTTGCTTCCGCTGACTCGTCTATGATCGAGCTCTTGTATTCGAGCCTTCAAGGCCCCTGGCTTGTAATATGATGCTTGTGTGACTTTTTTTATTTGTAGAGTTGTGTTGTGATATCTTCTCGTGAGTCCCTGATCTTGATCATACATGTTTGCGTGTATGATTAGTGTATGATTGAATCGGGGGCATCACAAGTTGGTATCAGAGCCGACTGCCTGTAGGAATCCCCCTTCCACACTCCTTGGCCGAAGTCGAGTCTAGACATTACAAAACTTTTTACTAACATGGTTGTGTGCCTTACGGGCCCATGTCACCATCTGGGTGGTATTAGGATCTTTTACTCCTCGATCCTTACTCTAGGACTCTCAACTCTCTTCTACTCAGGTTAAACGATTTTACTAACTTTAACATTAGGATCCCGTGACCATGTTCAGCCCAAAGTTGGATAAGCCCTAGTTATTCCTTAGAGTAGTATATTGAACTTTATCCACACTATCATTTGACTCCTTTGAAACACCTTTGTTTTCAGATGGAGCCCATGACACAGGTCATGCGCCACACGACGGCCATTGGTGCCTCAGGATCACCTACTGTGTTGGTTGAGATGATGACCTATTTGGGTTATCGCTGGCACCCTGAGTACACCGTCTACGAGGAGTACGAGGACTTCAACCAGGAGCAATACTGTTCCATCGTCCACCTCTACTCTCGGGAGTATGAGTCCACTACCGTGCTGCACACTGCTCATGGTGTTGGAGTGACTATCAACATGGCGGTCCACGATACTGCTTATGCTGCTCTGACATGTCTTCGTGGAGAGTACCGAGAGTTGGACACCTCCCTCTTCAGGCACATTGCTATCGCATCCGATGTTGGTGCAGAGGGATACTACACTGCTGCCTACTCCACCGTCACCCGAGAGTCCTTCTACCATCAGAACCTGGTTCTGCATGCTGATGGGCTGGATAGAGCTAATTGAGCTCTTCGCCACGAGTTGTACACCACCCGTCAGCACCTGTACCGTGCTTTGACGCTGTTGCACCCCTCTATCTGATCTGGTGATCTGTCGCATTCTGTGATCTACCCTGCCAGGACCGTGATGCCCTAGGGTGTTGGCTGGCCGGATGTGGGAGGCTACTCTCCCGCACTTGGTCCTCTCCTGCCACCTACGCGTCGGGTTCTGCACCAGAGTATCCGTGGACCCCAGGCTACTCATGTGGAGGACTTCCCGTCGCGTCACTACCAACTGTCAGGCTACACCTACCTCCACAGTTCCTCCTGGGACTGATGTAGTCTTGCTTGTTAGTGTTAAATGCATTCGCCGCGAGCCTGCGTGCCGCCTATGATGTTCTTAGCCTATGTACTGAACTCTGTGTACCGAACTCTATGCATGATCTCTTTTGTAAGATATGCCAACTACTATGTAGTATCTATCGTGTTCCTTTCATTATGCATGTTTCATCATGAATGATTTTTTTGCACTTGCAAATTCTCAATGCTGAACTACCCCTGTTATATATTAGCAGGATGGTTAGACCAGGTGGTCATGGTCGTGGTGGCCATGCCCCACCACCGCCTGAGTACATGGCTGGTATGATCCAACAGTTCAAGCTGAACCGTCAGTTCATGGAAAATATGATGGCTCAGTTTCCTCGCCCCAATATGAATCAGCAGCCAGCCCAAGTGACTCTACAGGATTTCATGCGCCTCAACCCAACCGTGTAACACAGCTCAACTCAGCCTCTGGATGCTGATGACTGGCTCCGTGACATCACCTATGAGATGGAGTCTACTGATGTAGCCCCTGCCAGCTATGTCACCTTTGCTTCCTTCTTCCTGAAAGGACCCACTGCTCAATGGTGGGATAGCCACAGACGTACTCTGCCGGTTGGAACAATCATCACCTGGCCAGACTTCCAAGCTGCTTTCCGTGCTTGCTTCATTCCTCAGGGAGTCATGGACAGGAAGAAGCGCGAGTTCCGCAATCTCACCCAGGGCAACAAAACTGTTGAAGCTTATCAATGGGAGTTTCTAGACTTGTCCCGCTATGCTGAAGAAGACACTGCAACTGATGCACGCAGACAGGAGAAGTTCCGTGATGGCCTTCAAGCTGACATCAAGCTCGCACTTCTAGTGCATGACTTTGCTGATTTCGCCACCTTGGTGAACAAGGCCATCAATGTCGAAACTGGTCTGCAGGAACACCAGAGCTCTCACAGGCGCAACCGTGACACGGGCACATCTTCGGGCCCGTCCTCGCAGAAGCGTAGGATATGGATTCCCAAGAGCATGTACCAGCCAACTGCACCGCGTCTGCCTCCCCCACCAACTAGGCATCCAAGACTTCCAGCTCCACCACCCCGAGCTCATGTTCCCACTCCCAATAATGGTCTGTGCTTCAGGTGTGGTCAGCCAGGACACCGTGCTAGGGAATGCAACCAGAACCAGAATCAACTGGCCCTTCCCGCAGCTGCCCGTGGAAACAACCAGGCCCGCAACAACAATGCCAAGTCTTATGGTCGTGTTCAAGCCAACCACGTTGATCTGACTGAAGTTCTAGACCAGCCTGCTACCGTGATGGGTACACTCCTCGTAAATTCAGTACCAGCATCGCATTCATTCATATCAGCTGAGTGTGCATTCATGCATGGCATTAAATACGAAGAGATGAACACTGCGATCGTGGTACACACTCCTGCGGGCCAGTGTCAAACCTCTATGGTTAGTCACAACGTTCCCGTTGAAATTGAAGGACTGGAATTCCTTGCCTCTCCCATCATACTGAAGTCATGTAGCATCGACCTCATTCTGGGAATGGATTGGTTGAAAGCACATACTGCTTCTATAGTTTGCTCCACTAAGACCGTCCATCTGCTACACCCTTCTGATGAAATAATTTCTTACCAGGCTCATCTAGTTCAGAACGTCGAGGCACGGCTTTATGCCTTGAATGCGTTAAACGCTGCACCACTCGGGGCATTGAAAACATTCCCATCGTTCGTGAATTCCATGACGTCTTCCCGGAAGAACTTCCAGGGATTCCCCCTGCTAGAGCTGTCGAATTCATCATCGACTTGAAAGCAGGCACCACTCCTATAGCCAAACGACCCTACAAGATGCCGCCACATGAACTCATTGAGCTTAAGGAGGAAATAGACAAATCTCTTAGCAAAGGTTTCATTCGCCCAAGTTGCTCTCCTTGGGGAGCACCTTCTCTCTTTGTTAAGAAGAAGGATGGGACGAACCGATTAGTCCAACACTACCGTCCTATAAACCAAGCTACCATTCAGAACAAATATCCTCTTCCTCAGATCAATGATCTTTATGATCAACTGGTTGGCTCATCAGTGTTCTCCAAACTCGACTTGAGGTTGGGTTACCACCAGATACGTGTTCGTGAAGAGGATATCCCAAAGACCGCCTTCATGACTCGGTATGGGTCATACGAGTACACCGTCATGTCATTCGGCTTAACGAATGCTCCAGCCACTTTCTCTCGTTTGATGAACTACATATTTATGGATTACCTCGACAAGTTCGTCGTGGTTTATCTGGATGATATCCTGGTATTTTCCAAGAACAAAGAAGAACATGCTGCACATCTTCGTCTTGTGCTGGAAAAGCTTCGAGAGCATCAACTCTATGATAAGTATTCCAAGTGTGAATTCTGGCTCCCCGAAGTAACTTATGTTGGGCATGTTGATAACCCACAAGTACAGGGGATCGCAACAGTTTTCGAGGGTAAAGTATTCAACCCAAAATTATTGATTCGACACAAGGGGAGCCAAAGAATACTCTCAAGTATTAGCAGCTGAGTTGTCAATTCAACCACACTTGGAAACTTAATATCTGCAGCAAAGTGTTTAGTAGCAAAGTAATATGATAGTAGTGATGACGGTAAAAAAAGGTAACAGTAGTAAAAGTAATGTTTTTGGTATTTTGTAGTGATGATAGCAATAGAAACGAGAAAGTAAATAAGCGAAGAACAATATATGGAAAGCTCATAGGCAATGGATCAGTGATGGAGAATTATGCCGGATGCGGTTCATCATGTAACAGTCATAACCTAGGGTGACACGGAACTAGCTCCAGTCCATTGATATAATGTAGGCATGTATTCCGAACATAGTCATACGTGCTTATGGAAAAGAACTTGCATGACATCTTTTGTCCTACACACCCGTGGCAGCGAGGTCCTTACGAAAACTAAGGGATATTAAGGCCTCCTTTTAATATAGAACCAGAACAAAGCATTGAAAAATAGTGAATACATGAACTCCTCAAACTACGGTCATCACTGGTAAGTATCCCGATTATTGTCACTTCGGGGTTAACAGATCATAACACATAATAGGTGACTATAGACTTGCAAGATAGGATCAAGAACACTCATATATTGATGAAAACATAATAGGTTCAGATCTGAAATCATGGCACAAGGGCCCTAGTGACAAGCATTAAGCATAGAAAAGTCATAGCAACGTCAATCTCAGAACATAGTGGACACTACGGATCAAACCCTAACAAAATTAACTCGATTACATGATAGATCCCATCCAACCCATCACCGTCCAGCAAGCCTATGATGGAATTACTCACGCACGGCGGTGAGCATCATGAAATTGGTGATGGAGGATGGTTGATGATGACGATGGCGACAGATTCCCCTCTCCGGAGCCCCGAACGGACTCCAGATCAGCCCTCCCGAGAGGTTTTAGGGCTTGGCGGCGGCTCCGTATCGTAAAACGCGATGATTTCTTCTCCTTGATTTTTTCTCCCCGAAACACAATATATGGTGTTGGAGTTGGAGTCGGAGAGGCAATAGGGGGCCCACGAGGTAGGGGGCGCCCTAGGGGGGCAGGCGCGCCCCCCACCCTCGTGGAGAGGTGGTGGGCCCCTGGCCTTCATATTTTGCAGGTATTTTTCGTATTTTTTGAAAAGTGGCCCCGTGAAGTTTCAGGTCATTCCGAGAACGTTTGTTTCTGCACATAAATAACACCATGGTAATTCTGCTGAAAACAGCGTCAGTCCGGATTAGTTCTATTCAAATCATGCAAGTTAGAGTCCAAAACAAGGGCAAAAGTGTTTGGAAAAGTAGATACGTTGGAGACGTATCAACACCCCCAAGCTTAAACCTTTGCTTCTCCTCAAGCAATTCAGTTGACAAACTGAAAGTGATAAAGAAAAACTTTTACAAACTCTGTTTGCTCTTGTTGTTGTAAATATGTAAAGCCAGCATTCAAGTTTTCAGCAAAGATTATAACTAACCACATTCACAATAACGCATTGGTCTCATGTTTACTCATATCAATAGCATAATCAAGTAGCGAGCAATAATAATAAATCTCGGATGACAACTCTTTCTCAAAACAATCATAATATGATATAACAAGATGGTATCTCGCTAGCCCTTTCTGAGACCGCAAAACATAAATGCAGAGCACCTTTAAAGACCAAGGACTGACTAGACATTGTAATTCATGGTAAAAGAGATCCAATCAAGTCATACTCAATGTAAACTAACAGTAATCAATGCAAATGACAGCGGTGCTCTCCAACTGGTGCTTTTTAATAAGAGCATGATGACTCAGCATAAAAGTAAATAGATAGGCCCTTCGCAGAGGGAAGCAGGGATTTGTAGAGGTGCCAGAGCTCGGTTTTGAAATAGAGGTGAATAATACTTTGAGCGGTATACTTTCATTGTCAACATAAAAACCAAGAGATGGCGATATCTTCCATGCTACACACATTATAGGCGGTTCCCAAACAGAATGGTAAAGTTTATACTCCCCCTTCCACCAACAAGCATCAATCCATGGCTTGCTCGAAACAACAAGTGCCTTCAACTAACAAGAGTCCCAGGGGGAGTTTTGTTTGCAATTATTTTGATTTAGTTTGCGTAAAGCAAGGGACTGGGCATCCCGGTGACCAGCCATTTATCTCATGAGTGAGGAGCGGAGTCCACTCCTCTTGAGAATAACCCGCCTAACATGGAAGATACAGACAACCCTAGTTGATACATGAGCTACTCGAGCATACAAAACAAGATATTTATTTGAAGGTTTAGAGTTTGGCACATACAAATTTACTTGGAATGGCAGGTAGATACCGTATATAGGTAGGTATAGTGGACTCATGTGGAATAACTTTGGGGTTTAAGGAGTTTGGATGCACAAGCAGTATTCCCGCTTAGTACAGGTGAAGGCTAGCAAAAGACTGGGAAGCGACCAGCTAGAGAGCGAGAACAGTCATGAACATGCATTAAAATTAATCAACTCCGAATGCAAGCATGAGTAGGATGTAATCCACCATGAACATAAATATCGTGAAGGCTATGTTGATTTTGTTTCAACTAGATGCGTGAACATGCACCCAGTCAAGTCACTTAAATCATTCAGAGGAGGATACCACCCTATCATACCACATCATAACTATCTCAATAGCATGTTGGCACGCAAGGTAAACCATTATAACTCATAGCTAATCAAGCATGGCACAAGAAACTATGATCTCTAGTTGTCATTGCAAACATGTTTATTCATAATAGGCTGAATCAGGAACAATGAACTAATCATATTTACAAAAACAAAAGAGGTCGAGTTCATACTAGCTTTTCTCATCTCAGTCAGTCCATCATATATCATCGTAATTGTCTTTCACTTGCACGACTGAATAGTGTGAATAATAATAATAGTGCACGTGCATTGGACTAAGATGGAATCTGCAAGCATTCAATAAACAGGAGAAGACACGACAATATGGGCTCTTTTGTCAGATAAACAATAATGCATATAAGAGCCACTTCAACAATTTAATCATGGTCTTCTCCTATCGACCCCCAAAGAAAAGAAAATAAATAAAACTATTTACACGGGAAAGCTCCCAACAAGCAAAAGAAGAACATGAAATATTTTTGGGTTTTCTTTTTAATTACTAATACAAGCATGGAAATTAAAATGATTAAAAGCTACAACTAATTTTTTTGGTTTTTCTTAAGGTTTATTAAACACACAAGAAGAAAGCATAAAAAGGAAATTAAACTAGCATGGATGATACAATGAAAAAGTATGAGCACTGACATCTAGCAATGAGTGTGTGAACATAAATGTAATGTCGGTGGGAAATACATACTCCCCCAAGCTTAGGCTTTTGGCCTAAGTTGGTCTATGGCCTCGGATGGCCTGGTGGATTTCCATAATAGTAGTTGGGGTCTTACTGAGAAGAAGAAGAGGAAGACTCTGATTTCCACTGGCTGACAATCATCTCCGGATCCCACTGGTAATTAGACTGTCGTGAAGGATCAACTTGTGGTTCCGGCTCTGGCTCCACGGCTGGTGCAGGGTTCCGGTAGGCGTGAATAGCCTTCAACGGAACAAGGTACGTGCTTGAAGATAAATCAAACAAAGAAGGAGCAGGCAGGGTAATAGTCTCAGGATGATGTTTATTAAAGAACAATTGGTATTTAAGCTCTCCTTCCGTATTCTTAACAATAAAATCATGTGCCACCATACTTTTATAATCTAGATAAACACAAGGCAACACCTTTTCTTCCTTCTCAAAATGCCTAATAGGTATGTTAAAATGTGCAACTAGGCGTGAAGCATAGATGCCTCCAAAGATGGGGCGCTTGGTACGGTTCAGACTTAACCGTTTGGCAATAATACCGCCCATACTAAAAGTGTTATCACTGTATAAACCGTGGAGCAGAATAATAATATCAAGGATATTAAGGTTTCCACAGTTTCCGCGACCAATTAAGCAACGACTAGCTAATAATGCAAAGTAACGTAAAATAGGAAAATGTATGCTAGTGATTCATGCATGGGAAACCTTCCTTGTTTCCCCTAAAGTGATGGTATCAATAAACCCCTCCACATCATCGCGATGTGGTTCTTCTGTCTTGCCCTAAAAAGGGACTAAACAAATCCGACAAAAATCATAAAGTGACATCTCCATATTCTCATCATATAAATGAAACTCCACCATAGGTGGCGAGTTCCTAGAATGGAAATGAAAGTTTTGCACAAAGGTATTTTTGAGTAAGAGATACTGATCGCATTGGTCGTGGAGGAAAGCGGTGAGGCTTGCATTCTTAGCCAATTCATGAAAATCTTCATAAATACCGGCCGCTCTCAAGAAATCATCGGAAGGCCATTCACACGCCCGAACCTCCGCGGTGCGCGGTAGATTATACTTAGGCTTCGGTGCCTTTTCCTTCGAGCTTTGGCTCGATGAGCCCCTCAATAGTCTCCCCATCATTTTCTGAAAAATTATGAAATTTTTAGTAACTTCAAAATAAAAGTAAACCAAACTCAATAATATTGATAGCAACTACTCCTTCAAGTGCCTAGGGCCTATATCATGCATCAAAACTACTTTTGACCATATAAATTTGACATGCAAGCTCAAGAACAGGGTCACCTAAGCAACAAAAATTTGCAATGAATAAAGCAATAGAACAAAAACTAATTGGACCAATGGAGGAGTCACATACCAAGGAACAATCTCCCCAAGCAGTTTTGTGAGAGGTGCTTGAGCAAGGAGATCGAAAATGGCAGCAAAACGAGCTTGGACTCGAGTTTGAGCTGGTTATTCGTGTTTGTGGGAGAAAGAAGAAGTGTATGGGTGAAAGAATAAGTGGCGGAGGGCCACCGTGGGCCCACGAGGCAGGGGGCACGCCCAGGGGGTACGGCGCGCCCTCCACCCTCGTGGGCAGGTGGTTGACCCCCCTGCTGTGTTCTCAGTGCCAAATATTCTCAAATATTCTAGAAAAAAATCATATTTAAATTTCAGGGCATTTGGAGAACTTTTATTTTTGAGTTTTTTTATATTGCACGGATAATCAGATAACAGACAGAAAAATATTTATTTTTATTTTATTTAATATAAAAAATAGAAAGTAAAAGTGGGGTACAGAAGGTTGTGCCTTCTAGTTTCATCCATCTCATGATCATCAAAAGGAATCCACTAACAAGGTTGATCAAGTCTTGTTAACGAACTCATTCCGAACAACATGGAACCAGAGAAATTTCGAATAACACTATGTTACCTCAACGGGGATATGCACATCCCCAATAATAAGAATATCATATTTCTCCTTGACAGTAGGAAGAGGAAATTCAAAACCTCCAAATATAATCGATGGAATTTTTCCAATAGAGTTGATACTATGAACTTGAGGTTGTTTCCTCGGAAAGTGTACCATATGCTCATTACCATTAACATGAAAAGTGACATTGCCTTTAGTGCAATCAATAACAGCCCTTGCAGTATTCAAAAAGGGTCTTCCAAGAATAATAGACATACTATCATCCTCGGGAATATCAAGAATAACAAAGTCTGTTAAAATAGTAACGTTTGCGACTACAACAGGCACATCCTCACAAATACCGACAGGTATAGCAGTTGATTTATCAGCCATTTGCAAAGATATTTCAGTAGGTGTCAACTTATTCAAATCAAGTCTACGATATAAAGAGAGAGGCATAACACTAACACCAGCTCCAAGATCACATAAAGCAGTTTTAACATAATTTCTTTTAATGGAGCATGGTATAGTTGGTACACCGGGATCTCCAAGTTTCTTTGGTATTCCAGCCTTAAAAGTATAATTAGCAGGCATGGTGGAAATTTCAGCTTCCGGTATCTTTATTTTATTTGTAATGATATCTTTCATGTACTTAGCATAAGGATTGGTTTTGAGCATATCAGTTAATCGCATATGCAAAAAGATAGGTCTAATCATTTCAGCAAAGCGCTCAAAATCGTCATCATCCTTTTTCTTGGATGGTTTGGGAGGAAAAGGCATGGGTTTCTGAACCCAAGGCTCTCTTTCTTTACCATGTTTCCTAGCAACAAAGTATTTCTTATCATAACGTTTATTCTTTGATTGTGGGTTATCAAGATCAACAACAGGTTCAATTTCTATATCATTATCATTACTAGGTTGAGCATCATCATGAACATTATCATTAACGTTATCACTAGTCTCGGGTTCATTACCAGCTTGTGTTTCAACATCATAAATAGAAATATCATTTGGATTCTCAGGTGTTTCAACAATAGGATCACTAGAAGCATGCATAGTCCTATCATTTTTCTTTTTCTTCTTTTTATAAGAACTAGGTACATCTATATTATTTCTCTGAGAATCTTGCTCAATTCTCTTAGGATGGCCTTCAGGATACAAAGGTTCCTGAGTCATTCTACCAGTTCTAGTAGCCACTCTAATAGCATTATCATTACCTTTATTATTCAATTCATTGAGCAAGTCATTTTGAGCTTTAAGTACTTATTCTACTTGAGTGGTAACCATAGAAGCATGTTTACTGATAAGTTTAAGTTCACCTTTGACATTAGCCATATAATCACCCAAGTGTTCAAGCATATTTGAATTGTATTTCAATTGTCTACCAAAATAACCATTAAAGTCTTCTTGCTTAGCCATAAATTTATCAAACTCATATAAGCATGGGCTAGCAAACTTAGTAAATGGGATTTCAGCTTTATCATATCTATAGAGAGAATTTACCTTTACTACCTGTGTTGGGTTATCAAAACCATGAGTTTCTTCAATAGGTCATGGATCAAGATCATATGTTTCTTCAACAGGCGGTGAATTAAGACCATGTATTTCTTCAATAGAAGGTAAATTCTTAACATATTCAGCTTTAATACCTTTTTCTTTCATAGATTTCTTTGCCTCTTGCATATTTCCAGGACTGAGAAATAGAATACCCCTCTTCTCCGGAGTTGGTTTAGGAATAGGCTCAGGAATTGGCTCCGGAGGTGTCCAATTATTTTCATTTGTCAACATAATATTCAATGGAATTTCAGCTTCATCTGTTGTTTTTTCCCTGAAAACAGAACCAGCACAACTATCCAGGTAATCTCTGGAAGCATCGGTTAGTCCATTATAAAAGATCAAGTATTTCATTTTTCTTAAGAGGATGATCAGGCAAAGCATTAAGTAATTGGAGAAGCCTCCCCCAAGCTTGTGGGAGACTCTCTTCTTTAATTTTCCCAAAATTATATATATCCCTTAAAGGAGCTTATTTCTTATGAGCAGGGAAATATTTAGCAGAGAAGTAATAAATCATATCCTGGGGACTACGCACACAGCCAGGATCAAGAGAATTAAACCATATCTTAGCATCACCCTTTAATGAGAACGGAAATATTTTGAGGATGTAAAAGTAACGAGTTCTATCATCTTTAGTGAACAGGGTGGCTATATCATTCAACTTAGTAAGATATGCCACAACAGTTTCAAATTCATAACCATGAAAAGGATCAGATTCAACCAAAGTAATTATATCAGGATCAACAGAGAATTCATAATCCTTATCAGTAACAAAGATAGGTGAAGTAGCAAAAGCAGGGTCAGGTTTCATTCTAGCATTTAGAGATTGCTTACTCCATTTAGCGAATAACCTTTTGAGTTCATTTCTATTTTTGCAAGCTAAAATAGCGAAAGAAGCTTCTTGATCAAAAACATAACCCTTAGGAATAACAAGTGATTCTTCATCATCACTTTCATCAGTATCACCAGATTCAATATTTTCAATCTCTCTAGCCCTAGCAAGTTGTTCATCAAGAAAATTACTAAGTGGCACAGTAGTATCAGGCATAGAGGTAGTTTCATCATAAGTATCATGCATAGCAGAAGTGGCATCATCAATAACATGTGACATATCAGAACAAATAGCAGAAGCAGGTGTAGGTGTCGCAAGCTTACTTAAAACAGAAGGCGAATCAAGTGCAGAGCTAGATGGCAGTTCCTTACCTCCCCTCGTAGTTGAGGGATAGATCTTGGTTTTTGGATCTCTTAAGTTCTTCATAATGATAATAAGATATATATCCCAAGTGACTCAAAGACTAGAGCTATGCTCCCCAGCAACGGCGCCACAAAATAGTCTTGATAACCCACAAGTATAGGGGATCGCAACAGTTTTCGAGGGTAAAGTATTCAACCCAAATTTATTGATTCAACACAAGGGGAGCCAAAGAATACTCTCAAGTACTAGCAGCTGAGTTGTCAATTAAAACACCTGGAAACTTAATATCTGCAGCAAAGTGTCTAGTAGCAAAGTAATATGATAGTAGTGATAACGGTAACAAAAGGTAACAGTAGTAAAAGTAATATTTTGGTATTTTGTAGTGATGATAGCAATAGCAACGGGAAAGTAAATAAGCGAAGAACAATATATGGAAAGCTCGTAGGCAATGGATCAGTGATGGAGAATTATGCCGGATGCGGTTCATCATGTAAGAGTCATAACCTAGGGTGACACGGAACTAGCTCCAGTTCATTGATATAATGTAGGCATTTATTCCGAACATAGTCATACGTGCTTATGGAAAAGAACTTGCATGACATCTTTTGTCCTACCCTCTCGTGGCAGCGGGGTCCTTACAGAAACTAAGGGATATTAAGGCCTCCTTTTAATAGAGAACCGGAACAAAGCATTAACACATAGTGAATACATGAACTCCTCAAACTACGGTCATCACTGGTAAGTATCCCGATTATTGTCACTTCGGGGTTAACGGATCATAACACATAATAGGTGACTATAGACTTGCAAGGTAGGATCAAGAACACTCATATACTGATGAAAACATAATAGGTTCAGATCTGAAATCATGGCACTCGGGCCCTAGTGACAAGCATTAAGCATAGCAAAGTCATAGCAACCTCAATCTTAGAACATAGTGGACACTAGGGATCAAACCCTAACAAAACTAACTCGACTACATGATAGATCCCATCCAACCCATCACCGTCCAGCAAGCCTATGATGGAATTACTCACGCACGGCGGTGAGCATCATGAAATTGGTGATGGAGGATGGTTGATGATGACGATGGCGACGGATTCCCCTCTCCGGAGCCCCGAACGGACTCCAGATTAGCCCCCCGAGAGGTTTTAGGGCTTGGCGGCGGCTCCATATCGTAAAACGCGATGATTTCTTCTCCTTGATTTTTTTCTCCCTGAAACTCAATATATGGAGTTGGAGTTGGAGTCAGAGAGGCAACAGGGGGGCCCTTGAGGTAGGGGGCGTGCCCTAGGGGGCAGGCATGCCCCCCACCCTCGTGGAGAGGTGGTGGCCCCCTGCCCTTCATCTTTTGTAGGTATTTTCATATTTTTTGAAAAGTGGCTCCGTGAAGTTTCAGGTCATTCCGAGAACATTTGTTTCTGCACATAAATAACACCATGGTAATTCTGCTGAAAATAGCGTCAGTCCGGGTTAGTTCCATTCAAATCATGCAAGTTAGAGTCCAAAACAAGGGCAAAAGTGTTTGGTAAAGTAGATACGTTGGAGATGTATCACATGTCATCTCCAAGGATGGTATTGCCGTCAACCCTGAACGAGTTCAGGCTATTCTCGATTGGACTCCTCCGAAGAATGTTAAGCAAGTCCGAAGTTTTCTCGGTCTCGCCAGCTATTGCCGTCGATTCGTCGAGAACTTCTCCAAGATTGCCAGGCCTCTGACTAATCTGTTGCATAAGGGCATCAAGTTCCAATGGACAGACAAGTGTCAGGAAAGCTTCCAGGCACTCAAAGACAAGTTGACCTCTGCCCCAGTGCTTGCTCCACCTGATACTAAGAAGGACTTCGTCATTTACTGCGATGCTTCCGTCAAGGATTAGGCTGTGTCCTAATGCAAGAGCGCAGAGTGATTGCTTATGCCTCTCATCAACTGCGCCCTCATGAAGAAAACTACCCAGTTCACGACCTCGAGCTTGTTGCTGTCATTCATGCTCTGAAGCAGTGGCGACATTACCTTCTCGGTAATCGTTGCGAGATCTTCACCGACCACCAAAGTCTGATGTATCTATTTACTCAGCCAGATCTAAACCTCCGTCGGCAGAGATGGATGGAGACTATTGTAGACTTTGACGTGAATATATCCTATACCCTAGGCAAGGCTAATGTAATGGCTGATGCCTTGAGCTGCAAGTCTTACTGCAACCACATCCAGGTTCACAAAGTTTAGCCCTCGCTTGTCGAAGAATTTAGAAAGCTGAACCTCCATATTGTTCCCCCTGGTGCACTCGCTCCACCTCCTGAGGAGTTTCGCAAGATGAACCTCCGTGTTGTTTCCCAGGGTTCCCTCAATACCCTGGCTGTCGAACGAAATCTCTTGGACTCCATCAAGAGAATTCAGGGATATGACTCTCAAGCCCACAAGATTAAACGCCATCTAGCTGAAGGAAAGCCCTCATTCTTCACTATCGCTGATGATGGCGCCTTGTACTTCAAAGGCCGCCTAGTGCTGCCATGTTCAGAGAAAAACCATGATATGACACAGGAGGTTATGAAAGAAGCTCATGATACGCTTCTATCTATCCATCCTGGTAGTACAAAGATGTACCAAGACATCCGTCAGAGATTTTGGTGGTCTAACATGAAGCAAGACATTGCTCGATATGTTGCTGAGTGTGACGTTCGCCGTCGTATCAAAGCTGAACATCAAAGGCCTGCTGGAACTCTGCAACCTATCTCTATTCTTGAATGGAAATGGGACCATGTTGAAATGGATTTCATCACTGGGTTTCCCAAATCGCAGAAAGGTAATGATGCTATTCTAGTCGTCATTGACCGGCTTTCTAAAGTTGCACATTTTCTGGTGGTCAAAGAGACAATCACGGCTAGTCAGCTTGCAACTCTCTACATGTCCAGAATTGTTTCACTTCACGGTATTCCACTGGTTATCAGTTCCGACCATGGCAGCTTATTCACTTCAAGATTCTAGGCAAGTTTCCAAGAAGCTATGGGAACTCATATGTCGTTCAGTACTGCGTTTCATCCTCAGTCGCAAGGACAAGTCGAACATGTCAACCAAGTTCTCGAAGACATGCTTCGAGCTTGTGTAATTTCCTTCGGCAAGAAATGGGAGGAATCTCTTCCGTATGCCGAGTTCTCTTATAATAATAGCTATCAAGCTAGTCTGAAGATGTCCCCCTTCGAAGTATTATATGGACGAAAGTGTCGAACCCCTCTGAACTGGTCAGAAACTGGGGAACGTCCACTCTTCGGTCCGGATATTATCCAACAGGCCGAAGAACAAGTCCGCATTATTCGTGAGAATCTAAAGACTGCTCAGTCACGTCAGAAGAGTCAGTATGACCGTCATCACAAAGACATGGTCTATCAACCTGGCGAAAAGGCTTATCTTTGAGTTACACCAATGAAGGGTGCTCACCGCTTCGGGATCAAGGGCAAGCTAGCTCCTCGCTATATCGGTCCCTTCACTATTCTTGAAAGGCATGGAAAAGTGGCATATCAACTGGAGCTTCCGCCGAACCTTTCTCAGGTTCACGATGTGTTCCACGTGTCACAGCTCCGCCGTTGCTTCAAGGACCCAATCCGAGCAGTGTATCATGAAGTGCTCGAATTACAATAGGACCTCTCCTATAAAGAGCATCCGGTCCGCATTCTCGACCAAGCTGAACGCCGCACACGTCAGAAAGCGATCAAGTTCCTCAAGGTCCAATGGTCGCATCACTCTGAGGATGAAGCCACTTGGGAACGCGAGGACCGCCTGCGTGATGAATACCCTGCACTGTTTCCTTCTACCTCCTAAATCTCGGGACAAGATTTCTTGTAGTGGAGGAGTTTTGTAACGCCCGGATAATCATGCTACAGTAATCCCACGTTAATGATGCCACGTCTCCTCTGTCACTGTAGTTAATCTCGGGTTAGTTCGAAACCGTTTCAAATATTCAAATTCGAATACTCTCAACAATAAAAGTTTTTCAAAATTCAAAAACAAAAATGTTCGGGAGGTGCCCTATTTTGCATATGTAATTATGTAGTAATAAACACATTTTTATAAAATGCCGAAATATTTTAAAATGAATTAAAACAGAAAAGAAAAGAAATAAAAAGAAAACTAAAACTAAACAAAAAAAGAAAGGAGAAAGCCCCCCCTCAACTGGGCCGACTGGCCCAGCTGGCCACCGTGCCCCCCTTGGGCCTCAACCCACCAGGCCGCCAGGCCGGCCCACCCTCACCGCATAACCTTCCCCCCCCACTCCCCCCAGTACACACAGACACACCCCCACTCCCCCACTCTCACAAAATATCTCCCTCCGCCCCTCTCTCCCGATTGGATCGGGAGGAGACCACCAGCGCCGCCGCCTCGTCCTCGTCCATCGCCGCCCGGAACCGCCTGGACCTCGCGGAACCTCCTCGCCAGCCTGCTTCCTCTTCGCCGTCGTCCTCGTCAACCACCCCGAGCAACGCTGTCATCGATCCCTACGGCACCCCGTGAGCCGCCCCGCTCCCCTGCTCCTATTTCCCCTGCGCTCACCGCGTCGCCCGTCGTGCCCCTCACTGCGTGCACGCGCACCACCGTGCCAGCCCCCTCCCGCTCTGTGCCCTCCCTTGCACGTCCGTGCGCGCGAGCGTATCCACGCCCTGCGCGCCCTCCGAACCGCTCCGACTGCGCCCTGGCCATGCTTCCGCGTGCCCCCGCGCCGGCCCGCGCCCTCCTTGTCTCGCCTCTGCCTCGCCGCGTGACCACGCGCCGCGTGCGCCCTTGCCTCCTCTGCGCCCGCTGCCGCTCCGAGGCCGCCACCTCCACCCCGCACGCGCGCGTCCCGCGCCTCGCTCGCCCCTGCCGCGCACTCCGTTGGCCTCCCTGTCGCGTGCCTCGTGCGCCTCTCCCCCCCTGCGCGCTGCTGCTCTGGCACGGCTCTGCCCGCGCCACTGTGCAGCCGCCGCCCTCCTCTGTCCCTGGCTGCGGCCACGCGCACACGCGCCCGCCTCCCCACACGCCTCTGCTCGCGGCTCCACCGGCGTCCTCCACCCCTGCCCCTGGCCGCCCCCTTCCCCATGCCGCTCTGCCTCTCCCCGCGCCTCCCCTGCATCTGTTGCCGCTGCTGCTCCGCTGCTAGCCCTGGCCGCCGACGCCCCTCCATTCTCGGCCGTCCGTCGCTGCTTCCGGCGGCTCCGGCGAGCCACCCGCGCACATCACCACCATGGGCGCCAGCGCCCATGCCCGCGTGCCCCTGGGCGTGCACCCGAACGGGGCACGCCCGTAACCCGTCGCCCGCGCCCTGTATGGCCTTTAGTCAATGAGACATGGGGCCCAGCCCCCAGAATGAAATTAAAAAAAGAGAATTAAAAAGAAATAAATAAATAAATTATAATTAAAATAATTAATTAATCAATTAATTAATTAATTAAATTTATTAATTCTGATTAGATTAACTAATTATGATTAATTAACCTAATAACTAGTTAACCTAATTAACTGCTGTTAATTAGTCAAACAGTCACTAACAGGTGGGACCCACCTGTCAGCCTGACCAGGTCAACTGCTGACATCATGCTGACGTCAGCGTGCACTGTTCTGGATAATGTTGATTAAATTAAATAAATAAATCCTAAAAATGATTTAAATCTTTTAAAATTAAAATAAAATAAACCGTAGCTCGGATGGAAAAGCTTTGTACATGAATGTTGCTCAAAACGACGAGACAAATCCGGATACGCAGCCCGTTCATCCGCCACGCATCCCTAACATAGCGACCACGCAACTTTCCCCTCCGGTTCATCTGTCCGAAAACGCGAAACACCGGGGACATTTTCCCGAATGTTTTCCCCCTTCACCGGTACCACCTCATACCGCGTTAGGGCACACCTAGCATCACGCTTTGTCATGTCATGCATCATCATGCATCTGTTTGCTTAATATTTATTGTTTATTACCCCTCTTCTCTCGCAAGACACCGAGACTGACGCCGCTGCTACCCAGAATGACTACGGTGTTAACGACCCCTCTCTCTTGCCAGAGCAACCAGGCAAGCCCCCCCCCTGATCACCAGATGTCGCCTACTCTTCTCTATACTGCTTGCATTAGAGTAGTGTAGCATGTTAATGCTTTCCATTAATCCTATTCTGATGCATAGCCTGTCATTGTTGCTACAGTTATTGATACCTTACCTGCAATCCTAAATGCTTAGTATAGGATGCTAGTTTACCATCAGTGGCCCTACATTCTTGTCCGTCTGCCATGCTATACTATCGGGCCGTGATCACTCGGGAGGTGAACACGGGTATATACTATATACTTTATACATGATACATGTGGTGACTACAGTCAGGTCGGCTCGTAGAGTACCCGCGAGTGATTCATGGATTGCGTGCGAAAGGACGTTTGTCCGAACGACCCTCTGAGTGGATCTTTGTGGCAGAGCGACAGGGTAGGTTGAGACCACCTAAGAGAGAGGTGGGCCTGGCCCTGGTCGGCATCCATGGTTATTTCAAAATAACATGCTTAACGAGATCTTGGTATTTGATCTGAGTCTGGCTACTGGCCTATACGCACTAACCAACTACGCGGGAACAGTTATGGGCACTCGACATCATGGTATCAGCCGAAGCCTTCGTGACGTCAGCGATTGAGCGGCGCGTGCCGGGTTGGACTGGAACGCCTGCTCTTGTATAAGGGAGGCTAGGTCTGCTCGCCGGCCGTGTTCGCAACGTGCAGGTGTGCAATGGGCGATGGGCCCAGACCCCTGCGCCATAGGATTTAGACCAACGTGCTGACCTCTCTGTTGTGCCTAGGTAGGGCTGCGATGTGTTGATCTTCTGAGGCCGGGCATGACCCAGGAAAGTGTGTCCGGACAAAGGGGATCGAGAGTGTTGGGAAATGTGGTGCACCCTGATAACCCACAAGTATAGGGGATCACAACAGTTTTTGAGGGTAGAATATTCAACCCAAATTTGTTGATTCGACACAAGGGGAGCCAAAGAATATTCTCAAGTATTAGCAGCTGAGTTGTCAATTCAACCACACCTAGAAACTTAATATCTGCAGCAAAGTATTTAGTAGCAAAGTAATATCATAGTAGTGGTAACGGTAACAAAAGGTAACGATAGTAAAAGCAATGTTTTTGGTATTTTGTAGTGATGATAGCAATAGCAATGGGAAAGTAAATAAGCGAAGAAACAATATGTGGAAAGCTCGTAGGCAATGGATCGGTGATGGAGAATTATGCCGAATCCAGTTCATCATGTAACAGTCATAACCTTGGGTGACACAGAACTAGCTCCAGTTCATTGATATAATTTAGGCATGTATTCCAAATATAGTCATACGTGCTTATGGAAAAGAACCTGCATGACATCTTTTGTCCTACCCTCAAATATTGTCACTTTGGGGTTAACGGATCATAACACATCATAGGTGACTATAGACTTGCAAGATAGGATCTAGAACTCTCATATATTGATGAAAACATAATAGGTTCAGATCTGAAATCATGGCACTCGGGCCCTAGCGACAGGAATTAAGCATAGCAAAGTCATAGCAACATCAATCTCAGAACATAGTGGACACTAGGGATCAAACCCTAACAAAACTAACTCGATTACATGATAGATCCCATCCAACCCATCACCGTCCAGCAAGCCTACGATGGAATTACTCACGCACGACGGTGAGCATCATGAAATTGGTGATGGAGGATGGTTGATGATGACGATGGCAACGGTTTCCCCTCTCCGGAGCCCCGAACGGACTCTAGATCAGCCCTCCCGAGAGGTTTTAGGGCTTGGCGGCGGCTCCGTATCGTAAAACGCGATGATTTCTTCCTGATTTTTTTCTTCCCAAAACTTAATATATGGAGTTGGAGTTGGAGTCGGAGAGGCAACATGGGGCCCATGAGGTAGGGGGGCGCGCCCCCCACCCTCGTGGCGAGGTGGTGGGTCCCCTGGCCCTCATCTTTTGCAGGTATTTTTCATATTTTTTGAAAAGTGGCTCTGTGAAGTTTCAGGTCATTCCGAGAACGTTTGTTCCTGCACATAAATAACACCATGGTAATTCTGCTAAAAACATCGTCAGTCCGGGTTAGTTCCATTTAAATCATGCAAGTTAGAGTCCAAAACAAGGGCAAAAGTGTTTGGAAAAGTAGATACGTTGGAGACGTATCACACCCCTGCAGGGAAGTTAATCTATTCGAATAGCCGTGATCTTCGGTAATAGGATGACTTGGAGTTGTACCTAGACCTTATGACAACTAGAACCGGATACTTAATAAAACACATCCTTCCAAGTGCCAGATACAACCGGTGATCGCTCTCTCACAGGGCAACGAGGGGAGGATCATCGGGTAGGATTATGCTACACGATGCTACTTGGTGAACTTACCATCTACTCTTTTCTACATGCTGCAAGATGGAGGTGGCCAGAAGCGTAGTCTTTGATAGGACTAGCTATCCCCCTCTTATTCTGGCATTCTGCAGTTCAGTCCACATATGTAGTGTAGTTCCTTGCTTGCGAGTACTTTGGATGAGTACTCATGGCTGCTTTGCTCCCCCTTTTCCCCCTTTCCTATACCCGATTGTTGCGACCAGATGTTGGATTCCAGGAGCCAGAAGCCACTGTCGATGACGACTACTACTACTACTCGGGAGGTGCCTACTACTACGTGCAGCCCGCTGACGACGACTAGGAGTAGTTTAGCAAGATCCCAGGCAGGAGGCCTGTGCCTCTTTCGATCTGTATCCCAGTTTGTGCTAGCCTTCTTAAGGCAAACTTGTTTACTTATGTCTGTACTCAGATATTGTTGCTTCCGCTAACTCGTCTATGATCGAGCTCTTGTATTCGCGCCTTCAAGGCCCCTGGCTTGTAATATGATGCTTGTATGACTTTTTTTTATTTGTAGAGTTGTGTTGTGATATCTTCCCGTGAGTCCCTGATCTTGATCGTACACGTTTGCGTGTATGATTAGTGTACGATTGAATCGGGGGCGTCACATATGTGGAAGTAAGAAAGTGGTTGAGGTCTTTGGAGCATATCACTAAGCACTTTGAGCAAGCAAGCCATTAAGCAACACATGATCCCCTTTTAATAGTATTGGCTCTTCCTATGGACTCAATGTGATCTTGGATCACTAAAATGAAAATGTAGAGTCTTGAGCTTTTGAGATTTTGCCAATCTTCTGTCCTTGGCATCTTAAAGGGGTTCCACATCCTCTTGTCCAAGCCACTCCACTGTTGAACTTATCTGAGATATACTAGATGAAAACATTAGTCCAATAAGAGATATTTTGACATTAATTACAAAAATCACCCAGGGAGCACTTGTGCTTTCAAGTTCAGCTCTCCCCCAAACATTACCGGCAGCGTGATCTTTCCCTTAGGATGGCTCCTGCCGGGATGAACTCCATGAAACATGTTGGTAACTTCTAGCTCTTCCTCTGATATCTAAAACTTGGTGATGACTACCGGGGAGATCAGATTCAACCCGGCACCACCGTCCACCAACATCTTTGTTACTTTGAGGTTGCGAATTGTTGGAGAGACCAACAACGGAAAACACCCTACCGTAGTGGTACGACTAGGATGATCCTCTTCGTCAAAGATGATGGGGTGCGTGACCATTTGAGCGGCTTCCGGGCCTCTAGTGCTGGTTCCATGACATTGACTTCTGTGTCCATCGTTTGAGCTGGCAGTGAGAGCCGTGCAAAGATGGGCCCCCGTCAATGCACAGGGCGTCAGTGGCCTTCTGAAACTCCTACTCACTAGTTTCTTCTTCATCCCCTCCATCACTCTCATCATCACAGGCTTCCATCTCTCGACCTCTGGCGGGCTTTCCTTGGTTTCGAAAGGGTTTGCCGGGGCGATTTACTTCACCGCCCCGTCCCTTACTTCCAGAAACATTCTGACCCTTTTCCTTGTCACACTTCTCATACTCTGCTCTCTGTGTCTTGACGAGCTGCTCAACCTGATAGCACTCTTGGAGGTCGTTGCCTTTGGTTCGATGAATCTTGCAGTACAGCCCATCACCTTTCCAAGCCTTCTCGGCAGCCGCGGCCTCCCGGCAGTCAACACACATGGCAGCTTCCTTGCCGGGGGCCTCAACTTTAGCCTTTCTGCCGGTACTAGGCGTGCCCGATCCTTCAACATTTATCACTGTCTTATCCTTCCGCTTCTTACTGTGCTTCTTGCTCTTCTTCTGACTGGTTGATTCATCATCATCCTCTGAATCAACATTGGTGCAATCTTCCTTCCCTCCTCCATCCGAGCACACTTATCCACCAAGGTGTACAGCTCCTTCACAGTCTTGGGCAACCGCATGTTCATCTTGGAATGGATCCGGCAGTTGCGCACACTGGACTTGAAGGCAACTATCACAATTGCCGGATGGATATTTGGGATGTTCCTATGAACTTTGTTGAATCTTTGTAAATACTTACGGAGCGTTTCTCCTTCCTTCTGTTGGAGAAGCTGCAGGTCACTGGGTTGGCTTGGCTCTTGATGGTCGCCGGTGAAGGCACCAATGAACTCATGGCACAGGTCAGCCCATGGCGAAATGGAGTTCTCCGGCAGGTGCATCAGCCAAGACCTCACATTGGACTTTAGAGCCACAGGGAAGTAGTTAGCGAACACCTTCTCATCTCTTCCCCCGGCAGCCTGAACATTGATGGTGTAGATGCTCAGGAATTCTACTAGGTTCAGCCTCCCATCGTACTTCTCAGGTATCTTTGGCTTGAACGTACGAACGGACGGCCAACAGACTTGCCACAACTCATGAGTAAAGGCAGGGCACCCAACCTCGAAAGGTAGGCACCCGCCAATACCTAGCACAGGCTCGTCGACATCGGGGCCGTCACATCCATCGGTCAAGCGGTGGTCATCGCGGTGTTGCCCAACAACGATGCGCATATCTCCCCTCCCCCTATCCTCCGGGGCTCGTCAGGGTCTTGATTCTGCTGTCCTCACGCTGGCTGTCACGGCAGGGACTGCACCATGGGGGTGGCCCCTTCCATGTGGTCAGAAGCACGAGTCATTGTCGTTCCTTGGGGAGGCCGTGACAGGCCAGCTCACCGTGAGCCCCTAGCTTCGGCGAAACTGAGCAGACTTTGGATGGTGGCACACCATTCGTCCATCTGCTCGGCCGTTGGTGGAAACCTCAGCAACAGCTTAGCCCGCGCCATGGCCTCCATGGCTATAGTTTGCATGGGTGATGATGAAGTAGATCACGTCGTCGCTTTGCTCTTGACGATGCAACTGGCGGCAGCACCACGCACCTTCTGGTCCGGGGTGGCCACCTGGATGGCATGGGGTCGCGGCGAAGGCGCTCGAGGGCCAGCGGCTCCGTCGGGCGAGCAACTTCGTTGACCCAACCCAAGGGAGGCGCGCATGCTGCGGTCGCTCCCGTGGTGGGTGCGGTCGGAAGGCGGCGATTCACCCCGCACCGAGCGCCATTGCTGCGGTTGTGCCCGTCGGCGAGAGGAGGGGGCGTGGACGGAGTAACCCCTCACCCGTACCTTGTGGAGCATGGCCGTCAAGGCGTTGCTGATGTTGTTCTCCTCCAATGTCTCCCGCTCCTGTGTCAGCCATGGGGGAAGTGGTGAAGGCAAAAAAAGAGAAGGCCCAAAAAGAGAAAAGAAAAAAAGAGAGAAAAAGAGAGAAGGGACAATGCTGAAGGAAATATGCCCTAGAGGCAATAATAAAGTTATTATTTATTTCCTTATATCATGATAAAATGTTTATTATTCATGCTAGAATTGTATTAACCGGAAACATAATACATGTGTGAACACATAGACAAACAGAGTGTCACTAGTATGCCTCTACTTGACTAGCTCGTTGATCAAAGATTGTTAAGTTTCCTAGCCATTGACATGGGTTTTCATTTGATTAACGGGATCACATCATTAGGAGAATGATGTGATTGACATGACCCATTCCGTTAGCTTAGCACACAATCATTTAGTATGTTGCTATTGCTTTCTTCATGACATATACATGTTCCTATGACTATGAGATTATGCAACTCCCGTTTACCGGAGGAACACTTTGTGTGCTACCAAATGTCACAACGTAACTGGGTGATTATAAAGGTGCTCTACAGGTGTCTCCGAAGGTACTTGTTGGGTTGGCGTATTTCGAGATTAGGATTTGTCACTCCGATTGTCAGAGAGGTATCTTTGGGCTCTCTACGTAATGCACATCACTTAAGCCTTGCAAGCATTGCAACTAATGAGTTAGTTGCGGGATGATGTATTACGGAACGAGTAAAGAGACTTGCCAGTAACAAGATTGAACTAGGTATTAAGATACCGACGATCGAATCTCAGGCAAGTAACATACCGATGACAAAGGGAACAACGTATGTTGTTATGCGGTCTGACCAATAAAGATCTTCATAGAATATGTAGGAGCCAATATGAGCATCCAGGTTCCGCTATTGGTTATTGACCGGAGACGTGTCTCGGTCATGTCTACATAGTTCTCGAACCCGTAGGGTCCGCACGCTTAACGTTACGATGACAGTTATATTATGAGTTTATATGTTTTGATGTATCGAAGGTTGTTCGGAGTCCCCGTTGTGATCACGGACATGACAAGGAGTCTCGAAATGGTTGAGACATGAAGATTGATATATTGGAAGCCTAAGTTTGGATATAGGAATTGTTCCAGGTAAAATCGGGATTTTACCGGAGTACCGAGAGGTTACCGGAACCCCCCGGGAATCAAATGGGCCTTAGTGGGCCTAGGTGGAAGAGAGGAAAGGAGGCAAGGGCTGGCCGCGGGCCCCTCCCCCCTAGTCCGAATAGGACAAGGAGAGGGGGGCGGCACCCCCCTTCCTTCCTTCCCCTCCACTCCTTCCCCCTCAAGTCCTAATCCAACTAGGAAAGGGGGGAGTCCTACTCCCAGTGGGAGTAGGACTCCTCCTGGCGCCCCCTCTCCCTTGGCCGGCCACACCCCCTTGCTCCTTTATATACAGGGGCAGGGGGGCACCTGAGGGAGTCCTAGATTAGGGGGTGTTCGGATAGCCGAATTATACCTTCAGCCGGACTCCTGGACTATGAAGATACAAGATTGAAGACTCCGTCCTGTGTCCGGAAGGGATTTTCCTTGGCGCGGAAGGCAAGCTTGGTGATACGGATGTTAAAATCTCCTACCATTGTAACCGACTCTATGTAACCCTAACCCTATCCGGTGTCTATATAAACCGGAGGGTTCTAGTCCATAGGACAACATACACATCAACAATCATACCATAGGCTAGCGTCTAGGGTTTAGCCTCTCTGATCTTGTGGTAGATCAACTCTTGTACTACCCATACCATCAATATTAATCAAGCAGGACGTAGGGTTTTACCTCCATCGAGAGGGCCCGAACCTGGGTAAAACTTCGTGTCCCCTGCCTCTTGTTACCATCCGGCCTAGACGCACAGTTCGGGACCCCCTACCCGAGATCCGCCGGTTTTGACACTGACATTGGTGCTTTCATTGAGAGTTCCTCTGTGCCGTCGCCGTCAGGCCCGATGGCTCCTACGATCATCAATGGCGATGCAGTCCAGGGTGAGACCTTCCTCCCCGGACAGATCTTCGTCTTCGGTGGCTTCGCGCTGCGGGCCGATTCACTTGGCCATCTAGAGCAGATCGAAAGCTACACCCCTGGTCGTCAGGTCAGATTCGGAAGTTTAAACTACACGGCCAACATTCGCGGGGACTTGATCTTCGACGGATTCGAACCACTGCCGAGCGCGCCGCACTGTCACGACGAGCATGATCTAGCTCTGCCGCCGAACAGAGCCCTGGAGGCCGCACCCGCATCGGCTCCGACCCCTAGTTCGGAGCCGACCGCGCCGATCGAGGATGGGTGGTTGGACGCCACCTCGGGGGCTGCGATCCCAACGGCGGTTGAGCCAAACACCAGCCCCGTACTCTGCAAGACTCGTGACTCCATGGAGCCGGATTCTTCTTCGGACTCTGAACCCTCCGCACCCCTGCCGATCGAATCTGATTGGGCGCCGATCATGGAGTTCACGGCCGCGGACGTCTTTCAGCACTCGCCTTTCGACGATATCCTGAAATCACTGAAGTCTCTCTCTTTGTCAGGAGAGCCCTGGCCGGACTATGGTTAGCAAGGTTGGGGTACGGACGATGAAGAAATTCAAAACCCACCCACCACCCACTTTGTAGCCACTGTCGACAACTTAACCGACATGCTCGACTTCGACTCCAAAGACATCGATGATATGGACACCGATGAAGGAGATGATGAAGAACCAGCGCCCACTAGGCCCTGGAAAGCCACCTCGTCATATGACATATACATGGTGGACACCCCAAAAGAGGGAGAGGGCGATGGAACAGCGGAGGTTGACCCCTCCATGAAACAGCAAAAGCGCCGGCGTCAGCGGCGCCGCTCAAAATCCCGCCAACACAAAAATGGCGATTCCAGCACGGGAGCTAATAACACCCCGGAAAGCGCCGAAGAACATCCCCCCGAGCAAGATTTAGCACAGGAGGATGGAGAAACCAGCCCTCATGAGGGAGCGACCGACAGAGAGGTCGAGGACAATAATTGTATGCCTCCCTCCGAAGACGAGGCAAGCCTCGACGACGACGAATTCGCCATGCCAGAGGATCCCGTCGAACAAGAGAGTTTTCAACGCAGGCTTATGGCCACGGCAAGAAGCCTCAAGAAAAAACAGCAACAGCTTAAAGCTGATCAAGATCGGCTAGTCGATAGATGGACTGAAGTCCTTGCGGCCGAAGAGCATTAACCCGAACGCCCCTCCAAGTGCTACCCGAAGCGTAGGTTGCTACCCCGATTAGAGGAGGAAGCACTCGGCGCGGCCGACAGGCCACCTCGTGGCCACGACAGAGAGGCCTCATGGCCATCCACCCAAGCTGCACCCCGTACCAAGGCACGGGAATATGCGCCGGACTTACGAGACATGTCGGAGGACAAGACAAGGCAAACAAGATCGATCTACGGATTGCGTAGGCACCCCACGGCTCGAGATGACAACCGTCACGCCGGCCACAAATTCGGTAGGGCCAAACATAGTAGACAAAGCTCATTGGAGCTACGTCATGATATTGCCCAATGCAGAGGCGCCGCACACCCATTGTGCTTCATAGACGAAATAATGGATCATCTAATCCCCGAGGGTTTCAAACCCGTAAACATCAAATCATATGATGGCTCAACAGATCCCGCGGTATGGATCGAGGATTATCTCCTTCATATCCACATGGCCCGCGGCGATGATTTCCACGCCATCAAATACCTCCCACTCAAGCTTAAAGGACCAGCCCGGCAGTGGCTTAACAGCCTGCCAACAGGGTCAATCAGCTGTTGGGAAGACCTGGAAGCCGCCTTCCTCGACAATTTCCAGGGCACTTATGTGTGACCCCTAGACGCTGACGACCTAAGCCACGTAATTCAGCAGCCAGACGAATCGGCCAGGCAATTCTGGACACGGTTCCTAACAAAGAAAAATCAAATATTCGACTGTCCGGACGCAGAGGCCTTAGCAGCCTTCAAGCATAATATCCGTGACGAGTGGCTTGCCCGGCACCTAGGACAAGAGAAGCCGAAATCTATGGCAGCACTCACAGCACTCATGACCCGCTTTTGCGCGGGAGAAGACAACTGGCTTGCTCGTAGCAACAATATGACCAAGAACCCTGGTTGTTCGGACACCAGGGACATTAGTGGCAGGTCGCGTCGCAACCAACAGAAGCGCCGCTTCAACGGCGACAATGCTAAGGATACGGCAGTTAACGCCGGATTCAGAGGCTCTAAATCCGGTCAGCAGAAAAAATCATTCAAAAGGAATCCCAGGGGCCCGTCCAGCTTGGACCGAATACTCGACCGCTTGTGCCAAATACATGGCACCCCCGAAAAGCCGGCCAATCACACCAACAGGGACTGTTGGGTGTTCAAGCTGGCAGGCAGATTAAGCGCCGACAATGAAGACAAGGGGTTGCATAGCGATGACGACGAGGAGCCCCGGCCGCCGAACAACAATGGACAAAAGGGTTTTCCTCCACAAGTGCGGACGGTGAACATGATATACGCCACCCACGTCCCCAAGAGGGAGCGGAAGCGCACGTTAAGGGACGTATACGCGGTAGAGCCAGTCGCCCCAAAGTTCAACCCATGGTCCTCCTGCCCGATCACCTTTGATCGAAGAAACCATCCCACTAGCATCCGTCATGGCGGATTCGCCGCATTGGTTCTCCACCCAATTATTGACGGATTTCATCTCACTAGAGTCCTTATGGACGGCGGCAGTAGCCTGAACCTGCTTTACCAAGATACAGTGCGGAAAATGGGCATAGATCCCTCGAGGATTAAGCCCACAAAAACGACCTTTAAAGGCGTAATACCAGGTGTAGAGGCCAGCTGTACATGCTCAGTCACACTTGAAGTGGTCTTCGGATCTCCGGATAATTTCTGAAGCGAGGAGTTAATCTTCGACATAGTCCCGTTCCGCAGTGGCTACCATGCACTGCTCGGGCGAACCGCATTCGCCAAGTTCGATGCGGTCCCGCACTACGCATACCTTAAGCTCAAGTTGCAAGGCCCTCGAGGAGTAATTACGGTCAATGGAAACACCGAACGCTCCCTCCGAACGGAGGAGCACACGGCGGCCCTTGCAGCGGAAGTACAAAGCAGCCTCTCCAGGCAGTTCTCCAGTCCGGCCATTAAACGTCCGGACATAGTCAAGCGCGCCCGGAGTAACCTACAACAAGACCGCCTGGCACGTTCTGAGCAGGCGTAGCAATGCGGCCCCAACCCCAACCCCCGCAAAAAGGCGATGCCAGTACTTCGCATACATAACTACGCCCTAGAAATACCATGGGCATAGGGGGGGGCACCATCACGGCACGCCCAAAACACGGCTTAAACCGCACCAGGGGCTGCTGACCTTTTTTATACTTTTCTCTTACTTCCAGGACTCTACTCTTCGGAAGGCTTGTTCGGCAGTTCTATTGCCGCACAAAGATGCAAGGACCAGGGAAGCAGACAAGCCATGCCGCATTACGGAAATCCCAGGTGGTCTCTATCACGAGCAGTATACCTGTTTCGCATACTATCCCGCAGCTTGCCCCTGAAGCAGACATGTTAAATTGTCCAACTTTTCGTTTATCGCATCACTTGTATCGTTTTGCTTTGATCGCAGCTATTTTAATGAACAATACATAGCTTTTGTCTATCTTTTGCATTACCTTTTTTAATATATATATATATATATGTTCCTTAATGACATGTTGCACCCGTACACTTTGGTACGGCCAAAATACGCCAGGGGCTTCAGTACCCCTCAACATGGTGTGAGAAGTCCGAACACTTTAACAAGTGCGGCACCCCGAACTTATAGCATTATATGCATCGGCTCCGAATCATGTCTTGGGTCAATAGTTGGGTTTGCCCGGCTCCTATGTTTTGGTGCCTTACGTTCCGCTATATCGGCTAAGGTAGCACTAGGAGAACCACTGCGATTGTGCCCCAGTTGAGCTGGGCCGACCACCTCAGTGGAGAAAGCTAAAACTGACTGTCATGATGAAGCGAGAGCTGGTCGCTGTTTGAGAGGTTTTTTTGAGTCCCTAAAGACTTATGCCGCTTCAGGCGAGGAGTCGGCTCTGTCCGGCCAAGGCATGGATAGCGCCCCAAAATCGGTCTTCCGAATACTAGGGGCTTCACCGAAATTTAAAATTATAGAATTCTATGGCTAAGTGGGAGTGTTCATGCATTATAGTCCGATTGCCTCGTTCGTTGGGCTGAGCGCCTCCCTCGAAGGACCCAAAGATGGGAAAAAGAGCGCCCAGGTTTATCCCCGAACACCCCAGCACTAGCGGCATGGGGGCAAAAGCCGATGACTCGCCATCTCTCAGTATTGATAAACAGCCGCACAGAAGGTAATATTTTAAATTCAAGCAGCATTGCTTAGCGCATATGAACAAGTTTTCAGCGCACAGGATAACACGAGAGGGTTTTACTCAAAAAATACATCCTTGGTACATTCATCCGCAACAAGGCGGGCACCCTTCAGAACATCCTAATAATAATTCTCGGGCTTGCGGTGCTCTTTCCCCGGCGGTGGCCCATCCTTCACAAGCTTCTTCGCATCCAGCTTGCCCCAGTGCACCTTAGCACGGCCAAGGGCCCTACGGGCACCTTCAATGCAGACAGAGCGCTTGATGTCTTCAAGCCTCGGACAGGCCTCCACCAGCCGCCGCACCAGCCCGAAATAGCTCCCAGGCAGAGCCTCTCTAGGCCACAGCCGAACTAGGAGGCCCTTCATGGCCTGTTCGGCCGCCTTGTGGAGCTCGACCAGTTGCTTCAGCTGGTCGCTCAAGGGCATGGGGTGTCCGGCCTCAGCGTACTGAGACCAGAACACCTTTTCCGTCGAGCTGCCCTCCTCGGCTCGATAGAATGCGGCGGCATCAGATACACTCCGGGGAAGATCTGTGAACGCTCCTGGAGAGCTCCGGATTCGGGTAAGTAACAGGTAACTCACGTTTATGTGTTTGCTTTGCATAAAGAATGCCTTACCCGCCGCAATCTTCTTCACCTCATCCAACTCCTGGAGGGTCTTCTGGGACTCGGCCTTGGCAGACTTGGCATTTTCTATAGCTGCCGCAAGCTCGGACGCTCGCGTCTTCGAGTCAAGCTCCAAACTCTCATGTTTCTTCATGAGAACCTAGAGCTCTTGCCGCACCTTGCCAACCTCAGCCTCATACCTCTCCCGCTCGGTGCACTCCACGGCCACACTCTTCTCGGCCTCGAGCAGCGCTTGCTTAAGGGTCGCCACCTCAGACGTGGCCCCTGCAATAGCCATGTCAATCCTGTCATTTTTTGCAATTGCACCTTTTTTATATACATATTCAAACAGGGTATTTCTTACCTTCCTTCTCCTCGAGCTGCTTCTTGGCATGCCGGAGCTCTTGCTCGGACTTTTCGAGACTCTGCTTCAGCACGTCCACTTCCGCAATCAGTACGGTGGACGCTAGCAGAGAAGCCTGCATATGCATATTGACTCCTTTTGTTAGAGTCTTGCGAATTCTTTGATCCTCTATTTGGCTTTTCTTCCCGAACACCCAACAGAGCATCAGGGGCTACTGTCTATGCAGTAACATTATTTGAACATTCTTTACTTACCCCAAAGCCTGTTAAAAGGCTTGTACAAGCTTCAGTCAGTCCGCTTTTGGCGGACTGAACCTTCTAGATCACCGCACTCATAATAGTGTGGTGCCCCTTGTCGATGGAGGCACCTTGGAGCGCTTCCAACATATTGTCCGGCGCCTCCGGTTGGACGGAGGTCACCGGCACGGTAGGCTTGCTCCTCTTGGAAGGAGGTCGCCCGCCGGACTCTAGAACCCTTGAAGATTCCGGAGCTGTGTCCGGCCTTAAGCCGGACTTGGAGCCCTGGGGGGTTTCATCCCCTTTACTCCTGGAGTCTAGGAGGTCGCCTTGCGGCGCCTCCAGGACCGCCTCCTCCCGGCTTGGAACCTGTTGGGACAACACTTCGGTGTCGTCCGCAGGGCGGGGGGATGAAGCCGTCGGAAGCGAGTTCACCTCCGACGGGTCCAGTGAGCCGCTCGACGATGCGTCGAGCCGGTCCTTGGGTGGGCTGCATAAACATATTCGACATAAGGAAAAGCTGTGTGAAAAACGAATACTATGAATTACCCCGATATCCGGACACTTACGATTTCGCCAGGGGCTTGGCCCTGGGCTGCCACTCCTCTTCATCGTCGTTGGTGTCAGTGGAGCAGTCCGGAGGAAGGGTTTTCCCCTTCTTGGACCCTCCGGCCTCCTCGGAGAGGGCGGCCTTCCTTTTCCTCTCTCCTCCCGCTGGAGGGGGAGAGGTCTCTTCTTCTTCCTCATCGTCTTCACGAGAGGAAGGCGCTTCGGGACTGTCGGATGACGAATCCGACACCTCCTGGCGCCGGGCACTCTTTCGAGTCCCCATGGCCCTTTTTGTGGCCTTCTTCTCCGGCACCACATAGGGTGCTGGAACCAGCAGCTTCGCGAAGCGAGCGTCCGCTGGGCCTTCGGGCAGAGGAGCCGGACAGTTGATCTATCCGGACATCGCCACCCAATCCTATCAAAGATAAGGGAACTCAGATCCTGCATAGAGTCAAACTATGAAAAACTGATACCCTGTAAAAGGAAAAAAACGGCTTACCGCATGAGCGTGATGCTGAGTACTGAATCCGCGATCCTCGGCAGCGGATGCGGGAGCCTCGGTGCCCTTGAAAAGCACCCTCCAGGCATCTTCGTACGTCGTGTCAAAGAGCCTGTTTAGAGTTTGATGCTGCCGGGTCGAACTCCCACAGATTGAAGGCCCGTCGTTGACACGGGAGGATCAGGCGGATGAGCATAACCTGGACTACATTGACAAGCTTTGTGCTTCTTGTCCACCAGGGTTTGGATGCATGTTTGGAGTCTGGTCAGCTCTCCTTTTTTACCCCACGACAGGCCGGTCTCCTTCCAGGAGGTGAGCCGCGTAGGGGGTCCGGACCGAAACTCAGGGGCTGCGACCCATTCGGGGTCGCATGGCTCGGTGATGTAAAACCACCCCGATTGCCACCCCTTCAGGGCCTCCACAAAGGAGCCCTCGAGCCACAGGACGTTGGCCATCTTGCCAACCATGGCACCGCCACACTCCGCCTGGCTGCCGCGCACCACCTTCGGCTTGACGTTGAAGGTCTTTAGCCATAAGCCGAAATGAGGGCGGATGCGGAGGAAAGCCTCGCACACGACGATAAACGCCGAGATGTTGAGGATGAAGTTCGGGGCCAGATCGTGGAAATCCAGGCCATAGTAGAACATGAGCCCCCGGACAAATGGATGCAGAGGGAAGCCCAGTCCGCGGAGGAAATGGGGGAGAAATACCACCCTCTCATGGGGCCTAGGAGTGGGGATGAGCTGCCCCTTCTCGAGGAGTCGGTGCACGATGTCGCTGGCCAGATATCCGGCCTTCCTCAGCTTTTTTATGTGTCCCTCCGTGACGGAGGAAACCATCCACTTGCCTCCCGCTCCAGACATGACTGGAGAAGATCGAGGTGGTAGTGCGGACTTGGGCGCTGGAGCTCGAGTGTGCAAGAATGGATAGGCAAAGGAGGAAGAAGGCGTGGGTGAAAAGGTGGATCCTTATCCCCTTATATGGGTGGGCGCGACTACATGCCCCCACCAGCCTGGTAAAACTTGCTTATCTCCAAGCGCCGTAATCAAAGGCGCGGTTGGGTTACCCATGCCCGTATTGATGAGAATCCCGGAATAAAGGGACACGATCTCTGCTTTGACAAGACGTGCCAAGGAAACCGCCTCGCATAACTCGCTGAGGTGGGATAATGAAACGATTTGGATAAAGGCTTGGCCGTGGCGTGTCGCACCACGGAATACGTCAGCAGATTAGATTTGTGTTAATATTATTATTCTCTCTATGGCAATATGTGGAAACTTATTTTGCAGAGAAGGACACTATCTTTATGTTCAGAATCTTCTATGAAGTGCTTGGAGGAGGAACCCGCCTTGCAATGCCGAAGACAATTTGCGCGCCGGACTCGTCGTCATTGAAGCCTGGTTCAGGGGCTACTGAGGGAGTCCTAGATTAGGGGGTGTTCGGATAGCCGAATTATACCTTCAGCCGAACTCCTGGACTATGAAGATACAAGATTGAAGACTCCGTCCCGTGTCCGGAAGGGATTTTCCTTGGCGTGGAAGGCAAGCTTGGCGATACGGATGTTCAGATCTCCTACCATTGTAACCGACTCTATGTAACCCTAACCCTATTCGGTGTCTATATAAACCGGAGGGTTCTAGTCCGTAGGACAACATACACATCAACAATCATACCATAGGCTAGCGTCTAGGGTTTAGCCTCTCTGATCTCGTGGTAGATCAACTCTTGTACTACCCATACCATCAATATTAATCAAGCAGGACATAGGGTTTTACCTCCATCGAGAGGGCCCGAACCTGGGTAAAACTTCGTGTCCCCAGCCTCCTGTTACCATCCAGCCTAGACGCACAGTTCGGGACCCCCTACCCGAGATCCGCCAGTTTTGACACCGACAGCACCCCATAGACACAACAATTGATCATTGATCTCTTAGCCGCGTGCGGTGCCCCCCTCCACCATAGTCCACCTCGATAATACTGTAGCGGTGCTTAGGCGAAGCCCTGCATCGGTAGAACATCAACATCGTCACCACGCCGTCGTGCTGATGAAACTCTCCCTCAACACTCGGCTGGATCGGAGTTCGAGTGATGTCATCGGGCTGAACGTGTGCTGAACTCGAAGGTGCCGTACGTTCAGTACTTGATCGGTTAGATCGTGAAGACGTACGACTACATCAACCGCATTGTGCTAACGCTTCCGCTTTCGGTGTACGAGGGTACGTGGACAACACTCTCCCCTCTTGTTGCTATGCATCACCATGATCTTGCATGTGCGTAGGAATTTTTTTGAAATTACTACGTTCCCCAATAGTTGCATCCGAGCCTGGTTTTATGCGTTGATGTTATATGCACGAGTAGAACACAAGTGAGTTGTGGGTGATATAAGTCATACTGCTTACCAGCATGTCATACTTTGGTTCGGCGGTATTGTTGGATGAAGCGGCCCGGACCGACATTACGCGTACGCTTACGCGAGACTGGTTCTACCGACATGCTTTGCACATAGGTGGCTGGCGGGTGTCAGTTTCTCCAACTTTAGTTGAACCGAGTGTGGCTACACCCGGTCTTTGCGAAGGTTAAAATAGCACCAACTTGACAAACTATCGATGTGGTTTTGATGCGTAGGTAAGAACGGTTCTTGCTAAGCCCGTAGCAGCCACATAAAACTTGCAACAACAAAGTAGAGGACGTCTAACTTGTTTTTGTAGGGCATGTTGTGATGTGATATGGTCAAGACATGATGCTCAATTTTATTGTATGAGATGATCATGTTTTGTAACCGAGTTATCGGCAACTGGCAGGAGCCATATGGTTGTCGCTTTATTGTATGCAATGCAATTGCCTTGTAATGCTTTACTTTATCACTAAGCGGCATCGATAGTCGTGGAAGCATAAGATTGGCGAGATGACAACGATGCTACGATGGAGATCAAGGTGTCGCACCGGTGACAATGGTGATCATGACGGTGCTTCGGAGATGGAGATCACAAGCACAAGATGATGATGGCCATATCATATCACTTATATTGATTGCATGTGATGTTTATCTTTTATGCATCTTATCTTTCTTTGATTGATGTAGCATTATAAGATGATCTCTCACTAAATTTCAAGATAAAAGTGTTCTCTTTGAGTATGCACCATTGCCAAAGTTCGTCGTGCCTAGACACCACGTGATGATCGGGTGTGATAAGCTCTATGTCCATCTACAACGGGTGCAAGCCAGTTTTGCACACACAGAATATTCAGGTTAAACTTGAAGAGCCTAGCATATGCAAATATGGCCTCGGAACACTGAGACCGAAAGGTTGAGCGTGAATCATATAGTAGATATGATCAACATAGTGATGTTCACCATTGAAAGCTACTCCATTTCACGTGATGATCGGTTATGGTTTAGTTGATTTGGATCACGTGATCACTTAGAGGATTAGGGGGATGTCTTTCTAAGTGGGAGTTCTTAAGTAATATGATTAATTGAACTTAAATTTATCATGACCTTAGTACTTGATAGTATCTTGCTTGTCTATGTTTGATTGTAGATAGATGGCCCATGCTATTGTTCCATTGAATTTTAATGCGTTCCTTGAGAAAGCAAAGTTGAAAGATGATGGTAGGAATTACACGGACTGGTTCCGTAACTTGAGGATTATCCTCATTGCTGCACATAAGAGTTCTGTCCTGGAAGCACCGCTAGGTGCACCTCCTGCGCCAGCAACCGCAGATGTTGTGAATGCCTGGCAATTGCGTGTTGATGACTACTCGATAGTTCAGTGTGCCATGCTTTACGGCTTAGAACCGGGACTTCAATGACGTTTTGAACGTCATGGAGCATATGAGATGTTCCAGGAGTTGAAGTTAATATTTCAAGCAAATTCCCGGATTGAGAGATATGAAGTCTCCAATAAGTTCTACAGATGCAAGATGGAGGAGAATAGTTCTGTCAGTGAACATATACTCAGAATGTCTGGGTACCATAATCACTTGACTCAGGTGGGAGTTGATCTTCCGGTTGATAGTGTCATTGACAGAGTTCTTCAATCACTGCCACCAAGCTACAAGAGCTTTGTGATGAACTATAATATGCAAGGGATGAATAAGACAATTCCCGAGCTCTTCGCAATGCTAAAAGCTGCGGAGGTAGAAATCAAGAAGGAGCATCAAGTGTTGATGGTCAACAAGACCACTAGTTTCAAGAAAAAGGGCAAAGGGAAGAAGAAGGGGAACTTCGAGAAGAATAGCAAGCAAGTTGCTGCTCAGGAGAAGAAACCCAAGTCTGGACCTAAGCCTGAAACTGAGTGCTTCTACTGCAAGCAGACTGATCACTGGAAGTGGAACTGCCCCAAGTATTTGGCGGATAAGAAGGATGGCAAGGTGAACAAAGGTATATGTGATATACATGTTATTGATGTGTACCTTAGTAGAGCTCGCAGTAGCACCTGGGTGTTTGATACTGGTTATGTTGCTAATATTTGCAACTCGAAATAGGGACTACGGATTAAGCAAACACTGGCAAAGGACAAGGTGACGATGCCCGTGGGAAATGGTTCCAAAGTCGATGTGATCGCGGTCGGCATGCTACCTCTACATCTACCTTCGGGATTAGTATTAGACTTAAATAATTGTTATTTGGAGCCAGTGTTGAGCATGAACATTATATCTGGATCTTGTTTGATGCGAGACAGTTATTCATTTAAATCAGAGAATAATGGTTGTTCTATTTATATGAGTAATATCTTTTATGGTCATGCACCCTTGAAGAGTGGTCTATTTTTGATGAATCTCGATAGTAGTGATACACATATTCATAATGTTTAAGACCTCGGTGAAGCTGCTTATATATTGGGCATTAAGATCTATAGAGATAGATCAAGGCGCTTAATTGCACTTTCACAAACCACATACCTTGACAAAGTTTTGAAGAAGTTCAAAATGGATCAAGCAAAGAAAGGGTTCTTGCCTGTGTTACAAGGTGTGAAGTTGAGTAAGACTCAATGCCCGACCACTTTAGAAGATAGAGAGAAAATGAAAGATGTTCCCTATGCTTCAGCCATAGGCTCTATCATGTATGCAATGTTGTGTACGAAACCTGATGTGTGCCTTGCTATAAGTCTAGCAGGGAGGTACCAAAGTAATCCAGGAGTGGATCACTGGACAGCGGTCAAGAACATCCTGAAGTACGTGAAAAGGACTAAGGATATGTTTCTCGTTTATGGAGGTGACAAAGAACTCATCGTAAATGGTTACGTTGAAGCAAGTTTTGACACTGATCCGGACGATTCTAAATCACAAACCGGATAGGTGTTTACATTGAACGGTGGAGCTGTTAGTTGGTATAGTTCTAAACAAAGCGTCGTGGCGGGATCTACATGTGAAGCGGAGTACATAGCTGCTTCAGAAGCAGCAAATGAAGGAGTCTGGATGAAGGAGTTCATATCCGATCTAGGTGTCATACCTAGTGCATCGGGTCCAATGAAAATCTTTTGTGACAATACAGGAGCAATTGCCTTAGCGAAGGAATCCAGATTTCACAAGAGAACCAAGCACATCAAGAGACGCTTCAATTCCATCTGGGATCTAGTCCAGGTGGGAGACAAAGAAATTTGCAAGATACATACGAATCTGAATGTTGCAGACCCGTTGACTAAGCCTTTTCCATGAGAAAAACATGATCAGCACCAAGGCTCCATGGGTGTTAGAATCATTACTGTGTAATCTAGATTATTGACTCTAGTGCAAGTGGGAGACTGAAGGAAATATGCCCTAGAGGCAATAATAAAGTTATTATTTATTTCCTTATATCATGATAAATGTTTATTATTCATGCTAGAATTGTATTAACCAGAAACATAATACATGTGTGAATACATAGACAAACAGAGTGTCACTAGTATGCCTCTACTTGACTAGCTCGTTGATCAAAGATGGTTAAGTTTCCTAGCCATTGACATGGGTTGTCATTTGATTAACGGGATCACATCATTAGGAGAATGATGTGATTGACAAGACCCATTCCGTTAGCTTAGCACACGTTCATTTAGTATGTTGCTATTGCTTTCTTCATGACTTATACATGTTCCTATGACTATGAGATTATGCAACTCCCGTTTACCGGAGGAACACTTTGTGTGCTACCAAACGTCACAACGTAACTGGGTGATTATAAAGGTGCTCTACAGGTGTCTCTGAAGGTACTTGTTGGGTTGGCGTATTTCGAGATTAGGATTTGTCACTCCGATTGTCGGAGAGGTATCTTTGGGCCCTCTCAGTAATGCACATCACTTAAGCCTTGCAAGCATTGCAACTAATGAGTTAGTTGCGGGATGATGTATTATGGAACGAGTAAAGAGACTTGCCGGTAATGAGATTGAACTAGGTATTGAGATACCGATGATCGAATCTCGGGCAAGTAACATACCGATGACAAAGGGAACAACATATGTTGTTATGCGGTCTGACCGATAAAGATCTTCGTAGAATATGTAGGAGCCAATATGAGAATCTAGGTTCCGCTATTGGTTATTGACTGGAGACGTGTCTCGGTCATGTCTAGATAGTTCTCGAACCCGTAGGGTCCGCACGCTTAATGTTACGAGGACAGTTATATTATGAGTTTATATGTTTTGATGTACCGAAGGTTGTTCGGAGTCCCGGATGTGATCACGGACATGACAAGGAGTCTCAAAATGGTCGAGAAATGAAGATTGATATATTGGAAGCCTATGCTTGGATATAGGAAGTGTTCCGGGTAAAATCGGGATTTTACCGTAGTACTGGGAGGTTACTGGAACCACCCGGGAATCAAATGGGCCTTAGTGGGCCTAGGTGGAAGAGAGGAGAGGAGGCAAGGGCTGGCCGCGCACCCCTCCCCCCTAGTCCGAATAGGACAAGGAGAGGGGGCGGCGCCCCCTTCCTTCCTTCTCCTCCACTCCTTCCCCCTCAAGTCCTAATCCAACTAGGAAAGGGGGAGTCCTACTCCCAGTGGGAGTAGGACTCCTCCTGGCGCGCCCTCTCCCTTGGCCGGCCACACCCCCTTGCTCCTTTATATACAGGGGCAGGGGGCACCCTATAGACACAACAATTGATTAGTGATCTCTTAGCCGTGTGCGGTGCCCCCCTCCACCACAGTCCACCTCGATAATACTGTAGCGGTGCTTAGGCGAAGCCCTGCATCGGTAGAACATCAACATCGTCACCACGCTGTCGTGCTGACGAAACTCTCCCTCAACACTCGACTGGATCGGAGTTCGAGGAACATCATCGGGCTGAACGTGTGCTGCACTCGGAGGTGCCATACGTTCTGTACTTGATCGGTCGGATCGTGAAGACGTACGACTACATCAACCACGTTGTGCTAACGCTTCCGCTTTCGGTCTACGAGGGTACGTGGACAACACTCTCCCCTCTCGTTCCTATGCATCACCATGATCTTGCATGTGCGTAGGATTTTTTTTGAAATTACTACGTTCCCCAACAAATGCTACTATCCTTTTTCCACACTTGTGCTTCAAAGTAGCACCATGATCTTCATGCTAGAGAGTCTCTTATTTTGTCACTTTCATATACTAGTGGGAGATTTTCATTATAGAACTTGTCTTGTATATTCCAACAATGGGCTTCCTCAAATCCTAGGTCTTCGTGAGCAAGAAATTTGGATGCACACCCACTTAGTTTGTTTTGTTGAGCTTTCATACATTTATAGCTCTAGTGCATCCGTTGCATGGCAATCCCTACTCACTCACATTGATATCTATTGATGGGCATCTCCATAGCCTACTGATACGCCTAGTTGATGTGAGACCGTCTTCCTCCTTTTTGTCTTCTCCACAACCACCACTCTATTCCACCTATAATGCTATGTCCATGGCTCAGGCTCATGTATTGTGTGAAAGTTGAAAAAGTTTGAGATTACTAAAGTATGAAACAATTGCTTGGCTTGTCATCGGGGTTGTGCATGATTTGGATATTTTGTGCGACGAAGATGGAGCATGACCAAACTATATGATTTTATAGGGATGAACTTTCTTTGGCCATGTTATTTTGAGAAGACATAACTACTTTGTTAGTATGCTTTAAGTATTATTGTTTTTATGTCAATATTAAACTTTTGTCTTGAATCTTTCGGATCTGAACATTCATGTCACAATAAAGAAAATTACATTGATAATTATGTTAGGTAGCATTCCACATCAAAAATTCTGTTTTTATCATTTACCTACTCGAGGACGAGCAGGAATTAAGCTTGGGGATGCTTGATACGTCTCCAACGTATCTACAATTTTTGATTGTTCCACGTTATTATATTATCAATCTTGGACGTTTTATATGCATTTATATGCTATTTTATATGATTTTTGGGACTAACTTATTAACCTAGAGCCTAGTGCCAGTTTCTGTTTTTTCTTGTTTCTGAGTTTTATAGAAAAGGAATACCAAACGGAGTCCAATTGACGTGCCATTTTTTTATGATTTTTATGGACCAAAAGAAGCCCCCGAAGTAAAAGAGTTGGGCCAGAGTAGTCCCAAGCTGAGGGTGGAGGGCGCACCCTACCCCCTTGGGCGCGTCCCCCTATCTCGTGGACGACTCAGAGATCCCCCTGATGTGAGACCTACGCCAAAAATTCCTATAAATACTGAAACCTCTAGAAAATAACCTAGATCGGGAGTTCCGCCGCCACAAGCCTCTGTAGCCACCAAAAACTAATTGGGACCCTGTTCCAGCACCCTGCCGGAGGGGGAATCCATCACCGGTGGCCATCTTCATCATCACGGCGCTCTCCATGACGAGGAGGGAGTAGTTCACCCTCGGGGCTGAGGGTATGTACCAGTAGCTATGTGTTTGATCTCTCTCTCTCTCGTGTTCTTTATATGTCACGATCTTGATGCACCGCGAGCTTTGCTATTATAGTTGGATCTTATGATGTTTCTCCCCCTCTATCTCCTTGTGATGAATTGAGTTTTCCTTTTGAAGTTATCTTATCGGATTGAGTTTTTGAGGATTTGAGAACACTTGATGTATGTCTTGCATGTGCTTATCTGTGGTGACAATGGGATATTCACGTGATCCACTTGATGTATGTTTTGGTGATCAACTTGCGAGTTCTGTGACCTTGTGAACTTATGCATAGGGGTTGGCACCCGTTTTTGTCTTGACTCTCCGGTAGAAACTTTGGGGCACTCTTTGAAGTTCTTTGTGTTGGTTGAATAGATGAATCTAAGATTGTGTGATGCATATCGTATAATCATACCCGCGGATACTTGAAGTGACATTGGAGTATCTAGGTGACATTAGGGTTTGGTTGATTTGTGTCTTAAGGTGTTATTTTACTACAAACTCTAGGGCTGTTTGTGACACTTATAGGAATAGCTCAATGGATTGATCGGAAAGAATAACTTTGAGGTGGTTTCTTACCCTACAATAATCTCTTCCTTTGTTCTCCGCTATTAGTGACTTTGGAGTGATTCTTTGTTGCATGTTGAGGGATAGTTATATGATCTAATTATGTTATCCTTGTTGAGAGAACTTGCACTAGTGAAAGTATGAACGCTAGGCCTTGTTTCGAAGCATTGCAATACCGTTTTCCCTCACTTTTATCATTAGTTACCTTGCTGTTTTTATATTTTCAGATTACATAAACCTATATCTACCATCCATATTGCACTTGTATCACCATCTCTTCGCCGAACTAGTGCACCTATACAATTTACCATTGTATTAAGTGTATTGGGGACACAAGAGACTCTTTGCTATTTGGTTGCAGGGTTGTTTGAGAGAGACAATCTTCATCCTACGCCTCCCACGGATTGATAAACCTTAGGTCATACACTCTAGGGAAATTTGTTACCGTCCTACAAACCTCTGCACTTGGAGGCCCAACAACGTCTACAAGAAGAAGGTTGTGTAGTAGACATCAACTCTTTTCTAGCGCCGTTGCCGGGGAGGTTAGTGCTTGAAGGTATATCTTTATATCTTGCAATGAATCTTTTAGTTTCTTGTTTTATCACTAGTTTAGTCTATAAAAGAAAACTACAAAAAATGGAATTAAGGTTGCCTCATATGCTTCATCTTTTTAATGTCTTTCGTGAAAATAAGGATTCCGATAATTGTGCCAAAGTGTTAGAAGAAGAATGTATTAAAATGTTTGGCACTAAATCTTTGGATGGTGAACATGATTGCAATGTTGTTAGTATGAATTCTTTGAATACCCATGATGCTAATGATATGCAAAGCCACAAGCTTGGGGATGCTATGTTTGATGAAGATGATATTTTTTGTCCCCCAAGTTTTGATGAGCAAATTCATTATGATGAAAGCATCCCTCCTATCTATGATGATTATTGTGATGACACATATGCTATAAAGAATAATGATATCCATGAAACTTGTCATCATGATTTTAACTTTCAATTGGATTATGCCTCACATGATAGTTATTTTGTTGAGTTTGCTCCCACTACTATTCATGAGAAGAAATTTGCTTATGTGGAGAGTAATAAAAATTCTATGCTTGTAGATCATGAAAAGAATGCTTTATGTGATGGTTATATTGTTGAATTCATTCATGATGCTACTGAAAATTATTATGAGAGAGGAACATATGCTTTTACATATTGCAATAATATCAAGTTTCCTCTCTATGTGTTGAAAATCTTGAAGTTATCCTTATTTTACTTTCCTATGCAAGTTGATTCTTGTTCCCACAAGTTGTTTTCTCACAAAATCCCTATGCATAGGAAGTGGGTTAGGCTTAAATGTGCTAGTTATATCCTTCATGATGCTCTCTTTATATTTCAATTCCTATCTTTTATGTGAGCATCATTGTCATCATCATGCCTAGCTATAAAGGCATTAAAGAAAAGTGCTTGTTGGGAGACAACCCAATATTTACACCTACTGTTTTTATGTTTTCACATGATTAAGCTACTGTAGTACTCATGTTTTATAGCTTTTGTTTCAATAAAGTGCCAAGTAAGACCTTTGGGATGATCTATGGTGATAGTTGATTTGATCTTGCTGAAAAACAGAAAGTATGCACTCACAAAATAATTATCATTTTTTTACCAGAGAGCGATAAAATAACAATTCCAACTGCAGTAGATCAATATACATTTTATACTGGTCTTCCTAATTTTTCAGAATTTTTGGAGTTACAGAAGTATTCGAAATCTCCAGATTACTACAGACTGTTCTGTTTTTGACAGATTCTGTTTCCAATGTGTTGTTTGCTTATTTTGATGAATCTATGAGTAGTATCGGAGGTTATGAACCATAGAGAAGATGGAATACAGTAGATATTACACCAATATGAATTTAGAATGAGTTCACAACAGTGCCTAAGTGGTGATTTATTTTCTTATACTAACGGAGCTCACGAGATTTTCTGTCGAGTTTTGTGTTGTGAAGTTTTCAAGTTTTTGGGTAAAGATTTGATGGATTTTGGAACAAGGAGTGGAAAGAGCCTAAGCTTGGGGATGCCCAAGGCACCCCAAGGTAAAATTCAAGAACAACCAAAAGCCGAAGCTTGGGGACACCCCGGAAGGCATCCCCTCTTTCGTCTTCGTCCATCGGTAACTTTACTTGAGGCTATATTTTTATTCACCACATGATATGTGTTTTGCTTGGAGCGTCTTGTATGATTTTAGTCTTTGCTTTTTAGTTTACCACAATCATCCTTGCTGTACGCACCGTTCGGGAGAGACACGCATGAATCGGAATTTATTAGAATACTCTATGTGCTTCACTTATATCTTTTGAGCTATACAATTTTGCTCTAGTGCTTCACTTATATCTTTTTAGAGCATGGTGGTGGTTCTATTTTATAGAAATTATTGATATCTCATGCTTCACTTATATTATTTTGAGAGTCTTTTAGAACAGCATGGTAATTTTCTTAGGTTATAAAACTAGTCCTAATATGATGGGCATCCAAGATGGGTATAATAAAAACTTTCATATAAAGTAGGAGAAGTTTGATAGTTGATGATTGTTTTGAGACATGAGAATGGTGATATTAGAGTCATGCTAGTCGAGTAGTTGTGAATTTGGGAAATACTTGTGTTGAGGTTTGCAAGTCCCGTAGAATGCACGTATGGTAACCATTGTGTAACAAATTTGAAGCATGAGGTATTTCTTTGATTGTCTTCCTTATGAGCGGCGGTCGGGGACGAGCGATGGTACTTTCCTACCAATCTATCCCCCTAGGAGCATGCTCGTAGTGCTTGGTTTTTGATGACTTGTAGATTTTTGCAATAAGTATGTGAGTTCTTTATGACTAATGTTGAGTCCATGGATTATACGCACTCTCACCCTTCCACCGTTGCTAGCCTCTCTAGTACCGCGGTACCATAAACCCACCATTTACCTTCCTCAAAACAGCCATGCAACCTTCCACTGTTTCGTTTATTATGACACGCTTCATCATTGTCATATTGATTTGCATGATCATGCAGTTGGCAATGTATTTGTGGCAAAGCCACAGATCATAATTCTTTCATACATGTCACTCTTGATTCATTGCACATCTCGGTACACCGCTGGAGGCACACATATAGAGTCATATTTTTTGTTCTAAGTATCGAGTTGTAATCTTTGAGTTGTAAATAAATAGAACTGGGATGATCATCATTATTAGAGCATTGTCCCATGTCAGGAAATAAAAAAAGGAGAAAGGCCAAATAAAAAAAGAGAAGGCTCAAAAAGAGAAAAGAAAAAATGAGAGAAAAAGAGAGAAGGGACAATGCTAGTATCCTTTTCCACACTTGTGCTTCAAAGTAGCACCATGATCTTCATGATAGCGAGTCTCTTATTTTGTCACTTTAATATACTAGTGGGAAATTTTCATTATATAACTTGGCTTGTATATTCCAACGATGGGCTTCCTCAAATTCCCTAGATCTTCGTGAGCAAGCAAGTTGGATGCACACCCACTTAGTTTATTTTGTTGAGCTTTCATACATTTATAGCTCTAGTGCATCCGTTGCATGGAAATCCCTACTCACTCACATAGATATCTATTGATGGGCATCTCCATAGCCTATTGGTACGCCTAGTCGATGTGAGACAATCTTCCTCCTTTTTGTCTTCTCCACAACCACCACTCTATTCCACCTATAGTGCTATGTCCATGGCTCACGCTCATATATTGCGTGAAAGTTGAAAAAGTTTGAGATTACTAAAGTATGAAACAATTGCTTGGCTTGTCATCGGGGTTGTGCATGATTTGGATATTTTGTGCGACGAAGATGGAGCATGACCAAACTATATGATTTTATAGGGATGAACTTTCTTTGGCCATGTTATTTTGAGAAGACATAATTACTTTCTTAGTATGCTTGAAGTATTATTGTTTTTATGTCAATATTAAACTTTTGTCTTGAATCTTTTGGATCTGAACATTCATGTCACAATAAAGAAAATTACATTGATAATTATGTTAGGTAGCATTCCACATCAAAAATTATGTTTTTATCATTTACCTACTCGAGGACGAGCAGGAATTAAGCTTGGGGATGCTTGATACGTCTCCAACGTATCTACAATTTTTGATTGTTCCATGCTATTATATTATCAATCTTGGACGTTTTATATGCATTTATATGATATTTTATATGATTTTTGGGACTAACCTATTAACCTAGAGCTTAGTGCCAGTTTCTGTTTTTTCCTTGTTTTTGAGTTTTATAGAAAAGGAATACCAAATGGAGTCCAATTGACATGCACATTTTTGATGATTTTTTATGGACCAAAAGAAGCCCCCGAAGTAAAAGAGTTGGGCCAGAAGAGTCCCGAGCCATCCACAAGGGTGGAGGGCGGGCCTACCCCCTGGGCGCGTCCCCCTATCTCGTGGACGACTCGGAGACCCCCCTGATGTGAGACCTACGCCAAAAATTCCTATAAATACAGAAACCTCCAGAAAATAACCTAGATCGGGAGTTCCGCCGCCGCAAGCCTCTGTAGCAACCAAAAACCATTCGGGGCCCTAATCCGGCACCCTGCCGAAGGGGGGATCCATCACCAGTGGCCATCTTCATCATCCCGGCGCTCTCCATGACGAGGAGGGAGTAGTTCACCCTCGGGGCTGAGGGTATGTACCAGTAGCTATGTGTTTGATCTCTCTCTCTCTCTCGTGTTCTTTATATGTCACGATCTTGATGCACCACGAGCTTTGCTATTATAGTTGGATCTTATGATGTTTCTCCCCCTCTATCTCCTTGTGATGAATTGAGTTTTCCCTTTGAAGTTATCTTATCGGATTGAGTTTTTGAGGATTTGAGAACACTTGATGTATGTCTTGCATGTGCTTATCTGTGGTGACAATGGGATATTCACGTGATCCACTTGATGTATGTTTTGGTGATCAACTTGCGAGTTCAGTGACCTTGTGAACTTATGCATAGGGGTTGGCACCCGTTTTTGTCTTGACTCTCCGGTAGAAACTTTGGGGCACTCTTTGAAGTTCTTTGTGTTGGTTGAATAGATGAATCTAAGATTGTGTGATGCATATCGTATAATCATACCCGCGGATACTTGAGGTGACATTGGAGTGTCTAGGTGACATTAGGGTTTGGTTGATTTGTGTCTTAAGGTGTTATTTTACTACAAACTCTAGGGCTGTTTGTGACACTTATAGGAATAGCTCAATGGATTGATCGGAAAGAATAACTTTGAGGTGGTTTCTTACCCTACAATAATCTCTTCCTTTGTTCTCCGCTATTAGTGACTTTGGAGTGATTCTTTGTTGCATGTTGAGGGATAGTTATATGATCTAATTATGTTATCCTTGTTGAGAGAACTTGCACTAGTGAAATTATGAACGCTAGGCCTTGTTTCGAAGCATTGCAATACCGTTTTCCCTCACTTTTATCATTAGTTACCTTGCTGTTTTTATATTTTCAGATTACATAAACCTATATCTACCATCCATATTGCACTTCTATCACCATCTCTTCGCTGAACTAGTGCACCTATACAATTTACCATTGCATTAGGTGTGTTGGGGACTGCTACCTCTTGAGCACTGCGTTGGTTTTCCCTTGAAGAGGAAAGGGTGATGCAGCAAAGTAGCATAAGTTTTTCTCTCAGTTTTTGAGAACCAAGGTATCAATCCAGTAGGAGGCCACGCTCAAGTCCCTTGCACCTACACAAACAAATAAGAACCTTGCAACCAACGCCATAAAGGGGTTGTCAATCCCTTCACGACCACTTGCAAAAGTGAGATCTGATAGAGAAGATAAGATAATTTTTTTTGGCATTTTTATGATAAAGACTAAAAGTAAAGAAAGCAAAATAAACGGCGCAAGAAATAGCTTGTTGATGGGAGATTAATATGATGGAAAATAGACCCGGGGCCATAGGTTTCACTAGTGTCTTCTCTCAAGATAGTATAAGTATTACGGTGGGTAAACAAATTACTGTCGAACAATTGATAGAATTGAGCATAGTTATGAGAATATCTAGGTATGATCATGTATATAGGCATCATGTCCATGACAAGTAGACCGACTCCTGCCTGCATTTACTACTATTACTCCACACATCGACCGCTATCCAACATGCATCTAGAGTATTAAGTTCATAAGGACGGAGTAACGCTTTAAGCAAGATGACATGATGTAGAGGGATAAACTCATGCAATATGATATAAACCCCATCTTTTTATCCTCGATGGCAACAATACAATACGTGTCGTTTCCCCTACCGTCACTGGGATCGAGCACCACAAGATTGAATCCAAAGCTAAGCAATTCTCCCATTGCAAGAAAGATCAGTCTAGTAGGCCAAACCAAACTGATAATTCGAAGAGACTTGCAAAGATAACCAATCATACATAAAAGAATTCAGAGAAGATTTAAATATTGTTCATAGATAATCTTGATCATAAACCCACAATTCGTCGGATCTCGACAAACACACCACAAAAGAAGATTACATCGAATAGATCTCCAAGAGAATCGAGGAGGACTTTGTATTGAGATCCAAAGAGAGAGAAGAAGCCATCTAGCTAATAACTATGGACCCGAAGGTCTGAGGTAAACTACTCACACACCATCGGAGAGGCTATGGTGTTGATGTAGAAGCCCTCTGTGATCAATGCCCCCTCCGGCGGAGCACCGAAAAAGGGCCCAAGATGGGATCTCACGGGTACAGAAGGTTGCGGCAGTGGAATTAGGTTTTCGTGGTGCTCCCCGATGGTTTGGGGGTACGTAGGAATATATAGGAGGAAGAAGTAGGTCGGTGGAGCCACGAGGGGCCCACAAGGGTGGAGGGCGCGCCCAAGGGGTAGGTGTGATCCCCTGCCTCGTGGCCTCCTCGTTGATTGCTTGACGTCCACTCCAAGTCCTCTGGATCACGTTTGTTCCAAAAATCACGCTCCCGAAGGTTTCATTCCGTTTGGACTCTGTTTGACATTCTTTTTCTGCGAAACACTGAAATAGGCAAAAAAACAGCAATTTGCTACTGTCCTACAAACCTCTGCACTTGGACGCCCAACAATGTCTACAAAAAGAAGGTTGTGTGGTAGACATCACATGACAAAGATCACACAGGCAATTTTACACAGGTTCAGGCCACCGTGAGGCGTAAAACCCTACTCCTGCTTTGGTGGATTGATGGTGGAATGGTGGTGGTAGAGCGTAGTACACTTGCCCGGCAGTGGCTACACGCGTATGGGGGTGTGAGTTATCCAACCTTCTAACCCTTCCTACGGTTGCCATGGGCCTCCTTTTATAGATTAAGGGGTCACCACAATGGCAAAGTAGTCATTATGCACTAATAAGATAGCAAACAGTGCTATCATACCTAACTCTGCAGGCTAACAGGGCGCATTAAATGCGCCGCTCGACGTCACGTCGTTGGTTGCCCGGCAAGCCTTGCCAGGATGTTTTTCCAGCTCTGTGCCTGCTCGCTTGACATGTCGCAGGACGGCTGTCTTCTATAGGAATTTCCTGTAGAAAGAGGCCGCCATGTGGCGAATGGATGCCACTTAGTCACCTTGCGGCTTGACACCGCACTGATTGACGACATGGGTCATGGCAGAGCAGTTGGTAAGGTGGTTTTGCCTTCGTGAGTCCCAACAGGCCCTGCCAGGACGTTTTGGACATCTTCTTCCGAGGGTGACCTCGCCCTTGCCGAGCTCACTTGCTCGGCAAGGGAGGCTTTTCTCCTGGTGGCTTCTTGCTTCCCTGGCTTGACTTTGGTCCTCTTGATCTGCATACCGGGCCTTCAATGCTCTTGGCCCCTAGTACTCTGACTTGGGTTGGCGCCTTAATCCTATTCCCGCGCCTGTGCACAGTCTGGGCAATAGACCCAGGGTTTGTTGCACCGACAACCTGAGTCTAATCAGCTCTACGTTGAAGGAGAACAGGGTGAAGAGAGTTTATCTTCTGTGTTAAGTCACAGCCCCTCCAACCAGACATAGCCCTTTGGCGGAAGGGTGAACTAGTCTACCAAATCTCTTGTCATGTTCGAGCACCACTAGTTAAATCTAATATACTGTATTTCCTTCAGTAGTTTTCGTTCGCGCTCTATACCGATAGTTTACCTGATCATTTATCTTGTTCTGTGGCCCTCATCCTGTGTATTTGTGTTTATTCCTATCATTATCCTCGACTATATTCCTTCGTTTGTCAGTAGGTACTTTTGTTCTAGTTGTCTAACCTTCCAGTTGCATTTCTCTCAGTTTCAGCTATGATGTGCCTTATCCTGTTACATCTGTGTGCATGTTGTATAACTCATTGTTACATCTGACAAAGAAGATTGATTTAGTATATTTCCTTCGACATTCTGTTCCGCTGCTGTGATTGGGTTAAGATTCAAAGCTTTTGAAAGAATTTTTGAATCTCCCATTCACCCCCTTTGGTCGATATACTCTCGGTCCTAACAATTGGTATCAGAGCATGTTCTCTCTGTCTCGGTTTATTAAAGGTCTAACGCCCTTGGAGTTTTGAGTATGTCGCTTGTAGGTAGATCCTCGCACTCTGAAAGGTTTCCCATCTTTGATGGAAATGACTATCTATACTGGAAGGAACGACTGAGAATCAGAATTCAAGCTGTTAACTATGATCTGTGGCAGATTGCGGAAGATGGCTACACCATTCAGCAACTTAATGATCTGACTTCCAATGATAAAGCAAATCTCCATTTGGATGCTCAAGCAAAAGATATCATCCGTGGCAGTCTATCAAAAGACATTTTCCTTCAGTTTCACAGGCTCAACACAACAAAACAAATTTGAGGTGATCTCAACAGTGCCCATGAAGAGTTTGTCACCCGACCAGATCCTCACACTAAAATCATTCATGCTATGTTCACTGGATTCAGAGGTCTTCGTAAGGAAAGTGTCATGTAACTCACTGATTGTTTGACAAAAAAATTCGAAAGATTACGTCAGCAAGGAATAACTGATATCAATGATAGAGATGTTGTCAACAAGCTTCTGAGTGCACTTGATGAATCCTCTGACTCTATTGTGTCTGAAATCAAGCAAAGACCTGACAATGAAGAGCTTCTATGTTGAGGTCATGACACTGTTGTCCATTCATGAAGAAAAGATGGAGCTGGAAAATGCTAATCAGGAATCTTCTTCAGAAAAAGAAGGAGAAATTCTCTCACATTATGGCAGTTCTAAAGAAGAGGAAGATGTCGAAAATCATCACCCAAGAACTTGAAATGCTCACTCAAAGGCTAAGTGATCTAAAGAGACACAATATCTATCTCGTCAATGATGAAGAATTTCATGCACCAGAATCATCAGGAAGATGTTTTCCACCGAAAGACATGAAGTGCTTCAAGTGCAAATTATATGGTCATGTCATCACCGATTGCCCTGGTTGGGAAGGAAAACCCACCAGCAGATGGAAATACCTTCACTGCACTGGTTTTACTCGTATGGATCGTCATACTAAGCTCTTGAAGTAAGTTGCAACTCCATCATCTTCTTCACCGAGACCTGTCACTGATTGCTCTCTAACTATAGCGCTAGAAAAGCTCCTGTCTGCTAGGACTACTTTGGTATTTCCCTAAAGAGGAAGGGATGATGAAGTACAGCGACAGTAGGTTTTTCCCTAAGTGAATAAAACAAGGTTATCGAACTAGTAGGAGAACCAAGCAACACAACATAAACAGCACCTGCACACAAATAACAACACCTCGCAACCCGACATGTTAAAGGGGTCGTCAATCCCTTTCGGGTAACGATGCCAGAAAATTGTAGTAGACTGAAATAATAGATCGCAAATAAAATAAAGTGCAACAATGTATTTTTGGTTTAATAGATCTGAATAAAAATGCAAAGGAAAAGTAGATCGCAAGCAAATATATGAGGAAGAAGACCTGGGGGCCGTAGGTTTCACTAGTGGCTTCTCTCGAGAAAGATAGCAAACGGTGGGTAAACAAATTACTGTTGTGCAATTGATAGAACCTCAAATAATTATGACGATATCTAGGCAATGATCATTACATGGGCATCACGTCCAAGATTAGTATACCGACTCCTGCCTGCATCTACTACTATTACTCCACACATCGACCGCTATCCAACATGCATCTAGTGTATTAAGTTCATGGAAAAATGGAGTAATGCAATAAGAACGATGACATGATGTAGACAAGATCCGTTTTTCTATTGTGTAGATATAGATCCCGTCTTTTTATCCTTAGTAGCAACGATACATACGTGTCGGTTCCCTTTCTGTCACTGGAATCAAGCACCGTAAGATCGAACCCACTACCGGGCACCTCTTCCCATTGCAAGATAAATAGATCAAGTTGGCCAAACAAAACCCAAATACCGGATAAGAAATACGAGGCTATAAGAGATCAAAGAAGCTCAAATGACCTTCATGGGTATAAAAAGATATGACTGATCATAAACTCAAAGTTCATCAGATCCCAACAAACACACCGCAAAAAGAGTTACATCATATGGATCTCCAAGAGACCATTGTATTGAGAATCAAGAGAGAGAGAGAGATGAAGCCATCTAGCTACTAAATACGGACCTGAAGGTCTACAAGGAACTACTCACGCATCATCAGAGAGGCACCAATGGAGGTGGTGAACCCCATCCGAGATGGTGTCTAGATTGGATTTGGTGCTTCTGGACTCTGTGGCTATTGGATGAATATTTCGTCGACTCCCCTAGGGTTTTGGGAATATTTGGGTATTTATAGAGGAAAGAGGCGGTCCTGAGGGCACCCGAGGTGGGCACAACCCACCAGGGCGCGCCTGGGCCTCCTGGCACGCCCTGGTGGGTTGTCCCCTCCTCGGGACTCCCCCAGGTGCAACCAGGGCCCAACATGTTCCTTCTGGTCCGTAAAAAATCTCCGTAAAGTTTAGTGGCATTTGGACTCCATCTGATATTGAATTTCTATGATGTAAAAAAAGAAGAAAAAGTAGGAACTGGTACTTGGCACTATGTCAATAGGTTAGTACCAAAAATGATATAAAATGACTATAAAATTATTATAAAACATCCAGGATTGATAATATAACAACATGGAACAATAAAAAATTATAGATATGTTGGAGACGTATCAGCATCCCCAAGCTTAACTCCTACTCGTCCTCGAGTAGGTAAGTGATAAAAACAGAATTTTTTACGTGGAGTTCTGTTTAACATGGCATATCATATTATTTTCTTTATAGCATGGACAATTGGACTTTTTATGTGATTTAAAGCAATAGTCTAGTTTTAACATGATGATGTAGATACTCAAGCATATCAACAAGCAACCATGTCTTTCAAAATATCAATGCTAAAATAAGTTATCCCTACAAAATCATATAGTCTTGCCATGCTCTGTCTTCTTAACACAAAGTATTTATCATGCACAACCCCGATGACAAGCCGAGCAATTGGTTCGTACTTTTTAACGCGCTTCAACTTTTTCAACTCTTACGCAATACATGAGCACAAGCCATGGATATTGCACTACGGGTGGAATAGAGTATGATGATAGGGGTAAATATAGAGAAGACAAAAAAGTAAGAAAGTCTCACATCGATGAGGCTAACCAATGGGCTATGGAGATGCCCATCAATCGATATCAACGTGAGGAGTAGGGATTTCCATTCAATTAATGCACTAAGAGCTATAAGTGTATGAAAGCTCAATATGAAAACTAAGTGGGTGTGCATCTAATCCTATAATGAAAAATTCCCACTAGTATATGAAAGTGACAACATAGGAGACTCTCCATATGAAAAACATGGTGCTAGTTTGAAGCACAAGTGTGGTAAAGGGTACTAGCAATGCCCCTTCTCTCTTTGTTTATTTTTTCTTTTTCTTTCTTTTTTTCTCCTTTTTTATTTTTCTTTTTTCTTTTTTTTTCTTTTTCTCTCTCTCATTGTTCAGAGTCTCATCCTGACTTGTGGGGGAATCATAGTCTCTAGCATCCTTTCCTCACTGGGGCACTGCTCTAAATATGAATAATGATGATCATCACACTTCTATTTACTTATAACTGAAAAGAAATAAAAATTACAACTCGATACCTATGACAAAGTATGACTCTATATGAATGCCTCTGGCATGTACCAGGATGTGCAATGATCTAGCGTAACATGTATGAAAAATGATGAACGGTGGCTGAGCCACAAACACTATGTCAGCTATATGATCATGCAAAGCAATATGCCAATAAATGCTCAAGTCATCAAACGGAAGCGGTGGAAGTTGCAAGTCAATATATCTCGGAATGGCCATGGAAAAGCCATAATAGGTAGGTATGGTGACTGTTTTGAGGAAGATATAATGAGGCTTATGTGTCATAGAGCGTATCATATCACGGGGTTTGGATGCACCAATGAAGTTTGCACCACATCTCAATGTGAGAAAGGGCAATGCATGGTACCGTAGAGGCTAGCAAATTGCAAAAAGGTAAGAGTGCGTATAATCCATGGACTCACATTAGTCATAAAGAACTCACATACTTATTGCAAAAGTTTATTAGTCCTCGAAGCAAAGTACTACTACGCATACCCCTAGGGGGATAGATTGGTAGGAAAACACCATCGCTCGTCCCCGACCGCCACTCATAAGGAAGGCAATCAAAAATAAATCATGGTCCAACATCATAGCATAACGAGAGACTATACGTGCATGCTTCGGGAATCACAAACCTTAACACCAATATTGCTACTAGAGCACAGTTACTCATTAACATAACTCACATATCACATCATCATATATCAAAACTATTACTAAGAATCAAATTTATTTTGTCCAATGATCTTCGTGACATTTTTCTTTTCTTTATCCTTCCTAGATATCTATCACTTTGGGACTAATTTTCATGTGTTGCATTTTATAAGCTCACACAAATATAAGTGAAGATCATGAGCATAATATTTCTTTCTCTCAAAATAATTTATGTGAGGCAAGAGAGATTTTCTTCAAAATTTTACTACCTCTCAAATAAATCTAAGTGAAGCAATAGAGCATTTCTTCAAAAATACTATGCACACCGTGCTCAAAAAGATATAAGTGAAGCACTAGAGCAAGTCCTAGATCATAAAAGTTTTAAGTGAAGCATAGAGAGCAATTCTAACAAGTCATGACATAATTTTGGCTCTCTCAAATAACCGTGTCCAGCAAGGATTGATGACTTAAAACACAAAATAAAAAAAGCAAAGACTCATATCATACAAGACGCTCTAAGGAAAACAAATATCATGTGACGAATAAAAAAATAGTGTCGAGTAAAATACTGATAGTTGTTGGAAGAAAGCGGGGATGCCACTCGGGGACAGCCCCAAGCTTAGTTGGTTCCCCATTCTTGGATAATAGCTTGGGATGCCGGGGCATCCCCAAGCTTAGGCTCTTCCATCCTTCCTTCATCCATCGTTACATAACCCAAAACTTGAAAATTTCAATCACACAAAACTCAACAAAACCTTCGTGAGATCCGTTAGTATAAGAATAATAAATCACTACTATAAGTGTTGTATCAAACCAATTCATATTTTGTTTTTTATTATATCTACCGTATTCCAACTTTTCTATGGCAAAAACTCATCAAAGAAAAACCATAGAGCCATCAAAATAAGCACATAACACAAAAACATAATTTTTCAAAACAGAACAGTCTATAGAAATCTGACTATTTCGAATACTTCTGTAACTCAAATTTTTTTGCAAAATTAGGACCGCCTGAGCAATTTGTATGTTTATCTATTTCAGGTGGAATGGGTATTTTATCGCTCTCTGGTAAGAAATGAAAATTAAATTCGTGAGCATAAAAGTTTCTATTTTTTGAGCAAGATCAAACAACTATCACCTAAGAAGACCCTAAAGGATTTACTTGGCACAAACACTAATTAAAACACAAAAAACACAATCATAACAGTAGAATAATTGTGCTAACACAGAAAAACATAAAGCAAAAGGCAAAAATAAATTTTATTCATTGGGTTGCATCCCAACAAGCGCTATCGTTTCACGCCCTTAGCTAGGCATAAATTTTCAACGAGGCTCACACAAAAGATAATAATTGAAACACAAAGAGAGCATCATGAAACATGTGAAAAACACATTTAAGTCTAAGATACTTCCTATGCATAGGAATTTTATAAGCAAACAAATTAGCAAGACAAGAAACATCTAACACATGCAAAGAAAAGGAATAGAATATTAACGATGTCAACATAACAAGAGGTAAATTAGTAACATGAAAATTTCTACTACCATATTTTCCTCTCTCATAATAATTGCATGTAGGATCATAATAAAATTCAACAATATAACTATCACATAAAATATTCTCTTCATGATCCACATGCATGCAAAGTTGACTCTCTTCTAAAATAGTGGGATTATCATCAAATAAAGTCATGACCTCTCCAAACTCACTTTCATAAAAAATTCACAAGATTGAACACTCTCCAAATATGAGAAATTATTTTTACCTAGAGTTGACACTCTTCCGAACCCACTTTCAATATTACTGCAAACATATTCATCATGAGGCTTAAATAAATTTTCAAGATCATAAGAAACATCACCCCAATCATGATCATTGCAACAAGTAGTGGACATAGAAAAATTAGCATCCCCAAGCTTGGGGTTTTGCATATTATTAGCACAATTGACATTAATAGAATTTATAGTAAAATCATTGTAAACATGCTTTTCATTCAAGGAGCTATCAAGAATCACTTCATAAATTTCTTCATCACAATTTTCAGATTCGCGAATCAAGCAAAACTTCATAAAGATAATCAAGTGAACTCAATTCACTAGAAATGGGTTCATCATAATTGGATCTCTTGAAAAGATTAGCAAGTGGATGAGGATCCATATTAATTGATTTTTAGCAAGCAAATAGAAGACACATGGCAACACAAGCAAACATGAGATCTGACGAGCAAATGGTGAACGGAAAAAAGAGGGCGAATAAAAGGGCAAGTTTTTGTGAAGTGGGGAGAGGAAAATGAGAGGCAAATGGCAAATAATGTAAATTGCGAGGAGATGAGATTTGTGATTAGGAACCTGGTTATGTAGAATATCCTCCCCGGCAACGGCGCCAGAAATTCCTTTTGATTGCTCTCTGACTATAGAGCTAGAAAAGCTCCTGTCTGCTAGGACTACGTCGGTATTTCCCCAAAGAGGAACGGATGATGCAGCACAGCGACGGTAGGTATTTCCCTCAGTGAAGAAACCAAGGTTATCGAACTAGTAGGAGAACCAAGCAACACAATGTAAACAACACCTGCACACAAATAACAACAGCTCGCAACCTGACGTGTTAAAGGGGTTGTCAATCCCTTTCGGGTAACGATGCCAAAAAATTATAGTAGATTGAAATAATAGATCGCAAATGAAATAAAGTGCAACAAGGTATTTTTGTATTTTTGGTTTAATAGATCTGAATAAAATGCAAAGGAAAATTAGATCGCAAGCAAATATATGAGGAAGAAGACCCGGGGGCCGTAGGTTTCACTAGTGGCTTCTCTCGAGAAAGATAGCAAACGCTGGGTAAACAAATTACTGTTGGGCAATTGATAGAACCTCAAATACTCATGACGATATCCAGGCAATGATCATTACATAGGCATCACGTCCAAGATTAGTAGACTGGCTGCTGCCAGCATCTACTACTATTACTCCACACATCAACCGCTATCCAGCATGCATCTAGTGTATTAAGTTCATGGAAAAATGGAGTAATGCAATAAGAACGATGACATGATGTAGACAAGATCCGTTTATCTATTGCGTAGATATATATCCCATCTTTTTATCCTTAGTAGCAACGATACATACGTGTCGGTTCCCTTTCTGTCACTGGGATCAAGCACCGTAAGATGGAACCCACTACTGGGCATTGAGGGAGTCCTAGACTAAGGGGTCCTTGGGCGTCCGGCCTGTTATCTATGGGCCGGACTGATGGGCCGTGAAGACATGAAGGCCCAAGACTGCACCATGTCCGGATTGGACTCTACTTGGCGTGGAAGGCAAGCTTGGCGTCCGAAGATTCCTTCTTATGTAACCGACTCCATGTAAACCCTAGATCCCCTCGCTGTCTATATAAACCGAAGGGGATAGTCCGGAAAGGACACCGCATATATTCATTACCATACCCACATAGGCTAGACTTCTAGGGTTTAGCCATTACGATCTCGTGGTAGATCCACTCTTGTAACACTCATAATCATCAATATCAATCAAGCAGGACGTAGGGTTTTACCTCCATAGAGAGGGCCCGAACCTGGGTAAACATTGTGTCCCCCGTCTCCTGTTACCATCGATCCTAGGCACACAGTTCGGTACCCCCTACCCAAGATCCTCTGTTTTGACACCGACATTGGTGCTTTCACTGAGAGTTCCACTATGTCGTCGACAAAAGGCTCGATTGCACCCTCAATCATCAATAATGACGCTTTCCAGGGAGGAATCTTCCTTCCCGGACAGATCTTCGTATTCGGCGGCTTCATACTGCAGGCCAACTCACTTTGCCACCTGGAGCAGGTCGATAGCTACGCCCCTGGCCATCAGGTCGGATTCGAAAGCTTGAACTACGCCACAGGCATCCGTGGAGACCTGATCTTCGAGGAATCAGAGCCCCCGGCGTTCGCTCCCCCTCATACCGATGAACGTGACTTAAATCTGTCATCGGATCACACCCAGGAGATGGTTCCTATGGCTGCAACGACCTTAGAGCCGAAGCAGATCGAGCCATCCAAGGCCTCAGAGTCCGCGGCATTGGAACCGCACATGGACTCGACGCCCTGCAATATTCGGTTTAACGGAACTTCAGACTTGTCTCTGGCTATAAGTTTCGGACTGTGTACGCCTGCGGACACCGAGCTAGATCGATTATCAATCTTCGAGTTCAGCACCGCTGACGTTTTCCAGCACTCGCCCTTGGGTGATGTGCTAAAATCTTTAAAGAATCTGTCCTTGGAGAAGGACTCGCAGCGGAACTACATCCGGTTCGAGATAGAGACGGATGATGAGGAATTCTTCTTCCCACCCGCCACCCACTTCATAGCCACGGTCGATGACTCAACCGACGTGCTTGACTATGGCTCTGAAGACATCGACGCCATGGACGACGATGCCGACAAGGAGCAAGGCCAGGACCCGCCATTCACTGGACGTTGGACGGCTACCTCTTCGTACGACGTGTACATGGTTGATACACCTAAAGGATCTGGCGACGACAAAGAAGAGTCGGATGCGAACAAAACCTCCGAGACACAGTCCAAGCGCCGGCGGCCCAAACGCCGCCCTAAGCCCCGTCACTCAAAGGACGGCAACACTTGCACTGGAGAAAATAGTACCTCGGGCGCCGCCAAAAATAGTGAAGACCCCGCCGGGGCTACATCCGAACAGGAACACGATAGCAGGCATGACAACACTGACGAACATGCCATAGAAGATGACCTGGAGGATGATAGTTACCGTCCACCCTCCGAGGAGGAGACAAGCCTTGGCAACGAAGACTTCATCGTGCCTGAGGATCCTCTCGAGCAAGAGCGCTTCAAGCTTCAACTCATAGCCACCGCAAGGAGCCTCAAAAAGAAACAACATCAGCTTCAAGCTGAACAAAACCTACTCGTCGACAGATGGACAGATGTCCTGATAGCCGAGCAATACGACCTCCACCGCCCAGCCAAGAGCTACCCGAAGCGCAGACTACTACCTCAATTCAACGAGGAGGCGCCAGAGCACATATCTCCCTCACGTAGTACGGACCGACCACCATGTGGTCGGGACAGGGCGGTTGAACGGCCACCTTGCGGTCGGGATAAAGCGGCAATTCAGGCCGAACAGCAGCCCGCCCCACTGCCTCGCAGAAACAAGGATAGACCAGCTCGAGACCGTACATACGATCTTCGGCAGGAATTGGACAATAGAGAAGGACACAACAGATCTATATACGGATCACGAGGACGTTTCCATACTCGTGACGACATCTACCTATTCGGACGTGACAAACTTAATCACACCCGTGTTGATAACCACAGATGAACGTCATCGGAGACACCCCGTGACGCGACCCTCTATAGAGGTGCCGCACACCCCCTCTGTTTCACAGACGAGGTGTTGGACCATGAATTCCCCGAGGGGTTCAAGCTTGTCAATATTGAATCATATGACGAAACAACCGACCCCGCAGTGTGGATTGAAGATTTTATTCTCCACATACACATGGCCCGAGGAGATGACCTCCATGCCATCAAATACCTCCCATTAAAGCTCAAAGGACTAGCTCGACACTGGCTAAATAACCTGCCTGAGAACTCCATCGGCAGCTAGGAGGACTTAGAAGAAGCCTTCCTTGACAACTTCCAAGGTACATATGTCCGGCCACCCGATGCCGATGACTTAAGCCACATAGTTCAACAACCTGGATAATCAGCCAGAAAATTCTAGACTAGGTTCCTAACCAAAAAGAACCAGATCGTTGACTGCCGAAGCCCTAGTGGCCTTTAAGCATAGCATCCATGACGAATGGCTCGCCCACCACCTCGGCCAAGAAAAGCCGAGGTCCATGGCAGCCCTCACGACACTCATGACCCGCTTTTGCGAGGGAGAGGACAATTAGCTGGCTCACAGTACAAACACAGCCAACGAAGCAGGCCCCTCTGAGGCCAAATGCAGTACCAGCAAGCTCCGGCGCAACAGACACAAACGCCGAAGAAATGGCGATAACACCGATGACACTACCATTCACGCCGGATTCAGTGGTTCCAAGTCCGGCCAACGAAAGAAGCCCTATAAAAGGAATGGTGGAGGGACATCCAGCTTGGACCGCATACTCGACCGTCCGTGCCAGATACATGGCACCCCAGACAAACAGGCCAACTATACTAACAGAGATTGCCGGGTCTTTAAGAAAGCCAGCAAAGTAAACAACGTAAACAAGGAAGGGGAATCGCAGAGCGAGGACGAAGACGAGGAGCCCCGGCAGCCTAACACTGGGGGCAGAAGAAATTCCCACCTCAAGTCAAAACGGTGAACATGATATAGGCCACACACATCCCCAAAAGGGAGTGCAAGCGCGCACTCAGGGACGTTTATGTGGTAGAGCCAACCGCCCCCAAATTTAACCCATGATCGTCAGTCCCGATCACCTTTGATCGTCGTGATCATCCAATTAGCATCCGTAATGGCAGTTCGGCCGCATTGGTACTCGACCCAATCATCGACAGATTTCACATGACACGAGTCCTAATGGACGGTGGTAGCAGCCTCAACCTGCTCTATCAGGATACAGTACGCAAGATGGGTATTAATCCCTCGCGAATCAAACCCTTGACAACTACCTTTAAAGGAGTCATACCAGGTGTAGAGGCCCGCTGTACGGGCTCGATCATGCTGGAGGTGGTCTTCGGTCCCCCGGATAACTTCCGAAGCAAAGAACTAATCTTCGATACCGCCCCATTTCACAGCAGCTATCACACCCTGCTCGGACGAACCGCATTTGCTAGATTCGATGCGGTACCACATTACGCTTATCTCAAGCTAAAAATGCCCAGCCCACGTGGCATCATTACAGTAAATAGAAACACGGAACGCTCCCTTCGTACAGAGGAGCACACTGCCGCCCTAGCAGTAGAGATACAAAGAGGCCTTCTCAAGTAGCATTATAATCCGGCTGCCGAGCCCCTGGACATCATCAAGAGGGTCCGGACCACACTGCAGCAGGACAGCTCAGCTTTACAAGAGCCGAATTAGCAATATGACCTCCGTCCCAGCCCCGATAAGGCAATGTCACTAATACCGCACATACATAAACTACACATACAAAACACCACAGGAATCGACGGAGGTATAACTCGTCCGCAATCCACTGTATGGCTCGACCGACACCGAGATTCACACGCCTTTACTTTTGCTTTTTATTACGGTTTTTTCTCTTTTTGAGGTCTATGCAGACGACTCGTTTGCAGAACACACCAAGGAGGCAAGGAGCTCTGGCAGACAAAGGAACACCCAGGTGGTCTCTATTAACAATCGCCATACTTGTTTTACATACCCTCAGGCAGCCCGCCATGGTTACGGCATGATAAATAGCTTTACTCGCTTATTGCATTATTTGCACAAAGTACGCCTCGATGTACCAAGTACATCACAATGGTGAATGAATGGTGGCATCAGCTCATTACCTAATTTTCCTGTTTTCTCACCTTTGTACATATTACTTATTGCACACGTACACCATGGTACGTATCACTGCGCCAGGGGCTTCATTACACCCAACACTATGACAATAAAAAGTCTGAACACTTTTTTAGTATAATTTGGCACCCCAAACTTATAGCATTATATGCATCGGCTCCGAATCATGTCTTTGGTCAATAGTTGGGTTGCCCGGCTCCTGTGCTTACTACCTTACGTTCCGCTATATCGGCTAGGGTAGTAAAGGGAGAACTACTGCGATTGTGTCCCGGTTCTTCTGGATGAGCACCTCAGTAGAGAAAGCCGAAAACTGACTGTCATGATGCGGCGAGAGCTGGTCAGCTGTTCGAGAGGTTCCAAATCGTTAGATATTTTTTTTCCTCTCCACGCGAAGAATCGGTCCCTCCAATTAGGCGTGTATAGCGCCCCTAGTTCGGCCTTCCGAATACTAGGGGCTTTGCCAAATTTTTTTGTCAAACTCCTATAGCTAAGTGAGGGCGGTAAAGGCCGCATAGTCTGATTGCCTTGTTCGTTGCGCTAAAAACCTCCTTTAAGGACCAGAATGTGGAGTAAAGAGTGTTTAGATTTATCCCGAACACCCCCGTACTATCTATGTGGGGGCATAAGCCGACAACTAGTCAACTCTCAGATTTCATAAACGGCCGCACAATAGGTAAAAATGTAAATCATAAGCATTATAATACATAACATCACTACTCCATATTATAGGATAGTATAATACAAATGTTCTCATGGGAAAATGATATCCTTCAAACATTGTTCCGCCACAAGGCGGGACCCCTCCAATACGCTGTCAAAATTGAGCTCGGGTCGACGATGCTCCTTGCCCTCCGGCGGTCCCTCAGTCATCAGCTTCTTGGCATCTAGCGTTGCCCAATGCGTCTTGACGCGAGCAAAGGCCATACGCGCACCTTCGATGCAGACCGACCACTTCACGGTTTCAAGCCGCGGACAGGCGTTAACAAGCCGTTTTACAAGTCCGAAATAGCTGCTAGGTATAGGCTCAGCATGCCACAACCGGACTATCAGGTCCTTCATGGCTAGCTCCGCCAACTTGTATAGCTCGACCACCTGCTTCAGCTGGTCAATGAAGGGCAACGGATGTTCGGGTCCAAGATACTGGGACCAGAATAGCTTCTTTGTAGACATTCCTTCTTCGGCTCTGTAATATTCAGCAGCATCCGATATACTGCATGGAAGATCCATAAATGCCCCTGGAAAACCCAAATTCGGATAAGTACAAGGAACGTTACTTACACACACTTGCTATGCAGGGCGAAAGATTTACCCGCCGTAATCTTCTTAGCCGCCTGAATCTCCTGGAAAGCGTCTTGGGCTTCGGCTCGGGCATCCTGTGCGCTCCGGCGGGCCATCGCCAGTTCGGATTCCTGCGACTTACAATCGCGCTCCAAGGACTCAATTTTCTCGATCACTCCCTTGAGCTGTTGCTGCGCCTCGGCAACCTAGGCCTCGTGCTTCTCGTGCGCGATGCGTTCCGTGGCCTCTTTGTCCTCAGCCTCGGCTAACGCCTTCTTAAGTGCCGCCACCTAGGTCGTGGCCACTAATAAAGTTTATGACACTTTAGTCCGGCTGGACTGCTCATTTTTTTTTGAAATATACCCATAGGTTATTGCATACCTTGGCTATCGTCCAGCTACTTCTTCACGAGGCCGAGCTCCTCCTCGGCCCGCTCCAGTTTCCGCTTCAATCCGGAAACTTCCACAGCATGAGCAGTGGCAGCCCGCAGCGATACCTGCTTATTCACATAGACAACTCATGTTAGACTCCTGGGATATTTATTCTCGATCCTCTGTTTGGCTTTTCCTCCCGAACACCAAACAGAGCATCAGGGGCTACAGTTTATACAACGATATTTTTCCTACAATCATATTACTCACCTCAAAGCCCATTAGAAGGCTGGTGCAGGCTTCGGTCAGTCCGCTTTTGACAAAACGAACCTTCTCTATTACCATGTCCATAAGAACACGATGCTCATCCATGATAGAGGCGCCCTGTAGCGCCTCCAGCAGATTATCCGGTGCCTCTGGTTGGACAAAGGTCACCGGTGGAACAGGAACGTTCCCTCCTTGGGGGGAATGCAGTTTGCGGGACCCCGGAGCCATGTAGATCTCCCAAGTGGTATCCGGCTGAGGCCCGAAGGGAACTCAAGCCCCGTCACCGGTCCCCGTGGGGACTTTTTCCCCGTATGTCCGGCGGCCGAGGAGTCATCCTGGGGCGTCACCCCGATGGTCTCCGGAATCTTCCCCCGGCCTTGGAAAGTCTTTTTGGACGCCACCTCGTCGTCACCCTAGGGTGAGATGGAATGAGCAGGTGGCGGAGACATGCTAGCCATCTCCTTTGAGTCCAGCGAATCCTCTGTCGAGGATCGCGGGGAGCCGTCGCGTGCCGGACTGCAACGACAAGGTTTAATACGCATCAATATTATTAACCAAGAAGGTGGGATGTTTTTGATTCTGGTACTCATGAGGCGGCCCGAGGTTTGGTCCGACGAGGTCGCTCCGGATTGTTGTCAACATCCCACGCGGAGTTATCCGCGAAGGAGCCTCTCCCCCTCTTGGGCGCCTCCACCTCCAAACTCGTAGAGGCCTCCCTTTTCTCCCTTCCTCTAGCAGGAGGGGAGTCGCCTCCCTCCTTGTCATCATCGTCAGCGGCTGAGGGGTTTGTCTCATAGTCAGACAAGATGACCGAGATGCTCCTTCGGCGAAGCCCACGCATGGTCCCCTTGACTGTGGTTTTGACCTTCTTCTCCGGCACGTCGTAAGGCGCCACAAATTTGCTACCTCTTGAGCACTGCGTTGTTTTTTCCCCGAAGAGGAAGGGATGATGCAGCAAAGTAGCGTAAGTATTTCCCTCAGTTTTTGAGAACCAAGGTATCAATCCAGTAGGAGGCTACGCGCGAGTCCCTCGTACCAGCACAAAACAAATAAATCCTCGCAGCCAGCACGATAAGAGGTTGTCAATCCCTACACGGCTACTTACGAGAGTGAGATCTAATAGATAAGATAATATTTTTGGTAATTTTTATGATAAAGATGCAAAGTAAAATAAAAGCAAAGTAAATAACTAAGTATTGGAAGATTAATATGATGAAGGTAGACCCGGGGGCCATAGGTTTCACTAGTGGCTTCTCTCAAGAGCATAAGTATTCTACGGTGGGTGAACGAACTACTGTTGAGCAATTGACAGAATTGAGCATAGTTATGAGAATATCTAGGTATGATCATGTATATAGGCATCACGTCTGAGACAAGTAGACCGACTCCTGCCTGCATCTACTACTATTACTCCACTCATCGAGCGCTATCCAGCATGCATCTAGAGTATTAAGTTCATGAAAACAGAGTAGCGCCTTAAGCAAGATGACATGATGTAGAGGGATAAACTCATGCAATATGATGAAAATCCCATCTTGTTATCCTCGATGGCAACAATAAAATACGTGCCTTGCTGCCCCTACTGTCACTGGGAAAGGACACTGCAAGATTGAACCCAAAGCTAAGCACTTCTCCCATTGCAAGAAAGATCAATCTAGTAGGCCAAACCAAACTGATAATTCGAAGAGACTTGCAAAGATAACCAATCATACATAAAAGAATTCAGAGAAGATTCAAATATTGTTCATAGATAGACTTGATCATAAACCCACAATTCATCGGTCTCAACAAACATACCGCAAAAAGAAGATTACATCGAATAGATCTCCACAAGAAAGGGGGAGAACATTGTATTGAGATCCAAAAAGAGAGAAGAAGCCATCTAGCTAATTACTATGGACCCGTAGGTCTGAGGTGAACTACTCACACTTCATCGGAGGGGCTATGGTGTTGATGTAGAAGCCCTTCGTGATGGATACCCCCTCCGGCGGAGCTCCGGAACAGGCCCCAAGATGGGATCTCGTGGATATAGAAAGTTGCGCCGGTGGAATTAGGGTTTTGGCTCCGTCTCTGATCATTTGGGGGTACGTAGGTATATATAGGAGGAAGGAGTACGTCGGTGGAGCAACAGGGGGCCCACGAGGGTGGAGGGCGCGCCTGGGGGGGTGGGTAGGCGCCCCCCTACCTCGTGGCCTCCTCCTTTGTTTCTTGACGTAGGGTCCAAGTCCCCTAGATCATGTTCGGTGAGAAAATCACGTTCCCGAAGGTTTGATTCTGTTTGGACTCAGTTTGATATTCCTTTTCTTCGAAACCCAAAATAGGCAAAAAAACAGCAATTCTGGACTAGGCCTCCGGTTAATAGGTTAGTCCCAAAAATAATATAAAAGTGGATAATAAAGCCCAATAATGTCCAAAACAGTAGATAATATATCATGGAGCAATCAAAAATTATAGATACGTTGGAGACGTATTAAGCATCCCCAAGCTTAATTCCTGCTCGTCCTCGAGTAGGTAAATGATAAAAACAGAATTTTTGATGCGGAGTGCTACATGGCATAATTTTAATGTAATTCTTCTTAATTGTGGTATGAATATTCGGATCCGAAAGATTCAAGATAAAAGTTCATATTGACATAAAAATAATAATACTTCAAGCATACTAACTAAGCAATTATGTCCTCTCAAAATAACATGGCCAAAGAAAGTTCATCCCTACAAAATCATATAGTTTAGTCATGCTCCATTTTCGTCACACAAGAATGCTCTCATCATGCACAACCCCGATGACAAGCCAAGCAATTGTTTCATTCTTTAGTAATCTCAAACCTATAAACCTTCACGCAATACATGAGCGCGAGCCATGGATATAGCACTATGGGTGGAATAGAATATGATGATGGGGGTTATGTGGAGAAGACAAAAAAGGAGAAAGTCTCACATCAACGAGGCTAATCAATGGGCTATGGAGATGACCATCGATTGATGTTAATGAAAGAGTAGGGATTGTCATGCAACGGATGCACTTGAGCTATAAATGTATGAAAGCTCAACAAAAGAAACTAAGTGGGTGTGCATCCAACTTGCTTGCTCACGAAGACCTAGGGCACTTGAGGAGGCCCATTGTTGGAATATACAAGCCAAGTTCTATAACGAAAAATTCCCACTAGTATATGAAAGTGACAAAACAAAAGACTCTCTATCATGAAGATTATGGTGCTACTTTGAAGCACACATGTGTAAAAAGGATAGTAGCATTGTCCCTTCTTTATATTTTTTTATTTGGCCTCCTTTTTTTGGCCTTTCTCTTTTTTTAGGACAATGCTCTATGAATGATGGTCATCACACTTCTATTTACTTACAACTCAAGAATTACAACTCGATACTTAGAACAAGAAATGACTCTATATGAATGCCTCCGGCGGTGTACCAGGATATGCAATGAACCAAGAGTGACATGTACGAAAGAATTATGAACGGTGGCTTTGACACAAATACTATGTCAACTACATGATCATGCTCAGCAATATGACAATGATGAATGTGTCATAATGAACGGAATGGTGGAAAGTTGCATGGCAATATATCTCGAAATGGCTATGGAAATGCCATAATAGGTTGGTATGGTGGCTGCTTTGAGGAAGATATAAGAAGGTTTATGTGTGAAAGAGCGTATCATATCACGGGGTTTGGATGCACCGGTGAAGTTTGCACCAACTCTCAATGTGAGAAAGGGCAATGCACGGTACCGAAGAGGCTAGCAATGATGGAAGGGTGAGAGTGCGTATAATCCATGGACTCAACATTAGTCACAAAGAACTCACATACTTATTGCAAAAATCTACAAGTCATCAAAAACCAAAGCACTACGCGCATACTCCTAGGGGTATAGATTGGTAGGAAAAGTCCATCGCTCGTCCCTAACTGCCACTCATAAGGAAGACAATCAAATAACACCTCATGTTTCAAATTTGTTACATAACGTTTACCATACGTGCATGCTACGGGACTTGCAAACTTCAACACAAGCATTTCTCAAACTCACAACTACTCAACTAGCACGACTTTGATATTATTACCTCCATATCTCAAAACAATCATCAAGCATCAAACTCCTCTTAATCTCAAAACACTCATAAGAATTTTTTTATTAATCTTGAACACCTAGCATATTAGGATTATTTAATCAAATTATTATGCTATTTAAGACTCTCAAAATAATCTAAGTGAAGCATGAGAGATCAATAGTTTCTATAAAACAAATCCACCACGGTGTTCTAAAAGATATAAGTGAAGTACTAGAGCAAAACTATATAACTCAAATGATATAAGCGAAGCACATAGAGTATTCTAACAAATTCCAAATAAAGTATGGCTCTCTCAAAAGTTTTGTACATCAAGGATGATTGTGGTAAACTAAAAAGCAAAGACTCAAATCATACAAGACACTCCAAGCAAAACACATATCATGTGGTGACTAAAAATATAGCTCCAAGTAAAGTTACCGATATAAGTAGAGAAAAGAGGGGATGCCTTCCGGGGCATCCCCAAGCTTTGGATTTTAGGTGTCCTTAGATTATCTTGGGGGTTCCATGGGCACCCCCAAGCTTAGGCTCTTGCCACTCCTTGTTCCATAATCCATCAAATCTTTACCCAAAACTTGAAAACTTCACAACACAAAACTCAAAGTAGAAAATCTCGTGAGCTCCATTAGCGAAAGAAAACAAAAGACCACTTCAAGGTACTGTAATGAACTCATTATTTATTTATATTTGTGTTAAACCTACTGTATTCCAACTTTTCTATGGTTTGTAAACTATTTTACTAGCCATAGATTCATCAAAATAAGTAAACAACACACGAAAAACAGAATCTGTCAAAAACAGAACAGTCTGTAGTAATCTGTATCTAGCGCAAGATCTGGAACCCCAAAAATTCTAAAATAAATTTCTGGACGTGATTAATTTATCTATTAATCATATTTAAAAGAATTAACTAAATAACACTTTCCAAATAAAAATTGCAGCAGTTCTCGTGAGCGCTAAAGTTTCTGTTTTTTTACAGCAAGATATCAAGACTTTCCCCAAGTCTTCCCAACGGTTCTACTTGGCAGAAACACTAATTAAACACAAAAAACACAACCTAAACAGAGGCTAGATAAATTATTTATTAATAAACAGGAGCGAAAAGCAAGGAACAAAATTAAAATTGGGTTGCCTCCCAACCAGCTCTATCGTTTAACGGCCCTAGCTTGGCATAAAAAGCAAGGATAGATCTAGGTATTGCCATAATAACAAGATAGATCATTAAAACTCATTTCATATTCTCTATGCTCGGCAGCAAGTTTTCTTTGAGGCAAGCAAAAATAAACAAAAGGGCTAAATTTAATGGGACAAAAGTCCGCAAGATCAACTTTAGGAGGTATAGGTTCCTCCTTCGGCCCTTCGTATTGCACAACCAATTCATCATTATAAGCATTCTTTTGACAGAACTTTGTGAGCTTATACTCAAGAGAGTATCCTAGCTCATTATTTTGAATAGAAAAATCATTATTAAGTTTAGAAAGTCTATCAATTAAAATATTGGTGGGAACCTTTTTTCTAAGGTTTTCATTAAAAGCAACATAATCTAGAGATTGAAAACGCATTATTTCCTCTTGATAAAATAGGATAGTTTCTATGGGAGGACGGCTAGCGTCCACCCTATAATGTGCAAAGATTTCTTTGGCTTCTCTTATTATAAATCTGAATTCAGTAGCCAAGAAGATAGTAGTGGCACGCTTGACAGAAGAATGCTCAATATTAGAAAATTCTAGGAAAATTGTTTGTATGCAAGGATGCAAGTGCATAAATTGCCTTTCAAGTTCAACTACAAGCATGGCAATAGCGTCCGCAAGACAACTAGTTCTATGAAGGATATAAATACCCATAGAAGGTAAAGCACCGACACAAGTAAAGAAATCTTGGATAACTCCTTTTCCAATAATATTACCGCTACCAATACGGAATTTTTTTTATGTAAGATAGGGGGTTCCTCAGTAGGAGCATCAGAATTTTTCATGATATTATTGTCCATGTCGACAATAGTTTCCCCAATTTTATACATAACAGCATAAGGTGCAATGGGCAAAGGGAGGCAAACAGGAAAGAGAGGGAGGATAGAGAGAGAGAGGGCGAATAAAACGGCAAGGGTGAATTGGGGGAGAGGAAAACAAGAGGCAAATGGCAAATAATGTAATGTGGGAGATAGGGATTGTGATGGGTACTTGGTATATTGACTTTCGCGTAGACTCCCCGGCAACGGCGCCAGAAATCCTTCTTGCTACCTCTTGAGCACTGCGTTGGTTTTTCCCCGAAGAGGAAGGGATGATGCAGCAAAGTAGCGTATGTATTTCCCTCAGTTTTTGAGAACCAAGGTATCAATCTAGTAGGAGGCTATGCGCGAGTCCCTCGTACCTGCACAAAACAAATAAATCCTCGCAACCAACACGATAAGGGGTTGTCAATCCCTACACGACCACTTACTAGAGTGAGATCTGATAGATAAGATAATATTTTTGGTAATTTTTATGATAAAGATGCAAAGTAAAATAAAAGCAAAATAAATAACTAAGTATTGGAAGATTAATATGATGAAGATAGACCCGAGGGCCATAGGTTTCACTAGTAGCTTCTCTCAAGAGCATAAGTATTCTACGGTGGGTGAACGAATTACTGTTGAGCAATTGACAGAATTGAGCATAGTTATGAGAATATCTAGGTATGATCATGTATATAGGCATCACGTCCGAGACAAGTAGACCGACTCCTGCCTGCATCTACTACTATTACTCCACTCGTCGACCGCTATCCAGCATGCATCTAGAGTATTAAGTTCATGAAAACATAGTAACGCCTTAAGCAAGATGACATGATGTAGAGGGATAAACTCATGCAATATGATGAAAACCCCATCTTGTTATCCTCGATGGCAACAATACAATACGTGCCTTGTTGCCCCTACTGTCACTGGGAAAGGACACCGCAAGATTGAACCAAAGCTAAGCACTTCTCCCATTGCAAGAAAGATCAATCTAGTAGGCCAAACCAAACTGATAATTTGAAGAGACTTGCAAAGATAACCAATCATACATAAAAGAATTCAGACACTACGAAAAGAGACACATCCATGACATTTTGGGCCGAACAAATTTTTTTCTGTCATACATATGACACTTCTATGACGATAATTGTGAAAAAACCCGATATTATCATAGATGTGGTGGGCTCCTACTTCTATGACAAAAAATCATGACAGAAAATGGGCTTTTCGTCCTGGGTGGGCCGGAGACGCAACTGCATGACATTCTTTGGGCCGTCCATGACGGAAAAAACCATGGTAGAAGCGAGGGGGAGGAAAATTTCAGGGAGTTCCCGGTTACGGTGGGAGGTCAGGGGCCGAGCGATCCGCATTTCTCTCGTACAGGTACGCGCGTGTGTGCGAGGCGTTGGCTCTTACTGAACTCGAGCGGGGCGTTGGGCTCTAACTGAACTCGAGCGATTGCACTGTAGGCTACGCGTTACAGGGCGACCGATCGATGGTTGTTAACTGAATCCGACCGAGCGATTCCTTCGCTACTGCTGCTAACTGAAGCCGATCAATTGGATGAACAGTGAGCGCTGCGGGAGGGGGGGGTGGATGAACAATGAGCGGTGGCGTTGCCTCTAGATGAACAGGACCCCATGGTGTGGAGGGCTGGATGAACTGTAGACGGTGGAGGGGTGCTCGTGGAGGGGTGGTTGAACAGGACCCCGTGGTGTGGAGGGCTGGATGAACAGTAGACGGTGGAGGGGTGCCCGTGGAGGGGTGGTTGAACAGTAGCCGGTGGAGTAGCGCGCGGTGGAGGCTGGATGAACAGGAGCCCGTGGAGGCTGGAGGAGGTCGACGGTAGCCCGTGGAGGCTGGAGGAGGTCGACGGTGGAGATGAACAGTATCCCATGGAGTCCCGTTTTGCGGTACGCCACACCCCTCCTGATGAACAGGACCCCCGTCTCGACCGTAGGAGGTCTGTTTTGTCCGTTTTGCGGTACACCACACCCCTCCCGATCAATAGGACCCCCGTTTCAACCGTAGGTGGTCCATTTCATTCGTTTTGCGGTATGCCACACCCCTCTCGATCAACAGGACCCCCGTTTCGACCGTAGGAGGTCCGCTTCCTCCGTTTTGCGGTACCCAGACCCCTCCCGATCAACCGGACCCCGTTCCGAACGTAGGAGGTACGTTTCCTCCGTTGTGCGGTACGCCAGACCTTGTTTCCATCGCCTGTTCCATCCAAGCCCTCCCGATGAACACGACCACACATTCCGTTCCGACCCAGCCGGTTGGCTCCCACGCGTTCCATTGCCTCCCGATGAACACGATGCATTCCATTACCTCCCCATGAACACGACGCATTCGGTTGCCTCCCCATGAACATGAGGACGACGCTGTTTCTTAGTTCCGACCCAGCCATGTACACGAGCCCTGGCCATACGTATGCGCGAGTAAGCGTTCGAGTCCCCGCCCGTATGTACACATACGTGGCCATTTTTTCTTTCTTGCACTCCGGTCGATGTACGTACGTGTACATGCTACGTGCGCGCCTCTACTACGACACATACGCGCTTCTACTACGACACATGCGCGCATCTACATCCACCAGTATATATGTATGTACATGTTCGCGACCAGAATGACAACGCTACGTATGCTTCGACCAGGTGGGTCCCAACTGTCAGGCACTTCCTTGCCTGCGAAGATGTAGCTGGTGGGTCCAAGTAGTCAGGGGGCGAATCATTTTTTTTGCCCGGACAAACTTCCTTGCATGGGAAGATGTAGCTAGTGGGTCCCAGCAGTCAGGGGGAAACGTTTTTTTCGTGAAATACAGTGGCCCGTCCGGTGGGTCCCATCTGTCAGGTGGATGAATCATTATTTTCCGCGTAGTAAGGAGGCACTTCCTTGCTGCGGCCGTGGACCCAGCTGTCAGCCTCTCCTTGTACAGTCCACGTCCGATGGAAGTCGTTCCTTGACCACGTTGACCAGGCCGCGGCGAGAGCACCATGGCGGTGGACGACGACGAGGCTTAGGAAGGGGACGACGCGGAGTCGGGGAAGACGCGGTAGTGGAAGCCCGCGCGGAGAGGAGTACAAGGGTTCACTAGTTCGGCTGCGGTCGCCACAGGGCCTGGCCAGCGGTGGGAATAGTAGTAGGCGGTGAGGCCTCCGCGGCAGCATAGTCGGCCATGGGAGGCAGGAGCATGCGGCACAATCGACGCTACTTTGGGTGGCTGGAGCAAGAAGACTAGAGGTTGAATAAGCACTACGGCCGTTGGATGGACATCGTACGGTCACTAGAGCTAGAATCGTTCATATTGACTAAGTTGACAAAGCCCTCCGTCCCCGTCAACTTAGTTGGCCCACAAGTCATCCTCCCATTATGGTGGGTCCCAGCTAGCAGGGGTATTCATTTTTTGTGCGTAATAAGGAGGCACTTCCTTGTGTACGAAGATATAGCTGGTGGGTCCGACATGTCAGCGGGGGGAACATTTTTTCGCGAAATACAGAGGCCCTTCCGGTGGGCCCCGGCTGTCAGGTGCAGGAATCATTATTTTGCGCATACAGTCCACGGCCGATGGATGTCGTTCGTGGACCACGTTGACCAGGCCGCGCTGAGAGCACCATGGCGGTGGACGAAGGCGAGGCCTAGGAAGGGAACGACACAGAGCCGGGGAAGACTCGGTAATGGTTGCCCACGCGGTGGGGAGTACGTGGGTTTACTGGTCCGGCTGCCGCCGCCAGAAAATAACAGGAGGTGTGGGTGAGTAGAGGAATGGCCTGGCCAGCAATGAAGTAGGGTGGGGCGGTGCGGCCTGTGTGGCAGCACAGCCGGCCACAGGAGGCGGGAGCAGGCAATATCACCGGAGCTGGTTTGGGCGGCTGGAGCAAGAAGATCAGATATTGAAGAAGCAGCACGGCCGTTGGATTAACATCCAACGGTCACTGCTGCTAGAATCGTTTGTGGACTAAGTTGACAAAGCCAAAGTACACGTCAACCTAGTAGACCCACAAGTCAGCCTCCAAATCTGTCCCAAACAACATATAGCCCGAAATTTATAGCCAGATTCAAATAAATTTTAAATCTAAATATATCTTAATTTAAATTCAATGAAATTTTACCGCACAAAAACAATGAAATTTAAAATATCAAAATCCGAAAGAAAACAGTATTTTGGAACTAATTGCCTGTTTGCTGTATTTTTTCATTTTACAGCCTATTTATTATTACTTATAGCCCATTTTCTGGGCAAAATGCATCCCTCCTCGTCTTGAAAGATTTCCGGCCCAGCAGGGCATAGAAAAGCAAGTAGGCCTACGTTGGTTATTCTGCAAAAAACAAAATAGCTGGCTAGCCATTTTCAGAAAGGAAAAAAAATCAAACTAGGATGGTCATGTGCTAAACATATGAAATAAAAGCCTGGGCTAGACGGGCCACGGGTCCCGCACAACCCAGTTGATACCCTTCTCCGTCCCGAAAAAACAAAATTATTGCGCGCGCTGCTGGGTCCCTACTATCATCCTCACCATGTACAGTCATCTCCTTATTCCTCTCGGTTGCTGACCATGTTGACAACACCAGAGGGCGGCGCCGCGGCGAGCGAACCAAGGCGGAGGATGATGGTGAGGCCTCGGACGGGAACGAACAGGAGCCGGGGAAGATCACAGCCAGCCGTGGGAGGCGGGAGCAGGCGGTCCCGCCGGCGCTGGTTTGGCTTTGGCGGCTCGAGGAAGAAGAGATTGAAGAAACGCGACAGACGTTGAATGTCAATCCAACGGTCAAGGTTGGCACAATCGTTTGTTTACTAAGTGGACACCAAGTAGCATACTTTTTTATATATAGGAACGCGTTCGTCTGCCGTCCTCCTCACAGGGAACGTTCGCCACATAAGTGACTAGCACCTTTGGTTTTCAACCAAGAGGTATTGGGTTCGAGTCCCAGGAACTCTCAATTTTGTCCTCCTTCCTTCCTCGCAAAAAAGGGAAAGAAAATCAAAGACTTGGGAAGGCGTACATAACAAGCTAGTGTACCAGTAAATAGACGTTGCCGAGTTTTATAAAAAAGAAAGATGTGCTCCTGTAGCTGGTTCGAATCCAAACCTAGACTATGACTATATATGGTGCTATGCTACTCTGCAAGTAATGAAACTAACATATCCAACATTCGCTTCTCCTCTTCTCTACTTACTCTGCCTAGCATCAGAAGCTCTGGCCGCAGCAACCATGTCCGCTAGCTGCTCGTCCACTTGCTCTTCAGTAGGCAACAACCAGATATGCGCCAAGTCGCCACCCGTACCATCGCCTATGGGTCTCATCACACCCCCGCCGGCACGCACACCGCAGCCGATTGCTCATCGCAACCCGCTGCCGTTGGTGTGGTGCCACTGCTGCAAATCACACAGAGTCATCCGTCGCGTCTCAACCACAATCCGCAACCCTAGTCGAGTCTTCTACAAATGCCCAAATCATGGGGTAATAATATGTTTAAGTGTTGTTCTACTGCTTTCAGTTGCTAATTTTTTTAATAGTTTGGTTGATGATCTTCCAATTTGATTCGTGTAGAAAAGGGAAGATTCGTGTGATTTGTATTTCTGGGAAATTGCTGATGTGGGGGAATGCAACTACGCTAATTATTTGGTTAGCCGAGGAATCCCAATACCAGCAGGTTGGGGTGTTGGACAAGTAACTGAAGGAACGGCAGAAGAGGAAGATGCAGAGCAGAAGGTTAAAGATGCAGTTCCTCTGATCATGGCCAAGCAACAGCTGCTGAACGACCTTGACAGCAATGAGGAGATGAAAGAGCTTGTGAAGATACTGGGCAAAACCAATCTGCTCTGTAGGATGATTGTCTCTTTATTTGTAGTGTATGTAGCACTCGTGATGTATTCAGTGGCTACGACATGAGCACTTTGCTGAAACTAGTAATGAATGAAACATGTGTAGCAGGCTGGGCGTAGTGTTGTGAACATCTAATGATTTCTATTAATGGAAATCAGGGGGTATCCCCTTTTGCTCATATAAATAAATAAATAAATAAATAGTAGAGGCCCTATTCGGTCAGCATTGTTCTCATTCGAAGACGTCGAGCAAATTGCAGTCCAACAACAAACTATGTCATCAAATTCAAGTTTCACAGCCAAATATGAGTACAACTAAACAACAATGTCATCATGTTTTAGTTGTCATACAATCACCAAACACAAATCAGCATACATAACAAGTGATGTTCTCACAGCAAAATACTAAACAACATGTCCATCAGGTTTCAGTTGTCATAGCAAACACAATTTCACATAGTAGGTAAAAAACGTCTTCTGACAGGCAAATACGACAAAAGCAATGTAATCATCATCCGCAACAGCAGCGTGAACATCTTCGCCATGTGTATCAGTCTGAATCGTAATTCCCCACGGTGTCATCTTCTTCTTCGTCCTCAACGTCCTCGAACATTGGCTTCTTCTTGATCAACTCTTGTATGTCCACAGCACGACAGACAATCTTTTCGCCGGCGTCATTGACGTGATGGTTCTCAAAGATATTAGGAACATCTGTGTTCTCTTGTACATCAGGAGCAGTGTAAGTATCGTCTTGTTGTGCAACTTAATTAAACGAATTCCTCTGCTCAAACCTTTGCAATACTCTCCAGTCATCGCTACGTGCAAATGTGTCTTCCAAGAAAAATATTTGTGTTGCTTGATTTACCAAAATAAAAGGCTCGTTGGTCTGGTACGCCGCCTTGACATTGATGGATTTGAAATAATCATCAGCTCTGGGTTTTGCGATCCTGGAAAACAGGTTATACCAACGACACCACAACAGAACCACACACCGATGATCCTCGAAACTACAGATATACTGCAACTGAACAATGTCTGTTATGTTAGCATACATTTCAGTTGTCTCTTTATCATACGTATCCGTGCTCATGATGGCACTATTTTGTGTCTTCCTGCCTTCGTCTCGTTCAAGGGTGTTATAGCGCACATCTCCAACAACGCAAGATTCATAATGTCTTACCCAAGTATCAAGATCCATTGCTAGTGAGTAAAGGGCATCATCAACTGCCTGCCCATCCTCCCGCATCTTCTTAGCCTATGGTTAGAAAGTAGACAAGCTGATCATCTTATGTACTCAATATATTAAAAAAACTGACAGTGCACTTCAAAAGCTTACATGGTTCTTGAACCATTTCGCAAATCCGGCCATAACTAGTTTGTCAATGTTTCTTGGATTTTGCAGCAGTAACTCCTCTTTGTAGATGCTGCACAACATAGTGATTGCATCAAACATCTAAAAATATAAGAATGTGCTGCAAGTTTAGTAGATTACGATGTATAAGCTGCAGTACTGCACTTACTTGATATAAGGTAGTATCTCAGGACAGTTATTCAACACATACCAAACCATTTTGTCCAAATCTTTAGGTTTGTCCTCTTGTCGACTCTTCCCTGTAACTCGAACAGAATAATCGAAAACATTGAGCCCGGGATTGTCTTCACCCGCCTCTTTAGTAAGATGATCAGCTGTTTCAATGTATTTTGAGCAGAATGTCAACACTTCTGTAGCAATGTAAGCCTCTGCAATGGAACCCTTGGGTCTAGCTCTGTTCCTAACATAGCCCTTGAAAGTGCCTAGCCGCCTTTCAATAGGGTACATCCAGCCATACTGTAATGGACCTCTAAGTAGTGCCTCATCAGGTAAATGAACAGCCAAATGCACCATCACATCAAAGAAGGCTAGAGGATATATCTTCTCAAGGTCGCATAGGATAGTTGGTATCTTGTCTCTAAGACACTCCAAAGCATATATCCTGATATTCCTACTGCAGAGTTCCTTGAAGAATTGTCCCAACTCTGCAACTGCTCTATATAAGTCAGGGCGGCCCAATCCTCTAAGGATAACAGGTAAAACCCTTTGAAGTAGGACGTGGCAGTCATGAGTTTTCAACCCTTGTACCTTGTTTCCATCTGCACTAACTCTCCTTTCAGGGTTGGAAGCAAATCCATGTGGGAATCTCACACGTGACAGGACCTCACAGAATTCTTGTCTTTTTACCTTGTCCAAGATGTACACAGCTGGTGCCATATCCCGTGGTTTACCTTCATCTTGCACCTGCAAATCCTTTCTGATACCCAGGTGTGTCAAATCAATCCTAGATTTTAAGGTATCTTTCGTCTTGCCTTCAATATTAAGAAGTGTGCCGATAATGCTGTCACATATATTTTTCTCGATGTGCATCACATCAAGATTATGCTACAGATCCAAATCTTTCCAATACTCCAAGTCCCACAAAGTGGACCTGTGGGTAAACAATAATCTCTCTTCTACCCTGCCATGCTTCCTTTTCCCGCTACCATTACCAGGATGGTTTCCTGGTGTAATATTCCCGACCTTCTCTAATTCCACTTGCAACTCATCGGCGGTGAGCCTCTTTGGCGCATCACGGTTTTCATGCTTTGCATTGAACACATGTCTTCGGTATTTTCTAGGATGCGGCTTGTCCTTGGCAAGGAAATGGCGGTGTCCAATGTAACAGATCTTTCTAAGTATTGTGTATGACAGCGGATTCCTGTCACAGCGAACACATGCATTGTAACCATGTCTCGTTCGCCCTGACATAGTGCCCAAAGCCGGATAATCATGGATGCACCAAATTATAACAACACGCAGAAAGAAATCAGCTGGTGGGCTGCTATATAGGTCTCGAGTGAGAACACCCTTCCATAGCTGTTGAAGTTCCTCCACAAGAGGCTCCATGAACAAATCAAAATCCTTTCCAGGACTTTTTGGACCTGGGATGAGCAAGGCCATCATGTAGTTTGATTCTTTGGTGCAGACATTTGGAGGCATGTTGTAAGGGATAACAAGCATTGGCCACATGCTATATGTGGCGCTCTGGTGGCCAAATGGGTTAAATCCATCTGAAGCTAAGCCAAGTCTAATGTTTCTTGGGTCAGCAGCAAACTCTGTGTGTTTATCATTGAAGCTTTTCCACTCACTACCATGAGATGGATGGCTCATTATATTCTGATCTCTGTACTCCTAGTTCCTAGAATGCCACAGTACATCCTCTCTTTTCAGCATCATGAAACAACCTCTGCAATCTTGGTGTAATTGGAAAATGTCTCAGAACATTATGAGGAATCCTCTTCACAACATCGGCATCTTTCCATCTTGATGATTTGCATTTCGGGCATTCATTTAAGTTGGCATAATCCTACCGGAACAGAACACAATTATTCTTACAAACATGGATCATATCATATCCAATTCCAACTGCATGAAGGAAATTCTTCAGTTTACTGTAGGTGTGTGGTAGCTCAGACGCATCTGGGAAAGATTTGCGGAAAGCAGCCAACATCGCATCGAATGATTTGTTGGTCATCCGCTCAGATGTCTTCACCTGAAGAAAGGTGACCATAGCTAAGAATACTGACATCTTATTTCCTGGGGTGACAACAACGTTGCATTGTTCCAACATGCGGGCCCACCATTTTTCTTCTGCAGGTGAAAGTTCACGGAATGCACGAGCATTTCGTAGCATTGTTTCAATGTTGGTCAAACTCACTGGCTCTGCTACTACCACCTCCTCCTCCTCTTCCACCTGAGCATCAGGCAGATCAAGATGGTGATCTGCTACTTCCACGTAGTCAATAACATTGACGTTCACAGCTTCACCATGATGAACCCACCTAGTATATGTGACCGACATCCCATACAAGTGTAGATGATTTTGCACAGTTGACTGGGGTCTTGTAACTGAATTCATACAACTGCTACACGGGCAGAGCACATCTGATTTCGGACCACCGTACTCAGCTCTGATAAAGTTCATGAAGTTTTCAACCCCCACGACATATGCAGCGGAGAATCTTCGAGCAGAAGTTATCCAAGTCCTGTCCATCTGTTAGACATACAAATTAGTTCTTCTACTAGATATTACAGGAAAAACATATATGCTTTTTTATGAAGTCCAGAAAAAAATAACCTAGGTCGATGTCTAAAGCTATGGCAAGATATTTGGACGAGCAGATCTAAGTAACGAAATATATGTAAAGCTAATTCAGCAAACAGATTTGAGTGCCAAATTATGGCAGGCTGTTTCAGCAGTCCATGAGGCCGAGCACACAGCCATCGAACTATCGAAGGCCATCGCAGCAACAAAGATCGAGTATAAAACGGTGTAGAGCTATTTCACCTAACAGATTGGCTACTAGACCATGGCAATCTACGTCACAATAAATATATGGTAGGATATTTTAGCAACTAATCAGCCTTGGCATGCCATCTCAGCTAAGCAGATTGAGTGCAGAATAGGGCAAGGAAGCTTCTTAAGCAGAGCATATTGACAGTAAACTACTTCAGAAAATAATGAGATTAACAACGTCTATCAGCTAACATTCAGCGCTACACCGACATGAACGGGGCCTCAGTCTAGAATGCGCGTACCATGGGAGAAGCTGACCACCGTGCGTCTCCACAGGAACGTCGCCAGCGGTGGCGGCGCTGACCGCCGTGCGCCTCCACAAGAACGTAGCTAGAGGTGGCGGCGCGGCTAGAGGAGGCAGTCTACAAGAGCGTACTGTGGGAGCGAGAGGATCGCCGAACCGCGGTGCCGACGTTCGGTGCGGTGGGGAGGGCGGCTTTGGCAGAGCGAATGGAGTGGAGGGGGACAACGGGGGAGGAGGGTTTGGGGAATATTATTGGCTAGTTGGCCGAAGGGCGGTTGAATCGGATTTGGGGGGAATTTTTGGGTGTGGGGGGGAGGGAGGATTTTCGCACGGTGGGCGGGGGGAGTTTGGCGCATGGTTGATTTCTCCAAGTGCAGTCCCACGTGTAAGTGAAGAGGCAAGCCGAAGCACGTTCCGTTTGCGTGAGCCGTGTGGAGGACCGAACGTGTGTGGGGTGCAATGTGACCGCGACAGGAGTGTTGTGAGTGTACCGCCTTTTTTCCTTTTAAACTAGGTGCTTCGCCCCTCAAAAAAAAATTTGTTGCTTCGCGCGATCCATCGATACTACTACTAGTAATCCGGTAATCCCGACTAAAACGGCGCGGCCGGGTCTTTTCCCGTGCGATATGCTGGGTGGTTGGCTTAGTTGGGTTTTTTAGGACGAGTAATGCTACACCTACGTAATCCCAGTTACGTAATTAACGTAATGTGAAACGTGTGAGCTGTTGATTTTAGATTGGGGGGAGGGAGGGGCCCGCCACCATGAAAATCAGGGGAGGAGAGAGAGAGGCAATTTACGTTAACCCTTTTGTAGGTTCCCGTAGATGTAGAAAGATGTGAAATGCGTGAATGTGTAGTGGACGTACTATTGGAGTGCCTAAGATAATGTGTGTATGTATAGACCCTATGTGTTTATTTTACTTCGCATGTTAGATTTGTCTCGGTTCAATAAAAAGCAGAGTTGGTGATGATGGTGTGCCTGTCATCATGCAATATAGGCCGTCCGATCTATATCTAACGGATAGGGAGGAAACTATGACAATTTACCCGCACTCCTCTCCACATTTGCAGATAAGGCTTTCCCTCGTTCGTCCTTTTCTCCCACAAGATCTTGATCTTCTGTGCAACGCACGGGCATCTTGCTAGTACTCCTACAATATGTATATTATTGTGAAATTTCATATACACCGGCGGAGATTAATGCAAACACGGCAGATTTTCATTACATTTCGAACTTTTATAAGATAGAAAAATAAAAGAAACCCGACCCTAAACCTATTCTACGGCGGCGACCGATGTCCTCCATCTGCGATCTCTATGTACGGGGGCGGGGTTCAAGACCCGTGAAGTGAAGGTGCGGTCTCCGGCGAGGAAGAGTGGAACACGGGATACGGACCGGCCAGTTGGCACACCATGCCCTACCGCCTCCCATGCCCTACTCATCCTCGGAGAAGTCCCCGACCTTGGCAGTGCGGGACGTTGGACGGCGGCAAGTAGGACGCGTGGCTGACGGTGCTCCCGTCATCGGCCACCAGCGTGGCCACCGCTTGTGCGGTCGCGTCCGCGTCCGGCTATGCCGCTATTGCGTCGCGAGAGGCGACTTGAGCGAGGGCGGCGACCTCGAGCTTCATCCCCGAAGACAAGCTCTCCGGCAGAACGTTCGCACTTGCGGTCATGGCAGATGTGGTGCCAGGTAGGAGGATGATGCGCTATGGTGTGGAGGTTAGTTGGGCGTTGCCGCTTTAAGTAGCGCATTCCGGTGAGGCCAAGAGTCCGGGTGCGTCATTTAGTCGCCGGAGTTGGTTCCTCGGGCACCGAGCCTCTTAACGACGACATACGAATGGACGGCATGAATGCGGGCAGCTGGCGCCGGTTGGGAACGCACCGTGTGACGATGCGAGGGACGAGGGTTTTGGTGTGCCAGGGTAGTCAGCTGCGGTCGTGGCAACGTTGGAGATGCCCTTTGCTCACATGCGATCCCCGCATGTCATTGAAAAAGGAAGACAACCCGGCATGGTCTCAGGTCCAGAGGATGCAGTTGGCCGCGCTACACCACTCCGCGGACGCGGCGCGGCGCCACGTGCATCCTCGACGAACCGGGTGTTGGGGTGTGTTTGGATTGTGGCCAAAGGGCACCTTACCAAAATTTTGGTCATGACCCAAAGATTGGTCTTTGTTTGGATGGTTGCCATTTTTTTGGCATGCCAATGAACTCTAGCCAACTCTAGTTCATTTTTCTTGCCAATGTCGGCCAAATCATGGGCAACCAATACCTCAACCAAAATTTTTGTCGTGACCCAAAGATTGCTCTTTGTTTGGATGGTTGCCATTTCTTTGGCATGCCAATGAACTCTAGCCAACTCTAGTTCATTTTTCTTGCCAATGTCGGCCAAATCATGGGCAACCAATACCTCAACCAAAATTTTGGCTACCCAATGCTTTGATGGGGCAACCTTGGGCACAAACCAAACATACCGTTGGTCATGCCACAACACTAACGCCACCCTCGGCACACTGAAACCGACCGTTTCTAGCGACGATATGAGTGTGTCGCTCACCGCGGTCGCCGTGTCCAGAGGCGTTGCTGGAGCTGCGCCCCATTGTTGGCCCCAACGACCCACATGAACGGTTCTCGGTTGCGAGGAGGTCGTGGGCCAGCTCCTCCATTGGACTAGTCTGCGCTACGACGTCCCGACGGGTGTGCCCCACATGTCGGTTTCCCTATTTTCCCGGCCATATTCGAGCGTCAGTGCTCCGCGTTGCGCATTAGGCCTTTCACTATGTAGGCCAAGCGAGACAACTTATTGTTTATTTGAGCCGTTCAAGTATAATCATGTGGCGTTTGCTTATTTCTCATTCCTCTCCAACCCTCTTCTCCATCGATCATGTCGCCCTCCAGTCGAGTCCATCCTCCCGCATGCCTCATTTGAACATTCCACCGAGTATCATTCGCATGTACCCACCATAGTCCTCTTTCAATAGATCTCCGGACCTCGAGATGAAATCGAGAGGGAATGAGTGGGGGCACGTGATACCTAAGGCGGATTCAGAATTTTGAACCAGTGATCATAGCATCCGTAAATCATATATAAAGGGTATTCAATGTTTGTTTCGTTTTTGAATGTACAATATACTCCCTCCAACCTTTCTAGTTTACATATAAGTTTTATGTGTAGTCAAAGTATCTCTACTTTGATCAAAAAGGTATCAACATTCAACAATGCCCAATCAATATTGTTAGATTCGTACGTACTCCTAGATTTGTACTCGAGATGGTTTCCAATTTGACTATTGACAAGATTAATAGTACATGAGATGTATAATGTGAAAATTATATCATTGGAAACTCCTTTCACATACGAATTTGACCGTACGCTTTGTGTAAGTTGCATGTCATATATTATTACTCTAACATTTGGTCAAAGTTAGCCTCAAAAAACGCATTAGACCATGTATGCTTTGTGTAAGTTGCATCCCATATATTATTACTCTAACATTTGTGTTAGTTGCATGTCATATATTATTACTCTAACATTTGGTCAAAGTAGTATAGTGGAAGTGGATCCTCTGACGTAGGTATCCCTGCCTTACCCTCCCTTTCGGTCACTTACTGGCGGACCCCATGCTTGCTAGGCCCCGCATGTCAGTTACTCAATGGGTTCGGCCATGTCAGGGGATCCTCATCCGTAGTATACTCCCTCTATTTTTATTACCTCCGCATAAAACGAAGGGAGTGGTGGTATAATAAATGACGCGGGCGGGAGAGGGGGAGGGACGTCGGTTTGCTCTCAACTGAGCGAAAACGCAAGACGAAGGACGTTCCATTAGGTGAGCGACGTGGAGGGTCCAGTGTGCCGGGCTGCAACACGAACACGACAAGAGCGATGTACAGTCAAAACTGATTGACCGGTCATCACCGGAACCACTATTCACACCAGAACCTTCTCTGCTCGGCCTATGCCAGCCACTGCCCTAAAACCACACCAAATCTCCAGCCCATTCCCCCGCCTTTCGATACCCTAGCCCGCATCAAGTGTCCCCTAGTTCGCCGGAAAGCCATGGTGCACCGCAAGATCACTTACTACAAGATGCTGACGCCGGAGCGCCGTGCAGAAATCGCGGCGGCGGTCGGCGCCACAGACCTCCGTTCCCAAGCTCGCTTTGCGGCGGGCCAATCCCCGACTTCTCTGGAGCCAAGCTACGAGGAGGAGGAAGCCGATCCAATGTTCATGGCGGAGGTCGCGGCGCAGAAGGCCCCTGATGGGTATGAGACGATGGACGTCGACTTCGTGCCGGCGTCCGAGTCCCCCATGGTGCAGGCGGACTAGCGGTTCAACATGGCGATACTGAAGGAGGACCGGGAGGCAGAGGCTCAACTCGACGTGGAGCGCGCGCATGCTGCTGCCATCGAGGCTCTCCTGCAGGCAGAACCGGATGTCGTGGATGTGAACCGGGCGGCGGAGGCTCAACTTGAGGCGGAGCGCGCGGATGCCGTTGCCATGGAGGCCCTCCTACAGGCGGAACCGGACGTCCTGGACTTGAACCGGGTGGCAGAGGCTCGACTCAATGCAGAGCGCGCGGATGCCGCTCACATCGACGCCCTCCTGCAGGCGGAACTGGACGTCCTGGACTTGAACCGGGAGGCGGAGGCTCGACTTGACGCGGAGCGCGCGAATGCCGCTGCCATCGAGGCCCTCCTGCAGGCGGAACCGGACGTCCTCGACTTGTACCGGGCTGTGCTCTCGTCCGTGCAGAGCGCCCGCACACTCCGCTTGAACGAGTAGCTGGAGGCCGAGGACAACCACAGTGCGGAGACACACGTCGGCAGTGACGACTGGTTCGCGTTGGCAGCCAAAGACGACGAGGCTGTCTCTTTCCACGAGCAGTGATAGTTTTTCTTTATGTTGTTGTTTTTATGGATCTTTTGCTGTGTAAAAACCTATATTTGTTATGCAAGTCGCCTGACTTGGGTCAGTCTACCATTTCAGGCGGTTGGATGAATATCCTACGTCTCCTAACCCTTCTTTCCTTCTTCCTCACCTCTTCTTCTTCCCCAACAGACCACCGCACGGGCCGTACGGATACTCCCCAACATGTGGTTGGATAAACATACTCTATGAACAAAAATAATGTGTCAGCGATAGGATGGCTGAGTTTGGTTTGTTCACATGAGACAACACGTGTCAGTGAGGGTGCGTTCCCTTGGTTGGGTTTGCGGCGTGCAGGAGCGACTATGTGAGGGTGCGGTGCGACCGCGGCGTGCAGGAGCGACCGTGTGAGGGTGCGGTGCGACCGCGACAGCCGTGCGCAAGTGTACCTCCTTCTCATTTTGAAAACTTTAGGAGAGCTTGGCAAAAATGTATGGTGAAGTTTGGCAATGCAAGGCCTAGACCCAAACAGGATAAGTACGTACATACTAGGAGTACTAGTGTTAAAAAAGAAAGGCGGGGTTTTCCTTCGCAGGATTTAATCAATACAAATCCTCGTTTCATGTCTCAATTAATGCGTATTTTTTTCTCCAAAGACCAAAGAGCTAACCATCTCACTCCTCATCGCTTGATTAATACAGCGCCATGCAAACCAACCTTCTCACTTCCGCATGCATGCAGGGGATATTAATGTCCTTGGTTGCTAACCCCATCAATTTTGCCTTGATTAGTGTTAGTGGCCCTTTGCAAATTGTAATTTTGATATACTGGCCTTGTGTACAAAAAAAATGGAGGTAGTAACTATATTTGACTTCCTTCCCCATTGCGGTGACGTCGACGATATCTTTTTTTTGGTGGTTTGGCGAAGTGCGTTCGATAGAGAACACCATTGAGGGAGACCACGGTAAGTCGTTCGCAAGTGCCTCCTGCAAGCCGAGACAACCGCCTGCAAGCCGAGACAACATTATTTGCATCCAGGAAGTCCTTTACTAGTACTACTAGGAGTACTAGTGCGGTGAGATGGTTTCTCAAAGAAGACGATGGAGAAGCGGAGTCAGCGAAGAGTGAAATGATGGTTGCTTCGTCCGTGCTTTTGTGATGTGACGCCTCACTGCTTTGTGATTTGTGATAGAAGGGACAGGGGAGTAGACTCTGTGCTCTATACTATACTACATGTGTCCAAGCATGGGATAAAGAGGAGAGACGTTGCATTTTTCTATTCCTTCAATCAATCAATCAATCAATCAGGGAGCTTCGGTTCCATCTTTTTGGCTTTGGCAACACCGTCCACAATGGTTCCCACGATGCCAAAAGCTATTTTCACATTTGGCTACACATTGTGGATGCCCTAAACCGTACCACTTGGTTTTGCTCCTGTGTGCTATCTATACAAATCTCAATTAAATTGATCTAAAAAAATATAGAATCGAGATTAGTAAAAAGGAGGTGATTTTGCCGCGCGGATGGCGGGGGAGGTTTCTTATTTGAGCAATGCTACATCCACGTAATGGTTTACGTAAAGTTACAAACTGATGTGATGTGGGACTATTTGATTGGATTAAAGGAGAGGATTAGGCCCACCCCACCTGAAAATCAGGGGGCATATATAGATTAGATGGAAAGTATACGTATCAGTTATGTAGCCCTTTGTAAGTCTAGCATTAGGCTTCTTATTTTTGGAGGACGTTGTCCTGGCGGTTTGCTAACATGTGGTCCCACGTGTCAGTGCTTTACCAAGCCGATCTGCGTCCCACATGAGGCAGAACAACGGCAGAAGCAACACGTTGTTAACTTGAAGAAGATGAGGGAGAAGCGGATTCAGCAATGAGTGAAATGATGGTTGCTTTGTCCCTCCAACTTAACTGCGGGAAAGGTGCAGCTTTGTGATTTGACGCCTCATTGCTCATTACTACGCCAGCGCCATGACTGGGGTGCTTCACCCCGGCTGCTCTGCACTGTATTCCGGTATGGCATGTGGACCCGGTAGCTTGATGTCCCACATGTCGGCGAAAGGGACTAGAAGATTTATGAAAGCGAGCGCTCCACTCTTACGACGGAGGAGTAGACGACACGACGGCCCAGTGAACTGTCACTTGTACTGTATAGTACTATAGTTTTGCTGTTTCGCACGATTGATCGATACAAACCCGATTAAACAGGAAAGGGCGTGATTTTTCCCGCGCGGTAGATGATACTGGCCATACATTTCAAAGGCAATTTTAATGTATGCAAACTGAATAATTATAAGTAACAATATGATATCTAGTAAAACTAAAAACACATATGATTTATTGTGTTAGAGTGTAGTAGTAGTCCTGTATTGCATAGTTGTTAGATGTAACATGCGAGAACGTGTAGAGATGTAGTTTTGGAGGGCCTACAGAGAGAAAAGTGTAATACGGTCACCGAACTTCAGAATAAGCCGATTACGGTCACTATATACGTTTTGCGGTGATTATACGGTCACTTGCTCACAGTTTAGCATCAGATTGCACTCTGTTGACCGGCCAAATAGTCTGCGTGGTGCCATGTTGACTAGTTAAATTGACCACATTCCTTTTGGGTCCCACCTGTCAGTTCGCATAGGCAAAAGGTCAGATAAACACAAATTTACGCAGGCGCGACAAGGCTCCAACCTGTGCGCGGGAATCACCTGGTTGTGTATGTGTCTGTCAGGGCCTGATGTGTGCGCATGCACGTGTAGGTTGAGCACTTGAGCATGAGAGTGTGTGTTGGTCGTGTGGTGTACTGGTGTGTGCATGCATGCGTGTGTGCGTGTGAGTGTTGCGTGCGTGAGTGTGAATGTTGCGTGCGTGCATGGCTGCATGTGTACGTGTGAGTGTTGCGTGCGTGCGTGGGTGCATGTGTTTGTGTGAGTGTTGCGTGGATGCAGTTCGTGTGCATGCGTGCGTGTGTGTATAATCACCACACCAGCTCCTGTGTGTTAAACCAGACGGGTCAGCATACCAATACAAGGCCACCTTGTCAGCTGTGCCCGCGGTCATGACTTTGAACCACCGTCCAAATATTTTTTTTGTCGTTTTTTTTTCATTCTTACTAGCAAGATGCCCGTGCGTTGCACGTAACATCTAGATGCATTTGTATGACTTGTTTATCTTATGAGAGAAAAGGATGAATGAGGGAAGGCCTTATTTGCAAATGTGGAGAGGTGTGTGGGTACCTTGTTGCAAAATTGCCATAGTTTCTTTCCTATCCGTCAGATATAAATCGGACGACCTATATTGCAGGATGGCAGGCACACCATCATCACCAACTCTGTTTTTTACAAGAGTGTATTTTATGTATTTTATAAGAGTGTATATGTAGAGTAGATACAAGTCGACAGTTGGGCACGATGGTAGTGAGATAATGTGATGCAACACTAGAGGTGCCACGTGGAGCGTTTAACTGGTCAACTAGTCATGTCATGAGCAAATACAGAGTTGTACGGTGAGCCCGTGACTGTATAATAACCACTAAACGTAAATGGTGACCGTAATGAGTGGATTCTGAAGTCCAATGTACGTATCGTGCTTTCACTTCAAATACAATGATCGTCATTGCATATATCGCGAGAGAAAGATGAAACATGCGTGAATTTCCGGGGGCTTACTTTTACAGGACCTGGAGATAGTTTTGTGTGCATACGTGAAAGGGGCGTACAGAGGGGTATGCGATGGAGAGAGAGATGCTCTTCGTTTCTCTTTATTATGACTAACTTTGTATATAGTATAAAAATATACAAATTCACAGTGCGAAATACATATCATTGTGGGCACCATGCAATGCAAATTAGCGTTCGTACTCCTCCATATAACTTTGTAATGTTGTATATATGTAGAAAATCTAAAATAAATTGTTGGCCACACTTTATTCAAAAGGAATGTTGTATGCGAAATAAACGTGAAGAGAGGGCTTTTAGATCAATGGGGTATGTGATGTAACATGTGTGAATGTGTAGTTGATGCATTTGGCGGGGCCTAGAGAGGTATCTGTGTGTATTACGTATTCGAGAGAGGCATGGATAGAGGGGCCGATGGGGGAGGGGGGCGTGGGAGAGATAGCACGAGAAATGAGAGTGGTGTAGAGAGAGAGAGACGAATATGACGTCACGACAAGAGATTCCATTCCCTTGAGTGTGTATATGCAAGGGGGAGGGAATAGAGGCACCATGAGAAATTTTCTGTGTGTGTGGTGTTTGTGTTGGTATGTGTGGGTGTGAGAAGATAATGAGACATGGGGGCAGAGGGTGTGTCACCGCGTGAGGTCCGGTGGGTCGAGGTGAGGCCCTTCGTTCGGTTCCGTCCTGCGCCACATTGGTCGGCCCGTGACGCATTTAGGAAGACCCATGGATGACTAGTCGTACAAGACAAAGATAGCAGAATTGTGAAGGACTTTGTGTCCACTGACAAAGCCGGCTAGGATTTGTAAACCTAGGTTCTCCGACTAAGGTAACCCCATTATCTCTGATATTACTACTCATCCAACCTAACTTTAAGGGGCATCCTACAGAATGCTCTGCTAGAATCATACTCGTCGATTAGGAAGAGAGGTGTGAGACAATGCGTGAGAGACAGGCGTAAAGATAATGTGCGTACGTGAGACACGTAGGTAGGTCCATGTATATAGAAAGGGTCGATGAGGATTGTGCGTGTGTATGTTTGCGAGAGGAAGAGTGCTTGCGATAAAGGTTAGTGAAAACAGTTGTAAATGGTTACGAGAGGGAGGGAGGGTTAATATCTAGAGTATGTGTGCGAGAAAGACACCTTGGGGGAGAGTGTGTGAGCATGTGTGAGAGACCACCGATGGAGAGTGAAACTACACGTAAAAGACTGCTCTACACATTGATTAAAGATATAAATTGTATCCAAATATTAGGATGGGATCATGATATTTGCAATTCGCGTAAGGAGCGGTCATTGATCCATCAGACATCTAGATTCTATCGAATTTGAGCATGTCTATGTTATTATTCGACATAGTTGATCCACATAGTTAGTATTTTGAACTCCAGGCAATGCATCGCTTTAGCAATCGAATACAAACGTGAGTATAGTTCATGTTGTGTGTGTAAAGCACATTATACATACGAAAGTTACACAATGGACATTATAAATAGCTACCTATGAACTAGCATACATTTGAATTCAACTTAAGGTGGTTTAAAAAAATCGAATTCAACATGAAGTCCATTCAATTATTTGAATTTGATGTCATGGCATTTGTAAACCATACCTAAATTATGGGGGCACCAATCTTTGCTCTGATTTTGTACATAATAGCATATGTAGTCGTGTACAAAATAGATTCTAATTTAGCTCCTCCATTCCAAAATAATCGTAGTTATAGGATTTTCAAGTGTCAAAATTTCAAAAAGAAGCGGATAATTTAATGAGGTTTTGAAACATACAAGGTCAAATATAACGTTGTCTATTTAGGTCAATCCTCATAGTTCAAGAGTACTCTAAACGTGAATGCTTGTGTTTCAAAATTTCGAACGAAGCGCCAAAAGAGCCTCTACTCACCCAAAACCGCGTGAGACCAATGTTTGGTAGTACAAGGAAATTACTTTTCTAATAACTCCGACCCGTGAAACCTACCGGCCCGACGTCCAAAGGTCTAAACCTGGGTAGGTTTGTAGCTTCATCTAGACGCCACGCAACCGCATCCGAAAAACATTCATACATAGTGGCCGCCTAAGCACACATGCGCGCGGCCGAAATTGCTCCCGCCCACTATTTGGGACACCTGGGATTACCATCCTACCCCCGACCCGCAGTATGTCTGAAATTTAAGAGGGGGGCAAAGTTTGTACTTTCCCCAAATTTCAAACAAGCGCGTCCCATCTTCTGTTCAAAAAAGCCAAAAACAAGCACGTCCCAAACCGAAACATGGTTCCCCCACCCGTCCGATTCCCCATTCGTACTCCGTGGGTGCCAAAACTGCCTCTCCACCAGCCGCGAAACCCCGGCATCCTCCGTCCGCCACCCCATCCCATCCATCAACCGCCGCCCTCCTCCATCACGCCGGAGCCGATACCCCGACGTCGTCGTCCACCGCAACCTCAACCGCAACGCCCTCCACGGCTAGTAGTTGAAGCCGAGGCCGAGCCGTTCGTACCCGAGCCAGTTCAATCACGCCGTCCTGCGCCTCACCGCTGCCGCTCCAACTTCACCACCCTGCACCGCACCAGAGCTGTTCCTGCTATGCCGTCCTTCGCCGCCTCGGATCTGCTTCCCCTCCGCTAACATACGGCCACGGCAACACAGTCAACAATTTGGCCATGGGTTCGTCCAAGCCTGCACCCTCCAGAACATCGGTTTCCTCGGTAAAAAGAAGAAGATCAGCGCGACATGTGGAGGTGACCACACCGGCAACCGAAAAAGGTACTCCTCTTCCCTTATTCGTGCAAATCTTATGTCTTTGCTTGCACGATATTCATCCCACAGAAGACACTAGTTGACCGCTTCTTCTTGATACTAGATGTTCCTAGTAACTCGCGATGCACAAGGTTTCTCCTCATATACTATTCAGCTTAGCTAGAGGTCCGTCGCCCCCCTGAATTTCAATTTCTGGCCAGTTGATTCCCAATTAACGGAAGCATTCCCCGGCGTAACAGGGGCTAGTACGCCTATTACGCCGGGGAAGCAGCGCCTTGGTGTTTATCTTAGGGGCGTGTGCGGCCTAGAGCTACTGGCGCTCGATCTGGAGGTCGGCCAGGATTAAAGGGATGGCCTGGGGGCGCTGCCAAGCACGACGGTGGTGCGAGGTCGATGGGATGTCGGGGCGGTGGAGGCAGGGGTCTAGGCCGGTGGTCGCTGGCGGTTCGAGAAAGATCGTCAACAGTGACTGGCGGGAGGTAGACGAAGGCCATCTACCCGTTCCTTATAGATCGGACGGTTCATTAAAAAAATTGACTGACCTATTTATTTTCACTCGACTGTTATCTTAGATATGACGACATGTGGTGGTGTGCTGGAGAAGTACCTGCATTTCCTGCGCTCATATATTACAAAATCATACGGAGTAGAATCTAATTTTGTTTGCCATGCAATGTTGTAGAGCTATCATATTTCTCCTGTCATTTATTTTTCAGCCACCTGCTATCTGCTACTTTTACAGTGCACTAGTGCTGCACACACTTCACCCTTACTCTCACTATTGTGTTTTTATGCAAGGGTATTTCAGACTCTGCTGCCATGAGAGAAGCCAAAAAGAAAAGAGAGAAGTCGCTCCAATTTCATATGCGGGTAGGCAAGACACGTTACAGTGCTATAAAGGGTGCAGTGTCAGCAGATGGAGACGGTAAACGTAGCTCTGGAGCTGATGACCTCGCTCGCAATGAACCACCATCCCAGGTGCTTTCTTTAACTTTGCGGTGTCATATGTGGTTGCATGTTCCATATGGTGTCTGGCTTGTATTCTAAAGGACGAAGTCGGTAAGATGAGGAAAGATATTTTTTTATATGAACCACCATCCCGTGAGCACCAGAAGACAAATAGCTAGTCAGGGCACTGGCCGAGCCAGTTTCAAGCCCAGCAAAGATAGGCATCACCTGGAAGCCAACTAAAAAGCTGCGATGGTGGCGAAGCAGCCCGCCTCCCACCAGGCTCTCAGGTCCTAGATGATCATGCTGACCACTCCAGCCGGATGTCTAGCTTGTATTGCTTCCAATTTGGTTAAATTGCATCTGCTTAGCTTACACATTATACCTTTGAATATGACATGCCTTTCTGTTTTTGGTACATACTAGTACATCTGTGTATTAACCACGTTCTTACATCAAACTAATGTTCTTGTGTATCCCTCATCAATCACTTATGACGAGGCAGGCAGGCAAGGGGACTACTCCTCATTTCAAGAATGCAGCGTCAGCCTCCCGACATGATTCTCAAGAAATAGAAATGCTAGATGAAGATAGTGAACGTAGCTCTGTAGTTGATTACAGCATTTCCCCTACACTAGCATCATAGGTGCTTGCTCTAACTTGGCAGCGTGATATGTGGTTGCATGTTGCATATGGTGTCTAGATTGTAATTCTTCCAATCTGGTTAAACTGCATGTGCTAGTCTTCTTAGCTTATACATTATACCTGTTAATGTGACATGCCTTCCTGTATTTAGTACATAGTACATCTGTCTATTAAGCATGTCCTTACATAAAACTATTGTTTTTTTGTATCCCGCATCAATCAACATGATGAGACACCTTTAATATATGCAGTGCGATATTAGTTGCATCTTTCATATGGTTTATAGCATGCGCTGCTTCTAATTTGTTGAAATTCCATTTATGATGGGACGCTTTTAACTTGGTAGAGTCATATTGGTTGCATCTTTCATGTGGTGTGTAGCTTGCATTGCTTATTATTTGCTGGAATGGTTTCTGCTTAGTTTACACAAACAGTTGTAAACATGCCATGCCGTCCTGTTTTTCATACATATTCCATCCTGGTATCATGTGTTTGCCTTACATCAAAGTAGTGATTGTCAGTTGTCCGATTTCGGGTTCCGGCAGACCCTTGAGGTTCGAACACTGGGGTGCGCGCGGAGATCTCTCCCCTACCGATCTACGTCCAATCTCCTCGCGTGATCTAAGCTGCAAACAATGAACAACGCAAGGGACACGAGGTTTATACTGGTTCGGGCCACCATTGTGGTGTAATACCCTACTCCAGTGTGTGGTGTGGTGGATTGCCTTAGGGGCTGATGATGAACAGTACAAGGGAAGAACAGCCTCGCGAGAGGTGTCTTTGAGCTGGTGCGATGAACTGCTAGGGTGAGTTCAGTCGCCTCTCTCTCTCTCTACTAGGGTTCTACCAGATCTCTAGCCGTTTTCCTGGTGTTCTCTACTCTGTGGTGGCTAGCTCTATTTATAGAGGCCCTGGGCCTCTCCCCAAATAATGAGCGGGAAGGGCGGCAACACTTGGCCATTTTTAAGGGGAACATATTGTACAAGTTATCCTGACCAAAGGTGGTCTTTGGCTGCCAAAAGCGCTGGTGATGACGCCGTCTTGGGCTCCATGGTGACCTCCGTCTTGCCGCTCTGCTGGTCTTGGTCTTGTTGCACCGGAATGGTAACCTTTGCCCGATGCCTCGACCTGTGCTTGCCCGCTTTGCACCAAAGGGGAAACAAGGACACTGTGTAGGCCGGCGCCCGCCTGGCGCCCTCCTGGTCTCCATCGTCATGGCTTGCGTCACGGGTTCCTTGCGAGGTATCCCCGCCTTGATCTCTCCGCCTCCTCGCGAGCCTGCCGGATGAGGCCGCCTCTGAGGAAGCTTCCTGTCGTCCGCCCCGCGAGGCTTGGCCCCTCACGAGGGTCTTGAGCTTGAGCCGATGAAGACGGGCCATGCTGGGCCCCCACTTGAGCCACGCCACAGGCCGCAGGCAGGCATGTCTGGGGACCCCCGTTCCCAGAACGCCAACTGTGGCCCTCGGGCCCAAGGCGCGGCCGGGCTTGGCCTAGCAGGAAAGCGAAGGGGCAAGCACGAAGCGCCACGGGCCCTAATAGCCTGCGACCTTGGGCGCCGCGTGGCGATTGATTGGACGTGGGCGTTTGCGCTCCCCACGACGCCTCGGCAACTGCCCATCTGACAAAAGAGGTGCCCGGGCCTGACTTACTTGCCTTGTTCTCGGTTGCCTCGCTCCAGATCCCCTTTCTCGCTCTCCTCCTTCTTGCTTCCGAAATCCTCCAGATCTGTCTCAATCCTTCTCATCCGGCACACCATGGCGCCTCGCAAGTCCCCGACCGAGGCCTAGTACTCGCCGGCCCTGGATTCCCCGAACTTGTCGGAGAAGAACCTCACCCTTACGCGCCTGATGACGGTGGCGCCGGGAAGCAAGGGGGTGACTGTGCTCAAGGCCGGCTCCGACCAGCCTGAAGCCAAGGGGAGCACCTTCTATCCGCTCTTTGTGAGCGCCATTGTCGCCGGTCTGGTGCCTCCTTTTCTGAGTTCTTCTTTGCTGTTCTCCGCCAGTACAACTTGCAGGCTCTGCACCTCCACCCCAACTCCGTTCTTCTCCTGGCGATCTTTGCTTACTATTGTGAGGCTCACGTCGGGTAAAGCCCTCGGTGGCCTTCTTGCGTCACTATTTTTCCCTCCGGGTTTCTGGTGTCCATGTCTCCGTGTGTGCGAGCTTCATCGCGTATTCCAACTCCAATGCCATCTTGAAGCCTGGGAAGAGGATCGAAGGCTTCTGGAGCAAGTGGGTCATGGTCGGGCGCCTCCACCCCCGTCTGGTGCTTCCTATGGGGCAGCCCAAGGCCGTCGACGTGTGGTCCCGCATGGAGCTCATCAACCCCCACGCGAGGGCGGTGCTAAAGAGGATGGACGCAGACCTGAGGCCGAGCAACTTGGGGGCGGCGAAGCTGACTGGAGCCACACTCCTAAGGGAGTTCTTGGAGCACCGGGTGGCTCCGCTCCAGGAGCACTTGCTCCCGTTGTGGAGGCTTGGGGTAGCGGACGACGCCTCGCACCTAAGCTCTGAGGCCCTGACCGATGAGAATCTGGTCGCGGCCCTCCATTCCTTGGTTGGGGGAGATGTGGCGAAGCTGGTGGGCGCCCCCGTCCCCCTGTTCCTTCGCGACGACTGGGAGCAGGTGGTGAATGACATGCCCACCTTCAACGGTGAGGGGCTGGTGCCCGTGGTAGCTCCCGAGGATCTTGCGGCGCTGGCGATGGTGGACGTGTCCTCCAACAGCTCCAGCGAGAGTGAGGAGGAAGAAGAGGCGGAGGAGGAAGAGTCCGTCTTCGAGGTGACTGGCGAGGAGTCAGGGGAGTCCTTCCCTCGGCTCAGGTCTAGGGCCCTCCGCTCCATGCCGGATGACGACGATGCCGGCGCCGGGCTAGGAGGGGAGGACTCTCCCTTGGTCACAAGGAAGGGCAGGTCGGGGCTGGTTCCCCCAGGGTCCGCTCCGATCCTTGGGCAGTCTGAAGCTAGCCCCAGCCCTCCCGACTTGGCTTTAGCTTCCGGGCCTCCCAAGGCTGACCCAAGCTACAGGCTCTCGGGCTTCAAGTTCGGCCGGAAGTTGCTTGGGTCCGCAAGCGACGACTAGTAAGTGCTTGATTCCCGCTTTGCTTGGTTTCTGCCATCGAGGCTTGACGTCCATATTCTCTTGTCAGGCCGGCGCCTGTGGCGAAGAGGTTGAGAGGGGCTTCTGCGGCTCCGCTTCGGGCGAGTCCATCTGCCGGGGTGGTGCCTTCGTCCGCTGGGGAGGAAGATGGCGCGGCTCGTGCCTCCCTGGTCCGATCGTCCTCGCGAGGCCGACTGGGACGCCTTGGTGAGGAGTCAGCCCCCGTGGCCCCACTGACCCTGGAGTCGACTGCGCTCGATGCTGCAATCGGGGCGACCAATGCCCAGGGGGTTCCTTCCTGCCAAGCCATGATCACGCCGCCGTCTTCTTTGCCTGCTTCGCCAGTTCCCGCTTCTTCTGCATCCTCTGCCACCGTCCTGGACCAGGTCGCCAATGAACTGAGCCAGCTGCGGGAGGATCTTCTGAGCGCGGACCCTCGCCTAGCGGCCTGGCGCGTGGAGCTAGCTTTTGGCTGGGCCCGTTCTGCTACCTCTGTCCGAGCAACGCTGAGCCAGGACGTGGCGACCTCCAATGGGGAGAAGAAGGCCACCAACCAAGCCAAGGCCACCTGCGACGCTGCCCTGGGCGATGCTGCGGCTGCCAAGGCTCGCTGCAAGGAGCTGGAGGTCAAGCTGCAAGGCCTGCGCGACGAGCTCGCCAAGGAGGTCCATGGCCGCCAGGAGAAAGAGAAGGAGATGATGGCTCGGGAGGCTGCCGTCAAGGACCGGGACGCCAAGCTCGATGACCGCCACGGCAAACTAGAGATGATGGAGCGGTCACTGCAGCGAAGAGGGCCGAGCTGGACGCCAAGGCGAAGGTCCTGGCGGAGGATCGGGTGGCCTTCGCGAAGATGGAGAAGAAGGCTCGTGTCACGCTGAAGACACTTTACGAGAGCGGCTTGGAGGAGCCGCTGGCCGGCATGAAGGACGGCCCCACCAAGCTGCTTCCCTTCCTAGTCCGCGCGCTTGAAGATGTCGTAGACGGCCTTGGCCCCACGGCCGAGGCTGAGGCGCGCGCCCTGTCTTCGGGGGCGCTGACGCGTGTCCTCAGCCACGTCTACCTGCGCAACCCCAACATCAACCTCGACAGCCTGCTGGAGCCCGTGAGCGACGACCTTGCCGGCGCTGCCGCTGAGGCCGTGAAAGGCCGGGCCGAAGCTTTGCTGGGGAGGTTCCGCGCCTTCAGCATCTTGCCCGGGCGTGGTGCCGCTAGCTCCGCGGCCCCAGGAGGCGACGCCACTGGAGAGTGATCCCTTCGCGGCTTCTATCCTGTTTTTATTCCTACAACATGCACCATGCCTCGCGGAGGCGTTTAGACTTGTGTTTGATGTCGTGAAACAATCTATGGCTTGTAATATTTGCTTTGAATTTCCTGGAATTTGCATTTTTCTCCCCTACTTGCTCGCGCTCTACGTCGGCAGGGCTTGGCCCCGCACGTACCTCACCCAGCGTTAGCCCCGACCAGAAACCAGGACGGGACTAAGGAGCAAGGGGCTACGTGGAAAGTTAGGCTCCTGAGTCGCGATGCTCAGGACTCCCCCTTGACGCACAAGCAACAAGTAGGAAAGGGGGAACGAGGAGTGGATTGATCGTTCTGCGTCGGCAGGGCCCGGCCCCGCGCGTACCTCACCCAGCGTTAGCCCCGACCGGAAACCAGGACGGGACTAAGGACTAAGGGGCTATGGGGCAAGTTTGGCTCATGAGTCGCGATGCTCAAGAGTCCCCCTTGACGTTCAAACGGGTTTCCATACCTTGGCTCCGCTCGGGGAGTGGCACGTGACGACCAGGTCCGAGGGACCTGACTGGGTGGCATGCGCTCGTGCGATGCCCGGGCGTAGCCCCCGTGTCCAGCCCCCTCACGCGGCGCTCCCGAGGGGAGGCGTTGAGATGGTGCCGGACACTGAGCTCTAGGCTCCCTGAGGTTGGTACGGCCGGAGGCCGCCCTCAGATGTTTATCACCAGCGTAGAGCATAGCGCTTCTGTATGTGTAGGGGCATAGCCGCTCCTTGGCAGTGTCGTCAGCCAGCGCGGAGCATGGTGCTTCCTTATGTGTACGGGCATACCCGCTCCTCGGCAGTGTCACCAGCCAGCACGGAGCATGGTGCTTCCACTGGTACGTGGGAGGGGGCTCCCCTCCGGGAGGAGCCCCCGGGGCGTGTACAGCCCCGCCCTGACACGTGGCCGGCACGGTAGGGCTAGGAGAGGTGTATCTGGGCACTCATGAGCTAGCGCGGGACTCACGAGGCCCTACCTCGAGGCGGGTTGCGCCTGGCTCTAGGCCTTTATCAATGGCGTGTTCCTCCAGGGTGGTTAGAATGCAAATGCTCTACGTCCTCAGGTCCCGGCCCTCGAGCGAGCTCAGCCGCCACTGGTATGACAGGTCGCGATGCCGTGGGTCAAGGCCAGGGGGTGAGGGCTGGCGAGCCAGTAGGAGCCCATGAGTCGCGATGCTCAGGTACCCCCCTTTTAATGTGCAAGCGCTTTGCATGAAAGCAGAGAAGTCCGTGATAAGCAGCAGGTGATAATTGAGCGCGAAAGAGCAAATTTATTTTAAGTAGACGCGGGAAAAGCAAACGCCACAGGGCTAGGCCCGAGCAGCTCGGGGATGATGCAGCCCGAGGGGTGCCCCCAACAAGGTAAGTAAAGAGCATAAGCAAAACGGATACATGCCGCAGGGACGGACCCACACGACCTGGGAATAATGCGGCCCTATGGGCGCTCCCAGCTAAAAACGGAACTTAGAAAGATGTCACCTGGTGCCGTTGAAGATGGAGCGATGCTGAAGAAGCGGGCGATGCGCGATGAAGACGCCGACCCTCACGAGCCCCCAGGCCCAGGAACCTCGGGAGGCTCCGGGGGCACAGGTGGGTCTCCGAGAGCCGTCTCCATCTCCGCCCGGGCCGCACGATGCCTGACCTCCTGAGCCTCCAGAATGCTCCTCAGCAAGCGCTGATGAGTGGCGACCGCGTTCGGCAGGCCGAAAGGCATGCGAACGTAGCTGTGAGGTGGACCCTCGCAGCGCCCCACGCACGAAGGCCAGAGGCGCTCCTGAGATGCGGCTTGGTTGAGTCCTGGCACATCGACGCAGACGCATAGCCCACCATCCTCGCCTGGATGTGGGGCCATGGCGGGCAAGCAACGGCTGCCGCACATGACTCTCGACTCCTGTAGCTCCTGAGTGTTGCTTGCGATGAACTCCTGAGGGTTTGGTCTTCCTTGCCTTATACCTTTCTGAGGGAAACGTGCCTGGAAGCACCCCTGCAAATGGTGCCCGAGCGCCTCCCTCGCGACCTTGGCAAAGTCGGTGGCTCTCCAAGAAAGAGCCCCCGAGCCCTGCCCGAGGAGGGCGCCGAGCGCGCCTTCCTATGCGAGAGAGGGTGGCGCTCCTTGATTGGGCGCAGATCCTAACCCAACACCTCCGGAGGTGCCTGCCTCCTGATGGCTTGGGCCAGGCGAAGCCTTCTTCTTCTTGGGGGTCACCTCGGGAAGTCTTCCGTTTCTGTGGTCCGGGTCTTCGATTGTTGCGGCGCGCTCAAGTGAACACACTGCGTCCCTTTCTTCACAGGGTACGGTGATGACTCCACCGCTGCCTGGTATCTTGAGGACATTGTATCCATGGTGAGTCACTGCCATGAACTTGGCCAGGGCCGGGTACCCGAGGATGGTGTTGTATGGCAAACGGATGTGGGCGGCGTTGAAGTCGATGAGCTCGGTGCGGTAGTTGTTGCGCTGCCCGAAGGTGACCGGAAGGCAAACCAGCCCTATCGGAACAGTGGAACCATCAGTGACTCCTGAGAAGGGCTTGGTTGGCTGAAGCTGATCATACAGCACTTGGAGATTGTCGAACGTCTCGACGGACAGGACATTGAGTCCTGCTCCGCCGTCAATGAGGGTCCTGGTGACCTGCACGTTGCTGATGACCGGGGAGCAAAGCATCGGGAGGACTCTGGCCGTTGCCACGCACTTGAGCTGATCCGCTGAGCTGAACATGATAGCGCATGCGGACCACCTGAGAGGGCGCGTGGCCTCAAGCTTGGGGAGGACTGCATTCACCTCGCAAGCAAACTGCTTGAAGATACGCTGTGAGGCTGGGGCCTGCGCGCCACCCAAGATGCAAGCGATTGTGCGCGGCTCCTGGAAGCCCCCATTCTCCTCATCCTGATGTTGGTCTTCGTTCCTCCTTGGCGGTGGCGGCAGAGGAGGAAGGCCTGCGTTGCCGCGCGGGCGATCCTCACGAGGCTGCTCTCTCCATCCTCCCTCGCGAGGCTGGTCCTGCCAGTGATCCTCGCGAGGTCGGTCACGCCACCCTTGGCGAGGGCCACGGTCTTCCCATCGTCCGCCACCTCTTCCTCCTCCTCGGCCATAGCCCCTGTCGTTGCACTCGGGGCGTCGGCCGACACATCCATCTCTCACAGCCCTGAGCTCTTGACATTCATTGGTGTTGTGGGTGTGGAGGTCGTGGTACACGCAGTACCGGCTGCCCTTGGATGACTCGGGTTGATCCCTACCTCGCTTGTTGTCTGGCTCCGCTGCAAGCACGGCAGCCCCCTTGCGCTTCACGTCCTTGGCCTTGGGGCTTCTTCTCTTTTGGGGATTACCGCGCGCCGCCGCTTGGAGCAGAGCGGGGTCTTGGCGTGGAGGTGCAGGGACGCGATCTTGGCACGCTGGCGCTGGGAGCATGCGAGCACCTTCTTGGGGACGAGGGATCTCTTGGTAGCTCCTTTCTTGCTGCGCAGGCGCCGGACGCGGAGGGTCTCGCCTAGCCAGGGCGCCTCCTTGGGGAGGAGGTGGTGGAGGCATCTCCTGATCCTCGCCTCCTGCGCGGAATGGAGAGCAAGGCAGCGAGAGGGACGGCAAGGGGGAGCCCCCTGCGGCGCTGACGAGCTCGGTGATGCGGGTGAGCCAGTCTTCGTAGAGGTCGTCGACGGGGCGGCAGTGCAAGAGCTCTCTTGCCAGGAGCAGCGCGGCGTGCGCGTCCACGGGGGCGTGACGGGCGTGAGACAACGAAGCGGCTGGAGTCAGCGATGGTGTGGCGGTGCAGCCTTCGCGCCGTACCGAAGGATGCTGGGACGAGGCCTGCTGCTCGTTCCCCGCCGGGCCGGTGGCGGCGTTGGCGGCAGGAGACGGGGAATGATGAGGGCGTCCGCGGACAGGTGCCGTCTGGGCGACACGGGTGGCGAGAGCGGCCCGGCACTCAGCGCGAGCCCGACGAGCGTCAGCCATGGACACGACAGAAGATCACACACGAACAGCAGAAGAAAGATTCTGGCGCACCCCTACCTGGCGCACCAAATGTCGGATTTCGGGTTCCGACAGACCCTTGAGGTTCGAACGCAGGGGTGCGCACGGAGATCTCTCCCCTACCGATCTACGTCCAGTCTCCTCGCGTGATCTAAGCTGGAAACAACGGACAACGCAAGGGACATGAGGTTTATACTGGTTCGGGCCACCGTTGTGGTGTAATACCCTACTCCAGTTTGTGGTGTGGTGGATTGCCTCAGGGGCTGATGATGAACAGTACAAGGGAAAAACAGCCTCGCGAGAGGTGTCTTTGAGCTGGTGCGATGAACTGCTAGGGTGAGTTCAGTCGCCTCTCTCTCTCTCTACTAGGGTTCTACCAGATCTCTGGCCGTTTTCCTGGTGTTCTCTACTCTGTGGTGGCTAGCTCTATTTCTAGAGGTCCTGAGCCTCTCCCCAAATAATGAGCGGGAAGGGCGCCAACACTTGGCCATTTTGAAGGGGAACATATAGTACAAGTTATCCTGACCAAAGGTGGTCTTCGGCTACCAAAAGCGCTGGTGATGACGCCATCTTGGGCTCCATGGTGACCTCCGTCCTCCCGCTCTGCTGGTCTTGGTCTTGTTGCATCGGAATGGTAACCTTTGCCCGATGCCTCGGCCTGTGCTTGCCCCTTTGCACCAAAGGGGAAACAAGGACACTGCGCAGGCCGGCGCCCGCCTGGCGCCCGCCTGGTCTCCATCGTCATGGCTTGCGTCACGGGTTCCTCACGAGGTATCCCCGCCTTGATCTCTCAGCCTCCTCGCGAGCCTGCCGGATGAGGCCGCCTCTGAGGAAGCTTCCTGTCGTCCGCCCCGCGAGGCTTGGCCCCTCGCGAGGGTCTTGAGCTTGAGCCGATGAAGATGGGCCACGTTGGGCCCCCACTTGAGCCATGCCGCAGGCCGCAGGCAGGCAAGTCTGGGGACCCCCGTTCCCAGAACGATGACATCAGTATCATGCATGAATGAGTTCTGAAGAGAGAATTTTATTGCTTTTTCTTGTCAGTTTTACTTGAGAATTCAAAATCAATAAAGCGGAAGGAAGTTTGCAAGGCAGCGGATAAAGGTGCTCCTTCTGAACGGAGGGCCTCTACAGTTTCTACTCCTCCACACCCCCAAGATGATTTCCAAGACAACACATGCATAGGCACTCAACAAAGTTGTGTTTATGATGAGCACGTCTCCCGTAGTGCAGCATCATCGGTGCTCCCTCTAACTTGGCACTGTAATATGTGGTTGCATGTTATGTGTGATGTCTAGCTTGTATTGCTTCTAATTTTGTTGAATTCCATCTGCTTACTTTAAACATTATACTTGAATAAGACACGGTTCCTGTTTTTGGAACATACAATATCTGTCTATCACACCATGTTCTTACATCAAATTAGTACTGTTGTGTAACCTGCAACAATCACTTATCATAAGACACATTTAACTTCGGAGTGTGATATAGGTTACATCTCACATTCTTTTCTAGCTTGCACTACTAATTTTTTGAAATGGCACTTATGATGAGATAGTTTTAACTTGGTAGAGTGATATTCATTGCATCTTTCATATGGTGTCTAGCTTTCATTGCTTCTAATTTGTTGAAATGCATTGTCCTTAGTTTACACATCATAAGCTGTGAATATGCAATGCTGTGAATATGCAATGGCACTAATGACGAGATACCTCTAACATGGTAGTGTGATGTTGTTCGCGTCTTGCATATGATTTATTTCTTGTACTGCTTCACATTTGTTTAAACGCCATTTACAATGAGACACTGTTAACTTGGCAGAGCGATATTTGTAGCATCTTTCATATGGTGTCTACCTTCCATTGCATTGCTTCTAATTTGGTGAAATGTCTTCTTCTTAGTTTACACATCATAGTTCTGGTTATCTCTTCCGTCCTGTTTTTCATACATATTACATCCTCCTATCATGTGGTTGTCTAACATCAAAGTTCAGTTCGTCTGCATCACGTATCAATTTGTTCTGAAGAACTAAATTGTTATTCATTTTTCTTGTCGGCTTGACTTAACATGGCACAGAGAAAGAGGAAGAAACACAGAATGGCGGGGAATGAGAAGCAGATGCATCCTGCAGATTCTGCTGGTACTGATGGTGCAATAGAAGGTCAAAGTCCAGCAGAAAATTCTACAAACACGGCAACTCATGCTACACGAGTTGCAAAAAAGCCAAACAGAAACAAATAGCTGCCACCAAACAAGCAGAGACAGCCCTAGTTCTTGCAACACCTAGCACAGTAATACCAGCTGCACAACTTACTCGTGCGTCAACTGAGCTAGCAGCACGTTCCCAAGCTCCCTTGCCACCTGACACTACTTCCCAAGCACTCTTGACACAAGACGAGTTGGCAATATCAGATGAACCTTGTGAGCTTCAACAGTAAGAAGGTAGTTGCTGGAGTCAAGTTACAGTTGCATGCTTCTTTATATGTAGTCTCATAGTTTGATGTACACTAACACTTCGTATGTCGTTGTTGGACTAGCACCTGCTATGTCTTGAGCTTGCGTTGGTTTTCCCCGAAGAGGAAGGGATGATGCATCAGAGAAGCATAAGTACTTCCCTCAGTTTTTGAGAACCAAGGTATCAATCCAGTAGGAGCCCACGCTCAAGTCCCTCGTACCTGCACAAAGCGATAGCTACTCGCAACCAACGCGATTAGGGGTTGTCAATCCCTTCACTGTCACTTACGAGAGTGAGATCTGATAGATATAATATTTTTGGTATTTTTGGTATAAAGATGCAAAGTAAAAAGTAAAATCAAAGTAAAAAAGCAAAGCAAGATTAAAGTGATGGAGATTGATATGATGAGAATAGACCCGGGGGCCATGGGTTTCACTAGTGGCTTCTCTCAAGAGCATAAATATTCTATGGTGGGTGAACAAATTACTGTTGAGCAATTGACAAAATTGAGCATAGTTATGAGAATATCTAGGCATGATCATGTATATAGGCATCACGTCCATGACAAGTAGATCGAAACGATTCTGCACCTACTACTATTACACCACTCATCGACCGCTATCGAGCATGCATCTAGAGTACTAAGTTAAAACAGAGTAACGCCTTAAGCAAGATGACATGATGTAGAGAGATAAATTCATGCAATATGAAATAAACCCCATCTTGTTATCCTCGATGGCAACGATACAATACGTGTCTTGTTGCCCCTTTTGTCACTGGGTAAGGACACCGCAAGATCGAACCCAAAGCTAAGCACTTCTCCCATGGCAAGAACTACCAATCTAGTTGGCCAAACCAAACGGATAATTCGAAGAGACTTGCAAAGATAACCAATCATACATAAAAGAATTCAGAGAAGATTCAAATATTATTCATAGATAGACTTGATCATAAACCCACAATTCATCGATCTCAACAAACACACCGCAAAAAGAAGATTACATCGAATAGATCTCCACAAGAGAGGGGGAGAACTTTGTATTGAGATTCAAAGAGAGAGAAGAAGCCATCTAGCTACTAACTATGGACCCGAAGGTCTGAGGTAAACTACTCACACTTCATCGGAGGGGCTAGGATGATGTAGAAGCCCTCCGTGATGACAGCCCTCTTCCGGCGGAGCTCCGGAACATGCCCCAAGATGGGATCTCATGGATACAGAAAGTTGCGGCGGTGGAATTAGGTTTTTGGCTCCTGTTCTGATCATTTGGGGGTACGTGTGTATATATAGGAGGAAGAAGTACACCGGAGGAGCAACGAGGGGCCCATGAGGCAGGGGGCACGCCCTAGGGGGGGCGCCCCCCACCCTCGTGACCGCCTCTTTTGTTCCTTGGAGCAGGGTCCAAGTCTCCTGGATCACGTTCGGTGAGAAAATCACGTTCCCGAAGATTTTATTCCGTTTGGACTCCGTCTCATATTCCGTTTCTTCGAAACACTAAAATAGGCAAAAAACAGCAATTCTGGGTTGGGCCTCCGGTTAATAGGTTAGTCCCAAAAATAATATAAAAGTGGAAAATAAAGCCCAATATAGTCCAAAATAGTAGATAATATAGCATGGAGCAATCAAAAATTATAGATACGTTGGAGACGTATCAGGCATCCCCAAGCTTAATTCCTGCTCGTCCTCGAGTAAGTAAATGATAAAAAGAGAATTTTTGATGCGGAGTGCTACTTGGCATAATTTCAATGCAAATCTTCTTAATTGTGGTATGAATATTCAGATTGGAAAGATTCAAGACAAAAGTTTATATTGACATAAAAATAATAATACTTCAAGCATACTAACAAAGCAATTATATCTTCTCAAAATAACATGGCCAAAGAAAGTTATCCCTACAAAATCATATAGTCTGGCTATGCTCCATCTTCACCACACAAAGTATTCAAATCATGCACAACCCCGATGACAAGCCAAGCAATTGTTTCATACTCTAACTTTTCAAAACTTTTTCAATCTTCACGCAATACATGAGCATGAGCCATGGATATAGCACTATAGGTGGAATAGAATAGTGGTTGTGGAGAAGACAAAAAGGAGGAGAAGATAGTCTCACATCAACTTGGCATATCAACGGGCTATGGAGATGCCCATCAATAGATATCAATGTGAGTGAGTAGGGATTGCAGAGCTATAAATTTATGAAAGCTCAACAAAAGAAACTAGTGGGTGTGCATCCAACTTGCTTGCTCACGAAGACCTAGGGTAATTTGAGGAACCCATCATTGGAATATACAAGACAAGTTCTATAACGTAAAATTCCCACTAGTATATGAAAGTGAAAACATATGAGAATCTCTATATGAAGAACATGGTGCTACTTTGAAGCACAATATATGAGACTCGCTATATCATGGTGCTACTTTGAAGCGCAAGTGTGGAAAAAGGATAGTAGCATTGCCCCTTTTTATTTATTTTCTGTTTTTTGGGCCTTCTTTTTTCTTTGGCCTTTCTCTTTTTTTATTGGGACAATGCTCTATTGAATGATGATCATCACACTTTTATTTATTTACAACTCAATGATTACAACTCGATTCTAAAACAAAGTATGACTCTATATGGATGCCTCCGGCGGTGTACCAGGATATGCAATGAATCAAGAGTGACAAGTATGAAGAAATTATGAACGGTGGCTTTGCCACAAATACTATGTCAACTACATGATCATGCTAAGAAATATGACAATGATGAATGTGTCATGATGAACTAGATGGTGGAAAGTTGCATGGCAATATATCTCAGAATGGCTATGGAAATGCCATAATAGGTAGGTATGGTGGCTGTTTTGAGGAAGGTATATGGTAGGTATATGATATCGGCGAAAGGTGCACGGTATTAGAGAGGCTAGCAAAGGTGGAAGGGTGAGAGTGCGTATAATCCATGGACTCAACATTAGTCATGAAGAACTCATATACTTATTGCAAAAATCTAGAAGTTATCAAAGCAAAGTGTTACGCGCATGCTCCTAGGGGGATAGATTGGTAGGAAAAGACCATCTCTCATCCCCGACGGCCACTCATAAGGAAGACAATCAATAAATAAATCATGCTCCAACTTCGTAACATAACGGTTCACCATACGTGCATGCTACAGGAATCACAAACTCTAACACAAGTATTCTTTAAATTCACAACTACTCAACTAGCATGACTTTAATATTATCACCTCCATATCTCAAAACAATTATCATGCTTCAATCTTTTCTTAGTATTCAACACACTCAAAAGAAAGTTTCACAAATCTTGAATACCAAGCATATTATTATTAAGAAAATTACCATGCTATTAAGAGACTCTCAAAATAATTTAAGTGAAGCATGAGAGATCAATAGTTTCTTTAAAACAAATCCACCTCTGTGCTCTAAAAGATCTAAGTGAAGCACATAGAGAAAAATTATAACACTCAAAATATGTAAGTGAAGCACATAGAGCAAAATTATCTAGCTCAAAAGATATAAGTGAAGCACATGGAGCAAAATTATCTAGCTCAAAAGATATAAGTGAATAACATAGAGTATTCTATCAAATTTTAGTTCATGTATGGCTCTCTCAAAAGGTGTGTAAAGCAAGGATGATTGTGGCATACTAAGACACAAAGACACAAATAATACAAGACGCTCCAAGCAAAACACATATCATGTTGGTGAATAAAAATATAGCTCCAAGTAAATTGCCGATGGAAGTGGACGAAAGAGGGGATGCCTTCCGGGGCATCCCCAAGCTTTGAATTTTTGGTGTCCTTGGATTATCTTGGGGGTGACATGGGCATACCCAAGATTAGGCTCTTGCCACTCCTTGTTCCATGATCGATCAAAAGAATTCACCCAAAACTTGAAAACTTTACAACACAAAACTCAAAATAGAAAACTCGTGAGCTCTGTTAGCGAAAGAAAACAAAAGGTACTGTAATGAACTCATTATTTATTTATGTTGGTGTTAAACCTACTGTATTCCAACTTCTCTATGGATTGTAAACTGTTTTACTAGCCATAGATTCATCAAAATAAGCAAACAACACACGAAAAACAGAATCTGTCAAAAACAGAACATTCTGTAGTAATCTGTAGCTAGGGCAAGATCTGGAACCCCAAAAATTCTAAAATAAATTGCTGGACGTGAGGAATTTATCTATTAATCATCTGCAAAAAGAATTAACTAAATATCACTCTTCAAATAACAATGACAGCAGTTCTCGTGAGCGCTAAAGTTTCTGTTTTTTACAGCAAGTTCAACAAGACTTTTCCCAAGTCTTCCCAACGGTTCTACTTGGCACAAACACTAATTAAACAGAAAAAACACAACCAAAGCAGAGGCTAAATAATTTATTTATTAAATAACAGCAAGGAAAAATATTGGGATGTCTCCCAACAAGCGCTTTTCTTTATAGCCTTATAGCTAGGCATTGATAATTTTAATGATGCTCACATGAAAGACAAGAATTGAAGCACAAAAGGAGCATAAAAAAGCATGTGACTGTCGGCGTTGTGGGAACGGGGGTCCCCAGACTTGCCTGCCTGCAGCCTGCGGCGTGGCTCAAAGGGGGGCCCAGCACGGCCCATCTTCATCAACACAGACCCAAGACCCTCGCGAGGGGCCAAGCCTCGCGGGGCGGACGACACGGAGCTTCCTCAGGCACGGCCTCATCAGGCTGGCTTGTGAGGAGGCGGAGAGATCAAGGCAGGGTACCTCACGAGGTCCCCGTGACGCAAGCCATGACGACCAAAGGCGCCAGGCGGGCGCCAGCGCGCGCAGTGTCCTCCTTTCCTCTTTGGTGCAAAGGGAGCAAGCGCAGCCGCGGAGTACCGAGGCATCAGGCAAAGGTTGCCATTTCGGTGCAACATGACCAAGACCAGGAGGACTGCAAGACGGAGGTCATCGGGGAGCCCAAGACGGCGTCACCACCAGAGCTTTGTGCAGGCGAAGACTACTTTTGTCAGGATAGCTAGTACTAGCTGTCCCCCTTCAAATTAGCCCGCCATTGTTGGCTCCCTTCCCGCTCGATATTTGGGAAGAGGACCAGGGCCTCTATAAATAGGACCAGCCACCCACAGGGTAGAAAGAGAGAGGGAGAGAGAGAGAGGGGAAGAGGCGGAGGACGAAGAAGAGAAGATCGAAATCCGAGAGAGAGAAGGGTGACTGAACTCCCCCTAGCAGTTCGTCCCCCCCAGCCAAGAACAGATCCTCGCGAGGCTGTTCTTCCTTGTATTGTTCATCATCATCAGCCCAAGAGGCAATCCACCACACCACACACTGGAGTAGGGTATTACACCACAATGGTGGCCCGAACCAGTATAAACCCTGTGTCCCTTGTGTCGTTCTTCCGATAGCCTAGATCTTAGCGAGGCGGAGGGGTGCAGGTAGGTAGGAGGCGAAATCTCCGCACGCACCCTAGTGTTCGAACCTCAAGGGTCTGCCGGAACCCGAAATCCGACATTTGGTGCGCCAGGTAGGGGTGCACCGGAATTCTTCTTCCACCACCCCGTTCTCCTCCGACCATCGCGCCCATGTCTGACGCTCGTCGGGCCCGTGCCGAGCGCCGGGCCGCTCTCGCTTCCCGCGTCACCCAGACGGCTCCTATCAGCGGGCGTCCTCGCCGTTCCCCGTCACCTGCCGTCAACGCCGCCACCGGCCCAGCGGGGGACGAGCAGCAAGCATCGTCTCAGCATCCGTCCGTGCGGCAAGACGGCCGCACCGCAACTCCCTCGCTCACCCCAGCTGGTTCTTCGTCCCGCGCGCTCCGCGCACCCATGGAGGCACGAGCTGCGCTCATCGTGGCAAACGAGCTCCTGCGCTACCGTCCAGTCGACGACATCTACGAAGAATGGCTCGATCGCGTCGCCGAGCTCGTCCGCGCCACAGGGGGCTCTCCCGCGCCGTCCGTTCTGCTGCACCGCACCCTGCCCCGCGCGGGCGATGAAGCTCCGGCGGCGCCTCGGCCGCCTCCTCCTCAAGAAGGCACCATGGCTCCAAGGCGCGTGGCCCCCGGGCGGAACCCGCTCCGTCAGGTGCCAGCGCGGCACGAGCAGAGCTGCCAGGAAGTCCCTCGCCCGCAAGAAGCTGCCCGGGCGCTCCCTGCTCCAGCATGTCGCGACCATGCTCCTGCTCCCGCATGTCAAGACCCCGCGTTGCTCCCAGCTGCAGCGCGTGGGGACATGCAAGACCAAGCTCTCCGTCACCCAAGGCCTCCCGTGGCCACAGCAGGCTGCTGTGCCTTCACCACCGAGCTACGCAGTGTTTCGTGGCCCGACAAGTTCAAGCCAGCCCTGCCTCCTCGTTACGCCGGCACGGCTGACCTTGCAGAGTTCCTCCAGCTCTACGAGCTGGGCATCGAAGCTGCCAACGGAGACAAGAAGGTCATGGCGAACTGGTTTCCCATGGCGCTCAAGGACGGGGCCCGCACCTGGCTCCTGAACCTGGCTCCAGGCACGATCTCCTCCTGGGACGAGATGCGCACCCGCTTCAGCGCCAACTTCCAAGGTACTCGCGACCGGCCACCCGCCCTGAGCGACATGCGCCGCATCAAGCAACAACCCGGGGAGACCCTGCAGAAGTACATCCAGCGCTTCAACAACGCACGCCTCAAGATTCCCAAGGTGATTGAGGAGGCCATCATCTCAGCCTTCTCCGATGGCGTGCGTGATGTCAAGATGAAGGAGGAGCTGGCGATGCATGAAGACCTGTGCACTTCCTTGGAGCTGTTCAACTTGGCAACCAAGTGCGCCAGGGCTGAGGAAGGGCGTCTCTCCCTCCTCGAGCTACCTGCCGCAGACCCAGAAGAGAAGAAGCCCAAGGCCAAGGATGTGAAGCGCAAGGGGGCTGCCGTGCTCGCGGCAGAACCAGACACCAAGCGGGGCAGAGATCAGCCCGAACCTTCCAAGGGCAGACGGTACTGTGTGTACCACGACCTCCACACCCACAACACCAACGAATGTCAAGAGCTCCGAGCCGTGCGATAAGGAAGGATCGGCCGTTGCCCCGACCGCGGTGACCGGGGCTACGGTCGAGGAGGAGGAAGGAACGCAGGACGCTGGGAAGACCGTGGCCCGCGCCAAGGGTGGCGCGATCAACCTCGCGAGGATCGCTAGCAAGACCCGCCTCGCGAGGGAGACTGGAGGGATCAGCCTCGCGAGGATCGCCCGCAAGGCAACGCAGGCCTCCCTCCACTGCCGCCGCAGCCAAGGAGAAACGAGGACCGCCACCAGGACGAGGGGGCTGGGGGCTTCCAGGAGCCGCGCGCGATCGCCTGCATCCTGGGCGGGGCTCAAGCCCCAGCCTCTCAACGTATCTTCAAGCAGTTCGCCCGCGAAGTGAATGCAGTCCTCCCCAGGCTCGAAGCCACGCGCCCTCTCAGGTGGCCGGCGTGCGCCATCACGTTCAGCTCAGCAGATCAGCTCAAGTGTGCGGCTACAGCCGGAGTCCTCCCGATGCTTTGTTCCCCAAACATCAGCAACGTGGTGGTCAACAGGATCCTCATCGATGGCGGGGCAGGGCTCAACGTCCTGTCCGTGGAAACATTCAACAATCTCCAAGTGCCCTACAGCCAGTTTCAGCCAACCAAGCCTTTCTCCAGAATCACTGACGGCTCCACGGTCCCAATTGGGCAGGTCCGCCTCCCTGTCACCTTCGGGGCATGCGACAACTACCACACCGAGCTCATCGACTTCGACGTCGCTCACATTCGCTTGCCGTACAATGCCATCCTTGGGTACCCAGTGCTGGCCAAGTTCATGGCCGTAACTCACCACGGCTACAACGTCCTCAAGATGCCAGGAAGTGGCAGAGTCATCACGGTGCCCTGTGAAGAGAAGGACGTGATGTGTTCCCTGGAACGAGCCTTTCAGGCCGCGTCACTGGAAGACCCGGATCGCGGAAGCATGAGGCTTCCCGAGAAAGCCCCCAAGAAGAAGAAGACATCGTTCGGCCCGGGCCCTCAGGAGGCAGGCCCCTCTGGGCCCGTGCCTGCCCAGGAGGAACCTCCTTCCATCGCACAGGAAAGCGCGCCCGGCGCCCTCCTCAGGCAGGGCTCGGGGGCTCCCCCCAGGAGGGCCACCGACCTGGCTAGGGTCATGAGGGAGGCGCTTGGGCACCACATGGAGGCGTGTTTCGAAGCACGTTTCCCTCAAGAAGGAGTAAGGCAAGGAGAGCCAGACCCTCAGGAGTTCGTCAACAAGGCCATTCAGGAGCTACAGGAGTCAAGAGTCATGAAAGGCGGCCGTCGCCTACCAGCAGTGGCTCCCCATCCAGGCGAGGATGGTGGGCTGCGCATCTGCATCGACATACCAGGGCTCAACCGAGTCGCCTCTCTGGATCGCCTCTGGCCCTCGCGAGTGGGGCGCTGCGGAGGTCCACCCCACAGCTACGTTCGCATGCCTTACGGCTTGCCGAACGCGGCTGCCACGTACCAGCGCCTCATGAGGGGCATCATGGAGGCACAAGAGGCCAAGCGTTCCGCGGCCCTGGCGGAGATGGAGATGGTCCGCGAGGAGCCACCAGCACCTTCGGAGCCTCCCGAGGCCCCTGGGCCTGGGGGCTCGTGAGGATCGGCTTCCACAGCCCACCGAGTCTGCTACACCAACACCCCTCCGTCCTCAACGTCGTCAGGTGACATCTTTCAAGTTTCACTTCTAGTTGGGAGCGCCCCCAGGGCTGCATTATTCCCAGGCCGCGTGGGTCCGTCCCCGCAGCATGTATCCCTTTTATTTCATGTTGTTAGCTTACGTTGTTGGGAGCGCCCCTCGGGTTGCATGATCCCCAAGTTGCTCGGGCCAGACCCAGCTGCATGTATCCCATTTGCGTTTATTTCCAGTTATGCGTTCGACCCACCATGCTTGATTATTTGATGCCGGTCCACGGTACCTCTTCTTCTCCATGCCGACCACTTGCACGTTAAAGGGGGGGGGTACCTGAGCATCGCGACTCAGGGCTCTTACTGGCTCTCCAGCCCTCACCCTCTGGCCTTGTCCACGGCATCGCGACCTGGCATACCAGCGACGGCTGAGACCAGCTCGAGGGCCGGGACCCGAGGACGTAGAGTGCCGACATCTAACTGAATTTGCAGGGACACATCACAAGATAAGGCCCAGTGCCAGGTGCAACCCGCCTAGAGGTAGGGCTCCGTGAGTCCCGCGCTGGCTCACGGGTGCCCAGATACACCTCGCCAGGCCCTACCGTGCCAGCCACGTGTCAGGGCGGGGCTGTACACGCCTCGGGGGCTCCTCCCGGAGGGGGGCCCCCTCCCACGTACCAGTGGAAGCACCATGCTCCGCGCTGACTGACGACACTGCTGAGGAGCGGCTATGCCCGTACACATACGGAAGCGCTATGCTCTACGCTGGTGATAAACAACTGAGGGTGGCCCTCGGGCCGCATCAACCTCAGGGAGCCCAGAGCTCAGTGTCTAGCATCATCATAACGCCTCCCCTCGGGAGTGCCATGCGAGGGGGCTGGGCACGGGGGCTGCGCCTGGGTCACGCCCAGACGCACGCCGCCCAGCCAGCCTCCCCCCGGGCCTGGTTCGTCGCGCGTCTCTCCCCGGGCGGAGCCAAGGTACGAAGGCCGTTTGAGTGTCAAGGGGGACTCCTGAGCATTGCGACTCAGGAGCCTAACTGGTCACGTAGCCCTCACTCCTTAGTTCTGAAATGCTAACAGCGGTTGGGGTATGCGCGCGGCCGGGCTCTGCAGACGTAGAACGGTAGATCCACCCACATCACACCTCCCTACTTGCTGTTCGTGTGCCAAGGGGGACTCCTGAGCATCGCGACTCAGGAGCCTAACTTGTCACGTAGCCCCTCACTCCTTGGCCCCGTCCTGGTTTCTGGTCGGGACTAACGCTGGGTGAGGTATGCGCGGGGCCGGGCTCTGCCGGCGTAGAACATAAGCAAGTAGGAAGGAAAAGCGCAAATTTCAAGGAATTCAAAAGCAAATATTATAGTCCACACTGTTATCTCAATGCCAAATGCAAGTTTAAACGCCTCCCTGAGGCATGATACATGTGCAGGAATTAAAGGCAGGACAGGAGGCACAACGGAGTCACTTGTCGGCGGTGGAGCAGTGCGGAGTGGGCTCGCCTTATGGAGCAGTGGGGTCGGCAGCGCCTTGCTTCGGCTTGGTGCTGAAGGCCCGGAACTTCCCCAGCAGAGCCTCCGCGCGACCCCTCACGGCCTCGGAAGCGGTAGCGGCACGCTCGCTGTTTACTGGCTCCAGCAAGCTGTCGAGGTCGACGCCGTGATCGTGAAGGTAGATGTGGGTGAGGACCCGCGTCAGTGCTGCAGAAGACATGACACGCGCCTCGGCCTCGGCCGTGGGGCCAAGGACAAGGGAGACATCTTCAAGAGCACGAACCAGGAAGGGAAGCAGCTTGGCGGGGCCGTCCTCGGCGCCAGCCAATGGGCTCTCTAGGCCGCTGTCGTAAAGCATCCTCAGCGAGGAGCGAGCCTTCGCCTCCATTTCCGTGAAGGCCACGCGGTCCTCGGCAAGAACTAGGGCCTTGTCGTCCAGCTCGGCCTTCCTCGTCCCCAACTCCTGCTCCAGCGCGCCTAGGCGGTCGCGGCGCTTCCTGAGCTTGACCTCCCTCTCCTTGACGGCCGCCTCGCGAGCCTTCACGCCTTCTTCCTGCTCTTGGCGAAGGTGGGCCTCTTTCGCAAGCTGGTCCCGCAGGCCTTGTAGCTCATCCTCCAGCGCCTTGCAGCGACCACGGACGTCGACCACCTCCCCCAGGGCTGCGTCATGAGCAGCCTTCGCCTCAAGGACGGCCTGCTTCTCCTCATCGCAAGCTGTCGAGGCCTGGACCAGCGCCGCCCGAATCGAAGCATCGGAGCGAACCCATCCTGAAGCCAGCTCCAAGCGCCCGGCCACCAAGCGAGGGTCGGTGCCAAGAAGATCCTGCCGCAGTCGGTCTAGCTCAGCAGCAGCACGATCCAGAACGGCAGAAGGAGTTGGAGAGACAGCAGCCGGTGGAGTAGGAGGAGAAGGCAGCAGTGCGGCCACAACATCCTGAGGCGGAGTCTGCTGCGCCCCAACGGCTGTAGTGGCGGCGGCAGGCAAGGACACCTCGGGAGTCACTTGGGCCATGGGGGCTGAGCTCGCCCCAGCCGGCTCAGCCAGGCCTCGCGAGGAAGACTGGGCAGGAGAAGCCTGTGCGTTGTGGTCACCCTCCTTTGCGGGCAGAGGCGCTGCCACGGATGGAACCTCAGGAGCCCCCTTCGGCTTCTTTGCTACGGGCGCCAGCCTATCCAAGAGATGCGGACGTCAAGCCTCATAAGCAGAACAAGAAATAAAGACAAGAAACAAATGCTTACCAGTTGTCGCTAGTGAGATCGAGTGGCCTCCGGCCAAATTTGAAGCCTGAAAGCCGGCTGGAAGGGTCAACCTCGGGAAGCTTGGAAGTGGAAGGTGCGTCTGCGGTCCGCCTCGGGGCTGGGGCAGACCCGCGGGAGATCAGCCCGATCCTATCCTTCTTCGGGATCGGGGGCAAGCTCCCGCCGTCCTGCTCGTCATCATCCTCGTCGTCATCGCTCGGAGAGAGGCGGAGAATGCGGGACCTGCGCCGGGGGAGGGGAGCCCTCGACTCTCCGTCAGTCGCCTCGGAGTCAGGCCCTTTTTCCCGCTCCCCTCCTTCCTCTTCTTCGCTGGAGTCGTCGGAGGACACATCCACCGATTCCCCGGGAGTTTCCATGGGCACGGGCCCGTCCCTGTTGAAGACAGGCATGGACTCCACTACCTACTCACAGTCGTCGCGGAGGAACAAGGGCGTAGGAGCGCCCTCCAACCTCGCCACATCGCCCCCGACCAGAGATTGGAGGATCGCAGCCAGATCTCCATCGGCCAAGGCCGCGGGGCTTGGATGGGGCCTCCACATCGGAAGTGAGTACTGCCGAAGCGGAACCAGCTGGTGCTCCAGGAATTCCCTCAGCAGCGACGCGCCGGTCAGCTTCACCGCCGCCATGTTGGCCGGCCTCAGATCCGCGTCCATCTTCTCCAACACCAGCTTCGCGCGAGGGTCCGTGAGCTCCGCTCGACCCCAATCGCTGGAGCTCGTGGGCTACTCCGTGGGCAAGATCAGCCGAGGGTGGATGCCCCCAGCATCCGCCAAGACCCACTTGCTCCTGAAGCCCTCGATCCTTTTCCCGGGGTTCGAGATGGCAATGGCGCCACCATACGCGATGAAGCTCGCGCACGCGGAAGCAGGACCGCGAGAGGTCCGGAAGTAGAAGTAGTGGCATAGCAAGGCCACTGAGGGCTGCACCCCTACGTGAGCCCTCGCAGTAATAGGCAAAGATTGCCAGGAGAAGGACGGAGTTGGGGTGGAGATGCAGAGCCTGTAGCTTATAATGGCGGGGGACAGAGAAGAAGAACTCGGAGAAGGGAGGCACCAGGCCAGCAGCAATGGCACTTACAAAGAACGGATAGAAGGTGCTCTCTTGGCCCTCAGGGGTGGCGGAGCCGGCCTTGAACACCTTCGCCCCATCAATGCCCCGCGCCGCCGCCATCCGGCGCAACCGGGCGAGGCTAGCCTCCGACACGTTCGGCGAGTCCAGGGCACACGAGTACCAAGCTATGGCCGGGGGCTAACGAGGCACCATGGCTTCCTAGGTCACGCGGTCGGAGTAGATTTGGAAATTTTGGAGGAAGGAAGGAGAGGCGCAAGAAAGGGGATCTGAGCAGCAACCGGAGAAAGCGAAAAGCAAAGCCTAGGCGGATGGCACTCCTTTATCGACTCGCGCGGTTGCTAAGGCGCCCACGTCCAATCAACCGCAACGCGGCGCCAAAGGCCGCAGGCTGTTAGGGCCCGCGGCGCTTCGCTCTTGCCCTTCCGCCTCCCTGCACGGCCAAGTCCGGGCGCGCCTTGGGCCCGGGGGCTACTGTCGGCGTTCTGGGAACGGGGGTCCCCAGACTTGCCTGCCTGCGGCCTGCGGCGTGGCTCAAAGGGGGGCCCAGCACGGTCCATCTTCATCAACACAGACCCAAGACCCTCGCGAGGGGCCAAGCCTCGCGGGGTGGACGACACGGAGCTTCCTCAGGCACGGCCTCATCAGGCTGGCTCGTGAGGAGGTGGAGAGATCAAGGCGGATTACCTCACGAGGTGCCCGTGACGCAAGCCATGAAGACCAAAGGCGCCAGGCGGGCGCCAGCCTGCGAAGTGTCCTCCTTTCCTCTTTGGTGCAAAGGGAGCAAGCGCAGCCGCGGAGTACCAAGGCATCAGGCAAAGGTTGCCATTTCGGTGCAACAAGACCAAGACCAGGAGGACTGCAAGATGGAGGTCATCGTGGAGCCCAAGATGGCGTCACCACCAGAGCTTTGTGCAGGCAAAGACTACTTTTGTCAGGATAGCTAGTACTAGCTGTCCCCCTTCAAATTAGCCCGCCATTGTTGGCTCCCTTCCCGCTCGATATTTGGGAAGAGGACCAGGGCCTCTATAAATAGGACCAGCCACCCACAGGGTAGAAAGAGAGAGGGAGAGAGAGAGGAAGAGGCGGAGGACGAAGAAGAGAAGATCGAAATTCGAGAGAGAGAGAAGGGTGAGTGAACTCCCCCTAGCAGTTCGTCCCCCCCAGCCAAGAACAGATCCTCGCGAGGCTGTTCTTCCTTGTATTGCTCATCATCATCAGCCCAAGAGGCAATCGACCACACCACACACTGGAGTAGGGTATTACACCACAATGGTGGCCCGAACCAGTATAAACCCTGTGTCCCTTGTGTCGTTCTTCTGATAGCCTAGATCTTAGCGAGGCGGAGGGGTGCAGGTAGGTAGGAGGCGAAATCTCCGCACGCACCCCAGTGTTCGAACCTCAAGGGTCTGCTGGAACCCGAAATCCGATAGTGACAAACACATATAAGTCTAACATACTTCCTATGCATAGGCATCTAATAGGCAAACAAATTATCAAGGCAAGCAAAAATTAGCATATGCAAGGAAGAGGAAAGAAACAATAGCAATCTCAACATAACGAGAGGTAATTTAGTAACATGAAAATTTCTACCACCATATTTTCCTCTCTCATAGTAATTACATGTAGGATCATGAGAAAATTCAACAATATAGCTATCACATAAAATATTCTCAACATGATCCACATACATGCAAAGTTGGCACTTTTCCGAAATAGTGGGATTAACATTAACTAAAGTCATGACCTTCCCAAACGCACTTTTATCAAAAACTTCATAAGATTGAACATTCTCTAAATATGTGGGATCTAAAGTTGACATTCTTCCAAACCCACTTTCAATATTATTACAAACATTATAATCAATCTCATATTCACCATGGTGTTTAAATAAATTTTCAAGATCAAAAGAAGAATCACCCCAATCATGATCATTGCAACAAGTAGAGGAAATAACAAAACTAGCATCCCCAAGCTTAGGGTTTTGCATATTATTAGCACAATTGTCATTAATAGAATTTATAATAACATCATTGCAATAATGCTTTTTATTCAAAGATCTATCGTGAATCACTTCATAACATACTTCATTGCAATATTCAGATTCACGAATTTCAAGCAAAACTTCATAAAGATAATCTAGTGCACAAAACTCACTAGCAATTGGTTCAACATAACTGGATCTCTTAAAAAGATTAGCAAGCGGATGATGATCCATAAATCTTAGGTTCTCTATTTAGTAATAAATAAATGACTATTCCAACCATACGAGCAAACAAAAAGCAAACGGGCCAGAAGAGGCAAATAGAGAGGGAGGATAGAGAGAGAGAGAGGGCGAATAATACGGCAATGGTGAAGTGGGGGAGAGGAAAACGAGAGGAAAATGGAAAATAATGTAATGCGAGAGATAGGGATTGTGATGGGTACTTGGTATGTTGACTTTTTGCGTAGACTCCCCGGCAACGGCGCCAGAAATCCTTCTTGCTACGTCTTGAGCTTGTGTTGGTTTTCCCCGAAGAGGAAGGGATGATGCAGCAGAGTAGCGTAAGTATTTCCCTCAGTTTTTGAGAACCAAGGTATCAATCCAGTAGGATCCCATGCTCAAGGCCCTCGTACCTGTACAAAGCAGTAGCTACTTGCAACCAACGAGATTAGGGGTTGTCAATCCCTTCACGATCACTTACGAGAGTGAGATCTGATAGATATAATATTTTTGGTATTTTTGGTATAAAGATGCAAAGTAAAAAGTAAAAGCAAAGTAAAAAAGCAAAGCAAGATTAAAGTGATGGAGATTGATATGATGAGAATAGACCCGGGGGCCATAGGTTTCACTAGTGGCTTCTCTCAAGAGCATAAATATTCTACGGTGGGTGAACAAATTACTATTGAGCAATTAACAGAATTGAGCATAGTTATGAGAATATCTAGGAATGATCATGTATATAGGTGTCGGTGGGAACGACACCTATGGGATCACAAGAATCCCTACTACGGTTGCGGGGCGCGGGGTCGTGAGAAGAGCGGATCAAACAGATAGCACACGGTTCGTTTATCCAGGTTCGGGCTGCGAGGATGCGTAAAACCCTACTCCAGCTTTGGTGGATTGTATATCTATGTTCTTGAGCTAGCTATGGGGCGTGAGGAGCTCCAAAAAGCCGAATCCTTCTCCTGGTCGCCTCGGGCCTCCTTTTATAGGAAAGGGGTTGCCATAGTGGCACACAGGAGGTGGAAAGGGTATAGTGATGTGAGGTTATCCCTCGCATTACATGACAAGGCGCATTTAATGCGTCTTGCCCAGGTGCCCTTGCTTTATCGGGGACGGAGGAGAGCCCTGTCTCGTCCGTCGCCGCTCCCTCTCGTGTCGACACGCGCCCTGGCCAGCGGCGCCCGCGGTGCCATGTAGGCAGGAAGGCAGCTGAGGTGGCGCAGTGGTGGGTCTCCACAAAGATGTTCATGCCGCCACACAGGTGCCTGCCCAGCTGCTTGGGTCGGCAGCTGCATGCGAACGGCGGTGGAGGTTTGATTGGCGTGGGCCTGATGGTGGCCCTACGGGTGTTCTTGGCAAGGGCCTTGCTGGGGCCCCGGCAAGGGTCTTGCCGTGGCGCCTGCTGTCATCCCCGGCAAGGCTCTTGCCGGGGGCCTTGTGGTCCTCCTTGGCTGGGATCCCGCCAGGGATCATCATCTACTAAAGGGTGTATCTGATCTTGAATGTCTTCACAGAGATCTGCATGCCACCACGAGGATGTCTCCCGAATCCTTGCCCCATGGGGGCAGTGGACTCAAGGGTGACTCACTCCGTAGGTGTGGGGCGAGCTGCCACAGCAAGGGTCTTGCCGGGTTTGCTAAAACCGCCTCCCGGCAAGGATCTTTCCAGGGGGGTCCGCTTCATCGCCTTTGCTCTTTGTGGTCTTGGTCTTGGCGTCGTTCTGCTTCTCCTGAGCTTCGGCCTTACCTTGGCTCACCTCCCTTGCCTTGCTCAGTGTGGTGGTGCCCGTGGCTCAGACTTCCCGTGCACAGTTATAGGGGTACAAACAGTGTACCCCTCTTTTTGTACACCGACAGGAGCACTCGGGCCTGGGCCACACGTAAGCGCAATCGCGTCGTTGGGCTAGGCCCAAAAACGGTGCGCGGGCAGGCTGGGCGGTTTTTACCGCGGTAAGTCTCTTCGCGCGTTGCGCTTCCCATGCTTCCTGCGCGTGGCGCGGTGTGGGGAGGCGTGTGTGACGTGGGCGGCATGCGTGGGGTTGCTTCCCGCGGGCATGCGTCACATCACAGTTAATGTGAAAGGAGGTGGCCCACGTTTTTTCCCCATAAGGAGGAATAACCGTGGGCGCGCTGCTCACTTTCTCCTCTTCCCTCGTGCCTTTTCCAATCTCAGAGCCGCCGTTCCCTCTCTTCCTTCCTTCCTAAGCTTTCGCTGTCGCCCGCCGCTGCTGCTTTGCCACCCCCTTTCCTCAACCCTCTAGACTTCTCGATCGCCATGGCGCCCAGATCCGCCAAGGGCAAGGGGGTGGCTAAGGGCTCTGGGACCGTGGAGCCGCCGGAGAGCGCGCTGTTGGGGGACAAGACAAAGTCCTCCTTCTTCTTCCCATCGACGGTTGATGTTCATGAGCTCCGGGCCTCCTTCAAGCCCCTATGGGGAGTGAAGACAGGGGGAGAGGATTCGGGACACCCGGCGACGCGCGTCATTCCTACCGCTTGCGCTGATCCTGCCCCAAATCGGTACCCCTTCTTCGTTGATTACTTTCCTTGCGGGTTATGCCCCCCTTTCTCCGATATCTTCTGCGACATCATGCACACCTTCGGTTTTCGCCTCTTGGATTTTACTCCGAATGCGGTGGCGTGTATGTCTTTCTTTGCGCATCTTTGCGATGGCTTTGCCGGGGTGCAGCCCAACACGGCGCTCTTCCGCCATTATTTCTATCCTCGAATCCAAACGGGAGGTAACGTCTCTGGTTGGGTCACCTGGATCCCAAGATCCAAGGATGCATACCCGGACGGTGTCATGAAGGAGAGGTGGGAACAATGGCGTGACCGGTGGTGCTGGATTGAAGACGAAGACCCGCCGGAATTTTGCAAGGTCCACCGTGTGCCGCCGGTCTGCGGCAACGATTGGGGTGATGTCGATGCCACCGAAGGGAGGCTTACTGTCGCCACCACCAGGATTCTTCGGCTGACCCGGGCTGGGCTCACCCTCGAGATGATCGGGGCGGACTTTATTCGCCGCCGGATCGCCCCGTTGCACAATAAGGGGAGGCCAGCCTGGCTTTTCACGAATCCGGCTGACATTATGCGGCTCCGCCCTGGCCTCGACCACAACTTCACGGTGATGGCACATGCCCACTTCTGCAACGGCTCTTTCAGCTGGATGTGGGTCGCGACGGCGAAGTCGAGCGGACCGGCAAGGCCGCAAGGGTCGCCCTAAAGGTCGGCAAGGCCGTCAAGGGGCCGTTCTTCAAGTTGCCAGCGGGGGTGGTCCCGTTGTGCAATAATTCACGCCGGTCCGAGATCATCGCCATGATGCCGGACTGCAATGCGCACGGCCCCGTCCCGAGTTGGAGGGAGCCGTCGAACGCAGATGTGCAGCAATTCTTTGACACCTTGATTGAGGTGTACGTCAATGCTGACGCCAAGCGGTGGCTTGTCATGGACACCACCCAGGCAGAGCTGGACTACATCACCACCAGGGCGAGGGAGGCACAGCTTGCCATGGAGGCCGGCAGCACCGGGGGCGTGGAGGACAAGGCCGCAACGGCGGCGGAGGAGGAGTAGTTCACCCTGTGGGCGGCAGCCACCGAGGACGCCAGCAGCGCCGACACCGGAGCTCCGCTTGTCGAGGACGCGGCTGACGAGTCGTCGTCGGAGGAGGGTGTGGCGGCGGGCTCGACGCCAGCCAGGGGAAGAGGGCGAGTCCTGCGGCGGTCTGGCTCCGGCGAGCCGGTCCGGCCCAGCAGGGCTACGCGGCCTCAGTTGACCCTGGAGGGGTCCGGGCGCCACACAAAGGCCACGGCAGCGAAGAGGCTGATGAAGGCCGCTGAGAAGAAGAAGGCGACAGCCCCTTCCTCATCCGGGCACGCACAAACCCCACCGCCTCGTTCGCCTCCTCCGGCAGGCGTCGACTCGGATGATGATGTGGAGCTCCCTTTTGATCTCGGGCCTCTCAGCCCGGAGAGGAAAATGAAACTGGTGGAAGAGGAGGAGACGGATGACGAGTAAGTTCTCCGTTCCTTACTGTCATTTCCATTTCCTCGAATTGGGTCGCTTGTCTTGATCCATTTTTGCTTCCGTAGGGAGACAGAGACGTTGGCCCAAAGGGTGAAGAGGGCGAGGACGTCGGCGAGCAGCCAGCCCCCGGCTGGGGCTTCAAAGACACCACTGGTGGTGCTGAGCAGCCCGGACAGTAGCCCCCGGCGCAGCCCCCAGCGTAAGTTCGTCACCCTCTTCTTACTCGACATGTGGTAGGCGCTCGATGCTATGATGCTGACCTTGCCAGGTTTGCAGGAGGGGAGCGGCAGCAGGAGGAGCCACAGAGGGCTACTCCTAACACACCACCCCCATCGACTACGCCGCTGCGGGGGGCATCCCCGGCAAGGGCATCAGGCACGGAGCCCACACCCATGGAGGAAGAGTGGAACTTGGGCGCTGGTGGCTCTGCCACAACGCCAAATGCTAGCGGAGAGGGGACTTCTGCTTCACAGCCTGGCACTGGTGAGTCGCCTGTCCTTCGTCTCTATTTTTCCCTTATTCTCTTCTTGGCTTCATTGCTCCCGTTGCTGCCCAGGCCCTCCTTCAACAGACATGGAAGGCGTGGACACTATTGTCGGGGATATTGCTGAGGAGGCCGCGGCGAAGGCCAGCAGGATTATGGCTGAGGAGGCCGCCAAAGACGCTGACGAGGCCGCCGCCAACGAAGCCGCCAAGGGTGCCGCCGGGGACGCCACTGCGGGGGCCGCCAAGGCGACCGGCGAGACTTCTGCCGAGGGCGCCAGCGGCGGACCTGCCGGTGAGGCCGGCAAGCCCTCCGCCGAGGAAGAGGTGGCGGGTGACCAGCCTCCCTCCTCCTCAACCTCGGGCCCCGGCAGATATCTGAAGGTGGGCGACGATCTCTTCGTCCACCTCCCAGGGGCGTCAAGCCAGGCGCCCGCCGAAGGGGAAGTTTTTGACGGCGAGGTGCTTGCCGCCACCGGGCTCGAGGTGGTTTATGAGCCGGGCGTTGGTGGCAACGGTTCTCCAGAAGAGCAGTTTTTCCGTGCCATGGGGACCAATTTTCGGAAGCTCCAAGTGCTCTACCGTGCTCGCCTGGACAAGGTCAAGTCCAGGATGGCAACGGTGGACAACGCAGAGGTGGACTTCAAGGCGTGCGTTGCCGAGACGCAGACCTGGTTCCACCAGACTCGCGAGGAGCAGAGGGCCTTTCAGGAGAAATTGGCCGAGCGCGATGTGGAGGTCACCATGAAGATGGCCGACATCGAGAAGGCCCAGGAAAAGGCGGTGAACTTGGCTGCCGCGGCCGAGGCCGCCTGGATCCAGCATCAAGCCACCTTGGATTCCCAGGAAGAGGATCTCTCTGCGCGTGAAGCGAAGCTTGCCGCAACGCTTCGCGGCAAGGATGAGGAGCTCGAGGCCCTTGTCGCGCAGCGGACTCGCGAGCTGGAGAAGAGGCACAAAGAGGCACTCGACGCGCCTTGGTGGAGGCGCAAGGAGCAGTCATTAGTAGGACTGGGGAGCTCTTCGACGCGCAGAACTCCAGCAGAGACCTCAAGCTGAAGCTGGAGGATCTCGAGAAGATGTTGTCGGAGAGCAGGGCTCGGGAGGAGACCTTGACCAGGAGCCTCGAGGAGGAGAAGCAGCTGTGGGCGAACGAGGCCGCCTCCCACCAGGAATATGTGGCGGGTGAGAACAGGTGGATCAGCCATCTGGAGGTCATAGCCGGCAGAGTTACCTCACAATTGGCCACCATGGGGTTGCCAAACGTGAGGTACACCCCCGAGCGCAGCGGGACCGTCAACGCCAAGCTGACCCAGTTCTTTGAGGGCGTCCTCGGAGCCTTGGCCTATCTTCACTCCAACAGGATGGCCACGCTGGCCGAGGAGGCCCGGCGACTTTGCCGGAGGGTCGTGACCAAGGTCCTCACCAAGATGGCGTACTGGAATCCCGATCTTAACTTCGCGGCCGCGATGAAGAGCTTGCCGGATGGTGCTGACCTCACGGTGCTCAAGGAGCACATCACGCCCATCACTGACTGCATCGACGAAATCAAGAGGGTGGAAGGCCAGCGCCGGGATTAGGCATCCCGTTCTTCTTCGCCGCTGCGGGTTCCCGACCAAGACAAATTTTATCTTTAGTTAGAACCGCAGCTATGATGTGATGTAATATAACTTTGAAGTACTCTTAATTTTCATGCATGTTATTTCCCCGTTCAATTCCTCTTTGTATGCGTGCCCTACGTTGATCGGGAAGGCTTGCCGGCGCGGAAGCCCCTAGCGGCGTTTTGGGGACGGATCCCCATGGCCAGCCGGGTACGCGTGCTGCCGGACGAGCCACCTTTCCGTTCTGAATGCAGCCACTCGAACTGTCGAGCTTGACTCGAGTCAGAATCGGGGGCGTTGCTGATCGCGGAAGGCTACTCTGCCATTCTCGACGCGGCCGCTTGAGCTGTTGAGCGGACTTGAAACAAGGCAAGGGCATTGCCGATCGTGGTAGAGCCCCCTGGCATGCAGGTTTCTCATACAAAGCAAATATCTCCGGGGGGAATAACCTGAAATAAGAAGGGTAGCACAAATAAGGGTTCGGTGCAACTTAGCTTCTGTTTGCGATCGCTCGAGTGTCGATCTTCTGGCCTCCTTTCTTCTTCAAGGGTCACGAAGATGAAGGAGTGCTGGGCTAACTGCTAGAGCCGATTCTCACAACTGCGCCCCCTACCTGGCGCGCCAAAGATGTCGGTGAGAACGACACCTATGGGATCACAAGAATCCCTACTACGGTTGCGGGGCGCGGGGTCGTGAGAAGAGCGAATCAAACAGATAGCACACGGTTCTTTTATCTAGGTTCGGGCCGCGAGGATGCGTAAAACCCTACTCCTGCTTTGGTGGATTGTATATCTGCGTTCTTGAGCTAGCTATGGGGCGTGAGGAGCTCCAAAAAGCAAAATCCTTCTCCTGGTCGCCTCGGGCCTCCTTTTATAGGAAAGGGGTTGCCACAGTGGCACACAGGAGGTGGAAAGGGTACAGTGATGTGAGGTTATCCCTCGCATTACATGACAAGGCTCATTTAATGCGTCTTGCCCAGGTGTCCTTGCTTTATCGGGGACGAGGGAGAGCCCTGTCTCATCCGTCGCTGCTCCCTCTCGTGTTGACACGCGCCCTGGCCAGCGGCGCCCGCGGTGCCATGTAGGCAGGCAGGCAGCTAAGGTGGCGCAGTGGTGGGTCTCCACGAAGATCTGCATGCCGCCACGCAGGTGCCTGCCCAGCTGGTTGGGTCGGCAGCTGCATGTGAACGGCGGTGGAGGTTTGACTAGCGTGGGCCTGATGGTGGCCCTACGGGTGTTCTTGGCAAGGGCCTTGCCGGGCCCCGGCAAGGGTCTTGCTGTGGCGCCTGCTGTCATCCCCGGCAAGGCTCTTGCCGGGGGCCTTGTGGTCCTCCTTGGCTGGGATCCCGCCAGGGATCATCATCTTCTAAAGGGTGTATCTGATCTTGAATGTCTTCACAGAGATCTGCATGCCACCACGGGGATGTCTCCCGAATCCTTGCCCCATGGGGGCAGTGGACTCAAGGGTGACTCACTCCGTAGGTGTGGGGTGAGCTGCCACGGCAAGGCTCTTGTCAGGTTTGCTAAAACCGCCTCCCGGCAAGGATCTTGCCCGGGGGGTCCAATTTGTCCCCTTTGCTCTTTGTGGTCTTGGTCTTGGCGTCGTTCTGCTTCTCCTGAGCTTCGGCCTTACCTTGGCTCACCTCCCTTGCCTTGCTCAGTGTGGTGGTGCCCATGGCTCAGACTGCCCGTGCACAGTTATAGGGGTACAAAAAGTGTACCCCTCTTTTTGTACACCGACAATAGGCATCACGTCCATGAGAAGTAGATCGAAACGATTCTGCATCTACTACTATTACTTCACTCATCGACTGCTATCCAGCATGCATCTAGAGTATTAAGTTAAAAACAGAGTAATGCCTTAAGCAAGATGACATGATTTAGAGAGATAAATTCATGCAATATGATATAAACCCCATCTTGTTATCCTCGATGGAAACGATACAATACGTGCCTTGCTGCCCCTTCTGTCACTGGGTAAGGACACCGCAAGATCGAACCCAAAGCTAAGCACTTCTCCCATGGCAAGAACTACCAATCTAGCTGGCCAAACCAAACGGATAATTTAAAGAGACTTGCAAGGATAACCAATCATACATAAAAGAATTCAGAGAAGATTCAAATATTATTCATAGATAGACTTGATCATAAACCCACAATTCATCGGTCTCAACAAACACACCGCAAAAAGAAGATTACATCGAATAGATCTCCACAAGAGAGGGGGAGAACTTTGTATTGAGATTCAAAGAGAGAGAAGAAGCCATCTAGCTACTAACTATGGACCCGAAGGTCTGAGGTAAACTACTCACACTTCATCAGAGGGGCTAGGATGATGTAGAAGCCCTCCGTGATGACGGCCCTCTTCCGGCGGAGCTCCGTAATAGGCCCCCAGATGGGATCTCGTGGATACAGAAAGTTGCGGCGGTGGAATTAGGTTTTTGGCTCCTGTTCTGATCGTTTGGGGGTATGTGTGTATATATAGGAGGAAGAAGTATGCCGGAGGAGCAACGAGGGGCCCATGAGGCAGGGGGCGCGCCCTAGGGGGGGCCCACCCTCGTGACTGCCTCTTTTGTTCCTTGGAGCAGGGTCCAAGTCTCCTAGATCACGTTCGGTGAGAAAATCACGTTCCCGAAGATTTTATTCCGTTTGGACTCCGTTTGATATTCCGTTTCTTTGAAACACTGAAATAGGCAAAAAATAACAATTCTGGGCCGGGCCTCCGGTTAATAGGTTAGTCCCAAAAATAATATAAAAGTGGAAAATAAAGCCCAATATAGTCCAAAACAGTAGATAATATAGCATGGAGCAATAAAAAATTATAGATACGTTGGAGACGTATCAGCACCTAGGCGCAAGAGGGAACAAACATCAGGGATAATGCTCGATAGGTTAACTAAATCTAGAGGAGGAAGAATGGAGATCCATTTTGAGGCAAGTTTAAAAAGGCCACGTGATGCTACAGAGTCAGCCAAGTTAGTATCAGAGGTAGCGGCTGCCGTTAGGTGTCATGTACGTATCCTCCCAACATGGATTCAATACAGGAATGACAAAGACGAAACCCAGTTCAAGACCTTCCTCGACCATTTATCTGTAAGTATGGTTATGTATGGAAACTAGTAATATCGTCTTGCTCTGTCCCATACTTTCTAGGTTGCTGATAATGAGACTCCCATAATTTTCAACAGATGAGGTTCAAGTTGGATAGCCAAGATGATGCAACCAGACAAGCTTGCACCTATGTTTTCAAGTTTGCTCTGCGACAGTATCGGTATAACTTGAGGAAGACTCACTTTGAAGGAAAGGCTAACAGTGAACTTTCCCAAACATCTCCAGTGAAAAATATATCGGATGAAGACTGGAGGGGCCTTGTTAAACACTGGTCTGATCCGAAGTATCGGGTACATTATATATATGTGATCAAATCACATGTTGAAGTCCTATTTACGCATGTGCCACACAAATCTATCTTCTTGTAGGTGAACTGTTCAAAGAACAAGGCCAACCATACGAAAGTGAAATTCCAACAGACGACAGGATCTCGTAGCTATATTGCACACTCCGAGGCTCTTGTAATTAGCTACCTTGTCACTGTTTTCGCTGTAACATATTATCAGATCTATATTGACTTGTTCGAAATGCAGAGGAAAGCCCGCAAGGACCAAAAAGTACCTGAACCAAATGTTGTGGAAATCTTCAAGGACCGTCACACTAGCAAGAATAAGGGCATGACTACACCAGTCAAATCTGCTGTTGTAAGTCCTTAATCTTCATGCCTTTTAACTACTACTTACTCTGACTTGTGCCTTGAACTGCATGGTTTGCAGCCAATGTCTATTACTCTTTTCAATTTTATACACAATTATCTTAGCGTATCATTGCACCTTACAAGGTTTAAAAGAGAGGAGTGATGTTCCTTTGATCTTGACCCGTAATCTAGTTCCATGCTGGACTTGCCCACACAACATTACAATTCCCTGTTTGTCTGTTCTCAGTTGTTTTGTGATATGAATGATGTCATACTATGCTTACCGTATTATAAACTTCATCTCTTTATCCTTAGCCCTCAATACAATGTGAAGAAATAGACAATACATTAGTGATGGTACATGGTCATATGTTTGGAACCTGGTTTTATTATGTACTTTGCAATAAAATACAACTAATATTTTACATGGGTTCACCAGAATAAGTTATGTATATAGACCAAAGCTATTTTGTTTGGTTTTGCTTCCTCCTTAATATCTTCTGTTCTGGTACTACTAATGTAAAACCTCAACTTTTCAGCGAGCTATGGAAAATGGTGGAACCGCCACATTCTGAAGGTGGCGAGGCAACTATAACCGCAATGTCAGCTCTTGCTGCAGTGGGTCAGTACCTGTCCACTAATAGTGCCAAAAGCACGTTCCTGTGTAATACTGGATTGGTTGTAAAGGCAATATCGTCCAAACTGCCTCATGATCAAGATATGCAAGCTCAAAGCAATGTTGTATCTGCGCTCCAGACACAAGTCTATTCCCTAACAGAGACCCTTTGTGAAACAAGGAGAAACATTGCTCAATGTCGTCAAGATATGCATGGTTTTGAAACCAGACTATCAGACATTTGCTATGTTGTTCAGGAGCCTAGGGGAAATTAAGGCGAGGGTTATGGTGCTCCATCAGACAATACATCATGAAAACGTAACAGTTAGGTCAAATGAACTGAGCTTTTGAACTTCTGGTGGTGCATTTATCTGCTAGACTGTTAATTTTTATGCCAACCTTCCTTTTGTTATATAGTTGTAATTTTTTTGGTGTGATACAAAATTTATTCTTAACGTGCAGCCACGAGCTGAAGAAAACAGCAGGCCATTTTTGTATAGTGTAGGGTGTTCCCTATATTTGCACTGGTGGCGATCTATGATGCCGAGTGGATGTAATCTATGCAATCGCCTTAATAGCCTAGCATTAGTTTCGGCCTTATTTATTTCCTAGTCTTCTTTTTCCTTGGTTTGCTAGTGGCCGCAACTACCATGGGCCATATACGGGCCGTCGATAAATGGGCCTGTAATCAGTGGGCCTCGGGCCATCGGATAAATGGGTCTACATGGACCGTAATCGGGCGTAATTGGTATCGGCCCAGCATGGTAATAGGCTGTTAACAGGCCATAGGACAGCAAAGGCTTAATTCTATCACAGGCATAGCGGGTCGTTAATGGGCCAGAATATAGGACGGGCTGGAAACGGCGCAACGGGTTAACAGGCCAGAAACGGGCCGACTCTTGCCATGGGCCAAATTTGGCCCATTAGGGTAACAAGCTAGTAACGGGCCAACTCTTGCCATGGGCCAAATTTGGCCCATTAGGGGAACAGGCCAATAACGGGCCGACTCTTTTCATGGGCCAAATTGGGCCCATTAGGGGAGCAGGCCAGTAACGTTCCAGAAGTAATCGAGGGCCGAAAAGGAGCCCAAGAACGTATGGGCCGTCAATAGGCCGAAAGCTAACATGGGCTGGAAACGGCCCATGTAAATCGCGGGCCGTTAACGGGTATAAACAAAATTATTGTTCATTATGGGCTAGAGTCACCGTGGGCCTGTAAAGGGCCGAAAGATAAGAAGGCCTCATATGGGCCGAAAGACGTCGTGGGCCATACATGGGCCAAAAGTGAAATGGGCCGGTGTTATATTCGACGGCCCACATGACGTTGTTGGGCCGATTTTCTTTAGGGCCTAACGGGCCGTAAAATGGGCTATTTGTGAAGAGACTGTTAACAGGCTTTTCATGGGCCAGCCCGTTAACTTTTGACCAAGTCAGACGGGTCGGCTTTGTAAGCTAAATGGGCTAGTGGTGGGCCGTGGCACGTGTCGACATATCATAGGCGCCTATCTGACCCACTGACGAGCTGACACAAGTTTCGTCCGGCCAATAAGAATTTTACACGTGGAAATTTCCCATTGGTTGGGGCTGTTAACGGGTTATCGGATCCAAAACCTGACCCGATAGCTTAACGGTCTCCCGTTACGGTGGATGCCACATGTCGGTCACCCTTGACGGAAGAACTTCTGTGACGCGTGATTTACTGTCATGGTAGTGGACACTTTCGTGATGATAATTTTGGTAATGTCATGGAACACTTCTACGACAGCACAGGTATGACTATCTTGATTCTGTCATAAAATTTTCATGGATGTACATGCATGACAAAAAACGCGACCTACTGTGACAAACACGTATCATCACAGAAGTGTATTTTTTTGTAGTGAGAGAAGATTCAAATATTGTTCATAGATAGACTTGATCATAAACCCACAATTCATCGGTCTCAACAAACACACCGCAAAAAGAAGATTACATCGAATAGATCTCCACAAGAGAGGGGGAGAACATTGTATTGAGATCCAAAAAGAGAGAAGAAGCCATCTAGCTAATAACTATGGACCTGTAGGTCTGAGGTGAACTACTCACACTTCATTGGAGGGGCTATGGTGTTGATGTAGAAGCCCTCCGTGATGGGTACCCCCTCCATCGGACCTCCGGAACAGGCCCCAAGATGGGATCTCGTGGATACAGAAAGTTGCGGTGGTGGAATTAGGGTTTTGGCTCTGTCTCTGATCGTTTGGGGGTACGTAGGTATATATAGGAGGAAGGAGTACGTCGGTGGAGTAACAGGGGGCCCACGAGGGTGGAGGGCGCGCCTGGGGGGTAGGCGCGCCCCCTACCTCGTGGCCTCCTCCTTTGTTTCTTGACGTAGGGTCCAAGTCCCCTGGATCATGTTCGGTGAGAAAATCATGTTCCCGAAGGTTTCATTCCGTTTGGACAATGTTTGATATTCCTTTTCTTCGAAACCCTAAAATAGGCACCAAAAAACAGCAATTCTGGGCTAGGCCTCCGGTTAATAGGTTAGTCCAAAAATAATATAAAAGTAGATAATAAAGCCCAATAATGTCCAAAATAGTAGATAATATAGCATGGAGCAATCAAAAATTATAGATATGTTGGAGACGTATCAAAATTGCACCTTGGTAAGAAGTGGGGTTTCTTCATCTTCGGGCAGCGGAGCCGGACTATAAATCCGTCCCGCTAGATTGACCCAGGCCTGAAAAAGAAATTTACAAGCAGGCTTAGTATCCTTCCTCGAAGTATGTCCTTAAAGACTACACCTTGATGACTTACCGAATTGGCCTGACGCTTAAAGTTGAGCCCACGATCTTTGGTAAAGAGAGGCAGCGTCTCGCTTCCCTTGAAGAGCACCTTCCAGATATCTTCGTGCATTGTGCCAAAGAGCCTTAGCAGCGTCTGGTGCTCGGCCGGATTGAACTCCCACAAATAACAGGTCCGGCGCTGACATGGAATGACCGGGCGTACAAGCATGACCTAGATCACATCAACGAGCTTGATCTTCTGGGTCATCATATTCTGGAGGCACGTTTGGAGCCCCATGATCTCTTCCAGAGATCCCCAGGTCAGGCCCTTCTCCTGCCAGGAGGTAAGCCGCATCGGGACTCCGGATCGAAAGTTGGAAGCCGCCGCCCAGTTGGCGTCGCCTGCCTCGGTGATATAGAACCACCCCGATTGCCATCCCTTCACCATATCTACAAAGGAGCCTTCAAGCTAGGTAGTATTGGGCATCCTGCCCACCATGGCACCTCCGCACTCGGCCTGTTGGCCGTACACCACCTTTGGCTTTACATTAAAAGTCTTCAGCCATAAGCCAAAGTGAGGTGGGATGCGGAGAAAGGCTTCGCACACAACTATGAATGCGGAAATATTGAGGATAAAATTGGGGGCTGGATCGTGGAAGTCCGACCCATAGTAAAACATCAATCCACGGACAAATGGATGAAGAAGGAATCCCAGCCCATGGACGAAGTGTGTGAGAAACACAACCCTCTCGTGGGGATCGGGGGTAGGGACGATCTGCCCTCTTTCCGGGAGTCGGTGAGCAATCTCATTGGCTACATAGCCGGCCTCCCGGAGCTCCGTGATGTGCTTGTCCTTAACGGAGGAGGCCGTCCACTTGCCTCCAGCTCCGGATCCAGACATGATTGGAGTGTCTTCTTGTACAAGGAAAAGCCGAAAGCTTGGGCGCTAGAGCTCAAGGACGGAAGGACTGGAGATGAAGAAGGGTGTGGGTGAAGGAAGAGTGTCCTTATCCCCTTATAAAGACCACGAATATCAAGCGCCTGCCCGCTCGCCTTGAACTTGCTTATTCCCGAGAGTCGTGCAAAATGACATGGTTGGGTTATCCACGCCCGTATTGATGAGAATCCCATAATAAGGGAGGCACGATCTCTGCTTTGACAAGACGTGCCAATGACAACCGCGTCTCGCAACATGGAGCGGTGGACGAAAAACAGTTCGAAATTACGGCCGGACAAACGCGATGTCATATTGTAAAAGTTGTCAACAGATTAGACTTGTGTAAGAATGTATGTTCTCTCTGCGGTTATATATGGCGTGTGTGACAGGTCCGGATACAGTCATCGCATCCGAAGACAATCTTGAAGTTCGGAAAGAAGGGAACCCGCCTTGCAATGCTGAAGACAAATCTGCGCGCCGGACTCCTCGTCATTGAAGCCAGGTTCAGGGGCTATTGAGGGACTCCTGGACTAAGGGGTCCTCGGGCGTCCGGCCTGTTATCTATGGGCCGGACTGATGGGCCATGAAGACATGAAGGCCGAAGACTGCACCGTGTCCGGATTGGGCTCTAGTTGGCGTGGAAGGCAAGCTTGGCGACTGAAGATTCCTTCTTATGTAACCGACTCCATGTAAACCCTAGATCCCCTCGGTGTTTATATAAACCGAAGGGGATAGTCCGGAAAGGACACCACATATATTCATTACCATACCCACATAGGCTAGACTTCTAGGGTTGAGCCATTATGATCTCGTGGTAGACCCACTCTTGTAACACTCATATTCATCAATATCAATCAAGCAGGACATAGGGTTTTACCTCCATAGAGAGGGCCCGAACCTGGGTAAACATTGTGTCCCCGTCTCCTGTTACCATCGATCCTAGGCGCACAGTTCGGGACCCCCTACCCGAGATCCGCCGGTTTTGACACCGAAAGGAACCTCTTCCCATTGCAACATAAATAGATCAAGTTGGCCAAACTAAACCCAAATACCGGAGAAGAAATACAAGGCTATAAGAGATCCTGCATATAAGAGATCAAAGAAGCTCAAATAACCTTCATGGATAACAAAAGATATGACTAATCATAAACTCGAAGTTCATCAGATCCCAACAAACACACTGCAAAAAGAATTACATCATATGGATCTCCAAGAGACCATTGTAATGAGAATCAAGAGAGAGAGAGAGATGAAGCCATCTAGCTACTAACTACGGACCCGAAGGTCTACAAAGAACTACTCACGCATCATCGGAGAGGCACCAATGGAGGTGGTGAACCCCATCCGAGATGGTGTCTAAATTGGATTTGGTGGTTCTAGACTCTGCGGCGGCTGGATGAATATTTCATCGACTCCCCTAGGGTTTTGGGAATATTTGGGTATTTATAGAGCAAAGAGGCGGTCCGGAGGGCACCCGAGGTGGGCACAACCCACCAGGGTGCGCCTGGGCCTCCTGGCGCGCCCTGGTGGGTTGTCCCCTCCTCGGGACTCCCCCCAGGTGCAACCAGGGCCCAACATGTTACTTTTGTTCCATAAAAAATCTCTGTAAAGTTTAATGGTATTTGGACTCCATCTGATATTGATTTTCTGTGATGTAAAAAACACGGAAAAAACAGGAACTGGCACTTGGCACTATGTCAATAGGTTAGTACCAAAAAATGATATAAAATGACTATAAAATGATTATAGAACATCCAAGATTGATAATATAACAACATGGAACAATCAAAAATTATAGATACGTTGGAGACGCATAACTCACTGACGCAAAAACCAGAGATATCATTGAATCTAACATGAAAAGGATGTTGCGGATAAACTGAGCTTTTGCTGATTTGATAGTAGAATCTAAAGAAGAAGCTACTGACACTGAATTAGATGATGAAGAATTCTACAAAAGGATTGGGAGAAGCAACATATGTTGCTATTGAATCATCGAAGAACTTCGTCGAATCAGACACTGATAGTAATGATTCAAGCATTGATGAACCAATCACCTTTTGTCTCATGGCAAAATCTTTAAAGGATCAGGTATCATCCAAATACCTAAGATCCATGAACGAATATTATCCTGAATATATATCTTATGCCAAGCTGGTCAAGATTGCTAAATCTCCACATGATGAAATTGAAATGCTTGAGAGAAATCTCAGGAAAACTGAAGTATTACTAGTCGAAGAGATGGAGAAGAATCAAAAGTTGATTGAAGAGCAAGATGCTTTTTCATCAACTATTGATAACCTTACCATTCGATATGACTCACTCGTAGTTGACTGCGAGAGTTTGTCAAATGAACTCCTTAACAAGAATCAAGAACTCGTGTGACTGAAAGAGTCGCATAATGAGCTAGCTTCAGAAAAAGCTTCTCTCTTCGCCGAGCAATCTGTTCAACTTCATGATGGTTGTGTACCCCCATGCTTAACTTGCCTAAAACGTAGCAATGCATATTCTCATGCTGAAACTTCTAATGTTGTGAAAGAGAATACCGCTACTACTATGAATGGTACCACTAATCCCTCTTCCGAGGATTTTGCTGCTATTACTGAAGAGAATTCCAGGTTAAGAGGCTTACTTGAGACTGGAATGCTAAGGAGCCTGAAAGGGCATCAAACCTTATGTGATGTGCTCAAGAAGTCTATACTTCACAAAAATTCTCAGAAAGAAGGATTAGGTTTCGAAAATAAACTTAATGTGGATGGATCATACATGACTCCCAAACAATATCCTCGTACGACTTGGACTCGAGCAAGTAGTAAAACCCTCAAACCTGAAACTCTATCTGGTTATCTTTCGCCCATTTCTGTTGATACTGACGTGTCAAATGACTCAAATTACAAACTCTTCAAGCAAAAGAATGGTAATATTTTCGCTCGATATGTTGGAGCTAACTACAGAGTAGGCTCACCCAAGAAGCAAATTTGGGTGAAGAAAAGTACCATTGAAAATTTAGTTGTTACTGCTAACCTGACTTTGCAGGATAATCATCAACGAAGAAATGTTTATCACTCCAATTCTACTCATATATCATTCACGAATGATTATCACCCCATGCTACACCAGAAGGAGTACTTGCATACTTCATCAAATCATTACACTCATGTATCAGGAAACAACTTCACTGCCTATTCATATGATTATCATCATAATGCACAGGTGTCTCGCAGGACTTGCCGAAGAAATATTCCAAGCAAGGCAAAGAAGATGAGATCCTCTCCTCCCACACAAGTGTGGGTAGTGAAGAAGAACTAAGCACCTCTTGCAGGAAACCTTCTCAGGCATATCCCATGTTTATCTCAAGCCCTGAGATCATTTATTGTTGGTGTTTGTCTTTATGAGTTTCTTTTTCTTGCAGTGTTTGTGTTTTGGTTTTGTTTGTGTTGTGCCTCGAGTCTATGCCTTTTCTGGTTTTTACTCAGTCTCTCGTGTCACAAACATGCACCTTGATCTGAAGAAGATTTCACCCCTATGTCCTTGATTGCGAATGAAATCAACTTCATTTTCCTTCTATTTTAGCGCTTGCGTTTCCTCAAACCCATCGGCATCCAGTTCAGTTACCAATATTTTCACAGGAAATGGCTGACAAGTGCCCACGATCTCTTGATCATGATCTCGTCCGTTGAATGTGGAACATCCCGAGTATTTTGTCTATAGATTTCGGAGTGGGCGGTTTGTCCCTCGGGCTATATATAAACCCTCGTCTCTGGTTTCTTCTTCCATAGCTCATTCCCTGTTCGGCCTCAAACCCTACTCTCGCACTCCTCCCGGGCCCAAGCTCGAAGCAGCATCGACGCCAAGCCTCGCTGTGCAACTCTGGTGAAGCTCCGTCAACGTTGATCACGCCAGTGCGGTAACTCTCCTCATCCGTGCTGCCATAGTCGATCTGTTTCGCCAAGTTAGGACATTCAAATCTAGAACTTGCTCTACCCACTTCCTGTTCTAGAGCAGTTCATTCCGACGCCATTTTTTTCTTGTGTTATTCAATGCGGTAGATCTTCTAGGTTCTCTAAGTTGTGACATGTACGGTTTGTAGTTGTTCCTCGTACTAGTCTCTAGGATCTAGGGTTCACTGTGTATACTCGAAAGATTAGAGGAATGGTTTTACTGTCTTATGGCATATCGCAATTCCTTTGATGATATCTTGCAAGTATATGCCTTGAATCCCTTGCTTCTTCCTGAAAAACCATCTGTTTTGAGTTAAATTTTCTCTGTGCATGCTTGTGCTTCTTCTGTGCTTTCTTTCGATTTTCTATTTTCCTTCGGGAGTGGTCATGGAAAATAACTCGGATGAGCATTTTGGTTCAGAGGAAGAAATCCCTCAGCGGCCAAGGGTGGCTGACAAAGTAAAATTGGTCGAAAGAAAATCAGCAAAGCCACCAAGAGCACCGAAGAAAAAGGCCGAATCCGAATCTGCTGAAGAAGACGATGATGTTCCCTCAGCTCAAAGTCAGCCAGAGGATGAGCTAGTCACAGACTCCAAAAACATACAGGGCTCCACCTGGTGTGGAAACTGCTCAAGAGAGGAACAACAAACTACAAAAGATTCGTCGTCATTGGGCGAAGAAATGGTTTAATTATGAGAACATCCGAAGGAAATACCAGATCTTGTTTGCATTCACTCTGCCTTGGAATGATTGAATTGCAAAGGGACGCCTTGCACAAGATGATGAAAAAGTAAGGCCAGCTCCGCCTCCCAACATGCATGCCAATTCCTTGAAAACCATAATTGATTTTCCCGAAGAAGTTGCAAAAAAGGGAAAAGTCCAAGGCCAAGCGTGAGGCAAGGCTTACTTACTAAAATCAAGTGAAACAATGAAATGTTGAGTTGACTCAACATGATGTGATCGAAAAGAAGGAAAGGGCGTCTGCCTGTAAAGAAAAGAAGAAGAGGAAGTATATTTCTCCTCATGTTCCAAAGAAGAAGTTCGTTGCAACAAATCAAGGGAAGTTGCTCCTACCTCATCCGCTGAGGATTCGTCTGATGATAATGCTAGTGAATAAATTCCCATGTATGATCAGAAAGCGCTACTCGACAAGCCATACCAAACCCCATCTCCAGCAAAGATTTCACCACCAGTGGGATCTTCACCAAGACTTGCTCCCGTCCCCTCAGAAAAACCTTCGGGTTCTGCTGGCCCAGTGTCGAAGAAAAAGCAGATTACTGATGAGAAAGCTACTGCTCCTGCCAAGAAGGCGAAGAAAATCATTCATGTTTCCACAGAGGAATATGATTTTGATCTTATATTCGACATCATTGAAGGTGCCTTGTCGCTGTCAAAACCGGCGGATCTCAGATAGGGGGTCCCGAACTGTGTGTCTAAGGCGGATGGTAACAGGAGGCAGGGGACACAATGTTTTACCCATGTTCGGGCCCTCTTGATGGAGGTAAAACCCTACGTCCTGCTCGATTTATTCTTGATGATATGGGTATTACAAGAGTTGATCTACCACGAGATCGGAGAGGCTAAACCCTAGAAGCTAGCCTATGGTATGTTTGTATGTTGTATATGATCTATCGACTAGCCTGGCCTCGGTTTATATAATGCACCAGAGGCTTAGGATAACAAGAGTCCTAGCCAAATACGCCGGTGGGGAGGAGTCCTTGTCTTGATCGCCAAGTCTTGTGGAATCTTCCTTGTATGCGGCAACTGTCCGAACTGGCCCATGAGTATGCGGCCATGGGGGTCCTCGGCCCAATCCAACTGATCGGGAGACGACGTGATGAGTACCCCCTAGTCCAGGACACCGTCAGTAGCCCCCTGAACCGGTCTTCAAGTTAGGGACCCTCCTTGATTCTTACGAACTGTTCTTCATCTTCGGTCGTCGGTCTTGAAAACTGGTTCCACAAATCTTCTCACCTCCGATCTTGAGGATCGCCGAAATGCATTCGACGAGTTTACACATCGGGTATCCGAGGAGCCCCTTTAAGTTTCCGGCCTTTATCAATGCCTTGTTATTTTTATGCCGCACCTCGGGTTTGAAGTTATTCCCGGGCGGCAGCGTCCTCTTGCGTCCGAGCTCCAACGCCGAACTACATTCGAGGTATCTTTTGCAGCCGAGCACCAACGCCAGATCGCTTCACAGCTCTAACGCCAGAATGTATCCGAGCTCCAACGCCGGACTATGTATCCGAGCTCCAACACCGGACTATGTATCCGAGCTCCAACGCCGGACTGCATCCGAGCTCCAACGCCGGACTGTATCCGAGGTGGCGCAAATCACATTGGTTCAAAGAAGTTTGAAGGAGTTTAGCCGAGCTTAATGCTGGAAATGCCCTCTATGGAGCCAGCCACTAGCGCCCGAGCTTTATGCCAGACTGCTTCCGAGGTGGTGCACCACCCCGAATGTGGGCCGATTTTTGTTAATATTTTTGATTGGTGCAATTTATTCACTGCCGAGATATATAGCCAGTAGCCCTCAAGGTGGGTATCGGTCTAAAACCCGAGATGCACATGAAGGATGACATAAGACCGCAGATCCCAATGGTCACTGAGACTCAGGTTGATTTGCAAAATCGGTCTGAGGATCAAGTCCTAGCTCGGCAGAATACTTCGGGACACAAAAGGCGGCGTGTTCAGTCCTCAAGACTCAGGTTGGGTGCGGCCGACCAACCCGAGGATCAAAATCTCCTCGGAAACTGTATTACACTTAAAATTTTCTGCATTGGACAGGCAATGCAGTAGCCCCCGAGACACTGGTCGGGTGGCAACACCAGATTAGGGGATTGATGTGCCCCTTTAATATTTGTAAATAATAAGCCCGAAGCCTAGTAGCCCTCGAGCCTTAATGCGGGCACGGGTGACCGGATTAAGGATTGATATCCATAGTAAAATCACAAATTATGTGTAATGACTCTATGTATCCAAGTACTTTACGTCATTAATGCTCGGATCCGCATTGTACAAAACTTTGTTGACCGACCATCGACTTCCACCTCCTCGGCCAATAGCCGAGAAGTGTTTGTCCTACTTTATAAAGCCTTTATGAGGGCAAAGATTTACAACAAACAAGGCACTCTGGCCATATGGTTTTATAAACAAAGGTACGCAGAGAGATATGTTATATTACTGTTTAACAGAAGAAATCTCTTCCAAAGAAAATAGTCCCGCTATCGGTTCCTTTCTTTGGGTTGTCATGCTAAGCATGATCATGAAACCTCAGCTCCAATGTAAGAGCAAAATATCGAGGACTTAGTTTGGGAGGCCAGTTAATAGCCCCTGGTAGTGTTCGGCGACAGTCGAGGTCAAGCCGTAAACACTTCGGTCATTGTTATGAATGGCCCGTCATTTAACACCGTCATCGGATCGCTGACCAGTTTACACTTATTGTGACAGTCAGTTTTCGGCTTTCTCCACTAAGGTGCTTAACCATGTTAGCTGGTAGCACAATCGCAGTGGTTCTCCCTTTTCACACCTAGCCGAACAAAGCGGAACGTAGGAGGCAAGCGCAGGAGCCAGGCAACCCAACTATTGACTGAAGACACAATTCGAAACCGATGCATATATAGCAATATCCGAGAATGTTTTTGCCGAATCTCTAAAGGTGTCCGGCATTACACTGCGAGACTTGTGCTGAAAACACACAAATAGTTTAAAAGTGCCATAAGCTTGGAAACCAAAAAACATTAGTAAAAACTTGACGTCTGAACAAGATCAAATGTTCGGTGCCAATCCAAAAATTGGCCTTAGCAAAAGAAGTGCTTCTGTCGTGCTTTAACATGATACATCATATCTCAAGACTTCAAGCGGGTCAGCCTACGGCTTCAACCTCCTATCCCGAGGGCGGAGTACTTCTCATTAGGCCAGTTTAGCAAACTAAACTCTAGCAGCTTTGAGAGAGAAATTAGGCTCCCCGGCTAGTGACCACATGCTTGTGTCGAAAAAAGGAGTGATAGATAATAATAATAATAATAATAAAACTTTGCAACGACTAAGAAGAAGAACACTTATCATAAAACGACTCATATAAATTTAAGAGCCCCTAAGTGACTTGGGTAAAAGAATGATTGCATGTACCGAAGTACTTATATCATATCTATGTTCAACCGAACTTTAAACGCGTCTTAAACGACTGTCGGCTTCTCCCTATTCAGTCAAGGACCGAAAAGTGTTATGTACTCCATCTGTCGAGAATATCGACGGTGTTTCCAATAACCAGGCAATCAGGCCATAAGGCTATAACAGACAAAGCGCGCTCAGGGAACTTATGCTATATTACTACGAAGTGTAAGAAGCATCTTCGAAGAAAATAGTACCCCCACCGATACCTTTCTTCGGTGCTCATTGTTATTATGAGACTTGTGCAATAGATTTTTTATACTCATGAGTTCCGTTGTGTGCCGACCATCATTGAAAACTATAAGAGCGCTAGCTTTCGGCTTCACCCAGTCCGAGGTCCGGCTCGGATGACCCGATCGTGACAATCGCAGAGGTGCTCCCTTTACTCCCTAGCTGAACAATCGGGAACGTAGGGGTAAACACAGGAGCGAGGCAACCCAGCTTGCAAATCGCTTAAGTCAATATGGTGCATATTGTGGCGTAATACACGAACAAGGAACGAAGCCGTACAAGTATAATCATATGCAAGAGGAAAAGCTTCATGAAGGAAGCCCCCAAATGAATTGGGTATTTGAATTTATGTGTCACAAACAAAGTTTGGACAAGGAAATTTTTTACAAGCAACTTTTTTCCAAAAAGTATAATGCTTGGTCGAACCGAACACAAGTTAGAAATTAAAGCTTTGAGCATGAAAGCGACTTAGCTGGTTAATGTGTTCAGTATTGATGACGCGGTCCTAGCTTGATGCGGGACAAGGTTCCATCCGCCAAGCCGGTCCCGAGGTGGCGGAGCGGAGAGCTCGACACGTCGAAGTGGTGACACAGCACGGTCAATGCAGACCAGCAGAGTGACGCCGAAGTCCCCGGATCATTTTCCTGTGCACAAAAAATAGTGCAAACCGGAGATAATAGTAATAATGATAATTAAAAAAAATCGTTGCATAATAAATAATTTATGCAAAGTGAGTAATAAAAGAAATATGGCCTGGCGCCGAAGTCAATGTCGATGCAGGGCGTCGGCGTGATGCTGTAAAGGCGTGGCAAAGCCTGAATTCACAGGTCGGTCTGAGCTCCGGATGCGGCGTTCGCCAGACTATGTACGGAAACTGACCGAACCACCATGCGACTGTCGTTAATGCGGCCACCATTTGATAGAACTGTGTACATATGATGGACAAACCAGAGTAATAATTCCTTGGGAAAAATGAACCCAAACAAACAAAAAATACTGGGATTAATAGCACCTGGTTTATTTGTTGTAGCAATCCGAAGGAAGGTGATTCCCAAAATTGGGACTCGATCCGCACACCCATTGCCTGATGGGCGATAAAACGACGGCATGGCAATGCTGGCAAAGGTTGGCTCGCCGAGGCAAAGCCCTCGGTCCAGCTAACGTGACGGAGCTGGTCGGCTAGTGACGCCGAAGTGTCCGAAGTAGGTTGTTGAAGAGATGGCAAAGCCCCCGGTCCAGCCGAGATGTCGAAGCCTCGATGTCAACCGATGAGTCGAAGTAGGTCGACGTGATGGACACCACCTTGAAGAAGCAATAGTGCGGCCCTATCGATGCAGGTCGTGACGTGGTCGATGCCGGCTTGATGAAGCGACCATGCGGCAATGCTGGTATGCCCGCTCCCTGTAATCCGTAGGGCGGCGATGTTGGTGATGATTTATCTTTTGCAATGCCGGACTCTAGTTCGGCTTGCTGAGATGATGATCCGAAGAAGTTGAGCTCGGCTCAACAAAGTGACGACGTGTCTAGCGCAGGTTGGCAGCCGTGGAGCAATATTGCCGGACTGGTTTGACACCAGCATGATGTTGAAGATCATGTTCAAAAGATCTTAAAGTTAGCGGGATGTGTTCGGAAACAAAACACAATACCCCATACAAAACTTCCTTCAAAAGGGATGTCCGAAATCCCGTTCATAAAAAAGACGAACTCGGGTCGGATTCGTTTTCGCGCAGAAAACAGATCGGAAATGTGATGCACTAGTCGGAAGGTTCCCGGAGTTTGGACGGTCGGATCGAGCTGAAATTTTGAGAGGTGGTAGATATAGGAATTCCGGAGCCGATCAACGGTTGGATCTTCCAAAGGACGTCCGCGCTAGAAGCTGGACACCACACCCTAAACTCGTCCAGATTCCCATCCAGATTTGACAGGGCTCCGGTATATCGTGGATTGTCAGAGATTCCTCCATCGGAACTCGACGAAATTTTTCAAGGTTGTTGCAGACTCAATTCCGCACAATTCCACTGAAGCAATCGTTAAAAAGACACTTGAGGAGGCAGTGGCGGCGGACACAAGTTTGCTGTCCAGAAAAACAGCACGGTCGCCCGAGGGCAATGTTGACGTTGAGCCCCCGGGCTCCCTGGATGATTCCTCCATGATCTTGATAGAGATCCGAGTTGATGTTTATAAATGCCCTCATCCGAACATGACGATCGGAGGTAGGGTGCAGTCCTTGGTCGAACCAAGGTGACCAGTCGAGCTAGTGACGAAGATGCCGAAGTCGAAGTTGATCTACAGGCGAGCCATCAACCTTTTGTCGAACACACAGCGGAACTCTCAATGAAAGCACCAATGTCGGTGCCAAAACTGGCGGATCTCGGGTAGGGGGTCCCGAACTGTGCGTCTAAGGCGGATGGTAACAGGAGGCAGGGGACACAATGTTTTACCCAGGTTCGGGCCCTCTTGATGGAGGTAAAACCCTACGTCCTGCTCGATTTATTCTTGATGATATGGGTATTACAAGAGTTGATCTACCATGAGATCGGAGAGGCTAAACCCTAGAAGCTAGCCTATGGTATGATTGTATGTTGTATATGATCTATCGACTAGCTTGGCCTTGGTTTATATAATGCACCAGAGGCCTAGGATAACAAGAGTCCTAGCCGAATACGTCGGTGGGGAGGAGTCCTTGTCTTGATCGCCATGTCTTGTGGAATCTTCCTTGTATGCGGCAACTGTCCGAACTGGCCCATGAGTGTGCGGCCATGGGGATCCTCGGCCCAATCCAACTGATCGGGAGATGACGTGATGAGTACTCCCTAGTCCAGGACACCGTCATGCCTCATATGATGTTGATCTAGCTGATTTTGGCAGTTAGGGTCTGCCTAAAGATGTTACCGGGATGGTAGTAAAGCACTTCTCTGATCTGAAGGAATCACCAAAGAACTCAACCAAGCTGTCAATGATAAGAAGCTTCTAGAGAAAATGAGAAGGGAAGCTAAATCTGAGTCTGAAAGAAAAGATGTGAACAAGGCAATTCTTGAGATCACCAAAGCCCTCACTACCATCAGGAATAGCAAGATTGATTGGTACTCCATTATGAAGAAGGATGTCTCTCAGTTCTGTGATCGCAAAATCGAAGATATTTAGCATCAAGAAGATCTTGCTCGTTGCTACGTCTTGAGATTGCGTTGGTTTTCCCCGAAGAGGAAGGGATGATGCAGCAGAGTAGCGTAAGTATTTCCCTCAGTTTTTGAGAACCAAGGTATCAATCCAGTAGGAGCCCACGCTCAAGTCCCTCGTACCTGCACAAAGTGATAGCTACTGGCAACCAACGCGATTAGGTGTTGTCAAGCCCTTCACAGTCACTTACGAGAGTGAGATCTGATAGATATAATATTTTTGGTATTTTTGGTATAAAGATGCACAGTAAAAAGTAAAGGCAAAGTAAAAAAGCAAAGTAAAAAAGCAAAGCAAAATTAAAGTAATGGAGATTGATATGATGAGAATAGACCCGGGGGCCATAGGTTTCACTAGTGGCTTCTCTCAAGAGCATAAGTATTCTACGGTGGGTGAACAAATTACTGTTGAGCAATTGACAGAATTGAGCATAGTTATGAGAATATCTAGGCATGATCATGTATATAGGCATCACGTCCGTGAAAAGTAGATCGAAACGATTCTGCATCTACTACTATTACTCCACTCATCGACCGCTATCCAGCATGCATCTAGAGTATTAAGTTAAAACAGAGTAACTGTAACGCCCTCGATGCGGCTATATCTCCCATGTGTCGAAGCACGACTTAGAGGCATAACCGCATTGAAAGCAATGTCGCAAGTGAGGTAATCTTCACACAACCCGTGTAATACATAAGGGAAAGAGATACATAGTTGGCTTACAATCGCCACTTCACACAATACATGAATAAAGCATTACATCATCCAGATATACTCAGGGTCCGGCTACGGAACCAAAATAAAAGAAGACTACCCCAAATGCTACACAGATCCCCGATCGACCCCAACTGGGCTCCACTACTGATCAACTAGAACGAAACAACACAAAGGACAAGATCTTCATCGAGCTCCTCCTTGAGCTTGGTTGCGTCATCTGCACGGTATCATCGGCACCTGCAAACTGGTTTTGGAAGTATTTAAGCTTATAGGAAGGGTAAAAGGTATGAGGTGGAGCTGCAGCAAGCGACTAGCATATATGGTGGCTAAACATACGCAAAATAGAGCGAGAAGAGAAGGTAAAAGCACGGTCGAACAACTATGATCAAGAAGTGATCCTAGAACAACCTACGCCAAACATAACTCCAACACCATGTTCACTTCCCGGACTCCGCCGAGAAGAGACCATCATGGTTACACATGCGGTTGATGTATTTTAATTAAGATCAACTTCAGGTTTTCTACAACCGAACATTAAAAATTCCCATCTGCCCATAACCGCGGGCACGGCTTTCAAAAGTTCAAATCCCTGCAGGGGAGTCCCAACTTAGCCCATCACAAGCTCTCACGGTCAATGAAGGATATTCCTTCTCCCGAGACATTCCGATCAAGCTCGGCATCCCGGTTACAAGACATCCTCGACAATGGTAAAACAAGTCTAGCAACACCGCCCGAATGTGCCGACAAATCCCGATAGGAGCTGCACATATCTCGTTCTCAGGGCACACTCAGATGAGACATCCTATGAGTAAAACCAACCCTCAGGTTGCCCCGAGGTGGCCCCGCAGTCTACTCGGTCGGACCAACACTCAAAGGAGCACTGGCCTAGGGGGGTTAAAATAAAGATGACCCTTGAGTCTGCAGAACCCAAGCGAAAGAAAAGGCTAGGTGGCGAATGGTAAAACCAATGTTGGGCATTGCTGGAGGAGTTTTATTCAAGGCGAACTGTCAAGGGGTTCCCATTATAACCCAACCGCGTAAGGAACGCAAAATCCGGGAACATAACACCGATATGACGGAAACTAGGGCGGCAAGAGTGGAACAAAACACCAGGCATGAGGCCGAGCCTTCCACCCTTTACCAAGTATATAGATGCATTAATTAAATAAGAGATATTGTGATATCCCAACAAAATATCCATGTTCTAACATGGAACAAGCTCCAATCTTCACCTGCAACTAACAATGTTATAAGAGGGGCTGAGCAAAGCGATAACATAGCCAAACAACGGTTTGCTAGGACAAGGTGGGTTAGAGGCTTGGCTTAACAATATGGGAGGCATGATAAGCAAGTGGTAGGTATCGCAGCATAGGCATAGCAAAAAGAGCGATCAACTAGCAAGCAAAGATAGAAGTGATTTCGAGGGTATGGTCATCTTGCTTGAGATCCCGCAAGGAAGAAGAACTAGTCCATGAAGAAGACAAACGGACGTAGACGAACGGGTGCTCACAAACGCGACGTTATCGGAACCAACCCGAAGAAGCAACACCGGAAAGAAGCACACAACATTGTAAACAACCATGACATAAGCATGGCATGATGCACAATCAAGTATGATGCATGTCCGGTTTAATGAAGCATGGCATGGCAAAATGCACAAACAATCCTACAAATTAAGTGGAGTTCAACATGCAACTCCGTTGCCTATTGACGAAACACCACATGCAAGTTATTTAGTTCAATCTCGTTTATGTACCCAACAATATTAAATGTTGTTAAACATGGCAAGAGGGTGAAGCAAATGAAAACTACCTATCTAGGCAAGTTTAAATGAGGTCGGAACGACAAACAACAAGTCCGGAAACTCCTCATGTACATATTTTGGTTATGGTACTGTTCTGCCCTAAACCATATTTTATAGTTGTTAAACATGCAAAGTGAGGCCACCATGTTAAACTAGGCATTTTTCCACCCCATTTATATATAAAGTTTATTAAAATCCGAGTTTCGGTTATTTAGTTATGAAATAAATCATTTTAGCAAGTTATTTAAGCAAATTTAAACAAGCAGCATTTTAAACATTTTTAACGTAGATGAAAGTTGCATATTATTAAACTAGATGAAAATCTAAGCAAGTTTCATATTAAGTTTGTTTTAATCTGATGCATGGTTGGAGAGTTATAAAATGCATGATGTTTTGGGGCTATACTGTAAATATGCAGTTTTCTGTAAATAGAGAAATTTGTCCTATGGAAAAAAACACATCACGGCCGAAGCCGTTGGAACTGGGGTGCTCACCATGGGCTTCGGCCCGGTCCAGTGGTGAGGTGAGGCCAGCAGTGGGGGCGCAGCTGGGCCTCGGGCGCTGGCAGGCCGGCCACGCGGGCGCTGGATGGATCTGGCGATCGATCGGGTCAGCAAGGCAGGGCGGGTCAACGCGAGGCGCTCGTCCTCTGAAAGAAGAACAGAGGCAGCGACAGCCTGCTGGCAAGGAAGAAGACGGCGATGCATCAGACAGCGGCGACGCTGGAAGGTGCAGGGACGTCGAGGAACGGCAAAACGGGGCGGCACCGAGAGGATCTGGACAGAGGGGTCGAGGAGGACGACGGCGGTGAGACACGACAGCGAGGTTCGGATGGCCATGGCGGACTCCATGGGCTTGGCAGGGCGGCGCAGGTGGTCTCCTGCAGAGAGAGACGTGAGAGAGAGAGGAAACGGTAGAGGAAGAAGAGAGGAGGACGGGGCCTTGAACCTGATGGCTCGAGGAGAGGTCAAAGGAGGCCGTGGGATCCTGCTCGTGCTGCTTCCCATCGCCGGTGGGGACGGATCGCGAGGAACACGGCGGAGCTCTGGATCGAGAGGAGCTTGGCTCTCTTCGGGTGTTGCACGACACGGAAGGGAGGCAGGGAGCAGCGGAAGGAGGAGACGCGCAGGGGAGGGGCGCCATGGATCCTGGGAGCATGCTCGAGCACCTCTTGTTCGGGCGCAGGGGTTGCGAGGACGAAGAACAGCGAGGTGGCGGCTCGGGCTCTAGTGGCGGGGTGAGGAGCTTAGGCAGGGAACAACGGAGATGCTGCAAGTGGAGGTGGATCGAGGAGGGGATGGATTCGAAGGGAGCCATGGGAGGCTCTGGTTGGGGGGGTTCAATGGATTGGGCAGGGGGAATGAGAGGATCCCGAGGTAGCTTGTGAGTTGGTGGCGGCAGCGGACACGGAATGGATGGGACATCCCCTAGGTTTTAGGGTTTTGTCTCAAATTAGACTAGGGGCTCTATATATATATATGGAAAGAGGGGAGTTTAGGGTAGATTTGGACCCTCCGATCAAAATTGGGCGGTTCAAGAAAAACTAGGTTAGGAAGCCCAATAAACAAAACGGAGACGTTTTGTAGATGTTTGGGGATGATCCGGATCCAACGGTAACGACTGTCCGGGTCGGGTCCAGGACCGCTTTTCGGACGCGCACGAGGGGGTTTGATGCACTGAGCAGAGAGGGTTTCGGACTGTGCGATCGCATCGGACAACTCCGGAAGCAAAGAGGGGAAAGAGGATGGACTAGGTGGGCTGTGGCGAGACTGCGAGGGGGAGAAGAGAGAGAGGGACCGACATCTATTTCCGGAGATCGAAAACGTCCGACGTTAGACCGGCTATAATGCCGCTATAGTTATCCGTTGGGGCGTCAAACGAACTCCGAATGCGATGAAATTTGACAGGCGGTTTATCTACACTATAATAAGACCACATGTCAACTCTCATCCCATTCCGAAAACATTTTCCGACCACTTATAAAATACTATTTCGGACATGCCGCGGGCGCGTGCGAGTGTGTCTGGGCTCAGGACGGTCAACGGACGGAAGTGGGGGAAACACGGACGGATGCATGTTTTGAAAACGTGATGATGCAATGCGGATGATGACATGACAAGATGCAACACGCAAGCGAATGACAAGGAAACACCAGCGAATAACTGGAAGACACCTGGCACATCGGTCTCGGGGCGTCACAGTAACGCCTTAAGCAAGATGACATGATGTAGAGAGATAAATTCATGCAATATGAAATAAACCCCATCTTGTTATCCTCGATGGCAACGATACAATACGTGCCTTGCTGCCCCTTCTGTCACTGGGTAAGGACACCACAAGATTGAACCCAAAGCTAAGCACTTCTCCCATGGCAAGAACTACCAATCTAGTTGGCCAAACCAAACGGATAATTCGAAGAAACTTGCAAAGATAACCAATCATACATAAAAGAATTCAGAGAAGATTCAAATATTATTCATAGATAGACTTGATCATAAACCCACAATTCATCGGTCTCAACAAACACACCGCAAAAAGAAGATTACATCGAATAGATCTCCACAAGAGAGGGGGAGAACTTTGTATTGAGATTCAAAGAGAGAGAAGAAGCCATCTAGCTACTAACTATGGACCCGAAGGTCTGAAGTAAACTACTCACACTTCATCGGAGAGGCTATGATGTAGAAGCCCTCCGTGATGACGGTCCTCTTCCAGCGGAGCTCCGGAACAGGCCCCAAGATGGGATCTCGTGGATACAGAAAGTTGCGGCGGTGGAATTACGATTTTGGCTCCTGTTCTAATTGTTTGGGGGTACATGTGTATATATAGGAGGAAGGAGTACGTCGGTGGAGCACCGATGGGCCCACAAAGCAGCGGGCGCGCCCTGGGGGGGGGGCGCCCCCCACCCTTGTGACCTCCTCTTTGATCCCTTGCAGTAGGGTCCATGTCTCCTGGATCACGTTCGGTGAGAAAATCACGTTCCTGAAGATTTTATTCCGTTTGGACTCCGTTTGATATTCTGTTTATCCAAAACACTGAAATAGGCAAAAAACAGCAATTCTGGGCTGGGCCTCCGGTTAATAGGTTAGTCCCAAAAATAATATAAAAGTGGAAAATAAAGCCCAGTATAGTCCAAAACAGTAGATAATATAGTATGGAGCAATCAAAAATTATAGATACGTTGGAGACGTATCAGGCATCCCCAAGCTTAATTCCTTCTCGTCCTCGAGTAGGTAAATGATAAAAAGAGAATTTTTGATGCGGAGTGCTACTTGGCATAATTTCAATGCAAATCTTCTTAATTGTGGTATGAATATTCAGATTAGAAAGATTCAAAACAAAATTTTATATTGACATAGAAAATAATAATACTTCAAGCATACTAACAAAGCAATTATGTCTTCTCAAAATAACATGGCCAAAGAAAGTTGTCCCTACAAAATATAGTCTGGCTATGCTCCATCTTCCCCACACAAAGTATTTCAATCATGCACAACCCCGATGACAAGCCAAGCAATTGTTTCATACTCTAACTTTTTCAAAACTTTTTCAATCTTCATGCAATACATGAGCGTGAGCCATGGATATAGCACTATAGGTGGAATAGAATGGTGGTTCTGGAGAAGACAAAAAGGAGAAGATAGTCTCACATCAACTAGGCGTATCAACGGGCTATGGAGATGCCCATCAATAGATATCAATGTGAGTGAGTAGGGATTGCCATGCAACGGATGCACTAGAGCTATAAATGTATGAAAGCTCAACAAAAGAAAGTAGTGGGTGTGCATCCAACTTGCTTGCTCACGAAGACCTAGGGCAATTTGAGGAAGCCCATCATTGGAATATACAAGACAAGTTCTATAACGTAAAATTCCCACTAGTATATGAAAGTGACAACATATGAGAATCTCTATATGAAGAACATGGTGCTACTTTGAAGCACAATATATCAGACTCGCTATATCATGGTGCTACTTTGAAGCGCAAGTGTGGAAAAAAAGGATAGTAGAATTGCCCCTTATTTATTTATTTTTTTGGGCCTTCTTTTTTTCTTTGGCCTTTCTTTTTTGGGGGGATAATGCTCTATTGAATGATGATCATCACACTTTTGTTTATTTAAAACTCAATGATTACAACTTGATACTAAAAAAAAGTATGACTCTATATGAATGCCCCCGGCGGTGTACCGGGATATGCAATGAATCAAGAGTGACAAGTATGAAAGAATTATGAACGGTGGCTTTGCCACAAATACTATGTCAACTACATGATCATGCTAAGCAATATGACAATGATGGATGTGTCATGATGAACTAGATGGTGGAAAGTTGCATGGCAATATATCTCGGAATGGCTATGGAAATGCCATAATAGGTAGGTATGGTGGCTGTTTTGAGGAAGGTATATGGTAGGTGTATGATACCAGCGAAAGTTGCGCGGTATTAGAGAGGCTAGCAAGGGTGGAAGGGTGAGAGTGCGTATAATCCATGGACTCAACATTAGTCATAAAGAACTCATATACTTATTGCAAAAATCTAGAAGTTGTCAAAGCAAAGTATTACGCGCATGCTCCTAGGGGGATAGATTGGTAGGAAAATACCATCGCTCGTCCCCGACCGCCACTCATAAGGAAGACAATCAATAAATAAATCATGCTCTGACTTCATCACATAACGGTTCACCATACGTGCATGCTAAGGGAATCACAAACTTCAACACAATTATTCTTTAAATTCACAACTACTCAACTAGCATGACTTTAATATTATCACCTCCATATCTCAAAACAATTATCATGCTTCAATCTTTTAGTATTCAACACACTCAAAAGAAAGTTTCACAAATCTAGAATGCCAAGCATATTATTATTAAGAAAATTACCATGCTATTAAGGGACTCTCAAATTAATTTAAGTGAATCATGAGAGATCAATAGTTTCTTTAAAACAAATCCACCACCGTGCTCTAAAAGATCTAAGTGAGGCACATAGAGCAAAACTATCTAGCTCAAAAGATATAAGTGAAGCACATAGAGCACAACTACTTAGCTCAAAAGATATAAGTGAAGCACATAGGGTATTCTATCAAATATTAATTCATATATGGCTCTCTCAAAAGGTGTGTACAGCAAGGATGATTGTGGCATACTAATAAACAAAGATACAAATAATACAAGACTCTCCAAGCAAAACACATATCATGTTGGTGAATAAAAATATAGCTCCAAGTAAATTACCGATGGAAGCGGACGAAAGAGGGGATGCCTTCCGGGGCATCCCCAAGCTTTGACTTTTTGGTGTCCTTGGATTATCTTGGGGGTGCCATGGGAATCCCCAAGCTTAGGCTCTTTCCACTCCTTGTTCCATGATCCATCAAAAGAATTCACCCAAAACTTGTAAACTTCACAACCAAAAACTCAAAATAGAAAACTCATGAGCTCCGTTAGCGAAAGAAAACAAAAGACCACTTCAAGTTACTGTAATGAACTCATTTTTTATTTATATTGGTGTTAAACCTACTGTATTCCATCTTCTCTATGGATTATAAACTATTTTACTAACCATAGATTCATCAAAATAAGCAAACAACACACGAAAAACAGAATCTGTCAAAAACAGAACAGTCTGTAGTAATCTGTAGCTAGCGCAAGATCTAGAACCCAAAAAATTCTAAAATAAATTGCTGGACGTGAGGAATTTATCTATTAATCAACTGCAAAAGGAATTAACTAAATATCACTCTTCAAATAAAAATGACAGCAGTTCTCGTGAGCGCTAAAGTTTCTGTTTTTACAGCAAGTTCAACAAGACTTTCCCCAAGTCTTCCCAACGGTTCTACTTGGCACAAACACTAATTAAACACAAAAAAACACAATCAAAAAAGAGGCTAAATAATTTATTTATTGAATAACAGAAAGGAAAAATATTGGGTTGTCTCCCAACAAGCGCTTTTCTTTAAAGCCTTTCTAGCTAGGCATTGATAATTTTAATGATGCTCACATGAAAGACAAGAATTGAAGCACAAAGAGAGCATCATAAAACATGTGACAAACACATATAAGTCTAACATACTTCCTATGCATAGGCATCTTATAGGCAAACAAATTATCATGCAAGCAAAAACTAGCATATGCATGGAAGAGGAAAGAAACAATAGTAATCTCAACATAACGAGAGGTAATTCAGTAACATGAAGATTTCTACAACCATATTTTCCTCTCTCATAGTAATTACTTGTAGGATCATAAGAAAATTCAACAAAATAGCTATCACATAAAATATTTTCAACATGATCCACATGCATGCAAAATTGACACTCTTCCAAAATAGTGGGATTAACATTAACTAAAGTCATGACTTCTCCAAACCCACTTTCAATAATATTGAAAACACTAGTATCAATATCATATTCATCATGGGGTTTAAATAAATTTTCAAGATCATAAGAAGAATCACCCCAATCATAATCATTGCAACAAGTAGTAGACATAGCAAAACTATCATCCCCAAGCTTAGGGTTTTGCATCTTATTAGCACAATTGACATCAAGTGAATTTATAATAAAATCATTGAAATCATGCTTTTTATTCAAAGATCTATCATGAGTCACTTCATAAAGCACTTCATCACGATTTTCAGATTTACAGATTTCAGGCAAAAGCTTATAAAGATAATCCAGTGCATCCAAATCACTAGGAATTGGTTCATCATAATTGGATCCCTTAAAAAGATTGGCAAGCGGATAAGGATCCATAGATCTTAAGTTCTCTGTTTAGTAATAAATAAATGACTATTCCAACCATACGAGCAAACAAAAAGCAAACGGGCCAAAAGAGGCAAATAGAGAGGGAGGATAGAGAGAGAGAGGGCGAATAAAATGGCAAGGGTGAATTGGGGGGAGAGGAAAATGAGAGGCAAATGGCAAATAATGTAATGCGAGAGATAGGGATTGTGATGGGTACTTGGTATATTGACTTTTTGCGTAGACTCCCCGGCAACGGCGCCAGAAATCCTTCTTGCTACGTCTTGAGCTTGCGTTGGTTTTCCCCGAAGAGGAAGGGATGATGCAGCAGAGTAGCGTAAGTATTTCCCTCAGTTTTTGAGAACCAAGGTATCAATCCAGTAGGAGCCCACGCTCAAGTCCCTCGTACCTGCACAAAGCAATAGCTACTCGCAACCAACGCGATTAGGGGTTGTCAAGCCCTTCATGGTCACTTACGAGAGTGAGATCTGATAGATATAATATTTTTGGTATTTTCGGTATAAAGATGCAAAGTAAAAAGTAAAGGCAAAGTAAAAAAGCAAAGCAAGATTAAAGTAATGGAGATTGATATGATGAGAATAGACCCGGGGGCATAGGTTTCACTAGTGGCTTCTCAAGAGCATAAGTATTCTATGGTGGGTGAACAAATTACTGTTGAGCAATTGACAGAATTGAGCATAGTTATCAGAATATCTAGGCATTATCATGTATATAGGCATCACGTCCGTGACAAGTAGATCGAAACGATTCTGCATCTACTACTATTACTCCACTCATCGACCGCTATCCAGCATGCATCTAGAGTATTAAGTTAAAACAGAGTAACGCCTTAAGCAAGATGACATGATGTAGAGAGATAAATTCATGCAATATGAAATAGACCCCATCTTGTTATCCTCGATGGCAACGATACGATACGTGCCTTGCTGCCCCTTCTGTCACTGGGTAAGGATACCGCAAGATCGAACCCAAAGCTAAGCACTTCTCCCATGGCAAGAACTACCAATCTAGTTGGCCAAACCAAACGGATAATTCGAAGAGACTTGCAAAGATAACCAATCATACATAAAAGAATTCAGAGAAGATTACATCGAATAGATCTCCACAAGAGAGGGGGGGAACTTTGTATTGAGATTCAAAGAGAGAGAAGAAGCCATCTAGCTACTAACTATGGACCCGAAGGTCTGAAGTAAACTACTCACACTTCATCGGAGAGGCTATGATGATGTAGAAGCCCTCCGTGATGGCGGCCCTCTTCCGGCGGATCTCCGAAATAGGCCCCAAGATGGGATCTCGTGGATACAGAAAGTTGCGGCGGTGGAATTAGGTTTTTGGCTCCTGTTCTGATCGTTTGGGGGTACGTGTGTATATATAGGAGGAAGGAGTACGTCGGTTGAGCACCGAGGGCCCACGAGGCAGCGGGCGCGCCCTAGGGGGGGGCGCCCCCCACCCTCGTGACCTCCTCTTTGATCCCTTGAAGTAGGGTCCAAGTCTCCTGGATCATGTTTGGTGAGAAAATCACGTTCCCGAAGATTTTATTCCATTTGGACTCCGTTTGATATTATGTTTATCCCAAACACTGAAATAGGCAAAAAACAACAATTCTGGGCTGGGCCTCTGGTTAATAGGTTAGTCCCAAAAATAATATGAAAGTGGAAAATAAAGCCCAATATAGTCCAAAACAGTAGATAATATAGCTCGGAGCAATAAAAAATTATAGATACGTTGGAGACGTATCACTCGTCGCAGAGAGAAAGAAGAAAAATGTCAGAGAGCTCGGGATAGAGAAAATAAGCTAAAATAGGTTAAGGATCCTCGTATCCAGTCTATGTCTTCTGATGCACCAGTCGATTCAAGTGTCCCACTTCAACAGGTTCCACCATCCCCTCGTCCCGAGGAAGTGACAGAGCAACAAGCTGAGCCGGCGACTGTGATCATTCCTATCTCAATCGAACAAGAAGCTAATGTTGTGGACATATATCTCATCAACCCCGATGAAGTAACCACTATGCATGAGCAAAATATTGTCGAAGAAAAGATTGACAAAGAGATTGAGATGGAAAAGGAAACTTCATCACCTTTGAAGGAAACATATGATGAACCCTCTGGAACCACCAAGGTTGGTGAGAAGATTAAGGGGGAGCTAATCGCTTCCCAGGACAACATCCCTATAGTCTCCTCGTCTGGTGCTCCTACTCCGATGGAGGTTGACCCTGCTCCTGGCTCTTTGGCTTCACAGCTAGAGCAGGAAGAGAAGAAATCAGAAGAGCCCATGGCTCCCAAAGAGAAAGTTTAAGAAGTTGCCGCCAGTTGTGTCACACCAAGTTGCACTACCAGTATTGCCTTAGCAGACTGAAGGAGATCATGTTATGTCTCAAGAGTCTGAGAAAGTTTGTGTTCCACCCACAGTTGAAGTCTCATCGAAAGAGAAGGCCCTAGTGCCCGACTCTGAGAAATCCGTTGAAGGAGTTCTAGCAAGGAAAAGTGATGATCAATCAAGTGATTTGCCCTCTAGCTCAGAAAATGATGCAAGGCTTCTAGAACCTTTAAAGCCCACCTATGAGAATGCTGTCGGCATTCTGGGAATGGGGGTCCCCAGACTTGCCTGCTTGCGGCCCGCGGCGTGGCTGAGCCAGCAGGCCATACAGCCCATCTTCACCAACAAAGCATCCAAGACCCTCGCGAGGCGGACGATGCAAGACCTCCTCTGGAGTGGCCTAGCTAGGCAGGCTCACGAGGAGCGGAGATATCAAGTCAAGGCGAACCTCACGAGGCTCTCGTGACGTGAGCCGTGACGATCGACGCCAGGCGGGCGCCAGCGCGCGCAGCGTCCTTGTTTCCTCTTTGATACAAAGGGGGCAAGCGCAGCCGCGGAGTACCGAGGCCTCAGGCAAAGGTTGCCATTTCGGTGCAACAAGAACAAGACCATCGACTACAAGACGGAGGTCATCGTGGAGCCCACAGCAGCGTCACCACCAGAACTTTGTGCAGGCGAAGACTACTTTTGTCAGGATAGCTTGTACTAGTTGTCCCCCTTCAAATTAGCCTGCCATTGTTAGCTCCCTTCCTGCTCGATATTTGGGAAGAGGACCAGGGCCTCTATAAATAGGACTAGCCTCCAAAGTGGAGGGGAGGATATGATCTTGGCTAGAGAGACCACCCCCCCCACACACACAAGCTCACCGAGCTCAAGAATGCCTCAACCTCAGGAGGCCGTTCTTCCCTTGTATTGTTCATCATCAGCCCAAGAGGCAATCCACCACCACCACACTGGAGTCGGGTATTACACCACAACGGTGGCCCGAACCAGTATAAACCCTGCGTCCTTCTGTGTTGTGAGTTCGTCGAGTTTGTCCGCAGGATCCTAGCGAGCTGGAGCGTAGATCGGTTGGAGGGAAAGACTTCACGCGCACCCAAGTGTTCGAACCTTTAGGGTTTGCCGGAACCCCACACCCTGACATTTGGCGTGCCAGGTAGGGGTGCCGGAGCCTTTTCTCCGCCAATCAGCTCTACGACGTTCACCGGCTATGATGTCTGGCGACCCGAGAGCCGGATCCGACCACTGGGCAGCCTGGCCAGCCCGGACGGCGCCGCCTGCCCATGAAGATCTCGACCCCGCACCCCAGGCGGCGCAGGCGTCACCAATTTCCGCCGGGCGTGGATAGTGCGGGCAGGCATCATCCACCCTCACCCCGCGGCAAGTATGAGCCGCGGCGAGAGCAGCGAGTCACGACGCGGCAATGGCGCCGCACTCACGACGGGAGCAAGCGAACATGCGGGCGACACTCACAGTGGCAAGGGAGCTGCTGCGACGCAGGCTGATGGAGAGCGGTTGGGACACGCTGCTTGAGCGTGTTGCTGAGCTGCTGGATGCAGCGGCATCGGGAGCGCCACCCTTCAGCTATTGACTCCCCCCCAGGCCAATGCAAGGTCGCGCGGCGAGCCCCACCACATCTGCGCGCCGTCGACTACGCCCGGGGGCTTCGCCAACATCAGCATGGCTGGCGGCATAGGGGGCTCCAATCCCCCCATGCCGCCCTCGAGAAGCACGAGCGCAAGCGTCACCCCCATGGCCCCAGCCGGATGCCATATTATCATCCCCAGGACGCCATCATGGGTGGAGCAACTTGAAGTGTGGGGCACCACGGCGAGGTGTTCGGGGTGACGGCCCCGGAACCCTACGTGCCCCGCATGATGGACCAAGGGTACGCACCAGAGGACGACACCGGCTCATTCGTTGGAGAAGACTGGGGAGAAGGGGCGCTAGGATTCAAAGCCTTCCAAGAGTCAGCGGAGAACCACAGCGATCGCGTCGGCGATAGCAACTACAGGGTACTGCTAACCTCTCAGGAACAGGCTTATGCTAACCATGGGCTACCGATGAATCAGGTTGCAGCACCGATCGACGACCCTGGCATGGCGGCACCCGTCTCAACAAGGGAGACACGCTGGGGGGGGCCGAGAGGGAGCCAGGAGCAAGGCCCCTCCCCAAGGCACACGAAACCAGGGGACACCCGGAGGTAGGCCCTCTGCCGGGGTGGCTTTAACGACACTTCCTCGGGCAGAGGACCCGTGGTCGCCGAGGGAACCGCTGGCGTCCTCTTTCCCTCCTTTGTGCTGTCCTGGTCTCCGGCCGGCTCAAAGGAGGTCAAGAGTGGCGCAAGGCGGGGCCCTCGTCTGGCGTTATGAAGAAAGGCCGGTACCTGTGAAGAAGGCCTGGTGCCTGTGAAGCTCGCCGCCTGTGACACTCTCATGTAATAATGAGTTGGGGCTATACACGCCCCGGAGTCTCAGGAGCGCCGGCCTCAGGCCCTAGGGCTCCCTCCCATGCCTAGTGGACAACACTTAGCTCCGCGCTGGTGAGAAGACTCGAAGACCCGAAGACTAGACTAGGTGCTGGACGCGACCTTTCGATTTGGATGTCTCTTTCTGTGGCTTTGCTTTCTGATTCTGGACTTAAGTTGAAGCTGAATTTTTATCGTCGCGCGCGGGGGGTGCCTTTTCTCGTTCGACCATTTTTTGCCTTCTGGATCTTGTTTGGTTTGGGACTCACGCCCGTCGCCTCTCCCTCGCAAAGCTCCTCGCGAGCCGGACCGCGCAGAGCACGCGCTAGCACTACGCCTGGTGCTCACCCCTTCCAGGGCCCCCCTTCAAACAGGGTGATAAGCTCCGCAGGATTCTCAGGAACTCGTCGCCTCATGACCCAGCCCTAAGCAGGCGCTGACTAAGGTAATTCACGTCGGGAAACTCACCCCAGCTTCACGAGCTCACGAGGACACATGCCCACATCGCATAGGAAAGTAAAAACTGCGATTTGCTTACACGAGGGGCTCCCCCTCTCAAAATGCTCTCACAAGTTTTCCAAGGGACATGCCCGAGTTTTGTGTGCAGAATAAAACAATAGGAGAATATGGGATCAGCCAGAGATATCGCTCGCTGCGTCGTCCAGGGACACATCGCTCGCATCATCATCACCTTCGTCGGAATCGTCGCCGCTGTCGGCGACGCCCCAATCACCGTCGTTGACCACGTCACCTTCATCTGTGACGACCACCACCCCATCGTTCTTTGAGGTGAAGGCCCTGACCAATGTGTCGACATGATCCTCTACCCAACGCGCCAAGTCGCCCCGGATGAGAATGGGCATAGGAGCAATGGCGGCATCAAATTCAAAGTTGGGGTCGGCAGTCAGGAATTGGCTGAAGACACAAGAGAAGGCGCGCTGAAGCAGGCCACGACCGCTCTCCTCCACAAGCTGCCGAGCTCTGGCAGATTCAGCCTCCAGGCGCGTCACCACCTCGGTGAAGAAGGTCAGGTGGCTGGCTTAGTCACTCGAGTGAGGGGTCGGGGCGTTCTCTTCGCAGATGTAGCCCAGGGCGGTGTTGGCCTTGTTCCGAAGATCCTGAAGCATAGGAGCATGCTCGCGCTCTAGCGTTCGGCGTTGGAGCACTTCCTCTCTGTTTTGCCGAGCGATGGCCTCAGCGTTGTCAACTCGTTTCCGGAGGGAAAGCAACTCGGCGCGGGCGGAGGCCAAGTCCGCCTGCGCCGTAACCAGGGCGGCGGCTGTGGCCTCAGCACGCCTCCCGGCCACGTCCAACCTAGGCCTGAGGGCGCTGGCCCTGCCCACGCCCTCCTGTCCGGCGCGCTCCAGCCTCAAGCCGTACCTGCCCTCCAGATCGGCGCGAATCACGGCCACCCGGCGATTGATCTCTTCCTCGACTCTGGTCTCACGGGCCTCGAGGGCATCTTCGGCTTGAGCAACTTGATGCTCCCTCGTCTCTAGTCGCTCGAGCTCGAGGCTGCGCTCCACGGCCTCCAGGGCCAGCGCCTCCTCGCGCCACCGGACCTCCTCTTCCTCCGCAGGCGCCCCCTCATCGATGCAAGGGCGGCCCCACGCGCCTCGACTTGCTTCTCAAGGGACGCGCTCCAGGCCTGGAGCTCCCACGCGCGCTCCTCCGCAGCCTCACGGCGATGATCGGCCTCGTGAGCTTCATCCAAAGCTCGCGAGCAGGCTTCATTTGCAATCTTGAGGGACGCCTAAGCCTTCCCGTTCTTGAGGTCGCGATGATAACGGCCCAGGTTGATGGCCACTTGCAGCTTGCGCCACTCCTCCACCAACCGAAGACCTTCGGCCTCAAGACGCGAGTCGACGCCAGCAAGCTCTTCACCAAGGCGGTTCATCGCGCCCATCACCTCCTGGAAGAGCTCGAAGCGGACCACGTTGCGCCCGCACTCGAGCTCGAAGGCTCGCCCCAACTCTTCCTCTGCCTCGGAGGCTGCGGGTGGAGCATCAAGTGGCACGCCATCTCCCGGTTGGGGGCTGGGGGCTGGCGCGGCCCCAGGCGCCGGCTGACCCTCGCTAGGGGCCCGGACCGAACAAGGCACGCTGCCTGAAGGAGGCTCCAGCATAGAGGCTAGCCATCCACCAACCATGACTAAGGGAGGAGCCCTTGGCACAGCCACTGCGCTCCAAGCAAGGCCGCGTAGTAAGGACGGCGAAGGTGTAAGCTCGGGGCGCCTTGATGACAGACCAGCTCCCGAGGCTGACCCCACGCCGCGGGTAGCGACCAAGCCTGAAGCACTGAAGCTTGGCGAGTGCGATGGGACGAGAGGGAGCTTCTTCTCTGGAGATTTCGTGGCCTTAGCAGAAGGGGATCTGAGGGGACAATCGTCAGGAAAGGAAGACGGCACATAGAAGATCACCAAGGAGAGGTACTTACTCATCGATGGCGATATACTTCCGTCGCTTCAACGGTTCGAAGATGCTGCCACCGCTAGGGGATCCCTTCCTCTTGCGGAGTGCTACCTCTTGAGCACTGCGTTGGTTTTCCCCGAAGAGGAAGGGATGATGCAGCAAAGTAGCGTAAGTATTTCCCCAGTTTTTGAGAACCAATGTATCAATCCAGTAGGAGGCTACGCGTGAGTCCCTCGCACCTGCACAAAACAAATAAATCCTAGCAACCAACACGATAAGAGGTTGTCAATCCCTACACGGCCACTTACGAGAGTGAGATCTGATAGATATGATAAGATAATTTTTTTGGTATTTTTGTGATAAAGATGCAAAGTAAAATAAAAGCAAAGTAAGAAAGCAAAGGAAATAACTAAGTATTGGGAGATTAATATGATGAAGATAGACCCGGGGGCCATAGGTTTCACTACTGGCTTCTCTCGAGAGCATAAATATTCTACGGTGGGTGAACAAATTACTATTGAGCAATTGGCAGAATTGAGCATAGTAATGAGAATATCTAGGTATGATCATGTATATAGGCATCACGTCCGAGACAAGTAGACCGACTCCTTCCTGCATCTACTACTATTACTCCACTCATTGTCCGCTATCCAGCATGCATCTAGGGTATTAAGTTAATGAAAACAGAGTAACACCTTAAGCAAGATGACATGATGTAGAGGAATAAACTCATGCAATATGATGAAAACCCCATCTTGTTATCCTCGATGGCAACAATACAATACATGCCTTGCTGCCCCTACTGTCACTAGGAAAGGACGACGCAAGATTGAACCCAAAGTTAAGCACTTCTCCCATGGCAAGAAAGATCAATCTAGTATGCCAAACCAAACTAATAATTCGAAGATACTTGCAAAGATAACCAATCATACATAAAAGAATTCAGAGAAGATTCAAATATTGTTCATAGATACACTTGAACATAAACCCACAATTCATCGGTCTCAACAACCACACCGCAAAAAGAAGATTACATCGAATAGATCTCCACAAGAGAGGGGGAGAACATTGTATTGAGATCCAAAGACAGAGAAGAAGCCATCTAGCTACTATGGACCCGTAGGTCTGAGGTGAACTACTCACACTTCATCGGAGGGGCTATGGTGTTGATGTAGAAGCCCTCCATGATCGATGCCCCCTCCGGTGGAGTTCCGGAATAGGCCCCAAGATGGGATCTCGTGGATACAGAAAGTTGCGGTGGTGGGATTAGGGTTTTGGCTCCGTATCTGATCGTTTGGGGGTAAGTAGGTATATATAGGAGGAAGGAGTACGTCGGTGGAGCAATAGGGGGCCCACGAGGGTGGAGGGCGCGCCTGGGGGGGGGGGGGGTAGGCGCGCCCCCTACCTCGTGGCCTCCTCTTTTGTGTCTTGTCGTAGGGTCCAAGTCTCCTGGGTCTTGTTCGTTGAGAAAATCATGTTCCCAAAGGTTTCTTTGGACTCCGTTTGATATTCCTTTTCTTCGAAACCCTAAAATAGGCAAAAAACTGCAATTCTGGGCTAGGCCTCCGGTTAGTAGGTTGGTCCCAAAAATAATATAAAAGTGGATAATAAAGCCCAATAATGTCCAAAACAGTAGATAATATAACATGGAGCAATCAAAAATTATAGATACGCTGGAGACGTATCAAGCATCCCCAAGCTTAATTCCTGCTCGTCCTCGAGTAGGTAAATGATAAAAACAGAATTTTTGATGCGGAGTGCTACTTGGCATAATTTTAATGTAATTCTTCTTAAATGTGGTATGAATATTCAGATCCGAAATATTCAAGAAAAAAGTTCATATTGACATAAAAATAATAATACTTCAAGCATACTAACAAAGCAATTATGTCTTCTCAAAATAACATGGCCAAAGAAAGTTATCCCTACAAAATCATATAGTCTGGATATGCTCTATCTTCACCACACAAAGTATTTAAATCATGCACAACCCGGATGACAAGCCAAGCAATTGTTTCATACTTTTGACATTCTCAAAACTTTTTCAATCTTCACGCAATACATGAGCGTGAGCCATGGATATAGCACTGTAGGTGGAATAGAATGGTGGTTGTGGAGAAGACAAAAAGTGAGAAGATAGTCTCACATCAACTAGGCGTATCAACAGGCTATGGAGATGCCTATCAATAGATATCAATGTGAGTGAGTAGGGATTTCCATGCACCGGATGCACTAGAGCTATAAGTATATGAAAGCTCAAAAAGAAACTAGGTGGGTGTGCATCCAACTTTCTTGCTCATGAAGACCTAGGGCATTTTGAAGAAGCCCATCATTGGAATATACAAGCCAAGTTCTATAATGAAAAAATCCCACTAGTATATGAAAGTGACGAAATGAGAGGCTCTCTACTATGAATATCATGGTGCTACTTTGAAGCACAAGTGTGGTAAAACGATAGTAGCATTGCCCCTTCTCTCTTTTTCTCTCATTTTTTTATTTGGGCCTTTTCTCTTTTTTATGGCCTCTTTTCTTTTTTTCTTTTTTTTCTTTTTTATTTTCCGTCCGGAGTCTCATCCCGACTTGTGGGGGAATCATAGTCTCCATCATCCTTTCCTCACTGGGACAATGCTCTAATAATGATGATCATCACACTTTTATTTTCTTACAACTCAATAATTACAACTCGATACTTAGAACAAAATATGACTCTATATTAATGCCTCCGGTGGTGTATCGGGATATGCAAGGACTCATGAGTTGTTGGGGATCATAGCACAAATTTAAAATTTTCTACGCATCACCAAGATCAATCTATATAGTCATCTAGCAACGAGAGGGAGAGGAGTGCATCTACATACCCTTGTAGATCGCAAGCGGAAGAGCTCAAGAGAACGGGGTTGATGGAGTCGTACTCGTCGTGATCCAAATCACCGATGATCGAGCGCCGAACAGACAGCACCTCCGCGTTCAACACACGTACGGTTGGGAGAGAGATCTCCTCCTTCTTGATCCAACAAGGGAAGGGGAGGTTGATGGAGATCCAGCAGCACGACGGTGTGGTGGTGGAAGTAGCGGGATCCCGGCAGGGCTTCGCCAAGCGCAAGCGGGGAGGAAGAGGTGTCACGGGAGGGAAGGAGAAGCCAGGGACTTGGGTGCTGCTGCCCTCCCTCCCCTCCACTATATATAGGGGGCCTGGGGGGTGCCGGCCCCTAGAGATCCCATCTAATGGGGAGGGGCGGCCTAGGGGGTGGCTTGGCCCCCAAGCCAGGTGGAGGCGCCCCCACCCCCTTAGGGTTTCCAACCCTAGGCGCAAGGGAGGCCCAAGGAGGGTGCACCAGCCCACCAGGGGCTGGTTCCCTTCCCACTTCAGCCCATGGGGCCCTCCGAGATAGGTGGCCCCACCCGGTGGACTCCCCGGGACCCTTCCGGTGGTCCCGATACAATACTGGTGACCCCCGAAACTTTCCCGGTGGCCGAAACTGGACTTCCTATATACAAATCTTTAGCTACGGACCATTCCGGAACTCCTCGTGATGTCCGGGATACTAATATCTCTACAACCCTGGCGTCATCGAACCTTAAGTGTGTAGACCCTACGGGTTCGGGAACCATGCAGACATGACCGAGACAACTCTCCGGCCAATAACCAACAGCGGGATCTGGATACCCATGTTGGCTCTCACATGTTCCACGATGGTCTCATCAAATGAACCACGATGTCGAGGATTCAATCAATCCTGTATTCAATTCCCTTTGTCAATCGGTACGTTACTTGCCCGAGATTCGATCGTCGGTATCCCAATACCTCATTCAATCTCGTTACCGGCAAGTCACTTTACTCATTCCGCAACACATCATCCCGTGACCAACCCTTAGTCGCATTGAGCTCATTACGATGATGTCTTACCGAGTGGGCCCAGAGATACCTCTCCGTCATGCGGAGTGACAAATCCCAGTCTCGATTCGTGCCAACCCAACAGACACTTTCGGAGATACCCGTAGTACACCTTTATAGTCACCCAGTTACGTTGTGACGTTTGGCACACCCAAAGTATTCCTACAGTATCCAGGAGTTGCACAATCTCATGGTCTAAGGAAAGGATACTTGACATTAGAAAAGCTCTAGTAGAGGAACTACACGATCTTGTGCTATGCTTAAGATTGGGTCTTGTCCATCACATCATTCTCCTAATGATGTGATCCTGTTATCAATGACATCTAATGTCCATAGTCAGGAAACCATGACTATCTGTTGATCAATGAGCTAGTCAACTAGAGGCTCACTAGGGACATGTTGTGGTCTATGTATTCACACATGTATTACGATTTCCGAATAACACAATTATAGCATGAACAATAGACAATTATCATGAATAAGGAAATATAATAATAACCATTTTATTATTGACTCTAGGGCATATTTCCATCAGTCTCCCACTTTCACTAGAGTCAAAAATCTAGTTACATTGTGATGAATCGAACACCCATAGAGTTCTGGTGTTGATCATGTTTTGCTCAAGGAAGAGGTTTAGTCAACGGATCTGCGACATTCAGGTCCGTATGCACTTTACAAATATCTATGTCTCCATTTTGAACATTTTCACGAATGGAGTTGAAGCGACGCTTGATATGCCTAGTCTTCCTGTGAAACCTGGGCTTCTTGGCAAGGGCGATAGCTCCAGTGTTGTCACAGAAGAGAGTCATCGGGCCCGACGCATTGGGAATAACTCCTAGGTCGGTATTGAACTCCTTCACCCAGATTGCTTCTTGTGCTGCCTCCAAGGCTGCCATGTACTCCATTTCACATGTAGATCCCGCCACGACGCTTTGCTTGCAACTGCACCAGCTGACTGCCCCACCATTCAAAATATACACGTATCCGGTTTGTGACTTAGAGTCATCCAGATCTGTGTCGAAGCTAGCATCGACGTAACCCTTTACGACGAGCTCTTCGTTACCTACATAGACGAGAAACATATCCTTAGTCCTTTTTAGGTACTTCAGGATATTCTTGACCGCTGTCCAGTGTTCCATGACGGGATTACTTTGGTACCTTCCTACCAAACTTATGGCAAGGTTGTCAGGTCTGGTACACAGCATCTCATACATGATAGAGCCTATGGCCGAGGCATAGGGGACGACACTCATATTTTCTCTATCTTCTGCCGTGGTCGGGCATTGAGCCGTGCTCAATCTCATACCTTGCAATACAGGCAAGAACCCCTTCTTGGACTGATTCATATTGAACTTCTTCAATATCTCGTCAAGGTATGTACTTTGTGAAAGACCAATGAGGCGTCTCGATCTATCTCTATAGATCTTGATGCCTAATATATACGCAGCTTCTCCAAGGTCCTTCATTGAAAAACACTTGTTCAAGTAGGCCTTTATGCTTTCCAAGAATTCTATATCATTTCCCATCAATAGTATGTCATCCACATATAATATGAGAAATGCTACAGAGCTCCCACTCACTTTCTTGTAAACACAGGCTTCTCCATAAGTCTGCGTAAACCCAAACGCTTTGATCATCTCATCAAATCGAATGTTCCAACTCCGAGATGCTTGCACCTGCCCATAGATTGAGCATTGGAGCTTGCACACCTTGTCATCATTCTTAGGATCGACAAAACCTTCCGGCTGCATCATATACAATTCTTCCTTAAGGAAACCATTAAGGAATGCCGTTTTGACGTCCATTTTCCATATCTCATAATCATAGAATGCAGCAATTAAAGTCTCATCATAGTCAACCCCTTGAACTTGTGGATAACCCTTAGCGACAAGCCAAACCTTATAGATGGTCACATTACCATCCGCGTCTGTCTTCTTCTTAAAGATCCATTTATTTTCTATGGCTCGCCGATCATCGGGCAAGTCAGTCAAAGTCCATACTTCGTTTTCATACATGGATCCTATCTCGGATTTCATGGCTTCCAGCCATTGCTTCTTCATAGTTCAAAGGTTCACCATTGTCTAACAACATGATTTCCAGGACAGGGTTGCCGTACCACTCTGGTGCGGAACGTGTCCTTGTGGACCTTCGAAGTTCAGTAGCAACTTGATCTGAAGTTTCATGATCATCATCATTAACTTCCTCCCTAGTCGGTGCAGGCACCTCAGGAACATTTTCTTGAGCTGCGCCACTCTCCGGTTCAAGAGGCAATACTTCATCAAGTTATACTTTCCTCCCACTTAATTCTTTCGAGAGAAACTCTTTCTCTAGAAAGGATCCATTCTTGGCAATAAAGGTCTTGCCTTCGGATCTGAGGTAGAAAGTATAACCAATAGTTTCTTTAGGGTATCCTATGAAGACGCATTTTTTCGATTTGGGTTCGAGCTTTTCAGGTTGAAGTTTCTTGACATAAGCATCGCATGCCCAAACGTTCAGAAATGACATCTTAGGTTTCTTGCCAAACCACAATTCATACGGTGTCGTCTCAACGGATTTCGATGGAGCCCTATTTAAAGTGAATGCGGCAGTCTCTATAGCATAACCCCAAAATGATAGCGGTAGATTGGTAAGAGACATAATAGATCGTACCATATCCAATAGGGTGTGATTACGATGTTCGGACACACCATTACGATGTGGTGTTCCAGGCGGCATGAGTTGTGAAACTATTCCACATTTCCTTAAGTGCGTGCCAAATTCGTGTCTCAAATATTCTCCTCCACGATCTGATCGTAAGAACTTGATTTTCCTGTCATGTTGATTCTCAACATCACTCTGAAATTCCTTGAACTTTTCAAAGGTATCAGACTTGTGTTTCATTAATTAGGCATACCCATATCTACTTAAGTCATCAGTGAGGGTGAGGACATAACGATAGCCACCGCGAGCCTCAACGCTCATTGGACCGCACACATCAGTATGTATGATTTCCAATAAGTTGGTTGCTCGCTCCATTGTTTCGGAGAATGGAGTCTTGGTCATTTTGCCCATGAGGCATGGTTCGCATGTGTCAAATGATTCATAATCAAGAGACTCCAAAAGTCCATCTGCATGGAGTTTCTTCATGCGTTTGACACCAATGTGACCAAGGCGGCAGTGCCACAAGTATGTGGGACTATCATTATCAACCTTACATCTTTTGGCATTCACACTATGAATATGTGTAACATCACGTTCGAGATTAAATAAGAATAAACCTTTGACTAGTGGGGCATGACCATAAAACATGTCTCTCATATAAATAGAACAACCATTATTCTCAGATTTAAATGAGTAGCCATCTCGCATTAAACGAGATCCGGATACAATGTTCATGCTCAAAGCTAGTACTAAATAACAATTATTAAGGTTTAAAACTAATCCCGTAGGTAAATGTAGAGGTAGAGTGCCGACGGCAATCACATCGACCTTGGAACCACACTCGACGCGCATCGTCACCTCGTCCTTCGCTAGTCTCCGTTTATTCCGCAGTTCCTGTTTTGAGTTACAAATATGAGAAACTGCACCGGTATCAAATACCCATGAGCTACTACGAGTGCTGGTTAGGTACACATCAATAACATGTATATCACATATACCTTCGGTATTACCGGCCTTCTTATCCGGTAAGTACTTGGGGTAGTTCCGCTTCCAGTGACCGTTTCCCTTGCAATAAAAGCACTCAGTCTCAGGCTTGGGTCCATTCTTTGGCTTCTTCCCGGCAGCTTGCTTACCGGGCGCGGCAACTCCCTTGCCGTCCTTCTTGAAGTTCTTTTTACCCTTGCCTTTCTTGAACTTAGTGGTTTTACTCACCATCAACACTTGATGTTCCTTTTTGATTTCCACCTCCGCTGATTTTAGCATTGAATATACCTCGGGAATGGTCTTTTCCATCCCCTGCATATTGAAGTTCATCACAAAGCTCTTGTAGCTAGGTGGGAGCGACTGAAGGATTCTGTCAACGACCGCATCATCCGGGAGATTATCTCCCAGCTGAGACAAGCGGTTGTGCAACCCAGACATTTTGAGTATGTGCTCGCTGACAGAACTATTCTCCTCCATCTTACAACTGTAGAACTTGTGGGAGACTTCATATCTCTCGACCCGGGCATGAGCTTGGAAAACCATTTTCAGCTCTTGGAACATCTCATATGCTCCGTGTTGCTCAAAACGCTTTTGGAGCCCCGGTTCTAAGCTGTAAAGCATGCCGCACTGAACCAGGGAGTAATCATCACTACGCGTCTGCCAAGCGTTCATAACGTCTTGTTCTGCAGGGAAAACAGGTGCTTCACCTAGCGGTGCATCAAGGACATATGCTTGCTTGGCAACTATGAGGATAATCCTCAGGTTACGGACCCAGTCCGTGTAGCTGCTGCCATCGTCTTTCAGCTTGGTTTTCTCTAGGAACGCGTTGAAGTTGAGGGCAACATTAGCATGGGCCATTTGATCTACAAGACATATCGCAAAGATTTTTAGACTATGTTCATGATAATGAAGTTCATCTAATCAAATTATTAAATGAACTCCGACTCAGATAAACATCCCTCTAGTCATCTAAGTGATACATGATCCGAGTCAACTAGGCCGTGTCCGATCATCACGTGAGACGGACTAGTCATCATCGGTGAACATTTTCATATTGATCGTATCTTCTATACGACTCATGTTCGACCTTTCGGTCTTCCGTGTTCCGAGACCATGTCTGTACATGCTAGGCTCGTCAAGTCAACCTAAGTGTATTGCGTGTGTAAATCTGGCTTACACCCGTTGTATGCGAACATTAGAACCTATCACACCAGATCATCACGTGGTGCTTCGGAACAACGGACCTTAGCAATGGTGCACAGTTAGGGGGAACACTTTCTTGAAATTATTGCGAGGGATCATCTTATTTATGCTACCGTCGTTCTAAGCAAATAAGATGTAAAACATGATAAACATCACATGCAATCAAATAGTGACATGATATGGCCAATATCATTTTGCTCCTTTTGATCTCCATCTTCGGGGCGCCATGATCATCATCGTCACCGGCATGATACCATGACCTCCATCATCATGATCTCCATCATCGTGTCTTCATGAAGTTGTCTCGCCAACTATTACTTCTACTACTATGGCTAACGATTAGCAATAAAGTAAAGTAATTACATGACGTTTATGTTGACACGCAGGTCATAAATAAATTAAGACAACTCCTATGGCTCCTGCCGGTTGTCATACTCATTGACATGCAAGTTGTGATTCCTATTACAAGAACATGATCAATCTCAGACATCACATATATCATTCATCACATCCTTTTGGCCATATCACATCACACGGCACATGCTGCAAAAACAAGTAAGACGTCCTCTAATTGTTGTTGCAAGTTTTATGTGGCTGTTATAGGTTTCTAGCAAGAACGTTTCTTACCTACGCCAAAAACCACAACGTGATATGCCAATTTCTATTTACCCTTCATAAGGACCCTTTTCATCGAATCCGATCCGATTAAAGTGGGAGAGACAGACACCCGCTAGCCACCTTATGCAACTAGTGCATGTCAGTCGGTGGAACCAGTCTCACGTAAGCGTATGTGTAAGGTCGGTCCGGGCTGCTTCATCCCACGATGCCACCGAATCAAGATAATACTAGTAATGGCAAGTAAATTCGCAAAATCAACGCCCACAACAACTTGTGTTCTATTCGTGCATAGAAACTACGCATAGACCTAGCTCTGATACCACTGTTGGGGATCGTAGCACAAACTTAAAATTTTCTACGCATCACCAAGATCAATCTATGGAGTCATCTAGCAACGAGAGGGAGAGGAGTGCATCTACATACCCTTGTAGATCACAAGCGGAAGCGTTCAAGAGAACGGGGTTGATGGAGTCGTACTCGTCGTGATCCAAATCACCGATGACCGAGCGCTGAACGGACGGCACCTCCGCGTTCAACACATGTACGGTTGGGAGAGACGTCTCCTCCTTCTTGATCCAGAAAGGGAAGGAGAGGTTGATGGAGATCCAGCAGCACGACGGCGTGGTGGTGGAAGTAGCGGGATCCCGGCAGGGCTTCGCCAAGCGCAAGCGGTGAGGAAGAGGTGTCACGGGAGGGAGGGAGGCGCCAAGGACTTGCGTGCGGCTGCCCTCCCTCCCCTCCACTATATATAGGGGGCCTGGGGGGCGCCGGCCCCTAGAGATCCCATCTAATGGGGGGGGGGGCGGCCTAGGGGGTGGCTTGGCCCCCAAGCCAGGTGGAGGCGCCCCCACCCCCTTAGGGTTTCCAACCCTAGGCGCAAGGGAGGCCCAAGGGGCGCGCACCAGCCCACCAGGGGCTGGTTCCCTTCCCACTTCAGCCCATGGGGCCCTCTGGGATAGGTGGCTTCACCCGGTGTACCCCCGGGACCCTTCCGGTGGTCCCGGTACAATACCGGTGACCCCTGAAACTTTCTCGGTGGCCGAAACTGGACTTCCTATATACAAATCTTTACCTCCGGACCATTCCAGAACTCCTCGTGACGTCCCGGATCTCATCCGGGACTCCGAACAACTTTCGGGTTACCGCATACTAATATCTCTACAACCCTAGCGTCACCGAACCTTAAGTGTGTAGACCCTACGGGTTCGGGAACCATGCAGACATGACCGAGACAACTCTCCGGCCAATAACCAACAGCAGGATCTGGATACCCATGTTGGCTCCCACATGTTCCACGATGATCTCGTCGGATGAACCACGATGTCGAGGATTCAATCAATCCCGTATTCAATTCCCTTTGTCAATCGGTACGTTACTTGCCCGAGATTCGATCGTCGGTATCCCAATACCGCTTCCAATCTCGTTACCGGCAAGTCACTTTACTTGTTCCACAACACATCATCCTGTGACCAACCCTTAGTCACATTGAGCTCATTACGATGCTGTCTTACCGAGTGGGCCCAGAGATACCTCTCCGTCATGTGGAGTGACAAATCCCAGTCTCGATTCATGCCAACCCAATAGACACTTTCGGAGATACCCATAGTGCACCTTTATAGTCACCCAGTTACATTTTGACGTTTGGCACACCCAAAGAATTCCTACAGTATCTGGAAGTTGCACGATCTCATGGTCTAAGGAAAGGATACTTGACATTAGAAAATCTCTAGCAGACGAACTACACGATCTTGTGCTATGCTTAATATTGGGTCTTGTCCATCACATCATTCTCCTAATGATGTGATCCCGTTATCTATGACATCTAATGTCCATAGTCAGGAAACGATGACTATCTATTGATCAACGAGCTAGTCAACTAGAGTCTCACTAGGGACATGTTGTGGTCTATGTATTCACACATGTATTACGATTTCCGATAACACAATTATAGCATGAACAATAGACAATTATCATGAACAAGGAAATATAATAATAACCATTTTATTATTGCCTCTAGGGCATATTTCCAACATGAGTGACATGTATGAAAGAATTATCAATGGTGGCTTTGCCACAAATACGATGTCAACTACATGATCATCCTAAGCAATATGACAATGATGGATTGTGTCATAATAAACAGAACGGTGGAAAGTTGCTTGGCAATATATCTCGGAATGGCTATGGAAATGCCATAATAGGTAGGTATGGTGGCTGTTTTGAGGAAGGTATATGGTGGGTGTATGATACCGGCGAAAGGTGCGCGGTATTAGAGAGGCTAGCAATGGTGGATGGGTGAGAGTGTGTATAATACATGGACTCATCATTAGTCATAAAGAACTCATATACTTATTGCAAAAATCTACAAGTTATCGAAGCAAAGTATTACGCGCATGCTCCTAGGGGGATAGATTGGTAGGAAAAGACCATCGCTCGTCCCCGACCGCCACTCATAAGGAAGACAATCAATAAATAAATCATTCTCCGACTTCATCACATGACGGTTCACCATACGTGCATGCTAGGGAAATCACAAACTTTAACACAATTATTTCTCAAATTCACAACTACTCAACTAGCACAACTTTAATATCACCATCTTCATATCTCAAAACAATTATCAAGCATCAAACTTCTCATAGTATTCAACACACTCATAAGAAAGTTTTATTACTAATCTTGTATACCTAGGATATTAGGATTTTAATAAAATTACCATGCTATTTAATACTCTGAAAATAATCTAAGTGAAGCATGAGAGATCAATAGTTTCTATAAAACAAATCCACCACCATGCTCTAAAAGATATAAGTGAAGTACTAGAGCAAAACTATATAACTCAAAAGATATAAGCGAAGCACATAGAGTATTCTAACAAATTCCAAATCATGTATGTCTCTCTCAAAAGGTGTGTACAGCAAGGATGATTGTGGTAAACTAAAAAGTAAAGACTCAAATCATACAAGACGCTCCAAGAAAAACACATATCATGTCGTGAATAAAAATATAGCTCCAAGTAAAGTTACCGATAGAAGTAGACGAAAGAGGGGATGCCTTCCGGGGCATCCCCAAGCTTCGGCTTTTAGGTGTCCTTAGATTATCTTGGGGGTGCCATGGGTATCCCCAAGCTTAGGCTCTTGCCACTCCTTGTTCCATAATCCATCAAATCTTTACCCAAAACTTGAAAACTTCACAACACAAAAATCAAAGTAGAAAATCTCGTGAGCTCCGTTAGCGAAAGAAAACAAAAGACCACTTCAAGGTACTGTAATTAAATCATTATTTATTTATATTGATGTTAAACCTACTGTATTCCAACTTCTCTATGGTTTATAAACTATTTTACTAGCCATAGATTTATCAAAATAAGCAAACAACACACGGAAAACAGAATCTGTCAAAAACAGAACAGTCTGTAGTAATATGTAGCTAGCGCAAGATCTGGAACCCCAAAAATTCTAAACTAAATTTCTGTACGTGAGGAATTTATCTATTAATCATCTGCAAAAAGATTTAACTAAATAGAACTTTCCAAATAAAAATGGTAGCAGTTCTCGTGAGCGCTAAAGTTTCTGTTTTTTACAGCAAGTGTAACAAGACATTCCCCAAGTCTTCCCAACGGTTCTACTTGGCACAAACTTAATTAAACACAAAAAGAACACAACCTAAACAGAGGTTAGATAAATTATTTATTACTAAACATGATAAAAAAGCAAGGAATAAAAATAAAATTGGGTTGCCTCCCAACAAGCGTTATCGTTTAACGCCCCTAGCTAGGCATAACAAGCAAGGTTAGATCTAGGTATTGCCATCTTTGGTAGGAAATTCATAAGTGGCTCTCATAATAGATTCATAAGGTAATTTAATTTTCTTTCTAGGAAAGTGCTCCATGCCTTTCCTTAATGGAAATTGGAATCTAATATTTCCTTCCTTCATATCAATAATTATACCAATCGTTCTAAGGAAAGGTCTAACAAGAATAATATGACATGAAGGATTGCAATCTATGTCAAGAACAATAAAATCTACAGGCACATAATTCCTATTTGCAACAATAATAACATCATTAATTCTTCACATAGGTTTATTAATAGTGGAATCCGCAAGGTGCAAGTTTAGGGAGCAATCATCAAAATCACAGAAACCTAACAAATCACACAAAGTCTTTGGAATCGTGGAAACACTAGCACCCAAATCACATAAAGCATAGCATTCATGATCTTTAATTTTAATAGTTGGTTCCCACTCATCATAGAGTTTTCTAGGGATAGAAACTTCCAATTCAAGTATTTCTTCATAAGATTGCATCAAGGCATCAACTATATGTTTAGTAAACGCTTTATTTTGACTATAAGCGTGAGGAGAATTTAGCACGGATTGCAACAAGGAAATACAATCAATCAAAGAGAAATTTTCATAGTTAAATTCCTTGAAATCCATAATAGTTGGTTTAGCAACATCTAGGGTTTTAATTTCTTCAATCACACTTTTATCAATTTTAGCATCAAGATCAAAAAATTCCGAATTCTTGGAACGCCTTCTAGGTAAAGGTGGATCATATTCAGTCCCATCATTATCAAGATTCATATTGCAAAACAAAGATTTAATAGGGGACACATCAATAACTTTTAGATCTTCATCTTTATTTTCATAGGAACTAAAAGAACACGCTCTTATAAAGGCATCTTTCTTAGCACGCATCCTAGCGGTTCTTTCTTTGCCCTCATCAATGGAAATTCTCATGGCTTTGAGAGACTCATTGATATCATGCTTAGGTGTAATAGATCTAAGTTCCAAAGAATCAACATCAAGAGAAATCCTATCAACGTTCCTAGCCAACTCATCAATCTTAAGCAATTTTTCTTCAATCGTAGCATTGAAACTCTTTTGCGAAGTAATAAATTCTTTAATATTAGATTCAAAATCAGAGGGCATCTTATTATAATTTCCATAAGAATTGTTGTAGGAATTACCATAATCATTAGAGGGATTACTAGGATAAGGCCTAGGATTGAAATTTCCTCTATATGCGTTGTTACCAAAATTGTTCCTACCAAAAAAATTCACATCCATAGATTCATTATTATTCTCAATCAAAGTAGACAAGGGCATATCATTAGGATTAGAAGAAACACTCTTACTAGCAAATAATTTCATAAGTTCATCCATCTTTCCACTCAAAACATTAATTTCTTCTATCGCATGCACCTTTTTATTAGTAGATCTTTCAGTATGCCATTGAGAATAATTAACCATAATATTATCTAGGAGCTTAGTAGCTTCTCCTAAAGTGATTTCCATAAAAGTGCCTCCCGCGGCCGAATCTAAAAGATTTCTAGAAGCAAAATTCAATCTGGCATAAATATTTTGTATAATCATTCACAAATTTAAACCATTAGTAGGGCAATTACGTATCATTAGTTTCATTCTCTCCCAAACTTGTGCAACATGTTCATGATGAAGTTGCTTAAAATTCATAATATCGTTTCTAAGAGAGATGATCTTAGCGGGAGGAAAGTACTTAGAGATAAAAGCATCTCTACACTTGTTCCATGAATCAATACTATTTTTAGGCAAAGACGAAAACCAAGCTTTAGCACGATCTCTAAGCAAAAAAGGAAATAGCTTCAATTTAAAAATATCATTATCCACATCTTTTTTATTTTCCATATCACACAAATCAATGAAGCTATTTAGATGGGTAGCGGCATCTTCACTAGGAAGGCCGGAAAACGGATCTTTCATGACAAGATTCAGCAAAGCAGTATTAATTTCACAAGATTTAGCATCGGTAAGAGGAGCAATCAGAGTGCTAATAAAATCATTATTGTTGGTATTGGTGAAGTCACACAATTTAGTGTTATCTTGAGCCATCGTGACAAGCAAGCAAACTAACACACAAGCAAACAAAAAGCAAGCGGGCAAAAAGAGGAAAATAGAGAAAGAGAGGGAGGATAGAGAGAGAGGGCGAATAAAACGGCAAGGGTGAAATGGGGGAGAGAAAAACGAGAGGCAAATGGCAAATAATGTAATGCGGGAGATAAGGGTATGTGATGGGTACTTGGTATATTGACTTTTGCGTAGACCTCCCTGACAACGGCGCCAGAAATCCTTCTTGCTACCTCTTGAGCACTGCGTTGGTTTTCCCCGAAGAGGAAGGGATGATGCAGCAAAGTAGCGTAAGTATTTCGCTCAGTTTTTGAGAACCAAGGTATCAATCCAGTAGGAGGATACGCGCGAGTCCCTCGCACCTGCACAAAACAAATAAATCCTCGCAACCAACGCGATAAGGGGTTGTCAATCCCTACACGGCCACTTACGAGAGTGAGATCTGATAGATATGATAAGATAATGTTTTTGGTATTTTTGTGATAAAGATGCGAAGTAAAATAAAAGCAATAAAAATAACTAGGTGTTGGAAGATTAATATGATAAAGATAGACCCGGGGGCCATAGGTTTCACTAGTGGCTTCTCTCAAGAGCATAAGTATTTTACGGTGGGTGAACAAATTACTGTTGAGCAATTGATAGAATTGATCATAGTTATGAGAATATCTAGGTATGATCATGTATATAGGCATCACGTCCGAGACAAGTAGACCGACTCATGCGTGCATCTACAACTATTACTCCACACATCAACCGCTATCCAGCATGCATCTAGAGTATTAAGTTCAAGAGAACAGAGTAATGCTTTAAGCAAGATGACATGATGTAGAGGGATAATTCATGCAATATGATGAAAACCCCATCTTGTTATCCTCGATGGCAACAATACAATACGTTCCTTGCTGCCCCTACTGTCACTAGGAAAGGACACCGCAAGATTGAACCCAAAGCTAAGCACTTCTCCCATTGCAAGAAAGATCAATCTAGTAGGCCAAACCAAACTGATAATTCGAAGAGACTTGCAAAGATAACCAATCATACATAAAATAATTCAGAGAAGATTCAAATATTGTTCATAGATAAACTTGATCATTAACCCCCAATTCATCGGTCTCAACAAACACACCGCAAAAGAAGATTACATCGAATAGATCTCCACAAGAGAGGGGGAGAACTTTGTATTGAGGTCCAAAAATAGAGAAGAAGCCATCTAGCTAATAACTATGGACCCGAAGATCTGAGGTAAACTACTCACACTTCATCGGAGAGGCTATGGTGTTGATGTAGAAGCCCTCCGTGATCGATGCCCCCTCCGGCAGAAATTAATCAATGGAAATTCGCATGGCTTTGAGAGACTCATTGATATCATGCTTAGGTGGAATAGATCTAAGTTCCAAAGAATCAACATCAAGAGAAATCCTATCAACGTTCCTAGCCAACTCATCGATCTTAAGCAATTTTTCTTCAATCATAGCATTGAAACTCTTTTGCGAAGTAATACATTCTTTAATATTATATTCAAAATCAGAGGGCATCTTATTATAATTTCCATAAGAATTGTTGTAGGAATTACCATAATTATTAGACGGATTACTAGGATAAGGCCTAGGATTGAAATTTCCTATATATGCGTTGTTACCAAAATTGTTCCTACCAACAAAATTCACATCCATAGATTCATTATTATTCTCAATCAAAGTAGACAAGGGCATATCATTAGGATCAGAAGAAACACTCTTACTAGCAACTAATTTCATAAGTTCATCCATCTTTCCACTCAAAATATTAATTTCTTCTATTGCATGCACCTTTTTATTAGTAGATCTTTCAGTATGCCATTGAGAATAATTAACCATAATATTATCTAGGAGCTTAGTAGCTTCTCCTAAAGTGATTTCCATAAAAGTGCCTCCCGCGGCCGAATCTAAAAGATTTCTAGAAGCAAAATTCAATCTGGCATAAAAATTTGGGACATTTACATCTATGTCCCTAATTTGCGCCCACTCTCAGATTTACCCCTAATTTCGAAGCCTGCTCAAATTTGCCCCTCCGCCGTTAGGTGCACTTACAGAAATACCCTTCTGTGTCATTACCGTCCGGCCAAAGCAGGTCAAAGTAGGTCAAAGGGCTTTGACCGTCCTGAAAAAAATAGCAAAAAAATTCTAAAAAATCTTAAAAATTGTGGGATCAAAGATACTAAGTTTCGCAAGGTGCGTGCAAAGTTTAGTGCTGTTTGTACATTCCAGGAGCTCGTGTTAGAGGAAAAACAATAAATATGTAAGCCTGTGAATAGTAAATTCAAAAAATAGCAAGAAAATTCAAAAAATATGAAATTTTTTGGAATCAAAGAGGCTTAGGTCTGCAAGCTGCTTGCAAATTTTTGTTGTGTTTGGACATTGGAGAGGCTTGTGGAAAAAAACAAAATTTTGCTCGGGAAAAAACTTGGGAAAAATGACTATTTTGTTTTTTCTTGCTAGAGCTCCTCGCATGTCAATTGATCATAAAAACTTGCAAGCACCTTGTGCACCCATGCCACTTTGATGCCAAAAAATTTAATATTTTTTTAAATTTTCTTGCTATTTTATTTCAAATTTATGGTTCACAAGCATGCAGATTAACTGTTTTTCCTCGCCACGACCTCCTGGAATGTCCAAATAGCACGAAAATTTGCACACACCTTGGGCACATGAGTATCTTCGATCTCACAAAATTTTAGATTTTTTAGATTTTTTTTGCTATTTTTTGCAGGACGGTCAAGGCTGTTTGACCGGACGGTAACGGTGCAGAAGGGCATTTCTATAAGGGCACCTAACGGCGGAGGGGTAAATTTGAGCAGACTTTCGAATTAGGGGTATATCTGATTAGGTGGTTCGAGTTAGGGACAGAAATGCAAATGGCCCTAAAATTTTTGTATAATCATCCACAAATTTAAACCATGAGTAGGGCAATTACGTATCATTAGTTTCATTCTGTCCCAAGCTTGTGCAACATGTTCATGATCAAGTTGCTTAAAATTCATAATATCGTTTCTAAGAGAGATGATCTTAGCGGCAGGAAAGTACTTAGAGATAAAAGCATCTTTGCACTTGTTCCATGAATCAATACTATTTTTAGGCAAAGACGAAAACCAAGCTTTAGCACGATCTCTAAGCGAAAAAGGAAATAGCTTCAATTTAACAATATCATTATCCACATCTTTTTTCGTTTGCATATACACAAATCAACGAAGCTATTAAGATGGGTAGCGGCATCTTCACTAGGAAGGCCGGAAAACGGATCTTTCATGACAAGATTCAGCAAAGCAGTATTAATTTCACAAGATTCAACATTGGTAAGAGGAGCAATCGGAGTGCTAATAAAATCATTATTGTTGGTATTGGTGAAGTCACACAATTTAGTATTATCTTGAGCAATCGTGACAAGCAAGCAAACTTACACACAAGTAAACAAAAAGCAAGCGGGCAAAAAGAGGAAAATAGAGAAAGAGAGGGAGGATAGAGAGAGAGGGCGAATAAAACGGCAAGGGTGAAGTGGGGGAGAGGAAAACGAGAGGCAAATGGCAAATAATGTAATGCGGGAGATAAGGGTATGTGATGGGTACTTGGTATATTGACTTTTGCGTAGACCTCCCCGGCAACGGCGCCAGAAATCCTTCTTGCTACCTCTTAAGCATTGTGTTGGTTTTCCCCGAAGAGGAAGGGATGATGCAGCAAAGTAGCGTAAGTATTTCCCTCAGTTTTTGAGAACCAAGGTATCAATCCAGTAGGAGGCTATGTGCGAGTCCCTCGCACCTGCACAAAACAAATAAATCCTCGCAACCAACACGATAAGGGGTTGTCAATCCCTACACGGCCACTTACGAGAGTGAGATCTAATAGGTATGATAAGATAATGTTTTTGGTATTTTGTGATAAAGATGCAAAGTAAAATAAAAGCAAAGTAAAAGGCAAAGGAAATAACTAAGTATTGAGAGATTAATATGATGAAGATAGACCCGGGGCCATAGGTTTCACTAGTGGCTTCTCTCGAGAGCATAACTATTCTATGGTGGGTGAACAAATTACTATTGAGCCATTGACAGAATTGAGCATAGTTATGAGAATATCTAGGTATGATCATGTATATAGGCATCATGTCCAAGACAAGTAGACCGACTCCTACCAGCATCTACTGCTATTACTCCTATCATCAACCGCTATCCAGCATGCATCTAGAGTATTAAGTTAATGAAAACATAGTAACGCCTTAAGCAAGATGACATGATGTAGAGGGATAAACTCATGCAATATGATGAAAACCCCATCTTGTTATCCTCGATGGAAACAATACAATACGTGCCTTGCTGTCCCTACTGTCACTAGGAAAGGACACCGCAAGATTGAACCCAAAGCTAAGCACTTCTCCCATGGCAAGAAAGATCAATCTAGTAGGCCAAACCAAACTAATAATTCAAAGAGACATGCAAAGATAACCAATCATACATAAAAGAATTCAGAGAAGATTCAAATATTGTTCATAGATAGACTTGATCATAAACCCACAATTCATTGGTCTCAACAAAAACACCGCAAAAAGAAGATTACATCGAATAGATCTCCACAAGAGAGGGGGAGAACATTGTATTGAGATTTAAAAAGAGAGAAGAAGCCATCTAGCTACTAACTATGGACCCGTAGGTCTGAGGTGAACTACTCACACTTCATCGGAGGGGCTATGGTGTTGATGTAGAGCCCTCCGTGATCGATGCCCCTCCGGTGGAGCTCCGGAATAGGCCCCAAGATGGGATCTCGTGGATACAGAAAGTTGCGGCGGTGGAATTAGGGTTTTAGCTCCGTATCTAATCGTTTGGGGGTACGTAGGTATATATAGGAGGAAGGAGTACGTCAGTGGAGCAACAGGGGGCCCACGAGGGTGGAGGGTGCGCTTGGGGGGTAGGCGCACCCCCTGTTGGGGAACGTTGCAGAAAACAAAAATTTTCCTACGGTTTCACCAAGATCCATCTAGGAGTTCATCTAGCAACGAGTGATTAGATGCATCTACGTACCTTGTAGATCGCGAGCGGAAGCGTTCAAAGAACGGGGATGATGTAGTCGAACACGACGTGATTCAAATCACCGATGATCAAGCACCGAACGGACGGTGCCTCCGCGTTCAACACACGTACGCAACGGATGACGTCTCCTCCTTTCTTGATCCAGCAAGGAGGGAAGAGAGGTTGATGAAGATCCAGCAGCACGACGGCGTGGTGGTGGATGCAGGGCGTCACAGTAGCAGGGCTTCGCCTATACTGCGAGAGAGAGACGTAACGGGGAGAGAGGAAGCACCAAAGGCTGAGGTATGAAATCCCTCCTCTCCCCCACTATATATAGGAGGGCCGAGGGGGGGTGGTGCGCAGCCTAGGAGATCCAATCTCCTAGGTGCGGCGGCCAGGGGAGGGTTTCCCTCCCCCCAAGGCACCTCGGGGTGCCTTCCACCACTTGGACTCCTCCATGGTGGAAACCCTAGGCGCATGGGCCTAGTAGGGCTGGTGCCCTTGGCCCATGAAGGCCAAGGCGCACCCCCTACAGCCCATGTGGCCCCCCGGGACAGGTGGCCCCACCCGGTGGGCCCCCCGGGACCCCTCCGGTGGTCCCGGTACAATACCGATAACCCCGAAACTTGTCCCGATGGCCGAAACAGCACTTCCTATATATAATTCTTTACCTCCGGACCATTCCGGAACTCCTCGTGACGTCCGGGATCTCATCCGGGACTCCGAACAACATTCGGATTACTGCATATACATATCTTCATAACCCTAGCGTCACCGAACCTTAAGTGTGTAGACCCTACGGGTTCGGGAGACAAGCAGACATGACCGAGACGACTCTCTGGTCAATAACCAACAGCTGGATCTGGATACCCATGATGGCTCCCACATGCTCCACGATGATCTCATCGGATGAACCACGATGTCGAGGATTAATCAACCCCGTATACAATTCCCTTTGTCAATCGGTATGTTACTTGCCCGAGACTCGATCGTTGGTATCCCAATACCTTGTTCAGTCTCGTTACCGGCAAGTCACTTTACTCGTACCGTAATGCATGATCCCGTGATCAACCACTTGGTCACCTTGAGCTCATAATGATGATGCATTACCGAGTGGGCCCAGTGATACCTCTCCGTTATCCGGAGTGACAAATCCCAGTCTCGATCCGTGTCAACCCAACAGACACTTTCGGAGATACCTGTAATGCACCTTTATAGTCACCCAGTTACGTTCTGACGTTTGATACACCCAAAGCACTCCTACGGTATCCGGGAGTTACACGATCTCATGGTCAAAGGAAAAGATACTTGACATTGGAAAAGCTCTAGCAAACGAACTACACGATCTTTGTACTATGCTTAGGATTGGGTCTTGTCCATCACATCATTCTCCTAATGATGTGATCCCGTTATCAATGACATCCAATGTCCATAGCCAGGAAATCATGACTATCTGTTGATCAACGAGCTAGTCAACTAGAGGCTTACTAGGGACATATTATGGTCTATGTATTCACACGTGTATTACGATTTCCGGATAATACAGTTATAGCATGAATAAAGACAATTATCATGAACAAAGAAATATAATAATAATGCTTTTATTATTGCCTCTAGGGCATATTTCCAACAGTCTCCCACTTGCACTAGAGTCAATAATCTAGTTACATCGTGATGAATCGAACACCCATGGAATTCTGGTGTTGATCATGTTTTGCCCTAGGAAGAGGTTTAGTCAACGGATCTGCTATATTCAGGTCCGTATGTACTTTACAAATTTCTATGTCTCCATCTTGAACATTTACACGAATGGAGTTGAAGCGACGCTTGATGTGCCTTGTCTTCCTGTGAAACCTGGGCTCCTTGGCAAGTGCAATAGCTCCAGTGTTGTCACAAAAGAGTTTGATTGGCCCCGACGCATTGGGTATGACTCCTAGGTTGGTGATGAACTCCTTCACCCATATAGCTTCATGTGCTGCCTCCGAGGCTGCCATGTACTCCGCTTCACATGTGGATCCCGCCACGACGCTCTGTTTGCAGCTGCACCAGCTCACTGCTCCACCATTCAACATATACACGTATCCGGTTTGTGACTTAGAGTCATCCAGATCTGTGTCGAAGCTAGCGTCGACGTAACCCTTTACGGCGAGCTCTTCGTCACCTCCATAAAAGAGAAACATTTCCTTAGTCCTTTTCAGGTACTTCAGGATATTCTTGACCGCTGTCCAGTGTTCCTTGCCAGGATTACTTTGGTACCTTCCTACCAAACTTACGGCAAGGTTTACATCAGGTCTGGTACACAGCATGGCATACATAATAGAACCTATAGCTGAGGCATAGGGGATGACACTCATCTCTTCTATCTCTTCTGCCGTGGTCGGACATTGAGCTGAGCTCAGTTTCATACCTTGCAAAACAAGCAAGAACCCTTTCTTGGACTGATCCATTTTGAACTTCTTCAAAATCTTATCAAGGTATGTGCTTTGTGAAAGACCTATGAGGCGTCTTGATCTATCTCTATAGATCTTGATGCCTAATATATAAGCAGCTTCTCCAAGGTCCTTCATTGAAAAACTCTTATTCAAGTAGGCCTTGATGCTGTCCAAGAGTTCTATATCATTTCCCATCAAAAGTATGTCATCTACATATAGTATGAGAAATGCTACAGAGCTCCCACTCACTTTCTTGTAAACGCAGGCTTCTCCATAAGTCTGCGTAAACCCAAACGCTTTGATCATCTCATCAAAGCGAATGTTCCAACTCCGAGATGCTTGCACCAGCCCATAAATCGAGCGTTGGAGCTTGCACACCTTGTTAGCATTCTTAGGATCGACAAAACCTTCCGGCTGCATCATATACAATTCTTCCTTAAGGAAACCATTAAGGAATGCCGTTTTGACGTCCATTTGCCATATTTCATAATCATAGAATGCGGCAATCGCTAACATGATTCGGACGGACTTCAGCTTCGCTACCGGTGAGAAAGTCTCATCGTAGTCAACCACTTGAACTTGTCGATAACCCTTAGCGACAAGCCTAGCTTTATAGATGGTCACATTACCATCCGCGTCTGTCTTCTTCTTAAAGATCCATTTATTTTCTATGGCTCACCGTTCAACGGGCAAGTCAGTCAAAGTCCATACTTTGTTTTCATACATGGATCCTATCTCGGATTTCATGGCTTCTAGCCATTTGTCGGAATCCGGGCCCACCATCGCTTCTTCATAGTTCGAAGGTTCACTGTTGTCTAACAACATGATTTCCAAGACAGGGTTGCCGTACCACTCTGGTGCGGAACGTGTCCTTGTGGACCTTCGAATTTCAGTAGGAGCTTGATCAGAAGTATCTTGATCATCATCAATAACTTCCTCTCTAGTCAGTGCAGGCACCTCAGGAACATTTTCTTGAGTTGCGCCATTTACCGGTTCAAGAGGTAATACTTCATCAAGTTCTACTTTCCTCCCACTTACTTCTTTCGAGAGAAACTCTTTCTCTAGAAAGAATCCATTCCTGGCAACAAAGATCTTGCCTTCGGATCTGAGGTAGAAGGTATACCCATAAGTTTCTTTAGGGTATCCTATGAAGACGCATTTTTCCGACTTGGGTTCGAGCTTTTCAGGTTGAAGTTTCTTGACATAAGCATCGCATCCCCAAACTTTTAGAAACGACAGCTTAGGTTTCTTCCCAAACCATAATTCATACGGTGTCGTCTCAACGGATTTCGACGGAGCCCTATTTAAAGTGAATGCGGCAGTCTCTAAAGCATAGCCCCAAAAAGATAACGGTAAATCGGTAAGAGACATCATAGATCGCACCATATCTAATAGAGTGCGATTACGACGTTCGGACACACCATTACGCTGAGGTGTTCCAGGCGGCGTTAGTTGTGAAACTATTCCACATTTTCTTAAGTGTGTGCCAAATTCGTGACTCAAGTATTCTCCTCCACGATCTGATCGTAGAAACTTGATTTTCCCGTCACGATGATTCTCAACTTTACTCTGAAATTCCTTGAACTTTTCAAAGGTTTCAGACTTGTGTTTCATTAAGTAGACATACCCATATCTACTTAAGTCATCAGTGAGGGTGAGAACATAACGATAGCCACCGCGAGCCTCAACACTCATTGGACCGCACACATCAGTATGTATGATTTCCAATAAGTTGGTTGCTCGCTCCATTGTTCCTGAGAACGGAGTCTTGGTCATTTTACCCATGAGGCATGGTTCGCACGTGTCAAATGATTCATAATCAAGAGACTCTAAAAGTCCATCTGCATGGAGCTTCTTCATGCGTTTGACACCTATGTGACCAAGGCGGCAGTGCCACAAGTATGTGGGACTATCATTATCAACTTTACATCTTTTGGTATTCACACTATGAATATGTGTAGTAATACGCTCGAGATTCATTAAGAATAAACCATTGACTATCGGAGCATGACCATAAAACATATCTCTCATATAAATAGAACAACCATTATTCTCGGATTTAAATGAGTAGCCATCTCGTATTAAACGAGATCCTGATACAATGTTCATGCTCAGACATGGCACCAAATAACAATTATTGAGGTTTATAACTAATCCCGTAGGTAAATGTAGAGGTAGCGTGCCGACGGCGATCACATCAACCTTGGAACCATTCCCGACGCGCATCGTCACCTCGTCCTTTTCCAGTTTCCGTTTATTCCGCAGCTCCTGTGGTGAGTTACAAATATGAGTAACGGCACCAGTATCAAATACCCAGGAGTTACTACGAGTACTGGTAAGGTACAAATCAATCACATGTAGATCAAATATACCTTTGGTGTTGCCGGCCTTCTTATCCGGTAAGTATTTGGGGCAGTTCCGCTTCCAGTGACCCTTCCCTTTGCAATAAAAGCACTATGTCTCAGGCTTGGGTCCATTCTTTGACTTCTTCCCGACAGCTTGCTTGCCGGGCGCAGCAACTTCCTTGCCGTCCTTCTTGAAGTTCTTTTTACCCTTGCCCTTCTTGAACTTAGTGGTTTTATTCATCATCAACACTTGATGTTCCTTCTTGACTTCTACCTCTGCTGATTTCAGCATAGCAAATACTTCAGGAATGGTCTTTACCATCCCCTGCATATTGAAGTTCATCACAAAGCTCTTGTAGCTTGGTGGAAGCGACTGGAGGATTCTGTCAATGACCGCGTCATCCGGGAGATTAACTCCCAGCTGAGTCAAGCGGTTATGCAACCCAGACATAGTGAGTATGTGCTCACTGACAGAACTATTTTCCTCCATCTTACAGCTGTAGAACTTATCGGAGACTTCGTATCTCTCGATCCGGGCATGAGCTTGAAAAACCATTTTTAGCTCTTCGAACATCTCATATGCTCCATGTCTCTCAAAACGCTTTTGGAGCCCCGGCTCTAAGCTATAAAGCATGCCGCACTGAACGAGGGAGTAGTCATCAGTACGTGTCTGCCAAGCGTTCATAGCGTCTTGGTTCTGTGGGACGGGTGGATCACCTAGCGGTGCTTGTAGGACATAATCTTTCTTGGCAGCTATGAGGATGATCCTCAGGTTCCGGACCCAGTCCGTATAGTTGCTGCCATCGTCTTTCAGCTTGGTTTTCTCTAGGAACGCGTTGAAATTGAATACAACGTTGGCCATTTGATCTACAGGACATATTGTAAAGATTTTAGACTAAGTTCATGATAAACAAGTTCATCTAATCAAATTATTAATGAACTCCCACTCAGATTAGACATCCCTCCAGTCATCTAAGTGTTACACGATCCAAGTCAACTAATCCGTGTCCGATTAACACGTGAGACGGACTAGTCATCGTTGGTGAACATCTCCATGTTGATCGTATATTCCATACGACTCGTGTTCGACCTTTCGGTCTCTGTGTTCCGAGGCCATGTCTTCACATGCTTAGGCTCGTCAAGTTAACCCTAAGTGTTTTTGCATGTGTAAAACTTCTTACACCCGTTGTATGTGAACGAAAGGATCTATCACACCCGATTAACACGTGGTGCTTCGAAGCGACGAACTGTAGCAACGGTGCACAGTTAGGGGAGAACACTTCTTGAAATTGTTTTAAGGGATCATCTTATTTACTACCGTCGTTTTAAGTAAACAAGATGCAAAACATGATAAACATCACATGTAATCAAATAATAATAGTGACATGATATGGCCAATATCACATAGCTCCTTTGATCTCCATCTTGGGGCTCCATGATCATCCTTGTAGATCGTCATACTCATCGACATGTAAGTCGTGATTCCTTGTACAAGAACATGATCAATCTCATACATCACATATATCATTCATCACATCCTTTTGGCCATATCACATCACATAGCATACCCTTGCAAAAACAAGTTAGACGTCCTCTAATTGTTGTTTGCATGTTTTACGTGGCTACTATGGGTGTCTAGCAAGAACGTTTCTTACCTACGCAATGACCACAACGTGATATGCCAATTGCTATTTACCCTTCATAAGGACCCTCTTCATCGAATCCGATCCGACTAAAGTAGGAGAGACAGACACCCGCTAGCCACCTTATGCAACTAGTGCATGTTAGTCGGTGGAACCTGTCTCACGTAAGAGTACGTGTAAGGTCGGTCCGGGCCGCTTCATCCCACGATGCCGCCGAATCAAGATAAGACTAGTAACGGCAAGCATATTGAACAAAATCAACGCCCACAACTACTTTGTGTTCTACTCGTGCAAGAGAACTACGCATAGACCTAGCTCATGATGCCACTGTTGGGGAACGTTGCAGAAAACAAAAATTTTCCTACGGTTTCACCAAGATCCATCTAGGAGTTCATCTAGCAACGAGTGATTAGATGCATCTACGTACCTTGTAGATCGCGAGCGGAAGCGTTCAAAGAATGGGGATGATGTAGTCGAACACGACGTGATTCAAATCACCGATGATCAAGCACCGAACGGACGGTGCCTCCGCGTTCAACACACGTACGCAACGGATGACGTCTCCTCCTTTCTTGATCCAGCAAGGGGGGAAGAGAGGTTGATGAAGATCCAGCAGCACGACGGCGTGGTGGTGGATGCAGGGCGTCACAGTAGCAGGGCTTCGCCTATACTGCGAGAGAGAGACGTAACGGGGAGAGAGGAAGCACCAAAGGCTGAGGTATGAAATCCCTCCTCTCCCCCACTATATATAGGAGGGCCAAGGGGGGGTGGTGCGCAGCCTAGGAGATCCAATCTCCTAGGTGCAGCGGCCAGGGGAGGGTTTCCCTCCCCCCCAAGGCACCTCGGGGTGCCTTCCACCACTTGGACTCCTCCGTGGTGGAAACCCTAGGCGCATGGGCCTAGTAGGGCGGGTGCCCTTGGCCCATGAGGGCCAAGGCGCACCCCCTACAGCCCATGTGGCCCCCCGGGACAGGTGGCCCCACCCGGTGGGCCCCCCGGGACCCCTCCGGTGGTCCCGGTACAATACCGATAACCCCGAAACTTGTCCCGATGGCCGAAACAGCACTTCCTATATATAATTCTTTACCTCCGGACCATTCCGGAACTCCTCATGACGTCCGGGATCTCATCCGGGACTCTGAACAACATTTGGATTACTGCATATACATATCTTCATAACCCTAGCGTCACCGAACCTTAAGTGTGTAGACCCTACGGGTTCGGGAGACAAGCAGACATGACCGAGACGACTCTCCGGTCAATAACCAACAGCGGGATCTGGATACCCATGATGGCTCCCACATGCTCCACGATGATCTCATCGGATGAACCACGATGTCGAGGATTAATCAACCCCGTATACAATTCCCTTTGTCAATCGGTATGTTACTTGCCCGAGACTCGATCGTTGGTATCCCAATACCTTGTTCAGTCTCGTTACCGGCAAGTCACTTTACTCGTACCGTAATTCATGATCCCGTGGTCAACCACTTGGTCACCTTGAGCTCATAATGATGATGCATTACCGAGTGGGCCCAGTGATACCTCTCCGTTATCCGGAGTGACAAATCCCAGTCTTGATCCGTGTCAACCCAACAGACACTTTCGAAGATACCTGTAATGCACCTTTATAGTCACCCAGTTACGTTGTGACGTTTGATACACCCAAAGCACTCCTACGGTATCCGGGAGTTACACGATCTCATGGTCAAAGGAAAAGATACTTGACATTGGAAAAGCTCTAGCAAACGAACTACACGATCTTTGTACTATGCTTAGGATTGGGTCTTGTCCATCACATCATTCTCCTAATGATGTGATCCCGTTATCAATGACATCCAATGTCCATAGCCAGGAAATCATGACTATCTGTTGATCAACGAGCTAATCAACTAGAGGCTTACTAGGGACATATTATGGTCTATGTATTCACACGTGTATTACGATTTCCGGATAATACAGTTATAGCATGAATAAAGACAATTATCATGAACAAAGAAATATAATAATAATGCTTTTATTATTGCCTCTAGGGCATATTTCCAACACCCCCTACCTCGTGGCCTCCTCTTTTGTGTCTTGACGTAGGGTCCATGTCTCCTGGGTCTTGTTCGTTGAGAAAATCACGTTCCCGAAGGTTTCATTCCGTTTGGACTCCGTTTGATATTCCTTTTCTTCGAAACCCTAAAATAGGCAAAAAAACAGCAATTCTGGGTTGGGCCTCCGGTTAGTAGGTTAGTCCCAAAAATAATATAAAATTGGATAATAAAGCCCAATAATGTCCAAAACAGTAGATAATATAGCATGGAGCAATAAAAAATTATAGATACGTTGGAGATGTATCACGGAGCTCCTCGAAGTCCATGCAAAGGCGACCGAAGCGCTGGACGTGACGGCCGGAGCGCGGCGGAGCTGAAGAAGAACCAAGAGAGATGGCTTCAGGGGAGCCCGGCTGCGGCGAACAGCCCTGCTCTCTCTCGCTGCGGCCTCCCGAGGCTCCTGAAGCCTCGGCTTCGGGAGAGGCATGCCGCATCTCATCAGCGACTGGCGCCTCAGGAGGGGCGTCGCAAGCTCCCAAGGACGACGCCCTAGGATCACCGCTCGACGCGTGCTCCTCAGCACCTAAGCAGCCAGCCCCCGTTGCAGCTCGGTCCCCCGCACCATCACCTGGGGCGAGCTCAGCACCAGCGGCGAGGACGGGGACCACGATGACGGGATTCTCACGGGGCCCCACTAAGCCAAGTGGGCGCAGCCCCCACTCATCAAAGGAAGGCATGTTCGCAGCAAACGTGACCTTGTTCTCGCTACGGTACAACATGCAGCCCTTCCTGGGCATCTCGTCCGGTAGAGGGACACCAGATAGCACTGTGAGCACAGTTTGCTGCGCAGCAAGAGGAAGCCCCTCCTCTTGAAACCTCATGTTGTCCTGCCCGCTGAGCAAGGCCCACATCGGGTGGGAATGGCACTGAAGCGGAGCAACTCGGTGCCTGACGAACTCCCTCACCACCATGGGCGCAGTCACCCCAAGGTCCTTCAACCACCGCAGCCTGACCCAGACGGGGGCCAGGCAGGGGTTCGCGAGCCTCTGGTGACCCCAGCCGGAGTTAGGAATGGCAGGCCCCACCGGAGCTTGGAGCAGAGGGTTGAGCACGTCGGCATCAACAAACACCCATCGCGTGCGGAATTTGCTTGCGGATGAAGGAAGCTCGAAGTCGATCCCCATGCCTGCCGTCGCCGCCACGGCCTGAAAGCCCACACACCCTGAGCTCTGCCGGGCACCGATGAGATGTAGCGAGAAGAAGTGGCGGAGGAGCGCCACGGAGGGGATGATGCCCACCATGGCCTCACACACGAAGGCAAAGACGGCAACAAGGGTCACAGATTGAGGGTCGAGATGAAGCATATGGATCTGATAGTGCTCGAGCACCGGGTTGAAGAAGGTGGAGAAGGGAGGAAGCAGGCCAACCCAGAGGGCGTCAATGAAGACCGGGATCTCGGTGACTGACCGAGCCATGCTAGAGTGAGACGCAGCCCAGGCCGGCATCTCTCCCCACTCGTTGAAGCTGGAGGCAAGCATGGGGCACACCTTGCCCATGGCCTTGTCGTTGAGCACACGAGGCCGGCTGAGCGCCGGCTCAAAGGATGGAGGCGCGGTTGGCGAGGACAGAGGTTTCTTCCCCTTGTCGGCTTGTTTCGGCGCCATGGCGGAAAAGCGGGCGGAACACTAGTTGGACTGGGAAGGCGGAGCAGGGCGTCGAGGAAGTAGGGAGATTGGAAGATTGGAAAAGCCAGGCGCGGAGAGGGAAGAATAACTGTGCAAGAAGCGGGGCCGCATAGCCTGGCGGATTCAAAGGTAGCGTGGGGAAGCGGAGACGCCCACGTCCAATCAACCGCCACGCGTCAACCGAGGCCACAGGCTTTGGGGGCCCGCGACGATTCGAGCTTGACCCTTGGCTTCGCCGCGAAGCCAAGCCCGAGCGCACCTTGCGCCCCGGGGCTACTGTCGGCGTTCTGGGAACGGGGGTCCCCAGACTTGCCTGCCTATGGCCCGCGGCGTGGCTGAGCCAGCAGGTCGTACGTCCCATCTTCACCAACAAAGCATCCAAGACCCTCGTGAGGGGCCAAGCCTCGCGAGGCGGACGACGCAAGACCTCCTCTGGAGTGGCCTAGCTAGGCAGGCTCACAAGGAGCGGAGATATCAAGGCAAGGCGAACCTCACGAGGCTCTCGTGACATGAGTTGTGATGATCGACGCCAGGCGAGCGCCAGTGCGCGCAGCGTCCTTGTTTCCTCTTTGGTGCAAAGGGGGCAAGCGCAGCCACGGAGTACCGAGGCCTCAGGCAAAGGTTGCCATTTCGGTGCAACAAGACCAAGACCATGGACTGCAAGACGGAGGTCATCGTGGAGCCCAGAGCAGCGTCACCACCAGAACTTTGTGCAGGCGAAGACTACTTCTGTCAGGATAGCTTGTACTAGCTTCCCCCTTCAAATTAGCCCGCCATTGTTGGCTCCCTTCCCACTCGATATTTGGGAAGAGGACCAGGGCCTCTATAAATAGGACTAGCCACCACAGTGGAGGGGAGGATCTGATCTTGGCTAGAGAGACCACCCCCATGCACACAAGCTCACCGAGCTCAAGAACGCCTCAACCTCAGGAGGCCATTCTTCCCTTGTATTGAACATCATCAGCCCAAGAGACAATCCACCACCACCACACTGGAGTAGGGTATTACACCACAACGGTGGCCCGAACCAGTATAAACCCTGCGTCCTTCTGGGTTGTGAGTCCGTCGAGTTCGTCCACAGGATCCTAGCGAGCTAGAGCGTAGATCGGTTGGAGGGAAAGACTTCGCGCGCACCCCAGTGTTCGAACCTTAAGGGTTTGCCGGAACCCCACACCCCGACAAATGCGCCAGCCGCCGATGTTATTCAACCGATGGAAATTAGTGAAGAAGTTTATCGGAAAAATCCTCAGGAATCATTTCCACTATTTTCAGCTGAGTATGGCCCCAATGGCCCCATGTTCAATGAACAGCTTCATTCTGTGAAGCTTGCATTCTTGAGGGTCAGCCCGTATGAAGGAGAAAGGACATCATTACCCCCCAGGTTCTGGACAGAAGAGCAAGCAATCTAATATGCTCGAATCCTGTTTGGCAAGCACATGATTTTGAGTCATAAGATATTGAACTTCGCCAAGCTCAAAAATATGCCCTGTTTCCACACTACACTTGATCATATTGAACATGCTCTCCTGAAGGGATTCATGCGTTTCAACTATGGACGGAACAATGAAGTTATTCTTCACTTCTATGACATGCTATACATCACATGAGAAATGGCAAATCCTTCAACTTGGACACTTGAGTGGATGATTGGCAGAGAAAGAATCAAATGCTCAGCGGATCATTTTCTGGCCCTGATAAATTTTCCTCGCTGCGAATTTGAGAATGATAGAGAACACATGTTGCATTTCTGGGAAGTATCTGATGCCCAACTCCATGTCTTGATGGATCCCACCATCGTGGGCAATGAATGCATGGAAGTTGATCCAAAGAAGCTGGCCTAAACAAAGTTTTATTCCACATTTTGTGTAATACCATCACACCAACAAACCGGCCCAACTCCATCAAAGGCATCATCGGAAATGCTCTTGTTGCAATATCTCAGGGAATCGAGTTTGACATTCTTGACCTCTTCATTCAAAACCTGGCATGTGCTGTAGATAGCCCTCAATCGCTGAAACCATATGATCCGTGGATTATGTTTGCCATTGAGAATCTTACACATGAGAAATTCTTCCGGGCTTATGAGCCAAAAGTTTTCATGCCACCTGTTCGTGACACTCTGTGTGTGGTGAAGGATAACAAAAAAGGGAAGGAACCGGTCGATGCTATTGCTAACGCGTCTGCTTCTGAAAATGCACCAAAGGTTAAAGAAGCCATGATTGAAATCCCTCGTGAAGAAAATCCCTCAATCTATGAGATTTGTATTTGCACACAACCGACTTTGGAAAGGCACATCAAGATGGACAGAAAGGAAAAGGTGGAATTGATGACTGAGCTGGATCTTATTCACAATCACACTCATCAAATTCTACTACATGAAAAGGATGCAAGAAAGCGATCATGGACTTTGTTGCGGAAGCATTACTCTCACAAGGATCTAGCCAAGAAGGGCCTATTCAAGGAATATGATTATCTAGACTTGCTTGAAGTACCGCGTATCCGAAGACAAACTACAGTTCCCCCACAACATTCTGCTTCAACAGATCTGCTGTTTGTTAATCACGATGATGAGATTGCATATACAGCTAGCAGTCGCATTTTCAAGCCTGATGTCCATCCATCCAAGCCCTCCAAGGCCAATACTGCTACTCCCGCTTCTTCCTCGACCATTCCACATTCCTCTGACTCTGATTCTATGAGTGGTTTCAATTTTAATTCAGAAGATACTGCCTCGGAGTAATTCCTCGTGTGTCTTCTCTTTCCTTTCTGACACTTGTTGACAAAAGGGGGAGAATTACATCGAGTGATAGTTTATCGGGGTTTGCAGGGTGTTTTTGCTTTAATCTTTCACTTGGTTTCTCCTCGAACAATTTGCTTCTGGAACTTATGATGTAGGGTAGAACCCTAACCGGCCGATCTTTCACGAAAGGAGTGGATCCAGCGATGAACACGAAGAACACAAGGGGAAACGAGGGGAAACACGAGAGGAAACACGGGAAAATCACTAAACCAACACGAAATAGTCACACATGTGCTAGATCCTCAGGTACATAAGAGATCACACGATCCACGGACAACTAAGGACGATACAAAGGTAGCCGGTCTTCTCCATGAGGAGCTCTTGATGTTCTTCTCCGCAAGGAGGTCTTGAATCCAAAGGGATCTTCTCCGAAGAGGGGCCGCGGTCTCTCTCGTGGAGTAGATCTGATGTGGATCAGCAATGCTCTATCTCTAAATATGAGCTAAACCAATGATAACCCTAGAAAGAAGGACAGGGAGAGTATTTGTAGTCTAGGGGTGAAAGGGGTACATGGTCCTCGGCCCTTTACTGTCCGCAGACAGACGGGGCTGGATGTCCGGGCTGGCGGGGGTGGTCTTGCTACCTTCTGGATAGGTGGAGTCCGGATATCCGGGCAGGACGCCGGATTTCCGGGCCGGGGCCGGATGTCCGGGCCCTGTAGAATTGGCCGCTAGCTCCTTGCTGCCATAGATACTTCCAGGGGTCGGATATCCGGGGCCATGGCCGGATGTCCAGGGCTTGGGAGTTGATCTTGACTCCTTCCGTCGGTTCTCTTCATCCGTGAACTTGGGGACTTGTACATCTTCACGTGCATTTTCGGGAGGGTCCTCTTGGTACCTAATCATGCACAACATCTCGGACTTAGGTAGTAGCCATGTCTCATGCATAGAAAGTGGAAGTTCGGAGAGGAGTGAGTTCACCTTATCTTTGATAGCCTTGGCTCGGGCTCTTTTCATTGGTCCAAGTGGTGTCGTTGGAGGTGTAGGTGCGTCCATGGGGATGATCGTGGGATGCTCCGCATCATCTCCCCTCCCTTGGGGAAGATCCGTCCTCGGATCGAAATCCTCATCACCATGGTAGGGCGAGAGATCTTTGATGTTGAAGATGTCGCTCACGGAATACTTTCCGCATGGGATGTCGATCTTGGAGGCGTTGTTGTTGTAGCATTCGAGCACCTTGAAGGGTCCATCTGCGTGTGGTCGAAGTTTGGACTTGGTTTGTTGGGGAAGCGGTCCTTGCGAAGGTCTAGCTGTTGGGAAACATAGTAATTTTAAAAAATTTCCTACGCACACGCAAGATCATGGTGATGCATAGCAACGAGAGGGGAGAGTGTGTCCACGTACCCTCATAGACGGAAAGCGGAAGCGTTAGCACAACGCGGTTGATGTAGTCGTACGTCTTCACGATCCGACCGATCAAGTACCGAGCGCACGGCACCTCCGAGTTCTGCACAAGTTCAGCTTGATGATGTCCCTCGAACTCCGATCCAGCCGAGTGTTGAGGGAGAGTTTGGTCAGCACGACAGCATGGTGACGATGATGATGTTCTACCGACGCAGGGCTTCGCCTAAGCACCGCTACGATATGATCGAGGTGGATTATGGTGGAGGGGGGCACCGCACATGGCTAAGAGATCAAGAGATCAATTGTTGTCTCTATGGGGTGCCTCCTGGCCACGTATATAAAGGAGTGGAGGAGGGGGAGAGGGTCGGCCCCTATGGCGCGCCCTGGAGGAGTCCTACTCCCACCGGGAGTAGGATTCCTCCCCTTCCAAGTAGTAGGAGTAGGAGTCAAGGAAAGGGAAGAGGGAAGAGAAGGAAGGAGGGGGCGCAGCCCCTCCGCCTAGTCCAATTCGGACGAGGCATTGGCGAGCGTGCAGCCTCTCCTCTCTCTTTCCCCTAAAGCCCAATAAGGCCCATATACTCCCCGGCGAATTCCCGTAACTCTCCGGTACTCCGAAAAATACCCAAATCACTCGGAACCTTTCCGATGTCCGAATATAGTCGTCCAATATATCGATCTTTACGTATCGACCATTTCGATACTCCTCATCATGTCCCTGATCTCATCCGGGAATCCAAACTACCTTCGGTACATCAAAACACATAAACTCATAATATAATCGTCATCGAACTTTAAGCATGCGGACCCTACCGGTTCGAGAACAATGTAGACATCACCGAGAAATGTTTCCGGTCAATAACCAATAGCGGAACCTGGATGCTCATATTGGCCCCCACATATTCTACAAAGATCTTTATCGGTCAAACCGCATAACAACATACGTTGTTCCCTTTGTCATCGGTATGTTACTTGCCCGAGATTCAATCGCCGGTATCTCAATACCTAGTTCAATCTCGTTACCGGCAAGTCTCTTTACTCGTTCCGTAATACATCATCCCACAACTAACTCATTAGTTGCAATGCTTGCAAGGCTTATAGTGATGTGCATTACCGAGTGGGCCCAGAGATACCTCTCCAACAATCGGAGTGACAAATCCTAATCTTGAAATACGCCAACCCAACAAGTACCTTCGGATACACCTGTAGAGCACCTTTATAATCACCCAGTTACGTTGCGATGTTTGGTGGAACACAAAGTGTTCCTCCGGTAAACGGGAGATGCATAATCTCATAGTCATAGGAACATGTATAAGTCATGAAGAAAGCAATAGCAACAAACTAAACGATCAAGTGCTAAGCTAACGGAATGGGTCAAGTCAATCACATCATTCTCCTAATGATGTGATCCCATTAATCAAATGACAACTCATGTCTATGGTTAGGAAGCATAACCATCTTTGATCAACGAGCTAGTCAAGTAGAGGCATACTAGTGACACTCTGTTTATCTATGTATTCACACATGTATTATGTTTCCGGTTAATACAATTCTAGCATGAATAATAAACATTTATCATGACATAAGGAAATAAATAATAACTTTATTATTGCCTCTAGGGCATATTTCCTTCAGTCTCCCACTTGCACTAGAGTCAATAATCTAGTTCACATCGCCATGTGATTTAATACCAATAGTTCACATCACCATGTGATTAACATCCATAGTTCACATCGACATGTGACCAACACCCAAAGGGTTTACTAGATTAATAATCTAGTTCACATCGCTATGTGATTAACACACAAAGAGTACTAAGGTGTGATCATGTTTTGCTTGTGAGAGAAGTTTAGTCAACAGGTCTGGCACATTCAGATCCATAAGTATTTTGCAAATTTTTATGTCAACAATGCCCTGCACGGAGCTACTCTAGCTAATTGCTCCCACTTTCAATATGTATCCAGATTGAGATTTAGAGTCATCTGGATCAGTGTCAAAATTTGCATCGATGTAACCCTTTACGACAAACCTTTTTTTGTCACCTCCATAATCAGAAACATATCCTTATTCCACTAAGGATAATTTTGACCGCTGTCTAGTGATCTACTCCTAGATCACTATTGTACTCCCTTACCAAAATCAGTGTAGGGTATTCAATAGATCTGGTACACAGTATGGCATATTTTATAGAACCTATGGCCAAGGCATAGGGAATGACTTTCATTCTCTTTCTATCTTCTGCCGTGGTCGGGCTTCGAGTCTTACTCAGTTTCACACCTTGTAACACAAGCAATAACTCTTTCTTTGACTGTTCCATTTTGAACTACTTCAAAATCTTGTCAAGGTATGTACTCATTGAAAAACTTATCAAGCGTCTTGATCTATCTCTATAGTTCTTGATGCTCAATATGTAAGCAGCTTCACCGAGGTCTTTCTTTGAAAAACTCCTTTCAAATACTCCTTTATGCTTTGCAAAATAATTCTACATTATCTTCGTTCAACAATATGCCATTCACATATACTTATCAGAAATGATGTAGTGCTCCCACTCACTTTCTTGTAAATACAGGCTTCACCGCAAGTCTGTATAAAACTTTATGCTTTGATCAACTTATCAAAGCATATATTCCAACTCCAAGATGCTTGCACCAGTCCGTAGATGGATCGCTGGAGCTTTCATATTTTGTTAGCACCTTTAGGATTGACAAAACTTTCTTGTTGCATCATATACAACTCTTCTTTAATAAATCCATTAAGGAATGTAGTTTTGTTTATCCATTTGCCAGATTTCATAAAATGTGGCAATTGCTAACATGATTCGAACAGACTTAGGCATAGATATGAGTGAGAAACTCTCATCGTAGTCAACACCTTGAACTTGTCGAAAACCTTTTGCGAAAATTCTAGCTTTGTAGATAGTAACAATACTATCAGCGTCTGTCTTCCTCTTGAAGATCCATTTAATCTCAATGGCTTGCCGATCTTTGGGCAAGTTAATCGAAGTCCATACTTTGTTCTTATACATGGATCTCATCTCAGATTTCATGGCCTCAAGCCATTTCACGGAATCTGGGCTCATCATCGCTTCCTCATAGTTCGTAGGTTCGTCATGGTCAAGTAACATGAACTCCAGAATAGGATTATCGTACCACTCTGGTGCGGATCTCACTCTGGTTTACCTACGAGGTTCAGTAGTAACTTGATTTGAAGTTACATGATCATCATCATTAGCTTCCTCACTAATTGGTGCAGTAGTCACAGGAACAGATTTCTGTGATGAACTACTTTCCAATAAGGGAGCAGGTACATTTACCTCATCAAGTTCTACTTTCCTCCCACTCACTTCTTTCGAGAGAAACTCCTTCTCTACAAAGGATCCATTCTCAGCAATGAATATCTTGCCTTCGGATCTGTGATAGAAGGTGTACCCAACATTTTCTTTTGGGTATCCTATGAAGACGCACTTCTCCGATTTGGGTTTGAGCTTATTGGGTTGAAACTTTTTCACATAAGCATTGTAACCTCAAACTTTAAGAAACGACAGCTTAGGTTTCTTGCCAAACCATAGTTCATACGGTGTCGTCTCAATGGATTTAGATGGTGCCCAATTTAACGTGAATGTAGCTGTCTCTAATGCATAACCCCAAAACGATAGTGGTAAATCGGTAAGAGACCACATAGATCGCACCATATCTAATAAAGTACGGTTACGACGTTCGGACACACCATTACACTGTGGTGTTCCATGTGGCATGAGTAGTGAAACTATTTCACATTGTTTTAACTGAAGGCCAAACTCGTAACTCAAATATTTTACTTCTGCGATCATATCATATAAACTTTTATTTTTGTTACAATGATTCTCCACTTCACTCTGAAATTCTCTGAACTTTTCAAATGTTTCAGACTTGTGTTTCATCAAGTAGATACACTCATATCTACTCAAATCATCTGTGAAGATCAGAAAATAATGATACTTGCCGCGAGCCTCAATATTCATCGGACCACATACATCAGTATGTATGATTTCCAACAAATCTATTGCTCGCTCCATTGTTCCGGAGAACGGAGTCTTAGTCATCTTGACCATGCGGCATGGTTCGCAAGCATCAACTGATTCATAATCAAGTGATTCCAAAAGCCCATCAGCATGGATTTTCTTCGTGCGCTTTACACCAATATGACCAAAACGGCAGTGCCACAAATAAGTTGCACTATCATTATTAAATTTGCATCTTTTGGCTTCAATATTATGAAAATGTGTATCATCATGATCGAGATCCAACAAACCATTTTCATAGGGTGTTTGACCATAGAAGGTTTTATTCATGTAAACAGAACAACAATTATTCTCTAACTTACATGAATAACCGGATTGCAATAAACATGATCCAATCATATTCATGCTCAACACAAACACTAAATAACATTTATTTTAGGTTTAACACTAATCCTGAAAGTATAGGGAGTGTGCGATGATGATCATATCAATCTTGGAACCATTTCCAATACACATCGTCACTTCACCCTTAACTAGTCTCTGTTCATTCTGCGACTCCCGTTTGGAGTTACTATTCTTAGCAACTGAACTAGTATCAAATACTGAGGGGTTGCTATAAACACTAGTAAAGTACACATCAATAACATGTATATCAAATATACCTATGTTCACTTTTCCATCCTTCTTATCCGCCAATTACTTGGGGTAGTTCCTCTTCCAATGACCAGTCCCTTTGAAGTAGAAGCACTCAGTTTCAGGCTTAGGTCCAGACATGGGTTTTTTCACTTGAGCAGCAACTTGCTTTCCGTTCTTCTTGAAGTTCCCCTTTATTTCGTTTGTCCCTTTACTTGAAACCAGTGGTTTTGTTTAGCATCAACACTTGATGCTTTTCTTGATTTCTACCTTCCTCGATTTCAGCATCACGAAGAGCTTGGGAATCGTTTCCGTTATCCCTTGCATATTATAGTTCATCATGAAGTTCTACTAACTTGGTGATGGTGACTACAGAATTCTGTCAATCACTATTTTATCTGGAAGATTAACTCCCACTTGATTCAAGCGATTGTAGTACCCAGACAATCTGAGCACATGCTCACTGCTTGAGCTATTCTCCTCCATCTTTTAGCTATAGAACTTGTTGGAGACTTCATATCTCTCAACTCGGGTATTTTCTTGAAATATTAACTTCAACTCCTAGAACATCTCATATGGTCCATGATGTTCAAAACGTCTTTGAAGTCCCGATTCTAAGCCGTTTAAGTAGGGTGCACTAAACTATCAAGTAGTCATCATATTGAGCAAGCCAAACGTTCATAACATCTGCATCTGCTCCTGCAATAGGTTTGTCACCTAGTGGTGCATCAAGGACATAATTCTTCTGTGCAGCAATGAGGATAAACCTCAGATCACGGATCCAATCCGCATCATTGCTACTAACATCTTTCAACTTAGTTTTCTCCAGGAACATATCAAAAATAAAGCAGGGGAGCTAAACGCGAGCTATTGATCTACAACATAGATATGCTAATACTACCAGGACTAAGTTCATGATAAATTTAAGTTCAATTAATCATATTACTTAAGAACTCCCACTTAGATAGACATCCCTCTAATCCTCTAAGTGATCACATGATCCAAATCAACTAAACCATGTCCGATCATCACGTGAGATGGAGTAGTTTCAATGGTGAACATCACTATGTTGATCATATCTACTATATGATTCACGCTCGACCTTTCGGTCTCAGTGTTCCGAGGCCATATCTGTTATATGCTAGGCTCGTCAAGTTTAACCTGAGTATTCCGCATATGCAACTGTTCTGCACCCGTTGTATTTGAACGTAGAGCCTATCACACCCGACCATCACGTGGTGTCTCAGCATGAAGAACTTTCGCAACGGTGCATACTCAAGGAGAACACTTGTACCTTGATAATTAGTGAGATATCATCTTATAAAGCTACCATCGAACTAAGCAAAATAAGATGTATAAAAGATAAACATCACATGCAATCAAAATATGTGACATGATATGGCCATCATCATCTTGTGCCTTTGATCTCCATCTCCAAAGCATCATCATGATTTCCATCATCACTGGCATGACACCATGATCTCCATCATCTTGATCTATATCAATGTGTCTTCACATGCTCGTCTCGCCAACTATTTCTCTTGCAACTATTGCTATCGCATAGCGATAAAGTAAAGCAATTATTTGGCGCTTGCATCTTATGCAATAAAGAGACAACCATATGGCTTCTGCCAGTTGCTGATAACTTCAACAAAAAATGATCATCTTATACAACAACTTATATCTCATCACGTCTTGACCATATCACATCACAACATGCCCTGCAAAAACAAGTTAGACGTCCTCTACTTTGTTGTTGCAAGTTTTACGTGGCTGCTATGGGCTGAGCAAGAACCGTTCTTACCTACGCATCAAAACCACAACGATAGTTTGTCAAGTTAGTGCTGTTTTAACCTTCTCAAGGACCGGGCATAGCCACACTCGGTTCAACTAAAGATGGCGAAACTGACACCCGCTAGTCACCTATGTGAATAGCACGGCGGTAAAACCAGTATCGCGTAAGCGTACGCGTAATTTCGGTCCGAGCCGCTTCATCCAACAATACCGCCGAACCAAAGTGTGCCATGCTGGTAAGCAGTATGACTTATATCATCGACAACTCACTTGTATTCTACTCGTGCATATTACATCAACCATAAAACCTGGCTCTGATACCATTGTTGGGAAACGTAGTAATTTCAAAAAAATTCCTACGCACACGCAAGATCATGGTGATGCAAAGCAACGAGAGGGGAGAGTGTGTCCACGTACCCTCATAGACCGAAAGCGGAAGCGTTAGCACAACGCGGTTGATGTAGTCGTACGTCTTCACGATCCGACCGATCAAGTACCGAACGCACGGCACCTCCGAGTTCTGCACACGTTCAACTCGATGACGTCCCTCGAACTCCGATCCAGCCGAGTGTTGAGGGAGAGTTTCGTCAGCACAACGGCGTGGTGATGATGATGATGTTCTACCGACGCAGGGCTTCGCCTAAGCATCGCTACGATATGATCGAGCTGGATTATGGTGGAGGGGGGCACCGCACACAGCTAAGAGATCAAGAGATCAATTGTTGTCTCTATGGGGTGTCCCAGGCCATATATATAAAGGAGTGGAGGAGGGGGAGAGGGCCGGCCCCTATGGCGCGCCCTGGAGGAGTCCTACTCCCATCGGGAGTAGGATTCCTCCCCTTCGAAGTAGTAGGAGTAGGAGTCAAGGAAAGGGAAGATGGAAGAGAAGGAAGGAGGGGGCGCAGCCCCTCCCCCTAGTCCAATTCGGACTAGGCATTGGGGGGGGGCGCAACCTCTCCTCTCTCTTTCCTCTAAAGCCCAATAAGGCCCATATACTCCCCGGCGAATTCCCGTAACTCTCCGGTACTCCGAAAACTACCTGAATCACTCGGAACCTTTCCGATGTCCGAATATAGTCGTCCAATATATCGATCTTTACATCTTGACCATTTTGAGACTCCTCGTCATGTCCCCGATCTCATCCGGGACTCCAAACTACCTTAGGTACATCAAAACACATAAACACATAATATAACCGTCATCGAACTTTAAGCGTGCGGACCCTACGGGTTCGAGAACAATGTAAACATGACCGAGACATGTTTCCGGTCAATAAGAAATAGCGGAACCCGGATTCTCATATTGGCTCCCACATATTCTATGAAGATCTTTATCGGTCAAACCGCATAACAACATACGTTGTTCCCTTTGTCATAGGTATGTTACTTGCCCGAGATTCGATCGTCAGTATCTCAATACCTAGTTCAATCTCGTTACCGGCAAGTCTCTTTACTCGTTCCGTAATACATCATCCCGCAACTAACTCATTAGTTGCAATGCTTGCAAGGCTTATAGTGATGTGCATTACCGAGTGGGCCCAGAGATACCTCTCCGATAATCGGAGTGACAAATCCTAATCTCGAAATACGCCAACCCAACAAGTACCTTCGGAGACACAGGTAGATCACCTTTATAATCACCCAGTTACATTGTGACGTTTGGTGGCACACAAAGTGTTCCTCCGGTAAACGGGAGTTGCATAATCTCATAGTCATAGGAACATGTATAAGTCATGAACAAAGCAATAGCAACAAACTAAATGATCAAGTGCTAAGCTAACGGAATGGGTCAAGTCAAGCACATCATTCTCCTAATTATGTGATCCCGTTAATCAAATGACAACTCATGTCTATGGTTAGGAAACATAACCATCTTTGATCAACGAGCTAGTCAAAGTAGAGGCATACTAGTGACACTTTGTTTGTCTATGTATTCACACATGTATTATGTTTTCGGTTAATACAATTCTAGCATGAATAATAAAAGTTTATCATGATATAAGGAAATAAATAATAACTTTATTATTGCTTGTAGGGCATATTTCCTTCAGTAGCCACACAAGATCTCCAATGTTGAGTACCACGAGGTGCTTGTTGATGTTGCGCTTGGTCGCAAGTCGTTGTACTTGGCGCTCGATGGTGTGCCTTTTATCTTCATGCACCTTCTTGAGATGGTTCATGCGTGCACTTGCGTCCATATTGATGTGCTCTTGTAGTGGTAGAGGGAGAATGTCCAATGGGGACAAAGGGTTGAATCCGTAGACGACCTCGAAGGGGGACTTGCCAATTGTTTAGTGTTTTGCGCGGTGGTAGGCGAACTCGGCGATAGGTAGGCACTCCTCCCACTCTTTGATGTTCTTCTTGATGGGTACTCTAAGTAGAGTGGAGAGTGTGCAATTTGTCACCTCCGTTCGGCCGTCGGTTTGTGGATGATACACCATGGAGAAGAGTAGCTTGATTCCGAGCTTGGCACATAGGGTCTTCCAAAAGTAGCTAAGGAACTTGACGTCGCGGTCCAAGATGATCGTCTTTGTCATTTCATGTAGACGCAATATTTCCCTACAAAAGAGATTGGAAAATGTGAAGCATCGTCTATCTTGTTGCAAGGAATGAAATGTGCCATCTTAGAGAATCGGTCAACAACGACAAATACCTAATCCTTCCCATTTCTAGTCCTAGGCAAGCCAAGTACAAAATCCATGATAATGTCTTCCCATGGTTGGTATGGAATTGGTAGAGGCATGTAAAGGCCATGGGATTGAGCTTTAGAGTTAGCTTTGCGACATGTAGAGCATCGGTTGGTGAAGCGATTGACGTCACGAAACATCTTGGGCCAATAGCAGTTCTTGGAGAGCGTAGCAAAAGTCTTATCACGTCCAAAATGTCCCATTAAGCCTCCTCCACAAGATTCCTGCAAAAGCAACAAACAAAGAGAAGACTCGGGGATGCAAAGCTTGTTAGCTCTGATAAGATATCCGTATTTTATGTGACAGCGATCCCAAGAGGTATGCGTCAAGCACTTTGCATAAGGAGTAGCAAAAGTAGGGTCATGCTAATACAAGTCTTTTATGTGCTCAAAGCCAATGACATTCAACTCAAGTTGAGTAACAAGCATGCGTATGCGGGAAAGGGCGTCCGCCACAATGTTTTCCTTACCTTTGATGTACTTGATGATATGAGGAAAAGACGCAATAAATTCACTCCATTTAGCATGACGCTTGTTCAACTTGGTTTGGCCCTTAAGGTACTTGAGCGTTTCATGATCGGTATGAATGATGAATTCATGACGGCGCAGATAGTGTTCCCATTCATGCAAAACACGCACTAAAGCATATAGCTCTTTGTCATAGATGGGGTAATTGAGTTGCGCTCCGAAAAGTTTCTCACTAAAGTAAGCTATGGGGCGGTCTCTTGCGTTAACACACCTCCTATGCCATTACCACTAGCATCGCAATGAATCTCAAAGGGTTTGTCAAAGTTGGGTAATGCAAGCACGGGGGCATGAGTAAGCAAATTCTTAAGCTCATTTAAAGAAATATCTTGGGATGGTCCCCAAACAAAAGGCACATTCTTCTTGCTCAAAGCATGCAAAGGATAAGCAATGGTGCTAAAATCTTTCACAAAGCGACGATAGAAACCCGCAAGGCCAAGAAAGCTACGCACTTGTTGCAAGTTGGTTGGTTGTGGCCAAGTCTTAATAGCATTGATCTTGGACTCATCAACATGAACACCCTTAGAAGAAACAACAAAACCCAAGAAAACAAGCTTATCAACGCCAAAAAGGAATTTCTCCATATTAGCATAGAGCACTCTTTTTGAAGAGTTTGTAAAACGGTTCGGACATGGGTGATATGCTCTTTGAGAGACTTGCTAAAAACAAGGATATCATCGAAGTAGACCACAACAAACACACCAATGTAAGGGCGAAAGACATGATTCATAAGACGCATAAAAGTACCCGGTGCTTCCGATAGACCCATGGGCATGACTAACCACTCATACAACCCAAACTTGGTTTTGAAAGCGGTTTTCCATTCATCACCCTCTCGTATGCGGATTTGATAGTAACCACTCTTAAGATCAATTTTGTAAAATATAGTTGCACCACTAAGTTCATCAAGCATATCATCAAGGCGTGGAATGGGATACCTATAACGAACGGTGATAGAATTGATAGGTCTACAATCAGAGCACATGCGAAAGCTACCGTCTCGTTTTGGCACAACAATGACCGGGATGGCACAAGGGCTCAAACTTTCACGCACATGTCCATGGTCTATGAGATGCTTTAATTGCCTTTGTATTTATTTGGTTTCTTCGGGGTTGACACGGTAGGGAGCTTTATTCGGAAGCGGTGCTCCGGGGATGAGGTCGATGCGGTGCTCGATGCCTCGTAGTGGAGGTAGTCCCGGAGGTAGCTCATCGGGGAAAACATCGTGAAATTCCTGCAAAAGAGAAGACAACACTAGAGGTAGAGTGTGAGAGGTGTTAGCTTGTGTTTCATTGTGCTTGCATAAAAGGACGTAGTGTAGGACACTAGATGGGTTCTCACACACTCCTCTTATCTCACTTTTGGTGGCAAATAGGACCAAGTTTTTCTTTTCGCTCATCGTGGAGGCGCTCGATTTGGGCTTGTGGTGCTCACTCTCTTTTTGGTGGCTTGCTCTCTCACTATTCCCTCCATGATGGGTGGCTTGCTTGTCGGCTATCACTTGGCTTGGAGACATGGGACGAAGTACGTACTCCTTTCCCTTCATCTTGAAGATGTAGTGATTCGTTCGGCCGTTGTGGATGACTCCTCTATCAAATTGCCATGGGCGTCCAAGGAGAAGGTGGAAAACGGTCATTGGAACGACGTCGCACTCCAAAGTGTTTTCATAGGCGCCAATTTTGAAGGAGACTTGTACTCGATGCTCGACTTGGATAGTGCCGGAGTCGCTAAGCCATTGAACTTTGTAAGGATGTGGGTGCTTCATCTTGGGCAATTGGAGCTTGGAGCAAAGTTCTTCACTTGCGAGATTATGACAACTCCCTCCATCGATGATGACCTTGACGGATCGTCCATTGATGCCGGCCTTGGTATGAAAGATGTGGCATCGTTGGTCTTGTTCTTGGTGATGTTGGAGAGTCAAGACCTTGGAGACAAAAAGAGCGGGACTTGAATCTTCATCGCAAAAGACTTGTTCCTCTTCATCGTTCACATGCCGGTGCATGGCGACTTGCTCAAGAGCATCCATTTCTCCTTCACTCATTGAGTCGTAAGTTTTGTCGTTGTTGAGGATCATGGTCCGCTTGTTAGTGCACTCATAGGACTTGTGGCCTCAGCCTCCGCATGTGAAGCATTTGAAGGAACTTGTCTTGACGGTCTCATCGGTTGGGGTTGAGGATGATGAAGCTCTTGGCTTTAAGTTTCTTGTAGTAGGAGGATGACTTGGAGTTGACGAAGCTTTCTTGTAACTCGACTTGTCGGCGGTGATTGTAGAAGGCTTGGTAGATGGTGTTGGATTTGTTGAAGCTTGGGTGTTGGAGAAGCCATATGACTTGGATGAGAACTTGGCATACTTGAAATCGTCTTGCACTTGACGTTCCGCTTTGTAAGTTGATGCACGAGCTTGATGAGGTTTGAGTATGGTTGGAAGTCGGCGATCTTCTTGATAGGATGGTTGAGTCCATTCAAGAAACATGCCATAGTTTGCTCATCATCTTCCGTGACATTGGCTCGTATCATGGCAATCTCCATCTCCTGGTAGTACTCTTCAACGCTTTTGGTTCCTTGCTTGAGTAGTTGGAGTTTCTTGAAGAGGTCGCGGTTGTAGTAGGTAGGCACGAAGCGTGCTCTCATGACATCCTTAATTTGCGCCCAAGTAGTGATGGGTGGTTCACCTCTTGCCTCTCGGCGCTCGATAACTTGTTCCCACCAAATGAGGACATAGTATTGGAACTCAAGGGATGCCATTGCGATCTTCTTCTCTCCTTCATAGTTGTGCAAACAGAAGATTTTGTCGACCTTCAATGCCCACGAAAGATACTCTTCGGGATTTTTGCTTCCATTGAACTTGGGCATGGTGAACTTGAGCTTGCCATAGAGTTGCTCTTCATTGTGTTCGGGTCAGGGATGATGACGCCCGTGTTGTGGATCATTGTCAAACTCGTGTTGCTCTCGGTGAGGAGGATTATCAACCTCATTTTGCTCTTGTCGTGGAGGATTTCCATTGTCTTCACGCTCTTGATGAACTTGATGTTCTTGGCGAGCTTGTGGGGGATCTTGTCGAGCTCGAGGAGGAACATGAGGAACTTGACGATGCACGCAAGCTTGAAATCGTCGTTCGTTAGCTTCTTCGCGAAGTGCTTTGATACGTCTCCGTCGTATCTACTTTTCCAAACACTTTTGCCCTTGTTTTGGACTCTAACTTGCATGATTTGAATGGAACTAACCCGGACTGACGCTGTTTTTAGCAGAATTGCCATGGTGTTATTTATGTGTAGAAACAAAATTTCTCAGAATGACCTAAAACTTCACGGAGATTATTTTCGGAAATAATAAAAAATACTGGCAAAAGATCAAGACCAGGGGGGCCCCTACCTCGTGGGCCCCCTAGAGCTCCTCCGACCTCAACTCCAACTCTATATATTCGTGTTCGGAGAGAAAAAATCAGGGAGAAAGATTCATAGCGTTATACGATATGGAGCCGCCGCCAAGCCCTAAACTCTCTCGGGAGGGATGAAATGGATTCCGTTTGGGGCTCCGGAGAGGGGAATCCATCGTCATCGTCATCATCAACCATCCTCCATCACCAATTTCAAGATGCTCACCGCTGTGCGTGAGTAATTCCATCGTAGGCTTGTTGGACGGTGATGGGTTGGATGAGATTTATCATGTAATCGAGTTAGTTTTGTTAGTGTTTGATCCCTAGTATCCACTATGTTCTGAGATTGATGTTGCTATGACTTTGCTATGCTTAATGCTTGTCACTAGGGCCCGAGTGCCATGATTTCAGATCTGAACCTAGTATGTTTTCATCAATATATGAGAGTTCTTGATCCTATCTTGAAAGTCTATAGTCACCTACTATGTGTTATGATCCGGCAACCCCGAAGTGACAATAATCAGGTCCACTTCCGGTGATGACCGTAGTTTGAGGAGTTCATGTATTCACTATGTGTTAATGCTTTGGTCTGGTACTCTATTAAAAGGAGGCCTTAATATCCCTTAGTTTCCGCTAGGACCCCGCTGCTACGGGAGGGTAGGACAAAAGATGTCATGCAAGTTCTTTTCCATAAGCACGTATGACTATATTCGGAATACATGCCTACATTACATTGATGAATTGGAGCTAGTTCTGTGTCACCCTAGGTTATGACTGTTACATGATGAACCACATCCGTCATAATTCTCCATCACTGATCCATTGCCTACGAGCTTTCCATATATTGTTCTTCGCTTATTTAATTTTCCGTTGCTATTGTTATCATCACTACAAAATACCAAAAACATTACTTTTTCTACCGTTACTTTTACTATCATTACCACTACTATCATATTACTCTCCTACTAAACACTTTGCTGCAGATATTAAGTTTCCAGGTGTGGTTGAATTGACAACTCAGCTGCTAATACTTGAGAATATTCTTTGGATCCCCTTGTGTCGAATCAATAAATTTGGGTTGAATACTCTACCCTTGAAAACTATTGCGATCCCCTATACTCGTGGGTTATCATGCTTCTTCATGTTCACGAGCTTGTCAGCCTCGGTTGGCTACGGCTCGACTTGCATCTTGGAGGGCTTGTTGCACCTCAAGTGCTTGAGCATCTCACAGTTGTTGCTCTTGATGTTGTGCCTCGGCATCTTGTGCTTCTTGGTGTAGACACACTCGCTCTTCGGCTTCATGTTGGCGTTGTCGTTGCCTTTCTCATGCTAACGCAAAGGCCTCTTGGGTTTGACGTTGTCGGTGCTCTTTAGAGTTGGTGTCACATAGAGGATTGAGGCTTGCTTGACGATCGTTGGATGCAACACGTAGAAGAGTGTTCGATGTCAGTGTACTTGAGCCGGAGAGGGTGAAGTCTGAGTGTCGACTTGAGGAGCTCCTTCTTGATGAAGACAAAGTGGAAGAAGAGTGGTTGAGCAACAAAGCGTGAATCTCATCCATTCTTGCGTCATTCTATTGCTTGTGATCGTCGAGCTTGTGGTCGAAGTAGTCCCTTGTACATTGCTCGGAGAGTCGCAAGTCGATGGCGAGGTTGTCGATGCGTTCACTCATTGCTTGTTGCTCTAAACTCTCTCGGGAGGGCTGATCTGGAGTCCGTTCGGGGCTTCGGAGAGGGGAATCTGTCGCCATCGTCATCATCAACCATCCTCCATCACCAATTTCATGATTCTCACCGCCATGCATGAGTAATTCCATCGTAGGCTTGCTGGACGGTGATGGGTTGGATGAGATTTATCATGCAATCGAGTTAGTTTTGTTAGGGTTTAATCCCTAGTATCCACTATGTTCTGAGATTGATGTTGCTATGACTTTGCTATGCTTAATGCTTGTCACTAGGGCCCGAGTGCCATGATTTCAGATCTGAACCTATTATGTTTTCATCAATATATGAGAGTTCTTGATCCTATCTTGCAAGTCTATAGTCACCTACTATGTGTTATGATCCGGCAACCCCGAAGTGACAATAATCGGGACCACTTCCGGTTATGACCGTAGTTTGAGGAGTTCATGTATTCACTATGTGTTAATGCTTTGGTCTGGTACTCTATTAAAAGGAGGCCTTAATATCCCTTAGTTTCCGCTAGGACCCCGCTACCACGGGAGGGTATGACAAAAGATTTCATGCAAGTTCTTTTCCATAAGCACGTATGACTATATTCGGAATACATGCCTACATTACATTGATGAATTGGAGCTAGTTCTGTGTCACCCTAGGTTATGAATGTTACATGATGAACCCCATCCGGCATAATTCTCCATCAGTGATCCATTGCCTACGAGCTTTCCATATATTGTTCTTCGCTTATTTACTTTTCCGTTGCTATTGTTATCATCACTACAAAATACCAAAAACATTACTTTTGCTACCGTTACTTTTATCGTTACCACTACTATCATACTACTTTGCTACTAAACACTTTGATGTAGATATTAAGTTTCCAGGTGTGGTTGAATTGACAACTCAGCTACTAATACTTGAGAATATTCTTTGGCTCCCCTTGTGTAGAATCAATAAATTTGGGTTGAATACTCTACCCTCGAAAATTGTTGCGATCCCCTATACTTGTGGGTTATCAAGACTATTTTCTGGCGCCGTTGCCGGGGAGCATAGCTCTATTCTTTGAGTCACTTGGGATTTATATCTACTTATCATTATGAAGAACTTGAGAGATCCAAAAACCAAGATTTATCCCTCAACTACGAGGGGAGGTAAGGAACTGCCATCTAGCTCTGCACTTGATTCACCTTCTGTTTTGAGTAAGCTTGCGACACCTAAACCTGCTTCTGCTATTGATTCTGATATGTCGCATATTATTGATGATGCCACTTCTGCTATGCATGATACTTATGATGAAACTACTTCTATGCTTGATACAATTGTGCCACTTGGTGAATTTCTTGATGAACAACTCGCTAGGGCTAGAGAGAATGAAATTATTGAAACTGATAACACTGATGAAAGTGATTATGAAGGCTCTCCTAATAAATATGAATTACCTGTTGTGCCTGAGGGCTATGTTATGGATGAAGAAACTAAAAGAGACTTTCTTACTTGCAATGATAGAAGTGATCTTAAGAAATTATTAGCTAAGCTTAAACAAAAAAGTCTGAAAGCTAGAATGAAATATGATCCTGCTTATGCTACTTCACCTATCTTTGTTAATAATAAGGATTATGAATTCCCTATTAATCCTGATATAATTACTTTGGTTGAATCTGATCCTTTTATGGCTATGAATCTGAAACTGTTGTGGCACATCTTACTAAATTAAATGTTATAGCCACCCTGTTCACTAATGATGAGAGAACTCGCTACTTTTATATCCTTAAAATATTTTCGTTCTCGTTAAAGGGTGATGCTAAGATATGGTTTAATTCTCTTGATCCTAGTTGTGTGCGTAGTCCCCAGGATATGATTTATTACTTCTCTGCTAAATATTTCCCTGCTCATAAGAAACAAGCTGCCTTAAGGGATATATATAATTTTGTGCAAATTGAAGAAGAGAGTCTCCCACAAGCTTGGGGGAGGCTTCTCCAATTACTTAATGCTTTGCGTGATCATCCTCTTAAGAAAAATGAAATACTTGATATCTTTTATAATGGACTAACTGATGCTTCCAGAGACTACCTGGATAGTTGTGCTGGTTCTGTTTTCAGGGAAAGAATACCAGATGAAGCTGAAATTCGATTGAATAATATGTTGACAAATGAAAATAATTGGACACTTCCTGAGCCTATTCCTAAACCAACTCCGAAGAAAAGGGGTGTTCTATTTCTTAGTCCTGAAGATATGCAAGAGGCAAAGAAATCCATGAAAGAAAAGGGAATTAAAGCTAAAGATGTTAAGAATTTACCTCCTACTGAAGAAATACATGGTCTTAATTTACCACCTGTTGAAGAAATATATGGTTTTAATCCATCACCTATTGAAGAAACACATGGTCTTGATAACCCGACATAGGTAGTAAAGGTAAATTCTCTCTATAGATATGATAAAGCTGAAATCCCATTCACCAAGTTTGCTAGCCCATGCTTAGATGAGTTTGATAAATTTATGGTTAAGCAAGAAGACTTCAATGCCTATTTTGGTAGAGAATTAAAACGCAGTGCTGATATGCTTGAACACTTGGGTGATTATATGGCTAATGTAAAAGATGAACTTAAACTTATTAGTAAACATGCTTCTATGGTTACCACTCAAGTAGAACAAGTACTTAAGGCTCAAAATGATTTGCTCAATGAATTGAATAGTAAGGATAAGGGCTATGTTGTTAGAGTGGCTACTAGAACTGGTAAAATGACTCAGGAACCTTTGTATCCTGAAGGCCACCCTAAGAGAATTGGGCAAGATTCTCAGAGAAATAATATAGATGCACCTAGTCCTTCTAAAAAGAAGAAAAAGAAAAATGATAGGACTTTGCATGCTTCTAGTGAACCTAATGCTGACACACCTGAGAATCCCAATGATACTTCTATTTCTGATGCTGAAACACAATCTGGTAATGAACATGAAACTAGTGATAATGTTAATGATAATGTTCATGTTGATACTCAACCTAGTAATGATAATGATATAGAAATTGAACCTGCTGTTGACCTTGATAACCCATAATCAAAGAATCAATGTTATGATAAGAAAGACTTTGTTGCTAGGAAACACGGTAAGGAAAGAGAGCCTTGGGTTCAGAAACCCATGCCTTTTCCTCCCAAACCATCCAAGAAAAGGATGATGAGGATTTTGAGCGCTTTGCTGAAATTATTAGACCTATCTTTTTTCGTATGCGATTAACTGATATGCTCAAAATGAACCCTTATGCCAAGTATATGAAAGAAATTGTTACTAATAAAAGAAAGATACCGAAAGCTGAAATTTCCACCATGCTTGCTAATTGTACTTTTAAGGTGGAATACCAAAGAAACTTGGAGATCCAGGAGTACCCACTATACCATGCTCCATTAAAAGAAACTATGTTAAAGCTGCTTTATGTGATCTTGGAGCCGGTGTTAGTGTTATGCCTCTCTCTTTATATCGTAGACTTGATTTGAATAAGTTGACACCTACTGAAATATCTTTGCAAATGGCTGATAACTCAACTGCTATAACTGTCGGTATTTGTGAGGATGTGCCTGTTGTGGTTGCAAACGTTACTATTTTAACGGACTTTGTTATTCTTGATATTCCCGAGGACGATAGTATGTCTATTATTCTTGGAAGACCCTTTTTGAATACTATAGGGGCTGTTATTGATTGCACCAAAGGCAATGTCACTTTTCATGTTAATGGTAATGAGCATACGGTACACTTTCCGAGGAAACAATCTCAAGTCCACAGTATCAATTCTATTGGAAAAATTCCATCGATTATTTTTGGAGGTTTTGAATTTCCTCTTCCTACTGTCAAGAAGAAATATGATATTCTTATTGTTGGGGATGTGCATATCCCCGTTGAGGTAACCTAGTGTTATTCGAGAATTCTCCGATTCCATGTTATTCGGAAAGAGTTTGTTAATAAGACTTGATCAACCTTGTTAATGGATTCGTTTTGATGATCATGAGATGGATGAAGTTAGAAAACACAACTCTCTGTACCCTCTTTTTTACTTTCTGTTATTCATGTTAAATAAAGCAAAAATAGTAATTTCTGTCTGTTTTCTGATTATCCGCGCAATATAAAAATACCCAGAAAATAAAAGTTCTCCAAATGCCCTAAAATTTAAATATGATTTTTCTGGAATATTTGAGAATATTTGGCACTGAGAACACAGCAGGGGGCATCCACCTGGCCACGAGGGTGGAGGGCACGCCCTACCCCCCTAGGCGCGCCCCCTGCCTCGTGGGCCCACGGTGGCCCTCCTCCACTTATTCCTGCACCCACACACTCCTTCCTCCCACAAACACCAGTATCCAGCTCATGCACGAGTTCTAGCTCATTTTGCTGTGATTTTCGATCTCCTTGCTCAAAGCACCTCTCACAAAACTGCTTTGGGGGATTGTTCCTTGGTATGTGACTCCTCCATTGGTCCAATTAGTTTTTGTTCTAGTGCTTTATTCATTGCAAATTTGTGCTACCTTGGTGGCTCTGTTCTTGAGCTTGTATGTCAAATTTATATGGTTCCAAGTAGTTCTAATGCATGATATAGGCTCTAGGCACTTGTAGGAGTAGTTGCTATCAATATTATTGAGTTTGGTTCACTTTTATTTTGCAGTTACTAAAAATTTCAGAAATTTTTCAGAGGAGGAAATATGTTTAAGAAAATATACCAAGGTGGTTCTTCAAGGAAGCAAGGACCTAGGCTTGCAATGTGTGATGCTTATGATGAGCCACCAAGGGACGCTCCAGTGCGGTCTTGTGAATGGCCTTCGGAGGACTTCATGGATCAAGCAGGAATTAAGGAGGAATTTAACGCATATTTGCGCAACGCTGATCTTGTGAGCTTCGAGGTAGAAAAATGCCGTCAGTACCACTATCTCACTAGTTCCTTTGTGAGGAGGTTTGAATTTTCATCTTCACGTAATTCTCAAATTGTCCTGTTTCATCTTTATGAAAATTCTTATACTATGTGCTTAGAGGACTTTATCACTGCTTGCAAACTTCCACAATGGGGTAGTGCTAGTGAACCTCGCAAATCTGAAATTAGAGAATTTCTTGCTAGTATAACTGTGACGGAATCTAGAGATATAGCACAAGCTACCATAGGGAGCATTCATTTTCCTGCTATACATTATTTTGCTCTCTTCATAGGTAGATGCATTAATGGTAAAGATGAAGCATGTCACATGTGTGTTCCTGACCTTAGTATTCTTAGGAGTGCTGTGTTAGGAGATAAATCTTATAATTTGGGAGCCATTGTTGCACGTAGGTTGCATCTTAATAGATTTAATGGAGATTTCGTTGGTGGAATTTATGCAACTCGCATAGCTAATTTTCTTGGTATAACCATACGTGAGGATGATATTGAGTTGCCTCTTGCTTATTTGGATTATGAGGCTATGGTTCGTCATCAGTTTGTTGAGAGGAACAATCAGTTCCTGCAGTACCGACTAATCTTTAACAGACGACGCACCTATCATGTCGCTCTCCCTGCTTCTACTTTCTTTGATTTTCAGGCAAAGGGGAGATATTTTATAACCAGAGAGGAGGCGGAAGAGTATAAGAGGAGGGCTCAGATAGCTCGCCTCCAAGCTTCAGCCCACGATGCAATGACTGCTGCATCTCAGTACGACCCCAGCTACAACTTTGATATCCGCCAGGCCATCTGTGGCATTAGACCAACTTAGGCCAAAAGCCTAAGCTTGGGGGAGTACGTATTTCCCACCGACATTACATTCATGTTCACACACTCATTGCTAGTTGTCAGTGCTCATACTTTTTCAGTGTATCATCCATACTAGTTTACTTCCTTTTTATGCTTTCTTCTTGTGTGTTTGATAAACCTTAAGAAAAACAAAAAAAATAGTTGTAGCTTTTAGCTAGCTTTAATTCCTATGCATGTAGTAGTAATTAAAAAGAAAACCCCAAAAGATTGCTTGTTCTTCTTTTTGCTTGTTGGGAGCTTTCCTGTGTAAATAGTTTTATTTCTTTTCTATCTTTGGGGGTCGATAGGAGAAGACCATGATTAAATTGTTAAAGTGGCTGTTATATGCATTATTGTTGATCTGACAAAAGAGCCCATATTGCCTTGTCTTCTCCTGTTTATTGAATGCTTTCAGATTCCAGCTTAGTCCAATGCACGCGCACTATTATTATTATTCACATCATTCGGTCGTGCAAGTGAAAGGCAATTATGACAATATATGATGGACTGATTGAGATGGGAGAAGCTGGTATGAACTCGACCTCTCTTATTTTTGTAAATATGATTAGTTCATCGTTCCTGATTCAACCTATTATGAATAAACATGTTTGCAATGACAATTAGAGATTATAGTTGCTTATGCCATGCTTAATTAGCTAGGAGCTTATAATGGTTTACCTTGCATGCCAACATGCTATTAAAATGGTTGTGATGTGGTATGATAGGGTGGTATCCTCCTCTGAATGATTTAAGTGACTTGACTTGGCACATATTCACGCATGTAGTTGAAACAAAATCAACATAGCCTTCACGATATTTATGTTCATGGTGGATTATATCCTACTCATGCTTGCATTCGGTGTTGATTAATTTTAATGCATGTTCATGACTGTTGTCGCTCTCTAGTTGGTCGCTTCCCAGTATTTTTCTAGCTTTCACCTGTACTAGACGGGAATACTGCTTGTGCATCCAATCCCATAAACCCCAAAGTTATTCCATATAAGTCCACCATACCTACCTATATACAGTATCTACCTACCGTTCCAAGTAAATTTGTATGTGCCAAACTCTAAACCTTCAAATAAACATTCTGTTTTGTTGCTCGAATAGCTCATGTATCAACTAGGGTTGTCCGTATCTTCCATGTTAGGCGGGTTATTCTCAAGAGGAGTGGACTCCGCTCCTCACTCCAGAGAAACTGGCTGGTCACCGGGATGCCTAGTCCCATGCTTTATGCAAATCAAATCAAAATAATTGCAAACAAAACTCCCGGTGGGACTCTTGTTAGTTGGAGGCACTCGTTGTTTCGAGCAAGCCATGGATTGATGCTTGTTGGTGGAGGGGAGTATAAACTTTACCATTCTGTTTGGGAACCGCCTATAATGTGTGTAGCATGGAAGATATCACCATCTCTTGGTTGTTATGTTGACAATGAAAGTATACCGCTCAAAATATTATTCATCTCTATTTCAAAACCGAGCTCTGGCACCTCTACAAATCCCTGCTTCCCTCTACGAAGGGCCTATCTATTTACTTTTATGTTGAGTCATCACCCTCTTATTAAAAAGCACTAGTTGGAGAGCACCACTGTCATTTGCATTGATTACTGTTAGTTTACATTGAGTATGACTTGACTGGATCTCTTTTAACATGAATTACAATATCTAGTTAGTCCTTGATCTTTAAAGGTGCTCTGCATTTATGTTTTGCGGTCTCAGACAGGGCTCGCGAGATACCATCTTGTTATATCATATTATGATTGTTTTGAGAAAGTGTTGTCATCTGAGATTTATTATTATTGCTCGCTAGTTGATTATGACATTGATATGAGTAAACATGAGACCTAAGAGTTATTGTGAATATGGTTAGTTCATAATCTTTGCTGAAAACTTGAATGCTGGCTTTACATATTTACAACAACAAGAGCAAACAGAGTTTGTAAAAGTTTTTCTTTATCACTTCCAGTTTATCAACTGAATTGCTTGAGGACAAGCAAAGATTTAAGCTTGGGGGAGTTGATACGTCTCCGTCGTATCTACTTTTCCAAACACTTTTGCCCTTGTTTTGGACTCTAACTTGCATGATTTGAATGGAACTAACCCGGACTGACACTGTTTTCAGCAGAATTGCCATGGTGTTATTTATGTGCAGAAACAAAAGTTCTCAGAATGACCTGAAACTTCACAGAGATTATTTTTGGAAATAATAAAAGATACTGGCAAATGATCAAGACCAGGGGGCCCACACCCTAGCCATCAGGGTGGGGGCACGCCTACCCCCCTGGGTGCGCCCCCTACCTCATGGCCCCCCTGGAGCTCCTCCGACCTCAACTCCAACTCTATATATTCGTGTTCGGAGAGAAAAAAAATCAAGGAGAAAGATTCATCACGTTATACGATACGGAGCCACCGCCAAGCCCTAAACTCTCTCGGGAGGGCTGATCTGGAGTCCGTTCGGGGCTTCGGAGAGGGGAATCTATCGCCATCGTCATCATCAATCATCCTCCATCACCAATTTCATGATTCTCACCGCCATGCATGAGTAATTCCATCGTAGGCTTGCTGGATGGTGATGGGTTGGATGAGATTTATCATGTAATCGAGTTAGTTTTGTTAGGGTTTAATCCCTAGTATCCACTATGTTCTGAGATTGATGTTGCTATGACTTTGCTATGCTTAATGCTTGTCACTAGGGCCCGAGTGCCATGATTTCAGATCTGAACCTATTATGTTTTCATCAATATATGAGAGTTCTTGATCCTATCTTGCAAGTCTATAGTCACCTACTATGTGTTATGATCCGGCAACCCCGAAGTGACAATAATCGGGACCACTTCCTGTTATGACTGTAGTTTGAGGAGTTCATGTATTCATTATGTGTTAATGCTTTGGTCCGGTACTCTATTAAAAGGAGGCCTTAATATCCCTTAGTTTCCGCTAGGACCCCGCTGCCACGGGAGGGTATGACAAAAGATTTCATGCAAGTTCTTTTCCATAAGCACGTATGACTATATTCGGAATACATGCCTACATTACATTGATGAATTGGAGCTAGTTCTGTGTCACCCTAGGTTATGACTGTTACATGATGAACCACATCCGTCATAATTCTCCATCACTGATCCATTGCCTACGAGCTTTCCATATATTGTTCTTCGCTTATTTAATTTTCCGTTGCTATTGTTATCATCACTACAAAATACCAAAAACATTACTTTTGCTACCGTTACTTTTACTATCATTACCACTACTATCATATTACTCTCCTACTAAACACTTTGCTGCAGATATTAAGTTTCCAGGTGTGGTTGAATTGACAACTCAGCTGCTAATACTTGAGAATATTCTTTGGATCCCCTTGTGTCGAATCAATAAATTTGGGTTGAATACTCTACCCTCAAAAACTGTTGCGATCCCCTATACTCGTGGGTTATCATGCTTCTTCATGTTCACGAGCTTGTCAGCCTCGGTTGGCTACGGCTCGACTTGCATCTTAGAGGGCTTGTTGCGCCTCAAGTGCTTGAGCATCTCGCAATTGTTGCTCTTGATGTTGTGCCTCGGTATCTTGTGCTTCTTGGTGTAGACACGCTCGCTCTTCAGCTTCATGTTGGCGTTGTCGTTGCCTTTCTCATGCTAACGCAAAGGCCTCTTGGGTTTGACGTTGTCGGTGCTCTTGAGAGTTGGTGTCACATAGAGGATTGAGGCTTGCTTGACGATCGTTGCATGCAACACGTAGAAGAGTGTTCGATGTCGGTGTACTTGAGCCGTAGAGGGTGAAGTCTGAGTGTCGACTTGAGGAGCTCCTTCTTGATGAAGACGAAGTGGAAGAAGAGTGCTTGAGCAACAAAGCGTGAATCTCGTCCATTCTTGCGTCATTCTATTGCTTGTGATCGTCGAGCTTGTGGTCGAAGTAGTCCCTTGTACATTGCTCGGAGAGTCGCAAGTCGGTGGCGAGGTTGTCGATGCGTGCACTCATTGCTTGTTGCTCTTGATGCAAAGCATGTTGTGCACCAAAGAGGTGGCTCTTGGTGATGTAGGAGTTCATATCGTCGTCATGCTCAATGAAGAGTGGGTTGGTAGAAGTACTTGGCCTATCCATCATTCCAAGAGAAAAATGTGAGTGGTAGAAAGAGAAGAACGAATACCAAATGTACCTTGACCGAAGTTGAAGGTGGATCAATGATCACTCCAATGTGGACAAGGAAATAGCACAATTGGTACCAATTCTTGTCGGTTTCTCACACCTACACAAGTAAAAGCTTACGTTGGAGCTTGGTTAGGATGGTGGCACAAAATTTAATGCAATTGTAAGTGAGCTTCAATAATGTTGGAAAAGATTCGCAAGTTCGCAATGCAACAAGTAGACCAAGAAAGATAAGGTACACGGAAACACACACGCAAAAAGATAGGCGGGGTCGTGCAACCAAGGGTGAGCCAAAATGTGGAGTCCACAAAAATGCTCTTGTTGCACAACGCTAGAGAGACGCTAGCACGATAGCACAATAGGCGGATATAAAGACTTGTGCACAACCTACTAAGCAAAAATGCAACGACTTCTATCCCAAGTATGCTCTATGCAAGGTGTTTCTATGATATGATCCAATATGATCTAATATGACAATCTTAATGTTGCATGATGCTATGGTTCTTGCTTAAAAGCTCTTTGCTTATCTCCCCCTTTTGCTTAAAAGCTTGTTTGGCTCTTTGCTGTTTGAGCTCTTTTCTCATGCAATGCTTCACGAACCAAGATAGCAATTGTGTATGCGATGAAAACCTTGTGACACAAGAGATGATACCAAAATATGCAACAATTATGTATGTATGCTATGGGATGTATGATCACTAATGTGCACAAGTCTCGTTGCCGGCAATACTCAAAAGCTAGTCTCGATGGGTAAGCGACGCAAAGGAGTAAGGCTATGATGGCTATCAATGTAATGGCAAGAATGATATGTCCAATACCAAGGTGAGGTTACCGTTTCTTGCATACGGTATGGTGTCAAAATGGTGGCACGAATACCAATATGTAGTCGAGGTGGTCATTGTTGATGACGCGTCCGTGGCGAAGGTGAGCGGCGGTGATGTTGATGTCGAACCGTACCTAAATAGCCGAAACACAAGTAGGACACAGAACCGCAACTCAAATTCTCAAAGCAAAATTGGACTAAAATTGTCGGAGTTTGTGTTGGTAAGCGGTGGTTGTGTATGTGGTATATGGTGGTGCTATGCAGAAGTGGTGGAGGTATGCGGAAGTATATGTGGGCACCGGAACAAAATTTGGCGAAATATGGACGGAAAACGGGCGGTGGAAGTATAAACGGATATCCGGGCTTGATGGCCGGATGTCCGGGCTATCGGGCCGGATGTCCAGGCTCGAGATCCGAGGACGAATGTGATGAACACGACGTGGAGAGGTCAAATCCGGGCAAAATTCAGAGGAATTTGTGGAAGGAAATTGGGGAAAAGTGGATGGAAAGCTAGATCTACCTGCAACACACGAAATCCGCGGATCAAATCCAACAAAACTTCATCGCACCAACAAATCACAAAAAAAGTTGGGGCTATTTTTGTGGGGAAATTTCGAATTAGGGGCAAAATCAACAAAAACAAGGATAGCGACACGATGGGGAGGCTCCGAAATCGTGATCAACGTGGCCCTAGATACCAAGATGATGTAGGGTAGAACCCTAACCGGCCGATCTTTCACGAAAGGAGTGGATCCCACGATGAACACGAAGAACACAAGGGGAAACGAGGGGAAACACGAGAGGAAACATGGGAAAATCACTAAACAACACGAAATAGTCACACTTGTGCTAGATCCTTGGGTACATAAGAGATCACACGATCCACGGATAACTAAGGACGATACAAAGGTAGCCGGTCTTTTCCGTGAGGAGGTCTTGATGTTCTTCTCCGCAAGGAGGTCTTGAATCCAAAGGGATCTTCTCCGAAGAGGGGCCGTGGTCTCTCTCGTGGAGTAGATCCGATGTGGATGAGCAATGCTCTATCTCTAAATATGAGCTAAACCAATGCTAACCCTAGAAAGAGGGACGAGGAGAGTATTTATAGTCTAGGGGTGAAAGGGGTACATGGTCCTCGACCCTTTACTGTGCGCAGACAGACGGGGCAGGATGTACGGGCGTTCGTGGAAGGCCGGATGTCCGGGCTGTGGTGGCCGGATGTCTGGGCTGGCGGGGGTGGTATTGCTGCCTTCTGGATAGGTGGAGTCTGGATATCCGGGCTGGACGCCGGATTTCCGGGCTAGGGCCGGATGTCCGGGCTGGACGCCGTATGTCCGGGCCCTGTAGACTTGGCCGCTGGCTCCTTGCTGCCGTAGACACTTCCAGGGGCCGGATGTCCGGGGCCTGGGAGTTGATCTTGACTACTTCCGTCGGTTCTCTTCATCCGTGAACTTGGGGACTTGTACATCTTCACGTGCGTCTTCGGGAGGGTCCTGTTGGTACCTAATCATGCACAACATCTCGGACTTAGGTAGTCGCCATGTCTCATGCATAGAAAGTGGAAGTTCGGAGAGGAGTGAGTTCACCTTATCTTCGATAGCCTTGGTTCGGGCTCTTGTCATTGGTCCAAGTAGTGTCGTTGGAGGTGTAGGTGCGCCCGTGGGGATGATCGTGGGATGCTCCGCATCAACTTATCGCACCGCATGTGGTGCTGAAACACTCGGTCGTCATGTAATGTTAATAACCCCTGCCTACAATGCTATTTGCTTTGCACTATTTGGCTATAGGTACTCATAAATATGTTGTTGCTATGAATTTTTATCATAGACAATTATCTATCTTACAGGGACACATAAATCCTCCTCGAAGAAGAACAGAGAATCGTCAATAATGATAACATGTTATGCTCTGATTATCTAACCTTGCAGGAAGATAAAAGTTAGCCGATGCACAAATTACTTTTGAAGGCTATCTATGACTAACAAAGTGCTCTTCCTCTCAGCTACTATTTGCATTATCCCTACTATAGGAAAATCACCTTCAAAACTTATCCACTCTAAGCAATGGATTATTATTCGATCCTGCTCTGATCGTATTAAACATTTAACATGCAGGAAAACTATATCTCGTGTGGATTCAATTTTTGTTCTGAGAAAACCTTCATGTCTTATCCTTGTCACAAATCTCTCAACACTTGTTATCTAACCCTTGTCGAAGTTTTGTGACAGGAACTACCTCAGACACCGTCGAGTGCATTGAAAGACCTCAAATGTTGATACATTCTCAATGACACTCATATGAAGAGAAATATTGTTTCCCAACTGAAGCATATCTTAAGGGGGAGAATATTTATCTTCGTAATTATCTCTCGATTTTTCATTAATTCATCGCATTACATTTCACTTCTTATCTATCATTCGATGTGATCTGTTTTGTCAACAATTGTCCAAAAAGGGGGAGATTGTTGGTGCAATATCTGCCTACCTTATGTTTTGGAGATTGTTGACAGAAACAGGTATGGACTAATTTGTTTGCTAGTGCAAAGAGAGAGAAAAGTCCATACACAACCGAAGATAATGATGTCTCTGGTGCTGAGTTCTAGGAACTCCACCGAAGCATATCTGCGCTAGAGAGAACAACGAGCTATATTTGTTGAAGTGATAGAGTCGAGAAGATTAATGTGAAGAAATCAACCCTTCGAAAGTTTATCACTGAAGCGAAGCTTTTGTTTCGGTACTGTCATCCGAAGAAATTGACTGCAACAATGGAATTCGAAGACAAAGTGAAGACATAGAATTCATTTCGTTTTTCTTCTTTCATTCTTTTGAGTTATAGGACCTCCGTACTATTAAGAGGGGTATAGGTTCTTGTTGCTTAGATCCATTGTGATGCTTAGCCACAACCTATGAAAGATGTGAGAGAAATCTCTTTGTGCTCAGAGCAAATACTTGCCAGCAAGAGACTGTGGTCTTTTTCGCTGCAAGAGATTTGCCTCGGACCGAGGAGTTAGCATTTCTTGGCCGCAAGATATGTTACCGTTGTGCTCAAATCCGACCGTTGGAATCGTGTCGTTCGGCCATTGGCTGAGGCCGATGTCCAATTTGGTCATTTCCCATCAAGGAAGGTTGCAGTTATAAATAGCCACCCTGCTCCGACATTGTCCGTTGGCTACTCCGCTTGAGATTTCTGAGAAGATTGATTTGAGCAACCCCTCCCCAAGTGATTTGAGTTTAAGATCCATCAAGAGAAAACCAAGAGCCCAAACTTAGACAGTGGTTTAGCATCACAGTAGTTCAGAGTGAGAGTTCTTGTACCTATTACTCTTGAGAGTTGTGCACTCTCTAGACGGATAGGTTTGGCTTCGAGTGTTGAAGAGTTGTTGTCTTCACCGAGCCTAATCTTCAGCAACCAAGAGTGATTATGGTTTGTGAATGTAGACCGAAGGTTTGGAGATCGCCAACAAGGATCTACCACGAGTGAAATCAACCTGAGTCTGATAAGCTCTGCATTGAAGGAGAATAGGGTGAAGCGAGTTTATCTTCCGTGTTAAGTCACAACCCCTCCAACCAGACGTAGCCCTTTGGCAGAAGGGTGAACTAGTCTACCAAATATCTTGTCGCCTTCGAGCACCACTGGTTAAATCTACTCTACTTCATTTCCTTCAGTAGTTTCCATTCGTGCTCTGTACCGATAGTTTACCTGATCATTTATCTTGTTCTGTGGCCCTCATCCTATGTATTTGTGTTTATTCATATCATTATCCTTGACTATATTCCTTTGTTTGTCAGTAGGTACTTTTGTTCTACTTGTGTAACCTTCTAGTTGCATTTCTCTCAGTTCGAGCTATGTTGTGCCTTATCCTGTTACATCTCTGTGCATGTTGTATAACTCTCATTGTAGTTAAACCTGTGATCCATCAAGCTCATATCGTTGTCAAAGCTTTTATTGAAGAATATGCTTTTGACGAAGAAGATTGATTTAGTATATTTCTTCGACATTCTATTCCGCTGCTATGATTGCGTTAAGATTCAAAGCTTTCGAAAGAAAATTTGAATCTCCCATTCACCCCCCTATAGTCGATATACTCTCAGTCATAACAAGCTCACAAGTAGCAACGGGCACCATAGACGTCGGCTCGAGGACGCAGGCATCGCACTATGACGCATGCGATTCGGATCAGCATCTGCCGATGAAGCACCGACACGCAAAAATGGATCCTTACCACCGGACCCCCGCTGGAATGAGTGACGCTGGATCCTGGAGGCACGTTTGACGGAAGGGAAATAGAAGGGAGAGCAGAAGAACGCAAGTATCATAACGGTAATGAGGGATTACCGATGAGCGACGGAGGCGACCCAGGCGGGAGATTATGGCGGAGAAGTTCCACGCGCAACTATACCGAGGAGAAATTTTTCTGGGTTGACTTGCAACGCATCAGGGCGATAGAGGGCGCTGGTCAGGCTAGGTTGTAGTGGGTCACGTAACCGAATGTTTACGTGATAGTGCTTATGAAGTGGTCGGTCCCATATGTAAGCAATAGTAGAATGCTGATGTGGCAAGTGTGCTGAGGTGGATAGGCTGCATGTTAAGAGAAGTAGATTGTGGGGATGAATTATTTAGGTATTATAGATTTGTGGAGTTGGAATTAGGTTAAACGGAGTTGCGTGGGTCCCACAGGCTTAGGGGGTGCCCCCTTGTGGTGCAATGTGTGAGCTCGTGGCGCTCTCGTCTCCTCCCGAGGCTCCTAGGGTCCCTTCTGGCCCAAAAAAATCATCGTAAAGTTTTATCATGTTTGGACTTCATTTGGTATTGATTTCATGAAAAACAAAAAACATGCAGAAAATATGAACTGGCACTGGGCACCGAGTTAATAGGTTAGTTCCAAAAAATGATATAAAATTGCATATAAAGCATCCAAAATTGATAACATAATAGCATGAAAGAATGAAAAATTATAGATACGATGGAAACGTATCACCTCCAAAGCCGAAACACTCTTAACGGAGCCCGTCACCGTGGCCTTCCAAGCGGCATGGGTGGTGTCATCACCTTCACCAACAGGGACTTCGGGAGTTATCACCGCTTTCAGTATCGCCTGCCTGCATGGGGTCATGCACCGCGAAGGGGTGTACTCTGCTCTCGGCAGCATGGGCAACCTCCCTGGAGAGCTATGCGTCCTCTACCCGGGCCATCACCTCCGAGTTGCTGGCCTCGACGATCACCATCGCGTCGACATGAGATCCAGGGGCGTAGGATGGGGTTGCAAACAAAGATATGTTCTCCGTCATCGTCTCGGGCAGTGGCTCTGCCACGGTGGGGTTGTTCTCTGCCTCCACGATGGGCACCAGGGGAAAATCGCCCTTACCAACTGTTCTTTCTGTCGTTGCTTGCTTCGCCTTCTTCACCAACAAGCGACCAGAGAAGGAGGGGCTGCACACGCATGATAAAACAAAGATTAGAGGCGACCTGGGAGCTCCAAGTCCTCAGCCCAGGAAATAACCTATGTACTCTTCCTTGGCGCATCATTTCGTCTAAAGCCGCCCTTGGTCAAAAGATATGCACGGCCCTGATCCTCCGGCCGGGCCATCAGTAGGTCCATCAGCCGTGGACCCACTAGGGACCTCCTCTAGGACGACAGCATGCTCCTGAGAAGCGTGAACTCGGCCTGGCTCAAGGGCTGCCTAAACCATCGCGGCCTCGCCTGAAAGCGTGCCGGTGGCCGAGGGAGGAATCAGCTCCGCCACATCATCATCCATGGTCGCGAACTAAGGACAAAAGCTAAACGGTAAATAGGCTACTTTTGCAGGAAAGAACAATTCCAATGTCAAACCCAATACTTATACTTGGTAACGACCGCATGGTGTCGACACTGAGCTCTAGTAATGGGACTGGAGATCACTAGGGGCGCAGGGCATGCTTCCGGCCTGGCGGTGGGGGCGCCTCCCTCCTAACATGGATGCTGGAGGAGACTCTAAGTCATTCTCGCCCTCCTCCTTGTCTCCCTCTGCAACTCTCCAGAATTGGGACTGAAGGAGCTCGCCCACGGCAAAAAGGGGTTCGACCAATTGGTACCTACCAAACCCACAAGGACAATTCCCCACTTATCTCATCCCGGCAGGCCCCTTAGAATGGTTTCACGTTCTGAGTTGTGTGGAGCATCCCGTCGGAGGGCGGCAAAGCCGAGACCCCATCGGAATGGAGCAAGGTCTCCATGATCCACGCCATGCTCTCTTTGTTAATGGCGGCCGAGTGAAACATCGCCCGTCCTTGGTACCCTTGAGCGACCAAGTTAGCTCCTGTCGGGCTTGCAGCGGGGGGGGGGTGTGGAGTCGCGCAAAGCTACTTGCCACCATATGGCCATCCAATCCCCACTCCACGAACAACCTGATGCGTTGAAGCACCGGCTGAAAGCTCTGCTGGTGGCACACCTTTTCCATTCATCGCGCTTCATCGCGGAAGTAGGAGCCCTCGGTTCTTGAAGCAGAGGAGAACCCCGCAAGTCCACGACGTGCAACCACCTCCGGCGCCACTCCTTCACGTGGGAGTATAGCTCCATAGGAATGAATTTCTTCTCCCCTTTCTTCTCGGCAAGATGGATGGTCGCACAACCAGAAGTTTGGTTATCTTTGGAGCTCGGATGAGGCGAGTAGAAGTGCCAGAAAAGTTCTAGAGACAGCCGCACTCCGACAAACCCCTCACAAAGATGGGCGAAGATGGGCAGAACCAACACCGCGTTCGGGTGGATATGCAACATATGAAGCTGGAAGTGCTCCCGTACCGTGAGGAAGAAATCAAAAAAAGGGGGTACCAGGCCGACGGTAAGGAAATTGATGAAGATGGGTACTATGCCATCCTCCACCTCTTGGTTGCCCGCCGGTAGTAGCATTGTGGGCCCTCACTCATTGTTCAGGCCATCGACGAAGAAGCTGAGCGCCTGCACGTTGTCCTTGTCCGTGAACTCGAATCCATACAAGGCAGGTGCCAGTTCCTAGGGATCCTCTTCCTCCCTACTTCCTTTCCGCTTTTCCGTGGTGGACTTGGATCTATGAGACGCCATAGGAGAAGGGAATCCTCGATGGGAGCAAAATGTGAAGGATGGGGAAAGTGCTGCGGCAGCAGCATGAGAAAAACCAGAGGATGGAGATGATGGAATAGAAAAACTGCATTCTGGCATCCCCCATTTATAACCCAAGGGGCGGTTGGAAAGGAAACCTCCCACCTCTTGGTGGCGACCTCCCACATTCGCCACTCCTCGAGGGCACACTGCAAGACGCGTAGCGGGAATCAAGGCGCCCACGTCATTTCCATCTGACAAGGCACCCACACAGGCATCATTTAACACGATAGAGGAAAAAGTCATCAGCACTCGGTCCTATGATGTAGGGCCAGGCCCCACGTGTTAAGTCCCCAGAATGTCTAGGCCCCATCTCCCCTCCAGGGCTAGGCGGCTGCGAAGACCGGCGATGGACCCGGGGACTACTGTCGGTGTAAGAAAAACTGGGGTATTGCTAGCCTGGTGTGCTGGGCCTTGATGGTAGGCCCATGAATACTCCTTGACCGAAGCATGGCCCTTGAAAACTCCGATCTACCTGATGGACCATGGCATGGGCTATTGGGGAACGATTCTGGACATGAGGTGTGACCATTCCCAGGAAGGGCTTCGTGGGAGCTAATAATGCACAAGTATAGGGGATGATTTGTAGCCCTTTTCACTAAATAAGAGTGTCGAACCCAACGAGGAGCTAAAGGTAGAACAAATATTCCCTCAAGTTCTATCAACCATTGATACAACTCTACGCACACTTAATGTTTGCTTTACCTAGGACACGAATAAAAACTACAAGTACTTTGTAGGTATGGATAGGTTTGCAAGATAATATAGAATGTGAAAATAAAAGTTAGGTGCTGTGTAAATAAAGAAGCAATTAATTTTAGTAAAACAAGTGTGGATTAGTGGGGGTAGGATTTGTGTAATTGTCCCTTAACAATTGACTAAGTTGCTAGACCGATAGCAAGTTTTTATCTGGGAGAGGCCACTGCTAGCATGTCGTCCCTTACATGGAATTCTATGCACTTATGACTAGAACTATTAGCAAGTATCCGCAACTACTAACGTTCATTAAGGTAAAACCCAACCATAGCATTAAGATATATATTGCCCACCCCCCTTCAATCCCGTTTTTATCAATTTCTATGGTAGGTTGAAGCTGCTGTCACCCTTGCCCTCCAATGCATAGTTCTATCAACATACAACTAACCCTATGGTGTGATCCACATGCGCTCTCATATGGTGGGCACCAAAGGACAGCAACATAACCACAAGCAAATTAAACCAACCATACAATTCACCAATTACTGGTAGGACAACAAAAATCTACTCAAACATCATAGGATGGCAACATATCATTGGATAATAGTATGAAGCATAAAGCACCATGTTCTAGTGGAGGCTACAGCGGGTTGTGGGAGAGTGGACCGCTGAATATAGATGGCGGAAGGTCATGAAGATGTTGGTGAAGATGACAGAGTTGTTGGAGTAGATCGCCGTCACACGATGATTGCCCCGGCGACATTCCAGCGCCACCTGGAGAGAGGGGGAGAGAGCCCCGTCCTCCTCCTTCTTCCTTGGTCTCCCCCCTAGATGGGAGGAGAGTTCCCCCTCTGTTCCATGGCCTCCACGATGGAGGAGGGCAAGAGCCCCTCCGAGATTGGATTTGTCTCTATGTTCTTTTCTGTTTCGCGTTCCTATTTTCTTGCCGAAAACCATTTCTAATATTCCCGAAGATCTATAACTCCGATTGCATTGTGATTTTAACACGATTTTTTCAGATATAAGCTTCCTTGGACCCGAAATAGAGCTCCAACCGACTAACAAGGAGGGCACAACCCACCACCACGCGCCTGGGCTGCCTGGCGCACCCAGTTGTCTTGTGGTGGCTGGGTCCCTGTTTGCGATGATTCCACCTCCCCAAAATCACAAATATTCCAAAATAATTCTCTGCAAATTTTTATCGCGTTTGGACTTTGTTTGATATGGATATTCAGCGAAACAAAAAACATGCAACAAATAGGAACTGGCATTGGGCACTGGATCAATAGGTTAGTCCAATAAATCATATAAATTGTTGCCAAAAGTATGTAAAAGTTGTATAATATTGGCATGAAACAATCAAAAAGTATAGATACGACAGAGACGTATTAGCATCCCCAAGCTTAATTCCTGCTCGTCCTCAAGTAGGTAAATGATAAAAAAGATAATTTTTGATGTGGAATGCTACCTAGCATATTCTTGATCGTATATCTAATCGTGGCATCAATATTAAGACACAAATGATTCAAAGAAATAGTCTAAATACTCAAGCATCCCAACAAACTATCGTGTCTTTCAAAATATCAACGCTAAAGAAAGCTATCCCCACAAAATCATATAGTCTTGTCATGCTCTGTCTTCTTAACACAAAGTATTTATCATGCAGAACCGCGATGACAAGCCTTGCAATTGATTCATACTTTTTAACGTGCTTCAGCTTTTTCAACCCTCACACAATACATGAGCACAAGCCATGGATATAGCACTATGGGTGGAATAGAGTATGATGATAGGGGTAAATATAGAGAAGACAAAAAGTTAAGAAAGTCTCACATCGACGCGGCTAACCAACAGGCTATGAAGATACCCATCAATTGATATCAATGCGAGGAGTTGGGATTGCCATGCAATGAATGCACTAAGAGCTATAAGTGTACGAAAGCTCAATACGAAAACTAAGTGGGTGTGCATCTAACTCTATAATGAAAAATTCTCACTAGTATATGAAAGTGACAACATAGGAGACTCTCTATACTAAAAACATGGTGCTACTTTAAAGCGCAAGTGTGGAATTAGCATGCCCCTTCTCTCTTTTCTCTCTCTTTTTTGTTTTTTTTCTTGGGCTCTTTTTGGCCTCACCTTTTTGTCTTTTTTATATTTTTTCGGAGCCTCATCCCGACTTGTGGGGGAATCATAGTATCCATCATACTTTCCTCACTAGGAAATGCTCTAATAATGAATAATGACGATCATCACACTTCTATTTACTTACAACTCAAAAGAAATAAAAATTACAACTCGATAGCTAGAACAAAGAATGACTCTATATGAATGCCTCTGGCAGTGTACCAGGATGTGTAATGATCTAGCTTAACAACGATATCAAAAAATGGACAAGCCATGTAAATATCATGCTAGCTATCTTATGGTCATGCAAAGCAATATGACAGTCATCAAAACAAAAGCGGTGGAAGTTGCATGGCAATATATCTCGGAATGGAAAGGCCATAATAGGTAGGTATGGTGGCTGTTTTGAGGAAGATATAATAAGGTTTATGTGTGATAGAGCATATCATATCATGGGGTTTGGATGCACCGACGAAGTTTGCCCCGAGTCTCGAGGTGAGAAAGGGCAATGCACGGTACCGAAGAGGCTAGCAAATTGCAGAAAGGTAAGAGTGCGTATAATCCTTGGACTCACATTAGTCATAAGGAACTCATATACTTATTCCAAAAGTTTATTAGCCCATGAAGAAAAGTACTACTACGCATTCCCCTAGTGGGATAGATTGGTAGGAAAAGACCATCACTCGTCCCCGACCAGCACACATAAGGAAGACAATCAATAATAAATCATGCTCCAACTTCATAGCATAACGAGAGACTATACGTGCATGCTTCGGGAATCACAAACCTTAACATCAATATCTTACTAAACACGATCATCCACTAGTACCTCCCAGATATTATCATATCTATATCGCAAAACTGTTGCAAGGAATCAAACATATCATATTCAGTGATCCACAAGTTTTATGTAGGATTTCATGACTAACCATGCAAATGACCAATTCATGTTGACTCTCTAAATAGATATAAGTGAAGCATGACAGCTTAACTCTTTCTACAAAATATCACGCTCTAATAAATATAAGTGAAGCAGAAGAGCATTCTACGAATAACGGTTTTCTATGTGAAGAGAAACAGGCAATTCAAACTTCAAATGATATAAGTGAAGCACATGAAGCATTCTATAAAGCCATCCTAAAAAATTATAAGTGAAGTGCAATGAGCATTCTATAAATGAACCATGGACTATCTCATACCAACATGGTGCATAAAAGAAAAGTGAAAACTAAATGGAAAAGACACTCCAAGGTTTACACATATCACATGAACGAAACGAAGACATACCAATAGTTGTTGAAGAAAGATGGGATGCCTTCCGGGGCATACCCATGCTTAGACGCTTGAATCTCCCTGTATATTTACTTGGGGTGCCTTGGGCATCCCAAAGCTGGAAATCTTGCCTCTCCTCCTTCTCCTCATATCGAGACCTCCTGGATCTTTGAAAACTTCATCCACACAAAACTTAAGAGAAAACTGGTGAGATCTTTTAGTATAATAAAGCAAATTACTACTTTAAGTACTGTTGCAAACCCATTCATATTTTATTTTTGCATTATCACTGGTGTATTATAACTTCTCCATGGCTTATACCACCGATAGAATCGATAGTTTCATCAAAACAAGCCAAATAATGCATCAAAAACAGAATATGTCTTAAAAAGGACAATCCGTAGTAATGTGAACATTAACCATACTTCTATAACTCCAAAAATTCTGAAAAATAAGGAAAAATAAAAAAATGCATAGCAGTACAGTGTAAATATTTCAGAAAATTTTGACGTTCTAGTAAAAAAATGTAAAATCGCGCACTACAGCCAAGGTTTCTGTTTTTGCACCGCACATACCGACAAGCAATCTAATCATCCTAAAGGAAAATCTTGGCACATTATTTTTATAATACAATGGATTTGTACAAGGGGATAATTATTTTTGTGAGAAACGTCCATGAAAAATTTACATTGTGTCCATGAGCATGAACACAAGTGTTCAAGGTCGACCCTCACTTTTCCAATGCATAACCTTCCAATCGCTTCTCTTTTTGAAAAAGTTTTTTAGTACCCCTCTATATTTTTTTGTTTTTAAACTTTATAATAGCACACAACAGAATAAAATGATTCTCTAAAACTTCTGGGTTGCCTCCCTAGCAACACTTTCTTTAAAGCCATTAAGCTAGGCATAAAGTGCTCAAGTAATGGACCCAACCGGATCCCAAGGTATATCAAAGCCAATTTTAATCAGCAATGATTTGGCATTTAGTAGTGAGCACAAAGCAACATATATCATTCAATGATCAAGTGTAACACTCTTCCTATGCATCAGCATGTCATAAAAGAACAGTCGGAGGTGGGGTTCCGGCTACCTTTGAGGTTCGAACACTGGGGTGCGCGCGAAGTCTTTCCCTTCTACCAATCTACGCTCTAGCTCGCTAAGATCTTGCGGACGAACTCGATGAACTCACAACACTGAAAGACATAGGATTTATACTGGTTCGGGCCACCGTTGTGGTGTAATACCCTACTCCAGTGTGGTGGTGGTGGATTGCCTCTTGGGCTGATGATGAACAGTACAAGAGAAGAACTGCCTCCTGAGGTTGAGGTGTTCTTATGCGTATGAACTTGTGTGTCTCCTTGGCCTCCCTTCTATGGTGGCTAGTCCTATTTATAGAGGCCATGGTCCTCTTCCCAAATATCGAGCGTGAAGGGAGCCAGCAATGGCAGGCTAATTTGAAGGGGGACAACTAGTACGAGCTATCCTGACAAAAGTAGTCCTCGCCTGCACAAAGCTCTGGTGGTGATGCCATCTTTGGCTCCACAATGACCTCCGTCTTGTAGTCCATGGTCTTGGTCTTGTTACACCGAAATGGCAACCTTTGCGTGAGGCCTCGGTACCCCGCGGCTGCGCTTGCCCCATTTGCACCAAAGAGGAAACAAGGACGCTGCGCACGCTGGCGCCCGCCTGGCGCCCACCTGGTGTCGATCGTCATGGATCACGTCACGAGAGCCTCGCGAGGTTTCCCTCGCCTTGATATCTCCGCTCCTCGTGAGCCTGTCTGCTAGGCTGCTCCAGAGGAGGTCTTGCGTCGGCCGCCTCGTGAGGCTTGGACCCTCGCGAGGGTCTTGGATGCCTTGTTGGTGAAGATGGGTCGTACGGCCTGCTGGCTTAGCCACACCATGGGCCGCAGGCAGGCAAGTCCGGGGACCCCCGTTCCCATAACGCCGATAGTAGCCCCTGGGCCCAAGGTGCGCTCGGGCTTGGCTTCACGGCGAAGCCAAGGGTCAAGTTCGGAGCACCGCGGGCCCCCAAAGCCTGCGGCCTTGGTTGACGCGTGGCGGTTGATTGTACGTGGGCGTCTTTGCTTCGCCACGCTGCCTTGGCAACTGCACGACTTGACAAGTCCCTGCGACATGCAAGGGAAACTGTCATTACCTGCGATCGTGGTTGGTGTCGGTTGGCCTTCTCTGGCTATAAATGGAGAGGGGGGCGGAGCCCCCATCGCCCATCTCCTCCTCGCTTGCTTGCTTCTTCCTCCTTGCTCCACTGCTTCCTCCAATGGCGCCTATCCAAAGGTTCTTCGCTGAAGAGAAGGGGAAAGCTCCCTGGGATGTCCCGGAGCTCCTCCTGCCGAAGAAGAAGTCGATCCATCACTGTGACGAAGCGGCGACGCAGGTGGTGGCGAGGCCTTTGTGCGAGCGGCCTCCACCAGGGTACCCGCTACCCCTGTACGCCCAAGCTGAGGGCTCGGGAGGACGAAGTGGCGAGCAGCGCCGCCCACGCCGCATCCGGGGTTGCCGCGCCATGGCGACGCATGGCGCCCATGCCGCGGACTCCTCGCTCGAGTTGGTGCTGTGGGCGCCGATGCCTCCGAGCTCCTGGATCCGCTTCCCGCGGTTCTTCTCCGTCGTGATGCTGCCGAGGGGGGCCCTTGAGCTCTGGCTGCAGCATGCCGATTGCGGCGCTCCAGCGATTGAGGCGAAGATCGAGGCGGTCCCCACTGGCAAGATCTTCATGACTTGCAGCTGGGGCAAGGTCGCATGAGTCTGTCATGCCAGGGCCGCCCTCACGATCCACTTTGAGTACGACGGCGCCTCCACGCTCTTCTTCAAGGTCTTCGACGCCGAGGGCCGCTACCTGGAATGCTGCTCTGGAGAAGAGCGTGAGGCCGATGCGTGCTCCACTCATGATCACTCCAGTAGAAGCAGCCCTTGGGAGTCCAGCAGCTCTCGTGAGCTTTACGAGACTCCGGAGATGAGCGACGACAGCTACGTCCCCCCGAGCTCTCGCCGTGCTCGGAGCAGGGCTGCAGCGTCTGGCCGCCGCCCTGATCTGGATGGGGCTGGGCCAGCCTCCCGTGGCCCACTGTTGATGATGGCGTCCGCCACGAAATGATGTAGATAGGATCCCCCTTAGCATCAGCTTTTGTTTCTTGCGAAGAATCATGAATTACCCCGTGGGGGCATGTAAGGGTCTACAATGCCTTTGTACTTATCTTCCTCATTATGAGGATTTGATGAACGCGTGTCCCGTTAAAGCTTGTTGCTCTATGATGACGGGTCCCGGTCCCAAGGCGTCTACAGCCGTCACTGGTATGCCAGGTCGCGATGCCGTGGTCAAGGCTAGGAGGTGCGCGGCCCGAGGTCCAGTAAGAGCCCCTGAGGTGCGATGCTCAGGAGGTCCCCCTTAGCAACCAACCAACCATGGTAAGGAAAGAAAGGAAGATTACATGGCCGCAATGGGGTTGCGGCATGGTGTGAGCGACTACTAAGCCCAAATATTTAGCCGATCCGAGGGCGAGACTTATCTTGCTGACTTCGCGGTGAATCCCGATGTTACGCTAGGGCTGCACACCAACTTATAAGAGATAGCTAGGTTGGCCCGTACGAGTTTTCCTTCTCCCGAGGTCTTCTTAGTGCTCTACATCCTCAGGTCCCGGCCCTCGAGCGAGCTCAGCCGCCGCTGGTATGCCAGGTCGTGATGCCGTGGTCAAGGCCAGGGGTGAGGGCTGGAGAGCCAGTAAGAGCTCCTGAGTCGCGATGCTCAGGAGCCCCCCCTTTAATGTGCAAGCGAATCACTCGAGATAAAAGGAGACTCGCGGTGCCGCCTGCTATCCTTCCCGCGGGGTCCCTGTGGACAGACACAAGAAGAACATGGTTTGCTGTCATTGCCACCTGCCTGCTGCTGGTTGGTCCAGATGAAGTGAAGGCACTGAGGGCCTGGTGAGGTGACGTACGCGGCGCGTGCCGCGAGCCAGAGCTCGACCAATCAGATTTGTCGGTCGTGGCAGGGATGGACCCATGCACCAGCGCCGTGCCTGTGTAGAGGCCCCGAGGGAGGCGATGATCGAGCAGGTGATAGTAGTTGGCAGGTTAAGCATGAAGAGCAGGTCGACTTGGATAAATGCAAGAAAATACATGCCACTGGGCCTGGCCCGAGCGGCGTGGGGATCATGCAGCCCGAGGGGCGCCCCCAACAAGGTAAGTTGAAAACATAGCAAAAGGGGTACATGCCACAGGGACGGACCCACGTGGCCTGGGAATAATGCAGCCCGAGGGGCGCTCCCAGCTTAAATGAACTTGGAAGATGTCACCTGGTTCTGTAGACGAAGTAGAGTTGGTGCATCTAAAGCCACGCGTTGGAGGAATGGCTCCTCATGAGCCACCGGGACCCTGAGCCTCGGGAGGCTCTGGGGGCTCGGGAGGTTCCCTGAAGACCATCCTCATCTCCTCCGGAACGGCGCGGAACCTGGCCTCCTGAGTCGTCAGGACTTGCCTTACGTTGTGCTGAACTGCTGATAGGCCGACACCACGCTCGGCAAGCCAAAGGGCATGCGACTGCAGCTATGTGGTGGAACCTCACAGTGGCCTGCACGGGATGGCCAGAAGCGTTCCTAAGATGCGGCCCTGTTGAGCCCTGGGATGTCGATGCAAGCGCGTAGCCTGGCATCCTCGCCTGGATGGGGGGCTGCGCCTTGTGAGCGGCCGTCGTCGTGCATGGCCCTTGCTTCTTGCAGTTCTTCGGTGGTCTTGGTGATGAACTCTTGAGCGGTGGGCACTCCTTGCCCTGTGCTCTCCTGAGGAAAGTGTGCCATGAGGCACGCCTCCAAGTGGTGCCCAAGCGCCTCCCTCGTGAGGTTGGCAAGGTCTGAGGCTCTCCAGGAAAGAGCCCCCGAGCCCTACCGGAGGAGGGCACCGGGCGCGCTTTCCTATTTGGTGGAGGGAGGCGCCCCTAGAGCGGGCGCTGATCCTGACGAAGCTCCTAACACGACGCCATCTTCTTGGGGTCCTGCGTGGCGCAGCAGCTTCTTCTTGGGGATGGTCTCCGGAGGGCCTTCACTTCTGCTATCAGGGTTGTCGGTTGCTGCAGCTTGGAAGGCACGCTCAAGGGAGCACACCGCATCCCTTTCTTCACATGGGACCGTGATGATCCCCCCGCTTCCTAGCATCTTGAGGAAGTTGTAGCCATGGTGAGTGACTGCCATGAACTTGGCCAGGGCTGGATACCCAAGGATGGCATTGTACGGCAGGCAGATGTGCGCGACGTCGAAGTCGATGAGCTCGGTGCGGTAGTTCTTGCGCTCCCCGAAGGTGATAGGCAGGCGGACCTGCCCTATCGGTGTGGTGGAGCCATCAGTCACTCCTAAGAAAGGCTTGGTTGGCTGGAGCTGCTCATAGGGCACTTGGAGATTGTTGAACGTGTCGACGGACAGGACGTTGAGCCCTGTGCCGCTGTCAATGAGAGTCTTGGTGACTTGCACATTGCTGATGACTGGGGAGCATAGCATAGGCAGGGTGCCAGCGGTGGCTGCGCACTTGAGCTGGTTTGCCGAGCTGAAGGTGATGGCGCACTGGGACCACCTGAGCGGGCGCGTGGCCTCGAGCTTGGGGAGCGTCGCGTTCACCTCGCGAGCGAACTGTTTGAAGATGCGTTGAGAGGCTGGGGCCTGAGCACCACCTAAGATGCAAGCGATCGCATGCGGCTCCTGGAAGCCCCCAGCCCCCTCGTCCTGGTGGTGGTCGTCGTTCCTTCTCGGTGGCGGCAATGGGGGAAGACCGACGCTGCCCTAGGGGCGATCCTCACGAGGCGGATCCCTCCAGGCGCCCTCACGAGGTTGGTCCTACCAGCGGTCCTCACGAGGTCGGTCGCGCCACTCCTGGTGTGGGCCAGGGTCGTCCCAGCGTCCGCCTCCGCATCCTCCTCCGCGGCCATAGCCCCGGTCGTTGCGCTCGGGCGTCGACCGACGCGTCCTCCCCGAATGGCTCTGAGTCTTGACAATCGCTGGTGTTGTGGGTGTTCAGGTTGTGGAAGGCGCAGAATGGGCGGCCGTTCTTGGATGACTCGGGCTGATCTCTGCCTCGCTTGGTGCCGGGCTCCGCTGCGAGTACTACTGCTTCTTTACGCTTCACGTCCTTGGCCTTGGCCTTCTTCTCCTCCTCTCCTACAGCTGGCAGCTCAAGGAGAGAGAGGCGCCCCTCCTCGGCTCTTGCACACTTGGTCGCCAGGTTGAACAACTCCTGAGATGTGCAAAGCTCCTCGTGGATAGCCAGCTCTTCCTTCATCTTGACGTTATGGACGCCGTCTGAGAACGCGGAGATGATGGCTTCGTCCGTGACCTTGGGGATCTTGAGGCGGGTGTTGTTGAAGCGCTGGATGTACTTCTGGAGGGTCTCTCCCGGCTGTTGCTTGATGCGGCATAGATCGCCCGCGGCCGGTGGGCGGTCGCGAGTGCCCTGTAAGTTGGCGACGAGGCGGTCGCGCATCTCGTCCCAGGAGGAGATTGAGCCGTGTTGCACATTCAGGAGCCAAGAGCAGGCCCCTCCTTGAGAGCCATGGGAAACCAGTTCGCCATGACTTTTTCGTCGTCGTTAGCCGCTTCGATGCTCAGCTCATGGAGCTGCAGGAACTCTGCGGGGTTGGCGGTGCCGTCATATCGAGGAGGTAGATTTGGCTTGAACTTGCTTGGACAGGCGACGCTACGCAGCTCGAGGGTGAAGGCACGGCAGCCAGCCGTGGTTGCCGGGGCCCGCTTCTGAGGCAGAGCTTGGTCTTGGCGAGGTCTGTGATGTGCCACCGCAGGCAGCACGCGGTCTTGATGAGGTGGCGCAAGGAGCGCCGGTGCAGCTTCTCGCGGCCGCGGGATTTCTTGGCAGCTCCTTTCTTCACGCGCGGGCGCCGGGCGCGGTGGATCACGCCGCGGAGGCGTGCACCTTGGAGCCAAGGCACAGTCTTGGGGACGAGGCAGTGGAGGCACGCCATGAGCCCCGTTGCTGAGGGGGAGGCAGAGAGTGGGACGGCGTTGGAGAGCCCCCTGCGGCGCGGACGAGCTCAGCGACGCGGTCGAGCCACTCCTCATAAAGGTGGTCGACGGGGCGGTAACGCAGGAGCTCGTTCGCTGCAATGAGCGCGGCCCGCGCTTCCATGGGAGCGTGGTGTGCATGGGATGAAGAACTAGCAGGGGTGAGTGATGGAGTAGCGGTGCGGCCGTCCTGCCGCACTGAAGGATGCAGCGAGGACACCTGCTGCTCGTTCCCCACCGGGCCGGTGGCAGCGTTGGCGGTGGGGGATGGAGAACGGCGAGGTGGCCCGCCGACGGGAGCCATCTGAGCGACGCGGGCGGCGAGGGCAGCCCGACGCTCAACTCGAGCATGGCGAGCATCCGACATGGAGACGACGGAGCGACGGACTGACGGAAAGGAAGCTACGGCGCACCCCTACCTGGCGCGCCAAATGTCGGAGGTGGGGTTCCAGCTACCCTTGAGGTTCGAACACTCGGGTGCGCGCGAAGTCTTTCCCTTCTACCAATCTACGCTCTAGCTCACTAAGATCTTGCGGACGAACTCGACGAACTCACAACACAGAAAGACACATGATTTATACTAGTTCGGGCCACCGTTGTGGTGTAATACCCCACTCCAGTGTGGTGATGATGGATTGCCTCTTGGGCTGATGATGAACAATACAAGAGAAGAACTACCTCCTGAGGTTGAGGTGTTCTTATTCATATGAACTTGTGTGTCTCCTTGGCCTCCCTTCTATGGTGGCTAGTCCTATTTATAGAGGCCCAGGTCCTCTTCCCAAATATCGAGCGGGAAGGGAGCCAACAATGGTGGGCTAATTTGAAGGGGGACAACTAGTACGAGCTATCCTGACAAAAGTAGTCCTCGCCTGCCCAAAGCTCTGGTGGTGACATCGTCTTGGGCTCCACAACGACCTCCATCTTACAGTCCATGGTCTTGGTCTTGTTGCACCGAAATGGCAACCTTTGCCTGAGGCCTCGGTACCCCGCGGCTGCGCTTGCCCCCTTTGCACCAAAGAGGAAACAAGGACGCTGCACGCGCTGGTGCCCGCCTGGTGTCGATCGTCATGGCTCACGTCACGAGATCCTCGTGAGGTTTGCCCCACCTTGATATCTCTGCTCCTCGTGAGCCTTTCTGGCTAGGCCACTCCAGAGGAGGTATTGCGTCATCCGCCTCGCGAGGGTCTTGGATGCCTTGTTGGTGAAGATGGGTCGTACGGCCTGCTGGCTTAGCCACGCCATGGGCCATAGGCAGGCAAGTCTGGGGACCCTTGTTCCCAGAACGCCGACAAGAACAATTTATGCACATCAAGTAAAGGCCAATAAATAGCATAAGCACATTTCTTGCAATTTTATCGTGTTGGAAACATAGAGAGGCAGAGATGTAGTTCCTCTCCCATAATAATTGCAAGTAGGAGCAGCAAGCACATGCATATTATATTCATCAAAATTATCATGTGCAACGGTAGAAGGCAACCCATCAATGTAATCCTTAATAAGAGTAAACTGCTCCAATATAGTATAGTTTGGAGAATTCAAAAAGATAATAGGACTATCATGTGTGGGCGCAATAGCAATAGTTTCATTCTTAACATAAGGACCTATAGAAAGCTCATCTCCATAAGCATAATTCATGTTGGCATCATGGCCACAAGCATATCAAGCATCAATTTCATCAAAAAGGGATATTTCAAACGAATCAACGGGATCACAGGAATTATCATAGCATTCATCCTTCGGTACGAATGAAGGGACATTAAACAATCTATGAGTTGAAGAGTTACTCTCATTAGAAGGTGGGCACGGGTAGCTAATTCGCTCTTCCTCCTTTTGTTCTTCACTCTCCTCCTCATCATTTTCATCCAATGAGCTCATAGTTTTAGCATCTTCTTCTTCCATAGTTTCCTGCAAAATATTAGTCTCTTCTTGGACAGTGGAGACTTTCTCAATAAATGCATCAATATCAGCATTGTATTTATAATTCTCATAGCAATATTGAAGTATAGGAAAATTTTCAGGTCCATAAACAGGATCATCAAAATCTTCATACTTTTCAAACCAAGATTAAATTTCACAAGCACCCTTAAAAGCAATAAATTCTTCTATTCGTTCCACATCATAATAATCATATCTACCATTAGCATAAGAAGCCAAGGTTTCATTATCACTAAATTCACAAGAAAAGCGAAGGTGTCAATCCTTCATCCTAGAGCAACAAGTATAATCATATCTATGGCATAAATTCCAAGCACACCAATGCAATATATCAATCTGATCCCATAACAGTTTCCCTTTGTGTGTCAAGCGATAATTCCTAAAGTATTCACGTTGATCCAACGTTTATCACATTATCAAGTTGAATGGGGTTTTCTCAGGATTATCAAAGTAGTGTCTAATATTTTTCACATAACGAGCATCGAGGGCTTTAGGAGGTTCCCCATCTCCGTGAGTAGCAAGTACAACTATTTTTTTGGTATTTTTTGTTCCATATCCATAACTAAAGATAGAGAACAATTTAGAACAGAAAATAAAGACTACTTAGTGATAAAGCAAACAAGCACACACACGAGAATATTCACCCCATGGTATTGCTCCCCGCTCCCCGGCAACGGCGCCAGAAAAAGGTCTTGATAACCCACAAGTATAGGGGATTGTTTGTAGCCTTTTTTGATAAATAAGAGCATCGAAGCCAACAAGGAGCTAAAGGTAGAACAAATATTCCCCCAAGTTCTATCGACCACCGATACAACTCTACGCACACTTAATGTTTGCTTTACCTAGACCAAGAATAAAACTAGAAGTACTTTGTAGGTATGGATAGGTTTGCAAGATAATAAAGAATGTGAAAATAAAAGTTAGGTGATGTTTAAATAAAGAAACAATTAAGTTTAGTAAAACGGATCTGGATTAGTGGGGGTAGGATTTGCGGAATTGTCCCTCAGCAATTGACTACGTTGCTAGACCGATAGCAAGTTTTTATGTAGGAGAGGCCAATGCTAGCATGCCGTCCCTTACTTGGAATTCTATGCACTTATGATTGGAACTATTAGCAAGAATCCGCACTACTAACATTCATTAAGGTAAAACCCAACCATAGCATTAAGATATATATTGCCCCCCCTTCAATCCCGTATGCATCAATTTCTATGGTAGGCTAACGCTGCAATCACCATTGCCCTCTAATGCATAGTCCTATCAACACATAACTAACCCTATGATGTGATCCACACGTGTGCTCATATGATGGTCACAAAAGGACATCATCATAACCACAAGAAAATTAAACCAACCATAGCAATTCACCAATTACCGGTAGGACAAAAGAATTCTACTCAGACATCATAGGATGGCAACATATCATTGGATAATAGTATGAAGCATAAAGCAGCATGTTCAAGTAGAGGGTACAACGTGTTGCGGGAGAGTGGACCGCTCAATATAGATGGGGGAAGGTGATGAAGATGTTGGTGAAGATGACAGAGTTATTGGAGTAGATCGCCGTCACACGATGATTGCCACGACGGTGTTCCGACGCCATCGGAGAGCCCCCCTCCTTCTTATTCTTCCTTGGCCTCCCACCTAGATGGGAGGAGAGGTCCCCCTCTGGTCCGTGGCCTCCATGGCGGCGGAGGGGCGAGATCCCCACCAAGATTGGATTTGTCCCTCTATTCTCTTCTGTTTCGTGTTCCTGTTTTCTGGCCAAAAATCATTTCTTATATTCCCGGAGATCCGTAACTCTGATTACACTGAGATTTTAACACGACTTTTTCCATATATAAGCTTCCTTGCGCCTGAAGTAGAACTCCAACCGACTTACATGGAGGCACAACCCACCACCACGCGCCTGGGCTGCCTGGCATGCCCAGGTGTCTTTTGGTGGATGTGGTCCCCCGTTTGTGATGATTCCACCTCCCAAAAATCACAAATATTCCAAAATAATTCTCTACAAATTTTTATCACGTTTGGACTTTGTTTTATATGGATATTTTGCGAAACAAAAAACATGCAACAAATAGGAACTGGCACTGGGCACTAGATCAATAGGTTAGTCCAATAAATCATATAAATTGTTGCCAAAAGTATGTAAAAGTTGTATAATATCGGCATAAAACAATAAAAAAATTGTTGATACGATGGAGACGTATCAGGAGCCTTCTAGGAGTTGTGTCTGTGTGCTATTGGTCCTCCCAGGGTACGAGAATCCTGACGACAGGGGGTCATGCAACCTCCCATGGCTGATTGCTGTTACCCGCATCAGCAGAGGGATGGGAGCTAAATGACCGGTCGATGCATATGGGCTCTGACAAGGCGTCCTTAGGGGTGAGGTCGCCCATAGTGGCTACATGGCAGTTCACCTGCTCCATGCACTGCTACATGGGCGGTACCTTATCCCTACCCACTCGGTACGAGGGAAGAAACAGGTGAGTACTCGCAATGCAATACACTGCCCCGGGAAGTCATCATCATAGGACGTACAAGCGTGCCATGAGTTGCCATGTCACCCCGGTACATGCTAGGGCCGGCTAGTCCAATATTTATACAAGTAATGGGGTTCTCTGCGAGGGCCCTCGAAGGGTAGTATAAATAGTGTCATGGGTTTGTCATGGCAGATGTCCACGTGAAAGGACTTAGTCGTGGAGCCATCGCTACGGGTTAGCTTAAAGAGGTTAAACCAGACAAGGGGACACCAGAGGTTTTATACTAGTTCGGCCCCTTTGATGAAGGTAAAAGCCTATGTCTAGTTGTGATTGGTATTGCTAGGGTTTCGATGACCAGGGAGCGAATCCGCTTTGCCTGGCTCTCGAGTTGTTGTTCGTTGTCCCTAAACCGCTGTCGGGTCGTCCCTTTATATACATAGGTTGGCGCCCGCCGGTCTACAGAGCCCTAGGCCGGATCATAGATGTGTCCGGCTCGGTCTCTACTCCTCTAACTTACAATACAAGTTATATGACAGAGTCGGTTTACATCTACAGGCTTTAACCCGCCTTTAGGCATTGGGCCTTCGTAAAGTGCCACCACCTTCACGTCTTCATGGGCTTCTATCCTCATGGAGCTAACCCGGCCACTCCTAGCCGGTTTACCTCCAGTATTTATATCCCCAACATTAGGCCCCAGATTGATTTGAACTCGTTCATGTCAATCTTAAATACTTAGAAAAATTCTTGCCCTGTCATCTTCATATAAATATGGTAAACCGCCGTGATGTCATCCTTTAGATCCGTAGAAAACCGCCCTAATGTCATCTATTCGTTGAAGCCGAAGATTCTCTTCATTAATGTATATCCAACCATCGAGGCGACACCCTTATTAACTATCCATTTTTGAGCTCCTTGATTCCCGCACTTGTCGCCTTATCACTTCGCCTTATAAATAGGACCACGGGTCCTTCTCCTTTTTTCCCTTCGTCTCCTTCACTTCTTCTTCCTCCTCGCCACATCTCTGCCCCTGAGCGCCGCCGCCATCACCGAGCTTCACCTCTGCTTCGACAAAGGTCGCTGCATTGACCTGATCACCCCAGAGAAACGCGGTGATCCTCCGCTGCTTCCTCCTGCACCAGTAAGTTCCTCTTCTCCTTACCCTAGATCCGCCATTAGGGTTCGGTGTTCTTCATAGCTTGAAGCTGTTCCTCCTTCAGTAATACCAAATGGCCATTTAGATCTGATTGTTTCCAGCGCCTTTTGTAGTTTAAACTCCTTTCTTCTTGTTAAGGCATCTGCTTGATATCGAACTCATATGAAGTTACTGAACCTTTTGAGCGCTTGAGTTTAGACCAAAATATATTTTGATTATCCAACACACAACAGATCTGAAATTCCCATGCTAAACTGTGAAATCTGTTTTACCTTACTTAGCCCTTTTCACCTTAGATCTATATCCTCTTTACCACATAGACGGTTTACCTTTGTAAAAGCAATCTATCATATACCATTAGCCCTGTGGTGAACCGGACAAGCCTTTTACCTCCATTGTTATACTCCGGTTTAACAATATGTGCATTCCTTTGTTCTGATATTGCCTTGTCATTCATTATAGTATCAGCCTCCGGTTTGCACAATTTTACATACTTGTTATGTCTTTGTTCCGTCGCTTCTTATGTATCACCATGAATGATTTGTAAACCGGTATTTCCTTTCAGCCTTCCGTTTGCAATGGCCAAACATTTTTATGCTTGCAACTGGGCTCCTTCCCGGGTTACCGAACAACAGCTTAACGAAATGGTCAAAATTGGTACCTTGCCCAAAAAGAGATCCGGTGGTGCATTCCAGGAATGGAGAAACCCCCTACCCCTAAGCAGGGGGAGGTAGTTGTATTTGTGGACCATATAGGCCGTGGTTTCAAACCGCCTGGGTCAAAGTTTTTCCAGGATGTGCTTGGCAGTTTCCAACTCCATCCTCAAGACATTGGACCCAACTCGGTGTCTAATATATGCAATTTCCAAGTCTTCTGTGAGGTGTACTTACAAGAAGAACCAACTGCTGAGCTATTCCGGAATTTTTTTTCATCTGAACCGGTGCACAGAGTTTGTAGACAGACCCAACACTAAACTTGGTGGTGTCTCTATTCAAAAATGGAAAGAGGTTGAATTCCCTCATGCCAAACTACACAGCCACCCCAAAGATTGGAACCAAACATGGTTCTACTGTAAAGATACTTCCCCTGAAGACGAGAATCCTCTGCCGGGTTACCGCGCCCACCGGCTTTCCAACACCCATCCATTGTCGCAATGTTTAATTGCTACGGAACGGGCTTCATACGCCCCTCAACTCGCCAAGCTCCGAGCCTTTATGGCCAACGGTTTATCAGGCGTCGATTTTGTATGTTGCTGGATATCCTGGAGCATCTTGCCATTAAGTCGCCGCTATGGTTTAATGTGTGAGTACGCTAGTGAATTAGAAGATTCCCAGCACCATATCAACATTCAATTAACCGATGAAGAAGTCACTAAAAGTGTCAAGAAGATTTTAAATGAATCAGAATCTGTCTGCCGCCAAACCAGCTTGAACCCCTTCTACACAAAAAACAAACCGCCTGCTATAAGTACTGTCCTTCCTTTTTATCTTCAACATATTTTTAAACTCTTCAACCCGTGAATATCCTTCTGCTTGTTTATAAACAAGGTGATGATCCATTCTGGAAGAAGAAACCTGCATAAAAAGCGGCAAAGCCATCCCGTCCCAAAACAAAAGTCGTCAAGAGAAGCTCAAAGCGGAAGGCAGCTGAACGCATCAGCATGGAACTTGATGGCGACACAAATGAACCGGAAGTTGAGGTAGAACTTGATTCACTTGGCTCCCTTTTCATGCATCTCATTAACAATGATACTTATCAGGAGGACGTGGAGGGCAGCCAGGCTGACGATGTAGAGGTAATTACCCTTTCCTCCGGTTCAGACTCCATGCCAACACAAAAAATCCGTCAAGCGGTCCGGAAAGTAAGCTTTTCTCATCCTCTTGCTTACTTGGATCCAACATTTATTTTGAAGACGCAGCAGCACGAGGCTCGCCGGACAACCCGACACAGCGGCCAACAGGTCACCTCGGCCGGTTTACCTGACACCCCGGTTCGGAAGCGCCGATCCGAGGTCTCCCCCACTTCTGACAATTCTTATCCCAAGGCAGGTTATTTCTGACAACCTCTTAATCCGCCCAATTCAAATTATCAGGTGACACCTCCCTCATCATCTGGCAAGTCAACAGCACGCAACTCCCTCCTCTCAAAACTGTAGCTGGGTAAGCACTCAAATCCTTTTCTTCGAATGTCTTCATACCTTGAATACTATGCTTAATTTTCACCTCTTTTATCTTTGTTTGTAGAGCCAAAGCCAGACCCAGCAAAAAAGCTTGGGTGAACAATCCGTCTGAAGACTAGGTAATTCTTAAACATGAGCTAATAGGTGAACCGGACCAAACTGGTGAACCGCAAGGTACCCATCTTGAAGCCACAGGTGATGAGCCACCCCTTCAAGATCACAATATCGATGAACAACCAGAAGCTGATACTGCTGTGCCTGATACTGAACCGGCAGATCCAATCCGGGCTAGTCCGGTGAGGGCTACTGACACTGCACCATCGCCCGTAAAAACTACTAGAGGCCAAGGAGAGACAATGTTATCATTACCGGCATGAGCCACAGCTCTCCTGGCCATCCTGTAATCTTGGCCAAACATAGTGCCAAGGAAGAGCGTGTTGCCATGGAGAAGGGTAAATGGAGCACTGATTTGTCAAGCTACGCCCATCTTAGCACTGAAGAACTCCACTCTAGTTTTTTAAACCGTCTACACTCAAACCTTGATTATGAAGACGGTTTGGTAAATCTGATGAAGGAACGCTATGAGGTATTTTCATCACCTTTTTTTATTGATTCAAAAGTATATACATTAGTCCAAGTAGCCCCCAAGGGCCGGTTTATGATGTTAATCATAAACCGGGACTTTGTAATATCTTAATCCTTGCATGCTGATCCTCAATATGTCAAGTCCTTAGTAAAAACAAAACTGATACTTTATCATTGTATTCATGTAATTTTCATTGGTGTAGCCCCTAAGGGCCGGTTTAGCGTTGCGAGGTAAACCGGGTCTTGAATCAATGCGTCAATTTTGAACAGATGTACATCAGCCCCCAAGTGTTAAGGATAATGCTTGCATTGTACTTGAGACTTGTGAAAGATTTGTTGATAATAGAGCAAATAGGCATTAGCCCCCAAGTACAAAGTGCATAACTTGTTATGCGCTTGGTACTTAGAAAATACATATCCCGTTGTTGATATATCTTTGCCATTGTAGGCCGAGCTGAGTAAGAGGGATGCTCAAACCGCTGATCTTCAAGAGAACGTAAAGTCTCAACAAACAGAAGCTTCCAAAGCCAAAGAGGAGCTGACCAATGCCCTGGCAGCTATGGAGAAGCTGAAAGAGACTTTCAACAAGGAGCGTGCTGACTGGGAAACAGAAAAGGCTGGTTTAACCAAGAAAGCTGAGGACGCAGAAGCAGCCCTGAAGCCAGTGGTAGACGAATTGACCGGCTTGAAGCGGCAGATTGATGCCATGACATCCGCTGTGTTTGGTAAGTACCTTCGCATGCCGTTTGTCTAGTTCATAAGATCTTACCATTGACCAGTGTACTGATACTAAACCGTGACAGGCACCCGCATTTCTCATCTGGGATCTGACATGCGGATGAAGCTTAAAGCGGCGTACACCTTAATGGAACAGCTATATTCTGGATCCCAGCGTGCAATTTGTACTCCAGCATATAACAAGCCGGCGCCATCGTTGATAAAAGAAACTCTTGAGAAGCTGGCCATGCTGCCTGCCCGGATTACAGAACTGAAGAAAGCAGCCGCAAGAGCAGGAGTGCTGACCGCACTAATCCGGGCCAAGGTATGGATTCCGGATCTTGAAGCGGCAGATATCATTAAAGGATATCCAAGTGTGAAGGAGGACGGTTCAGACTTCAACAATGATGACCTCTGAAAACTGACAAAGGAGATGTCGCCAATAGCCAGCAAACTGGCGGAGGACACAAACCTATCTCATTTCCAACCGGTTTACGATGCTGAAGGAAAGAGACAGCCTGCCATGATCCATGAAGTTGAAGAACTTGTGCCTCCAATCCGTAAGCATACTTACGCTCCTGACATTGATCCCTCCAACCTTATCCATGAAGAAGCCGTGTTTCAAGCTTTAACCGGAATTGATTGGTCAACGGTTGATTTCCAGCGTCTGGGGAGGGATGATGAATATGGGACTGCACAAGATGACCCTCAACCGTCAAGCCAGCCCGATGAAGCATCTTAGACCGACGAACGGTTTACACGACACAGTCTGCTACTGCTTGAAAACAATTATTCTATTTGGGCCGTTTTGAAGCTCCTTGTAATAAGATAGCCAAAACACCTTTATCTGTCATGCCATCGAGCATGCTGATGTTTGCTTGATATTTTGAAAACTTGTTTCACTTTGGGGATCTATTTATGCATAGTCCATGATGATTTGTGTTCCTGCATACAAGAACTTGAAAGCGTCCTAGTGGTTTACCAATGGACGGGTCATGATACCCAAAAATATACATAACTTGGATGAATAACTAAGATTTGTATTAACCAGATAACATAAATAATATCTGTGACATACCTCATTGGCTGACCAACTGCTTGTACAGTAGAGGTGAAAACACCAATCCGGAGTGTTGATAAATCCTGGCCCTATTGCCGGTTCATATAGAAATCATATTGGTCTAGTTAAGTCATTGATTTGTTCATATAATGCTGGTGACATCTAGTCAAAACCAGACTGGAGCAGTACGCTACCGGTTTAAAAACTAATCATGTACTGAAAACTAAGCGCTGAAAGTCATGCCGGGTTGTAATGAACACCGGTTTATCAGAAAAAATATTGATAAATCCCTTATCATAAAAACAGCAAAGAGAAAAGAAATATGCAAGGCTTTTCATGGGCTGCCAGGCCCTAAATCGAGGCTTTTCATGGGCTGCCAGGCCACTGAGTTAAACCATTTTGCAAAGCCTTTTAAGATGGACCTCAATCTTTAACCAATCACCGTTTTAACTTTGACAAGTTTAGGGTCCATGGGATTGACTTGTCAAACGTTCGACGGGTCATACCAGGTTTACCTGGACGGAGTGGCTTACTTAAAGAGGCAGGATAACCCGGGGTTTTAGGTGAATACACCTGGCTTCCAAGCCTGGCTTGATAGCCTATTACAGGGGTTCAAGCTCACTGTTCTTTGAGAAGCAAGGAGCCCCCAAGTAATATGTGAGCTATGCTCAGTGGTTACCTATGTTTTAACTGTGCTTAATGCAACAGAATCTCTTTGGCTCCACATAATTTCCTTTTGGCTTTTAAAGCCTATCAAGAGGTGTAGCTATGGTGTGAAGACAACCAAGCCCCCTAGTGATATCCCTTTTTGGTTTAAAACCGATAAAGAGGCGTAGCTATGGTTCAGATACGACCAATCCCCCTAGTGATTTTCTTTATATCCGTGTGGCCGTAGAGTCCGGTTTAACAAAACCCCGCTTTGTCAGTAGAAGCTCTTGTAGGCTCACACATGATGTAAAAAGAACAGAGACCCCGCTTTATTCGAGGCTCCAGATTATTATATAATATATACATTGTCATAAATATGTACATAAGAAGAGCCTGTGGCTCAAGTATAGTAAGACCAAAGAAGAGCTATATTCCACGGCCACTTGGTCTCCTCCTCCGATTTACGTGAGTCTTTGTGCTCTCGAACAACAATGAGGTAGTATGACCCATTGTGCAGATTCTTGCTGACCACAAAAGGTCCTTCCCACGGTGGGGATAACTTGTGCATATCAGTCTGATCCTGGATGAGCTGGAGCACCAGATCGCCCTCTTGAAAGGTCCTGGTCTTAACCCGGCGGCTGTGATAACATCAGAGATCTTGTTGATAAATCGCCGAACGTGCTGCTGCAAGATCATGCTCCTCATACAACAGGTCCAGTGAGTCCTGACGTGCCTTCTCATTATCAGCTTCAACATAAGCTGCCACACGGGGCGAGTCATGACGGATGTCACTAGGAAGAACCGCCTCTGCTCCATAAACCATGAAGAAAGGCGTGTAACACGTAGATCTGTTAGGTGTGGTGTTGATGCTCCATAGCACAGAAGGTAAGTCCTCCACCCAACAACCCGGTGTCCTCTTTAAAGGAACCATAAGCCGGGGTTTAATACCTCTCAAAATTTCTTGATTTGCCCTCTCCGCTTGACCATTAGATTGGGGGTGGGCCACTGATGCTACATCAAGCCGGATGTGCTCACGTTGGCAAAATTCCTCCATCTCTCCCTTTGACAGATTAGTACCATTATCAGTTATAATATTGTGTGGAAAGCCAAACCAGAATATCACCTTTTTGATGAACTTAACCGCCGTGGCCGCATCACACTTACTGACTGGCTCTGCTTCCACCCACTTGGTGACCTTGTCAACTACTACTAACAGGTGGGTCTTTTTGTCCTTGGATCTCTTAAAGGGTCCAACCATATCGAGCCCCCAAGTCGCAAACGACCAAGTTATTCGAATCATCCTCAACTCCTGAGCCGGAACATGAGCGCGGCGTGCAAATTTTTGACAACCATCGCATCTCTTGACTAAATCCTCAGCATTAGCATGAGTTGTTAACCAATAGAAACCGTGACGAAAAGCTTTAGCCACCAAAGACTTTGAACTAGCATGGTGACCACAATCCCCTTCATGGATTTCTCGCAAAATCCCACAACCCTCTTGATAAGAGACACAACGCTGAATTGCCCCTGTGATGCTGTGACGATGTAACTCCACGTTGATTATGGTCATTGACTTGGAACGCCGGATTATCTGCTGGGCCGAGGTTTCATCCTCCGGTAACTCGCCCCGGTTCATGTAAGCCAGGTACGGGATTGTCCAATCCGGTATGACATGCAAAGTTGCCACCAATTGAGCCTTCGGGTCAAGAATAGCCAACTCCTCCTCTGTTGGTATCTTGACCAACAGATTATGTAGTACGTCAAGGAAGACATTTGATGGGACCAGTTTACGCTGAGAGCCAAGGAGGCTTAAAGCGTCCGTCGCTTCATTCTTTCACCGGTCTATATGGTCAACTTGATAACCCTTGAAATGACCAGCCACTATGTCCACCTCTCGTCGCTATGCAGCCATGAGTGGGTCTTTAGAATCCCAAGTGCCAGATACCTGTTGAGCCACCAGATCCGAGTCACTGAAGCACTTAACCCGGCTTAAGTTCATCTCCTTAGCTATCCGAAGACCTTGGAGTAAGGCCTCGTACTCAGCTGCATTGTTAGTACAAGGGAACATTAAACGGAGGACATAAAAAACTTGTCACCTCGTGGGGAAGTTAATATGACTCCAGCCCCCGAGCCCTCCAACTATATGGATCCATCAAAGTGAATAGTCCAATACATGTTATCTAGCTTTTCCTCTGGTGCCAACAACTCTGTCCAATCATTGATGAAGTCCATGAGTGCTTGGGATTTAATTGCTGTGCGAGGTGTGTATTTGAGCCCGTGAGGTCCAAGCTCAATAGCCCACTTGGCAATCCGGCCAGTTGCTTCTCTGTTTGAATGATATCTCCTAGAGGGGCTGAACTGACCACTATGATAGGATGACCCTGAAAATAATGTTTGAGCTTCTGGCTTGCCATAAACACCCCATATACCAGCTTCTCCAATGTGGATACCTTTGCTTTGATTCAATAAGCACCTCACTGATATAGTAAACCGGCCGTTGAACCGGATATTCCTTTCCAGCCTCCTTGCGCTCCATAACAATAGCCACACTAACAGCCATGGCATTGGCAGCCACATACATCAGTAAAGGCTCTTTATTGATCGGAGCTGCAAGCAAAGGCGGTTCAGCTAACTGCTTCTTCAGATCCTCAAACGCTTTATCAGCCGCATCGCTCCAGACAAAGTCATCCATTTTCTTTAACATCTGGTATAAAGGGATAGCTTTCTCTCCAAGATGACTGATAAACCGGCTCAAAGCCGTAATCCGGGCGGCTAAACGTTGAACGTCATTGATACATGATGGTTTAGCCAAAGATGTGATTGCTGAATTTTTTTCCGGATTAGCCTCAATGCCCCTATTTGACACCAGAAAGCCCAAGAGTTTGCCGGTCGGGACACCAAAGACACACTTGTCCAGATTGAGCATCATCTTGTAAACCCGGAGGTTGTCAAAGGTTTCTCTTAGGTCATCTATCAATGTTTCCTCTTTCCTGGACTTTATCACAATATCATCCACATATGCATGAACATTGCGCCCAATCTTATTATGAAGACAATTCTGAACACAGTGTTGATAAGCCGCCTGGGCACTCTTAAGCCCAAAAGGCATGGAAACATAGCAGAAGGCTCCAAAGGGAGTTATAAAAGCTATCTTCTCCTGGTCCTTAACTGCCATTTTGATCTGATGATAACCAGAATAAGCATCCCAAAAACACAAGCAGTCACAACCCACAGTAGCATCAATAATCTGATCAATACGAGGGAGGGCAAAGGGATCTGTTGGGCAAGCCTTGTTCAAGTCTGTGTAGTCCACACACATACACCAAGTGTCGTTTTTCTTTAGAACCAGCACCGGATTAGCCAACCACTCCGGGTGAAAGACCTCTACAATAAACCCTGCGGCCAACAACCGAGCTACCTCTTCACCAATAGCCTTGCGCCTTTCTTCGTTGAAGTGGCGGACAAACTGTCTGACCGGTTTAAACTTAGGATCAATATTAAGTGTGTGCTCAGCAAGTTCCCTCGGTGCACCTGGCATGTCAGAAGGCTTCCATGCAAAGATATCCCGGTTCTCACGGATGAACTCGATGAGCGCACTTTCCTATTTGGGATCCAGGTTAGCGTTGATGCTGAACTGCTTGGATGAATCGCCAGGAACAAAATCAACCATCTTAGTGTATGTGGCCGATTTAAACTTCAACGCCGGATCGTGTTCCGTAGTTGGCTTTTTCAAAGAAGTCATATCTGCCGGATCAACCTTGTCTTTGTAAAACTTCAGCTCTTCCGTGGCACAAACCGACTCAGCATAAGCCGCATCACCTTCCTCGCATTCCAAAGCAATCTTTCACCTCCCATGTACTATGATGGTCCCCTTATGACCTGGCATCCTAAGCTGCAGATAAACATAACACGGCCTCGCCATGAACTTGGCATAAGCCGGTCGCCCAAACAGAGCGTGATACAGACTCTTGATTTTCACCACCTCAAAAGTCAATGTTTCTGACCTTGAAACATGATCATCTCCAAAGGCCACCTCTAAGGCTATCTTGCCCACCGGATATGCAGATTTACCGGGTACCACACCATGAAAAACGGTGTTCGACGGTTTAAGATTCTTATCTGTCAACCCCATACGGCGGAACGTATCATAGTAGAGAATATTGATACTGCTTCCTCCATCCATGAGCACCTTGGTGAACTTATACCCCCCAACTTGAGGTGCCACCACTAAGGCCAGATGACCCGGATTGTCAACCCGGGGCGGGTGATCCTCTCTACTCCATAAAATGGGTTGCTCATACCAACGCAAATACTGCGGCACAGCCGGTTCAACAGAGTTTATGGCCCTCTTGTGAAGCTTCTGATCACGCTTGCACAAGCTAGTGATGAAGACATGATATTGCCCACTATTTAACTGCTTCGGATTTCTCTGATAACCCGACTGCTGTTGCTGCTGATTCCCCTGATGGTTATAACCTCCCTGATTGCCTTGATTACCTTGATTGCCATGTCCAGTCTGATTGCCTTGGAATCCTAAACCAGATCTGCCGCCTCCATAACCCGGCCCATGAAAACCACCTCCTGAACCGCCGGGCAGTCCATTGTCGTATTGAAACATATTGGAGTTCTTGAACTCTCACATTATATAACAGTCCTTCCGAAGATGTGATGTTGGCTTCTCCTTTGATTCATGCTTTGGACAAGGTTGATTTAACAGGCGCTCCAGATTGGGGCCTGAACCTCCGCCCCTCTTTGGTTGCTTGCCCTTATGACGCTGACCGTTATCCCAAGCATTGGTGTTAGCAACAAAATCCAAACTATTGTCGGCCTTGCGCTTACCATTATTCCCATGACCTGCCGGGTTATGTTGCTGCCCCTTGTTGCCGTTTTTCTTTCCTTTCCCCGGTTTGTCCTCCTCTAAATCAAGGTCTTTGGTATTATCTGAATCGGCATATTTAACCAAAGCGGACATAAGCGTTGACATATCATTGCAGTGACGTTTGAGCCTTCCTAACTTCTGTTTGAGCGGCAGGAACCGGCAATTCCCCTCCAACGTTAACATTGCGGTATCTGCATTGATGCGATCCGACGAATGCAGAATAGCTGAGACCCGCTTCACCCAATGGGTTTTAGACTCCCCATCCTCTTGAACACAAGCTGCCAGATCCACAATTGACATAGGCTGCTTGCAAGTATCCTTAAAATTCTGGATAAACTGGTTCTTTAATTCGGCCCATGATCCGACAGAGTTAGCTGGCAAGCTCTTTAACCAAGTACGAGTTGTCCCCTCCAACACCATGGTGAAGTATTTAGCACACACCGCTTCATCCACATCTAACATCTCCATTGCCAGCTCGTAGCTTTCAAACCATGCCTCTGGTTGCAAATCAGCGGTGTAATTGGGTACTTTACGAGGTCCCTTGAAATCCTTGGGCAGTCATACATTACGCAAAGCGGGGGAGACACACGGCACCCCTAAAGACCTGAAGACCACACCTGGCTCCACTGAAGCGGTAGGGTGAACCGGAGTAGGTTGATGAACTCCATGTAGAGCTGCTAACTCGGCCTCTCGACGTGCACGACCATGATCCACCACATCCTGCGCATTGGCACCTCCACCGGCCGGGTTGTGCCCTCACAGCGAGTTACGGTGATGTGCACTGCTTGACACGGCCGGTTCATCCTTAACGTGCCTGCTGTAGCTCCGGCTCGGGCGGGGGGTGGAATGAATCCTCTCACGACTATGCGAATAAGCCTGTTGCTGGTTTAAAGCTGTTTGAAGGAGCTCTCTGGCCCGTCGTGCCTCAATCTCAACCGGTGACTCTCCGTCGGTTGGGAGGGCTGCCAATCGTGAAGCGGCGGCCACAATGTTATCCAACGGGTTGGAGTAATGCCCCGGAGGCGTCGGAACATACTGCGGCACAATGTTGTTTTGGCGAGGCGGGTTCGTCGTGCGTGGCTGAACCGGTGCTCCTGTTCCCGGCGCCTCCGTCTGGTTTAACATTGGCTGGTTACTAGTTCCTGCTCCTGGCGTATTGAAGAGTTTTCTTGCCTCATAACTCGGCGAGAGATGTGACCGGTATCTTCTTCTCATAACTTCCTCTGAGGCATTTTGATCCAGCCTAAGCCGGTAGGCCTGAGCTTCCAAATCGGCCCGTTCCGTAGCCATCCTAGCGTTCTCTACTGCTAGGTCCGCTTCGATGATGTTGCCTTATGATCTTTCACCTTCGCAATCTCTGCATTGTGCTGGTCCCGGGCTGCTGCGTCCACCTCCGCAGCCATCAATGTTGCCAAAGCATCGAACAAATCAGACAGAACTTGAGTCGAAGGCGGCGCAGAGCCCCCTGCCCCCGCCGGTGTTGCTGTCGCTGAACCGGAGAGCATTGCCGCGGCAGTTGATGAGTGGTGTGTTGATTCTGTACCAGCCATGAAGATAGCAACCTGGTTTGGCAGATCGAGGGGGTCCGGAATACTGCTGCCATCGGACCCTCCGCTAATCTGGTCGTCCTGCAACTGATACAGCAATTCGGTCTCTCCAGTTGAAGACTCGTCGTTGGAGCAGACAACGGTTTCTCCATCAGATGCCGGTCCATCCTCGTATTCCGCTCCATGGATGACACCTACGAAAACATGCCTTGATGCAGGCTGAACCGGGGAAGGGCTTGCACGCTAAGCCGTTTCGATGATGTTGGTGCAGGTGTCTGGCTCAGGGCCCGGTTCGCCGATCTTGCCGATGAAGACATGAATCCCACCAAAGGGGACCCGGTACCCGTATTCGATTGAACTGGCTTCGGGACCCCATCCTGCGTCATCGATGTAGAGCTTGGCACGATGACTCTTCGTCATCCAAGCCACAGCGTATCCCTTGAGTCCATCAAAGCTGCCCTTCAAAAACTTGAAACCATTGTGCGACAGCCTCACAGTGGGCACCAACTATCGTGGGTTTGTCATGGCAGATGTCCTCGTGAAAGGACTTAGTCATGGAGCCATCACTACGGGTTAGCTTAAAGGGGTTAAACCGGGCAAGGGGACACGAGAGGTTTTATACTAGTTCGGCCCCTTCGATGAAGGTAAAAGCCTACGACTAGTTGTGATTGGTATTGCTAGGGTTTTGATGACCAGGGAGCGAATCCGCTTTGCCTGCCTCTCGAGTTGTTGTTCGTTGTCCCTAAACCGCTGCCGGGTCATCCCTTTATATACATAGGTTGACGCCCCTCGGTCTACAGAGTCCCTAGGTCGGATCATAGATGTGTCCGGCTCGGTCTCTACTCCTCAAACTTACAATACAAGTTATATGACAGAGTCGGTTTACATCTAGAGGCTTTAACCCGCCTTTGGGCCTTGGGCCTTCGTAAAGAGCCACCACCTTCATGTCTTCATGGGCTTCTATCCTCATGGAGCTAACTCAGCCACTCCTAGCCGGTTTACCTCCAGTAATCATATCCCCAACAAATATGAAAGGGTGTGGCCTTGCACGAGAGGACTCAAGTCACAAGGCAACACAAGACATACATTGTAGCCAACTATCACATGAAATAAAGAGAACATGCAGGAGTAGGGTATTACACCAACACGGTGGCCTGAACCTGGGTACTTCCAGGGTGTTCTTCTCTCCGTTCTTCCTCTCTCGATTCACCATGACCTAGGAAACTAGAAGTGTTCAGTCCCTGGCCAAACTCTCAAAGGGTTGTAGCTGACAACCCAATGTCCGGTTCTTAGACACCGACACCCCCAGTCGGGGTTCTTGTTTGCCCAAGAGGCCAGTCTCCTAGGTGGTTCCTTCCAGAAGGAGGGACACCCCTCGTGGCTCCCTATGGAGGGATCTGCCACTTAAAACCACTCCAGTTGCCAAAACATCATCATTTTGATGAAGTGCCCTCGGGACAAATCACATTTGTGAGCCTGCTAATCATAGCATCACCATGCTCTGCGAGCCGGGGGGCTCTGTTGTGCGGCTTAATGCGGAAAACATTTAGCCATAGCCCAAAGTGGTGCTCGACGCGAAGGAAGGCCTCACAAAAGATTATGATGGTGGCTAAGTGGAGAGAGTTCGGGGCTAGATGATGAAAATCAAGCCCATAGTAGAACGTAAGACCCCAAGCAGAGGGGTGGAGGGAAAAACTCAAACCTCGAATGAGGTGGGAAATAAAAACTACCTGCTCCCCTTGGCGGGGAGCAGGGGTGGGGATGCGGGCCAGCTTGCACCCTCCTCTATGGGAGATCGGCACATGACCGTGGTAGGAAGATACCTGTCAGCTTTGGGCTTGATGATGGTGCCGACAGTGACTGTGGAGCGTAACCACTACCCCCTTTGCCGGCAATTTCGGGCTCAGTACCCTTCCCCGTGCCAGCCATCTCTGTTGGAAATATGCCCTAGAGGCAATAATAAATTGGTTATTATTATATTTCCTTGTTCATGATAATCGTTTATTATCCATGCTATAATTGTATTGATAGGAAACTCAGATACATGTGTGGATACATAGACAACACCATGTCCCTAGTAAGCCTCTAGTTGACTAGCTCGTTGATCAATAGATGGTTATGGTTTCCTGACCATGGACATTGGATGTCGTTGATAACGGGATCACATCATTAGGAGAATGATGTGATGGACAAGACCCAATCCTAAGCCTAGCACAAGATCATGTAGTTCATATCCTAAAGCTTTTCTAATGTCAAGTATCATTTCCTTAGACCATGAGATTCTGCAACTCCCGAATACCGTAGGAGTGCTTTGGGTGTGCCAAACGTCACAACGTAACTGGGTGGCTATAAAGGTACACTACAGGTATCTCCGAAAGTGTCTGTTGGGTTGGCACGAATCGAGACTGGGATTTGTCACTCTGTGTAAACGGAGAGGTATCTCTGGGCCCACTTGGTAGGACATCATCATAATGTGCACAATGTGATCAAGGAGTTGATCACGGGATGATGTGTTACGGAACGAGTAAAAGAGACTTTCCGGTAACGAGATTGAACCAGGTATCGGGATACCGACGATCGAATCTCGGGCAAGTATCGTACCGCTAGACAAAGGGAATTGTATACAGGATTGATTAAGTCCTTGACATCGTGGTTCATCCGATGAGATCATCGTGGAACATGTGGGAGCCAACATGGGTATCCAGATCCCGCTGTTGGTTATTGACCGGAGAGTTATCTCGGTCATGTCTGCATGGTTCCCGAACCCGTAGGGTCTACACACTTAAGGTTCCATGACGCTAGGGTTATAGGGAATAGATATGCGTGGTTACCGAATGTTGTTTGGAGTCCCGGATGAGATCCCGGACGTCACGAGGAGTTCCGGAATGGTCCGTAGGTAAAGATTAATATATGGGAAGTCCTGTTTTGGTCGCGGGAAAAGTTTCGGGTTTTATCGGTAATGTACCGGGACCACCGGGAGGGTCCCGGTGGTCCACCAAGTGGGGCCACCAGCCCCGGAGGGCTTCATGGGCCAAGTGTGGGAGGGGACCAGCCCCAGGTGGGCTGGTGCGCCCCCTCACCAAGGCACAAGGCGCAAGGGAGAGTGGAAGGGGGCAAACCCTAGGCTCAGATGGGCCTAAGGCCCACCTAGTGGTGCGCCCCCCTCTCTCCCCCCTTGGCCGGCCCCCTAGATGGGATCTAGGGCTTGCTGCCACCCCTAGGGGTGGAAACCTAGGTGGGGGCACATCCCCTCCCCTCCCCCTATATATACTTGAGGTTTTGGGCTGCCAGAGACATGCTTCAATCACCTTCTTGGCGCAGCCCTACCCCTCTCCCTCCTCGTCTCTTGCGGTGCTTGGCGAAGCCCTGCTAGAGTACCACGCTCCTCCACCACCACCACGCCGTCGTGCTGCTGCTGGATGGAGTCTTCCCCAACCTCTCCTTCTCACCTTGCTAGATCAAGGCGTAGGAGACGTCACCGGGTTGTACGTGTGTTGAACACAGAGGTGCTGTCCGTTCGGCACTAGGATCATCGGTGATTTGGATCATGACGAGTACGACTCCATCAACCCTGTTCACTTGAACGCTTCCGCTTAGCAATCTACAAGGGTATGTAGATGCACTCTCCTTCCCTCATTGCTAGATTACTCCATAGATTGATCTTGGTGATGCGTAGAAAATTTTGAATTTCTGCTATGTTCCCCAACAGTGGCATCATGATCTAGGTCTATGCGTAGTTACTATGCATGAGTAGAACACAAAGTAGTTGTGGGCATCGATATTGTCAATTATCTTGCCGTTACTAGTCTTATCTTGATTCGGTGGCATCATGGGATGAAGCGGCCCGGACCAACTTTACACATACGCTTATGTGAGACCCGGTTCCACCGACTGACATGCACTAGTTGCATAAGGTGGCTGGCAGGTGTCTGTCTCTCCCACTTTAGTCGGATCGGATTCGATGAACAGGGTCCTTATGAAGGGTAAATAGAAATTGGTAATTCACGTTGTGGTTTTGGCGTAGGTAAGAAACGTTCTTGCTAGAAACCTATAGCAGCCACGTAAAAACTTGCAACAACAATTAGAGGACGTCTAACTTGTTTTTGCAGCAAGTGTTTTGTGATGTGATATGGCCAAAGGATGTGATGAATGATATATGTGATGTATGAGATTGATCATGTTCTTGTAATAGGAATCACGACTTGCATGTCGATGAGTATGACAACCGGCAGGAGCCATAGGAGTTGTCTTAATTTATTTATGACCTGCGTGTCAACATAAACATCATGTAATTACTTTACTTTATTACTAAAGCGTTAGCCATAGTAGTAGAAGTAATAGATGACGAGACAACTTCAAGAAGACACGATGATGGAGATCATGGTGTCATGCCGGTGACAATGATGATCATGGAGCCCCGAAGATGGAGATCGAGAGGAGCAAAATGATATTGGCCATATCAGGTCACTATTTGATTGCATGTGATGTTTATCATGTTTTACATCTTATTTGCTTAGAATGACGGTAGTAAATAAGATGATCCCTCATTAAAATTTCAAGAAAGTGTTCCCCCTAACTGTGCACCATTGCGAAAGTTCGTCGTTTCGAAGCACCACATGATGATCGGGTGTGATAGATTCTAACGTTCACATACAACGGGTGTAAGACAGATTTACACACGCGAAACACTTAGGTTGACTTGACGAGCCTAGCATGTACAGACATGGCCTCGGAACACAAGAGACCGAAAGGTCGAGCATGAGTCGTATGGTAGATACGATCAACATGAAGATGTTCACCGATGATGACTAGTCCGTCTCACGTGATGATCCGACACGGCCTAGTTGACTCGGATCATGTAATCACTTAGATGACTAGAGGGATGTCTATCTGAGTGGGAGTTCATAAGATGAACTTAATTATCCTGAACATAGTCAAAAGGTCTTCACAAATTATGTCTTGGCTCGCGCTTTAGTTCTACTGTTTAGATATGTTCCTAGAGAAAATTTAGTTGAAAGTTGATAGTAGCAATTATGTGGACTAGGTCCGTAAACTGAGGATTGTCCTCATTGCTTCATAGAAGGCTTGTGTCCTTAATGCACCGCTCAGTGTGCTGAACCTCGAATGTCGTCTGTGGATGTTGGGAACATCTGACATACACATTTTGATAACTACATGATAGTTCAGTTAAACGGTTTAGAGTTGAGGTACCGAAGACGTTTTGAAACATCGCGAAACATATGAGATGTTTTGAGGGCTGAAATTGGGATTTCAGGCTCGTGCCCACGTCAAGAGGTATAAGACCTCCGACGATTTTCTTAGCCTGCAAACTAAGGGAGAAAAGCTCAATTGTTGAGCTTGTGCTCAGATTGTCTGAGTACAAAAATCATTTGAATCGAGTGGGAGTTGATCTTCCAGATGAGATAGTGATGTTTCTCCGAAGTCATTACCACCAAGCTTCTAGAGCTTCGTGATGAACTATAATATATCAGGGACATATATGATGATCCTTGAGATATTCGCGATGTTTGACAACACAAAAGTAGAAATCAAGAAGGAGCATCAATTGTTGGTGAAACCACTAGTTTCAAGAAGGGCAAGGGCAAAAAGGGATACTTCATGAAACGGCAAATCAGCTGCTGCTCTAGTGAAGAAACCCAAGGTTGAACCCAAACCCGAGACTAAGTGCTTCTGTAATAAGGGGAACAGCCACTGGAGCAGAATTACCCTAGATACTTGGTAGATGAGAAGGCTGGCAAGGTCGATAGAAGTATATTGGATATACATTGTGTTAATGTGTACTTTAATAGTACTCCTAGTAGCACCATGGTATTAGATACCGGTTCGGTTGCTAAATGTTAGTAAACTCGAAATAAAAGGCTGCGGAGTAAACGGAGACTAGCTAAAGGTGAGCTGGCAATATGTGTTGGAAGTTTTTCCAAGCTTGATGTGATCAAGCATCGCACGCTCCCTCTACCATCGAGATTGTTGTTTGCGTTGAGCATAGACATGATTGGATTATGTCTATCGCAATACGGTTATTCATTTAAGGAGAATAATGGTTACTTTGTTTATTTGAATAATACCTTCAATGGTCTTGCACCTAAAATGAATGGTTTATTGAATCTCGATCGTAGTGATACACATGTTCATGCCAAAAGACACAAGATAGTAATGATAGTACCACCTACTTGTGGCACTGCCACGTAAGTCATATCGGTATAAAATGCATGAAGAAGCTCCATGTTGATGGATCTTTGGGATCACTCGTTTTGAAAAGTTTGAGACATGCGAACCATGTCTATTGGTGTATATGCATGAAGAAACTCCATGCAAATGGACCGTTTGGACTCACTTGATTTTGAATCACTTGAGACATGCAAATAATACCACATGGGCAAGATGACTGAAAGCCTCGTTTTCAGTAAAATGGAACTAGAAAGCAACTTGTTGGAAGTAATACATTTTGATGTGTGTAGTCCAATGAGTGCTGAGGCGTGTAGTGGATATCGTTATGTTCTTACTTCACAGATGATTTGAGTAGATGTTGAGTATATTTACTTGATGAATCACGAGTCTGAATTATTGAAAGGTTCAAGTAATTTCAGGGTGAAGTTGAAAGATCGTCGTGACAAGAGGATAAAATATCTATGATATGATCATAGAGATGAATATCTGAATTACGAGTTTGGCACAGAATTAAGACATTGTGGAAATTGTTTCACAACTAATACAGCCTGAAACACCATAGTATGATGGTGTGTCCGAACATCATAACTGCACCCTATTGGATATGATGCATACCATGATGTCTCTTATCGAATTACCACGATAGGTTATGGGTTAGGCATTAGAGACAACCACATTCACTTTAAATAGGGCACCACGTAATTCCGATGAGATGACACCGTATGAACTATGGTTTAGAGAAACCTAAGCTGTCATTTCTTAAAAGTTTGGGGCCGCGACGCTTATGTGAAAAAGTTTCAGGCTGATAAGCTCGAACCCAAAGCGGATAAATGCATCTTCATAGGACACCCAAAACAGTTGGGTATACCTCCTATCTCAGATCCGAAAGCAATAAGGGATTGTTTCTAGAATCAGGTCCTTTCTTAAGGAAAAGTTTCTCTCGAAAGAATTGAGTGGGAGGATGATGGAGACTTGATAAGGTTATTGAACCGTCTCTTCAATTAGTGTGTGGCAGCGCACAGGGAGTTGTTCCTGTGGCACCTACACCAATTGAAGTGGAAGCTTATGATAGTGATCATGAAACTTCAGATCAAGTCACTACCAAACCTCCTGGGATGACAAGGATGCGTACTACTTCAGAGTGGTACGTAATCCTGTCTTGGAAGTCATGTTGCTAGACAATAATGAACCTACGAGCTATGGAGAAGCGATGGTGGGCCTGGATTCCAAAATTGTTCGAGGCCATATAATCTGAGAAAGGATCCATATATGAAAACAAAGTGTAGACTTTGGAAGGACTACTTGATGGTCGTAAGGCTGTTAGGTACATATGGATTTTAAAAGGAAGACGGACAATGATGGTAAGTATCACCATTAAGAAAGCTCGACTTGTCGTTAAGACGTTTTCCGACAAGTTCAAGGAGTTGACTACGATGAGACTTTCTCACTTGTAGCGATGCTAAGAGTCTGTTGGAATTATATTAGCGATTACTGCATTATTTATGAAATCTTGCAGATAGGATGTCAAAACATTGTTTCCTCGACGATTTTCTTGAGGAAAGATCGTATGTGATACAACCGGAAGGTTTTGTCAATCCTGAAAGATGCTAATAAGTATGCAAAGCTCCAGCAATCCTTCTAAGGACTGGAGTAAGCATCTCGGAGTTGGAATGTATGCTTTGATGAGATGATCAAAGATTTTGGGTGTATACAAAGTTTATGAGAAACTTGTATTTCCAAAGAAGTGAGTGGGAGCACTATAGAATTTCTGATGAATATATGTTGTTGACATATTGTTGATCAGAAATGACGTAGAATTTCTGGAAAGCATATAGGGTTATTTGGAAAGTGTTTTCCAATGGAAAGCCTGGATTAAGCTACTTGAACATTGAGCATCAAGATCTATAAGGATAGATCAAAACGCTTAATGGTACTTTCAAATGAGCACATACCTTGACATGATCTTGAAGGTGTTCAAGATGGATCAGTCAAAGAAGGAGTTCTTGCCTGAGTTGTAAGGTATGAAGTTAAGACTTAAAGCTCGACCACGGAAGAAGAAAGAGGAAGGACGAAGGTCGTCCCCTATGCTTTTGTCATAGGCTCTATACAGTATGCCATGCTGAGTACCGCACCTGATGTGTGCCTTGCCACATATCTGGCAAGAGGGTACAAAGGTAATCTAGGAGTAGATCACCAGATAGCGGTCTAAATTATCCTTAGAGGAATAAGGATATGTTTCTCGGTTATGGAGATGATAAAGAGTTCAACGTAAAGAGTTACGTCGATGCAAGCTTAACACCTGTCCGGATAGCTCTGAGTAGAGATACCGGATACGTATAATGGAGCAACAATTTAGAATAGCTCCAAGTAGAACAGTTATTTGAAATGGCTCCAAATGTAGCGTAGTAGTTGCATCTACAAGATGACATAGAAATTTGCGAAGTACATACGGATCTGAATGTTGCAAACCCGTTGACTGAAACCTCTCTCACAAGCATAACATGATCAAACCCAGAACTCTTTGGGTGTTAGTCACATGGGGATGTGACCTTGAGTGTTAATCACATATCGATGTGAACTGGATTATTGACCCTAGTGCAAGTGGGAGACTGTTGGAAATATGCTCTAGAGGCAATAATAAATTGGTTATTATTATATTTCCTTGTTCATGATAATCGTTTATTATCCATGCTAGAATTGTATTGATAGGAAACTCAGATACATGTGTGGATACATAGACAACACCATGTCCCTAGTAAGCCTCTAGTTGACTAGCTCGTTGATCAATAGATGGTTACGGTTTCCTGACCATGGACATTGGATGTCGTTGATAACGGGATCACATCATTAGGAGAATGATGTGATGGACAAGACCCAATCCTAAGCCTAGCACAAGATCATGTAGTTCGTATGCTAAAGCTTTTCTAATGTCAAGTATCATTTCCTTAGACCATGAGATTGTGCAACTCCCGGATACCGTAGGAGTGCTTTGGGTGTGCCAAACGTCACAACGTAACTGGGTGGCTATAAAGGTACACTACAGGTATCTCTGAAAGTGTCTGTTGGGTTGGCACGAATCGAGACTGGGATTTGTCACTCTGTGTAAACGGAGTGGTATCTCTGGGCCCACTCGGTAGGACATCATCATAATGTGCACAATGTGATCAAGGAGATCACGGGATGATGTGTTACGGAACGAGTAAAAGAGACTTGCCGGTAACGAGATTGAACCAGGTATCGGGATACCGACGATCGAATCTCGGGCAAGTATCGTACCACTAGACAAAGGGAATTGTATACGGGATTGATTAAGTCCTTGACATCGTGGTTCATCCGATGAGATCATCGTGGAACATGTGGGAGCCAACATGGGTATCCAGATCCTGCTGTTGGTTATTGACCGGAGAGTTATCTCGGTCATGTCTGCATGGTTCCCGAACCCGTAGGGTCTACACACTTAAGGTTCGATGACGCTAGGGTTATAGGGAATAGATATGTGTGGTTACCAAATGTTGTTAGGAGTCCCGGATGAGATCCCGGACGTCACGAGGAGTTCCGGAATGGTCCGGAGGTAAAGATTAATATATGGGAAGTCCTGTTTTGGTCGCCAGAAAAGTTTCGGGTTTTATCGGTAATGTACCGGGACCACCGGGAGGGTCCCGGTGGTCCACCAAGTGGGGCCACCAGCCCCGGAGAGCTGCATGGGCCAAGTGTGGGAGGGGACCAGCCCCAAGTGGGCTGGTGCGCCCCCCCACCAAGGCACAAGGCGCAAGGGAGAGTGGAAGGGGGCAAACCCTAGGCTCAGATGGGCCTAAGGCCCACCTAGTGGTGCGCCCCCCTCTCTCCCCCCTTGGTCGCCCCCCTAGATGGGATCTAGGGCTAGCCGCCACCCCTAGGGGTGGAAACCTAGGTGGGGGCGCAGCCCCTCCCCTCCCCCTATATATACTTGAGGTTTTGGGCTGCAAGAGACATGATTCAATCTCCTTCTTGGCGCAGCCCTACCCCTCTCCCTCCTCGTCTCTTGCGGTGCTTGGCGAAGCCCTGCTGGAGTACCACGCTCCTCCACCACCACCACGCCGTCGTGCTGCTGCTGGATGGAGTCTTCCCCAACCTCTCCTTCTCCCCTTGCTGGATCAAGGCGTAGGAGACGTCACCGGGCTGTACGTGTGTTGAACACGGAGGTGCCGTCCGTTCGGCACTAGGATCATCGGTGATTTGGATCACGACGAGTACGACTCCATCAACCCCGTTCACTTGAACGCTTCCGCTTAGCGATCTACAAGGGTATGTAGATGCACTCTCCTTCCCTCGTTGCTAGATTACTCCATAGATTGATCTTGGTGATGCGTAGAAAATTTTGAATTTCTGCTACATTCCCCAACAATCTCGTGCAAGGGAAAAGAAGAACAAAAGGGGCAAGAGTCAGAAGTGGATCTCGAAGCACTTGGGCTTGCGGTAGGTTCCTGGCGCTAGGGCGAGAGATGAGATCATGAGTAAAATTGATTTATCGCCCACCTTTATAGATAGTCAAAGACTAGGGATCGCCTCACCATAGGGAACGAATTGCCCCTTCCTGATGCCTCGTGTAGTCTATCCGCGTGAAGATTAAGGCGTGTGCATTGATGACACCTCTAGAAATGTGGAACCATGATCTCTTTTGACACAGCGTAAAGAGAACTAAGGACATGTTTCTCGTTTATGGAGGTGGCAAAGAGCTTGTCGTGAAAGGTTACATCAATGCTAGCTTCGACACAGATGCGGATGACTTGAAGTCTCAGACCGGATACATATATATTTTGAATGGTGGAGCGGTCAGTTGGTGCAGTTCCAAGCAAAGCATCATAGTGGGACCTACATGTGAAGCCGAGTATATAGTTGCTTCGGAAGCAGCACAGGAAGGAGTCTGGATGAAGGAATTCATGTCCGATCTAGGAGTTGTACCTAGTGCATCGGATCTTATGACTCTCTTCTGTGACAACACTGGCGCCATTGCCATTGCCAAGGAGCCAAGGTTTGACAAGAAGACCAAGAACATCAAGCGCTGCTTCAACTCCATTTGTAGTTATGTTGGGGAACACAGTATTTCAAAAACTTTCCTACGATCACGCAAGATCAATCCGGGAGATGCATAGCAACGAGAGGGGAGAGCGTGTCTGTGTACCCTCATAGACCGAAAGCGGAAGCGTCGAGTAACGCGGTTGATGTAGTCGAACGTCTTTGCGATCCAACCAATTAAGTACCGAATGCACAACACCTCCGTGATCTGCACAAGTTGAGCTCGGTGATGTCCCTCGAACTCTAGATCCAGCTGAGGTCGAGGGAGAGTTTTGTTAGCACGACGACATGTTGACTGTTATGATGAAGTTACCGACGCAGGGCTTCGCCTAAGCACTACGACAATATGACCGAGGTGGAAATCTATGGAGGGGGGCACCGCACACGGCTAAGAAATCAACTTGTGTGTCTATGGGGTGCCCCCTTCCCCCGTATATAAAGGAGGGGAGGAGGAGGAGGGCCGGCAACGAGGGGCGTGCCCAAAGGGGAGATTCTTACTCCTAGTAGGAGTAGGTTTCCCCCTTTCCTAGTCCAAGTAGGAGAAGAAGGAAGGAGAGGAGAGGGGGAAGGAAAGAGGGGGGGCGTCGTCCCCTCCCTAGTCCAATTCGGACCAGCCCATGGGGGAGGGCGCGGCCTCCCCTTGTGGCCCTTCTCTCCTTTCCACTAAGGCCCATGACGGCCCAATACTTACCCCGGCGAATTCCCGTAACTCTCCGGTACTCCGGAAAATACCTGAACCACTCAGAACCTTTCCGATGTCCGAATATAGCCTTCCAATATATCGATCTTTACGTCTTGACCATTTTGAGATTCCTCGTCATGTTCGTGATCTCATTCGGGACTCCGAACAAACTTTGGTCATCAAATCACATAACTCATAATACAAATCGTCATCGAACGTTAAGCGTGCGGACCCTACGGGTTCGAGAACTATGTAGACATGACCGAGACACATCTCCGGTCAATAACCAATAGTGGAAACTGGATGCTCATATTGGCTCCTACATATTCTACGAAGATCTCTATCGGTCAAACCGCACAACAATATACGTTGCTCCCTTTGTCATCGGTATGTTACTTGCCTGAGATTCGATCGTTGGTATAATCATACCTAGTTCAATCTCATTACCGGCAAGTCTCTTTACTCGTTCCATAATTCATCATCCCGCAACTAAATCATTAGTCAGATTGCTTGCAAGGCTTATAGTGATGTGCATTACTGAGAGGGACCAAAGATACCTCTCCGACAATTGGAGTGACAAATCCTAATCTCAATCTATGCCAACTCAACAAACACCATCGGAGACACCTGTAGAGCATCTTTATAATCACCCAGTTATGTTGTGAGGTTTGATAGCACACTAAGTGTTCCTACGGTATTCGGGAGTTGCATAATCTCATAGTCACAGGAACATGTATAAGTCATGAAGAAATCAATAGCAATAAAACTCAATGATCATAATGCTAAGCTAATGGATGGGTCTTGTCCATCACATCATTCTCTAATGATGTGATCCTGTTCATCAAATGACAACACATGTCTATGGTTAGGAAACATAACCATCTTTGATTAACGAGCTAGTCAGGTAGAGGCATACTAGGGACACTTTGTTTTGTCTATGTATTCACACATGTACTAAGTTTCCAGTTAATACAATTCTAGCATGAATAATAAACATTTATCATGATATAAGGAAATATAAATAACAACTTTATTATTGCCTCTAGGGCATATTTCCTTCAGTCTCCCACTTGCACTAGAGTCAATAATCTAGTTCACATCGCCATGTGATTTAACACCAATAGTTCATATCACCATGTGATTAGTTCACATCGCCATGTGACTAATACCCAAAGGGTTTTACTAGAGTCAATAATCTAGTTCACATCGCTATGTGATTAACACCCTAAGAGTACTAAGGTGTGATCATGTTTTTCTTGTGAGAGAAGCTTAGTCAATGGTTCTGTCACATTCAGAGCCGTATGTATTTTGCAAATTTTCTATGTCTACAATGCTCTGCATGGAGCTACTCTAGCTAATTGCTCCCACTTTCAATATGTATCCAGATTGAGACTCAAAGTCATCCGGATTGGTGTAAAAGCTTGCTTCAGCGTAACTCTTTACGATGAACTCTTTATCACCTCCATAACCGAGAAATATCTCCTTAGTATTCTAAGGATAATTTTCACCGCTATCAAGTGATCCACTCCTGGATCAATATCGTACCCCCTTCCCAAACTCATGGCAAGGTACACAAAAAGGTTTGGTACACAGGATAGCATACTTTATAGAACCTATGGCTAATGCAACTCATGGCAAGGTACACAAAAAGGTTTGGTACACAGGATAGCATACTTTATAGAACCTATGGCTGATGCATAGGGAATGACTTTCATTCTCTTTCTATTTTCTGTCGTGGTCGTGTTTTGAGTCTTACTCAACTTTACACCTTGCAACACAGGCAAGAACTCCTTCTTTGACTATTCCATTTTGAGTTACTTCGAAATCTTGTCAAGGTATGTAATCATTGAAAAAACTTATCAAGCATCTTGTTCTATCTCTATAGATCTTGATGCTCAATACGTAAGCAGCTTCACCGAGGTCTTTCTTTGAAAACCTCCTTTCAAACACTCCTTTATGCTTTCCAGAAAAATTCTACATTCTTTCTGATCAACAATATGTCATTCACATATACTTATCAGAAATGTTGTAGTGCTCCCACTCACTTTCTTGTAAATACAGGCTTCACCACAAGTCTGTATAAAACCATATGCTTTGATCACCTTATCAAAGCGTATATTCCAACTCCGAGATGCTTGCACCAGTCCATAGATGGATCGCTGGAGCTTGCACACTTTGTTAGCACCATTAGGATTGACAAAACCTTCTTGTTGCATCATATACAACTCTTCTTTAAGAAATCCATTAAGGAATGTAGTTTTGATATCCATTTGCCAGATTTCATGAAATGTGGCAATTGCTAACATGATTCGGACAGACTTTAAGCATCGAAACGAGTAAGAAAATCTCATCATAGCAACATCTTGAACTTGTCAAAAACCCTTTTCGACAAGTCGAGCTTTGTAGATAGTAACACTACTATCAGCGTCCGTCTTCCTCTTGTAGATCCATTTTATTCTTTATGGCTTGCCAATCATTGGGCAAGTCCACCAAAGTCCATACTTTGTTCTCATACATGGATCCCATCTCAGATTTCATGGCCTCAAGCCATTTTGCGGAATCTGGGCTCATCAACGCGTCCTCATAGTTCGTAAGTTCATCATGGTCTAGCAACATGACTTCTAGTACAGGATTACCGTACCACTCTGGTGCGGATTGTGCTCTGGTTGATCTACAAAGTTCTGTAGTAACTTGATCCGGAGTTTCATGATCATCATCATTAACTTCCTCTCTAGTTGGTGTAGGAACAATGGAACATATTTCTCTGATGAACTAATTTCAAATTCGAGAGAAGGTACAGTTACCTCATCAAGTTCTACTTTCCTCCCACTCACTTCTTTCGAGAGAAACTCATTCTCTAGAAAAGATCCATTCTTAGAAACGAAAATCTTGCCTTCGGATCTGTGGTAGAAGGTGTACCCAACAGTTTCCATTGGGTATCCTACGAAGACACATTTCTCTGATTTGGGTTTGAGCTTATCACGTTGATGTTTTTTCACATAAGCATCATAGCCCCAAATTTTAAGAAACAACACCTTAGGTTCTTGCTAAACCACAGTTCATATGGTGTCATCTCAATGGATTTAGATGGTGCCCTATTTAACGTGAATGCAGTTGTCTCTAATGCATAACCCCTATACAATAGTGGTAAATCGGTAAGTAACATCATAAATCGCACCATATCTAAGAAAGTATGGTTAGGATGTTCGGACACGCCATCATGCTATGGTGTTCCAGGTGGCATGAGTTTGTGAAACTATTCCACATTGTTTTAATTGAAGGCCAAACTCGTAACTCAAATATTCGCCTACGCGATTAGATCGCAGAAACTTTATTTTATTGTTACGATGATTCTCTACTTCACTTTGAAATTCTTTGAACTTTTCAATTGTTTCAGACTTGTGTTCCAGTATGTAGATATACCCATATCTGCTCAAATAATCTGTGAAGGTCAGAAAATAATGATACCCGTCGCGAGCCTCAACAATCATCGGATCGCATACATCAGTATGTATTATTTCCAATAAGTCAGTTTCTCACTCCATTGTTCTAGAGAACGGAGTCTTAGTCATCTTGCCCATGAGGCATGGTTCGCAAGAATGAAGTGATTCCAAAAGCCCATCAGCGTGGAGTTTCTTCATGCGCTTTGCACCAATATGACCTAAACGGCAGTGCCACAAATATGTTGCACTATCATTATCAACTTTGCATCTTTTGGCATCAATATTATGAAATATGTGTATCACTATGATCGAGATTCAGTAAACCATTCACCTTGGGTGTATGACCTCGGAAGGTATTATTCATGTAAACAGAATAACAATTATTCTTTGACTTAAATGAATAACCGTATTGCAATAAACATGATCCAATCATATTATGCTCAACGCGAACACCAAATAACATTTATTTTAGGTTCAACACTAATCCCAAAGGTAAAGGGAGTGTGCGATGGTGATCTTATCAACCTTGGAATCACTTCCAATCACACATTGTCACCTTGCCCTCAACTAGTCTTTGTTCATTTTGTAACTCCTGTTTCGAGTTACTAATCATAGCAACCGAACCAGTATCAAATACCCAAGGGCTACTATGAACACTAGTAAAGTACACATCAATAACATGTATATCATATATACTTTTGTTCACGTTTCCATCCTTCTTATCTGCCAAGTATTTGGGGCAGTTCCGCTTCCAATGACCATTTCCTTCGCAGTAGAAGCACTCAGTTTCAGGCTTGGGTCTAGCTTTGGGCTTCTTCATGGGAGTGGTGTTGGAGATATGCCCTAGAGGCAATCATGTATGATGATATTTCCTATGTGTTTATGAATAAAGATATTCCTTGGACATTATCAATGATGTGTATCAACAAGTACGTGACTTGTTTGTGGGACTATGCATTGTATGATGATTGTCCTAAAAGGTCCCTGGTCGAAAGGGCTATGTGGACGTGCAACCGACTAGACTAGCATATGGCATGGTCGATGGCTTGGTCTCACTAGCCATGGAGCATTGGATGCTAACCGGATAATATGGACTCGTAAGGATCTGGTTGGATTCGACGTAGTCAGATCCGAGTTGAGATAAGGTCCGAGTCGGACAGACCCAACTATGAGACGCAGTGATATGTCATCTGTGAGTCTCTAGTACAACATACGTTCTATGTCCTAAGACCTGAGCTGGTGCATGTACTCGGGATGGTGACAGACTTGCTTTGGGCCAACCAAACGCTAGTCCATTTCGGGCTTGTCCAGACCCATGCTGCGAGACATGGTCGAGCAAGATGGGATTTTCCCCTCCGGTCAGGAGAGATATACTCTGGGCCCCTCGTGTGATCCGACCAAGATAAGCATGCCCATGCGACAAGGATTATGAGATAATCTGGTTTGTGATCGGCATCACTGGAACGAGAAAGAGGTCGGGCTAGCACAAGGATGACATGCTTGCCTTAAGCCCGACAACATATATCGTCTGGCAAAAGGAATGGAAGTATGATGTACATGTTCACCTAACCAGCTTCATAGTCTGCTTGGGTGTTCGACATGCCTTGCTAGGGGCCTCTACCAACCGTGCAGTTCGGAGGTGATCTGAACTGCGACCAAGCCGACTTGAACCTAAGGGGTCGCGTGCTTAAGGGAAGGAACCTACGAGGTCGGATCCGAGGTGGTCGGATGTGATCCGAGCTATGTTCGGATTCTTGCTGAGTAGACTTATGGGCTTTAGGGTCCGTGCGAGGCTCAAGTGTTGAGCCCTCGATAGACGCCTATATAAAGTGGGGGTGTGGCACACTCATGCGATTGATCGCTTCGGTGCTGTCACTAGGGTTTGCATGTGTTGCGAATAGACACCTCCTGTCACCGCCGGTTGTGTGATCGGACCTAGCAGTCCGTCGCACGACGTTCCTCCTACATGCACGGATACCGTTGGAGGTGGTGCACTTGCGCCGCTCCGGCGAACCTGTACGTGGGAACCGACGACCGACTGTTCAAGGGAGATCGCACGAGGAGGAGACGATCCACGCAGACGCACTGCCCCAACTCTTCTTCTGCTGCACGGCACTGCTCGTCTAGTGGTAACGATCTGTGATCCATCTCCGGTAGCATGTTCTTGGTTATTTTACGCGTAGGAAAATTTTAATTTGCAGTCGACGCACCCTACCATAGAAACCCAAAAGTGGTATCAGAGCCTCTGTTATAGGATTTGAATTTGGATCGTATGCATATTAGATATGTGGAGGCGATAGATGAGGTCTGTTGTCGTTGATGAGATCGGCTGTGTGCATGGTTGATGAGATCAACTGCACATGAGGATTGATGTGGCTATGTTTTCTAATGATCGGAGTCGATGAGGTCGTGACACAACCTACCCCTATCGGTCGGTATTCGCCATCGGGGTTAACAGTGAAACGTAAATCTGAATCGGACTCGCGATGATTGATAAGATCGGTCAGATCAGAAAATTCGGTGTGATCGGAGTTCAGATGTGATCTATGATTTACGAAAACATCGGGCACTAACCGCACCCGCGAGGGGCGCTGCCCCTTCGAAGACTGCCCGCTAACCGGCTAGCGGGACCGTCATGTGCATAGCGCCTTGTATTTCGTACACGATCACTCAAACTGGTAGAATACGAGTAATTTTGTTTTGCAGGTTTGTTGTGAATAGTATGGCTCATGTGTATGTGATGCATGTGTGTAATTTATACATGGTCTGCGTGTCATGTTTGTCAGCCAGCAGGAGCCAAAGTGCTGCCATTATATTGTATAACGACCTGTGTGTCGACTTGTGATTCTATGTAAAATTTATTACTAGTTGTAGTAGTTGGATAATAGAGATCAGGTTGGTGGCTTGGCATCCCGGCGTGACAAAAAAGAAGGAGTTCCTAGACGGTCATCGGAGTCGGAGCCGACCTGGAAGAACTGTGATGAAGGAGCCATTCTATTTCACAATATATGTTTTATTTGTGATTGTTATGCTTCTTGTTTTCTATGCATGTTAGAATGATAGAAAGATCCCTTGATAATATCAAGAAATTTGCCATTCCTGATGTTGCACCTTCGCACGTCAAGTACGTCTAGTAGTGGGCTCATAAAATTGGGGTACTGCTAGGTGTCCTTGAACTGAAGGGTTCGTGTCGGACACGGACATGCACTGCATCAGGTTAACTTGACAAGGCTATCAAAACGTTTTTGGGCCCTGTGGCAAAGAAGGTTGGGGCCGGGGTATGAGATACCTTCCCGACCGACAGGAGCCATATAGAGATATGATTAGCAAGGATTTTCTTACCGGATAGGCATGTTGTCTAGCAGTGATGCTAAAGCTCACTAGTCGCATGTGCTAGTCTGTAACACCCACAATGCGGCGATATCTCCCACGTGTCGGAGCATGACTTAGAGGCATAGCTGCATGGTACGTTTGTCGCAAGAGGGTTAATCTTCACACAATCCCATGTACTGAATAAGAAAGGGATAAAGAGTTGGCTTACAATCGCCACTTTACACAACACAACAAACACGATCTTCATCGAGCTGCCACTTGAGCTCGGTTGAGTCACCTGCACTGGTATCCTCGGCACCTGAAGCTGTTTGGAAGTATCTTTGAGCCACGAGGACTTAGCAATCTCACACCCGTGAGATCAAGACTATTTAAGCTTATGGGTAGGAAATGGTAGTGAGGTGGAGCTACAGCAAGCACTAAGCATATATGGTGGCTAACATACGCAAATAAGAGCGAGAAGAGAAGCAATGCAACGGTCGTGAACTAGAAGTGATCAAGAAGTGATCCTGAAACTACTTACGTTCAAGCATAACACAAGAACCGTGTTCACTTCCCGGACTCCGCCGAGAAGAGACCATCACGGCTACACACGCGGTTGATGCATTTTAATTAAGTTAAGTTTCAAGTTCTCTACAACTGGACATTAACAAATTCCCATCTTCCCATAACCGTGGGCATGGATTTCGGAAGTTCAAAACCCTGCAGGGGTGTCCCAACTTAGCCCATCATAAGCTCTCACGGTCAATGAAGGATATTCCTTCTCCCGAGAAGACCCGGTCAGACTCGGAATCCCGGTTACAAGACATTTTGACAATGGTAAAACAAGACCAGCAAGACCGCCTGATGCACCGACATCCCGATAGGAGCAGCACATATCTCGTTCTCAGGGCAACACCGGATGAGACAAGCTATGAGTAAAACCAGACCTCGATTTTCCCCGAGGTGGCCCCGTAGGCGGCTTAGTTCGGACCTACACTTAGAGAAGCACTGGCCCGGGGGGTTAAAATAAAGATGACCCTCGGGAGCGCGACTCCCAAGGGAAAAGTAGGTGGTGGTGAGGCAAATGGTAAAACTAAGGTTGGGCCTTGCTGGAGGAGTTTTATTCAAAGCGAACTGTCAAGGGGTCCCCATAACACCCAACTGTGTAACGAATGCAAAATCAAGGAACATAACACCGGTATGATGGAAACTAGGGCGGCAAGAGTGGAACAAAGCACCAGGCATAAGGCCAAGCCTTCCACCCTTTACCAAGTATATAGATGCATTAATTAAATAAGAGATATTGTGATATCCCAACATATCCATGTTCCAACATGGAACAAACTTCAGCTTCACCTGCAACTAACAGCGATATAAGAGGGGCTGAGCAAAACGGTAACATAGCAAAACAACGGTTTGCTAGGAAAGGTGGGTTAGAGGCTTGTCATGGAAATATGGGAGGCATGATATAGCAAATGGTAGGTATCGCGGCATAGCAATAGAGTGAACAACTAGCAAGCAAAGATAGAAGTAATTTCGAGGGTATGGTCATCTTGCCTGAGATCCTGCAAGGAAGAAGAACAAGTCCATGAAGAAGAAAAACGGACGTAGTCGAACGGATCCTCACAAAAGCGACGTTATCGGAACTAACCCAAAGAAGCAACACCGGAAAGAAGCAAACAACATAGTAAACAACCACCAAATAAGCATGGCATGATGCACAACCAAGTATGATGCATGTCCGGTTTAATGAAGCATGGCATGGCAAAGTGCACAAGCAATCCTACAAATTAAGTGGAGCTTAATATGCAACGAGTTGCATATTGACGGAACACCGTGTGACTCATTTAGTTCTCTCTCGTTTAGGTACCCAACAATATTAAATGTTATTAAACATGGCAAGAGGTGAAGCATAAGAAAACTACCTATCTAGGCAAGTTTAAATGAGGCCGGAACAACAAACAACAAGTCCGGAAACTCCTCATGTGCATATATTAGGTTTGATACTGTTCTACCCTATACACAATTTTAGAGTTGTTAAAAATGCAAAGTAATGCCACCATGTTAAACTAGGAATTTTCTACCCCATTTACATATAAAGTTTGTTAAGTTCGCAGCTACGGTTATTTAGTTATGAATTAAATCATTTTAGCATGGCATTTAAGTAAAATTAGACAAACAGCATTTTAAACATTTCAAACATGCATGAAAGTTGGATATTATGAAACTAGATGAAATTCTAGTCATATTACATATTAAGTTTGTTTAATTTGGATGCAGGGTTTGAGAGTTATTAAATGCATGAAGTTTAAGGGCTATACTGTAAAACTGACATCTCTGGATAAATAGGAAAAACCTTCAGAACTAAAAAAACGTAATGGGCCGAATCCGAGGGTGGCCCAACAGCACAGGGGGGTTGGCGGCTGCTCACCACTGGGCCTTGGCCCAACTGGTGGAGAGGGAAGGCCTGCAGGGGGCGCGCAGCTAGGCCTGCTAGTCCTGCGCTCGGTCAACGCGCGAGCGAGACGAGCAGACGAGTAGCTGCTGTTCTCGTTCCTGAAGAAATAGACACAGGACCAGAACCATGGCAAAGGAGAAGACAACGGAAGGGGTCCTGGCGACAGGGTCGACGGGAACCGACCGGAGCGTGGCGGATTCGGCGGATGAGCGGCGGAGCAGAGGAGATCCGGTCCAGAACAGGGCCGGACGCGAACTTGGACGGTGACTTGACGAACTGAAGGAGGCGGACGCCCTGGATCCTGTAGGTTGCGGGGGTCAGCGAGGTGAACGGATCCGGGGAAGGAAGAGTGCAAGGAAAGAGAGGGACGTGTCGGCGACCTGCTTGGGCGACGACGATGGCTAGGTCCGACGGCGTTAGAAGTTGTGGTCGTCGTTCTTGACGCGGCAGGGGAAGCTAGAGCGAGACCCCGCAAGGAAGATGGCCCACAGGCTCGCGGGAGGTGCTCGTCTCCTTGGGTCGACGAGGAGAGCGAGGAGGCTCCCGGTGGCTGGATGGATTTGTGGGTGGCAGCGAGTGGAGACCGAGGGAATCGGGCGTGGCTGCGCTGGTTGGGGATGGATCCCAAAGGAAGTAGGAGGCTGGCGCTCGGTGGTGGTTGGGAGAGGGGATCGAGGGAGATCGGTGAGGGGATCCCCATTGCGATTTGGAAGGTAGCGGCGGGGAAATGGGACAAGCCCCTAGAAGTTAGGGTTTTGTCTCGATTTAGACTAGGGAGTTTTTATATAAGGAAAGAGGGAGAGTTTAGGGTAGATTTGGACCCTCCGATCAAAATCGGATGGTTCAAGAAAAACTAGGTTAGGAAGTCCAAATAAGAAAACGGTGATATTTTGTAGATGTTTGGGGATGTTCCGGACCCAACGGTGATGACTATCCGGGTCGGGTTCGGGACAGTTTTTGGACGCGCGCGAGGAGGGCCGCGGGCTGACGAGAGAGGTTAGGTTGGGCCTGGCGGTGAGTGGTGGTGGGCTGTGCAGAAAGCCTTGGGCTGAGAGAAGAGAAGAGAGAGACCCGGCGACTGTTTTCAGAGACCGAAAACGTCCGACGTTTGACCGGCTATACTGCAGCTATAGTTATCCGTTGGGGCGTCAAACGGACTCTGAATGCGATGAAACTTGGTAGGCGGTCTACTAACAACATAACAACACCGCATTCCAACTTTCAACCCATTCCAAGAACATTTTCCGGCCACTTATAAAAATACTAATTCGGACATGCCGCAAGCGCGTGCAAGTGTGTCTGGGCTCAGAACGAACAACAGAAGGAACTGGGAGACCCGGACAAATGCAAGTTTTGAAAACATGATGATGCAATGCACATGATGACATGACAAGATGCAACACGCTAGCGAATGACATGGCAACAACGTCGAATAACTGGGAGCCACCTGGTGCAATGGTCTCGGGGCGTCACATAGTCGGATCCTGAATCACTGAGAGTTTGCGGAGGGATGCCGACTTCAGTGGGAGTATTTCTGATTAGGCTTGAATAACTCTACATAAACACATTTTTAGTGATTGCATATTTTCTGTTGTAGATCAATGGCACCAGCTGCTCAACCCAACTTTGCATGGAAATCAATTCTGGAAAAGGATAAAGTGAATGGAACAAACTTTACCACCTGGTATAGAAATCTGAGAATTGTTCTCAAGCAAGATAAAAAAGGAACAAGTTCTAGAGGATCCACTTCCAAAGGAACCTGCCGATAATGCTAGTGCCACAGCTAAGAATGCCTACCAGAAACTCATTGATGAATCAACGGAGATCAGCTGTCTGATGCTGGCTTGTATGGAGCCCAATTTGCAATAGCATTTCAAAAATGTTGAGGCATATGATATGATCGAGAGTCTCAAGAGCATGTTTCAGACACAGGCTAGGACCGAAAGGTTCAATGTCTGGCGATCCTTAATGGATTGCAAGATGAAGGAAGGCGATCCACTGAGCCCACATGTGATCAAGATGATCGGATATGTGCAAGCTTTGGATCGTTTGGGCTTCCCACTCTTGGATGAGCTGGCTACTGATGTAGTTCTGGGTTCTCTTCCGCCCAACTATGGGACGTTCATCTCGAACTATCATATGCATGGCATGGATAAGAAGCTCACTGAATTGCATGGGATCCTCAAAGTGGTAGAGCAGGATATTAAGAAAGGCACACATCAAGTGTTGATGGTGCATAAATCGGCTAAGTTCAAGAAGAGTTGGTCCAAGAAAAAGGCTAAGGCAAAGGGCACGGAGATGGTAACCTCTGTCGCTGCGTCGAAGTCTGGACAGGACTCAAAGACCATTTGCTATCATTGCAAGGAGACCTGTCACTGGAAGAGGAACTGTAGCAAGTGGCTTGTAGAGCATGGCAAGAAGGCCGGGAATGCAAAGGTACACTTGTTGCATATGTTATAGACATTTACCTTGCTGACATACCTAGTAGCTCTTGGGTATTTGATACCGGATCGGTTGTTCATATTTGCAACTCGATGCAGGGTCTGGTAAGAACTAGCCGTGTGGCACAAGGGGAGATTGACATCAGGGTCGGCAACAAAGCAAGAGTTGCTGCGTTGGAGGTCGGCACGATGCAGCTCCAGCTTCCTTTTGGATTTATTTTGGAATTGAATAATTGTTATTACATTCCTGCACTTAGTCAGAACATTATTTCTGCCTCATGCTTGATGAGTTAGGGTTATGAATTCAATTTAAAGGACAATGGTTGTTCATTTTATTTGAATGGAATGTTCCACAGCTATGCACCCATTGTTGATGGGCTATTTATATTGAATCTGGAACAGGAACCGGTCTATAACGTGAATGTCAAGAGGCATAAGCCTAATGAGATAAATCCGACATACTTCTGGCATTGCCGGCTTGGACACATTAGTCTGAAACACATGAAGAAGCTCCATGATGATGGGCTCCTAACTTCGTCCAACTTTGAGTCATTCAAGACATGTGAATCATGCTTGCTCGTCAAGATGACTAAGTCTCCTTTCGCAAAGAGTTGCGAGAGGGAATCCGAGCTATTGGAACTTATAGATAGTGATGTGTGTGGTCCAATGAGCACAACTGCCAGAGGTGGCTATCAGTACTTCGTGACTTTTACCGACGACTTGAGTAGATATGGACATATCTATTTGATGAGGCACAAGTCGGAAACTTTTGAAAAGTTCAAAGAGTTGCAGAATGAGGTTGAGAATCAGCTTGGCAAGACTATAAAACTTCTATGATCTGATCGTGGAGGTGAGTACATGAGCCAGGAGTTTGATGATCATCTAAAAAGCCGAGGTATAATACCTCAGCTCACACCTCTGGGTACGCCATAGAGAAATGGTGTATCGAAACGGAGGAATCGTACCTTGTTGGACATGGTTCGATCTATGATGAGCAAATTAGATTTACCCTTGTCATTCTGGGGATACGCTCTAGAAACTGCAGTTTTCACACTTAACAGGGTGCCATCAAAATCCGTAGATAAGACACCACATGAGATGAGGACCGAGAAGACTCCCAGTTTGTCTTTTCTAAAGATTTGGGGTTGTGAAGCATTTGTCAAGTGACTTATGTCAGACAAGCTTACACCCAAGTCGGATAAATGCATATTCGTGGGATATTCGATGGAAACCTTGGCATATAGATTCTACAACCGGGAAGAGAACAAAGTGTTTGTTGCTCGGAACGGGGTTTTCCTTGAGAAAGAGTTTCTTAGTCGGGAGGCCAGTGGGAGGACGGTCTGACTCGAAGAAATTCGAGTACCACTCGGGGATGGCTCGGCGGGTGATGAGATCATACCGGAGTCAGCCAGGGAACCCATAGTGGAAGCGGCACCGGAACCACGGAGGTCGGAAAGATTGCGCCGAGTGCGTGATGTATTGTTGATAGAAAGCGACGAGCCGGCCACGTATGCGGAAGCGATGGTGAGCCCGGATTCTGAGGCATGGCAAGAGGCCATGAGATCCGAGTTAAAGTCCATGGCTGAAAATCAAGTCTGGGACTTGGTTGATCCACCGCCTGGCATAAAGACCTTTGGCTGCAAATGGGTCTTTAAGAAGAAAACAGATGTGGATGGAAATGTTCAGATCCACAAAGCTCAGCTTGTCGCTAAAGGTTATGGACAAGTTCAAGGAATTGACTACAATGAGACTTACTTGCCGGTAGCGAAGCTCAAGTCGGTGAGGATCGTACTAGCTATAGCTGCATATTTCGATTACGAGATATGGCAGATGGATATCAAAACGGCTTTCCTTCACGGAAATTTAATCGAGGACGTGTATGTGATACAGCCCGAGGGTTTTGTTGATCCGATTAGCACTAGTAAAGTATGCAAGCTCAAGAGATCCATTTATGGGTTGAGGCAAGCATCTCAGAGTTGGAACATTTGTTTTGATGAGGTCATCACTCGTCTCGGTTTCATCAAAAGCGATGAAGACGCTTGTTTATACAAGAAGTTAAGTGGGAGCTCGATTGTGTTTTTGATCTTGTATGTGGATGACATACTACTGATCGGAAATGATGTTTCGATGCTGCACTCGGTCAAGGAATCATTGAATGGCAAGTTTTCAATGAAGGACCTTGGTGAGGCAGTTTACATTTTAGGCATCAAGATCTATAGAGATAGACCGAGGAGGCTGCTCGGCTTGAGCCAAAGCACGTGCATAGATAAAGTGTTGAAGCGGTTCAACATGAGTGAGGCCAAGAAAGGGTTCTTACATGTCTCACATGGTATAAGGCTAAGCGAGACTCAGAGTCCTTTGACATTTGACGAGCGAAGTAGGATGAGTCGGATTCCGTATGCCTCCGCAATTGGATCCATCATGTATGCCATGATATGTACACAGCCTGATGTTGCTTTTGCAATAAGCCGAACAAGTAGATACCAGGCCAACCCTGGTGAGAGTCACTGGGCTGCGGTAAAGACTATTTTGAAGTACCCGAAAAGGACTAAAGAGATGTTCCTAGTTTATGGAGGTGAGGAAAATCTCGTCGTAAGGGGTTACGCCGATGCTAGTTCCCAAACCGACAGAGATGGTTGTCGATCACAGTCCGGATTCGTGTATGTCATGAACGGAGGAGCAGTGAGCTGGATGAGTTCCAAGCAAGATACGGTGGCCGATTCTACTACAGAAGACGAATACATTGCGGCTTATGAAGCTGCAAAGGAAGGTGTTTGGATCCGGAACTTTCTGGATGATCTTGATATTTTCCCAGCGTCGGTAAAACCGTTGGACCTTTATTGTGATAATTCTGGTGCCATCGCACAAGCCAAGGAGCCAAGGGATCACCACAAGACTAGGCACATAGATCGGAAATATCACCTGATATGAAAGATCATAAAGAATGGTGATGTTGAGTTATGTAAAATTCAGACGGATGCAAATGTTGCAGATCCGTTGACTAAGCCGCTTCCACAATCCAAGCATGAGGGGCACGTTAGAGCTATGGGCATTCGATGTCTATTTGATTGACTCTAGTGCAAGTGGGAGACTTTTGGAGATATGCCCTAGAGGCAATCAGGTATGATGATATTTCCTATGTGTTTATGGATAAAGATAGTCCTTGGACATTATCAATGATGTGTATCAGCAAGTACGTGACTTGTTTGTGGGACCATGCTGTAACACCCCGGATGTAACTTTCCCAATTTCCACTCCAACTCTGCCGTTTCCGGCGTTAAGTTATATTTATTTCCTCAGGTTCAGGTTTTGTCTCCGTGTGTTTTTGTCGTTGTCATGCATCTCATATCATGTCATCATGTGCATTGCATCTGCATATGTGTTCGTCTCATGCATTCGAGCATTTTCCCCGTTGTCCGTTTTGCATTCCGGCGCTTCGTTCTCCTCCGGTGGTCATTTCTAGCTTTCTTTCATGTGTGGGGATTAAAAATTTCCGAATTGGACCGAGACTAGCCAAGCGGCCTTGGTTTACTACCGGTAGACCGTCTGACAAGTTTCGTATCATTTGGACTTCGTTTGATACTCCAACGGTTAACCGAGGGACCGAAAAGGCCTCGTGTGTGTTGCAGCCCAACACCCCTCCAATTTGGCCCAAAACCCACCAAACTCTGGTCCATCATCTAGAGCGTTCGATCACGATCGCGTGGCCGAAAACCGCACCTCATTTGGACTCTCCTAGCTCCCTCTACCTATAAAACTAGCCCCTCCTCCGAAAATCCGGATCCCCCTCGTCTGAAACCCTAGAAATCACCCCCGCACCGGCCGGACACGTCCGAATCCGGCCGGACGCGTCCGCTCCGCCCCGCCACCGCCACGTGGCACGCTACCGTTGGCTGTCGCCGCCGCCGCCGAAGCCCACCGTGGCCCGCGGGAGGCCCTCCCGGCCCACGCGCCGCCGCCGCCCGGCTCCCTCCCCCGCGCCTCGACCCCGCCGCCTTCACTCACTGCGCCGCCGCCTCGCCATCGCCGGCGTCCGCCTCGGCCCGCGCCGCGCCGCCCCGACGCCCCGCGGTGCCGCTCGACGCCTCCACCGCGCTCCGGCCGCCGCCCCGACGAGCTCCGCCACCCCGGCGACCTCTCCGGCCTCGCCTCGCCCTCGCCGGCCGCCGGCGACCTCGGATCCGCCAGCCGTGAACAGTGCAGCGCGCCCCGATCCAGATCCGCTACAGTGAAACCCTAGGTGGTCTCCTTTTCTCTAAGTCCCAAAATTGCAGATCCATATGCTCCTGTTCATGGCTCCGTAACTTTGCATCCGTAGCTCCGTTTTGAGTATATAGCATATCAAAATGTTCATCTCAGAGAGTACATAATTTCATTCCATTGCATCATTTTCATTTGAGCTAATCTTGATGCCCGAAATGCTGTTAGAAGAGGGCTACTTGAGTTAATTGTCAGATCTGCTACTCCATTTAGGTTCTTGTCATTTTTGCCATGATTAATGTGTGCATGCTATGCCCATGAGTTCTACATATGTTTGGTTAAGGATTTTGTCATCTTTCCAGAGGTGCAACCCATGTATTTTTTTGATGTGTGTGGTGTATTGTGCAAGCTTGCAAAGTGGTGTACTTGTTAATTCTGTTTTCAGGGACTTAGCAATTCCACTAAGTCCTTGATCTGTTTAGCTCATGATGCCATATGTTCATGTTGTTTCCTAGTGATTCGTGCCTCTTTTGAGGATGATCAGTAAGGATGTTTTGTTAATCTTGTAGTGCTCTATCCATCCATGTCTTTGTTTGCAATTATGGAGCACCCTAGCTTGAGTCAATCGAGCTCTACTTTTGCTACTTTGTGAATCTGGGCAGATTGTCAACTTGTTTGCAATTTTGCCGATGATGTTGTAGTTGATCCGTGCATGCTATGCTATTGTTCTTGCCATGTCTAGCTTGCATTTTGTGCCTTCTTGATGGGTGTATGCTTATCTTGCCATGACTTGCACCGCAGTGAGTGCATCGAGCTCGTAAACATGCCTACTTGATATCTGTTTTCAGCATGTTCCAGTTTTCACCAAGTCTGAAAACTGATTATGTTTTTGCTATGTTCACATGCTTGCAATTGTATTTTCTGATCCCTTTTGGCTCAAGGTCACTAACAGACTTTTGTTAAGATCTTTGAGTAGCTCCATGCCATGTTTTACTTTGCCATGTTCAGATCCTGTAGCATGTAGTTTTGTTGCTCCGAAGAGGGCTAACTGATCTGAAATTCCAGACAAGTGTTAATGTCACTAAGTCTGAGATCTGTTTGTCATATGCATTTTTGCCATGCTTGTTTGAACCTGTTAATGGATGAATTGGCCGTACCTCAGTGCTAGACTTTTGTTAAGCATCTTGAATGCATCCCTGCCATGTACTTTGTTGTCATGTTTGGGTGCTGTAGCATGTTCATCTCAATGCATTTAGATGCCTACTTGCTGTAAATCGCAGACTGGTGTCATTTTTGAATCGCTTGCCATTTCCAAACCGTAACTCCGATTCCAGCGTTCTTTATATCGTTTTCAAGCGATTTCATCTCATATTTCCAGTGGCACACTTGGATTTCCAAGTTGAGGTGAGGTTCTTGCATTTCCTGTCATATCTTGCATTTTGCATCCCGCATCGCATCCCGCATAGCATATCATCTTTGCATTGTGTTGTTTGAGTTTGCACGTGGTTGATTGTGCCCTTGTTGCTTGTTTGTCTTGTTTGGGTAGAGTTGGGAGACGAGTTCACTAACGAGGAGCCCGTTGAGTTTGCTTTCGAGGATCCAGTCAACTCTGACAACTGTGCAGGCAAGATGATCAAACCCTCGAAATCACTACTATCTTTGCTATGCTAGTCTGCTCGCTCTTTTGCTATGCCAATGCTACGATGCCTACCATTTGCTTTCAAGCCTCCCAAATTGCCATGTCAAACCTCTAATCCACCTTGTCCTAGCAAACCATTGATTGGCTATGTTACCGCTTGCTCAGCCCCTCTTATAGCGTTGCTAGTTGCAGGTAAAGTTTGGAGGCCGTTCCTTGTTGGAACATTTCTTTATTTGTTGGGATATCATTATATTATCTTGTTATCTTAATGCATCTACATACTTGGTAAAGGGTGGAAGGCTCGGCCTCTCGCCTAGTGTTTTGTTCCACTCTTGCCGCCCTAGTTTCCGTCATATCGGTGTTATGTTCCCGGATTTTGCGTTCCTTACGAGGTTCGGTTATAATGGGAACCCCTTGATAGTTCGCCTTGATTAAAGCTTTTCCAGCAATGCCCAACCTTGGTTTTACCATTCTCCACCTAGCCTCTTTTTCCCTTGGGTTTCCGGAGCCCAAGGGTCATCTTATTTTAACCCCCCCCCCCCCGGGCCAGTGCTCCCTCTGAGTGTTGGTCCGAACCGCGCAGCCTGCGGGGCCACCTCGGGAAACTCGAGGGTTGGTTTTACTCGTAGCTTGACCTATCTGAGTGTGCCCTGAGAACGAGATATGTGCAGCTCCTATCGGGATTTGTCGGCACATTTGTGCGGTGTTGCTGGTCTTGTTTTAACCTGCCGAAGTGTCTTGAGTAACCGAGATACCAAGTCTGATCGGAACGTCTTGGGAGGAGGTCTATTCCTTCGTTGACCGTGAGAGCTTGTCTTGGGCTAAGTTGGGACTCCCCTGCAGGGATTTGAACTTTCAAAAGCCGTGCCCGCGGTTATGGGCAGATGGGAATTTGTTAATGTCCGGTTGTAGATAACTTGAACCTTAATTTAATTAAAATGAATCAACTAAGTGTGTTACCGTGATGGCCTCCTCTCGGCGGAGTCCGGGAAGTGGACATGGTGTTGGAGTAATGTTCGCGCAGGTTGCTCTCTAGTTTCTCGCTCGTGCTTTGCCTCCTCTTCTCGCTCTCTTTTGCGAATAAGTTAGCCACCATACTTGCTAGTCGCTTGCTGCAGCTCCACCTATATTTACCTTGCCATACCTATAAGCTTAAATAGTCTTGATCGCGAGGGTGCGAGATTGCTGAGTCCCTGAGGCTCACAAATTACTATTACACCAAATGCAGGGCCTGATGATTCCGCTCCAGGAGACACGTATGAGCTCAAGTGGGAGTTCGACGAAGACTCTCAATGATACTATGTTTCCTTTCCCGATGATCAGTAGTGGTGCCCAGTTGGGGGTGATTGGGACCGTGTCGCATGTTGGGTTATCTTTTATTTTGGTGCCGTAGTCGGGCCATGAGTGTTTGGATGATGTAGTGTTATTTATGTACTTGATTGACGTGGCGAGTGTAAGCCAACTATGTTATCTCCCCTTTTATTATCATATTACATGGGGTGTTGTGAAGATTGCCTAACTTGCGACTTATGCCTTCAATGCGATTATGCCTCTAAGTCGTGCCTCGACACCTGGGAGATATAGTCGCATTGAGGGTGTTACAAGTTGGTATCAGAGCCTTCCCCGACCTTAGGAGCCCCATTGCTTGATCGTTATTAGCGGCCGAGTTGTGTCTAGAAAAAAATGTTTTGAGTCATTTAGGAATTATATATCGGAGAGTTTAGGAATTCTTTTTACTTCCCAGTCTCCTCATCGCTCTGGTAAGGCATCCTGACGTAGAGTTTTGACTCTTCTCTTCTCAAATTTCACTAAAAAAAAATTTAGGATCACGCGGGTATCTTGGAATCGTTCCGATGGTTTTATGATGAGAACATTGTCTTGGTGCCTCCTGTCAGGGGTTTTGTCGAAGTGTCCCGGGGAGTTGAGCTCTGAGGTGTTGTCATCATAATTTTATCGTTGCAGTTCTGAAATACCTGAGTCTAGTACGCTGACATCGAAAATCTCTTTTATGCAGTTCGTTGGTGAGATAACCTCGACGCCACCCAGTACTGGGGCGGGAGTTCGGGAGTATCGCCATAACTTGTATAACGGATGCTTTTCGAAGGTCGAGGTAGATGGTTTCCGAAGGTTTCTTGGTTATGTGTTGAAGGATGGATACAGCTGGATGTAGGATTTGCTAGTTTGGGTGAGATATTATGCTTCCCCTGTATCCCCAACACCTGATTGCATAACCGGAAAGGTTCGGGAGTTTCATAGGTGGGAATTCTAGTAGCTCTAGTTCTTCTTCCACGGATATTGGTTTGAGATTGGGATTTCTTACCGATTATTCGTTCTTGATCCGTACCTTGTTGATTTATTTCTCTACCTTAATTCTACGTGGCTTCTCAATTTATGGATATGTGACCATTTCAAGAGGAATGCATTCATTCATTTTGTTCGGATGTGAAGACTATATGTTGCAATTTTCATTCTGTTGGATTCAGCTTCAATATTTGTCTGTCAATGTGCTAATGGTGGTCAACCTCTTTAGGATGGCTCCTCCAACGCGCACGACTCCAAATCCTGATCCGCCACCACCTCCACCTCCTCCAGAGGCATGGCAAGCTGTGATGGCCGCAACCAATGCAAACACACAGTTGATCATGCAAATTCTTCAAGAGCGCAATCAAGGCAACCAAGGGAATCAAGGCAGCAATCAGAATCACTTTGCTACACTCAACCAGTTCCTTGCTAACGGGCCAAAGACTTTCAGCAATTGTGTTGAGGCAACCGATGCTGACGATTGGCTTGTGGATCTGTGCAAGCATTTCGAGTGCAGTAACGTCAGGCCTGAGGACTTTGTCAAGTTCGCTTCCTTCCAACTCAAAGATCAAGCTGCAGAATGGTTCCAGCAGTACAAGGACTCCAGAGGTGGACGTGTTATCACTTGGGATGATTTCCGTCGAGATTTCCGAGCTCATCATATTCCGCAGAGGGTGGTTGAAAGCAAGCGTGAGGAATTCCGCAATCTGAAGCAAGGCTCTTTGTCTGTCTATGACTACAACAAGTTGTTCCAGAAGCTTGCCCACTTTGCCAAGCAGGACGTGCCTGATGAGAAGAGCATGATATACCAGTTCAGTGGTGGACTCAGAGAAGATATTCAGCTCGCTCTTGTTCTCTTTGAGCCCTTGAGGTACGATGAGTTCTACAACATGGCACTGAAGCAAGAGGCTGCTCAGTTGAGGTGTGATGCTTCCAGGAAGCGAGTCAGAGATGTTACTCCTTCCTCTACTCAAGTGGCCAAGCAGCAGAAGTTTTGGCTTCCTCCTCCTCCGTTCCGTCAGCCGTATCAGCAGAAGAGCAAAGGTGGCAGTGGTTCTTCCCACCCACCCAACCCTGGCTTTCAGAACAAGACTTCGTCTCAAGCTCCAAGATCGAGTGCTCCGTATTACCGTCCGCTTTCAGAGGTCACGTGCAACAAGTGCCAACAGAAGGGTCACTATGCCAACAAGTGTCTCAACCAGAGGCGTCTTCCTCCTCCTCCTCCTGTCAGATCGGCAAGTACAGCTGTGGTCAAGCATAACCCCAAGCACGCCAAGGTCAATTTGATGAATGCAGCCCAGGCAGAGGACTCGTCAGATGTGATCATGGGTAACCTTCCTGTTAACGATATTCCTGCAAGAGTTCTTTTTGACACTGGTGCATCGCATTGTTTCATGTTAAAGCCATTTTTTACCAAGCATGAGTTCGTTTCTTCTCATTTGGGTAAACAAATGGATATCGTTTCTCCTGGCAAACGTTTAAGTGCAAGTCTGGAGGTGCCAGATGTTACTATCACCTTGGGTGACTACAAGTTCCTTTCTTCCCCAATGGTTCTTGGTAACTCGGATATTGATCTTATTCTCGGAATGGATTGGCTTTCTAAGCACAAGGCTCAGCTTGATTGTGCAGCCAGGCAGATTCAATTGACTCATTCGTCTGAGGATTTAATTATCTTTGCCGCTCGTGATGATACCATCCGTCTGTTTTCTCTCAATGAAAGGGGTGAACTCGATGCCATCTCGCAAATTCCAGTCGTTTGCGAATATCAAGACGTCTTTCCAGAAGAGCTTCCAGGAATGCCTCCGCACCGGCCAGTTGAATTCGTTATTGATCTTGAGCCTGGCACGGAACCTGTGTGCAAGCGTCCTTACAAGCTCAGACCTGAAGAGTTGAAGGAGCTGAAGAAGCAACTCGATATTCAAGAGAAAATGGGTCTTATCCGTCCTAGTTCTTCTCCGTGGGGTTGTGGTGTTCTTTTTCTAAAGAAGAAGGATGGAACGGACCGACTTTGTGTTGATTACCGTCTAGTGAACAAGAAGACCATCAAGAACAAATACCCACTTCCCAACATCAATGAGCTGTTCGAACAACTCAAAGGTGCTCGAGTATTCTCCAAGCTTGATCTCCGTATGGGTTATCATCAGAATCAAATCCGTGAGCAAGATATTCCCAAGACGGCTTTCAGAACAAGCTTTGGTTCATATGAATACACTGTCATGTCTTTTGGCCTCGTCAACGCTCCTCCGACGTTCTCTCGCATGATGAACTTCATCTTCAATGCCTACACCAATGACTTCGTTTTGGTCTATCTCGATGACATCCTGGTTTTCTCGAAGAACAAGGAAGATCATGCCAAGCACTTGCGTTTGGTTCTTGATAAGCTCAGGGAACACAAGTTCTACGCCAAGTTCTCCAAGTGTGAATTTTGGCTTGATGAGGTTCTTTATCTTGGTCATATCATCTCTGCCAAGGGCATTGCCGTAAATCCTGAGAAGGTGCCTGCAATTGTGAATTGGGAACCTCCTCAGAACATGAAGCAACTCCGCAGTTTTCTCGGTCTCGCAAGCTATTGCCAAAGATTCGTTGAAAACTTTTCTAAGATCGCGAAGCCTCTCTCTAATCTTCTCCAGAAGCACGTCAAGTACGTTTGGTCTCCGGAGTGTGACATTGCTTTCAACACTTTGAAAGAGAAATTGATCACTGCTCCAGTTCTGACTCCGCCTGATGAATCCAAACCGTACGAGGTCTTTTGTGATGCCTCTCTCCAAGGTCTTGGCGCAGTATTGATGCAACAGAAGAAAGTTGTTGCTTATACATCTCGCCAGTTGAAGCCTAATGAGAAGAACTACCCCACTCATGATCTCAAGTTGGCGGCAATTGTGCATGCTCTTTTGACTTGGAGACATCTTCTATTGGGAAGAAAAGTGGACATTTTCACTGATCACAAGAGTCTCAAGTACATCTTCACTCAGCCTAATCTCAACCTCAGGCAAACTCGATGGGTCGAAATGATTCAAGAGTATAATCCGAGTATCGAGTATACTCCAGGCAAGGCCAATGTGATTGCTGACGCTTTGAGCAGAAAAGCTTATTGTAACAGTCTGATTCTCAAGCCTTATCAACCCGAGCTTTGTGAAGCTTTCTGCAAACTTAATCTGCAAGTTGTTCCTCAAGGTTTCCTCGACAACCTTCAAGTCTCTCCTACCTTGGAAGACCAGATTCACCAAGCCCAGCTTCTTGATGCTATGGTGAAAAAGGTGAAGATTGGGATTGCCAAGAGTCAACCCAAGTACAAGTGCTACCGCCTTGATGACAAGGACACTCTCTTCTTCGAGGATCGTATTGTTGTACCCAAAGGTGACCTCCGTAAAGTGATCATGAACGAGGCTCACAATTCTCTCCTCTCCATCCACCCTGGGAGCACGAAGATGTATCAGGACCTTAAGCAAGCTTATTGGTGGACTCGAATGAAGCGCGAGATCGCTCAATTCGTGAATGAATGTGATGTCTACAGAAGAGTGAAGGCAGAACACCAAAGGCCAGCAGGTCTCCTCCAACCTCTTGCCATTCCAGAATGGAAGTTTGACCACATTGAAATGGACTTTGTGACTGGGTTTCCAAAGTCCAAGCGTGGCAATGATGTTATATTCGTTGTCATCGACAAACTCACCAAAGTGGCTCACTTTCTGCCTATCAAAGAGTCGATCACTGCAGCTCAATTGGCGGAACTCTATACCTCTCGTATTGTCTCTCTGCACGGTATTCCACAAGTGATCTCTTCAGACCGTGGCAGCATCTTTACCTCGAACTTTTGGAATTCTTTTCAGAAGGCCATGGGCACCAACATCCGCTTCAGCACAACTTTCCATCCTCAAACTAGCGGTCAAGTCGAGCGTGTCAACCAGATTCTTGAAGATATGCTCAGGGCTTGTGTGATCTCCTTCGGCATGAAGTGGGAGGATTGTCTTCCTTATGCTGAATTCTCCTACAACAACAGTTTTCAAGCAAGTTCGGGCAAGGCCCCATTTGAAATTCTGTATGGCAGGAAGTGTCGTACCCCTCTCAACTGGTCTGAAACCGGTGAACGTCAGCTTTTGGGTAATGACTTAATCATAGAGGCAGAAGAAATGTGCAAAGTCATTCGTGATAACCTCAAAGCAGCCCAATCCCGCCAGAAGAGCTACTATGATAGTAAGCACCGTGATTTGGCTTTCGAGATCGGAGATCATGTTTACCTCCACGTCTCTCCTATGAAAGGTACTCGTCGCTTCGGTATCAAAGGGAAGCTTGCCCCCAGATACGTGGGACCTTTCAAGATTGTCAGCAAGAGAGGCGACCTCGCCTATCAACTCGAGCTTCCATCAAACTTTGCAAATGTTCATGATGTGTTCCATGTCTCTCAGCTTAGAAAGTGCTTCAAGACTCCTGACCGCACCGTCAACTTCGAGGACATTGAGCTCCAAGAAGATCTCTCTTATCGTGAGCACCCAGTTGCTATTCTTGAAGAGACTGAATGCAAGACTCGCAACAAGTCAATCAAATTTCTCAAAGTCAAGTGGTCACACCATTCCGACCGTGAAGCTACCTGGGAACACGAGGATCACCTCCGTTCTGAGTACCCGGCGTTCTTTCAGTCCTAGATCTCGGGACGAGATCCTTTCGTAGTTGTGGAGTGTTGTAACACCCCGGATGTAACTTTCCCAATTTGCACTCCAACTCTGCCGTTTCCGGCATTAAGTTATATTTATTTCCCCGGGTTCGGGTTTTGTCTCCGTGTGTTGTTGTTGTCATGCATCTCATATCATGTCATCATGTGCATTGCATCTGCATACGTGTTCGTCTCATGCACTCGAGCATTTTCCCCGTTGTCCGTTTTGCATTCCGGCGCTTCGTTCTCCTCCGGTGGTCATTTCTAGCTTTCTTTCGTCTGTGGGGATTAAACATTTCCGGATTGGACCGAGACTTGCCAAGCGGCCTTGGTTTACTACCGGTAGACCGCCTGTCAAGTTTCGTATCATTTGGACTTCGTTTGATACTCCAATGGTTAACCGAGGGACCGAAAAGGCCTCGTGTGTGTTGCATCCCAACACCCCTCCAATTTGGCCCAAAACCCACCAAACTCTGCTCCATCATTTAGAGCGTTCGATCACGATCGCGTGGCCGAAAACCGCACCTCATTTGGACTCTCCTAGCTCCCTCTACCTATAAAACTAGCCCCTCCTCCGAAAATCCGGATCCCCCTCGTCTGAAACCCTAGAAATCGCTCCCGCACCGGCCGGACACGTCTGAATCCGGCCGGACGCGTCCGCTCCGCCCCGCCGCCGCCACGTGGCACGCCATCGTTGGCTGTCACCGCCGCAAACGCCGAAGCCCGCCGCGGCCCGCGGGAGGCCCTCCCGGCCCACGCGCCGCCGCCGCCCGGCTCCCTTGACCGCGCCTCGACCCCGCCGCCTTCGCTCACCGTGCCGCCGCCTCGCCATCGCCGGCGTCCGCCTCGGCCGGCGCCGCGCCGCCTCTCCTCCCGGGTCGCCGCGCCGCCCCGACGCCCCGCGGCGTCGCTCGCCGCCTCCGCCGCGCTCCGGTCGCCGCCCCGACGAGCTCCGCCACCCCGGCGACCTCTCCGGCCTCGCCTCGCCCTCGCTGGCCCCCGGCGACCTCGGATCCGCCAGCCGTGAGCAGTGCAGCGCGCCCCGATCTAGATCCGCTACAGTGAAACCCTAGGTGGTCTCTTTTTCTCTAAGTCCCGAAATTGCAGATCCATATGCTCCTATTCGTGGCTCTGTAACTTTGCATCCGTAGCTCCGTTTTGGGCATATAGCATATAAAAATGTTCATCTCAGAGAGTACATCATTTCATTCCATTGCATCATTTTCATTTGGGCTCATCTTAATGCCCGAAATGCTGTTAGAACAGGGCTACTTGAGTTAATTGTCAGATCTGCTACTCCATTTAGGTTGTTGTGAAGATTGCCTAACTTGCGACATATGCCTTCAATGCGATTATGCCTCTAAGTCGTGCCTCGACACGTGGGAGATATAGTCGCATCGAGGGTGTTACACATGCATTGTATGATGATTGTCCTAAAAGGTCCCTGGTCCAAAAGGGTTGTGTGGACGCGGAGCCGAGTAGACTAGCATATGACACCGTTGATGGCTTGGTCTCACTAGCCATGGAGCGTTGGATGCTAACCGGATAATATGGACTCGGAAGGATCTGGTCAGATTCAACGTAGTCGGATCCGAGTTGAGATAAGGTCCGAGTCGGACAGACCCAACTATGAGATGCAACGATATGTCATATGTGAGTCTCTAGTGCAACATACGTTCTATGTCCTAAGACCTGAGCTAGCGCATGTACTCGGGATGGTGACAGACTTGCTTTGGGCCAACCAAACGCTACTCCGTGACTGGGTAGTTACAAAGGTAGGTTTCGGGCTTATCCAGACCCATGCTGCGAGATATGGTCTAGCAAGATGGCATTTACCCCTTGGATCAGGAGAGATATACTCTGGGCCCCTCGTGTGATCCAACCAAGATAAGCATGGCCATGCGACAAGGATTATGAGATAATCTGGTTTGTGGTCGGCATCATTGGAACGAGAAAGAGGTCGGGCTAGCACAAGGATGACGGACTCGCCTTGAGCCCGACAACATATATCGTGTGGCAAAAGGAATGGAAATATGATGTACATGTTCGCCTAACTAGCTTCATAGTCTGCTTGGTGTTCGGCATGCCTTGCTAGAGGCCGCTACCAACCGTGCAGTTTGGAGGTGATCCGAATTGCAACCAAGCCGGCTTGAACCAAAGGGGTCACGCGCTTAAGGGAAGGAACCTATGAGGTCTGATCCGACACTACAATAAAGACACATCCGTGACATTTTGGGCTGAACGAAATTTTTTTCTGTCATACATATGACACTTCTATGATGATAATTGTGACAAAACCCGGTATCATCATAGATGTGGTGGGCTCCTACTTCTATGAAAAAAAATCATGACAGAAAATGGGCTTTTCGTCCTGGGCGGGCCGGAGACGCAGCTGCATGACATTCTTTGGGCCGTCCATGACGGAAAAACCGTGGTAGAACCGAGGGGGAGGAAAATTTCGGGGAGTTCCCGGTTACGGTGGGAGGTCGGGGCCGAGCGATGCGTGTTTCTCTCGTACACGTACACGTGTGTGTGCGAGGCGTTGGCTCTAACTGAACCCGAGTGATTGCATTGTAGGCTACGCGTCACTGAACCCGAGAGATCGATCGTTGGATGTTAACTGAACCCGATCAAATGATTCCTTCACTACTGCTGCTAACTGAAGCCGATCAATGCTGCCTCTGGGATGAACAGGGAGCGTTGCGGGGGGGTTTGGATGAACAGTGAGCGGTGGCGTTGCCTCTGGATGAACAGGACCCCGTGGTGTGGTGGAGGGATGGATGAACAGTAGACGGTGGAGGGGTGCCCATGGAGGGGTGGTTGAAGAGGACCCCGTGGTGTGGAGGGCTGGATGAACAGTAGACAGTGGAGGGGTGCCCGTGGAGGGGTGCCCGTGGAGGGGTGGTTGAACAGTAGCCGGTGGAGTAGCGTGTGGTGGAGGTTGGATGAACAGGAGCCCGTGGAGGCTGGAGGAGGTCGACGGTAGCCCATGGAGGCTGGAGGAGGTCGACGGTGGAGATGAACAGTATCCTGTGGAGTCCCATTTTGCGGTACGCCACACCCCTCCCGATGAACAGGACCCCCGTTTCGACTGTAGCGCTCCAACACAAGTCCGTTTTGTCCGTTTTGCGGTACGCCACACCCCTCCCGATCAACATGACCCCCGTTTCGACCATAGGAGGTCTATTTCCTCCGTTTTGCAGTACGCCACACCCCTCCCGATCAACAGGACCCCCGTTTCGACCGTAGGAGGTCCGTTTCCTCCGTTTTGCGGTACGCCAGACCCCTCCCGATGAAAAGGATCCCGTTTCGAACGTGGTCGGTCGAACACAAGGCCGTTTCCTCCGTTTTGCGGTATGCCAGGCCTCATTTCCATCGCCTGTTCCGTCCAAGCCCTCCCGATGAACACGACCACGCATTCCGTTCCCACCCAGCCGGTTGGCTCCCACGCGTTCCGTTGCCTCCTGATGAACACGACGCATTCCGTTGCCTCCCGATGAACACGACGCATTCTGTTGCCTCCCCATGAACACGACGCATTCCGTTGCCTCCCCATGAACACGACGACGACGATGTTTCTCCGTTCCGACCCAGCCATGTACATGAGCCTTGGCCGTACGTATGCGCGAGTAGGCGTTCGAGACCCCGCCCGTATGTACACATAGTGGCCATATTTTCTTTCTTGCACCATGGCCGTCGTACGTACGTGTACATGGTACGTGCGCGCCTCTACTACGACACGTACGCGCCTCTACTACGACACTACGCGCCTCTACTACGACACGTGCACGCCTCTACATCCACCAGTATATATGTACGTACACGTTCGCGACCAGAATGACAACGCTACGTACACTTCGACCAGGTGGGTCCCGACTGTCAGGCACTTCCTTGCGTGCGAAGATGTAGCTGGTGGGTCCCAGCAGTCAGGGGGGCGGATCATTTTTTTTTCGGACGCACTTCCTTGCGTGTGAAGATGTAGCTGGTGGGTCCCAGCAGTCAGGGGGAAACGTTTTTTTCGCGAAATACGGTGGCCCGTTCGGTGGGTCCCCGCTGTCAGGTGGAGGAATCATTATTTTGCGCGTAATAAGGAGGCACTTGCTGTGGCCATGGACCCAACTGTCAGCCTCTCCACATACAGTCCACGTCCGATGGAAGTTGTTGCTTGACCACGTTGACCACGCCGCGCCGAGAGCACCACGGCAGTGGACGACGGTGAGGACTAGAAAGGGGACGACTCGGAGTCGGGGAAGACGCAACAGTGGATGCCCATGCGAAGAGGAGTACGAGGGTTCACTGGTTCGGCTGCGGTGTGAGGTTGCTGTCGCCGCAGAATAACAGGGGGTGTGGGTGAGTAGAGGGATGGCCTGGCCAGCGGTGGGAGTAGTAGGGGGCGGTGAGGCCTCCACGGCATCACAGCCAGCCACGGGAGGCAGGAGCACGCGGCACGACCAGCGCTGGTTTGGGCGGCTGGAGCAAGAAGACCAGAGGTTAAAGAAGCACTACGGCCGTTGGATGAACATCGTACGGTATCAGGAGCTAGAATCGTTCATATTGACTAAATTGACAAAGCCCTCCGCCCCCGTCAACTTGGTAGGCCCACAAGTCAGCCTCCCACTATGCTGGGTTCCAGCTGGCAGGGGGAATATTCATTTTTTTGTGCGTAATAAGGAGGCACTTCCTTGTGTGCGAAGATAGCTGGTGGGTCTGACATGTCAGCGGGGGGCATGTTATTTTCACGAAATACAGAGGCCCTTCCGGTGGGTCCCAGATGTCAGGTGGAGGAATCATTATTTTGCACGTAATAAGGAGGCATTTCCTTGTGTGCGGCAGTGGACCCAGCTGTCAGCCTCTCCACGCACAGAATACTTCTGATGGTGTCGTTCGTTGACCACGTTGACCACGCCGCACCGAGCGCATCCAAGGTGGTGGACGACGGCGAGGCCCCGGACATCAACGAACTAGAGATGGGAAGACGCGGGAGTAGAGTCGCAGACGGAGAGGTGTATGAGGGTTAACTGGTTCTAGTGCGGTGTGGTTCGGCAGTCGGTGGAGAAGAACAGGAGGTGTGGAGGGCTGGAGGGATGGCCTAGCCAATGGTGTAGTAGCGCTTCATACCGAAGCGTGCTAAGCAGAGCTGCTAGCAGCAGGAGGTGGGAGGTGGTCCCGGCGGCGCTGGAGCAAGAAGATGAGAGATTGAAGATTGATGCCGGTCGTTGGATGTAGATCCAACGGCTAACATGTCAGAATCATTTGTTGACTAAATTGACAACGACTTGCGTTGGCTTCGACCTATTGGCCCACATTTCAGCCTCCAAAAATGTGGCACGTATTCAACCCATTTTTTCAGAATTTACAATCTTTTTTTGCACGGTAGAATTTATAGCCAATTTGATCTTTTTTTTGAATTACAGCCATTAGCTGGGCTGGGTGAACAAATAATGTAGCCTCCATGCGTCCCATTTATTTTATTTCCTAAAAAATTACAGGCCATTTACACTTTCTCGAAATACATGATTTTGCTGGGCTGATTCTAATTATAATGTTGGGTTGGGCCAGCAATGTTATCAAAAAATAAAAAGGAGCTGAGCATTTTGTTATAAATATATTTAAATAATAAGTGATATTATTACATTTGTCCTTAAATCTTACCAAGCTTTTGTACACAATCACTAGGATTTTTGTGCCAAAACAATCCAGGATTTTATTTGTTAAGAAATTATTTTTATAAGGTAATAAGATGTGGGATATTGTTTTCTTACTTATGTAAGTATCTATTAAATATATTATGACAATAAAAATAATATATAATAACATATAAAATAAATTTTTTTAGAAAAGCAGGGAGCATCTCCCCGGTTCCATTGCTGAGAACGAAACCACAACATATTCTGATACAGCAGCTCAAAGAGCAGTTCGAAAGCAAAGGTAGAAAAGCTACAAACTAGGGGGGTGGATGAACAAGTTTTCTGAATAATACAAATCACCCGAGCGATGCCAAAGGCAGAGCGGATAGAGCACTCAAAATGACACAAGGAGGGTCCAGCGAAGCCTTCATGGTCTTCAGCTGAGGGGCCGTGTCAGCCTGCGGCTACCAGTAAGCAAGCGGAGACACCGGGCCGGAAGGCGTAGCATGGTGGATGTCCCTCTTTTTCGGCGCCGGGTACCCATCTTCTTCATCCGAGATCTTGAGACGAGCCCGCGGGTCCAGCCCAGAGCAGGTTGAGCCTTGTTCAGCCATAAGTGATCGCCAATGGTTATTGGAGGGATCTTGTTAGGGTTTCCACGAAGCTCATCAACTTGTCCTTCTCCGATCCGGAGGAGAGAATCGCCCAGTTCGTCACCATGTTCCTGATCAACCTCAAGACCCGCGGAATGGAAATCCAGGAGGTGTTACTAAAAATTATAGCATTTCTATATTTCCAGAGGCACCAAAGGACATCTGAGCTAACAATATTTAAAATTGAGCACTTTTTGGTAGCAATCCAGAATCTGGCGACGGATTCGAAGGATGAGCCAATCTGACTGGAGAAATATTCCTCAATGTGGGCCCAGAGATGTTTAGCAACTATACATTCAAAAAATAGGTGAGAACAAGACTCTTGTTCCAAGCAGTAAAAACAATCAAGGGGTTTGATGATGTGTCTCTTCCTAATGTTATCCCTAGTCATCAATTTGTTTTTGGAGAGAAGCCAGAGAAATACATGAATTTTAGGGGGAATTCTCAATTTCCAGACAGCGGGGATAAACACGGGTTGAACCCCTCTAAAGTTGATAACATGATAGAGGGAGCTGGAGGAATACTTCCCCTTATTGTCCAGCTGCCAAATCAGGGCATCTGGCTCGGCAGTAAAGGTAATGCTTTTGGCAATTTCCTCCAACTGGAACCCTTGTTCCATGATACTATCACTAAAGTTCCTTCTAAAAGAGAGTTTTAGGCATTGACCGTCCCAAACTTCATTGACACTTTTGTTAAGCTCATTGCAGACAGAGTAAATAGGCCAAAATTGGACTGCTAGGGGGGATGTGCCAAACCAAGTATTTTTCCAGAACTTGGTTCTGCTCCCATCCCCTATGTTCCATCTGTAGCCAAATTTCACAGCATGCACAATAGATTTTAATCCTTTCCAGAATCTAGAGGTCTTAGGGTTGGAGGAAGGGACAAAAATATTAGGTTTATTTCCTAGGTATTTATGGTCAATAAGAAGCTTCCAGGGTTTCAGGTCTTCCTCATAGAATCTTTTAATCCAAGACCCTAGAAGACAGATGTTAATTTCTTGGAGGGTAGGTATGCCTAGGCCTCAAAAATCTTTTTTCATAGAGACTAGGGCCCAATTAGCAAGGTGTAGCTTCCTATTTCCCTCAAAATCATTCCACAAGCAATGAGACATCTGAGAATTGATGAGGTTCACTGCCCATTTAGGGAACTTGAAGAAGGAGAGGAGATACACTGGAATGCTAGCCAAACAAGCCTGTATGAGGATCAATCTACCTTTGTAAGAGAGAAGTTTGCCCCTCCACCCAGCAATCCTTTTAATGATTTTATGCAGAAGGGGTTGGATATCCTCTCTCCTCAGTTTATCATAGTGGAGAGGGATACCTAGGTACTTAATGGGGAAGTTACCTTTATTACAGACTAGAATAGAGAGGAAGTCAGCTAACTCCTGATCATCCATGTTGATAGGGATGAGTTCACTTTTAGAGTAGTTGATTCTCATGCCTGAGACTTGTTCAAAACATGTTAGAACAATTTTCAGATTGCTAGCATGTGTGGAGTCATTGTCTAAGAAAAGGATGGTATCATCTGCATATTGAAGGCAGATGATGCCACCAGGGCAGACCTCAGGACAGAGCCCTGCAATCAGACTATGATCAGCAGCTTTGCTCAGCATTTTAGTAAGAACGTCCACTACTAAATTAAACAAAAGCGGGGAGATGGGGTCACCTTGCCTAAGGCCTTTACCAGCAAGGAAAAATCACTTTCATAGTTATTTAACTTGACCCCAACAGACCCCCCATGAGTAAGTTGCTGGATCCAACTAGTCCATTTACCCCGAAAACCTCTAAGCTCCAGGAGTTTCATAAGGAAATCAAGGTCAACTTTATCGAAGGCAGTCTAAACTAGAACTACCATCTAGAGAAAAATTCTCATAAACAGAGCCTTCAGATCTGTTTTGGGGAGGGTAAATAAAGGAAGAGCATTCAATGCCATCATTAAGAGAAGTAACATCTACACCAATCTTAGCAGCAATGGCATTGAAGGAAGGATCATTAAAGTTGGAGAAGGAAGTGTGTTTCATACCCTGGGGTTTTTGCACTTTCAGGTTCTGAACCTGTCGGGGATATACCCCGCAGCTAAACCGGCCGAAAGTATAACCCGGCCGGACTTGGCAGTTTACTTGAGACCCGGCTGACACTTGGCGATTCACTGGCGACCCGCCCTAACTTGACGGTTACAAGGCCCAAGGCCCAGAAGGACGGTTTGTGCTAATGGTGGGCCGGTTTAAGAGAAAAGGTGTATTTCCCTTACAAGGAGTCATGACCCGGACTTGTATCCGGTTTGTATTAGAAGATAGACTAGTCCTAATCCTAATAGGACTCCACATGTAACCCGCCCCTTCAACATATATAAGGAGGGGCAGGGCTCCCCAAAAGGGGGAAGATTCACAAGTTCCACAGGTGGGACAAGTTAGGTTTAGACAATAGCTCTCGAGAGAGAGCACTCTTGTAACCGTGATCATCATCATCAATGTCAATGAAGCGGGATGTAGGCTTTTACCTCCACCGTGAGGGGCTGAACCTGGGTAAAACATCGCGTCTCTCGTCCCGCTCAACCCCTCTCAAGCTACCACATAGATGCGTTGGCCTTGCGACTAAGTCCTGACACCAAGGACATCTGTCGTGACAATTCCACGACAGTTGGCGCCCACCGTGGGGCTCGCGCACGGTGGTGTTGAGTTCTTGAAAGGAAATTTTTAAAGGGATCGAGAAGTGTGCAATTCATCGGATGAAGAGGATTCAAGAAATTAGGGTTACGGTCTGTCCGCTGCCACCGTCACATGATTTATTTAGCCAGTTTTCGAGAAGGTTATGGCCGGCCGGATCAAGCAAGAGTCGGTGCGGAAGAATCTATGACAACTCTAAAATTCTTCAATGGAGATCGGAGAAAAAGTTTGTGTGTGCCGCCACGGATGATCTCTACAGTTTTGGTTCGATCTGCATTGGTCGTCAAAAGCGTGCTAGCAATCTATAGATGATTCTACTCGCATGTCGAACACGCGACTTGGAGCTGCTGACCTCGTCGCGCAAGTCGAAAAGCAGGTGTTTGGATCGATTGTTGCGGTTTCGATTTGATTTGCAAAAAGAGAAAAAAAAAGAGGGAACGTGGATTGGTCAAACCGACCACGACCCGGGGGAGGTCTCAATTGCACGGAATCGGCCTCGCTTCCGGGTGCTGCATCGTCACCGAGCCGCTTATGCCAGAGCCACCGCTGCCTTGGGCCGCACCTCCACTCGTTGCCCCGCCTCAGCCTCATGCTGCCGACAGGTCACCGGCCCTAACAGCCGCCCCCTTTACGTCCGCTGACCTCCGCCGCCGGGTTGAGCCAGCTCTGCCGCCACAGGTCGCCGGCGCCACCCCGGCCACACGGCCTCGCCTTGTTTCCAAACCGTTGCAAGCCGCCCCGGCCAAAACGCCACCCCGAGTCAACGCCGCCGCTCTAAACCGGCTGCGCCTCCACCTCGCTACACGAGCTCGCAGCGCCCCGAGCCACCGTGCCTGTTTCCAAAGTCTACCTCCGGGTCATCCAAGGGGCCACCGCTGTTCGAGGGCTTCTGTTGGTTCTTTGCCTCTGCTTCGAACCGTAACCGTTAGTGGTCCGCTGCTGGCTCGTCCCTTTGCCCCGCTCCGCGAGGACTTCTCGTCGATCCGACAATCTGGCTGCCGCTGCTTCCCATGAATCCAAAGGCGTACAGCTACCCTGTGGCACGGAGAGATTCATTACATACACGCACATGAAGGACAACACTACTACAAAGCCACGCAAAGAGAAAAATTTAGATGCTGGCATGCTTTTGCGCTATATGCACATTACATGGAGCTTCAAAAAAGGAGGAAATTTGTCTCTGCCGCGGCTGACTACTTCCTCGCCTCCACCACTGCTATTGCTGCGGTCTGCTTCAACCCGCCGTCCCACGCCTTCTACCTCTGCTACTGCTCCTCTTGCCGGCGTGCCAAGCCGCCAAGCCTGATCGAGAGAAGCCAGCAGTATCAGTTCAGTGTACAAGAGAATAGGCTGAGGTTAACTATCATCATCACCGAACAAAATCCATGGTCAACATGCCAGGTTGAATCCGGCTGGTATTAGCACTAGTTTGGCTCTCACATGTTTACACTGGCGATCAAGGGAACAGTTCATAGTCCAGAAACATCTGATATTGTTTTTAAGGTATGAGGCCACACCGAATTGAGCAAACCATGGCAAGCACGGTGCAGGCCATGAGAGAAAAGATCAATTAGTACTCCTATTTAAAGTACTACTACAAGTACTATATCAGTCCAAAAAGGAGTATGGAGCACTACTACTAGTATGTGCAAAAAATTCCACATACAGATCATTTGTCGTTTACAAGCATCAGGTGATATCCATCTAATTTTTTTAACATAGATTGTTTTTTATCAAAAAATAGTTGCTTTGGTCTGTATATTTTATGTGCAGGACAATGATTCATTAAAAATATGGTGCCATGCTGCGTCTATGTAATATGCGTTAGCATTATCATGCACCGGTGTCTGCACTCGCTTGCTGTTGAACGGGTGTGCGCAAGCCGCCGATCGAGCAACTCGATCTACATCAACTCGCCGGGACTGCACCCGCGACTGACTTGCTGTCCACGTGGCTTACCGCACCTACGATTGACTTGCCCAACTGCGCCGGCTTACAACACCTCGGCCGATTCATCTGTCTGCTCCCACGGCCGACTCGACCGTGATTGATTTCAGTTTCACCATGGTGATCATCAACTCCGAAGTGGATAAGTTCTGGTTTAACATATCAGGTGAAATTCATCCAGTATATTTTTATATTATATATTGCTTTTCTTTAAAAGAGCAATTACTCTGGCTTGCAAGTTCTCCAATGTAGGACAAGTTATATCACTGAGCTATTGACTGACTCATACCGGTTTATGTCACGATCAAATATGGGGAATCTCAAGACAACTCCTCGAGTCGCCTTGAGACTCGGGGGCTACGATGACATGACTCAGTAAATGATTGCCAATTTAAAGTAGATTCAAGAACTCCGGGTCATTGGAGGGAATGATAACCTGGTTCCGAAGGACACTGCCATATTGGTGAAAATTTAAAGACCGTCAAAAAATTGTCGGTTCAAAATAAAAATGTCCGGTTCAAAAAGGAATTAACTTCTCGCAAGTTCGAGTTTAAAGGCCGTTAGAAAATTTTCGGCTGAAAATGAAGATTCCGGTTTAAAATCCGGTTCAAGGGAAAGATGTCTCCCACAAAGCTTTGAAGCTCTCAATATCCGGTTCAAAATCCCGGTTCAAGAAGAATTTGTCTCTTGCAAAAAGTTAAAAGTTGCCGAAGAGAACCTGCTGCCATGATGCGCGGTTCAAACATGGGTATCCCGCCTTATTGGCTTATCATATTATTAATCACATAGGGGCTTCTATTTCATAAAGCAGCGTCTGGTTTACCCCTTGATTCAGCTTATCAAAGCTTTATATAACATCACTTGGGGGCTTGGTCGTATCCGAACCATAGCTACACCTCTTGATCAGCGCAATGCCACAACATCACTTGGGGGCTTGGTCGTATCCGAACCATAGTCACACCTCTTGATCGGCTCAAAGCCAAATCAATCCGGGGCCAAAGAGAGTGTTGTAAAACAACAATTCAAACATAGGCACCCACTGAGCACAGCTCAAAACGTTACTTGGGGATTCTTTGCTATCGCAATGAACTTAGAATCTACACTTGTAATGGGCTATCAAGCCATGGCTTGGAAGCTTGGTGTATTCACCTAAAACCCCGGGTTAACCTGCCTTCATCAAGTAAGCCACTCCTATCCAGGTAATCCTGGCATGACCCGCCGAATGTTTGACAAGTTACTCTTATACAGATCCTGAACTTGTCAAAGTTAAAACGATGATTGGTTAGTTGGAGGCCCATCTTAAAAGGCTTTGTCAAATGGTTTAACTCAGCGGCCTGGCAGCCCATGAAAAGCCTCGAGTTTGGGCTTGGCAGCCCTTGAAAAGCCTTGACTACAAGTTTTTTCATTTGCTTTTTGTCAAAGTTTCTTCTCCTTTGATAAGGTTTTAAGGTAAACCGGCGTCCATTGACCCGGCCAGACTATAAGTCATTTCATCAGTCTGGTATTTCTTAACCCGGCACAAGCTTTCAACTATCAGCTGTTAGTACCAACTCAATTATAAACTGGAGTTTTCTTAGCCCGGTCTGGCGTTGACTATAAGTTGCCAGGATAATTATCCGGTGTTTATTACAACCCGACACGGTTTTATTACAAACTGGCAAAATATGACGGGAGTTATCATACTCAAGATTTGGGTTATCACCCTTACTAAAAAAAGTTGGTAAACCAACGATGTGATTCAATGTCACAGGTATGATCTATTTCATATTTGATTATTCTTAAAGTGCAGCCTTGGTTATAAACCCGGGTTATATGTTGGGCATTATGACCCGTCCGGCGGTAAACCGCCAGGACACTTTAAACTTGTTGTATGCAGAAACAGGTTTGTTAAACCGGCCTGGCTTTCGACTATAAGTCGCCAGTATATATATTTGGATTGCGCCATTGGAATCATGCGCTTATAAATCATTGGGTTATATTATTCAAATAGCCAAACTTGGCTTAATTTTCATTATGATATTGAATGAATAAGGTTTTCATACCGGATTATATTATCTTGAATAGCCAACATGGCTGGATTTTTATGGTTATTAATAACCGGTATTATTGAGTTTTCAAACTCGCTTTAGCGCAATGGCTATTATTTTATCAAAGGATATGATTTATTCTACAATTGAAGGAATAGTACCAAGTCGTTGCAGGCTTACAACCCGGCACTTGGGGGCTACATTATTCAAATTGAGATTACATGCAAGTCTCATGTCGCTGCAAGCATGCACCATGACACTTGGGGGCTAATGCAAAGTCATTTTTACTAGTCTTATTGAAGACCCGATTAATCATATTATAATGAGACGGCCCTTGGGGGCTACCAATTGCTCCTGTCAACAATTCAAGGTACACAAGTTTTCGTCCATAATATTGAAGGATCCATTGCTCAGTTGGTAAAGCACAAAAACCTTGTGTATGTGGGTTCAAGCCCTACGATGGAAGCTACATTATAATATGTTATTTCCAGTGAAGTATATATCAAGTTCCGGCTCAGTATTATCTTACTAAGCCGGCCCTTGGGGGCTACACATCAGTGCTAAAATCTACATGATTATATTTACAAAGTCCCTGCTCATTATTGCATAATGACCCGGCCCTTGGGGGCTACACTGATTGAAGTTTTTATAAGCAATTACAAGTCCCAGGTTGCTGCAAGAATGACAACCCGGCACTTGGGGGCTACATATATGGAGTATTCATTTTATATGATTGAGATGAACAAACTGGATTTCTTCAAGGTTGAAACGCTTATTGGAGCAAGTCTTAAGTTATCACTATGTTCTCCTCTTAAGACTTGGGGGCTACAGGTATTATGCATATAAAGGAGAAATGTCTTCAGTTTATCAAGTTTTAAGCAAATCGGGAAGATCAATTACATGACCCGGTGTGGACAACAATTATGACCCGGTGCCATCAATATTTATAAACCGGCAATTTTGGTAATATTAAACCGGCAAGTTTTACATCTTCAAACCGGCTGAATATCAGATAAGTATTTCAAGACCCATATTTCTTAAACCAACGCTTTGGAAGCCGACTCAAGTGGATTATTCTTCACAATATTTCTCTGTGAGAAACCAATATCAGCAAATTGAGTATGAAGCTGGCTTGTTAACCCGGATTTTCTAGAAGAAGGAAATGACAAGGACATAAGGATGTTCAGGTGCCGGTTTACAGGAATTCTTAACCCGGAGCACAACCTGTCAAATTTGTTCTTGTGTTTATTTTGCAGCATAAGTTTACCATGGATAAATCCAAGCTAAACTGGGGCTAATGTCGGGGATATACCCCGCAGCGTAAACCGGCCGGAAGTATAACCCGGCCGGACTTGGCGGTTTACTTGAGACCCGGCTGACACTTGGCGATTCACTGGCAACCCGCCCTAACTTGGCGGTTACAAGGCCCAAGGCCCAGAAGGCCGGTTTATGCTAATGGTGGGCCGGTTTAAGAGAAAATGTGTATTTCCCTTACAAGGAGTCAAGACCCGGACTTGTATCCGGTTTGTATTAGAAGATAGACTAGTCCTAATCCTAATAGGACTCCACATGTAACCCGCCCCTTCAACATATATAAGGAGGGGCAGGGCTCCCCAAAAGGGGGGAGATTCACAAGTTCCACATGTGGGACAAGATAGGTTTAGACAATAGCTCTCGAGATAGAGCACTCTTGTAACCGTGATCATTATCATCAATATCAATGAAGCAGGATGTAGGCTTTTACCTCCACCGTGAGGGGCCGAACCTGGGTAAAACATCGCGTCTCTCGTCCCGCTCAACCCCTCTCAATCTACCACATAGATGTGTTGGCCTCGCGACTAAGTCCTGAGACCAAGGACATCTGACGTGACAATTCCACGACATAACCTCTTTGAGCTGTTGAGCCTTTTCAATAATGGTTCTCTTGTCACCAGCTACCCTGGCACTGGTTCTGGTGGCTTGAATAGGACCCCATTTGGGAACGTGCTTCTCCTTAGGAAGGGCAGGGAAGTCAGAGTTGTATTTTGAGTCCAAATTGTCCGGGATTTCAGTTGTTTCAACAAGTGCCTCTTGATCCTCTTGTAGATCTACAGAACCTTCTAATTCCATCAGATCATCATCTTCCAGGAGCTCCATTTCCCTCAGGAGGTTGAATCCATTAGTTTCATCAAGCACAGAATTCAAGATCTTTTCCTGGATGCTGAGTTGAGGAGTGTATGGAGAATCAGGGAGGTGTGTCTTGAGGACTGAAGTGGTTGTAGTTTCTCCAAGCATCTGATTGTGGCCAAAAGACTATCCTCTGATGTTAGGGGCCCCAGAATTGGTAGCAGGCCCTTTATCTGATTCAGATCTAGAGCTCTTGTTGGATTCAGCATCTTTAGTAAGATTGGTACCAGTTCCAGCTGCAGAGACATATGTACCAGCAGAGAGGTTGGTGGAGGTGCCAGTTTCAGTGGGGGTTAAGGACTCCACGTCAATGAGTAGCCTGTAGATTTTGTTCCCAACTCCAAAAAGCCTTTCAGCAGGGATTTTGGAGGGATCTTTACATAAGATTTTGACCCTAACAGTTTCATAGAATGACTTGAAATTATGCTGCCAATCCACATCCAATAAGACCCCCAGAGTGGAAGTGATTTGATCCAGCATAGTCTAGTCACACCACTTGGGGTTCAAATTTCTGATCTTGATCCAAGTTTCCTGGAGGTCCTCTTCAGCCTCAATCCTACCTTTCCAGACTTCAACATTGACTACAACATTTTTTTTAGACCAAAATAGGGGTATCCAGCAACTTGAACTACATCTATTTCAGGAGGGAACTTGACCAAGAATGTCCACTCACCTAGGGCATTGACTAGCCAGGGCCAGTTGGTTTTGTAAATGCCTGCAAACTCAGTGGCAAGTTCCTGCTTGGTCACATCACCAGCTTCTACCAGAACAATCCCCACATTCTTCAGGGAGCCATGATACTGAGCATTTTCATCAGGTGGGTCTATGTGGTAGAACCCTAATCCTGGAACAGCACTTCCAACATATCTAGCAAAACTGTGGGTTTTCCTTCTGACAGGGCAATTCTTAACTTTTTTGGTAACCATTTTATAGATAAAACAACTCTTGGGCTTGACACATTTATCCAAATGATGCCCTGGTTCCCCACAGTTGTAGCAGATCACCTCAGAGTATGCCATAAGGCCCGAAGCAGGGGCAGGAGTAGTTTTCTGGATGTCCTGTATCTTCTTTTGCTGATTCTTGCCTTGAGATTTCCCACTGATCAGAGAGTCAAAACCACCAGCATATTGATCTTGGGCAATTACAGGAGCCTGCCCAGATTTTGCCCCCATTTGGGGCGGAGCTGGGCCGTACCACTGCCCAACCGGCGCTCCCCCCCCCATTGTGATAGGGGAAATTCATCGGAGTTCCTGGTTCCTTCTCATCCTCCAGCCAGATGTTGTCTCTCAGGAAGCAGAAATAACCACCAGACAGCTCAATTGAAGCAGATTGCAAGCCTAATTTCAATCTTCTGCAGGTTTGGGGGAGAGGTAAGGTAGGGGATCCACTTGCTCCGGCTCCGGTGGCGTGCTGGTGGGCATGAGTCTAGTCAAGCATTCTCATCTCGCGGCACGGCGTGGATCTCCTGAATTCACTTCTCCTTTCGCCCATCGAACGAGCGCAATCAGCGGCTCCCTGGGGTGGGGCATCATGTGCTTCTCTAAGAAATCTCCTTAGAAGTAGATCCGCAGGGCTAGATTCAGTAGCTCCCAATACACATGATCCTTGCACATCCGAGCATACCTGCGCGAGTGAGAGAACGGATTCGGTCCCTCCTCGGCTTCCTCCCTCGCAACTTCCTCCTCTGCTTCCCTCCATTCGCGCGAGCACTGTGTCCAGGAGAAAGCGTCGTCGCGGATCCGCATCGCCCACTCCCTCCATCTCCTCCCTCGAGTCTCCTGCAGCACCGCCGGCGCGACGGAGTTGAGCAGCTGGAGCATCCGCGGGAAGGCTTTGTAGACATGTGGGAGATGCTTCTTGTACATCTGCCTGTCTTCCAGCCATTCCCCCATGGATATGGCTGGCGACTCCATGGGGTGCGCGAGCGGACTTGCTGAGGGGGGCAAGCGCGCCCGGAGTCAGGAGGCGGGGGGTGGCGGCGAGATCTATGGCGGCGGTGAGGGTGGAGGTAGTGGCGGGGGCGGCGGCGACGGTGGAGGTGGTGGCAGGGGCGAAGGGGATCGCGAGAGCGGTCATCTATTTTCCCATTATGTGAACTAAACAGTCAACATATAAAATAATTTAAATATATATAATAAAGTTAGAAGGGAAACATAAGTTGGACCTGGCATTCCTATTCTTATATAGAAAAATAGAATAGACCTCTGCGTTTTCTTCAAAAAAATACATAAATTGGGCTGCCAAAAATAAAACCTTGGATGGGAGGTCCATAGGCTAGTCGATACATGACGGCCCTAAGAAAATACAAACGGGCCTATGGACCTCCCATCCGAGGTCATGGGCCGCGCATGTTAAAAATGAAAGCCTAGACGGGGCAGCCCAAAACCAGGTCCAACACTTGCCAAAACTTCGTCCCTCGTTTTCTCTGTGTTTCGCACACTCGACATTGTGTGGGCATTTTGACTATGCATCATATGAAGATGTGCTATGCATGAATGTTGATCAGCATGATGTTAACTGGCTGGTAGTTCCATTTTCGACCATGAATAAAACTTCCAACATGATGTTAACCCTGTTTGAAAAGGTCATGTTAATATAAATGCTCTGCCTCTGAAAGTTGCAGTCTCTTATGTGAAACTGAACTTGCAGTTTCTTATCTGAAACTGAAACTTGCAGTTTCTTCTCTGAGAATCACATTGTCTGCACTTTTATACTCCTATGAAACTACATTTTTTTAAGTGCTAAAAATAGATATCTAGAATTCATAAAATACTTCGTATGATCAATACTGCAAATCTGAAATTCAAAAGACATTCATATCTGAAAGTACTCTCAAAATACACAACACAAAACACAATTCACAACCTGCAAATACTGACAACCCTAAGCACCTCCTGGCAATTCACAACCTGCCCGACTATTGGGCTGGGGGGCAGCCCCCTCCTATTCCTCGGCGGCAGACAGCCGCCCTGTGAGACGATGTGAACAGCGAGGGAGACGATGGCGGGGAAGCGTCGCCGGGCCAACTGCTTTTCTCCTCTTGCAGTTGGGTTCGGTCGACGAAGACTCCACCGGCTCGCTCTGGTAGGCCACCCTCACAAACGACACCCTGTAGATTATCGATCCTTCAATTTCTGGTGGATGCTCCATCCGGGATCAATACTCCCACCACCGCTCCCTCATGATCGGATTCGGTGAATCTGTTTGCTCCATGGCCCAGAGGAGCAGCTCTATGTACTCCGACGCGACTCCCTCTGGGAGTATCACCGCCTTTTTGCTCTGTTGCAGATATTTGGCCATGGATGTCGCCGTCGCCACTAGTTGGTCCTTGTTGTCAAACCAAGACTATATCTCCAACATCCTAGCTAGCTTCATAGGGTCGCCGTCTGCGATCCTCACGTTTCGGTTGTACTCCTCCATCGATCTACTTCTCCACAACACCTTCACTCGCCGGCGGTGGTTCTTGAATGGAAGAGGAGAGGAGCAGCGCTGGTTTTGGATTAGAACGGGAGAGGAGTGACGCTGGTTTTGGACTGGAACAGGAGAGGAGGGGCGGTGGTTTTCAAATGGAAGAGGAGAGGAGCGGCGCTGCATTTAGATTGGAACAGGAGAGGAGTGGTGGTGGTTTAAGAGGAGAAGAGTGGAAGAGCGGCGCTGGTCTTGGAAGTATTTTTTTGTTGTTTTGCGTATTTTGGGTCAAAGTTTGACCACGTACTGTATTTGACAAGCAAAATGTGAATGCATGTCACCAAAAATTGTATCATTTGGTTCGTATATGAATGTACTTTCAAATTATATTATTTTTGCAACGTATAACATATATTTTATGTGCAAAAATCATGCTCAATTATGACCCAGAATAAAAGGGAGACTAGTTAATGTGGGGTCGCTTTCTTAATTGAAGGGTAAATTGATTTTGATTTTGATCCAGTCACAGCGCGTCGGCCCTCTCGTCCAATCCTAAATCCCTGCCGCACGCTCATCTCCCTCTTCTCCATTACAAAACCACCTCCTCTCCTCTCCATCATCTCCATTCCAAAACCACTGTCTCGCCTCTCCCTCTTCTGACCTTCTCCATTGCAAAACCACCTCCTCTCCTCTCCATCATCTCCATTCCAAAACCACCGTCTCACCTCTCCCTCTTCTCTATTGCAAGACCACCGTCTCTCCTCCATTTTCTCGATGCTTTGCTCCATGGCATGGGCGCAATCCATGGATACAAAATTAGTATACTATGTACTATTTAAAAGTCGAGGGTGGGGCTTTTCCTGCGCGGTAGGCGGCGGGGCAGTTCCGCCTAGTTGGTTCGACAGAGACGCGAGAAGACGAGGGAGTAGGCTGCTGAAAACGTAGGGTTGTGTGATTTGACAGCGAGTTACTGCTGGACAGGTGGGGCCCCGTGATTTGACTTGCCATTATCATTTTAACGGTGGCGCTACGACCAGCGTAAGTCTCCCGATTCCTGACCACCTCCATACAGGTGCCTCTCCCAATGCTCAACCATGTAGTAGAGGTTGGCTCTTGCATGAGAGCCCACTTCTCCACTTTTTCCTTGCCTCTCTTTCCTCCACATATGCAAAAATGCCATGTAAAGCGCACTATTGTACTTACTTTTACTTGCTCCTACAGGTGCTTAAGCTTGCCACATAGGCATAAAGTCTGATGTGGCAAGTTAATCAAGAAGAGAGAGACTAGTTTGGTGACCCAAGGAAGAAATGGTGCTAAGCGTGTGTACCTAGGTGAAAAGACAATTTTGAGTCTATAGCTAATTAAATGAAGCAAATTTAGCAACACCATTTCATTGGAATAGGTCACTCCTTGGCAAATGCAACAAATACTAGTACTTCCTGTGTCCCATAATATAAGAACGTTTTTGGCACTACACTAGTGTCAAAAACATTCTTATATTATGGGACGGAGGGAGTATGAAGAAAGAGATAGAGAGGAGTAAAAAAATACACTTATAGCCAACCTTATAGCCAACCTTGTTGTAGTATGAGTGACTAAGTGATGACTATGTATGACATGCCAACATCAGATAGCCTAACGCATCGTGTTAAATCTCCAAGGGAGCGACCGCGCGAGCAACGTGACGGTCGTGGTAGGCACGACCATGATACGGGCTGCTGGCAGCCCTTAGATCTGAGATCAAACGGTCGCATGCTAAGTTGCTGCAAATTTGCAGAATAACCCTCTAGGATAGGATATTCACCCATAGGTCTAGAATCACGCCATGCAACCGTTTGATCTCAGATCCAAGGGCTCTCGGAAGCCCGTATCATGGGAGAATGGAAAGCCACTACCCTGCCGTTCGCACGCTGGCAGTTCGCTCCTACTCGTCCCCGCACGTCCTTCAATACTACGGCGGTTCGCTCCTAGTCCTCTCATCCATTCACATTACGGCAGTTCCACTAATCCTAACCCTCCTCCCAAATCCATGGCGTCCCAAATCTCCATGATCGGCGGTGAGTACAAGGTTAGAACCATCACCGGTGATGAGTTCGACGTCATCTACACCCGTTCTTCCGCGACGGTGAAAGGATGTCTTTCTCGCTTCAAACGCATGTTCAAAAACTCAGATGATGAGTGGGTCGCTGGGCTAGATGTTGAGTACACCACAGTCCTGGGACAAGAGAAGTATCTAAAGGACGAAGAGAGGAAGAAGCCTGCCGTGATCCAGGTTTGCGCACATAACGTTTGGTTGGTCTACCACATATGCCATGCCGACGTTGAGTGCCAGGATTTTAAGAACTTCCTCAAGGACAAAACAGTGAAATTCGTTACTGTAGACTTTAAGAATGACAGGGATGTCCTGCGTTGGATAGGTCTCGTTGTAGGCAACCCCTTCGACCTCCAGAAGAATCGGCTGGTGTCCTCTTGCCAACCTTCAATGCTGACCCTGGCAGGAGCCATGGTTCATCCTTTGTACGGTAAACTAGAGAAACCTCCATACACGTTTCATCATCATGCATGGCAGCGGAATGTACTAGATATAGACCGCATTCACTACGCTGCAATGGATGGCTACCTTTGCTTCAATATCTACAAGGGTTGGATGAAGAGCAACAGCCAAGTGTGCGGTTCAAGCAAAGAAGTATCGGCCAAGAGGAAGAGGGACAAGGACGAAGTCGAGGACGTGGACGAGGACTCCGAGTAAGGTGGCAGTGTCGTTGCTCATGGTGGTTCTAATGCAGTGTCTACCGAAATAGTTGCAAAGTTTAATTTCAGGTGTGCTTAATTTAATTTGAGGGGTGTGTTGTGCTGAGCCAACAGTGGAACTATGTTATGTTTCTTCTCGTTACTTTAACTCTTCAGTACGCACACTCTAGTATTTCTTACATTTAATCTTTTAGTTGGTATAGTACTACCACTCGTTTCTTCACATTATATACGTACAATATATATGGCCAACATCATATAGCCAGCAGTTTAGTTGTCAAAGAATTTCAGGGTGCTTAGTTTTGTCAAAGAATTCCAGGATGCTTAGAGGGTGCTTGGATCCAAGGGACTTATTTTAGTCTGACTAAAAATAGTCTCTTTAAGAGGCTAAAGTTCCAAGCACCCCTGACTAAAGAGGGGCTAAAACTAGTCTTGAGACTAAAAAAATTTAGTCAGGGGTACCCCTACTAAAATGTAGATTAGTCCTCTCTCTACTCATTTAACTCATCTCCTTTAACACAGGCGAGTTCTGGATTGGAGGGTTTGGAGAATAATAAATGCTCATTAACTTGATTTTAGCCTTTTTAGTATTTGGATCCAAGCATGGGTGAGGCTAGCATGTTTTAGTCCCACTACTTTTAGTCATGGGACTAAAACATATCCAAGCACCCTCTTAGTTTTATTTGAGGGGTGGGTTGTGCTGGACACCATTATTGTGAATAGCGTTTTTAATAGTACTATATGCATAATTTGGCGACGAGCTCTCTCTATATGTACCACCTTTTTTTAATTTCAAGTGTTGCTCCATGGCACAATCCATCGATACTACTGCTGTACAAAAGTATACATTTTTTAAAAGGCTAGAGGGCGGGGCAGTCTAGCTTGGTCGGTTTCACGAGAGGCGAGGGCCTTTGTGATTTGATGGCTCATTACTGCTGGAAGGCGGGGCCTTGTGATTTGACTGCTCGTATAAATGCGCCGACGACCTGATCGAGGAGGAGCAAAGAACCGTGCGGTATACTCAAGTTTTCCACTGGAGTAGTACTGCGACGGAGGAGCACGAAACACGGCAGCCCAGTGCCATATGGCGATAAAAATGATCTAATTTGCTAGTCATCTCATTGTTAGCATTGTTCTATTCATTCCCTCAAAAAAACATTGTTCTATTCATGCCTCGCAGAGAACGTGACACGTGTAGCAAAACACCCGAAGCAAAAGATGAAACACAGGAGCAAAAGAAGAAGGAAGATTATCACCCCAAATGATCTAATTCGCCGCGGAGTCGTAACTACTTCTTCATCTCCTCCATGACCTCCATCTCCTTGCGCGTCTCCTCCGCAATCTTCTTCATTCTGTCCATGATGCGGGATTTATCGACGCGAGCCTTTATCATTTGTTCCACGGTCGCATTACGTACCTTGACAGCAGCCGGGTGCTCGATGCGGAGCTTCGCCAACTCCTCCTTCTGTTCCATGACAAGGGCCTGCAGCATCTTCATCGAGGAACTACTTCTCATGCAGCTTCTTCCAGCCGGCGTTCTTCTCCTTCAACAGGTCGATCTCGTGGCAGAGCTTCGCCTTGTCCTCCATAAGTCGCAGGATTTCGCCGGTCGCCTTCTTCTCCGAGGCAATGCTCTTCTTTAGCAGCATCACCAAGCTGGCGGTCAACTCCCCCTGCTGATTGAGCTCAGCGGGCATGTCGTAGAGGCTCTCCCTCAGCAACTACATCAAGCCTTGGATGAACTCCTTCTGCTTATTGAGGTGCTTATTGAGCTGATCGGGCATGCCGTCGAGGGATAACGACTCCAGCTCTGCCGGCTCGGCATGTTCGCCTCCGCGGCTAGGGCGCTCCTGGGAGCCATCGCCTGCACATGAGAGATCTTTCGAGGTCTCTGCGTGGTGGCAAGCCCTCTCTTTTTTTCCGCAGCCTTGGTTGCCGCTCCCTTGTTACGAGTAGTTCTTGACCTAGAGCTCTGCTCACCGGCCATGGCAACGACGGACGAAGAAGAAGCACTTATGAGGAGGAAAGGTAGAGTAATTTTCGGTTAGGTAGTTCCCTTTTTTATAACCTAAGTACTAGCACTAGTACTAATACCTGCATAGTGGGAACATGTTCAGGTTTGGTATGTACTAGTAGGTGTGAGCAGGCTTTTGAATGTGATGGGAACAAGGTAAAGATTAATTGATGGTTTTGATTTCGAGGCCCGAAACGGCTCCCGATGAGTTTAGCGGAACATAAATTTCAAGTACTACACTGCTCAAATGCGTAAATATTATATTACTGTCAAAAATTGGCACAAAATATGAAGGAGACCAATGGAAGTACTACTAGCAACCCACGATTTAACTACTCACATGCGCACAGTGGAGTAATAATGTCTTTCTTCCGCCCTCATGTCCACTCAATTTGCATGCGCTGTATTAATTGACCATCAATGAAGTGAACGACTTTGCACGCGTCAAATTATCACATGGGGTGGATCTTGGTACAAAATTGTGTCTGCCCGTGTACCCGCATGTGCGTGCAAGGGAATGAGTGCGTGCGTGGCGTGCGTGCACATCTTTGCTTCATGCATGTACCGCCAGTATGGCTCAGGGAGGATGAGTACATTCTTCTGGAACCAGCAGCACGTCACTATGATTGCGACAACGCCTCCACATGTGCCACGTGGCTTCATGAACTGTAAGAGAGACACTGTGTAGCGTGCCATTGGTATTCTAATTTACGTGTTTTGCACATACTCGAAGTACTAGTAAGGTACACGTGCATTGCACGCATCAGATTTTGCAACCAAATTATGAATAAATACCACACTATATCATGTAATCTCTGACTCATATATGCCTGATGTAGCCCTTTGTTTAATTCTTATAGTTCTTCTCATTCAAAATCAATTAGTTTTCATAAAAAAAGCTAAGAACGCGGGAATAGGAAAACCATGGGATTATAGTGGAATGTCGTCTTGAATCCTACAGGATTGTACGAGTGTTTGATTGTGCATAGAAAAAATGCAGAATTCTTTCAAAGAGGTTTGAGTGGATGGGATGTTTCCTATGAAATCTAGTGCAAATGAATCATATGGAAAAATTCCAATGGTTTACAATCCTACGAATCAAACAACCAAGATAGGAAAATTTCCTAATGATTAGAATCCTCCAAAATTCCTTTGAGCATCCTTTGAATCAAAGAAGCCCTTAATCTATTTTATGATTTATGAAATTGTGCGTTGTAAAGCATAAAGTAAAAACAAATAATGGTAATTCAACTAGAAAAAAAAGTTTGGGCAGTTATGATACGGAAGATTCTAGAGCAAAAGAGAACCACAGTTGTTTTGAGGTTTGTGCATTATGCTTAAGTTCAACCATGGAGTCTGCTAGATTGTACATGTGGCAAAATCCGGTGGGGGGCTAGAAGATGGTGCGAGGGGCTGAGTGGAGGGAGACTATGAAGGAATGCACAAGTGCGAGATCGATATTTAGAGAGAGGGGGCGAACACGTGCGCTGTCGCGCAGTGGCGGAGCCATGAAAAATAAATGAGCTAGGGGGCCAAGCATTGCTAATCCTTTACGAGGAGGGTCAATTCATGAACTTAAACCATTTTAGCAGCAATTGTCTAATGATCACATTCTTATTAGCCTCGATATATAGTGATGTTAGGGGGGAGGGGGCAGGGCCCTTACTGCCCCCTGTCTTCGCCATTGTGCACGCGTTTGAGAGATGAAGCGGAAGGCATGGATGATGAGAGAGGGACGTTGGATATATAATTAATGTGGGTGTATTAGCTCTATATATGTTAATCCTATATAGAGAGGTATAGATTGATCGATGTGGACGTGGGAAAGAGGGTGATACCTCACTGGATATATCGATTGATCGGTTTGTGTGGAAAACTATGAAAGACCTAGCTATATACACACATACATAGAGGAACATCGATCGTTGCGCATGCACGCGTGAGAGATAAAGAATGCCCGATATGATGGAGAGGGGATGTGTGTGGGTGTGTGCCTTCACGGGAGACCGACCTGAAGAAAAAGATTGCATGCGTGCGATGGATAATGCCGACTGGTAGTGTGTGTGCATGCATGCACGAGAGAAAGTTAGTGGTATAATTATAAAGAGAAGACTACTCCGTGGGTGTAAAAGAATAGGTGAGGTCATAATCAATGTAAAGTTGAATTCAAATATTTGAATAAGAGATCCTGATGTTTGAAACCCATGCATGCATGAATATAACGGAGATCTGCGCGGTGTGGTTTGGAAACGAGCATGTTGTAATGTATACACATTGAACAAGGTCAGACTGATTTGAATTTGAGATACCGATGGCAGACATCATTTGGCCACGTCGCATCCGTGCATGGACACACTATTCTAATTGGAGATGATGGGCGGCTTTGCATCACATATCTATATATATATATATATTATTTTTTATATTGTGTGCGGGTAACTTTAACTTTGAAAGATGGTCGTTGGATGAGGCGAATCCGATGGTCCAAAGATGGCAAATTTGAGCACTACTGGCCGTTGGATATCATCTAGATTCCACCAGATTTCGCCACATGTATAATCTCGAAAACTCCATGGTTGAACTTAAGCATAATGCACAAACATCAAAACATAAGCACTTCTTATTTGTTCTAGAATCTTCCGTATCAGAATTGCCGAAATGTTTTTCTACATGATTTGCCATTATTTGTTTTTACTTTATGTCTTACGACGCACAATTCCATGAATCTTAAAATAGATTAGCTTTCTTATAAAAACTAGATGATTTTGAATGAAATGAACTATAAGAATTAAACGAACATCTACATCATGAATATATGACTCAAAGCTTGCATGCTATAATGTGGTATTTATTCATAATTTGGTTGCCAAATCTCATGCGTGCAATGCACGAGTACCTTACTATAGTCTAAATGGTTTTTGTGTGTGTGTTGTGCGTGTTGAGGTGCAAATTGTCTATTTTTTGGGTACACGTTAAGCTTGTTATTCCGAAATTTCAAGCCGCGCCTTGTTATGCCGAAAATTCAAGCTAGCGTCTCTGTCTATCGTGCTGCGAAACTCCCGCCTCTTCAACCCGCACCTTGTTAGCCCGAAAGATTTAAGATATATCTTTGTCTCATTGTGCTCCGACAACTCCCTCCATCTCAACCCGTGCCTTGCTATTCCGAAATTACAACGCACGCAAAAACTCCCACCTCCTGTGAAATCCCGACACGCGAAATGCCCGTGGTACCCCTGAACCGAAAGAACCGCCTCAAATCGGTGGGGCTACTTTCGTAACTTACCCCACATTTTGGACAAGCGCGTCTCTAAGCCATGGTTCCCCACTGCCATCCCATCCGCCCACCCATTCGTACACCGAGGCCGCGAAAACCCGTGACGAAACCCCACACCCTGCTCCGTCCGCCACCCAGCCGGAGCCTCTTCCCCGATGACGTCGTCCACAGCAACACCTCGACGTCCCTCATCCACCGTACCGGATGAGGATCTGTCGTCGATCTCATCGTCCCGCCAGTTCAGCCACCCCGTCCTCCACCTCCAAGGAGTTGCCCTGACGTTCGCCTCGTCTTTCGCGCCACCTCCATTCCCACACCGCCGTCTTCACCTGCACCACCGGAAGAGCATCATCATCACCGTTTCCTCGGATGAAGCTGCGGCCTAATAAGCGCCACCAAAGAGGTTGTACACTAATCGCCGCATTTTCTTCTTGATTTGATCTCACGGTGCTGCCGGCGCTCGGTCCCGAGCTGACACGGCGCGGCTCCATCCACGGCGGCGTCACCGGCCACTTCCTCCACGGCGTCGCTCCCTCGGCGGCGATGTCCACATCAGTAGGAGCTGCTGTTCCTTTAGCTCTCGCTCGCGCTGCTTCTCTACTCTTGCTCTCGGTCCCCTGGCTGGTCTGCTCTTGCTATTGCTCTTGCTCGTGTTGCTGCTCTCGCTCTTTGATCTTGCTTGCGACGCTGCTCCGATTTAGCTACACTTCAGTCGAATGAATCGAATTTTGGGTCAGTCGATTTTCAGGGGGGGGGGCTCGCTGGGGTGAAGGAAGAACCAGCCGCAGCGGGGAGGGGGGCTCGCCGGAGAGGTACCCCACTATATATCTTAGGGTTCAGGATGGGGGCGGTGGTCGCCAGCGGTGGCGGGGCTTTGGCCTGGCGGTGGTGTGGGGATAGCCGGAGAAAAAGCTTGGCACGGGGGCCTAGAGGGATGGCCGGGGCGGCGGCGGACCGGCGGTGGGGAGTGTTTTCGGGGCAGGCGAGGCGGCGCACCGCCAGCCGCGGGCGGCGGGGGGCTGCTATTTGGCCGGTGGTGGCTGGCAGCTCAGGGGGTGGAGGTTGAAGATGAACCATGGGCCCTTGATTTCGTATCCAACGGCTGCAAAATCGACTGGCCAGAGATGAAAAAGTCAGTCGACTGACGTGTAGCCTCACCTTGCTAGTGCGTTCAGTTTCGACAGCAAAATTCAGTTTCGATAGTTAAGTTCGGTTTCGACAGTTAAGTTCAGTTTCGATAGTTAAATTCAGTTTTGACAGTTAAGTTCAGAGATGAGCGGCTGATGTATTTTACATCTAGCACTTTGTGGTTATGTATTTTACGTCATGTATTGGAGATGCTATTAGAATTCCGCTCAGGTTAACGTTGTTCGTTGTCTCTCTTGTCCTGCTTCAGCCTCGGCGTCGTACAACTCACCGGAGCTGCTCCAACGACGAAACCCTCCATCACAGCGGAGCAGTACCTCGGGCTCCATCTGCAGACGCCTAAGATCTTCTTCCCCTCCTCCGACAGCCAAGTCAGCCGGAGCATCCTCACCGGCCAACCCAATCACGCTGAGATCGACATGGCTTTGCCAAAGAGGTTGTACACTTGTTGCGTCTCTTTTTTACTCTACATGTTATATATGTTGTCCACTGAGCACTCGTAGTAACAGGAAATACGATTATTTTATCCTACTATATGACAAGTAGTGAGGTACCAGGCAGTTTGGCTATCCGTGATGGACTCTCTTGAACGCCATCATTATTTATCTCTGCGCGTTTGAGCTGTGCATTTGTCGATGGGCCTGGGAGTTGAGCTAGTATGGCAGTGGCCTGGGTCCAAAGTAATAGAAGTAGCACAAAAACATTTTTTTAGTGTAGGATTTTCCTTGCTCAAGCTTGCCTACTAGAATCGCCAGTGCTTGAAAGGAAAAGTGAATGAAAAACATCGGAATTGGAAAGTTTCCTATGGTACTACTTTTCATGAATTTGGTGCAAAGGAATGGAGCAAAGGAAAGTTGTAGTATTTGTTCCTTTAGTGTCTCCTTGAAAGAAAAACCGTAGGAATTCTAATTTCCACTTCTCCTCCTTTTCATATTCCTATTCATCAAGCACAATACTAAGAGATAGTAGCATAATAGCATTATAACCGTACATTTTCTTATGGTTTGACTTAATCTCACCATGCTTTTTTGCATCCCGTGATCTTCCAATTGTTGTGAATCAAACATCCCGATTGGCAGAAATCCTGTGTTTTTCAATCCTATTCCTGTCTATTTCCTATCCCTGCATTGTTAGAATCCTCAAATTCAAACAAGCCCTTACTCAATTACTTCTGTTACAGATATGTGTCAAAGAAAACCTTGTGCGGTTTGTCCTGCTCTTGCGGCGTTGTGTTCCACCCCAGCTCAGCTGCTCCAACAACGGAAGGGTTCACCACATCAGGGATCCGCTCTCCATATTGTCTTTCGCCACCTCAGATCTTCTTCCCCACCGCTGGAAGCCACGGCAACTGCATTACCATCATCAACTAAGCATATGACCTTGAGGACTACACGGGTCCACAAGAGAGGTCGCACTCTTCCATGTCTGCTTACGTTATGCATCGCTTAATATGATGACATGCTACATTATCGTCGTGTTCACCTATTAGACTCTGAGTCAGGTCCAAACTAATGCTGAAACTTGAGTTTTTAAATGGTTGTGGGGTACATATTGGGGCAGCAATCAGTACTATCTGTCTACTATCTGGTTAATCTCCGGTGTCTACTATGAGTTTCATGTTGGGTGCAAACAAACATTAAAGGAGCCATTATCTGTATTTTTTTAACTAAATCTATTATCTACCTGCTATCATTGGTTTTGGATCTATCCATAGTTTGCTACCATCACTCTGGATTTGTGCATGCACTCCTTACATAATCTCACTATGTTTTATTCCTATGCATGCTAGTTATTGTACACAATGGAACTGATCATGTAGAGCAAAAGAGACGAGCCTTGCGTGGAAATAAAATTTCATGCAGACGTCGTTCCATGGGTGCAAAGGCAGCCCCCCCTCCACCCATTTCAGATCATAATCAAGAGGAAGATAAATGTTCTGAGGGGGATTCAGAAGGAGAAGACCACTCCTATTTACCCCATGAGGTCTTCGCTCTAACTTGGCATGCTGATGTTGGTAATATCATGCATATGGTGCCTTGCATTGCTTACTGTATACATTAAAGATGTCATCTGCTTAGTTTAGACATGCTTTGTGTCAATGCCATCTGTTTAGTTTCTTTATTGTATATGTGAATCATGCAATGCCATATTGTCTAGCTAGGCATCATATATGTGAATTTTGCAATGCCACCCTGGTTAGCCAGTCATCTTATATGTGAATTATATCATGCGGTCATTTTTTATTACGTGTTAAATTTGTCAACAATTTTAGTACATTCAATTACTCTTCCTGTGCATCAGCCATTCGGCACGGTCATGGAAAAATCTGGAGTGGAAACAAGGTCTTCAGCGCAGACAATGCTATCTGACGAAGCGCATGTCTTGTTGGTTACCGATAGCTCCTCAGAGGAGGATTCAGAGACAGATGACCAGTCATATTTCCCCCCGAGGTGCATGCCCTAACTTGGCAGGGTTATGTTGCTCATATCGTGTGTATGGTATCTTGCATTGCTATGTCATTTGCTTAGTTTAGACATGCTTTGTGTGAATGCCACCTGTTTAGTGTCTAATTACCATATATGTGAATTATGCAATGCCATCTTGTTGCAAGACATTATATATGTGAATTATGCAATGTTATCTTGTTGCAAGGCACTATGAAGGTGAATTATGCAATGCCATGCTGTTTAGGCAAGCGTCATATATGTGAATTATATCATGCTGTCCTTTTTTTGTATTTCTCATTGCTTTTGTCGACAATGTTTGTATATTCAACTGCTCTTCCTGTGCATCAGCCATTTGAATTGGTGATGGAGAAATCTGGAGTGAAAACAAGGTCTTCAAAGCAGACAATGCTCTGCTGAAGCAGATATCTTGCTAGTTACAGATAGCTCTTCAGAGGAGGATTCAGAGGCAGATGACCAGTCCTATTATCCCCCTGAGGTGTATGCTCAAACTTGGCAGGGTTACATTACTCATATAATGCATATGTTGTATTGCAATGCTTAGTTTTTACATCATATACACAATATTTAATGTCATCTCCTTAGTTCACACATCATATATGTGATTGCCCTCTGCTCACTTCCTTGGTATATAAATCATATATTTGAATTATGTCATGCCATGATGTTTACATAGACAGCATGTATCTGAATTATGGCATGCCAACCCATTTTCTAAAGACATAATATAGTTATATCATCTCATCCTATTTACATAGTCATCATATTTTAAATTATGTCATTCTATCCTATTTAGTTAGCCATCATACATGTGAAATTGTGTCATGCTATCCTGTTTAATTAGCCATCATATATGTGAAATTATGTCCTGCTATTCTGTTTGCGTAGACAACATAAATGTGAATTATTGCATGCCCTGTTTTCTTCCCTACTATCCATTGCACCTGTCTATCTTACAATGTCTGTACATTCAATTACTTTTCTTGTTTATCAGCCATTTCAATTGGAGGGAGTGATGGCAGTATATGTGGGAGTAAAAACACGGTCTTCAGAAAAGATCGTGCTACCTGTCGATGCAGATAGAACCACGGTTGTACTTGCCCAAGAACTAGCCCCACCACACATAACCCACACTCATGCAGATTGTACCCCTACCCAGTTGGACAGAGAACCGGCTACACCCCTTCTAACCCCAACCCCAGTAGATAGACACCCAGTTCCCGTTGACACATCACCGTCTCCACCACAGAGCACCCAAACACGAGCAGTTAGTAAGGCAACTGCAGTGCCCAAATCACGAGGACCACCACTCTGAACTCGAAGTCAACGCTTAAAGCAGAAGAAGAATTGTTCTCAGGTCAGGTTCCGTAGCTATTGTTCATACTACTTTGCTCTTGCATCACTGTATTTACTGATACCAACTAATTTCAAATTTGAAGGATGCAATTGAAACTCCAATGGCGCAACAGGCATGTTTTAAACCTGTTTCTTCAACGTGTTTAGCTGTTTGCTGTTGTAACTTGCTCTATGTTGATTTCAGTTTCAATTGAATAAACAGTTATGTTCTCATGCCATGCACATTACAAGTGTTGTTATTGCTGTGTAGTTTCCCACACTTATATTCGTTCTATGATGCTTTGTCTTAAATAGATATGATTCGAACAGTATCTATCTTGATTTGGCAACATAAACTCGAATGATATAGACCATACAGTGACCATACTACATAGATATATGTTTGTTTCATGCTAATGTCATGTCCACCTTACTACTGAACTAGTTTACCAAAATGAGTTTCATATACTACATTGTAAACCTGAGATGTGTTTGTTTGTTTCTCTTTTAGAACGCGGATAAAATATTGGACAAGAGTACCCTGTTATGCAATGGTAAAGTTAGTAATGCAGATAAGGTTCAAGATAGTGAGACATCCCTGTTGGTCTCCAAGAAAGCTCATAAAAACTATATTGAAGACACTGAGACAACCCCAAAGTCCTGTCTTCATGTAGTGTTCGAGTTATTGGCTACCACTGCTGGCACCAGCTCTTCGAACTTGTTGCCTGAATCAGTTCGGCTTCTTGAGTCTCAACTTCAAGTTGAAAGACATCGATCAGATGTTATGCGATAGGAAGCCGAAGGACTGAGGAAGTCCCTGCAGAATTCAGATGCATACTTTCTGTAGCAACAGCAAGCGCTGGAGGACTTAAGCGCCAAACAAGAGAAAGTTAATAAGCTTGCTAAGCATCTTGCCAGCATTATGGGTACCCAGGATATTGTTTCTTGAGCTCTTCTGAAGTGGTTTCAGATCTGTACTTGTTTTGCTGCGGCTTTTATATGTTGTTGTGTTCCCTATATTTGCACTGGTGGCGAACTTAGATGCCCAGTGGATGTAATATGTGTAATAGCCGTGATAGCCTAGTGTAAGTTGCTTGCTTATTTATTTCCTTGTTGTCTTGTTTCTTTGTTTGCTTGTAGTCAGTGCAGTTCTTTTTCTGCAGTTTGCTAGTGGCTGCAATAACCTATTTTTTAAAACTAGGTCACAATAACCATGGGCTAATATTTACTGTAGTGACACTGGGCCTTCTACGGGCCGTATAAACAGTGGGCCTTCTACGGGCCGTAGAAACAGTGGGCCTTCTACGGGCCGTAGAAACAGTGGGCCTTCTACGGGCCGTAGAAACAGTGGGCCTTCTACGGGCCGTAGAAACAATGGGCCTTCTACGGGTCGTATCATCAATGGGCCTTATACGGGTCGTATGATCGATTGGCCAAACATGGGCCAAACAGACTGCATTCTGGCTGTAAATGGGCCAGAGTTGGAATCGTCCGTTCATGGGCCGACCATAACGGGCCATCGTTAATAGGTCGTATTTGATGACGCTATGAAAATGGCCCAACGTATTAACGGACCACAAACGGGCTGACTGTAACCACGGGCCGAATTTGGCCCACAAGCAGAAAATGACAGTAACGGGTCGTAAGTAAAAGAATGCTAGAAAATAGCCCAAGAATAAATGGTCTCTGAGAAGGCCGAAAGATAACATGGGCTAGAAACGGCCCAATGGAATAATAGGCCGTTAATGGGTATAAAGTGATACACTGTTCTTTACGGGCCAGTTTCACCATGGGCCGTTAATGGGTGTAAAGTGATACACTGTTCATTACGGGCCAGTTTCACCACGGGCCGTTAATAGGCCAAGAGTTACATAGGGCATCATATGGGCCGAAGGACGTCATGGGCCATACATGGGCCAGAAGTGAAAACGGGCTGGAATCATATTGGATGGCCCAGATGACGCTACTGGGCCTAATTCGAATAGGGCGTAATGGGCCTTGGGTTAGCGGGCTGTAAATGGGCTATATGCAAACAGGCCGTTAACAGGCTTTCCATGGGCCGGCCCGCCACCTTTTGACCAAGTCAAACGGGCCGGCCTTTTCACAGGAATGGGCCTCTGTTGGGCCGTGCCACGTGTCGACGTATCATAGGCGCCTTCTGTCCAATGAGTGGATGACACCTGTCCCAGCGATGAGCCGACACATGTTTCCTCCAGCCAATGATGATTTTACACGTGGAAAATCCCCATTGGCCGGGGCTGTTAACGGGTTATCGGATGCAAAACCCGACCCGATAGCTTAACGGTGTTCCGTTACGGTGGATGCCACGTGTCGGTCACCCTTGATGAAAGCACTTCTGTGACGCGTGATTTATCGTCATGGAAGTGGACACTTCCGTGATGATAATTTTGGTAATGTCATGGAACACTTCTACGACAGCACAGGTATGACTATCTTGATTTTGTCATAAATTTGTCATGGCTGTAAATGCATGATAGAAAACGGGGCCTACTGTGACAAACACATATCATCACGGAAGTGTATTTTTTTGTAGTGCGAGGACACTGGTCGGATGTGATCCGAGCTGTGTTCGGATTCTGGCTGAGTAGACTTATTGGCTTTCGGGTCCATGCGAGGCCCAAGTTTTGAGCCCTCGACAGATGCCTATATAAAGCGGGAGTGCGGCACACTCATGCGATTGATCGCTTCGGCGCTGTCACTAGGGTTTGCATGTGTTGCGAATAGACACCTCCAGTCGTTGCCGGTTGTGTGATCAGACCTAGCAGTCCGCTGCACGACATTCCTCCTGCACGCGCGGATATCGTTAGAGGTGGTCCACTTGTGCCGCTCCGGCGAATCTGTGTGTGGGAACCGACGACCGGCTGTTCGAGGGAGGTCGGACGAGGAGGAGACGATCCACACAGACGCGCTGCCCCAACTCTTCTTCCGCTGCACGGCACTACGCCTCTAGTGGTAACGATCCGTGATCCATCTCCCATAGCATGTTCTTGGTTGTTCTGTGCTACCTCTTGAGCATACGTTGGTTTTCCCTTGAAGAGGAAAGGGTGATGCAGCAAAGTAGCGTAAGTATTTCCCTCAGTTTTTGAGAACCAAGGTATCAATCCAGTAGGAGACTACACGCAAGTCGCCTAGTACCTGCACAAACAAATAAGAACCTCACAACCAACACGATAGAGGGGTTGTCAATCCCTTCACGGTCACTTACGAGAGTGAGATCTGATAGAGATAATAAGATAAATATTTTTGGTATTTTTATGATATAGATTGAAAGTAAAGATTGCAAAGTAAAATAGATGGGAAACTTATATGATAGAAGATAGACCCAGGGGCCATAGGTTTTACTAGTGGCTTCTCTCAAGATAGCATAAGTATTACGGTGGATGTACAAATTACTGTCGAGCAATTGATAGAAAAGTGCATAATTATGAGAATATCTAGGCATGATCATGTATATAGGCATCACGTCCGCGACAAGTAGACCGAAATGATTCTGCATCTACTACTATTACTCCACACATCGACCGCTATCCAGCATGCATCTAGAGTATTAAGTTCATAAGAATAGAGTAACACGTTAGGCAAGATGACATGATGTAGAGGGATAAACTCAACAATATGATATAAACCGCATCTTTTTATCCTCGATGGCAACAATACAATACGTGCCTTCCTGCCCCTACTGTCACTGGGAAAGGACACCGCAAGATTGAACCCAAAGCTAAGCACTTCTCCCATTGCAAGGAAGATTAATCTAGTAGGCCAAACCAAACTGATAATTCGAAGAGACTTGCAAAGATATCAACTCATGCATATAAGAATTCAGAGAAGAATCAAATATTGTTCATAGATAATCTTAATCATAAACCCACAATTCATCGGATCTCGGCAAACACACCGCAAAAAGAATTACATCGAATAGATCTCCAAGAACATCGAGGAGAACTTTGCATTGAGATCCAAAGAGAGAGAAGAAGCCATCTAGCTAATAACTATGGACCCGCAGGTCTGTGGTAAACTACTCACACATCATCGGAGAGGCTATGGTGTTGATGTAGAAGCCCTCTGTGATCGAATCCCCCTCCGGTAGATTGCCGAAAAAGGTCCCCAGATGGGATCTCACGGGTACAGAAGGTTGCGGCGGTGGAAAAGTGGTTTTGTGGCTCCCCTAGATGTTTTCAGGGTATAAGAGTATATATAGGCAAAATAAGTAGGTCGGTGGAGCTGCGAGGGGCCCACGAGGGTGGGGGCGCGCCGCCCTACCTCGTGGCCGCCTTGCTGCTTCCTTGATGTCCACTCCAAGTCTCTTGGATTGCGGTTGTTCCAAAAAAGATCCTCGCGAAGGTTTCATTCCGTTTGGATTCCGTTTGATGTTCCTTTTCTGCGAAACACTGAAATAGGCAAAAAAAACAACAATTTGCATTGGGCCTTTAGTTAATAGGTTAGTCCCAAAAATAATATAAAAGTGCATAATAAAGCCCATTAAACATCCAAATAGATAATATAATAGCATGGAACAATCAAAATTTATAGATACGTTGGAGACGTATCAAGCATCCGCAAGCTTAATTACTACTCGTCCTCGAGTAGGTAAATGATAAAAACAGAATTTTTGATGTGGAATGCTACCTAACATAATTTTCAATGTATTTCTTTTTATTGCGGCTTGAATGTTTAGATCCAAAAGATTCTAGACAGAAGTTTAATATTGACATAAAAAATAATAATTCAAGCATGCTAACCAAGCAATTATGTCTTATCAAAATAACATAGCCAAGGAAAGATTATCCCTACAAAATCATATGGTTTGGCCATGCTTCATTTTTGTCACACAAAATGCTCCCATCATGCACAACCCCGATGACAAGCCAAGCAATTGTTTCATACTTTAGCATTTTCAAACTTTTTCAACTTTCATGCAATATATGAGCGCGGGCCATGGACATAGCACTATGGGTGGAATAGAATATGATGATGGAGGTTGTGTGAGAAGACAAAAAGGGAGAAAGTCTCACATTGATGCGGCTAATCGATGGGCTATGGAGATGCCCATCAATTGATGTCAATGCAAGGAGTAGGGATTGTCATGCAACGGATGCACTAGAGCTATAAATGTATGAAAGCTCAACAAAAGAAACTAAGTGGGTGTGCATCCAACTTGCTTGCTCACGAAGACCTAGGGCATTTTGAGGAAGCCCATTATTGGAATATACAAGCCAAGTTCTATAATGAAAAATTCCCACTAGTATATGAAAGTGACAACATAAGAGACTCTCTAGCATGAAGATCATGGTGCTACTTTGAAGCACAAGTGTGGAAAAAGGATAGTAACATTGCCCCTTCTCTCTTTTTCTCTCATTTTTTTCTTTGGGCCTTTTTTCCATTTTTTATGGCCTTTCTCTTTTTTTGAAGAACTTTCCTCACATGGGACAATGCTCTAATAATGAAAATTATCACACTTTTATTAACTTACAACTCAAGAATTACAACTCGATACTTAGAACAAAATATGACTATGTGAATGCCTTCGGCGGTGTACCGGGATATGCTATGAATCAAGAGTGACATGTATGAAAGAATTATAAAGGTGGCTTTGCCACAAATACGATGTCAACTACAAGATCATGCAAGGCAATATGACAATGATGGAGCGGGTCATAATAAACGGAACGGTGGAAAGTTGCATGGCAATATATCTCGAAATGGCTATGGAAATGCCATAATAGGTAGGTATGGTGGCTGTTTTGAGGAAGATATAAGGAGGCTTATGTGTGATAGAGCGTATCATATCACGGGGTTTGGATACACCGGCGAAGTTTGCACCAACTCTCGAGGTGAGAAAGGGCAATGCACGGTACCGAAGAGGCTAGCAATGATGGAAGGGTGAGAGTGCGTATAATCCATGGACTCAACATTAGTCATAAAGAACTCACATAATTATTGCAAGAATCTACAAGTCATCAAAACCAAGTACTACGCACATGCTCCTAGGGGGATAGATTGGTAGGAAAAGACCATCGCTTGTCCCCGACTGCCACTCATAAGGAAAGCAATCAAAGAACACCTCATGCTTCAAATTTGTCACACAACTTTACCATACGTGCATGCCACGGGACTTGCCAACTTCAACATAAGTATTTCTCAATTGCACAATTACTCAACTAGCACAACTTTAATATTACCATCTTTATATCTCAAAACAACTAGCAAGAATCAAGCTTCTCATAACATTTAATGCACTCTATATGAAAGTTTTTATTATACCCATCTTGGATGCCTATCATATTAGGACTAATTTCATAACCAAACCAAATTACCATGCTGTTCTAAAAAGACTCTCAAAATAATATAAGTGAAGCATGAGAGATCAATAATTTCTATAAAATAAAACCACCACCGTGCTCTAAAAAGATATAAGTGAAGCACTAGAGCAAAATTATCTAGCTCAAAAGATATAAGTGAAGCACGTAGAGTATTCTAATAAATTCCGATTCATGCGTGTCTCTCCAAAAAGGTGTGTACAGAAAGGATGATTGTGGTAAACTAAAAAGCAAAGAATAAAATCATACAAGACGCTCCAAGCAAAACACGTATCATGTGGTGAATAAAAATATAGCCTCAAGTAAAGTTACCGATAGATGAAGACGAAAGAGGGGATGCCTTCCGGGGCATCCCCAAGATTAGGCTTTTGGTTGTCCTTGAATTTTACCTTGGGGTGCCTTGGGCACCCCCAATCTTAGGCTCTTGCCACCCTTGTTCCGAAATCCATCAAATCTTTACCCAAAAACTTGAAAACTTCACAACACAAAACTCAACAGAAAATCTCATGAGCCTCGTTAGTATAAGAAAACAAATCACCACCTTAAGGTACTGTAATAAACTCATTCTTTATTTATATTGGTGTTAAACCTACTGTATTCCAACTTCTCTATGGTTCATACCCCCCCCCCCCGATACTAGCCATAGATTCATCAAAATAAGCAAACAACACACGAAAAACAGAATCTGTCAAAAACAGAACAGTCTGTAGTAATGTGTAGGTTTCGAATACTTCTGTAACTCCAAAAATCCTGAGAAATTATTACATCCTAAATAATTTCTATATTGATATACTACAGTTGGAATCAATATTTTATCGCTCTCTTGTAAAAAATGAAAATTATTCTCGTGAGCGCATACTTTCTATTTTTTTCAGCAAGATCAAATAACAATCATCCAAGAACTAAAGGCTTTACTTGGCACAAACACTAATTAAAACATAAAAAACAATCATAACAGAGGGTAGATTATTTATTTATTACTAAACAGGAACAAAAATCAAAGAACAAAAATAAATTGGGTTGCCTCCCAACAAGCGCTGTCATTTAACGCCCCTAGCTAGGCATTGATATTTTCAATGATGCTCACATGAAAGACAAGAATTGAAGCACAAAAGAGAGCATCATAAAACATGTGACAAACACATCTAAGTCTAACATACTTCCTATGCTTAGGCATCTTATAGGCAAACAAATTATCATAGCAAGCAAAAACTAGCATATGCAAGGAAGCGGAAAGAAACAATAGCAATCTCAAAATAACGAGAGGTAATTTAGTAACATGAAAATTTCTACAATAATATTTTACTCTCTTATAATAATTACATGTGGGATCACAAGAAAATTCAACAAAATAGCTATCATATAAAATATTTTCAACACGATCCACATGCATGCAAAGTTGACACTCTTCCAAAATAGTGGGATTAACATTAACTAAAGTCATGACCTCTCCACACCCACTTTTATCAAAAACTTCATAAGATTAAACATTCTCCAAATATGTGGGATCTAAAGTTGATACTCTTCCAAACCCACTTTCAATAATATTGCCAACACTATTATCAATCTCATATTCATCATGGGGCTTAAATAAATTTTCAAGATCATAAGAAGAATCACCCCTATCATGATCATTGCAACAAGTAGAGGACATAGCAAAATTAGCATCCCCAAGCTTAGGGCTTTGCATATTATTAGCACAATTTACATCAATAGAATTTATAATAAAGTCATTGCAATCATGCTTTTTATTCAAAGGTCTATCTTGAATCGCTTCATAAAGTAATTCATCACACTTTTCAGATTCACGAATTTCAAGCAAAACCTCATAAAGATAATCTAGTGCACTCAACTAACTAGCAATGGGTTCATCATAATTGGATCTCTTAAAGAGATTAGCAAGTGGCTGAGGATCCATAAACTTTTAGCAAGCGAAGATGCAAGCAAAAAGAAGGTACATGGTAACACAAGCAAACAAAAGATCGAACGGAAGATGGGCGAATAAAACAGCAAAGGTGAAGTGGGGGAGAGGAAAACGAGAGGCGAATGGCAAATAAGGTAATGAGAGGAATAAGAGTTTGTGAAGGGTACTCGGTATGTCTTGACTTGAGCATAGATCTCCCCGGCAACGGCGCCAGAAATCCTTCTTGCTACCTCTTGAGCATGTGTTGGTTTTCCCTTGAAGAGGAATGGGTGATGCAGAAAAGTAGCGTAAGTATTTCCCTCAGTTTTTGAGAACCAAGGTATCAATCCAGTAGGAGACCACACGCAAGTCGCCTAGTACCTGCACAAACAAACAAGAACCTCGCAACCAATGCGATAAAGGGGTTGGCAATCCCTTCACGGTCACTTACGAAAGTGAGATCTGATAGAGATAATAAGATAAATGTTTTTGGTATTTTTGTTGTATAGATTGAAAAGTAAAGATTGCAAAATAAACGACGACAGAAATAGCTAGTTGGCGGGAAAATAATAGGATGTAAAGTAGACTCGGGGGCCATAGGTTTCACTAGTGGCTTCTCTCAAGATAGCATATATTACGGTGGGTGAACAAATTACTGCCGAGCAATTGATAGAAAAGCACATAGTTATGAGAATATCTAGGCATGATCATGAACATAGGCATCACGTCCGTGTCAAGCAGACCAAAATGATTCTGCATCTCCTACTATTACTCCACACATTGACCGCTATCTAGCATGCATCTAGAGTACTAAGTTCATAAGAACGGAGTAACGCATTAGGCAAGATGACATGATGTAGAGGGATAAACTCAAGCAATATGATATAAACCCCATCTTTTTATCCTTGATGGCAACAATACAATACGTGTCTTGCTGCCCCTGCTGTCACTGGGAAAGGACACCACAAGATTAAACCCAAAGCCAAGCACTTCTCCCATTGCAAGAAAAATCAATCTAGTAGGCCACAAACTGATAATTCGAAGAGACTTGCAAAGATATCAAATCGTGCATATAAGAATTCAGAGAAGAATCAAATATTGTTTATAGATAATCTTAATCATAAACCCACAATTCATCGGATCTCGGCAAACACACCGCAAAAAGAATTACATCGAATAGATCTCCAAGAACATCGAGGAGAACTTTGTATTGAGATTCAAAGAGAGAGAAGAGGCCATCTAGCTAATAACTATGGACCCGAAGGTCTGTGGTGAACTACTCACACATCATCGGAGAGGCTATGGTGTTGATGTAGAAGCCCTCCATGGTCGAATCCCCCTCCGGCAGATCGCTGGAAAAGGTCCCCAGATGGGATCTCACGGGTACAAAAGGTTGCGGCGATGGAAAAGTGGTTTCGTGGCTCCCCTGGATGTTTTCAGGGTATAAGAGTATATATAGGCAAAAGAAGTAGGTCGGTGGAGCTGCGAGGGGCCCACGAGGGTGGGGCGCACACCTGGCCCCCTGGGTGCGCCGCCCTACCTCATGGCCGCATCGATGCTTCCTTGACGTCCACTCCAAGCTCCTGGATTGTGTTTGTTCCAAAAAAGATCCTCGCGAAGGTTTCATTCCGTTTGGATTCCGTTTGATGTTCCTTTTCTGTGGAACACTAAAATAGGCAAAAAAACAACAATTTGCACTGGGCCTTCGGTTAATATGTTAGTCCCAAAAATAATATAAAAGTGCATAATAAAGCCCACTAAACATCCAAACAGATAATATAATAGCATGGAACAATAAAAAATTACAGATACGTTGGAGACGTATCATTCTGCGCGTAGGAAAATTTTAATTTGCAGTCGACGCACCCTACCGTAGAAACCCAACAAGTGGCAACTTGCTTGTCATTCTTCTTGAAGTTCCCTTTCTTTCCCTTGCCCTTTTACTTGAAACTAGTGGTCTTGTCAACCATCAACATTTGATGCTATTCTTGATTTCTACCTTCGTCGATTTTAGCATCACAAATAGCTCGGGAATCATTTTCATCATCCCTTGCATATTATAGTTCATCACCAAGTTCGAGTAACTTGGTGATAGTGACTAGAGAACTCTGTCAATCACTATTTTATCTAGAAGATTAACTCCCACTTGATTCAAGCGATTGTAGTACTCATACAATCTGAGCACATGCTTACTGGTTGAGCTATTCTCCTCCATCTTGTAGGCAAAGTACTTGTCAGTGGTCTCATACCTCTTGACTCGGGCAAGAGTCTGAAATACCAATTTCAGCTCTTGGAACGTCTTATATGCTCCGTGGTGTTCAAAACGTTTCTGAAGTCCCAGTTCTAAGCCGTAAAGCATGCCGCACTAAACTATCAAGTAGTTATTATACCGAGCTTGCCAAACGTTCATAACGTCTGCATCTGCTCCTGCAATAGGTCCGTCACCTAGTGGTGCATCAAGGACATAATTCTTCTTGCAGCAATGAGGATAATCCTCAGATCACGAACCCAGTTGATACGTCTCCAACGTATCTATAATTTTTGATTGTTCCATGCTATTATATTATGAGTTTTGGATGTTCATGGGCTTTATTATCCACTTTTATATTATTTTTGGGACTAACCTATTGACCCAGAGCCCAGTGCCAGTTTGTGTTTTTTCCTTGTTTTAGAGTATCGCAGAAAAAGAAAATCAAACGAAGTCCAATTGACCTGAAACTGCACGGAACTTATTTTTGGAAGGAAAGCAACCCGGGAGACTTGGAGTCCACGTAAGGGAAGCAACGAGGAAGCCACGAGGCAGGGGGGTGCGCCCACCCCCCTGGGCGCGCCCTCCACCCTCATGGGCCCCTCCTGCCCCCCGATGTACTTCTTCCGCCTATATATCTCCATATACCCTAAAACGATCGGGGAGCACAATAGATCGGGAGTTCCGCCGCCAGAAGCCTCCGTAGCCACCGAAAGCCAATCTAGACCCATTCCGGCACCCTGCCGGAGGGGGCAATCCCTCTCCGGTGTCCATGTTCATCATCCCGGTGCTCTCCATGATGAGGAGGGAGTAGTTCTCCCTCGGGGCTGAGGGTATGTACCAGTAGCTATGCGTTTGATCTCTATCTCTCGTGTTCTTGAGGTGATACGATCTTGATGTATCGCGAGCGTTGCTATTATAGTTGGATCTTATGATGTTTTCTTCCCCCTCTACTCTCTTGTAATGGATTGAGTTTCCCCTTTTAGTTATCTTATCGGATTGAGTCTTTAAAGATTTGAGAACACTTGATGTATGTCTTGTCGTGCGTATCTGTGGTGACAATGGGATACCACGTGATTCACTTGATGTATGTTTTGGTGATCAACTTGTGGGTTCCGCCCATGAACCTATGCATAGGGGTTGGCACATGTTTTCCTCGTGATTCTCCGGTAGGAACTTTGGGGCACTCTTTGAGGTTCTATGTGTTGGTTGAATAGATGATTCTGAGATTGTGTGATGCATATCGTATAATCATACCCACGGATACTTGAGGTGACATTGGAGTATCTAGGTGAAATTAGGGTTTTAGTTGATTTGTGTCTTAAGGTGTTGTTCTAGTACGAACTCTAGGGCTGTTTGTGACATGAGAACCTTTCCGGGGGCAAGGGGGGGGCGAAGCTACTAGCTACTATTACTATTGGCTCCAAAGCAAGGAAAAATGGCAAAGCCAGAAAAGTTCTCCAGGAAATCACACTAACTGTTTTTCTGCTTATAGGAATAGCCCAATGGATTGATTGGAAAGAATAACTTTGAGGTGGTTTCGTACCCTACCATAATCTCTTTGTTCGTTCTCCGCTATTAGTGACTTTGGAGTGACTCTTTTTTGCATGTTGAGGGATAGTTATGTGATCCAATTATGTTATTATTGTTGAGAGGACTTGCAGTAGTGAAAGTATGAACCCTAGGCCTTGTTTCAACGCATTGCAATACCGTTTACGCTCACTTTTATCATTAGTTACCTTGCTGTTTTTATATTTTCAGATTATAAAAACCATTATCTACTATCCATATACCACTTGTATCACCATCTCTTCGCCGAACTAGTGCACCTATACAATTTACCATTGTATTGGGTGTGTTGGGGACACAAGAGACTCTTTGTTATTTGGTTACAGGGTTGCTTCAGAGAGACCATATTCATCCTACGCCTCCTACAGATTGATAAACCTTAGGTCATCCACTTGAGGGAAATTTTCTACTGTCCTACAAACCTCTGCACTTGGAGGCCCAACAACGTCTACAAGAAGAAGGCTGTGTAGTAGACATCAAGCTCTTTTCTGGCGCCGTTGCCGGGGAGGTTAGCGCTTGAAGGTATATCTTTAGATCTTGCAATCGAGTCTTTTAGTTTTTTGTTTTATCACTAGTTTAGTTTATAAAAGAAAACTACACAAAAAAATGGAATTGTGTCTACCTCATACGCTTCATCTTTTTAATATCTTTCGTGAGTATGATGGAAAGGAAAATTGTGCCAAAGTGTTAGAAGAAGAATGCATTAAAATGTTTGGCATTAAATCTTTGAATGATGAGCATGCTTGCAATGTTGTTAGTGTGAACTCCTTGAATATCCATGGTACTAATGATGATTGCACCAGTTATGATGAAAGTGTCTCCTATAAACATGTCAATTTTTGTGGAGTGCATTGGGTTTGTAAGTACACACCAAATAGGGAAGATAGATATTGCATGAGTCATAAGTACTTAGAAACTAAAAGATAGATATTGCATTGGGTTTGTAAGTACACACCAAATATGATGAAAGGCTAGATGATTGTGCTGAAAATTTAAATTTTCTTGGCCGTACTTGTGGACTTTGCAATGAAAGTGGTCATTTAGCTATCCGATGCAAATTGTTTCATGATCTAATCGTGTCCAAAAATTGTGATGACTTGATTTCCCTTGCACATTATAATGAACTTAGTTTGCTTATGGGCTATGAAGAAATGAAATGTATAACTAACTATCTTCCAGAATTTGCCCGTTATAAACTTCTTGGTTTTGATCTAGAGGAAATTTATATGTATTGTGCGGTGAATTGCATTGAAGATCCTTATATTGCCAATTACATAAAGAAAAGAAAGCAAATAGAAGATGAAGAAAACACTAACGAAAGGGAAGAGACTTCCCAATATTCTCCTATTATTTCTTATGATGAATCAGGTAACGATGAGGAGCCTCCTATTCAACCAATCTCATTAATAAGGAGCTCCAAAAAGAGGATTGAACCCACACATGATGTGGTGAAGAAGAAGAAAAGAAAAAGGAAGAGAGGTAAAAAGATATCTCCCCCAAATAATGTTGTTCCTATTACTATTGTGCCTCATGAAAATATAATTGTGTAAGATAATGATACTTCTTATGATCTTGAAAATCTTTTTGGCACTTGCTTGGAACAATATGATAATTGGTATATTATTGGTGCTATCCATACTATTAATTATGAGAGTGATTATGCTTATGATATGAAAAGGCCCAAGCTTGGGGATGCTATGTTTGATAAAGATGATGTTTTTGATAATATATTTGCTGCAATTAATGTTTGTCCCAAGCTTGGGGATGCTACGTTTAATGAAGATGATATTTTTAGTCTCCCAAGTTTTGATATGCAAATTTACAATGATGATAGCATGCTTCCTACCTATGATAATTATTGTGATGATACCTATGCTATAAAAAGTAGTGATTATATTTATGAAACTTGTCATGATTATGATTACCCATTTTCTGAACATTACTCTTTTAATGTGGAAACAATTTATAGTATTCAAGTCTCTTATGATACTCCCACTATTCCGAATGAGAAGAATTTTTCTTATGTGGAGAGTAGTAAATTTTCTATGCTTGTAGATCATGAAAAGAATGTTTTTATGTGCTGGTTATATTGTTGAATTCATTCATGATGCTACTGAAAATTATTATGAGGGAGGAATATATGCTTGTAGGAATTGCAATAATATCAAGTTTCCTCTCTATGTGCTTAAAGTTTTAAAGTTATGCTTGCTTTACCTTCCTATGCAAGTTGATTCTTGTTCCCATAAAAAATTTTCTCACAAAATCCCTATGCATAGGAAGTGGGTTAGGCTTAAATGTGCTAGTAATATTCTTCATGATGCTCTCTTTATGTTTCAATTCTTATCTTTTATGTGAGCATCATTGAAATCATCATGCCTAGCTAGGGGCATTAAACGATAGCGCTTGTTGGGAAGCAACCCAAATTTATTTTTGTTCTTTGCTCTTTGCTCCTGTTTAGTAATAAATAATTCATCTAGCCTCTGTTTAGATGTGGTTTATGTTTTAATTAGTGTTTGTGCCAAGTAGAACCGTTGGGAAGACTTGGGGAAAGTCTTGTTGACCTGGCTGTAAAAAACAGAAACTTTAGCGCTCACGAGAATTGCTGCCATTTTTTATTGGAGAGTGATATTTAGTTAATTCTTTTTGAATATGATTAATAGATAAATTCCTCACTTCCATAAATATATTTTAGAAATTTTGGGGTTCCATAAGTTTGCGTTAGTTACAGATTACTACAGACTGTTCTGTTTTTGACAGATTCTGTTTTTCGTGTGTTGTTTGCTTATTTTAATGAATCTATGGATAGTAAAATAGTTTATAAACCATAGATAAGTTTGAATAAAGTATGTTTAACACCAATATAAATAAATAATGAGTTCATTACAGTACCTTGAAGTGGTGTTTTGTTTTCTTTCGCTAACGGAGCATACGAGTTTTCTGTTAAGTTTTGTGTTGTGAAGTTTTCAAGTTTTAGGGAAAGATTCGATGGACTATGGAATAAGGAGTGGCAAGAGACTAAGCTTGGGGATGCCCAAGGCACCCCAAGGTAATATTCAAGGACAACCAAGAGCCTAAGCTTGGGGGTGCCCCGGAAGGCATCCCCTCTTTCGTCTTCGTTCATCGGTAACTTTACTTGGAGCTATATTTTTATTCACCACATGGTATGTGTTTTGCTTGGAGCGTCAATTTATTTTGTTAGGATTTTCTTGCTGTTATTTATAACAATGTTTTTCATCTTTTATTTCAATAAAAGTGGCATTGATAGCCTTTACTATGCCTATTTTACAAGTACACATGTTGCTGTTTGAAAACAGAAAGTTTACCGCTGTTGCAAAAATTCCCTAGAAAAGTTAGAATGTGATAAAATGTTGAAACATTTTGCATAATAAGATCTGATAAATTTACTACATTGGGAATTTTCTTTCATAATTTTTGGAGGTAGGGAGGTGTGTATCCTGCTGCAGTCTTTACAGACTGTCCTGTTTAGGAAGATTGCTGTTATGTTTGCATTGTTTGCATATGTTTGCTTCTTTAATGATTCTATTTGACGGTAGCACTATTAAATATGCAGAGGCATTTAGTATGAAATGTTGAATAATAATTTTAGTGATTTGCTACAGTAGAGTATGATAAGGTTTTTGCATTGGTTCATTCTAACTTATCTCACGAGTTCTTGTTGAGTTTTGTGTGGATGAAGCTTTTGAGATTTAGGGAGACCGTGATATGAGAGGAATTAAGGAGACACAAAAGCTCAATCTTGGGGATTCCCAAGGCATCCCAATATAATATTTCAAGAAGTCTCAAGCGTCTAAGCTTGGGGATGCGCCGGTTGGCATCCCAGCTTTCTTCTTCAACAACTATCGGTTAGTTTCGGTTGATCCTAAGTTTTTGCTTCTTCACATGATCTTTGCCATTCTTAGAATGTCATTTTATTTTGTCTTGCTTGATGTTTGATTAAAATACCAAGATCTGAAATTCTTAAATGTTAGAGAGTCTTCATATAGTTGCATGATTATTCGACTACTCATTGATCTTCACTTACATCTTTCGGAGTAGTTTGTCATTTGCCCTAGTGTTTCACTTATATCTTTTAGAGCACGGCGGTGGTTTTATTCTATAGAAATAATTGATCTCTCATGCTTCACTTATATTATTTTGAGAGTCCTAAACAGCATGGTAATTTGCTTTGGTTATGAATTTATTCCTAATATGATGGGCATCCAAGATGGGTATAATAAAAACTTTCATACAAGTGCATTGAATACTAAGAGAAGTTTGATACTTGATAATTGTTTTGAGATATGGAGATGGTGATATTAGAGTCATGCTAGTTCAGTAATTGTGAATTTGAGAGATACTTGTGTTTAAGTTTGTGATTCCCGTAGCATGCATGTATGGTGAACCATTATGTGATGAAGTCGGAGCATGATTTATTTATTGATTGTCTTCCTTATGAGTGGCGGTCGGGAACGACCGATGGTCTTTTCCTACCAATCTATCCCCCTAGGAGCATGCGCTTAGTACTTTATTTCGATAACTAATAGATTTTTGCAATAAGTATGTGAGTTCTTTATGGCTAATATTGAGTCCACGGATTATACGCACTCTCACCCTTCCACCATTGCTAGCCTCTCTAGTACCACGCAACTTTCGCCGGTACCATAAACCCACCATATATCTTCCTCATAACAACCACCATACCTACCTATTACGACATTTCCATAGCCATTCCGAGATATATTGCCATGCAACTTTCCACTGTTCTGTTATTATGACACACTTCATCATTGTCATATTGATTTGCATGATCATGTAGTTGACATCGTATTTGTGGCAAAGCCACCATTCATAATTCTTCCATACATGTCACTCTTGAGTCATTGCACATCCTGGTACACCACCGGAGGCATTCGTATTGAGTCATATTTTGTTCTAAGTATCGAGTTGTAATTCTTGAGTTGTAAGTAAATAAAAGTGTGATGATCATCATTATTAGAGCATTGTCCCGGTGAGGAAAGGATGATAGAGACTATGATTCCCCCACAAGTCGGGATGAGACTCTGGACAAAAAAAGAGAGGCCAAAGAAGCCCAAAAAAAAGAGGCCATAAAAAATAGAAAAGGCCCAAATAAAAAAATGAAATAAAAAATGAGAGAAAAAGAGAGAAGGGGCAATGCTACTATCCTTTTACCACGCATGTGCTTCAAAGTAGCACCATGATCTTTGTCGGTGTCAAAACCGACGGATCTTGGGTAGGGGGTCCCGAACTGTGCGTCTAAGGCGGATGGTAACAGGAGGCAGGGGACACGATGTTTTACCCAGGTTCGGGCCCTCTTGATGGTGGTAAAACCCTACGTCCTGCTTGATTTTTCTTGATAATATGAGTAGTACAAGAGTTGATCAACCACAAGATCGGAGAGGCTAAACCCTAAAAGCTAGCCTATGGTATGATTGTCTGTTGTCCTACTAAAAACCTCCAGTTTATATAGACACCTAAGGGGGCTAGGGTTACAAAAGGTCGGTTACAAAGGAGGAGATATACATATCCGTATTGCCTAGCTTGCCTTCCACGCCATGTAGAGTCCCATCTGGACACGGGACGAAGTCTTCAATATTGTATCTTCATAGTCCAATAGTCCGGCCAAAGGATACAGTCCGGCTGTCCGGAGACCCCCTAATCCAGGACTCCCTCAGTAGCCCCTGAACCAGGCTTCAATGACGATGAGTCCGGCGCGCAGTGTTGTCTTCGGCATTGCAAGGCGGGTTCCTCCTCCGAATACACCACGGAAGAATTTGAATACAAGGATAGTGTCTGACCCTGCAAAATAAGTTCCACATACCACCGTAGAGAGAATAATATTTCCACAAATCTAATCTTCTGGCATGTTTTGGCAGCATGACATTACGCCACGGCCCAGTAATTATTTGAACCGTTTTTCTTTAACCAGCCCCGCACATAACGCGAGGCGGTTTCTTGACACGTCTTGTCAAAGCAGAGATGAGACAGTGTTGCTTGACAAGAAACCAATAGTATGTGACATGAGATGGGTCAACTAGGAGTACATCAAGGAGAATGAAGAACATTACCTAGGAGTATATGACAGTTTCAAGGCTTGTGGAGTTGATGAGTTTGTGGCTCAGAAGCTCACAAAGTGGAATGATGAGCTTATCATGCAGTTCTACTCCATAGCTCACTTCTACCCAGATGGCAAGATAGTCTGGATGTCTGAAGGCACTAGATACCAGTCCGCAGTTGCGGAATGGGCTAAGTTGATCAATGCCCAGAAGAGAGTGAAGATAACTTGGATGTCTATGCTAACAAGAAGAAGGATCACAACACCATGGCACACATGTACAAGGAGATCCCAGATGCTGCTCTTGAGACACACAAGTTTGGATCTGTACATTACCTTCTGTCAGGCTTGCCAACTATCAACTGGATCCTCAGGCACACTCTCTTGCCAAAGTCAGGTGATCAGAAGATGATCAGAGGCCATGCAATTAACTTACTTGACATCTTTGATGTCCCATAGAAGTTCAAAGTCATGAGCCTAATAGTGGAAACAATAAAGAGGACAACTGTATATCAGAAGAGGAGTTGTGGATATGCCCCACAGATGCAGGAGCTGATTAACTCCAAGATGGGCACTGGCACATATCTGCTGGACAAGGAGCACCTGCCCATCTATCCAGACTTTGAGGACAAGCAAGTGGTTATGAATGAGGATGAACCATCTTCTGTGCACGTTCAAGCAAAAAGGGAGAAGGCAAAGGCTGAGAAAGCTGCAAAGATGCCAACCATGGAAGAGGCATCTCAGTATCTTCTGAAGAGCAAGCAAGATCAGCTCGGCTACTTGATTGCATCCACTCTAAGGATTGATAAAGGGATGGCCACCCTGACTCAAAACCAGGAGAGCTTGGAACGGATCATAGAGAAGAAGTTCTATGACATGGATGTGAAGGTAACTGAGATCCAGTCTGTTGTGGAGCAACTTCAGGATGATATGTAGGAGAGGAAGGGCAAGACAACCACTGATGCATTTGCCAGAGTGCCTAGAGCTCAGAGGTCAGCTGCAGTGCCAGTAACAGACACCAGAGACACTTCATCTGCACCAGCTACAACTTCAATGCCACCAGCTCCAGCACCTACTCCATCAGCTCCATCTACATCGACTGAAGCCTTCGTTCTTGGAGTTATTCGTACACCACCACCGGAAGACCAAGCCTGAGAGACGATTTAGTGCTATGCATTTTCTAGGAACTTTTTGGTAACTTGTTGCCAAAGGGGGAGAAAAATGTATAGATCATAGGCTTCGAGAGAGAGTGTTGCTTTTTTATTCTCCGTTGCTTTGGCGGTTGAACTTTATTTGCTTTGCTTGTTTGTGATACTTTCTGTCTATGTGATACTTGGATGATCATGTGTGTTTGATCATATGCTACATTAATGCTTGTTGGATGACATTATCATTTTATCCCTATATGATCATTCACTTTTCTTGGTGATGAGTGCATGTATTTAATTATTATCATTTTGAGGGCTCCACCAAGATGTATGTGACATGGAAGAGTAACCCATGAGCCTAATTCTCTGTGCATTTGCAGTCCAAAGCAAATCATAAACTATGCACAAATTTAGGGGGAGCTCTTGCTTTTCACATACTTCTCAAAGCAACAATGTTTTTCACTCTTATTATCATTCATCGAAGCTTTGATCTATATGTTGTCATCAATTACCAAAAAGGGGGAGATTGAAAGTGCAACTATCCCTAGGTGGTTTTGGTAATTCCTAACAACATATAGCTCATTGAGCTAATGCTATTCCAAGATTAATATTTCAGGAAAAGCTCAATGAATGGCATGGCATGGATGAGGAAAGTGGACCCCTCAAAATACTAAGGACAAAAAGATTGGCTCAAGCTCAAAGCTCAAGACTCTACATTTTATATTTTAGTGATCCAAGATCACATTGAGTCTATAGGAAAAGCCAATAGTACCAAGGAGGGATGAGGTGTTGCTTGATGAGGTTCTTGCTTCATAGTGCTTAGTGATATGCTCCAAAACCCTCAACTACCTTCCCACATCCACATATGACCTAAACCAAAAGTCAAACTCGGCCCCACCGATTCTTTCTATCCGGCGCCACCGAGTTTAGATATCATAGCCACTGCCAAAAACCCTAGGCAAATCGGTCTCACCGATAGGGATCTCGGTCACACCGAGATGGGGTTGTAATCTCTCTGTTTCCCTTCGTAACGTTTCGGTCCTACCGAGATGAGCGATCGGTCCCACCGAGATTGCAATGTAAACTCTCTGTTTCCCTTTTGTAACATTCCGGTCCCACCGAAATGAGCAAATCGGTCCCACCGAGTTTATCTGACCAACTCTCTGGTTAGCTTATTACCAAAATCGGTCCCACCGAGTTTGTGTAATAGGTCACACCAAGATTACGTTATGCTCTAACCCTAACCATATCGGTCCTACCGAGTTGCATTTCAGTCCCACCGAAAATCCTAACGGTCACTAGGTTTGCTAAATCGGTCCGACCGAGTTTCTCAATTCGGTCTCACCGAGATTGATAAATTGTGTGTAACGTTTAGTTTTTGTGTGGAGGCTATATATACCCCTCCACCCACTCTTCAATCGTGGAGAGAGCCATCAGAATATACCTACACTTCCAATACACATTTTCTGAGAGAGAACCACCTACTCATGTGTTGAGACCAAGATATTCCATTCCCACCATATGAATCTTGATCTCTAGCCTTCCCCAAGTTGCTTTCCACTCAAATCTTCTTTCCACCAAATCCATATCCTGTGAGAGAGAGTTGAGTGTTGGGGAGACTATCATTTGAAGCACAAGAGCAAGGAGTTCATCATCAACACACCATTTGTTACTTCTTGGAGAGTGGTGTCTCCTAGATTGGCTAGGTGTCACTTGGGAGCCTCCGACAAGATTGTGGAGTTGAACCAAGGAGTTTGTAAGGGCAAGGAGATCGCCTACTTCGTGAAGATCTACCGCTAGTGAGGCAAGTCCTTCGTGGGGGATGGCCATGATGGGATAGACAAGGTTGCTTCTTCATGGACCCTTCGTGGGTGGAACCCTCCATGGACTGACGCAACCGTTACCCTTCATGGGTTGAAGTCTCGATCAACGTGGATGTACGACCGCACCACCTATCGGAACCACGACAAAAACATCTGTGTCTCCAATTGCGTTTGAATTCTCCAAACCCTTCCCTTTACATTCTTGCAAGTTGCATGCTTTACTTTCCGCTGCTCATAGACTCTGTGCATGCTTGCTTGAATTGTGTTAAGATTGCTTGACTTGTGCTAAATAGCTAAAATCTGCCAAAGACTAAAATTGGGAAAAGGATAAATTTTTAATTGGTCAAGTAGTATAATCACCCCCTCTAGACATACTTTCGATCCTACAATTGGTATCAGAGCTTTGGTCTCCATTTGCTTTGATTTCCATAGCTTTTGGTGGTCATAGCCTTGGTTTCACAACCTAGGAGAGTATGGCGTCTAGCAAGGGAAATTACCACCGTAGAGGTCCTGACTTTGGTGGTACTAATTTTGCTAGTTGGAAGCATAAGATGAAAATGCATATTCTTGGACATAACCCCGCCGTTTGGGCTATTGTGTGTGTTGGCTTGCAAGGTGAACTCTTTGATGGGAGAGAACCGAATCGTGAAGCCATCGCGGAAGAGTTGAAAATGCTGCAATACAACGCTCAAGCTTGTGATATCCTCTTCAACGGATTGTGCCCCGAAGAATTCAACAAAATCAGCCGTCTTGAGAATGCAAAGGAAACTTGGGATACTTTGATTGACATGCATGAAGGTACCGACTCCGTCAAGGAATCCAAGTTGGATGTGCTTCAAAGTCAACTTGACAAGTTCAAAATGAAGGATGGTGAAGGTGTCGCTGAAATGTACTCTAGGCTTGCTCTTATCACAAATGAGATTGCCAGCTTAGGAAGTGAATAGATGACCCACAAATTCGTCATCAAGAAGATCCTAAGAGCCTTGGATGGAAAATACGATACTGTATGCACATTGATCCAAATGATGCCAAATTACAATCTCAAGCCAACGGAAGTCATTGGAAGACTTGTTGCTCATGAGATGTCACTCAAGGATAAGGAGGAGCTCCATAACAAGTCAAGTGGTGCTTACAAAGCCTCATGTTAAGCCCCCACATCATCAATTGAGAAACAAACCTTCAATGAAGAATTGAGCTTAATGGTGAAGAACTTCAACAAGTTCTACAAGAATAGAAGCAAAGAGAGAAGTTCCAAGTCAAGGTCCTACAATGACAAAAGATCTTCTAGTCGAGAGCGAAACTGCTACAATTGTGGAAGACCCGGACACTACTCCAATGAGTGTACGACTCCCCACAAGAGAAGAGAAGATTCTCTCAAAAGAAGAAGTAGAAGAGAAGAATCACCATCAAGGGAGAGAAGGAGTAGGGATGATTGATATGAATGAAGACCCTCTCAGAGAAGCAAGGATTCAGAAAGGAAGGACAAGTCATCAAGGAGCTACACAAAACGAAGACATCAAGCTCATGTTGGTGAATGGGTATCCGGCTCCGACTCCGACAATGACTCCGAGAGAAGCTATCACTCCGACTCCGAATATACTCAAGATGAAGGTGTTGCCGGTCTAGAACTTGTGTCAACCAACTCCTACGACATATTTGATTCACCAAATGAAGGAATTGGAAGATGCTTCATGTCCAAAGGTCCAATATCACACCCCGAGTATGTTGATTTCAATAGTGATGAAGATGACTTGTTAGGTGATGATGATTTACTTGTTGACAACTATAGTGATGAATATTATGATGAAACCAATGACAATGGTAAGAAGAAGATTGAGTCTCTAACTAAAGAACTAAACACTCTTAAGTTAGCTCATGAAACTATCTTAGGAGATCATCGAGAACTTTTAAGGACTCATGAGAAATTATGTTTTGAGAAGCTCAATCTTGAGCAAGAGCATGAGTTCTTAAAGGCAATCAATGATGATCTTCGCAAAAAAAGTTCTTCTTACATTGCCAAGCGTTTACTCTTATCCACTTACATGCCTCAAGTCAAGTCTAGTAACAAGAACAAGAAAGATTCTTCCTCTAGTAGTAACAATAATCATGATAAATCCAATATTGCTGCTTCTAGTAGTTCTCTTGATTCCACTAATGATTCTCTTAGCCAAGTTACACTTGAGCAAGAAAATAGCTTATTGAAGGGAATCATAGAGAAAGGTGTTTACAAGAGCCTTGCCGGGAGTAAGCAATTCGAGGAAATTGTACGCAAGCAAGGAAGGCACCGGAAGAATCAGGGTATTGGTTTTGAACGAAAGTTCAATGCGAATGGAGTTGAGTGGGAAGAAGATCAATACCCCAAGACGAAGTTTGTTCCTCAACAAGAGAAGTATGATCCTACTTCTTTCAAAGGGACACAAGCTCAAGATGATCTTCCACCACAAGACCACAAGCAAAAAGGCAAGGACAAGCTTCAAGAGGAAATGTATGCATTTGAAGAAGCTCCTAAGGCCTTGGTCAAGTGGGTTCCCAAGACTACATCAAGTTCCACTTCATCAAGTACAACTACAACTCCGAGGATTCCCATCAAGACGGTGTGGATCCCGAAGAAGAAGAACTAGAGAGTTCTTGAGGGTGACTCCGCCACATACTTCACTCTTATCATTTTGGCAAGAACAAGTGCAATCAACTTCCACATCTTGCACTAGTTCAAGGAGTCACAAACCCTCTTGTTGGTAAGACAAGGGACAAGGTAACCTAAAGCTTTCATATGCATCATCTTGTGTGTGCATCACTCTATGTCTATGGATATCCTTGTTTGTTACTTGCGGGACTAACCCGTGTAGGTATTGAAAGTGCAACTCACTCCAAAGGATAGCTCCAAATGATTTACATCAACTTAGAGCATCCACATCTTCAACACCTACATGAAGTCATCATCGACAAAACCCAAGGTTAGCTCATCCCTCTTAGGGGGGATCTCACATCTAGGGGGAGCTTTACTCTAACAATTGAGTTAAAGCAACTCTAATGGTGTGAACACAACAACGCTTTATGTAAAAGTGGTAACCCCACTTGTGCTTAAACGATGAGTATGACCTATGATCAAATGTTCTCATTTGACTCCTAAGTCAATATACTCATATATAGATGACCTAGTCATCGCCAATTGCTTGATAGATGCCAGAATTGCTTGTGCATGCTTTGCCACATATTTCATTTGTCATTTTATTGTGTGAGCATGTTGGTTGCATAATTTACTCATTCGAGGACATCCACTTGTTGTTTTGATTGATTGGTTTCTTTTTCTCTTGCCAAGTGGGTGGACAAGAATGCCTAAGAACCTTCTCTAGCTATCTATGCTTTTCTCGTCTCAAACTCTATTCATGCTACATCACAAAATTTGATCAAGTCAGATTCGAACCACTCTGTGTGAGGAGCACTCGGAGTCCCCGATTCGTCATAGACTTAAACTTCCAAAACTTCTTTGTGCGTTTCGGTCTGACTGATTCACCCATTTCGGTCATACCAAGATCACTAAGTCGATCTAGGTTTTCAATCTCGGTGCAACCAATTTGAACTTTTCGGTCACACCGAGTTGCAGCAACTGCTTGCAGTTATGCATCTCGATGCCACTGAGTTGTTCCACTCAGTCACAGCGACAGGGTCGGGCTATATATGCCCACGGGCAAAATTTTGGAAATTTTCTCCGAACTCTTTCGCCCGCGCTTAGCCCGCTCTGCCTCCAGGGTCTCCTGATCGTCTTCCTCGTCGCCAGTTGCCTCCTGCCGCTGGTCTCCACCGCCGTCAATGGGAATCATCCCCGCCATTGCCGCCGTAGCAAGTTCATCACCGAACTAGGGTATGAACTTGATCACTGTGCTATCCTTATCTGATTCCTAGCACATTGTGTTCGCCATGAATCTTGCCACGATTGAAACTATCTTATCCAGTCAAAACACTCCGTAGATTAGAGATGATTTGAAAATTTAGGGTTAGGTTTCCGCCGAAACCATCTCGGACCAACCGAGTTTTGGAACTCGGTACCACCGATTCGGCTCAGGCCATTGCACATGTGATTCTCGGTCTGACCGAGAATTGCAAATCGGTGTGACCGAGTTCAGGACTTTGTGAAACCCTAGCAGTCTCGGTGCCACCGAACTGTGACTCGGTCTGACCAAGTTCACTAGTTTAGGTTCCAAAAGCTGCTTTGGTATCACCGAGTTTACAAATCGGTTGATCTGAAATGCTTTCTGAGGAAAACTAAAACTAAGTTTTTGATTCATTCTTTTGCAAAAACCTCTATATTTTGTGATGCTCATCCACTCTACCTCATCTATAATCTGTTCACAGGGTCAGTTGTCAGAGATTGCAATATGTCTGATCAAAGTGACAGCCAGAACAAGTCAGAGGAGCAGGTTCACTTGAGTGAGGGAACTAGTCCCTCTAGCAGCTTAGATGATGGCAGCAGGAGCACACCAAGCAATCTGCCAAAGGCTGCCACCAGGGCCAGAAAGAAGAAAACTTCTAAATCTGAGGATGAAGACTATGTGGCAGTTGAGGATGAGACCACTTCCAAAAAGAAAGTGGTTAAAAAGGAATATATCACTGCTGCTGCAACTAAGCCTGATATGAAAACCAAATTACCTGCAAAGAGAATTCCCATGTCTAAAGCCAGAGCCTCTACTCAAGTACCTTTGGAATCTGAACCCAAAGAGGCTGCTGCAGAAGGGAAGAAGAGGAAAGAGAGGGTCAAGAAGACCACTTCCAGAGTGCTTGGGAGATCCTCAATCATGAGAGACTCTGAAGAGGAAGAGGAAGAAGATGCTGCACCAGCACCTAAGGCACAAAAACTTATGGGAGATGCCATAAGGTCAGGGGCTGCTTCATCTAAGCCCAAAGAAGCTTCTAAGCCAGCTCCTCCAAAACCCAAAACTGCACCAAAGAGGAGTACCAGGAAAATTCCAGCTGCTGAGAAAAACAAGGCCCCGGTGCCTGAAACTGTTGTTGAAGAAGATGATGAGACACATGTTTTGAGGAAGCTAAAGCCAAAAATTCCAGATCATAATGATGCTCATCCTGTAGCAGAAAACATGAAGATCAGGAAGGACTCAGGATTGAGGATATGGAGAGAGTCAGATCCATATGCCACCAGAAGGAGAACTGCTGTGGACTACAGGTTCCATACCAAAGAACAACAGGATTTTTATGAGACATTGTTGCTTGACAGGAAACCAATAGTATGTGACATGAGATGGGTCAACTGGGAGTACATCAAGGAGAATGAAGAACATTATCCAGGAGTATATGACAGTTTCAAGGCTTGTGGAGTTGATGAGTTTGTGCCTCAGAAGCTCACAAAGTGGAATGATGAGCTTACCATGCAGTTCTACTCCACAACTCACTTCTACCCAGATGGCAAGATAGTCTGGATGTCTGAAGGCACTAGATACCAGTCCGCAGTTGCGGAATGGGCTAAGTTGATCAATGCCCCAGAAGAGAGTGAAGATGACTTGGATATCTATGCCAACAAGAAGAAGGATCACAACACCATGGCACACATGTACAAGGAGATCCCAAATGCTGCACTTGAGACACACAAGTTTGGATCTGTACATTACCTTCTGTCAGGCTTGCCAACTATCAACTGGATCCTCAAGCACACTCTCTTGCCAAAGTCAGGTGATCACAAGATGATCAGAGGCCACGCAATTAACTTACTTGACATCTTTGATGTCCCATAGAAGTTCAAAGTCATGAGCCTAATAGTGGAAACAATAAAGAGGACAACTATATATCAGAAGACGAGTTGTGGATATGCCCCACAGATTCAGGAGCTAATTAACTCCAAGATGGGCACTGACACATATCTGCTGGACAAGGAGCACCTGCCCATCTATCCAGACTTTGAGGACAAGCAAGTGGTTATGAATGAGGATGAACCATCTTCTATGCACGTTCAAGTAAAAAGGGAGAAGGCAAAGGCTGAGAAAGCTACAAAGATGCCAACCATGGAAGAGGCATCTCAGTATCTTCTGAAGAGCAAGCAAGATCAGCTCGGCTACTTGATTGCATCCACTCTAAGGATTGAGAAAGGGATGGCCACCCTGACTCAAAACCAGGAGAGCTTGGAACGGATCATGGAGAAGAAGTTCTATGACATGGATGTGAAGGTAACTGAGATCCATTCTGTTGTGGAGCAACTTCAGGATGATATGTAGGAGAGGAAGGGCAAGACAACCACTGATGCATTTGCCAGAGTGCCTAGAGCTCAGAGGTCAGCTGCAGTGCCAGTAACAGACACCAGAGACACTTCATCTGCACCAGCTACAACTTCAGTGCCACCAGCTCCAGCACCTACTCCATCAGCTCCATCTACATCGACTAAAGCCTTCGTTCTTGGAGTTATCCGGACACCACCACCTGAAGACCAAGCCTGAGAGACGATTTAGTGCTACGCATTTTCTAGGAACTTTTTGGTAACTTGTTGCCAAAGGGGGAGAAAAATGTATAGATCATAGGCTTCGAGAGGGAGTGTTTCTTTTTTATTCTCTGTTGCTTTGGTGGTTGAACTTTATTTGCTTTGCTTGTTTGAGATACTTTCTGTCTATGTGATACTTGGATGACCATGTGTGTTTGATCATATGCTACATTAATGCTTGTTGGATGACATTATCATTTTATCCCTATATGATCATTCACTTTGCTTGGTGATGAGTGCATGTATTTAATTATTATCATTTTGAGGGCTCCACCAAGATGTATGTGACATGGAAGAGTAACCCATGAGCCTAATTCTCTGTGCATTTGTAGTCCAAAGCAAATCATAAACTATGCACAAATTTAGGGGGAGCTCTTGCTTTTCACATACTTCTCAAAGCGACAATGTTTTTCACTCTTATTATCATTCGTCGAAGCTTTGATCTATATGTTGTCATCAATTACCAAAAAGGGGGAGATTGAAAGTGCAACTATCCCTAGGTGGTTTTGGTAATTCCTAACAACATATAGCTCATTGAGCTAATGCTATTCCAAGATTAATATTTCAGGAAAAGCTCAATGAATGGCATGGCATGGATGAGGAAAGTGGACCCCTCAAAATACTAAGGACAAAAAGATTGGCTCAAGCTCAAAGCTCAAGACTATACATTTTATATTTTAGTGATCCAAGATCACATTGAGTCTATAGGAAAAGCCAATAATATCAAGGAGGGATGAGGTGTTGCTTGATGAGGTTCTTGCTTCATAGTGCTTAGTGATATGCTCCAAAACCCTCAACTACCTTCCCACATCCACATATGACCTAAACCAAAAGTCAAAATCAGCCCCACCGATTCTTTCTATCCGGCGCCACCGAGTTCAGATATCATAGCCACTACCACAAACCCTAGGCAAATCGGTCTCACTGATAGGGATCTCGGTCACACCGAGATGGGGTTGTAATCTCTCTGTTTCCCTTCCGTAACGTTTCGGTCCTACCGAGATGAGCGATTGGTCCCACCGAGATTGCAATGTAAACTCTCTGTTTCCCTTTTGTGACATTTCGGTCCCACAGAAATGAGCAAATCGGTCCCATCGAGTTTACCTAACCAACTCTCTGGTTAGCTTATTACCAAAATCGGTCCCACCGAGTTTGTGTAATCGGTCACACTGAGATTACGTTATTCCCTAACCCTAACCATATCGGTCCTACCGAGTTGCATTTCAGTCCCACCGAAAATCCTAACGGTCACTAGGTTTGCTAAATCGGTCCGACCGAGTTTCTCAATTCGGTCTCACCGAGATTGGTAAATTGTGTGTAACGGTTAGTTTTTGTGTGGAGGCTATATATACCCCTCCACCCACTCTTCTTTCGTGGATAGAGCCATCAGAACATACCTACACTTCCAATACACATTTTCTGAGAGAGAACCACCTACTCATGTGTTGAGACCAAGATATTCCATTCCCACCATTTGAATCTTGATCTCTAGCCTTCCCCAAGTTGCTTTCCACTAAAATCTTCTTTCCACCAAATCCATATCCTGTGAGAGAGAGAGTTGAGTGTTGGGGAGACTATCATTTGAAGCACAAGAGCAAGGAGTTCATCATCAACACACCATTTGTTACTTCTTGGAGAGTGGTGTCTCCTAGATTGGCTAGGTGTCACTTGGGAGCCTCCGACAAGATTGTGGAGTTGAACCAAGGACTTTGTAAGGGCAAGGAGATCGCCTACTTCGTGAAGATCTACCGCTAGTGAGGCAAGTCCTTCGTGGGCGATGGCCATGATGGGATAGACAAGATTGCTTCTTCATGGACCCTTCGTGGGTGGAGCCCTCCGTGGACTCGCGCAACCATTACCCTTCGTGGGTTGAAGTCTCCATCAACGTGGATGTACGATAGCACCACCTATCGGAACCACGACAAAAACATCCGTGTCTTCAATTGCGTTTGAATTCTCCAAACCCTTCCCTTTACATTCTTGCAAGCTGCATGCTTTACTTTCCGCTGCTCATAGACTCTTTGCATGCTTGCTTGAATTGTGTTAAGATTGCTTGACTTGTGCTAAGATAGCTAAAATCTGCCAAAGACTAAAATTCGGAAAAGGATAAATTTTTAATTGGTCAAGTAGTCTAATCACCCCCCTCTAGACATACTTTCGATCCTACAGGACTACTCCACCATCGTTGCCGAAGGAGAAGACGAGTGGCTACTCAGGGCCAAGCCCTTGGCGAAGTCGTAAGTATTTGGATACCAGAGTAACTCATAGCATACCTTTGTCGCACTGCTTCCCTTAATGCCGAATATGATTATGCAGACCTCCCCAAACCCGTATCGATGTATCCTCGTCGCACTGCTCCTTGGATTCGTCAGATATGGATAGCGATCCACTTCCGACCGCCTCCTCCCCTTGCCCTACGGACAATGCCGAGGTATTGTCTCAAGGGGCACCGAGGCGGGGGGGAAACAGTCCCGGAGGCGCCTCAAGGCGACCTTCCGGACTCCAAGTTCGATTCTCAGCCGAACACCACGCCGGAAATCCAGTGGTTCCGGACTCGAGCAGGTGGCCCCATTTCAAAAGGGATAAGACGCTCATGCCGGCGACCTCTGTCCATCCAGAGGCACCGAACAACCTGCTGGGAGCGCTTCGCGGCGCTTCCATCGACGAAGAGCACTGCACTATTATGAGTGCGGTGATCAAGAAGGTTCAGTCCGCCAAGAGCGGACTGACTGAAGCCTGTGCCAGCCTTCTAACAGGCTTTGAGGTAAGTATTTAAGATATAGGGAAAATATTACCGCATAGACAGTAGCCCCTGATGCTCTGTTTGGTGTTCACAAAGAAAAGCTGAATAGAGGATCAAATAATATCTTAAGGAGTCTAATATAAGTATGTCTATATGCGTATGCAGGCTTCGCTACTGGCCTCTGCCGCACTGACTGTGGAGGTCGCCGCACTGAAGCAGGACCTCGAGGGGTCCGAGAAAGAGCTCGGCCTTGCCAAGAGGCAGCTCGAGGAGAACAAAGGTAAGTAATACCTTGTCTATATATGCAAAAAAAGATGCGATTCCAAAATGACAGGATCATTATGAATTTTCCAGGGGCCACGACCGAAGTGGCGACCCTGAAGCAAGCGCTGCCCGAGGCCAAAAACAAAGCGGCCCAGGAGCGCACTAAGCGGGAAAAGCAAGAGGTGCGGGTGGGCGAGGTGCAGCAAGAGCTCCAAGCTCTCGTGACGAAGCACGAGGCGTTGGAGCTTGACTCGAAGATGCGAGAGTCTGAGCTTGCCGCGGCCCTTGAAAGCGCAAAGAGTGCCAAGGCTGAAGCCCAAAAGGCCCTCCAGGAGATTGAGGCAATGAGGAAGATAGCGGCAGGTAAGGCATTCAATATGCAAAGCAAGCATGTGAAAGTAAATTACTTGTTACTTACCCTAGTCCGGAGCTCTCCAGGAGCATTCGCATATTTGCCCCGCAGCGTGTCGGATGCCGCAAAGTTTTACCAGGCCGAGGAGGGAAGCTTGACGGAGAAGCTGTTCTGGTCTCAGTATACTTGGACCGAACACCCGATGCCTAAGAGCGACCAGCTGAAGCAACTGGTTGAGCTGCACAAGGCGGCCGAACAGGCCATGAAGGGCTTTATAGTCCGGATGTGGCCTGGTGACGCCCTTCCCAACAGCTACTTCGGCCTGGTGAGGCGGCTTGTGGATGCCTGCCCACGGCTAGAAGTCATCAAGCGGTCCGTATGCATCGAGGGTGCACAGCGGGCTTTCGCCCGTGCGAAGGTGCACTGGGCCAAGGTGGACACCAAGAAGCGGGTGAAGGAGGGGCCGCCGCAGGGCAAGGAGCATCGCCACCCCGAGATGTATTATGAGGGTGTCCTGAAGGGTGTCCGTCTTGTAGTGTACGAGTGTGCAAAAGATGCAATATTTGAATGAACTTGCTTGTGTGATCCTGTGGTATGAAAACTTGTTCATATGCGCTATGCAACGCTTGTTTGAATTTAAAATATTATCTTCTATTCGGCTGTTTATCAAATCTGAGAGATGGCTAGTCGTCGGCTTCTGCCCCCATGCCACGAGTGCTGGGGTGTTCGGGATAAACCTGAGCACTCTTGTTCCCATTTTTGGGTCCTCCGAGGGAGGTGCTCAGCGCAGCGAACAAGGCAATCAGACTATAATGATTTATCACTCTCACTTAGCCATAGAATTCTATAATTTTAAATTTTGGCGAAGCCCCTAGTATTCGGAAGGCCGAATTTGGGGCGCTATACACGCCTTAAGCCGGACAAAGCCGACTCCTCGCTCTAAGCAGCATAAGTCTTCAGGGACTCGAAACCTCTCGAATAGCGACCAGTCTCTCGCCTTATCATGACAGTCAGTTTTAGCTTTCTCTACTGAGGTGCTTAGCCCAGCTGAACTGGGGCACAATCGCAGTAGTTCTCCCAGTGCTACCTTAGCCGATATAGCGGAACGTAAGGTACCAAAACATGGGAGCCGGGTGTCGGTGTCAAAACCGGCGGATCTTGGGTAGGGGGTCCCGAACTATGTGTCTAGGCGGATGGTAACAGGAGGCAGGGGACACGATGTTTTACCCAGGTTCGGGCCCTCTTGATGGAGTTAAAACCCTACGTCCTGCTTGATTTATTCTTGATGATATGGGTATTACAAGAGTTGATCTACCATGAGATCGGAGAGGCCTAACCCTAGAAGCTAGCCTATGGTATGATTGTCTGTTGTCCTACGGACTAAAACCCTCCAGTTTATATAGACACCAGAGGGGCTAGGGTTACACAAGGTCGGTTACAAAGGAGGAGATATCCATATCCGTATTGCCTAGCTTGCCTTCCACGCCAAGGAGAGTCCCATCCGAACACGAGACGAAGTCTTCAATCTTGTATTTTCATAGTCCAATAGTCCGGCCAAAGGATATAGTCCGGCTGTCCGGAGACCCCCTAATCCAGGACTCCCTCAGTAGCCCCTGAACCAGGCTTCAATGACGATGAGTCCGGCACGCAGTGTTGTCTTCGACATTGCAAGGCGGGTTCCTCCTCCAAACACATCACAAAAGAGTTTGAATACCAGGATAGTGTCCGGCCCTGCAAAATAAATTCCACATACCACCGTAGAGAGAATAATATTTCCACAAATCTTAATCTGCTGACATGCTTTGGCAACATGACATCAGGCCATGGCCCGGTGATTATTCGAACCATTTTTCTTCGACCAGCTCCACACATAACGCGAGGCGGTTTCTTGACACGTCTTGTCAAAGCAGAGATTGTGTTCCCCTAATTACGGGATTCTCATCAATATGGTCGTGGGTAACCCAACCGCGCCATCAATTACGGCGCTTGGGGAATAAGCGAGTTTTATCAGGCTAGTGGGGGCGCATGGCTTCGGCCGCCCTTATAAAGGGATAAGGTTTAACCTTTTTCTACCCACGCCTTCTTCCTCCTTGCCTATCCGTTTTTGCGCACTCGAGCTCCAACGCCAAAGTCCACATCCTTCCCCTCGACCTTCTCCAAACATGTCCGGAGCGGGGGGCAAATGGATGGCTTCCTCCGTTACGGAGGGGCACATCAAAAAGCTGCGCGGCGTCGGGTACTTAGCCGCGAATATCGCGCATCGGCTGCCCGCTGCGGGGCAGATCGTTCCTACCCCGGAACCTCATGAGAAGGTAGTTTTCCTCCACCACTTCCTCCGTGGATTGGGGTTTCCCCTTCATCCATTCGTCCATGGTCTCATGTTCTACTATGGGCTGGACTTTCATGATCTGGCCACGAACTTCATCCTCAACATTTCGGCGTTCATCGTCGTCTGTGAGGATTTCCTCCGCGTCCGGCCCCACTTCGGCCTGTGGCTGAAGACCTTTAACATCATGCCGAAGGTGGTGGGAGGCCAACAAGCCGAATATGGCGGAGCCATGGTGGGCAAGATGCCCAATGTCACATGGCTTGAGAGCTCCTTCGTGGAGACCATAAAGGGGTGGCAATCGGCCTGGTTCTACATCACCGAGCCGTGCGACACCAAATGGGTGGCGGCCCCCAAGTTTCGATCCGGATTCCCTACACGGCTAACTTCCTGGAAAGAGAAGGGCTTGTCATGGGGTTCATCGGTGGAGCTGGATGGACTCCAGAAATGTATCCGGAGTATGGCAAGCAAGAAGCTCAAGCTTGTCAACATAGTCCAGGTCATGCTCATCCGCCGGATCCTCCCGTGTCAACAACGTGATTTTAACTTGTGGGAGTTCGACCCGGCCCAGCACCAGACTCTGAGCGAGCTCTTCAATATGACACACAAGGATGTCTGGAGGGTGCTGTTCAAGGGCGCCGAGGTCCCTCCCTTTCTCGCCGAGGCCCGCGGTCTAAGCGCAAAGCGCCTAGCGCATTCGGTGAGTTCTATACATCCGGTAGGATATTTATTTCCCCTAGTTTAATCATGTGCGGGGGCTGAGCTCCATACCTTTGACAGGACTGGGTGGAGACGTTGGGGCAGATTAACTGTCCGGCCCCTCTGCCCGAAGACACTGCGGACGCTCTCCTGATGAAGATGCTAACTCCGGCTCCTTACAAGGTGCCAGAGAAGACCAAGAAGGCCAAGGGAACCCGAAAGAGTTCCCGGTGCCAGGTGATATTGGACTCATCGTCCGAGGACTCCTCGGCACACTCCTCCCACGAAGACGAGGAGGAAGATGAAGACGCTCCCCCTCCAGTCGGGGGAGACAAGAAAAGGAAGGCCGCCCCAACTGGGGGGGCCGAATGGTACAAGAAGGGAAGGACTCTCCTTTCGGACAGTTCCACCACCGCCGCCGAAGGCGAAGACGAGTGGTTGCCCAGGGCCAAGCCCCTGGCGAAGTCGTAAGTATTCGGATACCAGAGTAACTCATAGCATTCCTTTGTCGCACTGCTTCTCCTAACGCCGAATTGTGATTATGCAGACCGCCCCGAGCCTGTATCGACATATCCTCGTCGGACGGCTCCCTGGACTCATCGGATATGGATAGCGATCCACTTCCGACCGCCACCTCCCCTTGCCCTACGGACAACGCCGAGGTGTTGTCTCAAGAGGCACCGGGTCGAGGGGAGACAGTCCTGGAGGCGCCTCAAGGTGACCTTCCGGACTCCGGGAGCAGAGGGAACAAGGCCCCCGAGGGCTCCGAGTTTGGCCCTCAGTCGAACACCGCGCCGGAACCTCCAGTGGTTCCGGACTCGGGCAGGCGGCCTCCTTCCAAGAGGGGCCAGACGCCTGTGCCGGTGACCTCTGTCCATCCAGAGGCACCGGACAATCTGCTGGGAGCGCTTCACGGCGCTTCCATCGACAAGGAGCACCGCACTATTATTAGTGCGGTGGTCCAGAAGGTTCAGTCCGCCAAGAGCGGCTGACTGAAGCCTGTGCCAGCCTTCTAACAGGATTTGAGGTAAGTTTTTGAAATATGGGAAAAATATTACCACATAGACAGTAGCCCCTGATGCTCTGTTCGGTGTTCACAAAGAAAAGCCGAACAGAGGATCAAACAATATCGCAGGAGTCTAATATAAGTATGTCTATATGCGTATGCAGGCTTCACTGCTGGCCTCTGCCACAGTGACTGCGGAGGTCGCCGCACTGAAGTAGGACCTCAAAGGGTCCAAGGAAGAGCTCGGCCTTGCCAAGAGGCAGCTCGAGGAGAACAAAGGTAAGTAGTACCTAGTCTATGGACATATATGAATGGGATGCGATTGCAAAATGACAGGATCATCATGAATTTGCCAGGGGCCACGGCCGAGGTGGCGACCCTGAAGCAAGCGCTATCCGAGGCCGAAAACAAAGCGGCCAAGGAGCGCACCGAGCGGGAAAGGAAGGAGGCTCGGGTGGGCGAGGTGCAGCAAGAGCTCCAAGCTCTCGTGACAAAGCACGAGGTGTTGGAGCTTGACTTAAAGACGCGAGAGTCCGAGCTTGCCATGGCCCTCGAGAGCGCAAAGAATGCCAAGGCCGAAGCCCAAAAGGCCCTCTAGGAGATTGATGCGATGAAGAAGATAGCGGCGGGTAAGGCATTCTATATGCAAAGCAAGCATGTGAAAGTAAATTACTTGTTACTTACCCAAATTCGGAGCTCTCTAGGAGCATTCTCAGATTTGCCCCGCAGTGTGTCGGATGCCGCAACGTTTTACCAGGCCGAGGAGGGAAACTCAATGGAGAAGTTGTTCTGGGCCCAATATACTGGGACCGAACACCCGGTGCCTATGAGCACCAGCTAAAGCAGCTGGTCGAGCTACACAAGGTGGACGAACAGGCCATGAAGGGCTTTATAGTCCGGCTGTGGCCTGGCGACGCCCTTCCGAACAGCTACTTCGGCCTGGTGAGGCGGCTTGTGGATGCCTGCCCACGGCTGGAAGTTGTCAAGCGGTCCGTCTGCATCGAAGGTGCACGCCGGGCTTTCGGCCGTGTGAAGGTGCAATGGGCCAAGCTAGACGCCGTGAAAGTGCGTTATATCGACTAGAGGGGGGTGAATAGGTGATTTTTATGAAATTCTTCACTGAGGAATTTGCCGGAGAGGAAATTCCTTAGCGAAGAACTACTAGCAGCGGAATAAGTACTCAAAAGTAAACATAACAGAATACAAGCATAGTCATCATGATGAAATGAAGACAGGCACAGAGTACACGAAACATAAGCACAGGATAACACAGGATGAAGACAATCAGACTGAAGAAATTGAACTGAGGAAATTGAGAAAGTCTTCAGTCAAAGTCTTCAAGCACAGATATGAACAAGCACACAACACAGTTATGAGAAAATGAAAGAGTTGAGGAAATAGAATCAGTAAGCTTGGTGAAGACAATGATTTGGTAGACCAGTTCCAACTGTTGTCTCAGTTGTACGTCTGGTTGGAGTGGCTGAGTATTTAAACTCGAGGACACCCAGTCCCGGACACCCAGTCCTGAACACGCATCTCAGGACACCCAGTCCTCACCGTATTCTCCTTGAGCTAAGGTCACACATATCTCACCCAATCACTCGTGGTAAGTCTTCAGGCAACTTCCAAACCTTCACAAACTCGGTCACTAGGCGATCCACAATTCCTCTTGGATGCTCTAGACAATGACGCCTAACCGTCTGGAAGAAGCACAGTCTTCAAAGGTAACAAGCGTCGGATCCACGCAGGATTAATCTCTTCAGTGATGCTCAATCACTTGGGGTTTGAAGGTGTTTGGGTTTTGGTTTGGGTTTTTCCTCACTTGATGATTTTCGCTCAAAGTCCTCAGAGGATGGGTTGCTCTCAAATGACAAGTGTTAGTTTCTCTCGGAGCAGCCAACCAGCTAGTGGTTGTAGGGGCGGCTATTTATAGACTAGGGAGCAGCCCGACATGATAAGACATAAATGCCCTTCAATGATATGACCGTTAGGTGGATTGATATTTTGGGACAGCTGGCGCATAGCACGGCAATGGTCGGAATTTGAGTAGCAAAATCCTCAGGGCTATCATGTTCCTCACTGTGTAGGCAATCCGCACTGGCGAATTCCTAACTCCTCAGTCAGAACAAATTCCACAGAGACCAGAAGAACTTCGTCTCTGTCACTGAAGAAATTGACTGAACTGTATGAGATTTCCAATGGCTTCACTCGAAGGGATTGGTAGGTGTAGGATTTTGAGTTGAGCATCACATTGAAATTTTTCCTTAGTATTTCCTCGACCCCCTTTAACAGTACGGTGTTTCCTATGACTCAAGAAAGAGAAAATGAAACTACGAAAACAAAAGTCTTCACGCTTCATGTTCCTCAAATGAATACTAAGTCTTCAAGGTCACACCATTTTCTTCACTGTCAAAGTCTTCAGGAAGTCTTCAGAAATCCAAAGTCTTCAGTCAAAAAACTTCGTTTTTAGGGTTCGACTTTCTCTGTAAATATCAAACTCCTCATAGACTTATAGACCTGTGTACACTCACAAACGCATTAGTCCCTTAACCTTTAAGTCTTCAATACACCAAAATCACTAAGGGGCACTAGATGCACTTACAATGTCCCCCTTTTTGGTGATTGATGATAATATAGGTTAAGTTTTCAATGGGGGTAAACATATGAAGTGTAAATACCGATATTGAGGAATTTGATTGCAAGATATAGAAGAACTCCCCCTGAAGATGTGCATAGTGAGGAATTTGCTTTTGAAGCAATGCACACTTGAAGAGTTGAATCATGGAGATCTCCCCCTATATCTTGTAATTCATACACGCATTTGACATATAACAGTGAAGAATTTGAAATGCATGATGAAATATGGTGACTGATGTAATTCAGCATGCATGCAATAATATTTAACGAGGAATAAGCATGCAGAAAAACGCATCAAGAGTATCAGAGCACCATCGGGTTTAAGTTTACAACTCGATCCAATAAAATTCTCAGAAGAACGAGAGTTGTAACTTTAAAAAAACGCCCATATAGAAAGACCTGCTTGAAGACTAACTCAAAATTCTCCCCTTTTGTCATCAAATGACCAAAAGGATTGAATATGAGGACTAACGCCCCTGAAGAATATCAAGTTGATGAAGGAGCGCCAGCGTTGTTGGGGTCGTTTGTTGTACTAGGGCCTACCGCAGTGTTGTCCAAGTCTTCATTTTCATCAGTGTCGCGCGATGAAGAGTATGAACTGGCCACCAGATAAGGAACCTTGACCTTCTTGAATTTCTTCGGTGGAGGTGCAGACCAGTCAAAATCTTCATTGAGGCCCATTTTCTTCAGATCGTCTTCACCATACAGATGTGACAGGATTGCCCAGGTGCGACCGAAGACTTGATGGAGGTAGTAGTGGTTTTTCTACACTGCATTGTGTGTAGCAGTCATGTTGTGAAGAAGAGAACCAAACTGACGCTTAACCTATTTGTGATTTTGATCCACCTTCTGGTCAAGACTAAGTAGAAGTTCACGGTCAGTCATCACGCGCGGAGCAGTGGCTTGAGGAGTGGACTTGGGTGCATTGGCAGAGTCATGTGTGGCAGAGTCATCATTGGTGGAATAAGAAGCAGCTTTGCGAAACTGACCATCCAATGGACGAATGCCTTCATCTATAATAGCTGGTGCCTTGCCCTTTCCATCAACTGAGGAATAAGTCTGCTTGAGGACTTCAATTGGGAGCAAGTAGCTAAGGTGATTCTGAAAATCAGCTTTGTAGTTGAGTGAAGACCTTGTCCTGAGGAATCCCATAATCCAAGGTGCATAAGGCTTCAGCTCAAATGGAGATAGTGCAACATTTGCCAGAGTCCTCATGAAGAAATCGTGATAATTGACAGGAATGCCATGAACGATGTTGAATACCAGATTCTTCATGATGCCAACAATTTCCTCATCATATGAGTCGTGGCCTTTGATAGGACTGATTGTCCTCGTGAGTATACGATAGACAGTTCTAGACACGTAGAGCAATTCCTTCACGAGGAATTTGGTTCTTGGTGCTTGACCTGGCTTCAAAGGTTTCATCAGCACCTGCATGTAATGATTTGTAAGCTCAGGTTCACTGTAGATGCAACGAGCTTCTTCAAGGGGAGGACTGAGTGGTAAGGCGCGAAGTAATTCAGAGGCTGGTGCAGTGTAGTGAGTATTTTCAGACATCCAGTCCAGCACCCATGAATTCACATCTTCAGAATCTCCTGTGATGTGCAGCGTTGCATAGAATTGAAGAATCAGCTCTTCATTCCAATCGCAGATGTCAGAGCAAAAGTTTAACAGTCCAACGTCGTGAAGAACACTAAGGACTGGTGCGAAGCACGGCAGAGATTCCATGTCCACGTGAGGAATATGCTCATGATAGAAGATTTTCTCCTTGTTGAACAACTCTGAGGAATAGAAATTGGCTTGACTAGCAGTCCAGAAATGCCTCTTCCTAATGCGAGCAGAGTTATATGGGTTGTAATCTTCGAAGAATATGTGCTCGCCGAAGAAATCATCAGCCTTGAACTTTTGCTTGCGTGAGAATGGATCCTTTGGCTTCGGCAGAGGAGTGTCAGTGAGTTGCATCACAACCTCGGGAATCTCAATCGTAGGTTCTTCAGGCTGAGGAATTTCTGGTTCCTCTTTAGTGGCAGTCTGCGACTTCAGATGTTCAGCAGCAGTTTCTTCAGCACTAGTGGCTGGAATTTCCTCATGCACAGATGAAGTGGGGTGAGTTTCTTCAGAGCCCATTTGAACAGTTGGTGCAGGCGACTAAGGTATTTGCTGCAATAGTGTGAACATTGGAGAGTTTGGATGCTGACTTTCCCAGAATTCATCACTGATTACAGGTGTGGAGCAGCCAACGTCCACATCTTCATCTTCCATTTCTTCAACGCTAGCCTCTTCAGCTGTGAACTGAGGCATGGGCGAGATGATGATAGGTGTTGAAGGGATTGCATCCACTTCAATTTCTTCATCCAACGGTTCAGACGAAGCAGTAGAAGGAGTTTCTTCATCAGATCTGCTGGGGATCACATATTCTTCATCAAAAGGAACAAGGTCCTTTGATGGCCTGGTTGATATGGGAACAGCATCAATCGGATGTGCAAATGAACTTGTCATAGGCTTCATTTTCTTCGGAGCTGAAGAATCTAAAGCAGCTGATGCTTTCCTTTTCTTCACTGCAGCACGCTCTGCATCCTTGGTCTTCTTCACATCTGATGCAGATGGAAGGATTGGAGTTGAAGTTGGTGCAGGAGCAGCTGAGGAATCTGGTTGATTTTCTTCAGGCACAACTGATGCAGTTTCCCTGAGTTCTTCTGTTTCTTCAGGCACACCACTAGTGGGTGCCCTGGCAATTTCTTCAGCGGCTGGAATGCAGTCATCAGCCCTAGAACTCACATTTTCTTCAGCAGCCTGATTGTCATCAGTGGTGCTGGCATGTTCTTCAGTCGGCTCAGCAGATGCTTCAGCCTGAGAAATTTCCCGTTGCGTTCGGACAACAACATTTGAAGTGAACTGTTCAGTTATCTTTACAAATCTAACTTTGGCTCCTTGCCAATCAGCATAGTAGGATTTGAAGTCATCACTGAGGGTTTTGATTTCAGATTGGATTTTTACAAGTTCATCAGTTGTCATAGTGACAACGTTGTTCTTCAAAAATTTCTATTTCTTGTACTGGGCCTTCTTGATCTGCCTGGCCTGATCATATTTCCATTTCTCCTCTTGTATGAAATGAGTCAGCATGTGATTTTGACCAGGCGTCAGCTTGAAGTCAGGCATAGGAGTATTTGGGTCCTTGTGCCAGAGATCAATGTAGTCGAGGATTAGCTTGGGATCCAAAAGCAGTGGCACAGGTGTACCTTTGGCTCTAGCGGCCCTAACTTGTCTGTCTTTGATGATTTCTGCAAGTTCATCATCATCAGCTTCATCTTCTTCAGGTGGCTCTTGGAAGGCGACATGTTTCTTCTTACGACTTGGCCGAGGACCTCGTCCAGCAGTTGCCTTGGTCTTCAGCAGAGTGGGGCCAGATGAAGAATTTGGTGCAGCTGAGGAGCTTGCTGAGACACCAGAGGCAATGGAGATGCCTGCAGTCCTTTGGCACAAAGCCAGATGCGCAGGTGCTGAGGACTTTGTCGGAACAGCTGGGGACATTGGAGGAGGTGCTGAGGATTTTGAAGGAGCAGCTTGAGGGATTGGTCATGAGGACTTTGAAGAGTCTGGCCGTGAGGGCGCAGCTGGTGAAGCACTTGGCTTACGAGCAGGCTTCTTAGGCATGGATTTCCTTGGCTTGACAGAGGCCTCAGCAGAGGCAGCAGCAGCAGTAGAGTCTTCATTAAATTTCCTCACTGCTTCTCTAGCTTGCTTAGCCAGCTTGGCTTGGAGCTTGGCCCAATCATTAGGATAGTCCCCACCGCGCTTGAGGCTGGTGGGATCAGCAATTTGGCCAGGTGCCAATGGAGCTCTTGGGCATGGAGGATTGAGTGCGAATTTCTTCATGTACTTAGGAGTGACATATCTATACTCTCTCCATTCTCTTGCCCATCTCCTCTCTATCTTCTGAATGCGCACTTTGCGCTCATTCTTGGTTTCCTCAGTAGGTGTGCAGTACCCAGCATATATGTCATCAGGGATTTCAAACGCTGTATTTACCTCAGGTCTCTTTCCTCCCTTCTGTGGCTTCTTACCGTCAGCCATTTTCTTCAATTGAGGAATTTGAACAATTGAATTCTCTGAAGAAGTATGCAACTTTTCTTCGAGGAACGCTGCAAATGAGTTAAGTTGATGAAAACCTAGTGATTCAGCAGCTGACATGTGTACCTATGAACAGAGTATAGTTGCGAGGAATTTTGGAGAGGTCATATGCGTTCTCAGAATGTTTTTCAAAAAAAAGAACAAGTTTGAGGAATTTGACCAGATGAGTCTTGAAGATTTTCACTAAGCGTTCTTTGTCTTAGGTTCCAGAGTTGTATAGATCGAAGATCCACACAATTGAGGAATCTTGAAGAAAAATGATGCTTAGAGGAACGAATCAAGAACAGATGATTTTGTGAGGTGTTCAATGTGTGAAGATATGAAGAAAAACACTTTTGAAGATTTTGTAGATAATCATTCGAATCAACGAGGGTAGTAAAAGTAACTTTTATTTACCCTGGACGAAGAACACAACGAACTGGAGTGAGGAGATGTGAAGCTCGTCTGTGCAGATCTTCCATGCCCTAACTTGGCGGAGGAAGACGGCTATGGCGGCGGCGGAGTGAAGATGTCCGCGGTCGGCGCGAGTACGTCGGCGATGAGGTCAAGGCAGTGAAGCTCTTCCTCACCGGCGGCGATGAAGTAGCGGCGGCGCTAGGGTTTGAGAAGCTCGAGCTGGAGAGAGAGGTCGAGCGGAGTAAAAGAAGTAAGGAAGGGAAGGAGGGGTATTTATAGCCTCGGTGAAAAACTGCTCGCCCGAAGAAATTGGACGAACGTGCCCCTGACCCTTCTTATTCGCATGACATGTGTCACCCACGTAGTGAGAGGTGGATATCATGTTAGATCGTGGGTGAGTGGATAAGTGTATCGTGGGATGCGGAACGGTTTGAGCGGCAAAGCCGAAAATTTAATAAGATAGATTTTAAAGTTCCGTTCGCAATTTCTTCAGCTGACAAGGACACAGTGAAGATTTTGAACGAGTTTGAAATAGAACGCACATGAAGAATTTGTGAACAGATTGGGTTGAGTATAGCATAGAGGGGAAGGGTCCGATCACATTCACTTAGCAAAAAACCAACTTGAAGAAATAGCAATAACTGAATGCTGTAGAGGACATAAACTCATATATATCTATATAGCCAATGAAGAAAAAGGATGGAACCAGTGAACACTATGCAAAGTTGAAGAATATGAATAATTTGAGGAATTTCAACTTTTGGTGGCGGCGTGACCCACCGTATAAGAATAATGATTTCAGACACCGCGTACAATTATCGTAGGGTTCTGAGAATCAAATTCTTCATTAATTTCTTCACACTAAGAGTGTTATTCTTCATTGATTGAAGTAAAACGTTTCTTCATGTGTTGCACATCTAAGTCATCAATTTTGCGTAAGTGTTAGGATGAGTGTCCTTTTCACAGAACATTCGAAGATTCTAGGATATTTAGCTCACACCGCAACTTGCTAAATCTCTTCTCATCCAAGGGCTTTGTGAAGATATCGGCTAGCTGTTCTTCAGTCTTCACATGCTCAATAGAAATGTCGCCCTTCAACACATGATCATGAAGAAAATGATGACGAATCTGAATGTGCTTTGTCTTCGAGTGTTGAACTGGGTTGTGAGCAATCTTGATGGCACTCTCATTGTCACAGAAGAGAGGTACATTCTTCATGTTGACGCCGTAGTCCTTGAGAGTTTACTTCATCGATAGCAATTGGGCACAACAAGAACCAGCGGTAATGTACTCAGCTTCAGCAGTAGATAGTGATACGCAGTTCTGTTTCTTCGAGGACCAACAGACCAAAGATCGTCCGAGGAAATGACATGTACCAGATGTTGACTTGCGATCCACACGATCACCAGCATAGTCAGAGTCAGAATATCCAACAATATCAAAAGCCGAGCCCTTGGGGTACCATAATCCAAGTGTTGGTGTGTGAGCTAGATATCGAAGAATATGCTTCACAGCCTTATGGTGTGATTCCTTCGGTGCAGCTTGAAATCGGGCACACATGCAAACACTAAGCATTATATCTGGCCTAGATGCACATAAGTATAATAAGGAACCTATCATGGAGCGGTATACCTTATGATCGAAGTCAATACCATTTTCATCAGTGCACAGATGGCCATTTGTGGGCATAGGAACTTTGACGCCTTTGCAATCTTGCATGCTGAATTTCCTCAGTACATCCTTGAGGTATTTCTCCTGAGATATGAATATGCCATTGTGTTGTTGATGAATTTGAAGACCTAAGAAGAATTTCAACTCTCCCATACTAGACATTTGATATTCTTCACTCATCATATAGGCAAATTCATCACTATAACGCTGGTCAGTACAGCCAAAGATAATATCATCAACATATACTTGGCACACAAACAATTCACCATCATAAGATTTAGTGAAAAGAGTAGGGTCGAGTGAACCTGGTTTGAAGCCTTTCTTCATGAAGAGTTCCTTCAAAGTATCATACCAAGCCCGTGGGGCCTACTTGAGTCCATAGAGGGCCTTGTTGAGTCTGAAGACTTTGTCAGGATTCTTTGGATCTTCAAAACCTGGGTGTTGAGCAACATATACTTCTTCCTCAAGCTTACCATTGAGGAATGCACTTTTCACATCCATTTGATATAGAGTGATATCATGATGGTTAGCATAAGCAAGTAATATGTGAATAGCCTCAAGTCTAGCAACAGGTGCAAAAGTTTCATCGAAATCAATTCCTTCAACCTGGGTGTAGCCTTGAGCTACAAGCCGTGCCTTATTCCTCACCACAAGGCCATTTTCATCTTGCTTGTTGCGGCAGATCCACTTTGTGCCGATGATATTGTGCTTGCGAGGATCTGGACGTTTGACCAGTTCCCAGACATTGTTGAGCTCAAACTGATGTAATTCTTCTTGCATGGCCTGAATCCACTCAGGCTCCAGAAATGCTTCATCTACCTTAGTGGGCTCTGTAATAGAGACAAAAGCATACTTCCCACAAAAGTTAGACAAATGTGAAGCTTTTGAGCATGTGAGAGGACCTGGCGCTTTGATGTCATTGATGATCTTTTCAATTTGCACTTCTTTTGCAATGCGAGGATGAGCTGGTTGTCGTTGAAGAGTTTGATCAGCATTTTCTTCAACACCATTTTCTTCAGGTGCATTAGCTCGACGTTCTTCATGTTCTGGAATGAATTCTTCAGCAGATTCTTCAGTAGGAATGACATCCTCAGTAGCCTTGAACTTGATAGTTTCCTCAGGTGCTGGTTCATCTATCATAGGAGGTAGGTCCTCTATTTGCGAGCCATTAGTTTCATCGAACCGCACATCTACAGTTTCAACAACTTTGTGAAGAACGTTGTTGAAGACTCTGTAGGTGTGCGAGTCCTTTCCGTAACCAAGCATAAAACCTTCGTGTGCTTTCGGTGCAAATTTTGAGTTGTGATGAGGATCTCTAATCCAACATTTAGCACCGAAGACTTTGAAATAACTTACATTGGGTTTCTTATCAGTTAGGAGTTCATAGGCAGTCTTTTTGAAGAATTTGTGAAGATATACTCTGTTGATGATGTGGCACGCAGTATCAATTGCCTTAGTCCAGAAACAACGAGGCGTTTTGTATTCATCAAGCATAGTGCGAGCCATCTCAGCAAGAGTCATGTTCTTGCGCTCCACGACGCCATTCTGCTGAGGAGTGTAAGGAGCAGATAACTCATGAGTAATACCAAGTTCATCAAGATAGTCATCGAGACCAGAGTTCTTGAACTCAGTGCCATTGTCACTTCTGATGTGCTTGATCTTCACACCAAAGTTGGTTGAAGCCCTCGAGGAAAATCATTTGAAGACTTCCTGCACTTCATGTTTGTAAGTAACAAGGTGTACCCATGTGTAATGAGAATAATCATCAACAATAACAAAACCATATTGAGATGCTTCATTTGAGATAGCAGAATAATGATTTGGACCGAAGAGATCCATGTGAAGCAATTCAAATGGGCGAGTGGTGGTCATGATAGTCTTCGCTGGATGCTTGGCCTTGGTCATCTTCCCAGCTTCACAGGCTCCGCATAGGTGATCCTTGAGGAATTTGACATTCTCGATGCCAATGGCATGCTTCTTCTTCGCAAGCGTGTGCAAATTCCTCATGCCTGCATGACCAAGTCGTCGATGCCAGAGCCAGCCTTCTGAAGCTTTTGCAATTAAGCACACGGCTGATTGTGGTCCTGTAGAGAAATCAACAATATACAGGTCTCCTCTCCTAAAGCCTTCGAAGACTTTGGAATTGTCAGCTTCCATAACCACAACACAACGGTACTTGCCAAAGACAACAACCATATCAAGATCACAAAGCATTGATACAGACATAAGGTTGTATCCTAAGGACTCAACAAGCATGACTTTGTCCATGTGTCGATCAATTGTAATCGCAACCTTACCTAGACCCAATACCTGACTTTTGCTTTTGTCAGCAAAGATGATATGCTTCAGATGCGACGGTGATAATGGAGCATCCATCAATAGATTCTTGTCACCAGTCATGTGGTTTGTACATCCACTATCGAGGACCCACTCAGTGGCTTTGGGTTGATCATCCTGCAGATGAATTAGTGCAGCTTACAAACTCATATACTTCATCAGTGAAGAATATGACATCAATTCATCAGAATAATTTCATGAAGTAAAAGAACTGATAAAGCAATATGAGGACGTGAGAAATGAAAGTTCATTTCTTCATGATTAGCCTGCGTCCTTTCAGGCATGCTCAGGTCTCCAGCAAATTCTTCAGACGATTACATACGTCTGGAGACCTGACCCTGCAGAAGAGATTCGTTCTTTTTCTTCACCACCCACATCTGAAGGGGTGGCAAAGAGTTCATCATTCTGCGAGCTCCATACGAGAAGGATGGCATAGAAGCCAGTCCATTTCGTTTCACATAAGAGGGGTTAGAGTAAGCATAAGAGTAAGCAGAGAAATTCTTCAAGGACTTATGGACATAATGATTTGAAGAATAATGCACATATCCATAATCCTTAGATCTTCCCTGCGAAACAGACGGGTTAGCACGATGATGTTCATATGAGGACTTTGATCCTTTTGAGGAATATGATCCATGTGAGGGGTTTGGTCCATATGAAGAATTTGATCTGGTGTTCCTATTCTTCACAGGTGACATCATGATGACATTCAGCTGAAGATTTTCAAGGCATCTTTTGGGAACCCAGATTTTCTTCATAGGGGAACCGTTCCTGCAGTTAGTGCCAACATATCTAGCAAATATTTCACCATTCTGATTTTTGAACAGTTTATAGTTGGAGTCAAATGACTCATTATAAGAATGAGGAGATTCACATGCAAACCCAGATAAGTTAGATGGATCAACTGGAGGTCCCTTTGCAGCAACCCATGTAGTTTTGGGGTACTGCTCAGGCTTCCAATATGTACCATCAGCGTTGAGTTTCCTCTCAAAGGAAATACCCTCTTTCCTAGGGTTCCTATTGAGGATCTGCTTTTTAAGCACATCACAAAGAGTCTGATGCCCTTTGAGGCTTTTGTACATGCCTGTCATGTACAATTCTTTCAGCCCTGCATTGTCAGTGACACTAGCAATGTTCTCAGATGATGAATTAGTGATAGCAGAGGCATGTGAAGAATTTGAAACATTAGCATCATTTGAACATTCAGGTGAAGAATTAGCAGATTCACGTTCAATGCATTTCAAACATGGAGGAACAAATTCTTCCTGAGAAGCGCTGATTTGTTGAGCAAGTAATGAATCGCGCTCCTTCTGAAGATCTTCATAACTCACTCTTAGCTTCTCAAGGTCTTGCTTTCTTTGAAGAAATTCATAAGAAAGCTTTTCATGATCGGATAAGAGAGTGTTATGATGACCTTGAAGATTGTCAAACCTAGTCTGAAGTCTCTGAAGATTTTCAGTCAAGGCTTTAGTGCGATCCATTTCTTCACCCAACATATCATCACTTTTGTCTAGCATGTTTTGAACCTTTTCAAGAGCCCTTGGTTGTTTTATAGCAATCTTAGCAAGTTTAGAATAGTTGGGCTTAAGGTTTTCATCAGATTCATTCTCACTTGATTCAGAGGAGGTATATTTGAGTACCTTGGCACCCTTTGCCATGAAGCAATAGGTGGGAGCGTAGTCATCATCGCCTTCATCAGCCTTGTTGGTGAGGTCATTTTCTTCAGTGTTGAAGATAGACTTGCTGACGAATGCAGTGGCGAGAGCTAGGCTTGCCACTCCGGATTCGGACTCCTCAGATGACTCCTCTTCCTCATTTTGTTCAGATTCAGCCTCAGAGTCCATTTCCTTGCCAATGAATGTCCTAGCCTTCTTGGAGTTGCTCTTCTTGTGATATGAAGACTTTGAGGATTTTGATGATGAAGATTTTGTGGATTTCTTATTTTTCTTCGCATCATCAGAACTGTAATCCTTGTATTTCTTCTTCTTTGATTCCTTTTCCCACTGAGGACAATCTTGAATTTAATGTCCAGGTTTTTTGCATTTGTGACAGAGCCTCCTCTTGTAGTCATTGGATGAGGAATCATTTCTCCTTGAGGGTCTTCCAAGGCGATCACGTCTTAAGAACTTTTGGAACTTCTTCACGAGCAGAGCCAGATCATGTCTTAGTTCTTCAGGATCACCAAGGCTGCTATCAGAGTCTTCATCTTCGGACTCGGATACTGCCTTGTCCTTCAGTGCGCGTGATCTGCCATAGCTCGAACCATAAAGGTCTCTTTTTCAGCAAGTTGGAACTCATGAGTATTTAGCCTCTCAAGAATATCAGCGGGATCAAGTTACTTGTAATCAGCACACTCTTGTATCATCAATGCCAGAGTGTCAAATGAGGAATCAAGCGATCTCAGCAATTTCTTCACCACCTCATGGTCGGTGATGTCAGTGGCACCAAGTGCTTGAAGCTCATTTGAGATGTCAGTGAGGCGATTGAAGGTTTGTTGAACATTTTCATTGTATAATCTTTTGAAGCGGTTGAAGAGATTGCGAAGAACATCAACTCGAGAGTCACGCTGAGTTGAGACTCCTTCATTCACTTTGGACAACCTGTCCCAGATAAGCTTCGCTGTTTCCAAAGCACTCACTCTGCCATACTGTCCTTTGCTCAGATGGCCACATATGATATTCTTCGCTTGAGAGTCGAGTTGCTTGAATCTCTTCACATCGGCAGCATTCAGAGAAGGTGTGACTGAGGGAACACCATTTTCCACAACATACCAGAGATCGTTATCAATTGCTTCAAGATGCATTCGCATCTTATTCTTCTAGTAGGGGTAGTCCGTCCCATCGAAGGTAGGACACCCAGCAGAGACCTTGATCATACATGCAGTCGACATAACTAAAACTCCAGGCGGTTAAACCAAAATCACACAGAACAAGGGAGTACCTTGCTCTGATACCAATTGAAAGTGCGTTATATCGACTAGAGGGGGTGAATAGGCGATTTTTTATGAAATTCTTCACTGAGGAATTGGCCGGAGAGGAAATTCCTTAGTGAAGAACTACTAGCAGCGGAATAAGTACTCAAAAGTAAACATAACATAATACAAGCATAGTCATCATGATGAAATGAAGACAGGCACAGAGTACAGGAAGCGTAAGCACAGGATAACACAGGATGAAGACAATCAGACTGAAGAAATTGAACTGAGGAAATTGAGAAAGTATTCAGTCAAAGTCTTCAAGCACAGATATGAACAAGCACACAACACAGTTATGAGGAAATGAAAGAGTTGAGCAAATGGAACCAGTAAGCTTGGTGAAGACAATGATTTGGTAGACCAGTTCCAACTGCTGTCTCAGTTGTACGTCTGGTTGGAGCGGCTGAGTATTTAAACTCGAGGACACACAGTCCCGGACACCCAGTCCTGAACACGCAGCTTAGGACACCCAGTCCTCACTGTATTCTCCTTGAGCTAAGGTCACACAGACCTCGCCCATCACTCGTGGTAAGTCTTCAGGCGACTTCCAAACCTTCACAAACTTGGTCACTCTGCAATCCACAATTCCTCTTGGATGCTCTAGACCATGACGCCTAACCGTCTAAAAGAAGCACAGTCTTCAAAGGTAACAAGCGTCAGATCCACTCAGGATCAATCTCTTCAGTGATGCTTAATCAATTGGGGTTTGTAGGTGTTTGGGTTTGGGGTTTTTGGTTTTTCCTCTCTCGATGATTTTCGCTCAAAGTCCTCGGAGGATGGGTTGCTCTCAAATGACAAGTGTCAGTTTCTCTCGGAGCAGCCTCGACCAGCTAGTGGTTGTAGGGGGCAGCTATTTATAGCTTAGGGAGCAGCCCGACATGATAAGACATAAATGCCCTTCAATGATATGACCGTTAGGTGGATAGATATTTTGGAATAGTTGGAGCATAGCACAGCAACGGTCGGAATTTTGAGTAGCAAAATCCTCAGGGCTATCATGTTCCTCATTGTGTAGGCAATCCGCACTGGCGAATTCCTAACTCCTCAGTCAGGACAAATTCCTCAGAGACCAGAAGAACTTTGTCTCTGTCACTGAAGAAATTGACTGAACTGTATGAGATTTCCAATGGCTTCACTTGAAGGGATTGGTAGGTGTAGGATTTTGAGTTGAGCATCACATGGAAATTTTTCCTTAGTATTTCCTCGACCCCCTTTAACAGTACGGTGTTTCCTATGACTCAAGAGAGAGAAAAACAAAACTATGAAAACAAAAGTCTTCAAGCTTCATATTCCTCGCATGAATATCAAGTCTTCACGGACACACCAATTTCTTCACTTTCAAAGTCTTCATGAAAGTCTTCAGGAATGCCAAAATCTTCAGTCGAAGATATTCATTTTTAGGGGTCGACTTTTCCTATAAATATCAAACTCCTCATAGACTTATAGACCTGTGTACAGTCACACACGCATTAGTCCCTTAACCAATAAGTCTTCAATACACCAAAATCACTAAGGGGCACTAGATGCACTTACACGCCATGAAGCTGATCAAGGAAGGGCCGTCGGAGGGCAAGGAGCATCGCCACCCTGAGATGTACTATGAGGGTGTCCTGAAGGGTGCCCGTCTCGTAGCGGACGAGTGTACCAAAGATACAATATTTGAGTAAACCCGCTCGTGTAATCCTGTATTCATGAAAACTTGTTCATATGCGCTATGCAACGCTTGTTTGAATTTAAAATATTACCTTCTGTTCGGCTGTTTATCAAATCTGAGAGATGGCTAGTCATTGGCTTCTGCCCCCATGCCACGAGTGCTGGGGTGTTCGGGATAAACCTGAGCACTCTTGTTCCCATTTTTGGGTCCTTCGAGGGAGGTGCTTAGCACAACGAACAAGGCAATCGGACTATAATGCGTTATCACTCTCACTTAGCCATAGAATTCTATAATTTTAAATTTCGGCGAACCCCTAGTGTTCGGAAGGCCAAACTCGGGGCGCGATACACGCCTTAAGCCGGACAGGGCCGACTCCTCGCTCTAAGCGGCATAAGTCTTTGAGGACTCGAAAACCTCTCGAACAGCGACCAGTCTCTCGCCTTATCATGATAGTCAATTTTAGCTTTCTCTACTGAGGTGCTTAGCCCGGCAGAACCGGGGCACAATTGCAGTAGTTCTCCCAGTGCTACCTTAGCCGATATAGCGGAACGTAAGGTGCCAAAACATGGGAGCCGGGCAAACCCAACTACTGACCCAAGACATGATTCAGAGCTGATGCATATAATGCTATAAGTTCGGGGTGCCGCACTGTTGAAAGTGTCCGAACTTCTCACGCCGTATTGTGGGGTATGCTTAAGCCCCTAGCGTATTGGTTGTACCAGAGTGTACGGGTGCTGGATGTCATGAATGAACATATATATATATAGAAGAATGCAATAGTAGTCTTAATGCTATGCATTGTTTATTCAAAAAGGTGCGTTAAAGCAAAATGATGCATGCGGTGCAATAAGCAAAAAGTAGGACTATGTCCCCTCCAAGGGCGAGCTGAAGAATAGTATTAAGGTAAGTATTACACTCGTTATCGTAATCCTCCTGTGAGTTCCATGGTGTGACGTAGCTTTCTGCCTTCTTGGTTGCTGCACCATATGTCCGGCAATCATGCCGCCAGACCAGGTTTCCAGAGATTAAAGTCCTGAAAAGAAAAGAAAAGAACAAAACGGGAAGCCCCCAGTGCGGTTTAAGTCGCGTCTTGGGGCGTGCCGTAGTCATGCCCCCCTCCCCGCCTATGCCCATGGTATTTTTAATGCGTAATTATGTATGCGTGGCACGAATTTCGCCATTTGCCTTGGGCCGGGGTGGGGGACGCATTGCTATGCGAGCTCGGAACGTGCCAGGCGGTCCTGTTGCTGATTACTCCGGGCGCGCTTGAAGGTGTTTGGGTCCTTAAACGCCGAACTAGTGGATTGCCTTAAGAGACTGCTTTGCGCTTCCGCTGCGAGGGCCGCAGTGTTCTCCTCCGTTCTGAGAGAGCGCTCTGTGTTTCCGTTAATTGTAATGACCCCCTGAGGTCCTGGCATCTTGAGCTTGAGGTATGCATAATGCGGTACCGCATTGAATCTCGCAAATGCAGTTCGCCCGAGCAGCGCATGATAACCACTGTGGAACTGGACTATATCGAAGATTAACTCTTCGCTTCGGAAGTTATCCGGGGATCCGAAGACCACTTCCAGTGTGACTGAGCCTGTGCAATGGGCATCTACACCTGGTATGACGCCTTTAAAGGTCGTTTTTGTGGGTTTGATCCTTGAGGGGTCTATACCCATTTTGCACACTGTGTGCTGGTAAAGCAGGTTAAGGCTGATGCCGCCATCCATAAGGACTCGAGTGAGGTGAAATTCGTCAATGATTGGGTCTAGGACCAGTGCGGCGAATCCTCCATGACGGATACTAGTGGGGTGGTCCCTGCCATTGAAGGTGATCGGACAGGAGGACCATGGGTTGAACTTTGGGGCGACTGGCTCCAACGCATATACGTCCCTGAGCGCACGCTTCCGCTCCCTCTTGGAGATGTGGGTTGCGTATATCATGTTCACCGTCCACACTTGTGGGGGGAACCTCTTCTGTCCTTCGGTGTTCGGCTGCCAGGGCTCTTCCTCGTCATCGCTATGTGGCCCCTTATCTTTGTTTTCGGCATTTAACTTGCTGGCCTGCTTGAATACCCAACAATCCCTATTGGTGTGGTTGGCTGGCTTGTCGGGGGTGCCGTGTATTTGACACAAGCGATCGAGTATGCGGTCCAAACTGGACGGGCCCGGAGTGCTTCTTTTTAATGGCTTTTTCCGCTGACCGGGTTTAGAGCCTTTGAATCCGGCATTGACTGCCGTATCCTCGGTATTGTTGCTGTTAATGTGGCGCTTATGTTTGTTGCGACGTGTCCTGCCATTGCCGTCCTTGGTATCCGAAGTACCACGGTTCTTTGATATGTTATTACTGCGAGCCAACCAGCTGTCTTCTCCCGCACAAAAGCGGGTCATGAGTGTCGTGGGGGCTGCCATAGATTTCGGCATTTCCTGACCAAGGTGCCGGGCTAGCCACTCGTCGCGGATGTTGTGTTTAAGAGCTGCTAGGGACTCTGCATCCGGACAGTCGACGATTTGATTTTTCTTTGTTAGGAACCGTGTCCAGAATTGCCTGGCCGATTCCTCTGGCCGCTGAATTATATGGCTCAGGTCATCGGCGTCTGGTGGTCGCACATAAGTTCCCTGAAAGTTGTCGAGGAATGCGGCTTCCAGATCTTCCCAACAGCCAATGGACTCTGCTGGCAAGCTGTTGAGCCAATGCTGAGATGGTCCTTTAAGTTTGAGTGGGAGGTATTTGATTGCGTGTAGATCATCACCGCGGGCCATGCGGATGTGCAGGAGGAAATCCTCGATCCATACCGCAGGGTCTGTCGTGCCATCGTATGATTCTATGTTTACGGGTTTGAAACCCTCTGGGATTTGATGATCCATTACTTCATCTGTGAAGCATAAGGGGTGTGCGGCACCTCTGTACCGGGCTATATCGCGACGCAACTCCAATGAGTCTTGCCCGCTGTGTTCGGTCCGGCCGGATTTACTTTTACTGTATCCGGCGTGATGTTTACCGTCTCACATAGTGGCGCGCCCTCGTGATCCATAGATCGATCTTGCATGTTTTGCTTTGTCCTCCAATACGTCTCGCAGGTCTGGCGTATTTCCCCATGCCTTTTTATTTGAATGGCGTCGGGGTGCAGGCTGAGCTTTTGGCTGGAATGCCTCTCTATCGCGGCCACGAGGTGGCCGATCAGCCGCGTCATACACTTTTTCCTCCAGTCGGGGTAGCAACCTTCATTTTGGGTAACTCTTGGAGGGGCGTTCGAGTTTATATTCCTCGGCCGCGAGGACTTCAGTCCATCTATCAGCTAGCAGATCTTGATCAGCTTGAAGCTGCTGCTGCTTTTTCTTAAGGCTATTTGTCGTGGCTATAAGCCGGTGCTTGAAGCGCTCTTGTTTGACGGGATCCTCTGGCACGACGAATTCATCATCGTCGAGGCTTGCCTCGTCTTCGGAGGGGGGCATGTAATTATCATCCTCCGCCTCTCCATCTGTCGCTCTCTCTGGAGGGCTGGCCTCTCCATCCTCCTGTCCTAGATTGTGCTGGAGGGGATTGTTGCCATCTTCGGCACTATCCGGAGTGTTATTATCTCCTCTGCCGGTATCACCACTTTTGCTTTGGCGGGACTTAGAGCGGCGCCGCTGACGTCGGCGCTTGGGTTGCTTCTTGGAGGGGTCATCCTTCGCTGTCTCGTCACCATTGCCTTCTTTGGGTGTGTCCACCATGTATATATCATATGATGAGGTGGCTGTCCAGTGCCCTGTGGGCAGTGGTTCCTCTTCGTCTCCCGCATCATCGTCCATACCGTCGATGTCTTCGGAGTCGAAGTCGAGCATGTCGGTTAAGTCGTCGATAGTGGCTACTAAGTGGGTGGTGGGTGGGCAGCGAATTTCTTCGTCATCCGCATCCCAATCCTGCCGGACATAGTTCGGCCAGGATCCTCCTGACAAGGAGAGAGACCTTAATGAGTTCAGTATGTCGCCAAAGGGCGAGTGCTGAAAAATATCCGCGGAGGTAAACTCCATGATCGGTGCCCAATCGGATTCGCTAGGAACGGGCGCAGGCGGTTCGGAGTCCGTGGCCGGACTAGGATCCGGCAGTCTGACAACACGGCTCTCGTGCAGGGTAAGGTCGATGTTCGGCTCAATCGCCGCTGAGGGTGAAGCCTCCGTGGCGGGGTCAATCCACCTGTCCATGGACGGCGCAACTGGCTCCGAATTGAGGGTCGGAGCGGCTGCCGGTGCGATCTCCTGAACATTGTCTGATGGTAGAGCTAAATCGTACTCATCGTGACCATGTGACGCACAAGGCAGAGGCTCGAATCCGTCGAAGATCAAGTCTCCGCGGATATCGGCCATGTAGTTTAAGCTTCCAAACCTGACCTGGTGGCCAGGGGCATAACTTTCGATCTGCTCCAGATGGCCAAGCGAGTTGGCCCGCAGTGCGAAGCCGCTGAACACAAAGATCTGTCTGGGGAGAAAAGTCTCACCCTGGACTGCATCGCTATCGATGATCGTAGGAGCCATCAAGCATAACGGCGACGACACAGAGGAACTCTCAATGAAAGCACCAATGTCGGTGTCAAAACCGGCGGATCTCGGGTAGGGGGTCCCGAACTGTGCGTCTAGGCGGAAGGTAACAAGAGGCAGGGGACGCGATGTTTTACCCAGGTTCGGGCCCTCTTGATGGAGGTAAAACCCTACGTCCTGCTTGATTTATTCTTGATGATATGGGTATTACAAGAGTTGATCTACCACAAGATCGGAGAGGCTAAACCCTAGAAGCTAGCCTATGGTATGATTGTTTGTTGTCCTACGGACTAAAACCCTCCGGTTTATATAGACACTGGAGGGGCTAGGGTTACACAAGGTCGGTTACAAAGGAGGAGATATCCATATCCGTATTGCCTAGCTTGCCTTCCACGCCAAGGAGAGTCCCATCCAGACACGAGAGAAGTCTTCAATCTTGTATCTTCATAGTCCAATAGTCCGGCCAAAGGATATAGTCCGGCTGTCCGGAGACCCCCTAATCCAGGACTCCCTCACCGGGCAAACCCAACTATTGACCCAAGACATGATTCGGAGCTGATGCATATAATGCTATAAGTTCGGGGTGCCGCACTGTCGGAAGTGTTCGAACTTCTCATGCCGTATTACGGGGTATGCTTAAGCCCCTAGCGTATTAGCCGTACCAGAGTGTACGGGTGCTGGATGTCATGAAAGGAACTTATATATAAAAAAGGAAGAATAAATAATGAGATAATAGTCTAGTGCTATGCATTGTTTATTCAAAAAGGTGCGTTAAAGCAAAATGATACAAGTAGTGTAATAAGCAAAAAGTAGGACTATTTGACATGTCCCGTCCAAGGGCAAGCTGAGGAATGGCATTAAAGCAAGTATTTCACTCGTTATCATAATCCACCTGGGAGTTTCATGGTGAGATGTATCTTTCTGCCTCCTTGGTTGCTGCATCATGTGTTCGGCAATCATACTGCCGGATAGGGTTTCTAGAGATTAAAGTCCTGAAAGAGAGAAAAATAACAAAGCGGGAAGCCCCTGGTTCGGTTGAGCCGCGTCTTGGGGCGTGTCGTAGTCGTGCCCCCCTCCCCACCTATGCCCATGGTATTTTCAATGCGTAATTATATACGCGCGGCACGGATTTCGCCATTTGGCTGGGACTGGGGTGGGGGCCGCATTGCTATGCGAGCTCGGAACGTGCCAGGCGGTCTTGTTGCCGATTACTCCGGGCGCGCTTGAAGGTGTCCGGGTCCTTAATCGCCGAACAGTGGATTGCCTTAAGAGGCTGCTTTGTGCTTCTACTGCGAGGGCCGCAGTGTGCTCCTCCGTGCGGAGAGAGCGCTCTGTGTTTCCATTAACTGTGATGACCCCCCCAGGTCCTGGCATCTTGAGCTTGAGGTATGCATAATGTGGTACCACATTGAATCTCACAAATGCGGTTCGCCCGAGCAGTGCATGATAGCCACTGCGGAACGGGACTATATCGAAGATTAACTCTTCGCTTCGGAAGTTATCCGGGGATCCGAAGACCACTTCCAGTGTGACTCAATCTGTGCAATGGGCCTATACATCTGGTATGACGCCTTTGAATGTCGTTTTTGTGGGTTTGATCCTTGAGGGGTCTATACCCATTTTGCGCACTGTGTCCTGGTAAAGCGGGTTCAGGCTGCTGCCGCCATCCATAAGGACTCGAGTGAGGTGAAATCCGTCAATGATTGGGTCTAGAACCAGTGCGGCGAATCCGCCATGACGGATACTAGTGGGGTGGTCCCTGCGATCGAAGGTGATCGGACAAGAGGACCATGGGTTGAACTTTGGGGCGACTGGCTCCAACGCATATACGTCCCTTAGCGCACGCTTCCGCTCCCGCTTGGGGATGTGGGTTGCATATATCATGTTTACCGTCCGCACTTGTGGGGGGAACCTCTTCTGTCCTCCGGTGTTCGACTGCCGGGGCTCCACCTCGTCATCGCTATGCAACTCCTTATCTTTGTTTTCAGCATTTAACTTGCCGGCCTGCTTGAACACCCAACAATCCCTGTTGGTGTGGTTGGCTGGCTTGTCGGGGGTGCTGTGTATTTGACACGAGCGATCGAGTATACGGTCCAGACTGGACGGGCCCGGAGTGCTTCTTTTAAATGGTTTTTTCCGCTGACCGGGTTTAGAGCCTTTGAATCCGGCATTGACTACCGTATCCTCGGTATTGTCGCTGTTAATGCGACGCTTGTGTTTGTTGCGACGTGACCTGCCGTTGCCATCCTTGGTATCCGAAGTACCATGGTTCTTTGATATGTTATTGCTACGAGCCAGCCAGCTATCTTCTCCCGCACAAAAGCGGGTCATGAGTGTCGTGAGGGCTGCCATAGATTTCGGCTTTTCCTGGCCAAGGTGCCGGGCGAGCCACTCGTCGCGGATGTTATGCTTAAAAGCTGCTAGGCCTTTGCATCCGGACAGTCGACGATTTGATTCTTCTTTGTTAGGAACTGTGTCCAGAATTGCCTGGCCGATTCCTCTGGCTGATGAATTACGTGGCTCAAGTCATCGGCATCTGGCGGTCGCACATAAGTGCCCTGGAAGTTGTTGAGGAATGCGGCTTCCAGATCTTCCCAACAGCCAATGGACTCTGCTGGCAAGCCGTTGAGCCAATGCCGAGCTGGTCCTTTGAGCTTGAGTGGGAGGTATTTGATGGCGTGTAGGTCATCACCGCGGGCCATGTGGATGTGCAGGAGGAAATCCTCGATCCATACCGCAGGATCTGTTGTGCCGTCATATGATTCAATATTTACGAGTTTGAAACCCTCTGGGATTTGGTGATCCATTACTTCGCCTGTGAAGCATAGGGGGTGTGCAGCGCCTCTGTATTGGGCTATATCGCGACGCAGGTCAAATTAGTCTTGCCCGCTGTGTTCGGCCCGGCCGGATTTACTTTTATTGTATCCGGCGTGACAGTTATCGTCTCGCGTAGTGGTGCGCCCTCGTGATCCGTAGATCTATCTTGCATGTTTTGCTTTGTCCTCCAATACGTCTCGCAGGTCAAGCATGTTCCCAGTGCTTTCTCATTTTTATTTGAGTGGCAGCGGGGTGCGGGCTGAGCTTTTGGCTGAAATACCTCTCTATCGCGGCCATGAGGGGGCCGGTCAGCCGCATCATATGCTGGAGATGTAGGTTTGAGTGCTTCCTCCTCCAGTCGGGGTAGCAACCTATGCTTTGGGTAACTCTTGGGGGGGCGTTCGAGTTTATATTCCTTGGCCGCAAGGACTTCAGTCCATCTATCAGCTAGCAAATCTTGATCAGCTTGAAGCTGTTGTTGCTTTTTCTTAAGGCTATTTGTCGTGGCTATAAGCCGGCGCTTGAAGCGCTCTTGTTCGACGGGATCCTCAGGCATGATGAATTCGTCATCGTCGAGGCTTGCCTCGTCTTCAGAGGGAGGCATGTAATTATCATCCTCCGCCTCTCCATCTGCCGCTCTCTCTGGGGGGCTGGCTTCTCCATCCTCCTGCCCTAGATCTTGCTGGAGGGGATTGTTGTCGTCTTCGGCACTGTCCGGAGTGCTATTATCTCCTTTGTCGGGGTCACCGCTTTTGCTTTGGCGAGACTTAGAGCGGCGCCGCTGACGTCGGCGCTTGGGTTGCTTCTTGGAGGGGTCATCCTCCGATGTCTCGTCGCCATTGCCTTCTTTGGGTGTGTCCACCATGTATATATCATATGATGAGATGGTTGTCCAGTGCCCGGTGGGTAGTGGTTCCTCTTCGCCTCCCGCATCGTCGTCCATGCCGTCGATGTCTTCGGATTCGAAGTCGAGCATGTCGGTTTAGTCGTCGACAGTGGCTACTAAGTGGGTGGTGGGTGGGCGGCGAATTTCTTCATCATCCGCATCCCCATCCTGCCGGACATAGTTCGGCCAGGACTCTCCTGACAAGGAGAGAGACCTTAATGAGTTCAGTATGTCGCTGAAGGGCGAGTGCTATAAGATATCCGCGGAGGTAAACTCCATGATCGGCGCCCAATCAGATTCGATAGGCACGGGCGCAGGCGGTTGGGAGTCCGTGGCCGGGGAGGAATCCGGTAGTTCGGCATCACGACTCTCGTGAAGGGTAAGGTCGATACTCGGCTCGATCGCCAATGAGAGTGCGGCCTCCGTGGCGGGGTATATCCACCCGCCCATGGAAGGCGAAGCTGGCTCCGAATTGAGGGTCGGAGCGGTTGCCGGTGCGATCTCCTGGATACTGTCCGATGGCAGAGCTAAATCTTGCTCATCATGGCCGTGTGGCGCACTAGGCAGGGGCTCGAATCCGTCGAAGATCAAGTCTCTGCGGATATCGGCTGTGTAGTTTAAGCTTCCAAACCTGACCTGATGGCCAGGGGCGTAACTCTCAATCTGCTCCAGATGGCCAAGCGAGTTGGCCCGCAGTGCGAAGCCGCCGAATACAAAGATCTGTCCGGGAAGAAAAGTATCACCTTGGACTGCATCGCTATCGATCGATCGAAGGATCCATCAAGCCTAACAGCGACGACACAGAGGAACTCTCAATGAAAGCACCAATGTCGGTGTCAGAACCGGCGGATCTCGGGTAGGGGGTCCCGAACTGTGCGTCTAAGGCGGATGGTAACAGGAGGCAGGGGACACAATGTTTTACCCAGGTTCGGGCCCTCTTGATGGAGGTAAAACCCTACGTCCTGCTTGATTATTCTTGATAATATGAGTTGTACAAGAGTTGATCTACCACGAGATCAGAGAGGCTAAACCCTAAAAGCTAGCCTATGGTATGATTGTCTGTTGTCCTACGGACTAAAACCCTCCAGTTTATATAGACACCGGAGGGGGCTAGGGTTACACAAGGTCGGTTACAAAGGAGGAGATATACATATCCGTATTGCCTAGCTTGCCTTCCACACCAAGTAGAGTCCCATCCGGACACGGGACAAAGTCTTCAATCTTGTATCTTCATAGTCCAACAGTCCGGCCAAAGGATACAGTCCGGCTGTCCGGAGACCCCCTAATCCAGGACTCCCCCAATCTTCATGATAGAGAGTCTCCTATGTTGTCACTTTCATATACTGGTGGGAATCTTTCATTATAGAACTTGGCTTGTATATTCCAATGATGGGCTTCCTCAAAATGCCCTAGGTCTTCATGAGCAAGCGAGTTGGATGCACACCCACTAGTTCCTTTTGTTGAGCTTTCATATATTTATAGCTCTAGTGCATCCGTTGCATGGCAATCCCTACTCACTCACATTGATATCTATTGATGGGCATCTCCATAGCCCGTTGATATGCCTAGTTGTTGTGAGACTATCTTCTCCTTTTTGTCTTCTCCAAAACCACCATTCTATTCCACCTAAAGTGCTATGTCCATGGTTCACGCTCATGTATTGCGTGAAGATTGAAAAAGTTTGAGAAAATCAAATGTATGAAACAATTGCTTGGCTTGTCATCGGGGTTGTGCATGATTTAAATATTTTGTGTGGTGAAGATGGAGCATAGCCAGACTATATGATTTTGTACGGATAGCTTTCTTTGGCCATGTTATTTTGAGAAGACATGATTACTTTGTTAGTATGCTTGAAGTATTATTATTTTTATGTCAATATTAAACTTTTGTCTTGAATCTTATGGATATGAATATTCTTGCCACAATAAAGAGAATTACATGGATAAATATGTTAGGTAGCATTCCACATCAAAAATTCTGTTTTTTATCATTTACCTACTCGAGGACGAGCAGGAATTAAGCTTGGGGATGCTGATACGTCTCCAACGTATCTATAGTTTTTGATTGTTCCATGCTATTATATTATGAGTTTTGGATGTTTATGGGCTTTATTATCCACTTTTATATTATTTTTGGGACTAACCTATTGACCCAGATCCCAGTGCCAGTTTGTGTTTTTTCCTTGTTTTAGAGTATCGCAGAAAAGGAAAATCAAACGAAGTCCAATTGACCTGAAACTTCACGGAACTTATTTTTGGAAGGAAAGCAACCCGGGAGACATGGAGTCCACGTAAGGGAAGCAACCAGGAAGCCACGAGGCAGGGGGGCGCCCACCCCCCTGGGCGCGCCCTCCACCCTCGTGGGCCCCTCGTGGGCCCCCTGGTGTACTTCTTCCGCCTATATATCTCCATATACCCTAAAATGATCGGGGAGCATAATAGATCGGGAGTTCCGCCGCCAGAAGCCTGTGTAGCCACCAAAAGCCAATCTAGACCCGTTCCGGCACCCTATCGGAGGGGGAAATCCCTCTCTAGTGGCCACGTTCATCATCCCGGTGCTCTCCATGACGAGGAGGGAGTAGTTCTCCCTCGGGGCTGAGGGTATGTACCAGTAGCTATGTGTTTGATGTCTCTCTCTCTCTCTCTCTCTCTCTCTCTCTCTCTCGTGTTCTTGAAGTGATACGATCTTGATGTATTGTGAACTTTGGTATTATAGTTGGATCTTATGATGTTTTCTCCCCCCTCTACTCTCTTGTAATGGATTGAGTTTCCCCTTTGAAGGTATCTTATCGGATTGAGTCTTTAAAGATTTGAGAACACTTGATGTATGTCTTGCCGTGCGTATCTGTGGTCACAATGGGATACCACGTGATTCACCTGATGTATGTTTTGGTAATCAACTTGCGGGTTCCGCCCATGAACCTATGCATAGGGGTTGGCACATGTTTTCGTCGTGATTCTCCGGTAGGAACTTTGGGGCACTCTTTGAGGTTCTATGTGTTGGTTGAATAGATGAATCTGAGATTGTGTGACGCATATCGTATAATCATACCCACGGATACTTGAGGTGACATTGGAGTATCTAGGTGACATTAGGGTTTTGGTTGATTTGTGTCTTAAGGTGTTTTTCTAGTACGAACTCTAGGGCTGTTTGTGACACTTATAGGAATAGCCCAACGGATTGATTGTAAAAAATAACTTTGAGGTGGTTTCGTACCCTACCATAATCTCTTCATTCGTTCTCCGCTATTAGTGACTTTGGAGTGACTCTTTGTTGCATGTTGAGGGATAGTTATGTGATCCAATTATGTTATTATTGTTGAGAGGACTTGCACTAGTGAAAGTATGAACCCTAGGCCTTGTTTCAATGCATTGTAATACCGTTTACGCTCACTTTTATCATTAGTTACCTTGCTGTTTTTATATTTTCGGATTACAAAAACCATTATCTACTATCCATATACCACCTGTATCACCATCTCTTCGCCGAACTAGTGCACCTATACAATTTACCATTGTATTGGGTGTGTTGGGGACACAAGAGACTCTTTGTTATTTGGTTGCAGGGTTGCTTGAGAGAGACCATCTTCATCCTACGCCTCCTACGGATTGATAAACCTTAGGTCATCCACTTGAGGGAAATTTGCTACTGTCCTACAAACCTCTGCACTTGGAGGGCCAACAATGTCTACAAGAAGAAGGCTGTGTAGTAGACATCACCAGTCCGCATCATTGCTACTATCATCTTTCAACTTATTTTTCTCTAGGAACATATCAAAAATAAAACAGGGGAGCTATATGCGAGCTATTGATCTACAACATAGATATGCAAAAACTACCAAGACTAAGTTCATGATAAATTAAAGTTCAATTAATCATATTACTTAAGAACTCCCACTTAGATAGACATCTTTCTAATCATCTAAGTGATCAAGTAATCCATATCAACTAAACCATGTCCGATCATCACGTGAGATGGAGTAGTTTTCAATGGTGAACATCACTATGTTGATGATATCTTCTATATGATTCACGCTCGACCTTTCGGTCTCAGTGTTTCGAGGCCATATCTGCATATGCTAGGCTCGTCAAGTTTAACCCGAGTATTCCGCGTGTGCAAAACTGTCTTGCACCCGTTGTATGTGAACGTAGAGCTTATCACACCCGATCATCACGTGGTGTATCTGTTGGGTTTCGTAGTAATTTCAAAAAAATTCCTACGCACACGCAAGATCATGGTGATGCATAGCAACGAGAGGGGAGAGTGCTGTCTACGTACCCACGCAGACCGACTGCGGAAGCGTTGACACAACGTAGAGGAAGTAGTCGTACGTCTTCACGATCCAACCGATCAAGCACCGAAACTACGGCACCTCCGAGTTCGAGCACACGTTCAGCTCGATGATGATCCCTGGACTCCGATCCAGCAAAGTGTCGGGGAAGAGTTCCGTCAGCACGACGGTGTGGTGACGATCTTGATGTACTACAGCAGCAGGGCTTCACCTAAACTCCGCTACAGTATTATCGAGGAATATGGTGGCTGGGGGCACCGCACACGGCTAAGGAATTGATCACGTGGATCAACTTGTGTGTTCTAGGGTTCCTATGCCTCAGTATATAAAGGACTAGAGTGGGGAGGCTGGCCGGCCAAGGTGTGGCGCGCCAGGAGAGTCCTACTCCCTCGGGGAGTATGATTCCCCCCCCCCCCCCAATCCTAGTTGGAATAGGATTCGCGGAGGGGGGAAAGAGAGAGAGGGGGCCGGCCACCTCTCCTAGTCCTAATAGGACTAGGGGAAGGGGGAGGCGCGCAGCCCATGTAGGGCTGCCTCTTCTCTTTTCCACTAAGGCCCATCATGGCCCATTTAGCTCCCGCGGGGTTCCGGTAACCTTCCCCGTACTCCGGTAAAATCCCGATTTCACCCGGAACACTTCCGATATCCAAACATAGGCTTCCAATATATCAATCTTTACGTCTCGACCATTTCGAGACTCCTCGTCATGTCCGTGATCACATCCAGGACTCCGAACAACCTTCGGTATATCAAAATGCATAAACTCATAATATAACTGTCATCGTAACCTTAAGCGTGCGGACCCTACGGGTTCGAGAACAATGTAGACATGACCGAGACACGTCTCCGGTCAATAACCAATAGCGGGACCTGGATGCCCATATTGGCTCCTACATATTCTACGAAGATCTTTATCGGTCAGACCGCATAACAACATACGTTGTTCCCTTTGTCATCGGTATGTTACTTGCCCGAGATTCGATCGTCGGTATCCAATACCTAGTTCAATCTCGTTACCGGCAAGTCTCTTTACTCGTTCTGTAATACATCATCTCGCAACTAACTCATTAGTTGCAATGCTTGCAAGGCTTATGTGATGTGCATTACCGAGAGGGCCTAGAGATACCTCTCCGACAATCGGAGTGACAAAACCTAATCTCGAAATACGCCAACCCAACATGTACCTTTGGAGACACCTGTAGTACTCCTTTATAATCACCCAGTTACGTTGTGATGTTTGGTAGTACCCAAAGTGTTCCTCCGGTAAACGGGAGTTGCATAATCTCATAGTTATAGGAACATGTATAAGTCATGAAGAAAGCAATAGCAACATACTAAACGATCGGGTGCTAAGCTAATGGAATGGGTCATGTCAATCAGATCATTCTCTTAATGATGTGATCCCGTTAATCAAATAACAACTCATTGTTCATGGTTAGGAAACATAACCATCTTTGATTAACGAGCTAGTCAAGTAGAGGCATACTAGTGACACTTTGTTTGTCTATGTATTCACACATGTATTATGTTTCCGGTTAATACAATTCTAGCATGAATAATAAACATTTATCATGATTATAAGGAAATAAATAATAACTTTATTATTGCCTCTAGGGCATATTTCCTTCAGTCTCCCACTTGCACTAGATTTAATAATCTAGATTACACCGTAATGATTCCAACACCCATGGAGCCTTGGTGGTGATCATGTTTTGCTCGTGGAAGAGGCTTAGCAACGGGTCTGCAACATTCAGATCCGTATGTATGTTGCAAATCTCTATGTCCCCCACCTGGACTAGATCCCGGATGGAATTGAAGCGTCTCTTGATGTGCTTGGTTCTCTTGTGAAATCTGGATTCCTTTGCCAAGGCAATTGCACCAGTATTGTCACAAAAGATTTTCATTGGACCCGATGCACTAGGTATGACACCTAGATCGGATATGAACTCCTTCATCCAGACTCCTTCGTTCGCTGCTTCCGAAGCAGCTATGTACTCCGCTTCACATGTAGATCCCGCTACGACACTTTGTTTAGAACTGCACCAACTGACAGCTCCACCGTTTAATGTAAACACGTATCCGGTTTGCGATTTAGAATCGTCCGGATCAGTGTCAAAGCTTGCATCAACGTAACCTTTTACAGTGAGCTCTTTGTCACCTCCATATACGAGAAACATATCCGTAGTCCTTTTCAGGTATTTCAGGATGTTCTTGACCGCTGTCCAGTGATCCACTCCTGGATTACTTTGGTACCTCCCTGCTAGACTTATAGCAAGGCACACATCGGGTCTGGTACACAGCATTGCATACATGATAGATCCTATGGCTGATACATAGGGAACATCTTTCATATTCTCTCTATCTTCTGCAGTGGTCGGGCATTGAGTCTTACTCAATTTCACACCTTGTAACACAGGCAAGAATCCTTTCTTTGCTTGATCCATTTTGAACTTCTTCAAAATTTTGTCAAGGTATGTTGTTTGTGAAAGTCCAATTAAGCGTTTTGATCTATCTCTATAGATCTTTATGCCTAATATGTAAGCAGCTTCACCGAGGTCTTTCATTGAAAAACTCTTATTCAAGTATCCCTTTATGCTATCCAGAAATTCTATATCATTTCCAATTAGTAATATGTCATCCACATATAATATTAGAAATGCTACAGAGCTCCCACTCACTTTCTTGTAAATACAGGCTTCTCCGAAAGTCTGTATAAAACCAAATGCTTTGATCACACTATCAAAGCGTTTATTCCAACTCCGAGAGGCTTGCACCAGTCCATAAATGGATCGCTGGAGCTTGCACACTTTGTTAGCTCCTTTTGGATCGACAAAACCTTCTGGTTGCATCATATACAACTCTTCTTCCAGAAATCCATTCAGGAATGCAGTTTTGACATCCATTTGCCAAATTTCATAATCATAAAATGCGGCAATTGCTAACATGATTCGGACGGACTTAAGCATCGCTACGGGTGAGAAGGTCTCATCGTAGTCAATCCCTTGAACTTGCCGAAAACCTTTCGCGATAAGTCGAGCTTTGTAGACAGTAACATTACCATCAGCGTCAGTCTTCTTCTTAAAGATCCATTTATTCTCAATTGCTTGCCGATCATCGGGCAAGTCAACCAAAGTCCATACTTTGTTCTCATACATGGATCCCATCTCAGATTTCATGGCTTCAAGCCACTTTGCGGAATTTGGGCTCACCATCGCTTCTTCATAGTTCGTAGGTTCATCATGATCTAGTAGCATGATTTCCAGAACAGGATTACCGTACCACTCTGGCGCGGATCTTACTCTGGTTGATCTACGAGGTTCAGTAGTATCTTGATCTGAAGTTTCATGACTATCATCATTAGCTTCCTCACTTATTGGTGTAGGTGTCGCAGAAACAATTTTCTGTGATGTACTACTTTCCAATAAAGGAGCAGGTACAGTTAACTCGTCAAGTTCTACTTTCCTCCCACTCACTTCTTTCAAGAGAAACTCCTTCTCTAGAAAGGATCCATTCTTAGCAACGAATGTCTTGCCTTCGGATCTGTGATAGAAGGTGTACCCAACAGTCTCCTTTGGGTATCCTATGAAGACACATTTCTCCGATTTGGGTTCGAGCTTATCAGGTTGAAGCTTTTTCACATAAGCATCGCAGCCCCAAACTTTAAGAAATGACAACTTTGGTTTCTTGCTAAACCACAGTTCATAAGGCGTCGTCTCAACGGATTTTGATGGTGCCCTATTTAACGTGAATGCGGCTGTCTCTAGAGCGTATCCCCAAAACGATAGCGGTAAATCAGTAAGAGACATCATAGATCGCACCATATCTAGTAAAGTACGATTACGACGTTCGGACACACCATTACGCTGTGGTGTTCCGGGTGGCATGAGTTGCGAAACTATTCCACAGTTTTTCAAATGTACACCAAACTCGTAACTCAAATATTCTCCTCCACGATCAGATCGTAGAAACTTTATTTTCTTGTTACGATGATTTTCAACTTCACTCTGAAATTCTTTGAACTTTTCGAATGTTTCAGACTTGTGTTTCATTAAGTAGATATACCCATATCTGCTTAAGTCATCTGTGAAGGTGAGAAAATAACGATATCCGCCACGCGCCTCAATATTCATCGGACCACATACATCTGTATGTATGATCTCCAACAAATCTGTTGCTCTCTCCATAGTTCCGGAGAACAGTGTTTTTGTCATCTTGCCCATGAGGCACGGTTCGCAAGTACCAATTGATTTATAATCAAGTGGTTCCAAAAGTCCATCAGTATGGAGTTTCTTCATGCGCTTTACACCGATATGACCTAAACGACAGTGCCACAAATAAGTTGCACTTTCATTATTAACTCTGCATCTTTTGGCTTCAACATTATGAATATGTGTATCGCTACTATCGAGATTCATCAAAAATAGACCACTTTTCAAAGGTGCATGACCACAAAAGATATTACTCATATAAATAGAACAACCATTATTCTCTGATTTAAATGAATAACCGCCTTGCATCAAACAAGATCTAGACATAATGTTCATGCTCAACGCTGGCACCAAATAACAATTATTTAGGTCTAATATTAATCCCGAAGGTAGATGTAGAGGTAGCGTGCCGACCGCGATCACATCGACTTTGGAACCGTTTCCCACGCGCATCGTCACCTCGTCCTTTGCCAGTGCCCGCTTATTCCGTAGTCCCTGTTTCGAGTTGCAAATATTAGCAATAGAACCAGTATCAAATACCCAGGTGCTACTGCGAGCTCTAGTAAGGTACACATCAATAACATGTATATCACATATACCTTTGTTCACCTTGCCATCCTTCTTATCCGCCAAATACTTGGGGCAGTTCCGCTTCCAGTGACCAGTCTGCTTGCAATAGAAGCACTCAGTTTCAGGCTTAGGTCCAGACTTGGGTTTCTTCTCCTGAGCAGCAACTTGTTTGCTGTTCTTCTTGAAGTTCCCCTTCTTCTTCCCTTTGCCCTTTTTCTTGAAACTAGTGGTCTTGTTGACCATCAACACTTCATGCTCCTTCTTGATTTCTACCTCCGCAGCTTTCAGCATTGTGAAGAGCTCGGGAATAGTCTTGTTCATCCCTTGCATATTATAGTTCATCACGAAGCTCTTGTAGCTTGGTGGTAGTGATTGGAGAATTCTGTCAATGACGCAATCATCTGGAAGATTAAATCCCAATTGAATCAAGTGATTATTATACCCAAACATTTTGAGTATATGCTCACTGACAGAACTGTTCTCCTCCATCTTGCAGCTATAGAACTTATTGGAGACTTCATATCTCTCAATCCGGGCATTTGCTTGAAATATTAACTTCAACTCCTGAAACATCTCATATGCTCCATGACGTTCAAAACGTCGTTGAAGTCCCGATTCTAAGCCGTAAAGCATGGCACACTGAACTATCGAGTAGTCATCACCTTTGCTCTGCTAGACGTTCATAACATCTGGTGTTGCTCCAGCAGCAGGCCTGGCACCCAGCGGTGCTTCCAGGACGTAATTCTTCTGTGCAGCAATGAGGATAATCCTCAAGTTACGGACCCAGTCCGTGTAATTGCTACCATCATCTTTCAACTTTGCTTTCTCAAGGAACGCATTAAAATTCAACGGAACAACAGCACAAGCCATCTATCTACAATCAACATAAACAAGCAAGATACTATCAGGGACTAAGTTCATGATAAATTTAAGTTCAATTAATCATATTACTTAAGAACTCCCACTTAGATAGACATCCCTCCAATCTTCTAAGTGATCACGTGATCCAAATCAACTAAACCATAACCGATCATCACGTGAGATGGAGTAGTTTTCAATGGTGAACATCGTTATGTTGATCATATCTACTATATGATTCACGCTCGACCTTTCGGTCTCCGTGTTCTGAGGCCATATCTGCATATGCTAGGCTCGTCAAGTTTAACCTGAGTATTCTGCGTGTGCAAAAACTGGCTTGCACCCGTTGTAGATGGACGTAGAGCTTATCACACCCGATCATCACGTGGTGTCTGGGCACGACGAACTTTGGCAACGGTGCATACTCAGGGAGAACACTTCTTGATAATTTAGTGAGAGATCATCTTATAATGCTACCGTCAATCAAAGCAAGATAAGATGCATAAAAGATAAACATCACATGCAATCAATACAAGTGATATGATATGGCCATCATCATCTTGTGCTTGTGATCTCCATCTTCGAAGCACCGTCGTGATCACCATCGTCACCGGTGCGACACCTTGATCTCCATCGTAGCATCGTTGTCATCTCGCCAATCTTATGCTTCCACGACTATCACTACCGCTTAGTAATAAAGTAAAGCATTACATCGCGATTGCATTGCATACAATAAAACGACAACCATAAGGCTCCTGCCAGTTGCCGATAACTCGGTTACAAAACATGATCATCTCATACAATAAAATTCAGCATCATGTCTTGACCATATCACATCACAACATGCCCTGCAAAAACAAGTTAGACGTCCTCTACTTTGTTGTTGCAAGTTTTACGTGGTTGCTACGGGCTTAAGCAAGAACCAATCTCACCTACGCATCAAAACCACAATGATATTTTGTCAAATAGACTCTGTTTTAACCTTCGCAAGGACCGGGCGTACCCATACTTGGTTCAACTAAAGTTGGAGAGACAGTCGCCCGCAAGCCACCTATGTGCAAAGCACGTCGGGGGAACCGGTCTCGTGTAAGCGTACGCGTAATGTTGGTCCGGGTCGTCTCGTCCAACAATGCCGCCGAACCAAAGTATGACATGCTGGTAGGCAGTATGACTTATATCGCCCACAACTCACTTGTGTTCTACTCGTGCATATAACATCAACATAAATAACCTAGGCTCGGATGCCACTGTTGGGTTTCGAGTAATTTCAAAAAATTTCCTACGCACACGCAAGATCATGGTGATGCATAGCAACGAGAGGGGAGAGTGCTGTCTACGTACCCACGCAGACCGACTGCGGAAGCGTTGACACAACGTAGAGGAAGTAGTTGTACGTCTTCACGATCCAACCGATCAAGCACCGAAACTACGGCACCTCCGAGTTCGAGCACACGTTCAGCTCGATGACGATCCCCGGACTCCGATCCAGCAAAGTGTCGGGGAAGAGTTCCGTCAGCATGACGGTGTGGTGACGATCTTGATGTACTACAGCAGCAGGGCTTCGCCTAAACTCCGCTACAGTATTATCGAGGAATATGGTGGCTGGGGGCACCGCACACGGCTAAGGAATAGATCACGTGGATCAACTTGTGTGTTCTAGGGTGCCTCTGCCTCAGTATATAAAGGACTAGAGGGGGGAGGCTGGCCGGCCAAGGTGTGGCGCGCCAGGAGAGTCCTACTCCCTCTGGGAGTAGGATTCCCCCCCCCCCCCAATCCTAGTTGGAATAGGATTCGCGGAGGGGGGAAAGAGAGAGAGGGGGTCGGCCACCTCTCCTAGTCCTAATAGGACTAGGGGAAGGGGGAGGCGCGCAGCCCATGTAGGGCTGCCTCTTCTCTTTTCCACTAAGGCCCATCATGGCCCATTTAGCTCCCGGGGGGTTCCGGTAACCTTCCCGGTACTCCGGTAAAATCCCGATTTCACCTGGAACACTTCCGATATCCAAACATAGGCTTCCAATATATCAATCTTTACGTCTCGACCATTTCGAGACTCCTCGTCATGTCCGTGATCACATCCAGGACTCCGAACAACCTTCGGTATATCAAAATGCATAAACTCATAATATAACTGTCATCGTAACCTTAAGCGTGCGGACCCTATGGGTTCGAGAACAATGTAGACATGACCGAGACACGTCTCCGGTCAATAACCAATAGCGGGACCTGGATGCCCATATTGGCTCCTACATATTCTACGAAGATCTTTATCGGTCAGACCGCATAACAACATACGTTGTTCCCTTTGTCATCGGTATGTTACTTGCCCGAGATTCGATCGTCGGTATCCAATACCTAATTCAATCTCGTTACCGGCAAGTCTCTTTACTCGTTTTGTAATACATCATCTCGCAACTAACTCATTAGTTGCAATGCTTGCAAGGCTTATGTGATGTGCATTACCGAGAGGGCCCAGAGATACCTCTCCGACAATCGGAGTGACAAAACCTAATCTCGAAATACGCCAACCCAACATGTACCTTTGGAGACACCTGTAGTACTCCTTTATAATCACCCAGTTACGTTGTGACGTTTGGTAGTACCGAAAGTGTTCCTCCGGTAAACGGGAGTTGCATAATCTCATAGTTATAGGAACATGTATAAGTCATGAAGAAAGCAATAGCAACATACTAAACGATCGGGTGCTAAGCTAATGGAATGGGTCATGTCAATCAGATCATTCTCTTAATGATGTGATCCCGTTAATCAAATAACAACTCATTGTTCATGGTTAGGAAACATAACCATCTTTGATTAACGAGCTAGTCAAGTAGAGGCATACTAGTGACACTTTGTTTGTCTATGTATTCACACATGTATTATGTTTCCGGTTAATACAATTCTAGCATGAATAATAAACATTTATCATGATTATGAGGAAATAAATAATAACTTTATTATTGCCTCTAGGGCATATTTCCTTCAGTATCGGCACGACGAACGTCGCAACGGTGCATACTTAGGGAGAACACTTATACCTTGAAATTTAGTGAGGGATCATCTTATAATGCTACCATCGTACTAAGCAAAATAAGATGCATAAAAGATAAACATCACATGCAATCAAAATATGTGACATGATATGGCCATCATCATCTTGTGCCTTTGATCTCCATCTCCAAAGTACCATCATGATCTCCATCGTTACCGGCATGACACCATGATCTCCATCATATTGATCTTTATCTACGTGTCGTCACATGGTTGTCTCGCCAACTATTGCTTTTGCAACTATTGCTATCGCATAGAGATAAAGTAAAGCAATTATATGGCGCTTGCATCTTATGCAATAAAGAGACAACCATAAGGCTTCTGCTAGTTGCCAATAACTTTAATAAAACATGATCATCTCATTCAACAATTTATATCTCATCACGTCTTGGCCATATCACATCACAACATGCTCTGCAAAAACAAGTTAGACGTCCTCTATTTTGTTGTTGCAAGGTTTACATGGCTGCTATGGGCTTAGCAAGAACCGTTCTTACCTACGATATAAAAACCATAACGTGGTATAGTGATTGCTTTTTGATCTTTAGAAAGAACCATGTTCATTGAATCTGATTCAACTAAAGTTGGAGAAACAGACACCCGCCAGCCACCTGTGTGCAAAGCATGTCGGTAGAACCAGTCTCATGAATGCGGTCATGTAATGTCGGTCCGGGCCGCTTCATCAGACAATACTGCCGAATGAAGAAACAACTAGTGACGACAAGCAATATGTATATACCCAATCCATAACTCCTTTGTGTTCTACTCGTGCATATAACATCTACACATAGCCTGGCTCGGATGCCACTGTTGGGGAACACAGTATTTAAAAAAAAATCCTACGATCATGCAAGATCTATCTAGGATATGCATAGCAATGAGAGGGGAGAGTGTGTCTACGTACCCTCGTAGACCAAAAGCGGAAGCGTTGAGTAACGCGGTTGATATAGTCGAACGTCTTCACGATCCAACCGATCAAGTACCGAACGCACGGCACCTCCACGATCTGCACATGTTCAGCTCAGTGACGTCCCTCGAACTCTAGATCCAGCTGAGGTCGAGGGAGATTTTCATCAGCACGACGACGTGTTGACGGTGATGATGAAGTTACCGACGTAGGGCTTCGCCTAAGCACTACGACAATATGACCGAGGTGGAAATCTGTGGAGGGGGCACCGCACATGGCTAAGAAATCAACTTGTGTGTCTATGGGGTGCCCCCTTCCCCCGTATATAAAGGAGGGGAGGAGGAGGAGGAACGGCCACAAGGGGCGCGCCCAAAGGGGGGATTCCTACTCCTAGTAGGAGTAGGTTTCCCCCTTTCCTAGTCCAAGTAGGAGAAGAAGGAAGGAGAGGAGAGGGAGAAGAAAAGAGGGGGGGCGCCGCCCCCTCCCTAGTCCAATTCAGACCAGCCAATGGGGGGCGCGGGCTCCCCCTGCGGCCCTTCTCTCCTTTCCACTAAGGCCCATGAAGGCCCAATACTTCCCCCGGCGAATTCCCATAACTCTCCGGTACTCCGAAAAATATCCGAACCACTCAGAACCTTTCTGATGTCCGAATATAGCCTTCCAATATATCGATCTTTACGTCTCGACCATTTTGAGACTCCTCGTCATGTTCGTGATCTCATCCCAGACTCCGAACAAACTTTGGTCATCAAATCACATAACTCATAATACAAATTGTCATCGAACGTTAAGCATGCGGACCCTACGGGTTCGAGAACTATGTAGACATGACCAAGACACATCTCCGGTCAATAACCAATAGCGGAAACTGGATGCTCATATTGGCTCCTACATATTCTACGAAGATCTTTATCGGTCAAACCGCACAACAATATACGTTGTTCCCTTTGTCATCGGTATGTTACATGCTCGAGATTCGATCGTCGGTATCATCATACCTAGTTCAATATCGTTACCGGCAAGTCTCTTTACTCGTTCTGTAATGCATCATCCCGAAACTAACTCATTAGTCACATTGCCTGCAAGGCTTATAGTGATGTGCATTACTGAGAGGGCCCAGATATACCTGTCCGACATTCGGAGTGACAAATCCTAATCTCGATCTATGCCAACTCAACAAAGACCATCGGTGACACCTGAAGAGCATCTTTATAATCACCCAGTTACGTTGTGACGTTTGATAGCACACTAAGTGTTCTTCCGGTATTCGGGAGTTGCATAATCTCATAGTCAGAGGAACATGTATAAGTCATGAAGAAAGCAATAGCAATAAAACTCAACGATCATAATGCTAAGCTAACGGATGGGTCTTGTCCATCACATCATTCTCTAATGATGTGATGTCGTTCATAAAATGACAACACATGTATATGGTTAGGAAACATAACCATCTTTGATTAACGAGCTAGCCAAGTAGATGCATACTAGGGACACTCTGTTTTGTCTATGTATTCACACATGTACTAAGTTTCCGGTTAATACAATTCTAGCATGAATAATAAACATTTATCATGATATAAGGAAATATAAATAACAACTTTATTATTGCCTCTAGGGCATATTTCCTTCAAATTACATTAAGGATGGAGACATAGATATTTGCAAAGTACATATAGATATAAATGTGGCAGACCCGCTGACTAAACCTCTTCCACGAGCAAAACATGATCAAAACCAGAACTCTATGGGTGTTAGATTCATTACGATGTAAACTATATTATTGACTCTAGTGCAAGTGGGAGACTGTTGGAAATATGTCCTGCAGGCAATAATAAATTGGTTATCATCAAATTTCCTTGTTCATGATAAATGTTTATTATTCATGCTAGAAGTGTATTGACCGAAAACTTAAATACACGTGTGAGTACATGAACAACACCATGTCCCTAGTAGGCGTCTACTAGACTAGCTTGTTGATCATAGATGGTTAACGTTTCCTACCCATGGACATGAGTTGTCATTTGATAACCGGATCACATCATTAGGAGAATGATGTGATGGACAGATCCAACCGTAAGCTTAGCACCAGATCGTATCACTTAGTAATTTGCTACAGCTTTCTTCATGTCAAGTATCTGTTCCTTAGACCATGAGATCATGTCACTCTCGGATACCGGAGGAATACCTTGTGTGCTATCAAATGTCACTTCATAACTGGGTGGTCATAAAGGTGCTCTACAGGTATTTCTGAAGGTGTCTGTTGAGTTGGCATGGATCGAGATTGGGATTTGTCACTCCGTGTGACGGAGAGGTATATCTGGGCCCTCTCGGTAATACAGCATCACAGGAAGCTTCATGTGACTAATGAGATTAGTCACAGGATCTTGTATTGCAGAATGAGTAAAGAGACTTTCCGATAACGATATTGAACTAGGTATGGAGATACCGATGATCGAATCTCGGGTAAGTAACATATCGCCGGACAAAGGGAATTGTATACAGGATTGTCTGAATCCTCGACATCGTGGTACAACCGATAGAGATCTTTGTTGAATATGTGGGAATCAATATGTGCATCTAGGTCCCGCTATTGATTATTGTCCGGAGAGGTGTCTTGGTCATGTCTGCATGTTCCCGAACCCGGAGGGTCGCACGCTTAACGTTCGGTAGCGCTAGGGTAGTATTGAGATATTAATAGTGAAAAGTACGAAGGTTGTTTGGAGTCCCGGATGGGATCCGAGATATCACGAGGAGCTCCAGAATAGTTTGGAGGTAAAGATTCCTATATGGGAAGACATATTTTGGTCAGCAGAAAAGTTTCGGGTTTTGTTGGCAGGGTGTCGGGAGTCCTGAAAGGGTTCCGAAGGTCCATCTGCCCTAGGGGGGCACATGGGCCGTAGGGGGTGCGCCCTGGCTTGGTTTGGGGGCGGGACCTTAGGTGGAGGCGCCCCCCTTGGCTTGCGGGGCTCTCCACCACTTGGTCGGTGCCCCTTCCTCACCCCTATAAATAGTGGGGAGGCGGAGTGGGGCTGCACCCATCCATCTCTGGCCTCCGTCTCTCCCAACTCCTCCCACATTTTTCCGGTACGTGCTTGGTGAATACCCGCCGAAATTCCCCTTCCACCACCACCACCATACCGCCGTGCTGGTTCGGATCTCATCTACCTCCTCTCCCTCGCTTGCTGGATCAAGAAGGAGATGACACCATCAAGCTAAACGTGTGCTAATCTCGGAGGTGCCGCCCGTTCGACACTAGATTGGATTGGATCGCGATTGGATCATGAATAGTACTACTACATCAACCTTGTTACATACGTTAACGCTTTCGGTCTACAAGGGTACATAGATACACTCCCCTCTCGTTGCTATGCATCTCCAAGATTAGATCTTGGGTGTTCATAGGATTTTTTTTGATTTTCATGCTTCGTTCCCCATCAGTATCATATTAAACAATTCAACCAATATCAATCATATCATATTCAACAATTGTAAGTAAATCTATAACAAAGGATATAATCAACAAGACTGGAATATGCAAATGAATCTACATCAACCATTCAACCAACATCAATCATATCATATTCAACCATTTTACTATATGCATACGAATCAACATCCATCATTTTCAACCAAATCAATCATATTTATCCTACCTCAATCATATTCAACCACATCAATTATAATGACCAAACATCAATGAACCATTAAAAAATAAACATGAACTAGGGTTCATCTTCAAACTAGATAGAATCAATAAACTAGTCACTATGACATGAACTAGGGTTCATCTTCAACCACATACATCAAATTGAATCAAACTAAAAATACCTATAATGATCAAAAAATAATAAATACTAGATGAAATAGGGTTCATCTTATGCCAAAATAATGCATCAAAACGAAAACTTCTTGACTAAAACTACTCTGAGGGATTGAGAGAGCTTACTTCTCTCGCTTTGGAGCTATCTCGATCCGCAAAAACGATGGAGAAACAGAGAAGATGGAGAGGGGAGTGGAGGGGATGAGAGAGAGAGAACTCCTCTGTGTTCTTGCAGCGACCGCGGTAGGGAGAAGATAGGGGTGTGTTCATGGGTGGGACCCACGAGCCGGCCCCGCTGCTTATAACTGTTCGCCACCTACCGTCAGGGTCTCTGGCGATAGGAAAAGAGGTTAGATCTTGGACCGCACCATATACCGCCACCAGCGTCCAATTAAATCCATCGATCTTGGACCTAACCCAAAATTTGACAGCGAAATCTTCCATGACCACGCTCCGAACTTCCAGCGTCTCACATCTAACCCCAAGTAAGATGCCACCTGATCTTCCTCTCGGAGGTAGACAATGCCAATCAAAATCCGTCCCTCCCGACAGCGTATTAAGGAACTGGCGGTAGGGTATAACAGCCTACCGCCAGGAGCATCGGCGGTAGGCTTGACAGCAGAGGACAGATGTCGTTTACTTGCGCTAACGTGGATGAGTGGCCTACCGCCAGGGGCCTCGTCGGTAGGTAGTTATACCCTACCGTTAGGGTCTCTGGCGGTGGGAAAAGAGGTTAGATCTTGATTTTTTTTTTCTTTAAAAAGGGTCAAATTGGGTTAAAATTCACCGAAAAGGTTAAAACATCAAATTTGGCTGCCACTCTAATGGCTGGCACAGTGGATGCCAATCCACGAGCTCGTCCACCAAAACCGGTTGGCGTGATGGGTGGCACGGACTCAGGATGCAGTCTTTGTCGAGGATTTCGGAAGTAAGCCTTTCAGGCCATACATACATGGTCGGCAAAAATCTGATGGGACAGGACCTCCGCTAAATCCACCATCACCGAGCACCGAGGCACCGAGCTCTGTCGGCCGAGGGTGACGATACCGAGTGAGAAAGGTGAACATCAGACTATACTTCACATGGTTATCAGAAGAAAAAAAGAGAGAGACTATACTTCACATGAGCGTGTCATCAGTTCATCGCTCACATGAACGCGTCGTCACCCGGAAGTATCGGCCTCTTACGACTGCACATCCTTCAATATCCTGGGAATACTGAAACTAGCCAGCAATCCGAAAGATTTCACTTATTAAACACGACAAAACTGGAAAGAGTATCACTGCGCACCTCGGCAACACGATGCCACAACACCCGTAATTACATGCACACAGAATCACACCCTATCTCGCAGCGGAGAAAATTATATCGAAGAAGGCCTAGGCAGCAACACGCGGTCTGAAGGATTGGATTATGCATGGCGACTGGTCGGAGAGATCCATCAGGTGTGCCCGCCGGCGGGCTTGGACCCAGACCCACGGCCTTCCTCCCGCGCGGCGGCGTTTGCGGACACGTAGTAGACGAGGCAGAAGACGGCGTGCACGAAGCAGAGGATGCCGCCGATGGAGAGGAAGCGGTGCCGCACCACCCCGCACTCCGCCATTACCTTCTTGGAGTTCGGCAGCGCACCGAGGATCAGCAGCGCCAGCCCCACCAGCAGAACCATCCTGGCAATCATAAACATGTTGACATTTTGTACGTGTTCTTCGAATCGAACCACGGGACCGGAAAAGCATGCAGGAGTTGATATAGTATTTTGATGGTGATGTGGCGGCTCATGCTCGGCGTGCGTAGGACAGGAGCGTACCATGTGAGGACCAGGGCGAAGGACGCCATCTGCCGGTTGGGCGACGAGCGCCGGCCGCCGGAGCAGCAGGGCCACGTGCAGGAGCAGCCGCCGACGATGTTGGCGATGGCGTGCGACGCAGCCAGCACCGCGGCCGCCGCGATGCCGAGCTTGTAAGCCTGTGGGACAGGCTGCCTGCACTCGATGAAAAGTATCTTCAGGTGCCTCCCCTGCAAGACGAGAGTAATCAAAATTTGCCATGAAACATCACCAGACAACAACGAAATCCCGCTTTTTGACGACACGGTTACCTGGCTCTGAGCTTTCTCCGCGTGGATTCCAAGGACGCCGGCAACGACATCCATGGCGACGATGAGGAGGCAGACGACCACCGCTTCAACTCTCGCCATGGCTTCTGCAATCTTGGTTCTCCTCCCCTCCTGTCCACTGTCGTCGTGGTGAAAATGGAGGAGCAGCGACGTGGGCACGACGGGCAGGCTTGGGTGTCGCTACTAGACGAGTGTGCAGCGAAGATGCTTTAGGTCTCGGCTTTTATTGTTCTTTGTTGTTTAATATCTCTGCGTTGGTTTTCTTTACCGATTCCTCTCAGTGCTCCCACGAGAAAGGCAGAAAGCTCTGCTAGGCTCTGCTTAACACCAAAGAAAGAGGCGAATGTTAAGGTGACACGAGCCGACAGGGCTCGAGACATCGATGGCACTGCTAATTACCCATCATATCACTCTATGAGTGAGATTTTCCTGAATCCCACTTACCTGGATTACCTCCAACGATTAATCTTCATCCTCACTAAAGTTTAGCCGTAATCCATAGACTTACAGCTCTGTATTAGTTCAAAATTGTGCAACTTTCATACTGATGGTCCCAATCTATTCTTCAAGTTCAAGTTATGGTCAGAAGAAACAGATCGTTATGATGGTGTATATATACGTAGCTGAAAAAGGTATTGGATATTGATTCGAGGTCCTACAGGAAAGAAAAAGAAAAGGTATACAAACGTTGGGCTGTACATCCGCGCTGGCGTATGGCCGCCAGCCTGCGAAAGAGTCGCTTTGCTAGCTGAATGGGCGACGTGGCGTGCAATGGAGCCATCTGGTGTGTGGTGGTGTGGCTTTCGAACATGGTGCTCAGTTTCTACTGTACGACGATGGATGTAGGGTGTCGATCCAGGACGGACGAAGTTTTGTTGTCCTTGAGGGCAACAACTTTTAAAAACGTCTTGACTTTATTGTTATAAGCAAACATGTCCTCTATATCTAAACAACGACCTTCGGAGATGGCGCTCAGTTTCTACTGTACTTCCTACTTTGAAAAGAAGGCTCTTACGTATTGTCTAGAGTCCAAGAGTGCAAAGTTTGATCAAATTTATAGAAAAAACTATCAACGATTATGATACCAAATTAGTATGCATAATTTGACTTCAAACAAAAAATATAGGGATTTTTCGGTTCATCCCATTAAAAAACTCGGATATTCGGTGATGACTGTCACTTGTACTTTGCGAATTCGATCTGTGTCACTAGCGCTCACGAAGAAATTAGCTACATGTCTCTAAGGAGACCCGGTTGGCTGTTCCGAACAACATGGCGATCCACTGTTGGGGCCATAAATTCCATTTTGCCACTCCTTCCCTTGGATGTGAGCCCCCCAATGTTGAGAAGGAGATTTGATTGACCCTTTATGCGATGTGGCCCCACCTACAATGCTCGATAGTGGCATATTCCTAATATTTGGCCAGAGCGGTTGATAGTGGCACGAAGATATATTTTTGCAGGTACAGCCTCTTCCCTTTCGCCACTTTCACTCACGTCATTCCCTGCTTGTCCAACACACCACCTCTGGCTCACTGCAATCGAGCTCCATTACCTTTCACGTAACCGCCACGGTCTGTGTCGTGGAATTGTCACGACAGATGTTCTAGTGTGAGGACTTAGTCGTGGAGCCATCACGTTGAGGTTAGCTTAAAGGGGTTAATCAGGACAAATGACACGAGAAGTTTATACTGGTTCCGCCCCTTACGATGAAGGTAAAAGCCTAGTCCAGTTTGTAGTTGGTATTGCTAGGGTTTCGATGAGCAGGAAGCGAATACGCTTGAGCCGGCTCTCGATTTGTTGTTTCTTGTCCTAAGCCGCCGCTAGGTCGTCCCTTTATATACACGGCTTGACGCCCTGAGGCCCTCAGAGTCCCGGCCGGCTTATACAACGTATCCGGCTCGGTGACCTTTCTTACGTACCTTACCATACAAGTTTACATACATGGCGGTTTATATCTATGGGCCTTAAGCCTCCTTCTGGTCTGGGCCCTCTACTAAGCCTATCTATGAACCGCCATATGATCTTTGGGCTTGATTGTGATGAATCGTCATAGGGATGGCCCAGCCCCTCCTGGACGGGTCATACATAATAGCTATATCCCCAACATTAGGCCCCAGGTTGATTTGAACTTGTTCATGTCAATCTCCAAGACTTAGAAAAAATCCTTCCATATCCGCTGCAAAAACTTTGTTACCCGCCATGACGTCATCTCCGAGAATTTCGGAAACCCGCCACGACATCATCTTTAACGGATCTTTATCTTAATGCCTTCCCGAAAATTGAGGCGTCCAATTAGCTGGATAACCACCATTCGGCCTCCTCGTCTTTCGTGCCTGCCTGTTTTCCTGTCTAGTTATAAATAGGACCATAGGGCCATCTCTCATTCTTCTACTTCTCCTTTCTTCCTCCTCATAACGCATCGTCTCGCATGAACCTTGCCGCCGTCGACCTCCGTCCTCGTCCTCGACTCCGGCCGCTACATCGCCCTGAATGGACCAGAAAACTGCGGCGCCACTCCGCTGTTCTAACAGCACTAGTAAGCCTTCCTTTCTTCGTCACAAATCTGCCATTAGGGCTTGACGGTGCTCATCAGTGTTCATCCGCGTTCGTCACTGTCCTTCTTTTTCTTTGTTTAGATCCATGTATTAGATCCAAAAAACCACAGGAATCTTGTGCAGTAGTAGTTTTAGCACTTGTTTTGATACTAGATTATATTCCCACCGCGACAGATCTCCTCTAGGGCTCCTCTGCTTTTCCACTGTCACTTTTTGGAGATGAATTTATTCCCCTTTTTCTAAACAGCGGTAGATCTACGGAACTTGTTTGTCCCAGTACTTAGTCAATTTTGCTTTCAGTAACTCTTGAATATCTTAATCATGGCGGCTTACCCTGCCGGCTTATCTTTTCTTCATATATCATTAGCCCTTGATTAAGCCGCCATTATAAACATGCACTGTATTTGTTAACTTGCAATCCCACCAACTAACTTGAGCCGACAAACTATTTCCTTTTAGATTGTCCTTTCATCATGCCGCCAAAGACGATGACAACTTGCAAATGGGTCCCTTCCACAGTCACCGAGAGCAATTTGAAAGATTTCGTCACTGTTGGATACTTACCAGAGAAAAGTGTCATGTCTTATCGTGCTCCTAATCCGGCTGAAGAGAGACCTCAACCGAAGGACGTTGAAATTATTGTCTTCACTGATCATATGAACCGGGGCTTCTCGCCGCTCGGCTCAAAATTCTTTAGAGATGTTTTGCATGTTTTCAAACTCCATCCGCAAGATATCAGACCCAATTCTGTATCAAACATTAGTAACTTCCAAGTTTTCTGTGAGGTTTACCTTCAAGAAGAACCTACTGGTGAACTCTTCAGGGAATACTTCTATCTGAACCGCCAGAACGAGTACACCAATGGTCCCATCTTGGAATTTGGCGGGATTTCAATTCAACGCAGGTGAGATGCCATCTTCCCTCTAGTAGTCCTGCCAAGCCATCCCAAGGACTGGAACCAAACATGGTGAAGGAAATATGCCCTAGAGGCAATAATAAAGTTATTATTTATTTCCTTATATCATGATAAATGTTTATTATTCATGCTAGAATTGTATTAACCGGAAACATAATACATGTGTGAATACATAGACAAACAGAGTGTCACTAGTATGCCTCTACTTGACTAGCTCATTAATCAAAGATGGTTATGTTTCCTAACCATGGACAAAGAGTTGTTATTTGATTAACGGGATCACATCATTAGGTGAATGATCTGATTGACATGACCCATTCCATTAGCTTAGCACCCGATCGTTTAGTATGTTGCTATTGATTTCTTCATGACTTATACATGTTCCTATGACTATGAGATTATGCAACTCCCGTTTTCCGGAGGAACACTTTTTGTGCTACCAAACATCACAACGTAACTGGGTGATTATAAAGGTGTTCTACAGGTGTCTCCAAAGGTACATGTTGGGTTGGCGTATTTCGAGATTAGGATTTGTCACTCCGATTGTCGGAGAGGTATCTCTGGGCCCTCTCGGTAATGCACATCACATAAGCCTTGCAAGCATTGCAACTAATGAGTTAGTTGTGAGATGATGTATTACGGAACGAGTAAAGAGACTTGCCGGTAACGAGATTGAACTAGGTATTGAGATACCGATGATCGAATCTCGGGCAAGTAACATACCGATGACAAAGGGAACAACGTATGTTGTTATGCGGTCTGACTGATAAAAGATCTTCGTAGAATATGTAGGAGCCAATATGAGCATCCAGGTTCCGCTATTGGTTATTGACCGGAGACATGTCTCGGTCATGTCTACATTGTTCTCGAACCCGTAGGGTCCGCACGCTTAAGGTTTTGATGACAGTTATTTTATGAGTTTATGCATTTTGATGTACCGAAGTTTGTTCGGAGTCCCGGATGTGATCACGGACATGACGAGGAGTCTCGAAATGGTCGAGACATAAAGATTGATATATTGGAAGCCTATATTTGGATATCGGAAGTGTTCCGGGTGAAATCGGGATTTTACCGGAGTACCGGGAGGTTACCGGAACCCCCCCAGGAGGTATATGGGCCTTAGTGGGCTTTAGTGGAAGAGAGGAGAGGTGGCCAGGGCTGGGCCGTGCGCCCCTCCCCCCTAGTCCGAATAGGACAAGGAGAGGGGGCCGGCGCCCCCTTCCTTCTCTCTCTCCTCTTTCCCCTTTCTCGAATCCTATTCCAACTAGGAAAGGGGGGGATCCTACTCCCGGAGGGAGTAGGACTCCTCCTGGCGCGCCCTCTCCTGGCCGGCCGCACCCCCCCTTGATCCTTTATATACGGGGGCATGGGCACCCCATAGACACACAAGTTGATCCACGTGATCATATTCTTAGCCGTGTGTGGTGCCCCCTTCCACCATAGTCCTCGATAATATTGTAGCGGTGCTTAGGCGAAGCCCTGCGACAGTAGTACATCAAGATCGTCACCACGCCATCGTGCTGACGGAACTCTTCCCCGACACTTTGCTGGATCGGAGTCCGGGGATCGTCATCGAGCTGAACGTGTGCTAGAACTCGGAGGTGCCGTAGTTTCGGTGCTTTATCGATCGGGCCGTGAAGACGTACGACTACATCAACCACGTTGTGATAACGCTTCCGTTGTCGGTCTACAAGGGTACATAGATCACACTCTCCCCTCTCGTTGCTATGCATCACCATGATCTTGCGTGTGCGTAGGAATTTTTTTGAAATTACTACGTTCCCCAACAGTGGCATCAGAGCCTAGGTTTTATGTGTTGATGTTATATGCACGAGTAGAACACAAGTGAGTTGTGGGCGATATAAGTCATACTGCTTACCAGCATGTCATACTTTGGTTCGGCGGTATTGTTGGATGAAGCGGCCCGGACCGACATTACACGTACGCTTACGCGAGACCGGTTCTCCCGACGTGCTTTGCACAAAGGTGGCTAGCGGGTGACAGTTTCTCCAACTTTAGTTGAACCGAGTGTGGCTACGCCCGGTCCTTGCGAAGGTTAAAACAGCACCAACTTGACAAACTATCGTTGTGGTTTTGATGCGTAGGTAAGATTGGTTCTTGCTTAAGCCCGTAGCAGCCACGTAAAACTTGCAACAACAAAGTAGAGGACGTCTAACTTGTTTTTGCAGGGCATGTTGTGATGTGATATGGTCAAGACATGATGCTAAATTTTATTGTATGAGATGATCATGTTTTGTAACCGAGTTATCGGCAACTGGCAGGAGCCATATGGTTGTCGCTTTATTGTATGCAATGCAATCGCGCTGTAATGCTTTACTTTATCACTAAGCGGTAGCGATAGTCGTGGAAGCATAAGATTGGCGAGACGACAACGATGCTACGATGGAGATCAAGGTGTCGCGCCGGTGACGATGGTGATCATGACGGTGCTTCGAAGATGGAGATCACAAGCACAAGATGATGGTGGCCATATCATATCACTTATATTGATTGCATGTGATATTTATCTTTTATGCATCTTATCTTGCGTTGATTGACGGTAGCATTATAAGATGATCTCTCACTAATTATCAAGAAGTGTTCTCCCTGAGTATGCACCGTTGTGAAAGTTCTTCGTGCTGAGACACCACGTGATGATCGGGTGTGATAGGCTCTACGTTCAAATACAACGGGTGCAAAACAGTTGCACACGCGGAATACTCAGGTTATACTTGACGAGCCAAGCATATACAGATATGGCCTCGGGGAAACCGAAAGGTCGAGCGTGAATCATATAGCAGATATGATCAACATAGCGATGTTCACCAATGAAACTACTCCATCTCACGTGATGATCGAACATGGTTTAGTTGATTTGGATCACGTAATCACTTAGAGGATTAGAGGGATGTCTATCTTAGTGGGAGTTCTTAAGTAATATGATTAATTGAACTTAAATTTATCATGAACTTAGTCCTGGTAGTATTTTGCAAATTATGTTGTGGATCAATAGCTCGCGTTGTTGCTTCCTTGTGTTTATTTTGATATGTTCCTAGAGAAAATTGTGTTGAAAGATGTTAGTAGCAATGATGCGGATTGGATCCGTGATCTGAGGTTTATCCTCATTGCTGCACAGAAGAATTATGTCCTTGATGCACCGCTAGGTGACGGACCTATTGCAGGAGCAGATGCAGACGTTATGAACGTTTGGCTAGCTCAATATGATGACTACTTGATAGTTTAGTGCACCATGCTTAATGGCTTAGAATCGGGACTTCAAAGACGTTTTGAACGTCATGGAGCATATGAGATGTTCCAGGAGTTGAAGTTAATATTTCAAGCAAATACCCGAGTTGAGAGATATGAAGTCTCCAACAAGTTCTATAGCTAAAAGATGGAGGAGAATCGCTCAACTAGTGAGCATGTGCTCAGATTGTCTGAGTACTACAATCGCTTGAATCAAGTGGGAGTTAATCTTCCAGATAAGATAGTGATTGACAGAATTCTCTAGTCACCATCACCAAGTTAGTAGAACTTCGTAATGAACTATGATATGCAAGGGATAACGGAAACGATTCCCAAGCTCTTCGTAATGCGAAAATTGATGAAGGTAGAAATCGAGAAAAACATCAAGTGTTGATGGTAGACAAGACGACTAGTTTCAAGAAAAGGGCAGAGGGAAGAAGGGGAACTTCAAGAAGAACAGCAAGCAAGTTGCTGCTCAAGTGAAGAAGCCCAAGTCTAGTCCTAAGCCTGAGACTAAGTGTTTCTACTGCAAAGGGACTGGTCACTGGAAGCGGAACTACCCCAAGTGATTGGCAGATAAGAAGGATGGCAAAGTGAACATAAGAATATTTGATATACATGTTATTGATGTGTACTTTACTAGTGTTTATAGCAACCCCTCAGTATTTGATACTAGTTCAGTTGCTAAGATTAGTAACTCGAAATGGGAGTTGCAGAATAAACAGAGACTAGTTAAGGGTGAAGTGATGATGTGTGTTGGAAGTGGTTCCAAGATTGATATGATCATCATCGCACACTCCTTATACTTTCGGGATTAGTGTTGAACCTGAATAAGTGTTATTTGGTGTTTGCGTTGAGCATGAATATGATTTGATCATGTTTATTGTAATACGGTTATTCATTTAAGTCAGAGAATAAATTGTTGTTCTGTTTACATGAATAAAACCTTATATGTTTACACACCCAATGAAAATAGTTCATTGGATCTCGATCGTAGTGATACACATAATCATAATATTGAAACCAAAAGATGTAAAGTTAATAATGATAGTGCAACTTATTTGTGGCACTGCCGTTTAGGTCATATTGGTGTAAAGTGCATGAAGAAACTCCATGCTAATGGGTTTTTGGAATCACTTGATTATGAATCAGTTGATGCTTGCGAACCATGCCTCATGGGCAAGATGACTAAAACGCCGTTCTCCGGAACTATGGAGCGAGCAACTGACTTATTGGAAATAATACATACTAATGTATGAGATCCGATGAGTGTTAAGGCTCGTGGCGGGTATCATTATTTTCTGACCTTCACAGATGATTTGAGCAGATATGGGTATATCTACTTAATGAAACACAAGTCTGAAATATTTGAAAAGTTCAAAGAATTTCAGAGTGAAGTGGAGAATCATCGTAACAAGAAAATAAAAGTTTCTACGATATGATCGCAGAGGTAAAATATTTGAGTTACGAGTCTGGCCTTCAGTTAAAACAATGTGAAATAGTTTCACTACTCACACCACCTGGAACACCACAGCATAATGGTGTGTCCGAACATCATAACCGTACTTTATTAGATATGGTGCGATCTATGATGTCTCTTACCGATCTACCACTATCGTTTTGGGGTTATGCATTAAAGACAGCTGCATTCACGTTTAAAAGGGCACCATCTAAGTCCGTTGAGACGACACAATCTGAACTATGGTTTGGCAAGAAACCAAAGTTGTCGTTTCTTAAAGTTTGGGATTTTGATGCTTATATGAAAAAGTTTCATCCTGATAAGCTCAAAACCAAATCGGAGAAATATGTCTTTATAGGATACCTAAAGGAGACTATTGGGTACACCTTCTATCACAGATCCAAAGGCAAGACATTCGTTGCTAAGAATGGATCCTTTCTAGAGAAGGAGTTTCTCTTGAAAGAAGTGAGTGGGAGGAAAGTAGAACTTGATAAGGTAATTGTACCTTCTCCCTTATTTAAAAGTAGTTCATCACAAGAAATCTATTCCTGTGACTACTACACCAATTAGTGAGGAAGCTAATGATGATGATCATGTAACTTCAGATCAAGTTACTACCGAACCTCATAGATAAACCAGAGTGAGATCCACACCAGAGTGGTACGGTAATCCTGTTCTGGAGGTCATGTTACTTGACCATGACGAACCTACGAACTATGAGGAAGCGATGATGAGCCCAGATTCCGCGAAATGGCTTGAGGCCATGAAATCTGAGATGAGATCCATGTATGAGAACAAAGTATGGACTTTGATTGACTTGCCCAATGATCGGTGAGCCATTGAGATTAAATGGATCTTCAAGAGGAAGACGGACGCTGATAGTAGTGTTACTATCTACAAAGCTAGAATTGTCGCAAAAAAAGTTTTTCGACAAGTTCAAGGTGTTGACTATGATGAGAGTTTCTCACTCGTATCTATGCTTAAGTTTGTCCGAATCATGTTAGCAATTGCCGCATTTTATAAAATCCAGCAAATGGATGTCAAAACTGCATTCCTAAATGGATTTCTGGAAGAAGAGTTGTATATGATGCAGCTGGAAGGTTTTGTCGATCCGAAAGGAGCTAACAAAGTGTGCAAGCTCCAGCGATCCATTTATGGACTGGTGCAAGCCTCTCGGAGTTGGAATAAACGCTTTGATAGTATGATCAAAGCATATAGTTTTATACAGACTTGTGGTGAAGCCTGTATTTACAAGAAAGTGAGTGGGAGCACTACAGCATTTCTGATAAGTATATGTGAATGACATATTGTTGATTGGAAATAATGTAGAATTATTCTGCAAAGCATAAAGGAGTGTTTTTAAAGAAGTTTTTCAAAGAAAGACCTTGGTGAAGCTGCTTACGTATTAAGCATCAAAATCTATAGAGATAGATCAAGACGCTTGATAAGTTTTTTCAATGAGTACATACCTTGACAATATTTTGAAGTAGTTCAAAAATGGAACAGTCAAAGAAAGAGTTCTTGGCTGTGTTACAAGGTATGAAATTGAGTAAGACTCAAAGCCCGACCACAGCAGAAGATAGAAAGAGAATGAAAGTCATTCCCTATGCCTCAGCCATAGGTTCTATAAAGTATGCCATGATGTGTACCAGATCTATTGTATACCCTACACTGTGTTAAGCAAGGGAGTACAATAGTGATCTAAGAGTAGATCACTGGACATTGGTCAAAATTATCCTAATTGGAATAAGGAAATATTTCTTGATTATGGAGGTGACAAAAGGTTCGTCGTAAAAAGTTACGTCGATGCAAGTTTTGACACAGATCTGGATGACTCTAAGTCTCGATCTAGATACATATTGAAAGTGGGAGCAATTAGCTAGAGTAGCTCCATGCAGAGCATTGTAGACATAGAATTCGCAAAATACTTACGGATCTGTATGTGACAGACCCATTGACTAAAATTATCTCACAAGCAAAACATGATCACACCTTAGTACTCTTTGGGTGTTAATCACATAAATGATGTGAACTAGATTATTGACTCTAGTAAACCCTTTGGGTATAGGTCACATGACGATGTGAACTATGGGTGTTAATCACATGGTGATGTGAACTCTTAGTGTTGAATCACATGGCGATGTGAACTAGATTATTGACTCTAGTGCAAGTGGGAGACTGAAGGAAATATGCCCTTGAGGCAATAATAAAGTTATTATTTATTTCCTTATATCATGATAAATGTTTATTATTCATGCTAGAATTGTATTAACCGGAAACATAATACATTTGTGAATACATAGACAAACAGAGTGTCACTAGTATGCCTCTACTTGACTAGCTCATTAATCAAAGATGGTTATGTTTCCTAACCATGGACAAAGAGTTGTTATTTGATTAACGGGATCACATCATTAGGTGAATGATCTGATTGACATGACCCATTCCATTAGCTTAGCACCCGATCGTTTAGTATGTTGCTATCGCTTTCTTCATGACTTATACATGTTCCTATGACTATGAGATTATGCAACTCCTGTTTGCCGGAGGAACACTTTGTGTGCTACCAAACGTCACAACGTAACTGGGTGATTATAAAGGTGTTCTACAGGTGTCTCCAAAGGTACATGTTGGGTTGGCGTATTTCGAGATTAGGATTTGTCACTCCGATTGTCGGAGAGGTATCTCTGGGCCCTCTCGGTAATGCACATCACATAAGCCTTGCAAGCATTGCAACTAATGAGTTAGTTGTGAGATGATGTATTATGGAACGAGTAAAGAGACTTGCCGGTAACGATATTGAACTAGGTATTGAGATACTGACGATCGAATCTCGGGCAAGTAACATACCGATGACAAAGGGAACAACGTATGTTGTTATGCGGTCTGACCGATAAAAGATCTTCGTAGAATATGTAGGAGCCAATATGAGCATCCAGGTTCCGCTATTGGTTATTGACCGGAGACGTGTGTCGGTCATGTCTACATTGTTCTCTAACCCGTAGGGTCCGCACGCTTAAGGTTTTGATGACAGTTATTTTATGAGTTTATGCATTTTGATGTACCGAAGTTTGTTCAGAGTCCCGGATGTGATCACGGACATGACGAGGAGTCTCGAAATGGTCGAGACATAAAGATTGATATATTGGAAGCCTATATTTGGATATCGGAAGTTTTCCGGGTGAAATCGGGATTTTACCGGAGTACCGGGAGGTTACCGGAACCCCCCCGGGAGGTATATGGGCCTTAGTGGGCTTTAGTGGAAGAGAGGAGAGGTGGCCAGGGCTGGGCCGTGCGCCCCTCCCCCCTAGTCCGAATAAGACAAGGAGAGGGGGCCGGCGCCCCCCTTCCTTCTCTCTCTCCTCTTTCCCCTTCCCGAATCCTATTCCAACTAGGAAAGGGGGGGAATCCTACTCCCGGAGGGAGTAGGACTCCTCCTGGCGCGCCCTCTCCTGGACGGCCGCACCCCCCCTTGATCCTTTATATACGGGGGCAGGGGCACCCCATAGACATACAAGTTGATCCACGTGATCATATTCTTAGCTGTGTGCGGTGCCCCCTTCCACCATAGTCCCCGATAATATTGTAGCGGTGCTTAGGCGAAGCCCTGCGACGGTCGTACATCAAGATCGTCACCACGCCGTCGTGCTGACGGAACTCTTCCCCGACACTTTGCTGGATCGGAGTCTGGGGATCGTCATCGAGCTGAACGTGTGCTAGAACTCGGAGGTGCCGTAGTTTCGGTGCTTGATCGGTCGGGCTGTGAAGACGTACGACTACATCAACCACGTTGTGATAACGCTTCCGTTGTCGGTCTACAAGGGTATGTAGATCACACTCTCCCCTCTCGTTTCTATGCATCACCATGATCTTGCGTGTGCGTAGGAATTTTTTTGAAATTACTACGTCCCCCAACACATGGTTCTACTGCAAAGATACCTCGCCGTCTGATGAAAATCCAATGCCGGTTTACCGCGCTGAGCGTCTTGACGCCAAATACCAACTCCCTAATAAGCTTACCCCTGCCGAATGCAAGAAACTTGTCCCTACTATCCGTAGAGTTCAAGCCTTGCTAGGAAATGGCTTAACCGGAGTCGACTTGATCCGCTGTTGGGTCGCATGGCAGATCATACTTTATGCCGCCGACCCGGCTTAATGTATTCATACACCGGAGGAACTGATGATCCCTTACGTCATAGCTCCCTGCGTCTAACCGAAGAGGCCATCGTTGAAATGGCAACCACACTTGTCAATAGCAAATATGAAGACTGCAGCCTAGTGGGTTTGAATCCTTTCTGCAAGCTTAACCCGGTGCCAGAGGTAAGTCTTTTTGACTTCTTTTTTCCTTCAGCAGTTTAAATATCGCATGAACTTCAACATGTTATCCTTCCACATGCCAAATCTGACTTCTGGAAAGATAAATATGACCGTGAGGCTGCCAAAAAAGCTAGAGCTGCTGCGAGAGCCGCCAAGAAGACCGTCAGAAAGTCTAAGAAGAAACCAACTGCCTCTGATTTACTCAAGCTGGATGATACCTCTGAGTCGGAGGTAGCCCTTGACTCTCTTGGCCCATTTTTTTAACAACCTTATTGACACTGACTATTGCCAGGATGACATGGGGACCAGCCAGGCAGTCGAAGAAGTGGTAACTATTATTTCCTCCGACTCAGAACCTTTACCAAGGCATAAACTTCGGCGGGTAACCCGGAAAGTAAGGTTTTCACACCCCTTGGCTTATTTAGATCCTCATTTTCTTTTGAAACGACAGCAACATGAGAGCCGCCGCCAGACCCAGACCATGGAGATGATGATTTACCCTCCGGCTTACCGAATACCCCTCGGAAACACCAAAATGAGGTTCTTATTTAACCCGAACCCCTGTATTTATCAATGAGTTACCTTTATTAATCACTCAATTTTGATTCCATCTTTGCAGGAGATTTCTCGTTCCTCCTCTGGTGATTCCTCACAAACTCAATTGCCGGCTTTCATGACCGCCCCCGGGTAAAGATAATTATCCTTCTTCTGCACCTCTATATACACATCATTATACTGACCTATCCAAATTCTTTTTAGCAGTCAAGCAAAGCCCAAAAAAGCAAAGGTGACAAAGCCGACCGAGGATCCGAAAATTGCTGAACCGAAGCAGCCAACCCTTGTACCGGAACACTATGAAGCACCGGAAGATCCTGCTATCAATGCTCGACCGGATTTACCTGAGCCATCTGTTGACGAAACCATTCTTGATTCATCAACTGTTGAACCGTCAAGCTCAGCTAACCCGCCAGAGACTCATGGCGATGATGTTTTAATCACTGGCACCAGATTCATTGAACCAGGGAATCCAACTGTATTAGCGAGACACTCTGCCAAACAGGAAGTTATGGAAAGGCAAAGAGTGAGGTTTGACGTCTCCCACTATGCTCATCTGAGTATTAGTGAAGTGTTATGTGGTTATCTTAGTCAAGTGCACTCCAGTCATGATTCAGAAATTGAGATGGTCAAACAGATGCACCAAAAACATGAGGTACGTTCTCCGGCTTAAATAAGTTATATACTCTGTCAGCCTCCAAATCTTCAGAATATGATAAGATTGAATGATCTGTAGACTTAAAAGACTTATAAGCCTCTGTCTTAGACTCCCTCCAAGTCCGGTTTACAACTAAACCGGATGCCGGCAGTATTTCGATTTGCATGTGTAGTCCCCAAGGGCCGGTTTAATCAGTATGAATGAGCCGGTCCTACTAGTCCTTCTGTAAAAGACCGAAATTTAACTGCATATCTCTCATGAGTCGGCTAGAACTATCACACCCGGCTCATCTTTAATAAGAAAACAAGAAATATGCATTAGCCCCCAAGTGCCAAGTGTTATTGCTTGAAAATCACTTGGGACTTGTTAAAAAGAGCCAATTCCTTTGAAAAATTTTGTTTGATAGACATTAGCCCCCAAGTGCCAAGTGTTGTTTGCTTGCAAAGCACTTGGGACTTGTATTTTGTAATCCGCCATGAAACTGAACGAACTTATGTTGTATGCAGGCTGTGACCACAGAACTGGGAACTCAATTGTCTGAGGCCAAGACCCGGCTGGCGGCTCAAGAGACCAAGACAAAGAAAGCTGAATCCAAATTCCAGTTGAGTGTGTCTGAAGCAGAAAAACTGAAGACTAGCTTTACTGCGGAGAAAGAGGCTTGGGCCAATGAGAAAATTGCCTTCATGCAGCGGGCTGAGAAAGCCGAGGTGGCTCTAGAAGAGATTACCACTGAACTCACCGGTTTAAAGAACCGTGTGTCTTAGATGGTTTCTGCAATCTTCGCTAAGTCGCCTTGTCGTTTACTCAAAGTAAATATTTGTCATCATAATATGAACCACCACTTAACCAATTGTGTAAACTTTGCAGGTCCCAGGAGTAGAAATCTGAGCTGAGACACGTTGGTCAAGCTCAAGGCAGTTTACACGCTTGTTGAGCAATTATACACTAGGGCTCAGCGGACTCTTGCCACTATCTCCCCCACAAATCAAGAACTGAACTTACTAAGTGATGTCTTGAAGAAGCTGTCCATCTTGCCCGCTAGGTTCCAAGAAATCAAGTGATCCTGTGCTAGAGCCGAAGCTGTGACAGCTTTGAGCCATGCCAAAGCCTGGATACCGGAGTTAGGCCCGGCAGATGTAGCCAGTGGGTATCCCAGCCTCAAGGAAGATGCAACGCTTTTTGATCAACAGTACTTTGCTGCTTGTGTCAAGGAGATTCGTCCGCATGCAGCAATAATTGCTGAAGAGACCAACCTCACCAAGTATCAGCCGAGTTACGATGCAGACAATCACAAGATGGTGACTCCTTCATATAAAGTGATGGATTTAATCCCACCGATCCGTAAGCACACTTTTGCCCCTGACATCAATCTGTCTGGTCTGATTGATAATGAGGCTGAATTTGTCACCCTTCGTGGCTTTGACTAGTCCAAACCCAACTTCCAGACGGTGGAGGAGGAGGACGAACTGACCAGGGATGAGCCGCAATCTTCAGGTCAGCCGGGTCAAGATTCATGAACCAGGGCCGGTTTATCATCTACTGTCTATAAGACTGAAAAACAGTTATCCTTTTGGGCTCCAAACGCCTTGTAATAGGCTAGCTTCAAACTTCTTGTTCTGCTATGTCATCTTTCATATTGCGCTGTTTATGATACTTCTTTATCCATCATGAGAAGATATGCTATATATGCCTAAGGATATCATCAATCTTGAATCTATTCCTTCATACAACTGATAAAAAGTGTCTTGGCAGTTTACCGCTGGATGGGTTATACTGCCCCAACATGAATTTATCATGATTTATAACCAAGGTCGGTCGAAATAATAATCATATATGATTAAAAACATATCATACTTGTGATGTTTGATCACACTTGTTGGTTTATCAAGCCAGTGCGATCAGGGTGATATCCCAAAGCTCCAAGCACTGGTAATTTAGAGATTGCCGGCTTGCGAACAAAGCCGCACCGGGTCAATAAACACCGGATATGATTTTTATTTCATACTGGCGACTTATAGTCAAAACCAGGCTGGGTCAATAAACACCGGTTTAATGTCATATATGACTCAGAAGGCATTATAAGCCTTACTGGTTTTCAACAATATATTACCATGTCACAATAATAAAAAATCTCAAAAGACGTTCAAAGCAACAAACATCAGAAAATCCAAGGCTTTCATAGGCCGCCAAGCCAAAATATTTTCTTCAATGAAACTAGCATTAGCCACTGGAAGGTACGCGCTTTCCGTGAGCCGGCACTCACATTACCCAATCGACATTTTAACCCAGATAAGTTCAGTTCTTATTTAAAGATAGACTTATCAGGAGTACGCGGTGTCAGAGTAGCATCGTGCATCACAGGCCGATTTATCCAAGTTTCAAGGAAGGCAGCTTTACCAGCCTGAGCTTCTCCTTGGTTTCCGTAAACTGTGCCCTCACATGAAAAACCGGCGTTTTAACTTTAACGAGTTCAGGGTCTTTGAGGGAGTCTTGGATTAGGGGGTCTTCGGACAGCCGGACTGTTGGACTATGAAGATACAAGATTGAAGACTTCGTCCCGTGTCCGGATAGGACTCTACTTGGCGTGGAAGGCAAGCTAGGCAATACGGATATGTATATCTCCTCCTTTGTAATCGACCTTGTGTAACCCTAGCCCCCCCGGTGTCTATATAAACCGGAGGGTTTTAGTCCGTAGGACAACATACAATCATACCATAGGCTAGCTTCTAGGGTTTAGCCTCTCCGATCTCGTGGTAGATCAACTCTTGTAATACTCATATCATCAAGAATAAATCAAGCAGGACGTAGGGTTTTACCTCCATCAAGAGGGCCCAAACCTGGGTAAGACATCGTGTCCCCTGCCTCCTGTTACCATCCGCCTTAGACGCACAGTTCGGGACCCCCTACCCGAGATCCGCCGGTTTTGACACCCACATTGGTGCTTTCATTGAGAGTTCCTCTGTGTCGTCGCCGTTAGGCTTGATGGCTCCTTTATTCATCGATAGCGACGCGGTCTAGGGTGAGACTTTTCTCCCCGGATAGATCTTCGTATTCGACGGCTTCGCACTGCGGGCCAACTCACGTGGCCATCTGGAGCAGATTGAAAGTTACGCCCCTGGCCACTAGGTCAGGTTTGGAAGCTTAAACTACACGGCCGATATCCGTGGAGACTTGATCTTCGATGGATTCGAGCCCCTCCCTTGTGCGCCACGCGGTCACGATGAGTACGATTTAGCTCTACCATCGGACAGTGTTCAGGAGAGCGCACCGGCAGCTGCTCCGACCCTCAATTCAGAGCCAGTTGCGCCATCCATGGACGTTTGGATAGACCCCCCCCACGGAGGCCTTATCCTCAGTGGCGATTGAGCCGAATATCGACCTTACCCTTCATGAGAGCCGTGTGGCCAAACTACCGGATCCTTCTCCGGCCACGGACTCCGAACCGCCTGTGCCCGTGCCTATCGAATCCGGCTGGGCGCCGATCATGGAGTTTAACTCCGTGGATATTTTTCAGCACTTGCCCTTTGGCGACATACTGAACTCATTAAGGTCTCTCTCCTTGTCAGGAGAGTCCTGGCCGAACTACGTCCGGCAGGATTGGGATGCGGGTGACGAAGAAATTCGCCGCCCACCCACCACCCACTTAATAGCCACTGTCGATGACCTAACCGACATGCTGGACCTCGACTCCGAAGACATCGACGGTATGGACGACGATGCAGGAGACGAACAAGAACCACCGCCCACAGGGCACTGGACGCCCACTTCATCACATGATGTATACATGGTGGACACACCCAAAGAAAATGACGACGAGGAACAGAAGGACGCAGCGAGGGGTTTTTCCCTCAAGAAGCAGTCAAAGTGGCGGCATAAACGCCGCTCCAAATCCTGCCTCGGCAGAAATAACGATCATATAGACCCGGCGTTAGAGCAGGGTGAACCATTGCCCGACCACAACAACATGGAAAATCAAGCCGAACAACCCAACCCCGTCGAAGATAACAGTCCGGACGACATCACACCGGACAGGCACCCGGAGCAACAGAATGCCCATCAAAGGCTGGTTGCCACTGCGAGGAGTCTAAAAAAACAGAAGCAAAGGCTCAAGGCTGCACAAGACACACTCAAAATCAAATGGAGTGAAGTACTCAACACTGCAGCGAAGTACGGCAGTAATCGCCACACCAAGAGCTATCCGAAGCGAAAGTTGCTACTTGAATTCGATGAGGAGGCCTTAGATCCTCCACGATTGAAAAATAAAACGGCCATCCGATCGGATAGACGACCTCATAGCCAACATAAAGCGACAAACGACGCCACACATAAACCAGTACGCGATCCGCGTAAGGGCTCACATCAAAGGGACGACGCAACTAGATCCATCTATGGACCACGCAAGTGCGCTCCAACATACAATGCAACACAACAAACATCTGAACACCACAGTACAACCAAATACAGGGGTGCCGCACACCCCCTATGTTTCACCGACGAGGTGCTGGACCATGAATTTCCAGAGGGATTCAAACCTGTAAACATAGAGGCGTACGACGGAACAACAGACCATGGGGTCTGGATTGAGGACCACATCCTCCATATCCATATGGCTCGAGGAGACGATCTCCATGCCATCAAGTACTTACCCCTCAAGCTCAAAGGGCCAGCTCGGCACTGGCTTAAAAGCCTCCCCGAAAACTCCATCGGAAGCTAGGAAGAGCTCGAAGACGCCTTTCGGGCAAATTTTCAAGGGACATATGTCCGACCACCGGATGCAGACGATTTAAGTCATATAACTCAACAGCCCGGTGAGTCAGCCCGAAAACTTTGGAACAGGTTCCTCACTAAAAAGAACCAAATAGTCGACTGTCTGGATGCCGAAGCCTTAGCAGCTTTCAAACATAGCGTTCGAGATGAATGGCTTGCCAGACACCTCGGTCAAGAAAAGCCGAGAACAATGGCAGCATTAACAAGCCTCATGACCCGCTTTTGCGCGGGCGAGGACAGCTGGTTAGCCCGATGTAGCACCAGCGACCCAAGTACATCTGAAGTCAGGGATGGAAACAGGAAATCACGACGCAACAATAATAAGCGCCGAAATAAAGAAGACAGCCCGAAGAGTACGGTGGTAAACGCCGGATTCAGAAGCTCTCGGCCAGGTCAGCAATAACCGCCCTCCAAAGGCAACAGAGACGAATTGTCCAGCCTAAACAAAATTCTGGACCAATATGTTAGATCCATAGCACCCCTGATAAACCTGCAAATCATACCCACAAAGAATGTTGGGTCTTCAAACAGTCCAGCAAGCTCAACGCCGAACACAAGGGGCAGGATACACCAAGTGAAGACGAGGACGAGCCTCGCAAGCAAAGCACAGGGGAACAGAAGAAATTCCCACCAGAAGTGAAAACAGTCAACGTGTTACACGTGATAAAAGGGAGAAACAAAGCGGCACCTTTAGAGAAACATGCCCCAGGGCCTATCACGGTGGAGCTCCACCACTGGTCGTCCCAATCGATCACCTTCGATCATCGGGACTACTCGGCAAGTATCCGGCATGCAGGATGGGCTGCCTTGGTATTAGATCCAATAATTGGCGGATACCACTTCACACGAGTCCTGATGGACGGCGATAGCAATTTCAATCTGATATATCAGGATACAGTCCGCAAAATGGGGATAGACCCAACAAATATTTGCCACATCAATACTACCTTTAAAGGAGTAACGCCAGGTCCAGAGGCTCATTCCAAGGGCTCCCTGCTACTAGAGGTTATATTCGGCTTCCCCGATAACTTCCGCAGCGAAAATTTAACCTTCCACATCGCTTTGTTCCAAAGTGGCTATGAAGCACTACTCAGACGCGAAGCTTTCGCTCGCTTTAATGCAATACCACATTACGCTTCCCTCACGCTTAAGATGCCCAGTCCACGCGGCATCATCACAGTAAATGGAGATATTGAGCATTCCTTGAGCGCCGAAGACAGAGCGGCCGCCTTGGCAGCCGCACACTAAACAGCCTCACCAACTCAAGAATTCGACAGGTCATTAAGACCACGGACACGGTTAGACGAGTCCGGCGCAGCTATATGTAATTAATACAGGTTTGATGGCCATACCCCTAGTACAATACAAGGGGCTCAACGTGCGCACACAAGTGGCAGTTAGTCTCATTCTTACTCATCTTGCATTGTACATGGTTTCTTCAGTATAACCTACCTTTTTGCGTGACAACTTTTCAACTAAGTTCCTCTCTTTTACAGATGACCATCGTGCTACACCCGTCCAGGATACAACACAACAGAGACACAGGCACAGACGTGCAGCAGGGACCCGTTCCGAGGATTCTTTTTAGATTAAGACCCTGCGTAAACCTTTTTTACTGTCTCTTGTTGCTACACATCCCTTGAATTCTCAGTACAATTGAGAAGGATGCTGACGTCTTGGCATGTGGCCACGTCAGAATAATGCATGTACCTGGACACCAGGGGCTTATTACAAAGGGCACTGTTTAGGCCCGGTTTACACCATAAAAGACCGAATACCTTAGGGGGTGTTCGGCGTCGCGAGTTTGGCCTTATATGCATGAGCTCCGAATCATGTCTTTGGTCTAATGTTGGGTTTGCCTGGCTCTTGTGTTTTGCTGCCTTACGTTCCACTCTATCGGCTAAGGCGGCACCAGGAGAACTACTGCGATTGTGCCCTGGTTCATCCGGACGAGCACCTCAGTAGAGAAAGCCGAAAACTGACTATCATGATATAGCGTGAGACTGGTCAACCACTCGATGACCTATTGGAATCTTCGAGATTCCTCCACATTAACGAAGGGCCGTTTCCCGGCCAAGCATGTACGCACCCCGATTCCGGATGTGTGCGGAGCCACCAGGGGCTATATAGTAGCCCCACTGTCAAACTCCTCTGGCTAAGTGAAAGTGTTAAAGCATTATAGTCTGGTTGCCTAGTTCGCTGCGCTCTCACCTCCTTAATAGGACCAAGACGTTGGATTAAGTGTGAATACGCGTCTTCTGCGAACACCCCCGCATTATATGCGTGGGGGCTGAAGCCAACGACTGCAATCTTTCAGGTTATATACATGTATACATAAACGGCCGCACAGGAGGCATCACAATACTTTCGGGCAAAAGTATAAATACAGCCTTGATAGATTCAATAAAATGTTGTTTTTACAATGGGAATACATGTCACTCAAACATAACATTCTTCGAGCACTGGGCCTCTATCGAACGAGCGCCCTCAAGAACTTCTTCAAAATAGTGCTCAGCAGCCACTCGGCCTATGGCTGAACCCTGTGCCGCGACAGTGGTGGCATCCATCTCCGCCCAGTATGTTTTGACACGGGAAAGGGCCATCCGCGAGCCTTCTATGCACGCCGACCTCCTCATCGCATTAATGCGTGGCACCGCACCAAGGAACTGCTGCACCAAGCTAAAATAGTTGTTCGGCTTTGGCCTTTCCGGCCACAGATGATCCACGACAGACCTCATGGCGAGTCCGGACAATCTATTGAGTTCGGCCCATTCAGCAAGCTGATCAGTCAATGGAAGCGGACGCTTTGGAACGATAAATTGCGACCAGAATAGCTTGTCCACTTCACGATCTGTTTGATCTCGGAAGTATTCGGCCGCATCGACAGCGCTCGCCGCCAAGTCCAGATATGCGTCGGCGAACTCCACAACCGATCCAGAGGGGCATACCGCGGATCTCCGAACTTCCTCCGCAGCATAAAGGGCTTCCCAGCCACAATATCCCCGGCTTCACGCAGTTCCTCCTTCTTTGCTCTCATTGCAGAGCTGGTGTCTTTGGTCGCCATTGTGGCCTTTTCGAGGTCCGTAGCCTTCGCCCGGTTTTCTTCTTCAAGTAACTGGCAGCGGTCGGCAGTGTATTTTAACTTCATAGCCATCTTGGCCATTTTCTCTTTGCTCTCGCTATGCGTGGCCTTCTCGGCTCTCAACTCTCCAGCCGCCTTCAAAGCGGCCGCATTACTACTCCTTGCTTGCTCTTTGGCTCAGGCAAGCTCCGCCCGCAGGGCCTCCACAGTGGCAGCTCCATCTGCAGTCACAACGTTTTAAAGATACTGGCATCACACTGCTCTTGCTATGTGACATTCACTATAAACATCACCTACCCTATGCCTCGTCAAGCCGATTGTTAACAAGCTCGATGTCAACATCCGCCGCATCCAGTCGCCGCTTTAGTTCGGCAACCCCATCAGCTCGGCTAGCCACCGGAGCTTCAGACACCTGCACATAAATGCGGTCTGGTTATTACCTGGGACTATGATCCTCTGTTCGCCGCCGTTCTCGACAACAACCAGAGTCTCAGGGGCTACTATCTACACAAGGCACACCTAAAAATGTGCGGTACTATCACAAATGTAAATCATTTTACGTACCTCAAAGCCCATCAGTAGACTCATAAAGGCTTCATGCAACCCGCTTTCGGCGGACGAAATCCTTTCTATCACTGTACCCATCAATGTACGGTGCTCTTTTGAGATAGTGGCTCGCTCTAGCAGATCCCTCAGTGTGTCCGACCGCATACCAGACGGTGCCGGATTCTTTTGGTTGCGCTCTTCAAGAGCCGGATACTGGGGACTTCGGGCGACCATAGGATTATCTTCTGGCCTCACCGGATCCGGAGTGACCCTCCGCGACGACACTTCAAGGTCGCCCGCTTCTTGAGCTAGGGAATCCGGGGGAGGCGTTTCGCTCTCCATCATCTCCGGAAGAAGATCCCCCGAAGACGAGCTCTGCTGAGAAGGGCTAAGATCCGAACTGCAAGATAAATGCTTCGGTCATTTTCCTTAAAGGTAAGGTAGTATATCTTCACTACTAAGTACTTTTTGATTACTTACAGCTCGTTAGAGGGCTGATCCCCGCGCGGACTTTGTGCAGCAGGAGCACCCTCCAAGGCAGGACCCTCTAGTGAAGTTTTCTTCTCCCATCTGGAAACTTCGGTTTCCGGATCTTCAGAGGTAGTCCTCTTCCTCCCCCGGGGTGAGGGAACATCAGATTCTTCCCCTTGGTTATCCTCCCTCACGGAGGCGCTCATTCCCTCGGTTGGAATAGGTAGTGGTGGAGGCCCGCTTTCGCCCTCTTCATTCCCCCCTTCATCTTCCTTTGAGGGCACCGGGCAGGGTGCTGGCTCGAGCATCTTTTCCAGCACCGGATTGTCCAAGCCTTCAGGAAGGGGGGCCGAACACCCGATCATCTTTGCCTTTGCTATCCAGTCCTGGTCAAAGAGCAACTCTTCAGAATGATGTCATGATAAATAAAAAGACAGTGTGTTCGGCCATGGGATTACTTACTTGGGCCGCGGTGCGGTTGCTGCTTAGGCCCACGTCCTCGGAAGTGTCCGGACACTTCGCTTGGGGTCCAAAGAACGATTTGTACAACTCCTTGTGCGTCAGGCCGAGGAAGTTCTGGATAGTGCGCGGTCCTTCCGGGTTGAATTCCCACATACAGAGGGGCCGGCGTTTGCAAGGCTGGACTCGACGAACCAGCATGACTTGCACTACCATAACCAAACTAAAATCTCCCTTGAAGAGATCTCGGATGCGGCTCTGCAGTATGGGCACATCCTTGGCTAAACCGCAGCTCAGCCCCCTGCTGATCCATGACATCAGTTGTGGTGGAGGGCCCGAGCGAAAGGCGGAGGAAGCTACCCACTTGGCACTTTTGGGAGCAGTGACGTAGAACCACTCCCGTTGCCATAATCCGGACACCTCTAGAAAGGAACCCTTTGGCCATGGAGCTCCAGCGATCTTGCTTATTAATGCACCTCCGCAAGCTGCATGCTTCCCCTCGACCGTCTTCGGCGTCACATCGAAGGTCTTGAGCCACAGGCCAAAGTGAGGGGTAATGCGGAGGAAGGCCTCACATACGACAATAAATGCTGAGATGTGGAGAAAGGAATCCGGGGCTAGATCGTGGAAATCTAGCCCATAATAGAACATCAAACCCCTAACGAAGGGATCCAGAGTGAGGCCTAGTCCTCGGAGGAAGTGGGAGATGAACACGACGTCTTCATTGGGTTCAGGAGTAGGGACGCCCTTCCCTCGGGCAGGCAGCTGATGCGAAACTTCGGCGGTCAGGTATCTTGCCTCCCTCAACTTCTTGATATTCTCTTCCGTGATGGAGGAGGGCATCCACCGGCCCTAGAGGCTGGATCCGGACACGATTGAAGGTCCGAAGCACCTGACCTGGGCTTTGGGTGTTAGAACTCAAGGCGGGGGAAGGATTCGATTGAGCACTGGAGGAAAAAAGTAAAAGCCTTGACCCTTTATAAAGAGGGTGAATATCAAGCGTCCTCCTCGTGGCCGTTTGGGACTTGCCTAAGATCTAGGAGTCCTAGGCGCGGTTGGGTTACCCACGTTCGTATTGATGAGAATGCCGTAATAAGGGGAACACGATCTCTGCTTTGACAAGACGTGTCAAAAAACCACCTCGCGTTATGTGTGGGGTGGGTTAAGGAAAAATGGTTCGAATAATTACCGGGCCATGGCGTGATGTCATGCTGCCGAAACGTGTCAGTAGTTTAGATTTGTGGAAATATTATTCTCTTTACAGTCGTATGTGGAACTTATTTTCCAGGGTCGGACACTATCCTCGTATTCAAACTCTTCTGTGGTGTATTCGGAGGAGGAACCCGCCTTGCAATGCCGAAGACAACACTGCGCGCCGGACTCATCGTCATTGAAGCTTGGTTCAGGGGCTACTGAGGGAGTCCTGGATTAGGGGGTCTCCGGATAGCCAGACTATGTCCTTTGGCCGGACTGTTGGACTATGAAGATACAAGATTGAAGACTTCGTCCCGTGTCCGGATAGGACTCTACTTGGCGTGGAAGGCAAGCTAGGCAATACAGATATGTATATCTCCTCCTTTGTAACCGACCTAGCCCCCCGGTGTCTATATAAACTGGAGGGTTTTAGTCCATAGAACAACATACAATCATACCAGAGGGTAGCTTCTAGGGTTTAGCCTCTCCGATCTCGTGGTAGATCAACTCTTGTAATACTCATATCATCAAGAATAAATCAAGCAAGACGTAGGGTTTTACCTCCATCAAGAGGGCCCGAACCTCGGTAAAACATCGTGTCCCCTGACTCCTGTTACCATCCACCTTAGACGCACAGTTCGAGACCCCCTACCCGAGATCCGTCGGTTTTGACACCGACAGTCTTGTTTAAAAGATTGACTGTTAAGAGTTCAGTGGGTTAATCAGGATTACCTGATGGAGAAGCAGCTGGCATACATGCAGGATAACCCGAAAGGGTTATGTCCTTTTTGGTGAATACACCTATGTTTTAACAAAATAACCTCGTCAAGAGGGTAGTAACACTATGTTCTCTTTGGTGAATACACCTATGTTTGAACAGGAAGCCCCCAAGTGACTTATTTGTGAGCTATGCTCGCTGGGTACCTATGTTTGAGTTGTGCTATGCAACAAATCTCTTTGTTCCCTTTAACCTGGGTAGTAAGCCCCCAAGCTTTCTATGTGGCCTATAAGCCGGATCAAAGGGTAATCATAACTTTGTTGTATAAAGCAGAAGCCCCCATGTGACCAAAAACTCATTATTGAGAGAGGAGAAAACGACAGAGGCCCTACTTTAGCAGGGATTCCGGCTTTATTATATCGATCATAATATATACAATGTCAAAATATGTACATTGGAAGAGCCGGTGGCTCAGGTGTAGTATGGTCTAAGTTGAGCAATATTCCAGGGCCGGCGGGTCTCCACCTCCGACGTGCGTGAGTCCTTGTGGTCTCGAACATCGATAAGGTAATATGACTCGTTGTTTAGATTCTTGCTGACCACAAAGGGTCCTTCCCAAGGTGGAGATACCTTGTGCATATCAGTCTGATCCTGGATAAGCCGGAGCACCAGATCGCCTTCTTGGAAAGTTATGGTTTTAACCCAGCGGTTGTGATAACAACGCAGATCTTGCTGGTAAATCGCTGAACGAGCTGATGCTATGTCATGCTCCTCGTCCAATAAATCAAGTTCTTCTTGACGTGCTCTTTCATTGTCAGCTTCAACATAAGCCGCCACGCGAGGCGAGTCATGACGGATGTCACTAGGGTGAATTGCCTCTGCTCCGTAAACCATGAAGAAAGGCGTATATTCCGTAGATCGGTTTGGTGTGGTATTGATGCTCCACAACATGGAAGGTAACTCCTCCACCTAGCAACCCGGCATCCTCTGCAGGGGAACCATAAGCCGGGGTTTGATGCCTTTCAAGATCTCTTGGTTTGCTCTCTCAGCTTGACCATTGGATTGAGGGTGAGCCACTGACGATACATTGAGGCGGATATGCTCACGTTGACAAAATTCTTTCGTAGCACCCTTAGAGAGATTAGTGCCATTGTCTGTTATAATGCTGTGTGGAAAGCCAAAACAGAAAATCACCTTTTTCATGAATTGAATCGCCGTTGCCGCATCACACTTACGAACTGGTTCTGCCTCTACCCATTTAGTGAATTTATCAACCGCCACCAAAAGGTGGGTCTTCTTGTCCTTGGGTCTTTTGAAAGGTTCAACCATATCAAGCCCCCGGCCAAGTAATTGGAATCATCCTCAATTCTTGAGACGACACATGGGCTTGTCGTGCAAATTTCTGACATCCATCACACCTACTGACGAGGTCCTCTGCATCAGCATGAGCTGTTAACCAATAGAACCCATGACGGAAAGCTTTGGCCATGAGGGATTTTGAATCGGCATGATGACCACAATCTCCTTCATGAATCTCTCGTAAGATCTCACAGCCCTCTTCTGGAGAAACACAATGTTGAAACGCCCCTGTGACACTGCGATGATGTAACTCTCCGTTAACAATTGTCATTGACTTAGATCGTCGGGTTATCTGCCTAGCTAAGGTTTCATCCTCAGGCAACTCGCCCTGGGTCATATAAGCCAAGTAAGGTACCGTCCAATACGGAATTACATGAAGAGCCTCCACAAACTGAGCTTCCAGGTCAGGAATAGCCAAATCCTCCTCTATAGGCAACTTGACGGATGGGTTATGCAAAACGTCAAGAAAAACATTAGGCGGCACCGCTTTACGTTGAACCCAACCAGCTTAAGGCGTCCGCCGCTTCATTTTTCCTCCGATCCACGTGCTCAACTTGATAACCTTGGAAGTGACCAGCAATAATGTCCACCTCTCGCCAATAAGACGCCATGAGTGGATCCTTAGAATCCCAAGTACCCGAGACTTGCTGAGCCACCAAGTCTGAGTCGCCAAAGCACCTAACCCGGCTTAAATTCATCTCCTTAGCCATCCGAAGACCGTGGAGTAAAGCCTCATACTCAGCTGCATTGTTAGTACAAGGAAACATCAAACAGAGAACATAACAAAATTTATCACCTTGAGGGGAAGCAAGCATAACTCTAGCCCCTGAGCCCTCCAATTGCCTGGACCCATTAAAGTGAATAGTCCAGTATGTGTTATCTGGCTTTTCCTCGGGCATCTGCAGCTCTGTCCAATCATTGATGAAATCCACCAGCGCCTCAGACATGATGGCCGTGCGAGGCACATATTTCAACCCGTGAGGTCCAAGCTCAATAGCCCATTTAGCAACCCGGCCAGTTGCCTCCCTATTTTGAATGATATCTCCCAAAGGAGCAGAGCTAACCACAGTGATAGGATGACCCAGAAAATAGTGTTTAAACTTCCGGTTGGCCAAGAACACCCCATACACAAGCTTCTTCTAGTGCGGATATCTCTCGTTGGACTCAATAAGCACCTCACTGATATAATAAACCGGCCTATGAACCAGATACTCCTTGACTGCTTCCTTCCTTTCCACCACAATAGCCACACTCACAGCCCGACTATTAGCAGCCACATATAACAACAAAGGCTCTTTATCAATAGGGGCGGCAAGCACGGGCGGCTCAGCTAGCTGTCTCTTCAAATCCTCAAATGCTTCGTTAGTAGCCTCACTCCACACAAAGTTATCTGTCTTTTTCATCATCTGATATAGAGGGATAGCTTTCTCTCCCAACCGGCTTATAAACCGGCTTAACGCCGCAATACGGCCCGCCAGACGTTGCACATCATTAACACACTCCGGCTTAGCCAGAGAAGTAATATCCTTGATTTTCTCCGGATTAGCTTCAATGCCCCTGTTAGACACCAGAAAACCCAAGAGCTTGCCTGCCGACACACCAAAAACACACTTGGCCGGGTTAAGCATCATCTTATAAAACCTGAGATTATCAAAGGTTTCCTACAAATCATCTATCAATGTTTCTTTCTCTCTGGACTTTACCACAATGTCATCCACATAAGCATGAACATTATGCCCAATTTGATTATGAAGGCAATTTTTCACACATCTCTGATAAGTCGCCTGGGCACTCTTGAGCCCAAAAGGCATAGACACATAGCAGAAGGCTCCAAAGGAGTTATGAAAGCTATCTTCTCCTGGTCCTTAACTGCCATCTTGATCTGATGATAACCAGAATAAGCATCCAAAAAACTCAAACGCTCGCAACCCGCCGTAGCATCAATAATCTGATCAATACAAGGGAGAGCAAAAGGATCAGCTGGACAAGCCTTGTTTAAATCTGTGTAGTCCACACACATACGCCAAGTGCCGTTCTTCTTCAGTACCAGCAACGTGTTAGCTAACCACTCAAGATGAAAAACTTCAATGGTAACCCCAGCTGCCAAGAGCCGGGCTACTTCCTCTCTAATGGCCTTCCGCCTCTCCTCATTAAACCGGCGAAGAAACTGTTAAACCGGCTTAAATTTTGGATCAATATTAAGAGTGTGCTCAGCGAGTTCTCTCGGTACACCCGGCATGTCTGAAGGCTTCCATGCAAAGATGTCCTGGTTCTCACGGATGAACTCGATGAGCGCGCTTTCCTATTTCGGATCCAGATTAGCACTGATGCTGAACTGTTTGGATGAGTCGCCAGGAACAAAATCAACCATCTTGGTATCATCTTCTAATTTAAACTTTAAAACGGGATCATGCTCTGTGGTTGGCTTTTTCAAAGACGTCATATCTGCCGGGTCAACATTGTCCTTGTAAAATTTTAACTCCTTCGTTGCACAAACTGACTCAGCATAAGCCGCATCCCCTTCTTCACACTCCAGGGCTATCTTACGGCTCCCATGCACTGTAATGGTTCCTTTGTGACCTGGCATCTTAAGTTGCAGATACACATAACATGGCCGCGCCATGAACTTGGCATAAGCCAGCCGTCCAAACAGGGCGTGATATGGGTTGTGGATCTTGACCACTTCAAAGGTCAACGTCTCTGATCTAGAGTCATGATCATCTCCAAAAACAACCTCCAGAGCTATCTTGCCAACTGGATATGCCGACTTACCAGGCACCATGCCATGGAAAACAATGTTTGATGGTTTAAGATTTTTATCAGTCAATCCCATGCGACAGAATGTTTCATAATAAAGGATATTGATGCTGCTCCCTCCTTCCATGAGTACTTTGGTAAACTTATACCCTCCGACCTGAGGTGCGACCACCAAAGCCAAATGACCCGGATTATCAACCTGGGGCAGGTGATCTTCCCTACTCCACACGATGGGTTGCTCAGACCAACGCAGATAACGAGGAACCACCGGCTCAACAGCATTGACTGACCTCCTATGATGCTTCTGATCTCGTTTACACAAGCTAGTGGTAAAAACATGATACTTCCCACTGTTCAACTGCTTTGGGTTGCTCTGGTAACCAGTCTGTTGCTGTTGTTGGCCCTCCTGATTACTCTGCTGGTTGTAACCACCCTGGTTGTTGTGATTACCTTGATTTCCTTGGAATCCAATATTAGAGCCACCACCACCATAACCCGGACCATGAGAGTCGGGTCCAGAACCGCCACCTGGCCCATGGCTGTCATGAAAAAGATTTGAATTCTTGTACTCCTTCATAATGTGACAATCCTTCCATAGGTGCCTGGATGGTCTTTCTTTCGTACCATGCTTTGGGCAAGGCTGATTTAGCGTATGTTCAAGATTGATACCAGATACTCCGGCCCGTGGGGGCGGCTTACCCTTACGACGCTGACTATTATTCTATGAATTGGTGTTAGCCACGAAGTCAAAACTATTATTAGCCTTGTGCTTACCGTTGCCTCCCTGGTTATACTGCTGCCCCTTAGCATTGCTGTTCTTTCTTCCCTTCCCCGGCTTTTCATCATCAGACTCGAGGTCCTTGGTACTATCAGAATCATCATACTTAACGAGAGCCGCCATGAGCATCCCCATGTCATTGCAATGACGTTTGAGCCGCCCTAGCTTCTGCTTTAAGGGCATGAAACGACAATTGTTCTCCAACGTCAACACTGCTGAGTCGGCATTGATGCGATACGATGAGTGCAAGATTGTTGAGACCCGGCGCACCCAATGGGTCGTTGACTCACCTTCTTCTTGAACACAGGAGGCCAGATCCACAATTGACATGGGTTGTTTGCATGTGTCTTTGAAGTTCTGGATGAACCAAGCCTTTAACTCGGCCCATGACCCGATGGAGTTGGCAGGGAGCCCCTTCAACCAAGTGCAGGCCGTCCCTTCTAACATCAGGGGGGATATTTAGCACATGCAGCCTCGGTGACATCCAGTAACTCCATAGCCATTTCATAACTCTCAATCCACGCCTCGGGACTTAAATCGACTGTATAGTTAGGCACTTTGCGAGGACCTTTGAAATCCTTGGACAGGCGCTCATTACGTAGATCCGGTACTAAGCATGGCACACCCAAGTTTCTAAAGGTTACACCCGGCACCATAGAGGTGGTTGGACGAACCAGAGTTGGTTGACGAGCCGCATACCGAGCCGCCAGCTCGGCCTCTCGACGCGCTCTACCTTGATTGTAGCAACCTGACCTCACACGATCAAGTCTCTATGCTTAAGTGTCATCCTTGGATTGGTATGCTGACACACACAGTACTCGAGGATTTATAACAGAGGTAAATCACATGTATAAAGTAACATAAATACTATTACCTCAATCCAAATAGTGGACGTAACAAAGGTTGTGGATTCCCATCAACACCAACGGCAAAGTTGAGTGTAGAAATCATAACCCTAACGTATCACTTACTCGTCGTAAGATAATCCCGCAACATGAGACGTTGCAGCCATATAGGTCAATACATTCAATGTACTGGCAAATTCACACCATAGGGTAATGATGAATAATAGCTATCACTAAATGCATATTTGGTTGGTGGAAAGCTCTAAGTTTATTTTTTCATAAAGCCAATTTTTCCCTACAGCAAAGGAATAGATTTTAGTTAACTACAAAGTTTGTTGAAAACATTAAGAAGGATCGTCCTACTCAATCCCAATTAGAATAATCATTAACCCAACCAGTTAATTAAATAAAGTGATGATATCAACATGATAATTCAAGAATCAGATACTCAAGATGTCCATAACCGGGGACGCGGCTAATCATGATTAGTTTGTACACTTTGTAGAGGTTTACGCACTTTTCCCCACAAGACTCGATCTCCTCCATTGGATTTCTCGCACTACATGGTGTTTGAGAAACGGATGACCGAGACATAGTTTTTTCAGAAGCATTAACTCTACCCCGGGGTAGACCCAACTTACATGCCCTACATCTGCTAGCCTACCATTGGAAGAGGTCATCCAACTTACTCCACTATGCTAGGCCCATAATAGCTTGTGGCTGCACACAGAAGTTTCCAGCATGAATAATCTTATGATCCCTTTGAGCCTGGGTGGCATTCCATAGGGTGATCACACGGGTACTCGGGGATCCCCTTGGGCAAACACTGGGTTCTCCAGGTGCCCGGGCAAACCACTGGGTGCTCCAGGGTGCCCCAACCAATCCACCCAGATGTGTATTAAAGTAGCCACCTTAAGTTAAACCTTAATTAACAATCTCACATCTGTCATGGATACACTCAAACCCAAACAACATCTACGAGCATAGCATGGCAATATAATCATAACGTAGTAACTCCCAGGGGTTTGATATAAAGGACAATAGGTTCTACCTCATCAACTACTTCCCAAAACCCACATGTTATCACATCCTAATCATGCAATGTTTGAGGATGGGACTAATGCATAAAAACTGGGTATGAAAAATATGATCAAATTGTGAACTTGCCTTGTACGGTTGATGTAGATAATTTGCACTCATAACTCCTGATAGTTCTACTCATCACACTCCATTCAATCTATCATAAGCAAGCAATAGTAACTACACATAAGCAATCATGCAAAAGAATCGAAGAAAAGATCTCGGAAAACTTCGAAAATAAGCAATTAACTCTTGCAACGTAAAACAAGTTCTAAAGGTACCGAAATTAAGTGAATTTGTCCTTATCAGAAAGTTTAGGTCAAGAGCTTTAATTTGCAAAAAGAATCAACTCAAACGGAGTTATAAAACTCAAGTTATGAACAAAAGAAGTTTGAATTCAAATCTGTTTGAAATCAAATTTTAAAATTTCAAAAACATGTTTAAGTTGATTATCTGTATAGAGATCATAACGAAGAAGTGGGTGTTGGTTTCGTCGGATTTGGATAAACGATTGAAAAGTTGTGCTAGTTTGAAAAACAAGGGCCAATCTGTAAAATAAACTAATCGCAAACGGGTCCCTGTCAGAAATAAAAAGAAAAAGAAAATTCTACGGAACGAACGTTTGCTAGTGAATCTAAACCGATGAGTTTTGTTCGCTCTAGAGCCTAAACTAACGAATGTTCACTAAATAAACAAAAACGTTTCGAAAAAAACAACGCGATCCAATCCTATCCGTTGATCCTAGATCTAACGGACAAGGGAGGAGACGTGCTTACCGCGGCGGTGGGCGTCGACGTCGCCGGAGAAGATGGCGGCGGCTGCTCCGGGGTCGGCGGCGACGGCAGAGTAGATGGGGAGGTGCGACGCGAGGTTCCGAAGCCGATGGTGGTGGCGGCGTCGGGCGTAGGCGGCGGTGGAGCGTGGGGCAACGGCGGTGGATCTCGTCGGAGCTCGGACTCCGGCGAGGTTTTGTGCGGGCGAGGGGCGGTGGTGGCTGCGGTTTGAGGAGAAAAATGGAGCCGGGGTCAAGGGTTTATAAAGGGGGCGAGGCTTGGGTGAGGGGCAAGGTGGAGAGGAGAGTCCAGGGCGGACTTGGCATCGGCCGGCGTCGGTGTCCAGGAGCAGGACTCCGGCCGGAGGACGGTGACGATCCCGACAGTTGGGTCCCACCTATCAGTGCCTGAGCATGGCGGCGTGCGCATGAAGGAGAGAGCGGGCGGCCGAGGCGGAGGCGATTCGGGCGCAGGCCGCTGCTGGGCTTCGGCTTGGCACTGTTCGAAGAGAGTTTCTTTTTAAAATAAGTAGACAATAAATAAAAAGAAAACCACATAAAATATAAATATAGTACAGGCATATTATATATCAAAATTTTCAAAAAATTATTTTCTACAACATGAACATTTTTATAGCATCAAATAAAATCCACAAAAATTCAAATAAATCAAAGAGTGCTACTGGTGCAATAAATCCCAATAAAAATTATTTTAAAAATACCAAAATGATATCAAATTTATTTCTCTCCAATTTTTTTTATGTAGGGAATCATTTTACCCTATTTTCCATATATTTTATTTTTGGAGAAAAATAATTTGAATAAAAACCAAAATAACTCTAAATTGAAAATGATTCCAAAGGGGCGTTAAATTTGGTTTCTTTGAAACTTGCAACTCATATTTCGTATAATTTGAAGAAGTCATTTTATCTTCTCTCATGAAAATCATTGAGTTGCCCAAAGTTTCTGAGTTGGAAAAATATTTCCAAATGAAATTCAAATATTTTCAAAAACCCTTTTCATTTATTTAAATGGACGAAGTCATGTCATCTTCTCTCTAGGGTTTTGTATCTGAAAAGAATTTGAATTCATGGAGATCATAAATGCAAAATGAAAGTTTGGGAAAGTCCTTTTATTCCCTCTCATTTAACTTTCAAAAAGTTCCGAATTTCACTCAATTTCACACAATCAATAAAACAGTCAATCATAACTATCTATTTAATATAACATTCCAAAATTTATAATTTTGGGATGTTACAAACCTACCTCCCTTAAAATGAATCTCGTCCTCGAGATTTGGAGATGCTAGCAAGAAATAGGTTAAGGTTTGGGGATCTCCTCAAAATACATCGATCATCACAGGGGGTCTGGGGTGCTACCACCCTTAAAATCATGGTTACGGTTCCATCAAAACTCAGGTCATACATCCTTATTGTTGGCAGTGTCGATCTTCTCAGGTTCTTGGGAAAATCCTTCTCTGGCTCTTCTTAGCTGACGGGTCTGGCGCCAATACTAAAAATAACTATCGATGTCTCATGGTGGTCAACAATTTATGGTTTGTCGTGCAGGAAATGGGTCTGGGTTGAACCTCACTGTCTGACCTACGGTTGGCAACAACTGCCTTGTACAAGGGAAAATTGTTATACCATTCTAAGGTTCAAACAAGGTTTTGATCGTCATCTCTCTACTATGGGCAAGTCACTCAGATTTACCATCCCATACAACAAGGCGAATAATAAGAGTAAGTTAGTATGGTGATCAATCCATCCCGCACCCAAATCATTACCTTGTATACTGTTTAGCGAATCTCGTATTCTAACACTCGGTCATCCTCACAAGCATTGCAGAATTTCTCTTGTCCACGAATTGGGTTCGGAAAAAATCCATTGATTCTGCAAGCCAAAGAAACATCTATCGTTCCTTGACAACTCTCAGGTTTTGCGTTACTCCTATAAGATCGTCTGTTGATAAAGTCGTATCTTCTTCCAGGGTTTTTCCTTTAGCAAGAGTGTGCTTTCCTCTTGGCAGGTCCTGGGGCCTGTGGGTTATGGCCCATCTCATCACTTATAAACCTTGAACTCATCCTCGGGGCAACTGATCATTATTCCGACATCCAGCTTCCTAGCATACTTAAAATCCATCCAATTGTATTGTCTCTCTTCCTTCTATTGGTACCAAACTAAGACGTGATTACTCAGACTCATCACGGCGTTACAATTGCTCCATATTACCAACATTATACCTCCTTTATATTCCATTAGTACTTCATCCCTTCATACTCTTGGGATATCCCACATATCGAGATAAAACTCATACTTATTTTGTCCAAGGTCCACTCCGTTGAATATCATAATCCTTTCCAGAGGTCAAGGGTCCTCACAGGGTACTACCACCCTTAAAATGCTCCAATTCTTCCATAGACCATATTTCTCATATCCTCGAAAATGGTCAAAAATCTTTTCTTCATAGAGTAACAACTCATAAAATCCAAATCAGTACCAACGATGCTAACTACTGATTCTCAAATTACTACAATCTTCTGCATTTCCATTACATGCCTCAACTCAATGCCTCAATATAAAAGAAATGTTCCCATTGGTACTACTATATTTCTCACAGTCTCAACTATTTATCACAGGTCTCCTTCTCCTTGGTACAATCTCTGGCAAAGTGCCCTGCTTCATTAAAACGAAAACATATTACTTCTGACAAGTCTTGAGGTTTCCTTTTTGGGCAACTGCTGAAGTAGTGCCCTGACTCCTTGCACCTGAAATGGGTGATATGAGTCAGGTCCTTCCTGGAATCCAATCTATTTCTCTTCCTGGAGTTTTCTGTTCCAATCAGGGCTTCTATTTCCTGTGGGTCATACTCTACTTCCTCTGTCGGGAATTCTACCAGATCCCTATTCAGACAATTTTGGGAGATGTGTCCTTCTTCTGCACATGAATAGCATGACTTGGTGCAGGCTTTAATTTTGTTTCCTTTGGGTGTGTCCTCGACATCTTCCTTCATCATAGGTTCTTCCAAAATTTCCATGGGGGCTCCTTTCATTACTTATTTCTTCTGCTGGATGTTTCTTTGAACCATGGGGTAAATGTGACACTAAGCAGGGTAGTGGGTAGTCCCTTCGCACAAGAAACAAGTAATCTGCCTAGTTGGGCATTCTTCAGTTGGGTGACTTCCTTCACAATTAGGGCATTCATCTTTTTGTTCTTTATTGTTGTGCCCTATTTCTCCACAGAGCTTGCATGCACAAGGTTTCTTCATATCATTTCCATAAGGCTTCAACTTCTGGGACACAAGCCGAGACTTTAGTAGAGTCAACTTAAATTCTTTCCAAGTGTTACTCCTTGCCATCCATTGATGGTTTGGTACATCCTCCACCAAGTAGCAGCACCTCTTTCAAAGCACTGAAGAGCATGCTGGGTCATATCCTTCCCGACTATAGGGTTATTCTCCATATGATCCTCCATGTGCTGAATCCATTGGCCCGTCTTCAATTGACTTATCGGTCCAGGAAACATGAGTTCATCTCCATTCATCCTCTATTGGGTCCATGGGGTTGGGGTGAGATAAGAGATATAGAGAGGGATACACACAATACGAACAATAGTTTTGAAAAGATAGATTTTAATTGTGGCTGTTGGAAAAACGTCAAACAAATGACATCTCACAATCGTCGCATCTAATATAGGTATATAACAGGGGTTTGGTCTTCTAATGGTCAATGTCGCCAAACTCTTCAAGTCTTGTTCATGTCTCCGATGGCTTCTTCCGATCGTGCTTGTCCTTCTCAAGTTCTTTTGCCAGATCATCTCTGTTGACGCGAAGTCTCTCGTGACGTCCCTTAATATTCTGGAGTTGCATTCAAGCTTCTGGGTTTTCAACATCCTTGGCATGAACCCTGGTCCTACTGTCCTTTAGTTCTTGATGAATCTCCGGTATCTCGAGGTTTTGTTCCTCCAGTTTGGCTATTTCATCTTCTAGGCCCTAAGTTCTGCATGAAATGCTTTCTCGTCAAATACGGCTTCCTACAGGTCCATCTTAAAACTCCTGATGTAATTCTACAGATCCTGGTGATACACCAGCTAAAGTTAAAACTTCATCTCTTGCGGATAGGTGCTACATCAACCTTCTACCATCCAATCCTTCCGAAGAAATGCATGCTTAACTCAGCACGGTCACAATAGCATAAGCGGGCGATAACATCATGGATATCCATGTTTTTGCTCATGTCATTTACATGAGCTATCATTCCATAGTTGATATCTCCTTCCTTAGGGTTTTCTTGACAAAACTTTGAGTTCTAATGCTCCATGTTCCAGTCTTTCTTCGATCCACCTTGATCTCGGGTGTTGACAGCTTTCAATAGTGTGAAAAATTCCATAAGGGTAGCCATCCTAGGTCATACCAACCTGGGAATTCTTTAGAGCCTTCAAATTCTCCTAGTCTTCAGAGTCTTAAACCGTTGAAGTTTCCATTACTATAATGCACGGTAAATTCCTCTTCATTCCGAAGTGGTCTTAGTTGTCTGATATCTTGTACTTCTTGGAGTGGACTCATCAGTTGAATCTTCGAGTGGTCAAAAGGGAAAAGGGGTATGGCCTCACTAAAAGGGAATATTTGAATAAGCTCAGAGGAGAAGAGAGGTAAAAGATCTTTTTGAAAAGAAAGTTGTAGAGAAAAAAATCTTTTCTATAGGCTTGCCAGTTTCTAGGGGTCACGTCCTACAGTCAACATGTGCTCTGATACCATCTTGTAGCGACCCGAACTTAGACGGTCAAGTCTCTGTGCTTAAGTGTCATCCCTGTATCGGTATGCTGACACACATAGTACTCGAGGATTTATAACAGAGGTAAATCACATGTATAAAGTAACGTAAATACTATTACCTCAATCCAAATAGCGGAAGTAACAAAGGTTGTGGATTTCCATCAACACCAACGGCAAAGTTGAGTGTAGAAATTGTAACCCTAATGTATCACTTACTCGTCGTAAGATAATCCTGCAACATGAGACGTTGCAGCCATATAGGTCAGTACATTGAATGTACTGGCAAATTCACACCATAGGGTAATGATGAATAATAGCTATCACTACATGCATATTTGGCTAGTGGAAAGCTCTAAGTTTACTTTTGCATAAAGCCAATTTTTCCCTACATCAAAGGAATATAATTTATTTAACTACAAAGTTTGTTGAAAACATTGAGAAGGATCCTGCAACTCAATCCCAATTAGAATAATTATTAACCCAGCCAGTTAATTAAATAAAGTGATGAGATCAACATGATAATTCAAGAACCAGATACTCAAGATGTCCATAACCGGGGACACGGCTAATCATGATTAGTTTGTACACTCTGCAGAGGTTTGCGCACTTTTCCCCATAAGACTCAATGTCCTCCGTTGGATTTCTCGCACTACATGGTGTTTGAGAAACGGATGACCGAGACATAGTTTTTTCAGAAGCATTAACTCTAACCTCGGGTAGACAGTTGATACGTCTCCAACCTATCTATAATTTTTGATTGTTCCATGCTATTACATTATCTGTTTTGGATGATAATGGGCTTTATTTTACACTTTTATATTATTTTTGGGACTAACCTATTAACCGGAGGCCCAGCCCAAATTGCTGTTTTTTTTGCCTATTTTAGTGTTTCGTAGAAAAGGAATATCAAACGGAGTCCAAACGGAATGAAACCTTCGGGAACGTGATTTTTGGAACAAACGTGATCCAGATGACTTGGAGTGGACGTCAAGAAACGAACGAGGCGGCCATGAGGCAGGGGCGCGCCTACCCCCCATGGGCGTGCCCTCCCCCCTCGTGGGCCCCTCGTGGCTCAACCGACCTACTTCTTCCTCCTATATATGTTCACATACCCCGAAAACATCCAGGAGCACCACGAAACCCTATTTCCACCGCCGCAACCTTCTGTACCCAAGAGATCCCATCTTGGGGCCTTTTTCGGAGCTCCGCCGGAGGGGGCATTGATCACAGAGGGCCTCTACATCAACTCCATGGCCCCTCCGATGATGTGTGAGTAGTTTACTTCAGACCTTCAGGTCCATAGCTAGTAGCTATATGGCTTCTTCTCTCTCTTTGGATCTCAATACAAAGTTCTCCTTGATTCTCTTGGAGATCTATTCGATGTAATCTTCTTTTGTTGTGTGTTTGTCGAGATCCGATGAATTGTGGGTTTATGATCAAGTCTATCTATGAACAATATTTGAATCTTCTCTGAATTCTTTTATGTATGATTGGTTTATCTTTGCAAGTCTCTTCAAATTATCAGTTTGGTTTGGCCTACTAGATTGATCTTTCTTGCAATGGGAGAAGTGCTTAGCTTTGGGTTCAATCTTGCAGTGCTCGATCCCAGTGACAGAAAGGGAAACGACACGTATTGTATTGTTGCCATGGAGGATAAAATATGGGGTTTACATCTTATTGCATGAGTTTATCCCTCTACATCATGTCATCTTGCTTTAGGCGCTACTCTATTCTTATGAACTTAATACTCTAGATGCATGCTGGATAGCGGTCGATGTGTGGAGTAATAGTAGTAGATGCAGAATCATTTCGGTCTACTTGTCTCGGACGTGATGCCTATATACATGATCATGCCTAGATATTCTCATAATTATTCGCTTTTCTATCAATTGCTCGACAGTAATTTGTTCACCCACCGTAATACTTATGCTATCTTGAGAGAAGCCACTAGTGAAACCTATGGCCCCCGGGTCTATTTTCCATCATACAAGTTTCCAATCTATTTTATTTTGCAATCTTTACTTTCAATCTATATCATAAAAATACCAAAAATATTTATCTTATTATTATCATCTCTATCAGATCTCACTCTTGCAAGTGGTCGTGAAGGGATTGACAACCCCTTTATCGCGTTGGTTGCAAGGTTCTTATTTGTTTGTGTAGGTACAAGGTGAATCGCGCGTGGTCTCCTACTGGATTGATACCTTAGTTCTCAAAAACTAAGGGAAATACTTATGCTGCATTACTGCATCACCCTTTTCCTCTTCAAGGGAAAACCAACGCAATGCTCAAGAGGTAGCAAGAAGGATTTCTGGCGCCGTTGCCGGGGAGATCTACGCCTAGTCAAGACATACCAAGTACCCATCACAACTCTTGTCCTTCGCATTACATTACACTACAAAAAAATACACTTCCGTGATGATACGTGTTTGTCACAGTAGGTCACTTTTTTTGTCATGCATGTACATCCATGACAAATTTATGACAGAATCAAGATAGTCATACCTGTGCTGTCGTAGAAGTGTTCCATGACATTACCAAAATTATCATCACAGAAGTGTCCACTTCCATGACAATAAAGCGCGCGTCACAGAAGTGCTTTCGTCAAGGGTGACCGACACGTGACATTCACCGTAACGGAACGCCGTTAAGCTATCGGGTCGGGTTTTGGATCCGATAACCCGTTAACAGCCCCGACCAATGGGGATTTTCCACGTGTAAAATCATCATTGGCTAGAGGAAACACGTGTCGGCTCATCGTTGGGGCAGATGTCATCCACTCACTGGACAGAAGGCGCCTATGATACGTCGACACGTGGCACGACCCAACAGTGGCCCATTCCTGTGAAAAGGCCGGCCCATTTGACTTGGTCAAAAGCTGGCGGGCCGGCCCATGGAAAGCCTGTTAACGGCCTGTTCGCATATAACCCATTTACAGCCCGCTAATCCAAGGCCCGTTACGCCCTATCCAAATTAGGCCCAGTAGCGTCATCTGGGCCGTCCAATATGATTCCAGCCCATTTTCACTTCTGGCCCATGTATAGCCCATGACGTCTTTCGGCCCATATGAGGCCCTTTGTAACTCTTGGCCCATTAGCGGCCCGTGCTGAAACTGGCCCGTAATGAACAGTGTATTACTTTACACCCATTAACGGCCCGTGGTGAAACTGGCCCGTAATGAACAGTGTATCACTTTATACCCATTAACGACCCGTTATTCCGTTGGGCCGTTTCCAGCCCAAGTTAACTTTCGGCCTTCTGATGGCCCATTTATTCTTGGTCTCATTTGCAGCATTCGGTTACTTACGGCCCGTTACTGTCATTTTCGGTTTGTGGGCCAAATTCAGCCCGTCATTACATTCGGCCCGTTTGCGGACCATTAGTCTGTTGGGCCATTTTCATAGCATCACCAAATACGGCCTATTAACGGCCCGTTATGGTCAGCCCATAAAACATATGATTTCCATTAAAGGACCATCTATGGCCCATTAAAGGCCCGTACAAGACCCATAAATGAACCGGCGGTCCATGGATCCTACGAGACGTAGAAGGCCCATGGATCCTACGAGACGTAGAAGTCCCATGGATCCTACGAGACATAGAAGGCCCATGGATCCGACGGCCCATGAAGGGCCATGGTCGGGCGAATTGGCCCCCGTTTGAACGATATAGCATATTCAAAGATTTATCCTACTCAATACTATCACCTCTAAAAAGCCTACACTATTACAACATAGAGATCAAGGCATAGAAAGGTAGAATAATCCTACACTATACAATAAAGAAATTACAGCCAATTATACCCACTGGGCATTATGGTTCGGCACAGGTGATAATAAAGCATACACAAACAACAAATTACATACACTGGGCAAATACAGCTCATACATCATGGACGCGCATCAACTTAACTCCATTTGAACTATAATCTCTTCAGAAAATAGGATTGGCCGGATTCAGATAGCACAAATTTCAATCTGCAAAATCTCCAATTCCTTCATGGTTACCTCAGTGTCTTGTTTCATTTTTTTGACTCCTGCATCTAATACCTGCATGTCCAGTCTCAACTTGTTGATTATACGTTGACAATCATGTACACGTTGTCTTGCCACCTCTAGTTGATGCTCGAGAACATCAACACATTCCAATTCCAATCCATAATCATTCGGTAACGGCCATGCCGCACTGCTCGTAGATCTTTGTGTTGATGTCACTTCATCCTGAAATGTTTCTGTAAGTACACATAACTAGGGCAAAAATATAGTTACAACAGTGAAGCGAACAAGACACTATTTTGTACTACATGGCAAAACAGGACTAACAATAATGTTACACGTCACTTTAAAAAAAATGTTACACATCATGAAGCATAAGCAGGTGATATTTTAAAAATTATAAAAAAGATAGTCTGTGCATCCTGCATACAAAAATCCCTCTTAGCTCACCAGAGGAGCATGATGTTGGGGCCCAATCGAAAACACAGACAAGTTACAAATTTAGACAGCACGTTGCATATAAGTAAGCAAGCAGTTGGCCATTCTGTGCCTCAATTAAAGTCTTAGGGAGCATAATGAACAGCAGAGGGTTTCATACAAAAATACTACAACAGGCAAAACTATGCAATCATTAGCGTAGTATAAACTAGATTGTGAGCCTCATGCAATAATAGTTTGTTAATAGACTTCAAAGCTTCAGGCACACTTCGGCAGAGTAATTAAATGGTAAGGCCTTTAATTATGTCAACTAATAGTGATACATGTACCGAACATCAGGCATGATTATTTGGGCATCTCATTAACTGAGGACAAATAAAGCAATTGAAAAGACAAAATTAACTATGCCTGAAACAAACAAGGAATTGAACTGTTGAGTTGCATATAGTGACTTACCTTAGCAGGTTGAAGAGGCTCAGCGTAGCTCCTACTTCTCTTGCAAGGCTCCTTCCTAACATCTTGTACTTGGAAATCCTCAATCTTATCTTCATTGCACCCCCTCTGCAAGGTGACACAAACTAGTTACTCGTCTCCTTGGAAGATAAATATGCATACTTTCCAGTCCGTGAACATAAAAGAATGAGATTATAACAAAACAACACCACATAATGAAACATGCCGCATCTCTTGCACTTGCACACAATGAAATGAGCATTTACTATGTCTGCACTATGTAAAAACTAGGCATACCTTTGAACTGGATCTCCAGGTACTCTTGGAGAGCCTACTGTAGTGTACAACCAAACCTTTATGTCACCTATGAGTTAGACAAGGCCCCACTACAGCAGCCCTTAGTGTTTAAATCGTTGACAAGCTCTGTTAGAGTGTTATGTCAAGAACAACAAGTAATCAAAGCAAACAGTCCTAGTATGGCTGGCTAATGCAAACAAGCAATTGAATAGATGTGTGAGCAAATCTTACATATCAAGAAAAGAAGCAAAGAAGGAGGCTTAAAGACCATCACTTGACTGACCAGATTTAAGGGGCATTTAAACATCATGTGCAACGTATGAACTAACATAAACATTGCATATTCCAGATTCTACAATGGAATGCACATGTATTAGGTTATGCCATGTATGATGATGCCTAAATGTACAGATAGCAGGTAGGAGTGATTCATCATTGCACGCACAATTGAATTGCAGGTTAAGGGCTTGTTCGATTCTGCCTTTTCAGGGCATATTGTCAAAATAAGCCATAAAAAGAAGTCATTTTTGAGTTATGGGCTTGGGCTTAACTAATTTCGCTTTGGAGGGGGGTGTTTCGGGTAGAACCTCACTAAAAATTGAAGGGAAGGGGAATAGTGAAATGACTCTGTTGTCTGCCTATATTACACTCAAAATGCAACTGCTGACACCCGTGTCACACCTGACCCTCAAGTAAAAAAACACGCAAGCATTCATTGCCCTGCCGCTTGCATCTCCTCTCCCCTTTCCACTATACGATGAATTTCTATGAGCTGCTTCTGCTGCTGCTATATGATGCATTGCTATGAGCTGCTCCTACTACTGCTATATGATGAATTGCTATGAGCTGCTGCTGTATGATGAGTTGCTATGAGCTACTGCTGCTGCTATATGATGAATTGCTATGAGCTGCTGCTGCTATATATGAGTTGCTACAAGCTGCTCCTGTTGCTGCTATATGATGAGTTGCTACAAGCTGCTCCTGCTGCTACTATATGATGAATTGCTATGAGCTGCTCCTGCTGCTGCTATATGATGAATTGCTATGAGCTGCTCCTGCTGCTGCTATATGATGAATTGCTATGAGCTGCTGCTAGTATATGATGAATTGCAGACTGCTGCTGCTGCTGTATGATGAGTTGCTATGAGCTGCTGCTGTTGCTATATGATGCTTTCAGGTGGTGGTGCTATACGATAATAACCAACCACTTGGACCATCGAATTTCAATAAATAATTGTTCTTCATTTAAATGTGGGTCATGCGTTCTTCATTTAAATTAGGCAATGGGATCTCTATGGAAAACATTGACCAAAGTAGATTGTGCCAAGTAGATGGTATCTTTGTATTTGCATTTTGAGCAAATAGTGATGGTCTATTTTCCTATCATATTAATTACTGCACTGGGTTCAATTTGTGATGTTTGCAAGTCAAATTAAGTTCCATATGGGCAGCAAAATGAAAAAATATAATGCAATCTAGACTTTCCACTGATCATACCAAAGATAAGCTGAAAACGCAATGAAAAGAACTGGTTGGCTTATTACATGGAGCTTATATTCACAGGTGCTTATTTTCTTAGGATAACTCGTAATAACTGTCCCTAAGAAACTTGGCTAATAGAACTGGCATACAAATAACATGTCACGATGATTGCAATGGAGGAGTGACGTACCATGGCACACGGTATAGGCTCACCGCTGCCTCTCCTTTTTTGCGATGTTCCATGAAATTGCCACATACATCTTGTACTTTTTCATTGTGTAACCCTATCTGCAAGTTGACACGGCTAATTTCAGACATCTCTACATGATACTACATTGCATATCCCTTGCGCATATTTAAACTACCAATTAACGATTGTGTGCGTACCATAAACTAGTCATGACTCTGTATGCTGGACTAGCAGGCACTCTAAGGGAGCCTAATGTAGTGCACTGGAATTCCTACATGCCACCTACGATTTTGTGTAATGTACTGCCCCTGTTTCTAAATATATGTCTTTGTAGAAATTCCAGTATGGACCACATACAGATGTATATAGATGCATTTTCGAGTGTAGATTCACTCATTTTGCTCCGTATGTAGCCTATAGTGGAATCTCCAGAAAAACTTATATTTAGGAATGGAGGTACGAGGTAGTATCATGTATGACATCTACATATCTAATTTAGCAGCCAGTAGTAGAAATCATTGTCTGCACAAAGGGATTACTGATCGAAAATCCTAGCATAGCACGCTGGCAGGCACAGAACAATACAAGAGAGAGAGACGCGCTTACAAGATCATAGCAATGCCTCAGTCCAGGATCTTGGTTGCCCAAGCTGTTAGATCCAGAAGAAACATCGTCCTTGTAGTTTTTGCCAGCTGCATAACAGGTAACAGCGACCGGTTAGTATATTTGAAGTACATCGGGCAGGTGATGCTGGATGGGTTTAAAGGTGACAAGTACCTAGGCCGTGGCGGGTGCTTGGCATCTCTCCAGACTGTGGGAATCAGGTTAGAAACGTCGAGGGTGATGACGATGTGCTGGCTGTCGGGGTCCGTTAAAGGAGATCTAGAACCATCGAGTAGGGTGTTTGTGGAGCGGCTCCGGTAGGGTGGACTACGGTATGGGCGAAGCAGATCTATGGCCGTGGACGAGGGCGTAGGTGAAGCTGCTCCGGTGGTTGAGTTAAGGATGGTGTCGACGATGCGGATCTGCAGCCGTGGACGGGGCGTCAGAAGCTGCTCCGGTGGTTGGGTTAAGGGTGGTGTCGACGATGCGGATCTGCGGCCGTGGATGGGGCGCCAGAAGCTGCTCCGGTAGGTTGGATGAGGGTGCGAGGAAGCGGATCTGAGGCCGTGGACTTGTGAGTTGGCAAAGCAGCCCCGGTAGGGTTGAGAATGATATAGGCAAAGCTACTCCGGTAGGGTTGAGGAAGGTGTCGGCGAAGAGGATCAGAGGCCGTTGACGGGGGCGTCGGTGGGGCGGCTCCGGGGGGTGTGGATGAAGCGTCTCCGGTGGGGAGTACGAATGAGCCGCTGTAGATGCGCGGTGGTTGACGAGAGTACCGACGAAGAAGATCCGGCGCCGTGGACAAGGCCGGCACTGAATGGGCTGTGGTACAGTGGTGGATGAGCAGTCTACTTGTTTCTAGGGGAGGTGGGAGGGGTAGGTGCGGCAGCAGAAGCAGATCCGGCGAGGTGGACGCCGCTGGCAGTGAATGGGCTATGGTACGCCGGTGGATGAGCAGTCTAGGGTTTCGAGAGGGCAGGGGAGAAAGGGCGATGAAGTACGGACAGCGTAATGTAAGATGCTCTGGTGCTGTGGAGTTAGTCGTTTTTGCGGGAGGGAGAGAGGAAATGGGGGTGCCGTGTAGTGGGGGAACCGGAAGTTACCAAAGCAGCCCCGACCTATCATGTAGATGAGGGCGGTATTGTAACTGTTGGTCTCCGTGCACCAAGGACAAAAGGGGGATTTCGCATGCTAAAGACTAAGGTGGCGGAAATTTTAGAAGGAGGCGGGACATTTTGCCGCCCGCGGGATCGTTCATATCCAGTTTCAACTAATTTTGGACCGTTCTAGCGGGAAGGTCATGCTAGACTATCTACATGGGGCACGCGTCAGCAGTTAATAACTGGCGTGAAGTCCACCCCAGAAAAAAGACAATAACTCGGGATGATGCGCCGATAACTTGGACGTTCACACGGGCGCAGCCAATCATACGGGTGTAGTGGCGCGTTCACAAAAAAGGGATCAAACGCTCAGCCTATGTATTTCTCGTGTAAATAGATAATTTAGTGCCATTGGTTATTTACTTTAAACATAATGCATTGACGTGTTAGTGTAGAGGCGCACAAAAAGAAATGGATATTGTAGTCAGCTACTTAAAAGTGTTACCTCATATGATTACATAGCCTCCATTTCATAAATTGCGTACCCGTTGAATTCATATATGAATATTACATATATTACTTCAAAATAGAAACTTAAATCATCCAAGACTAATGAATTTGAATGCAAGAGTAACAATGGTGCATGTTCATGATAGCTACGTTGGTTGTTTGAAGAAAAATCACTGTAACTTTGGCATGCACAACTAAAAAGGCTTATTTAAATAGAAAAAAATGTGATATGTGAGTGTCCAATCTTTATAGCGTTGAATCGATATTGTACCTTTGGCCACGATATGAAGTAGATATTGACTTATGTTCAAGCGATGCATGTCCACGATCGCTAGATAGTGATACGTGAATGAATTGTGCAATCTCTCTCACATGCATACATATCTCATTTCCCTGTGGGCATCGGAATCACACACGCGCACTTCGTGTATTTCTCTCCCTCCGTCAGGGTTAAATTCGTCTTTCTACCCCGTCCTACAAGTCTCTCACACAGAAACACACACGCTCTCTATGTCTAAGACGCCCACCCCTTTAATTCTGCCCACCCATAGCCACTAATGTCTCTCACACATATGCTATCTACCTATCCCTTAATATAGCTAGATATGTGTCACACAAACTTCTTCTCCCTACTAGCAAGATGCCCATGCGTTGCACGGAACATCAAGATGCATTTGTATGAGAAGTTTATCTTGTGGGAGAAAAGGATGAACGAGGGAATGCCTTATTTGCAAATGCGAAGAGGGGTGTGGGTATCTTTTTGCAAAATTGCCATAGTTTCCTTCCTGTCCGTCGGATATAAATTGGATGGCCTATATTGCAGGATGGCAGGAACACCATCATCACCAACTCTATTTTTTATAAGAGTAGAGATATGTGAGTGTCACTGCCCCCCCCACACACCCACACTTCCCAACACCGAAGGAGTAGGGTGACACCTCGATCTTGATACTAATCTATCGACTGGCTTCTCTCTTAAACATACACACACACACACACACTATCCGGCACCGAAGGAGCTAGTAGGGTGGCACATCGATCTTGATAATAATCTATCTACTCCTCTTTCAAACACACACACACACACACACACACACTCGCTAGTTGTGCCTCTGTGCCTATCGCGCACACTCTCGATACGTCTTTCTCTCCCTCCCCCCAACAATGATAGCAGAACGGTGACAATTCAATCTGATCATAATCTGTCAATTGGTTTCTCTCTCAAACATTGTGTCTTGGTGCCTCGCTCGGTAGCCCCCTCGATATGTAGACTTCTCGCGCACGCACAACTGTAGTGACGATGACGCTGAACCCAGTGTGCCTTGTTTTTACCGGCCTCATGTGATAGTTTTCACCCTGTTTTCTGTTAATTAACAAGGCAACATTTTCTTTGTTACTACTAGTGAATCTGAAATCATTCGGGGCAGACATAAAATATATCACTTCAACCCAATTATCGCATCAACTATTTTAAAAGAAATAAGCTAGTTGCCCGTGCGTTGCACGGAACATCAAGATGCATTTGTATGAGTAGTTTATCTTGTGAGAGAAAAGGTTGAACGGGGGAAGGCCTTATTTGTGAACGTGGAGAGACTTGTGGGTATATTTTTGCAAAATTGCCATAGTTTCTTTCCTATCTGTTAGATATAAATCCGGCGGCCTATATTGCAGGATGGCACGCACACCATCATCACCAACTCTGTTTTCTACTCCCTCCGTCCGAAAATACTTGTCATCAAAATGGATAAAAAGAGATGTATCTAAAACTAAAATACATCTAGATACATTTCCTTTTATCCATTTTGATGACAAGTATTTCCGGACGGAGAGAGTATTTGTCTTTTTAGAGATTTCAACAAGTGACTATGACCGGACCTTACCAACATACTCAAAAAAGTAGTCCATAATTTTGATGTTACCCTCTTTTCTTGGTGGTGCAGTGCCATCTGGATACCTCATAAATAAATAAAGTTATACATGATACTAATATATGATACATGGCGCAGGAGTACTAAGTATTATTAATACAGTTTTGCTAGAACTCATCTAGATGAGATATAATTTGGTCTCATTCATCTTTTATAGCCATTGGATGTGATGCTATATAAGATGCGTGTGTGCTGACGTGGGTTGTATTTGTTCTTGTGCAACGAACTGACCACTGCATGTCATGTTTGATAGTCTCAAGTCATTAAAAGCATACAAGCCCCACATCTCTTCTTGGTTGATTCCTCCATTTATGTCAAAAAATAAGAAACAACGTGAGAGTTAATGCACCACGCCTATGTGTTTACTATTTGGTTTTTGTAAGATGACTTAATACTCACCTAGACGGAGGGAGTATTTGATTTGACAGCGGGCGGCGCAGTTCCCGATACGGCTTTAATGCAGACGAGGGAGGGAGTAGCGGTTCCCAATATGTTGAACGGCCAATGCATCCTTCTTCAATTAATGCATGAGGGAAGTAATGGGAGGAGGTCTGGGAAAAGAGGTTGCACGATGTGAATGCAACGTAGTTTGCCCTCATTGCCCTCATATAAAGGCGCCCCTCCATTCCAATGCATCTACCACATCGTACGCACCTAAGAATTTCCCTAAGCATCTACACTAAGCGCAAAAGAGCTCACTCCAGACCCATGGTGGCGATGCTCGTGAGCGGCTAGCGACTGTGCCAGATGGTCCATGATGCCGGCCTGCGGCATGGCACCGAGGATCGTCTCCAGACGGTGTTCGAGACCAGCTGGTGGATGGCCGCCTTCGACACCAACTATGACTCTCAGTTGGACCATATGATTGTTGCCACCAGCAACAAGTTCATCGTCCTCAAGAAGCTCGCGGATGACATCGCCGTACTCCTCTAGCCTGCGCGCCCAGGCTCCTCATTGCCTGCCACCCTAATCGGCCTCCATGGCCGGAACCTCTTTCAAGCACTGGTGGCCCTGTGACTGCCCGCCGACGCCACGAAGAATGTCCATCTAGAGGTCGCGCTCGCCACGAGGCGCCTCGCCCTGCAAGAATTCGTTGACCGACACATCCACATGTACGAGGAAATTGTGTACATAGGTATCTACAAGGCCAGTGAGGACGCTACCACGTTGGCCTTTCTCAACCGGCTGGAAGCCTTGGATGCCTTTGCTGAGAAGCACCTCGACCTCGCCACAAAAGCCGCCGCTCCTTAGCCGCCGGTCGGTGGCCCGACGCACTAAGTTGAGGAGGAGGAGGTCGTACATTCGTGGATCCATCTTTCTTCTTGCCTTCTGTAACCACCACTGCGATCGCATCATCGTGGCCTTAATTCTTATTGTGCTGTTGCATTCTCGTTCCAGTCAATACTGACATGTGCGATCCCTTTGCTTAATTATATGCATCACTGTAACTAGTACTCCATCCGTCAATTTATAAGTTGTGCTTACCTTTTCCATCAACTTCGTGCAACGCGCGGGCATCTTGCTAGAAACACTAGAATATGTCTATATAATCCGTATGTGATAGTCCATTTGAAATCTCAAAAAAGACAAATATTTCGGTACGGAGGGAGTAATATATTAGGAGTATATCAAAACAATAGTGATTTCTTTCAAGTTTGTGAACAAATACTACTATTCTACTACTTTGGATCCGTCGCAACGCACAAGCACATTGCTGGTAAAAGGAAAAGGCCTGCTGCGTTCGCGTCGCACCCCCACACGCCCGGGAATTGGGAGTACAACACGACCCTTCCGGTACGACACATGGCTTAGGGATGGCGTGTTGCCTAGCATTTTCACTTTCGTGTGGGACCGCCGTTGGGCAAACCGACACCTCGCCCGCCGCCGGGTTGGAAAAAAGAAACGAGGGGAAGATCTAGCTGTAGCACGGAAGCTAAGAAATTTGGTGTCAGACGGGGCTCATTGATAGAGTAGGAGCATTCCATACTAGTACTACTCCTACTAGTACCAAGTTTGTACTCCTAATACTATATTACTAGTACTACCACTATACAACTAGTAGGTACGTGCGCGACACAACATCGTAGGAACAAAAAACGAGAAGATCTTGTTTTGGGTGATTTATCTTTTTTTCAATCAACGTAGTATGAATAATATGATGTGGGGGCAGCCATGAAGCTTATGTGGCTTGGTTGCACTCCACTAAATAAATAGATAATGTGTTTAGAGTGCACTCCACTAAATATATATATATATACTTTGGATCCATTGCAACGGACCGGCACATCTATATCTATACCCCCTATATAGTGTGTGAAAAACTTTGAAAGTTGGTCGTTGGATGAAGTCAATCCGAGGTACAAAGATGGCAAATCCGAGCACTACTGGCCGTTGGATATCATCCACCAGATTCTGCCACATGTATAATCTAGAAGACTCCATGGTTGAACTTAATTCATGACTAAGGGCCTCTTTGATTCATAGGATTGCAGAAACACATGAATAGGAAAAAAGTAGGATTTGAATGGCATGTTCATTGGATCCCTATAGGATTTGAGTTTGTTTGATTGTGTCACATGAAAAACAAAGGATTTCTTTCAAGAGGTTGGAGTGCATGTTAGAATTCCTATGAAACGTAGTACAAATGAATCCTTAGGAAAATATTCTACATGATTCAATCCTATGAATCAAACGACCATCGTAGGAAAAAATCCTAAGGATTCTAATCCTTCAAAGATCCTATGAAAATCCTTTGAATCAAACAGACCCTAACTTTGCCACAACTAAGCTTAGGCAAAGTTATTAGTTCTTCAAAACGAGAGAAACAAGTTGGCAAGCCTAAGGGAATCTTGCCACATTTTTTGTGTGTATGTCATGTGGGGCCTTAGTGTGGCTTGCCTAAGGTGTGGCTTGAATCAAACACTCGCCTAAGTTAATCAAACTTGCCTAACCTTACATTCCACCAGATTTTGCCACATGTTAGAATCCAGAAAGCTCCACATGTAGAAGCATAATGCACAAACCACCAGAATCTCATGCGTGCAATGCACGTGTACCTTACTAGTACTAGTTGGTAGTAGTAAGAAACAAATTCCAGTTTTGGCATGAGCTCGTACTGCGGGAGCACCACAAGGCCTGCTGCAAGAGTTACATTTCCCTCTCAGGGCCCACGGGACCGAACTTCAGTGGCTTAGTGGTAGAAACAAGAAACGTGATGGTCGCCGTGGTTCAACTTCCATGGACAAGCTGTCATGTCTGCTGACACATGTATATCAAAACTAGAGTGTTTATATTTCAAGCACGTGAACAAGTATTATTCTACTACTTTGGATCCATTGCAACGCACAGGCCAGCACATTGGTAGTAGTAGTGTCCATCTCTATCTCTAGAGGCCTTCCCTCGTTCATCCTTTTCTCTCACAAGATAAACTACTCATACAAATGCATCTTGATGTTTCATGGAACGCACAAGGATGTTTCCTTGGAGGTCTCTCCAGCGCGGCATGGCCATAGTTGCAAGTTGACGCCCCTTGAGATGCCGACGTTGAGGGGCACTCGGATTTCCTCCGATGAGCAGGTAAGATGAGTTTGATCACGTAGTAAATGCATTCTAAAGACTACTTCCGTGTCCATTTCCTAATTCTCCCCCTGCCCATTGTTTCATAGGTTAGGCTCGGTGCGAGTGGAGATTGGCTTGCATATGTACGGGAGGGTACCAACATCAATTTGCACAACATTTACAACGGTGAAACCACTCCCGTAGAACCTTTGTCCAACATTGGGATCAGCCATGCAACGGGCCACCGCATGAATTGGTACGATGGAACCACGGTGGGATTGAATAAGATAGCACGAACCTTGCACATGGCGGTCAAAGGCGGACCATGCTGTCTGCGGCCGATTTGTTGTTGTATGAGTAGGAAGACGTTGTGCTCCTTTCTAACCGCATCTTCGCGGTGACAAACCAGGGGACTTATTTTGTATGGGACACATCCTACGATATACTCCCTCTCTCCCAGTTTATTTGTTTTGAATCTTTTTGTTTTATAAGTTTCAAATTCAAATTTAGAGCTCCCCATCACATGTTGAGATTACAATGTCCATTTAATCGCTGCATGCATGTATAGTAAAGAAACAAATCTCGAGTTTGGCACGAGTTCGTGTTGCGGGAGCACCACAAGCCCTGGCGCAGGAGTTACATTTCCCTCTCAGGGCCGTCGGGACTGAGCTTCAGCGCCTTACTACACCTACCTTTGAGTCAATAACATGTGGACCCGATAGGTGACTGGTCCACATGTAATGCTGCCGTAGGCAGAGGGGCAGTGGGGCCAAGAGGGGTGAGGCGCAGGTCGGGGACGTGTGGTTTCATGGGTTCAAGCGGCGTCGTGGGAATCGCGGGTGGATGTGGTAGAAACTTCATGCTCGCCGCATTTTAGGTGGCCCACATGTCATGCACACAAAGGCAGAGGGGCGGTGCGGCCGAGAGGGGTGAGGCGCACGTCGGGGGGCATGGTGCCGTGGGATGGAGAGGCGTCGTGGGAATCGCGAGAGGAAACGTGATGGTCGCCGTAGTTGAACTTCCATGGACAAGTTGTCATGTCTACGGACACATGCACTGCATACCGATCACTGGAAGGAGTAGCAGAGAAAGCTATATATGCGGATAAATAGTTCCTTATAGTCAAGTGGACCCACGCTACTACTCTGTTCCAAAGACATGCACACCATCGAAATAGTCCATCAATATCAATATACACCGAGAGGGAATAATTTTTTTTACAAGAGAGGAAATAGTTCATCCATCCATAATGCCCTCCTGCTGGTGCAGCCTTTTCTTCTTCTTCTTCTTCTTCTTCTTCTTCTTCTTCTTCTTCTTCTTGTTCTCATTCTCCATGGGAGACGGCTTCGCAACAAGCTCTTTGGACCTTGCAGCTATCTCGAAACTCACACGGGCATCGAGGGCAGCATATTTTATCCGCTCGTACGTCAAGGGATAATTCTCCCATCCAGACGACCTTAATGCCACCGTCTCGTCACCCTTCTGAAGATTTGTACCGAGCACAATTTTTTTTACGTCGAATAGGGATGGTGTCTATTTATCAAAAACTTCTACAGGAATTTTGATTCTGGTTTGTAGGTCAGTGATGCTATTCAAATCATGGTTGTACGGCTCCAGCTTCTGTTTGTCCCCTTCGATGGCTGCCCCACAGAAGTATACGTCCTCCCGAGACAAGAAATCGTGAAGCTCACCTGGTATGGAGGGCGAGTGTATGATGTGGTACACCAAAACATCATCTTCGAAGCACAGCTGAAGGACGGCGGCGCCCTGGATCTTCCCAGGGGCACGCTCCGTGCACTCTGCGTTGAGACCGATGACCCTCGTCTCTACCTTTTCGAGGGAGTTGGATACATTGTTGATCCACTGCCGAACAACCCTTGGGTGGACGGTGACTGTGGCAACTATGCGCATCGAGCCTTCGACGAGGACATGTTGGACGCTAAAACCTGCATCTCGATCTCTATTGCCATTTGGAACCGCTGGAACGGAGGGCTATGGTTTGGAGAATTAGGATTAGATGGCTAGTCTAACTGAAGTAGTAGATGATTATTTAAAGAGGTTAAAACAATGTGAACGCAGTGGGGTTTGGATGCAAATGAAGACGAAGGGGAGGTGAAGAAGCCAAGGAGAATCGGTTCCCGATGGAGAAGTAAATGGGAGAAGTGGCATGCAGGCAGTTGATTAGATGACTAGGTAGACTAAACGAAAAGGCTATGCAGGTAGACTGATGAGTCGTACCTATTCGTGTACGTGCCCATCCTTCCAGATAGGTGGGACCTATGCAAACAGATAAAAAAATGTGTCGTAGTTTTTTTTGAGCACGTGAGTGGGAGACACAACATTCTCTGGTTAAGGAATACTCCCTCCGTTTAGGTGAGTATAAGTCACCTTATGAAAATCAAGTTTTCCCAAAACCTTTAGGCGTGGAGCATTAACTTCCTGCTCGATCCCCTCCCAGCCTCGTTAGCCAGCGTTCTCTTCCTCTGCTGCTGCGTTCTACCTTTCCATTTTTCCTCTTCTCATGTGTGGAACGATCTGCATGCCGTCCTTGATGCACCAGAACGACCACTGCATGCATTGCGGCAGAGCGTTGATTGGGCATGCACGAGAATTTGGTTCTGCTCGCAATATGGATGATACCTGAACGATGAAGTGAACAGGCATGCTAGCACGGGAGACCTATTTACACTATACAATACTGGAGTACTCATGTACCTACTGGTAGTAGTAGTAGTACAACTGTGGTACACTTGATGGTCAAAATACTATTCATCCGGTCCTCACAGTGAAGTGACAACACCCTGCGCCTGACACTAGTCCAGGCGGCGTGTTCGGGTTACCAAAGTCAGCCTCACCCTGTGCATAGTGCAGTCTGTCACCGCCGCTGTACAGCACATTGGCACCTCGCCTCGTCTCCCTCTCTGCTCCCATAGCACCACTCCATCTCCATCTCCTTCTCCGTCTCCATCACACTGTGCCCCCGTGTACCATCGCCTCACTCGCCTCCCCCAGTACCACTATTCCCTCGCTAGCCGCTCCAGCACCGATATCCTTCTCCCCCGTAAATCAAGCCCCCTTCCAAACTCCACCATGGCCGAACGTGAACCGCGCAGCATCCATATGAGCCGCGATTGGAGGAATCTCCCCAGTGACATCCTCGACCTCTGTTGTTCGTGTATGGATATGTTCGCCCTGCGGCTGGCTGCATGCTCGAGGGACATGCACACGGCCATCGTTGAAGCGTGGCCTAAGCTTTTCAAGACACCCTGCTTGCTGCTATCTGGTCTTGCGAGATTGGCTCACCATGATACGGAGGCGTGCATGATGCCCCTCGACTTCAATCCGATCTCCATTAGCCGAAACTTCTTTGCAGGTATGTAGTGGGTCGCCGTACATCATTTCCCTCGACATCGATCCGATCACCATCGCCCGAAACTTCTTGGCAGGTATGTACTGGGTCGGCATGAACTCCCACTGGATGGCTGCCTTCAGAGAAGACGGTAAAAAGTTGGTGCTCGTGAACTTCCAGACCTCCCATGAGATTATCCTTCTTCCGTTGGATTATATAGAGTATTACCATCGCGGTCCAAGTCATCTAGATTACTACGTCAGTTGGACGGACCTTGTTTTGTAGAAGATTGTAATCTGCCAAGTGCCCACACGACACGAGAATTACGCAGAATTCAAGCTAATTTCCTTGTTCGACCACGGGCTCGCCTATCTTTACGCCGGTGCCTTCTTTAGCTGGAGACAACTCGGCTCGCAGTGGATCATCATCAAAGCTGATACACACTTTTGTGATGCTATTGAACACAATGGTATCATCTACGCGATCGACAAAGCAGATGGCACCACGTATTGCTGGGACGACGCGTGTAAGTTGTTTCCTCTCATGTTAATGATGACGCCATGACACTGTTTGAACTTTTTGTGATGATTGGCATAGCTCTGTTTGAGCAGAATTTGAGTAGAACTATGGCAATGTATTAGAGACGCCATAAATCAGCTATATTTGGAATGAGTTAATTCATGCGATTGTGACCATGTCATTACAGCCAATTTGTACCCTGAATAATCAAACGGTTAGGAATATATGGATATTATCCTTATTTTACAGTAATCTATATACTACTACTAAATATGAGTGTGTATCAACGGCCATGTTAGTTTCCTCATTTTCATGATGTAGAAACATGCACCACACTGTTGGTTTCATCTAACCATACATTAGGGAAGTAAATGTGCATATGGAGAACTCTATATTTGGAAGTAGTGAAATCCTGCAATGCTTACCATGTGTACATACCTATATTCGCCCTTCAGCAATCAATGGCTAGAATAATATCCTCACAAAAATTTTGCCCACAGAACATGAGTATATAACAATGCATGGTCTGTTAGTTACCTTGAAGAATTTGTTTGTGAGGACAGAACATGATTACATAACATGCATGACATGGTAGTTTCCTGTGAAGAATCGATTGTGAGATAACATGAGTATAACCATGCATGGCACTTCTATATTTTCGAACCCAGTATACATTTCCCTGTATTTTCCTCCCAGTTCCAACAGGGACATATCAATGTTGTTTCTTGCATTATCCTACTCGTACTCTGAACAATGCTGCTCTTACATTAACAATGCATGTCCTTTTTGATATGATGCAGTGTCCCTACAGTTACTGCCCTTTGTAATCACACCACCTTTGCCAAAAAATAGGGAAGCACAACTGGTTCCTCGCTCGATCAGACGACGGCAAAAGACTGATGATCATTCGGACACATGATCCGGAAAAGTTATATTGCAAAAACCCCCACTGTATACAAGCACCGTGTAATACGTGAGTATCCGGACAGTGGCTGTTACGTCTATGAGAAGGATACCAGCTTGTTGGGGCCTTTAGGATTTTTTAGTTGGAGGTGGGTAAATAGCCTTGGTTCACACTCTCTGTTTCTTGGACTCAACTATTCGATTAACCAGGAGATCACCGTTGGCAAGGACCTTGATGGCAGAGAGGCTCTGTTTGCTATGGAAAACTGTGTCTACACGGCGAGCCCTAGGAGTTCGGGAGCAAACTCCCCTGATTGTCAACGATACAGCCTGCAGCCAAAAGAAGGTGAGAATGACAAAGGCATCCGGATTAACTTTGATCCTTGGATGTCTCAATTACGACAGGCAGTGATGTGGTTTGAGCCTTCAGGTTGATAGATAATTGGGCTGTTGCATCGAAAGGGTGGAGTACTGGTGTCTCCGGATCATTGGTCACTGAAGCGGGGCTGCAAATTATGATGGTGTTGGATCATCTCTTTGAATGACTTTGTTGTCTTTGCTGCTGGTTCTGGATGGGTAGTTCTTTCTTTTGTTATGCATATTCCTTGTCATTTGGTCATCCTCGTCTATGTCACTCTTACTATGTAATAGTTGCTTCTGTTTAGAATGTCATTCTCTTCTGGATCACGAGAGTCTGAGCGCTGCAAATGGGTGTGTTTTGGTGGTGTAGCAAGACTTCTTATGAACTATCATGTCTTGCTGTTTATGTCAGTAGTAGTCACTAGTCAGTGTTTGAATGTTGTATATATCGTTGTTTCGAACTGTTTATTGTCTCGAACTACTGGTGGGCTAAATGAGGGCATCACCATTCTCCAGTGTTCAGAGTATATCTCCTTTTTTAAGTTATATAATTTGAGCTCAGTGTCTTTTCGATGATGTACACTTGTTTGGGCTAGTTAGGTGTCGTTGAATATGGGCCGAGTAGTAACGCAATGCCAAACAGGTCAATTATGACTCTCAGGCCGGGCTCTCAAAAGATCCTGAAAAAAAAGGCCGGGCTCTCCAAAAAAATGAATAAGGACTCTTAGGCCGACATGTGGGCGCCATTGGTGTTTTCGTGCGCTTGCGTGCCGAGAGCATATTGTCGCGTGCTCGAAATTCATGCTACCTTTTCATCCGTAGTTCCACCAAATCCCCCTCCTGTACTCCCTGTACTCAAGCGCACTATCATGTCACCGGTCAACGCGGATCTCCGAGCCGGAGATCCTGAGGTCCGTCCTGCCTTCGGTCGCTGCGTGCTATCGCTCAACAGTGGCATGGCAGCGCTTGACGACCAGTTTGCCGGCAAAGTGCTGATGGTAACCATCAACGGCGACCGGCCTCCCGTCTCGCCGGATGACCTTGTTAAAGCTCTTGGCATTGCGCACGACATCCAAATAAGTGACTTGCTCGTCGAAGTCTGTCCGCCATCGGCTGATTTCTTCGTCAGGTTCCGGACAACTTTCGACTGCAGTCGTGTGTTCGAATCTTCCCGGCGTTTGTTTTGCGATGGCGCGCAGGTGAGCTTTGATCGGTGGCACCCAGTATGGGGCTCGGTGCCCTCTGAGCTTGAGTTTTTAACAAAGCTTACCTTCCACGGCATGCCTCGATGTGCTTGGAACAACGAGTCCATGAACGAGCTTATCAACGACCTTGGAGGTGAGCTCGTAAGTATGTTTGTTCCTCCAGACAGCTGGGCTCTGACGGTTATGGCATGGATGAAGAAGCCGTCCACCATACCGAAGGTGATTGGTGTTGAGATACCGGTGCAGGAACCGGGGTTGTACTATTCGTCGCCACCAAGGCCGCCGTGGACCACGTTAGGGATGTACCTGTATCGAGTGTTCGTGCATGTCGAAGAAGTGGTCAATCCATCAATCGAAGTCCTGCCGCCGTCACTGGTGCCAGGGTCCGTCGACGACGTCCATTACAGGAGTCAACGTCAGACTTTCCCGTGTTGCTCGGAATGATGGATGGCACAGGGCCTACTCTATCGCACGGCGGAGGCCACTACTTCTTTGGGAGAAGAGGTAGGGCTGCCTGCCTGGATGTGCTCTAATTTGAGGTAACAACTGAATCTTGTCAGATAGTAGTTAAATCCGAGCTATGGGTGTGAAGCACTGATATGCCAGTACATTTGATTGTGACCTGTTCTAATTTTGTACCTCAACTTTTTTTTAGAAAGGGCTGTACGTCAACTTAATGTGCTATGAGAATTTATTGTGTTGTCTGTCTGTTTTCTTTGCACAACATTCAAGATATTTCCCCGTCATTGATAAAGACGATGAACCGTTATGTACGACTTCATTGGTTTCAACATAGCCCTTCCCGTAGCGATCCACTGCTTCCATCCTGATTGTGCCGCCTGCGTGAAATTTTTGTATGCAAGTTCAGTGTGCTATGATGTTCTATATGATTGGGTCAACTATATAATTTTGTACTGAGCATCAACAATGCATATGGCTGAAAGATGTATTTACGAGCATCGGCCGATGGGTCTCTCTCTCTCTCTCACACACACACATACACACACGCACACGCACAAGTGGGACCCGTTGAATTATTTATTTGCTCGTGACAGCTTTTAATTAGGTTCCACCATAATCTAACTTTTTTCTTAAGTTATTAATTGAGCTCAGTGACTTCAAAAAGTTGTACAGAAGCCTTGTTTGGGCCTTTCCGGCGTCGCTGAATGTGGGCTGAGTAACCATGTTAGGTTGTACTGTACTACACAGGCCTTTTTTCGCTATTTTTTCTTAAATAATGCATTTTTTATTAATTTTCATAAATATTACGCTGGATATTTTTTTCAAAAATAATACACCGTCCGCCCGCTGCAGGCCGACTAGGCCTTGTCAGCCCACAGCAGGCCGATTGGATTCCAGTCGGCCTACAACTGGCCGACTGGCCCCTGTCGGCCCACGATGGGCCGACTGGAGCTAATTGGCTCGCTGTGGGCTAATTGTTTTTGCAAAAGTGTTAATCATGTATTTAAAAAATATGTGTATTGTGACCTCCTCTGCTCGCTGTGGGCCCACTGTTGACTAAAAAATATGTTTTAGAAAGTGTTAATCATGTATTTAAAAATTGTTAAATGTGTGTATGGAAAATGTTCCTTATCTATACAAATTTTTTTAATGTGTGTATAAAAAATAGCTTTTTTTCAATATCAGCAATGCAACTGGGCCGACAGTTGTGCACAATATCCGGGTCAACTTGTTATTCTCCGCCCCGCTGGGCTGCAAACGTTTCTAGGAGGTATGCATTAGGCTTAACAAGAAAATGGACTTCAAGAAATAATAAATGGGATGTAATTATAATAACTGGACAGTTACTATGCACCAAACACGTAATTAGTTTGAAAAATATATTATTTTTGGAATTTGAAAATTTTAATTTCATTACTTGTTGCGCGTGCAATATTTCGTTGGATTTTAACATAATACAATTTTATTTTGAAATTATATTTAACCTGACTAGAAATTTTGGATACAAATATTTCAGATCCCATCAAAATGTGGGAATTTTTTTTGAATTCTGTTTTGAGTGGTTGTTTGAAATTATTAATCGTTGTCCTAGCTAGAAGTTGGGCTGTACTTTTAACAAACTGTAAATGGTCTGTAGTAAATTCCATTAGAATTAAAAAATGGGCTGTACATTCTTACAAATCGTAAATGGGCTATATGTTCTCTGCCAAATCCGAGCTGTGGGCCTACTAAGTTAACGCGTACCAAGGGCTTTGTCAACTTAGTCAATATAAACGATTCTTGCTGCAGTGATCGTATGATGTCCATCCAACGGCCGCAGTGCTTCTTCAACCTCTGGTCTTCTTGCTCCAGCCGCCCAAAGCAGCGCCGGTCGTGTCACGTGCTCCTGCCTCCCGTGGCCGGCTGTGATGCCGCGGAGGCCTCACCGTCCCGTACTACTCCCACCGCTGGCCAGTCCATCCCTCTACTCACCCACACCCCCTATTATTCTGTGGCGACGGCAGCCTCACACCGCAGCCGAACCAGTGAACCCTCGTACTCCTCTCCACGCGGGCTTCCACTGCTGCGTCTTCCCCGGCTCTGCATCGTCCCCTTCCTAGGCCTCGTCGTCGTCCAGACCACCGCCCTGGTGCTCTTGGCGCGGCGTGTTCAACGTGGTCAACGACCGACTTCCATCGAAAGAGTACTGTACGTGGAGAGGCTGACAGCTGGGTCCACGGCAGCCGCAAGGAAGTGCCTCCTTATTACGCGCAAAATAATTATTCCTCCACCTGACAGCGGGGACCCACCAGACGGGCCACCGTATTTCCAGAAAAAAAATGATTCGCCCCCTGACTGTTGGGACCCACAAGCTACATCTTCGCATGCAAGGAAGTGCGTCTGAAAAAAACGATTTGCCCCCCTGACTGTTGGGACCCACCAGCTACATCTTCGCATGCAAGGAAGTGCGTCCGGGCAAAAAAACAAAACGATTCGCCCCCCGACTGTTGGGACCCACCAGCTACATCTTCGCAGGCAAGGAAGTGCCTGACAGTCGGGACCCACCAGGTCGAAGCGTATGTAGTGTTGTCATTCTGGTCGCGAACGTGTACGTACATACTGGTCGATGTAGAGGCGCGCATGTGTCGTAGTAGAGGCGCGCATGTGTTGTAGTAGAGGCGCGCACGTAGCATGTACACATACATACAGCGGCCAGGGTGCAAGAAAGAAAATACGGCCACGTATGTGTACATACGGGCGGGGTCTCGAACGCCTACTCGCGCATACGTACGGCGAGGGCTCGTGTACATGGCTGGGTCGAAACGGAGAAACAGCGTCGTCATCGTGTTCATGGGGAGGCAACGGAATGCGTCGTGTTCATCGGGAGGGCTTGGACAGAACAGATGATGGAAACGAGGCCTAGCGTACCGCAGAACGGAGGAAACGGCCTTGTGTACGACCGACCACGTTTGAAACGGGATCCTGTTCATCGGGAGGGGTCTGGCGTACCGCAAAACGGAGGAAACGGACCTCCTACGGTCGAAACGGGGGTCCTGTTGATCGGGAGGGGTGTGGCTGTAGGATCAAAAGTATGTCTAGAGGGGGGGGTGATTAGACTACTTGACCAAAAAAAACTTAACCTTTTCTCAATTTTAGTTCTTGCCAGATTTTAGCTATTGTAGGACAAGTCAAGAAATCATCACACAATTCAAGCAAGCATGCAAAGAGTATATTGGCAGCGGAAAGTAAAGCATGCAACTTGCAAGAATGTAAAGGGAAGGGTTTGGAGAATTAAAACGCAATTGGAGACACGGATGTTTTTCCCATGGTCCGGATAGGTGGTGCTATCCTACATCCATGTTGATGGAGACTTAAACCCACGAAGGGTAACGGTTGCGCGAGTCCACGGAGGGCTCCACCCACAAAGGGTAACGGTTGCGCGAGTCCACGGAGGGCTCCACCCACGAAGGGTCCATGAAGAAGCAACCACCCACAAAGGGTCCACGAAGAAGCAACCTTGTCTATCCCACCATGGCCATCGCCTACGAAGGACTTGCCTCACTAGCGGCAGATCTTCACGAAGTAGGCGATCTCCTTGCCCTTACAAACTCCTTGGTTCAACTCCACAATCTTATCGGAGGCTCCCAAGTGAGACCTAGCCAATCTAGGCGACACCACTCTCCAAGAAGTAACAAATGGTGTGTAGGTAATGAACTCCTTGCTCTTGTGCTTCAAATGATAGTCTCCCCAACACTCAACTCTCTCTCATAGGATTTGGATTTTGTGGAAAGAAGATTTGAGTGGAAAGCAACTTGGGGAAGGCTAGAGATCAAGATTCATATGGTAGGAATGGAATATCTTGGTCTCAACACATGAGTAGGTGGTTCTCTCTCAGAACATATGAGTTGGAATTGTGTATGTGTTCTGATGGCTCTCCCCTCGAATGAAGAGGAGGTGGAGGGGTATATATAGCCTCCACACAAAATCCAACCGTTACACACAGTTTTCCAATCTCGGTGGGACCGAATCAACAAACTCGGTCGGACCGAAAATGTAAACCTAGTGACCGTTAGAGATTTTCGGTGGGACTAACATGCAACTCGGTAGGACCGATATGGTTAGGGTTTGGGCATAACGTAATCTCAGTGAGACTGATTACACAAACTCGGTGAGACCGAATTTGGTAATTAGCTAACCAGAGAGTTGGTCAGGCAAACTCGGTGGGACCGATTTGCTCTTTCGGTGAGACCGAAAAGTTACAAAAAGGAAACACTGAATTTACATTGCAATCTCGGTGGGACCGATCCGCTCTTTCGGTGAGACCGAAAAGTTACGGAAGGGAAACAGAGAGTTTGCAGTCCCATCTCGGTGAGACCGAGATCCCTATCGGTAGAACCGAATTGCTAGGGTTTGGCAGTGGCTTATGACAAGTGAAACTCGGTGGCGCCGGATAGGAAGAATCGGTAGGACCGAGTTTGGCTTAGGGTTTAGGTCATAAGTGGATATGGGGAAAGTAGTTGAGGGTTTTGGAGCATATCACTAAGCACATGAAGCAAGAGGCTCATTAAGCAACACCTCATCCCTCCTTGATAGTATTGGCTTTTCCTAAAGACTCAATGTGATCTTGGATCACTAAAATATAAAATGAAGAGTCTTGAGCTTTTGAGCTTGAGCCAATCCTTTGTCCTTAGCATTTTGAGGGTTCCACTTTCACATCCATGTCATGCCAATCATTGAGCTTTCCTGAAATAATCATCTTGGAATAGCATTAGCTCAATGAGCTATATGTTGTTATGAATTACCAAAACCACCTAGGGATAGTTGCACTTTCAATCTCCCCCTTTTTGGTAATTGATGACAACATATAGATCAAAGCTTCGACAAATGATAATAAGCATGAAATATATCGTCGCTTTGAGAAGTATGTGATAAGTAAGAGCTCCCCCTAAATTTGTGCATATTTAAAATTTGCTTTGGACTGCAAATGCACAAGGAGTTAGAGTCATGGATTACTCTTCCATGTCACATACATCTTGGTGGAGCGCTTAAAATGATAAGAATGAAATACATGCACTCATCACCAAGAAAAGTGAATGATCACATAAGATAAATAAGATAATAGCATTAAGCAAGCATTAAGTGTAGCTTATGATCAAACACATGATCACCAATGTCTCACAGATAATGACATAGTATCTCAAGCACTCAAAAGCAAACAAAGTTCGAAAAACCACCAAATAAAGCAAGAGAGAAAAAAGCAACACCCTCTCTCTCGAAGCCTATGATCTATACATTTTCTCCCCCTTTGGCAACAAGTTACCAAAAAGTTCCTAGACAATGCATAGTGCTAGATTGACACTCAGGCTTGATATTCTGGTGGTGGTGGAGTCCGGAGCACTCCAAGGACGAAGCCTTCTGTAGACGTGGTCGGAGTCGAGGCTGAAGTAGACGTTGGAGCTGGTGGAACTGAGGCTGTAGCTGGTGCAGACGTGGTGGCTCTGGGGTCAACAACTGGCACTGCAGACGACCTCGGACCTCGTGGCACTCTGGCAAAGGCATCAGTTGTAGTCCTGCCTCTCCTCTCCTGCATGTCATCCTGGAGCTGCTCCACGGCAGTCTGAATCTCTGTCACCTTGACATCCAAGTCATAGAACTTTTGTTCCATGATTCTCTCTAGGCTTGCCTGGTTTTGAGTTAGGGTGGCTAGTCCTTTCTCAATCCGCAGGGTGGATGCAATCAGGTAACCAAGCTGCTCTTGTTTGGTTTTCAGGAAATATTCAGATGCCTCCTCTTGAGTAGGCATCTTGGCAGCTTTCTCCTTCCTCGTCTTCTCCTTCTTTGCTTGTGCTTGGGCAGATGATGGTTCATTCTCAGTCATCACAACTTGATTGTCCTCAAAATCTGGACGGATGGGCAGGTGTTCCTTGTCCAACAAGTATATGCCCGTGCCCATCTTGGAGTTAATGAGCTCCTGAATTTGTGGGGCATACCCACAGCTCCTCTTCTAATCTGCTGCAATCCTCTTGATGGTCTCTACCATGAGGCTCATCACCTTGAACTTCTGTGGCACATCAAAGATATGTAGCAAGTTGATTGCATGGCCTCTGATCATCTTGTGATCTCTAGACTTGGGCAATAAGGTGTGCCTCAGTATCCAATTGATTGTTGGCAGCCCTGACAGAAGATAATGCACTGAGACAAATTTGAAAGTGTCAAGTGCTTCATTTGGAATTTCCTTGTACATATTGGACATAGAGTTGTGGTCCATCTTCTTCTTGGCATAGATATCCAAGTCATCCTCATGCTCCTCTGGGGCATTCATGAGCTGTGCCCACTCAGCAACAGTAGATTGGTACCTTGTACCTTCAGACATCCATGTAATCCTTCCATCTGGGTAGAAGTGTGCTGTGGAGTAGAATTGCATGATAAGCTCCTCGTTCCACTTTGTGAGCTTCTGCCCAACAAAGTCTGCAACTCCACAAGCACTAAAGCTGTCATACACTCCAGGGTAGTGTTCCTCATTTTCCTTCATGTAGGTCCAGTCGACCCATCTCATGTCACAAACAATGGGCTTCTTGTCAAGCAGTACTGTCTCATAGAAATCTTGCTGTTCCTTGGTGTGAAATCTGTAATCCACAGCAGTCCTTCTCCTTGAAGCATACGGATCTGCTTCTCTCCACTTCCTCAGCCCTGAGTCTCTCCTGAGCTTCATATCCTCAGCCACAGGATGAGCATCGTTGTGGTCTGGAATCTTGGGCTTGAGTTTTCTGAGAACTTGCTCTTCATCATCTTCTTCTGCAGCTTCAGGCACTGGGGCCTTGTTCTTCTCAGCAGCTGGGATGCTTCTTGTATTCCTCTTTGGTGCAGACTTGGGCTTGGAGGCAGCTTTGGGTGCTTCTTTGGGCTTAGATGCAGCAGCCCCTGTCCTGATAGCATCACCCATAAGCTTAGGTGCCTTAGGTGCTGGTGCAGCAACCCCTTCTTATTCCTCTTCTTCCATGATGGAAGCCTTTCCAAGCACTCTGGCTACGGTCTTCTTGACCCTTTCCTTCCTTTTCTTGCCTTCAGCAGCAACTGGCTCTATGGGAGTGGGCTTCTCAAAAATCTTGGTTGAAGCTCTGGCCTTTGGCATAGGCTGCCTGCCTGCTGGCCTTTTGATCTTTAAGCCTGGCTTTATGCCCTGTGCTGGCTCAACTCTCTTGGAAGTTGCTTCCTCTTCTGCCACATAGTCTTCATCCTCAGAATCTGAAGTTCTCTTCTTCCTCTGTCTGGTGGCAGCTTTTGGTAAATTGCTAGGAGTACTTTTGCTGCCATCATCTAAAGAGCTGGAGGGACTAGTACCCTCACTCATGTGCACTTGCTGTTCTGACACATTCTGGCTGTCACTCTGGTCTGACATGATGAACAAGCTGACTGTTGACCCTGTGAATAGTTTATAGATGAGGTAGAATAGATGAGCATCACAAAATGTAGAGATTTTTGCAAAAGAATGATCCAAAAACTTAGTTTTAGTTTCCCACTGAAATCATCTCGGATCTACCGATTTTTAAACTCGGTGATACCGAAGCAGTTTTGGAACCTAAACTAGTGAACTCGGTCAGACCGAGTCACAGTTCGGTGGCACCGAGACTGCTAGGGTTTCACAAAGTTCCAAAATCGGTCACACCGATAGGTAATTCTCGGTCAGACCGAGTCTCACTTGTGCAATGGCATAAGCCAAATCGGTGGGACCGAGTTTTTCAACTCGGTGGGTCCGAGATGGTTTCGGCGGAAACCTAACCCTAAAATTTTCGAATCACAATTAATCTATGAATGCATTGACTGGATAGGAGTGTTTCAATTGTGGCAAGAGTCATGATGATCACAATGTGCTAAAAATCGGATTGGGAAATAGCACAAAGATCGTGTCCATACCCTAGTTCGGCGGAGACTCGCTACGGCGGCAACGGCGGGGTAGAATTCCCGTTGACGGCGACGGAGACCAGCGACTGGAGGCGGCTGGCGGCGAGGAGACGATCCGGAGACCAAGTTGGCAGAGCAGGCTATCGTGCGGGCGAAGGGGTTCAGAGAAATTTCCAAATTTTTTCCCGTGACTATATATAGCCCGACCCTGTCGGTGTGACCGAGTGGAACAACTCGATGGCACCGAGATTCATAACTGCAAGCAGTTACTGAACCTCGGTGTGACCGAAAGGTTCAAATCGGTTGCAACAAGATCGAAAACCTAGATCAACTTAATGATCTCGGTTGGACCAAAAGTGGGGTATCGGTCAGACCGAGAATCATAAAGAGGTTTTGGAAGTTTAAGTCTATGATGAATCGGGGACTCCGAGCGCTCCTCACACAGAGTGGTTCGAATCTGACTTGATCAAATTTTGTGATGTAGCATGAATAGAGTTTGAGACGAGAAAAGCATAGATAGCTAGAGGAGGTTCTTAGGCACTCTTGTCCATCCACTTGGCAAAAGGAAATAAAACCAAACAATCAAAACAACAAGTGGACGTCCTCGAATGAGTAAAATATGCAACCAGCATGCTCACACAATAAGATGGCAAATGAAATATGTGACAAGGCATGCACAACCAATTCTAGCATCTATCAAGCAATTTGCGATGACAAGGTCATCTATATATGAGTATATTGACTTAGGAGTCAAGTGAGAACACTTGATCATAGGTCATACTCATCGTTTAAGCTCAAGTGGGGTTACCACTTTTACATAAAGCATTGTTGTGTTCACATCTTTAGAGTTGCTTTAGCTCAAGTCTTAGAGTAAAGCTCCCCCTAGATGTGATATCCCCCCTTAGAGGGATGAACTAACCTTGGGTTTTGTCGATGATGACTTCATGTAGATGTTGAAGATGTGGATGCTCAATGTTGATGTAGATCACTTGGAGCTATCCATTTGAGTGAATTGCACTTTCAATACCTACATGGGTTAGTCCCACAAGGAACAAACAAGGATATCCATAGACATAGAGTGATGCACACACAAGATGATGTCCATGAAAACTTTTAGGTTACCTTGTCCCTTGTCTTACCAACAAGAGGGTTTGTGACTCCTTGAACTAGTGCAAGATGTGGAAGTTGATTGCACTTGTTCTTGCCAAAGTGATAAGAGTGAAGTATGTTGGCGGAGTCACCCTCAAGAACTCTCTAGTTCTTCTTCTTCTTCTGGATCCACATCATCTTGATGGGAATCCTTGGAGTTGTAGTCGTACTTGATGAAGTGGAACTTGAAGTAGTCTTGGGAATCCACTTGACTAAGGTCTTAGGAGCTTCTTCAAATGCGTCAATTTCCTCTTGAAGCTTGTCCTTGCCTTTTTGCTTGTAGTCTTGTGGTGGAAGATCATCTTGAGCTTGTGTCCCCTTGAAAGAAGTATCATACTTCTCTTGTTGAGGAACAAACTTTGTCTTGGGGTATTGATCTTCTTCCCACTCAACTCCATTGGCATTGAACTTTCGTTCAAAACCAACACCTTGATTCTTCCGGTGCATTCCTTGCTTGCGCACAATTTCCTCGAATTGCTTACTCCCGGCAAGGCTTTTGTACACTCCTTTCTCTATAATTCCCTTCAATAAGCTATTTTCTTGCTCAAGTGTAACTTGGCTAAGAGAATCATTAGTGGAATCAAGAGAACTACTAGAAGCAACAATATTGGATTTAGCATGATCATTGTTACTGCTAGAGGAAGAATCTATCTTGTTCTTGTTACTAGGCTTGACTTGAGGCATGTAAGTGGATAAGAGTAAACGCTTGGCAATGTAAGAACTTTTCTTGCGGAGATCATCATTGATTGCTTTTAAGAACTCATGCTCTTGCTCAAGATTGAGCTTTTCAAAGCATAATTTCCCATGAGCTCTTAAAAGTTCTCGATGATCTTCGAAGATAGTTTCATGAGCTAACTTAAGAGTGTTTAGTTCTTTAGTTAGAGCCTCAATCTTCTCCTTATCATTGTCATTCGTTTTATCTTGATTAGCATGATTAATTGACGTTTCATCATAGTATTCATCACTAGAGTTGTCAACAAGCAAATCATCACCTAACAAGTAATCTTCATCACTATTGAAATCAACATACTCGGGGTGTGTTACCTTAGGACCTTTGGCCATGAAGCATCTTCCAATTCCTTCATTTGGTGAGTCAAATATGTTGTAGGAGTTGGTTGACACAAGTGCTAGACCGGCAACACCTTCATCTTGAGTATCTTCGGAGTCGGAGTGATAACTTCTCTCGGAGTGGCTGTCGGAGTCGGAGCCGGATACCCATTCACCAACATGAGCTTGATGTCTTCGTTTTGTGTAGCTCCTTGATGATTTTTCCTTCCTTTCCGAATCCTTGCTTCTCCGTGAGTATCTTCGTTCATAACGATCATCTCTACTCCTTCTCTCTCTTGGTGGTGATTCTTTGCTTCTTCTTTTTGGAGAATCTTCTCTTCTCTTGTAGGGAGCCGTACATTCATTGGAATAGTGTCCGGGTCTTCCACAACTGTAGCAGTTTCGCTCTCGACTAGAAGATCTTTTGTCATTGTAGGACCTTGACTTGAAGCTTCTATCTTTGCTTCTACTATTGTAGAACTTGTTGAAGTTCTTCACCATTAAGCTCAATTCTTCATTGAAGTTTTGTTTCTCACTTGATGATGTAGGGGCTTCACATGAGGCTTTGTAGGCACCACTTGATTTGTTGTGAAGTTCCTCTTTATCCTTAAGTGACATCTCATGAGCAACAATTCTTCCAATCACCTCCGTTGGCTTGAGATCTTTGTAATTGGGCATCATTTGGATCAATGTGCACACGGTATCATATTTTCCATCCAAGGCTCTTAGAATCTTCTTGATGATGAATCTATCGGTCATCTCTTCACTTCCTAAGCCGGTAATCTCATTTGTGATGAGAGCAAGCCTAGAGTACATTTCAGCGACACCTTCACCATCCTTCATTTTGAACTTGTCAAGTTGACTTTGAAGCACATCCAACTTGGATTCCTTGACGGAGTCGGTACCTTCGTGCATATCAATCAAAGTGTCCCAAATTTCCTTTGCATTCTCAAGACGGCTGATTTTGTTGAATTCTTCGGGGCATAATCCGTTGAAGAGAATATCACAAGCTTGAGCATTGTATTGCAACATCTTCAACTCATCCGCGGTAGCTTCAGGGTTTGGTTCTTTCCCATCAAAGAAGTCACCTTGCAAACCAACACACACAATAGCCCAAACAGCGGGGTTATGTCCAAGAATATGCATTTTCATTTTATGCTTCCAACTAGCAAAATTTGTACCATCAAAGTAAGGACCTCTACGGTGATAATTTCCCTCGCTAGACGCCATACTCTCCTAGGTTGTGAAACCAAGGCTATGACCACCAAAAGCTATGGAGATCAAAGCAAATGGAGACCAAAGCTCTGATACCACTTGTAGGATCGAAAGTATGTCTAGAGGGGGGGTGATTAGACTACTTGACCAAAAAAACTTAACCTTTTCTCAATTTTAGTTCTTAGCAGATTTTAGCTATTGTAGGACAAGTCAAGCAATCATCACACAATTCAAGAAAGCATGCAAAGAGTATATTGGCAGCGGAAAGTAAAGCATGCAACTTGCAAGAATGTAAAGGGAAGGGTTTGGAGAATTCAAACGCAATTGGAGACACGGATGTTTTTCCCGTGGTTCGGATAGGTGGTGCTATCCTACATCCACGTTGATGGAGACTTCAACCCATGAAGGGTAACGGTAGCGCGAGTCCACGGAGGGCTCCACCCACAAAGGGTAACGGTTGCGCGAGTCCACGGAGGGCTCCACCCACGAAGGGTCCATGAAGAAGCAACCACCCACAAAGGGTCCACGAAGAAGCAACCTTGTCTATCCCACCATGGCCATCGCCTACGAAGGACTTGCCTCACTAGCGGCAGATCTTCACGAAGTAGGCGATCTCCTTGCCCTTACAAACTCCTTGGTTCAACTCCACAATCTTATCGGAGGCTCCCAAGTGAGACCTAGCCAATCTAGGCGACACCACTCTCCAAGAAGTAACAAATGGTGTGTAGGTAATGAACTCCTTGCTCTTGTGCTTCAAATGATAGTCTCCCCAACACTCAACTCTCTCTCATAGGATTTGGATTTTGTGGAAAGAAGATTTGAGTGGAAAGCAACTTGGGGAAGGCTAGAGATCAAGATTCATATGGTAGGAATGGAATATCTTGGTCTCAACACATGAGTAGGTGGTTCTCTCTCAGAACATATGAGTTGGAATTGTGTATGTGTTCTGATGGCTCTCCCCTCGAATGAAGAGGAGGTGGAGGGGTATATATAGCCTCCACACAAAATCCAACCGTTACACACAGTTTTCCAATCTCGGTGGGACCGAATCAACAAACTCGGTCGGACCGAAAATGTAAACCTAGTGACCGTTAGAGATTTTCGGTGGGACTGACATGCAACTCGGTAGGACCGATATGGTTAGGGTTTGGGCATAACGTAATCTCGGTGAGACCGATTACACAAACTCGGTGAGACCGAATTTGGTAATTAGCTAATCAGAGAGTTGGTCAGGCAAACTCGGTGGGACCGATTTGCTCTTTCGGTGAGACCGAAAAGTTACAAAAAGGAAACACTGAATTTACATTGCAATCTCGGTGGGACCGATCCGCTCTTTCGGTGAGACCGAAAAGTTACGAAAGGGAAACAGAGAGTTTGCAATCCCATCTCGGTGAGACCGAGATCCCTATCGGTAGAACCGAATTGCTAGGGTTTGGCAGTGGCTTATGACAAGTGAAACTCGGTGGCGCCGGATAGGAAGAATCGGTAGGACCGAGTTTGGCTTGGGGTTTAGGTCATAAGTGGATATGGGGAAAGTAGTTGAGGGTTTTGGAGCATATCACTAAGCACATGAAGCAAGAGGCTCATTAAGCAACACCTCATCCCTCCTTGATAGTATTGGCTTTTCCTAAAGACTCAATGTGATCTTGGATCACTAAAATATAAAATGAAGAGTCTTGAGCTTTTGAGCTTGAGCCAATCCTTTGTCCTTAGCATTTTGAGGGTTCCACTTTCACATCCATGCCATGCCAATCATTGAGCTTTCCTGAAATAATCATCTTGGAATAGCATTAGCTCAATGAGCTATATGTTGTTATGAATTACCAAAACCACCTAGGGATAGTTGCACTTTGAGTGGCGTACCGCAAAACGAACGAAACGGACTTGTGTTGGAGCGCTAGGTCGAAACGGGGGTCCTGTTCATCGGGAGGGGTGTGGTGTACCGCAAAACGGGACTCCACGGGATACTGTTTATCTCCACCATCGACCTCCTCCAGCCTCCATGGGCTCCTGTTCATCCAGCCTCCACCGCGCGCTGCTCCACCGGCTACTGTTCAACCACCCCTCCACCGCCTACTATTCATCCAGCCCTCCACACCATGGGGTCCTGTTCAACCACCCCTCCACCGTCTACTGTTCATCCAGCCCTCCACACCACGGGGTCCTGTTCAACCACCCCTCCACCGTCTACTGTTCATCCAGCCCTCCACACCACGGGGTCCTCTTCATTCACCCCTCCACACCACGGGGTCCTCTTCATCCACCCCTCCATGGGCACCCCTCCACCATCTACTATTCATCCAGCCCTCCACCACATCACGGGGTCTTGTTCATCCAGAGGCAACGCCACTGCTCACTATTCATCAAACCCCCCCGCAACGCTCACTGTTCATCCCATCGATCAGCTTGAGTTAGCAGCAGTAGCGAAGGAATCACTCGATCGGGTTCAGTTAGCAGCCATCGATCGGTCGCTCGGGTTCAGTAATGTGTAGCCTACAGTGCAATCACTCGGGTTCAGTTAGAGCCCAACGCCTCGCTCGGGTTCAGTTAGAGCCAACGCCTTGCACACACGCGCGTACGTGTGCGAGAGAAAGGCGCATCGCTCGGCCCCCGACCTCCCACCATAACCGGGAACTCCCCGAAATTTTCCTCCCCCTCGCTTCTACCATGGTTTTTTCCGTCATGGACGGCCCAAAGAATGTCATGCAGCTGCATCTCCGACCCGCCCAGGACGAAAAGCCCATTTTATGTCATGATTTTTTGTCAAAGAAGTAGGAGCCCACCACATCTATGATGATACCCGGTTTTGTCTCAATTATCGTCATAGAAGTGTCATATGTATGACAGAAAAAAATTTCGTTCGGCCCAAAATGTCACAGATGTGTCTTTTTTTGTAGTGTTATTTGCCATTTGCCTCTCGTTTTCCTCTCCCCCACTTCACCCTTGCCGTTTTATTCGCCCTCTTTTACTTTCGCCCTCTCTTTTCATTCGCTTTTTCTTTGCTTGTTTGCTTGTGTGTTGGATTGCTTGCCTGTCACGATGGCTCAAGATAATACTAAATTGTGTGACTTTGCCAATACCAATAATAATGATTTTATTAGCACTCCGATTGCTCCTCTTACTGATGCTGAATCTTGTGAAATTAATACTGCTTTGCTGAATCTTGTCATGAAAGATCCATTTTCTGGCCTTCCTAGTGAACATGTCGCTACCCATCTAAACAACTTTGTTGATTTATGTGATATGCAAAAGAAGAAAGATGTGGATAATGATATTGTTAAGGTTAAGCTATTTCTGTTTTCGCTTAGAGATCGTGCTAAACTTGGTTTTCGTCTTTGCCTAAAAATAGTACTGATTCATGGAATAAGTGCAAAGATGCTTTTATTTCTAAGTATTTTCCTCCCGCTAAGATCATCTCCCTTAGAAACGATATTATGAATTTTAAGAAACTTGATCATGAACATGTTGCACAAGCTTGGGAGAGGATGAAATTTATGATACGTACTACACATGGTTTGAATTTATGGATGATTATACAAAAAATTTATGCCGAATTGAATTTTGCTTCTAGAAATCTTTTAGATTCGGCCGCGGGAGGCACTTTTATGGAAATCACTTTAGGAGAAGCTACCAAACTCCTAGATAATATTATGGTTAATTATTCTCAATGGCACACGAAAAGATCTACTAGTAAAAAAGTGCATGCAATTGAAGAGATTAATGTTTCGAGTGGAAAGATGGATGAACTTATGAAATTGTTTGCTAATAAGAGTGATCCTACTGATCCTAATGATATGCCTTTGTCTACTTTGGTTGAGAATAATAATGAATCCATGGATGTGAATTTTGTTGGTAGGAACAATCTTGGTAATAACGTGTATAGAGGTAATTTTAATCCTAGGCCGTTTCCTAGTAATTCCTCTAATAATTATGGTAATTCCTACAACAATTCTTATGGAAATTATAATAAGATGTCCTATGATTTTGAATCTAGTATTAAAGAATTTATTAGTTCGCAAAATAGTTTCAATGCTTTGATTGAAGAAAAATTGCTTAAGATTGATGAGTTGGCTAGGAACGTGGATAGAATTTCTGTTGATGTTGATTCTTTGAAACTTAGATCTATTCCACCTAAGCAAGATATCAATGAGTCTCTCAAAGCTATGAGAATTTCCAGTGATGAGTGTAAAGAAAGAACCATAGGATGCATGCTAAAAAAGATTGCTTTATGAAAGCGTGTTCTTCTAGTTTCCATGATAATAAAGATGAAGATCTAAAAGTAATTGATGTGTCCCCTATTAAATCTTTGTTTTGCAATATAAATCTTGATAATGATGGGACTGGAGATGAGTCAACTTTAGTTAGAAGGCGTCCCAATGATTCGGAGTTTTTATATCTTGATGCCAAAATTGATAAAAGTGGGATTGGAGAGGTCAAAACTCTAAATAACAATGAACCCACTATCTTGGATTTCAAGGAATTTAATTATGATAATTGCTCTTTGATAGATTGTATTTCCTTGTTGCAATCCGTGCTAAATTCTCCTCATGTTTATATTCAAAATAAAGCTTTTACTAAACATATCGTTGATGCTTTGATGCAATCTTATGAAGAAAAACTTGAGTTGGAAGTTTCTATCCCTAGAAAAATTTATGATGAGTGGGAACCTACTATTAAAATTAAAACTAAAGATCATGAATGCTATTCTTTGTGTGATTTGTGTGGTAGTGTTTCCACGATTCCAAAAACTTTGTGTGATTTGCTAGGTTTCCGTGAATTTGACGATTGTTCTTTAAACTTGCACCTTGCGGATTCCACCATTAAGAAACCTATGGGAAAAATTAATGGTGTTCTTATTGTTGAAAATAGGAATTATGTGCTCGTAGATTTTATTGTTCTTGATATAGATTGCAATCCTTCATGTCCTATTATCCTTGGTAGACCTTTCCTTAGAACGATTGGTGCAATTATTGATATGAAGGAAGGGAATATTAAATTCCAATTTCCATTAAGGAAAGGCATGGAACACTTCCCTAGAAAGAAATTAAATTACCATATGAATCTATTATGAGAGCCACTTATGTATTGCCTACCAAAGATGGCAAAACCTAGATCTATCGTCGCTTTTATGCCTAGCTAGGGGCGTTAAACGATAGCGCTTGTTGGGAGGCAACCCAATTTCATTTTTATTCCTTGATTTTTGTTCCTGTTTAGTAATAAATAATTTATCTAGCCTCTATTTGGTTGTGTTTTTTGTGTTTAATTAGTGTTTGTGCCAAGTAGAACCATTGGGAAGACTTGGGGAAAGTCTTTTTGATCTTGCTGTAAAAAACAGAAACTTTAGTGCTCACGAGAATTGCTTCCATTATTTACTGGAGAGTGATATTTAGTTAATTATTTTTTCAGATGATTAATAGATAAATTCCTCATGTCCAGCAATTTATTTTAGAATTTTTGGGGTTCCAGAAGGATTCGAAACATACAGATTACTACAGACTGTTCTATTTTTGACAGATTCTGTTTTTCATGTGTTGTTTGCTTATTTTGATGAATCTATGGCTAGTAATAAAGTTTATGAACCATAGAAAAGTTGGAATAAAGTAGGTTTAACACCAATATAAACAAAGAATCAGTTCATTACAGTACCTTAAAGTGGTGGTTTGTTTTCTTTTACTAACGGGGCTCACGAAGATTTTCTTTTAAGTTTTGTGTTGTGAAGTTTTCAAGTTTTGGGTAAGGATTTGATGGACTATGGAATAAGGAGTGGTACGAGCCTAAGCTTGGGGATGCCCAAGGCACCGCAAGGTAAAATCCAAGGACACCAAAAAGCCTAAGCTTGGGGATGCCCCGGAAGGCATCCCCTCTTTCGTCTTCGTCTATCGGTAACTTTACTTGGAGCTATATTTTTATTCGCCACATGGTATGTGTTTTGCTTGGAGCGTCTTGTATGATTTGAGTCTTTTATTTTTAGTTTACCACAATCAACCTTGCTGTACACACCTTTTGGGAGAGACTCACATGAATTGGAATTTATTAGAATACTCTATGTGCTTCACTTATATCTTTTAGAGCACGGCGGTGGTTCTATTTATAGAAATAATTGATCTCTCATGCTTCACTTATATCATTTTGAGAGTCCTTAGAACAGCATGGTAATTCATTTTGGTTATAAATTTTAAATGCTAAGAGAAGTTGGATGCTTGATAGATGGTTGTGGGATATAAAGGTGGTAATATTAGAGGTGTGCTAGTTGAGTAATTGTGAAATTGATGAAAACTTGTGTTGAAGTTGGCAAGTCCCGTAGCATGCACATATGGTAAATGTTATGTGATAAATTTGAAGCATGGGGTGTTCTTTGGTTGCTTTCCTTATGAGTGGCGGTCGGGGACGAGCGATGGTCTTTTCCTACCAATCTATCCCCCTAGGAGCATGCGCGTAGTGCTTGGTTTTGATGACTTGTAGATTTTTGCAATAAGTATCACTACAAAAAAAAGACACACCCATGACATTTTGGGCCGAATGAATTTTTTTTCTGTCATACATATGACACTTCTATGACGATAATTGTGACAAAACCAGGTATCATCATAGATGTGGTGGGTTCCTACTTCTATGACAAAAAATCATGACAGAAAATGGGCTTTTCATCATGGGCAGGCCAGAGACGCAGCTGCATGACATTCTTTGGGCCATCCAAGACGGAAAAAAACCGTGGTAGAAGCGAGGGGGAGGAAAATTTCGGGGAGTTCCCGGTTACGGTGGGTGGTCGGGGGCTGAGCGATGCGCGTTTCTCTCGTACATGTACGCGCGTGTGTGCGAGGCGTTGGCTCTAACTGAACCCAAGCGAGGCGTTGGGCTCTAACTGAACCCGAGCAATTGCACTGCAGGCTACACGTTACTGAACCCGAGCGATCGATTGATGGCTGTTAACTGAACCCGATCGAACGATTCCTTCGCTACTGCTGCTAACTGAAGCCGATCGATGGGATGAACAGTGAGCGTTGCCGGGGGGTTGGATGAACAATGAGCGGTGGCGTTGCCTCTGGATGAACAGGACCCCGTGGTGTCGTGGAGGGCTGGATGAACAGCAGACGGTGGAGGGGTGCCCGTGAAGGGGTGGATGAATAGGACCCCGTGGTGTGGAGGGCTGGATGAATAGTAGATGGTGGAGGAGTGGTTGAACAGGACCCCTTGGTGTGGAGGGCCGGATGAACAGTAGACGGTGGAGGGGTGCCCGTGGAGGGGTGGTTGAACAGGACCCCGTGGTGTGGAGGGCTGGATGAACAGTAGACGGTGGAGGGGTGGTTGAACAGTAGCCGGTGGAGTAGCACGCGGTGGAGGCTGGATGAACAGGAGCCCGTGGAGGCTGGATGAACAGGAGCCTGTGGATGCTGGAGGAGGTCGACGGTGGAGATGAACAGTATCCCGTGGAGTCCCATTTTGCGGTACGCCGCACCCCTCCCAATGAATAGGACCCCCATTTCGACCGTGGCGCTCCAACACAAGTCCGTTTCCTCCGTTTTGCGGTACGCCACACCCCTCCCGATCAACAGGACCCCCGTTTCGACCGTAGGAGGTCCATTTCCTCTGTTTTGCGGTACGCCACACCCCTCCCGATGAACAGGATCCCGTTTCGAATGTGGCCGGTCAAACACAAGGCCATTTCCTCCGTTCTGTGGTACGCCAGGCCTCGTTTCCATCGCCTATTCCATCCAAGCCCTCCCGATGAACACGATGCATCTGTTGCCTCCCCATGAACACGACGCATTCCGTTGCCTCCCCATGAACACGACGACGACGCTGTTTCTCCGTTCCGACCCAGCCATGTACACGAGCCATCGCCGTACGTATGCGCGAGTAGGCGTTCAAGACCCCGCCCGTATGTACACATACGTGGCCGTATTTTCTTTCTTGCACCCTGACCGCTGTACGTACGTGTACATGCTACGTGCGCGCCTCTACTACGACACGTGCGCGCCTCTACATCGACCAGTATATATGTACGTACACGTTCGCGACCAGAATGACAATGCTATGTATGCTTCGACCAGGTGGGTCCCGACTGTCAGGCACTTCCTTGCGTGCGAAGATGTAGCTAGTGGGCCCCAGCAGTCAGGGGGGCGAATCGTTTTTTTGCCTAGACGCACTTCCTTGTGTGAGAAGTTGTAACTAGTGGGTCCCAGCAGTCAGGGGGGAAACGTTTTTTTCGCGAAATACGGTGGCCCGTCCGGTGGGTCCCCGCTGTCAGGTGGAGGAATAATTATTTTGCACGTAATAAGGAGGCACTTCCTTGCTGCGGCCGTGGACCCAGCTGTCAGCCTCTCCACGTATAGTCCATGTCCGATGGAAGTCGTTCCTTGACCACATTGACCACGCCGCGCCGAGAGCACCAGGGCGGTGGACGACGGCGAGGCCTAGGAAGGGGACGCCGGGGAGCCGGGGAAGACGCGGCGGTGGAAGCCCGCGCAGAGAGGAGTACGAGGGTTCACTGGTTCGGCTGCGGTGTGAGGCTGCCGTCGCCGCAGGGCCTGGCCAGCGGTGGGAATTGTAGGGGGCGGTGAGGCCTCCGCGGCAGCACAGTCGGCCACGGGAGTCAGGAGCATGCGGCACGACCGGCGCTGCTTTGGGCGGCTGGAGCAAGAAGACCAGAGGTTGAAAAGCACTACGGCCGTTGGATGGACATCGGACGGTCACTGGAGCTAGAATCGTTCATATTGACTAAAGTTGACAAAGGCCCCTGTCCCAGTCAACTTAGTAGCCCACAAGTCAGCTTCCCACCATGGTGGGTCCCAGCTAGTAGGGGAAGTATTCATTTTTTTGTCCGTAATAAGGAGGCACTTCCGGTGGGTCCGAGCTGACAGCGGGGGGAACGTTTTTTTCACGAAATACGCTGGCCCGTCCGGTGGGTCCGAGCAGTCAGGGGGGAAACGTTTTTTTCGCGAAATAAGGCGGCCCGTCCGGTGGGTCCCTGCTGTAAGGTGGAGGAATAATTATTTTGCGCGTAATAGGGAGGCACTTCCTTGCGGCCGCCTAGACCCAGCTGTCAGCCTCTCCACGTACAGTACTCTTCCGATGGAAGTCGGTCGTTGACCACGTTGACCACGCCGCGCCGAGAGCACCAGGGCGGTGGTCTGGACGACAGCAACGCCTAGGAAGGGGACGACGCGGAGCCGGGGAAGACGCCGCAGTGGAAGCCCGCGTGGAGAGGAGTACGAGGGTTCATTGGTTCAGCTGCGGTGTGAGGCTGCCGTCACCGCAGAATAATAGGGGGTGTGGGTGAGTGGAGGGATGGCCTGGCCAGCGGTGGGAGTAGTATGGCGGCGGCGAGGCCTCCGCGGTAGCACAGCCGGCCACGGGAGGCAGGAGCAGGCAGCACGACCGGCGCTGCTTTGGGCGGCTAGACCAAGAAGACCAGAGGTTGAAGAAGCACTACGGCCGTTGGATGGACATCATACGGTCACTGAAGCTAGAAACGTTTATTATTGACTAAGTTGACAAAGCCCTTGGTACGCTCCAACTTAGTAGGCCCACAGGTCAGCCTCCGAAACGGTGCGCCCCAGAAGTCAGGGGAGGAATCATTTTTTGGGCGGCCGAAGCTAAGAATATCCGAGATTGAAGAAGAAGCATGACATCCGTTGGATAGACATCCAACGGCCGCTGCTGCTAGAACCGTGTGTTGACTATAATAAGTTGGCAAAGCCTTGCATACGCGTCAACTTATTTTTTTAGGGGACGTGTCACTTAGTAGGCCCACAAGTGTGTGGCAGAGAACTTATAGCCCATTTGTGTTTTGTAAGAATGTACAGCCCATTTTGGAATTCCAATGGAATTTACAACAGCCCATTTACAGTTTGTTAAAAGTACAGCCCATTTTCTAGCTAGGACAATGATTAATAATTTCAACCAACTGTTGAAGACAGAATTCAATAAAATTTCCCACATTTTGATGGGATCCGAAATATTTTTATCCCAAAATTTCTAGTCAGATTAAATATAAATTTGTATTAAGTAAAAATCCAACGAAACATTGCGCGCGCAACAATGAAAATTTAAGATTTTCAAAATCCATAAATAATATTTTATAAACTAATTTCGTGTTTGGTGCATTTTTTTATAGTTACTGCCTAGTTTTTATAATTACATCCCATTTATTATTTTTTAAAGCACATTTTCCTGTTAAGCCTAATGCATCCCTCCTAGGAAAGATTTGCAGCCCAGCAGGGCGGAGAATAAGAAGTTGACCTTGCTTGGGTATTCGTCAAAAAGACGTATAGCTGGGCTAGCCATTTTCATCTTGAAAAAATTAGTATCTGGGCTGGATTTCTGGCCTGGGCTAGACGGGCCACAGCCCGCCCAGTTAATACCCTGCTCTCCTCTGAACAACAACGAAATCATCGCCAAGAAAAACTCTACAGTGCTCACGCCTCAAAACCACAATTACTGCTCGAGCTGCTTGGTCCTAGCTGTTGGCCGCACCTTGTGCAATTCTCTCGTTTATATTGACTACATAGGTTGACAATGGTGTGGGACCGTGATGTCAGGAAACCAGGAGAAAGCAAAAAAAATATAGTTGTACATAATAAGGAGGCACTTGCGTACGTACGGCTATGGCCCTAGTGGGTCCCTAGTGTCATCCAGTCAAAATAAAGTCATGTCCTGAATCCTCATGTTCATTGACGATGTTAACAATGTTCGGCGCCACGGCGACCGCAATAACTCAAAGGACAACGGAGAGGGCCTCGCGGGCCCTACGGATGGTCTGATACAGCGCCCGCTACTCATTCAGGAAGCCAGGATCATCGGACACCTATGAGCACCTTTGAGAAACTGAGACAACATGAAATGATAAGGCCGCGCTTGGGAGCTCTGGTTTATTTCAAACCTGTATTAACATACAAGTGTAATTTACTCGTCATCGAAAACAACGCGTAAAATACAGGCGTAATGAAACCGAGGGCCCGAGGTCTGTAAGTAAAACCGGTGGGTTACGCGTGTAATTTGAGAGACTAGTGTATATTTTACGAGCACTGCTATATGGACGACATTACCAGATGATACATGCACGACGTGCGTATCATGCCATCCATGGGCAAGGCTAAACCAGTAGCTAACAGCTGGATTAGCAATCATCCGAGTGTCATTCAGCGTTTTTATCGTGTGTCAAGTACTTCCGATATTTTACTAGTCGAAATCGACCAACCAAGCGCCTTCTCCCGAGACCATCTGCTTTAATTTACAAGCGTCAGTTTTACAAGCAATTTTGGTTGGAAAACGATGATCCAGTCACGGCCTAATATCATGAGTTGGTCGGAAGATCATATGGTTTCACGTCTAACCTACCCGACTTGTCATATAGGCTATGAATGAAACATCAGACGATGAACTTCTTAAGCACGGAAACAACAGAAGAGGATGATCTTCTTAACAAGCAAATCACTGGCATTAGATCGACATGCAAAACAATATGAACCATTATTCTCAGGAGGCACGGTGAACACCTCGTGATGCCGCATGCCACAACATTCCAAGCTCAACTTTGCAATCAAACACAAGGCTTGGCATTACATAGACAATATTCAGAACAAACTCTTAACACAGGAATATCTCAGCAGAGTAACTATTTACTTCTAAACTGAACACATGAATAGGAAAAACACTCGACGCTGCTCACAGGAAGGGCGTCCCACTCAAAAATATCAAATGCATGTCTTCTGGCTAACATCAATGAGCAAATTTTGACAAGGTTTTCCAATTCCAATATATTAAACTAACGTCTTCTTGCTAACATCAATGATTAAACTTTGACAAGCTTTTCCCATTCAAAATATGTAATGCCTATGATCGTGGAGTCCTGTTGTAGCTTTTGTACTTGTTTGGGCACTTTTTGCCCAGGGCACTCCACGTGTTGTTAAATTGCCAATGGTCTCTGCAGACTAGTCATGTCACCGGTGTCTAATAATACTCTGTAAAGCTTCCCGGTCATTCCTTCTGTAATGAAGTGCAAACAGTGACTGCTTCTTTCTGCAAAGTGGAACAACCAACTAGACCCAGTAATGCAGCAGTTTGCCTTACACATTGGCTCCTTTTGTGCAGTTCAACTAAAATCGAAGTCGGAATAAAACCGAGCTTTAATTTTGATATCCTTGTAAGCAACAATAGGTATAAGGGAGACAATTACGAAGAAATAACGGTTGATGACTTGTACTCCCAGAAGAAAAGCATCTATTGATCTACTTTATCTTAATGGGAAACAAAGCAGGAGAGTAGCAATTCTCCATCAGTGTGATTCATTCATATTGACTGAGACATTATCTTAACAATGCCTTGTTTCAACATGTATAAAGAACGACAAAGCTTATAAAGGGGGCGATGCTGAATTTGTTGTAACAAAGCAACAAGCATCATGTCTGGGTTGGTCCCATTTTTTTCACTACTTAATGGGAAAAGACAGCAATACAATAGCTTCAATTCATCATTTATTTAAAACAGTACCAATACAAGTAGCACAGCATCTCAAAACACACTGCACGATCATGTGGATGAAGGCAAGTACCAACCTGTCATGATGCACACAAGATCACGTATGAATCTGCCAACACGAATAGGAAATCCAATCTCGTTTTGTGCAGTTGCACTAAAATCAAGCAAAGTGTTTCGCATAGCGAAGCAAAATGTCACAATAGCAACAATTTGAATAGATATCCCTGTATAAACAGAGGAAAAAAAGGAATCAATTACTGGCTAATAAAGGAGGATGAAACATGCGGCCAGAAAAATGGTAATCCCGCCAATCCCTAACAAGTGTTGCAGTTTTGAAATAAGATTCGGTAGTTAATTATGAGAGTGGCATCAATTACTGGCTTATAAAGGGGGTGATGCTGAATTTGTTGTAACAAAGCAACAAGCATCATGTCTGGGTTGGTCCCATTTTTGTTCACTACTTAATGGGAAAAGACAACAATACAATAGCTTCAATTCATCATTTATTTAAAACAGTACCAATACAAGTAGCACAACATCTCAAAGCACACTACACAATCATGTGGATGAAGGCCTGTACTAACCTTTCATGAGACAACCAACATAAAATACGAATCTACCAACACGAATAGGAAATCCAATCAAGTTTTGTGTAGTTGCACTGAAATCAAGCAAAGTTGCCGGTGTGACATTTAAGTTTTCTATAGCAACAAGTTGAATAGATATCCCTGTTTTAAGAGGCAAAAAAGAAAACAATTACTGGCCAATAAAGGAGGATGAAACATGCGGCCACAAAAAGAAGCATCTACCTTATCTTGATGGAAAACAAAGTATAGGACAATAGCATTTCTAAAATGGTTGCATTGATTCATATTAATAGAGAAATTCTTTTAAAATAGATCAGTAGTTAATTCTGAGATTAACAAAAGCAAAATAGCTGCATGGGACATGCCAACACCATGTGCGTCCACACGTATAAATGGGTGATGCAGAGTATGTAGCCAAGCAACATATATGCGCTGGTCCCATATTTGTTCTCTTTGAACCTTCTTCCTATGTGAGGGCAGCAAATCTTGTCGTGCACAAACTACCCGACCCCCCAGTTTCTTTCCCTTTTGAACAAAGAGATCGGTTCCTTACAGATGTGTGTACTGGGTTACCCCGTTTTTTCCCTTTTCGACCTACAAAGCGGTTGGATAGCCAGTCTATAGTACTTTCTGCCCCTCCTTTCCTCATTGAACCACGTCCTAGATTCTTGCTCCAGCCCACCGCACCCTTCTTTCCTCTTTGAACCAAGACCTAGATTCGACTACAGATCGAAAAAGATCCACATGCAGCTAGAGCAACGACGGTTTCAAAGAAACTTATACCTTAGGGTTGTCGGGATGTGGCAAGGCGTGCGGCGGGAGGCCGGATCTGCCCACACTACGTATGGCAGCGAGGAAGAAGGGGTCGGTGGCCCTCCCGCACAGGTGCTGGGTGAAAGAAAACAACGCAGCCGGCAGTGGATTGCCTCCCTCGCCGAAGGCGATAGAGTGAACGTTGCACCTCCTCCCCTTCCCAGTGCGACGGGATACGGACGCCTCCTTCACCAGCTATGAGGGGGAGAGAGAGAGACAAGAGGCCAACGCAGTCTTGTTTAGATCTGGTGAAGAGAGGGTGAGAGACTGTGAATATAGCAAATCCTAGCAAATGAACGCTGAGCCTCCAGCATGTAACATATATGTAGTGCGGCGAGCATGTGGAGAGTGCAAACCCTAGCGAACAAGCACTGAGGCTCCCGCTTATATATATACTACTGTAGTACAGACTGAGCTCCGGTGCCTTCACTGCACCTGCTTTTGGCTTATGACAAGTGAGCCAGCCACATTTTGGGCCCACCTGTCGTAAAACCCTAGCAAAAATTGCACCAACATGAAAGACGACTGTGTCTCCAACGCAACCAAGGTGAACTGACGAAGGATATCAGCTTTGTGCGTAACAAGCAAAGAGCACTGATGGAAGACAGCTTGTTTTTCATCGAAAATCGATCAGCTTCACTAGCCGACGCAACCATGAGGCGCAACCATGAGCATCGATAGGTCATCGTGGTGATGCATCATCCATTTGGCATCAAGTTTGGGTGAGGCACGTAAGAAGTTCGACAAATCCTCACTGTGGTCTGTTTCTTCTCAGTAATATAGCTCGAGGAAGGAAGAACCACGTGGCAGAGGACAGTGAGGCGGAACAACAATGGCCATCCAATTTTGTGTAGTTCCACTAAAATTGAGGAAGACATCCCCGGGTATGGAGACACGCATCGCTGTTTCCAAAAATATAAAAAAGGGTTAGCAACGACATCTCAATTGTCAATAAGAATTAATGAAAAGTACACCAACAAACAGAAGCATCATAAGTATCTTGCTGGGGACTAAACCAGGATACGCGAGAAAAAAAGCATTTCTTCATTTAACCAGTGATAGTACTACCACCATATGGACAATGACTGCACAACCACCATGTACTTTTTGTCGAAACAACATGTATACCTCCACCAAGGCATAAATCAGGACAACTTTTTGAGTGGCATTTCCTCTATAATAGTACTAGTAGGTGATGTTGGACCAGCCGACGAACCCTAGCTACTATGCATGGGGAGCTAGGGAGTAGTCGCATAGAAGAAAACCTGCATGCAGCGACCTGGGGAGCTAGACCAGTACAAGAAGTTATACCTCAGGTGGGTGAGATGTTGTTTAGGCGGGCGGGCGGGATCTGCCCACACAACGGCAGCGAACAAGGGCGCGGAGGATCTTCGTCCGCGCCAGCGCCGGCTCTGAGAGGACGGTGCACATCGGCTTCCTCCGTCGCCGACGGCGACAATGTCAACGCTGCACCTCCTCACCTCCCGCAGCGGATGGGATTCGGCCGGATCTGTGACCACCGGTGAGGAGAGAGATAGAGTGGACACTGTCATCTTGTTTTGATATGGAGAGGGTGAAAGAGCGAGACGCGAGAAACTCTATCAAACAAGAGGCTATAATGGAGTAAAAAATCTCTCCATAGCAGTGGTTTTAAATAGAATACGCGCGTTCCCAAAAAAAAGAAACGAAAATTGGCGGACAATTTTTTAAGGGTCTGTCTAGGACACATCTAGATGTGACATAGTTATGTCACATATAAGTTGATGTCCACTCTGTTTTTGGTCTTTTCCTAGTTTTTTTGTTTCTTGTTGCTACATTATATACTTGTGGGAGCTTAGATGTGATATCCTTAAATAACATCTAGATGTGAATTAGACAAACTGATTTTCTAACGTACCAAGAAAGAAAACTCGATCAAAAACACACCCCCGCTTCCAGGTCACGAGAGTCGTCGCGCACACACACATAGACATAGACATGCATATCCGTGTTTACGTAAAATTCCATTTCCATCTCCATCTCCAATCATATTTGTCCAACTGGCACATTATTTACGTTGTTAATTATATACGCAGCAATATTAACGTACAACATCTCTTGTTTGCGCACGTCCGGACCGCTGCCACGGCCGGTCCTGACCAACCCGAACCCTCTTCATCACCCGTGCGTGCTTCCCACCCGAAACGGTCAGTGCCGCATTCATGCCCGACCAGAGCGGACGCGACCTCTCACTGGCGCCGGCATTGATTGCGGCGTGCCGGCTGAGAGAGCGTCGCCCGCGCCACTTCCGGGTGCACGCGGCTGCTCCGCGTTCAAAGGTCGCAATAGCCGGCTAAAACATGCGCGATCTCTTCTAGTAGTAAGTTCTTGGGAGTCCGTGCTACAGCTAGCTGTCCTCCCCCAACTCGTCAATCTCTTCCAGTAGTGCTAGTACTCCATGGCGCGATCCATCGACAAGCAGGCGGGAAAGTTATGGTATACTACTCGGTTTGCGGTTAGTGGCATGCCGAGCGACCGTGTGGGGTCGAGCCGTGGAGGAGGGTGAGACACGAACATGACAGCCGTAATTTAAACATTGGTTTTGCTCGATGGCGCGATCCAACGAAATGAAACGTTGGTTTCTCTCCGTTTCCATTTTTTCTCTAGAAAAACGGAAACTTTTCCGCTCCATCTTCATTCCTATTCCAAGGTTGCCCCGTTACAACATTCCATCAAATACAAAGGAAAACTAACACGCATGCTGATGGATCTCAATGATTCACAGATCATAGCCAATATTTACTTTACAACTGAAGAAAAAAGTTGTGAGAGCGTGTACGATAGAAAAACTACTGATGGGGTCACTATGAATTAAACCCTAAACCATAAACATGATTTTAATTTCCTGGCCAGGTAGAACCTGTCGAAGGAATGTGCTAGAGGGAGATTCTTTAGTGAGAATGTCAGCAACAATAGAAGCAACACTCTTTGGTTCTCCACCTTCTGGTACCTCTTGTTCCATAGCACTTTCCATGTCGGGAAGGAAAGACGGCTGGCACCCTCGGATCATACGATGCTTTTGTGCAGTTCCACTAAAATCGACCTGAGCATCCCTGATGGCAAAGATATTGAGTAAGTGTGATTAGAATAATAGTACTGGCACTAGTTCATGAGACATAACTTCATCACAAATAGAAGCCGGTAGAAGTAGCAAAAGATCGACATGGAGATGGAGCTACGGCAGTGGAGCAAGCCGGCTCCAAAAGGAAGATGGACTACCTGGGACGTCGGGCTGTAGCTAGAAGGGCGGTTGGGATGCGGCATCGGCCCATACCGCGGTGACCCCCGATTTGGACGCACCGACTGTGGGTTTTCTCCCTCGCCGATGTCGACCGCGTCTACGCAAAACATTGTTCCCTTCCCCCAGCTGCGGGATCAGGCCTGTCGTTCTATGCTTGTGAAGAGAGCAACCTAAGCAAGCAGGCTTGTAGCTTAAGCTCCTGCTAGTGTATATATAGTGGTTTTCTTTTTCTCTCCATATCAACCATTTTATATTGCGTACGTGTCATTCAAGAGTGAAATGATGGTTGCTTCTTCCGACTAACTTATTGTGTGATTTGACTGCTCCTTAGTGGCCCCTACACGTACTCCCCCTACGTGTATGCAACAGTCACACGTACACATGGACGCAAAAGCGCGCGCGACGCCCTAATGCATGCATGTCCGAGCACACGACGGAACACACACGGTCACGCTCAAGTGCTCAACCTACACGTGCATGCACACACATACTCAGTCAGGGTGAGCTAGTGACCATATGAACACCGGAAAATATATATATTGAGCGCAATGAGCGTATTATGAAGTCCACTGACCGTATTTTTACAAATATACAGTGACACACAGTGTATTTATCTCGTTTGAAATTAAGCCATATTAACCGGAGAGGAGGCAGCATGGACTAGCATTACTCTACTGTGTCCCGTCAACTTGCCGAACGAGGAGAAGATTGCAGGACGGGAGAAGCTTGCGCGCGGTGGCTCGCAGGACAAGGAGAAACTTTTGACTAATGCAAGCTCTCCCTCGCTCAGGCGGTGGACGTGCAACAGTTAATTTGATGTCATATTGCCGGAAGCATACACTATACTACTAGTGCTATTATTGTTCGACTTCCCGAATAGCCAAGCGCAAAGTTTACTAGTACTACTACTATAGTCCATAAAGGTACGTACTATACTAGTACTAGGAACCGGATGGAGGAGCATCTGCACTCTTATTATAATTTTAAAATGTGATAAAGCAATCTTCAACACATTTGGTTCTCTTCGAGGGTTCTCGCATGTGATAATGGAAGTTGATTGCATGGAACACTCGCCACAATTCTCGCTTAATTATGGATCATATCCTATTACAAATAGTAGCGCTCAGTAATATTTCCTCTTTTTTTGTTATTCAGCATGTAAACAGGTCAGCAAACCTTGCGGCGCATCTTCGTGCGAACCGTGCTTGCTGCACTTTGAATGTGGCCAAGAGATGGCTTGATGAAACACCTCGCTTCCTACTTCTTTTTTTGCGGGGTACCTCGCTTCTTCAGAGCAACTTACAGTGGGAAAGGTGGAGCTTATGATTTGACTGCTCATTACTCACTATTAATGCGGCGCAACGACCGGGCTGAGTCTCCCATGCGGTTGTGCACTACCCCCTCGGTTCTTAAATATACTCCGGAGTATTTGTCTTTCTAGACATTTCAACGAGTGACTACTCGAATATTTGTCTTTTTAGAGATTTCAAATGGACTGGCACATACGGATGTATATAGACATATTTTAGAGTGTAGATTCACTCATTTTGCCCCGTACATAGTCACTTGTTGAAATCTCTGTTAAGACGAATAGAATATTTAGGAATGGAGGGAGTACACATACGAAGCAAAATGAGTGAATCTACACTCTAAAATATGCCCGTTTGAAATTTGTAAAAAGGCAAATATTTAGGAACGAAGGAGTATAATTTTGTGCATGGCACATGGACCCGGATGATGAAGAGGCTTCTGGCAATGCTATCAAGCTTCCATCATTTGTTTACATAATTGATGTACTATACAGATAATTTTCCAGCAACATGAAATTGTACAATGGTGTGAGCTTTCAGCTTTTGTTTCGCGTGTCTTGCCATCGATGCTCTTTCGAAAACAATAAAAAACTAACTTCCTTGCTAATGCATGTCAATTATTAGCAGATCAGAGCTAATAATAACATCACAACTGAAGACAAAGTTGTGAGAAGGTGTTAAATTAAAATTGATCCATGCTTTGATTGGCAGCAACGTCCCCCAGCTCTATCTAAATCAACAAGGCATGTTGGGAAAAAAGTAGTTGTCTGGAGCATGCAACATTCCGATCATTTTGTGCAGTTCCACTAAAATAGAGCTGAGCATCCCTGTTCCAAAGGTATCAAGTGTGATTACGATAATAGAGGACTGCTGATGAAACAATAAACACACAAATAGAAGCCGGTCACCTTTGCAGTCTCTCTTGAGACTAACTAGTTGGAGAAAATTAGGCTCGGAGTTGGATGAGGAGGATAGAGCATAACCAATCTCCCTTTGTGCAGTCGCACTAAAATGTAGAGATGTTGCCCGTGTGCCATTTTAGTACAACTGCACAAAACACTATTAAGAAAAAAGTGATTTGTGCAGTTCACCAAAAGGTCGCAATAGCAACGAGGTGAAATGGATAGCCCTGTTTGCAAAAAAGAGGTAGAAAGGAAACAATTACTGGCCAATAATAGTTGATGACACATGCGATGACAAAAAAGAAGCATATTCCTTGTCCTAAGGGAAGATAACAACACGATTGTGTTTGTCTAAAACGGTGTGAGGACGAGAATGCAATATGGAAAGTACGCCGGACGAGCTACGTTTTGGGCAAAGAACTATGGAAGATCCACATGCAGCGACGTGGGAAAACGGGCAGTGGAGCAAGGCCAGAGGGGATACCAGGAGGTCATCAGGATGTAACTAGGTGAGCGGCGGCGGGCGGAATCTGCGAGCAGGTGGCGTAGGCCCTGCCGCGTCGGAGCTTGGTCAGAGAGAACGACGTGTACCGGAGATCGGGATGTGCTGCCTCGGCACCGTCGAACGGAGAAATGATGCACTTCCTCCCTTTCCCCCGGCGGACGGGATGCGGCCGGATCAGTGACCAACGGTGAGAGAGAGAGAGGCCACCGCACTCCCTTTCCCCCGGCGGACGAGATGCGGCCGGATCAGTGACCAACGGTGGGAGAGAGAGAGGCCACCGCACTCCCTTTCCCCCGGTGGACGGGATGCAGCCAGATCAGTGACCAACGGTGAGAGAGAGAGAGGCCACCGGATCCTTGTGTGAGATACTCTGAAGAGCATACTACCTTTTCCTCCATAAATATCGTTTTATATTCTGTGTACGTGCCATTGAGCGCTATAACTTTATTTAAAAATAATGCGGCAACGCGTCAAGTCGAACTTTGTTTCGTGCACGCGTGGTACACGACCTCCCTAGGTAAAAAACCGCTACAGGCGTTCAAATTAGCACGTGGGCTGCCATTTCGTAAAGAAATGAGCTCCACCATGTACCCGCGCGGGTGTGGCTGGGCACGAAGCGTGAGTACGTGCACGGTGCACCTATTCTCTTCTTGTATACATACACCACCTACGTGGGGTTGTGTGAGAGAGATACAAACCTAGAGAGATATAGTGTGTCGGTTCTTGAGAGTTTTTTTTGTGGGGGGGTCAATCAAAAAATTTAACATATGCAATGTGTGTGAAATAGAGTCCTGGATATAACATATATATAGAGGGGGCGATCCACGAGAAGAGAGTGGAGGTATCTGTTGGGGAACGTAGTAATTTCAAAAAATTTCCTACGCACACGCAAGATCATGGTGATGCACAGCAACGAGAGGGGAGAGTGTTGTCTACGTACCCACGCAGACCGACTGCGGAAGCGTTGACACAACGTAGAGGAAGTAGTCGTACGTCTTTCCGATCCGACCGATCCAAGCACCGTTACTCCGGCACCTCCGAGTTCTTAGCACACGTACAGCTCGATGACGATCCCCGGGCTCCGATCTAGCAAAGCGTCGGAGAAGAGTTTCGTCAGCACGACAGCGTGGTGACGATCTTGATGTACTACCGTCGCAGGGCTTAGCCTAAGCACTGCTACAATATAATCGAGGTGGAATATGGTGGCAGGGGGCACCGCACACGGCTAAGGAACGATCTCAATGATCAACTTGTGTGTCTAGAGGTGCCCCCTGCCTCCGTATATAAAGGAGCCAAGGGGGAGGGGGCCGCCGGCCAGGAGGAGGGCGCAGGAGGAGTCCTACTCCTACCGGGAGTAGGACTCCCCCCCCCCCCCCGATCCTAGTTGGACTAGGATTCCCCGAGGGGGAAAGAGAGAGAGGGGGGCCGGCCACCTCTCCTAGTCCTAATAGGACTAGGGGAGGGGGGAGGCGCGCGGCCACCTTGGGCTGCCCCTTTCTCCTTTCCACTAAAGCCCATTAAGGCCCATATGGCTCCCGGGGGGTTCCGGTAACCTCCCGGTACTCCGGTAAAATCCCGATTTCACCCGGAACACTTTCGATGTCCAAATATAGGCTTCCAATATATCAATCTTTATGTCTCGGCCATTTCGAGACTCCTCGTCATGTCCGTGATCACATCCGAGACTCCAAACTAACTTCGGTACATCAAAATGCATAAACTCATAATAACTGTCATCGTAACGTTAAGCGTGCGGACCCTACGGTTCAAGAATAATGTAGACATGACTGAGACACATCTCCGGTCAATAACCAATAGCGGGACCTGGATTCCCATATTGGCTCCTACATATTCAACGAAGATCTTTATCGGTCAGACCGCATAACAACATACGTTGTTCCCTTTGTCATCGGTATGTTACTTGCCCGAGATTCGATCATCGGTATCCAATACCTAGTTCAATCTCGTTACCGGCAAGTCTCTTTACTCGTTCCGTAATACATCATCCCGCAACTAACTCATAGTTGCAATGCTTGCAAGGCTTATGTGATGTGCATTATCGAGAGGGCCCAGAGATACCTCTCCGACAATCGGAGTGACAAATCCTATTCTCGAAATACGCCAACCCAACATCTACCATTGGAGACACCTGTAGAGCTCCTTTATAATCACCGAGTTACGTTGTGATGTTTGGTAGCACACAAAGTGTTCCTCTGGGAAACAGGAGTTGCATAATCTCATAGTCATAGGAACATGTATAAGTCATGAAGAAAGCAATAGCAACATACTAAACGATCGGGTGCTAAGCTAATGGAATGGGTCATGTCAATCAGATCATTCAACTAATGATGTGACCTCATTAATCAAATAACAACACTTTGTTCATGGTTAGGAAACATAACCATCTTTGATTAATGGGCTAGTCAAGTAGAGGCATACTAGTGACACTAAGCTTGTCTATGTATTCACACATGTATTATGTTTCCGGTTAATACAATTCTAGCATGAATAATAAACATTTATCATGATATAAGGAAATAAATAATAACTTTATTATTGCCTCTAGGGCATATTTCCTTCAGTCTCCCACTTGCACTAGAGTCAATAATCTAGATTATACTGTAATGATTCTAACACCCATGGAGCCTTGGTGCTGATCATGTTTTGCTCGTGGAAGAGGCTTAGTCAACGGGTCTGCAACATTCAGATCCGTATGTATCTTGCAAATCTCTATGTCTCCCACGTGGACTAGATCCCGGATGGAATTGAAGCGTCTCTTGATGTGCTTGGTCCTCTTGTGAAATCTGGATTCCTTTGCCAAGGCAATTGCACCAGTATTGTCACAAAAGATTTTCATTGGACCTGATGCACTAGGTATGACACCTAGATCGGATATGAACTCCTTCATCCAGACTCCTTCGTTCGCTGCTTCCGAAGCAGCTATGTACTCCGCTTCACATGTAGATCCCGCTACGACGCTTTGTTTAGAACTGCACCAACTGACAGCTCCACCGTTTAATGTAAACACGTATCCGGTTTGCGATTTAGAATCGTCCGGATTAGTGTCAAAGCTTGCATCAACGTAACCTCTTACAGTGAGCTCTTTGTCACCTCCATATACGAGAAACATATCCTTAGTCCTTTTCAAGTATTTCAGGATGTTCTTGACCGCTGTGCAGTGATCCACTCCTGGATTACTTTGGTACCTCCCTGCTAAGCTTATAGCAAGGCACACATCAGGTCTGGTACACAGCATTGCATACATGATAGAGCCTATTGCTGAAGCATAGGGAACATCTTTCATTTTCTCTCTATCTTCTGCAGTGGTCAGGCATTGAGTCTGACTCAACTTCACACCTTGTAACACAGGCAAGAACCCTTTCTTTGCTTGATCCATTTTGAACTTCTTCAAAATCTTGTCAAAGTATGTGCTTTGTGAAAGTCCAATTAAGCGCCTTGATCTATCTCTATAGATCTTTATGCCTAATATGTAAGCAGCTTTACCGAGGTCTTTCATTGAAAAGCTCTTATTCAAGTATCCCTTTATGCTATCCAGAAATTCTATATCATTTCCAATCAGTAATATGTCATCCACATATAATATTAGAAATGCTACAGAGCTCCCACTCACTTTCTTGTAAATACAGGCTTCTCTGAAAGTCTGTATAAAACCAAATGCTTTGATCACACTATCAAAGCGTTTATTCCAACTTCGAGAGGCTTGCACCAGTCCATAAATGGATCGCTGGAGCTTGCATACTTTGTTAGCTCCCTTTGGATCGACAAAACCTTCCGGTTGCATCATATACAACTCTTCTTCCAGAAATCCATTCAGGAATGCAGTTTTGACATCCATCTGCCAAATTTCATAATCATAAAATGCGGCAATTGCTAACATGATTCGGACGGACTTAAACATCGCTACGGGTGAGAAGGTCTCATCGTAGTCAACTCCTTGAACTTGTCGAAAACCTTTCACGACAATTCGAGCTTTGTAGACAGTAACGTTACCGTCAACGTCAGTCTTCTTCTTGAAGATCCATTTATTCTCGATGGCTTGCCAATCATCGGGCAAGTCCACCAAAGTTCATACTTTCTTCTCATACATGGATCCCATCTCAGATTTCATCGCTACGGGTGAGAAAGTCTCATCGTAGTCAACCCCTTGAACTTGTCGAAAACCTTTTGCGACAAGTTGAGCTTTGTAGACAGTAACATTACCATCAGCGTCAGTCTTCTTCTTGAAGATCCATTTATTCTCAATTGCTTGCCGATCATCGGGCAAGTCAACCAAAGTCCATACTTTGTTCTCATACATGGATCCCATCTCAGATTTCATGGCTTCAAGCCATTTTGCGGAATCTGGGCTCACCATCGCTTCTTCATAGTTCGTAGGTTCATCATGATCTAGCAGCATGATTTCCAGAACAGGATTACCGTACCACTCTGGTGCGGATCTCGCTCTGGTTGATCTACGAGGTTCGGTAGTATCTTGTTCTGAAGTTTCATGATCATCATCATTAGCTTCCTCACTAATTGGTATAGGTGTCGCAGAAATAGTTTTATGTGATGTTCTACTTTCCAATAAGGGAGCAGGTACAGTTACCTCGTCAAGTTCTACTTTCCTCCCACTCACTTATTTCGAGAAAAACTCCTTCTCTAGAAAGGATCCATTCTTAGCAACGAATGTCTTGCCTTCGGATCTGTGATAGAAGGTGTACCTAACAGTCTCCTTTGGGTATCCTATGAAGACACATTTCTCCGATTTGGGCTCGAGCTTATCAGGTTGAAGCTTTTTCACATAAGCATCGCAGCCCCAAACTTTAAGAAACGACAACTTTGGTTTCTTGCCAAACCATAGTTCATAAGGCGTCGTCTCAACGGATTTTGATGGTGCCCTATTTAACGTGAATGCGGCCGTCTCTAAAGCATAACCCCAAAACGATAGCGGTAAATCAGTAAGAGACATCATAGATCGCACCATATCCAGTAAAGTACGATTACGACATTCGGACACACCATTACGCTGTGGTGTTCCGGGTGGCGTGAGTTGCGAAACTATTCCGCATTGTTTCAAATGTACACCAAACTCGTAACTCAAATATTCTCCTCCACGATCAGCGTAGAAACTTTATTTTCTTGTTACGATGATTTTCAACTTAACTCTGAAATTCTTTGAACTTTTCAAATGCTTCAGACTTGTGTTTCATTAAGTAGATATACCCATATCTTCTTAAGTCATCTATGAAGGTGAGAAAATAACGATATCTGCCACGAGCCTCAATATTCATCGGACCACATACATCGGTATGTATGATTTCCAATAAATCTGTTGCTCTCTCCATAGTACCGGAGAACGGCGTTTTAGTCATCTTGCCCATGAGGCATGGTTTGCAAGTACCAAGTGATTCATAATCAAGTGGTTCCAAAAGTCCATCAGTATGGAGTTTCTTCATGCGCTTTATACCGATATGACCTAAACGGCAGTGCCACAAATAAGTTGCACTATCATTATCAACTCTGCATCTTTTGGCTTCAACATTATGAATATGTGTGTTACTACTATCGAGATTCATCAAAAATAGACCACTCTTCAAAGGTGCATGACCATAAAAGATATTACTCATAAAAATAGAACAAGCATTATTCCCTGATTTAAATGAATAACCGTCTCGCATTAAACAAGATCCAGATATAATGTTCATGCTCAATGCTGGCACCAAATAACAATTATTTAGGTCTAATATTAATCCCGAAGGTAGATGTATAGGTAGCGTGCCGACCGCGATCACATCGACTTTGGAACCGTTTCCCACGCGCATCGTCACCTCGTCCTTTGCCAGTGTTCGCTTAATCCGTAGTCCCTGTTTCGAGTTGCAAATATTAGCAACTGAACTAGTATCAAATACCCAGGTGCTACTACGAGCTCTAGTAAGGTACACATCAATAACATGTATATCACATATACCTTTGTTCACCTTGCCATCCTTCTTATCCGCCAAATACTTGGGGCAGTTCCGCTTCCAATGACCAGTCCGCTTGCAGTAGAAGCACTCAGTTTCAGGCTTAGGTCCAGACTTGGGTTTCTTCTCCTGAGCAGCAACTTGCTTGCCGTTCTTCTTGAAGTTCCCCTTCTTCTTCCCTTTGCCCTTTTTCTTGAAACTAGTGGTCTTGTTAACCATCAACACTTGATGCTCCTTCTTGATTTCTACCTCCGCAGCTTTCAGCATTGCGAAGAGCTCGGGAATTGTCTTGTTCATCCCTTGCATATTATAGTTCATCACGAAGCTCTTGTAGCTCGGTGGCAGTGATTGGAGAATTCTGTCAATGATGCAATCATCTGGAAGATTAACTCCCATCTGAATCAAGTGATTATTATACCCAGACATTTTGAGTATATGCTCACTGACAGAATTGTTCTCCTCCATCTTGCAGCTGTAGAACTTATTGGAGACTTCATATCTCTCAATCCGGTCATTTGCTTGAAATATTAACTTCAACTCCTGGAACATCTCATATGCTCCATGACGTTCAAAACGTCGTTGAAGTACCGATTCTAAGCCGTAAAGCATGGCACACTGAACTATCGAGTAGTCATCAGCTTTGCTCTGCCAGACGTTCATAACATCTGGTGTTGCTCCAGCAGCAGGCCTGGCACCCAGCGGTGCTTCCAGGACGTAATTCTTCTGAGCAGCAATGAGGATAATCCTCAAGTTACGGACCCAGTCCGTGTAATTGCTACCATCATCTTTCAACTTTGCTTTCTCAAGGAACGCATTAAAATTCAACGGAACAACAGCACGAGCCATCTATCTACAATCAACATAAACAAGCAAGATACTATCAGGTACTAAGTTCATGATAAGTTTAAGTTCAATTAATCAAATTACTTAAGAACTCCCACTTAGATAGACATCCCTCTAATCCTCTAAGTGATCACGTGATCCAAATCAACTAAACCATAACCGATCATCACGTGAGATGGAGTAGTTTTCAATGGTGAACATCGCTATGTTGATCATATCTACTATATGATTCACGCTCGACCTTTCGGTCTCTATGTTCCGAGGCCATATCTGCATATGCTAGGCTCGTCAAGTTTAACCTGAGTATTCTGCATGTGCAAAACTGGCTTGCACCCGTTGTAGATGGACGTAGAGCTTATCACACCCGATCATCACGTGGTGTCTGGGCACGACGAACTTTGGCAACGGTGCATACTCAGGGAGAACACTTCTTGATAATTTAGTGAGAGATCATCTTATAATGCTACCGTCAATCAAAGCAAGATAAGATGCATAAAAAGATAAACATCACATGCAATCAATATAAGTGATATGATATGGCCATCATCATCTTGTGCTTGTGATCTCCATCTCCAAAGCACCTTCATGATTACCATCGTCACCGGTGTGACACCTTGATCTCCATCGTAGCATCGTTGTCGTCTCGCCAATCTTATGCTTCCACGACTATCGCTACCGCTTAGTGATAAAGTAAAGCATTACATCGCGATTGCATTGCATACAATAAAGCGACAACCATATGGCTCCTGCTAGTTGCCGATAACTCGGTTACAAAACATGATCATCTCATACAATAAAATTCATCATCATGCCTTGACCATATCACATCACAACATGCCCTGCAAAAACAAGTTAGACGTCCTCTACTTTGTTGTTGCAAGTTTTACGTGGCTGCTACGGGCTTAAGCAAGAACCAATCTCACCTACGCATCAAAACCACAACGATAGTTTGTCAAATAGACTCCGTTTTAACCTTTGCAAGGACCGGGCATAGCCACACTCGGTTCAACTAAAGTTGGAGAGACAGTCGCCCGCAAGCCACCTATGTGCAAAGCACGTCGGGGGAACCGGTCTCGCGTAAGCGTACGCGTAATGTTGGTCCGGGTCGTCTCGTCCAACAATACCGCCGAACCAAAGTATGACATGCTGGTAGGCAGTATGACTTATATCGCCCACAACTCACTTGTGTTCTACTCGTGCATATAACATCAACATATAAAACCTAGGCTCGGATGCCACTGTTGGGGAACGTAGTAATTTCAAAAAAATTCCTACGCACACGCAAGATCATGGTGATGCACAGCAACGAGAGGGGAGAGTGTTGTCTACGTACCCACGCAAACCGACTGCGGAAGCGTTGACACAACGTAGAGGAAGTAGTCGTACGTCTTCCCGATCCGACCGATCCAAGATCTTAGCACATGTACAACTCCGGCACCTCCGAGATCTTAGCACACGTACAACTCGATGACGATCCCCGGGCTCCGATCCAGCAAAGCGTCAGAGAAGAGTTTCGTCAGCACAACAGCGTGGTGACGATCTTGATGTACTACCGTCGCAGGGCTTCGCCTAAGCACTGCTACAATATAATCGAGGTGGAATATGGTGGCAGGGGGCACTGCACACGGCTAAGGAACAATCTCAATGATCAACTTGTGTGTCTAGAGGTGCCCCCTGCCTCCGTATATAAAGGAGCCAAGGGGGAGGGGGCCACCGGCCAGGAGGAGGGCGCAGGAGTCCTACTCCTACCGGGAGTAGGACTCCCCCCCCCCCAATCCTAGTTGGACTAGGATTCCCCGAGGGGGAAAGAGAGAGAGGGGGCCGGCCACCTCTCCTAGTCCTAATAGGACTAGGGGAGGGGGGAGGCGCGCGGCCACCTTGGGCTGCCCCTTTCTCCTTTCCACTAAAGCCCATTAAGGCCCATATGGCTCCCGGGGGGTTCCGGTAACCTCCCGGTACTCCGGTAAAATCCCGATTTCACCCGAAACACTTCCGATGTCCAAATATAGGCTTCCAATATATCAATCTTTATGTCTCGAGCATTTCGAGACTCCTCGTCATGTCCGTGATCACATCCGAGACTCCGAACTAACTTCGGTACATCAAAATGCATAAACTCATAATAACTGTCATCGTAATGTTAAGCGTGCGGACCCTACGGTTCGAGAATAATGTAGACATGACTGAGACACATCTCCGGTCAATAACCAATAGCGGGACCTGGATGCCCATATTGGCTCCTACATATTCAACGAAGATCTTTATCCGTCAGACCGCATAACAACATACGTTGTTCCCTTTGTCATCGGTATGTTACTTGCCCGAGATTCGATCGTCGGTATCCAATACCTAGTTCAATCTCGTTACCGGCAAGTCTCTTTACTCGTTCCGTAATACATCATCCCGCAACTAACTCATAGTTGCAATGCTTGCAAGGCTTATGTGATGTGCATTACCGAGAGGGCCCAGAGATACCTCTCCGACAATCGGAGTGACAAATCCTATTCTCGAAATACGCCAACCCAACATCTACCATTGGAGACACCTGTAGAGCTCCTTTATAATCACCCAGTTACGTTGTGACGTTTGGTAGCACACAAAGTGTTCCTCCGGCAAATGGGAGTTGCATAATCTCATAGTCATAGGAACATGTATAAGTCATGAAGAAAGCAATAGCAACATACTAAACGATCGGGTGCTAAGCTAATGGAATGGGTCATGTCAATCAGATCATTCAACTAATGATGTGACCTCATTAATCAAATAACAACACTTTGTTCATGGTTAGGAAACATAACCATCTTTGATTAACGAGCTAGTCAAGTAGAGGCATACTAGTGATACTAAGTTTGTCTATGTATTCACACATGTATTATGTTTCCGGTTAATACAATTCTAGCATGAATAATAAACATTTATCATGATATAAGGAAATAAATAATAACTTTATTATTGCCTCTAGGGCATATTTCCTTCAGTATCATCAGCTTGAGGTATCCATAGAATCGAAGAGAGGGATGATGTGTGTGTGTGTGTGTGCGCGCGCGCAATCGATAAAGAGTGCCATCGAATTTGTGTGTGCCCACGTCAAAGATATAGAGTGGTTGGCCTACTAGAACGTGAGATGGGACATGTGCAGTTTGTCTATGTGGCTTGGATACCTACCTGCAGCGCTCGACTATCGGTGTGTGGTGGGGGAAGAGGGAGGCCCAATTAACTATAGAGGTACAATGGCTGGTATATGTGTGGAGGAGGAGAGAGGCCTACCTCATGTATTAAGGAGATCGATCTGCCTCATGTATTAAGGGAGATCTATCGGCATCCATGCATATGTGCAGGAGATGAATAAGGGTGGGAGAGAGACAGAGCTAGAGTGTTGGAGGGGTGGTAGTGGAGTTTCTTCTAACAAATGGTGGGATAGGCTTGCTAGACAAACGGAGGGCATGCTCGCAATATCAATAAGAGAGGAGATGGCTGCTTGTTGTCTGTGCACGTGCGTGTGAGAGATGGGTCAGGAGGCATGCACGAATGATGAGGGGGGACGATGTGGCTGTGGTAAGCAGACGTAACTACATAGGAAGATCAATCACCCTTTGTAAGAGAAAGGAGAGACATAACTTGTGAGGTACGTCGATCGATGGGGGTGGTAGTTAAAGTCGATCTAGGTATATGTTGGGAGATCGATCGGTATACATGCATGTGTGTGTTAGAAGCAAATGAGGCACGAGGAGAAGGATAGAGAGAGAGGAATGCATGTAGGAGGTGGTACGAGAGGCATACTATATCGAGGGGGAGGAGTGTGCGAGTATGAGAACGATGAAAAGAGTGGTGGGAGTGAGGCATGGACGGTAAAAAGAGAAGAGGGGAAGCTTGTGTTTGTGCTAGGCACACCTTGCTAGAGAGGCATATCGATCGATGTGTGCTGTAAAGAAGGAGTTGGGGGGCCTACACACACCGTGGGTGAATGACCTAAAGTGAAAAGACGAATTTGCGAGATGGAGCTAGAGAATGCTGAGGGAGGGTGAGAGGGATGCGGGCGTGTGCATGCACAAGAGAAAGTTAGCGCTAGCTACAAAGATAAGAGGGTTGTGTGGGTGTAAAAGACGAATAGAGATCATATATACTTCATTATAAAAAGCGAATTCGGATATTTGAAGAATTTATCATAGTGTTTCAAACCAACGGATGTGTGAATATATATAACGGTGATACACATGGTGTGGTTATGAACATGGTATACTACATTTAATATATTTTATCTCTACTCTTATAAAAAAACGGAGTTGTTGATGATGGTGTGCCTGCCATCCTACATTATAGGCCGTCTGATTTATATCTGGCGGATAGCAAGGAAACTATGATGGTTGAAGTTGGCAAACATCATGATTGTAGATTCTTATTGAAATAGAGAAACAAATTCAAATTTAGTTCGAATTGCAGCGGTAGTATAGACATTTGGAATGCACTAAAATGTTGGTATGAGTAGGTTACATGCATTATACAGCAAGCGGAAAAATTTAATCGGACATAACATGGATTCATACTCCCTCCTTCCATCTATATAGGGCATAATGAGATTTTTAAGACCGCCTTTGACTATTGACGAGATTAATAGTACATGACATGCACAATGTGAAAATTATATCATTGAAAGAACCTTTCACAGACGAATTTAACGGTGTGCTTTGTGTAAGTTGCATGTCATATATCATTGCTCTAATATTTGGTCAAAGTTAGCATCAAAAAACGCATTAGGCCCTATATAGATGGAAGGAGGGAGTAGCTTTGAATAGCATTTGTATAGTAAAACGGGGCAAGACTCTCTCTTCGTATGGTGTGAATAGTTTTATTTTTTTGTTTTCTCTTTGGTTGAGGGAAGTGCGAATTGATTTGGTACCTACAAGTACAATATTACTACACGTTAGGCTTGTCCCTAAAATTCAACCCGCGTCTTCTTATATCCCGAAAATTCAGATATCGTGCTCCCAAAACTGGCGCCTTCACAACCCGCGCCTTGCTATCCCGAAATTACAACGCGCGCGAAAACTCCCTCCAGCTGCCAAATCCCGACACGCGAAATCCCCCTTCTAACCCTGAGCCGAAAGGGCCGCTAGTTCAAATCGGTGGGGGGTACTTTTGTAACACACCCTACATTTTGGACAAGCGCGTTCCAAAGTCATGCTTCACCCCCTCCCATCGCCCCCTTTTCGCCATTCAAAATCCCAGGCCGCCATAACCTCTCCGCTCCAGCCGCGAAACCCCACCCTCCACCGTCTACCACGTCACCGCTGCCCAGCCGGAGCCTCTTCCCCGACGACGTCGTCCACCAAAACAGCTCGACATCCCTCGTCCATCTCCCTGGATGAGGATCCGTCGTCCATCTCGCCATCCCGCCGGTTCAGCCGCCCCGTCCTCCACCTCCAAGGAGCTGCTCCGACGATCGCCTCGTCTATCGCGGCTGCTCCATCCCCACAGCGCCTCCTTAACCTACTCCACCGGAATCGCAGCATCCTCACCGACTCCTCGGACGAAGCCGAGGCCTACTCGGCGCCACCAAAGAGGTTGTACACTCATCGCATCGCACCTTCTCCTTAACTCGACCTCTCGGTGCCGATGGGGCTCCATCCCCCACCCCCATGGAGCGGCTACCTTGAAGCCGGCGCCGCGGGCGACATCTCCACGGCGGCTCTCCCCCAGTGCGAGGCCCCTTCGGCGGCAGCGGCCATACCAGCCGGATCTGCTGCTGCTGCTGCTCCGGCTCTCGCTCAATCGCTCGCTCGCCCAGCTACTGCTGCTGCTCTCCCCCTCGCTCGTGATGCTGCTCTGCTCCGATTAAGCCACACCTCAGTCGACTGAATCGACTTTTGGGTCAGTCAATTTTCAGGGGTTGGGGGGCTCGTCGGAGTTAAGGAAGAACCACCCGCAGCGGTGACGGGGGCTCGCCGGAGAGGTACCCCACTATCTATCTTAGGTTTCAGGGTGGGGGCGGGGGGCCTAGAGGGCTGGCCGGGGCGGCGGTGGCTAGTTGTTTCGGGGCGGCGAGGCGGCGCTGGGGCCGGCGGTTCAGCCGGTGGTGGCTGGCGGCTTAGGGGGGTGCAGGTTGAAGATGAACGGCATGCCCTCCCTAAACTACATGTCAAGTGCCTCTCTGCTACCATTGCGTTCAGTTTCGACGGTAGCATTCAGATTCCATAGTAAATTTCAGTTTCGACAGTTAAGTTCAGAGTCAACAATTTTTACCTCATCTGTTGTAGTCAGGTGGTTTTTGGTGATGTTAATTTTACATCCATTTTACATCATCTATTGGAGATGCTATTAGAATCCCACTTGAGATTGACGATGTATGTCTTGTGCTGCTTCAGCCTTGACGTCTTACAGCTCACCGGAGCTGCTCCAACGACAGAACGATCCATCACAACAGAGCAGTGCCCTGGACGCTGCCTATAGATTCCTTAGATCTTCCTCCACACCTCCGGCAGCCACCTCTGCCTCAACTGCTTCAGCGACCAACCCAATGATGCTGAGGTCAACACAGCTACGGCAAAGAGGTTGTACACTTGTTGCATCACTTATTACTATACATTCACGTCGATCCATTAGGGCTATTTTGGTTCAACGGAAAAACATCGATCCACTGGTTTTTACCATCACTCTAAATTTCTGCATGCTCTCCTTACATAATCTCACCATATTTTTTCGTATGCATGTCAGATATTGTACACAGTCATGCTGAACATGTAGAGAAAAAGAGAAGAGTTTTGCGCGGCAATACAATGTCATGCAGACATCGCTCCATGGTGGGTTCAATGGCAAACCCTCCCCACCCCTCTCCAGATTGTAATCCAGAGGAAGATATCTGTTCTGAGGCAGATTCGGACGCCGCTGACCACTCCTATTTACCCCCCAAGGTGTTTGCTCTACCTTGGCATGATGATGTTAGTCATATCATGCATATGTTGCCTTGCAGTGCCTACTTTTGACATCATATATGTCATCTGCTTAGTTTACACATGTTCTGTAATGCCACCTGTTTAGTTTCTATATCATATATGGGAATTATGCAGTCTCATGTCTTTTAGCCAGCCATAGTATATGTGAAATGTGCAATGCCATCCTGTTTAACCAGGCATCATATATTTGAATGATATCTTGCCCATCCTTTTCTTCATTACATTTCCATTTGTCGACAATGTTTGTACATTAAACTACTCTTCTTGTGAATCAGCCATTTGGGTGGGAGATGGAAAAATCTGGAGTGAAAACAAGGCCTTCAGAGCAGACAGTGCTACCTGTCGAAGCAGATCTCTTGTTGGGTCCCGATAGCTCCTCAGAGATGGATTCAGAGACAGATGACCAGTCCTATTCCCCCACTGAGGTGTATGCTCTAACTTGGCACGGTTATACTGCTCATATCATGCATACGGTGTCTTGCATTGCATAGTTTAGACATCATATACACAATATTCAACACCATGTTCTTAGTTCAGACATCATATCGAATGCCCTCTGTTTAGCATATAAATCACATATGTGAATTAAATGATGCGATCCTGATTACTTAGATAACATGTACGTGAATTATGTCATGCGATCCTGTTTAGTTATTCATCATATCTTTGAATTATGTTATGCTATGCTATCCAGTTTAGATAGACATCATATATGTGAAATTATGTCATGCTATCCGTTTTAGTTAAACAATATACATGTCAACTATTACATGCCCTCTTTTTTTCCACACTATCTATTGCATCTGTCTCTCATACAATGTCTGTACATTCAACTATGTTTCCTGTTTATCAACCATTTGAATTGGAGCGGGTGATGTCAGTATCTAGCGGACTAAAAACACAGTCTTCAAATAAAACAGTGCTACCTCTTGGTGGAGATAGCACCCCGGTTGTACATGCACAAGAACCAGCCCGACCACACATAACCCAAACTCTCGCAGATTGTACCCCTACTACGATGGACAGAGAACCAGCTTCACCCAATCTAACCCCAACCCCAGCCGATAGTAACCTAGTTCCTGTTGACACAACACCATCTCCACCATAGAGCTCCCAAACAAGAGCAGTTAGTAAGGCAGCTCCAGTTCCCAAAGGGCCAGTACTATCACGGCGAACCCCAACTCCACCAGTTAGTACGCCTATTCCTGTGGAGGAAGCACAACCAGCTAGTCGTAGTTTAGCATCTATCGCATTTGATGTTGTTAAATCGTATGTGCATATCTTCCCATCTTGGAAATATTATACTGAAGATGAAGGAAAATGCCAGTTGCAGGTGTTTGTCCAGGAGTTATGTGTAAGTAATGTTATTCATGGCAATTACTTTGCTTCGTCCCATACATCCTACCTCCGTGATGGTTATAATACAGCAAATTTTCCCGTTTTTCTCTATAGAGAAGGACCAATTTGGAAACTCAGGATGAGGTAACCTGTGCTAATACCTCTGCTATCTTCAAGAATGCTTGGTGGCAGTATCGAAATTACCTGAAGTAAACGTACTTCACTGGCAAAGAAACTCATCAAATTCCCTTACGTTCTCCTGAGACACATTTACTGGACGATGACTGGGAACGCCTTGTTCTGTACTGGTCCCGAACCAAGAATGTGGTAAGGTTTATGAGCTCATTTTCTATTTTTAACTATTATATTCTTGCGTCTTACTATACTCTGTTCATGTAGAACAAGTGCCTAAACCTGAAGAACAACTGTTCTAATTTAAGATTCCATTGCTACCATAGGACATAGATATATGTTTGTTTGATGCTTTTATTATGTACTAGTACTTGGCAATAGAAGACTTGGTAGTTTAATCCTGTCCACCTTACTAATGAACTGGTTCACCGAAATGAGTTTCATATACTAGTACATGCTAAACTTGTTATGTGTCTGCTTGTTTCTTCTTTTAGAATGCTGACAGAATATTGGGGAAGAGTGCCTTATTAAGCAACGGTAAAGGAAGTGATGCAGATAAGGTTCAGGATAGTGACACATCCTGTCTTGGTTTAGTGTTGGAGTTACTGGCCACTACCGCTTGCACAAGCTATTCAAACTCACTGTCTGAATCAGTTCGGTTTCTTGAGTCTCAACTACAAGCTGAAAGACATCGATCAGCTGTGCTGCGACAAGAAGCGGAAGGACTGCGGAAGTCCCTGGAGCATTCAGATGCATACTTTCTGGTGCAACAGCAGGCGTTGGAGGATTTTAGCGCCAAACAGGACAAAGCTAATCAGCTTGCTAAGCTTATTGCCAGCATGGTGGATACCCATGATAACGTTTCTTGAGCTCTTCTGAAGTTGTTTCAGTTATGCTCTTGTTTTGCTGCCGCGTTTATTTGTACTGGTGGCCAATTTTGACGGCCAGTGTATATGATATGCTGCTTTGTTCCCTATATTTGCATTGGTGGCGAACTTTGATGCCTAGTGGATGTAATATGTGTAATAGCCGTGATAGCCTAGCGTTAGTTGCTTGCTTATTTATTTCCTTGTTGTCTTGTTTATTTGTTTGCTTGTAGTCATTGCAGTTCTTTTTCCGCGGTTAACTAGTGGCTGCAATAACCTATTTTTTAAAACTAGGCCACAATAACCATGGGTTAATATTTACTGTAGTGACCCTGGGCCTCCTACGGGCCGTAGAAACAGTGGGCCTTCTACGGGCCATAGAAACAGTAGGCCTTCTACGGGCCATAGAAATAATGGGCCTTCTACGGGCCGTATCATCAATGGGCCTTATACGGGCCGTATGATCGATTGGCCAAACATGGGCCAATAATAGGCCGCATTATGGTCGTAAACGGGCTAGAGTTGGAATCGTCCGTTCATGGGCTGACCGTAATGGGCCATCGTTAATAGGCCGTATTTGATGACGCTATGAAAACGGCCCAACGTATTAAAGGACCACAAACGGGCCGACTGTAACCACGGGCTGAATTTGGCCCACAAGCAGAAAATGACAGTAATGGGCCGTAAGTAAACGAATGCTAGAAATGAGCCCAAGAATAAATGGGCTCTGAGAAGGCCGAAAGATAACATGGGCTAGAAACGGCCCAACGGAATAACGTGCCGTTAGTGGGTATAAAGTGATACACTGTTCATTACGGGCCAGTTTCACCACGGGCCGTTAATAGGCCAAGAGTTACATAGGGCCTCATATGGGCTGAAAGACGTCATGGGCCATACATGGGCCAGAAGTGAAAATGGGCTGGAATCATATTGGATGGCCCAGATGACGCTACTGGGCCTAATTCGGATAGGGCATAACGGGCCTTGGGTTAGCGGGCTGTAAATGGGCTATATGCGAACAAGCCGTTAACAGGCTTTCCATGGGCCGGCCCGCCACCTTTTGACCAAGTCAAACAAGCCGGCCTTTTCACAGGAATGGGCCTTTGTTGGGCCGTGCCATGTGTCGACGTATCATAGGCGCCTTCCGTCCAATGAGTGGTTGACATCTGTCCCAACGATGAGCCGACACATGTTTCCTCCAGCCAATGATGATTTTACACGTGGAAAATCCCCATTGGTCGGGGCTGTTAACGGGTTATCGGATCCAAAACCCAACCCAATAGCTTAATGGCGTTCCATTACGGTGGATGCCACGTGTCGGTCACCCTTGACGAAAGCACTTCTGTGACGCACGATTTATTGTCATGGAAGTGGACACTTCCGTGATGATAATTTTGGTAATGGCATGGAACACTTCTACGACAGCACATGTATGACTATCTTGATTCTGTCATAAATTTGTCATGGATGTACATGCATGACAAAAAAGCGACCTACTGTGACAAACACGTATCATCACGGAAGTGTATTTTTTTGTAGTGTATGTGAGTTCTTTATGACTAATGTTGAGTCCATGGATTATACGCACTCTCACCCTTCCATCATTGCTAGCCTCTTCGGTACCGAGCATTGCCCTTTCTCACCTTGAGAGTTAGTGCAAACTTCGCCGGTGCATCCAAACCCCGTGATATGATACGCTCTATCACACATAAGCCTCCTTATATCTTCCTCAAAACAGCCACCATACCTACCTATTATGGCATTTCCATAGCCATTCCGAGATATATTGACATACAACTTTCCACTGTTCCATTTATTATGACACGCATCATCATTGTCATATTGCTTTGCATGATCATGTAGTTGACATCGTATTTGTGGCAAAGCCACCATTCATAAATTTTTCATACATGTCACTCTTGATTCATCACAATCCTGGTACACCGCCAGAGGCATTCACATAGAGTCATATTTTGTTCTAAGTATCGAGTTGTAATTCTTGAGCTGTAAGAAAATAGAAGTGTGATGATCATCATTAGAGCATTGTCCCATGTGAGGAAAGGATGATGGAGACTATGATTCCAACACAAGTCGGGATGAGACTCCGGACGAAAAAAAAGAAAAAGAAAAGAGGCTAAAAGAAAAAAAGGCCTGAATAAAAATATATATATAAATAAATGAGAGAAGAAGAGAGAAGGGACAATGTTACTATCCTTTTCCACACTTGTGCTTCAAAGTAGCACCATGATCTTCATGATAGAGAGTCTCTTATTTTGTCACTTTCATATATTAGTGGGAATTTTTCATTATAGAACTTGGCTTATATATTCAAATGATGGGCTTCCTCAAAATGCCCTAGGTCTTCGTGAGCAAGCAAGTTGGATGCACACCCACTTAGTTTCTTTGATGAGCTTTCATATAATTATAGCTCTAGTAAATTCGTTGCATGGCAATCCCTACTCCTTGCATTGACATCAATCGGTGAGCATCTCCATAGCCCATTGATTAGCCGCGTCAATGTGAGACTTTCTCCCTTTTTGTCTTCTCACACAACCTCAATCGTCATATTCTATTCCACCCATAGTGCTATGTCCATGGCCCGCGCTCATATATTTCAGTGTTTCATACAAAAGGAATATCAAACGGAGTCCAAACGGAATGAAACCTTCGGGAACGTGATTTTTGGAACAAACGTGATCCGGAGGACTTGGAGTGGACGTCAAGAAACGAACGAGGCGGCCACGAGGCAAGGGGCGCGCCCTCCCCCATCGTGGGCCCCTCGTGGCTCAACCGGTCTACTTCTTCCTCCTATATATGTTCACATACCCTGAAAACATCCAGGAGCACCACGAAACCCTATTTCCACCGCCGCAACCTTCTGTACCCAAGAGATCCCATCTTGGGGCCTTTTCCGGAGCTCCACCGGCGGGGGCATTGATCACGGAGGGCCTCTACATAAACTCCATGGCCCCTCCGATGATGTGTGAGTAGTTTACTTCAAACCTTCGGGTCCATAGCTAGTAGCTAGATGGCTTCTTATCTCTCTTTGGATCTCAATACAAAGTTCTCTTTGATTCTCTTGGACATCTATTCGATGTAATCTTCTTTTGCGGTGTGTTTGTCGAGATCCGATGAATTGTGGGTTTATGATCAAGTCTATCTATGAACAATATTTGAATCTTCTTTGAATTCTTTTATGTATGATTGGTTTATCTTTGCAAGTCTCTTCGGATTATCAATTTGGTTTGGCCTACTAGGTTGATCTTTCTTGCAATGGGAGACGTGCTTAGCTTTGGGTTCAATCTTGCGGTGCTCGATCCCAGTGACAGAAAGCGAAACGACACGTATTGTATTGTTGCCATCGAGAATAAAAAGATGGGGTTTACACCTTATTGTATGAGTTTATCCCTCTACATCATGTCATCTTGCTTAAAGGCGTTACTCTGTTCTTATGAACTTAATACTCTAGATGTATGATGGATAGCGGTCGATGTGTGGAGTAATAGTAGTAGATGCAGAATCGTTTCGATCGACTTGTCTCGGACGTGATGCCTATATACATGATCATGCCTAGATATTCTCATAATTATTCGCTTTTCTATCAATTGCTCGATAGTAATCTGTTCACCCACCGTAATACTTATTCTATCTTGAGAGAAGCCACTAGTGAAACCTATGGCCCCGGGTCTATTTTCCATCATACAAGTTTCCAATCTATTTTATTTTGCAATCTTTACTTTCAATCTATATCATAAAAATACCAAAAAAAATTATCTTATTATTTCATCTCTATCACATCTCACTCTTGCAAGTGGCCGTAAAGGGATTGACAACCCCTTTATCACGTTGATTGCGAGGTTCTTATTTGTTTGTGTAGGTACGAGGTGACTCGCACGTGGTCTGCTACTGGATTGATACCTTGGTTCTCAAAAACTGAGGGAAATACTTACGCTGCTTTACTGCATCACCATTTTCCTCTTCAAGGGAAAACCAACGCAGTGCTCAAGAGGTAGCAACAGTACCAACCTACATGCCCGACATCTACTAGCCTACCATTGGAAGAGGTCATGGAACTTATTCCACTATGCTAGAGCCCATACTAGCTTGTGGCTGCACACGGAAGTTTTCAGCATGAATAATCTTATGATCCCTTTGAGCCTGGGTGGCATTCCATAGGGTGATCACATGGGTACTCCGGGATCCCCTTGGGAAAACACTGGGTTCTCCAGGTGCCCAAGCAAACCACTGGGTGCTCCAGGGTGCCCCAACCAATCCACCCAGATGTGTATTAAAGTAGCCACCTTAATTTAAACCTTAATTACCAATCTCACATCTGTCATGGATACACTCAAACCCAAACCACGTCTATGAGCATAGCATGGCAATATAATCATAACGCAGTAACTTCCAGGGGTTTGATCTAAAGGACAATAGGTTCTACCTGATCAACTACTTCCCAAAACCCACATGTTATCACATCCTACTCATGCAATGTTTGAGGATGGGACTAATGCATAAAAACTGGGTGTGAAAATATGATCAAAGTGTGAACTTGCCTTGTACGGTTGATGTAGATGATTCGTACTCATAACTACTGATAGTTCTACTCGTCACACTCCGGTCAATCTGTCGTAAGCAAGCAATAGTAACCACACATAAGCAATCATGCAAAAGAATAGAAGAAAAGATCTTGGAAAACTTCGAAAACAAGCAACTACCTCTTGCAACGTAAAACAATTTCTAACAGTACCAAAATTAAGTGAATTTGGCCTTATCAGAAAGTTTAGGTCAAGAGCTTTAATTTGCAAAAAGAATCAACTCAAACGGAGTTATAAAACTCAAGTTACGAACAAAAGAAGTTTGAATTCAAATCTGTTTGAAATCAAATTTTAAATTTTCAAAAACATGTTTAAGTTGATTATCTGGATAGAGGAGATCATAACGAAGAAGTGGGTGTTGGTTTCATTGGATTTGGATAAACGATTGAAAAGTTGTGCTAGTTTGAAAAATAGGGGCCAGTCTGTAAAATAAACTAATCGCAAACGGGCCCCTGGCAGAAATAAAAAGAAAAAGAAAATTCTACCGAATGAACGTTCGCTAGTGAATCTAAACCGACGAGTTTCGCTCGCTCTAGAGCCTAAACTAACGAATGTTCACTAAATAAACAAAAACGTTTCGAAAAAAAACAACGTGATCTAATCCTATCCGTTGATCCTAGATCTAATGGACGAGGGAGGAGCCGGGCTTACCGCGATGGTGGGCGTCGACGTCGCCGGAGATGATGGTGGCAGCGGCTCGGACGTCGAGGGCGGCGGCTGCTTCAGGGTCGGCGGCGACGGCGGAGTAGATGGGGAGGTACGGCGCGAGGTTCCGAAGCCGATGGTGGTGGCGGCGTCGGGCGTAGGCGGCGGTGGAGCGTGGGGCAACGGCGACGGATCTCGTCGGAGCTCGGACTCCGGCGAGGTTTTGCGTGGGCGTAGGGGTGGTGGTAGCTGCGGTTTGAGGAGGAAAACGGGACCAGGGTCGAGGGTTTATTAAGGGGGCGAGGCTTGGGCGAGTTGCAAGGTGGAGAGGAAAGTCCAGGGCGGACTCGGTGTCGGCCGGCGTCGGCATACAGGAGCAGGAATCCGGCCAGAGGACGGGGACAATCCCGACAGGTGAAGGAGAGAGCGGGCGGGTGAGACGGAGGTGATTCGGGAGCAAGCCGCTGCTGGGCTGGGTCGGCTGGCTTGGCTTAGAGAGAGAGAGAGCAGTGCTGGGCTTCGGCGTGGCACTGTTCGAAGAGAGTTTTTTTTAAAAAATAAGCAGACAATAAATAAAAAAACCCACATAAAATATAAATATAGTACATGCATATTATATATCAAAATTTTCAGAAAATTATTTTCTACAACATGAACATTTTTATAGCATCAAATAAAATCCACAAAAATTCAAATAAATCAAAGAGTTCCACTGGTGCAATAAAACCCAATAAAAATCATTTTAAAAATACCAAAATGATTTCAAATTTATTTCTCTCCAATTTTTTTGATGTAGGGAATCATTTTACCCTATTTTCCATATATTTTATTTTTTGAGAAAATAATTTAATAAAAACCAAAATAACTCCAAATTGAAAATGATTTCGAAGGGGCATTAAATTTGGTTTATTTGAAACTTCAAACTCATATTTCATATAATTTGAATAAGTCATTTTATCTTCTCTCGTGAAAATCATTGAGTTGCATAAAGTTTTTGAGTTGGAAAAATATTTCCAAATGAAATTCAAATATTTTCAAACCTATTCATTTATTTAAATGGAAGAAGTCATGTCATCTTCTCTCTAGGGTTTTGTATCTGAAAAGAATTTGAATTCATGAAGATCATAAATGCATAATGTAGGTTTGGGAAAGTCCTTTTATTCCCTCTCATTTAATTTTCAAAAAGTTTCGAATTTCACTCAATCTCACACAATCAATCAAACAGTCAATCATAACTATCTATTTAATATAACATTCCAAAATTTAGAATTTTGGTATGTTACATTGATGCACTACATTCTGAGCATTAGCACCGCCGCCCGCCGGGTCATGTCCACGGGGCGGGTTACGGTTCCGCCCACTGCTTGATATAGCCGGCTCATCAATATGCATGTTGTATCTCCGGCTTGGGCGAGGGGTGGAATGAACCCTATCATGGCTGTAAGAATAAGCTTGCTGCTGAACCAGCACTGTCTGAAGGAGATCTCTAGCCCTCCATGTTTCAACTGCCGCTGGTGACTCACCTTCAACTGGGATAGCCGCCAATCGTGATGCCACATCAATCATGTTATCCAAAGGGTTAGAGTAATGACCCGGTGGCGTCGGCACGTGCTGCGGCGGGTTATTGTTCTGACGAGGCGGGTCCATCACGCGCGGCTGAACTAGCATTCCCGTCCCTGGCGCTTCGACCCGGTTTGCTACTGTGGGTCACTGGTTCCTGCTCCTAGCGTGTTAAGGAGATTCCTTGCCTCATAAACTGAAGGTAGACGAGTCTGATGTCTCCTTCTCATGACCTCATTGGAAGCGTTCTGATCTAGCATGAGCCGGTAAGATTGTGACTGAATCCGTTGAGCCTGAGCATCCAAAGCGGTCCGCTCCTCGGCCATCCTGACATTTTCTGCGTTTAGCTCCTCCTTGGCATGCGCTATCTCATCACGCAGCTTTGTGATTGCCGCATTATGCTGATCTTGATCCGCTAGGTTAACCACCGCTGTTAACAATCTTGTCAGCTTATCTAGCAAGTCAGTTAAAGCTTGAGTCGGCGGGCGCTCAGGTCCTCCTGCCCCGGCAGCCGCTGCTGCTGACCCGGAAACCAACTCCGCTGTCGTAGATGAATGTTGCACGGGCTGTGTACCGGCCATGAGGATTGCAACCCGATTCGGTGGCTCACAGGGGTCCGGAATACTGTCGCCATCGGAGCAGCCCCCAAGCCGGCCGTATAGCAGTTGATACAATGACTCTGCCTCACCGGTGGATGACTCGCCATCAGAATAAATGACAGTCTCATCACCAGATGCTAGTCTGTCCTCAGATCCCACACCATGGATAAATCCCACGAAGGCACGATTCATGGTAGGTCGAACCCGGGTGGGTCTCGCACGCTGAGCCGTCTCGACGATGTCGGTGCAGATGTCCAGCTCAGGGCCCGGTTCGCCGATCTTGCCGATGAAGACATGGATTCCGCCGAAGGGGACCCGGTACCCGTACTCAATTGAGCCGACCTCAGGGCCCCAGCCTGCGTCATCGATGTAGAACTTGTCGTGACGACTCTTAGTCATCCGGCCCGCACCGTATCCCTTGATCCCTTCGAAGTTTCCCTTTAAGAACTCGAAACCATCGTGCGATAGCCCCACGGTGGGCGCCAACTGTCATGAAATTTTCACGGCAGATGTCCTAGTGTGAGGACTTGGTCGTGGAGCCATCGCGTTGAGGTTAGCTTAAAGGGGTTAATCAGGATAAAGGACACGAGGAGTTTATACTGGTTTGGCCCCTTACGATGAAGATAAAAGCCTAGTCCAGTTTGTAGATGGTATTGCTAGGGTTTCGATGAGCAGGAAGCGAATACGCTTGACCTGGCTCTTGATCTATTGTTTCTTGTCCTAAGCTGCCGCTAGGTCGTCCCCTTATATACACGGGTTGACACCCTACGGCCCTCAGAGTCCCTGCCAGCTTATACAACATATCCGGCTCAGTGACCTTTCTTATGTACCTTACCATACAAGTTTACATACATGGTGATTTATATCTATGGGCCTAAGCCGCCTTTGGGTCTGGGCCCTCTACTAAGCCTATCTATGAACCACCATATGATCTTTGGGCTTCATTGTGATGAATCGTCATAGGGATGGTTCGGCCCCTCCTGGGCGGGTCATACCTAATAGCTATATCCCCAACACCCTCCATCGACCCCGATTGTGACTGCGGCGATGGATGCCGGCCTCCGGAACCCAGTGAAAGAGTCGTTTTCCCCATTTGGGTAACAAATCTACCATTTTATCTTCTACTTGTTTTGCAAGCCCCATTTGCAATTTCAAAAATGTGCTCATACTCTGCTACTTCACATAGGCCACTACCTCCCACCACCGTGATGATGGTATTTGTCAGTGTCAAAACCGGCAGACCTTGGGTTAGGGGGTCACGAGCTGTGGATCTAGAATCAATGGGGAACAAGGGACGACGAACAAAGTGTTTACCCAGGTTCGGGCCCTCTCGAAGAGGTAATACCCTACGTACTGCTTGATTATATTGTATGTGTGATATGGTTTACAGAGTAGATCTACCTCGAGATCAACACGAGCTAAACCCTAAGGTGATGAGGTGATGCTAAAAACTCTCCCCCTAAAGACTACAACCTTCGGTTTATATAGACACCGATAGGGTTAGGGTTACCGAAGATAGATTACAATAAGGGATTAAAGAAATCATGCACCTTCTTGACTTGGAGGGCACACCACGGCTTCATAGATCTCCTATCATTGTACGGCTTCAACAGTCTGGCCCATACTCAATGGGTCGTTGCCCCGAGGACCCCTTAGTCTATGACTCCCTCAGTAGCCCCCAAACTTGCCTCCAACGCCGGGGATTGTCCTTTGAGATCTTTCACATCATCGGCTTGTGAGATGAGTTCTTCCATTCTTCCATTCGGTCTGAAGCCTTGTCAATTTCGCCGAACACTATCCGGACCCCACTCTCAGTCCCGGATAGTCTCAAGATCCTGAGATCCGAAGACATCTCGAGATCAAGGTGGGACCATCAGAGTTTAATGCCGTTCCTCAGGGCAGGGGCTTCACACACTTTTTTAGAGAGCGTGCGGCCCAATGCCGTCCTTCCACGAACCTGTCCTTTCAACTTCACGCCGAGATGCTTATTTATAGATCCAAAAGCGTGGGGGAACTGTTTCACCCTTCCTATCTAATACTAAAGAAATTTCTCGGCGCCATGACCAACCTTCCATATTCATCTTCGCACCCACATGGTCCACTCCCAGGCAATTAGTCGAGCTGCTCAGTTTCTCACCTTCAACTGAGGTGCTTGCAAATGCAGCGCTTCCTCCCTCCAACGGATCTGGTTCCTGTCCGCGCCAGCCTCATCTCCATCGACGGTCGCGCCCTTACTGAGAGCTCCCCACTCCGAATAAGGAGGAGAGGGTATGCCTCGTTACCTTCCTTTTAAGAGGCTTGGGCTTTCCCATCCATACTTTTCTATGGGGTTTGTTGGAGTTCTACGGGGTCCAGCTCCACAACCTCACCCCAGGGTCCATATTGCATATCTCTGGCTTCGTGGCTCTTTGCGAGATATTCCTGAGTTGCGAGGCCCACTTCGATTTGTGGAGGAAGTATTTCTTCCTTGTCCCTCACCTCCGGGGGGTCCATATTCGAGGTGGGTGGCGCTGAAGTGTGGCGGATAGCCGGGACGGGATACCCCATCGGAACCCCACGAAAAGATCAAGAAGAGTGGACTTTGGAATGGTTTTATATTGAGGACATTCCCCTCACCGATCCAATTCGGCAAGGGCTGCCCAAATACTCGATCGACCCACCCATAAAGCGGTACAACTAGTGGCCCAAAGCCCCTTCCTAAAAGGACAGCGAAGAGGTACGCGCGTTGGCGGCCAAGGTTAGGCTGTTGACTAGCTGCAAGCTGACCATAATTGAAGTGATGGCCATTGCCATTACCCGGTGCATGCAACCCCTTCATCAAAGGGGTCACCCATTGTGGTGCTATAACGAGACCAACAACGTAACCCGCCACCAGCGACACGGGCCAGACAATAAGGCGGCCCTGGCCAAGATGTCGGACGATCTTTACAAGGGAGAAGAGGCGGACTTTGCCTGAATGAGTATCCGGGAAGGTTGTTCCGGATATATCCAGAAGATTGGGTAAGCCATATTCTACTGTCTTGAGACTTTGAAATGCACCCGGACTCTGACTTGTTGTATTTGAACAGGGATGGAGGCGTCAAGTCATAGCCATTAAGTGCCTTCCTCCTCAACCGGAGGATCATTCCTGCGTCGACGATTCGGGGTATCATGATGATAACCCACAAGTATAGGGGATCAATTGTAGCCTCTTTCGATAAGTAAGAGTGTCGAACCCAACGAGGAGCTAAAGGTAGAACAAATATTCCCTCAAGTTCTATCAACCACCGATACAACTCTACGCACGCTTAACGTTTGCTTTACCTAGAACAAGTATGAAACTAGAAGTACTTTGTAGGTGTTGTTGGATAGGTTTGCAAGATAATAAAGAGCGCGTAAATAAAAAGTAGGGGTTGTTTAGATAAAGAAACAATAAAGTTAGTATAGCGAGTGTGGAAAAGTGGTGGTAGGAGTTGCGAAATTGTCCCTAAGCAATTGACTATGTTACTAGACCGATAGCAAGTTTTATGTGGGAGAGGCCACTACTAGCATGTCATCCCCGACTTAGAATTCTATGCACTTATGATTAGAACTATTAGCAAGCGTCCGCAACTACTAACGTTCATTAAGGTAAAACCCAACCATAGCATTAAGATATATTAGCCCCCTTCAATCCCGTATGCATCAATTTCTTTGCTAGGTTGAAGCTTCTGTCACCCTTGCCCTCCAATACATAATCCTATCAACATACAACTAACCCTATCGTGTGATCCACGCGCGTGCTCATATGATGGGCACCAAAGGACAGCAACATAACCACAAGCAAATTAAATCAATCATAGTAATTCACCAACCACTGATAGGACAACGAAAATCTACTCAGACATCATAGGATGGCAACACATCATTGGATAATAGTATGAAGCATAAAGCACCATGTTCAAGTAGAGGGTACAGCGGGTTGTGGGAGAGTGGACCGCTGTAGATAGATGGGGGAAGGTGATTGTCGTGGGTTTGTCACGGCAGATGTCCTCGTGAAAGGACTTAGTCTTGGAGCCATCGCTACGGGTTAGCTTAAAGGGGTTAAACTGTACAAGGGACATGAGGGTTTTATACTAGTTTGGCCCTTCGATGAAGGTAAAAGCCTACGTCTAGTTGTGATGGAATTGCAGGGGTTTCGATGACCATGGAGTGAATCTGCTTTGCCTAGCTCTCGAATTGTTGTGTGTTGTCCCTAAACCGCCGCCGGGTTGTCCCTTTATATACATAGGTTGACGCCCGCCGGCTTACAGAGTCCCGAGGCCGGATCATCAAAGTGTCCAACTCGATCTCTATCCTTCCTATCTTACAATACAGGTTACATGAGAAAGACGGTTTACATCTACAGGCCTTAACCTGCCTTTGGGCCTTGGGCCTTCGTAAAGCGCCACCATCCTCACGTCTTTATGGGCTTCTATCTTCATAGAGTTAACCCGGCTAGTCCTGGCCGGTTTACGTCCAGTAGTAATATCCCCAACATTAGGCCCCAGATTGATTTGAACTTGTTCATGTCAATCTTCAACACTTAGAAAAATTCCTCTTCCGCATCTTCACCTTGATCTTGTAAACCGCCGTGACATCATACCCCAGGATCATGATAAATCGCCATGATGTCACTTTGTTATTTAAAAATTATACATCTCACCTTCAGTTAATGCCTCCGACAATCAAGGCGACCGCTCCGTTAGATATCCAATATTACAGCTCCTTGATTCTCGCGCCTGTCACCTCCCCCTTTACCTTATAAATATGGGCAAGGGTCATTTCCTTTTTTCCTCTTCGTCTCTTCACTTCTTCTTCCTCCTCGCGACGCCCCTGCATCCGAGCGCCGCCACCGTCGTCGAGCTTCACCCCTGCATCACCAACGGCCGCTGCATCGACCTGGTCGCACCAGAGAGACGCGACGCACCTCCGCTACCTCAACAGCTCCTGTATGTCCTTCCACTTTCCTCTGCAGATCCATTAGGGTTCGTGCGGGTTCATGTTGCTCTCCTCGCGTTCTTCGTCCACCCATAGATAACAGAGCTCAACCTTGTCGTGTTCCGCACCGTAGCTATGGCACTCCTTATCTCGATCATGTAAATCAATCCTTAGATACCCTACCACTTGATTTGAACCTTTCGTGAACTGCTTCGGGACCAAACTTTTTAAGTCTCAATATTTTTCCTTTTCCTGACTTACGATAGATCCAAAATTTCAATGCAATCTTGTGAAACATGTTTTACCTTTACTTAGTCATTCTTGCCTTAGATCTGTATCTTCCTTATCGTCATAGGCGGTTTACCTTTGTAGAGAATAATCTATCATATACCATTAGTCCCCTTGTAAACCGGTAATCCCTTTATCTCCGTTGTCATACTCCGGTTTAATAATATGTGTATACATCTGCTTCTGCTTATCGCTTTATCATTCATAATTGTATCAGCCTTCGGTTTATCAATTCACATACTTGGATTCCTTTTTCCCATTGTACCTTATGCATCACCATGAATGAATTGTAAACCGACATTTCTTTCCAGCTTCTTGCTTGCAATGGCCAAGCAGTTTTGTTCCTGCAACTGGGTCCCCTCCCGGGTTACAGAGGAGCAACTGAACGGAATGGTCAAGATCGGTACCTTACCGAAGAAGAATGAAATCCGGTGGCGAGTTCCTGGGCCGGAAAATCCTCCCACCCCTAAACAGGGTGAGGTAGTGGTGTTTGTGGATCACATAGGCCGTGGCTTTAAACCGCCCGGATCGAAGTTTTTTCGAGATGTACTTGCTAGCTTCCAGCTCCACCCTCAAGATATTGGACCCAACTCGGTATCCAATATTTGCAACTTTCAAGTCTTTTGTGAAGCGTACCTTCAAGAAGAACCAACCGTCGAGCTGTTCCGGGATTTCTTCCATTAAAACCGTCGCACTGAGTTTGTAGATGGACCCAATACTGAACTCGGCGGCGTCTCAATTCAGAAAAGGAAGGAAGTTGAATTTCCTCATGCCAAACTTCACAGTCACCCCAAAGAGTGGAACCATACTTGGTTCTATTGCAGAGACACTTCCCCTGAAGATGAGAACCCTCTGCCTGGTTATCATGCTCACCGGCTCGCCAATACTCATCCACTGCCGAAACGTCTAAGTGCCAAAGAATGGGCCTCATACGCCCCACAACTCGCCAAACGTAGGGCTTTCATGGCCAACGGTTTAACAGGAGTAGATTTCGTCCGTTGCTGGATATCCTGGAGCATATTGCCGTTAAGTCGCCACTCCGGTTTAATGTGTGAGTATACTTGTGACGTAGAAGACTCCCAACATCATATCAATATTTAGCTAACAGATGAAGAAGTCATTGAGTCTGTCAAGAAAATGTTGAATGAATTAGAAGCTGTCTACTGCCAAACCGGATTAAATCCCTTCTATACGCAAAACAAACCGCCTGCTGTAAGTACTTTTTTTCCGCATTACGCCTGATATTTTTGTATTGTGCAATCTTTGAAGACCCTCTACCCATTCTTTAAACAAGGTGATGATCCGTTCTGGAAAAAGAAACCTCAAGAGAAAGCGGTGAAGCCTTCTCGTCCTAAAAAAAAGCCGTCAAGAAAACCACAAAGAGGAAGGCATATGAACGCATCAGTTTAGAACTGGATGACGACCCGGATGAAGCGGACGCAGAGGTAGAACTTGATTCACTTGGTTCACTTTTCATGCATCTCATTGACAATGATATTTATCAGGAGGACGTTGAGGGCAGCCAAGCTGACGATGCAGAGGTAATTATCCTTTCCTCCGGTTTAGATCCTCTACCAACAGAAAAAATCCGTCAAGCAGTCCGGAAAGTAAGCTTTTCTCACCCTCTTGCTCATTTGGATCCAACATTTATTTTGAAGAAGCAGCAGCACGAGGCTCGCCGCACAACCCGGCACAGCGGCCAAAAAGTCACTTCGACTGGTTTACCGAACACCCCGGTTCGAAAGTATCGATCTGAGGTCTCACCCACTTCTGACACTTCTTATCCCAAGGCAGGCTATTTCCGACAACCTCTTAATCCGTCCGATTCGAATCATCAGGTGACACCTCCTTCATCTTCTGGCGAGTCAACAGCAACACAACTCCCTCCTCTCATAACCCTGGCTGGGTAACTAATTCAATCCAATCTTTTGATGTTTCACACTCTATATGCTATGTTAACCTTTGTACCTTGTTCTGTTTAGAGCCAAAGCTAGACACAGTAAGAAGGCTCGGGTGAATAACCCACCCGAAGATCATGTGGTTATTGAACCGGAGCGGACTGCAGAACCGGAGGGTCCAAATACTGAAGCCACATTTGATGAACCGCCCCCTCCAGATCATAATGTTGATGAACCAGCAGAAGTTGACACTGCTGTACCAGATGGTGAACCAGCAAGCCCAATCCGGGTTGATGATAGATGTTTAAGTCCAGTAAGGACTACTGACATTCCATCAACTCCAGAAAAGGCTGCTAGAGACAAAGAAGGCGGGGTTATCATTACCGGTATGAGCCACACTCTCCTGGCCATCATGTTATATTGGCGAAACATAGTGCCAAGGAAGAGCATGCTGCCATGGAAAAAGTCAAATGGAGCACCGACTTGTCAAGCTACGCCCATCTTAGCGCTCAAGAACTCCATTCTGGTTTTCTAAACCGTCTGCACTCAAACCGTGACTATGAAGCCGGTTTGGTGAACCTGATGAAGGAGCGCTATGAGGTATTTTCATCACTTTTCCTTTCTTAAATCCAATTTTCAAGTACCAACTCAAGTAGCCCCCAAGGGCCGGTTTATGATGGTAATCATAAACCAGGACTTTGTAATACCTTAACCCTTGCAAACTTGTCCTCCATATATCAACTGATCTTTTGAAGTAAACCTGACGTGATCATTGTATTCCTGTAGTTTTCGCCTGTGTAGTCCCCAAGGGCCAGTTTATCTTTCCAAGGTGAACCGGGTATTTAATCCATGCTTCCATTTGAACAGATATACATTAGCCCCCAAGTGTCAAGGATAATGCTTGCATTGTACTTGAAACTTGCAAATAAAATTTTGATGATAGAGCAAATAGGCATTGGCCCCAAGTACAAAGCGCATAACTTGTTATATGCTTGGTACTTCAAATATACATATCTCATTGTTGATATATCTTGCCTTTGTAGGCCGAGCTGAGTAAGAAGGACGCTCAAACTGCTGACCTTTAGGAGAATATTAAATCTCAGCAAGCGGAGGCTTACAAGGCCAAGGAAGAGTTGACTAACGCCTTAGCAGCCATGGAGAAGCTGAAAGAAACCTTTAACAAAGATCGTGCATACTGGGAGACAGAAAAGGCCGGTTTAACAAAGAAGGCCGAAGATGCGGAAGCAGCCCTGAAGCCGGTGGCTGAAGAACTGACCAGGTTAAAACGGCAGAACGCCATGACCTCTGTTGTCTTTGGTAAATATCTGCATATGAAGTTTTTCCAATCCATAATATCTTATCCAAGGCCGGTTTACTGATGCTTTTACCATGACAGGGACCCATATTACTCATCTGGGCTCCGACATGCGGATGAAGCTTAAAGCAGCCTATACTTTGATAGAACAGTTGTATTCTGGATCCCAGAGAGTCATTTGCACTGTAGCTTATAACAAGCCTCCTCCAACGCTGATAAAAGAAACCATCGAAAAGCTGGCCATGCTGCCTGCCCTGTTGAATGAACTGAAGAGATCAGCCGCAAGGTCAGGTGTGCTGATCGCGCTAATCCGGGCCAAGGTGTGGATTCCAGATCTTGAACCGGCAGATCTCGGCCAAGGCTACCCCAGCATGAAGGAAGATGGCACAAACTTCAACAACAATGATCTCCGAAGGCTGACAAAGGAAATGCGGTCCATAGTGAGTAAACTGGCGGATGACGCAGATCTATCTCATTATCAACCGGTTTACGATGTTGAAGGGAAAAGATAGCCCGCGTCGATTCATGATGTAGAAGAGCTTATCCCACCGATTCGTAAGCATACTTATGCCCCTGACATTGACCCTTCCGACCTTATTCATGAAGAAGCCGTTTTTCAAGCCTTAACTGGAATCGATTGGTCAACGATTGATTTCCAGCAACTGGGTAGGGATGAGGAGAATGCACCCGCTCAAGATGACCCTCAATCTTCAAGCCGTCCATGAGTGCTTGAGATTTGATCACTGTGCGAGGTGTATATTTGAGCCCGTGAGGTCCAAGCTCAATAGCCCACTTGGCAATCCGACCAGTCGCCTCTCTGTTTTGGATGATGTCTCCCAGAGGGGCTGAACTAACCATTGTGATAGGATGACCTTGAAAATAATGCTTGAGCTTCCGGCTTGCCATGAAAACTCCATACACCAACTTCTGCCAATGTGGGTACCTCTGCTTTGACTCAATAAGCACCTCACTGATGTAATAAACCGGCTGTTGAACTGGATACTCCTTTCTGGCCTCCTTGCGCTCCACCAGAATAGCCACACTAACAGCCCGGGCATTAGCAGCCACATATAGCAATAAGGGCTCTTTATCGATCGGAGCCGCAAGGACTGGCAGTTCAGCTAACTGTCACTTCAAATCCTCAAACGCTTTATCAGCTGGATCGCTCCAGACAAAGTCATTCGTTTTCTTTAGCATCTGATATAGAGGGATAGCCTTCTCCCCAAGACGACTGATAAACCAGCTCAAAGCCGCAATCCGTCCCGCTAAACGTTGAACGTCATTGATACATGCCGGTTTAGCCAGAGAGGTGATAGCTGTGATCTTCTCTGGATTAGCCTCTATGCCCCTGTTAGACACCAGCAAACCCAAGAGCTTGCCTGCCAGAACACCAAAGACACATTTTGCCGGATTAAGCATCATCTTATAGAACCAGAGGTTGTCAAAAGTCTCTCTCAAATCATCTCTCAAATCATCTATCAATGTTTCCTCCTTCCTAGATTTCACCACAATGTCATCCACATACGCATCAACATTGCGCCCAATCTGCTTATGAAGACAATTCTGAACACAGCGCTGATAAGTTGCCTGGGCACTCTTGAGCCCAAAAGGCATAGATACATAGCAGAAGGCTCCAAAGGGAGTTATGAAAGTTGTCTTCTCCTGGTCCTTAACTGCCATTTTGATCTGATGATAACCAGAATAAGCATCCAGAAAACACAAACGGTCACAACCTGCCGTAGCATCAATAATCTGATCAATACGCGGGAGAGCAAAGGGATCAGTTGGACAAGCCTTATTCAAGTCTGTGTAATCCACACACATACGCCAACTACCGTTTTCTTAAGTACCAGCACCGGATTAGCTAGCCACTCAGGGTGAAAAACCTCCACGATAAACCCTGTTGCCAAGAGCCGGGCTACCTCCTCACCAATAGCCTTACGCCTCTCTTCGTTGAAGCGGCGGAGAAACTGTCTGGCCGGTTTGAACTTAGGATCTAGATTGAGAGTGTGATCAGCGAGTTCCCTCGGTACACCTGGCATGTCAGAAGGCTTCCATGCAAAGATGTCCCGGTTCTCACAGATGAACTCGATGAGCGTGCTTTCCTATTTTGGATCCAGTTTAGCGCTAATGCTGAACTGCTGAGATGAGTCACCAGGAACCAAGTCAACCGTTTTAGTGTCAGCATCCAATTTAAACTTCAGTGCCGGATCATGCTCTGTAGTTGGCCTTTTCAGAGAAGTCATATCTGCCGGATCAACATTGTCCTTATAAAACTTCAGCTCCTCTGTGGCACAAACCGACTCAGCGTAAGCCGCATCACCCTCTTCCCATTCTAAAGCAATCTTCCTGCTCCCATGTATCGTGATGGTCCCCTTGTGGCCTGGCATCTTAAGCTGTAGATAAACATAACACGGCATTGCCATGAACTTAGCATAAGCCAGCCTCCCGAACAGGGCATGATATGGGCTCTTAATTTTCACCACTTCAAAGGTCAAGGTTTCTGATCTTGAATCATGATCATCTCCAAAAGCCACCTCTAGGGCTATCTTGCCAACTAGGTACGCTGATTTACCAGGCACCACTCCATGAAAGACGGTGTTTGACGGTTTAAGACTCTTGTCTGTCAGCCCCATGCGACAGAAGGTATCATAATAAAGGATATTGATACTGCTCCCTCCATCCATAAGTACCTTGGTGAACTTGTAGCCCCCGACTTGAGGAGCCACTACTAAGGCCAGATGACCCGGATTATCAACCCGGGGCGGATGATCCTCCCGACTCCATAAAATGGGTTGTTCCGACCAGCGTAAATACTAAGGCAACGCCGGTTCAACGGAGTTCACGGCCCTCTTGTGAAGCTTCTAATCGCGCTTGCACAAGCTAGTGGCAAAGACATGATACTGCCCGCTATTCAACTGCTTTGGATTGCTATGATAACCCGACTGCTGTTGTTGCTGACTCCCCTAATGGTTATAACCTCCCTGATTACCCTGATTCCCTTGATTGCCATGCCCGGTTTGATTGCCTTGGAAACCTGAACCGGAGCTGCCGCCTCCGTAACCCGGACCATGAAAACCACCTCCAGAACCACCAGGCGGGCCATTGTCGTATTGAAACATGTTGGAATTCTTGAACTCTCACATGATGAAACAATCCTTCCAAAGATGTGAAGATGGCCTCTCCTTCGATCCGTGCTTTGGGCAAGGCTGATTTAGCAGGTGTTCAAGATTGGGACCTGACCCTCTGCCCCGTTGGGGCGGTTTACCCTTGCGACGCTGACCGTTATCCTGGGCATTGGTATTGGCCACAAAGTCCAAGCTATTGTCTGCCTTGCGCTTACCATTATTCCCATGACCTGCCGGATTATGCTGCTGCCCTTTGGTATTGCTGTTCTGTTCCCCTTCCCCGGTTTGTCACCCTCAAACACAGGGTCTTTGGTACTATCTGAATCGGCATGTTTCACCAAAGCAGCCATAAGGGTTGACATGTCATTGCAGTGACGTTTGAGCCTTCCCAACTTTAGTTTTAATGGCATAAACCGGCAATTGCCTTCCAACGTCAAAACTGTTGTATCCGTGTTGATGCGGTCTGACGAATGCAAAATAGCTGAGACTCGCTTCACCCAATGGGTCGTAGACTCCCCGTCCTCTTGAACGCAAGCGGCTAGGTCCACAGTTGACATGGGCTGCTTACATGTATCCTTGAAATTTTGGATAAACCGGCTCTTTAACTTGGCCCATGATGCAATGGAATTAGCTGGTAGACTCTTTAACCAGGTATGGGCCATTCCTTCCAACACCATGGTGAAATACTTAGCACACACCGCTTCATCCACATCCAGCATCTCCATTGCCATCTCATAACTCTCAACCCATGACTTAGGTTGCAAATCGGCAGTGTAATTGGGCACCTTGCGAGGGCCTTTAAAGTCCTTGGGCAGTCGTATATTACGCAAGGCTGGGGTGAGGCATGGCACCCCTAAAGAACTAAAGACCGCACCTGGCTCCACTGAGGCGGTTGGACGAACCAGAGTAGGCTGGCAGGCTGCGTGCTGAGCTGCTAACTCGGCCTCTCGACGTGCTCGGCCATGATCCACCACATCATGTGCATTAGCACCACCACCTGCCAGGTTATGGCGCCGTGCACTGCTTGACACAGCCGGTTCGTCAATATGCCTGTTGTAGCTCCGGCTTGGACGGGGGGTGGAGTGGATCCTCTCACGACTATGCGAATAAGCCTGCTGCTCGGATAAAGCTGTTTGGAGGAGTTCCCTGACTCGTCGGGTCTCCACCACCACTGGTGACTCGCCTTCGAACGAGAGAGCTGCCAATCGTGAAGCGATGGCCACAATGTTGTCCAACGGGTTGGAGTAGTGCCCCGGAGGCGTCGGAACGCACTGGGACACAATGTTGTTCTGACGAGGTGGATCCATCGCGCGTGGCTGAACCGGCGCTCCTGTTCTCGGTGCCTCAGTCTGGTTTACGGCCGGCTGGTTACTGGTTCCTGCTCCGGGTGTGTTGAAAAGGTTCCTTGCCTCTAGGGCTGACGGAAGGCGCGATTGGTATCTCCTCCTCATGACATCATCTGATGTGCTCCGATCCAACATAAGCCGGTACGCCCGACCCTCCAATCCGGCCCGCTCTGCAGCCATCCCAGCGTTCTCTGCTGCCAGGTCCGCTTTAGCTTGGGTTATCTGATCCTTCACCTTTGCAATCTCCATGTTTTGCTGATCCCGGCTTGCTGCGTCCACCTCTGCTGTCAGCAACATTGCTAAAGTGTCGAACAGATCGGACAAAATCTGAGCCGGAGGTGGGGCAGAGCCCCCTGCTACCGCTGGCGTTGCTATTGCTAAACCGGAGATCATTGCCGCGGCGGTAGAGGAGTGTTGCACTAGTTGTGTACCGGCCATGAAGACCGCGACCCGGCTTGGCAGATCGAGGGGGTCCGGAATACTATTGCCATCGGAACCTCCACTAATCCGGCCATCCTGTAACTGGTATAGTTTAACACCCTCGATGCGACTATAGCTCCCACGTGGCGAGGCACGACTTAGAGACATAATCGCATTGAAGGCATATGTCGCAAGTTAGGCAATCTTCACAACATCCCATGTAATATGATTAAAAAAGGGGAGATAATATAGTTGGCTTACACTCGCCACGTCAATCAAGTACATAAATAACATTACATCATCCAAAACACTCATGGCCCGACTACGGCGCCAAAATAAAAGAGAACCCAACATGCGACACGGTCCCAATCACCCCCAACTGGGCACCACTACTGATCATCGGGAAAGGAAACATAATAACGCTGAGAGTCCTCGTCGAACTCCCACTTGAGCTCGTACTCGTCACCTGGAGCGGAATCACCTGGACCTGCATCTGGATTTATAGTATATGTGAGCCACAGGGACTCAGCAATCTCGCACCCTCGCGATCAAGACTATTTAAGCTTATAGGAAGGAAAGGCAAATATATGTGGAGCTGCAGCAAGCGACTAGCATACATGGTGGCTAACTTAATCGCAAAAGAGAGCGAGAAGAGGAGGCAAAGCGCGAGCGAGAATCTAGAGGAACAACCTGCGCAAGCATTACTCCAACACCGTGTCCACTTCCCGGACTCCGCCGAGAAGAGGCCATCACGGTAACACACTCAGTTGGTTCATTTTAGTTAATTAAGGTTCAAGTTATCTACAACCGGAAATTAACAAATTCCCATCTGCCCATAACCGCGGGCACGACTTTCGAAAGTTCAAATCCCTACAGGGGAGTCCCAACTTAGCCCATGACAAGCTCTCACGGTCAACGAAGGAATAGACCTCCTCCCAAGACGTTCCGATCAGACTCGGTATCTCGGTAACTCAAGACACTTCGACAGGTTAAAACAAGACCAGCAACACCGCCCGAATGTGCCGACAAATCCCGATAGGAGCTGCACATATCTCGTTCTCAGGGCACACTCAGATAGGTCAAGCTACGAGTAAAACCAACCCTCAAGTTTCCCCGAGGTGGCCCCGCAGGCTGCCCGGTTCGGACCAACACTCAGAGGGAGCACTGGCCCGGGGGGGGTTAAAATAAGATGACCCTTGGGCTCCGGTAACCCAAGGGAAAAAGAGGCTAGGTGGCGAATGGTAAAACCAAGGTTGGGCATTGCTGGAAAAGCTTTAATCAAGGTGAACTATCAAGGGGTTCCCATTATAACCCAACCGCGTAAGGAACGCAAAAATCCGGGAACATAACACCGATATGACGGAAACTAGGGCGGCAAGAGTGGAACAGAACACTAGGCGAGAGGCCGAGCCTTCCACCCTTTACCAAGTATATAGATGCATTAAGATAACATAGAAATATAATGATATCCCAACAAGTAAATAAATGTTCCAACAAGGAACGGCTCCAATCTTCACCTGCAACTAGCAACGCTATAAGAGGGGCTGAGCAAAGCGGTAACATAGCCAATCAACGGTTTGCTAGGACAAGGTGGGTTAGAGGTTTGACATGCAATTGGGAGGCTGACAAGAAAATGGTAGGCATCATATCATTGGCATAGCAAAGAGCGAGCAAACTAGCATAGCAAAGATTGTAGTGATTTCGAGGGTATGATCATCTTGCCTGCACAGTTGTCAGAGTTGACTGGATTCTCAAAAGCAAACTCAACGGGCTCCTCGTTAGCGAACTCGTCTCCCGGCTCTACCCAAACAATACAAACAAGCAATAAGCATACAATCAACCACGTGCAAGACCAAGCAATATGATGAAATGATGATATGCTATGCGGGATGCGATGCGCGATGCAAAATGCAAGATATGACAGGAAATGCATGAACCTGGCCTCAACTTGGAATTCCAAGGGTGCCACTGGAAAGATGAGATGAAATCGCTTGAAAACGATATAAAGAACGCCGGAATCGGAGTTACGGTTTGGAAATGGCAAGCGTTTTAAAAATGACACCGGTCTGCAATTTACAGCAAGTAGGCATCTAAATGCAACGAAATGAACATGCTACAGCCACCAAACATGACAACAAAATACATGGAAGGGATGCACACAAGATGCTTAACAAAAGTCTACCACTGAGCTACGGCCAATTCATCCATTATGAGGTTTAAACAAGCATGGCAAAAACGCAAATGCAAAACAGATTCCAGACTTAGTGAAATTAACACTTGTCTGAAATTTCAGATCGTGAAGCCCTCTTCGGAGCAGCAAAACAACATGATACATGACCTGATTATGACAAGGAAGAACATGGCATGGAGCTACTCAACAAGCTTAACAAAAGTCCCTAAGTGACCTGGGGCCAAAAGGGATCACAAAATATACTAACGGGCACACGAACATAGCTAAAACACAATCAGTTTTCAAACTTAGTGAAAACTGGGACATGCTGAAATATAACTCACGAAGGCATGTTTACGAGCTCGATGCACTCACTACGGTGCAAGTCATAGCAAGGAAAGCAGACACCCATTAAGAAGGCACAAAATACAAGCTAGACATGGCAAGAACAATGGCATAGCATGCACGGATCAACTACAACAACGCCGGCAAAATCGCAAACGAGTTGACGATCTGCCCAGATTCACCACGAAGCAAAAGTAGAGCTCGATTGACTCAAGCTAGTGTGCTCCATAATTGCAAGTAAAGACATGGATGGATAGAGCATAACATGATTAACAAAACTCCTTTACTGATCATCCTCAAAAGAGGCACGGATCACTAGGAAACAAGCTGAACATATGGCATCATGAACTAAATAATCCCAGACTTAGTGAAAACTACTAAGTCCCTGAAAACAGATTCACCGGGTGCCTCACTTTGCAAGCTTGCACAAGTCACCACACACATCCTAAAAATTCATGGGTTGCACCTCTGGAAAGAAGACAAAATCCTTAACAAAACATATGAAGGACTCACAGGCATAGCATGCACACAATAATCATGGCAAAAATGACAAAAGTCTAAGATGAACTAGCAGATCTGACAATTAACTCACAAAGCCCTCTTCTAACAGAATTTCGGGCATCAAGATGAGCTCAAATGAAAATGATGCAATGCAATCGTCGAGGCGAACATTTTGATATGCTATATGCATGAATAGGAGCTACGGATGCAAAGTTACGGAGCCTCGAACAAGAGCATATGGACTGAAAAATCCTGGGACTTAGGAAAAAAACACCCGCGGATCTAGGGTTTACTATTCACCCGATCCGGATCTGGATCCCGCATGGATTCCGAGGCGATCGACGGAGTAGGAGGAAGGGCCGGCCGGTGGGGGGGAGCTCGCCGGAGTTGGGGCGCCGGCGACGAGGCGGCTCGGGCGCGGCGACCGAGGCGACGGGGCGGCGCGGCGGCGGCTGGAGGCGGTGAGGCTGGCGAGGTGGCGCGTCGGGCGGCGAGGTCCCGCAGTGGAGCTCGTCGGAGACTGGGTGGGCGGCGGAGGCGGCGACTGCCGGCGCGGCGCGCGGCGGCCGGAGTCGGGGGAGGAGGCAACGCGACGGCTCCGGGCGGCGGGCGCGCGACTGGGCTCGGGGGAGGGCGCGGCCGGGCCCCGCGGGCCGGCGCGGTCGGCGACGAAGTGGGGCGGCGCGCGGGCGAATCGGAGGCAGACATGTGGCGGCGGCGCTCAGGGCGGACACGTCCGGCCCGGCAGACTTTGTCCGGCGGCGGGGATCTAGGGTTAGGGGGGAGGGGATCCGGGAATTTCATGGAGGGATCTATTTATAGAGATCTAGGGAGCTAGGAGAGTCCAAATGAGGTGCGGTTTTCGGCCACGCGATCGTGATCGAACGCTCTAGGACATGGAGCAGAGTTTGGTGGGTTTTGGGCCAAATTGGAGGGGTGTTGGGCTGCAACACACATGAGGCCTTTCCGGTCCCTCGGTTAACCGTTGGAGTATCAAACGAAGTCCAAATGGTACGAAACTTGACAGGCGGTCTACCGGTAGTAAACCAAGGCCGCATGGCAAGTCTCGGCCCAATCTGGAAATGTTTAATCCCCACACACGAAAGAAAGCTAGAAGTGGCCACTGGAGGAGAACGAAGCGCCGGAATGCAAAACGGACAACGGGGAAAATGCTCGAATGCATGAGATGAACACGTATGCAAATGCAATGCACATGATGACATGATATGAGATTCATGAAAACGAAAACAACACACGGAGACAAAGACCCGAACCCGAGAAAATAAATATAACTTAACGCCGGAAACGGCAAGAGTTGGAGTACAAATTGGGAAAGTTATATCCGGGGTGTTACATATAGTGACTCGGTCTCTCCGGTTGAAGACTCGTCGTCAGATCAGACAACGGTTTCGCCACCAAATGCCAATCCGTACCCATATCCCGCTCCGTGGATGACACCTACGAAGACATGCTTTACGATGGGCTGAACTGGGGCAGAGCTTGCACGCCGAGCCGTCTCGATGGTGTTGGTGCAGATGTTCGGCTCAGGGCCCGGTTCGCTGATCTTGCCGATGAAGATGTGAATTCCACCAAAGGGGACCCGGTACCCGTATTCAATTGAACCGGCCTCGGGACCCCATCCCGCGTCGTCGATGTAGAGCTTGCCGCGACGACTCTTAGTCATCCGGCCCACGGCGTATCCCTTGAGTCCTTCAAAGATGCCCTTGAAGAACTCGAAACCATCGTGTGATAGTCCCACGGTGGGCTCCAACTGTCGTGGGTTTGTCACGACAGATGTCCTCGTGAAAGGACTTTGTCGTGGAGCCATCGCTACGGGTTAGCTTAAAGGGGTTAAACCGGACAAGGGACACGAGGTTTTTATACTAGTTCGGCCCCTTCGATGAAGGTAAAAGCCTACGTCTAGTTGTGATGGAATTGTAGGGGTTTCGATGACCAGGGAGCGAATCCGCTTTGCCTAGCTCTCGAGTTGTTGTGTGTTGTCCCTAAACCGCCGCCGGGTCGTCCCTTTATATACATAGGTTGACGCCCGCCGGCTTACAGAGTCCCGAGGCCGGATCATCAAAGTGTCCAACTCAGTCTCTATCCTTCCTATCTTACAATGCAAGTTACATGAGAAAGTCGGTTTACATCTACATGCCTTAACCCGCCTTTGGGCCCTGGGCCTTTGTAAAGCGCCACCATCCTCACGTCTTTATGGGATTCTATCTTCATAGAGTTAACCCGGCTACTCCTGGCCGGTTTACGTCCAGTAGTAATATAACCAACAGTGATGGAGATGTTGGTCAAGATGAAGGAGGTGTTGGTGTACATCGCCGTCACACGATGATGGCCCCGGCGGCGTTCCGGCGCCACCTGGAGAGAGGGGGGAGAGCCCTCCTTCTTGTTCTTCTTACTTGACCTTCTCCCTAGATGGGAGAAGGGTTTCCCCTCTGGTCCATGGCCTCCATGGCATGGGAGGGGCGAGATCCCCTCCGAGATTGGATCTGTCTCTCTGTCTCTCTCTGTTTCTGCGTTCCCTGATTCTGCCCTTTCACCGTTTCTTAAATTTCTGGAGATCCGTAGCTCCGATTGAGATGAAATTTTAACACGATCTCTATCCGGATATTAGCTTTCTTTTGGCGAAAGAAGGGCATCAACCGCCTTACGAGGTGGCCACGAGGGCCCAGGGCATGCCTGACCCCCTGGGGCGCGCCCCCTACCTCGTGGCACCCTCGGGCATCGTCTTGCGTTGATTCTTCTTCCAAAAAATTACATATATTCCAAAAAAAATCTCCGTCAGTTTTTATCCCGTTTGGACTCCGTTTCATATGGATTTACTGCGAAACAAAAAACATGCAATAAACAAGAACTGGCACTGGGCACTGGATCAATATGTTAGTCCCAAAAAATAGTATAAAAAGTCGCCAAAAGTATATGAAAGTTGTATAATGTTGGCATGGAACAATCAAAAAATTTAGATACGACGGAGACGTATCAGCATCCCCAAGCTTAATTCCTACTCGTCCTCGAGTAGATAAATGATAAAAAAGATAATTTTTGATGTGGAATGCTACCTAGCATAATCTTGATCATGTAATCTAATCATGGCATGAATATTAAGACATGAGTGATTCAAAGCAATAGTCTATCATTTGACATTAAGATAATAATACTTCAAGCATACTAATAAAGCAATCATGTATTTTCAAAATAACATGGCCAAAGAAAGTTATCCCTACAAAATCATATAGTCTGGCTATGCTCCATCTTCACCTCACAAAATATTCAAATCATGCACAACCCCGATGACAAGCCAAGCAATTGTTTCATACTTTTGATGTTCTCAAACCTTTTCAACTTTCACGCAATACATGAGCGTGAGCCATGGATATAACACTATAGGTGGAATAGAATATGATGGTGTGGAGGTTGTGTGGAGAAGACAAAAAGGGAGAAAGTCTCACATCGACGCGGCTAATCAACGGGCTATGGAGATGCCCATAAATTGATGTCAATGTGAGGAGTAGGGATTGCCATGCAACGAATGCACTAAGAGCTATAAGTATATGAAAGCTCAAACTGGAAACTTAGTGGGTGTGCATCCAACTTGCTTGCTCATGAAGACCTCGGGCATTTGAGGAAGCCCATCATCGGAATATACAAGCCAAGTTCTATAATGAAAATTCCCACTAGTATATGAAAGTGATAACTCAAGAGACTCTCTATATGAATAACATGGTGCTATTCTGAAGCACAAGTGTGGTAAAAGGATAGTAACATTGTCCCTTCTCTCTTTTCTCTCATTTTTTTATTTTTTTATATTTTTCTCTTTTTTTGGTGGGCTTCTTTGGCCTCTTTTTTTGTGGGCTTTTTTGTCCTCTTTTATTTTTTTGTAAAGTCCAGAGACTCATCCCAACTTGTGAGGGAATCATAGCTTCCATCATCCTTTCCTCACATGGGACAATGCTCTAATAATGATGATCATCACACTTTTATTTACTTACAACTCAATATTACAACTCGATACTAGAACAAAATATGACTCTATATGAATGCCTCCGGCGGTGCACTGGGATGTGCAATGATCTACCGTAGCAATGACATCAAAAAACGGACAAGCCATGAAAACATCATGCTAGCTATCTTACGAACATGCAAAGCAATATGACAATGAATGCTCAAGTCATGTATATGATGATGATGTAAGTTGCATGGCAATATATCTCGGAATGGCTATGGAAATGCCATAATAGGTAGGTATGGTGGCTGTTTTGAGGAAGATATAAGGAGGCTTATGTGTGATAGAGCATATCGTATCACGGGTTTTGGATGCACCGGCGAAGTTTGCACCAACTCTCGAGGTGAGAAAGGGCAATGCACAGTACTGAAGAGGCTAGCAATGATGGAAGGTTGAGAGTGCGTATAATCCATGGACTCAACATTAGTCATAAAGAACTCACATACTTATTGCAAAAATCTATTAGTCATCGAAACAAAGTACTACACGCATGCTCCTAGGGGGATAGATTGGTAGGAAAATACCATCGCTCATCCCCGACCGCCACTCATAAGGAAGACAATCAATAAATAAATCATGCTCCGACTTCATCACATAACGGTTCACCATACGTGCATGCTACGGGAATGAAAAACTTCAAGACAAGTATTTCTACAATCCACAACTACCCACTAGCATGACTCTAATATCACCATCTTTATATCGCAAAACTATTGCAAGGAATCAAACATATCATATTCAGTGATCTACAAGTTTTATGTAGGATTTTATGACTAACCATGTGAATGACCAATTCCTGTCATCTCTCTAAATAGATATAAGTGAAGCAAAAGAGTTTAATTCTTTCTACAAAAGATATGCCCACGCTCTAACCAATATAAGTGAAGCAAAAGAGCATTCTACAAATGGCGGTTTCTATGTGAAGAGAAACAGGCAATCCAAACTTCAAATGATATAAGCGAAGCACATGAAGCATTCTATAAAGCCATAATCAAAAGATATAAGTGAAGTGCAATGAGCATTCTATAAATCAACCAAGGACTATCTCATACCAGCATGGTGCATAAAAGAAAAGTGAAAACTAAATGCAAAAGATGCTCCAAGATTGCACATATCGCATGAACGAAATGAATCCGAAAACATACCGATACTTGTTGAAGAAAGATGGGATGCCTTCCAGGGCATCCCCAAGCTTAGACGCTTGAGTCTCCTTGAATGTTTACTTGGGGTGCCTCGGGCATCCCCAAGCTTGATCTCTTGCCTCTCTTCCTTCTTCTCACATCGAGACCTCCTCGATCTTCGAACACTTCCTCCACACAAAACTCAACAGAAAGCTCGGTAAGATCTGTTAGTATAATAAAGCAAATCACTACTCTAAGTACTATTGCAAACCAATTAATATTTTGTTTTTGCATTGTAGCTACTGTAATATAACTTTTTCATGGCTTAATCGATAGTTTCATCAAAACAAGCAAACTATGCATCAAAAACAGAATCTGTCTAAAACAGAACAGTATGTAATAATATGAACATTAACCATACCTCTGGTACTCCAAAAATCCTACCAAAATTAGGAAAAATAAAAAAAATTATAGAAAGACAGTGCAAAAAGTTTCAGAACCTTTCGACATTCCAGCAAAAAATGAAAAATCGCGCACTACAGCCAAAGTTTCTGTCTTGCACCGTACAAACCAACAAGTAATCTAAAACATCCTAAAGGCAAACCTTGGCATATTATTTTTATTTTTAAACTTTATAAAAGCACACAACAGAAATAAATGACTCTCTAAACCTTCTGGTTTGTCTCCCTGATAGCGCTTTCTTTAAAGCCATTAAGCTAGGCATATAGTGCTCAAGTAATGGATCCACCCGGATCCCAAGGTATATCAAAGCCAATTGTAATTAACAATGATTTTTAATTTAGTAGTGAGCACAAAGTAACATATATCATGTAATGACGAAGTCTAACTCTCTTTCTATGCATCGGCATGTCATACAAGAACAATTCATGCACATCAAGTAAAGGCCAATACATAGCATAAGCAGTTTCTTGCAATTCTATCATGTTGGAAACATAAAGAGGCGGAGATGTAGTTCCTCTAATTGCAAGTAGGAGCAGCAAGCACATGCATATTACATCTATCAAAATCATCATGTGTAATAGTAAAACGCAACCCATCAATATAATCCTTAGTAAGGGCAAACTTCTATGATATAGTGTAGTAGGGAGAATTCAAAAAGATAATAGGACTATCATGTGTGGGTGCAATAGCAACAATTTCATGTTTAACATAAGGAACTATAGCAAGTTCATCTCCATAAGCATAATTCATATTGGCATCTTGGCCATAAGCATAGCAAGGATCATCAAAAAGGGATATTTCAAGAGAATCAACGGGATCATAACAGTCATCATAGCAATCATCCTTCGGTAAGCACGAAGGGAAATTAAACATTGTATGAGTTGAAGAGTTACTCTCATTAGAAGGTGGGCACGGGTGATCAATCCGCTCTTCCTCCTTTTGTTCTTCGCTCTCCTCATCATCTTTTTCATCCAATGAGCTCACAGTTTCAGCAATTTCTTCTTCCATAGACCCCTGCAAAATATTAGTCTCTTCTTGGCCAGCGGAGACTCTCTCGATAAAATCATCAATATCAGAATTGAATTATAATTCTCATAGCAATATTTAAGGATAGCTAAATTTTCAGGTCTATAAACTGAATCATCAAAATTTTCACACTCTTTAAACAAAGATTCAATTTCATAAGCACCCATAAAAGCAACAAATTCTTCTATTTGTTCCACATCATAGTAATCATATATACCATTAGCATAAGATGCCAAGGTTTTATCATCATTAAATTTGCATGAAAAGGGAAGGTGTGGAGCCTTCATCCTAGAGCAACAAGTATAGTCCTATCTCAAGCATAGTTCCCGAGCATACCAATGCAACATATGAATTTGATCCCATAAAAGTTTCACTTTTGAGTGAAGTGATAATCCCTAAAGTATTCACGTTGATCCAACATGTCTCCCATTACATAATTGAATGGGGTTTTATCAGGATTATCAAAGTAGTACATAATATTTTTCACATAACCAGCATCGAGGGTTTTAGGAGGTTCCCCATCTCCATGAGTAGTAGGTACACCTGATTTTTTTGGTATTTCATGTTCCATATCCATAACTAAAGATAGAGAACAACTAAGAACAACAAATAAAAATTACATAGTGATAAAGCAAACAAGCACACACGAGAATATTCACCCCACGCTATGGCTCCCCGGCAACGGTGCCAGAAAAAGGTCTTGATAACCCACAAGTATAGGGGATCAATTGTAACCTCTTTCGATAAGTAAGAGTGTCAAACCCAATGAGGAGCTAAAGGTAGAACAAATATTCCCTCAAGTTCTATCGACTATCGATACAACTCTATCCACACTTAACGTTTGCTTTACCTAGAACAAGTATGAAACTAGAAGTACTTTGTAGGTGTTGTTGGATAGGTTTGCAAGATAATAAAGAGCGTGTAAATAAAAAGTAGGGGCTGTTTAGATAAAGAAACAATAAAGTTAGTATAGCGAGTGTGTAAAAGTGGTGGTAGGAGTTGCGAAATTGTCCCTAAGAAATTGACTACGTTACTAGACCGATAGCAAGTTTTATGTGGGAGAGGCCACTTCTAGCATGTCATCCCAGACTTGAAATTCTATGCACTTATGATTAGAACTATTAGCAAGCGTCCGCAACTACTAACGTTCATTAAGGTAAAACCCAACCATAGCATTAAGATATATTGGTCCCCCTTCAATCCCGTAGGCATCAATTTCTATGCTAGCTTGAAGCTTCTGTCACTCTTGCCCTCCAATACATAGTCCTATCAACATACAACTAACCCTACGGTGTGATCCACGCGCGCGCTCATATGATGGGCACCAAAGGATAGCAACATAACCACAAGTAAATTAAATCAATCATAGTAATTCAACAACCACCGATAGGACAACGAAAATCTACTCAGACATCATAGGATGGCAACACATCATTGGATAATAATATGAAGCATAAAGCACCATGTTCAAGTAGAGGGTACAGCGGGTTGCGGGAGATTAGAACGCTGTAGATAGATGGGGGAAGGTGATGGAGATGTTGGTGAAGATGACGGAGGTGTTGGTGTAGATCGCCGTCACACGATGATGGCCCCGGCGGCGTTCCGGTGCCACCGGGAGAGAGGGGGAGAGATCCCCCTTCTTATTCTTATTACTTGACCTTCTCCCTAGATGGTAGAAGGGTTTCCCCTCTTGTCCATGGCCTCCATGGCATGGGAGGGGCGAGAGCCCCTCCGAGATTGGACCTGTCCCTCTGTCTCTCTCTGTTTCTGCGTTCCCTGATTCTACCCTTTCACCGTTTCTTAAATTCCCGGAGATCCGTAACTCCGATTGGGCTGAAATTTTAACACGATCTCTATCCGGATATTAGATTTCTTGCGGAGAAAGAAGGGCATCAACCGCCTTACGGGGTGGCCACGAGGGCCAAGGGCGCGCCTGACCCCCTGGGGCCCGCCCCCTGCCTCGTGGCCCCCTCAGGCATCGTCTCGCGTTGATTCTTATTCCAAAAAATCACATATATTCCAAAAAAACCTCCGTCGGTTTTTATCCCGTTTGGACTCCGTTTCATATGGATTTACTGCGAAACAAAAAACATGCAACAAACAGGAACTGGCACTGGGCACTGGATTAATATGTTAGTCCCAAAAAATAGTATAAAAAGTTGCCAAAAGTATATGAAAGTTGTATAATGATGTGACCCCATGTGCCTTTGCAAATGATACTGTTAATACAACAAATCATCAAGGAGTAAAGGAGAGATATGTCGTGCCTGCACGACGTCAGAAAAGGAGAGAGCATGTTTTTGTTTATAACACCTACCAAGCAGTTTAGGAGAGCAAGTTTTATCATGCCAGCAAGATGATAACAAATAAATTTAATGGGGAAACTTCAATCCGAACTGCACCAACGGATGATGTTGAGTCAGAGTTCAGAACACCATGTTGATACGTGATGAGTACAACAGGTGCGTGTGTTGGTTATTCAAAATCAAGTCAATGTTATGTGATGGAGTACTAGTTAGTTTTGGATTCTTCCGATCAGCTTGCCGGATCTTTTTAAATTAGTTAATTCCTAATTAGTAGAGATAGGATAGAGAAAGTCCTTTTGTTTAAGTCGGTTTGGAAACCAACTCACGATAGAGTCGGGCTGAGCCCTTGTATCATGTGCCTGCGTGCACCATATAAAAGGGAGGCTGTGCCTCGTGTAAGGGGTGGATTTTATTTTGCTGTTAGTCACGGACAAGTCGGGGTATCTTCCCGTATGAGTTAATATCAGTTGAGAAGTTGATTACTTTGTGAATTCAGGCTAGCAGATTGGAGGCATCTAGCTCTAATTTGTTGTTGATCTTTCTAAAGATCGTCCACGCACTTCCTCTTGTTGGGTGTGCGTGTTGTTTCTATGGTGATTGCATCTATAAGATCATGAGTGCCACGTCGTTTCGGGAGACACCGTACCATGAAAGATTTGGGATAATTATTCATGCCATTGTTTTTCTGTCAACGGTCGTATCAAGTGTTATTCAGAGCAAGGTTGATCACGGTACAAATTTTTTTCCTGCTATTTGATTCAACCGTTTGAAAGACGGTGAACTCGCGGCATGACAAATCTGATCATGAGGAGGTCGATGAGCTTCCGGAGGGTCTGGAGATAAGTGATGATTTGCGTATTCATCTGATGGCGATCAAGGGAGCCAACAAGAAGCTTGGGACAAGGGTGGAGGAGTTGTCTGCAAATATTATAGGCGTCAAGGACAGGTTGAACGGGTGTTTGACTGCCAGCGACCGACAGCACACTGATAGTCTATAGGTGGTGACCGAGAGTCTTAATTGGCTCACCGCAGCAGCTCAGCGCCTTCAGGCGAGAGATGTGGCACCCCGACAGTCTCGCTCACCGCGACACCGTCATGACCGCGACAACGACGATGATGGTGATTTTTCTGAGGATTCCGATGCCTGTGGAGGCTTACCTCACCGACCACGACATGATGTTGGGGCTCATCGCCATGCTGGGCGGCACCATGACTATGGCGGCAATGGTGCCCACGAGGATGATGGTTTGGGTCGAATCAAGATAACCATACCTGAATTCTCGGGACGTTGTGCTGACCTGGAGAAATATTTGGAGTGGGAGATGCGCGTAAATCAGATTTTTGATGGTCACAACTACTCCGAAGATAAGAAGGTTCGTGTTGCATCAATGGAATTTATAGAGTATGCTCTTGTATGGTGGGACAATAAGAACCGTACTCACGAGCGACCAGCGACATGGACTGACATGAAGCGAGTCATGAGGGAACGTTTTGTGCCCGCTTATTACACTCGCCAGCTTCATAGTAGACTGCGTCGTCTAGTGCAAGGTATCAAATCAGTTGATGAGTACTACAAAGAGATGCAAGTTTTGATGATCCGTACAGCTGTGCATGAGTCTGCGGAGGCGACCATGGTACGTTTCTTTGAGGGGTTGGAAGAAAAGATTCATGACCGTGTTGATTTAATGCAATATAATGATATTCATGAGTTGCTTCATCAAGCGGAGCGTGCTGAACATTGGGTATTGGAGAAGCAATCTTTAGAGACTCGTCCAACTTACAACAGTGGGCGACGTGTTTCTTCTCCTATTGATGGTGGGTTTAGTGCTAAACTGACCCCTTCTTATAAGTCGAGAAGCATTGAACAGAGCAAAGTGGCGGCTGTGCCAAAGGAGGTCTCTCAGGTTTCATCTAATGCGACTTCATCTCATCATCATAACATTATTTGCCACAAGTGTGGAGGACGTGGACACATGAAGCATGAATGTTCCAATCAACGAAGGGTTCTACTTGTTGATGCAGAATATATTTTAGAATCTGAAGATGAGATGCCTAAGTTAGAGGATGGAATCGAAAGATGTCATGGTGATACCATACTATGTTATCCTCAAGATGATCCTGATATGGAGAGTTTGCTAGAACATAAGGTCTAGCGAGATGACAAGGTCATTTTTGAACCAGGACAACGACGGAGTATTTTTCAAACTACATGTACCATCAAGGGAGAAGTGTGCAAACTGATAATTGATGGCGGCAGTCCTAGCAACATGATTAGCAAGGATGTGATGGAGTCTCTTTCTTTGCCAACTTGGGAGCACCCAAAACCATACTATATGAAGTGGATCAATAATGTGGGCACAGTGAAGGTTACTCACAGGGTGAAGGTTCCTTTTTTTGTTGGTGGCTACGTTGATAAGGTGGAATGCAACGTTATGCCACTGGATGTTTGTCACCTTATTTTGGGGCGTCCCTGGCAGCATGATGTTAACGCTCTTCATCATGGACGAACAAATAAGTTCACCTTTATGCATAAGGGTGAGTTTTATGCGATCCTTCCTAAGGATGCAAAGGATATAAAGTGCAGCGTCGAAGTGTTCAAGAAAAGATCCGCAAAGTATAGATCGAAACCGAGGATGGTTTCACTTCAAGGGAGGGAGGATGAAGTGACCCCATGTGCCTTTGCAAATGATACTGTTATTACAACAAATCATCAAGGAATAAAGGAGAGATATGTCGTGCCCGCACGATGTCAGAAAAGGAGAGAGCATGTTGTTGTTTATAACACCCACCAGGCAGTTCAGGCGAGCAAGTTTTATCATGGCAGCAAGATGATGACAAATAAATTTAATGGGGAAACTTCAATCCGAACTGCACCAATGGATGATGTTTAGTCGGAGTTCAGAACACCATGTTGATACGTGATGAGTACAATAGGTGCGTGTATTGGTTATTCAAAGTCAAGTCAATGTTACGTGATGGAGTACTAGTTAGTTTTGGATTCTTGTGATCAGCTTGCCGGATCTTTTTAAATTAGTTAATTCCTAATTAGTAGAGACAGGAGAGAGAAAGTCCTTTTGTTTAAGTCGGTTTGGAAACCAACTCACGATAGAGTCGGGCTGAGCCCTTGTATCGTGTGCCTGTGTGCACCATATAAAAGGGAGGTTGTGCCTCATGTAAGGGGTGGGTTTTATTTTGCTGTTAGGCACGGGCAAGTCTGGGTATCTTCCCATACGAGTTAATATCAGTTGAGAAGTTGATTACTTTGTGAATTCAGGCTAGCAGATTGGAGGCATCTAGCTCTAATTTGTTGCTGATCTTTCTAAAGATCGTCCGCGTACTTCCTCTTGTTGGGTGTGCGTGTTGTTTCTGTGGTGATTGCATCTATAAGATCGCGAGCGCCACGTCGTTTTGGGAGACACCGTACTGTGAAAGATTTGGGATAATTATTCACGCCATTGTTTTTCTGTCAATGGTCGTATCATATAATATTGGCATGGAACAATCAAAAATTATAGATACGACGGAGACGTATCACATGACGACTTGGAGACGTCGATCGATTTCGATGACGGGGTGTTTTATCAAGAGAGCCTTGACGACACCAAGGTCGCTCTAATGGCCGATCACACCGGGGTGCTTCCCTCTTCCACACTAAGTGAAAAGAAGTCCTCCCAAACGGGGCACTCATCTCGCGCTATTCCCAACATGATGACTTCTATTCCCAAGGGTCGTCGTACCACGCGCCAGACTGTCTTGGGGGGCGAACCGCACCAGCTTCGGCCCCTAATAGGGGATCAAAACGGAAGGCCTCCGCCAAAAAGCGGAAGCATCTGCCTCCTCGGCCCAGAGGTGACGTATTCCAGAATCATATCGAGGGTTGCTCTAGACGCCTTTTTGCTAAAAGTTTCTTAATTTCACAGAAGAAGTATACACCTGCATCAGTCCGGAGATTCCCCGGGTGCGCTGGATCACAGCTTCAGTCCTAGGTCTTCGGCACAAGCCGGAGCTTCCTCCGAACACGCGGCAGCCGGCATGCCTCCGGCGGATTCCGATGATGTTTCGATTACCAATTCTGAGGTCAACAGCATAATGAATCCTTGCCACCAGAGGGAGACTTTACGTCATGCTACATTTGCCGACCAGGAATTTAACGCCTTTAATTCGGTGGATGCATACCTTGGAGCTGCTCGGACAGGTCTTGAAGTGATCGCTGGTCTCTTTGCCGCCAAAGTGCAGGTATGTAACTAAAATAGCTTGAAAACAGATCATGTTCCCTAACCAACTCGCCCCCAAGCCTTAATTTGGGCGAGACGACTGAGTTGAGGATTTCTAATGATATGACTTTTTAGGCCACAAGAGAGCATAGCAAAAGGATGTCCGAGGATCTTGAGGCTAGCCGGACACAGTTGGTCAACACCAAGGCCGAACTGGATGCGGCTCGAAAAGCCAGCGGCGATATGTCTGGTAAGTGGGAAGAGCCGCTTCCCAATGAGTTGCACAAGGAGCTTGAGGCTGGTAAATGAGTGTTGACGTTAAGTCATGAAGAGAAAAGTGAGCTCAAGGCGGAGAATGAATGGAAAGCCGAGGAAATTAAGAGTTTGAAAACTCAGCTGGCACAAGCCTTGGAGGAAAACCAGAAGCTAAAAGGCGGCATATTTGGTAAGCACTGGTCTTACCATTTTATGAGTAGGTACAAGTGGTGTTTTTAACGAAATGCAATGCCTGCTTGTTAGGTCTCCTGACTGGGTGGCCTGAGGAAGAGGTCAGCACGTATGGCGGAAATCTTCTAAAAGAGCCGACGAGGACTCATGAGAGGGCTCGTAAGGCCATGAAGAGCATGACCAAGGCATTATGGCCATTAGATGTGCCATCGAAGAGTATGGTCGAACTGGCTGAACACTTTAAAGGGGCCCGGTGATGTCTCGAATTATGGAAGATCTCAACTTGCCGAGAAGGGGCGCGCGAGGCATGGGCTATGGTGAAGACCCGTTTCACCAAGTTGGACCCGGAGCATATGGCCTGGGTTGGTCCAGTGGGTCCTGACGGCCAAGAGATACCTCTAAGATTGGTGTATGATGATGTTATGCTAGCTGCTCGCTATTCTCAGAAGGATTGTGCTTTAGAGCATTTGATAGACAATGTTGATCAAGAGTAGTTGTGTCAATTCTATGTATCTATGTACTTTACATTGATCGAGCTCAATCCGCTTTCTTATTGTTATTTTAAAGAATGTTGTCTTAACCGGCCATCGGCTTCTACCTCCCCGATCATTGATCAGGAAGTGCTCCATACTCCATGCCTTGGGAAATAGGGCAACACTTCGGGAACCAGGCAATCCGGCCATCTGGCTTGAACAGACGAAACATGTGTGGAGAGTTATGTTATATTACTGTTTAACGCAAGAAACATCTTCCAATGAAAATAGTTCCTCCAAGGGTTCCTTTCTTTGGGTAGATTTATAGTCCAGATGCGTGACATAAACGAAAACCAATGGTTGCGAAAAAACCCTGGTGATAAGCGCGAAGCTGTATTCACTTCCCTTAGGCCGACTTATTGTGTTCTATAAGAATGCTAGATTTTGGCTTCACCCTTCTAAGGTACAGTCCCGGATGACCCTGTAGCGCCCAAGATGCTATTCTATCCCAATCACGTGATGAACTCATGATTGGGGCACAACCGCATTTTGAGCGCATAGCAAGGTGGATATCATTACAATATACCATGTACTAAATAGATGAGAATACAAGATAAAGGCTTACACTCGCCACAAGCTACAACATGAATACAATAGTTCATCAATACATAGCAATCATCATACAGAAGAGCGGGATCTGACTATGGATGAAATCAAACAAAAAAGAAGAACGACATCCACCCTGCTAATCCCAGGCTCCCGACCCGGAACCTATCCCTTGATCAAAGAAGAAGAAGAACTCCAAAAGCAACCAAGCATCGCTCTCACGTCAAATCATCGCATTTACCTGTACCTGCAATTGTTGTTGTAGTAATCTGTGAGCCACGAGGACTCAGCAATCCCATTACCATGGGTATCACGACTAGCAAAGCTTAATGGGTATGGAAAGGATAAGTGGTGAGATTGCAGCAGCACTAAGCATTATATGGTGGCTAACTTACGAGTACAAGAATAAGATGAGAAACTACGCAACGGTCGCAAACTAGTAATGATCAAGAAGTGATCCTAAACTACTTGCGTTCAAACATAACCCCACCGTGTTCTTTTCTTGAACTCACTCAAAAAGAGGTGGTCATGGTTACACACGCAGTTGCTGTATTTTAATTCGGATCTAGTGTCAAGTTCTCTACAACCGGATATTAAAAACTCCCATCTGCCACATAACCACGGGCACGGCTTTCAAAAGTTTAAACCCTGCAGGGGTGTCCCTGAAGGAAATATGCCCTAGAGGCAATAATAAAGTTGTTATTTTATATTTCCATATATCATGATAAATGTTTATTGTTCATGCTAGAATTGTATTAACCGGAAACTTGATACATGTGTGGATACATAGACAAAACACAGTGTCCCTAGTAAGCCTCTACTAGACTAGCTCATTAATCAAAGATGGTTAAGTTTCCTGACCATAGACATGTGTTGTCATTTGATGAATGGGATCACATAATTAGGAGAATGGTGTGATGGACAAGACCCATCCATTAGCTTAGCATAATGATTGTTAAGTTTTATTGCTATTGCTTTCTTCATGACTTATAGATATTCCTTGTGCTTCCAAACATAGTTGTTGAGAGTAAACACGGGCAAGTGCTACAAATCAGCCGACTGATTTCTCCAGGAAATCAGTCGGGTAGCGAATCATCGGATCCATCCCTCGTTCCAGTTGAATGGGTCAACGCAGTGTCGCTTCGATCTGCTCTCAACGCACCGATCTGGCCTCTGCTTCATTCTCCTCTGACCTCTGGACACTCGTAGTAACAAACGCAACATGTTGTCGTCGTCGAAAGTATCACCGTCCAACTCGCAGCTGCCACTCCACCACGCTGAAAAAACTTGGGCGTTGCAGTGAAGCATCGCCGCCGGCGAGATCCATTGGTCGTAGGCTCGCAACACCCCGTGTGTTACATTGCATCTCCGCCACTGGCAGCTCCATCGTCGGCGAGATGCGTGGTCACAACACTTGTAGCATCGGCGGCGAGCTGCATTGTACCACCGATGCCTCCGGCCTCCTCTTCCTTGTGTGATGTGTGATACGTCTCCAACGTATCTATAACTTTTTATTGTTCCATGCTATTATATTATCTGTTTTGGATGTTTATGGGCTTTATTATACACTTTTCTATTATTTTTGGGACTAACCTATTAACTGGAGGCCCAGCCCAAATTGTTGTTTTCTTGCCTATTTCAGTGTTTTGAAGAAAAGGAATATCAAACGGAGTCCAAACGGAATGAAACCTTCAGGAAAGTTATTTTTGGAACGGAAGCAATCCAGGAGACTTGGAGTAGACGTCAGGGAAGCTTCGGGGTGGCCACGAGGCAGGGAGGCGCGCCTGCCCCCTGGGCGCGCCCCCCACCCTCGTGGCCCCCTCGTGGCTCCCATGACCGACTTCTTTCGCCTATATATATCAATATACCCTAAAAACATCCAGGAGCAGAGAATAGATCGGGAGTTCCGTCGCCAGAAGCCTTCATAACCACCGAAAACCAATCTAGACCCGTTCCGGCACCCTACCGGAGGGAGGAATCCCTCTCCAGTGGCCATCTTCATCATCCCGGCGCTCTCCATGACGAGGAGGTAGTAGTTCACCCTCGGGGTTGAGGGTATGTACCAGTAGCTATGTGTTTGATCTCTCTCTCTCTCTCGTGTTCTTGAGGTGGTACGATCTTGATGTATCGCGAGCTTTGCTATTATAGTTGGATCTTATGATGTTTCTCCCCCTCTACTCTCTTGTGATGAATTGAGTTTTCCCTTTGAAGTTATCTTATCGGATTGAGTCTTTAAGGATTTGAGAACACTTGATGTATGTCTTGCATGTGCTTATCTGTGGTGAGAATGGGATATCACGTGATCCACTTGATGTATGTTTTGCTGATCAACTTGCGAGTTCCGTGACCTCGTGAACTTATGCATAGGGGTTGGCACACGTTTTCGTCTTGACTCTCCAGTAGAAACTTTGGGGCACTCTTTGAAGTTCTTTGTGTTGGTTGAATAGATGAATATGAGATTGTGTGATGCATATCATATAATCATACCCACGGATACTTGAGGTGACATTGGAGTATCTAGGTGACATTAGGGTTTTGGTTGATTTGTGCCTTAAGGTGTTATTCTAGTACGAACTCTAGGATAGATTGAACGGAAAGAATAGCTTCGTGTTATTTTACTACGGACTCTTGAATAGATCGATCAGGAAGGATAACTTTGAGGTGGTTTCGTACTCTACCATAATCTCTTCGTTTGTTCTCCGCTATTAGTGATTTTGGAGTGACTATTTGTTGCATGTTGAGGGATAGTTATATGATCCAATTATGTTATTATTGTTGAGATAACTTGCACTAGTGAAAGTATGAACCCTAGGCCTTGTTTCAACGCATTGCAATACCGTTTACGCTCATTTTTATCATTAGTTACCTTGCTATTTTTATATTTTCAGATTATAAAAACCTATATCTACCATCCATATTGCACTTGTATCACCATCTCTTCGCCGAACTAGTGCACCTATACAATTTACCATTGTATTGGGTGTGTTGGGGACACAAGAGACTCTTTGTTATTTGGTTGCAGGGTTGTTTGAGAGAGACCATCTTCAACCTACGCCTCCCACGGATTGATAAACCTTAGGTCATCCACTTGAGGGAAATTTGCTACTATCCTACAAACCTCTGCACTTGGAGGCCGAACAATGTCTACAAGAAGAAGGTTGCGTAGTAGACATCAAGCTCTTTTCTGGCGCCGTTGCCGGGGAGGTTAGCGCTTGAAGGTATATCTTTAGATCTTGCAATCGAATCTTTTTGTTTCTTATTTTATCACTAGTTTAGTTTATAAAAGAAAATTACAAAAAAATGTAATTGAGTTTGCCTCATATGCTTCATCTTTTTAATATTTTTCGTGAGAATGATGGAAAGGAAAATTGTGCTGAAGTGCTAGAAGAAGAAGTCTATAAAATGTTTGGCACTAAATCTTTGAATGATAAGCACGATTGCAATGTTGTTAGTATGAACTCCTTGAATATCCATAGTACTAATGATGATTGCACTAGTCATGACGAAAATGTCTCTTATAAGCATGTCAACTTTTGTGGAGTGCATATAGTTTGCAAGTATACACCAAATAGGGAAGATATATTTTGCAAGAGGCATAAGTATTTGGAAACTAAGTGGTTGGAAGAGAGGCTAGATGTTTGTGTTGAAAATTTAAAATTTCTTCACCGTACTTCTGAACTTTGCAATGAACGTGGTCGTTTAAATCTCCGATGCAAATTGTTCCATGATCGTATAGTGTCCAAAAATTGTGATGATTTGATTTCCCTTGCACATCATAATGAACTTAGTTTGCTTTTGGGTTATGAAGAAATGAAATGTATAACTAAGCATATTCCAGAATATAACCTTGAGAAATTCCTCGATATTAATCTAGAAGAAATTTTTATGTATTGTGCGGTGAATTGCATTGAAAATCCTTATATTACCAATTACATAAAGAAAAGAAGACAAATAGAGGATGAAGAGAATATTAATGAAAAGGAATAGGCTTCCCAATATCCTCCTATTATTTCTTATGATGAATCAGGTAACGAGGAGGAGCCTTCTAATCAACCAATCTCATCAATAAGGAGCTCCAAAAAGAGGATTGAACCCACACATAATGTGAAGAAGAAAAAGAAAAGACGAAGGAGCAAAGGTGAAAAGGTATCCGTCCCAAATGATGGTGCCCCTATTACTCATTGTGATGATGATAATTGTTATACTATTGGTGCTATCCATACTAGTAATGATGAAAGTGATTATGCTTATGATATGAAAAGGCCCAAGCTTGGGGATGCTATGTTTGATGAGAATGACAAGTTTGAAAATATATTTGCTGCAATTAATGTTTGTCCCAAGCTTGGGGATGCTATGTTTAATGAAGATGATATTTGTAGTCTCCCAAGTTTTGATATGCAAAATTATTATGATGATAGCATGCCTCCTACTTATGAAGATTATATTGATGAAAGTGGGTTTGGAAGGGTGTCAACTTTAGGAAGTAATGATCCCACTATTTTGGAGGATGTTGAATCTTATTGTGATAATTACGAAAGTGGATTTGGAGAGGTCATGACTTTATTTAGTAATGATTCCACTATCTTGGAAGAGGTTTCAATTGATTATGATGAGAACAAAGTTGCTACTTATGATGATTATTGTGATGATACTTATGCTACAAAAAGTAGAGGTGATTATATTTATAAAACTTGTCATGATTACGATTACCCTTTTTCTGAACATTACTCCTTTAATGTGGAAACAGTTTATAGTATTCGAGTTTCTTATGATACTCCCACTATTCCGAATGAGAAGAATTTTGCTTATGTGGAGAGTAATAAAATTTCTATGCTTTTAGATCATGAAAAGAATGCTTTATGTGATAGTTATATTGTTGAATTCATTCATAATGCTACTGAAAATTATTATGAGGGAAGAACATATGCTTGTAGGAATTGCAATAATATCAAGTTTCCTCTCTATGTGCTTAAAGTTTTGAAGTTATGTTTGTTTTGCCTTCCTATGCAAGTTGATTCTTGTTCCCATAAGTTGTTTGCTAACAAAATCCCTATGCATAGGAAGTGGGTTAGGCTTAAATGTGCTAGTTATATTCTTCATGATTCTATCTTTATGTTTCAATTCTTATCTTTTATGGGAGCATCATTGAAATCATCATGCCTAGCTAGGGGCATTAAACGATAGCGCTTGTTGGGAGGCAACCCAATTTTTATTTTTGTTCCTTGCTTTTTGTTATTGTTTAGTAATAAATAATTCATCTAGCCTCTGTTTAGATGTGGCTTTATGCTTTTAATTAGTGTTTGTGCCAAGTAGAACCTTTGGGAGACTTGGGGAAAGTCTTTGCGATCTTGTTGTAAAAAACAGAAACTTTAGCGCTCACAAGATTTGCTGCCATTTTTTTATGGGAGAGTGCTATTGTGACGCCCCCGATTCAATCGTACACTAATCATACATGCAAACGTGTACGATCAAGATCAGGGACTCACGGGAAGATATCACAACACAACTCTACAAATAAAAATAAGTCATACAAGCATCATATTACAAGCCAGGAGCCTCGAGGGCTCGAATATAAGAGCTCGATCATAGACGAGTCAGTGGAAGCAACAATATCTGAGTACAGACATAAGTTAAACAAGTTTGCCTTAAGAAGGCTAGCACAAACTGGGATACAGATCTAAAGAGGCGCACGCCTCCTGCCTGGGATCCTCCTAAACTACTCTTTGCCATCGTCAGCTGCCTGCACGTAGTAGTAGGCACCTCCAGTGTAGTAGGAGTCGTCGTCGATGGTGGCGTCTGGCTCCTGGACTCCTTCGTCTGGTCGCAGCAATCGGGTATAGAAAGGGGGAAAAGGGGGAGCAAAGCAACCGTGAGTACTCATCCAAAGTACTCGCAAGCAAGGAGCTACACTACATATGTATGCATTGGTATCAAATGGAAAAGGGGTATCTATGTGGACTGAACTGCAGAATGCCGGAATAAGAGGGGGATAGCTAGTCCTGTCGAAGACTATGCTTCTGGCAGCCTCCATCTTGCAGCATGAAGAAGAGGGTAGATGGTAACTTAACCAAGTATCATCGCATAGTATAATCCTACCTGGCGATCCTCTCCTCGTCGCCCTGTTAGAGAGCGATCACCGGGTTGTATCTGGCACTTGGAAGGGGTGTTTTATTAATTAACCAGTTCTAGTTGTCATAAGGTCAAGGTACAACTCCAAGTCATCCTGTTACCGAAGATCATGGCTATTCGAATAGATTAACTTCCCTGCAGGGGTGCACCACATTTCCCAACACTCTCGATCCCCTTTGTCCGGACACACTTTCCTGGGTCATGCCCGGCCTCGGAAGATCAACACGTCGTAGCCCTACCTAGACACAACAGAGAGGTCAGCACGTCGGTCTAAATCCTATGGCGCAGGGGTCTGGGCCCATCGCCCATTGCACACCTGCATGTTGCGAGGGCGGTCGGAGAGCAGACCTAGCAACCTCCATTACAAAGGAAGTTGCGTACGCGGTCCAACCCAGCGCACGCTGCTCAGTCGCTGACGTCATGAAAGCTTCGGCTGATACCACGACATCGAGTGCCCATAATTGTTCTCGCGTAGTTGGTTAGTGCATATAGGCCAGTGGCCAGACTCAGATCAAATACCAAGATCTCGTTTAGCGTGTTATTTAGAAATAACCGCGGACACCGACCAGGGCCAGGCCCACCTCTCTCCTTGGTGGTCTCAACCTGCCCTGTCGCTCCGCCTCAAAGTAACAGTCGGGGGCCTTCAGGAACCCAGGCCCACCTCTACCAGTATGGAGCCACCTGCCCCTTCAACCCCCAACATCGGAATCACTCGCGGGTACTCAATGAGCCGACCTGACTTTAGTCACAACATGTATAGCATGTATATATGTATGTATAGTATATACACGTGATCAACACACGACGTGATCACGGCCCGATAGTATAGCATGCCAGACTGACAAGAATGTAGGGCCACTGATGATAATCTAGCACCCTATACTAAGCATTTAGGATTGCAGGTAAGGTATCAACAGTTGTAGCAACAATGACAGGCTATGCATCAGAATAGGATTAACGGAAAGCAGTAACATGCTACACTACTCTAATGCAAGCAGTAGAGAGTGAATAGGCGATATCTGGTGATCAATGGGGGGCTTGCCTGGTTGCTCTGGCAAGAGAGAGGGGTCGTCAACACCGTAGTCGTACTGGGTAGCAGCGGCGTCGGTCTCGGTGTCTAGCGAGAGAAGAGGGGGAAGAAACAATAAATATTAAGCAAACAGATGCATAGTGATGCATGACATGACAAGTATCGGTGCTAGGGGTGCCCTAACGCGGTATGAGGTGGTACCGGTGAAGGGGGGAAACATCCGGGAAAATATCCCCGGTGTTTCGCGTTTTCGGACAGATGAACCGGAGGGGGAAAGTTGCGTGTTTGCTATGCTAGGGCTGCATGGCGGACGAACGGGCTGCGTATCCGGATTCGTCTCGTCGTTCTGAGCAACTTTCATGTAGAAAGTTTTTTTCCATCCGAGCTACGGTTTATTTTATATTGAATTTAAAAGATTAAAATCAATTTTAGCATTTATTTAATTAATTTAATTTAACATTATCCAGAATAGTGCACACTCACGTCAGCATGACGTCAGCAGTCAACAGAGGAGTTGACTGGTCAACTAATGTGTGGGCCCCGTGGGACCCACCTGTCATAAACTATTAGGTTGATTAGGGTTTAGGTTAAACTAATTATTGTTTAATTAAACTAATAGATTAATTAAATAGGATTAATTAACTTAATTCATTAATTAATTAATTTAATTATTTAGTTAATTAATTAATTATATATTATTATTTTTTAATTCTTAATTCTTTTTTTCGTTCTCAGGGGGTGGGCCCCATTCGGCATAGGCCCAGGGGGCTAACGGACGCTAGGCGTCGGGCGCAGCCCGAACGGGTGTTGGCCCGCGGGGCAGTTGGCGGGCGCGGGCGCCGGCGAGGCCACGGCGGGGTGGTGCCGTGGCGAAGCGGGCGGCCACCGGAGGAGGTCGCCAGGGCCATGGAGGGGTGCGGCCGGACCGAGCGGCGACTGGCCTTGGCCAAGGCGGCCACGGGCAGGGATGAGGGGAGTCGGGCGCTAGCAGCGGTGACCGGTGGGCGAGGTCAGGGGCGGTGCAGGTGGCTGCGGCGAGGTCAAGCGCGGGCGCGCGCGCGAGTGCGCGAGTGCGCCCGGGCAAGCAGGGGAGCGAGGGTGGCGGCTGCGGTGAGCGTACGTGGAGCGCGGGGTGCGGGCGTGCGCGCGCATTGGCGCGGCCAGGAGCAGGGGATTGGCCGCGGCGCGGGGTGCAGGCGTGCGGGCGCGACGAACGGGATGGCGAGGCGTGCGGTCCAGGCACGGCGCGGGGAAGGAGGTCGCGGTGGATACGACGCACGGGCGCACGCGAGCGGGGGCTGCGGCGACGAGTGTTGCGGACGCGAGCCCGTCCGGAGCTCGGGCGCGGGGCGCGCGGCGCGGGGCGAGGTCGAACGAGGCGCGGGCGAAGCGAGGCAGAGCCGGGGTGCGGCGTGCGACAGAGGAGGAGAGGAGGAGTCGGGGCTCACTGCGGGATGCAGGGATCGGGGCAGCGGGGTTCGAGGAGGGGATGGGGACGATGCGGCGGAGCGGGAGGCAGGCCGGCGATGGGGGGTCCGGCGAGGCGACGTGGGCTCCGGGCGGTGGCAGCATTCGGCGGCGATGAGCGGCCTCCTCGATCCCGATCCAAACGGGAGAGAGGGGGAGGAGATATTTTGGAGAGGGGGAGTGGGGTGTCGGTGAGTACGCGGGGGAGTAGGGGGAGGTTATGGGGTGCGGGTGGGCCGGCCCATTCGGGCGGCGGTGGCCAACTGGGCCAGAGCCCAGGGGGCAGGGGGTTTCTCTTTTTTTTTGTATTTTCTTTTCTGTTTTAATTCATTTTAAGTATTTAGGTCTTTTATAAAAGCACGGATCCCACACCATAAATTCCTAGGCATTTATTTGCACACCCCGAACATTTTCTTTTTAAATTTTGAAAAACTTCTATTGTTGACATTATTTTGAATTTAAATTTTGAAAAGTTTTGATCCAACGCGATATTAACAACAGTAACCGGTGTGACGTGGCACCGTTAATGTGGGATTACTGTAGCTTAATTACCCGGGCGGTACAAAACTCCTCCACTACAAGAAATCTCATCCCGAGATTTAGGAGGTAGAAGGAAACAGCGCGGGGTATTCATCACGCAGGCGGTCCTCGCGTTCCCAAGTGGCTTCATCTTCAGAGTGATGCGACCACTGGACCTTGAGGAACTTGATCGCTTTCTGACGTGTGCGGCGTTCAGCTTGGTCGAGAATGCGGACTGGATGCTCTTTATAGGAGAGATCCTATTTCAATTCGAGCACTTCATGATCCACTGCTCGGATTGGGTCCTTGAAGCAACGGCGGAGCTGTGACACATGAAACACATCGTGAACCTGAGAAAGGTTCGGCGGAAGCTCCAGTTGATATGCCACTTTTCCACACCTTTCGAGAATAGTGAAGGGACCGATATAGCGAGGAGCTAGCTTGCCCTTGATCCCGAAGCGGTGAGCACCCTTCATTGGTGTAACTCGAAGATAAGCCTTTTCGCCAGGTTGATAGACCATGTCTTTGTGATGACGGTCATACTGACTCTTCTGACGTAACTGAGTAGTCTTGAGATTCTCGCGAATAATGCGGACTTGTTCTTTGGCCTATTGCATAATATCGGGACCGAAGAGTGGACGTTCCCCAGTTTCTGACCAGTTCAGAGGGGTCCGACACTTTCATCCATATAACACTACGAAGGGGGACATCTTCAGACTAGCTTGATAGCTATTATTATAAGAGAACTCAGCATACGGAAAAGATTCCTCCCATTTCTTGACGAAGGAAATTACACAAGCTCGAAGCATGTCTTCGAGAACTTGGTTGACACGTTCAACTTGTCCTTGCGATTGAGAACGAAACGCCATACTGAACGACAGATGAGTTCCCATAGCTTCTTGCAAACTTTCCCAGAATATTGAAGTGAACAAGCTGCCACGGTCTGAACTGATAACCAGTGGAATACTGTGAAGTGAAACAATTCTGGACATGTAGAGAGTTGCAAGATGACTAGCAGTGATTGTTTCTTTGACCGCCAGAAAATGTGCAACTTTAGAAAGCCGGTCAATGACGACAAGAATAGCATCATTACCTTTCTATGATTTGGGAAAACCAGTAACGAAGTCCATTTCAACATGGTCCCATTTCCCTTCAGGAATAGAGATAGGTTGCAGAGTTCCAGCAGGCCTTTGATGTTCAGCTTTGATACGACGGCAAACGTCACACTCAGCAACATAACGAGCAATGTCCTGCTTCATATTAGACCACCAAAATATCTGACGAATATCCTGATACATCTTTGTACTACCAGGATGGATGGACAGAGGCGTATCATGAGCTTCTTTCATAACCTTTTTAGTCCGATCTAGGTTTTTCCTCGAACATGGTACCACTAGGCGGCGTTTGAAGTACAAGGCGCCATCATCGGTGATAGTGAAGAATGAGGGCTTTCCTTATGCGAGATGGCATTTAATCTTCTGGACTTCAGAGTCATAACCTTGAATAGTCTTTATACCATCTACGAGATCTGGTACGACAGCCAGGGTATTTAGAGAACCCTTAGTAACAACACGGAGATTCATCTTTTGAAACTCTGGGGGAGGGGGAGCGAGTGCACCAGGAGGAACAATATGAAGGTTCAGCTTTCTAAATTCTTCGACAAGCGAGGGCTGAACTTTGTAAACCTGGAGGTGGTTGCAGTAAGACTTGCAGCTCAAGGCATCAGCCATTACATTAGCCTTGCATGGGGTATAGCATATACCCATGTCAAAGTCTACAACAGTCTCCATCCATCTCTGCTGACGGAGATTCAGATCTGGCTGAGTAAATAGATTTCAGACTTTGGTGGTCGGTGAAGATCTCGCAATGATTACCGAGAAGGTAATGTCGCCACTGCTTCAGAGCATGAATGACAGCAGCAAGCTCGAGGTCGTGAACTAGGTAGTTTTCTTCGTGAGGGCGCAGTTGACGAGAGGCATAAGCAATCACTCTGCGCTCTTGCATTAGGACACAGCCTAATCCTTGACGGGAAGCATCGCAGTAAATGATGAAGTCCTTCTTAGTATCAGGTGGAGCAAGAACTGGGGTAGAAGTCAACTTGTCTTTGAGCGCCTGGAAACTTTCCTGACACTTGTCTGTACATTGGAACTTGACACCCTTATGCAACAGATTAGTCAGAGGCATAGAGATCTTGGAGAAGTTCTCGATGAATCAACGGCAATAGCTGGCGAGACCGAGAAAACTTCAGACTTGCTTGATATTCTTCGGAGGAGTCCAATCGAGAATAGCCTGAACTCGTTCAGGGTTGACGGCAATACCATCCTTGGAGATGACATGCCCAATATAGGTTACTTCGGGGAGCTAGAATTCACACTTGGAATACTTAGCATAGAGTTGATGCTCTCGAAGCTTTTACAGCACAGGACGAAGATGTTCAGCATGTTCTTCCTTGTTCTTGGAAAATACGAGGATATCATCCAGATAAACCACGAAGAACTTGTCGAGGTAATACATGAATATGTAGTTCATCAGACGAGAGAAAGTGGCCGGAGCATTCGTTAAGCCGAATGACATGATGGTGTACTCGTATGATCCATACCGAGTCACAAAGGCGGTCTTTGGGATATCCTATTCACGAACACGGATCTGGCGGTAACCCAACCTCAAGCCGAGTTTGGAGAACACTGGTGAGCCAGCCAGTTGATCATAAAGATCATTGATCCGAGGAAGAGGGTATTTATTCTGAATGGTAGCTTGGTTTATAGGATGGTAGTCTTGGACTAATCAGTTCGTCCCATCCTTCTTCTTAACAAAGAGAGAAGGTGCTCCCCAAGGAGGGCAACTTGGGCGAATGAAACCTTTCCTAAGAGATTTGTTGATTTCCTCCTTAAGCTTAATGAGTTCATGCGGCGGCATCTTGTAGGGTCGTTTGGCTATAGGAGTGGTGCCTGGTTTCAAGTCGATGATGAATTTTCGACATCTCTAGCAGGGGAATCCCTGGAAGTTCTTCTAGAAAGTTGTCTTGGAATTCACGAATGATGGGAATGTTTTCAATGCCCTCGAGTGGTGCAGCGTTCAACGCATTCAAGGCATAAAGCCGTGCCTCGGTGTTTTGAACTAGATGAGCTTGGTAAGCAATTATTTCATCAGAAGGGTGTAGCAGATGGACGGTCTTAGTGGCGCAAACTATAGAAGCAGTATGCGCTTTCAACCAATCCATTCCCAGAATAAGATCAATGCTACAGGACTTCAATACGATGGGAGAGACAAGGAATTCCAGTCCTTCGATTTCAACGGGCGTTGTTGCAAATCATGGAGGTCCGACATTGGCCCGCGGGAGTGTGTACTAATAGCGAAGTGTTCATGTCCTCGCTTTTAATGCCATGCATGAATGCAAAATCCTCTAACATGAATGAATGTGATGCACAGGTATCAAATAAAATAGATGCAGGTACTAAATTTACGAGGAGTGTACCCATCACAGTAGCAGGCTGGTCTTGAGCTTCATTGAGATCAACGTGGTTGGCATGAACACGCCCATAAGACCTGGCATTGTTGTTGCGAGGCTGGTTGCTTCCACGGCCAGCTGTGGGAAGGGCCAGTTGATTCTGGTTCGGATTCTGATAGCAGTTCCTAGCAAGGTGACCTGGTTGGCCACACTTGTAGCACAGACCATTATTGGGAGTGGGAACATGAGCTCGAGTGGTGGAGTTGGAAGTCTCGGCTGCCTAGTTGGTGGGGGAGGCAGATGCGGTGCAGCATAGGACTGCCTTGGAGCAGGTGCAGTAGGCTGGAACATGCTGTTCGGAATCCATATCCTACACTTCTGCGAGGACGGGCCCGAAGATGAGCCCGTGTCACGGTTGCGCCTGTGAGAGCTCTGGTGTTTCTGCAGACCAGTTTCGACATTGATGGCCTTGTTCACCAAGGTGGTGAAATTAGCAAAGTCATGCACTAGAAGTGCGAGCTTGATGTCAGCTTGAAGGCCATCACGGAACTTCTCTTGTCTGCGTGCATCAATTGCAATGTCTTCTTCAGCATAGCGAGACAAGTCCAGAAACTACCGCTGATAAGCTTCGACAGTTTTGTTGCCCTGGGTGAGATTGCGGAACTCGCGCTTCTTCCGGTCCATGACTCCTTGAGGAATGAAGCGGGCACGGAAAGCAGCTTGTAATTCTGGCCAGGTGATGATTGTTCCAACTGGCAGAGTACGCCTGTGGCTGTCCCACCATTGAGCAGTGGGTCCTTTCAGGAAGAAGGAAGCAAAGGTGACATAGCTGGCAGGGGCTACATCAGCACACTCCATCTCATAGGTGATGTCACAGAGCTAGTCATCAGCATCCATAGGCTGAGTTGAGCTGCGATACACAGTTGGGTTGAGGCGCATGAAATCCTGCAGAGTTACTTGGGCTGGCTGATGGTTCATATTGGGGCGAGGAAACTGAGCCATCATATTTTCCATGAATTGGCGGTTCAGCTCGAACTGTTGGATCATACCAGCCATGTACTCAGGCGGTGGTGGTGCATGGCCACCATGACCATGACCACCTAGTCTAACCATCCTGCTAATATATAATAGGGGTAGTTCAGCATTGAGAAATTGCAAGGACAAGAATCATTCATGATGAAACATGCATAATGAAAGGAACACGATAGATGCTACATAGTAGTTGGCATATCTTACAAAAGAGATCATGCATGGAGTTCGGTACACAGAGTTTAATACATAGGCTAAGAACATCATAGGCGGCACGCACGCTCGCGGTGAATGCATCTAACACTAACAAGCAAGCCTACATCAGTCCCAGAAGGAACTGTGGCGGTAGGTATAGCCTGACAGCTGGTAGTGATGTGACGGAAAGTCCTCCACGTGAGTAGCCTGGGGTCCGCGGATACTCTGGTGCGGAACCCGACACACAGGTGGTAGAAGAGGACCAAGTGCGGGTGAGTAACCTCCCACATCTGGCCAGCCGACGCCCTGGGGCATCACGGTCCTGGCAGGGTAGATCACAGAACGCGACAGAGCACCAGATCGGACAGAGGGGTGCAACAGCGTCAGAGCATGATACAGGTGCTGACGAGTGGTGTACAACTCGTGGCGAAGAGCTCGGTTAGCTCTATCCAGCCCATCAGCATGCAGAACCAGGTTCTAATGGTAGAAGGGCTCTCGGGTGACAGTGGAGTAGGCAGCAGTGTAGTATCCCTCCGCACCAACATCGGATGCGATAGCAATGTGCCTGAAAGGGGAGGTGTACAACTCCCGATACTCTCCACGAAGACGTGTCAGAGCAGCATAAGCAGCATCGTGGACCGCCATGTCGATAGTCACTCCAACACCATGAGCAGTGTGTAGCATGGTAGTGGAGTCATACTCCCGAGAGTATAGGTGAACGATGGCACGGTACTGCTCTTGGTTAAAGTCCTGATACTCCTCGTACACGGTGTACTCAGGGTGCCAGTGATAATCCAGATAGGTCATCATCTCGAACAACACAGCAGGTGATCCTGAGGCACCAATGGCCATCGTGTGGCGCACGACCTATCTCGTGGGTTCCATCTGAAAACAAAGATGTTTCAAAGGAGTCAAATGACAGTATGGATAATGTTCAATATATTACTCTAAGGAATAGCTAGGGCTTAATCAACTTTGGGGTGAACACGGTCACGGGATCCTAATGTTAGAGTTAGTAAATTCGTTTAACCCGAGTAGAAGAGAGTCTAGAGTCCCAGAGTAAGGATCAAGGAGTAAAAGATCCTAATACCACCCAAATGGCGGCATGGGCCCGTAAGACACACAACCATGTTAGTAAAAAGTTTTGTAATGTCTAGACTCGACTTCAGCCAAGGAGTGTGGAAGGGGGATTCCTACAGGCAGTCGGCTCTGATACCAACTTGTGACGCCCCCGATTCAATCGTACACTAATCATACACGCAAGCGTGTACGATCAAGATCAGGGACTCATGGGAAGATATCACAACACAACTCTACAAATAAAAATAAGTCATACAAGCATCATATTACAAGCTAGGGGCCTCGAGGGCTCGAATACAAGAGCTCGATCATAGACGAGTTAGCGGAAGCAACAATATCTGAGTATAGACATAAGTTAAACAAGTTTGCCTTAAGAAGGCTAGCACAAACTGGGATACAGATCGAAAGAGGCGCACGCCTCCTGCCTGGGATCCTCCTAAACTACTCCTGGCCATCGTCAGTGGCCTGCACATAGTAGTAGGCACCTCCAGTGTAGTAGGAGTCATCGTCGATGGTGGCGTCCGGCTCCTAGACTCCTTCATCTGGTCACAACAATCGGGTATAGAAAGGGGGAAAAGGGGGAGCAAAGCAACCGTGAGTACTCATCCAAAGTACTTGCAAGCAAGGAGCTACACTACATATGTATGCATTGGTATCAAATGGAAAAGGGGTATCATATGTGGACTGAACTGCAGAATGCCGGAATAAGAGGGGGATAGCTAGTCCTGTCGAAGGCTACGCTTCTGGCAGCCTCCATCTTGTAGCATGTAGAAGAGAGTAGATGGTAAGTTAACCAAGTATCATCGCATAACATAATCCTACCCGGCGATCCTCTCCTCGTCGCCCTGTTAGAGAGTGATCACCGGGTTGTATCTGGCACTTGGAAGGGTGTGTTTTATTAAGTAACCGGTTCTAGTTGTCATAAGGTCAAGGTACAACTCCAAGTCGTCCTGTTACCGAAGATCACGGCTATTCGAATAGATTAACTTCCCTGCAGGGGTGCACCACATTTCCCAACACGCTCGATCCCCTTTGTCCGGACACACTTTCCTGGGTCATGCCCAGCCTCGGAAGATCAACACATCGCAGCCCTACCTAGGCACAACAGAGAGGTCAACACGCCGGTCTAAATCCTATGGCGCGGGGGTCTGGGCACATCGCCCATTGCACACCTGCACGTTGCGAGGGCGGCCGGAGAGCAGACCTTGCAACCTCCATTACAAAGGAAGTTGCGTTACGTGGTCCAACCCGGCGCGCGCCGCTCAGTCGCTGACGTCACGAAGGCTTCGGCTGATACCACGACGTCGAGTGCCCGTAACTGTTCCCGCATAGTTGGTTAGTGCGTATAGGCCAGTGGCCAGAGTCACATCAAATATCAAGATCTCGTTTAGCATGTTATTTAGAAATAACCACGGACGCCGACCAGGGCCAGGCCCACCTCTCTCCTTGGTGGTCTCAACCTGCCCTGTCGCTCCACCTCAAAGTAATAGTCGGGGGCCTTCGGGAACCCAGGCCCACCTCTACCGGTATGGAGCCACCTGCCCCTTCAGCCCCCAACATCGGAATCACTCGTGGGTATTCAATGAGCCGACCCGACTTTAGTCACAACATGTATAGCATGTATATATGTATGTATAGTATATACATGTGATCAACACCCGACGTGATCACGGCCCGATAGTATAGCATGGCAGACTGACAAGAATGTAGGGCCACTGATGATAATCTAGCATCCTATACTAAGCATTTAGGATTGCAGGTAAGGTACCAATAGTTGTAGCAACAATGACAGGCTATGCATCAGAATAGGATTAACGGAAAGCAGTAACATGCTACACTACTCTAATGCAAGCAGTAGAGAGTGAATAGGCGATATCTGGTGATCAAGGGGGGGCTTGCCTGGTTGCTCTCGCAAGAGAGAGGGGTCGTCAACACCGTAGTCGTACTAGGTAGCAGCGGCGTCGGTCTCGGTGTCTAGCGAGAGAAGAGGGGGAAGAAACAATAAATATTAAGCAAACAGATGCATCGCAATGCATGACATGACAAGTACCGGTGCTAGGGGTGCCCTAACGTGGTATGAGGTGGTACCGGTGAAGGGGGGAAACATCCGGAAAAATATCCTCGGTGTTTCGCGTTTTCGGACAAATGAACCGGAGGGGGGAAGTTGCGTGTTCGCTATGCTAGGGCTGCGTGGCAGACGAACGGGTTGCGTGTCCAGATTCGTCTCGTCGTTCTGAACAACTTTCATGTAGAAAGTTTTTCCATCCGAGCTACGGTTTATTTTAAATTAAATTTAAAAGATTTAAATCAATTTTAGCATTTATTTAATTAATTTAATTTAACATTATCCAGAACAGTGCATGCTGACGCCAGCACGACATCGGCAGTCAACAGAGGAGTTGACTGGTCAACTGACGTGTGGGCCCCGCGGGACCCATCTGTCATGCACTGTTAGGTTGATTAGGGTTTAGGTTAAACTTATTACTGTTTAATTAAACTAACAGGTCAATTAGATTAATTAAATAGGATTAATTAACTTAATTCATTAATTCATTAACTAATTAATTAATTATTATTTTAATTCTTAATTCTTTTATTTTTTCGTTCTCAGGGGGGTGGGCCCCGTTCGTCATAGGCCCAGGGGCTAGCGGGCGCTGGCCCGTGGGGCAGTTGGCGGGCGCGAGCGCCGGCGAGGCCGCGACGGGGTGGTGCCGTGGTGAAGCGGGAGGCCACCGGAGGAGGACGCCGGGGCCGTGGAGGGGTGCGGCTGGACCGAGCGGCGACTGGCCTTGGCCAAGGTGGCCACAGGCAGGGATGAGGGGAGTCGGGCGCTAGCCACGGTGACCGGTGGGCGAGGTCAGGGGCGGTGCAGGTGGCCGCGGCGAGGGCAAGCGCAGGCGCACGGGCGAGTGCGCGCGGTCAAGTAGGGGAGCGAGGGCGGCGGCTGCGGTGAGCATACGCGGAGCGCGGGGTGCGGGCGTGCGCGCGCGACGAGCGGGACGGCGAGGCGTGCCGTCCAGGCGCGGCGCGGGGAAGGAGGCCACGGTGGATACGATGCACGGGCGCGCGGGAGCGGGGGCTGCGGCGACAAGCGTGGCGGACGCGAGCCCGTCCGGAGCTCGGGCGCGGGGCGCACGGGGAAAAGGGGGACGCGCAGCGCACGGCGAGGTCGAACGAGGCGCGGGCGAAGCGAGGCAGAGTCGGGGTGAGGGCGCGGCGATGTGCGGGCGGTGAGCGCGCGCGGAGCGGGGGCGTAGGCGCGCAGAGCGCGGGGTGTGGCGTGCGACAGAGGAGGAGAGGAGGAGTCGGGCCTCACTTCGGGATGCAGGGATCGAGGCACCGGGTTCGAGGAGGGGACGGGGATGATGCGGCGGAGCGGGAGGCAGGCCGGCGAGGGGGAGTTCGGCGAGGCGACGTGGGCTCCGGGCGGCGGCGGCATTCGGCGGCGACGAGCGGCCTCCTCGATCCCGATCCAAACGGGAGAGAGGGGGAGGAGATATTTTGGAGAATGGGAGTGGGGTGTCGGTGAGTACGCGGGGGAGTGGGGGGAGGTTATGGGGTGCGGCTGGGTCGGCCCATTCAGGCGGCGGTGGCCAACTGGGCCAAAGCCCAGGGGGGCAAGGGGTTTCTCTTTTTTTTTGTTTTTTCTTTTGTATTCTCTTTTCTGTTTTAATTCATTTTAAGTATTTAGGTCTTCTATAAAAGCACGGATCCCACACCATAAATTCCTAGGCATTTATTTGCACACCCCGAACATTTTTGTTTTAAATTTTGAAAAACTTCTATTATTGACATTATTTTGAATTTAAATTTTGAAAAGTTTTGATCCAACGCGATATTAACAACAGTAACCGGGGTGACGTGGCACCGTTAACATGGGATTACTGTAGCTTAATTACCAGGGCATTACAGCTATTTAGTTAATTCTTTTTGCAGATGATTAATAGATAAATTCCTCACGTCCCGCAATTTATTTTAGAATTTTTGGGGTTCCAGAAGTACATGTTTGATCCAGATTACTACAGACTGTTCTGTTTTTGACAGATTCTGTTTTCTATGTGTTATTTGCTTATTTTGATGAATCTATGAGTAGTTTCGGAGGGTATGAACCATAGATGGCTTGGAATACAGTAGATGTCGTGGTTTTGTCACGGCAGATGTCCTCGTGAAAGGACTTATTCGTGGAACCATCGCTACGGGTTAGCTTAAAGGGGTTAAACCGGACAAGGGACACGAGAGTTTTATACTAGTTCGGCCCCTTACGATGAAGGTAAAAGCCTATGCCTAGTTGTGATGGAATTGCTGGGGTTTCGATGACCAGGGAGCGAATCCGCTTTGCCTGGCTCTCGAGCTGTTGTGTGTTGTCTTGTCCCTAAACCACCATCGGGTTGTCCCTTTATATACATAGGTCAACGCCCGTCGGTTTACAGAGTCCCGAGGCCGGATCATCAATGTGTCCAACTCGGTCTCTATCCTTCCTATCTTACAATGCAAGTTACATGAGAAAGTCGGTTTACATCTACAGGCCTTAACCCGCCTTTGGGCCTTGGGCCTTCGTAAAGCGCCACCATCCTCACGTCTTCATAGGCTTCTAATCTTCATAGAGTTAACCCGGCTACTCCTGACCGGTTTACGTCCAGTAGTAATATCCCCAACATTAGGCCCCAGATTGATTTGAACTTGTTCATGTCAATCTTCAACACTTAGAAAAATTCTTGCCCTTGCACCTCTGCATAGATCTTGTAAACCACCCTGACGTCATCCTCTGGATTTGTAGTAAACCGCCATGATGTCACCTATTCGTTGAAGCTAAAGATGCCCTTTATTAATGAGCATCCAACCATCAAAGCGATGACTTTATTAAATATCCATTTTCGAACTCCTCGATTTCCGTGCCTGTCACTTATCTCTTCGCTTTATAAATAGAGTTGAGGCCCCTTTTCCTTTTCCTCCGCTGCCTCTTCATATCTTCTTCCTCCTCGCGACGCCCCTGCACCCGAGCGCCGCCGTCGTCGTTAAGCTTTGCCTCTGTATCACCGTCGGCCGCTGCATCAAATTGACTGGACAAGAAAAGTGCGGCGCATCTCCTCCGTTCCTGTAACACTGATAAGCCCTCTCTCTTTCCGCCCTAGATCTTTGCCATTAGGGTTTGTATTCGTCGGAGTTCATCGAAGTTCTAAAGCTGTTCTTCCTTGTTCTTCTTGGTAGCATCGTAGGCTAGTCTTAGATCTGCTTTAGCCCTTGCGTGACCGTACCACAATCTCACTCTTCCTTATTAGATCACTCCTTTACATAGACAACAATTCCTCTGATTCTGATGAACTGGTTAAACACCTGAAGTTTTTAGGTCTGAATATATTCCAATTTTCTGTCACCCCTTAGATCTGAAATCACCATATAAATCTGTGAAACCTATTTTCCGCACTTAGGTATTTTTAGATCTGTACCCTTCACACCAATATAGGCGGTTTAACTTTTTGAAGTATGATAATCCGGCAGGTACCATTAGTCCCCTTTTAAACCGCCAATTCATTTATTCTGTCATTTCTTCCATCGCTAAACTCTGGTTTAACAATGTGCATATACCTTTGCTTCTGTGTACTGCTTTACCATCTATAACTGCATCAGCCTCTAATTTAGCCATATGATCTGCTTAAATTCCTATCTCCTCAACCTGTTGTGCCATACGCTTTGTCATTAACGAATCCTAAACCGGCATCATTTTCTTTCCAGCTCTTCACTTGCAATGGCCAAACAGTTCTATTCCTGTAACTGGGTCCCTTCCCGGGTTATAGAGGAGCAACTGAACGGAATGGTCAAGATTGCTACCTTACCAAAGTAAAATGAGATCCGGTGGCGAGTTCCTGGGCCGGAAAATCCTCCTACCCCCAAGCAGGGTGAAGTAGTGGTGTTTGTTGATCATATAGGCTGTGGCTTTAAACCACCCGGATCGAAGTTTTTTCGAGATGTACTTGCTAGCTTTTAGCTCCACCCTCAAGACATTGGACCCAACTCGGTATCCAATATATGCAACTTACAAGTTTTTTGTGAAGCGTACCTACAAGAAGAACCAACTGTTGAGCTGTTCCGGGATTTCTTCCATCTAAACCGTCTCACTGAGTTTGTAGACGGACCCAATACTGAACTTGGCGGCGTCTCAATTCAAAAAAGGAAAGAGGTTGAGTTTCCTCATGCCAAACTTCACAGTCACCCAAAAGAGTGGAATCAAACTTGGTTCTACTGCAGAGACACCTCTCCTGAAGATGAGAACCCTCTGTCGGGTTATCGTGCTCACCGACTTGCTAATACTCATCCGCTTCCGCAACGACTAAGTGCCGAGGAACGGGCCTCATACGCCCCTCAACACGCCAAGCTCAGAGCCTTTATGGCCAACAGTTTAACAGGTGTGGACTTCGTCCGTTGCTGGATATCCTGGAGTATCCTGCAATTAAGTCGCCGCGCCGGTTTAATGTGTGAGTATACTGGTGACGTACAAGACTCCCAACACCATATCAATATTCAGCTAACAGATGAGGAAGTCACTGAGTCTGTCAAGAAAATGTTGAATGAACCGGAAGCTTTCTGCAGCAAGACCGGGTTAAGCCCCTTTTACACGCAAAACAAACCGCCCGTTGTAAGTATTGTCTATACTTCCGCTTTACGCCTGATATTTTTGGACTGTGCAATCTTTGAACACCCTCCGCCCATCTTTAAACAGGGTGATGATCCGTTCTGGAAAAAGAAACCTCAGGAGAAAGAAGTGAAGCCTTCTTGTCCTAAACGAAAGCCGTCAAGAAAACCACAAAGAGGAAGGCACCTGAACGCATCGGTTTAGAGCTGGATGACGACCCGGATGAACCAGACACAGAGGTAGAACTTGATTCACTTGGTTCACTTTTCATGCATCTCATTGACAATGATATTTATCAGGAGGATGTTGAGGGCAGCCAAGCTAACGATGCAGAGGTAATTATCCTTTCCTCCGGTTCAGACTCTCTGCCAACACAAAAAATCCGTCAAGCAATCCGGAAAGTAAGATTTTCTCACCCTCTTGCTCACTTGGACCCACAATTTCTTTTGAAGAAGCAGCAGCACGAGGCTCGCCGCACAACCCAGCACAGTGGCCAAACGGTCACCTCGACCGGTTTACCAAACACCCCGGTTCGAAAACGCCGACCCGAGGTCTCACCCACTTCTGACACTTCTTATCCCAAGGCAGGCTTTTTCCGACAACCTCTTAATCCGTCCGATTCGAATTATCAGGTGACACCTCCTTCCTCATCCAGCGAATCCACGACCACACAACTCCCTCCTCTTAAAACCGTGGCTGGGTAAGTATTTCAATCCAATCTTTTGATGTTTCACACTTTATATGCTATACTAACCTTTGCACCTGTTCTTTTTAAAGCCAAGGCCAGACCCAGTAAGAAGGCCTGGGTGAATAACCCGCCTGATGATCAGGTGGTGATTGAACCGGAGCTGGCTACGGAACCGGAAGGTCCAAATACTGAGGCCACATTTGATGAACCGCCCCCTCAAGATCCTAACGTTGACGAACAAGAAGAAGTTGATACCGTTGTGCCAGATGATAAACCGGTAAGTCCAATCCGGGCTGATGACGGATCTTCTAATCCAGTGAAGACTACTGACGCTCCATCAACTCCAGAAAAGGCTGTTGGAGATAAAGAAGATGAAGTTATCATTACCGGTATTGGCCACACCTCTCCTGGCCATCCTGTTGCATTGGCGAAACATAGTGCCAAAGAAGAACGTGCTGCCATGGAAAAAGGCAAATGGAGCACCGATCTATCAAGCTATGCCCACTTTAGTGCTAAAGAACTCCACTCTGGCTTTCTGAACCGTCTGCACACAAACCGTGATTGTGAAGCCGGTTTGGTGAATCTGATGAAGGAGCGCTATGAGGTAATGACATAACTTTTCCTTTCTTAAGTCCAATTGAAAATACCAACTCTAGTAGCCCCCAAGGGCCGGTTTATGATAGCAATCATAAATCGGGACTTTGTAATATCTAACCCTTGCATACTTATCCTCCATATGTCAGGTGATCCTTTGAAATAAACCGGTACTTATCGTTGTATTCCTGTAGTTTTCATCTGTATAGTCCCCAAAGGCCGGTTTATCCTTCTAAGGTGAACCGGGATTTTAATCAATGCTTCAACTTTGAACAGATGTACATTAGCCTCCAAGTGTCAAGGATAATGCTTGCACTGTACTTGGGACTTGCAAAAAATTCTGATAATAGAATAAATAGGCATTAGCCCCCAAGTACAAAGTGCATAACTTGTTATGTGCTTGGTACTTCAAATATATACATCCCACTTGATGATATGTCATTCCTTTACAGGCTGAGCTTAGCTAGAAGGACTCCCAAACTGCTGATCTTCAAGAAAACATCAAGTCTCAGCAAGCGGAAGCTTCCAAAGCCAAGGAGGAACTGACTGAAGCCTTATCATCCATGGAGAAGCTGAAGGAAAATTTTAAAAAGGAACGTGCAGATTGGGATGCCGAGAAGGCTGCTTTAGCTAAGAAAGCCGAAGACGCAGAAGCAGCCCTTAAACCGGTGGTTGAGGAACTAACCGGTTTAAAGCGGCAAATAAGCGCTATGAGTTCTGCTATATTTGGTAAGCGCCCTCATCTGGCATGCTTCAAGTCCCCTTTACCTTAGCATTCACCGGTTTACTGATGCTCACAATGCTACAGGGACCCGTATTACCCATCTGGGCTCCGATATGCGGATGAAGTTGAAAGCAGCCTATACCTTGATAGAACAATTGTATTCCGGATCCCAACGGGCTATCTGCACAGCCACGTACAACAGGCCTCCTCCATCATTGATAAAAGAAACCATCGATAAGTTGTCCATGTTACCTGCCCGGCTGGAGGAACTTCAAAAACCAGCTGCAAGGTCAGGCGCATTAACTGCGCTAATCTGGGCTAAGGCATGGATTCCAGATCTTGAACCGACAGATATCGGCCAAGGCTACCCCAGCGTGAAGGAAGATGGTACATAATTCAACAATGATGATCTCTGAAGGCTGACAAGGGAGATGCGGCCTATAGCAAGCAAATTGGCGAATGACACAGATCTGTCTCATTATCAACCGGTTTATGATGTTGATCAGAAAAAATGTCTTACGCTGATTCATGATATAGTGGATCTTGTGCCGCCAATCTGTAAGCACACTTATGCTCCTGACATTGATCCTTCCCCTCTTATAAGTGAAGAAGCTGTTTTCCAAGCGTTAACCGGAATCGACTGGACAATAATTGATTTCCAGCCACTGGGTAGAGATGAGGAGGATGCGCCAACTCAAGATGATCCTCAATCTTCAAGTCATCCAGACGAGGAATCTTGAACCGGAGGCCGGTTTATCAATCGTAGTCTGCCACTCATTATGGGAACAATTATTCTGTGTGAGCTGTTTAAAGCGCCTTGTAATAGGATAGCATAAACACTTTATCTGTTATGCCATCGAGCATGTTTATTTTGCTTGACACTGATAACTTGCCATGCCTTTGGGATCTATTATATGCATAGTCCATCATGGCTTTTGATTTAACTTGCTCCTGCATATAAGAATTTGAAAATGTCCTAGTGGTTTACCACTGGACGGGTCATGATGCCCAAAATATATACATTGCTTGGATGGATAACCAAGATTGTAATAACCAGATATAAAATAGATGATACCTGTGATATATCTCGTTGGCTGACCAACTGTTGCTATAGTAAGGGTGAAAACACCAATCTGGAGTATTGATGACTCCTTTCCTTCTTACCGGTTCATATAAAAACCATACCTAGTTATGATAACCACTGGTTTGCCCATATAATTCTGGTGACTTCTAGTCAAAACCAGACCGGATCAAATTAATGCCGGTTTAGAAACTGATCACGTACTGACAACTGAGCGTTGAAAGCCATGCCGGTTTGTAATATGCACCGGTTTATCAGAAAATATTCATAAGTCCCTTATCAAAATAGGTTTAAAACAATTGCAACAAATACAAGAAAAAATATGCAAGGCTTTTCATGGGCTGCTAGGCCCTAAATCGAGGCTTTTCATGGGCTGCCAGGCTGCTGAGTTAAACCATTTTTCAAAGCCTTTTAAGATGGACCTCAATCTTTAACCAATCATCGTTTTAACTTTGACAAGTCCAGGGTCTATGAGATTGACTTGTCAAACGTTCGATGGGTCATACCAGGTTACCTGGATGGAGTGGCTTACTTAAATATGCAGGATAACCCGGGGTTTTAGGTGAATACACCTGGCTTCCAAGCCTGGCTTGATAGCCTACTACAAGGGTGCAAGCTCGTTGTTCTTTGAGAAGCAAGGAGCCCCCAAGTAATATTTGAGCTGTGCTCAGTGGGTACCTATGTTTGAGATGTGCTTTTTGCAATAGACTCTCTTTGGTTCCACATAATTTCCTTTTTGGCTTTAATCCTATCAAGAGGTGTAGCTATGGTGTAAGTACAACCAAGCCCCCTAGTGATTTCCCTGTTTGGCCTTAAACCGATCAAGAGGCGTAGCTATGGTTCGAATACGACCAAGCCCCCTAGTGATTTCCTTTATATTTGTGTGGCTTTATAAGCTGGGTTAATAGAACTCCATTTTATAAGTAGAAGCCCCCATGTAACCACACACGATGTAAAAAACAATAGATACCCCGCTTTAGCTGAGGCTCCGGTTTATTATATAATATATACATTGTCATAAGTATGTACATAAGAAGAGCCTGTGGCTCAAGTATAGTAAGGCCGAAGAAGAGCTATATTCCACGGCCGCTGGGTCTCCTCCTCCGATTTGCGTGAGTCTTTGTGCTCTCGAACATCGATAAGGTAGTATGACCCGTTGTGCAAGTTTTTGCTGACCACAAAAGGTCCTTCCCAAGGTGGGGATAACTTGTGCATATCAGTCTGATCCTGGATGAGCCGGAGCACCAGATCGCCCTCTTGAAAAGTTCTGGTTTTAACCCGGTGGCTATGATAATGTCGGAGATCTTGTTGATAAATCTCCAAACGCGCCGCTGCCAGATCACGCTCCTCATCTAATAGGTCCAGTGAGTCCTGACGCGCCTTCTCATTATCAGCTTCAACGTAAGCTGCCACATGGGGTGAGTCATGACGGATGTCACTGGGGAGAACCGCCTCTGCTCCGTAAACCATGAAGAATGGCGTGTAGCCCGTAGATCTGTTTGGTGTGGTGTTGATACTCCATAACACTGAAGGTAACTCCTCCACCCAACAACCCAGCGTCCGCTTTAAAGGGACCATAAGCCGAGGTTTAATACCTTTCAAAATTTCTTGATTTGCCCTCTCTACTTGACCATTAGATTGGGGGTGAGCCACTGATGACACATCAAGCCGGATGTGCTCACGTTGACAAAATTCTTCCATAGCACCTTTGGACAGATTAGTACCATTATCAGTTATAATGCTGTGTGGAAAACCAAACCGGAATATCACCTTTTTGATGAATTGAACTGGCGTGGCTGCATCACACTTACTGACTGGCTCTGCCTCTACCCACTTGGTAAACTTGTCAGCTGCCACCAACGGGTGGGTCTTTTTGTCCTTGGACCTCTTAAAGGGTCCAACCATATCTAGCCCCCAGGTGGCAAACAGCCAAGTTATTGGAATCATTCTCAACTCCTGAGCCAGAACATGAGCACGGCGTGCAAATTTCTGACAACCGTCACACCTTTTTACTAAATCCTCAGCATCGGCATGAGCCGTCAACCAATAGAAGCCGTGAGGAAAAGCCTTGGCCACCAAGGATTTTGAACCGGTGTGGTGACCACAATCTCCTTCGTGGATCTCTCGCAAAATCTCACAACCTTCTTGAGGAGACACACAATGTTGAATTACCCCTGTCACACTGTAACGATGTAACTCCCCATTGACAATGGTCATCGACTTGGATCGCCGGATTATCTGACGAGCCAAAGTTTCATTGTCTGGTAACTCGCCCCGGTTCATATAGGCCAGGTATGGGACAGTCCAATCCGGTATAACATGAAGAGCCGCTACCAACTGGGCCTCCGGGTCAGGAATAGCCAATTCCTCCTCTGTGGGTATCTTGACCGATGGATTATGAAGTACGTCGAGGAAGACATTAGGTGGCACCGGTTTACGCTGAGAGCCTAGACGACTTAAAGCGTCCGCGGCTTCATTCTTTCGCTGGTCTATATGGTCAACTTGATAACCCTTGAAGTGACCAGCTACTATGTCTACCTCTCGTCGATATGCAGCCATTAGTGGATCCTTAGAATCCCAAGTGCCAGATACCTGCTGAGCCACCAGGTCTGAGTCACCGAAGAACTTAACTCGGCTTAAATTCATCTCTTTAGCCATCCGAAGGCCATGGAGCAAGGCCTCATATTCAGCTGCATTGTTAGTACCAGGGAACATTAAGCGGAGAACATAACAAAACTTGTCACCTCGTGGGGAAGTTAATATGACTCCAGCCCCCGAGCCCTCCAATTGCCTGGATCCATAAAAGTGAATAGTCCAATAAGTGTTGTCTGGCTTTTCCTCCGGTGCCTGCAACTCTGTCCAATCATTGATGAAGTCCATGAGTGCTTGAGATTTGATCGCTGTGCGAGGTGTATATTTGAGCCCGTGATGTCCAAGCTCAATAGCCCACTTAGCAATCCGGCCAGTCGCCTCTCTGTTTTGGATGATATCTCCTAGAGGGGCTGAACTAACCACTGTGATAGGATGACCTTGAAAATAATGCTTGAGCTTCCGGCTTGCCATGAGAACTCCATACACCAACTTATCCAATGCGGGTACCTCTACTTTGATTCAATAAGCACCTCACTGATGTAATAAACCGACAGTTGAACCGGATACTCCTTTCCGGCCTCCTTGCGCTCCACCACAATAGCCACACTAACATCCCGGGCGTTAGCAGCCACATACAACAATAAGGGCTCTTTATCAACCGGGGCCGCAAGGACGGATGGCTCGGCCAACTGTATCTTCAAATCCTCAAACGCTTTATCAGTCGCGTCACTCCAGACGAAATCATCCGTTTTCTTTAACATCTAATACAAAGGAATAGCCTTCTCCCCAAGGCGGCTGATAAACCGGCTTAGAGCTGCAATCTGGCCCGCCAAACGCTGAACATCATTGATATAGGCCGGTTTAGCCAGGGACGTGATAGCTGAAGTCTTTTCCGAGTTAGCCTCAATGCCTCAGTTGGACACCAGAAAACCCAAGAGCTTGCCTGCCGGAACACCAAAGACACATTTAGCCGGATTAAGCATCATCTTATAGACCCGGAGGTTGTCAAAAGTCTCTCTCAAGTCATCTATCAATTTTTCCTCCTTCCTGGACTTCACCACAATATCATCCACATAAGCGTGTACATTGCGCCCAATCTGTTTATGAAGACAATTCTGAACACAGCGCTGATAAGTCGCCTGGGCACTCTTGAGCCCGAAAGGCATAGACAGATAGCAGAAGGCTCCAAAGGGAGTTATGAAGTTGTCTTCTCCTGGTCCTTAACTGCCATTTTAATCTAATGATAACCAGAATAAGCATCCAGAAAACACAAACGGTCACAACCCATCGTAGCATCAATAATCTGATCAATACGTGGGAGAGCAAAGGGATCAGATGGATGGGCTTTGTTCAAGTCTGTGTAATCCACACACATACGCCAAGTGCCGTTTTTCTTAAGTACCAGCACCGGATTAGATATCCACTCAGGGTGAAAGACCTCCACAATAAACCTTGCTGCCAAGAGCCGGGCTACCTCCTCACCAATAGCCTTACGCCTCTCTTCATTGAAGCAGCAAAGAAACTGCCTGACCGGTTTAAACTTGGGATCTATATTAAGGGTGTGCTCAGCGAGTTCCCTCGGTACACCTGGCATGTCAGAAGGCTTCCATGCAAAGATGTCCCGGTTCTCACAGATGAACTCGATGAGCGCGCTTTCCTATTTCGGATCCAGGTTAGCGCTAATGTTGAACTGCTGAGATGAATCGCTAGGAACAAAATCAACCGATTTAGTGTCTGTAGCCGATTTAAATGTCAGCGCCGGATCATGCTCTGTAGTTGGCTTTTTCAGAGAAGTCATATCTGCCAGATCAACATTGTCCTTATAAAATTTCAGCTCCTTTGTGGCACAAACCGACTCCGCATAAGCCGCATCCCCTTCTTCACATTCTAATGCAATCTTCCTGCTCCCATGTACCGTGATGGTCCCCTTGTGACCTGGCATCTTAAGCTACAGATAAACATAACACGGCCTTGCCATGAACTTAGCATAAGCCGGCATTCCGAACAGGGCATGATATGGGCTCTTGATTTTCACCACTTCAAAAGTCAAAGTTTCTGATCTTGAATCATGATCATCTCCAAAAGCCACCTCTAGGGCTATCTTGCCAACTGGGTATGCCGATTTACCAAGCACCACTCCATGAAAGACGGTGTTCGACGGTTTAAGATTCTTGTCTGTCATCCCCATGCAATGGAAGGTATCATAGTAAAGGATATTTATACTGCTCCCTCCATCCATAAGCACTTTGGTGAACTTGTAGCCCCCGACTTGAGGAGCCACCACTAAGGCCAGATGACCCGAATTGTCAACCCGGGGCGGATGATCCTCCCGACTCCATAAAATGGGTTGTGCAGACCAGCGCAAATATTGAGGCACCGCCGGTTCGACGGAGTTCACGGCCCTCTTGTGAAGCTTCTAATCGCGCTTACACAAGCTAGTGGTAAAGACATGATACTACCCACTATTCAACTGCTTCGGATTTCTCTGATAACCCGACTGCTACTGCTGCTGATTCCCCTAATGGTTATAACCTCCCTAATTGCCCTGATTATCTTGATTGCCATGTCCGGTATGATTGCCTTGGAATCCTGAACCGGAGCTGCCGCCTCCATAACCCGGCCCATGAAAACCACCTCCTGAAACGCCGGGCGGGCCATTGTCGTATTGAAACATATTGGAATTCTTGAACTCTCGCATGATGAAACAGTCCTTCCAAAGATGTGAAGCTGGCTGCTACCTCTTTTAGCACTGCGTTGGTTTTCCCCGAAGAGGAAGGGATGATGCAGCAAAGTAGCGTAAGAATTTCCCTCGGTTTTTTAGAACCAAGGTATCAATCTAGTAGGAGGCTACGCGCGAGTCCCTCGCACCTGCACAAAAAAAATAAATCCTTGCAACCAACGCAAATAGGGGTTGTCAATCCCTATAGGGCCACTTACGAGAGTGAGATCTGATAGATATGATAAGATAACATTTTTGGTATTTTTATGATAAAGATGCAAAGTAAAATAAAGGCAAAGTAAATGGCAAAGTAAATAACTAAGTAGTAGGAGATTGATATGATAAAGATAGACCCGGGGGCCATAGGTTTCACTAGTGGCTTCTCTCGAGAGCATAAGTATTCTACGATGGGTGAACAAATTACTGTTGAGCAATTGACAGAATTGAGCATAGTTATGAGAATATCTAGGTATGATCATGTATATAGGCATCACGTCCGAGACAAGTAGACCGACTCCTGCCTGCATCTACTACTATTACTCCACTCATCGACCGCTATCCAGCATGCATCTAGAGTATTAAGTTAAAAACAGAGTAACGCCTTAAGCAAGATGAAATGATGTAGAGGGATAGACTCATGCAATATGAAGAAAACCCCATCTTGTTATCCTTGATGGCAACAATACAATATGTGGCTTGCTGCCCTTACTGTCACCGGGAAAGGACACCGCAAGATTGAACCCAAAGCTAAGCACTTCTCCCATTGCAAGAAAGATCAATCTAGTAGGCCAAAACAAACTGATAATTCGAAGAGACTTGCAAAGATAACCAATCATACATAAAAGAATTCAGAGAAGATTCAAATATTATTCATAGATAGACATGATCATAAACCCACAATTCATCAGTCTCAACGAACACACCGCAAAAACAAGATTACATCGCATAGATCTCCACAAGAGAGGGGGAGAACATTGTACTGAGATCCAAAAAGAGAGAAGAAGCCATCTAGCTACTAACTATGGACCCGTAGGTCTGAAGTAAACTACTCACACTTCATCGGAGAGGCTATGGTGTTGATGTAGAAGCCCTCAGTGATCGATGCCCCCTCCAGCGGAGCTCCGGAACAAGCCCCAAGATGGGATCTCATGGATACAGAAAGTTACGGCGGTGGAATTAGGGTTTTGGCTCCGTATCTGATCATTTGGGGGTACGTGGGTATATAAAGGAGGAATAAGTACGTCGGTGGAGCAACAGGGGGCCCACGAAGGTGGAGGGCGCGCCTGGGGGGGGGGTAGGCGCGCCACCTACCTCGTGGCCTCCTGTTACGTGGCTTGACGTAGGGTCCAAGTATCCTAAGTTGTATTCGATGAGAAAATCACATTCCCAAAGCTTTCATTCTGTTTGGACTCCGTTTGATATTCCTTTTCTTCGAAACCCTAAAACAGGCAAAAACAGCGATTCTGGGCTGGGCCTCCGGTCAATAGGTTAGTCCCAAAAATAATATAAAAGTGGATAATAAAGCCCAATAATGTCCAAAATAGTAGATAATATAGCATGGAGCAATCAAAAATTATAGATACGTTGGAGACGTATCAAGCATCCCCAAGCTTAAATCCTGCTCGTCCTCGAGTAGGTAAATGATAAAAATAGAATTTTTGATGTTGTGTGCTACTTGGCATAATTTTAATGTAATTCTTGTTAATTGTGGTATGAATATTCAGATCCGAAAGATTCAAGACAAAAGTTCATATTGACATAAAAATAATAATACTTCAAGCATACTAACAAAGCAATTATGTCTTCTCAAAATAACATGGCTAAAGAAAGTTATCCCTACAAAATCATATGGTCTGGCTATGCTCTATCTTCACCACACAAAATATTTAAATCATGCACAACCCCGATGACAAGCCAAGCAATTGTTTCATACTTTTGACATTCTCAAAACTTTTTCAATTTTCACGCAATACATGAGCGTGAGCCATGGATATAGCACTATAGGTGGAATAGAGTGGTGGTTGTGGATAATACAAAAAAGGAGAAGATAGTCTCACATCAACTAGGCGTATCAACGGGCTATGGAGATGCCCATCAATAGATATCAATGTGAGTGAGTAGGGATTGCCATGCAACGGATGCATTAGAGCTATAAGTATATGAAAGCTCAAAAAGAAACTAAGTGGGTGTGCATCCGACTTACTTGCTCATGAAGACCTAGGGCAATTTGAGGAAGCCCATCATTGGAATATACAAGCCAAGTTCTATAATGAAAAATTCCCACTAGTACATGAAAGTGACAACATGAGAGACTCTCTACTATGAAGATCATGGTGCTACTTTGAAGCAAAGTGTGGTAAAAGGATAGTAACATTGTCCCTTCTCTCTTTTTCTCTCATTTTTTTAATTTTTTTATTTGGGCCTTTTCTCTTTTTTATGGACTCTTTTCTTTCTCTTTTTTTATTTGGGCTTCTTTGGCCTCTTTTATTTTTTTTCGTCCGGAGTCTCATCCCGACTTGTGGGGGAATCATAGTCTCCATCATCCTTTCCTCACTGGGACAATGCTCTAATAATGATGATCATCACACTTTTATTTTTCTTACAACTCAACAATTACAACTCGATACTTAGAACAAAGTATGACTCTATATGAATGCCTCCGGCGGTGTACCGGGATATGCAATGATGCATGAGTGACATGTATGAAAGAATTATGAATGGTGGCTTTGCGACAAATATGATGTCAACTACATGATCATGCTAAGCAATATGACAATGATGGAGTGTGTCATAAACGGAACGGTGGAAAGTTGCATGGCAATATATCTCGGAATGGCTACGGAAATGCCATAATAGGTAGGTATGGTGGCTGTTTTGAGTAAGGTATATGGTGGGTGTATGATACCGGCGAAAGATGTGCGGTATTAGAGAGGCTAGCAAAGGTGGAAGTGTGAGAGTGCGTATAATCGATGGACTCAACATTAGTCATAAAGAACTCATATACCTATTGCAAAAATCTACAAGTTATCAAAGAAAAGTATTACTTGCATGCTCCTAGGGGGATAGATTGGTAGGAAAAGACCATCGCTCGTCCCCGACCGCCACTCATAAGGAAGATAATCAATAAATAAATCATGCTCTGACTTCATCACATAACGGTTCACCATACGTGCATGCTACGGGAATCACAAACTTCAACACAAGTATTTCTCAAATTCACAACTACTCAACTAGCATGACTTTAATATCACCATCTCCATATCTCAAAACAATTATCAAGTATCAAACTTATCATAGTATTCAACACACTCATAAGAAAGTTTTATTATTAATCTTGCATACCAAGCATATTAGGATTTTAAGCAAATTACCATGCTATTAAGACTCTCAAAATAATCTAAGTGAAGCATGAGAGATCAATAGTTTCTATAAAACAAATCCACCACCGTGCTCTAAAAGATATAAGTGAAGCACTAGAGCAAAATTATATAACTCAAAAGATATAAGCGAAGCACATAGAGTATTCTAACAAATTCCAAATCATATGTGGCTCTCTCAAAAGGTGTGTACAGCAAGGATGATTGTGGTAAACTAACAAGCAAAGACTCAAACCATACGAGACGCTCCAAGAAAAACACATATCATGTGGTAAATAAAAATATAGCTCCAAGTAAAGTTACTGATAGAAGTAGACGAAAGAGGGGATGCCTTCCGGGGCATCCCCAAGCTTTGGCTTTTAGGTGTCCTTAGATTATATTGGGGGTGCCATGGGCATCCCCAAGCTTAGGCTCTTGCCACTCCTTGTTCCATAATCCATCAAATCTTTACCCAAAACTTGAAAACTTCACAACACAAAACTTAAAGTAGAAAATCTCGTGAGCTCCGTTAGCGAAAGAAAACAAAAGACCACTTCAAGGTACTGTAATGAACTCATTCTTTATTTATATGGGTGTTATACCTACTGTATTCCAACTTCTCTATGGTTTATAACTATTTTACTAGCCATAGATTCATCAAAATAAGCAAACAACACACGAAAAACAGAATCTGTCAAAAACAGAATAGTCTGTAGTAATCTGTAGCTAGCGCAAGATCTGGAACCCCAAAAATTCTAAAATAAATTTCTGGACGTTAGGAATTTATCTATTAATCATCTTCAAAAATAATTAACTAAATAGCACTTTCCAAATAAAAATTGCAGCAGTTCTCGTGAGCACTAAAGTTTCTGTTTTTTACAGCAAGTTCAACAAGACTTTCCCCAAGTCTTCCCAACGGTTCTACTTGGCACAAACACTAATTAAACACAAAAAACACAACCAAAACAGAGGCTAGATAATTTATTTATTACTAAATAGGAGAAAAAAGCAAGGAATAAAAATAAAATTGGGTTGCCTCCCAACAAGAGCTATCGTTTAACGCCCCTAGCTAGGCATAACAAGCAAGAATAGATCTAGGTATTGCCATATTTGGTATTAGGAAAGAAAAGAGCAAAGTTGCTATCTATAGAATTAATCCTTCTATTTTGATAAAGCACATGGCTATTAATGGTATAAGAAACATTAAGCATGTTATGGAAGTTTGTATCTAGGCTAGCCTTTATCTCTTTAATAGATTCATTTTGGTAAGAGAGAAAAAGAGATGTAGATTCAACTTTCTCATTCATGGGGTGCCCAAATATAATTTTCATTTTTTTGTAAGTGTCTACGACATCCCCTTCAAGGAAACCTTCTTCAAATATAGAATCTAAGACATGCTTAAAAGAGGAAGGAAGGGCAATATAAAAGCTTTTTAGGTAAACTTCAATTTGATATTGAGGAACATAGCTAGCCCTGATCCTTAATAGTCTATACCAAGCATTTTCAAAGATTCATCAAGTAAATAACAAAAAATTCCAGAATCCTCTTCATCAAAATTACTAAGACTCTCATTGATAACTCCGGTAAGTTTTTCCATAGTATCCTTATTTATAAGTTTAGCGAGGATAGAGGGGTTGTCCAAAGTACTAAAACTCTGGAGAGAACCCCAACCCTTTTTGATTCAGACATAGCGGGAGAAGGGCAAGCGGAAAGAGAGGGAGGATAGAGAGAGAGAGAGGGGGAAAATAAAACAGCAAGGGTGAAGTGGGGGAGAGGAAAACGAGAGGCAAATGACAAATAATGTAATGCGGGAGATAAGGGTATGTGATGGGTACTTGGTATGTTGACTTTTGCGTAGACCTCCCCGGCAACGGCGCCAGAAATCCTTCTTTCTACCTCTTTTAGCACTGCATTCGTTTTCCCCGAAGAGGAAGGGATGATGCAGCAAAATAACGTAAGTATTTCTCTCAGTTTTTGAGAACCAAGGTATCAATCCAGTAGGAGGCTACGCGCGAGTCCCTCGCACCTGCACAAAACAAATAAATCCTCGCAACCAACGCAAATAGGGGTTGTCAATCCCTATAGGGCCACTTACGAGAGTGATATCTGATAGATATGATAAGATAATATTTTTGGTGTTTTTATGATAAAGATGCAAAGTAAAATAAAGGCAAAGTAAATGGCAAAATAAATAACTAAGTAGTAGGAGATTGATATGATAAAGATAGACCCGGGGGCCATAGGTTTCACTAGTGGCTTCTCTCGAGAGCATAAGTATTCTACGGTGGGTGAGCAAATTATTGTTGAGCAATTGACAGAATTGAGCATAGTTATGAGAATATCTAGGTATGATCATGTATATAGGCATCACGTCTGAGACAAGTAGACCGACTCCTGCCTGCATCTACTACTATTACTCCACTCATCGACCGCTATCCAGCATGCATCTAGAGTATTAAGTTAAAAACAGAGTAACGCCTTAAGCAAGATGACATGATGTAGAGGGATAGACTCATGCAATATAAAGAAAACCCCATCTTGTTATCCTTGATGGCAACAATACAATACGTGCCTTGCTGCCCTTACTGTCACCGGGAAAGGACACCGCAAGATTGAACCCAAAGCTAAGCACTTCTCCCATTGCAAGAAAGATCAATCTAGTAGGCCAAACCAAACTGATAATTCGAAGAGACTTGCAAAGATAACCAATCATACATAAAAGAATTCAGAGAAGATTCAAATATTATTCATAGATAGACTTGATCATAAACCCACCATTCATCGGTCTCAACAAACACACCGCAAAAAGAAGATTACATCGAATAGATCTCCACAAGAGAGGGGGAGAACATTGTATTGAGATCCAAAAAGAGAGAAGAAGCCATCTAGCTACTAACTATGCACCCGTAGGTCTGAAGTAAACTACTCACACTTCATCGGAGAGGCTATGGTGTTGATGTAGAAGCCCTCCGTGATCGATGCCCCCTCCGGTGGAGCTCCGGGACAGGCCCCAAGATGGGATCTCGTGGATACAAAAAGTTACGGCGGTGGAATTAGGGTTTTGGCTCCATATCTGATCGTTTGGGGGTACGTGGGTATATACAGGAGGAAGAAGTACATCAGTGGAGCAACAGGGGGCCCATGAGGGTGGAGGGCGCGCCTGGGGGGTAGGCGCCCCCCCTACCTCGTGGCCTCCTGTTACGTGGCTTGACATAGGGTCCAAGTCTCCTGAGTTGTATTCGATGAGAAAATCACGTTCCCGAAGGTTTCATTCCGTTTGGACTCCATTTGATATTCCTTTTCTTCGAAACCCTAAAACAGGCAAAAACAGCGATTCTGGGCTGGGCCTCCGTTTAATAGGTTAGTCCCAAAAATAATATAAAAGTGGATAATAAAGCCCAATAATGTCCAAAACAGTAGATAATATAGCATGGAGCAATCAAAAATTATAGATACGTTGGAGACGTATCACTGGCTTCTCCTTCGATCCGTGTTTTGGACAAGGTTGATTTAACAGACGCTCCAGATTGGGGCCTGACCCTCCACCCCTCTGAGGTGGTTTGCCCTTACGACGCTGACCGTTATACTGGGCATTGGTGTTAGCCACAAAGTCCAGGCTATTGTCTGCTTTGCACTTACCGTTGTTGCCATAACCTGCCGGGTTATGCTGATGCCCCTTGGCATTGCCGTTCTTTTTCCCTTTCCCTGGTTTGTCCTCTTCAGAATCAGGGTCCTTGGTACTATCCGAATCGGCATATTTAACCAAAGCGGCAATAAGCGTTGACATGTCATTACAATGACATTTGAGCCTCCCCAACTTCAGTTTTAATGGCATGAACCGGCAGTTGCCCTCCAACGTCAAAACTGTTGTATCTGCATTGATGCGGTCTGATGAATGCAAAATAGCTGAGACTCGCTTCACCCAATGGGTCGTAGACTCCCCATCCTCTTGAACACAAGCGGCTAGGTCCATAATTGACATGGGCTGCTTACTTGTATCCTTGAAATTCTAGATAAACTGGCTCTTTAACTCGGCCCATGACACAATGGAGTTAGCTGGTACGCTCTTTAACCAAGTACGAGTTGTTCCTTCCAACATCATGGTGAAATACTTAGCACACACCGCTTCATCCTCATCCAGCATCTCCATTGCCATCTCATAACTCTCAACCCACGATTCAGGGGGTAAATCGGCAGTGTAATTAGGCACCTTGCGAGGGCCTTTGAAATCCTTGGGCAGTCGTACATTGTGCAAAGCTGGGGTGAGGCATGGCACCCCCAAAGAACTGAAGACCACACCTGGCTCCACTGAGGTGGTCAGACGAACCGGAGTAGGCTGACGAGTTGCGTACTGAGCTACTAACTCGGCCTCTCGACGTGCTCGGCCATGATCCACCACATCGTGTGCATTAGCACCACCACCTGCCGGGTTACGGTGTCGTGCACTACTTGACACAGCCGGTTCATCAACATGCCTGCTGTAGCTCCGGCTTGGACGGGGGTGGAATGGATCCTCTCACGACTATGCGAATAAGCCTGCTGTTGGGTTAAAGCTGTTTGGAGGGAGTTCCCTAGCCCGTCGTGTCTCAACCGCCACCGGTGACTCGCCTTTGATCGGGAGAGCTGCCAATCGTGAAGCGGCGGCCATAATGTTATCCAACGTGTTGGAGTAATGCCCCGGAGGCATCGGGACACGCTGCGACACAATGTTGTTCTGACGAGGCGGGTCCATCATGCATGGCTGAACCGGCGCTCCTGTTACCGGTGCCTAAGTCCGATTTACCACTGGCTGGTTACTGGTTCCCGCTCTAGGTGTGTTGAAGAGGTTCCTTGCCTCCAAGGCTGACGGAAGGCGCGATTGGTATCTCCTCCTCATGACATCATTTGACGCGCTCCGATCCAGCATAAGCCGGTACGCCTGAGCCTCCAATCCGGCCCGCTCTGCAGCCATCCTGGCGTTCTCTGCCGCCAGGTACGCTTTAGCTTGGGTTATCTAATCCTTCACCTTTGCAATCTCCACGTTGTGCTGATCCCTGTTTGCCGCGTCCACCTCTGCGGCTAGTAATGTTGCTAAAGTGTCGAACAGATCGGACAAAACCTGAGCCGGAGGCGGTGCAGAGCCCCCTGCTCCCGCTGGCGTTGCTGTTGCTGAACCGCAGATCATTGCCACGGCGGTAGAAGAGTGTTGCGCTTGTTGTGTACCGGCCATGAAGACCGCGACCCGGCTTGGCAGATTGAGGGGGTCCGGAATACTGTTGCCCTCGGAACCTCCACTAATCCGGCCATCCTGCAGTTGGTACAGGGACTCGGTCTCTCCGGTTGAAGACTCGTCGTCGGAACAGACAATGGTTTCCCCATCAGATGTCGGTCCATCCTCATATTCCGCTCCATGGATGACACCTACGAAAACATGCCTTGCTGCAGGCTGAACCTGGGCAGGGCTTGCACGCTGAGCCGTCTCGATGATGTCGGTGCAGGTGTCCGGCTCAGGGCCCGGTTCGCCGATCTTGCCGATGAAGATGTGAATCCCACCAAAGGGGACCCGATACCTGTATTCAATTGAACCGGCCTCGAGACCCCATCCCGCATCGTCGATGTAGAGCTTGCCGTGACGACTTTTAGTCATCCGGCCCACGGTGTATCCCTTGAGTCCTTCGAAGCTGCCCTTCAAGAACTCGAAACCATAGTGCGGTAGCCCCACGGTGGGCGCCAACTGTCGTGGTTTTGTCACGGCAGATGTCCTCGTGAAAGGACTTAGTCGTGGAGCCATCGCTATGGGTTAGCTTAAAGGGGTTAAACCAGACAAGGGACACGAGAGTTTTATACTAGTTCGGCCCCTTACGATGAAGGTAAAAGCCTACGTCTAGTTGTGATGGAATTGCTGGGGTTTCGATGACCAGGGAGCGAATCCGCTTTGCCTGGCTCTCGAGTTGTTGTGTGTTGTATTGTCCCTAAACCGCCATCGGGTCATCCCTTTATATACATAGGTCGACGCCCGTCGATTTACAGAGTCCTGAGGCCGGATCATCAATGTGTCCAACTCGGTCTCTATCCTTCCTATATTACAATGCAAGTTACAAGAGAAAGTCGGTTTACATCTGCAGGCCTTAACCCGCCTTTGGGCCTTGGGCCTTCGTAAAGCGCCACCATCCTCACGTCTTCATAGGCTTCTAATCTTCATAGAGTTAACCCGGCTACTCCTGGACGGTTTACGTCCAGTAGTAATATCCCCAACAGTAGATATTACACCAATATGAATTTAGAATGAGTTCACAACAGTACCTAAGTGGTGATTTATTTTCTTATACTAACGGAGCTTACGAGTTTATATTAAGTTCTGTGTTGTGAAGTTTTCAAGTTTTGGGTAAAGATTCGATGGACTATGGAATAATGAGTGGCAAGAGCCTAAGCTTGGGGATGCCCAAGGCACCCCAAGGTAATATTCAAGGACAACCAAGAGCCTAAGCTTGGGGATGCCCCGGAAGGCATCCCCTCTTTCGTCTTCGTTCATCGGTAACTTTACTTGGAGCTATATTTTTATTCACCACATGATATGTGTTTTGCTTGGAGCGTCATTTTATTTTATTTAGTTTTGCTTGTTGTTTGAATAATATCCCAAGATCTAAAATTCTTAAATGTTAGAGACTCTTTATATAGTTGCATAATTATTCGACTACTCATTGATCTTCACTTATATCTTTTGGAGTAGTTTGTCGTTTGCTCCAGTGCTTCACTTATATCTTCTTAGAGCATGGTGGTGGTTTTATTTTATAGAAATAGATGAACTCTCGTGCTTCACTTATATTATTTTGAGAGTCTTTAGAACAGCATGGTAGTTTGCTTTGGTTATGAAACTAGTCCTAATATGATGGGCTTCCAAGATGGGTATAATAAAAACTTTCATATAGAGTGCATTGAATACTATGAGAAGTTTGATACTTGATAATTGTTTTGAGATATGAAGATGGTGATATTAGAGTTATGCTAGCTGAGTAGTTGTGAATTTGAGAAATACATGTGTTAAAGTTTGTGATTCCCATAGCATGCACATATGGTGAACTGTTATCTGATGAAGTCGGAGCATGATTTATTAATTGATTGTCTTCCTTATGAGTGGCGGTCGGGGACGAGCGATGGTCTTTTCCTACCAATCTATCCCCCTAGGAGCATGCGCGTAGTACTTAGTTTCGATAACTAATAGGTTATTGCAATAAGTATGTGAGTTCTTTATGACTAATGTTGAGTCCATGGATTATACGCACTCTCACCCTTCCACCATTGCTAGCCTCTCTAATAGCGCGCACCTTTCGCCGGTATCACACCCACCATATACCTTCCTCAAAACAGCCACCATGCCTACCTATTATGGCATTTCCATAGCCATTCCGAGATATATTGCCATGCAACTTTCCACCGTTCCGTTATTATGACACGCTTCATCATTGTCATATTGCTTTGCATGATCATGTAGTTGACATCGTATTTGTGGCAAAGCCACCGTTCATAATTCTTTATACATGTCACTCTTCATTCATTGCACATCCCGGTACACCACCGGAGGCATTCATATAGAGTCATATTTTGTTCTAAGTATCGAGTTGTAATTCTTGAGTTGTAAGTAAATAAAAGTGTGATGGTCATCATTATTAGAGCATTGTCCCATGTGAGGAAAGGATGATGGAGACTATGATTCCCCCACAAGTCGGGATGAGACTCCAGACAAAAGAAAAAGAAAAAAAAAGAGGCCATAAAAAAGAGAGAAAATGCCCAAATAAAAAATAAAAAAATGACAGAAAAAGAGAGAAGGGACAATGTTACTATCCTTTTACCACACTTGTGCTTCAAAGTAGCACCATGATCTTCATGATAGAGAGTCTCCTATGTTGTCACTTCCATATACTAGTGGGAATCTTTCATTATAGAACTTGGCTTGTATATTCCAATGATGGACTTCCTTAAAATGCCCTGGGGCTTCGTGAGCAAGCGAGTTGGATGCACACCCACTTAGTTTATCTTTGAGATTTCATACACTTATAGATCTAGTGCATCCATTGCATGGCAATCCCTACTCACTCACATTGATATCTATTGATGGGCATCTCCATAGCTCGTTGATACGCCTAGTTGATGTGAGACTATTTTCTCCTTTTTGTCTTCTCCACAACCACCATTCTATTCCACCTATAGTCACTACAAAAAATACACTTCCGTGATGATACGTGTTTGTCACAGTAGGTCCCGTTTTCTGTCATGCATGTACATCCATGACAAATTTATGACAGAATCAAGATAGTCATACCTATGCTGTCGTAGAAGTGTTCCATGACATTACCAAAATTATCATCACGGAAGTGTCCACTTCCATGACGATAAATCGCGCGTCACAGAAGTGCTTTCGTCAAGGGTGCGACACGTGGCATCCACCGTAACGGAACACCGTTAAGCTATCGGGTCGGGTTTTGGATCCGATTACCCGTTAACAGCCCCGACCAATGGGGATTTTCCACGTGTAAAATCATCATTGGCTGGAGGAAACACGTGTCGGCTCATCGCTGGCACAGGTGTCATCCACTCATTGGACAGAAGGCGCCTATGATACGTCGACACGTGGCACGGCCCAACAGAGGCCCATTCCTGTGAAAAGGCCGGCCCGTTTGACTTGGTCAAAAGGTGGCGAGCCGGCCCATGGAAAGCCTGTTAATGGCCTGTTCGCATATAGCCCATTTACAGCCCGCTAACCCAAGGCCCGTTACGCCCTATTCGAATTAGGCCCAGTAGCGTCATCTGGGCCATCCAATATGATTCCAGCCCATTTTCACTTCTGGCCCATGTATGGCCCATGACGTCCTTCGGCCCATATGAGGCCCTATGTAACTCTTGGCCTATTAACGGCCCATGTTGAAACTGGCCCGTAATGAATAGTGTATCACTTTACACCCATTAACGGCCCGTGGTGAAACTGGCCTGTAAAGAACAGTATATCACTTTATACCCACTAACGGCATGTTATTCCGTTGGGCCGTTTCCAGCCCATGTTATCTTTCGGCCTTCTCATAACCAATTTATTCTTGGGCTATTTTCCAGCATTCTTTTACTTACGGCCCGTTACTGTCATTTTCTGCTTATGGGCCAAATTCAGCCTGTGGTTATAGTCGGCCCGTTTGTGGTCCGTTAATACGTTGGGCCATTTTCATAGCGTCATCAAATACGGCCTATAAACGATGGCCCGTTATGGTCGGCCCATGAACGGATGATTCCAACTCTAGCCCATTTACGGCCAGAATGCGGTCTGTTTGGCCCATGTTTGGCCAATCGATCATACGGCCCGTATAAGGCCCATTGATGATACGGCCCGTAGAAGGCCCATTGTTTCTACGGCCCGTAGAAGGCCCATTGTTTCTACGGCCCATAGAAGGCCCATTGTTTCTACGGCTCGTAGAAGGCCCACTATTTCTACGGCCCGTAGAAGGCCCACTGTTTATACGGCCCGTAGGAGGCCCAGTGTCACTACAGTAAATATTAGCCCACGGTTATTGTGGCCTAGTTTTAAAAAATAGGTTATTGCAGCCACTAGCAAACCGCAGAAAAAGAACTGCACTGACTACAAGCAAACAAATAAACAAGACAACAAGGAAATAAATAAGCAAGCAACTTACACTAGGCTATCACGGCTATTACACATATTACATCCACTAGGCATCAAAGTTCGCCACCAGTGCAAATATAGGGAACACAGCAGCATATAAACGCCGCAGTAAAACAAGTCCAGAACTGAAACCACTTCAGAAGAGCTCAAGAAACAATATCCTGGGTACCCATAATGCTGGCAAGATGCATAGCAAGCTTATTAACTTTCTCTTGTTTGGCGCTTAAGTCCTCCAGCGCTTGCTGTTGCACCAGAAAGTATGCATCTGAATTCTACAGGGACTTCCTCAGTCCTTCGGCTTCCTGTCGCATAACATTTGATCGATGTCTTTCAACTTGAAGTTGAGACTCAAGAAGCCGAACTGATTCAGGCAACGAGTTCAAAGAGCTGGTGCCAGCAGTGGTAGCCAGTCACTCGAACACTACATCAAGACAGGACTTTGGGGTTGTCTCGATGTCTTCAATATAGTTTTTATCAGCTTTCTTGGAGACCAACAGGGATGTCTCACTATCTTGAACCTTATATGCATTACTTCCTTTACCATTGCATAACAGGGTACTCTTCTCCAATATTTTATCCGCGTTCTAAAAGAGAAACATACAAACACATCTCAAGTTTTACAATGTAGTATATGAAACTCATTTTGGTAAACCAGTTCAGTAGTAAGGTGGACAGGATAACATCATGAAACAAACATATATCTATGTAGTATGGTCACTGTATGGTCTATATCATTCCATTTTATGTTGCCAAATCAAGATAGATACAGTTCGAATCATATCTATTTAAGACAAAGCAGCATAGACAGAATATAAGTGTGGGAAACTACACAGCAATAACAACACTTGTAATGTGCATGGCATGAGAACATAACTGTTTATTCAATTGAAACTGAAATCAACATAGAGCAAGTTACAACAGCAAACCGCCAAACACGTTGAAGAAACAGGTTTAAAACATACCTATTGCGCCATTGGAGTTTCAGTTGCATCCTTCAAATTTGAAATTAGTTGGTATCAGTAAATACAGTGATGCAAGAGCAAAGTAGTATGAACCATAGCTACGGAACCTGACCTGAGAACAATTCTTCTTCTGCTTTAAGCGTTGACTTCGGGTTCGGAGTGGTGGTCCTCGTGATTTGGGCACTGCAGTTGCCTTACTAACTGCTCGTGTTTGGGTGCTCTGTGGTGGAGACGATGTTGTGTCAACGGGAACTGGGTGTCTATCTGCTGGGGTTGGGGCTAGAAGGGGTGTAGTTGGTTCTCTGTCCAACTAGGTAGGGGTACAATCTGCATGAGTGTGGGTTATGTGTGGTGGGGCTGGTTCTTGGGCAAGTACAACCGTGGTTCTATCTACATCGACAGGTAGCACGATCTTTTCTGAAGACCGTGTTTTTACTCCCACAGATACTGCCATCACTCCCTCCAATTGAAATGGCTGATAAACAAGAAAAGTAATTGAATGTACAGACATTGTAAATAGACAGGTGCAATGGATAGTAGGGAAGAAAACAGGGCATGAAATAATTCACATTTATGTTGTCTAAGCAAACAGAATAGCAGGACATAATTTCACATATATGATGGCTAATTAAACAAGATAGAATGACATACTTCAAAATATGATGACTATGTAAACAGGATGACATTATATAACTATATGATGTGTCTATTAAAGTGGTTGGCATGCCATAAATCACAAACATGCCGTCGATGGAAACATGATGGCATGATATAATTCACGGATAGAATGACATAATTTAAAATATGATGACTATGTAAACAGGATGAGATGATATAACTATATTATGTCTTTAGAAAATGGGTTGGCATGCCATAATTCAGATACATGCTGTCTATGTAAACATCAGGGCATGACATAATTCAAATGTATGATTTATATACTAAGGAAGTGATTAGAGGGCAATCGCATATATGATGTGTCAACTAAGGAGATGGCATTCAATATTGTGTATATGATGTAAAAACTAAGCATTGCAATACAACATATGCATTATATGAGTAATATAACCCTGCCAAGTTTGAGCATACACCTCAGGGGGATAATAGGACTGGTCATCTGCCTCTGAATCCTCCTCTGAAGAGCTATCTGTAACCAGCAAGATATCTGCTTCAGCAGGTAGCATTGTCTGCTCTGAAGACCTTGTTTTCACTCCAGATTTCTCCATCACCAATTCAAATGGCTGATGCACAGGAAGAGCAGTTGAATATACAAACATTATCGACAAAAGCAATGAGAAATACAAAAAAAGGACGGCATGATATAATTCACATATATGACGCTTGCCTAAACAGCATGGCATTGCATAATTCACATACATAGTGCCTTGCAACAAGATAACATTGCATAATTCACATATATAATGTCTTGCAACAAGATGGCATTGCATAATTCACATATATGGTAATTAGACACTAAACAGGTGGCATTCACACAAAGCATGTCTAAACTAAGCAAATGACATGGCAATGCAAGATACCATATGCACGATATGAGCAACATAACCCTGCCAAGTTAGGGCATGCACCTCGGGGGGGGGGAATATGACTGGTCATCTGTCTCTGAATCCTCCTCTGAGGAGCTATCGGTAACCAGCAAGACATGCGCTTCGTCAGATAGCATTGTCTGCTCTGAAGACCTTGTTTACACTCCAGATTTTTCCATGACCATGTCGAATGGCTGATGCACGGGAAGAGTAATTGAATGTACTAAAATTGTTGACAAATTTAACACGTAATAAAAAAATGATGGCATGATATAATTCACATATAAGATGACTGGCTAACTAGGGTGGCATTGCAAAATTCACATATATGATGCCTGGCTAGACAAGATGGCATTGCATGATTCACATATACGATAAAGAAACTAAACAGATGGCATTGACACAAAGCATGTCTAAACTAAGCAGATGACATCTTTAATGTATACAGTAAGCAATGCAAGGCACCATATGCATGATATTACCAACATCAGCATGCCAAGTTAGAGCGAAGACCTCATGGGGTAAATAGGAGTGGTCTTCTCCTTCTGAATCCCCCTCAGAACAGTTATCTTCCTCTTGATTACGATCCGAAATGGGTGGAGGGGGGCTGCCTTTGCGCCCACCATGGAACGATGTCTGCATGAAATTTTATTGCCACTCAAGGCTCGTCTCTTTTGCTCTACATGATCAGTTCCATTGTGTACAATAACTGGCATGCATAGGAATAGAACATAGTGAGATTATGTAAGGAGTGCATGCACAAATCCAGGGTGATGGTAGCAAACTGTGGATAGACCCAAAACCAATGATAGCAGGTAGATAATAGCTTTAGTTAAGAAATACAGATAATGGCTCCTTTAATGTTTGTTTGCACCCAACATGAAACTCATAGTAGACACCGGAGATTAACCAGATAGTAGACAGATAGTACTGATTGCTGCCCCAATATGTACCCCACAACCATTTAAAAACTCAAGTTTCAGCATTAGTTTGGACCTGACTCAGAGTCTAATAGGTGAACACGAGGATAATGTAGCATGTCATCATATTAAGCGACGCATAACGTAAGCAGACACGGAAGAGTGCGACCTCTCTTGCGGACCTGTGTAGTCCTCAAGGTCATCTGCTCAATTGATGATGGTAATGCAGTTGCCGTGGTTGCCGGCGGTGGGGAAGATCTGAGGCGGCGAAAGACAGTCTGGAGAGTGGATCCCCGCTGTGGTGAACCCTTCCGTCGTTGGAGCAGCTGAGCTGGGGTGGAACACAGCGCCGCAGGAGCAGGACAAACCACACAAGGTTTTCTTTGACACATATCTGTAACAGAAGTAATTGAGTAAGGGCTTGTTTGAATTTGAGGATTCTAACAATGCAGGGATAGGAAATAGACAGGAATAGGATAGGAATGCACGTGCAAAACAGAGAATTTAAAAACACAGGATTTCTGCCAATCTGGGTGTTTGATTCACAACAATTGGAAGATCACACGATGCAAAAAAAGCATGGTGAGATTAAGTCAAACCACAAGAAAATGTACGGTTATAATGCTATTATGCTACTATCTCTTAGTCTTGTGCTTGATGAATAGGAATATGAAAAGGAGGAGAAGTGGAAATTAGAATTCCTACGGTTTTTCTTTCAAGGAGACACTAAAGGAACAAATCCTATAGTTTTCCTTTGCTCCAATCCTTTGCACCAAATTCATGAAAAGTAGTACCATAGGAAACTTTCCAATTCCGATGTTTTCCATTCACTTTTCCTTTCAAGCACTGGCGATTCTAGTAGGCAGGCTTGAGCAAGGAAAATCCTACACTAAAAAATGTCTTTGTGCTACTTCTATTACTTTGGACCCAGGCCACTGCCATACTAGCTCAACTCCCAGGCTCATCGACAAATGCACAGCTCAAACGCGCAGAGATAAATAATGATGGCATTCAAGAGAGTCCATCACGGATAGCTAAGTTGCCTGGTACCTCACTGCTTATCATATAGTAGGATAAAATAGTCGTATTTCCCGTTACTACGAGTGCTCAGTGGACAATATATATAACATGTAGAGTAAAAAAGAGATGCAACAAGTGTACAACCTCTTTGGCGAAGCCATGTCGATCTCAGCGTGATTGGGTTGGCCGGTGAGGATGCTCCGGCTGACTTGGCTGTCGGAGGAGGGGAAGAAGATCTTAGGCGTCTGGAGATGGAGACCGAGGTACTGGTCCGCTGTGATGGAGGGTTTCGTCATTGGAGCAGCTCCGGTGAGTTGTACGACGCCGAGGCTGAAGCAGGACAAGAGAGACAATGAACAATGTTAACCTGAGTGGAATTCTAATAGCATCTCCAATACATGATGTAAAATACATAACCACAAAGTGCTATATGTAAAATACATCAGCCGCTCATCTCTGAACTTAACTGTCGAAACTGAATTTAACTGTCAAAACTGAACTTAACTGTCGAAACTGAACTTAACTGTCGAAACTGAATTTTGCTGTCGAAACTGAATTTTGCTGTCGAAACTGAACGCACTAGCAAGGTGAGGCTACACGTCGGTCGACTGACTTTTTCATCTCTGGTCAGTCAATTTTGTAGCCGTTGGATACGAAATCAAGGGCCTGCGATTCATCTTCAACCTCCACCCCCTGAGCCGCCAGCCACCACCGGCCAAGCAGCAGCCCCCCGCCGCCCACGGCCGGCGGTGCGCCGCCTCGCCCGCCTCGAAAACACTCCCCACCGTCGGTCTGCCGCCGCCCCGGCCATCCCTCTAGCCCCCCCCCCCCCCCCGTGCCGAACTTTTTCTCCGGCGATCCCCAAGCCACCGCCACGCCAACGCCCCGCCACCGCCGGCGACCACCGCCCCCATCCTGAACCCTAAGATAGATAGTGGGGTACCTCTCCGGTGAGCCCCCCTCCCCGATGCGGCTGGTTCTTCCTTCACCCGGGCGAGCCGCCCCCCCCACCCACCCCTTGAAAAACGACTGACACAAACGTCGATTCAGTCACCTGAAGTGTAGCTAAATAGGAGCAGCATCGCAAGCAAGAGCAAGAGCGAGAGCAGCAGCGCGAGCAAGAGCAATAGCAAGAGCAGACCAGGCAGGGGACCGAGAGCAAGAGCAGAGCAGCAGCATGAGCGAGAGCTAAAGCAGCAGCAGCTCCTACTGATGTGGACGTCGCCGCCGAGGGAGCGACACCGTGGAGGAAGTGGCCGGCGACGCCGCCGTGGATGGAGCCGCGTCGTGTCGGCTCGGGACCGAGCGCCGGCAGCACCTTGAGATCGAATCAAGAAGAAAATGCGGCGATTAGTGTACAACCTCTTTGGTGGCGCCGATTAGGCCGCAGCTTCATCCGAGGAAACGGTGATGATGATGCTCTTCCGGTGGTGCAGGTGAAGACGGCGGTGTGGGAATGGAGGTGGCGCGAAAGACGAGGGGAACGTCGGGGCAGCTCCTTGGAGATGGAGGACGGGGTGGCTGAACCGGTGGGACGATGAGATCGACGATGGATCCTCATCCGGTACGGTGGATGAGGGACGTCGAGGTGTTGCTGTGGACGACGCCGTCGGAGAAGAGGCTCCGGCTGGGTGGCGGACGGAGCAGGGTGTGGGGTTTCGTCACGGGTTTTCGCGGCCTCGGTGTACGAATGGGTGGGCGGATGGGATGGCAGTGGGGAACCATGGCTTAGAGACGCGCTTGTCCGAAATGTGGGGTAAGTTACGAAAGTACCCCTCCCCCCAATTTGAGGCGGTTCTTTTGGTTCAGGGGTACCACGGGAATTTCGCGTGTCAGGATTTCACAGGAGGTGGGAGTTTTCGCGCGCGTTGTAATTTCGGAATAGCAAGGCACGGGTTGAGATGGAGGGAGTTGTCAGAGCACAACGAGACAAAGATATATCTTAAATATTTCGGGCTAACAAGGCGCGGGTTGAAGAGGCGGGAGTTTCGCAGCACGATAGACAGAGACGCTAGCTTGAATTTTCGGCATAACAAGGCGTGGCTTGAAATTTCGGAAGAACAAGCTTAACATGTACCCAAAAAATAGACAATTTGCACCTCAACACGCACAACACACACACAAACACCATTTAGACTAGAGTAAGGTACACGTGCATTGCACGCATGAGATTTGGCAACCAAATTATGAATAAATACCACATTATAGCATGCAAGCTTTGATTCATATATGCATGATGTAGATGTTCGTTTAATTCTTATAGTTCATTTCATTCAAAATCATCTAGTTTTTATAAGAAAGCTAATCTATTTTAAGATTCATGGAATTGTGCGTCGTAAGACATAAAGTAAAAACAAATAATGGCAAATCATGTAGAAAAACATTTCGGCAATTCTGATACGGAAGATTCTAGAACAAATAAGAAGTGCTTGTGTTTTGATGTTTCTGCATTATGCTTAAGTTCAACCATGGAGTCTTCTAGATTATACATGTGGCGAAATCTGGTGGAATCTAGATGATATCCAACGACCAGTAGTGCTCAAATTTGCCATCTTTGGACCATCGGATTTGCCTCATCCAACGATCATCTTTCAAAGTTAAAGTTACCCACACACAATATAAAATAATATAAAAAATAGTATATATATAGGGGTATAGATATAGATATGTGATGCGAAAGCCGCCCATCATCTCCAATTAGAATAGTGTGTCCATGCATGGATGCGACGTGGCCAAATGATGTCTGCCATCGGTATCTCAAATTCAAATCAGTCTGACCTTGTTCAATGTGTATACATTACAACATGCTCGTTTCCAAACCACACCGCGCAAATCTGCGTTATATTCATGCATGCATGGGTTTCAAACATCAAGATCTCTTATTCAAATATTTCAATTTAACTTTACATTGATTATGACCTCACCTATTCTTTTACACCCACACAGTAGTCTTCTCTTTATAATTGTACCACTAACTTTCTCTCATGCATGCATGCACACACACTACCAGTCGGCATTATCCATCACACGCATGCAATCTTTTTCTTCAGGTCGATCTCCCATGAAGGCACACACCCACACACATCCCCCTCTCCATCATATCGGGCATTCTTTATCTCTCACGCGTGCATGCGCAACGATCGATGTTCCTCTATGTATGTGTGTATATAGCTAGGTCTTTCATAGTTTTCCACACAAACCGATTAATTGATATATCCAGTGAGGTCTCACCCTCTTTCCCACGTCCACATCGATCAATCTATACCTCTCTATATAGGATTAACATATATAGCTAATACACCCACATTAATTATATATCCAACGTCCCCCTCTCATCATCCATGCCTTCCGCTTCATCTCTCAGACGCATGTACAATGGCGAAGACAGGGGCAGTAAGGGCCCTGCCCCCCTCCCCCCTAACATCACTATATATCGAGGCTAATAAGAATGTGATCGTTAGACAATTGCTGCTAAAAATGGTTTAGGTTCATGAATTGACCCTCCTCGTAAAGGATTAGCAATGCTTGGCCCCTAGCTTATTTATTTTTCATGGCTCCGCCACTGCGCGCAACAGCGCACGTGTTCGCCCCCTCTCTCTAAATATCGATCTCGCACTTGTGCATTCCTTCATAGTCTCCCTCCACTCGGCCCCTCGCACCATCTTCTAGCCCCCCACCAGATTTTGCCACATGTACAATCTAGCAGACTCCATGGTTGAACTTAAGCATAATGCACAAACCTCGAAACAACAGTGGTTCTCTTTTGTTCTAGAATCTTCCGTATCATAACTGCCCAAACTTTTTTCTAGTTGAATTGCCATTTTTTTTACTTTATGCTTTACAACGCACAATTCCATGAATCATAAAATAGATTAAGGGCTTCTTTGATTCAAAGGATTCTCAAAGGAATTTTGGAGGATTCTAATCATTAGGAATTTTTCCTATCTTGGTTGTTTGATTCGTAGGATTGTAAACCATAGGAATTTTTCCATATGATTCATTTGCACTAGATTTCATAGGAAACATCCCATCCACTCAAACCTCTTTGAAAGAATTCTGCGTTTTTCTATGCACAATCAAACACTCGTACAATCCTATAGGATTCAAGACGACATTCCACTATAATCCCATGTTTTTCCTATTCCCGCGTTCTTAGCTTTTTTATAAAAACTAATTGATTTTGAATGAGATGAACTATAAGAATTAAATGAAGGGCTACATCAGGCATATATGACTCAGAGCTTACATGCTATAGTGTGGTATTTATTCATAATTTGGTTGCAAAATCTGATGCGTGCAATGCACGTGTACCTTACTAGTACTTCGAGTATGTGCAAAACATGTAAATTAGAATACCAATGGCACGCTACACAGTGTCTCTCTTACAGTTCATGAAGCCATGTGGCACATGTGGAGGCGTTGTCGCAACCTCCTTGCATGGATTGATCACAGTAACATGCTGCTGGTTCCAGAAGAATGTACTTGTCCTCCCTGAGCCATACTGGCGGTACATGCACGAAGCAAAGATGTGCACGCACGCCACGCACGCACTCATTCCCTCGCACGCACACGCGGGTACACGGGCGGACGCAATTTTGTACCAAGATCCACCCCATGTGATAATTTGACGCATGTAAAGTCGTTCACTTCATTGATGGTCAATTAATACAGCGCATGCAAATTGAGTGGACGTGAGGGCGGAAGAAAGACATTATTACTTCACTACGCGCATGCGAGTAGTTAAATCGTGGGTTGCTAGTAGTACTTCCATTGGTCTCCTTCGTATTTTGTGCCAATTTTTGACAGTAATATAATATTTACGCATTTGAGCAGTGTAGTACTTGAAATTTATGTTCCGCTAAACTCATCGGGAGCCGTTTCGGGCCTCGAAATCAAAACCATCAATTAATCTTTACCTTGTTCCCATCACATTCGAAAGCCTTCTCACACCTACTAGTACATACCAAACCTGAACGTGTTCCCACTATGCAGGTATTAGTACTAGTGCTAGTACTTAGGTTATAAAAAGGGGAACTACCTAACCGAAAATTACTCTACCTTTCCTCCTCATAAGTGCTTCTTCTTCATCCGTCGTTGCCATGGCCGGTGAGCAGAGCTCTAGGTCGAGAACTACTCGTAACAAGGGAGCGGCAACCAAGGCTGCGGAAAAAAAAGAGGGCTCGCCGCCATGCAGAGACCTCGAAAGATCTCTCACGGGCAGGCGATGGCTCCCAGGAGCGCCCTAGCCACGGAGGCGAACATGCCGAGCCGGCGGAGCTGGAGTCGTTATCCCTCAATGGCATGCCCGATCAGCTCAATAAGCACCTCAATAAGCAGAAGGAGTTCATCCAAGGCTTGATGGAGTTGCTGAAGGAGAGCCTCGACGACATGCCCGCTGAGTTCAATCAACAAGGGGAGTTGACCGCCGGCTTGGTAATGCTGCTGAAGAAGAGCATTGCCTCGGAGAAGAAGGCGACCGGCGAAATCCTGCGACTTTAGGAGAACAAGGCGAAGCTTTGCCATGAGATCGACCTGTTGAAGGAGAAGAACGCCGGCTGGAAGAAGCTACATGAGAATAGTAGTTCCTCGATGAAGATGCTGCAGGCCCTCGTCATGGAACAGAAGGAGGAGTTGGCGAAGCTCCGCATCGAGCACCCAGCTATTGTCAAGGTACGTAATGCGGCCGTGGAACAGATGATGAAGGCTCGCGTCGAGAAATCCCGCATCATGGACAGAATGAAGAAGATGGCGGAGGAGACGCGCAAGGAGATGGAGGTCATGGAGGAGATGAAGAAGCAGTTACGACTCCGCGGCGAATTAGATCATTTGGGGTGATAATCTTCCTTCTTCTTTTGCTCCTGTGTTTCATCTTTTGCTTCGGGTGTTTCGCGGCACATGTCACGTTCTCTGCAAGGCATGAATAGAACAATGGTTTTTTTAGGGAATGAATAGAACAATGCTAACAATGAGATGACTAGCAAATTAGATCATTTTTATTGCCATATGGCACTGGGCTGCCGTGTTTCGTGCTCCTCCATCGCAGTACTGCTCTAGTGGAAAACTTGAGTATACCGCACGGCTCTTTGCTCCTCCTCGATCAGGTCGTCGACGCATTTATACGAGTAGTCAAATCACAAGGCCCCGCCTTCCAGCAGTAATGAGCCATCAAATCACAAAGGCCCTCGCCTCTCGTGAAACCGACCAAGCTAGACTGCCCCGCCCTCTAGCCTTTTAAAAAATGTATACTTTTGTACAGCAGTAGTATCGATGGATTGCTCCATGGAGCAAAACTTGAAATTAAAAAAAAGGTGGTACATATAGAGAGAGCTCGTCGCCAAATTATGCATATAGTACTATTAAAAAGGCTAGTCAAAATAATGGTGTCCAGCACAACCCACCCCTCAAATAAAACTAAGAGGGTGCTTGGATACGTTTTAGTCCCATGACTAAAAGTAGTGGGACTAAAACATGCTAGCCTCACCCATGCTTGGATCCAAATACTAAAAAGGCTAAAATCAAGTTAATGAGCATTTATTATCCTCCAAACCCTCCAATCCAGAACTCGCATGTGTTAAAGGAGAGGAGTTAAATGAGTAGAGAGAGGACTAATCCACATTTTAGTAGGGGTACCCCTGACTAAAAAAATTAGTCTCAAGACTAGTTTTAGCCCCTCTTTAGTCAGGGGTGCTTGGAACTTTAGCCTCTTAAAGAGACTATTTTTAGTCAGACTAAAATAAGTCCCTTGGATCCAAGCACCCTCTAAGCATCCTGGAATTCTTTGACAAAACTAAGCACCCTGAAATTCTTTGACAACTAAACTGCTGGCTATATGATATTGGCCATATATATTGTACGTATATAATGTGAAGAAACGAGTGGTAGTACTATACCAACTAAAAGATGAAATGTAAGAAATACTAGTATGTACGTACTGAAGAGTTAAAGTAATGAGAAGAAACATAACATAGTTCTGCTGGGGGCTCAGCACAACACACCTGAAATTAAACTTTGCAACTATTCCGGTAGACACTGCATTAGAACCACCATGAGCAACGAACTGCCACCTTACTCGGAGTCCTCGTCCACGTCCTCGACTTCGTTCTTGTCCCTCTTCTTCTTGGCCGGTACTTCTTTGCTTGAACCGCACACTTGGTTGTTGCTCTTCATCCAACCCTTGTAGATATTGAAGCAAAGGTAGCCATCCATTGCAGCATAGTGGATGTGGTCTATATCTAGTACATTCCGCTGCCATGCATGACGATGAAACGTGTATGGAGGTTTCTCCAGTTTACCGTACAAAGGATGAACCATGGCTCCAGCCAGGGTCAGCATTGAAGGCTGACGAGAGGACACCAGCTGATTCTTCTGGAGGTCGAAGGGGTTGCCTACAACGAGACCTATCCGACGCAGGACATCCCTGTCGTTCTTAAAGTCTACAGTAACGAATTTCACTGTTTTGTCCTTAAGGAAGTTCTTAAAATCCTAGCACTCAATGTCGGCATGGAATATGTGGTAGACCAAGCAAACGTTATGTACGCAAACCTGGATCACTGCAGGCTTCTTCCTCTCTTCATTCTTTAGATCCTTCTCTGGTCCCAGGACTGTGGTGTACTCAACATCTAGCCCAGCGACCCACTCATCATCTGAGTTTTCGAACATGCGTCTGAAGCGAGAAAGGTATCCTTTCACCGTCGCGGAAGAACGGGTGTAGATGACGTCGAACTCATCGCCGGTGATGGTTCTAACCTTGTACTCACTGCCGATCGTGGAGATTTGGGACGCCATGTATTTGGGAGGAGGGTTAGGATTAGTGGAACTGCCATAATGTGAATGGATGGGATGACTAGGAGCGAACCGTCGTAGTATTGAAGGACGTGCGGGGACGAGTAGGAGCGAACTGCCAGTGTGCGAATGACAGGGTAGTGGCTTTCCATTCTCCCATGATACGGGCTTCCGAGAGCCCTTGGATCTGAGATCGAACAGTTGCATGGCGTGATTCTAGACCTATGGGTGAATATCCTATCCTAGAGGGTTATTCTGCAAATTTTCAGCAACTTAGCATGCGACCGTTTGATCTCAGATCCAAGGGCTGCCAGCAGCCCGTATCATGGTCGCGCCTACCACGACCGTCGCGTCGCTCGCGCGGTCGCGCCCTTGGAGATTTAACACGGTGCGTTAGGCTATCTGATGTTGGCATGTCATACATAGTCGTCACTTAGTCACTCATACTACAACAAGGTTGGCTATAAGGTTGGCTATAAGTGTATTTTTTTACTCCTCTCCATCTCTTTCTTCGTACTCCCTCCGTCCCATAATATAAGAATGTTTTTGACACTAGTGTAGTGCCAAAAACGTTCTTATATTATGGGACACAGGGAGTACTAGTATTTATTGCATTTGCCAAGGAGTGACCTCTTCCAATGAAATGGTGTTGCTAAGTTTGCTTCATTTAATTAGCTATAGACTCAAAATTGTCTTTTCACCTAGGTACACGTGCTTAGCACCGTTTCTTCCTTGGGTCACCAAACTAGTCTCTCTCTTCTTGATTAACTTGCCACATCAGACTTTATGCCTATGTGGCAAGCTTAAGCACCTGTAGGAGCAAGTAAAAGTAAGTACAATAGTGCGCTTTACATGGCATTTTTGCATATGTGGAGGAAAGAGAGGCAAGGAAAAAGTAGAGAAGTGGGCTCTCATGCAAGAGCCAGCCTCTACTACATGGTGGAGCATTGGGAGAGGCACCTGTATGGAGGTGGTCAGGAATCGGGAGACTCAAGCCGGTCGTAGCGTCGCAGTTAAAATGATAATGGCAAGTCAAATCACAGGGACCCACCTGTCCAGCGGTAACTCGCTGTCAAATCACACAGCCCTACGATTGCAGCATCCTACTCCCTCATCTTCTCGCGTCTTTGTCGAACCGACTAGGCGGAACTTCCCCGCCGCCTACCGCGCAGGAAAAGCCCCGCCCTCGACTTTTAAATAGTATACAGTATACTAATTTTGTATCCATGGATTGCGCCCGCGCCATGGAGCAAAGCGTCTAGAAAACGGAGGAGAGACGGTGGTCTTGCAATAGAGAAGAGGGAGAGGCGAGACGGTGGTTTTGGAATGGAGATGATGGAGAGGAGAGGAGGTGGTTTTGCAATGGAGAAGATCAGAAGAGGGAGAGGCGAGACAGTGGTTTTGGAATGGAGATGATGGAGAGGAGAGGATCTGGTTTTGCAATGGAGAAGAGGGAGAGGAGCGTGCGGCAGCGATTTAGGATTGGACGAGAGGGCCGGCGTGCTGTGACTGGATCAAAATCAAAATCAATTTACCCTTCAATTAAGAAAGCGACCCCACATTAACTAGTCTCCCTTTTATTCTGGGTCATAATTGACCATGATTTTCGCACATAAAATATATGTTATATGTTGCAAAAATAATATAATTTGAAAGTACATTCAGATACAAACCAAACGATACAATTTTTGGTGACATGCATTCACATTTTTCTTGTCAAATACAGTACGTGGTCAAACTTTGACCCAAAATACGCAAAACAACAAAAAATACTTCCAAGACCAGCGCCGCTCTTCCGCTCTTCTCCTCTTAAACCACCGCCGCTCCTCTCCTGTTCCAATCTAAATGCAGCGCCACTCCTCTCCTCTTCCATTTCAAAACCACCGCCCCTCCTCTCCTGTTCCAGTCCAAAACCAGCATTGCTACTCTCCCGTTCTAATCCAAAACCAGCACTGCTCCTCTCCTCTTCCATTCAAAAACCACCGCCGGTGAGTGAAGGTGATGTGGAGAAGTAGATCGATGGAGGAGTACAACCGATACGTGAGGATCATAGACGGCGACCCTGTGAAGCTAGCTAGCATGTTGGAGATACAGTCTTGGTTTGACAACAAGGACCAACTAGCGGCGACGGCGACATCCATGGCCAAATATCTGCAACAGAGCAAAAAGGCGGCGATACTCCCGGAGGGAGTCACGCCGGAGTACGTAGAGCTGCTCCTTTGGGCCATGGAGCAAACAGATTCACCGAATCCGATCGTGAGGGAGTGGTGGTGGGAGTATCAATCCCAGATGGAGCATCCACCAGAGATTGAAGGATCGAGCATCCTGTCGGTGTACAAAAAGAGGGGTACACTTTTTGTACCCCTATAACTGTGCACGGGCAGTCTGAGCCACGGGCACCACCACACTGAGCAAGGCAAGGGAGGTGAGCCAAGGTAAGGCCGAAGCTCAGGAGAAGCAGAACGACGCCAAGACCAAGACCACAAAGAGCAAAGGGGATGAAGCGGACCCCCCCGGCAAGATCCTTGCCGGGAGGTGGTTTTAGCAAACCCGGCATGACCCTTGACGTGGCAGCTCGTCCCACACCTACGGAGTGAGTCACCCTTGAGTCCACTGCCCCCATGGGGCAAGGATTCGGGAGACATCCCCGTGGTGGCATGCAGATCTTTGTAAAGACATTCAAGATCAGATACACCCTTTTAGAAGATGATGATCCTTGGCGGGATCCCAGCCAAGGAGGACCACAAGGCCCCGGCAAGAGCCTTGCCGGGGATGACAGTAGGCGCCACGGCATGACCCTTGCCGGGGCCCCGGCAAGGCCCTTGCCAAGAACACCCATAGGGCCACCATCAGGCCCATGCCAGTCAAACCTCCACCACCGTTCGCATGCAGCTGCCGACCCAACCAGCTAGGCAGGCACCTGTGTGGAGGCATGCGGATCTTCGTGGAGACCCACCACTGCGCCACCTCAGCTGCCTGCCTGCCTACATGGCACCACGGGCGCCGCTGGCTAGGGCGCGTGTCGACACGAGACGGAGCGGCGACGGACGAGACATGGCTCTCCCCCGTCCCCGATAAAGTGAGGACACCTGGGCAAGACGCATTAAATGCGCCTTGTCATGTAATGCGGGGGATAACCTCACATCATTGTACCCTTTCCACCTCCTGTGTGCCACTGTGGCAACCCCTTTCCTGTAAAAGGAGGCCCGAGGCGACCAGGAGGAGGATTCGGCTTTTTTGGAGCTCCTCACGCCCCATAGCTAGCTCAAGAACACAGATATACCATCCACCAAAGCAGGAGTAGGGTTTTACGCATCCTCGCGGCCCGAACCTGGATAAACGAACCCTATGCTATCTGTTTGATCCGCTCTTCTCACGACCCCGCGCCCCGCAACCATAGTAGGGATTCTTGTGATCCCATAGGTGTCGTTCCCACCGACATCTTTGGCGAGCCAGGTAGGGGGCGCAGTTGTGAGAATCGGCTCTAGCAGTTAGCCCGGCACTCCTTCATCTTCATGACCCTTGAAGAAGAAAGGAGCCAGAAGATCGACACTCGAGCGATCGCAAACAGAAGCTAAGTTGCACTGAACCCTTATTTGTGCTACCCTTCTTATTTGAGGTTATTCCCCCCCAGAGATATTTGCTTTGTATGAGAAACCTGCACGCCAGGGGGCTCTACCACGATCGGCAACGCCCTTGCCCTGTTTCGAGTCCGCTCAATAGCTCAAGCGGCTGCGTCGAGAATGGCAGAGTAGCCTTCCGCGATCAGCAATGCCCCCGATTCTGACTCGAGTCAAGCTCGACAGTTCGAGAGGCCGCGTTCAGAACGGAAAGGTGGCTCGTCCGGCAGCACGCGTACCCGGCTGGCCATGGGGATCCGTCCCCAAAACACCGCTAGGGGCTTCCGCGCCGGCAAGCCTTCCCGATCGACGTAGGGCACGCATACAAAGAGGAATTGAACGGGGAAATAACATGCATGAAAATTAAGAGTACTTCAAAGTTATATTACATCACATCATAGCTGCGGTTCTAACTAAAGATAAAATTTGTCTTGGTCGGGAACCCGCAGCGCGAAGAAGAATGGGATGCCTAATCCCGGCGCTGGCCTTCCACCCTCTTGATTTCGTCGATGCAGTCGGTGATGGGCTTGATGCGCTCCTTGAGCACCATGAGGTCAGCACCATCCGGCAAGCTCTTCATCGCGGCCGCGAAGTCAAGATCAGGATTCCAATACGCCATCTTGGTGAGGACCTTTGTCACGACCCTCCGGCAAAGTCGTCGGGCCTCCTCGGCCAGCGTGGCCGTCCTGTTGGAGTGAAGATAGGCCAAGGCTCCAAGGACGCCCTCAAAGAACTGGGTCAGCTTGGCGTTGACGGTCCCACTGCGCTCGGGGGCATACCTCACGTTTGGCAACCCCATGGTGGCCAATTGCGAGGTAACCCTGCTGGCGACGACCTCCAGATGGCTGATACACCTGTTCTCACCCGCCACATATTTCTGGTGGGAGGCGGCCTCATTCGCCCGCAGCTGCTTCTCCTCCTCGAGGCTCCTGGTCAAGGTCTCCTCCAGAGCCCTGCTCTCTGACAACATCTTCTCGAGATCCTCCAGCTTTAGCTTGAGGTCTCTGATGGAGTTATGCGCGTCGGAGAGCTCCCCAGTCCTGCTGATGACTGCTCCTTGCGCCTCCACCAAGGCGTGGTTGAGCGTGCTCTTCTCGCCGGACAGCTTGAGGGCCTGCCCCTTCAGCTCGTCCCGCTCTGCTTCCAGCTCCTTCACCTTGCCGGCATGGGCCAGAGCTTGGACATTGAGTGCCCCTTTGTGCCTCTGCTCCAGCTCGCGAGTCCGCTGCGCGACAAGGGCCTCGAGCTCCTCATCCTTGCCGCGAAGTGTTGCGGCAAGCTTCTCTTCACGCGTAGAGAGGTCCTCTTCCTGGGAATCCAAGGTGGCTTGATGCTGGTTCCGGGCAGCCTCGGCCACGGCAGCCAAGTTCGCCGCCTTTTCCTGGGCCTTCTCGATGTCGGCCATATTCATGGTGAGCTCCACATCGCGCTCGGCCAATTTCTCCTGAAAGGCCCTCTGCTCCTCGTGAGTCTGGTGGAACCAGGTCTGCGTCTCGGCAACGCGCGCCTTGAAGTCCACCTCCGCGTTGTCCACCATTGCCATCCTGGACTTGACCTTGTCCAGGCGAGCACGGTAGAGCACTTGGAGCTTCCGGAAATTAGCCCCCATGGCACGGAAAAGCTGCTCTTCTAGAGAACCATCGCCACCAACGCCCGGCTCATCAACCACCTCGAGCCCGGTGGCGGCAAGCACCTCGCCGTCAAAAACTTCCCCTTCGGCGGGCGCCCGGCTTGACGCCCCTGGGAGGTGGACGAAGAGATCGTCGCCCACCTTCAGATATTTGCCGGGGCCCGAGGTTGAGGAGGAGGGAGGCTGGTCACCCACCACCTCTTCCTCGGCGGAGGCCTTGCCGGCCTCACCGGCAGGTCCGCCGCTGGCGCCCTCGGCAGAAGCCTCGCCGGTCGCCTTGGCGGCCCCCGCAGCGGCTGCCCCGGCGGCACCCTTGGCGGCTTCGTCGGCGGCGGCCTCGTCAGCGTCTTTGGCGGCCTCCTCGGCGGCACCTGCTCGCCTCCGTCGCGGCCTCCTCAGCAATATCCCCAACAACAGTGTCCACGCCTTCCATGTCTGTTGAAGGAGGGCCTGGGCAGCAACGGGAGCAATGAAGCCAAGAAAAGAATAAGGGAAAAATAGAGACGAAGGACAGGCGACTCACCAGTGCCAGGCTGTGAAGCAGAAGTCCCCTCTCCGCCAGCATTTGGCGTCGTGGCGGAGCCACCAGCGCCCAAGTTCCCCTCTTCCTCCATGGGTGTGGGCTCCGTGCCTGATGCCCTTGCCGGGGACGCCCCCCGTGGCAGCGTAGTCGATGGGGGTGGTGTGTTAGGAGTAGCCCTCTATGGCTCCTCCTGCTGCCGCTCCCCTCCTACAAACCTGGCAAGGTCAGCATCATAGCATCGAGTGCCTACCACATGTCGAGTAAGAAGAGGATGACGAACTTACGCTGGGGGCTGCGCCGGGGGCTGCTGTCCGGGCTGCTCAGCACCACCAGTGGTGTCTTTGAAGCCCCAGCCGGGGGCTGGCTGCTCACCGAGGTCCTCGCCCTCTTCACCCTCTGGGCCAACGTCTCTGTCTTCCTACGGAAGCAAAAATGGATCAAGACAAGCGACCCAATTCGAGGAAATGGAAATGACAGTAAGGAACGAAGAACTTACTCGTCATCCGTCTCCTCCTCTTCCACCAGTTTCCTTTTCCTCTCCGGGCTGAGAGGCCTGAGATCAAAAGGGAGCTCCACATCATCATCCGAGTCGACGCCTGCCGGAGGAGGCGAAGGAGGCGGCGGGGTTTGTGCGCGCCCGGATGAGGAAGGGGCTGTCGCCTTCTTCTTCTCAGTGGCCTTCATCAGCCTCTTCGCTGCCGTGGCCCTTGTGTGGCGCCCGGACCCCTCCAGGGTCAACTGAGGCTGCGTAGCCCTGCCGGGCCGGACCGGCTCGCCGGAGCCAGACCGCCGCAGGACTCGCCCTCTTCCCCTGGCTGGCGTCGAGCCCGCCGCCACGCCCTCCTCCAACGACTCGTCGGCCGCGTCCTCGACAAGCGGAGCTCCGGTGTCGGCGCTGCTGGCCTCCTCGGTGGCCGCCGCCCACAGGGTGAACTGCTCCTCCTCCGCGGTCGTTGCGGCCTTGTCCTCCACGCCCCCGGCGCTGCCGGCCTCCATGGAAAGCTGTGCCTCCCTCGCCCTGGTGGCGATCTAGTCCAGCTCTGCCTGGGTGGTGTCCATGACAAGCCACCGCTCGGCGTCAGCATTGACGTACACCTCAATCAAGGTGTTGAAGAATTGCTGCACATCTGCGTTCGACGGCTCCCTCCAGCTCGGGACAAGGCCGTGCGCATTGCAGTCCGGCATCATGGCGATGATCTCGGACCGGCGTGAATTATTGCACAACGGGACCATCCCCGCTGGCAACTTGAAGAACGGCCCCTTGACGGCCTTGCCGACATTTACGGCGACCCTTGCGGCCTTGCCGGTCCGCTCGACTTCACCGTCGCGACCCACATCTAGCTGAAAGAGCCGCTGGCAGAAGTGGGCATGTGCCATCACCATGAAGTTGTGGTCGAGGCCAGGGCGGAGCCGCATAATGTCAGCCGGATTCGTGAAAAGCCAGGTTGGCCTCCCCTTATTGTGCAACGGGGCGATCCGGCGGCAAATAAAGTCCGCCCCGATCATCTCGAGGGTGAGCCCAGCCCGGGTCAGCCGAAGAATCCTGGTGGTGGTGACGGTAAGCCTCCCGTCGGTGGCATCGACATCACCCCAATCTCTGCCGCGGACCGGCGGCACACGGCGGACCTTGCAAAATTCCGGCGGGTCTTCGTCTTCAATCCAGCACCACCGGTCACGCCATTCTTCCCACCTCTCCTTCACGGCACCATCTGGGTACGCATCCTTGGATCTTGGGATCCAGGTGACGCAACCAGAGACAGCACCTCCCATTTGGATTCGAGGATAGAAATAATGGCGGAAGAGCGCCGTGTTGGGCTGCACCCCGGCAAAGCCCTCGCAAAGATGCGCAAAGAAAGACATACACGCCACCGCTCGCAAAGATGCGCAAAGAAAGACATACACGCCACCGCATTCGGAGTAAAATCCAAGAGGCGAAAACTGAAGGTGTGCATGATGTCGCAGAAGAAATCGGAGAAAGGGGGCATAACCCGCAAGAAAAGTAATAAACGAAGAAGGGGTACCGATTTGGGGCAGGATCAGCGCAAGCGGCAGGAATGACGCGCGTCGCCGGGTGTCCCGAATCCTCTCCCCCCGTCTTCACTCCCCATAGGGGCTTGAAGGAGGCCCGGAGCTCATGAACATCAACCGTCGAGGGGAAGAAGAAGGAGGACTTCGTCTTGTCCCCCAACAGCGCGCTCTCCGGCGGCTCCACGGTCCCAGAGCCCTTAGCCACCCCCTTGCCCTTGGCGAATTTGGGCGCCATGGCGGCCGAGAAGTCTAGAGGGTTGAGGAAAGGGGGTGGCAAAGCAGCGGCGGCAGGCGATAGTGAAAGCTTAGGAAGGCAGGAAGAGAGGGAACGACGGCTCTGAGATTGGAAAAGGCACGAGGGAAGAGGAGAAAGTGAGCAGCGCGCCCACGGTTATTCCTTCTTATGGGGGGGAAACGCGGGTCGCCTCCTTTCACATTAACTGTGATGTGACGCATGCCTGCGGGAAGCAACCCCACGCATGCCGCCCACGTCACACACGCCTCCCCACACCACGCCACGCGCGGGAAGCATGGGAAGCGCAGCGCGCGAAGAGACTTACCCCGGTAAAAACCGCCCTGCCTGCCCGCGCACCGTCTTTGGGCCTAGCCCAAAGACGCGATTGCGCTTACGTGTGGCCCAGGCCCGGGGGCTCTTGTCGGTGTACAAAAAGAGGGGTACACTTTTTGTACCCCTATAACTGTGCACGAGCAGTCTGAGCCACGGGCACCACCACACTGAGCAAGGGAAGGGAGGTGAGCCAAGGTAAGGCCGAAGCTCAGGAGAAGCAGAACGACGCCAAGACCAAGACCACAAAGAGCAAAGGGGACGAAGCGGGACCCCCCCAGCAAGATCCTTGCCGGGAGGCAGTTTTAGCAAACCCGACAAGACCCTTGTCGTGGCAGCTCGCCCCACACCTACGGAGTGAGTCACCCTTGAGTCCACTGCCCCCATGGGGCAAGGATTCAGGAGACATCCCCGTGGTGGCATGCAGATCTTTGTGAAGACATTCAAGATCAGATACACCCTTTTAGAAGATGATGATCCTTGGCGGGATCCCAGCCAAGGAGGACCACAAGGCCCTCGGCAAGAGCCTTGTCGGGGATGACAGCAGGCGCCATGGCAAGACCCTTGCCGGGGCCCCGGCAAGGCCCTTGCAAAGAACACCCGTAGGGCCACCATCAGGCCCACGCCAGTCAAACCTCCACCGCCGTTCGCATGTAGCTGCCGACCCAACCAGCTGGGCAGGCACCTACGTGGCGGCATGCGGATCTTCGTGGAGACCCACCACTGCGCCACCTCAGCTGCCTTCCTGCCTACATGGCACCGCGGGTGCCGCTGGCCAGGGCGCGTGTCAACACGAGAGGGAGCGGCGACGGACGAGACAAGGCTCTCCCCCGTCCCCGATAAAGCGAGGACACCTGGGCAAGACGCATTAAATGCGCCTTGTCATGTAATGTGAGGGATAACCTCACATCACTGTACCCTTTCCACCTCATGTGTACCACTGTGGCAACCCCTTTCCTATAAAAGGAGGCCCGAGGCGACCAAGAGGAGGATTTGACTTTTTGGAGCTCCTCACGCCCCATAGCTAGCTCAAGAACACAGATATACAATCCACCAAAGCGGGAGTAGGGTTTTACGCATCCTCGCGGCCTGAACCTGGATAAACGAACCATGTGCTATCTGTTTGATCTGCTCTTCTCACGACCCCGCGCCCCGCAACCGTAGTAGGGATTCTTGTGATACCATAGGTGTCGTTCCCACCGACACATCTACAGGGTGCCCTTTGTGAGGGTGTCCTGCGAGAGCGAGCCGGTGGAGTCTTCGTCGACCGAACCCAACTGCAAGAGGAGAAAAGCAGTTGGCCCGACGACGCTTCCCCACCATCATCTCCCTCGCCGTTCACATCGTCTCACGGGGCAGCTATCTGCCGCCGAGGAATAGGAGGGGGCTGCCCCCCCATCCAAATAGTCGGGCAGGTTGTGAATTGTCATGAGGAGCTTAGGGTTGTCAGTATTTGGAGGTTGTGAATTGTGTTTTGTGTTGTGTATTTTGAGAGTACTTTCAGATATGAATGTCTTTTGAATTTTAGATTTGCAGTATTGAGCATATGAAGTATTTTATGAATTCTAGATGTCTATTTTTAGCACTTAAAAAAATATAGTTTCATAGGAGTATAAAAGTGCAGACAATGTGATTCTCAGAGAAGAAACTGCAAGTTTCAGTTTCAGATAAGAAACTGCAAGTTCAGTTTCAAATAAGAAACTGCAACTTTCAGAGGCAGAGCATTTATATTAACGCCTTTTCAAACAGGGTTAACATCATGTTGGAAGTTTTATTCATGGTCAAAAATGGAACTACCAGCCAGTTAACATCATGCTGATCAACATGCAAGCATAGCACATCTTCATATGATGCACAGTCAAAATGCCCACACAATGTCGAGTGTGCGAAACACAGAGAAAACGAGGGACGAAGTTTTGGCAAGTGTTGGACCTGGTTTTGGGCTGCCCCGTCTAGGCTTTCATTTTTAACATGCGCAGCCCACGACCTCGGATGGGAGGTCCATAGGCCTGTTTGTATTTTTCTTAGGGCCGTCATGTATCGACCGGCCTATGGACCTCCCATCCGAGGTTTTATTTTTGGCAGCCCAATTTATATATTTTTTGAAGAAAACGCAGAGGTCTGTTCTATTTTTCTATATAAGAATAGGAACGCCAGGTCCAACTTATGTTTCCCTTCTAACTATACTATATATATTTAAATTATTTTATATGTTGACAGTTTAGTTCACATAATTGGCAAATAGATGACCGCTCTCGCGATCCCCTTCGCCCCCGCCACCACCTCCACCCTTGCCGCCGCCCCCGCCACTACCTCCACCATAGATCTCGCCGCCACCCCCTTCCTCATGACTCCGGGCGCGCCTGCCCCCCTCAGCAAGTCCGCTCGCGCACCCCATGGAGTCGCTGGCCATATCCACGGGGGAATGGCTGGAAGACAGGCATATGTACAAGATGCATCTCCCACATGTCTACAAAGCCTTCCCGCGGATGCTCCAGCCGCTCAACTCCGTCACGCCGGCGGTGCTGTGGGAGACTCGAGGGAGGAGATGGAGGGAGCGGCCGATGCGGATCCGCGACGGCGCTCTCTCCTGGACCCAGTGCACGCGCGAATGGAGGGAAGCAGAGGAGGAAGCTGCGAGGGAGGAAGCCGAGGAGGAACCAAATCCATTCTCTCACTCGCGTAGGTATGCTCGGATGTGCAAGGATCATGTGGATTGGGAGCTGCTGAATCTAGCCCTGCAGATCTACTTCGAAGGAGATTTCTCGGAGAAGCACAGGATGCCCCACCCCAGGGAGCCGCCGATTGCGTTCGTTCGATGGGTGAAAGGAGAAGTGAATTCAGGAGATCCACGCCGTGCTGCGAGATGGGAATGCTTGACTGGACTCATGCCCACCAGCATGCCACCGGAGCCGGAGCAGGTGGATCCCCTACCTTACCTCTCCCCCAAACCTGCAGAAGATTGAAATTAGGCTTGCAATCTGCTTTAATTGAGCTGTTTGGTGGTTATTTCTGCTTCCTGAGAGACAATATCTGGCTGGAGGATGAGAAGAAACCAGGAACTCCGATGAATTTTCCCTATCACAATGGGGGGAGCGCCGGTTGGGCAGTGGTACGGACCACCTCTGTCCCAAATGGGAGCACAATCTGGGCAGGCTCCTGTAATTGCCCAAGATCAATCTGCTGGTGGTTCTGACTCTCAGATCAATGGGAAATCTCAAGGCAAGAATCAGCAAAAGAAGAGACAGGAAATCCAGAAAACTGCTCCTGCCCCTGCTTCGGGCCTTATGGCATACTCTGAGGTGATCTGCTACAACTGTGGGGAACCAGGGCATCATTTGGATAAATGTGTCAAGCCCAAGAGTTGTTTTATCTGCAAAATGGTTACCCATAAAGTTAAGAATTGCCCTGTCAGAAGGAAAACCCACAGTTCTGCTAGATATGTTGGAAGTGCTGCTCCAGGATTAGGGTTCTACCACATAGACCCACCTGATGAAAATGCTCAGTATCATGGCTCCCTGAAGAATGTGGGGATTGTTCTGGTAGAAGCTAGTGAAGTGACCAAGCAGGAACTTGCCACTAAGTTTGCAGACATTTACAAAACCAACTGGCTCTGGCCAATCAATGCCCTAGATGAGTGGACATTCTTGGTCAAATTCCCTCCTGAAATAGATGTAGTTCAAGTTGCTGGATACCCCTGTTTTGGTCTCAAAAAAGACAATGTTATAGTCAATGTTGAAGTCTGGAAAGGCAGGATTGAGGCTGAAGAGGACCTCCAGGAAACTTGGATCAAGATCAGGAAATTGAACCCCCAAGTGGTGTGACTGGACTCTGGATCAAATCACTTCCACTCTGGGGGTCTTACTGGATGTGAATTGACAGCATAATTTCAAGTCATTCTATGAAACTGTTAGGGTCAAAATCTTATGTAAAAATCCCTCCAAAATCCCTGCTGAAAGGCTTTTTGGAGTTGGGAACAAAATCTACAGGCTACTCATTGTGGTGGAGTCCTTAACCCCCACTGAAACTGGCACCTCCACCAACCTCTCTGCTGGTACATATGTCTCTGCAGCTAAAACTGGTACCAATCTTACTAAAGATGTTGAATCCAACAGGAGCTCTAGATCTGAATCAGATAAAGGGCCTACTGCCAATTTTGGGGCCCCTAACATCAGAGGACAGTCTTTTGGCCATAATCAGATGCTTGGAGAAACTACACCCACTTCAGTCCTCAAGACACACCTCCCTGATTCTCCATACACTCCTCAACTCAGCATCCAGGAAAAGATCTTGAATTATGTGCTTGATGAAACTGATGGATTCAACCTCCTCAGGGAAATGGAGCTCCTAGAAGATGATGATCTGATGGAATTAGAAGGTTCTGTAGATCTACAAGAGGATCAAGAGGCACTTGTTGAAACAACTGAAGTCCCAGACAATTTGGACTCAAAATACAACTCTGACTTCCCTGCCCTTCGTAAGGAGAAGCACCTTCCCAAATGGGGTCCTGTTCAAGCCACCAGAACCAGTGCCAGGGTAACTGGTGACAAGAGAACCATTATTGAAAAGGCTCAACGGCTCAAAGAGGTTCAGAACCTGGAAGTGCAAAAACCCCAGGGTATGAAACACACTTCCTTCTCCAACTTTAATGATCCTTCCTTCAATACCATTGCTGCTAAGATTGGTGTAGATGTTACTTCTCTTAATGATGGCATTGAATGCTCTTCCTTTATTTACCCTCACCAAAACAGATCCGAAGGCTCTGTTTGTGAGAATTTTTCTCTAGATGGTAGTTCTAGTTTAGACTGCCTTCGATAAAGTTGACCTTGATTTCCTTATGAAACTCCTGGAGCTTAGAGGTTTTGGGGGTAAATGGACTAGTTGGATCCAGCAACTTACTCATGGGGGGTCTGTTGGGGTCAAGTTAAATAACTGTGAAAGTGATTTTTTTCCTTGCTGGTAAAGGCCTTAGGCAAGGTGACCCCATCTCCCCGCTTTTGTTTAATTTAGTAGTGGACGTTCTTACTAAAATGTTGAGCAAAGCTGCTGATCATAGTCTGATTGCAGGGCTCTGTCCTGAGGTCTGCCCTGGTGGCATCATCTGCCTTCAATATGCAGATGATACCATCCTTTTCTTAGACAATGACTCCACACGTGGTAGCAATCTGAAAACTATTCTAACCTGTTTTGAACAAGTCTCGGGCATGAGAATCAACTACTCTAAAAGTGAACTCATCCCTATCAACATGGATGATCAGGAGTTAGCTGACTTCCTCTCTATTCTAGTCTGTAATAAAGGTAACTTCCCCATTAAGTACCTAGGTATCCCTCTCCACTATGATAAACTGAGGAGAGAGGATATCCAACCCCTTCTGGATAAAATCATTAAAAGGATTGCTGGGTGGAGGGGCAAACTTCTCTCTTACAGAGGTAGATTGATCCTCATACAAACTTGTTTGGCTAGCATTCCAGTGTATCTCCTCTCCTTCTTCAAGTTCCCTAAATGGGCAGTGAGCCTCATCAATTCTCATATGTCTCATTTTTTGTGGAATGATTTTGAGGGAAATAGGAAGCTACACCTTGCTAATTGGGCCCTAGTCTCTATGAAAAAAGATTTTGGAGGCCTAGGCATACCTAACCTCCAAGAAATTAACATCCGTCTTCTAGGGTCTTGGATTAAAAGATTCTATGAGGAAGACCTGAAACCCTGGAAGCTTCTTATTGCCCATAAATACCTAGGAAATAAACCTAATATTTTTGTCCCTTCCTCCAACCCTAAGACCTCTAGATTCTGGAAAGGATTAAAATTTATTATGCATGCTGTGAAATTTGGCTATAGATGGAACATAGGGGATGGGAGCAGAACCAGGTTCTGGGAAGATACTTGGTTTGGCACATCCCCCTAGCAGTCCAATTTTAGCCTATTTACTCTGTCTGCAATGAGCTTAACAAAAGTGTCAATTAAGTTTGGGATGGTCAATGCCTAAAACTCTCTTTTAGAAGGAACTTTAGTGATAGTCTCATGGAACAATGGTTCCAGTTGGAGGAAATTGCCAAAAGCATTACCTTTACTACCGAGCCGGATACCCTGATTTGGCAGCTGGACAATAAGGGGAAGTATTCCTCCAGCTCCCTCTATCATGTTATCAACTTTAGAGGGGTTCAACCCGGGTTTATCCCTGCTGTCTGGAAATTGAGAGTTCCCCCTAAAATTTATGTATTTCTCTGGCTTCTCTCCAAAAACAAATTGATGACTAGGGATAACCTTAGGAAGAGGCACATCATCAAACCTCTTGATTGTGTTTACTGCTTGGAACAAGAGTCTTGTTCTCACCTATTTTTTGAATGTATAGTCGCTAAACATCTCTGGGCCCACATTGGGGATATTTCTCTAGTCAGATTGGCTCATCCTTCGATTCTGTCGTCAGATTCTGGATTGCTACCAAAAAGTGCTCAGTTTTAAATATTGTTAGCTCAGCTATCCTTTGGTGCCTCTGGAAATATAGAAATGCTATGATTTTCAGTAACACCTCCTGGATTTTCATTCTGCAGGTCTTGAGGTTGATCAGGAACATGGTGAGGAACTGGGCGATTCTCTCCTCCGGATCGGACAAGGGCAAGTTGATGAGCTTCGTGGAAACACTAACAAGATCCCTCCAGAAACCGTTGGCGATCACTTGTGGTTGAGCAAGGCTCGACCTACTCTGGGGTTGGACCCGTGGGCTCGTCTTAAGATCTCCGATGAAGATGATGGGCACCTGGCACTGAAAAAGAGGGACATCCACCATGCTACGCCTTCCAGCCCGGTGTCTCCGCTTGCTTACTGGTCGCCGCAGGCTGACACGGCCCCTCGGCTAAAGACCATGAAGGCTTCGCTGGACCCTCCTTGTGTCATTTGAGTGCTCTATCCACTCTGCCTTTGGCACCGCTCGGGTGATTTGTGTTATTCAGAGAACTTGTTCATCCAACCCCTAGTTTGTAGCTTTTCTACCTTTGCTTTCGAACTGCTCTTTGAGTTGCTGTATCAGAATATGTTGTGGTTTCGTTCTCAGCAATAGAACCGGGGAGATGCTCCCTGTTTTTCTAAAAAATATTTTATATGTTATTATATATTATTTTTATTGTCATCATATATTTAACAGATACTTACATATGTAAGAAAACAATATCCCACATCTTATTAACTTATAAAAATAATTTCTTAACAAATAAAATCCTGGATTGTTTTGGCACGAAAATCCTAGTGATTGTGTACAAAAGCTTGGTAAGATTTAAGGACGAATGTAATAATATCACTTTATTATTTAAATATATTTATAACAAAATGCTCAGCCCCTTTTTATTTTTTTGATAACATTGCTGGCTCAATTCAACATTATAATTAGAATCAGCCCAGCAAAATCATGTATTTCGAGAAAGTGCAAATGGCCTGTAATTTTTTAGGAAATAAAATAAATGAGCCGCATGGATGCTACATTTTTTTCACCCAGCCCAGCTAATGGCTGTAATTCAAAAAAATCAAATTGACTGTAAATTCTACCGTGCAAAAAAAGACTCTAAATTCTGAAAAAATGGGTTGAATACGTGCCACATTTTTGGAGGCTGAAATGTGGGCCAATAGGTCGAAGCCAACGCAAGTCATTGTCAATTTAGTCAACAAATGATTCTGACATGTTAGCCGTTGGATTTACATCCAACGACCGGCATCCATCTTCAATCTCTTGTCTTCTTCCTCCAGCGCTGCCGGGACCACCTCCCGCCTCCTGCTGCTAGCAGCTCTGCTTAGCAGGCTTCGCTATGAAGCGCTACTCCACTGTTGGCCAGGCCATCCCTCCACCCCTCCACACCTCCTTTTCTTCTCCACCGACTGCCGAACCACACCGCACTAGAACCAGTTAACCCTCGTACATCTCTCCGTCTGCGACTCTACTCCCGCGTCTTCCCATCTCCGGCTCATTGCTGTCCGGGGCCTCGCCGTCGTCCACCACCTTGGATGCGCTCGGCGTAGCGTGGTCAACGTGGTCAACAAACGACACCATCGGAAGTAGACTGTGCGTGGACAGGCTGACAGCTGGGTCCACGGCCGCACACAAGGAAATGCCTCCTTATTACGCGCAAAATAATGATTCCTCCACCTGACATCTGGGACCCACCGGAAGGGCCTCTGTATTTCGCGAAAATAACGTGCCCCCTACTGACATGTCGGACCCACCAGCTATCTTCGCACGCAAGGAAGTGCCTCCTTATTACGCACAAAAAAATGAATATTCCCCCTGCCAGCTGGAACCCAGCATAGTGGGAGGCTGACTTGTGGGCCTACCAAGTTGACGGGGACGGAGGGCTTTGTCAACTTAGTCAATATGAACGATTCTAGCTCTTGTTACCGTATGATGTTCATCCAACGGTCGTAGTGCTTCTTCAACCTCTGGTCTTCTTGCTCCAGCCGCCCAAACCAGCGTCGGTCGTGCCGCGTGCTCCTGCTTCCCGTGGCCGGCTGTGATGCCGCGGAGGCCTCACCTCCCCCTACTACTCCCACCGCTGGCCAGGCCATCCCTCTACTCACCCACACCCCCTGTTATTCTGCGCCGACAGCAGCCACACACCGCAGTCGAACCAGTGAACCCTCGTACTCCTCTTCGCGTGGGCATCCACTGCTGCGTCTTCCCCGGCTCCGAGTCGTCCCCTTCCTAGTCCTCGCCGTCGTCCACCGTCATGGTGCTCTCGGCGTGGCATGGTCAACGTGGTCAAGGAACGACTTCCATCGAACATGGACTGTACGTGGAGAGGCTGACAGTTGGGTCCACGGCCGCAGCAAGGAAGTGCCTCCTTATTACGTGCAAAATAATGATTCCTCCACCTGACAGCGGGGACCCACCGGACGGGCCACCGTGTTTCACGAAAAAATGTTTCCCCCTGACTGCTGGGACCCACCAGCTACATCTTCGCACGCAAGGAAGTGCATCTGGGCAAAGCAAAAATGATTCGCCCCCCTGACTACTGGGACCCACCAGCTACATCTTCGCACGCAAGGAAGTGCGTCCGGGCAAAAAAACGATTCGCCCCCCTGACTGCTGGGACCCACTAGCTACATCTTCGCACGCAAGGAAGTGCCTGACAGTCAGGACCCACCTGGTCGAAGCGTATGTAGCGTTGTCATTCTGGTCGCGAACGTGTACGTACATATATACTGGTGGATGTAGAGGCATGCACGTGTCGTAGTAGAGGCGCGTACGTGTCGTAGTAGAGGCACGTACGTGTCGTAGTAGAGGCGCGCATGTAGCATGTACACGTACGTACAACGGCCAGGGTGCAAGAAAAGAAAATACAGCCACGTATGTGTACATACGGGCGGGGTCTCGAACGCCTACTCGTGCATATGTATGGCCAGGGCTCGTGTACATGGCTGGGTCGGAATGGAGAAACAACATCGTCGTCGTGTTCATGAGGAGGCAACGGAATGCGTCGTGTTCATGGGGAGGCAACATAATGCGTCGTGTTCATCAAGAGGGAACGGAACGCGTGGGAGCCAACCGGCTGGGTCAAAACGGAATGCGTGGTCGTGTTCATCGGGAGGGCTTGGACGGAACAGGCGATGAAAACGAGGTCTGGCATACCGCAAAACGGAGGAAACGGCCTTGTGTTCGACCGGCCACGTTCGAAACGGGATCCTGTTCATCGGGAGGGGTCTGGTGTACCGCAAAACGGAGGAAACGGACCTCCTACGGTCGAAACGGGGGTCCTGTTGATCGGGAGGGGTGTGGCGTACCGCAAAACGGAGGAAACGGACCTCCTACGGTCGAAACGGGGGTCTTGTTGATCGGGAGGGGTGTGGCGTACCGCAAAACGGATGAAACAGACTTGTGTTGGAGCGCTACGGTCGAAACGGGGGTCCTGTTCATCCGGAGGGGTGTGGCGTTCCGCAAAACGGGACTCCACGGGATACTGTTCATCTCCACCGTCGACCTCCTCCAGCCTCCACGGGCTACCATCTACCTCCTCTAGCCTCCACGGGCTCCTGTTCATCCAACCTCCACCGCGCGCTACTCCACCGGCTGCTGTTCAACCACCCCTCCACGGGCACCCCTCCACCGTCTACTGTTCATCCAGCCCTCCACCACACCACGGGGTCCTGTTCATCCAGAGGCAACACCACCGCTCACTGTTCATCCCAGAGGCAGCATCGATCGGCTTCAGTTAGCAGCAGTAGCGAAGGAATCGCTTGATCGGGTTCAGTTAACATCCATCGATCGATCGCTCGAGTTCAGTAACGCGTAGCCTGCAGTGCAATCGCTCGGGTTCACTTAGAAACCAACGCCTCGCTCGGGTTCAATTAGAGCCAACGCTTCGCACACACGTGCGTACGTGTACGAGAGAAACGCGCATCGCTCGGCCCCCGACCTCCCACCGTAACAGGAAACTCCCCAAAATTTTCCTCCCCCTCGCTTCTACCACGGTTTTTTCCGTCATGGACGGCCTAAAGAATGTCATGCGGCTGCGTCTCCGGCCCGCCCAGGACGAAAAGCCCATTTTCTGTCATGATTTTTTGTCATAGAAGTAGGAGCCCACCACATCTATGATGATACCGGGTTTTGTCACAATTATCGTCATAGAAGTGTCATATGTATGACAGAATTTTTTTTCGTTCGGCCCAAAATGTCACGGATGTGTCTTTTTTTTGTAGTGAGTGCTATGTCCATGGCTCACGCTCATGTATTGCGTGAAGATTGAAAAAGTTTGAGAACATCAAAAGTATGAAACAATTACTTGGATTGTCATCAGGGTTGTGCATGATTTAAACATTTTGTGTGATGAAGATAGAGCATAGCCAGACTATATGATTTTGTAGGGATAGCTTTCTTTAGCCATGTTATTTTGAGAAGACATAACTGCTTGGTTAGTATGCTTGAAGTATTATTATTATTATTATTATTATTATTATTATTATTATTATTATTATTATATTAAACTTTTATCTTGAATCTTATGGATCTGAATATTCTTGCCACAATAAAGAGAACTACATGGATAAATATGTTAGGTAGCATTCCACATCAAAAAATCTGTTTTTATCATTTACCTACTCGAGGACGAGCATGAATTAAGCTTGGAGATGCTTGATACGTCTCCAACGTATCTATAATTTTTGATTGTTCCATGCTATTATATTATCTGTTTTGGATGTTTATGGGCTTTATTATACACTTTTATATTATTTTTGGGACTAACTATTAACCGGAGGCCCAGCCCAAATTGTTGTTTTCTTGCCTATTTCAGTGTTTCGAAAAAAAGGAATATCAAACGGAGTCCAAACGGAATGAAACCTTCGGGAAAGTTATTTTTGGAACGGAAGCAATCCAGGAGACTTGGAGTAGACGTCAGGGAAGCTTTGAGGTGGCCACGAGGCAAGGAGGCGTGCCTGCCCCCTGGGCGCGCCCCCACCCTCATGGGCCCCTCGTGGCTCCCCTGACTGACTTCTTTCGCCTATATATATATCAATATACCCTAAAAACATCGGGGAGCAGAATAGATCGGGAGTTCTGCCGCCAGAAGCCTCCGTAGCCACCGAAAACCAATCTAGACCCGTTCCGGCACCCTGCCAGAGGGGGGAATCCCTCTCCGGTGGCCATCTTCATCATCCTGACGCTCTCCATGACGAGGAGGGAGTAGTTCACCCTCAGGGCTGAGGGTACGTACTAGTAGCTATGTGTTTGATCTCTCTCTCGTGTTCTTGAGGTGGTCCGATCTTGATGTATCGCAAGCTTTGCTATTATGGTTGGATCTTATAATGTTTCTCCCCCTCTACTCTCTTGTGATGAATTGAGTTTTCCCTTTAAAGTTATCTTATCGGATTGAGTCTTTAAGGATTTGAGAACACTTGATGTATGTCTTGCATGTGCTTATCTGTGGTGACAATGGGATATCACGTGATCCACTTGATGTATGTTTTGGTGATCAACTTGCGAGTTCTGTGACCTCGTGAACTTATGCATAGGGGTTGGCACACGTTTTCGTCTTGACTCTCCAGTAGAAACTTTGGGGCACTCTTTGAAGTTCTTTGTGTTGGTTGAATAGATGAATATGAGATTGTGTGATGCATATCGTATAATCATACCCACAGATACTTGAGGTGACATTGGAGTATCTAGGTGACATTAGGGTTTTGGTTGATTTGTGTCTTAAGGTGTTATTCTAGTACGAACTCTAGGATAGATTGAACGGAAAGAATAGCTTCGCGTTATTTTACTACGAACTCTTGAATAGATCGATCAGAAAGGATAACTTTGAGGTGGTTTCGTACCCTATCATAATATCTTTGTTTGTTCTCTGCTATTAGTGACTTTAGAGTGACTCTTTGTTGCATGTTGAGGAATAGTTATATGATCCAATTATGTTATTATTGTTGAGAGAACTTGCACTAGTGAAAGTATGAACCATAGACCTTGTTTCAATGCATTGCAATACCGTTTACGCTCATTTTTATCATTAGTTACCTTGCTGTTTTTATATTTTCAGATTATAAAAACCTATACCTACCATCCATATTGCACTTGTATCACCATCTCTTTGCCGAACTAGTGCACCTATACAATTTGCCATTGTATTGGGTGTGTTGGGGAAACCAGAGACTCTTTGTTATTTGGTTGCAGGGTTGTTTGAGAGAGACCATCTTCAACCTATGCCTCCCACGGATTGATAAACCTTAGGTCATCCACTTGAGGGAAATTTGCTATTGTCCTACAAACCTCTGCACTTGGAGGCCCAACAACGTCTACAAGAAGAAGGTTGCGTAGTAGACATCAATGCATTGCAGCACCATTGCGAACTGCTGGCGGCGAGCTGCGTTGTAGCGCGCCTTCGACCTCCTCCCCCTTGGGTGCTGCATTGCAGCACCAGTGCGAGCTACCGACAGTGGGTTGCGTTGCAGCACCGACATGGTGCAGCCCCAACTCTGGCCTGCCTCTTCCTGCTGCGTTGCAGCACCGACGCGTGCGGTGGCAGCCGTCGTTCCTCTCGAATTGCAGCAGCGATGGCATGGTGGTCGATGTCTCCTCTCCTAACACTGATGGTTATCCATCACAGCAGCAATGGCAGCAGAGGAAAAAAATCAAGGCCATGGCGAGCAACCGTACGAGAGAAAGCCACGGAGAAGAAAGGGGATTGCGTTGTGAAAGGATAGGGATGGGTGGTTCGCGTGCGATAGGAAAACGATCGTAATCAACCGACTGATTTTCAACTCGTGTAAACTGCTCCCTACACGCGCCACACATCCTTTCACTCTTTCCTTACCACATGCAAACCACCCATCACTCTTTCCTTATCCATGCAGCAGGAAGAGGGAGGCCGGAGTTAGGGCTGCACCCTGCCAGTGCTGCAACGCGGCTCACTGCCGGCAGCTCGCGGTGGTGCTACAACACATCACCCAAGGGAGAGGAGGTCGAAGGCGCGCTGCAACGCAGCTCGCCATCAGCAGTTCGCAACAGTGCTGCATCGCATCACACAAGGAAGAGGAGGCCGGAGGCGTCGGTGCTACAACCCAGCTCGCCGTCGGTGCTGCAAGTGCTGTGACCATGCATCTCGCCGACGACAGAGCTGCCGGTGGTGGAGCTGCAATGTAATGCATGGGGTGTTGCGAGCCTGCGACCAACGGATCTCGCTGGCGGTGAAGCTTCACTTCAATGCCCAAGTTTTTTTCTGCGTGGTGGAGTGGCAACTGCGAGTTGGACGGCGATACGTACGACGACGACGAACACGTTGCGTTTGCTGCTGCAAGTGTCCAGAGGTCAGAGGAGAACGAGGCAGAGGCCAGATCGATGCGTTGAGAGCAGATCGAAGCGGCACTGCGTTGACCCATCCAACAGGAACGAGGGACGGATCCGACAGTTCGCTACCCGATTGATTTCCTGGAGAAATCAGTCGGCTGATTTGTAGCACTCGCCTTTGATAAATCGCAATTACCTAATCATGCGCGCGCTTGTTGGCTAAAACGAGCGGACGCCCTCACAGTCACAGGCATGCATGGAAAAAGATTTGTCTGATAGCGCATGCATGGTGTAGCATTAAATGCGTTTGTACTAGTCACTTTGACTTAGAGAAAACAGATTTACATGCATTTATTTTGGGTTTCTGAATGTTTAAAAAGTCATATATTTCAAACCGTGCATCCGAATTTAGATCCGTTTTCACCATTGGAATCTCCGTGATGAGATCTTTTAAAAGAGATCCCGCATGAGTATGTTTCGACGATTTTTTATACCGACTTTATTGCTATATGGTGTAACTCTGTTACTACACGGTGCATCTTTAGTATTGCATGGTGCAATTTCTTATAAAACCAATTTTTAGAGTTGCATGATCCATTTTCCTATGTGGTTGCAACCTAGCAACCATGGCAACCAACTTTTTGAGTCATGCAACTAGTTTATTGTCCCATCCAACTACCTAGTAGTCGATGTGCAACTCTCCTTCCTACTCATGGATGTGTACTATTTCACTATCTGCACATCCTGCCCCACCCTAGCCTACCAACGATATGTGCAAGTTAGTCTGTTGTTGCAGCCAACTACCTAGTAGTCAATGTGCAACCTTTTTCCCTTCCTACTTGTGAATGTGTAGTTTTAGTTGGCAGTGGAACAGACTAAGTTGCACATAGTCTGCAAGACAGTTGGCCGGGACAATAGGCGAAGTTGCACATCTCACTAGCAGGGATTTGTTGGATGGTAAAAAACTACACATCCATAAGAGAAAAGAAAAGTTGCCTATATGCAGGCCATAAAGTTGGACATCTCACTAACAAGGGGTGATTGGGACTAGGTGCTTGCAGTGAAAACTACACTTCCGTGAGGTACGAGAGAAAATTGCAAGACGACTGTTAGGCAGTTGGTCGTGGTAGCATCCAAAGTTGCACATCCAGTACTAGGTTGTTGGCCAAGGCAACAATAGTGAAAACTACACATTTACAGGTAGGGGAAAAGTTGCACATCAACTACTAGCTAGTTGGACGGGGCAGTAGACGAAGTTGCACATCTCAATGGTAGAGGATATTTTAGGGTGGATGTGGCATTAGTGAAAACTGCATGTCCACGGGGCAGAGGGAAAGTTGCACATCGAGTGTCAGTTAGTTGCACATCAACTACTAGGCACTTGCACCTAACAGGGACTAAATTGCACACAAAAAGTTCGTCGAAACATATCCATACAAGATCTAGTTTTGAAGAGCACGTCACGAGGATGCGTACGGTGAAAGCGAATCTTAATTTTGATGTTCGTTTCAAAATTTATGACTTTTTAAAAAAAATGAAAACCAAAACAAATGTGTTCATACCTGTTTGCATCAGTGAAAAATGCACGCTCACAAGTAGGGGGAGTTGCACATCCACCGCTAGGTAGTTGCACATAGACTACTAGACAGTTGCACGAAACGGAAAATAAATTGCACACACAAAAGTTCGTCGAAACATCACATGCGTGATCTAGTTTTGAAGAGCACGTCGTGAAGATTCCAATGGTGAAAACAGATTGCAATTCCGACGCGCAAATTGAAAGTTATGCCTTTTTAAAATTTTGAAACAAAAAATTAAATGCACAAAAGAATAAAGTGCATGCACCGAAAGATATGGCTATGCTGCTATTTAATACAGTTTTGCTAAAGCACATCTAGATGTGCCATAAGTATTGCACATCTAAGTCATATATCATTGATTTTACGTTGAGATTCGTGTGGGTATTTTTTTTCTTTTTTCTTTTCCTCTTTGTGCTTGATTCACTCACTTAGATGTGCAATAACTAGAGCACATCTAGATGTGTTCTAGACACACCCTATTTAATACGTCACGGGAAAATGACTTAGATGAAAAAGATTTTTTTAATTAGAAAAAGGGACAAAAAGTTTCTTCAAATAACCGACCGCTCGCTAACCATACTAGACGGCTGGGCGCCGGCTAGACGCGTCCGGATCTAGCCTCACTAATTTGAGGAATTTTTTTTTCTTTTTGAAAATCAGGGGCCTCCCCCGGCTCCAAATTTTCATCATCCAGCGAAAACCACATGGATGGCGTCCGCCTCACGAGGGTTCTTCTGCTGATACTCTAGTGTGCTCCTCCCGCAGTGTGCAGCTCCACGTAGCTTTAGTCCACGACGGGGTCTCCAGCCCTTGCTTGCAGCTCGTTACCCCGGTTCCAGCTCCAGAGGATTTTTTTGTTTTTGTTTTTGGGAACTACGAACAAGGCATCTTGTGTATGGGCCTCGCCTTGTGGACTCGTTCAGACAATGGGCCGTGTGGTCTGGCCCAAAATACTGCGCCTCACATGCCGCAAGATCTCACGGAGCCAAACCACACCCGCACCAGAGTCGTCCCCACCACGCACGGGAAAACCTCGCAGGCAACCGGCCTCCTCCTCCACCGCCGCCGCCGCCGCCGCCGTCGAAGCATCAGAAGCAGCAAGAGTAAGATGTCGTTCCGGGCGCGGGAGATTTACAAGAAGGTGGTGCGCCGCGTGGGCGGGGAGGGGAAGCTGCCGGCGGAGGTGATGGACACAGTGAAGAACATACTCCCGAATAGCAAGGTCGTCATGGGCCGGGCCAAGCGCGGCATCTTCGCCGGCCGCCACATCCAGTTCGGCAACAAGGTCTCCGAGGACGGCGGCAACAAGTATGCAAATTCTCACCCGCCTCTTCCCTCGTGCAATCTCTTCTGATCCATGCGCGCATACATTCCGAACCGTAATGCATATGTTCAGTCGTTGGAATGGGAAAAATGATGCGTTTGACGTTTCTTGAGATCATTTCTATTTGAGTGTGTGTGTGTGTGTGTGTGTGGGGGGGGGGGGGGGGGGGTGACGTGACGAGTGTTGCCTATCTTGTTTGGGAATTTGAGTTGCGAAATGCTGCTTTTGTTAGTTCATGTTGCCACAAATCACTATGAAGAATGGAGGAAATGCTGCTGAGGGGGTTATGAGACGAAAGGGAGAGGTGTAGTGAGGCCACCGCTTGTATTCCCTAATAATCATAAGGTGTAGATAGTTAAATCCTACTCCCTCTGTAAACTAATATAAGACGTTTTAGATCATTAAGTAGTGATCTATATTAGTTTACAGAGGTAGTACTAATTGTTCAGTAATAAGGAGTAATATTACATTTTTGATAGGACTGTTCTCTTGGATAGCTTGCACACAAGTTACATTTGCATTAGCATTTCATTCACATGGCTGAGAGCTTTGGACCAATTGGTTTGAATTTTTTATGAATTGATCCAGCTATCTATATCTTCATGTCCACACAAGCACAAATGGACAATCGGAAATTTCCCAATTATTGTTTTGATGCCTGTAGTTTCTACAGTTCTACTTGTATATTTCTCAAGGCACAAATTAATCTAATGTTTGGAGTAAATTCAGCCCTGAGTAAACTCACATTCTTCTATGCCTCATTGTCGCTCATGTTGACCGTGTGGCCGGCTGGCCCTTTCTCCTTCTGGTCCGCGATCTCAGAATCGGCCGGATCGAAACTGCCCTCGTTGATAGGAGGAGGCACGTCGTCGCGTTGAATCCCAGCAGCACATAAACAAACGATCTCACTGTGATGCTAATTGCGTGACTTCTGCCTTTGTTTAGGGGTAGGAGACTTGTGCTAGGTTTCCATGTCCATGGCCTTTTTTCTTCTGATGGTGAGCTTCGGCTTGGGTTTTCTTGGGCCTTTCGGCCTGCTATCTGATTTGGAATCTGATATAGATAGGATAGCCGGTGGCCTGGCAAGTACCCTTTATGTTGCATTAGTGTTACAGGGGGCGGGGGGTAGGCGTGAGAGATGCTAGATTAGCTAGATACGTAATCGCTACCAAGGGTGGGAAAATACGTCAGGGGGGTCTCGCCCCCCCTTGGATCTGTCCCTGATCATATATTAGATTGTTCAGCTCTGTAATTGATGTAGTTTCTTAATCAGCACCGACTTGAGAATTGGATGAGCTGAGGATCAAATCAGGTCTTGTTGGGATTCACTCCATTTTGTACCGGCTTTGATAGTCTTGATCAGAACAAGATGCATGCAATTCTTTGATGATTGGAATGTCAAGAGTCTAGAAGATTAGGCAGGCTTTTATGATGTAACAGCACGCATTATGGTAACACTAGAGTTATATAATTGTCTGCCTTTTTTTTCCTCGAAGAGCATCAAGGATAGAGAGTATGCTCAGCCCCAAGCAACAAATATGGTGGATCGTACGGGTTGATAGCCGCCAATCCCTTGGCGCCAGCCAAAGCGCAGGTTCTGGCCTCCTCCAGAATAGTTTGGATAAGAAGAGTAGAGGAGGGGCGCGTGTTTTCGAAATTACAGGCGTTCCTGTGCTTCCGCAGATGCCATTTGACAAGGACGCCTAGCGAGGCCACACCTTTACACAGAGAAGTTGGAGATGCAGCCTAGAGTCCCACCAGTCATAGAAGCTCTCATCACTCACAGGCAAGAGCGAGGGAAACCTGCAGGCGGCGTATGCCCCATGCCGAACACTATTAGGTCATGAAAACAGAGAAAGGAAGCCCCTTCGTACTCATCAGTGTTATTTCTCAGAAAGCTGGTCAGGGAAGTTAGCAAGCTGTTTACTTGCTTCAGCTACGTTATGCCACACTATTTGGTTCTGTAGCGATAATGACAAATTCAATCAAAGTTCAGTCATATTTAAAATGTGTGAAACAGAAATCGTATAATCTTGCAAAACCTCATTTATCTCCTTCCCGACCTTGCCACCAGGCCCAACACCGTTTTAAGCTGTTAGTGTGGCCTCACGATTCATTTGGTCCTTCATGATCCAATGTTATTAACTTCGCACACCTGTTTTTTGGAAGGAGAAGAGTAGGAGAACGATTCCAGTCACTCGTCTTATTCTTGATACATAAATCCAATTGTTCCTAGCAGGTACTTATTTTGTTGAAAAACTTGCAAACAAGTGTTTGCACATCTTATCATTGAGAGGAGAAGCAAAATAGTTACACTAGTTGGGCAACAAACGCCAAGTCATAGACAGACAACACACATAACATAAACACCCTAGCTACTCATGGCAGTCATGCAGCCGGTAGTTTAAAAGCCCATCGCCACCACTCGGCCTTCTTGATTCCATTGGGCACTGTCAGGATGTCCTTGCTCACCCCTTGGAACACCCTGCTGTTCTGTTCACACCAGATGGACCAAACATTCAGGATGACCATGAAGTTGAAATCCTCTCTTCTAGCTTGGGGGTGCTTGTACATGTTCAGCCACCGTCTCAGGTGGGGTGGCGGAAGTGCGACCTGCCCAGCAGAGGATAAGGCCCCAAAGGTCTGTTGTCCACGAGCAGCTGATTGAGAGATGTTCCGCAGACTCTGATTCCTGTGAGCAGATACTTTTCTTGATGGTGTTACTTGATTCAGTTGTCATGTGGACTAACTCTTAGTTGGTTGATGAACTAAAGCACCGAACCACATTAATTCAGGAACTCCGTGACCTCTGGCCAGTGCAAAGCTGCTAATGATGACTGATCATCCTTGTAACCTTTTGGTTTGCAGCTTTTCATCTTGTCTGTAGCATCACAGTAGGGATGAAAATGGAGTGGAAAGTTTCCGCTTTTCCAGAGGAAAAATGGAAACGGAGAGGAAATATGAAAACGGAAATGGAAATTTGCAAAACGGAAATGGAAATGGAATTTTTTATGCGGAAACGGAAACAAAAACGGATTGGTGTTTTTCTGGTGGGACAGAAGTGGAAATGGAACTTTCCGTTTCCGTCAATATGGAATTTCTGTTTCTACTATGGGCCTATGGCTGCTTTGTAGCCCAACTACCAAACAACACACAATGACACAATGAGTAGAATGAGCAGAATGGATCATTTGGGGGCCAAACACGTACTCAACTTGACCATATACGGAATTGTCATGTACTACTACAATACTATCCTATGTTGCTAACACAACCATATTATTTTGTAGACATGTTAACAATTCCATAATTTGTTTGTTTTTCGTCTATATTTCTCTATTATTCAAGGGTGTTTTAAGTTCTGGTCAGCAAACTGTTTTGTTTCCGTGTCCGCTCTGTATTCGCTCAGTGTCTGTTTCCGTATTCGTTTTCGGGGTTTCTGTATTCGTTTCCGCTTCTACAAAAAAAAATATGAAAACAAATATGATAGCACCCAGTTCCGTCCGTTTCTGCGCCGTTTTCATCCCTGCATCACAGTAGTACTAGCCTACTAGGAGCTGCATTCTTGGATATCTTTAACAAAAGTGATAGTGTTACCATTTATTTTGGATGTCTAATTACGTGCTAGACAACCCAGAAATATCCTGGCAGCTTGCAAATTTTAAACACTGCCTGCTAATTATTTTACCATGTGGCTCAAGCCTTTCTTAAGAATCTCCCTACCTCCTTCCGATCTTTGTATATTGACCACCTTTTGCTTACGGAGCATTTTCTTTGTTCAGGTCAAGGCGAAACTGGAAGCCAAACGTTCAGGAGAAACGTCTTTTCAGTTATATTCATGACCGACACATTAGAGTCAAAGTAACCACTCATGCACTGCGGTGCATTGACAAAGCTGGTGGGATCGATGAATACCTCCTGAAGACACCTTACAACAAAATGGATACTGAGATGGGAATAGCCTGGAAGGCAAAGATTGAGAAGATGTATTCAGAGCTAGCTGGGATGGAAGTTGGCTTCTTCCCTCCTGAGAAAGAGGCTAAGATAGAGCAGGGTTTCGAGGAGATTCGATCGGCCAAGAGAGAGTTCCGCAGCGAATCAAGAAGGGCTTTGGGTGTGGCAAAGCAGAGTCAGCTAGAAGCAACTAAAGCTGATGATGACGAAACAACTGAAGTCGTGGATACAAATGAAGAGGCGTCTGATGTCGCAGAGAAGTCTTAGCTTGGACCTGCGTGCCATTGTTAATGGTAAATGTGGTTCTGTAGCTTTTGTTTCAGGAATAATCATCATCCCTTTGTTGAACTTTACTTTATCCGCCAAATATGCTAACTGTTAGATATTGAAGACTTTGTTGGCATATCGGTGATAAATGACTTGCACAGTTCCACTCTGTTATACCTGAAAGTTTGAAATATGTTACTAGAAAAGGGATGCACAGTTGTTTTATTTAATTTATTTATATTTGACTCATTATTGGTCCATTTGAACCCTCTCCTTGTCATGGCAGACTGAAGTACTTTTAGGATATGCATTGTCTTGATGTCATCTTTCTCTTGTGATTTCAAGTCACATAAGGGCAAAAAATTGTCTGTATAGGTGTTACAACGAATTGTTAAATGTCATTTCCTTCATGCATTTTTTTGTATTGGGTACCTGGGTCTAATTATCTGATTCTCCATAAGACCATCATAAGAAATACTCCCTCTGTTCACTTTTATAAGACCTTGAAGACATTTCAGACAATGTGCAAAACAGCTCATTTTGAGTTGTCTGAAACGACTTACAAAAGTGAACATAGGGAGTACTACATGTTGCACTTGTTCACATACGACTACAACTTAAAAAATCAATTTCAGATGGGCCATTTTCTAGCCCAAAGTTATGTTAGAACTGAGATACTCCTTTTCTTGCAGATAAAAAAGGAAGAGAAACATTGATGTCCTTGACAAAACAATGGAAGGTTTTCATTTCATATAAACAGGGGAGAATATCTTGCAAGTCAATGACCCCTTTTTCTCAGAACACTGCAGTGTATCTTAGGCCTAACTGTCAAGGCTACCATCTACCCGGAGCACATCTCGGTGTTGCAATGACTTGTTAATTTCGTGGAAGTTTTGTACAAGCACTGAATTCTTAAGTGTCAGGATTGAGGTGTTCTCTTCTCAAGTCTTTCTAGCCCATTCAACTGAAATGTCGAAATAATATATTCGTGACAGGATAAACACTTATCAGCTGGAGTTGTAGCATTCGGTAGCTGATTTCTGTTACATCTCAAATACTTGGCACGTCATTGTTGTCATTGGTTTGGAACTTGTAGCCCTCTTTTGGAGATGTTGGTAGCTGTGGTTCTAGATTTAAGCCTGGCGGTATGTTTAGCTGGTCTTTGCTGTTCCCGTTGATCAAGTAGTTTGGGATATGTCCCGGATGACTAGGCTGATGCTTGTATGAACTTCTATATGGTTTTCTTAATGAAAATCGTGGGGAAACCCCTCTAAAAAAAAATTTGGCACGGTGTTTACTGACTGGGAATTAATATTAATAACTAAAAAAGCAAAAGAAGATTTGGATGAATTATTTGGTTGGACTAAACTGTGTACTCGTGGCTGTTGAGCTCTAACTGCAAGTTACTATTCGTTGTTACATCGGATTTGTGCGCAGTTTGTCTTAATGTTTACTCTTCATATGACTGATCTCAAGATAGAATCATACTTAAGTGCTTGTTGACATATTATCAACAGGGAAGTTACATTGCCGGCTTCCAAATATGAACAAACATAAAAGGCCTGAAAGCAACACGGCCATTATGCGGATCCATCTAGCCTAGCTTGGCGAGGACATCGCTGAGAACAGTCTTGGTCTCGCCGTAGTACTTCTCGGCCTCGGTGGGGCTCTTGATCTTGGCTGCATGGTCAAGCTGCAAACAAAATGGAGAAGCTCACACCTGTTAGTCCTGCAATTCTTCTTGAGAAAATGTTCAGGTTTGATGCAGTAAGAATTAAGATGGCCATGTTTCTGAAGAGACATAAGGTAATAGCTGAAATTGCGAGATGGTAGGTTTCTTACCCCGTCGAGGGTGGCGAAGAGCTTGCCGGTGAGGTCCTTGAGGTCCTTCTTCTCCTCCTTGGTGGTCTTGGAGGAGATGACGGTCTTGAGGTCGTAGCGCAGGTAGGAGGCCCTGAGGCGGAGGTCGTTCATGACGTACGGCCATTGCTTCTTGTCGATGAGCGGCTTGAGGTTGAGGATGTCCTGGGCCGACTCCTTGGCCCGCACCGCCGCCTCCGCCGGTGGCAGCGGCTGCAGGTAGAACCGGTTCTTCAGGGGCAGGTCGAAGTCCCTTGCCTCGTCCGAGTTGTCCGTTCCGGCTGAACACACACACCCAAATCATCCATCAGATCAGGCGTAAAATTCTACTCCTTGCTATACTATATTATTATTGTGTAAAGCGAGTATAGATGATGTACGAGCGGCTGGAGGCACTCACGGAGTCCACCGGAGAGCGGCGGCGGGGGGCCAACCTTGATGGCCGCGACGGTGCCGGCGTGCACCACCTGAGCGAACGCGCTCCCGACGACTCCGCTGGCCATGAGGCCAAGGACCGCGCGGCGGCCGGCGGCCTCGGCCTCCGCCGACGACGCCCTCACGGTGAACCTGCTGGCGCGCCTGCCGGCCGGGCCTGGGAGACGCACGCCCTGCGACAGGCCGGTCATGGACGCCATGGTTTGCGCCATCTCAAGCTTTGCTTCTCTCTTCTCTTCTTGCTCTGTGTTTCTCTCTTATCCCTCTTGAGAAGCTAGCGATCTCTCGATCGACTGCCAAAAATATATGAGGAGGACGTGTAGCGTGTTGCTGTCCTATGCGGCGCGAAACCTTATCTGACTGGATAAGTTCGCGGCCAATGCGCGCGCGCCGTGTGGCACCGGCTTGTGGCATGCTGCGTCGCCTGACCTCCATTTGGATTGCGCCCTGGCCAATGAGTGACAGACATGTGTCGACGGTGCTTGGGCTTCAGTTGGCCAGTAAGATTTCCTTGTTTTGTCACTTTGTTATATCTGGATAATTTCTTTTCCCAGCAAACACCATGGCCGATTTCTTTATCAGCATAGCATTTGAAATTTCACTTCACATCACTGCATTAATCATTGTGATGGATTATAGTAACTCATTAGTCCAACCAAGTTTTATTGAGTTATAAGTTGTTTTAACATATTTTCCCTATATTCAATTGTTGTTTTCTCATGAAAAGACTATAAAAAGTAAGTTTACCACAACACAACTCTAGAGCCGCAGTCTTTTTTGCAGATTTGCGTCGATCTCATCTATGTTTCTCGCCCTATTTCATCGGCGATGTTGCGGACTTGCATCAATCTAATATATCACAATGTGAGCTAGAGAGATCATTCCTCACCCGACTTCCAAAGATTGGCGCCAACACCTGTGCCAATGTCATTGGTATTCTTTTCGCCAGCATCCTATGGGAAAGCTTAGGGTCTTAGGGCTTGCAATGGATTCAACACCAACCTCAGTTGTCTAGGTAGTCATGAAGTTATGGCCTATTAGGGCGCAGTAAGGTAAGAGATTTGTCAACCCGATCAACATTGGCAGGAAGGAGTGAATGAATATGCAATATGTGATAAACAAAACTTTTACGAAATGTTCGGTACAGTGTTAGTCACACAATTGGAAGCAGAGCAGACTAGCGGTGGCTATCAAGAGCATGGTTTTTTGAAATGTGGGTCCAGGCGCACCATTTGTGAACAATAAAATAAAAAATGGTAATTTTTAAAAATAATTCTAAATTACTACTGACATTGTTCAATCTAGTATCCAAGAATTTATTAAGCTCATCCCGTAAGCACATGTACACATCTTGGTTTTTACCGTTTGAAGATGGAAGAAGATTCGTTCTCTTACCCATTTCAAAGTTAAGCAAGAGATAACTCATAATTTGTTATGCACTCGCACTCGCAGCTTGGGTCACTGAAACTTAATGATAATTACTCACTCCTTCATCCTGAGAAAGGATCCTGGCTATGAAAAAAATGGATCACTAGCTTGCGCAACAAATTGAATGAAACTTCCGTCTGAAGTAAACATTTCAGTCTGGTGTTTGTTATACCATTTAAGGGCACCATCTAAGTTCGAGAACTTTTGATACTTCAAGGCTGCAACACATGCTAAGTGTGACTGAGATTCTTTTTTTTTTTCTGACAGGTCCTTTTGTGCTCGAGGTTGAGGTTGAGGATAAACTTTTTCACAAACCACGCTCATGAAAATGCAATACACTTGAATGGTAGATTCTACCACGGAAGTCCATGAATGCTGGCAAATTTGGTTGTAACATACATGACTGCGTGTTCTACTCACGTGTGAAGTTTAACGAAGAAATGACAATTGTGGTATTCTAAAAAAACACCAAAACAAAACTATAAAAAAATCCATGTTTGAACCAATTTGGAGGGCCGATTTTCTTTGTCAAGAATACGACAATTTTCTTTGTCAGGTAGAATGGATAATGTATGTTAACCAAAAATTTAGAATTATTTATTTTTTGCTATTAGATTCTACTATTCAGTTCATCGTATGGTGCCAACCTCAGGTCGAAAGAGCACTGCAATCTGCACATTTTTTAGTAATTATATAAAAAGTCAAACAATTTTAACATTTTTATAGAATCAAATATGATTAAGTATTGTACCGTATAAAATATTTGACCAAGGAATTATTCCTGTTGACTTTAAGGAAAAAAATTATGAGGACAAAGAAGCATAAACAGTACTTGTATATAGCATTTTGATTTGTTTTTTTCTGCCCAAAATAATGTGTACGAGTACAATAATTGATCATATTTAACTTAATTTTTGGGCTTTTTTATAATTACTAAAAAAAATCCGCATATAGGGTGCGCTGGCATCCTGGTTCACCTTGGTATTTCTCACTGCGGAAGCGCCTAAAATCAAACCCTCTGACCCGCCATCAATGGGGGCTCGCCGCGGCCGACGGCGATCTCTCATCTTTCCCTCCGCCACACCGCGTCCTCATTAAGCACACGCGCAAGGTCGCGCCCCCTCGGCATCCAGCAGACGAGCCTCTCTCTCGCCCGCAGGTGCGGCGCCGGCCCATTCCTTCCGCAGTTCCATTCCCACGGGATCTGATCCGGTGACTATTTGCACGCGTCGCCGTCGTCGGGAGCTCGTTCTCGCGGCGCGATTACGATCTTCGGACACCCTTACCCGAGCCTCTCCGCCCGACAACTTCGTCCTCATTCCTCAGCGAGCGCCCTTGGTGAGCTAAATTCTTACTTCAGTCAAACAGAGTTTGCCTGAGCGCGTGTTTCCATCTCATTGCCGGCGAATTTGAGGACTTCTCCTACGCACTTTCTTGGCCAGTTGATTGAAACAGAAGCATGAGAAAGTCACGGATAACTTAACAGCAAGTAGTAATCTCCTAGGAACTCTCATTTTGTTGATTCCTTTCCAAGATTCAAAGAAATGCTGTATTTGGTTGCCTCTTCAGTCTTTGTATACACCTAACTAGATTAACCCGCGGGTTGCTGCAGATGAACTATAAAAAGACTGAAATTGATTGGAGTAGAACCCATAAAGTATACAGGAAAATTAGTTTTGAGGGGATTTTTTCATTGAGTAGAATTCATAAAGTATACAGGAAAGTTAGTTTTGAAGAATCTAAACGGTGTGGCTTTCAAATGAAGAAGATCTGCGGTCCGTTTGGTTTATGCCTCAACTCACCCTACCAAAAAATTGGGCATTCCAAATGCCCTACCACTCAATACACATCAAAATTAAGGTTGAAAACAACAAAGTTGATGTGGCTGAATCATAGAAGAGATAACTAGCAATAACGGCTTTTCAAAAAATAAAATAACTAGCAATAACTGCAGTTAGAGTAGATTAAACTGTATAAGAACATAGGATATGCATGGAAGGAATGTGTCTTGTGTGTATTCATGGGTTTCCGCTTTGATGTTACTTTCCTAGAGTCCAGGGACATCTGTTGCAGCTTTAACCTCGTAGTTTGAGACCGCGGTCTTATCTTTTATGCCGAGTCTTCTCATCACTGCCTTCTTATTAGGGAGCACAGCACATGACGATCCACAGACATGGTATGCCCATAGCCCATTGGAGACATGTTTGATGGTCTCCGCTGGTTGGAAACAGCCTATTTTTTCAGTTATCTGACAGATTTCCATTGTGTTCTGTTAACTACTGCACTACGATTCTCTATTTTTACTGCACCATCACATGAACTGTAGCTATGGGCCATTGTTACTCTGCATCAGAGTAAAACTTAGAAACCAATCATTGTCCAAATCATTTTTCATTTAGGCGCTCTTCGCTTCACCACTCTGATTTTAGGCTCTCATGACATCATTGAATATCAGTTTGTTTAGCTGGATACTTATCTTAATTCCTTTTGTGAATAATTACCGTTTCACAGCTCGCGCTTTCTATTTGTAGTGACCACTCAGTGGATGTAAAATAGTCTGAACGCTTAACAGCAGAAGCCTGGACGGCAGTTCCATTTATACGGCTAAAAACTTCACGATCATTAAGTTACAAGCACAAACTGTTTTATTTATTCACTCAAATACACACAGCAAAGTGGGGCGGAAGTTCCTATGAACTGCAGCTCATCGGAAAAGCATACAACCTCATGTTACCAGTACAATAGTATTGCCACACTATATGGCTATAACATTGTAGCACACAGTTTATTTATCCTCGGCGGCTTATTTCCTGCGCACCTCAATTCTCACAAGTGCCTCTTGACCCTCTCGTAGACTGCATAAGTGATGCACATTATTTTATGAAGGTGGAGAAAGATTTCTACACAGGGGCAAGGAGCACCTCATCCCCGACATCAGTGTGATCTTTAACTGGCAGGTCGGTGTTCTTATCAAAGGGGAATGGCTCCAGTTTTGGCTGCGCTACTTTCAGGATCATTTCAATTGGCATTTCTGGCTTTGATCTTTCCAAAGGCGCCACTGGATCAACACTTGGGTCATGACCCTGCAAAGAGTTATAGATTATTTAAAATAGGCTTGCAAATGACACATCTGTTTTATTTTAAACATGCATGGGTGGCACTAACCAGGTTAGCATGCATTTTCTCAACAAAAGTTTGGAAAGTGGCATAGTTCTGTCCCTCCAGTAGCTCATTCGATAACCGGAGGTAGGTGAACCCAAACAGTTTGTGCTCAGGAGGGCCATTCTTGTTGATGCCTTTCGGTCTCGCGTTCCTGAGTATTGTGTTGTAAGCAGTGGCATCAAATCGACCGAGTGCGTTTTCGCACGCCACATGTAAACCCTCTCTCCATCCAGCACTCAGCACCTAAGGTTTTTGATGAGAAGTGCTTCAGTGTTTCCGTAAAAGATAATTGTAAATTCCTGAGCCATAAATACTGGGCGGTTGCTAATGCTGTGGTTACCTGTTGGACTAGTTCTTCTGGTGCGCTCTTCGCCTCTTCGCTTTGCTCCGAGTCCCTCATCTCTGCACAAGTGAAGTTCATGCTAGCATGATGCCTTGTGAGCATGCGTGCTATGGTTCTGTAGCCGTCTCTGTCATCTAAGTTGTAGTACCCGGCTGTGAGCTCGGCTGCATGGTTTGGAACCCTGTACCACCAGTGAATGCCAGAGATCTGCAACCAAACATTGGATCATGTCTCATTACATTCTAGATTAAGCAATGTGAGTTGTATATACTTCCTCCTTCCGTAAGCTTATACACTATGTTAGGGTGAATTTGTGCATTTTTTTGTTGTTTATCAGGCACAACTTCTCAACTGAATCATGATTTTTGCAATCTTTTCTACTATAATATACTGAGATCTGTAGGATGGTACTTACTTTTATTGCCAGCTGCACCCTGCATCCCAAGAAGACCTTGTTTGCTTCGTCCAAGACCTTGTCACCGTGCTTGATCAGTTTGTTGGAGTACCATGACAGGAAAAACTTCCCCTTCTCGGTGAGGTATGTTCCGTTGTCCTTGAAGAATTGGGTTTTCTCGGGAGTGTCGTTGTACTCTCCAGCATCGTCTGGCAATTCCCACTCAGGATGGCCAGCCTTTGCCGCTGCTGCTTTGAAGTCTGCTTCCAGGTACTTGTCATAACACTGCAGATTATTATTGTTTTAGTTAAAACAGTTAATTGGAGCCCTTTTGTCTTTACTTGTTATGGTATTATTTTTGCATCCGTTTTAATTCATGCCTGTCTGTTTAGTTGGATGTACATTTGATGTCCACTGCTTTTACCGTTTAATTGTGGGGCCATGGTCTTATGTTTGCTTCTGATACTTTGCTAAAAAAGAGAGCATGATCTCTCAAAAGCCATAAGTTAGTAATGATTTGGAATTGCCATTTTATCCAACATCGCTTATGATCAGAATCACTTTACCACTGGGAGAACCTTTTTCAGTGCAAATCGTCTCTTGGGACAAAGATTAAACTGCCTTTGGTCATCACATGTTACATGTACTCCCTCCGTCCCAAAATTCTTGTCTTAGATTTGTCTAAATATGGATGTATCAAGTCACGTTTTAGTATTAGATACATCCGTATCTAGGCAAATTTAAGACAAGAATTTTGGGACGGAGGAAGTATAAGAGTATTTTGTAAGGACAGAAGAGTATTTGGCAACAAAAAAAAAACACTCACGATGAATTCTCCGACGCCCGGGAAGACCCATCCCTGGCTCTGAGGATAGGATGGGTACCTCATCTCTCCAGCCGGGCCAAGTCCCACTTCAATGTCCACGATGGTACCGGCATCCAAGAACTTTTTCATGTTTTCCCTGAAGCTCGTCATGTAATCAGCATACATCTGTCGCAGCCACAAAGACACACTGGGCCTATCAAAATCATAACTATGCTGTTGCCAAGACTCATCTCAGTCATCTGAATCACCATATATGCAGGAGAACTGGAATGGCGATTTAGCTTAGCTAACCTGGACGGCTGTTCTTCCATGGAAGAGAGGCTGGTCATCCACTCCAAGGGTGAGGTACTCGATGTTCCTCGTCCCGCCGCGGTTGGTGTAGAAAATGTCCGGGTCGGTGGCGCCGACGTCGCGCACCCACTGTGGGATGGGGATGTTGACGATGTCGCCGACGTTGCCACCGCACTGGTGGAACGACATGATGGCCTGCAGCTTGAGCCCGGCCTCGTGCACCAGGTCGAAGACCTGCTTGTAGGCGCTCCAGTCGTACGCCTTGGGGCCCTTGCCCTCCACCAGCCCCCACCAGACGTCTATCATGACGCCGTCCACGCCGGCCTCCGTCAGCTTCTTCAGCTGCGCCCTGGTCTCATCGCCCTTCTCGAACTTGTTGTCGACGCTCACGACGTCCAGCTATTCTCACAGTGGAAGTGAAGACAAGGTTAGTGCAAAATACTGCATCTGAGGTCTCAGATCTTGTTGATAAGTTGGGTATCAGATGCACGATAATCTGAGTTTCTAGATCCTTGCAATGGTTTGTCCGTGCCATGGTGCTTAGCGGGAAGAATGGAGCTTACCGGCAGCATAACGTAGACTTGGACATAGTTGGCTAGCATGTTCCCAGCCATTGCGGCTGCTGGCTACAAACACTGGTTTGCGTGCTCACTCACTCACCGAGCTTGGTTTGCTGGGTGTTGCAGGGGAGCTCGAGGGGTCTATTTATACTGCGAAAGAGGGAGGAGGAGGGCGGGTCCTTCTCCAGCGAGGCGAGGTGAACTGCTTGATTTTGGTTACCGCTCACAGCCCAGCTTCAGGGTTGATATCATATTTTCCTTGTCACTAGGAGAAGATTGGGTATCTGAGTGTTCTGATTCGTTCACGTGTGTTTAGAGCGGCAAGCCAACAGTATGTCAGGTTTAAATACGTTATCCGGGGAAAAAAATACAGGGTCGTCACGTATGTACGACTAGGACAAAGTTCTCATTGTCTCTGGATTATGGCAAAAGCCGAAGCCACGAGCCCATAAAATAATTCTATGTTTCTTTTTACTTCGCATATAAAATTTGTTTAAAGTCAAACTAAGCAAAATTTGACCAAATTTATCTTAAAAATATCAACATCTACAAAATTATATAGCTTGAAAATTTATTTCATGATGCATCTAATGATATTGACTTCGTATTGTTAATATTGACATTACTTTGTTATAAAGTTGGTCAAACTTTATAAAGTTCAACTTAAGACAAATTGTATATGCAGACTAAAAAGAAATGAAGGGGGTATTCTTTTTGTTTATAAGCCAAGTGCAAAAGTAAAAAAAATAAACTCAACCAAACACCCTCTAATATGTGGTGATTTGAGAGCCATGTGTGGTCGCCCACCTCACCCCCTCCATCGACAGGCGTGCGCTCTGGCGATTGATGACGAAGAGGCGAATCTCGGTGCTCTAGCTAGTAGTTTAGGTTTGGGATTTTTAGAACATCTACAGCCGAACAGGCAAATCCACCCCTCTATATGTTCGTGAACACGCCTGCGCATGCCAGCGGATGTAGCCGGACCGCCTCATATGTTGTGCCTAGCAGTTACATACCTCAAATCTGGACTTTCAAATCCATGCACATCCATCATACACGCCAATGTCGCACGTAAATAACAAATATTGGTAGCAAAACATGTAGTTCTTACATAATTTTTTAAGTGCACAACTCAAACATTAGCTCTTTCGTTTCCATTGTGCGTTCACATATGCTCCACAAGATCACTGAGTAGCTACATGTGCACTGATGATCTCAAAGATTTTGATGCATCTGCAGAAAGTTCATAAGTTGCTTTGCATCTTGATTTTTGGGGATTTGAACTTGTTCTTCAGGCGCTTCAAAATCATTGGTTTGGGCTACGCCATCACCTTCATTCTCGACAATCGTATTGTGCAAAATAATACAACATGTTATTAGTTGCCACAAAGTTTTTGATTCCCACATCATTGCAGTTTCACGAATAATTCCCCAACGAGCTTGAAGCACTCCGAATGCCCTCTCCACATCCTTCCTAGTTGCTTCCTACATTGTTGCAAAGTGGCTTTGTTTGTTGCCTTTTGGTTCAGATATGGTCTTCACAAATGCCACCCACTGAGGATAGATGTCATAGGCAAGATAGTATCCCATGTTGCCATTGACGTGCAGTTGCACGGTGGTGATTCTCCATTACAAAGCCTCCTGAACACAGGAGATCCGTTGAAGCATGTTGATGTCGTTGTGAGAACCCGACATTCCAAAGAAAGCATGCCAATACCATAAGTCATGTGATGTCGCTGCTTCCAGTATGATGGTGGCCTTTATGGTGTGACCTTAATATATTCCCCGTAAACCTTTGGGTAGTTTTTTCATTACCAATGCATGCAATCAATTGATCCGAGCAGTGTTGGAAACCCTTCTCCAATAGCCAACAACTATTATGTGTCCTGCACATTTGGTTCTCTTAGATACTCTGCTCCAAACACCTGCACCACGGCGCGGACAAACCTAACAGTAGTATTCAAGCATGTACTCTCCTCCATCCGGACCATCACCAATGGCATCAGCGGTAGTACCAAGTGCAAGCATCCTCAGAGCAGCCGTGCATTTCTGCTTAGCAGAGAAAGAAAGTTGGCCGCAACAATCCCTTGTGAGTTTGAAGTAGTCATTGTGTGCCCCTACTCCCTCCACAACGCGCAAAAAACAATGGTTTGCGCATAAGAAAACGACGATGAAACCATGCATCATCTGAAAAAGTTGGTTCCGGAGCAAAGTAGTCCGTGTGCAGTAGCCGTGCTCCGGAGACCCTCAGGTCACTCTTCTCCCTTTGATCGAGCCCTTTAAGTTGACAATATGCTCCACCTGCCGGTCCATTTCCTCTTGCATGCTCATGCCCACTTCTTCGTCTGAATCCGACGAATCGAAGAACTTATCTTCAATCATTTTATCAAGTTCCGTCGGTCCATACTCCTCGTTCGACGAAGCATCAGAGTCCATCACTTTCCCTGCGAATGAACACAAAAAACTGTGTCGGACAATGTATCGAACACATAGAGCGCAAGGGGCAGCTCGAATAGTTGCCAAACATACCATGGTGGCATCCGGGCCGGCGACAATGTCTGCGGGGGCGAACACGATAGAGAGGAATGTTGTGTCGGTGCTGGCGGCACTGTGGCTCGAAACGACTGTGGAGCAAGGGTGGTGGCGTAGCTATGAAAGGTCCGGCACGGAGGAGGAAGAGGTGAGAGAGAAAATGGATTCGGTAGGTCGAGGAGGTGGATTTGATGCAATTTGTGGTGGGGTAGGCCTATCGGATCCGACGTGGACGCGCCCGGGCTATCTGCCCTGTATTTGGACTGGATTGAGGGGTGGCAGTCAGTGTGGGTGTTTGAGGCGCTCGTCTGGGTCAGTTTTTTGACTAGTCGATGACCGAGGCGTTCACCCGGGCGTTGGGCGGGGGGGGGGGGGGGCTGAGGAGCCCGGTTGTAGATGCTTCTAGTCTTTACCGAGGCCTGAGCAAATGGCAGCGCTTCATCTTTGAATTGGTCTTTTGGGTTTTGATCCTCGAATTCATCTGTCATGACGGAGTCGATGGAACTCCAATGTAGATTCCTACAATCTCTTGGCTGTTAGGTTTTCTCGTCATAAGTGCGCGACAGTATCTGGTGTGGTCGATTCAACAGTCACGACAATGGCTTTAGGGCGTTGATCTTCAAGGACATGTGCACGAAGACTTTTCAGTTATCATTAACAAGGTTAGGCCGGCTCAGGTGTGGGGCAGCTACAATGGTGTGTTAACGGCTCGGTCCGACAGTGGTAGTGGTCGTTCGGTGGTCCACCTTGATGTATTTTTTTAATTATGTTTAGAGTGCTTTGTACCTTCGGTTAACTTTTATAATAAAATTGTGTTTTTTTAAAACAAAAGAAAATGTATTGACATGTGACCGTGTACCATCACACATAATGTACTTTCGATGAACTTTGTATCATCAAACGAAAATATCAACACCCCGTTTCCAAAAAGACTAACACTCCGTCAGACGGTTACACAAATAGACCGATCTTCTCTGCTCAGGTGACTATCTTACGGCTACCCAAAGAACCGCATCTGTTGTTTGTACGTACCTATTTCGTGTGTGAAACTGGGCGCAACCGAATTTTATTCCCCGTGTTGGTCGTGCACTGACACTGCTGCAGCATGTTGCAACTCCGGAAAGCTACTTATTCAAAAAAAAAAAAAACTCCGGAATGCTACAATCACGGCTGGTGCTGATTGCGAGTTCAGATAAACTTAACTTCAGTTTATCCATGGTTTTTACCTTCTTTTTTTAGCTGGCATGCTTTTTTTAACTTTGCTTTTTACTCTTCAGAAAAAAAAATCTTACATTATAGAACTGAGGAAGTACTTTTAAGCAATTGATTCATCAGCAGCTCTCGTACATGTTTGCCATCACGTTGCTATGCCATATGCTCCGTGCACACCTAGACCTTGTTCGACAATCCACCGACTCCGAAAATCTGCGAAGCGAAAAAACTGCAGCTTCATCCGCTCCGGGAGCGGAGTTGTGGAACATAGCAATTACAAACAGGGCATTAACCGCTGAAAGGCGAGACCGGGGCTCCTCCCGCCCAGGCCACGCCGCGCCTTTTGGATGCGGCCGGCGGTTCTCAACATCTCGACCCGGGCGTTCGATGATCTCTGTCGGGCATTCAGTGCTTCCAGTTGGATTAGCTGGCACGTTGCACATGCGCGGTCACAAATCGCAAGGGCATGGGATCTGTCGTTCTCCGTCAAAACCTTAAAACACACTGTGCTGTACCGTGAGTTTGCCGGCCATAACATTGCAAGATTATTTTGATGCTGATAATCTGTGGTGCCGATCGATGATGCTACCGCAAACAGGAGAAATGATCGTGGGGTCTCTTGCGCTCTTGCACGTAGTCGTGTTGACGAACAGCGTAAGCAGTAAAAAAAGGCGTTGTTATCGTGAAATGCGTAAGGTGGATCGACCAGTCGCTAGCTCTGTCGCGTGCGCAGCGCTTAGGGCTAGTTTGGTTCGCTTCCACGTCGCGGGATGCCTGGCCTGGAGCTTCCCTGAAGTTTGCCTGAACTTCGTTTGGTTGGTGTCCTGAGAATTTTGGTGCGAGCCTGGCCTGAATCGCCCAGGCATGAGATTAGCCTGCCAGGCGTCCCCTTCCATCCGCCTGGACAGCAGGCAACATCAGCCTGACGCTGATCCAGCAGGTTATAGATGAGTTATGGGCTGCTTTGTCAGTTTTATGTTTGTTTATTCCTCCCAGGCCCAGCACACAATTCAAACAGCTACCTCTCTAGGCGGAGAAAATCATATATTTGACCTCAGGGCGAAATCAAATCACAAAATGATCTGCTCTCGAAAAAATTTCACTCTGCTGACCCTTTCGTGTGGCGCCCGACAGCTAGGCGCCACACACCACTGTGCAGCGTCTCTGCCTTAGGCGTCGCACCTCCTGCCAGCGTGGCAGCCCTGGTCCAGTTGCGGCCCCACAGACAGCAGTGCAGCGCCCAAGGGATAGGCGACACACTGTGTAATGTGCAGCGCCTATGGCTTGGGCGCTGCACATTGACTTAAGCCGCATCGGGCCAGCCCCTCCCAGCAGTTCTTCCCCCTCTGAGCAGTTGCTCTGTTTACAGAGAGCGGCGGCAGCGGCGCTCCCTTCGGACCCCCCCCCCCCCCACACCCCTCTCAGATCTGAAGTTTTGAGGCCCGGATTCGATCTCCAATCCCTCCTACTAGGTAAACTCCTATGTTCCCTTTCTTTTTCTCCGTAAATGAGTTGCAATTTTAGGGATTTGCCCAAGATTAGGTGGAACCTTTGATTTGCTTGGTTTGGATCTTTGTTTGCCCAAGATTAGGTGGAACCTTTGACCCCCCCACACTATATGATTCTTGTTAGTGAAACCTAGATTGTAATTTTTTTTAGATATATATGAGATGCCTAGTTTTGTAGATAATTATGAGATGTTGAGTGTTGTAGCTATATGTGAGATGTTGAATTTTTTTAGATATATATTAAATGTTGAGTTTATTTGAAATATGAGATGTTGATTTACTTGAACACATATGACATACTAGATATATACGAGAATTTACAATCATTTATTCATTGTGTGAGAAGGAGATGTTGAGATTCTTGTAGATGAATACATATGAGATGTTTAGATGAACACATATGAAATGTTGAGTGTTTACCGATATTTGAGATGAACTCATATATGTTTATTGTTTGAACTTTGTAAGGATGGTTTGGCTTCTCGACGATGTCTACGACACGAAACACCGGGCCTACATGATGCGCGAGAAGGAGATGGTAATAACGAGTAATCTAAATATTTTGCCTTAAGTTGAAATTTACATGCCCTAAGATTTGTCATTACTTGTTTTTTGCAGAAGCTTGAACCTTTGAAGATTCGGTATCACGGGGTCTCTGGTCCTGCCATGCCTTACGATGAGCGGTACACACCGTACATCAAGCAGGCAGGACTACTCCCGTGGATTCAGTTGGTCAGCCGGTCCACGCCGAATCTGAACGCTCCACTGGTGTCCGCTCTTGCTGATTGGTGGAGGCCGGAGACGCATAGTTTCCATCTTCGGACTGGGGAGATGACCGTGACGCTCGAGGATGTCTCGTTGATCACCGATCTTGCTATCGACGGGATGCCTCTCTGTATGAGCACCGATTCTGATGGGTGGCGCGAGCAGATGATTGCTCTTATCGGTATGGCTCCTACCGAGGCTGAGGCTGATGTAGAGGAGGGAGAAGAGAAGAAGAAGAAGAAAAGGAAAGCATCCGGAGCTGCTTTCACGTGGATTCAAACTCACTTTGCGACGTGCCCTCCGGATACCACTGATGACATGATCCAGACACTGTTGGAAATATGCCCTAGAGGCAATAATAAATTGGTTATTATTATATATTTCCTTGTTCATGATAATCGTTTATTATCCATGCTATAATTGTATTGATAGGAAACTCAGATACATGTGTGGATACATAGACAACACCATGTCCCTAGTAAGCCGCTAGTTGACTAGCTCGTTGATCAATAAATGGTTACGGTTTCCTGACCATGGACATTGGATGTCATTGATAACGGGATCACGTCATTAGGAGAATGATGTGATGGACAAAGACCCAATCCTAAGCCTAGCACAAAGATCGTGTAGTTCGTATGCTAAAGCTTTTCTAATGTCAAGTATCATTTCCTTAGACCATGAGATTGTGCAACTCCCGGATACCGTAGGAGTGCTTTGGGTGTGCCAAACGTCACAACGTAACTGGGTGGCTATAAAGGTACATTACAGGTATCTCCGAAAGTGTCTGTTGGGTTGGCACGAATCGAGACTGGGATTTGTCACTCCGTGTAAACGGAAAGGTATCTCTGGGCCCACTCGGTAGGACATCATCATATGCGCAATGTGACCAAGGAGTTGATCACGGGATGATGTGTTACGGAACGAGTAAAGAGACTTGCCGGTAACGAGATTGAACAAGGTATAGGGATACCGACGATCGAATCTCGGGCAAGTACAATACCGCTAGACAAAGGGAATTGTATACGGGATTGATTGAGTCCTTGACGTCGTGGTTCATCCGATGAGATCATCGTGGAACATGTGGGAGCCAACATGGGTATCCAGATCCCGCTGTTGGTTATTGACCGGAGAACGTCTCGGTCATGTCTGCATGTCTCCCGAACCCGTAGGGTCTACACACTTAAGGTTCGATGACGCTAGGGTTATAAAGGAAGCTTGTATGTGGTTACCGAATGTTGTTCGGAGTCCCGGATGAGATCCTGGACGTCACGAGGAGTTCCAGAATGGTCCGGAGGTAAAGATTTATATATAGGAAGTCCTATTTCGGCCATCGGGGCAAGTTTCGGGGTCATCGGTATTGTACCGGGACCACCAGAAGGGTCCCGGGGGCCCACCGGGTGGGGCCACCTATCCCGGAGGGTCCCATGGGCTGAAGTGAGAAGGGATCCAGCCCAAAGTGGGCTGGGGCACCACTTCCCCTAGGGCCCATGCGCCTAGGGTGAAAGGGGAACCCTAAGGAAGAGTCCCAAGGAGGGAAGGCACCTCCTAGGTGCCTTGGGGGGGAGGGAAACCTCCCCTGGCCGCCGCCCCCTAGGAGATTGGATCTCCTAGGGCTGGCGCACCCCCCCTTTGGGATCCCTATATATAGTGAGGGTAGGAGGGCCTCTTGACACACCCCTTATGCCTTTGGTGCAGCCCTCCCTCTCTCCCAAGTTCTTCTCCTCTCCCGTGGTGCTTGGCGAAGCCCTGCAGGATTGCCACGCTCCTCCATCACCACCACGCCGTTGTGCTGCTGCTGGATGGAGTCTTCCTCAACCTCTCCCTCTCTCCTTGCTGGATCAAGGCGTGGGAGACGTCACCGGGATGTACGTGTGTTGAACGCGGAGGTGCCGTCCGTTCGGCACTAGGATCATCGGTGATCTAAATCACGACGAGTACGACTCCATCAACCCCGTTCACTTGAACGCTTCCGCTTAGCGATCTACAAGGGTATGTAGATGCACTCTCCTTCCCCTCGTTGCTGGTCTCTCCATAGATAGATCTTGGTGACACGTAGGAAAATTTTTGAATTTCTGCTACATTCCCCAACAGTGGCATCATGAGCTAGGTCTATGCGTAGTTACTATGCACGAGTAGAACACAACACAAAGTAGTTGTGGGCGTTGATTTTGTTCAATATGCTTACCGTTACTAGTCCTATCTTGATTCGGCGGCATTGTGGGATGAAGCGGCCCGGACCAACCTTACACGTACTCTTGCGTGAGACCGGTTCCACCGACAAACATGCACTAGTTGCATAAGGTGGCTGGCGGGTGTCTGTCTCTCCCACTTTAGTCGGATCGGATTCGATGAAAAGGGTCCTTATGAAGGGGTAAATAGCAATTGGCATATCACGTTGTGGTATTTGCGTAGGTAAGAACCGTTCTTGCTAGAAACCCATAGCAGCCACGTAAAACATGCAAACAACAATTAGAGGATGTCTAACTTGTTTTTGCAGGGTATGCCATGTGATGTGATATGGCAAAAGGATGTGATGAACGATATATGTGATGTATGAGATTGATCATGTTCTTGTCAAGGGAATCACGACTTGCATGTCGATGACGAGACAACTTCAAGAAGACACGATGATGGAGATCATGATGATGGAGATCATGGTGTCATACCGGTGACAAGATGATCATGGAGCCCAAGATGGAGATCAAAGGAGCTATATGATATTGGCCATATCATGTCACTATTATTTGATTGCATATGATGTTTATCATATTTATACATCTTATTTGCTTAGAACGACGGTAGTAAATAAGATGATCCCTTACAACAATTTCAAGAAGTGTTCTCCCCTAACTGTGCACCGTTGCTACAGTTCGTCGTTTCTAAGCACCACGTGTTAATCGGGTGTGATGGATCCTTACGTTCACATACAACGGGTGTAAGACAGTTTTACACATGCAAAAACACTTAGGGTTAACTTGACGAGCCTAGCATGTACAGACATGGCCTCGGAACACAGAAGACCGAAAGGTCGAGCATGAGTCGTATAGAAGATACGATCAACATAAAGATGTTCACCGACGTTGACTAGTCCGTCTCACGCACAGATCGGACACGGCCTAGTTGACTCGGATCATGTAATCACTTAGATGACTAGAGGGATGTCTATCTAAGTGGGAGTTCATAAGATGAACTTAATTATCTTGAACATAGTCAAAAGGATTTTGCAAATTATGTCGTAGCTCGCGCTTTAGTTCTACTGTTAGTTATGTTCCTAGAGAAAAATTAGTTGAAAGTTGATAGTAGCAATTATGCGGACTAGGTCCGTAAACTGAGGATTGTCCTCATTGCTTCTTAGAAGGCTTATGTCCTTAATGCACCGCTCAGTGTGCTGAACCTCGAACGTTGTCTGTGGATGTTGCGAACATCTGACATACACGTTTTGATAACTACATGATAGTTCAGTTAAACGGTATAGAGTTGAGGCACCAAAGACGTTTTGGAAACGTCGCAAAACATATGAGATGTTTTGAGGGCTGAAATTGGGATTTCAAGCTCGTGCCCACGTCAAGAGGTATAAGACCTCCGACGATTTTCTTAGCCTGCAAACTAAGGGAGAAAAGCTCAATTGTTGAGCTTGTGCTCAGATTGTCTGAGTACAACAATCGCTTGAATCAAGTGGGAGTTGATCTTCCAGATGAGATAGTGATGTTTCTCCGAAGCCATTACCACCAAGCTGCTAGAGCTTCGTGATAAACTATAATATATCAGGGACATATATGATGATCCTTGAGATATTCGTGATGTTTGACACCACAAAAGTAGAAATCAAGAAGGAACATCAATCGTTGATGGTTGGTGAAACCACTAGTTTCAAGAAGGGCAAGGGAACAAAGGGATACTTCATGAAACGGCAATTCAGCTGCTGCTCTAGTGAAGAAACCCAAGGTTGAACCCAAACCCGAGACTAAGTGCTTCTGTAATAAGGGGAACAGCCACTGGAGCAGAATTACCCTAGATACTTGGTAGATGAGAAGGCTGGCAAGGTCGATAGAAGTATATTGGATATACATTGTGTTGATGTGTACTTTACTAGTACTCCTAGTAGCACCAGGGTATTAGATACCGGTTCGGTTGCTAAGTGTTAGTAACTCGAAATAAAAGCTACGAAATAAACGGAGACTAGCTAAAGGTGAGCTGACGATATGTGTTGGAAGTGTTTCCAATGTTGATATGATCAAGCAACGCACGCTCCCTCTACCATCGAGATTGGTGTTAAACCTAAATAATTGTTATTTGGTGTTTGCGTTAAGCATAGACATGATTGGATTATGCCTATCGCAATACGATTATTCATTTAAGAAGATTAATGGTTACTCTGTTTATTTGAATAATACCTTCAAATGGTCTTACACCTGAAATGAATGGTTTATTGAATCTCGATCGTAGTGATACACATGTTCATGCCAAAAGATAGTAATGATAGTACCACCTACTTGTGGTACTGCCACTTAAGTCATATTGGTATAAAACGCATGAAGAAGCTCCATGTTGATGGATCTTTGGGCTCACTCGTTTTTGAAAAGTTTGAGACATGCGAACCATGTCTGTTGGTATATATGCATGAAGAAACTCCATGCAAATGGACCGTTTTGTACTCACTTGATTTTGAATCACTTGAGACATGCAAATCATACCACATGGGCAAGATGACTGAAAGCCTCGTTTTTCAGTAAAATGGAACTAGAAAGCAGCTTGTTGGAAGTAATACATTTTGATGTGTGCAGTCCAATGAGTGCTGAGGCGTGTAGTGGATATCGTTATGTTCTTACTTCACAGATGATTTGAGTAGATGTTGAGTACATTTATTTGATAAATCACGAGTCTGAATTATTGAAAGGTTCAAGTAATTTCAGGGTGAAGTTGAAAGATCGTCGTAACAAGAGGATAAAAGATCTATGATATGATCATAGAGATGAATATCTGAATTACGAGTTTGGCACAGAATTAAGACATTGTGGAAATTGTTTCACAACTAATACAGCCTGCAACACCATAGTGTGATGGTGTGTCCGAACATCATAACTGCACCCTATTGGATATGATGCATACCATGATGTCTCTTATCGAATTACCACAATAGTTTATGGGTTAAGCATTAGAGACAACCACATTCACTTTAAATAGGGCACCACGTAATTCCGATGAGATGACACCGTATGAACTATGGTTTAGAGAAACCTAAGCTGTCATTTCTTAAAAAATTTGGGGCTGCGACGCTTATGTGGAAAAGTTTCAGGCCGATAAGCTCGAACCCAAAGCGGATAAATGCATCTTCATAGGACAACCCAAAAACAGTTGGGTATACCTCCTGTCTCAGATCCGAAAGCAATAAAGGATTGTTTCTAGAATCGGGTCCTTTCTCGAGGAAAAGTTTCTCGCGAAAGAATTGAGTGGGAGGATGGTGGAGACTTGATGAGGTTATTGAACCGTCACTTCAACTAGCGTATAGCAGGGCACAAAGAGTTGTTCCTGTGGCACCTACACCAATTGAAGTGGAAGCTTATGATATTGATCATGAGACTTCGGATCAAGTCACTCCCAAACCTCGTGGGATGACAAGGATGCGCACTACTTCAGAGTGGTACGTAATCCTGTCTTGGAAGTCACGTTGCTAGACAATAATGAACCTACGAGCTATGGAGAAGCGATGGTGGGCCCGGATTCCGATAAATGGCTCGAGGCCATAAAATCCGAGAGAGGATCCATGTATGAAAACAAAGTGTAGACTTTGGAAGAACTACTTGATGGTCGTAAGGCTGTTGAGTGTAGATGGATTTTAAAAGGAAGACGGACAATGATGGTAAATGTCACCATTAAGAAAGCTCGACTTGTCGTTAAGATGTTTTCTGACAAATTCAAGGAGTTGACTACGGTGAGATTTTCTCACTCGTAGCGATGCTAAGAGTCTGTTGGAATTATATTAGCAGTCACTGCATTATTTATGAAATCTTGCAGATAGGATGTCAAAACATTGTTTCCTCGACGATTTTCTTGAGGAAAGGTTGTATGTGATACAACCGAAAGGTTTTGTCAATCCTGAAAAGATGCTAATAAGGATGCAAGGCTCCAGCAATCCTTCTGAGGACTGGAGTGATCATCTCGGAGTTGGAATGTACACTTTGATGAGATGATCAAAGATTTTGAGTTTATACAAAGTTTATGAGAAACTTGTATTTCCAAAGAAGTGAGTGGGAGCACTATAGAATTTCTGATGAGTATATGTTTTAACATATTGTTGATCGGAAATGACGTAGAATTTCTGGAAAGCATATAGGGTTATTTGGAAAGTGTTTTCAATGGAAAACCTGGATTAAGCTATTTGAACATTGAGCATCAAGATCTATAAGGATAGATCAAAACGCTTAATGGTACTTTCAAATGAGCACATACCTTGACATGATCTTGAAGGTGTTCAAGATGGATCAGTCAAAGAAGGAGTTCTTGCCTGAGTTATAAGGTATGAAGTTAAGACTTAAAGCTCGACCACGGCAGAATAGAGAGAAAAGACGAAGGTCGTCTCCTATGCTTAAGACGTAGGCTCTACAGTATGCTATGCTGTGTACCGCACCTGAAGTGTGCCTTGCCATGAGTCAGTCAAGGGGTACAAGAGTGATCCATGAATGGATCACAGTACAACGGTCAAAGTTATCCTTAGTAACTAATGGACTAAGGAATTTTTCTCGATTATGGAGGTGGTAAAAGAGTTCGTCGTAAAGGGTTACGTCGATGCAAGCTTGACACCTATCCGGATAGCTCCGATAGAGATACCGAATACGTATAATGGAGCAACAATTTAGAATAACTCCAAGTAGAACAGTTATTTGGAATAGCTCCAAATAGAACGTGGTAACTACATCTAGGAGATGACATAGAGATTCGTAAAGCACACACGGATCTGAAAGATTCAGACCCATTGACTAAAACCTCTCTCACAAGCAACATGATCAAACCCAGAACTCATTGAGTGTTAATCACATAGTGATGTGAACTAGATTATTGACTCTAGTAAACTCTTTGGATGTTGGTCACATGGCGATGTGACCTGTGAATGTTAATCACATGGCGATGTGAACTAGATTATTGACTCTAGTGCAAGTGGGAGACTGTTGGAAATATGCCCTAGAGGCAATAATAAATTGGTTATTATTATATATTTCCTTGTTCATGATAATCGTTTATTATCCATGCTATAATTGTATTGATAGGAAACTCAGATACATGTGTGGATACATAGACAACACCGTGTCCCTAGTAAGCCTCTAGTTGACTAGCTCGTTGATCAATAGATGGTTACGGTTTCCTGACCATGGACATTGGATGTCATTGATAACGGGATCACGTCATTAGGAGAATGATGTGATGGACAAAGACCCAATCCTAAGCCTAGCACAAAGATCGTGTAGTTCGTATGCTAAAGCTTTTCTAATGTCAAGTATCATTTCCTTAGACCATGAGATTGTGCAACTCCCGGATACCGTAGGAGTGCTTTGGGTGTGCCAAACGTCACAACGTAACTGGGTGGCTATAAAGGTACATTACAGGTATCTCCGAAAGTGTCTGTTGGGTTGGCACGAATCGAGACTGGGATTTGTCACTCCGTGTAAACGGAGAGGTATCTCTGGGCCCACTCGGTAGGACATCATCATATGCGCAACGTGACCAAGGAGTTGATCACGGGATGATGTGTTACGGAACGAGTAAAGAGACTTGCCGATAACGAGATTGAACAAGGTATAGGGATACCGACGATCGAATCTCGGGCAAGTACAATACCGCTAGACAAAGGGAATTGTATACGGGATTGATTGAGTCCTTGACATCGTGGTTCATCCGATGAGATCATCGTGGAACATGTGGGAGCCAACATGGGTATCCAGATCCCTCTGTTGGTTATTGACCGGAGAACGTCTCGGTCATGTCTGCATGTCTCCCGAACCCGTAGGGTCTACACACTTAAGGTTCGATGACGCTAGGGTTATAAAGGAAGCTTGTATGTGGTTACCGAATGTTGTTCGGAGTCCCGGATGAGATCCCGGACGTCACGAGGAGTTCCGGAATGGTCCGGAGGTAAAGATTTATATATAGGAAGTCCTATTTCGGCCATCGGGGCAAGTTTTGGGGTCATCGGTATTGTACCGGGACCACCGGAAGGGTCCCGGGGGCCCACCGGGTGGGGCCACCTATCCCGGAGGGTCCCATGGTCTGAAGTGAGAAGGGATCCAGCCCAAAGTGGGCTGGGGCACCACTTCCCCTAGGGCCCATGCGCCTAGGGTGAAAGGGGAACCCTAAGGAAGAGTCCCAAGGAGGGAAGGCACCTCCTAGGTGCCTTGGGGGGGAGGGAAACCTCCCCTGGCCGCCGCCCCCTAGGAGATTGGATCTCCTAGGGATGGCGCACCCCCCCTTTGGGATCCCTATATATAGTGAGGGTAGGAGGGCCTCTTGACACACCCCTTATGCCTTTGGTGCAGCCCTCCCTCTCTCCCAAGTTCTTCTCCTCTCCCGTGGTGCTTGGCGAAGCCCTGCAGGATTGCCACGCTCCTCCATCACCACCACGCCGTTGTGCTGCTGCTGGATGGAGTCTTCCTCAACCTCTCCCTCTCTCCTTGCTGGATCAAGGCGTGGGAGACGTCACCGGGATGTACGTGTGTTGAACGCGGAGGTGCCGTCCGTTCGGCACTAGGATCATCGGTGATCTGAATCACGACGAGTACGACTCCATCAACCCCGTTCACTTGAACGCTTCCGCTTAGCGATCTACAAGGGTATGTAGATGCACTCTCCTTCCCCTCGTTGCTGGTCTCTCCATAGATAAATCTTGGTGACACGTAGGAAATTTTTTGAATTTCTGCTACGTTCCCCAACAGACACATGCTCGTGTCTACATGTGGTATGTTGTGTCGAGGACTTTGTTTCCTGACTCCACTGGCAAGAACGCTCCATGGATGTGGCTGAAGGCGTTGATCGTCTTCGATAGCAAATGGAGCTGGGGTTCAGCGACTCTTGCCTACTTGTACCGACAGGTAGTTGGTCTGTTTTGTGATGAACTCATTTCTTCATTAGCAATGCAAGCTTGCTGTCAAGTTAACATTGTTTTTCTTTCATATGCAGCTGGACGATGCGTGTTGCAGGATCACAGATAGTGCAGGCATTGGTGGTAATATGCTTCTACTTTCTGTATGGAGCTGGGAGCGTCTGCCTGTTGGACGCCCGAAGAGCGTCAGGTTTAATCCTTGGTATGAAGATGAAGATGACGAATTACGGCGCCCCACTTGGGCTTACAAGTGGGATGTGGTTTCCGAGATGACGAACGATGTCAATCTCATGTACCAGAAGTACGTTGCCGAGTTGGACACGATTACGCCTGAGCAGGTAACGAGGTCATTACTTCAGTCATTTCTCATGTTTGCCTAAAAAAATTCACCAATTTTGCATTGTTGCCCTATTTCATAGGTGGAATGGCAGCCATATGGCGCCGATGACAGACTTGGGTACACCCCGGAGTTTACCATCAACCCGATGTGCTTGCGGGATAGGGATCTCTGGCGTATGCGGTGCCCACTGATATGCAACTGGGCTATTGAGTTTCATTTGCCACATCGCGTGTCTCGTCAGTTTGGTCTGTTCCAGCCTCACCCGCCGGAATGGGTGGATACGGACAAAGCACTTCATAGGTAAGACAGCATGAACCGTATTGACTAAGCATCGTCACTCCTTGATTTTGCTAATGTTTGGTTTTGTACCATGCAGGTTGGACAGGAGAAGGCAGCGGAAGATAAAGGACTGGGACAAGCATCATGCTTCGTATGTTACCCGCTTCCAGCTTTGTGTGGAGGAAGCTCGTAGCAGTGCACGCGCCAAGCTTCGTGAGCATTGTCCACTTGCTTTTGATAACTACATACGATGGCTTCTTGAAAATACTCGAGTTGAGATATGCCCGCCGGCATATAATGAGGATATTCTTGAAGAACCCGTAAACTTTGAGGATCTATCAAAGGGGAAGTACAACAGAGATGTCAGGGTAGGGCACGGAGTCCCTGCTGTTCCGGTGATTAACTATGTGGTAAAGTGTTTCTTCTTTACTTTCCCGTTGGCCGTATTACACATGTTTGAATGGCTAACGTGTTCATTATTTCTCATCCGCAGTGCACCGAGATCAAGAAAGCAGCTGATGAGAGCCAGTCTATTCTGGAGGAAACACCGGTTGGAAAAGGCAATGATGATGGTCCACTACGAGCATTCCTCAAGGTACAAATCGCATTCACTATGAGAGGTAGTCTATGTTGCGGAGTTTCATATCTTCCACACTTGTTCATGTTACAGCGTCAGGCCAGGAAGTTAAGGCGGTTATCGAATCTTCTCAGTTGCCGTGATCCCGAAATTGATGAACCATCTGCCTCTAGGTCTGGTACACCATCAGACCCCTCATCTCACCATCAGAGGGACGATGTGAGTTCCTCATATGCTTATCAGGATGATGAGGGTGCGGTCACCCAAGAGGTATGACTAATCCTTTAGATGTGATTCTCACTTGATTACGACGTCGGTCTTCACCATATTGCTTGATTGTGTGATAGGGCGATGAGCTTGATGATGACATGACTTTGGCGGACGCTCAACTTCGGTCCCCATATGTGTTCAAGCCTAGGCAGCCCAGACGCCGGTACACGCCCAACGACTTTGACAACAGAGGCAACCTAAAGGTGGTCGTAGGGACCTCGCGGATAGCTAGCTTGGATCATGAGGCGGAGGCGGAGGCGGAGGAGGAAGTGCAGGAAGAGGAGGCTCGTCCATCCAGGAAGAAGAAGATTGCCTGCAGGCGTGGCACCAGGAACACGCGCGGAAGGCATTAGTGTTTGTTACTATGGAAGTGCTCTCTTGTAGCCGTTTCGTTAGGTTGATGAACTTGTTTGGTTATGATATATGTTGGTGAACTCTTACTATTGTGGTATTTGTGTTGTCCTAAAAGATATGATGTTCAAATTATTATGGTATTGTGGTATTTATTCAGTTGAATTGTTCAGTATTTGTGGTATTGTGGTATTTGTTCAGTTGAATTGTTCAATATTTGTATTTGCCAAAATGGAATCTGTTTCTGCAGTTTGGCAGTTAACAGCACTGCAGCGCCTGACAGTCAGGCGCTGCACTGTACAATGCAGCGCCCAAAGCCTAGGCGCTGCACCTCACAGTGCAGCGCCCAAAGCCCAGGCGCTGCACCTTACTGCAAAAACAGAGTTGACAGCACATTCATTTCACTGGAACATCATAATACTTACAATGACTGCATCATCACAACAATTTGAACAAACAAAATTTTTATGCCGACGAGTTCATAACTTAAGACAATTCGAACTACGACATGGTTCACGACACATTCATTACAAATGACAAATGGTAGCTTGCCCTAGAAAATAGTTCACCAACATCTTACATGCCCTCACAAGTTCACGACTCGTGCACCGAACCGAAGTCCCTACTAAGTAGAGCGAGGCCATTTCCCCTTCTTGTCACGGGCCGAGTCCTCCTCTTGCGCCTCGCGAGCCTTTGCAAGCTTTCTTGCCCTCTCCTCCTCACGAGCAAGTTTCGCTTGGCGTGCCCTCTCCTCGTCTCGTTTCTTCCGCTCCATCCTCTCCTTCTGACGACGCTCTTCCTCCAAGCCTCTTCGAAACGATTCTTCAAACCGCCGTTGCCGCCTAAGACAATCTTGGTATTGGTCCTTTTTGACATCTTCTGGCACTTCAAGATCTATCCACGTGAAGTACTTGCATAGAGGAGGCGGTGACTGCATACAAAATTTTTGTTAGTGTTGACACATATTTGATAGTAACATTTTACTTCTTGAGCTTACCGGTGGTTGGTCATAGGCGTTAGTTGGAAGTGCACGATCATAAGCATAGTTCGGGCATACAAAATATCTCCGGCCTTCCGTCCATGATTTATTTCGGTCGGTGGATACCTTCACCTTGCAAACATCTCCACACCAACATGGCGGGATGTTGGCATCTTTCTCCTTCACCTTGTTCAAAGATGCGTCCTCCCACTTGTTCGGCATGTCTTCTTGGTTAGCACACGGTGGCCTCGTCATGGAACCGGATGAAGCCATACCTACAAAACCGATAATTCTTGGTTAACCCTAACCCCCACTTAACAATAACACAATCCTAACCATAGCATAACCCTAACACCAACATCAAACACACATACCCCTAACCCTAGCATACCACGAAAGCCTAACCAACCCAAATTAGCAAAGAAACTTAACATCATTCAACAAATATTTGCAAATCCAATCCAATCCCCAAAGTAGCAAGATTTCAGCAAATGTGACAATTCCTATGGATGAAAACGAGGGGAACGGAGGAGATTACCTTAAGGGAGGGTTTGGCTTCGAAATCCACGATCAAATACTCCGGATCTGAGGAGGATTTGAGAAGGGGAGAGAGGAGGGCAGAAGGGAGGCACTGAGCTTCGGGTTTGTGTGGGGGTGGGGATGTGTGGGGTGGGGATGGGTGGGAGGGGGGTGAGTGCAGCAAATAGATGTCCAGCCGTGCAGCGCCTAAGGGAGAGGCGCCACACACCATAGTGCAGCGCCTACTCTTTAGGCGCTGCACTTCTGGGCATCCCAGTCCAGAGAGCAACAGAAGCTTCCAGTATGTTTTCTGCCCAAAAAAATGCTAAGTGAGTGTGCAACGCCCAAGGGATAGGCGCTGCTCTGTACTGTGCAGCGCCCAGGCGTGAGGCGCTGCATATTATAGTGCAGCGCCCCTCCCTTAGGCGCTGCAGACTGACTTAGCAAATTTTCGGGTGCAAAAGCTCCTGGAACGCTTCTGTTGCTCTCTGGACTGGGATGTCCAGCAGTGCAGCGCCTAAGGGAGAGGCGCTGCACTATGGTGTGTGGCGCCTCTCCCTAAGGCGCTGCACGGCTGGACATCCCAGTCTAGAGAGCAACAGAAGCATTCCAGGAGCTTTTGCACCCGAAAATTTGCTAAGTCAGTCTGCAGCGCCTAAGGGAGGGGCGCTGCACTGTAATGTGCAGCGCCTCGGCCTTAGGCGCTGCACTATCTGCTGTTTTCATATACAAAGTGATTTTTATGTTTTGTGATTCACATAGATGGCACATAATCATATCCAAATCACATGTAGTAGTCCAAATCACATACTCATACACACATAGCAATAGAGGTGTCCAATCAGATAGTCATACATAAACATTTAGCCAAAAAGACATAGTCATTTACGTCTCATATCACATAGTAGCACACATTTTGGTTCATAGAAAAAGTCATGGTCCTTGTCCCTTCTTCTTCCTCTCTTCTTCTTCTTCTTCTTCTTCTTCTCCCTCCTCCGACCACCAAGGGAGCTCACCTTTCGCCTCCGTGTCCTCCACCCCCTTCATTGTTTCCATACCTATGAAAATGTCAATATAATAGTTAGTCACACAATGCAAAATGACAACACAAGCATTGAGCCAAAAGAACAAGATCATAGTAAGTGACATACGGCAATGGTCCATTGAGCCAAGTGAACATTCCTCCACCACGGCCGCCGCCAAGGCCAAGATCACCACCATTGCCTCTACCACCACCACGGCCTAGACCACCACCACGGCCTCTACCGCCACCATGGCCTCTACCGCCACCATGGCCTAGACCACCACCACGGCCTCTGCCACCACCACGGCCAAGACCATCACCACGACCTAGGCCTTCACCACAGCCAAGACCATCACCACGGCCTAGGCCTTCACCACGGCCTCTACCACCACCACCACGGCCTAGACCATCACCACGGCCTAGGCCTTCACCACGGCAAAGACCATCCCCACGGCCTAGGCCATCACCACGGCCTCTACCACCACCACGGCCTCTACCACCACCACGGCCTCTACCACCACCACGACCTCTTTGTTGCCTAGTGCCTCGTTGGCTTGTTTGACTTGGTTGGCTACTCCTTGGTTGACTTGGTTGGCTATCATTTGCTTGGCTTGTGCTTGCATCATTTTTCTTTGATCTTTTTCTTGATTTGGGACAAGTTCTTGTGTTGTGTCCCCCATGACTGCAGTCCCCACAACAGGATTGCTCACGAGGCTCTTGGAATTGGCCGGTGCCGTATTCTCCACCGCCACCACGGCCCCATCTGTCCATGTCACCTCTAAGACGCTTTGTCTTACGTCTTCCCCGTCTAACGACCTTCAATTCCGGGTCCGGCCATAGTTGAACTCCATGATACTCCGGCCATTGTGATTGGTCCAAGTATGGCTGAAACCGGGGAGCCCATGTATTCTTTACCGTCATGATTGAGAACTCGGACTCCCTCACGGTAAGAGGGTGATTGACGTCCACATTCCTAACACGGGCTGCATTTAACAAGTGCGAGCATGGGAGATGAAGCAACGATGGCCTCATGCAGCTGCAATCACACCGTGTTAGGGAGACCTTGAAAGCGCGGCCTCCGTGTTGGTGGCCATCATTTCTGGTTCCTCCAGGCTCTTTCACCTCATACTTCCACTCGTTGTCGTCATATAGTACAGCTTCTTGGGAGTCTTCCTTTCGTGATTGAAAGTCCAACCATTCTTCAACCTTTGGTGGGAAATAGTATTTGTGCTTATCCTTGTTCTCACCAGCAATCTGCTTATCCGTCTCCATTGAATACTTCAAAAAGTATCCATTCATCTTGTCAAATGTGTATTGAACTATTGCCGTCACAGGTAATGCACGTACACCCTTGAGCACCTTATTGAAGCATTCTGCCATATTGCTTGTCATTTGACCGTACCTCCGGCCATCTTCATCGAAAGCACGTGCCCACATATTCCTTTCGACAATGTTCTTACTGAGAAATTCATGACCACCGGGGTCAAGTTTCTTGTGTCTGAGCAATGCATTGAACAATGTGGCAAACCGCTTGTTGGTGAAAGCGAGACAACAATCTTGAAGATCATCGGCCAACTCCTTGATACCACATGCCCTATAGAAGTTTGCACAAAAGTGCCTCATGCACCATCGATGATGCAACTTTCTATGTCCGGGAATGTCAACCACCACCGCATTGAGAATTCCTGGATGGCGATCCGATATGACACAAATTTCCCTTTCAGCCGGTAATACCCTTGTTCTCAATTGACGCAAGAACCACTCCCAGTTATCATTGTTCTCCACCTCAACCAAAGCGAAAGCCAAAGGCAACACCCGGTTATTGGCATCACTTGCTATTGCAACCAATAAAGTGCCCTTGTATTGTCCGGTCAAGAACGTGCCATCAATGGCGATGACGGGCCGACAATGCTCAAAAGCCCTCATGCATTGCTCAAAGGCCCAAAATGCACGGCCAAATACTCAGACAGTCCTCCCGTTGTGAATCAATGTTTGGTGCCCATGAGGCTCAACCACGTGAACCATGCCTGGGTTTGTAGTGGCCATAGCTAACAACAACCTAGGGAGTCGGTTGTATGCTTCCTCCCAATTGCCATACAACATCTTGAATGCGGCTTGCTTTGCCTTCCATGCCTTGCCGTACTTCACCTTATAATGAAAGATGGCTTTCACAAGGTCAATGACACTCTTGATGCTCATTGTTGGAAGTGTGGATATTTGGTTGGAAAGCCTATAAGCGATGAACTCGGACGTGAGTTGTCTGTGTTGTTGGTACACAAGCTTGCCATCCGCATTCTTGTGCCGGCACATGTGATTTGGTAGACAACTCACTATGCGCCAAGTGGGACCTCCTTTCCATGGCCTTGCACGCACAATCCATGGACAACTTGGCACTTCACATTTGACCGTGTAACGCACATTGACGTCCGAGTTGGCCAATTTTATGTGGACGATAATGCGTAACCGAGTAGTTGTCGAGTCACATCTTCAATTCCAAGAAGGATTGAAACTCACAACCGGGATATATCCCGTTCTTGCCGTCTTCCAAATCACGGTGAGAACTTGGCCTAGCTCCAAGAGATATGCATTTGCCACCATCCACAACGGCTTCATCCGCGAGACTAAGATCCTTGAACAATGGTGTCTTGTGATCCCGCCCGAATACCTTCTTGAATGCTTGGGCCTCCTTCGGTGTGAACCCCTCCTCATCAACTTCTTCATCGGGACCATCGTCATCCGAGTCCGATGCATATGCACGGGAAAAAGGGATGGATTGGTCCATTGTCTCTTGCACATGATATTGGTCGAGATCACCCACATTGTTGTCATGGAGATCAACTTCGTTGTCATCCTCCTCGTACTCATCATTCTCCTCTTCAAAACCTTCATTTTGGTTGTTTGGAGTCGGGCTCAATGTTGGCCAATCTTGTTGCGTGAAATGAGGTTCACTCATTTGATCTTGGTTCATGGGTGGTGGAGTGCTAGCAACCAACGGGGAGGGGTTCCGGTTCAAGTCCAAATTCAAAGTAGACTCAACCTTCTTGGAGGCAAATAACTCAAGAGCCTTGTCTAGAGATTCGGCAACCGTCTTCTTGTATGCAACCCAACGTTGCTCGGAGTTCACACGCATTGTCTTTCAACGGATGTGCATTCCAAAACCAACATTATGCCTTCCCACGAACTCAACAACGTCACTTGGGTCCATCCAATTCAAATCCTTCCTCACTTGGTCCAAGAGCTCCGCATAGCTTGGACTACTCTCAAACACCATGTCAAGCTCATCCGGGTCCGGCTCAACATTGCCTTTCAAAAAGGCCTCTTTATCCACATGATGAACATAAACACATGTTCTCCCCATCCCTACAATAATAAAAAACACACATATATCAAGTAAGTACTTAACAAAAAATATTTGCACAAAATACATATGCCATAACATATATATGAATTAATAACCCTAACCCCCACTTAACAATAACCACAACCCTAACCATAGCATAACCCTAACACCAACATGAAACACACATAACTCTAACCCTAGCATATTATGAAAGCCTAACCAACCCAAATTAGCAAAGAAACATAACATGATTCAATACAAATTTGCAAATTCAAGCCAAAACTAGGGTTTCCCCAAAGTAGCAATATTTGAGCAAATGTGACAATTCCTATGGATGAAAACGAGGGGATCGAAGGAGATTACCTTAAGGGAGGGGTTGGCTTCGAAATCGACAGTCAAATACTTCGGATTTGCAAGATTTGAGAAGGATTTGAGAGGGGGAGAGGGGAAGAGAGGAGAGGCGCAAGGCTAAGGGTTTGTGTGGGGCGCGGTTTGTGGGGTGGGGGTGGGATGGGAGAGAGGGTGGGGCCAGTCTAAATGGAACACAGACTGTGCAGCGCCCAAGAGCTAGGCGCTGCACATTACAAGTGTGGCGCCTAAGTCTGAGGCGCTGCAGTGCTGTCTGTGGGGCCGCAACTGGACCAGGGCTGCCACGCTGGCAGGAGGTGCGACGCCTAAGGCAGAGGCGCTGCATAGTGATGTGTGGCGCCTAGCTGTCGGACGCCACATAAAAAGGTCAGCAGAGTGAAATTTTTTTAAAACAAGGTCAGTTTGTGATTTAATTTGGACCTTAGGTCAAATATATGATTTCTGCCTCTCTAGGCTGCCTGACCAGGCTAGAAAATTAAAAATCTCAGGCACATACCAGGCAGCAGCTTTGCCCAGGCATGCGGCCCAGGCTTGCAACCGCACCGACCGCCCAGGCTCGGAGGCCACGATGCCGATCGATCAGCTACCTACCCAAAGGGATCAGGGCATGTCATGTCAGTACGTACGTCGATGCGCTGCGACGGAGCGCCTCCCCGCCGCTAGAAAATCTCGCACTAATCGATCGACGCGAGCCGTCCAACGGCCACCGTTACTGCTCTCTCTTATGCACGTTTCCAAAACCCCCCATCGGTCGGCGTCACGCGGTACCACTCGTACCATTGCTGCTCCGTCCATCTGGGCGGGTTCACGTGCTTTTCGTCAAATCATTTTGGAAAGGCCACTACACAACAAGTCACATTTAGCAATATATTTTCCATTTTTCTTGCGTGGGACCAGTGTGGTTGTCAAACTTTACGATCGACGGGCATGATGCATGCACTGAATGCAACGCAGGGTACGGGCACGTACGCGCGCACATGCACCGGTGGTGTGTCGTGGAATCGCATTTCGTTGCTGTTCTGATCAGTCCCGCGAGTCCGTAACCGTTACATTTCTGTTCTTCTGTTTTGTTTGCCCGACAGCACATAAATCGTGCAATAAACAATGCGTGCTTCTTGCAAATTCACTTAGTTTCCCCCAGATTGAAGCAGAGTCGGACTCCACAACGGTGATAGAATCATGTGATGGTCAATCTAGATGGTGGGATGAAGCAGCTGCTATTTTTACCAAGTGTGTGGATCTTTCTTCGTTGATTAGGAAGGTCAAATTTCAGTGTTGCCCACGTCCTTGTAACCAAGCAGCGCATGTGCTAACTAACTACAGTTATTGTATCAACTCAAAAAAAAAAACTACAGTTATTGTAATAAGATTTTTCTTAGTTGGACGGATGAGCCTTTAGGCTTTCTCGTTTCAAACCTTGTGGACAATGTAATTCCTATTTTCAATCAATAAAACTAGTCATGATGGTCTTTTCTAAAAAAACAATGCATGCTTCTTGTATTAGTATCCCACGAATGGATTATTCTTTTTCGTGGACATATTGCTGAGAGACGTCCGGTACTACTAATTGGCCTACTAGTTACGGCAAGGGTGCGTGTATCGACCCGATTTGCCTGGGTGGGGTACAAAGAGCGGCATTTTCAACCGAATATCCATTCGATCTTGTCGAACGCCCAGTCGATGAGCTCCGCGAGGTCGCCGCCGACGCTCATGTCCGTCTCGGGATCGAACGGGTATGGCTCCTCCGGCGACGTCGCGTCCAGCAGCTGGTCCATGGGTACCGCCGGCCTCGACCGCTCCAGAGGCTTCAGGGGCCGGTGGTACTGGGCCGGATCGGCACAGTAATCCTGGAACAAAAAAACCGAACGTCACACACACACAGCTCAGAGCACGTCGTAAGAAGTCACAGGCTCATAGCCCGCCAAAGGCGCTAAAACTGGGCTTGCCTGATCGGCGTGCATTTTCCTGACGAAGGTTTTGAAGGCCCGGTACTTGTTCCCGGCCAGGAGTTGGTCCGTGAGCCTGAGGTACGTCACCGCGGCGAGGCGGCGCGCCGGGACGCCGCCGAGGTCGACGCCGTTGGGACGCGCGTTCTTCAGCATCTGGTTGTACGCCCGCCGGTCGTACCTGGGCAGCGCGTTCTCGCACGCCACCTCGGTCCCCTCCCTCCACCCGGCGCTCAGCACCTGCTGGACGAGCTCCTCCGGGGCGCTCATGGCCTCCTCGGCCTGCTCCGAGTTCCGCATCTCCGCGCAGGTGAAGTTGAGGACGGCGCCGTCGTGCCGCGCCAGCATGCGCGCGATCGCCCGGTAGCCGTCCCGCCCGTCGACGTTGTAGTACCCGGCGGTGAGCTCCGCCGCGTGGCTCGGGTGCCTGTACCACCAGTGTATCCCCGACACCTGCAAAATCAGGCTCGTCGTTTTCTTCAGCAATTTCTTTCTCGCTGCAGATGTCAGTGCGAGACGTACCTTTGCGGCGAGCTTGACGGTGCAGCCCAGGAAGACCCTGTTGGCTTCGTCCAAGATCCTGTCGCCGTGCTCGATCAGCTTGCTGGAGTACCATGTGAGGAAGAACCTCCCCTTCTCGGTGAGGTACGTCGCGCCGGCGCCGTCCGCCGTGAAGAAGCGCGTGTCGTCAGGGGCGTCGTTGTACTCCCCGGCGTCGTCGGGGAGCTCCCACTCCGGGTGTCCGGCGTCCGTCGCTGCCGCTCTGAAATCCTCCTCTAGGTACTTGTCGTAGCACTGCAGGAACGACTCGTTTTTTGAGCAACTTGAACCAGCCGTGACAGAGTACTAGAGTAGTTCTGAATATCTCGGGATTCGAGCGTACTTGGAACTGCCCGATGCCGGGGAACGCCCACCCCTGGCTCTCCGGGTAGGATGGGTACCTCAGCTCGCCGGCAGGGCCAAGCCCAACCTCTATGTCCACGATCAGGCCACACTCCAACAAGTCCGCCATGTTCTCTCTGAAGCTCTCCATGAAATCCGCGTAGAGCTGGAATTGCAGCGGCTCACAAACAAGTAACCGGTTGATTAATTTGTGTTAGAGCATCTTCAACAGCCGCCCAATGCGCGGCGCCCAAAAACAGATTTACAGCGCGCAAGTAAATTTTTTTAGGACGCTAGAAGACGTTTGCTCCAACAAGCGCTGCAAAATATGCTGCGCGCGCGAGTCCAACGGTCCCATCTGCAGCAGCCCAGAGTTTGCAGTCCGCGCGACCGGGCGCACTAAATATGCTGCGCGCGATGCCTTTTTGATGCGCGCGCTGCATTAGTTACAGCGCACGCGCACTTTTTATGCGGCTGCTGGAGATTCCAAACCGGATCCGCACACGCTAAAAACAGTTTTTATACCGTGCGGCACTCATATAGCGCTTCTGTTGGAGATGCTCTCAGTCTGATACAGCGAGGGTCGTGCGGCCGTGCTGTACCTGGATGGCGGTTCTGCCGTGGAACAAGGGCCGATCGTCCACGCCGATGGTGAGGTACTCCTGGTTCCTGGCCCCGCCGGGGCTAGTGTAGTACACGTCCGGGTCCGCCTCGCCGACGTCGCGCACCCACGCCGGTATCGGGATGTTCACGGCGTCGCCGACGTTGCCGCCGCACGCGTGGAACGACATGATGACCTGCAGCTTCAGTCCTTCCTCCTGCGCCAACCGGAAGAGCTCCCTGTACGCGCGCCACTCGTACCGCCCCGGCCCGGCGCCCTCCACGATGCCCCACCACACGTCCGCCATGACGCCGTCGACGCCCGCCTCCCTCAGCCGCCGCAGCTTCAGCCTCAGCCCCTCCGCGTCCTTCACCTTGTTCTCGGCGGTGATCGCTTCTAGCTGTTACGGTGTCGGTCGATCGTGTGAGAAGCATTGCCACCAAAGCTTGCAAAACCACATGAATTTGCTCCTTCGGTTCTTACGGGGAGCATGACGAACACCGGGACGTAGTTGGCCAGCATCTTCTCCTCGTCAACATCCAACGGCGGAGGCTGCGCGAGCAATCGCCAACGATACAAGAACTCAGTTCATGGCGCAAGAAACACTTCTCTGCTACTCCTACTATGCATGCATGTGTCGATGTACCTGTGGCTGTGGCGCACGAGAGGTCTGCGCGCTCTGGGAGGCGACAGCTCGTAGAGGAAGAGGGGAGGGAAGCGTCCTCCCGGAATCGACGACGATCCGTCCGGTGGCCGTCGGTGGAAGAAGAGCAGGTGATGCCGCCCTTCTCCGGCAACTCCCCCATGGCTGTAACTTGACCCCCGACGACGACGGCGTGGTCGCGAGCATGGTGTGCACACGGTTCTTGATTTTCTTTCCCGTACTTGTTTCTGCTGCGACCAATAGTTTTGTGGTCTTGGCGTCGCTGTATACTTATGTAAGTGGCCATTCCCCGTTGCCATGGAATCCGCGTGACACACGAATTCGTTCCTTTTTGGTGATGCGCAGCCATGGGAGGAGCCTGCCTGCTTGCCGGTATCCACCAAGGTGTGGTCTGCGTGAGCTGTGGTTCTGCGCGTGTGCGCATGTGGTTTTCGTTGACGTCCTCTTCGTTCTGCTCGACTTGTCTGTAGCATTTCCTGTTTCGTTATCTCGCGGCGCGGCGAATGTTGGGTCTGTAGAGAGGCTGGGTGTTTGTTATTTTGTCTCTTTGGTTTTGGCAGTGTGCAGTGATAGCTCCAGCGTAGCTACGCTGTAGATTCAACATGTGGACAGGCTCAAGTTTAGAGGCCAGGAAGAAAGGCGGAGCTTCTTTTGGCTAACAACTAGACCAACTATGCCCTTGTGAAAGATTGTGACACGAAACGTTTTTTTTTTGCGACGATGTAACGCCAAACGTTAAGAACTAACTTTATCCGCGCTATAGAGAAAAATGTGATTCCTTTTTAAAAAAATTAAACAAAATTTGAATGTCCACGGATTTGAGAAAACATAACGAAAAAGAAAAAAAGTTCATCAAAAAAAATATATCAACGATTTTCAAAAAGGTTCACAAATTTGAAAATCCTTCATAGATTTTGAAAAACAAGTTCACTGACTTTGCAAAAAGTTCATCAATTTTAAATAAAGTTCACAAATTTTAAAAAATGTTCACCGATTTTGAAAAAAAGTTCATCGAATTTAGAAATAGTTCATTGAATTTGGAAAAGGTTCATTGATTTTGAAAAAAATTTCATCAGAGTTGTACAAAGTTCATCGAATTTGAAAAAAAATCATTGAAGTTGAAAAATTTCATTGAATTTCAAAAGAAGTTCATCGAATTGAAAAAAAACTTCATGAATTTGAGAAGGAAATTCATGTATTTTAATTTTTTTAGCAAAAAGACCATTCCAAAAACAATAGAAATAAAACTCAAACAAAACCATTCGAGCAAAAAAAGAAAATAAAGAAAGATTATAAGAAGGTAAAAGCTATAAATAATCACGTCAAGTCGGTTGGCTGGTTGGTTGTGTTAACGAACAATAAGCCAGGAGATCGCATGTTCGATTCACCTCTTTAAACAAAACAAAAAAGTAACATGGTCCGGCCCTGCACGGAGAATGGGATGTGGGTCCTGTACGGTTAAGCCTGTAACGGATGATGCCTATGGGCCGCCCATTAACATGCGTGCTCGTTCGGGTTTGATCGTTGTTGCATTTGTTCAGTTTTTATTTATTTTTTCTTCCCTACTTCTTCGGTTTACTCTAGTTTATTTGTTTAATTCTTGTTTTTTTCTTTTTTCACTGATTTTTCTCTCTTTTCTTTTTTGCACTGTTTTTTCTTTGATTTTCTTTCAATGTAAATTGGCTCATTTTGTATGGTCAGTCATCTAAATTTTTCGAAAAGAGGTGCTTTATGACTTAAATTTTTTAAGCATTACACTCAGCCTCTGCATAATTAAGATGCACACAGCCAAACAAAGTCCTTTCGTACAAACGAAAAATGAAAAGGCGGAATACAAAGAAACATGTAGAGTCCGTATAACTCCTAAAGCGGAGGTGAGCCAATCCTAAGATCATACTGCCACCCATGTTGGGTAAAAGTATCGCTTGCCGTATCCTCGAATCATGTACAACCTCCGTAAATAGATCTCAATTCTCCACGCGTTGCAGAGAGGATCATAAACGAAGAGTCTCAGTACATCTGTAGATAACCTGCATTAGAGAAGTACTTGTTAAAAACCTTATCATTTCTACACAGGCAAACTGACCAAATAACGGCACGCGCTCTCACCCTAAGAAGAGTTCTAAACATGTGATCAATCCCATGTAACCAGTTGCCAAATATATTAGCAACACTACAAGGAGGATACAAGCTAGAAGCTATCTAGATGACTGACCATATAGACCGAGCCAATTTGCATTGGAAGAATAAATATTTTATTATCTCATCATGATGACAAAAACACATTGTGGACTTTTATGCCAATTCCTCTTGATAAGGTTATCTTTAGTAAGACTGACTCTGCGACGAAGATACCATGCAAATATTTTATTCTTAAAAGGTATACTCATCTTCCAGATCTTCTTGTTATTATCAACTGGCACATCAGACCGGATTAACGCTCTATACATTGACTCCAGTGAGAATTGTCCATTCCCATGTAGGTTCGATCAAAATACATCAGACCCATGTGACAATTGCACCATAGACAACCGTTGGAGCAGGATGTACCACGATTGGAGTCTGGGTCCAATTAAATTTCTTCTAAACGTCACATTTGGCGAAAACGATTCTATTACCGTGGCAATAGTATCACCCTTGTGACACACAATGTTGTATACAGCCAGATATTGTTCCCGGAGTGTGGCATTTCCTAGCCACTTGTCCTCCCAGAATCTAATTTTCGAGCCATCCTTAGAGCATCTCCAACAGGCGCGCTAAATAGGCGTCGCGCCGCAAAATCGCCCGTTTTAGCGCGCGCAACCCGGCGGATGGCTCCAGCGGGCGCGCAATAGCCGCACGTGCGGTATAAGCAGTTGGGCGCGCGCGTGGAAGCGGTACCTCGCGCGGTGTATTTGCGGCGCCCGCTTTCGCGCGCGGTACACTCGACGGTCGTGCTGCGCGCTCTTCTTCTCCCCCTCCAAAGCCCCGCGCGCGCCGGCGCCGGTGACCCGCACCCATGGACGCACGCGCCGGCACCCCGCTCACCCCGTCCTATAGCCATGACCCCCCCGCCACCGCCGCCACAAACCCTAGCCCGGGTGGCGTTGGCCTCGCCGCCGCCGGAGCTCCTCCGACGAGCGGCCTCGCGCACGGTCTCTTCATGCCGCCGCGGATGACCTCGGCGGCGGGTGGCGTCGCGCCGGCGCCGGCCCAAGCCGCCGCCTCCTCCTCCTCAAAGCTCCCCAATGCGGCGCGGCTAAAGAAGGGCAAGACATCGGCGAAGAAAAACAAGGCGGCGGACGGCTCCGGCACCTCCAAGGCGAAGAGGAAGAAGCTTGCGGGGCGTGCGACGGGCGCGGCGGCTGCCGAAGCGCCGGCAAGCTCACTCGTTGAGCCGGCGGCCGGCGCGCACAACATGTTCGATGAAATGCCTCCAAGGTAAAAAAAATCTAACTTTTCATTTTTTTGTTCTTTTTTGAATGCATTCATCACATATAGATAGCTTATTTGCATTGTGCAAAAAAATTTGTAGTCTCAATGATGATGCATACATGTCAACGATGGGTGTTGGCTCCAACAATTCGCATTGGTCTCAAACCAATGACATGCATTTTGAAGACCATGAGTTCAAGGTGGACGAGGAGGGTGAGGGCATTGTCCACGCACCGAAAGGAAGAGCGGGCAATTACACCAACACCGATGACATCTTACTATGCAGTACTTGGTTGCAAGTGTCGAGGGATCCATCCGTTGGAGGCGATCAAAGTAGAGATGCTTATTGGAACCGGATGAAGGAACACTTTGATGCTCGCAACGTGAGTGGAATTGACCGCTCCAACCGATCACTTAGGTCCCGGTGGTCGACAATCAACTCGGATTGTCAAAAGTGGGCGGCTTGTCAAAAGGCGGTTGACAAGTTGAACCCAAGTGGCACAAATGAGGACGATAGAGTAAGTGCCATTTCATCTTACATGTTGGTGCTAAACTTGCTTTGTTTTGCTTGTTGTTGGTGCTAACTTGCTTTGTTTTCATGTAGTTCAACATTGCGCAAAACTTGTTCAAAGAAGAGGAGAGGAAAACCAAGAAGGGGAAGATTAAGAAAGGAAGGGTTTTTACTTTGCCTCATTGATATGATGTGTTGAAGGATGATGAGAAATGGAAGAAGCGTGAAGATTTGGATGATTTGCATTTGAGCGACAAACGGAAGCGGACAATTAAGTTGGATGATGATGATGAGGAGGATGATGCATCAAGTGATGACGGCAAGAGAAGCCCTACACCCAACTCGGTTTCATACTCGAAGCCAAAGTGACCGGATGGGTGCAAGAAAGACCAAACCCAAAAGAAGAAGAGAAAAGGAGATGATGAGCTCAAACATGCTATGGAAGCTATTGTGAAGGCAAGAAAAGAAGCCAACGAGGTGAGGAAAATGGCAAGGACCCAAGATGCCGCGGCCGAGGAGAGAAGGTTGGCGGCCGAGGAGAGGAGGGTGGCGGCCGAGGAGAGGAAGGTGGCTTTGGAGGAGAGGAAGGTGAACATGAGGAGCGAACTAGGTTGTTCGGATGGGAGAATCACTTATTCTTCTTGGACACAAGTAACCTCAATGCGGTGCAAAAGGAGTATGTCAATCTTGCCCAACAAGAAGTCTTGATCCAAAAAAGAACCATGGTTCGTGCAATGGATGGCGGTGGCCTCGGCGCCATGGGTGCCATGGGTGGCCTCGGAGGTACCGTGGGCGGTTTAGGTGCAATGGGAGGCATGGCTGGCTTTGGAGCACCCCCCGATGCTATGGTCACGATGGGAGGCATGAGTTTTGCTTCTCTCATGGGAGGCATGGGTGCACCTCCGGCCGCCATGGGCGGAATGTCTCTCGATGAGCCTCCTCGCACACATTCCCATGAAGATGCCGTTGAAGATCTTGCCAACACCGTCGGAGCTTCACGTGATGCGGTGCGCGAGAGGGAGGAAGATTCATCTTCGTAGGCGGAAGAATCGTCTTCCGAAGATAAGGACGAGGACGAAGACGAGGACGATGACGAGGAATGATGTGTCTTTTCTTTGTGTATTGAACTTGATTTGTATTTTGAACTTGGTTGGATGAACTTGTGGGCATGATTTTAAACTTGTGGGCATGAACTTCATCAACTTGTTTGTGTGAAATTTTTATTGTGTTGAAAATGTTCATCATTTTGTGTTGAAAAATGCCATATGCAATGCACCGGCGGGTCGCGCGCGCTGCATTTTGGCGCGCTGCTGGAGCGACGCGCGCGCGCTGCATTTTAGCGCAGCCGTTGGAGCCAGCGCTGCGCGCCGCGCCAAACCAGCCGATGCGCGCACGGCATATGTGTTTTTTGCGCGCGGCGCGACCGGCGCCTGTTGGAGATGCTCTTAATCGAGAAGGATCCATAGGAGAAGAAATATTTCTTCGTAGCCATTAGATCCGCTTTGTAGTGTTCTCAAATATATTTGGCAACTGGTTACGTAGGATTGATCACAGGTTTAAAACTTTTCTCGGGATGGGAGAGCTTATCGTTGTTTGGTCGATTTGACTATATAAAAATGATATGGTTTTTAACGGTAAAGTACTTCTTTTATGCATGTTATCTACAGATGTACCTGGCTATTTCGTTTATGGTCGTCTCTAAAACGTGTCGAGAATCGATACCTATTTACAGAGGCGTGTACACAATTATACGCTACGGGGAGAAATATTTTTACCCAACATGAATGACAACGTGATCTCAGGATTGACCCCTCTCCAGTTTAGGAATTATAGAAATGTTTACTTGTATTTCACCGGTTTTTATAATGTTTTTCAGAGTGGACTTCGTTGGATTGTGTAGATCCTAATAATGCAGAGACTGGGTGTAATGCTTAAACCTTTTATAAGTAAATAAAATCCTTTTATCGATTTTTTTTGCAGAAACACAGAGGCGCCGGTGATGCCTTTCTATTCATCTCTCGTTGTTCCCCCTGTGTAGATGATGCTCCCACGTGCTAGTCATGTCCAAACGAAAAGTGTTTTCTCTACAAAAAAATATGGATTAATTATGATAAAAGTTTCTATACAACTTGGCCAACGATTTGGGTGCAAACCGATGGTGATTTTCGTCAATCAAATCAGTCGCTTGCTTTATTTTCTTGTTGTCTTTAATGACTTAAACTTAACTAATTTTACCAGGTTTGTTATACTTGTACAATGTGTTGCATGTATGTTCAATGCAGAGGCTGAGAGTTTTGAAACCTCTCGTGTTTTTGAAAGCACCCAAGTAATTCATTTCGCTGATAAAAAATCAAGTTACACAACCAATCACATGTGGAAACTACAAGACTGACCAGAACAACACGATTGTCCTGAAAACTTTGCAGATAGAACCCTAAAACTAAAAAAATATACAAAACTATTTGTAGAGTTTCCTGCACTTGCTAAAGACCGCCGCCTAAATTTGGTGTCGCTAATGCGCACGCTAGAAGAGACGCCGAGCCTCCATCATTGCTAGACCCAAATAAGCATCATCACCAACGAGGCTGTGAGTCGATGAACAGACCCGCTGCAACCAGGGAGGCACATGTCGTTGTGGCACGTCGATCAGGGATGTTCCCATGCTACCTTGGACCCAGATCCGCTGCATTCCATCGACGAGGTCAGGGAAGAACGATAGATCCACCACCATCTGACCAACCTCCTCGCTCCAAAGCATCAATCTTGCCCTAGCCGCCAACGCCGCTGCGAATAGCGTCAAACGCCAGCGACACACCGAGTGACTAATCTCACAAGATCTGAAGAGCGACGAGAGGACCAAGCCACCTGCTTCATGCCGCCGCCGTTTAGAGCACCGCCAAGATGGGGGAGAAGCAGGGGCACCTTATTCCGGCATGGCGCCATCCCCGCAACTAATGCGATGCGCCTGAAGAAACTAGGCCAATCCTAACTACTCACCAAGGTCAAAATGCCGAAGGTAGGGGGCAAAGTGGGGGTCGCCGCCGCCTGTAAAAAGAGACCGTGCGTGGGCTTTGGGCGTTTAGGCCATCCGTGTTTGCAATCTCTCGTGGTTATACCATCTAGATACACCACGAAGAATCTCTTGAAAGAAAAGTTTTATCTCAAGGACCCACAAAAACTTTCTACCTCTCTAAGAAGAGAGATGAAAAGCACAGAGAAGCTCTCAGTCAATTGATCGAGTCACGTTTGATTTAGAATAATTGTTTTCAATGTTTTTCCCAAGAGCTGGAATTGGGTAACTTTTTATTTTGGGTTTAGTAGCTAGCTCTGTAAATAGTATTCTATATTAATGAAAATCACAGTAGAATAATTTGTTATACGGTTCTCGGTTAAAAGAGAAGATGGAATAAAAAGACACAGTTTAAAGGCAGAGGTGGGGGAGGGGGGCATATATTGTACAAGAGGAAAACGACATAAGCCAAGATAGGAAACTAGCTTTAGACGTGTGATCAAGCACCAAAATGGAAAACACTACCCTGTCCAGCGATCGCCAAATACAGGCTCGCAGGGAAAAAAGTGGTGCAATTATTTTGATCGACATTGAAATGATAGTGATAGCTGGACGAATAAAGTTTAAGTTCAGTCCAATTCTGGAGTCTCGTAGCTTTCATTGGTTTAATTAGCTCCGATCTTAGTAAATTTGAGGCTTTCCGTCAGGTTTAATTAGCACCCACAGTTTGACGCAACGTCGGCATTACCTTAGCCAGCTGCTAGCTGCACGCCCGCACTGCACCACACCGTCCCGGCCCTTTGCTCTCGTTTCGTTTGCCACTCCTCAGTCTCCTCTGCTCTCCGCTGTCGGCGCCGCCTCCGCTCGTCGCCGTCTGTTCGTGCTGCCCTGTGACAGGTTAGTCCGCATAACCGGCCATCTCCTGCGCGATGCACGCCAGGCGCTAGTCATCGAAGGAATTCCCGGGCGGGCGCGGGCAGGCTTTGCTGCATGCATGGCTTCCAAGCCGACGCCTTGAGAGATTTGTGTGACCGGAGTTAATCAGTAGGCGAATCGGTCCGGGGCTTTGCGAGACCACGAGTTCAGGCGGTGCAACGATCGGTTAGTTCGTTGGCTAGGTGTATGATCTCAGCTAGATTCTGCTCGAACAGTGAAGATATTATTCCCCTTGGTAGTCGGATTGGAGTGAATTGCAAGAAACCATCACATTTGAGGCTTCTCTTGCAGAAAACAACCTGATCGCTAATCTTTTGCAAAAGTCACCGCGCATTCAGTAAAAGTTTTGCAGATTGCACTGAACCTGTCATTTGGCGCGGCTAAGGGCGTTTCCGACAGGTGGGGCCCAATTTGGGTGACGTGTCCTAACGGACGCGCGGACGGCGCCGTTACCTTAAGACCGGCGCGGTCGGGTCGCGAGAGACAGACTGTCCGCGCCCGACCACATCTCGCTCGCTCTCTCTGCTCTCATGCTCGCTCGCTCCCCTCCCTCTTGCTCCTCTCCTCTCCGGTCGCCGCCGGCCGCCATGGTGTCTTGGAGCGACAGCGAGAGCACTGAGGGCTCCGCCGCGCAGTACATCTCCTCCGACGACTCCCCTGTCAAGGTTAGAACCTTCTATTGCTCATTTATGTTATATGGTTTCTAGGGTTCAACATTTGCTTGATTTGAACAACTTTTTGTTGGATTTCTCAGATCCCAGCTACAATTGATGAGCCGTCGTTCGAGGGTCTTGCTGACGACTTGAATGTGATTTGTGAGCATGGGAATTTAGGGAGGAAATATGTTGCATTTGAGGGGATAAGCACTGGGAGGAGGTTCATTGCCTGTGCCACGGAAGTAAGTTTCAAGTTGTGTCTTTGCATCATTCCAATTCTTGTTCTAGGGTTTGTAGGTACCGTTCATGTTCTAGGGTTCATAGTTACTGTTCATGTTCTAGGGTTCATAGTTACTATTCATGTTATAGGGTTCATAGTTACTGAATTTAGTTGTACGGTTCATAGTTACTGAATTTAGTTCTAGGGTTCATAGATACTGTTCTTAGTCGTAGTTTTCATAATTAGTCATCATTAAATGAATCTGATTCTGAATCAGCTATTTAACTGAATTTGTAAGTAATGTCTGTAATTTTAAACTGACATTTTCTGTTGTAGGCTGTTGCAAATTGTGGATTAGTGCAGTGGGTAGATGAGCATTGGCCAGAGCATCTGCAGAATGCTATTCATAAGCTATGCCTTATGTATGAGGATAGCCAGCATAATAACATGATGGCATGCCTGGAGCATTCATGCACTATACACAATCTGACACAACAGAAAAAAGAGTTGCAGAAGACATATGAGAAGCTTGTTGAAGATGTTAACAACCTCTTGGATTATAAGGATAGCCAGCCTGAGGTAAACCAAAAGAATGATGCTGAGAACATTTCAGTGAGTGTGGAAAGCAGCATGACAAAGGATGCTGAGATCAAAAAATTGAAGGCTGTGGTTGACCAGTTAAAGCAAATTCATGTAGCTCAAGCCACTGTCATTAGGAATTTGAAGTTCAACCATCTTAAAGAGAAGGAAAAGTTGAGCTCTGATAAGAGGACTTTGGAGATTTGCTATGCTGACCTGAAGAAAAAGAAGGATGACCTGAAGAAAGAGAAGGATAAGCTGGATTGTTGCATTGCTGAGCTGATGAAACTGAAGGAGAAGTTGATCATGGAGAAGAGTACTCTTGCTTCCTGCATTGTTGAGCTCAAGACAGCAGGTGATAGCAACAAGAGGAAGCTTAACCAGATTAAGGCTATTTGTGATGAGGACTAAGTTGTGTTGTTGCCTGACCATGTGTGTCAATGATGTCTTTTGTAGTAACTATGGAGGAAAGTTTGTAATGTGTTAAGCTTTATTGTGGTGAACTCTACTATTTCTGTAGCAATGAACCTTGGATTGTATGTTGTTTGTCATGAATTATCAGTTTCAATTATCAGGTTTAATTAAGTTCAGTTTGTGATGACAACACTGACATACTTGGAAATGATAACACTGACAGCAAGTAGATAGCAACCATAACTGAACATAGATATCAAGTACATAGCAAGTAGATAGCAAGCAGAACTTAACATAGGTAGCAAGTACATAGCAAGTAGATAGTGAACATAGATAGCAAGTTCATACTGCTGGCATACATAGATATTACCTGCATAGATAGTCTGACATAGATAGAACTGACATAGATAGAACAGGCATACTAACATACTAACAAAACTGAACTTTTTCTTCTACTGAGGAAACTGATGACAACATGTCACTCCTCCTTCTTCAGCATCTTCAGGTGTTGGGAGTGCCGCACGTCATTGTTGTTCACCGCCGCCCTCTTCTTCTTGGCCGGCGCTGGCTCCACCACATCTTCACCGCCGCCCTCCTCTTCTTGCTTCATGACGACGAGCTCTGGGTTGTCGGCGACCTCTGGCAGCTTATCCACTTCAATTGGGATGTTCTTCTGCCCCTCCACGGCGTCGAGGACGGGCGCCAGGAGCTGCACATCAGGCTCGTCATCGGAGGAGAGTACGACGACCTCGTCCACCTCGTCGTCAGAGGAGTAGTAGTCAGACTCGTCAGCGTTGTAGTCGTCAGAGGACTCGGCGTCAGAGTCGTCGTCTGGCCCGAGGACCCATGGATTGCGCCTCTCCTAGTAGGCGTTGTTGATGGGGGCTGGGAGAGCGAGGACGGCGTCGGTGATGTCATCCGCGGCGGCCGGCAGCGTGGTGGATGAGTGGTACATCCACCAACGTGCGCGCTGCCTGGGGTCGGGGGAGCGCTGCACCTCGCGCATCGCCCACGGGAGAATGGTCGCCGGCGGGATGGTGCAGCCGGTAGGGAAGGCACGCTGCCTTTCGGCAGGTGTCATCACCTTCACCAGGCCGCGGGCATGGTTCCTCAGCATCGCCGGACTGGGGAACCAGCGCGCGATCTCCCTGTACTGCGCGTGCAGTTCCTTGTTGTTGTCGGCGAGCTCTTCGATGCCCAGCTGCCAGTCCATGGCGACGGGGGTGGGGGTGGCTGTCGGCGGTGGTTTTGATAGGAGAGAGGGGGAAGAGGAGTGGGCGGTGCGGGCGACGAGTGGGCGAGTGATCGGAGAGAGCGGTGGGTGGACACGTATTAAAGGCTGAGAAACCGAAACGACGAGTTATACTAAACGCCCGCTCACCATTGGTATTGAACGCATGGTTACTACCCACTGGTCCTGGGTTCGAGCCCGAGGCCAGACTATTTTTTTGCAATTTTTTTGGTTTTCTAAAATTAATATGTTAGTAACTTCTAAAAATTTTGTGCAATTTTTTTTGGTTTTCTAAAATTAATATGTCAGTAACTTCTAATTTTTTTGGTTCAACATTTTCTCGATTTGAACAATTTTTTTTTTGGTTTTCTAAAATGCCCAAGTGCTACCATTTAGGGTTTTGTCGACGACGAGGCACCCTAAATGCCCAAGTGGATCAATTTAGGGTTTGTCGGCGCCGAGGCACCCTATATGCCCAAAGTGGACCCATTTCGGGTTTTGTCGACGCCGAGGCACCCTAAATGCCCAAGTGGGTTGATTTAGGGTTTTGTCGATGCCGAGGCACCCTAAATGCCCAAAGTGGACCCATTTAGGGTTTTGTCGACGCCGAGGCACCCTAAATGCCCAAGTGGATCCATTTAGGGTTTTGTCGATGCCGAGGCACCAAAAATGCCCAAGTGCTACCATTTAGGGTTTTGTCGACGCCGAGGCACCCTAAATGCCCAAAGTGGACCCATTTAGGGTTTTGTCGACGCCGAGGCACCCTAAATGCCCAAGTGGATCCATTTAGGGTTTTGTTGACGTCGAGGCACCAAAAATGCCCAAGTGCTACCATTTAGGGTTTTGTCGACGCCGAGGCACCCTAAATGCCCAAGTGGATCGATTTACGGTTTTGTCGACGCCGAGGCACCCTAAATGCCCAAAGTGGACCCATTTAGGGTTTTGTCGACGCCGATGCACCCTAAATGCCCAAGTGGATCCATTTAGGGTTTTGTCGACTATGATCAACATCATATGAACTATGAAAACTATGATCACCAACATATCAACACCATGAAAACTAAGATCATCATCATATCAACTATGAAACTATGATCATCATCACAACAACAGAATGAGAACTTCTTGAAAACATCATAACTAATAAGTTCATCATCATAACCAGAGTACCATAGTGCATCACAACCATTAGGTACATTACATAGTCCACCACTTGGATTAGAACTAACTGGTTTCAACGTGAAATTCTTAATATTCTTCATCACAAACTAGCCAAAACAGGCTGAATTAAACATGTTTCAACATGACATCACTTCCTGCTGCCTTGAGAACAATTGAACCATTCAGACATCTTGTATGATGGCTTTCTCACTCTTCCAGTACCTGACACTCTTGGTGGTATGAATGTTCTCTTTGCCCTTGACCTAGCAGCAGTAGCAGAAGATGAACTAAGCCTATCAGCAGCAGCAGAAGATGAACTTGGCCTTGTTGGAGCAGGAGCAGAAGGAGTTTCCCTAGGTGCAGCCCTAGTTGCAGTTGGAGCTGATGGAGTTGTCCTTGGTGTTGCACTGGTTGCAGCAGGAGCTCTTGCCCTTGCTGCTGGTGGAGCAGATGGAGCTGCCATTGGTGCGTCAACTCTCCTGTTTTCCTGCGGTGACAACATATAGACAGATTACAACATAGTATTAAATATACACAAGATTTAACCTGGTGTTGGTTCCTTCTCATTGCTATGGCTGGCTTCAGATTTTTGTGGCAGCTAGTGTACCTATGACCTTTCAAGTTGCAATTGCTGCAGGTTATTGTTGCCATCCTTGAAGTATCCTTGGGAGCTGGCTTCTCAAACTGATTCCTTCTCCTCTTAGTCTGCTTCTTTCCTGGCTTGTCTCTGAAAACTGGTGGTTCTATGTCAGGGGTCCCAGTATTTGGCCATAGGTCAGGCCCAGACACAGGATACACAATTGGATTGTAGGCTTCTTGGTACATTGGTTTCTTGAAGAAATCACTAACAAAATCTTCTGGATGAAGTTTTGCCTTGTTAATTGCAGAAACACCATGCTTGCAAGGAACACCACTCATGTCCCATTTGCTACACCCACATGTGTGCACTTGCAGATTTACTGCATATGTGCTTTCTCCACTGCTAACCTGGTATAGATCAGATGGACTGACATTATCTAGCATGGTGTTTTGCTTCTTCTAGCTTTTCAGCATATGTTGGGCATATTTGCCACTTGTCTGTCTCAGTCTTGGTCCTGTTTGCGTTGAACTTAACTAGCAATTTAGTTATGATGCCATAAACCATGGTTTTAATTGGTTTCCCTCTCACATCAAGTATCATTTTGTTGAAAACTTCACTAATATTGTTAACAACCAAATCAGTTTTATAATTTTTGTCCATGGCATGTCTAGCCCATGTATGCTTGCGTATCTTTCTAAGCCATTTCCAAGCTGCCTCACACTCTCTTTTCATGCCTTCCATTGCTTGATCAAAACCATGCTCAGTATATGAATAACTAGCCTGATCCATATACTTCTTTAACTCTTGTGACGCCCGGGTAATCATGCTACAGTAATTCCACGCTAATGATGCCACGTCACCTCGGTTACTGTTATTAATCTCGCAATGGTTCAAAAACGGTTCGAATTCAAATTTAAAATCAAGTCAAACGATTAAAGTTTTCAAAAGTCAAAACTAAAATGTTCTTAATGTGACAAATAAATCATGGATATTATTGGTGGAGTAAAAACATCTTTATAAAATATTTAAATACCCTGAAGTGATTAAAACAACATCAAAACAATTAGTTATACTCCTAAAATAGGTTACCAAATACTAAACTATTTTTATTCTGAGGTAAAACTTCTTAGAACAGTGGATTAATTTGACACACTATTTTTGGAGCTATTTTCATATTTTACTAAACCAAAAATATAGTACAACTAAAATAAAAGAGAAATGAATAAAAGGTAAAACAAAAAATAAATAAATAAAGAGAAAGCATTCACCCCCGGGGCTCCGGCCCAGCAGGCCACCGGCCCAACTGGGCCACGACCCACCAAGCCGGCCCAACCGGCCACCCTCACTCCCCATATCCCCCCACCACCAAACACTAACCCACCCCGTCGCCCCACTCCCCCCCACGACGCCACCTCTCCCACCTCCAGATCCAGATTGGATCAGGATCGAACCACCCCGCCTCCCTGACGACGCCCGCCGCCGCCGGACCTCCACCACGTCTAACGCCGCCCTTGCCTCCTTCCCAGGCGCCCCCCACTCGACTGGATCGGGGAGGGGCCAGATCCCGCGCCGGCCGAACGCACCTTGACGCCGGCGCCCATCCCCTGCGTCTTCGCCCGTCGTCGCCGGCCTGCCTCCCCATCGCCGCCTCATCTCCGACCCCCGCCCCACGCCCCACTGCCCGGTGCCCTGCAACCCCTTGTGAGGCCCCCTCCTTCCCCTTTTCCCCGCAGCCACCGCCGTGCGCTCGCGCTCCGCCACGCCGTGGCTCCGCTCACCGCGGCCCCGCTCCTCCTCCGCGTGCGCGCTCGCGCTCGCCGCGCGCAGACCACGTCCGCCCGTGCCGTGCCTTGCTGAGGCCTCGTTGGCCGCGTCCCGGATACGCCCTGTGCGTGCGCCGCCTGCGCCTTGCCTTCCTCCCGCATGTGTGTTGCTGCTTCTGTCGCGCGCCCGCCTGCCTTTGGCCGCGGCCACCCATGCCGTCTGCACGCCTAGCTGCCTCCCCTGCCGCCCTGCCCTGCACCGCCCGTTCCCCTGGCCGCAGCTGTCGGCGGCCACTTGGCCGGAGGTTGCCACCGGCGGTGGCCGTGGCCTCTTCCCCTTCCAGGCGGTAGCCCGCTAACCCGAACCCGCTGTGGCCCTTTGGCCCAATGAAAGTGGGCCCCTGCCCAAGAATGTTTATTAAAAAAAGGAAATTATAAATAAATAAAATATTAATTAATTAATTAAGTTAATTAATTATAATTAGATTAACCTAATCACTAATTAACCTAATTAACTGTTAGTTAATTAAAACAGAGTATGACGAACGGGACCCACCTGTCAGGTTGACCAAGTCAACTACTGACGTCATGCTGACGTCATGATGACGTCAGCAGACACTATTCTGGATAATGTTGATTAAATTAATTAATTAAATACTTAAAATGTTTTAAATCTTTTAAAATCAATATAAAATAAACCGTAGCTCGGATGGAAAAACTTTGTACATGAAAGTTGCTCAGAACGACGAGACGAACCCGGATACGCAGCCCGTTCGTCCTCCATGCATCCCTAACCTATCCAACTCGCAAGTTTCCCCCTCCGACTCCTCTGCACGAAAACGTGAAACGCCGGGGATACTTTCCCGGATGTTTCCCCCCTTCACTGGTACCCCCTCGTACCGCGTTAGGGCACACCTAGCACCACGCTTTGTCATGTCATGCATCATCATGCATTTGTTTGCATTATATTTATTGTTTCTTCCCCCTCTTCTCTCGCTAGACACCGAGACCGACGCCGCTGCTACCCAGTATGACTACGGTGTTGACGACCACTCTCTCTTGCCAGAGCAACCAGGCAAGCCCCCCCTTTGATCACCAGATATCGCCTACTCTTCTCTATACTACTTGCATTAGAGTAGTGTAGCATGTTACTGCTTTCCGTTACTCCTATCCTGATGCATAGCCTGTCCTTGCTACTACTGTTGTTACCATTACCTGCTATCCTAAATGTTTAGTATAGGATGCTAGTGTTCCATCAGTGGCCCTACACTCTTGTCCGTCTGCTGTGCTATACTATCGGGCCGTGATCACTCGGGAGGTGATCACGGGTATATACTATATACTTCATACATGATACAAGTGGTGACTAAAGTCGGGTCGGCTTGTGGAGCACCCGCGAGTGATTCACGGATTGGGGGCTGAAAGGACCTTTGTCCCAACGGCCCTCTGTGTGGATCTTTATGGCGAAGCGATAGGGTAGGTTGTGACCACCTAGGAGAGAGGTGGGCCTGGCCCTGGTCGGCGTTCGCGGATACTTAACACGTTTAACGAGATCTTGGTATTTGATCTGAGTCTGGCCATTTGGTCTATACGCACTAACCATCTACGCGGGAGTAGTTATGGGTATCCCGGCGTCGTGGTATCAGCCGAAGCCTTTGTGACGTCAGCGACGGAGTGGCGCGCGCCGGATTGGACTGGAACGCCACTAGGCTAGGTCTGCTTTCGGCCGCGTACGCAACGTGCAGGTGTGCTAAGGGCGATGGGCCCAGACTCCTGTGCGCATAGGTTTAGACCGGCGTGCTGACCTCTCTGTTGTGCCTAGGTGGGGCTGCGACGTGTTGATCTTCCGAGGCCGGGCATGACCCAGGAAAGTGTGTCCGGCCAAATGGGATCGAGCGTGTTGGGGAATGTGGTGCACCCCTGCAGGGAAGTTAATCTATTCGAATAGCCGTGATCTTCGGTAACAGGACGACTTGGAGTTGTACCTTGACCTTATGACAACTAGAACCGGATACTTAATAAAACACACCCTCCCAAGTGCCAGATACCACCGGTGATCGCTCTCTCACAGGGCGACGAGGGGAGGATCATCGGTTAGGATTATGCTATACGATGCTACTTGGAGGACTTCAGTCTACTCTCTTCTACATGCTGCAAGACGGAGGCTGCCAGAAGCGTAGTCTTCGACAGGATTAGTTATCCCCCTCTTATTCTGGCATTCTGCAGTTCAGTCCACATATGATACCCTTATTCCATTTGATACCCATGCATATGTAGTGTAGCTCCCTGCTTGCGAGTACTTTGGATGAGTACTCACGGTTGCTTTCTCCCTCTTTTCCCCCTATCCCTTCTACCTGGTTGTCGCAACCAGATGTTGGAGCCCACGAGCCAGACGCCACCGTCGACGACGACTCCTACTACACCGGAGGTGCCTACTACTACGTGCTGCCCGCTGACGACGACCAGGAGTAGTTTAGGAGGATCCCAGGCAGGAGGCCTGCGCCTCTTTCGATCTGTATCCCCGCTTGTGCTAGTCTTCTTAAGGCAAACTTGTTTAACTTATGTCTGTACTCAGATATTGTTGCTTCCGCTGACTCGTCTATGATCGAGCTCTTGTATTCGAGTCCTCGAGGCCCCTGGCTTGTAATATGATGCTTGTATGACTTATTTTATTTGTAGAGTTGTGTTGTGATATCTCCCCGTGAGTCCCTGATCTTGATCGTACACGTTTGCATGTATGATTAGTGTACGATTAAATCGGGGGCGTCACAAGTTGGTATCAGAGCCGACTGACTGTAGGAATCCCCCTTCCACACTCCTTGGCCGAACTTGAGTCTAGTCGATGAAAAATGTTTTACTAACATGGCTGTGCGGCCCATGGGCCCACGTCGCGATTGGGTGGTATTATGATCTTTTATTCCTCGTCTATACTCTGGGACTCTGATCTCTCTTCTATTCGGGTTAAATGATTTTGCTAAAATCTAACTTTAGGTTCTCGAAAATACTTCCTCCCGAAGAGCCCCATTCAGGCCAGGTGATCGCCTGCTGCACCAGAAGATTTCGTAGTTACTCTCTGCTACTCTTTCGAGACTTTGTGCCCATCGCCTTTGTAAATTCCCTACCACTGTTATATCATTAAGGATAACTACATCCACTTGCCCTTTCAAATCCCATTGATCTTGTTATTACAAGATACACCGAAAATTCTCTGTATTGCTCCGAGAATATTTTGTGCCTACTGACTTGCAGTTCCTCGCCACCTGAATACCCCTACGGATAATATCTCGCCCTTATCGAGTATCTGCTCATCCCTAGTTGTTTATGTGTTTCACTAAGGTCTTCGAAATAATATTCGATCTTCCGAAAATCCTTAGCAGCTTATTGCCCTTGAAATTCTTGCTTGCTTGCATTATGGTTAATCCCATAAGTCTTGTAATCATTATTGGCATCCCTTGTCATTGTCATTTTGGGTCTTTGATCCAATATGGTTGTGAATGCTTGCAATCCTCAGGATTTATCCTTCCGGCTCAGACATCATTTTAAACATGAACTGGTTCTCGACCAACCGAATTGCCGTCGGTTGTACCCCTAAGTCTACTCAACTTATCCATCCTTAATCAGAGCGTTTGCTTCTGATCCCTTGATTTAGAAATCACAATTCCTTTGCATTTGATATTTGAATTAATTAGTTAATGGTTTCTATAATCGGATACCTTGCATTCCTTTTCCCTTCTGATTGAGTATCGATACTCACATCAGGTTCCTTGTGGTCCGCGAGACCATTTGCTTGGTTATTATCCGACAATGTCCTTCACAACCAAAATTCTTGTGAGTTCTTTACCTGATACATAATGCCCTTGGTAAATTGTATCATCTGCTTGGCCAACCATGCTCTGCTTTCGAGCTGGTCGTATTTACTATTGAAGTTTGTGGTATATGTTTCCACGACACCCTGACGGGTTGAACCTATACCTTCCTTTATATGTGTGAACTCGGAAGTTTTCACGAGTCATACTCATCTGGTATTTCACCAGATAAAACTTTCAGCATAATGCGTTTATCAAGGCGAAAAGTGAACGGAAGGTTATACATTGAAGAAGTGGGAGTCGACCTTGAACTTTGTGTTCATGCCCATGGACACGATGTGGATCTTATCATTAAAGCTTCTCTTGAGTTAATTATTCCTGGGTATAAGTTCTGATATCTGGGATCTGGCCTTTTTCAATCGTGGTTCCGACCATGTTCTCCTTTAAATAACATTTCTCGTGCAAGTTTAAGCACTTGTCTTCTACGGGGTAATACCCCAGTCCAACCTCTACTTTGATTTGTCGTCGAGTATTACCCCCTGGTATCTCAAGATTATCACGGAACTGCATAACTTCTTATGGGTTCTTCAATCAAGTGCTACATTCTCACTGGTTCCAATTTTTCACGGGCCCTGAGTTATTAAACACTCGAGAACACCGTTAAGTGAACCGATTCCGCACTACGATTCAATAACTCTAAGTAATTTTCATTGCTTATGATTTAATAACCCTTCAAGTTATTCCTAGCCTGATCGGCTATATCATTATCGTGCAACTTTTTAACTATGCTACCTGGTCCTTCTTCCCGGAGCACAACCTTTCGACGATGAACTAAGCTTACATCGACTTTCCTCGTCTTATCATTTCGCCTTGTACACCAAACTTGATTCCGAGTTTGTGACGTAACCGTGGTTCCAATAACCTTTCGCTTCATCATTCCTTTGACTTGATGTCATCGCCGACCGATAACACCTTCATGAAATCTCTCAACAATTGTGTTGTGATCATCATCAACATTTTGGTCTCGTCCAGGATATCAATTGAATTCATGATGAGAAATACCATCCTTGCCCTCGATGAATTTTATTGTCGTCGATCACTTTATTGCCTTCCCACCAACACAAGCCTGTTCGTGTTTGGTGTTATACCTTGAGTTCCTTGCTATCCAACATTTGTTCCTCTTTACCTTGGAGTATTACCATCTTTTATACCCAGGATGTCGTGCTTAGCACACCCGGCCAAAGGTCCTATGGTTATAGGTTCCTTTTCAGTAAGGTTATCCATTCTTTCATGAGGAAATTGTAAGACTTATTCTATAAGTTATTCCTGATGGATCCTTTGTGTTTCCAAAGTCTGATCTTCACCTGTTGACCATGTCTATGCTATCTCGAAGCATGTCTGTGGTACTCCAATTTTCAAAAGAGCATTGAAAGCGCAATGCTAAGTTTTCTTTAACCATTATCCAAACACCGTTGTATGGGTAATGTCATGAAATTTCTCTCCCCTTACTTAAAGGGTTTTCTACATGATATCCTGCCACGGGTATCATGCTCTGCTTGTCCTTGGGAAGGATATATCCCTAAATTATGTGTTTAAAGCACATTTTCCTTTCCACTCTTCTGTTAAAACTGATAATCACATTTTCCTTTCCATTGTCTTGTTAAGCTTTCTTGTAATCTGATTTAACTGAGCAGTGATAATTCCCTGCTTAGTAAGCACCTCGTTGTACAACTCTGTCAGTAAGACCCTGTTACCATTGTTGATAGCATCTCGGTAACCACCGATGGACGAGAACTTTGCCTATTGGTCCGCCTCGTTCAACGAGCGGGAAAATGGTTCTCTTCATCCCTCGCCCTTGGTATCGATGTTGTTGCCGACATAACTGACAGACTAGCCTCTGACATGCCTTGCTATCGTGACCATGCAAGATGTCACCCCTCCTACTTTTATCCCACATGGTGGGCCCATAACCCACAGGTCCCAGGATCGAAACCTGACTCTCCTATACACCACCTGTTCCCAAGGTTGTTCCTCACGCTCGACTTCGTATGTAATTCACGGACCACCTGTCTAGTGATCTATTCTGGTATGAGGCGCAATACCTATTCTCGTTGCCCTGAAACCCTTTCACCTTCTGATTAGGCATCGAACGATTGCCTATCCGTTTGAAACTTCTCATGGTACCTTCTTACTTTGCTCTCGATATCATCTTAAGTTTCAAATCGAGAGAAACTTATGCTTCTTCCCTGAGTTAACCGTCTGATGCTCGATCTTGTTAGAATCCATCCATATACAGTTTTCCTTCTCACCCTTTCGTAAGTTCGGTGAAGGTCCTAAAGGAAGGACGATGACTTCATCACGATGACCTGAAGCAGAGGACCGAAGACATCAATGTAATGGATCGACCTCTTCGAGAAGAGCAACTATGACCGAGAAGAATTTTTAGAATTTCGTAACCAGATCCCTTCCCCTTATAACCGCTCCTAAATCTTGGGACGAGATTTCTTGTAGTGGAGGAGAATTGTGACGCCCGGGTAATCATGCTACAGTAATTCCACGCTAATGATGCCACGTCACCTCGGTTACTGTTATTAATCTCGCAATGGTTCAAAAACGGTTCGAATTCAAATTTAAAATCAAGTCAAACGATTAAAGTTTTCAAAAGTCAAAACTAAAATGTTCTTAATGTGACAAATAAATCATGGATATTATTGGTGGAGTAAAAACATCTTTATAAAATATTTAAATACCCTGAAGTGATTAAAACAACATCAAAACAATTAGTTATACTCCTAAAATAGTTTACCAAATACTAAACTATTTTTATTCTGAGGTAAAACTTCTTAGAACAGTGGATTAATTTGACACACTATTTTTGGAGCTATTTTCATATTTTACTAAACCAAAAATATAGTACAACTAAAATAAAAGAGAAATGAATAATAGGTAAAACAAAAATAAATAAATAAAGAGAAAGCATTCACCCCCGGGGCTCCGGCCCAGCAAGCCACCGGCCCAACTGGGCCACGACCCACCAGGCCGGCCCAACCGGCCACCCTCACTCCCCATATCCCCCCACCACCAAACCCTAACCCACCCCGTCGCCCCACTCCCCCCCACAACGCCACCTCTCCCACCTCCAGATCCAGATTGGATCAGGATCGAACCACCCCGCCTCCCTGACGACGCCCGCCGCCGCCGGACCTCCACCACGTCTAACGCCGCCCTTGCCTCCTTCCCAGGCGCCCCCCACTCGACTGGATCGGGGAGGGGCCAGATCCCGCGCCGGCCGAACGCACCTCGACGCCGGCGCCCATCCCCTGCGTCTTCGCCCGTCGTCGCCGGCCTGCCTCCCCATCGCCGCCTCATCTCCGACCCCCGCCCCACGCCCCACTGCCCGGTGCCCTGCAACCCCTTGTGAGGCCCCCTCCTTCCCCTTTTCCCCGCAGCCACCGCCGTGCGCTCGCGCTCCGCCACGCCGTGGCTCCGCTCACCGCGGCCCCGCTCCTCCTCCGCGTGCGCGCTCGCGCTCGCCGCGCGCAGACCACGTCCGCCCGTGCCCTGCCTTGCTGAGGCCTCGTTGGCCGCGTCCCGGATACGCCCTGTGCGTGCGCCGCCCGCGCCTTGCCTTCCTCCCGCATGCGTGTTGCTGCTTCTATCGCGCGCCCGCCTGCCTTTAGCCGCGGCCACCCATGCCGTCCGCACGCCCAGCTGCCTCCCCTGCTGCCCTGCCCTGCACCGCCCGTTCCCCTGGCCGCAGCTGTCGGCGGCCACTTGGCCGGAGGTTGCCACCGGCGGTGGCCGTGGCCTCGTCCCCTTCCGGGCGGTAGCCCGCTAACCCAAACCCGCTGTGGCCCTTTAGCCCAATGACAGTGGGCCCCTGCCCAAGAATGTTTATTAAAAAAAGGAAATTATAAATAAATAAAATATTAATTAATTAATTAAGTTAATTAATTATAATTAGATTAACCTAATCACTAATTAACCTAATTAACTGTTAGTTAATTAAAACAGAGTATGACGAACGGGGCCCACCTGTCAGGTTGACCAAGTCAACTACTGACGTCATGCTGACGTCATGATGACGTCAGCAGACACTATTCTGGATAATGTTGATTAAATTAATTAATTAAATACTTAAAATGTTTTAAATCTTTTAAAATCAATATAAAATAAACCGTAGCTCGGATGGAAAAACTTTGTACATGAAAGTTGCTCAGAACGACGAGACGAACCCGGATACGCAGCCCGTTCGTCCTCCACGCATCCCTAACCTATCCAACTCGCAACTTTCTCCCTCCGGCTCCTCTGCACGAAAACGCGAAACGCCGGGGATACTTTCCCGGATGTTTCCCCCCTTCACTGGTACCCCCTCGTACCGCGTTAGGGCACACCTAGCACCACGCTTTGTCATGTCATGCATCATCATGCATTTGTTTGCATTATATTTATTGTTTCTTCCCCCTCTTCTCTCGCTAGACACCGAGACCGACGCCGCTGCTACCCAGTACGACTACGGTGTTGACGACCACTCTCTCTTGCCAGAGCAACCAGGCAAGCCCCCCCTTTGATCACCAGATATCGCCTACTCTTCTCTATACTGCTTGCATTAGAGTAGTGTAGCATGTTACCGCTTTCCGTTACTCCTATCCTGATGCATAGCCTGTCCTTGCTACTACTGTTGTTACCATTACCTGCTATCCTAAATGTTTAGTATAGGATGCTAGTGTTCCATCAGTGGCCCTACACTCTTGTTCGTCTGCTGTGCTATACTATCGGGCCGTGATCACTCGCGAGGTGATCACGGGTATATACTATATACTTCATACATGATACAAGTGGTGACTAAAGTCGGGTCGGCTTGTGGAGCACCCGCGAGTGATTCACGGATTGGGGGCTGAAAGGACCTTTGTCCCAACGGCCCTCTGTGTGGATCTTTGTGGCAAAGCGACAGGGTAGGTTGTGACTACCTAGGAGAGAGGTGGGCCTGGCCCTGGTTGGCGTTCGCGGATACTTAACACGTTTAACGAGATCTTGATATTTGATCTGAGTCTGGCCATTTGGTCTATACGCACTAACCATCTACGCGGGAGTAGTTATGGGTATCCCGGCGTCGTGGTATCAGCCGAAGCCTTCGTGACGTCTGCGACGGAGTGGCGCGCGCCGGATTGGACTGGAACGCCACTAGGCTAGGTCTGCTTTCGGCCGCGTACGCAACGTGCAGGTGTGCTAAGGGCGATGGGCCCAGACCCCTGTGCGCATAGGTTTAGACCGGCGTGCTGACCTCTCTGTTGTGCCTAGGTGGGGCTGCGACGTGTTGATCTTCCGAGGCCGGGCATGACCCAGGAAAGTGTGTCCGGCCAAATGGGATCGAGCGTGTTGGGGAATGTGGTGCACCCCTGCAGGGAAGTTAATCTATTCGAATAGCCGTGATCTTCGGTAACAGGACGACTTGGAGTTGTACCTTGACCTTATGACAACTAGAACCGGATACTTAATAAAACACACCCTCCCAAGTGCCAGATACCACCGGTGATCGCTCTCTCACAGGGCGACGAGGGGAGGATCATCGGTTAGGATTATGCTATACGATGCTACTTGGAGGACTTCAGTCTACTCTCTTCTACATGCTGCAAGACGGAGGCTGCCAGAAGCGTAGTCTTCGACAGGATTAGTTATCCCCCTCTTATTCTGGCATTCTGCAGTTCAGTCCACATATGATACCCTTATTCCATTTGATACCCATGCATATGTAGTGTAGCTCCCTGCTTGCGAGTACTTTGGATGAGTACTCACGGTTGCTTTCTCCCTCTTTTCCCCCTATCCCTTCTACCTGGTTGTCGCAACCAGATGTTGGAGCCCAGGAGCCAGACGCCACCGTCGACGACGACTCCTACTACACCGGAGGTGCCTACTACTACGTGCTGCCCGCTGACGACGACCAGGAGTAGTTTAGGAGGATCCCAGGCAGGAGGCCTACGCCTCTTTCGATCTGTATCCCCGCTTGTGCTAGCCTTCTTAAGGAAAATTTGTTTAACTTATGTCTGTACTCAGATATTGTTGCTTCCGCTGACTCGTCTATGATCGAGCTCTTGTATTCGAGTCCTCGAGGCCCCTGGCTTGTAATATGATGCTTGTATGACTTATTTTATTTGTAGAGTTGTGTTGTGATATCTCCCCGTGAGTCCCTGATCTTGATCGTACACGTTTGCGTGTATGATTAGTGTACGATTAAATCGGGGGCGTCACAACTCTTCACCTCTAAAGCCAGCTGTTTCAAAGTTCTGATAAATATGTCTAAGGCAGTATCTTTGAGGGCAATTTGGGAAGACATTGTTTATGGCTTTAAGAAGGCCCTGTTTAAATAACTAGTGTTCAAAATATAGTATAACAACAAACAATTTGATAGCACTAAGCATGGTAAAACTTCAGTAAATATAAGAATGATGATGTGTGAGGTACCTTTTGTCTATCAGATATGATAGTGTAGTTGTCATACTTTCCTGACTCACCACCAAGAGCATACTTGAGCTGGGTTAGAAACCAGGACCAGCTAGCAGTGTCTTCCTTGTCAACAATTGCAAATGCAATAGGAAAGATGTTGTTATTACCATCTCTTCCAGTTGCAGCCAATATTTGTTGCCCTGTTGTCAACTTAATAAAGCAACCATCAACACCTAAAACCAAACAAAACACATTAGTACCAAACATAACCAAATCTAATGGGAAAGATGTTGGGAAAATAATTATGCAAGTACCGATGAAGGGTCTGCAACCATTTAGGAAGCCCTCTTTGCAAGCATTGAGGCACATGAACAAGCCATGAAATCTATGGTTTATGCTAGGATGAGTCTTCAAATGCTTTGTTGTAACAATGCATCTACTTCTAGGATTGGTATCCAGCACAGCTTGGAGGTAATCCCTTATCCTAGTGTATTGTGCCCTCTGATCTCCTTGGACAACTTCCTTAGCTGCTTTCCTTGCCCTGTAGGTCATGTGAATGGACACTTCAATTCCATGTTTTTTCTTCAAATTGTCCATTATTGCCTGGACAGGTGTGTTTATGTCAGACCTTAACTGTTGCTCACACTCATGTGCCAACCACCTAGCAGTCACTTTGGTGCTCTCTCCAACAACAGGACAATTGTGGTACAAGTTCATTTTCTTTATGCAAAATGTCTTCTCATGTGCAGTTTTGGAAGCAGCAATGAAAAAAGGATAGTCATCTGTATTGCAAACTACAATAACTCTATCTGAGCAATTCCTATGAAATGAGTAGTTCCTGTTTTGTGAGATGTGAAATGTAAGCAGTGCCCTTCTGAACTGTTGCACATCTAGGAAACAAAGTTCTTGACAAATTGTTCTTGTGGGTTTTCCCTCTTCTCATCATACCAAACCCTAACTTTATTCTTTTTGGCCCTACTCTTCCTACCATTCGGTAGCTTAAATGGTGGAAGCTGAGCCCAATCATTCTCTTCCTGACTTAAGTCACCTGGGTTGCTCTCCTCATCAGATGAAGGTGCCCAGTCTTGCTCTATGGTTTGATCCAAACTTGCATGAGATCTTGTTATTGGCCCCTTCCGCCTCCTCTTACTTCCTCCTGTGCTGCTGCTACCTCCTGCACTGCTTCCTCCTACACTGCTTCCTCCTCTCAAGCCCTCATCTAGTGGCTCCTCATGTCCTTCCTCTTCAACTCTTCCTTCATTCTCCTCCTCCTCCTCCTCATCTGGTCCATATAGCTCTTCTACATCAGTGTCTCCTTCAAAGTGATATAGTGGATCATCCCTATGCCTCTTCATTGCCTCCAACATAGCCAATATGTCCTCATCTTCTAGATCTTCATCCTCACTTTCACTATCAGTGAACTCCTCAGCAAGCAGCTGTGGGAGTTTTCTTTTTGCTGCATTGTACTTCTCTCTTTGTATCTTATACTCCTGTACCTCTGAATTTCTTCATTTCTTTTCTGCTCCATCATCTGCTCAATGTGCTCTTGCTCTTGGTCTGTCTGCATGAAATACTCATGCCTCTCATTACCATTGTACAAAGCAAACTCAGGTTCACTCGGACCCTTTCGCTTCAACAAACAAGAGCTCTCCTCTGTGCTCATTACTTGGACTGGGGAAAAGAACTCCTGAATTGTCTACATCATAGACAACTGGTACACCTATTTCTGACAAAGGAACCTGCTCTTCATAAGCATGACCAATATTCAAATCAACTGGTATAGGTGCATCACTTCTCATAACTGTAATGTTAACAACATTCTTTCCTTTACTAGCTATGTGATCCAACATTTCTTCCACCTTGTCATCATCAGTTAATTCTTCCATTCCTGACACCCAAACTCCTGGATCTATAACATAATACATAAAATCCCTTGAACTATAGCCTTCTACCTCTATTAGGGCAATGAGATCCCAGAAGGTTATGTCTGATAAACATATTGTTCTTTCCAAGTTATCTCTGTCTAGGAAATGGAACCTCCCTTCCCATTCTTCATCATCCAAGCTACAAATTCAGATAAAAGTCATTTAATTTTGCTGTTAAGTAGGTCAGTTAACAGGTATAAGAATAAGATGAAATAATTCATTTAACAATGTTAAAATTATTGATAAGAGGTCAGATTGATGTTAAATGGGCCAGTTCATAGCCCTATTAATAAGTTGAAAAAAACAGTTAACAGTGTTAAAATTGGTGGCAACGGAAATTTCTGAGTCAATTTACAATACTAAAGTTGATGAAGACCAGTATTTGATCAAACAATAGACAGAGAGGATTTCTGTCAAATTACTCATGCTAAAATTAATTTCTGTGAGACCACCAATCATGTGACAGAGAGGATATCATATAACACTAACCCTAACCCTAGAACCCTAACCGTACTACACTTACCCAAGAACACTAACTAACCCTAGAACCCTAACCCTAGAATGCCAATCGGGGAAATGACAAAGAAGGAGGAGGATGACTTACTCCACACCGCCGAAGGAGGAGGCAAAATGTTGGCTGCCCGTCGGATTGGTCTTCATCGCCTGGGCGAACGCAGTAGCCACCGTGTATTCCAACGACTTTGGCGGTGATGACGGCTGGGGAAGAGGCAGCGCGCTCGAGGAATTGGAGCTCCCGCAGAACTCCGGTGGATCTCCAGCACCGCCGCCCGGAGCATCCCCACCGGTAGCAACTGCGCCGCCGCCGTGCACGCCGCCAGGTTTCGTCGTCGCCATGGATTGGAGCTGGAGGGACAGGTCTGGTCTGGTCGGGTGCGGGTGGTCGGTCTATCCGGCGCGACCAGACCGCGTCGGTCTGGACCAAACGACGCCGTCCGCGCGTCCGTTAGGACACGTCACCCAAATTGGGCCCCATCTGTCGGAAACACCCTCAACCGTGCAAAATGACAGGTTCAGTGCAATCTGCAAAACTTTTACTGAATGCGCGGTGGCTTTTGCAAAAGATTAGTGACCAGATTGTTTTCTGCAAGAGAAGTCCCAAATGTGGTGGTTTCTTGCAATTCACTCAGTCGGATTGGCACAATTCATATAGGTTCGTCCCTTGCTAGTTGCTTTGCCAGTTTACTCACGACGTGTTCTCTAAAATCAAATCCGCCGGTGATGGGTAGATCAATTCGGGTGGAACCTTTGGAATTAGCTTCGCCCTCCGCCAAGCCCTCGGGTCAGGCCTGCGCCACCTCCACGCACCTCTACCTCCACCGCAATCTCCCCCTTCAATTTACCATTGCCTACTTCCTTCCTTCACTCTCGGAACTGGATTGAGGAGACGGGCATTGCTCGCCCGAGTTGTGCCTGCACCCTCGGAACTGGATGTCTGGATGGTGAGGAGTGAGGACAGAGGTAGAGGAAGGGCAAGTTCATGGAAGAGGAACGATGTTTAGTTAACCCGTCACTTACACAATTTGCATTTTGGCAAATCGATCGATGCTTTAAACGATGACACTGTATAGGTTTTCAAATTATCGGAGAGCCTGCAAATTAACACTCGTCAATTGGGGATTACTACGGGGACGGGGAGTAGTTATTTAGATCTACAGTCGAGACTCGTACCAATGTTTCGTTTTTGAGTTACATTAAGCATGTCTGCATTGGACAACGTTGCTAGCTAGTATCTTCTATGGATATGCACCTCCTAGCTAGTTCCTACCAATGTTTCCTTCTGTTATGTTGATTAACACATCTCCTCTGCCAGTGCCAGCGACCAAGACATGCAGCTCTACATCGTGGTCACCAGGCTAGGCTGCATCGCCTTCTCCACTGCCGCGTTTGTGCTCGCCATGGCCGCGCCGGACAGCCACCGCTTCTCGTTTGTCATGTCAGTACAAACTAAGGGCATCTCCAGCCGCGCCCCAACAGGCCCCCAGGCCACTTTTTTGGTGCCGGCGCCGAAAAAACGGTCCAGTCGCGCCCCCAGGACGCCGAAAATCGCCGGTTCGGACCTTTTTTCTGCCCGGCGGTCACAGGACGAACCCGGCGCGCTGGGGAGCAGTTAGGGGCTCCGGCGCTAGGGAAAAGCACGCCTGGCCCACACCGACAGGGGAAAAGTCAAGGTTTTCTTCCCCCAACTCGCCTCGCACCCCCCGCGCCCTCGGCCACCACTAGCTATATCCCGGCGACGGCCGCCGCCCTACTCCGCTAGATAGCCATTCCCCGCCGGAAAATAGCAGCGCTTCGCCGCGGCAGCCCCTCCCACAGCAGCTGGGCGTTTCCGGCCGCCGTTTCCGGCCGCGGAGGCGCGGTTTAGCGGCGGGTACACGCCCACCGAGCGCAAGGTGTTCGACGTTTTGCCTGAATCGGCGATGGACTCAGATGACGAGGAAGAGCTCGCCGCGCTGCTGGAGGAGGAAACCGCGGCCGACGTCCAGGAAGAAGAGCATCTCATGGTGCTCGCCGCCCTCGCCCAGCTGCTGGCGAGCAATGAAAAGCCATGGCGAGGTGGCTCGGCGCCGGGGCGGGTGAAAGCAAAGAACCGGCATCGTCTCGAAGGCTACTGCATGCTCTACTCCGACTACTTCGCCGATGCTCCACTTCAGGGCGAGAAAACATTTCGGCGCCGTTATGGGATGAGCCGAAAGCTCTTCCTCGGGATTGTGAATTCCATCCGGGAGTTCGACAACTATTTCAAGTGCAAGATGGACTGCATTGGCGCTCTTGAATTCACCTCCATCCAGAAGTGCACGACAGCAATGAGGATGCTTGCATATGGAGCTCCCAGTGATTCACTCGACGACTATGGGCGCATGGCCGAGTCCACCAGCATAGAGTGTTTCTACAAGTTCTGTTGGGCAGTGGTGGCAGTGTTTGGGCCACAATACTTGAGAACACCCAATGCGGAAGACACTGCTCGGATCCTAGCCCAGAATGCAGCAAGATGATTTCCTGGGATGCTTGGAAGCATCGACTGCATGCATTGGAAATAGAAGAATTGCCCATTTGGTTGGCAGGGGATGTACAAAGGCGCCAAAGGCGGTTGCAGTGTGGTGCTTGAGGCGGTAGCCACACAGGACCTCTGGATTTGGCACTCCTTCTTTGGTATGCCAGGAACTCAGAATGACATCAACGTGCTGCAGTGCTCTCCTGTTTTTGCCAAGCTCGTTGAGGGCCATTCTCCTCGGTGAACTTCGAGATCAATGGGCACCAATACAACAAGGGGTACTACCTAGCAGATGGCATCTATCCAAGATGGTCGACATTTGTGAAGACGATCTCAAACCCTGCGGCAGGAGGCAAGAACGCCTGATTTGCGAAAGTTCAGGAGGCTTGCAGGAAGATGTCGAGCGGGCATTTGGTGTGCTCCAATCTCGATTCGCTGTTGTTCGGTACCCCGCTCAGACCTGGTCCAAAGATCAAATGTGGGAGATTATGACTTGCTGTGTCATCTTACACAACATGATCATCGAGAGCGAGCAAGTAGACCCAGTGTTTGACACTGAACCATACTACAGGCAGGGGCCTCTAGCCGAAGTTGATCACCATCTACCGGCAACTTGGACTGCCTATCTCAGTATGCGTCAGGAGATCCGAGACCCACAGGTGCATCATCAACTGCAGAAAGATCTGATTGAGCACCTATGGAGGCTCAAGGGGGACGCCGTATGATGAAATACGAGTTTTTATTTGTTGAACTATATAATTTGTATTGAACTATTTGTTGTTGTATTATTTTGTTGAAGTATTTGATTTTTTTGTGATGAAATATGTGATAAGAAATAATTGTGTTGATAATTGAACGTCGAGACATGGTGAAACCACGCCGAATATGGGCCTATTCTCGCCCATATGGGCCCTTTATTCGCCGAAATTAGGCTGCAAAGTGGGCCAATTTCGGCGCCTGGGGGCGAGCTGAGGGCGACGACTGGGCGCAAAACCGCCCCAGCGCCGATTGTATCGCCGGCTCACCCCAGGGGGCGATTTTTATGCGTCTTGGGGGAACCAACGGCTGGAGATGCCCTAATCTCGTCCCCTCCTCGCATGTATCAGTCTATCACGTACGTACATTACCTAGCTAGGCTGCGTCTGACATATGCAAGAGTACATACAATGCAGGGTACTGAAGGGCAGTATGGTGATGCAGCTGAGTTGGACCTCGATGCGCATGCTGTACCAGGCCATCTGCTTCTACTTTGGACTACCCCACCTGGACCGCATTGCCCCCATGTTGTTCAGCGACATGGTAGTGATCCCTTCCGTAATCTCTACCGTTTCCAAGTACGTACTCCTTATAACGTGACTAATTCATGCAAGCGCGGATGTGTTTCTTTAATTACGTTTCAGCTGGTGATGCTCCTCGCATATGGCGCGAGCTGTGCTGGAGCTACGTCGGTTCTGTTCCTGGGTCACATTCTGTACTGCGAGCGTCTGCGGTCGATGGCCTGCCCGATGTACCTGGCTTCCTCGGCGTTCGGCTTCGTTGCCGTCCTGTTCAACACCGCCACTACGCTTCGGCTGCTTTGGGCAAGGTCTTCTCTCCACCACAGGACTAGCTAGGTTTCACACGCTGGCAGTTGCAGTCTCTGTCCACGTATGCGAGCACCCAGCAGTGGTTAGCCTAATTAATTACTAGTACTCCCTCCGTCCGGAAATATTTACCATCTAAATAAATAAAAGAGGATGTATTTAGATATATTTTAGTTCTAGATATATCTTTTTCTATTCATTTTGATGACAAGTATTTCCGGACAAAGAAAGTACATGTTATGCGCACATATAGCATCTCTTCTTCCCAGTGTGACCGACTGTTATCTCTTAATTTGCACAGCCTGCTTCACGATTCATGTATTATCATCCGAGGCCCTTGTAGTACTATGTACTGTAGTATATATTCAACTCCACTAATATTGGAAACACCATTTGTGTTGGATCCATATAACACCGGCCCTATGACTGCCTTATCTGAAGACCCACGGTTCTTCAGTGTTATAGTATCATTCTTAACTAGCGAGGTGGCCCGTACATTTGCACGACACGATATACAGTATATTTACATAATTTAGAAGTGTTTTTCTGAAAAGTATTCGGCCTGCAGTTAGCCATGTCTTTACTTCTAATGAACGAGTTGGTGAATCATCTCCGCGGTTTATTTTCGCCGAGTTTTTTTCGTCTCTCCTCCCACCATCCCCTCCCATCCTGGTCCGCGGTATATTTTCGCTGGTTTTTTTCGTCTCTTCTCCCACCACCCTTCCCACCCTGGTCCATCGGTTTATTTTTCTCTCCACTCTTTATTAGAACCAGAACTTTTATAATGTATAACAAATCACAGATCTAACTTTCTTAAATTATGCAAATCAATCGATTCCTTTTATTGGTTCAATTTGTCTTAGGAAACAAATAACAGATTTTCAGGAAACAAATAATACATTTTAATCCAACTTCCTTAAATTATGCAAATCAATCGATTTCTTTTATTGGTTCAATTTGTCTTAGGAAACAAATAACGATTTTTCAGGAAGCAAATAATACATTTTAATCTAACTTTCCTAACTTATCTAAATCAATCGATTTATCTTATTAGTGAAATTTGTTTTAGGAAACAAATAACAGACACGTCACAACTTTTCTCCCAATAAATAGTTTTTTAATATTTGCAAACTTTTCTAATCAGACATGTCACAAACGGGCTGGTACTGATATCACGTTACCAAACAATAAAACCCCATTTGCATAGACAGAAACCTTCACCTAGACTCAAAGAGACGGAAGAATACTTCATGCCCGGAAGCTTACCTGTGCAACCGCAAGTCACTATGGGCTCTGGCTTGGTTGACCTTAGTGGTGACTCTGGCTGGGACGATGCTAGCAGATGTAGAACTATGGTAGGGTTGGATGAGCACCGGACAGTGGTCAGGGGAACTCTTCGGAAGACCATGTTTCGATCATCCTGTTCTCAAACATCATGAAGTGCGAGGACGAAAAGGGAGGGATCGAATCTTGCGGGTAAAGTGTACAAACCTCTGTAGAGGGTTAAAACCTAATCGATTAGCCGTGTCCCCGGTTACGGACATTTTGAGCCTCTGGACTTGGATCTATCTCGGAACTCTCAACACCGGACTGATAACTTAATTGTGGGCAACTTATGATGATTTTGGGCTATGAGACATCGGCTAGCGGAACCATGTCATGATAGAAAACTCTGTAGCACATACTCCTGATATTCCTTTGTTGTAGGGAAAATAAAATCAGCTTTTGTGGAAACAAAACTCAGAGCCAGAGCCACAAAGCCATATTGCATATAATATAGTTTATCATCTGTTTTTCTTACAGTGATCTTGCCGGTACATTCAATGTACTGACCTACCTGACTGCAACGTATCATGTTGCAGGATTTTATACGACGAGTGAGTTTCGTTGGTTGGGTTACGGTCTACACTCAACCTGCCGATGGCGTTGATGGGACTCCACACCCGATTGATTGTTTCCGCTGAGACTTACGAGGTATATATCAGTTTTACGCTATTTACACATGTGATTGCACTTCGATATATACATTGATGTACTGTGTGCGCCAGCATACTGATCCAGGGATGGCACAGATACACAGAGGCTTGACCGTCTGAGGTCGGGTCATTACAGATATGGTATCAGAGCACATGTTGACTATAGAACGTGACCCTAGAAATCGGAAAGCTCCTAGGACAGGAAATCTCTAAAACTTTATTTTCAAAAGAATCCATTACTTCTCATCTTTTCTGATTTTATCAAATATCCTCTCCTACCTCAAATAGTTAGAATATACCCCTTTCCCTTTTGACCACACGGATGATCAACTGAAGCCGCTCCAAGAAGGACAAGATATCGGACAATCGATGAGCATTTCAGAGTAAAGAGGATTTCACCATGCATTAGAAGAGTTGAAGCTACAACAGTTGAAGACTCTGAAGACTTGAAGAATCTGAAGAATTATTTGACCCTTAGAGGAGCAAACCCCTGTTATATACTTACATTAGATACGACGATTTGTGAGTTGTCAATTGTTTGATGTTTTTCCGACAGCAACAAAAGAAACCCCGTTTCTTCAAAACTATTGTTTGCATTGTGTGTATCCCCTCCACTCTTCTCTCGTATCTCATCCCAAAACCTTTGGATCCAATAGATGGTGAATGAAGGACTAGTATTCTCTGGACCGACGACTCAACGGGAGGTAGAACTATGGATTCAGAATATGGAGGATCACTTCAGGAACAACTTGATTGGAAGCAAGTATGAGGTTTAATACGCTCTTCGGTACTTTACAAAAAGTGTTGCAACCTGGTGGAAAATGCATCTAAGCCATACAAGGATGCAACGGAGCAAGAACTTGCACTACTAGAAAAAGGGCTGCTAGTGGCGCACCTATTTTCGCTACTAATGGCGCACTACTGGTGTGCCACTAGCATCACGCCATTAGAATTTTTTTTCCGAAAGGTCACCCATCCTCACACTACTCCAGCCCAAGCACGCTTAACTTCAGAGTTCTATCCAACCCCAGCAACAGCTCACTTCACAGGCACTTGTTGATATATCTAGTATATCAATCCTATTATACCTTGTTGATGTCTAGGACTTTGTTCATGTTCATGACTATGATGAAATTTTGAAAAATATTTCAAACTTCCCGGTCATATTACGTATCATTTTTTGAAAATATTTTTTAAAAAAATTCAAAACCTTTTTTTGAATTTTTTTGCCTCTAGATCTTGAAAGCCCCGTAACTTTTTTGTGTTAGGTTTTTGGGGATTTTGAAAATGTTTAACGGGGTTTCCCCGTTAAATTCGGATGTAACTTTTCGAGTAGATGATTTTTCATATATAAAAATTTTTAATCCGAGTTCGTATGCAAAAGTTATGCCCATTTTACAAATTTCCAGAGAGATTTTGCAAATAAAGTCGAAATTTATATTTGTAAATTTTCCCAACAACTAGACCACTTATCACATGGCAAACTTATTTTCTTTTATTTTTTTGACATTTTTATAATTTTTTTTATTTTTTTTAAAACTGAAAAGGCGGTCCGGGGGGGTGCATTCGGTGGAAGCCGGGCAAACTAGTAATGGCGCACCGTGGGGTGGTGCGCCATTTCTAGTTAAACTAGTAATGGCGCACCACACCCACGGTGCGCCATTACTAGTTTTGAATTTTTTTTTTAAAAATTTGAATTTTTTTTTGAATTTTTTTTGAAAAAAACTTAGTAATGGCGCACCAGTGGACAGTGCGCCATTACTAGTTAAAAACTAGTAAAACTAGTAATGGCGCACTTTCCACTGGTGCGCCATTACTAACAAATTTTTTTTATTTTTTTTTACTTTTTTTTTCAAAACTTCTAATGGCGCACCGTGGGTGTGGTGCGCCATTACTAGTCAACTAGTAATGGCGCACCACACCCACGGTGCGCCATTAGTAACAAATTTTGTTTTTTTTCAAAACTTTTAATGGCGCACCGCACACCAGGTGCGCCATTAGTAATATATTACTAATGGCGTACCTGTATGTGGTGCGCCATTGCTATATTCTAATGGCGCACCACACACGTGGTGCGCCATTAGTGTCCATTTCATCTATAGCCGTTTTCCTAGTAGTGTTGGGAGGAATTCAAGAAGACTTTGTTAAGATCCTGTCTCATCCGGAAGCACTGGGATAACCCGATGAAGAAACCTTGTGCCTGCAAGATCTGGAAAGAAATAGGACACACTAATGAAGAACACAAGGATGGATGCCCTCATTGTGAAGGAAATCACCCAGCTGAAGAATGTCCAACTGGGCAAGTTACTTGTTTCCTGAGTGAAGGAACTACGCACTACCCTGCTTAATGTCAGATTTACCCCAAGGAAGCCCTGAGGAAAAGTTTAGAAGAACCCGTGATGGAGGAAGTTATTGAAGACCCTGATGGTGAAGGCCTAAACATATTTTTCGCCCAAGCCGGCTATTCATGTGGAGAAGGACATTATTCCCAGTATTGCACAAAGGGAAGAGAAGAGTATCTTAGAGACTTCCCGACAGCAGAAGTGAAGTTTGACCCTCAGCAAATAGAAGCTCTGATCATTACAGAGAAATCCAGGAAGAGAAAACGAAGGCATCCTCAGAACAACCCAATTTCTGCAGAGAAGGACCTGAGTCATATCACTTGTTACATATGCATGGATTTAGGTCATTATGCTAGCAAATGCCCATCAAGGAAGCCAACAACCCAAGGAGCCAAGATAACCACCAGGAAGCCCCTGGATTTGTCTGAAGTCATTTGTTTACGCTGCAAGGGAGTAGGACATTTTGCCAGAGAATGTTCAGACCGAGAAAAGCTTGAGCAGAGTAGTTGAGATCTTGATATTGGAATAAAGCATGTAATAAATGTGGAATACACTTTTATTTTTTGGGATGTTGAGTTGAGTTATGAAATGGAAATTGTAATAGCTCCTGAAGCAATAAAAGTTGATGTGGTTGGAATCTCATGTGAAATGCTATGAGTTGTTGATTGTGAGTGCCTCTCTCATTATCTTACCCAGACTTAAACCTTGAACCCATGGACAAGCTGATCCCAAACCTTTTCCAAAAAAATAACCACATTTCACCCAAGGAAATACATACATTATCCCGAGTACCCTTCTATCTTATACCTGCAGATGACAACCCTTTACGAGTCTTTTCTCAAGGGCCCGGAAACGATCATGACCCTGACTAGTGATCAGGATTACCCAAAGATCCCGAAGGACATGATGAAGCATATTCATCTTGGAGGAGATGCAGTCTACAAGGGTTATCCTTTCATGGAGAATGGAGTTGAGCTTTGGTACGTGGAGATACACCTCCACCGTGTGAATGGAGTTTGCCCAAAGACTATGGGTCAATACTTTTTCATTTCTCGAGTACCATGAGCAACATTCTTTGACTCTGTTCGTGAAGCTGCTTTGGAAGCCATACGTCAGATTGGAGAAATACTTGAAGCAAGACTCCATCACACTCAGGAATACCTGAGAGAGGTACATGTAGAGATGATGGAGATGAAGCTGATGGCCACCATGATGAAGCAGAAGATCGATGATTTCAAGGATCACATCGAACAATTCCAGTGGGATTGAAGCATCTTCAAGTAGGGCAAATGAATAAAGATGGAAGTAATGCTTGACCGTACCAAACTATGTGGATGGCAACATTTGTAATAAAGTACTTACGGAATTTGAATTTTGAGTAGTGATTAAGGATGTAATACATGATTTGATATGAAGAGAGTATGAATCACTAGTACATTTTATTTTTATGGTTACAACATGTGAGAACACCTGGCCAATGGAAAGGAAAACGTATTCCATAGAGTGGAGTTTGGACAAAATAAGTTGGAGTTTTGCTTTCGAAACGATGGTTATGAAGAAACGAAGTACTATTGAATTTAAAGGAGGTGTAATATGAACAAGAGTTACTCCAAGGATGAGTTAAAAGTGGTACTACTATTGAAGTCGGCGGTAACCCACAGGCCCAGGAATTAATAAGGATCAAGTACCCACTAGAAGAAGAAATTTTGGGAATAAACCGTGATTTGAACAGCAGACGTTCCTTAGGAGGATACGAAAACCCAAGAGTGGTGAAGTAATGATAGATGTTTTTGTTCAGCTTGCGGAATTAATGGATATATCCGAACTCAGTTTTTCAACAAGAGAAATTCTGCAATGCTTGTGAGAATGCCCGAGTGTTAGAACTGCGAGATTCACTAAACCTTATACAGGGTAATGATTTGGGTGCGGAATGGATGGATCACCATACCGACTTACTCTTGTCATTCTCTCTTGCTATTTGGAATGGTAAATCTAAGTGACTTACCCATAGTAGAGAGACGACTGATGTCTACTACATAACCTTCTTCTTATAGACGTTGTTGGGCCTCCAAGTGCAGAGGTTTGTAGGACAGTAGCAAATTTCCCTCAAGTGGATGACCTAAGGTTTATCAATCCGCGAGAGGCGTATGATGAAGATGGTCTCTCTCAAGCAAACCTGCAACCAAATGACAAAGAGTCTCTTGTGTCCCCAACACACCCAATACAATGATAAATTGTACAGGTGCACTAGTTCGGCGAAGAGATGGTGATACAAGTGCAATATGGATGATAGATATAGCTTTTTGTAATCTGAAAATATAAAAACAGCAAGGTAACTAGTGATAAAAGTGAGCGAAAATGGTATTGCAATGCTAGGAAACAAGGCCTAGGGTTCATACTTTCACTAGTGCAAGTTCTCTCAACAATAATAACATAATTGGATCATATAACTATCCCTAAACATGAAAAAAGAGTCACTCCAAAGTCACTAATAGCGGAGAACAAACGAAGAGATTATTGTAGGGTACGAAACCACCTCAAAGTTATCCTTTTTGATCGATCTATTCAAGAGTCCGTAGTAAAATAACACGAAGCTATTCTTTCCGTTCAATCTATCATAGAGTTTGTACTAGAATAACACCTTAAGACACAAATCAACCAAAACCCTAATGTCACCTACATACTCCAATGTCACCTCAAGTATCCGTGTGTATGATTATAAGATATGCATCACACAATCTCAGATTCATCTATTCAACCAACACAAAGAACTTCAAAGAGTGCCCCAAAGTTTCTACCGGAGAGTCAAGACGAAAACATGTGCCAACCCCTATGCATAAGTTCACGAGGTCACGGAACTCGTACGTTGATCACCAAAACATACATCAAGTGGATCACGTGATATCCCATTGTCACCACAGATAAGCACATGCAAGACATACATCAAGTGTTCTCAAATCCTTAAAGACTCAATCCGATAAGATAACTACATGATCATGCAAAGCAATATGACAATGATGAAGCGTGTCATAACAACGGAACGGTGGAAAGTTGCATGGCAATATATCTCGAAATGGCTATGGAAATGCCATAATAGGTAGGTATGGTGGCTGTTTCGAGGAAGGTATATGGTGGGTTTATGGTACCGGCGAAAGTTGCACGGTACTAGAGAGGCTAGCAATGGTGGAAGGGTGAGTGTGCGTATAATCCATGGACTCAACATCAGTCATAAAGGACTCACATACTTATTGAAAAAAATCTATTAGTTATCAAAACAAAGTACAACGCGCATGCTCCTAGGGGGATAGATTGGTAGGAAAAGACCATCGCTCGTCCCCGACCGCCACTCATAAGGAAGACAATCAATAAATAAATCATGCTCCGACTTCATCACATAACGGTTCACCTTACGTGCATGCTACGGGAATCACAAACTTCAACACAAGTATTTCTCAAATTCACAACTACTCAACTAGCATGACTCTAATATCACCATCTCCATATCTCAAAACAATTATCAAGTATCAAACTTCTCATAGTATTCAATGCACTCTATATGATTTTTTTTATTATACCCATCTTGGATGCCCATCATATTAGGACTAGTTTCATAACCAAAGAAAATTACCATCCTGTTTAGGACTCTCAAAATAATATAATTGAAGCATGAGAGATCAATTATTTCTATAAAATATAACCACCGCCATGCTCTAAAAGGATATAAGTGAAGCACTAGAGCAAATGACAAACTACTCCGAAACATATAAGTGAAGATCAATGAGTAGTCGAATAATTATGCAACTATGTGAAGACTCTCTAACATTTAAGAATTTCAGATCTTGGTATTTTATTCAAACATCAAACAAAACAAAATAAAATAAAATGACGCTCCAAGCAAAACACATATCATGTGGTGAATAAAAATATAGCTCCAAGTAACGTTACCGATGAACGAAGACGAAAGAGGGGATTCCATCCGGGGCATCCCCAAGCTTAGGCTCTTGGTTGTCATTGAATATTACCTTGGGGTGCCTTGGGCATCCCCAATCTTAGGCTCTTTCCACTCCTTATTCCATAGTCCATCGAATCTTTACCCAAAACTTGAAAACTTCACAACACAAAACTTAACAAAAAACTTGTAAGCTCCGTTAGTATAAGAAAATAAATCACCACTTAGGTACTGTTGTGAACTCATTACAAATTCATAATGGTGTAATATCTACTATATTCCAACTCATCTATGGTTCATACCCTCCGATACTACTCATAGATTCATCAAAATAAGCAAACAACATATAGAAAACAGAATCTTTCAAAAACAGAACAGTTTGTAGTAATCTGGATCAAACGTATACTTATGGAACCCAAAAAATTCTAAAATAAATTGCTGGGCGTGAGGAATTTGTCTATTAATCATCTTCGAAAAGAATCAACTTAATTGCACTCTCCAGTAAAAAATGGCAGCTAATCTCGTGAGCGCTGAAGTTTCTGTTGTTTACAGCAAGATCGCAAAGACTTCACCCAAGTCTTCCCAAAGGTTCTACTTGGCACAAACACTAATTAAAACATAAAACCACATCTAAACAGAGGCTAGATGAATTATTTATTACTAAACAGGAGCAAAAAGCAAGGAACAAAAATAAAGTTGGGTTGCCTCCCAACAAGCGCTATCGTTTAACGCCCCTAGCTACGCACGATGATTTCAATGATGCTCACATAAAAGATAAGAATTGGAACATAGAGAGAGCATCATGAAGAATATGACTAGCACATTTAAGTCTAACCCACTTCCTATGAATAGAGATTTTGTGAACAAACAACTTATGGGAACAAGAATCAACTTGCATAGGAAGGTAAAACAAGGATAACTTTAAAACTTTAAGCACATAGAGAGGAAACTTGATATTATTGCAATTCCTACAAGCATATGTTCCTCCCTCATGATAATTTTTAGTAGCATCATGAATGAATTCAACAATATAACCATCACATAAATCATTATTTTCATGATCTACAAGCATAGAAAATTTACTACTCTCCACATAAGCAAAATTCTTCTCGTTCGGAATAGTGGGAGTATCATAAGAAACTCGAATACTATAAATTGTTTCCACATTAAAAGAGTAATGTTCAGAAAAGGGGTAATCATAATCATGACAATTTTTATAAATATAATCATCACTACTTTTTATAGCATAAGTGTCATCACAATAATCATCATAAGTAGCAACGTTGTTCTCATCATAATCGATTGAAACCCCTGTTCAAGAATTCATCCGATTAACTAGTTAACTTGCCGATTAATCCCTACTCATAGGGTCCCCGGGTAGCCTATTACCCAATAAATCGTCTGATTAATTGATTAAATGACTAATTAACTTGCCGATTAGCCTATTAATCCACTACTCACCAGCCGACCGAGCAGCTATCAGTTAACGATTTCCTCAACAATGATTGAAACCTCCTCTAAGATAGTGGAATCATTACTAAATAAAGGCATGACCTCTCCAAATCCACTTTCATAATTATCACAATAAGATTCAACATCCTCCAAAATAGTGGGATCATTACTTCCTAAAGTTGACACTCTTCCAAACCCACTTTCATCAATATAATCATCATAAATAGGAGGTATGCTATCATCATAATAAATTTGCATATAAAAACTTGGGGGGGATATCATCTTCATCAAACATAGCATCCCCAAGCTTGGGACAAACATTAATTGCGGCAAATACATTCCCAAACATGTCATTCTCATCAAACATAGCATCCCCAAGCTTGGGCCTTTTCATCTCATAAGCATAATCACTCTCATCATTAATAGTATGGATAGCACCAATAGTATAGCAATTATCATCATCACAATGAGTAATAGGAGCAACATCATTTGGGAGGATTACCTTATTACCTTTGCTTCTCCATCTTTTCTTTTTATTCTTCACATCATGTGTGGTTTTAATCCTCTTTTTGGAGCTCGTTACTAATGATATTGGTTGGATAGAAGGCTCCTCCTCGTTACCCGATTCATCATAAGAAATAATAGGAGGATACTGGGAAGCCTCTTACCTTTCATTAGTATTCTCTTCATCCTCTATTTGTTTTCTTTTCTTTATGTAATTGGCAATATAAGGATTTTCAATGCAATTCACCGCATAATACATAAGAATTTCTTCTAGATCAATATCGAGGAATTTCTCAAGGTTATATTCTGGAATATGCTTAGTTATACGTTTCATTTCTTCATAACCCAAAATCAAACTAAGTTCATTATGATGTGAAAGGGAAGTAAAATCATCACAATTTTTGGACATGATACGATCATGAAACAATCTGCATTTGAGATTTAAATGACCATGTTCATTGCAAAGTTCACAAGTATGGTGAAGAAATTTTAAATTTTCAGCACAAACATCTAGCCTTTCTTGCAACCATTTAGTTTCCAAATACTTATGCCTCTTGCAAAATCTATCTTCCCTATTTGGTGTGTACTTGTAAACTCTATGCACTCCACAAAAATTGACATGCTTATAAGAGACATTTTCATTATTACTAGTGCAATCATCATTAGTACTATCGATATTCAAGGAGTTCATACTAACAACATTGCAATCATGCTCATCATTCAAAGATTTAGTGCCAAACATTTTATAGACTTCTTCTTCTAGCACTTGAGCACAATTTTCCTTTCCATCATTCTCACGAAAAATATTAAACAGATGAAGCGTATGAGGCAAACTCAATTCCATTTTTTGTAATTTTCTTTTATAAACTAAACTAATGCTAAAACAAGAAACTAAAAGATTCAATTGCAAGATCTAAATATATACCTTCAAGCGCTAACCTCCCCGGCAACGGCGCCAGAAAAGAGCTTGATGTCTACTACACAACCTTCTTCATGTAGACGTTATTGGGCCTCCAAGTGCAGAGGTTTGTAGGACAGTAGCAAATTTCTCTCAAGTGGATGCCCTAAGGTTTATCAATCCGCGAGAGGCGTATGATGAAGATGGTCTCTCTGAAGCAAACCTGCAACCAAATGACAAAGAGTCTCTTGTGTCCCCAACACACCCAATACAATGATAAATTGTACAGGTGCACTAGTTCGGCGAAGAGATGGTGATACAAGTGCAATATGGATGATAGATATAACTTTTTGTAATCCGAAAATATAAAAACAGCAAGATAACTAATGATAAAAGTGAGCGAAAACGGTATTGCAATGCTAGGAAACAAGGCCTGGGGTTCATACTTTCACTAGTGCAAGTTCTCTCAACAATAATAACATAATTGGATCATATAACTATCCCTCAACATGCAAGAAAGATTCACTCCAAAGTCACTAATAGCGGAGAACAAACGAAGAGATTATTGTAGGGTACGAAACCACCTCAAAGTTATCCTTTCTGACCGATCTATTCAAGAGTCTGTAGTAAAATAACACGAAGCTATTCTTTCCATTCAATCTATCATAGAGTTCGTACTAGAATAACACCTTAAGACACAAATTAACCAAAACCCTAATGTCACCTAGATACTCCAATGTCACCTCAAGTATCCGTGGGTATGATTATACGATATGCATCACACAATCTTAGATTCATCTATTCAACCAACATAAAGAACTTCAAAGAGTGCCCCAAAGTTCTACCGGAGAGTCAAGACGAAAACGTGTGCCAACCCCTATGTATAAGTTCACGAGGTGACGGAACTCGCAAGTTGATCACCAAAACATACATCAAGTGGATCACTTGATATCCCATTGTCACCACAGATATGCACATGCAAGATATACATCAAGTGTTCTCAAATCCTTAAAGAATCAATCCGATAAGATAACTTCAAAGGGAAAACTCAATTCATCACAAGAGAGTAGAGGGGGGGGGGACATCATAAGATCCAACTATAATAGCAAGCTCGTGATACATCAAGATCGCGCCAACTCAAGAACACAGGAGAGAGAGATCAAACACATGGCTACTGGTACATACCCTCAGCCCCGAGGGTGAACTACTCCCTCCTCATCATGGAGAGCGCCGGGATGATGAAGATGGCCACCGGAGAGGGATTTCCCCCTCCGGCAGGGTGCCAGAACGGGTCTAGATTGGTTTTTGATGGCTATGGAGGCTTCTGGTGGCGGAACTCCCGATCTATTCTGTTCCTCGATGTTTTAGGGCATATTGATATATATAGGCGAAAGAAGTCGGTCAGGGGAGCCGCAAGGGGCCCATGAGGGTGGGGGGCGCACCCAGTGGGTAGGGCGCGCCTCCGTGCCTCATGGCTTCCTCGAAGCTTCCCTGACGTCTACTCCAAGTCTCCTGGATTGCTTCCATTCCAAAAATAACTCTCCCGAAGGTTTCATTCCGTTTGGACTCCGTTTGATATTCCTTTTCTTCGAAACACTGAAATTGGCAAGAAAACAGGAATTTGGGCTGGGCCTCCGGTTAATAGGTTAGTCCCAAAAATAATATAAAAGTGTAGAATAAAGCCCATAAACATCCAAAATAGATAATATAATAGCATGGAACAATAAAAAATTATAGATACGTTGGAGACATATCAACGACGATACCAAATCTTATTTAAACCTTAGAATAGTAGGACGATTGATCCATGTACAGGCAGCCGTTGCCAATCGTAGGCTATACAGTGAGATTCAACCCTCACCTTTTTCCTACAGGATAAGCCAATAATGATTGACCACCATGAGATTTCCAATAGTTGTTTAGTTTTGGCGACATACCGGTTAGCTAAGAAAATCCATCTTCGGAAGGACCTTACCATGATGATGACACAAGATTTTGAGGAAAAGAGATTATGCCCTTATCGGCAGGACACCAACGAAGGAGTTATTCCAGGAAATATGAGAAGACCAACACCGTCAACCCAAAAGGATGAAGTACATGAGTTATGTTGGAATCGTAAGCATGTTTCTAAATGTGGTAGCACCCGAGACCTTTCCGCTCAATGGAATTGCTAGAAAACCCCCAAACCCTAACCTTTTCTTGCCAGCCTCTTCGAATCTCGAGGACGAGATTCATTTTAAGTGTGGTAGGTTTGTAACATCCCAAAATTCTAAATTTTGGAATGTTATATTAAATAAATATTTATGATTATTTGTTTGATTTTTGTGTGACTGATTGTGTGAAATTGAGTGGCATTTGGAAATTTCAGAGGCATTTGAGTTTTATTTGAATTTGGATTCAACTTGGCATTTGAAATGTATTCCAAATATCCCTAACAAATACTTGTTTAAAAGTATGAGTGGAGCTAACATGACACTCCAAAAAGTCAAGAGAAATTAATGCCAAAAGTTTTTGAATCCAAATTGGAGCTTATTTGGAATTTATTAAAAAAATATTTTTTTTAAGTTTGGATTTTGCCTCTGGAAAAATGTCCATGGTGTATGATTTATTTTTTTGAGTTTATATATATGTGTCCTATATAAAATAGTATATATTTACCTATATTGTTTTTTCTCCCTGTCTTATTTCAAAAAAAATCTCTGCGAGCTGGCCAGGCCAACCGGCCCAGCCAGCAAGCACCGAGCCGCGGCCTAGCGAGCAGCGAGCCAACCCAGCACCACGCCCGCATGTAGGATCGAGAAGAGGTGTCTAGAGGGGGTGAATAGACTCTTAGCAAGAAAAGTTGCAGTTTTTAATTTCTTTAAGTTGAAGTGGAGTTTTGGCACAAGTTTGAACATTCACAATACATTTCAAGCAAGCATGACAAGAGTATATGAGCATCAGAAAGTAAATCATGCAAGTTGCAAGAATGTAAAGGGATGGGATTGGAGTGTGCAAACACAATTGGAGACACGGAGATTTTTGGTTTGGGACATATGTGGATATGAGAAAGTGGTTGAGGGTTGTGGAGCATATCACTAAGCACTTTGAGCAAGAACCTCATTAAGCAACACCTCATCCCCTCTTAATAGTATTGGCTTTCCTATGGACTCAATGTGATCTTGGATCACTAAAATGAAAAATGTAGAGTCCTGAGCTTTGAGCTTGAGCCAATCATTTGTCTTCATCATCTTGAAGGGGTCCCACATCCTCTAGTCCATGCCACTCCACTATTGGAATTATCTGAAATATGCTAGATGAAAGTATTAGTCCAACAAGAGATATGTTGACATTAATTACCAAAATCACCCGGGGAGCACTTGTGCTTTCTATCTCCTCCTTTTTTGGTAATTGATGACAACATACATCAAAGCTTTAGATAAAGATATAGAGAATAACAGGTAAAGCTTTGGAAAGACATGTAACATGCATAGGCTCCCCTATATGTATGCAATCATGTAAATATGGAATATAAGAACATGTGAATGCATAGCATGACAGAGTAAGCAATGTGTTACATGTATCTTGGCTATATGCATCAGAGCAAAAGATGTAAATATAGGAAATGTACCTACATGCTCATGAGTCTTTCTTGCAAACAATATGTACATCAGCAAGAAGTCCTCATGCACATGAGTGTGATGCATATACTTACCTTGTGGTCTTGAGTTGGCTTAGGAGAAATGAACCTAAGTAAACAAGATTAGATAACACAGATACATCTACTAGCCAGAGTAAACAAAGAAACCACAAGAGTACCATGACTGGGATGACATGTAGAGAGTGAGTACTGAGTACTCTATTGGATATAGACATGTCCCCAAAGGTAAAGATATGCAATCAATTCAAGGATTTCCTTCCCTTAGATATCTTGCTCCTCCTGAATCTTGCTTGGGATACTGGGAGAAGATAGGGAACAGAAAATCAGAGCAACGAAAAAAAGAGTAAATGCAAACAATCAAATATGAACATGTCTTTCCCCTCTTAAAGACATGTAACTTCTCTCCTCTTGAACACCAAGCATCCGGGGTCTTTGATGTGATACTTTTTTCTCATTGAAGAACTCTCTCCTCCTGAGTATTCTCTCTCCCCCTATAGAAATGATTAAGATTTGATGTGATCTCTCTCTCCCCCTTTGACATCAATTTCCAAGAAGGGCTCTTCTGGATGTTTGTTACAAATGGGTTCGGTCCTTGAGTCACAAAGCAAAGCAGCAAGTCGAATGTGATGCTGGTAGAGGACAAGAATCATTGAGTGGAGCTGGAGCAAAAAGAATGCAGGAACAAGTGGCAAGTTGTCTTTCCTGTAGTGAAATTGGTTGCACCGAGTGGTGTGTTCCGATTGCACGGAAAGAGTTCGGTTGGACCGAAAACAATAAAGCGGTGTGAACGAGTTTATCATAGAGAAAACACTTGTCACCTCTGCTCACTAGACAAGAAAGATCTCACAAGGATTTGCAAGGAATTGGATGCAAGGAATGCAGAACAAAACAAAGAAAAGAAAAATCTACATGAAGTTTGCAAAAACTCAAGGAAACACTAGAGAACTTCATCTAGAATTGGGCGGTGACAAAGTCACCTATGTTAGAGTATATTGACTGAGGAGTCAAGTAAGAACACTTGATCGTAAGTCATACTCATTGTTTAAGCTCAAAATGGGGTTAACATTTTTCGTTTAAGCATTTGATGTATTCACATCTTGTTGAGTTGCTTTGACCTATGTCTTGAGGTAAAGCTTCTCTAAGATGGAATGACATACCTTGGGTGGTGGTGTTGATCTTGATCATGTAGTTGAACTTGCGTGGGGTGCTCAAGGTTGATGTAGCACAAGAATGGTTGGGAGAACCACTTGGAGTTGAGTCCATCTACCTACATGGGTTAGTTTTGCAAGGAAGAGCACTTGTGTATCCAAAATGACAATCATGAAATTTGATACATATAATTTGTCAAAGGATATGTTGAAGGGTTTCGTGCTTCCTTGTCATCAACCACTGTATTGTAGAGACTTGGTGATGTAGAGATCGCTCAAGATGTGAGTGGGTTGCTATCTCATAGATTTAGATTCATCCAAGTACCTACAAGGGTTAGATAACATGCAAGGGTGCAAATATATCCAAGACATATGAATATCATCATAAGAGAAATATCAAGGATTTGTCATAGATTCATGCCTTGCATGTATCCAAATGGAGTTCCTACTCCAAGTTTGAAGCATCAATGGTTTGGTGAATATATCCGCCAATTGCTTATCGGTACGAACATGCTTAAGATCAATGTCCCCTTTAGCAACATGATCTCGAATGAAATGATGACGAACTTCAATATGCTTAGTTCGAGAATGTTGCACGGGATTGTGAGCAATCTTAATAGCACTCTCATTTTCACAAAGCAATGGAACATGTTTCACATTGATCCCATAATCTTTAAGAGTTTGGGTCATCCAAAGTAATTGAGCACAACATGAACCAGCGGCAATGTATTCCGCTTCGGCGGTGGATAAGGATACCGAGTTTTGTTTCTTGGAAGACCAAGACACAAGATATCTACCAAGAAATTGACAAGTACCTGAAGTGGTCTTTCTATCAACCTTGTCTCCGGCATAGTCCGAGTTGGAGTAGCCAACAAGATCAAAAGACGACCTCTTAGGATACCAAATGCCAAAATTTGGTGTATGCATTAAGTATCTCACTATCCTTTTCATAGACTTAAGATGACATTCTTTGGGGGCCGCTTGATATCATGCACATATGCACACACTTAGCATAATATCGAGACGAGAGGCACATAGATATAACAACGAACCGATCATAGAGCGGTGAACTTTTTGATCAACCGGTTCACCGTCCTTAGTCAAGTCAAGATGTCCACTAGTAGGCATGGGAGTTTTCATACCTTTGCTTTCTTGCATGTTGAACTTCTTGAGTAAGTCCTTGGTGTACTTTGTTTGAGAGACAAAGGTGCCTTCCTTAGTTTGCTTGATTTGTAAACGAAGAAAGAACTTGATTTCACTCATCATAGACATCTCAAACTTCTCCGACATTAGCTTTCCAAACTTCTCGGTAAAATGAGGGTTAGTTGAGCCAAATATGATATCATCAACATAAATTTGGCATACAAATAACTCACCATTAACCCTTTTAGTAAAAAGAGTAGAATCTATTTTTCCAATTTCAAAGCCTTTTTCAATGAGGAACTTGGTCAAGCATTTATACCACGCTCTAGGAGCTTGTTTAAGACCATAAAGGGCTTTGTGAAGTTTGTAAACATGATCAGGTTTCTTGGGATTAACAAAGCCGAGAGGTTGTTTAACATAAACTTCCTCCTCAATTTCACCATTTAGAAAAGCACTTTTAATGTCCATTTGGTATAAAGTGATATCATGGTGATTAGCATAGGCAAGTAAGATGCGGATGGACTCAAGTCTAGCAACGGGGGCATATGTCTCACCGTAGTCCATACCTTCGACTTGACTGTACCTTGGGCAACGAGATGAGCTTTGTTGCGGACGACTTGACCATCTTCGTCTTGCTTGTTGCGAAACACCCATTTGGTACCGATGATGTTGTGGTTGTTGTCGGGCTTCTCGACCAATTTCCACACTTGATTTCTCTCAAAGTTGTGTAGCTCTTCATGCATGGCATTTATCCAATCCGGATCTTCCAACGCTTCTTCAACCTTTATAGGTTCAATGCTAGATATGAATGAATAATGTTCACAAAAGTTAGCCAAACGAGTTTTAGAGCGAGTGGTTCTCCTTGTTTGGATATCACTGTAGATTTGCTCGATGGGATGATCTTTGGCGACTCTTGCTCGAACTCGTGGAAGCTTTTGCTTGGGTCGGGGTGGAACATCTTCTTCATCTTGTTCTTCTTCTTCTTGGCCTTCTTCATTGTTCACGTTGCCGTTCTCTTGTCGTGGTGGAGAAGGAGGTTGATGAGGTTCATCTTGGTGTATGTCCTCATTTTCTTCGTCTTGGTGTGTCCCACTCATGGATGCTTCCAAGTTAACTCTTGGTTCACCTTGTCGTGAGGTGGAAGCTTCCACTTGGACGGACGAGGTACTCTCCTTCACCTCTGTTGGACGAATCTTACCGATAGACAAGTCTTGAATTGCTTCCGAAGGGTCTTTGTCTCCTACATCAATTGGCAATTGCTCTACTTGTGAGCCGTTAGATTCATCAAACTTCACATCTACCGTCTCTTCAATATTTCGGGTGAAATTGTTGTAGACCCGGTAAGTGTGAGAGTTTGAGCCATAACCAAGTAGGAAACCTTCATGAGATTTAGGAGAAAATTTAGAATGACGATGCTTATCAAGAATGTAGCACTTTGAGCTGAATACTCGAAAGTATCCAACTTGGGGTTTGTTACCGGTGAGGAGCTCGTATGTCGTCTTGCCGAGTAGCTTGTGAAGATACAAGCGATTTGTTGCATGACAAGCTGTCTCAACCGCTTCTGCTCAAAAGTGTTTTGGAGTCTTGTACTCATAAAGCATCGTTCTATCCATCTCAATAAGAGTTCGGTTCTTCCTCTCAACAACTCCATTTTTTTGAGGCATGTACGTAGCCGAGAACTCATGTGAGATCCCTTCTTCGTCAAGAAAGGTATCCACATTTGCGAACCTTCTTGATCTTTACTTCAAATTGATTTTGGGCCTTCCTAGCAAAGTTATTAAAGATCTTTTGGACCTGTGATTTATCATCCAGAAAGAACACCCACGTAAATCTTGAAAAATCATCAACTATAACCAGACCGAATGAGTTACCACCGAGACTTTTATAGGCATTGGGACCAAAAAGATCCATATGAAGTAGCTCGAGCGGTCTTCTCATGGTCATAATGTTCTTCACGGGGTGACTTCCTCCAACTTGTTTTCCTGCTTGACAAGCACTACAAAGTCTATCCTTGTCAAATATAACATCTTTTACTCCAAGGATATGATCACCTTTAATAAGCTTATCAAGATTTCGCATGCCCACATGACCTAGCCTTCTATGCCACAACCAGCCTTTAGAAGATTTAACAATTAAGCAAGTTCTAGGTTGAGCCTTTTTTAGTGAAATCAACAATGTAAAGATCACCTCTACGTATACCGGTAAAGACCATTTTATGGTTATCTCTACGAAACACTTGGCAATCTACTTCAGTAAATAGGACATTGAAACCAAAGTCAGCAAGTCTAGATACGGAAAGTAAATTGTAGCCAAGAGATTCAACGAGCATAACATTTTGTATGGAGCTATCCTGTGAGATGGCCACCTTACCAAGGCCAACCACCTTACCCTTTGAGTTATCACCGAAGGTGACATACTTTCGAGGGTCGTTGTTTTCAGCAAGCTCACGAAACATATCTTTGTCTCCGGTCATATGATCAGTAAATCCACTATCAAGGACCCATTCCTTTCCTCCAGCCATGTAGCCGCGAAGATTAGCCATAAGACCAAAGTGTCTCATCGCATCATCAATATCATAGTCACTATCATCATCCTCATCATAGTATCCATGTTCAACATCATCATGTGATGGATCAACTCCTAGAGAGGGTAATTCATTAGAAGCATGACCGTAACAATGTTCATCTCTATGGATTCTAATGACTTCAGAAATGATATTGCTAATGATTCAAACATCTCCTTTTGCACTCGTAAGATTAGTAAGCTCAAATAAGCAATCAACAAACTTGGGATCATTAGAACTCATCTTAATCAAGGCAATAGACTTATGAAGAATCTCATCTAAGATTTTCAAGGAATAATTTGGGAATCGTTCCTTAAGAAATCTCCATAAGGTGTAGGCACAAACCAAAGTAGGCAAGCTAGCAAGCAAGTTTCTAGGCAAACCTCTAGTGATTAAATTGACCGTTCTAAGATTACGGATCATGTAAATAGACTCATCAAGGGTAGGATGCAAAGGATCAACAATGCGAGCACAAGGAGTAATAATGTACTTGGTCAAATGATATTCATTGAAGATCTCAAGCATCTCATTTTTCCACTCATGAAAATACTCTCCATCAAGAATAGGCACTCTACGCCTAAGACTACCCAATGTAGACTCATCCATCTTCCTCCAAAGGTGTTTAAACCAAAGCAATGGAGACCAATGCTCTAATACCAATTGTAGGATCGAGAAGAGGTGTCTAGAGAGGGGGGGGGGGTGAATAGACTCTTAGCAAGAAAAGTTGTAGTTTTTAATTTCTTTAAGTTGAAGTGGAGTTTTGGCACAAGTTTGAACATTCACAATACATTTCAAGCAAGCATGACAAGAGTGTATGAGCAGCGGAAAGTAAATCATGCAAGTTGCAAGAATGTAAAGGGATGGGATTGGAGTGTGCAAACACGATTGGAGACACGGAGATTATTGGTTTGGGACATATATGGATATGAGAAAGTGGTTGAGGGTTGTGGAGCATATCACTAAGCACTTTGAGCAAAACCTCATTAAGCAACACCTCATCCCCTCTTAATAGTATTGGATTTCCTATGGACTCAATGTGATCTTGGATCAGTAAAATGAAAAATGTAGAGTCCTGAGCTTTGAGCTTGAGCCAATCATTTGTCTTCATCATCTTGAAGGGGTCCCACAACCTCTAGTCCATGCCACTCCACTGTTGGACTTATCTGAAATATGCTAGATGAAAGTATTAGTCCAACAAGAGATATGTTGACATTAATTACCAAAATCACCCGGGGAGCACTTGTGCTTTCACCGCACCCATTTTCCCTTCGCCCCGGCCACCCGACTGAACCCCCCCTCTCTCTCTCATTGACGCACCGACCCCACCCCGTCTGCCTCCTCCCACAAGCTGTGCTCGCACATCTCGCTCCCGCCCGATGCCCTCGGCGTCCGCGCTCTCCCTAAAACCCTACCCCGAGCCTTCCCCTCACCCAGGCAACGTGCCCTATGAAACCCCCTGCCTCTCCTCGTTCAAACCCCCCCTAAAACCCTATCCTAAAACCCACTGTAGCCTGCGCCACCACTGTCCCGATCTCGTTCGGCCTCCGCCGTTCACCCTCGCCGCCCGCCGCCAGTCAGCCTCCCCCTGCCACCAAACCCCACCATCCGAAACCCCCTCGACCTCCTGCACCTCCTTGACATCCTTTCCTCGTCTAGGAACCCCAGCAACGGCCACGAGCATCACCGCCCGCCGCCGGAGTTGGAGAGCACCGGAGCTCACCCAAGCTCGATCCGCTCGCCGCCATTGTTCTCGACCACCGCCGAGACCGCCTACGACCTGATACGTCTCCAATGTATCTATAATTTTTGATTGCTCCATGCTATATTATCTACTGTTTTGGACATTATTGGGCTTTATTATCCACTTTTATATTATTTTTGGGACTAACATATTAACCGGAGGCCCAGCCGAGAATTGCTGTTTTTTTGCCTGTTTTAGGGTTTCGAAGAAAAGGAATATCAAACAGAGTCCAAATGGAATGAAACCTTCGGGAACGTGATTTTCTCAACGAACAAGACCCGGGAGACTTGGACCCACGTCAAGAAAGGAAACGGGAGGCCACGAGGTAGGGGGGCGTGCCCACCCCCACCAAGCGCGCCCTCCACCCTCGTGGGCCCCCTGTTGCTCCACCGACGTACTCCTTCCTCCTATATATATATCCACGTACCCCCAAACGATCAGATACGGAGCCAAAACCCTAATTCCACCGCCGCAACTTTCTGTATCCACGAGATCCCATCTTGGGGCCTATTCCGGAGCTCTGTCGGAGGGGGCATCGATCACGGAGGGCTTCTACATCAACACCATAGCCCCTCCGATGAAGTGTGAGTAGTTTACCTCAGACCTACGGGTCCATAGTTAGTAGCTAGATGGCTTCTTCTCTCTTTTTGGATCTCAATACAATGTTCTCCCCCTCTCTTGAGGAGATCTATTCGATGTAATCTTCTTTTTGCGGTGTGTTTCTTGAGCCGATGAATTGTGGGTTTATGATCAAGTCTATCTATGAACAATATTTGAATCTTCTCTGAATTCTTTTATGTATGGTTGGTTATCTTTGCAAGCCTCTTCGAATTATCAGTTTGGTTTGGCCTAGTAGATTCATCTTTCTTGCAACGGGAGAAGTGCTTAGCTTGGGGTTCAATCTTGCGGTGTCCTTTCCCAGTGACAGTAGGGGCAGCAAGGCACATATTGTATTCTTGCCATCGAGGATAACAAGATGGGGTTTTCGTCATATTGCATGAGTCTATCCCTCTACATCATGTCATCTTGCTTAAGGCGTTACTCTGTTTTTAACTTAATACTCTAGATGCATGCTGGATAGTGGTCGTTGAGTGGAGTAATAGTAGTAGATGCAGGCAGGAGTCGGTCTACTAGTCTCGGATGTGATGCCTATATACATGATCATACCTAGATATTCTCATAACTATGCTCAATTCTGTCAATTGCTCAACAGTAATTTGTTCACCCATCGCAGAATACTTATGCTCTTGAGAGAAGACACTAGTGAAACCTATGGCCCCCGGGTCTATCTTTATCATATTGATCTCCTACTACTTATTTATTTCCTTTGCTATTTACTTTGCCTTTATTTTACTTTGCATCTTTTATCATAAAAATACCAAAAATATTATCTTATCATATCTATCAGATCTCACTCTTGTAAGTGGCCTTATAGGGATTGACAACCCCTATTTGCGTTGGTTGCGAGGATTTATTTGATTTGTGCAGGTGCGAGGGACTCGCGCGTAGCCGCCTACTGGATTGATACCTTGGTTCTCAAAAACTGAGGGAAATACTTACGCTACTTTGCTGCATCATCCCTTCCTCTTCAGGAAAAACCAACGCAGTGCTCAAGAGGTAGCAAGAAGGATTTCTGGTGCCGTTGCCGGGGAGGTCTACGCAAAAGTCAACATACCAAGTACCCATCACATACCCTTATCTCCCGCATTACATTTATTTGCCATTTGCCTCTCGTTTTCCTCTCCCCCACTTCACCCTTGCCGTTTTATTCGCCCTCTCTCTATCCCCCCTCTCTTTCTCGATTTGCCTCTTTTTTGCCTGCTTGCTTTCTGTTTGCTTGTGTGTTAGTTTGCTTACTTGTCACGATGGCTCAAGATAATACTAAATTGTGTGACTTCACCAATACCAACAATAATGATTTTATTAGCACTTCAATTGCTCCTCTTACCGATGCTGAATCTTGTGAAATTAATACTGCTTTGCTGAATCTTGTCATGAAAGATCCGTTTTCTGGCCTTCCTAGTGAAGATGCCGCTACCCATCTAAATAGCTTCGTTGATTTGTGTGGCATGCAAAAGAAGAAATATGTGGATAATGATATTGTTAAATTGAATCTATTTCCTTTTTCACTTAGAGATCGTGCTAAAGCTTGGTTTTTGTCTTTGCCTAAAAATAGTATTGATTCATGGAACAAGTGCAAAGATGCTTTTATCTCTAAGTATTTTCCTCCCGCTAAGATCATCTCTCTTAGAAACGATATTATGAATTTTAAGCAACTTGATCATGAACATGTTGCACAAGATTGGGAGAGAATGAAATTAATGATACGTAATTGCCCTACTCATGGTTTAAATTTGTGGATGATTATACAAAAAATTTATGCCAGATTGAATTTTGCTTCTAGAAATCTTTTACATTCGGCCGCGGGAGGCACTTTTATGGAAATCACTTTAGGAGAAGCTACTAAACTCCTAGATAATCTTATGGTTAATTATTCTCAATGGCATACTGAAAGATCTACTAATAAAAAGGTGTATGCAATAGAAGAAATTAATGTTTTGAGTGGGAAGCTGGATGAACTTATGAAATTATTTGCTAATAAGAGTGTTTCTTCTGATCCTAATGATATGCCCTTGTCTAGTTTGATTGAGAATAATAATGAATCTATGGATGTGAATTTTGTTGGTAGGAACAATTTTGGTAACAACGTGTATAGATGAAATTTTAATCCTAGGCCTTATCCTAGTAATCCCTCTAATAATTATGGTAATTCCTACAACAATTCTTATGGAAATTATAATAAGATGCCCTCTGATTTTGAATCTAATATTAAAGAATTTATTTCTTCGCAAAAGAACTTTAATGCTATGATTGAAGAAAAATTGCTTAAGACTGATGATTTGGCTAGGAACGTTGATAGAATTGCTCTTGATGTTGATTCTTTGAAACTTAGATCTATTCCGCCTAAGCATGATATCAATGAGTCTCTTAAAGCCATGCGAATTTCCATTGATGAGTGCAAAGAAAGAACTGCTACGATGCGTGCTAAGAAAGATGCCTTTATAAGAGCGTGTTCTTCTAGTTCCTATGAAAATAAAGATGAAGATCTAAAAGTTATTGGTGTGTCCCCTATTAAATCTTTGTTTTGCAATATGAATCTTGATAATGATGGGACTGAATATGATCCACCTTTACCTAGAAGGCGTTCCAAGAATTTGGAATTTGTTGATCTTGATGCTAAATTTGATAAAAGTGGGATTGAAGAAATTAAAACCCTAGATGTTGCTAAACTCACTATTATGGATTTCAAGGAATTTAACTATGAAAATTTCTCTTTGATTGATTGTATTTCCTTGTTGCAATCCATGCTAAATTCTCCTCACGCTTATAGTCAAAATAAAGCGTTTACTAAACATGTCGTTGATGCCTTGATGCAATCTTATGAAGAAAAACTTGAATTGGAAGTCTCTATCCCTAGAAAACTTTATGATGAGTGGGAACCAACTATTAAAATTAAAATTAAAGATCATGAATGCTATGATTTATGTCATTTGGGTGCTAGTGTTTCCACGATTCCAAAGACTTTGTGTGATTTGTTAGGTTTCCATGATTTTGATGATTGCTCTCTAAAATTGCACCTTGAAGATTCCACTATTACGAAACCTACGGGAAGAATTAATGATGTTCTTATCATTGCAAATAGGAATTATGTGCCCGTATATTTTATTGTTCTTGACATAGATTGCAATCCTTCATGTCCTATTATTCTTGTTAACCTTTCCTTAGAACGATTGGTGCAATTATTGATATGAAGGAAGGAAATATTAGATTCCAATTTCCATTAAGGAAAGGTATGGAACACTTTCCTAGAAATAAAATTAAATTACCATATAAATCTATTATGAGAGCCACTTATGGATTGCCTACCAAAGATGGCAATACCTAGATCTATTCTTGATTGTTATGCCTAGCTAGGGGCGTTAAACGATAGCGCTTGTTGGGAGGCAACCCAATTTTAATTTTATTCCTTGCTTTTTGCTCCTGTTTAGTAATAAATAATTTATCTAGCCTCTGTTTTGGTTGTGTTTTTTGTGTTTAATTAGTGTTTGTGCCAAGTAGAACCATTGGGAACACTTGGGGAAAGTCTTATTGAACTTGCTGTAAAAAACAGAAACTTTAGCGCTCACGAGAACTGCTGTCATTTTTATTTGGGAAGTGCTATTTAGTTAATTCTTTTTTCAGATGATTAATAGATAAATTACTCGTGTCCAGAAATTTATTTTAGAATTTTTGGGGTTCCAGATCTTGCGCTAGCTACAGATTACTACAGACTGTTCTGTTTTTGACAGATTCTGTTTTTCGTGCGTTGTTTGCTTATTTTGATGAATCTATGGCTAGTAAAATAGTTTATAAACCATATAGAAGTTGAAATACAGTAGGTATAACATCGATATAAATAAATAATGAGTTCATTATAGTACCTTGAAGTGGTCTTTTATTTTCTTTCGCTAACGGAGCTCACGAGATTTTCTACTTTAAGTTTTGTGTTGTGAAGGTTTCAAGTTTTGGGTAAAGATTTGATGGATTATGGAACAAGGAGTGGCAAGAGCCTAAGCTTGGGGATGCCCATGGCACCCCCAAGAGAATCTAAGTACACCTAAAAGCCAAAGCTTGGGGATGCCCCGGAAAGCATCCCCTCTTTCGTCTACTTCTATCGGTAACTTTACTTGGAGCTATATTTTTATTCGCCACATGATATGTGTTTTGGTTGGAGCGTCTTGTATTATTTGAGTCTTTGCTTTTTAGTTTACCACAATCATCCTTGTTGTACACACCTTTTGAGAGAGCCATACATGATTTGGAATTTGTTAGAATACTCTATGTGCTTCGCTTATATCTTTTGAGTTATATAGTTTTGCTCTAGTACTTCACTTATATATTTTAGAGCACGGTGGTGGATTTGTTTTATAGAAACTATTGATCTCTCATGCTTCAGTTAGATTATTTTGAGAGTATTAATATCATGGTAATTTGCTTAAAATCCTAATATGCTAGGTATTCAAAGTTAGTGAAATTTTCTTAAGATTGTTTTGAATACTAAGAGAAGTTTGATGCTTGATGATTGTTTTGAGATATGGAGGTTTATAGGTTTATAGGTTTATAGGTTTGAGATTACTAAAGTATGAAACAATTACTTGGCTTGTCATCGGGGTTGTGCATGATGAGAGCATTCTTGTGTGATGAAACATGACTAAACTATATGATTTTGTAGGGATGAACTTTCTTTGGCCATGTTATTTTGAGAAGACATAATAGCTTAGTTAGTATGCTTGAAGTATTATTATTTTTATGTCAATATGAACTTTTGTCTTGAATCTTTCGAATCTGAATATTCATACCACAATTAAGAAGAATTACATTAAAATTATGCCAAGTAGCACTCCGCATCAAAAATTTGGTTTTTATCATTTACCTACTCGAGGAGGAGCAGGAATTAAGCTTGGGGATGCTTGATACGTCTCCAACGTATCTATAATTATTGATTGCTCCATGCTATACTATCTACCGTTTTGGACATTATTGGGCTTTATTATCCACTTTTATATTATTTTTGGGACTAACCTATTAACCGGAGGCCCAACCCAGAATTGCTGTTTTTGCCTGTTTTAGGGTTTCGAAGAAAAGGAATATCAAACGGAGTCAAAATGGAATGAAACCTTCGGGAACGTGATTTTCTCAACGAACAAGACCCGGGAGACTTGGACCCTACGTCAAGAAAGGAAACAGGAGGCCACGAGGTAGGGGGGGCGCGCCCACCCCCACCAGGCGCGCCCTCCACCCTCGTGGCCCCCCTGTTGCTCCACCGATGTACTCCTTCCTGCTATATATATCCACGTACCCCAAACGACTAGATACGGAGCGAAAACCCTAATTCCACCGCCGCAACTTTGTGTATCCATGAGATCCCATCTTGGGGCCTGTTCCGGAGCTCCGCCGGAGGGGGCATCGATCATGGAGGGCTTCTACATCAACACCATAGCCCCTCCGATGAAGTGTGAGTAGTTTACCTCAGACCTACGGGTCCATAGTTAGTAGATAGATGGCTTCTTCTCTCTTTTTGGATCTCAATACAATGTTCTCCCCCTCTCTTGAGGAGATCTATTCGATGTAATCTTCTTTTTGCGGTGTGTTTGTTGAGACCGATGAATTGTGGGTTTATGATCAAGTCTATCTATGAACAATATTTGAATCTTCTCTGAGTTCTTTTATGTATGATTGGTTATCTTTGCAAGTCTCTTCGAATTATCAGTTTGGTTTGGCCTACTAGCTTGATCTTTCTTGTAATTGGAGAAGTGCTTAGCTTTGGGTTCAATCTTGCGATGTCCTTTCCCAGTGACAGTAGGGGCAGCAAGGCACGTATTGTATTCTTGCCATCGAGGATAACAAGATGGGGTTTTCTTCATATTGCATGAGTCTATCCCTCTACACCATGTCATCTTGCTCAAGGCGTTACTCTGTTTTTAACTTAATACTCTAGATGCATGCTGGATAGCGGTCGATGAGTGGAGTAATAGTAGTAGATGTAGGCAGGAGTCGGTCTACTTGTCTCGGACGTGATGCCTATATACATGATCATACCTAGATATTCTCATAACTATGCTCAATTCTGTCAATTGCTCAACAGTAATTTGTTCACCCACCGTAGAATACTTATGCTCTTGAGAGAAGCCACTAGTGAAACCTATGGCCCCCAGGTCTATCTTTATCATATTGATTTCCTACTACTTAGTTATTTCCTTTGCTATTTACTTTGCCTTTATTTCACTTTGCATCTTTTATCATAAAATACCAAAAATATTATCTTATCATATCTATCAGATCTCACTCTTGTAAGTGGCCTTATAGGGATTGACAACCCCTATTTGTGTTGGTTGCGAGGATTTATTTGTTTTGTGCAGGTGCGAGGGACTCGCGCGTAGCCTCCTACTGGATTGATACCTTGGTTCTCAAAAACTGAGGGAAATACTTATGCTACTTTGCTGCATCATCCCTTCCTCTTTGGGGAAAACCAACGCGGTGCTCAAGAGGTAGCACGACCTCATCTCGCTCCACCGCGTTGCCCGGACCCCTCCGCCATCGTCCCCGATCACCGGAGTCGCCGCACCGCCGTCGCCCGAGTCGCCGCCGTCGTCTCCTCTCGTCACCGCCGTCGCTGTAAGCCTGCACCTCCCTCCACTGTTAGATCGCGCATGTATGGCCGAGATTAGAACCCCGAAGGGGTACGGTTGTTTTTTTATGTTTCGGTCTAGTCGGTTTACTCCGGTTTTTATTCTGGTTTAGTTTAGTGCTTTAGTGATATCGGCCTGGTCAATTTATTTGTTAGCCCTTATGCACTTTATTTGTTTTATGCCCAAGCGGAGTATAGTTACAGATCGCCCACCACCGGCCCAGTAGCGCCGTTAGTTTGTTTTTTTGGTTAATTCGTTTTTGTTTTTAAAACAGAAAAGTTTCAGTTTTATAAAATCAATAACTTTTAGGTTATTTATTATTTTTAGTTGATTCTTTTTTTCATAGTTTGCAAATTTCCTATAGTCTCTGTAGAAAGTAATTTCGGTCATGTTTTAGTTTTTAAAAATTGTTTTATTTTGGTTTTAGTCAGATTAGTATTTCTGCTATAAAATGAGCTAGGATTAATTTTTTTAGTGATTCTTTTTGCCACGGCTTTGTTTTGACCTTACCTATCAGTAGAATTAATTTGGGTATTTATAGATTTTATTAAAATTAGTTTTTCACGAAAACAACATTGTGCTAGTTATTTTTAACTTGCTGCTGTTTTCTGTTCTTTAAATTATTTTAAAATTTATTTTCACCTCTGTTATATTTTATTTCCGATTTATTTCTGTTGTTATAGAGGGTGAACTTTTATTTACAGAAAAATAAAATGTTTTATTTCTTTTTCTTACTAGTTTTGTTTTAAGCATAATTGGAGTTTTAATTTAGCTTTTTATGTGTTTCCTTTTGCTAGTAAAACTTTATGAAAAATACTTTCTGTTAACTTAGTCGATTTAAATTTTATTTTCTGTTAAAGTTATTAGTTTAGTATTTTCTTTGTTAAGTTTTACTTAGGACAAAACTATTTTTGTAGTTAAGGCAAAAGGTTTTCCTAGTAGGTTCTTTATAGTTTTCCCCTATTAGTTCTTTCGATGTGTTATTTGTTTTGTATTGAGTTTTCTTATTGTTAGATTTGCTTGCTAGAATGCCTGCTTATGTGAATGTCATGTTTGTTATTATAGATTTCATCGGAGAGTTGCGTATAGTCCTATCAAGTTATTTTCGAGAGCGTTGTTATCTTCATCAACTTACCAGGCAAGTTCACTTTGACCATGTTTTTCATACCTATGTTTTATTTGCATGTAGTAGAACCCTTTCAATAATCCCTCCAGTAGTGATAATGATTTCTTGTAGTTGAGTAGAATGCATGAGGTAGGAACCCATCTCCCTGTTATTAAGCCTGGGACGTTATATAGTTTTAATGCTACGCTATAGTAGATAGGGTTTGGTATGAGTGCAAGAGAGTGGTGTGAAGGAGGACTCTACGTCAATGGCGACAACTTCATGATGGCATCGGCAAGGACTGCATCTTCAGGACTCCAAGACCTCAAGATTTCAAGACTCGAGACAAGAATTCAATACACACTACTGGGTGAAGGACGGTTGACGGGCACCCTGGAGAAACCAGTGGATGGTCGGGATGTATGGAGAAGCGCCATGACATCTTGCGGAAAGCTTCACCCAAACTCAAAGAGACGGAAGAATATTTCATGCCCGGAAGCTTACCTGTGCAACCGCAAGTCACTATGGGCTCTGGCTTGGCTGACCTTAGTGGTGACTCTGGCTGGGACAGTGCTAGTAGATGTAGAACTACGGTAGGGTTGAATGGGCACCGGACAGTGGTCAGGGGAACTCTTCGGAAGACCATGTTTCGATCATCCTGTTCTCAAACATCATGAAGTGCGAGGATGAAAAGGGAGGGATCGAATCTTGCGGGTAAAGTGTACAAACCTCTGTAGAGGGTTAAAACCTAATCGATTAGCCGTGTCCCCGGTGACGAACAATTTGAGTCTCTGGACTTGGATCTATCTAGGAACTCTCAACACCGGACTGATAACTTAATTGTGGGCAACTTATGATGATTTTGGGTTATGAGACATCGGTTGGCGGAACCATGTCATGATAGAAAACTCTGTAGCACAGACTCCTGATATTCCTTTGTTGTAGGGAAAATAAAATCAGCTTTTGCGCAAACAAAACTCAGACCCAGAGTCACAAGGCCATATTGCATATAGTATACTTTATCATCTATTTTTCTTACAGTGGTCTTGCCGGTACATTCAATGTACTGACCTACCTGGCTGCAACATATCATGTTGCAAGATTTATACGACGAGTGAGTTTCGTTGGTTGGGTTACGGTCTACACTCAACCTGCCGATGGCGTTGATGGGACTCCACACCCGATTGATTGTTTCACTGAGACTTATGAGGTATATATTAGTTTTACGCTTTTTATACATGTGATTGCACTTTGATATATACATTGATGTACTGTGTGTGCTAGCATACTGATCCAGGGATGGCACGGATACACAGAGGCTTGACTGTCTGAGGTCGGGTCATCACATCACTTTCCTAGAAGCACTGTTTGGGATCCAACAATCACTCCAGATATTTATCTTTGCTCCATCCGCCACTCTCCAGATGCATCCTTTCTTAAAGGTTTGGACTCCCGCCCAAATACTTTGCCAAACGAAAGATGATCCTTTCTTTAGTTCACAATTCAAAATGCCTCCACTAGGATAATATCTGGCTCTTATAACTCTGGCACATAGTGAGTCAAAATTCTGAATTAACCTCCAACATTGCTTGGCTAGCAAGGCCAAGTTAAAATTGTGAATATCCTGGAACCCAATACCTCCTTTCTCCTTGGGCATGCACATCTTACATCGTGCGAACCAATGCATTCTCTTGTAGTTTTCCTCATTTCCCCACCAGTACTGCGACGTTGCATCAGTGACCGCCTTACAATTTTTTTCCTGGAATTTGAACACACTCAGTAGTCAACCTATGTGACTATATGGGGTAGAAATTTCTAAACTAGATAGGAAGAAGTAACTTGACTGCAGAGGCGGGCACTCCACCATGGATGGTGCAGTTGAGTTTTCTAGTAGCCCGACTCGAGTATGAAAAAAACTTAGGCTCAATTCACCTGCTCAATCAAACGGCTTATTTTCTCTCTCGAAAAAGGGTGTTTTTATTAACTCAAAATATAGCATTAAACGAATACCATCACAATGAGTAACATCCGGCCTCTCCATAGTTAAGATGCACACAACCCAAAATAAAAGGTCCAAGAAAAGGAAATTAAAATATAAAATGACTTAATGCCACTAGTATAGTCAAATATGATCGAAACTATGCCTAAGTCGAAGGAGGTGATGGACCAATCCACAGGTAATGCTGCCACCCATGTTGGGTAGAAACCTCCAAGGCCACTTGCTCCAACCGCGTACACAGTTCCTTATTAGTGGAGAAGAAGACCAATACGCAGGTGAAGCATAGACCATGTACTAAGCAAGTGCGTACAAGAAAAAATGCCCTGCAAAAGAGAAGAGTTTATACCACTAAAAACAAAATCATTTCTAGAAAGCCAAAGCCACCACAATAAGGCATACGCTTCCACCCTTATTTGCGATCTGTACCTATTTGGAATATCGTCCAACCAATGATCAAAAATATTGGCAACACTTGTGGGCGGATTCAAGGTAGACACAACTTGGATGATTGACCATGTAGAACGCACGAACTTGCACTGGAAAAAGAGGTGTTTAATTGTCTCATCGTGAGAATAAAGACTACACTCTTTACTTCCTTGCCAATTGCGACGGGCGAGGTTTTCTTTGGTAAGGACCACTCCTCTCTGAAGATACCAAAAAAAGATTTCCACTTTTAGTGGAATCTTGGATCTCCATATTTCTTGTTATTATCCACCAGGACCTTAGAATGCGTGAGCGCACCATACATCGAGCTGACTATAAAGGACCCAGATGTTGTGAGATTCCACCAAAACACATCTCGTCCTTGTGTCAGGTTAATCGAATCTAGTTCGGACAATAGATTTTTCCATGATATAAGACAGGGGCCAATCAAATCCCGCCTGAAAGAAATATCGGGCGGGGATGATCTGAACACTTGCACAAGAGTTGCATTCTTATCGCGAACAAACTGGTATAAGGCTGGGTATTGTTCTCGAGGACTGGCATTGTCTAGCATGTTGTCCTCCAAAAAACTTATCTCAGACCCGTCTTTTATCATGAAGGACCTAAAGTAGAAAAGATGCTTCTTTGCTTCCATTAGACTGGCTTAAAAGTGCGAGTCACCAGGTTTCCAACAAAGTTCCATTAGTTCCCGAGGACATGAGAGAAGTCTTGATACTAGTAATCATGTGAAGTTGATTCCTGTTCAATGATTTGATATTATGTTGTGTAGTTCTTCCTGTAGTGATGTTATGTGAACGTCGACTACATGACATTTCACCATCTTTGGGCCTAGATGAAGGCATTGTGGAATTAGTTTATAGATGATGGATTGCGGGAGTGATAGAAACACCCTAGTTTGTGAATTATTCGGTAAGGGGTTGTTTTGGATCCAACTATTTAATGATATGGTTAGATTTATCTTAATTACTTCTCTTGTAGTTACGGATGATTACATGGAGAGTTTGATCATAAGTAAGTATTTTTTGAAGTAAGGACATTATTGTAGCGACCCGACCTTAGACGGTCAAGTCTCTGTGCTTAACTGTCATCCCTGGATCGGTATGCTGACACACACAGTACTCAAGGATTTATAACAGAGGTAAATCACATGTATAAAGTAACATAAATACTATTACCTCAATCCAAATAGCGGAAGTAACAACAAGGTTGTGGATTCCCATCAACACCAATGGCGAAGTTGAGTGTAGAAATCGTAACCCTAATGTATCACTTACTCGTCGTAAGAATTCTGCAACATGAGACGTTGCAGCCACAAAGGGTCAGTACATTGAATGTACTGGCAAATTCACACCATAGGATAAAGATGAATAATAACTATCACTACATGCATATATGGCTGGTGGAAAAGCTCTACGGTTATAATGTTTTTGCGAAAAGCCAATTTTTCCCTACTGCAAAGGAATATATTTTATTTAACTACAAAGTTGGTTGATAATTATTGAGAAGGTTCCTCCAACTCAATCCCAAATTAAAATCAATAACCCAACAAATTATTTAGATAACGTGATGAGATCAATATGATAGTCCAAGATCCAAATACTCAAGATGTTCATAATTGGGGACACGGCTAATCATGATTAGTTTGTACACTCTGCAGAGGTTTGCGCACTTTTCCCCACAAGATTCGATCTACGTTGGATTTCCCGCACTACATGATGTTTGAGAAACGAATGACCGAGACATAGTCTTTCAGAAGCATTAACTCTTTACTCCGGGCAGACCGGTACACCTACAATCCCCCTACATCTGCTAGTCCACCTCTTCAAGAGCTCACACAACTTACTCAACTATGCCGAAGCCCATAATGGCTTGTGGTTGCACACGGAAGTTTCTAGCATGAATAATCTTATGATCCCTTTGAGCCTGGGTGGCAAACCATAGGATGATCACACGGCAACCCCGGGATCTCCTAGGACAACACTGGTATATCCACAGGTGTGCGGGCAAGTCCACTGGTATATCCCCAGGGTGCCCCTACCAATCCACCCAGATGTGTATTAAAGTAGCCACCTTAAGTTAAACCTTAGTTAACAATAAACTCTCACATCTTTCCTGAATTATCTCAAACCAATCCACGTCTACCAGCATAGCATAGCAGTATAAGCATAACGTAGTAGTAACTCCCAAGTTTTGAATGCAGGACAATAGGTTCCTACCTCATCAACTACTTCCCAATACCCATATGTTATCAATCCTACTCATGCAATGTTTGAGGGTTGAAACTAATGCATAAAAACTGGGTAATGAAGGGATATGATCAAAGTGTGAACTTGCCTCGTATTGTTGATGAAGATGATTCGCACTCATAACTCTTGATAGTTCTATTCGTCACACTGCGGTCAATCTATCGTAAGCATGCAATAGTAACCACACATAAGCAATCACTCTAAAGATCGGGAAGAATGAAGAAGACAGTTTGGAAAACATCAAAATTAACAAATAACTCTTGCAACATAAAACAATTTCTAACAATGCCAAAATTATGTGAATTTGGCATTATCAGAAAGTTTAAGTCAAGAGCTTCAATTTGCAAAAAGAATCAACTAAATCGGAGTTATAAAACTCAAGTTATGAACAAAAAAAGTTTGAATATGAATCTGAACAAATTTCAAAATTTGAAAATTTCAAAAAAGTTGATGTGACAGATTCACTGGATAGGTGAAAACAAGACAAAACTATAGGCGTTGGTTTCATCTAATTTGGATGAAGAAGTAAAAAGTTATGGCTATATGAAAAATTAGGACTAAGCAGTTTTACGGAAGAAAAATAGCTAGGGCTAAAAAAATTCTAGGTCTAATGTATAAATACAGAGACTAATTGATAATCTAATTATTCTATCGTACTAGTATAAAAATAATAAACTACGGAAGTATAAAAAATGAAGAAAGATACCTTTATAAGATAGAGAAAAGACGACTTCGAACCGAAGAGACAATTTTCAGAAGTCCCACAGGAGAGAAAACAATATTTTTCTTTAATGAATCTAGTCAAACCAAAAATGTTGATTTAACCCGAATTGGATGATTTTTGGAGTCTCTATAGGTCTATATTTATAGATGAAAAATAGGTTTAGAGGTCAAAGGCTAGGCAATGTGGGACTAGACGTAGACGAAAATAAACGAAACAGAGAAAAAAAGGCTAAACGCCTCGCACGGGCCTAAAGGACTTGGCCGGTCGCGCGCTGTAGTTTTCGTTAAACAAAATTCGGCCTAAGAAAAAAAAATAAAAGGCTGGCTGGGCCTGGCCCATGTAGGAGAAAAAAAAGATGAGGCCCCGCCGCCACTATACTACGCGTGTGGGCGATAAATAATTATGGGCTGCATGTACAATTTTTTTAAATAGAACATAAGGAAAACCGAATAACGAAAATAAAGTAAAATTTTATATAGGCATATTATATATCAAAATTTTCAAAAAAATATTTTCTACAACATGAACATTTTGCTAACGTCAAATAAAATACACACAAATTCAAATAAAGCAAATAGTGCTACTGTTGCAATAAAACCTCATAAAAATCATTTTCAAAATACCAAAATGATTTCAAATTTATTTCTCTCCAATTTTCTACTGTAGGGAATCATGTTACCCTATTTTCCATATATTTTATTTTTGGAGAAAATTAATTTGAATAAAACCCAAATCCTCCAAATTGAAAATAATTTCCAAAAGGACTTTAAATTAGATCCTTTTAAACTTCCAACTCATATTTCATATGTTTTGAAGAAGTCATTTTATCTTCTCTCATGAAAATCATTGAGTTGCTTGAAGTTTTCTGAATTTGAAATAGTTCCAGATGAAATTCAAATATTTTCAAAACCCTTTTCATTTAATTAAATGGAAGAAGTCATATCATGTTTTCTCTAGGGTTTTGTATTTGAAAGAATTTGAATTCATGGAGATCAGAAAGCAAAGATGAAAGTTTGGGAAAGTCCTTTTATTCCCTCTCATTTAACTTTCAAAAGTTTCAGATTTCACTCACTTTCATTCAATCAATCACACAACAATGAAAACTATCTATTTATTATAACATTCCAAAATTTAGAATTTTGGGATGTTACAAACCTACCACCCTTAAAATGAATCTCGTCCTCAAGATTCGGAGAGGCTAGCAAGAAATACGTTTGGTTTGGGGGTCTTCTCAAATCCATCGATCATCACAGGGGGGTCTGGGTGCTACCACCCTTAGAAGCATGATTACGGTTTCATCAATACTCATATACTCCATCCTTATTCTTGACGGGTCCGGTCTTCTCAAATTCTCAGGAAAATTCCTTCTCTGGCTCTTCCGGTAGTGGCATAACCTTTATCGCAATTCTTCTGTCCTTTCATCTTGGTAAGGTTATTCCGAGACTGAGTCTTCTTAACTGACGGGTCTGGCACCAATACTAAACAAATATCAATATCTCATGGTGGTCAACAATTTATGGTTTCCCCTGTAGGAAATGGGTCTGGGTTGAACCTCACCGTATATCCTACGATTGGCAACAGCTGCCTTGTACAAGGGAAAATTGTTATACCATTCTAAGATTCAAACAAGGTTTAATATCACCGTATCTCTACTATAGGCAAGTCACACAGATTTACCATCCCATACAGCAAGGCGAATAAAAAGAGTAAGTCGGTATGGTGATCAATCCATCCCGCACCCAAATCATTACCTTGTATATGGTTTAGCGAATCTCGTATTCTAACACTCGGTCATCCTCATAAGCATTGCAGAATTTCTCTTGTCAACGAACAAAGTTCGGATAAATCCATTTATTCTGCAAGCCAAACAAACATCTATCGTTTCATCACAACTCTCAGGTTTAGTGTTACTCCTATAAGATCGTCTATCGATAAAATCGTAACTTCTTCCAGGGTTTTTCCTTCAGCAAGAATGTGCTTGCTTCTTGGTAGGTCCTGGGGCCTGTGGGTTACGGCCCATCTCATCACCTGTAAACCTTGAACTCATCATCGGGGCAACTGATCATTATTCCAACATCCAACTTCCTAGCATTCTTAAATCCATCCAATTGTACTGTCTCCCTTCCTTCTATTTGTATCAAACTGAGATGTGATTATTCAAACTCATCATGGAGTTTACAATTGCTCCATATTACCAACATTATACCTCCTTTATATTCCAATAATACTTCATCCCTTCAAACTCTTGAGATATCCCACATATCGAGATAAAACTCGTACTTATCTTGTCCAAAGTCCACTCCGTGGAATATCATTATCCTTTCCAGGGGTCAAGGGTCTTCACAGTTACTACCACCCTTGAAATGCACAAACTCATCCATAGACCATATTTCTCATATCCTCGAAAATGGTCAAAATCTTTCTTCATAGAGTAACAACTCATAAAAATCCAAATCAGTACCAACGGTGCTAACTTTATTGATTCTCCAATGATTACAATATCTTGCTTTTCCATTACATGCATCAACCCATCGCCTCAATATAAAGGAAAATGTTCTCACTACTACTATATACTTCTCACAAACTCAACTATTTATCACGAGTCTCCTTCTCTTTGGGACAATCTCTGGCAAAGTGCCCTACTTCATTACAACGAAAACATATTACTTCTGACAAGTCCCGAGATTTCCTTGTGATTATATAGCCTCATTGGGTCCTTGGCTTCCTTTTTGGGCAACTGCTGAGGTAGTGCCCTGACTCCTTGCACCTGAAACAAGTGATATGACTCGGGTCCTTCGTGAAATCCAATTTTCTTCTCTTCCTGGACTTTTCCGTTCCAGTTAGGGCTTCTATTTCCTGTGGGTCATACTCTACTTCCTCTATCGGGAATTCTACTAGGTCTCCATTCAGACAATTCTAGGAGATGTGTCCTTCTTCTCCACATGAATAGCATGACTTAGTGCATGGTTTAATTGGGTCTTCTTTGGGTGTGTCCTCCACCTCTTCCTTCACCACAGGTTCTTCTAAAATTTCCATGAGGGCTCCCTTCATTGCTTCTTTCTTCTGTTGTACGATTATTTGTACCATGGGGTAAATGTGACACTGAGCAGGGTAGTGGGTAGTTTCTTCACACAAGAAACAAGTAATCTGCCTAGTTGGGCATTCTTTCGTTGGGTGACTTCCTTCAGAATTAGGGCATTCATCCTTGTGTTCCTTATGGCTGTGTCCTATTTCTCCACAAAGCTTGCATGCACAAGACTTCCTCATATCATTTCCATAAGGCTTCATCTTTTGGGACACAAGCCGAGACTTTAGCAGAGTCAACTTAAATTCTTTCCAAGTGGTTACTCCTTGCCATCCATTGATGGTTTGGTACATCCTTCACCAAGTAGCAGCATCTATTTCAAAGCACTGAAGAGCATGCTTGGTCATATCATTTCCGGCTATAGGGTTGTTCTCCATGTGATCCTCCATTTTCTGAATCCATCGGTCTGTCTCCAATTGACTCATCGGTCTAGAAAATACAAGCTCATCTCCATTCATCCTCTATTGGGTCCATGTGAGTTTGGGGTGAGATAAGAGAGATAGAGAGGGATGCACACAATACAAACAATAGTTTTGAAAAGACAAATTTTTATTTGTGGCTGTCGGAAAAACAACAACAAATGACAGCTCACAACCGTCGCATCTAACGTAGGTATATAACGGGGGTTCTGTCTTCTAAAGGTCAATAAATCTTCAAAGTCGCCAAACTCTTCAAGTCTTGTTCATGTCTCCGATGGCTTCTTCCGATCGTGCTTGTCCTTCTCAAGCTCTTTTGCCAGATCATCTCTATTGACGCGAAGTCTCTCATGACATCCTTTAATATTTCTGGAGTTGCGTTCCAACTTCTGGGTTTCAACATCCTTGACATGAACCATGGTCCTACTGTCCTTCAGTTCTTGACGGTTCTCCTGTATCTTGAGGTTTTGCTCCTCCATCTTGGCTACTTTTAGCTTCTGGGTCCGGAGTTCTTCACGAAATGCTTCCTTGTCAAATACGGCTTCCTGGAGCTCCATCTTAAAATTCTTGATGTACTACTCCAGATCCTGGTAATACACCGGTGTTGACACACGAACACGTCACGTGTACCCTCGACACCGGGGGTGATGCACCGCAGCTCACGTCGAAGGAGACCCGACCGACAGCGTGATACGCAAGACAGTCGGCGAGCGCTTTTGCAGACCCGAAACCCCTTGCACCCGGAAGGGACCCCGTCAGGGATTGCGGCGGCTATGGGCTGCCCTAGGTCGATTCGCTCGCCCCTAGAGCCTCGGGATTCGCAGCTCTCAAACACGAAGAACAGCGAAGAACGAGAGAGAAAAACGGTGGAGAGATAAAACATAGATGAAAAAGTAGTATATTGATTTGTTCGATTGTGTGTTGTTTCAATCGGCCATCACCCCCAACATATATAAGAGGCGGCTGGACTTCCCGTACAAGCAAAGGATTTATCTAGGCTTTCTTTAAAAGAAAATTACATCAATTCACGTTCAAAACCCTAGTCAAATTCGGACTGGTTTTATCCGAACTTTCCAAAACTGTTCGGTTTAAACTGGCTGCACCTTGCGGGTCCTTTTTGTGGTGGTAAACGATCTCGGATGAAAACAAGCCCAAAAGCAATCTTGACCGTTTCGATGAGATGAACAACTTTCATGTTGAAGGTTTTTTGATCAGAGATCATCTTGAGGGTCAGATCTGTCTCGCAACACAGGCTATTTCCTCGCGCTACCCGTCAGACATGTGTCTGGTGGGGCGCGCCACATCTCGCCTCGTGACAGGGCTGCACTCCGATTGCTCCAACTTTTGCATACGAACTCGGATTTGAACAATTTTTATATCAAAATCGATCGTTTCGACGAGACGAAGACAACCCGTGTAGATCATTTTTTCATTTGAGGTCGTCTTGGGGGCTTAATCGGCTAAACTGTACTTTGAATATAAGATCTTGGTACTTTGAGCATAGTTTCGGCCTTCGAGATGAAATCAGACGGCGATGACCCAAATTTCAAAGACGTTCATATCAATAATACGGAACTCTTTCATGTAGATCACTTCTCCATCTGAGTCCATCTAGATAATCATTTGAGCCCATCTTCAGCTTCTGGTCGGATTGACTATCACAACCTCCACCCCGGCAGGCCTTCCACCCGGGTAAGCTTTCCGCACCGACAAGGTTTCACCCCGGCAAGGTTTTTACACCGGCAAGGGTTCTTCCTAGCTCGGCAAGGTTTCTACCCCGGCAAGAGTTCCTCCTCGGCAAGGTTTCTACCCCGGCAAGAGTTCCTCTTCGGCAAGGTTTCTCCCTCGGCAAGATTTCACACCGGCAAGCTTCTCCGCCGGCAAGCTTTCCACGCCGGCAAGCTTTCCATGCCGGTAAGCCCTCACATCGGTAAGGTTTTACCCCGACAAGGTTTCATTCAGACGGCAAAGGCCGAATACTTTCTCACCCAGGGCCGGCCCGCGAATTGTTGCCTTTAACTTTTGCATACGAACCCTGATTCGTGACCATACCAAAATCTGGTGTCAACAACCGGCTAAGGTTAAAACTTCATCTTTTGCTGATAGGTGCTCCATCAGCCTTCTACCATCCAATCCTTCCTAAGAAATGCATGCTTAACTCAGCACGGTGGCAATAGCATAAGCGACCGATAACACTATGGTTAGCCGTATTTCTGCTCTTGTCATTTCCATGAGCTATCATTCCATAGTTGATATCTCCTGCCTTAGGGTTTTCTTGACAAAATCTTTGAGTTATAATGCTCTATGTTCCGGTCTTTCTCCGACACACCTTGATCTCGGGTATTGACAGCTCCAATAGTCTGCCAAGTTCCATAAGGGTAATCTTCCTAGGTCATATAAATCTGGAAAATTCTACAGGGCCTTCAAATTCTCCTAGTCTTCGGAGTCTTCAACCGTTGTAGTTTTCATTATTATAATGCATGGTAAAATCCTCTTCATTCCGAGATGATCTTACTTGTCCGATATCTTGTTTTTTTCGGAGTGGTCTCATCAACTGAATCTTTGCGTGGTCAAAAGGGGAAAGGGGGGGGGTATGGTCTCACTAAAAGGGAATATTTGAATAAGCTCAGAAGAGAAGAGAGGTAAAAGATCTTTTTGGACAAATGAAGTTGTAGAGAAAAATCTTTTCCTATGGGCTTGCCAGTTTTAGGGGTCATGTCCTACAGTCAACATGTGCTCTGATACCATCTTGTAGCGACCCGACCTCAGACGGTCAAGTCTCCGTGCTTAAGTGTCATCCCTGGATCGGTATGCTGACACACATAGTACTCGAGGATTTATAACAGAGGTAAATCACATATATAAAGTAACGTAAATACTATTACTTCAATCCAAATAGCGGAAGTAACAACAAGGTCGTGGATTCCCATCAACACCAATGACAAAGTTGAGTATAGAAATCATAACCCTAACGTATGACTTACTTGTCGTAAGAATCCTGCAACATGAGACGTAGCAGCCACAAAGGGTCAGTACATTGAATGTACTAGCAAATTCACACCATAGGATAAAGATGAATAATATCTATCACTACATGCATATATGGCTGGTGGAAAAGCTCTATGGTTATAATGTTTTTGCGAAAAGCCAATTTTTCCCTACTACAAAGGAATATATTTTATTTAACTACAAAGTTGGTTGATAAATATTGAGAAGGTTCCTCCAACTCAATCCCAAATTAACATCAATAACCCAACAAATTATTTAGATAACGTGATGAGATCAATACGATAATCCAAGATCCAGATACTCAAGATGTCCATAACCGGGGACACGGCTAATCATGATTAGTTTGTACACTCTGCAGAGGTTTGCGCACTTTTCCCCATAAGACTCGATCTCCTCCGTTGGATTTCTCGCACTACATGATGTTTGAGAAACGGATGACCAAGACACAGTCTTTCAGAAGCATTAACTCTTTACTCCGGGCAGACCGGTACACCTACAGTCCCCCTTTGAGCCTGGGTGTCAAATCATATGATGATCACATGGTAACCCCAGGATCTCCTAGGAGAATCCACTGGTACATCCCCAGGGTTCCCCTACCAATCCACCCAGATGTGTATTAAAGTAGCCATCTTAAGTTAAACCTTAGTTAACTATAAACTCTCACATCTTTCCTGAATTATCTCAAACCAATCCACGTCTACGAGCATAGCATAACAGTATAAGCATAACATAGTAGTAACTCCCAAGGTTTGAATGCAGGACAATAGGTTCCTACCTCATCAACTACTTCCCAATACCCACATGTTATCAATCCTACTCATGCAATGTTTGAGGGTTGAAACTAATGCATAAAAACTGGGTAATGAAGGGATATGATCAAAGTGTGAACTTGCCTCGTACTGTTGATGAAGATGATTCGCACTCATAACTCCTGATAGTTCTATTCGTTACACTCTGGTCAATCTATCGTAAGCAAGCATAGTAACCACACATAAGCAATCACTCTAAAGATCGGGAAGAACGAAGAAGACAGTTCAGAAAACATCAAAACCAACAAATAACTCTTGCAACGTAAAACAATTTCTAACGGTACCAAAATTATGTGAATTTGGCATTATCAGAAAGTTTAAGTCAAGAGCTTCGATTTGCAAAAAGAATCAACTAAATCGGAGTTATAAAACTCAAGTTATGAAGAAAAGAAGTTTGAATATGAATCTGAACAAATTTTGAAATTTAAAAATTTCAAAAAAGTTGATGTGACAGGTTCACTAGATAGGTGAAAACAAGACAAAATTATAGATGTTGGTTTCATCTAATTTGGATAAACGATTAAAAAGATATGGCTATTTGAAAAATCAAGGCCAAGCTGTTTTACGGAAGAAAAATAGCTACGGCTAAAAAAATCTAGGTCTAATGTATAAATACAGAGACTAATTGATAATCTAATTATTCTATCGTATCAGTCTAAAAATAATAAACTATGAAAGTATAAAAAACGAAGAAAGATACCTTTATAAGGTAGAGAAAAGACGACTTCGAACAGAAGAGATAATTTTTAGAAGTCCCAGCGGAGAGAAAAATAATATTTTTTCTTTAATGAATCTAGTCAAACCAAAAATATTGATTTAACCCGAATCGGTGATTTTTGGAGGCTCTATGGGTCTATATTTATAGGTGGAAAATAGGCTTAGAGGTCAAAGGCTAGGCAATGTGGGACTAAACGTAGACAAAAATAAATGATACAGAGAAGAAAAAGGCTAAACGCCTCACACGGGCCTAAAGGACTCGGCCAGCCGCGCAGTGCAATTTTTTTTAAATAAAATTTGGCCTAAGAAAAAAATTGAACAGGCTGGCTGGGCCTGGCCCATGTAGGAGAAAAAAAGATGAGGCGCCCGCTGCCACTATGCTACGCGTGTGGGCGATAAATAATTATGGGCTGCACGTACAGTTTTTTTATATAGAACAGAAGGAAAACCAAATAACGAACATAAAATAAAATTTTATATAGGCACATTATATATCAGAATTTTCAAAAAAAGGATTTTCTACAACATGAACATTTTTCTAACGTCAAATAAGATCCAAACAAATTCAAATAAAGCAAAGAGTGCTACTGTTGCAATAAAACCTCATAAAAATCATTTTTAAAATACCAAAATGATTTCAAATTTATTTCTCTCCAATTTTCTACGGTAGGGAATCATGTTACCCTATTTTCCATATATTTATTTTTGGAGAAAATTAATTTGAATAAAACACAAATACTCCGAATTGAAAATAATTTCCAAAAGGACTTTAAATTAGATCCTTTTAAACTTCCAACTCATATTTCATATGTTTTGAAGAAGTCATTTTATCTTCTCTCATGAAAATCATTGAGTTGCTTGAAGTTTTCTGAATTTGAAATAGTTCCAAATGAAATTCAAATATTTTCAAAACCCTTTTCATTTAATTAAATGGAAGAAGTCAAATCATCTTCTCTTTAGGGTTTTGTATTTGAAAGAATTTGAATTCATGGATATCACAAAGCAAAGATGAAATTTTGGGAAAGTCCTTTTATTCCCTCTCATTTAACTTTCCAAAGTTTCAAATTTCACTCACTTTCAATCAATCAATCACACAACAATCAAAACTATCTATTTATTATAACATTCCAAAATTTAGAATTTTGGGATGTTACAATTATCTTAGCACTTGTCCACCCACATAACACTTATCAAGGCAATGAACGTTAACTCAATGAATCATGGTGAAAGTAACTTGGCGATATTCCTGTGTGTCCTCAAGAGTGTTTTAGTCACTATAAGTAACACCCCTGGCTTGTCCTTAGCACACTTCAAGAGTGTTTTACTATTGAGACTTGCTACCTTGTTACAAATTATTTTTCTATCAAAATTATCTTACAATACTTGCGGTGAAAGCTGTCTAAAAACCGATTATCAAGTCCTTCTAGTCATCGCTGGGTCCGACACTCTTAGTTATCAAAAGTTCTATCATTGATCTCCTATACTTTTTGGTCATCAAGATTTTTTTTCTGGCACAGTCGCCAGGGAGTGTAGCGCTCTTGATGAGTCAAATTTGGTAATGAGACTTTTATGGTACGTGCTATTTTTTATTCTCACTTGCTATTATGAAAAAATAATTATTTGAGAGGCTTTTTTGGGGTGCCCTCACCATTTGCAGAAGTGGTAAGGGAAGATCACCCACCTACTAAAAATATCTATTATGAAATTCCACTTGGTATTCTGGAACAATTGCACATTAACTGTTATGCAGGAAACGGAAGGGTACCTCATGTTATGCAATTGCCTATTATAGATGAACTTTGATTACCTTAGGTTCTAGGTTTATCAGGGGATGAAATTAAGAAGAAGATATTCCCTTTATCTTTGGAGAAAAAATCATTGGCATGGCTTAGGCTATTGTATAATTCTCGCTGAAGGCGTTGTCTCTTCGAGAGAGCTCGAACCTGGGTAAAATCCGTGTCTCTGCTACCATCCCACCAAGGCTACCAACTCAGGACCCCTACCCGAGATCTGCTGGATTTGACTCAATCAGCGACGAGCTTCACTTCCCGGTGATCGTGGGCTTCCTCGGGGCATTGGGCGTGCGGGTGATATCCAGGGGTTTCATCGTGGAGTGGGGTTCTAGTGGTGGTAGTGGTTGGTCATGGGGTGGCCCGCCTCACCAGAATTTGACCGACGTTGACCTAGTTTAGTGGGGAAAGGTTTATCTTGCGGCGGAACAGTCTGATGGAAATGTCCATCGCAAGTTGAGTGATTTGACAGAGGGGATCGAGGAGATTTTATAGGACATGGTGCCCGGGGCTAGCTCGCACATTGGACGCAAGGTGTGGAGATCATGGGCACCAACGTGCTCGGGGTCGTGCATGTGCACATTGCACGACAGTTGTGGGAGGTGGGCGAGGACTCCAATGTGTGTGTCAAGCGCGCCAGTGAGAGAGAGAGAGAGAGAGAGAGAAGGGAGAGAGCGTGGGTGGCTTGGCGTCTCGGCCTTTTTTCCTTCTTTGTTTTCTTTGTAAATTCAGAAGTGTTTTGAACTTGATTTTTATTCCAACAGTGAACTTGTCCCAAATTCCAATTGGAATATTTATAAATAGGTGAACATTCCGAATGGGGTCTTAATAATTCATATATGAATATTTTCAGTTTTCTTTTAACCTAGGATCTACTTGTAACTTAAACTCCCCAAATTTAAACCATTTTAAAACCTTTGATCGCTCAAATAAAATATGGCAAATATCAATCATAGGAAATTACTTTCCTACCCTATGCAGTTTTGATTATAATTTTACTCAAGGAAAATCCTCATGGCCATTAATTAAACACTATTTTTACTTGGGGTTTAAGGATTGACCATGTTTGATCTTAAAAACCCAAATATGCAATGAAATCATGGATGCAATGCTTCAAAATGAACATCCTCAAGTTAGGAAAAAAAGGGGAAGTGATAGGTCCATGCAAGGTGATCTAGAAGATGGTTTGTAGGGTGAAAGAAGTTTGGAGGTTTCGAAATTTTGGACTTGTGCAAGTATGGTACGACCTTCCAGTTGTGTTGCACATGGTACAAATTGAAGGAGCTGTTGGGGAACGCAGTATTCAAAAAAAAAATTCCTATGATCACGCAAGATCTATCGAGGTCATGCATAGAAACGAGAGGGGAGAGTGTGTTCACGTATCCTTGTAGACCGAAAGCGGAAGCGTTTAGTAACACGGTTGATGTAGTCGAACGTCTTCGTGATTCAACCAATCCAAGCACCGAACGTACGGCCCCTTCGTGTTTAGCACACGTTCAGCTCGATGACGTCCCTCGAGCTCTTGATCCAGTTGAGGACGAGGGAGAGTTTTGTCAGCATGACAGTGTGCTGACGGTGATGATGAAGTTACCGCCGCAGGGCTTCGCCTAAGCACTACAACGATATGACCGAGGTGTGTAACTGTGGAGGAGGGCACAACACACGACTATGAGAAGACTTGGTGTGCCATTAGGGTGCCCCCCTCGCACGTATATAAAGGGGGGAGGAGAGGTGGCCGGCCCAAGGGGGGTGCGCCAAGGGGGGAGTCCTACTTGGACTCCCGGTCCAAGTAGGATTCGCCCCCTCCTTTCCTTTCTGGAGAAGGGGGAAGGGGAAAGAGGTGGAGGAGAAGAAGGAAACGGGAGCCGCCCCCCAACCCTAGTCCAAGTAGGTTTGGGCTTGGGGGCACGCGCCTCCACCTGGCCATCGCTTTCCTCTCTCCACTAGTGCCCATGAAGGCCCATTAACTCCGGGGGGGGGGGGGGGTTCCGGTACCCCCGGTACTCCGGAAAATGTCCGAACCTTCCGAAACCATTCTGGTGTCCAAACATAACCTTCCAATATATCAATCTTTACATCTCGATCATTTCAATACTCCTCGTCATGTCCGTGATCTCATCCGGGACTCTGAACAAACTTCGGTTCATCAAATCACATAACTCATAATACAAATCGTCATCGAATGTTAAGCGTGCGGACCCTACGGGTTCGAGAACTATGTAGACATGACCGAGACACATCTCCGATCAATAATCAATAGCGGAACCTGGATGCTCATATTGCCTCCTATATATTCTAGGAACATCTTTATCGGTCAAACCGTATAACAACATACATTGTTCCCTTTGTCATCGGTATGTTACTTACCCGAGATTTGATTGTCGGTATCATCATACCTAGTTCAATCTCATCACCGACAAGTCTCTTTACTCATTCTGTAATGCATCATCCTGTAACTAATTCATTAGTCACATTGCTTGCAAGGCTCATAGTGATGTGCATTATCGAGAGGGCCCAGAGATACCTCTCCGGTACATGGAGTGACAAATCCTAATCTCGATCTATGCCAACTCAACAAACACCATCGGAGACACCTGTAGAGCATCTTTATAATCACCCAGTTATGTTGTGATGTTTGATAGCACACAAGGTGTTCCTCCGGTATTCGGGAGTTGCATAATCTCATAGTCAGAGGAACATGTATAAGTCATGAAGAAAGCAATAGCAATAAAACTAAACGATCATAATGCTAAGCTAATGGATGGGTCTTGTCCATCACATCATTCTCCTAATGATGTGATCCCGTTCATCAAATGGCAACACATGTCTATGGTCAGGAAACTTAACCATCTTTGATTAACGAGCTAGTCAAGTAGAGGCATACTAGGTACACTCTGTTTTGTCTATGTATTCACATATGTACTAAGTTTCCAGTTAATACAATTCTAGCATGAATAATAAACATTTATCATGATATAAGGGAATATAAATAACAACTTTATTATTGCCTCTAGGGCATATTTCCTTCAGTCTCCCACTTGCACCAGAGTCAATAATCTAGTTCACATCGTCATGTGATTTAACACCAATACTTCACATCTTTATGTGATTAGTTCACATATCCATGTGACTAATACCCAAAGGGTTTACTAGAGTCAATAATCTAGTTCACATCGCTATGTGATTAACACCCAAAGAGTGATCATGTTTTGCTTTGTGAGAGAAGTTTAGTCAATGGGTCTACCACATTCAGAGCCGTATGTATTTTGCAAATTTTCTATGTCTACAATGCTCTGCACGGAGCTACTCTGGCTATTCGCTCCCACTTTCAATATGTATCATGTCAAAGCTTGCATCGACGTAACCCTTTACGACGAACTTTTTGTCACCTTCATAACCGAGAAACATGACCTTAATCCACTAAGGATAATTTTGACCGTTGTCCAGTGATCCACTCCTGGATCACTATTGTACCCTCTAGACAAACTCATGGCGAGGTACACAACATAACATACTTTATAGAACCTACGACTGAGGCATAGGGAATGACTTATCATTCTCTTTCTATTTTCTGTCATTTTTCTGTCTTTAATCAACTTCACACCTTACAACTCAGGCAAGAAATCCTTCTTTGACTAATCCATTTTGAACTTCTTGAAAACTTTATCAAGGTATGTGCTTTGTGAAAGTCCAATTAAGCGTCTTGATCTATCTCTATAGATCTTGATGCCCAATATATAAGAAGCTTCACCAATGTCTTTCATTGAAAAATTCTTATTCAAGTATCCTTTTGTGCTATCCAGAAATTCGGTATTATTTCCAATCAACAATATGTCATCCGCATATAATATAAGAAATGCTATAGAGCTCCCACTCACTTTCTTGTAAATACATGCTTCTCCAAAAGTCTGTATAAAACCATATGCTTTGATCACACTATCAAAGCATATATTCCAACTTCGAGAGGCTTGCACCAGTCCATAAATGGATCGCTGGAGCTTGCACACTTTGTTAGCACCTTTTGGATCGAGAAAACCTTCTGGTTGCATCATATACAACTCTTCTTTAATAAATCCATTAAGGGATACAATTTTTACATCCATTTGCCAGATTTCATAAAATGCGGCAATTGCTAACATGATTCAGACAGACTTTAAGTATCAATACGAGTGAGAAAATCTCATAGTAGTCAACACCTTGAACTTGTTGAAAACCTTTTGCGACAATTCAAGATTTGTAGATATTAACACTACCATCAGCGTCCGTCTTCCTCTTGAAGATCCGTTTAATCTCAATGGCTCGCCGATCATCGGGCAAGTCAATCAAAGTCCATACTTCGTTCTCATACATGGATCCCATCTCAGATTTCATGGACTCAAGCCATTTCACGGAATCTAGGCTCATCATTGCTTCCGCATAGTTCGTAGGTTCATCATGGTCTAGTAACATGACTTCTAGAGGACAGGATTACCATACCACTCTGGTGCGGACCGTACTCTGGTTGACCTACGAGGTTCGGTAGTAATTTGATCTGAAGTTTCATGATCATCATCATTAGCTTCCTCACTAATTGGTGTAGGAATCACTAGAACTGATTTCTGTGATGAACTACTTTCCAATTCGGGAGAAGGTACAATTACCTCATCAAGTTCTACTTTCCTCCCACTCACTTCTTTCGAGAGAAACTCCTTCCCTAGAAAGGATCCATTCTTAGCAACAAATATCTTGCCTTCGGATCTGTGATAGAAGATGTACCCAACAGTTTCTTTTGGGTACCCTATGAAGACGCACTTCTCTGATTTGGGTTCGAGCTTATCAGTTTGAAACTTTTTCACATAAGCATCGCAACCCTAAACTTTAAGAAACGACAGCTTAGGTTTCTTGCTAAACCATAGTTCATATGGTGTCAACTCAACGGGTTTAGATGGTGCCCTATTTAACGTGAATGCAGTTGTCTCTAGAGCATAACCCCAAAACGATAGCGGTAAATTAGTAAGAGACATCATAGATTGCACCATATCCAATAAAATATGATTACAACGTTCAGACACAACATTACGCTCTGGTGTTCCAGGTGGCATGAGTTGCGAAACTATCTGCATTGTTTCAAATGAAGACCAAACTCATAACTCAAATATTCACCTCCACGATCAGATTGTAGAAACTTGATTTTCTTGTTACGATGATTTTCCACTTCACTCTGAAATTCTTCGAACTTTTCAAATGTTTCAGACTTATGTTTCATCAAGTAGATATACCCATATCTACTCAAATCATCTGTGAAGGTCAGAAAATAATGATACCCGCCGCGAGCCTCAACACTCATCGGACCACATACATCGGTATGTATTATTTCCAATAAGTCAGTGGTCCGCTCCATTGTTCTGGAGAACGGAGTCTTAGTCATCTTGCCCATGAGGCATGGTTTGCAAGCATCAAATGATTCATAATCAAGTGATTCCAAAAGTCCATCCGCATGGAGTTTCTTCATGCGCTTTACACCAACTTGACGTCAACGGCAGTGCTACTAGTATGTTGCACTATCATTATCAACTATGCATATTTTGGCATCAATACAAGGAATATGTGTATCACTACGGTCGAGATTCAATAAACCATTCACCTTGGGTGTATGACCACATAAGGTTTTATTCATGTAAACAGAATAACAATTATTCTTTGACTTAAATGAATAACCGTATTGCAATAAACATGATCTAATCATATTATTGAAGGAAATATGCCCTAGAGGCAATAATAAAGTTGTTATTTATATTTCCTTATATCATGATAAATGTTTATTATTCATGCTAGAATTGTATTAACTGGAAACTTAGTACATGTGTGAATACATAGACAAACAGAGTGTCACTAGTTTGCCTCTACTTGACTAGCTCGTTGAATCAATGATGGTTATGTTTCCTAACCATAGACATGAGTTGTCATTTGATTAACAGGATCACATCATTAGAGAATGATGTGATTGACTTGACCCATCCGTTAGCTTAGCACGATGATCGTTTAGTTTTTTGCTATTGCTTTCTCCATAACTTATACATATTCCTATGACTATGAGATCATGCAACTCCCGAATACCGGAGGAACACTTTGTGTGCTACCAAAGGTAACAACATAATTGGGTGATTATAACGGTGCTCTACAGGTGTCCCCGATTGTGTTTGTTGAGTTGGCATAGATCGAGATTAGGATTTGTCACTCCGATTGTCGGAGAGGTATCTCTGGGCCCTCTCGGTAATGCACATAAATATAAGCCTTGCAAGCAATGTGACTAATGAGTTAGTTGTGGGATGATGCATTACGGAACAAGTAAAGAGACTTGCCGGTAATGAGATTGAACTAGGTATTGGATATCAACGATCGAATCTCGGGCAAGTAACATACCGATGACAAAGGGAACAACGTATATCATTATGCGGTTTGACCGATAAAGATCTTCGTAGAATATGTAGGAACCAATATGAGCATCCAGGTTCCGCTATTGGTTATTAACTGGAGATGAGTCTTGGTCATGTCTACATAGTTCTCGAACCCGTAGGGTCCGCACGCTTAACATTTTGTGACGATTTGTATTATGAGTTATGTGATTTGATGAACCAAAGTTTGTTCGGAGTCCCGGATGAGATCGAAGACATGACGAGGAGTCTCAAAAATGTTGAGACATAAAGATCGATATATTGGAAGGCTATATTCGGACATCGGAAAGGTTCCTAGTGATTCGGGTATTTTTCATATTACTGGAGAGTTATGGGAATTCGTATTGGGCCTTAATGGGCCATACAGGAAAGGAGAGAAAGGCCTCAAGGGTGGCAGCACACCTTCCGCATGGACTGGTCCGAATTGGACTAGGGAAAGGGGGCGCCCCCTTCCTTCCTTCTCCTTCTCCCTTCCCTTTTTCCTATTCCATGTGGGAGGTGGAATCCTACTAGGACTAGGGAGTCCTAGTAGGACTCCACACTTTGGGCGCGCCCTATGTGGGCCGGCCTCCTCCTCCCTCCATCCTTTATATACGTGGCCAGGGGGCACCCCATAGACACACAAGTTGATCATTGATCCCTTAGCTGCGTGCGGTGCCCCCCTCCACCATAATCCACCTCGGTCATATCATCGTAGTGCTTAGGCGAAGCCCTGCGACGGTAGCATCATCATCACTGTCATCACGCCGTCGTGCTGACGAAGCTCTACCTCGACACTCAGCTGGATCGAGAGTTCGTGGGACGTCACCGAGCCGAATGTGTGTAGATCACGGAGGTGCCTTACTTTTGGTACTAGGATCGGTCGATCGTGAAGATGCACGACTACATCAACCGTGTTGTCATAACGCTTCTGCTTACGGTCTATGAGGGTACATGGATAACACTCTTCCCCTGTCGTTGCTATGCATCACCATGATCTTGCGTGTTCGTAGGATTTTTTTTGAAATTACTACGTTCCCCAATAGTGGCCTCTGAGCCAGGTTTATGCCTAGATGTTATATGCACGAGTAGAACACAATGGAGTTGTGGGCGTGGGTATATACATATTGCTTGCCGTCACTAGTTGATTCTTGATTCAGCGGCCCTGGCCGACATTACGCGTACGCTTACGCGAGACTGGTTCTACTGACGTGCTTCGCACACAGGTGGCTAGTGGGTGTCTGTTTCTCCATCTTTAGTTGAATCGGATTCAATGAACATGGTTCTTTCTGAAGATTAAAAAGCAATCACTATACCACGTTGTGGTTTTTGATGCGTATGTAAGAACGGTTCTTGCTCAGCCCATAGCAGCCACGTAAAACTTGCAACAACAAAGTAGAGGACGTCTAACTTGTTTTTGCAGGGCATGTTGTGATGTGATATGGTCAAGGCATGATGCTAAATTTTATTGTATGAGATGATCATGTTTTGTAACACAATTACCGGCAACTGGCAGGAGCCATATGGTTGTCACTTTATTGTATGAAATGCAATCGCCATGTAATTGCTTTACTTTATCAGTAAGCGGTAGCGATAGTCGTAGATGCAATAGTTGGCGAGACGACAATGATGCTTCAATGGAGATCAAGGTGTCAAGCCGGTGACGATGGTGATCATGACGGTGCTTTGGATATGGAGATTAAAGGCACAAGATGATGATGGCCATATCGTATCACTTATATTGATTGCATGTGATGTTTATCCTTTATACATCTTATTTTGCTTAGTTCGACGGTAGCATTATAAGATGATCTCTCACTAAATTTCAAGGTATAAGTGTTCTCCCTAAGTATGCACCATTGCTACAGTTCGTCGTGCCGAGCCACCACGTGATGATCGGGTGTGATAAGCTCTATGTTCACATACAACAGGTGCAAGCCAGTTTTGCACACGCAGAATACTCGGGTTAAACTTGACGAGCCTAGCATATGCAGATATGGCCTCGGAACACTGAGACCGAAAGGTCGAGCGTGAATCATATAGTAGATATGATCAACATAGTGATGTTCACCATTGAAAACTACTCCATCTCACATGATGATCGGACATGGTTTTGTTGATATGGATCACATGATCACTTAGATGATTAGAGAGGTATTTTGCATGTCTATGTTGTTGTAGATAGATGGCCCGTGCTGTTGTTCCGTTGAATTTTAATGCGTTCCTAGAGAAAGCTAAGTTGAAAGATGATGGTAGAAACTACACGGACCGGGCCCGTAACTTGAGGATTATCCTCATTGCTGCACAGAAGAATTACGTCCTGGAAGCACCGCTAGGTGACAAACCCACTGCAGGAGCAACACCAGATGTTGTGAACACCTGGCAGAGCAAAGCTGATGACTACTCGATAGTTCAGTGTGCCATGCTTTATGGCTTAGAACCGGGACTTCATCGACATTTTGAACGTCATGGAGCATATGAGATGTTCCAGAATTTGAAGTTTATATTTCAAGAAAATGCCCGGATTGAGAGATATGAAGTCTCCAATAAATTCTACAGCTGCAAAATGGAGGAGAATAGTTCTGTCAGTGAACATATACTCAGAATGTCTGGGTATCATAACCACTTGGCTCAGCTGGGAGTTAATCTTCCTGATGATAGTGTCATTGACAGAGTTCTTCAATCACTGCCACCAAGCTACAAGAGCTTCATGATGAACTATAATATGCAAGTGATGGATAAGACGATTCCTGGGCTCTTCGCAATGCTAAAGGCTACGGAGGTAGAAATCAAGAAGGAGCATCAAGTGTTGATGGTCAAAAAGACCACTAGTTTCAAGAAAAAGGGTAAAAGTAAGAAGGGGAACTTCAAGAAGAACAGCAAGCCAGTTGCTGCTCAAGTGAAGAAACCCAAGTCTGGACCTAAGCCTGGAACTGAGTGCTTCTACTGCAAAGGAACTGGTCACTAGAAGCGGAACTGCCCCAAGTATTTGGCCGAGAAGAAGGATGGCAAAGTGAAAGGTATATTTGATATACATGTTATTGATGTGTACCTTACTAATGCTCGCAGTAGTGCCTGGGTATTTGATACTGGTTGTTCTATTTATATGAGTAATATCTTTTATGGTCATGCACCCTTGATGAGTGGTCTATTTTTACTAAATCTTGATAGTAGTGATACACATGTTCATAGTATTGAAGCCAAAAGATGCAGAGTTGATAATGATACTACAACTTATTTGTGGCACTGCCGTTTAGGTCATATTGGCGTAAAGCACATGAAGAAACTCCATTCTGATGGACTTCTAGAATCACTTGATTATGAATCACTTGGTACTTGCGAACCATGCCTCATGGACAAGATGACTAAAACTCCGTTCACCGGAACAATGGAGCGAGCAACCGAGTTATTGGAAATCATACATACCGATGTATGTGGTCCAATGAACATTGAAGCTCGCAGTGGATATCCTTATTTTCTCACCTTCACAAATGATTTGAGCAGATATGGGTATATCTACTTAATGAAACATAAGTCTGAAACATTTGAAAAGTTCGAAGAATTTTAGAGTGAAGTGGAAAATCATCGTAACAAGGAAATCAAGTTTCTGTGATCTGATCGTGGAGGTGAATATTTGAGTTATGAGTTTGGACTTCATTTGAAACAACGCGGAATAGTTTCGCAACTCACACCACCTGGAACACCACAACGTAATGGTGTGTCCGAACATCGTAACCGCACTTTATTAGATATGGTGCAATCTATGATGTCTCTCACTAATGTACCGCTATCATTTTGGGGTTATGCTTTAGAGACGGCTGCATTCACGTTAAATAGGGAACCATCTAAATCCGTTGAGATGACACCTTATGAACTGTGGTTTGGCAAGAAACCCAAGTTGCCGTTTCTTAAAGTTTGGGGCTGCGATGCTTATGTGAAAAAGCTTCAGCCTGATAAGCTCGAACCCAAATCGGAGAAATGTGTCTTCATAGGATACCCAAAGGAGACTATTGGGTACACCTTCTATCACATATCTGAAGGCAAGATATTCATTGCTAAGAATGGATCCTTTCTAGAGGAGTTTCTCTCGAAAGAAGTGAGTGGGAGGAAAGTAGAACTTGACGAGGTAATTGTACCTTCTCCCTTATTGGAAAGTAGTTCATCACTGAAATCAGTTCCTGTGATTCCTACACCAGTAAGTGAGGAAGCTAATGATGATGATCATGAAACTTCTGATCAAGTTACTACTGAACCTCGTAGGTCAAGCAGAGTAAGATCCGCACCAGAGTGGTATGGTAAATCCTGTTCTGGAAGTCATGTTACTTGACCACGAACTATGAGGAAGCAATGATGAGCCCAGATTCCGCAAAATGGCTTGAGGCCATGAAATATGAGATGGGATCCATGTATGAGAACAAAGTATGGACTTTGGTTGACTTGCCCGATGATCGGCAGGCCATAGAGAATAAATGGATCTTCAAGAAGAAGACTAACACTGACGGTAATATTACTGTCTACAAAGCTAGACTTGTTGCAAAAGGTTTTCGACAAGTTCAAGGAGTTGGCTATGATGAGACCTTCTCACCCATAGCGATGCTTAAGTCCGTCTGAATCATGTTAGCAATTGTCGCATTTTATGATTATGAAATTTGGCAAATGGATGTCAAAACTGCATTCCTTAATGGATATCTTAAAGAAGAGTTGTATATGATGCAACCAGAAGGTTTTGTTGATCCAAAAGGTGCTAACAAAGTGTGCAAGCTCTAGCGATCCATTTATGGACTGGTGCAAGCCTCTCGGAGTTGGAATATACGCTTTGATAGTGTGATCAAAGCGTATGGTTTTAGACAGACTTTCGGAGAAGCCTGTATCATTTCTGATATTATATGTAGATGACATATTGTTGATCGGAAATGTACTGTATTTCTGAATAGCATAAAAGGATACTTCAATAAGAGTTTTTCAATGAAAGACCTCGGTGAAGCTGCTTATATATTAGGCACCAAGATCTATAGAGATAGATTAAGACACTTAATTGGACTTTCACAATGTAGCGACCAGACCTCAAATGGTCCAATCTCTGTGCTCCGGTGTCATCCCTGGACCAGTAATGCTGACACCACACAGTACTTGAAGGATTCATAACAGAGTAGCAGTCACACACTTATTACATCGAGTGTCTCAATAGAGAACTTATTACAATAAATATGGCTTAAGGCCATCTAATAACGATAACAGCGGAAGGCTTGGAAGATAAGTGAGTCCATCAACTCCAACGGCATCACTGAGTATAGAACCACGACCTAAAAACTCCTTAATCGTCGTCTGAAAAGTCTGCAACATTAACGTTGCAGCCCGAAACGGGCCAGCACATGGAATATGCTGGCAAAGTAACACATAGAGAGTAATGGAATGAAACAGCTATTCTATATGCATATTTGGCTGGTGGAAAGCTCTATGGTTACAATTTTGCGTAAAGCCAATTTTTCCCTACTGCAAAGGAATAAATTTTATTTAACTATCATGGTAGTTGTTAAACATTGAGAATGGTTGACAGCATTCTCAATCCCAATTAAGCATCATCATTAAACAAAACCCAACGGATTAAATTTTAGAGTAACATGTTGAGATTCACATGATAATCCAGGTACTAGATACTCAAGATGTCCATAACCAGGGACACGGCTAACCATGATTACTTTATACACTCTGCAGAGGTTTGCGCACTTTTCCCGACAAGACTCGATCGCCTCTGTTTGGTTTCTCGCACTGCATGGTGTTTGAGAAGACGGATGACCGAGACATAGTCTTTCAGAAGCACTAGCACCTTACGATCGGGTAGAACGTCACACCTACTTTCCCCTACATCTTCTAGTCTACCACTGTAAGAGTTCGCACAACTTAATCAACTATGCTAGAGCCCATAATAGCTTGTGGCTGCACACGGAAGTTTCTAGCATGAATAATCTCATGATCCCTTTGCGCCTGGGTGTCGGTCCATAAAGAAAACAGGCAATCCTGGAATACCCCGGTACCTCAATCCACCCAGATGTGTGTTTAAGTTGCCACCTTAAATAAACCATTAATTAACAATCTCACATCTATCATGGATACACTCACCCAATCCACGTCTACTAGCATAGCATGGCATAATAAGCAAACGTAGAAGTAACTCGCAAAGGTTTGATAATAAACAGGTAATAGGTACTACCTCAACTACTTCCCAAACCCACAATTTAATTAGATCCTAATCATGCAATGTGTGAGGATTGATCTAATGCAATAAAACTGGGTAGTGGGAAAGCATGATCAAAGTGTTACTTGCCTTGCTGATGGTCCGGGAAACCTAGCGATTCGAAGTAGCAAGCGGCGCACTCCGGGTACTCTATCACAAACAAACAAGCATACAATAAGTACTCAACTAATGCACAGGTAAAACTCAAATAAGAGATCCAACCATAAAGTTCAACTTAAGAACTCTGGTTGGCAAAAAGAGTCAAATCAAACGAAGCAACGAAAGACAAAAGGCAAAAGAAACAGGCTTCGTTTACTATTCTGGATCTAAGGCAATTTTTACAGTTGCAAAAACTTGTTTAAGTTGGTTAAACAGAAAGAGGGTTTCGAGACGAAACTCCAGGCGCTTGAATCGCCTGATTCCGATAAACGAGCAAAAAGTTAGACTAAAACGAAAATCGGATCAGAAATCGCGGTCAGAAAAATCGCGGATTTAATCTGAGAAAAAGAAAAACGACGAACGTTCGCTAGAACGAACGAACGGACGAACGCTCGCTAAATAAATAAACCAGAAAACCGATCTATTAAAAAAACCGAAACCAAAAAACGAGCAAAACCGTCAGAAAAACCGAACGGTTTTCGAGAAAACCGAAGACTAAGAAAAACTACCTCCGGCAACTCCGGCGATGGCGGCGGCGGTGGTCCGGCGGGTCCGGCGGCGTCGGCGGGGCGGTGCGGCGGCGGGCGGCGAGGCGAGGCGGTGGCGGCGGCGCGGCGAGCCGGCTAGGGTTAGGGTTGGGTGGGGCGGCGACTTGGGCCTCGGCTGGGGCGGCGGGGCGGCTTATAAGAGGCCCGGCCAGGAGAGTCCCGGCCGAAAACGGTCCGAGGTCGGTTCAGACGTTTTTTTTATAATTACGCTCGGAAGAAAAAAATAAAAGAAATACTAAACGGACTCCAAAAATCCCGAAATAAATTTTTCCCGGCTTCTAAAATCAAACCGCATAGGATGAACATTTATTTGGGGCCTAAATGCAATTTCGAAAAACGCGCATTTTTCCTAAATTCAAATAAAATAACAAATAAAACCAAAATAAATCTTATTTGATTTTTTATTAAATCCTCAATATTTCTTTATTTGGGGAAAGTCATTTTATTCCCTCTCTCATATTTTTGTAATAGAAATAATTGAAGATAAAATAAATAAAATCAAAAGATCCTATTTTCAAAATTTGAGACAACTCAAATATGAAAATAACGAAATCCCCAACTCTCTCCGAGGGTCCTTGAGTTGCGTGAAATTTCTAGGATCAACCAAAATGCAATAAATATGATATACAATGATGATCTAGTGTATAACATTCCAAATTGAAAATTTGGGATGTTACAAACCTACCCCCCCTTAAGATGAATCTCGCCCTCGAGATTCGGGTTGGCGAGAAAATAGGTGAGGGTGGTCTTTCAGCAATTCTTCCTCTCATTCCCAAGTGGCTTCATCCTCCATGTGGTGGCTCCACTGAACCTTGCAAAACTTGATAACCTTGCTGCGGGTGACTCGACTGGCATACTCTAGAATCTTAACTGGTTTCTCCTCATAGGTCAAATCACTGTCCAACTGAATTGCTTCCAGTGGTACCGTATCTCTCAGCAGTATGTCAGCCATCTTTGCGTGGCACTTCTTCAACTGGGATACATGGAACACGTCGTGAACTCCCGACAATCCTTCGAGCAATTCCAACTTGTAGGCCACTTCTTCCATACGCTCCAAAACTTTGTATGGGCCTACAAAACGCGACGCTAATTTTCCCTTAACTCCAAAGCGCTTAACTCCTCAAAGTGGTGATACTCGAAGATAAACTCTGTCTCCGACTTCGTAAACTGTCTCCTTGCATTTAGAATCTGCATAACTCTTCTGCCTGGATTGAGCTACCTTCAGCCTGTCGCAAATTAATTTCACTTTCTGTTCAGATTCCTTTATCAGATCCGGTCCAAACAATTGGCGGTCTCCAACTTCATCCCAGGACAATGGGGTCCTACACCTCCTTCCGTACAAGGCTTCAAAAGGGGCCATCTTCAAACTGGATTGATAGCTGTTATTGTAAGAGAACTCTGCATATGGCAAATTCTCGTCCCAACTAGATCCGTAATCTAATGCACAAGCTCTTAGCATATCCTCCAAAATCTGATTGACTCTCTCAGTCTGTCCATCTGTCTGTGGGTGGAAAGCTATGCTAAACTCCAGTCTGGTTCCCGAAGTTTCATGCAACTGATTCCAGAACTTTGAGGTAAACTGGGTTCCTCTATCTGATACTATACTCCTTGGAACTCCATGTAGACAAATGATTCTAGTCATGTATATCTTTGCCAACTTTGCACTGGTATAGGTAGTCTTCACTGTAATGAAATGAGCTACCTTTGTCAAGCGATCGACTACAACCCATATCGAGTCATAGCCTGAACTTGTTCTGGGCAATCCTGTAATAAAATCCATGCCTAACTTATCCCACTTCCATTCGGGTATGGGCAATGGTTGTAGCAATCCGGCTGGCTTCTGATGTTCTGCCTTTACTCTCTGACATACATCACAAAGTGCTACATATTCCGCAATATCCTTCTTCATTACAGTCCACCAGAAAATATCCTTCAAATCCAAATACATCTTGTTATTTCCTGGGTGATCGAATATGGTGAATCATGGGCCTCTTGAAAAATTAACTTCCTGATCTCCGGATCATTTGGCACATAAACACGGTCTTCAAACCATAAGGTATCGTGCTCATCCTCACGAAATCCCTTAGCTTTTCCTTTGCTCATTTTCTCCTTTATCTCGGCAATCTCCTTATCAGTCTTTTGGGCTTCTCTAATCCTATCCATCAACATAGACTGAATCTCCAATGCTGCTACATAGCCTCTCGGAACTATTTCCAAACAAAGCTCTCAAAGATTTGCGGCTAACTCCCTTGGTAAATCTCCCGTCATTAAGGTGTTGACGTGGCCCTTACGGCTCAACACGTCAGCTACTATGTTAGCCTTTCCGGGGTGATAATGCAATTTCATATCATAATCCTTGATGAGCTGCAACCATCTCCTTTGTCTGAGATTCAACTCCTTCTGTGTGAAAATATACTTCAAACTCTTATGATCCGTGTACACCTCGCAATGGTTTCCAATCAGAAAATGTCTCCAAGTCTTCAGTGCATGCACTACGGCTGCTAACTCCAAATCATGCGAAGCATAATTCAACTCATGAGGCTTAAGCTGTCATGAGGCATATGAAACAACTCTTCCTTCCTCCATAAGTACTGCTCCAAGTCCTCGACGTGAAGCGTCGCAATACACCTCATAATCCTTGGTCTGGTCTGGCAAAATCAACACTGGTGAGGTAACCAAATGTTTCTTCAACTCCTGAAAACTAGCCTCACATTCCTCAGTCCATATGAACTTGGTATCCTTCTTTAACAACTCCGTCATAGGCTTCGCAATCTTTGAGAAATTCTCAATAAACCTCCGGTAGTATCCTGCAAGTCCAAGAAAACTCCGGATCTCTCCAACTGTGGTTGGCGCTTCCCACTTGGTCACATTATCAACTTTAGTGGGATCTACTGCTATACCTTCTCCGGATATAACGTGTCCGAGAAATCCAACTTCTTTCAACCAAAACTCACATTTGCTAAATTTGGCATATAATTGATGTTCTCTGAGCTTTCCAAGAACCAAACGCAAATGCTCCTTATGCTCCTCTTCATTTTTCGAGTAAACCAGGATATCATCAATGAACACTACGACGAACTTATCCAAGAACTCCATAAACACTTTGTTCATCATGTTCATAAAATATGCAAGTGCGTCAGTCAGACCAAATGACATAACGGTATACTCGTACAGCCCATACCTGGTGGTAAAAGCCGTCTTGGGTATATCCTGTTGTCGAATCTTCAACTGGTGGTATCCTGATCGTAGATCAATCTTGGAAAACACCTTAGCTCCTTGCAATCAATCAAACAGATCATTGATCATCGGTAGTGGGTACTTGTTCTTGATGGTTACTTCATTCAATCCTCGATAATCAACAACCATCCTTAACGATCCATCCTTCTTCTCCACTAGAAGTACTGGTGATCCCCAAGGCGATGAACTTGGGCGAATGTATCCTTTATCCAGTAACTCCTTAATTTGCTTCTTAATTTCCACCAAATCCTTTGCAGGCATCCTATATGGTCTCTTTGATATTGGCCCGGTGCCTGGCAAAAGCTCAATCAAAAACTCAATATCTCTATCCGTGGCATGCTTGGAAATTCTTCTGGAAATACATCAGGGAAATCCTTCACTACTGGTACTTCCTCCTGCACAACTCCTGTTAAACAATTGACTTGAATCCTCTTCGGCACATGCTGGGATACATACTTGATCCTTCTCCCTTCTGGGGTGGTAAGCAAGATTGACTTACTGGCGCAATCGATGTTTCCTCCATACATCGACAACCATTCCATACCCAGAATTACATCCAAACCTTGTGATTCCAATATTATCAAATCCGAGGGGAACACATGCCTACCTATACTTAATGGCACTTGAAAACATCCTTGGCTAGCCATATATTCCGCTCCTGGTGAGCTTACTAACATAGGTGTTCTAAGTACTTTGGTGGGCAGGTTATACTTATCCACAAATCCCCTTGATATGTATGAATGCGATGCACCGGTATCGAAAAGAACAAGTGCAGTAAATGACTTAACCAAAAACTTACCGATTACTGCATCCGGCTGCTCTTCAACCTCCTCCACGTTAACGTGGTTCACCTGTCCCCTATTGAAAGGGTTCGGCTTCTTCCCAGAGCTTCCATTGCCATTTCCATTCTGTGATTCTGGACATTCATTGGCATAATGTCTGGTCTTCTGGCACTTAAAGCAAGTGACTTGGCTTAGGTCTCTCTTGGCTGGGGTCAATGGGTTGGTGCGGTTCTGGCCGTTGCTTCCTCCATTACCATTTTCCATTCTTGGTGCCATTGTGATTGTGCGAGCTACCTCCTCCATGGGTATGCTGAAAATGTCCTCCCGGTCTAGGGGTAAAACATGGCTTCTACTGAGCTCCTGAAGTGTGCTTCCCTTGTCCATACTTCCTCTTGCGGTTCTCAATCTGCTGCTGCTTCCCATCAATCATGAGGGCACGATCTACAAACTCCTGGTAGTTGTTGAAAGTGGCTACCATCAACTGCATGCTCAACTCATCATTCAGTCCTTCCAGAAACTTCTCCTGCTTTGCTGCATCCGTAGCAACGTCATCTGGGGCATAACGTGCTAGCTTACTAAAATCCTCTACATACTGGCCAACTGTCCGCCCTCCTTGGCACAAGTTGCGAAACTCTCGCTTCTTCATGGCCATAGCTCCTGCTGAAACATGGGCAGTTCGAAAAGCCTGCTGAAACTGGTCCCACGTGACTCTCTTGGTACTCCTATGTTCAGATATCTAGTGACTTCCTTCAAATGACGTCCAAAGGGTGTATCTTCATCCGGTTGAGTGAACTTGTTCCTTGCATCCGTCATCCTAAAAGAGTAGAGAAGATGAGAAGACAGAAAGAGAAGAGAGTGAGTAGTGATCTAGGTCTTTATCTTAATGGTCGTGTCCTACAGTCAGCGTGTGCTCTGATACCATCTTGTAGCGACCAGACCTCAAACGGTCCAATCTCTATGCTCCGGTGTCATCCCTGGATCAGTAATGCTGACACCACACAGTACTTGAAGGATTTATAACAGAGTAGCAATCACACACTTATTACATCGAGTGTCTCAATAGAGAACTTATTACAATAAATATGGCTTAAGGCCATCTAATAACGATAACAGCGGAAGGCTTGGAAGATAAGTGAGTCAACTCCAACGGCATCACTGAGTATAGAACCACGACCTAAAAACTCCTTAATCGTTGTCTAAAAAGTCTACAACATTAATGTTGTAGCCCAAAACGGGTCAGCACATGGAATATGCTGGCAAAGTAACACATAGAGAGTAATGGAATGAAACAGCTATTCTATATGCATATTTGGCTGGTGGAAAGCTCTATGGTTACAATTTTGCGTAAAGCCAATTTTACCCTACTGCAAAGGAATAAATTTTATTTAACTATCATGGTAGTTGTTAAACATTGAGAATGGTTGACAGCATTCTCAATCCCAATTAAGCATTATCATTAAACAAAACCCAACAAATTAAATTTTAGAGTAACATGTTGAGATTCACATGATAATCCAGGTACTAGATACTCAAGATGTCCATAACCGGGGACACGGCTAACCATGATTAGTTTATACACTCTACAGAGGTTTGCGCACTTTTCCCCACAAGACTCGATCGCCTCTGTTTGGTTTCTCGCACTGCATGGTGTTTGAGAAGACGGATGACCGAGACATAGTCTTTCAGAAGCGCTAGCACCTTACGATCGGGTAGACCGTTACACCTACTTTCCCCTACATCTGCTAGTCTACCACTGTAAGAGTTCGGACAACTTAATCAACTATGCTAGAGCCCATAATAGCTTGTGGCTGCACACGGAAGTTTCTAGCATGAATAATCTCATGATCCCTTTGAGCCTGGGTGGCAGTCCATAAAGAAAACAGGCAATCCTGGAATACCCAGGTACCTCAATCCACCCAGATGTGTGTTTAAGTTGCCACCTTAAATAAACCATTAGTTAACAATCTCACATATATCATGGATAGACTCACCCAATCCACGTCTACTAGCATAGCATGGCATAATAAGGAAACGTAGAAGTAACTCCCAAAGGTTTGACAATAAACAGGTAATAGGTACTACCTCAACTACTTCCCAAACCCACAATTTAATTAGATCCTAATCATGCAATGTGTGAGGATTGATCTAATGCAATAAAACTGGGTAGTGGGAAAGCATGATCAAAGTGTTACTTGCCTTGCTGATGGTCCGGGAAACCAAGCGATTCGAAGTAGCAAGTGGCGCACTCCGGGTACTCTATCGCAAACAAACAAGCGTACAATAAGTACTCAACTAATGCATAGGTAAAACTCAAATAAGAGATCTAACCATAAAGTTCAACTTAAGTACTCTGGTTGGCAAAAAGAGTCAAATCGAACGAAGCAACGAAAGACAAAAGGCAAAAGAAACAGGCTTCGTTTACTATTCTGGATCTAAGGCAATTTTTACAGTGGCAAAAACTTGTTTAAGTTGGATAAACGGAAAGAGGGTTTCGAGACGAAACTCCAGGCGCTTGAATCGCCTGATTTCGATAAACGAGCGAAAAGTTAGACTAAAACGAAAATCGGATCAGAAATCGCGATCAGAAAAATTGCGGATTTAATCCGAGAAAAAGAAAAATGACGAACGTTTGCTAGAACAAACAAATGGATGAACGCTTGCTAAATAAATAAACCGGAAAACCGATCTATTAAAAAAACCGAAACTAAAAAAACGGGCAAAACCATCGAAAAAACCGAACGGTTTTCGAGAAAACCAAAGACTAAAAAAAACTACCTCCGGCAACTCCGGCGATGGCGGCGGCGGTGGTCAGGCGGGTCCGGCGGCGGCGGGGCGGCGAGGCGAGGCGCGACGGCGCGGCGAGCCGGCTAGGGTTAGGGTTGGGTGGGGCGGTGACTTGTGCCTCGGCTGGGGCGGCGGTGCGGCTTATAAGAGGCCCGGCCAGGAGAGTCCCGGCGGAAAACGGCCCGAGGTCGGTTCGGACATTTTTTTTATAATTATGCTCGAAAGAAAAATAAAGAAATACTAAACGGACTCCCAAAATCCCGAAATAAATCTTCCCCGGCTTCTAAAATCAAGCCACACAGGATGAACATTTATTTGGGGCCTAAATGCAATTTTGAAAAACGTGCATTTTTCCTAAATTCAAATAAAATAACAAATAAAACCAAAATAAATCTTATTTGATTTTTTATTAAATCCTCAATATTTCTTTATTTTGGGAAAGTCATTTTATTCCCTCTCTCATATTTTTGTAATAGAAATAACTGAAGATAAAATAAATAAAATTAAAAGATCCTATTTTCAAAATTTGAGACAACTCAAATATGAAAATAACGAAATCCCCAACTCTCTCCGAGGGTCCTTGAGTTACGTGAAATTTCTAGGATCAACCAAAATGCAATAAATATGATATGCAATGATGATCTAGTGTATAACATTCCAAATTGAAAATTTGGGATGTTACACACAAAGCACATACCTTGATAAAGTTTTGAAGAAGTTCAAAATGGATCAAGTAAAGAAAGGGTTCTTGCCTGTATTATAAGGTGTGAAGTTGAGTCAGACTCAATGCCCGACCACTGCAGAAGATAGAGAGAAAATGAAAGGTGTTCCCTATGCTTTAGCCATAGGCTCTATCATGTATGCAATGCTGTGTACCAGACCCGATGTGTGCCTTGCTATTAGTTTAGCAGGGAGGTACCAAAGTAATCTAGGAGTGGATCACTGGACAGCGGTCAAGAACATCCTGAAATACCTGAAAAGGACTAAGGATATGTTTCTCGTATATGGAGGTGACAAAGAGCTTGTCGTAAACGGTTACGTTGATGCAAGCTTTGACACTGATCCGGATGACTCTAAGTCACAAACTGGATACATGTTTTTATTAAATGGTGGAGCTGTCAGTTGGTGCAGTTCCAAGCAGAGCGTCGTGGTGGGATCTACATGTGAAGTGGAATACATAGCTGCTTCGGAAGCAGCAAATGAAGGAGTCTAAATGAAGGAGTTCATATCCGATCTGGGTGTCATACCTAGTGCATCGGGTCCAATGAAAATATTTTGTCACAATACTAGTGCAATTGCCTTGGCAAAGGAATCCATATTTCAGAAGAGAACCAAGCACATCAAGAGACGATTCAATTCCATCCGCGATCAAGTCAAGGAGGGAGACATAGAGATTTGCAAAATACATACGGATCTGAATGTTGCAGACCCGTTGACTAAGCCTCTATTACGAGCAAAACATGATCAACACCAAGACTCCATGGGTGTTAGAATCATTACAATGTAATCTAGATTATTGACTCTAGTGCAAGTGGGAGACTGAAGGAAATATGCCCTAGAGGCAATAATAAAGTTGTTATTTATATTTCCTTATATCATGATAAATGTTTATTATTCATGCTAGAATTGTATTAACCGGAAACTTAGTACATGTGTGAATACATAGACAAACAGAGTGTCACTAGTTTGCCTCTACTTGACTAGCTCGTTGAATCAATGATGGTTATGTTTCCTAACCATAGACATGAGTTTTCATTTGATTAACAGGATCACATCATTAGAGAATGATGTGATTGACTTGACCCATCCGTTAGCTTAGCACCAGCCCCGGGCCGGCAATATCCGGGGCCCTGTGCCAAACTTTAAACTGGGGCCCATCTTTTGGTGGCGGAGCTACAAAGAAAAATAAATAGGTGGACTAAACTAAATGAGAGACCTGATTAATTTTTCGAAATCGTACATAGTAGTATTTCAGTAATTTGCAAAAATAATAGTATTTCAGTAGAAATATTAAATACTCAGTACCTTTTGTTCTATTGATTACGAGATCAGCATATTCGTCCTTGCAACAATGCAAGCTCGTGGGTGCTTAGGAAAACAGAAGAGAACAGAGGGTCAAAGCCAACCTTAGTACACTGAAATCACTAGATGAAAGGCTGCAAACCATTTGATAAATGGTAGTAAAATAGCAGGGAAAGTACACCGAAATTTGGAGAGCATATAAACTAAAATTTAGACGGTCTATCTACGCACTGAAATTTGGATAACTAACACCAATTCTGAATTTTTGGAGAACAAAACACTGAAATTTGGACAGCACATACAATGAATTTTTGGACAACAAAACACTAAAATTTGGACAATACATAAACAGAATTTGCATAGCAAGAGAAATGAATTTTGGACATAGTCAACAATACTGAATCACTATGCTACTCGTACGTCATCAACAAGACTGAATCAATGCCAAGAATGAACTGAACAGGCGGAGGGGATCCAAGTGGCCCGTTGTAATGATTCCAGGTGCTTAAGGCCTTGTTTGGTGGAGGAGGTTTGGGGAGGTTTGGAGGGGAATATCCTCGCAGGGTTCAAAATCCCTAGAAATTCTTGTCGGCCCATTTGACACGTAGGAATTGAGCAGGCCAATCCTCTCCGTTCCCCACGAATCCCCCTTAATCCATATGGTACAGAAAACCCTCCAAGGCATCCATGGAATTGGACGCTTGCTTTGCTGCTGCTGTTGTAAAATGTTTAACCAAATAGAGGGGTTTATGAGGGTGGAGGGATTAGTGAGGAATTAAGGGGATTGGGTGGAAGAGAGGGATTAACCAAATCTCCTCACATCCCCCTCCACTCCGGGGCTGCAAAACCTCCCCTGTCAAACGAGGCATAAGGAGAAGATGTATCCCCCTCCGCGGCAGAGAGACAGCCCGACGAACCACGCCAGCTCCATGGGCTTCCTGGCAGGCTCGCGTAGCAGGTCCTTGTCTCCTTGTACCCTATGGTGGTGGAATGCCCGTGGGGCAGTGGAATGTGCTTGCGTTCCAAAAGTTAATTAGGAATTAGAATTAGGAGTCGAGGTTAATTAAAGAGAAGGATTAGCCAGCCGGAGCCCGGAGGCTACCTATTTTGGCGAGAGGAACTGACGAACTATCGCCGTGTCGCCCGTCGCCGGCGCTCCGGAGTCTGGGTGCGATTGATTTTGTTTTGGTGTGAGGAGAGGTACTGTCGCCGACTCGCCGTGTCGCCCGTCGCCATAGGCAGGATTTATGTAGGCTGTAGCACCGCGAGTGGCTTTCGCAATGGATCCGAGGATCTCGTTTCCGATCGAGCAGCGGCCTGCGGACGCTCGACGCCTTGACTCGCGCGGACGCGCCAGCGGCCCAGCGCCCAGAACGGGGGGTATACATAGGCCTATACAAAAATTCAGGGCCCCTAAAATTTATGGGCCCTGTGCGGCCGCACAGTCTGCGCTACTATGGGCCCGGCCCTGCTTAGCACGATGATCATTTAGTTTGTTGCTATTGCTTTCTCCATAACTTATACATATTCCTATGACTATGAGATCATGCAACTCCCGAATACCGGAGGAACACTTTGTGTGCTACCAAAGGTCACAACATAACTGGGTGATTATAAAGGTGCTCTACAGGTGTCTCCAATTGTGTTTGTTGAGTTGGCATAGATCGAGATTAGGATTTGTCATTCCGATTGTCGGAGAGGTATCTCTGGGCCCTCTCGGTAATGCACATCAATATAAGCCTTGCAAGCAATGTGATTAATGAGCTAGTTGCGGGATGATGCATTATGGAACGAGTAAAGAGACTTGCCAGTAATGATATTGAACTAGGTATTGAGATACCGACGATCGAATCTCGGGCAAGTAACATACCGATGACAAAGGGAACAACGTATATCGTTATGCGGTTTGACCGATAAAGATCTTCATAGAATATGTAGGAACCAATATGAGCATCCATGTTCTGCTATTGGTTATTGACTGGAGATGAGTCTCGGTCATGTCTACATAGTTCTCGAACCCATAGGGTCCGCACGCTTAACGTTTTGTGACGATTTGTATTATGAGTTATGTGATTTGATGACCGAAGTTTGTTCGGAGTCCCGCATGAGATCGAAGAAATGACGAGGAGTCTCGAAAATGTCGAGACGTAAAGATCGATATATTGGAAGGCTATATTCGGACATCGAAAAGGTTCCAAGTGATTCGGGTATTTTTCGGAGTACCGGAGAGTTACGGGAATTCGTATTTGGCCTTAACGGGCCATACAGGAAAGGAGAGAAAGGCCTCAAGGGTGGGCGTGCGCCTTCCCCATGGACTGGTCTGAATTGGACTAGGGAAAGGGGGCAGCCCCTTCCTTCCTTCTCCTTCTCCCTTCTCTTTTTCCCATTCCATGTGGGAGGTGGAATCCTACTAGGACTAGGCAGTCCTAGTAGGACTCCACACTTCGGGCGCACCTTATGAGGGCCGGCCTCGTCCTTCCTCCATCCTTTATATACGTGGCCAGGGGGCACCCCATAGACACACAAGTTGATCATTGATCCCTTAGCCGTGTGCGGTTCCCCCCTCTACCATAATCCACCTCGGTCATATCATCGCAGTGCTTAGGCGAAGCTCTGCGACGGTAGCATCATCATCACCGTCATCACGCCGTCGTGCTGACGAAGCTCTCCCTCGACACTTAGCTAGATCGAGAGTTCGTGGGACGTCATCGAGCCAAACGTGTGAAGATCGCGGAGGTGCTGTACTTTCGGTACTAGGATCGGTCGATCGTGAAGACGTACAACTACATCAACCGCGTTGTCAAAATGCTCCCGCTTAAGGTCTATGAAGGTACATGGACAACACTCTTCCCCTCTCGTTGCTATGAATCACCATGATCTTGCGTGTTCGTAGGATTTTTTTTTGAAATTACTATGTTCCCCAACAATTATGCTCAACGCAAACACCAAATAACATTTATTTTAGGTTCAACACTAACCCCGAATGTAAAGGGAGTGTGCGATGGTGATCTTATCAACCTTGGAATCACTTCCAACACACATCGTCACCTCGCCCTCAACTAGTCTATGTTCATTTTGTAACTCCTGTTTCAAGTTACTAATCATAGCAACTGAACCAGTATCAAATACCCTGGGGCTATTATGAACACTAGTAAAGTACACATCAATAACATCTATATCATATATACTTTTGTTCACTTTGCCATCCTTCTTATCCGCCAATTATTTTGGGTAGTTCCGCTTCTATTGACCATTTCCTTTGAAGTAGAAGCACTCAATTTCAGGCTTAGGTCTAGCTTTGGGCTTCTTCACGGGAGTGGCAACTTGCTTGCCATTCTTCTTGAAGTTCCCTTTCTTTCCCTCACCCTTTTACTTGAAACTAGTGGTCTTGTCAACCATCAACACTTGATGTTTTTCTTGATTTCTACCTTCGCTGATTTCAGCATCGCGAAGAGCTCGGGGAATCTTTTTCGTAATCCCTTGCATATTATAGTTCATCACGAAGTTCCAGTAATTTGGTGATAGTGACTAGAGAACTCTGTAAATCACTATCTTATCTGGAAGATTAACTCCCACTTGATTCAAGCGATAGTAGTACTCAGACATTCTGAGCACATGCTCACTGGTTTGAGCTATTCTCCTCCATCTTGTAGGCAAAATACTTGTTAGAGGTCTCATACCTCTCGACTCGGGCATGAGTCTGAAATACCAATTTCAGCTCTTGGAACATCTTATATGCTCCTTGTCATTCAAAACGTTTTTGAAGTCTCGGTTCTAAGCCATAAAGCATGGCGCACTAAACTATCAAGTAGTCATCATACCGAGCTTGCCAAACGTTCATAATGTCTGCATCTGCTCCTGCAATAGGTCCGTCACCTAGAGGTGCATCAAGGACATAATTCTTCTGTCCATCAATGAGGATAGTCCTAAGATCTCGGACCCAGTCTGCACCATTGCTACTATCATCTTTCAACTTAGTTTCCTCTAGGAACATATCAAAAACATAGGGGAGCTACAACGCGAGCTATTGATCTACAACATAAATATGCAAATACTATCAGGACTAAGTTCATGATAAATTTGAGTTCAATTAATCATATTACTTAAGAACTCCCACTTAGATAGACATCCCTCTAGTCATCTAAATGATCACGTGATCCATATCAACCAAACCATGTCCGATCATCACGTGAGATGGAGTAGTTTTCAATGGTGAACATCACTATGTTGAGCATATCTACTATATGATTGACGTTCGACCTTTCGGTCTCAGTGTTCCGAGGCCATATCTGCATATGCTAGGCTCGTCAAGTTTAACCCGAGTATTCTTCACGTGCAAAACTGGTTGCACCCATTGTATGTGAATGTAGAGCTTATCACACCCGATCATCATGTGGTGTCTCGGCATGAAGAACTGTAGCAACGGTGCATACTCAGGGAGAACACTTATACCTTGAAATTTAGTGAGGGATCATCTTATAATGCTACCGCCGTACTAAGAAAAATAAGATGCATAAAGGATAAACATAACATGCAATCAAAATAAGTGATATGATATGGCCATCATCATCTTGTGCATTTTGATCTCCATCTCCAATGCACCGCCATGATCACCACCGTCACCGGCTCGACACCTTGATCTCCATCGTAGTATTGTTGTCGTCTCGCCAACTATTACTTCTACGACTATCCTAACCTCTTAGTGATAAAGTAAAGCAATTACATGGCGATTGCATTTCATACAATAAAGCGACAACCATAAGGCTCCTGCCAGTTGCCGATAACTTTTACAAAACATGGTCATCTCATACAACAATTTATATCTCATCACGTCTTGACCATATCACATCACAACATGCCCTGCAAAAACAAGTTAGACGTCCTCTACTTTGTTTTTGCAAGTTTTACGTGGCTGCTACATGCTTCTAGCAAGAACCGTTCTTACTTACGCATCAAAACCACAATGATTTTTCGTGAAGTGTGTTGTTTTAACCTTCAACAAGGACCGGGCGTAGTCAAACTCGATTCAACTAAATTTGGAGAAACAGACACCCTCTAGCCACCTATGTGGAAAGCACGTCGGTAGAACCACTCTCATGAACGCGGTCATGTAATGTCGGTCCGGGCTGCTTCATCCAACAATACCGCCGAATCAAAGTAAGACGTTGCTGGTAAGCAATATGACTATGATCGCCCACAACTCATTGTGTCCTACTCGTGTGATTACCCACAAGTGTAGGGGATCTATCATTGCCTTTTTGATAAGTAAGAGTGTCGATCCCAACGAGGAGCAGAAGGAAATGATAAGCAGTTTTCAGTAAGGTATTCTCTGCAAGCACTGAAAATTATCGGTAACAGATAGTTTTGTGATAAGGTAATTTGTAACGAGTAACAAGTAATGCATGTAAATAAGGTGTAGCAAGACGGCCTAATCCTTTTTTTTAGCAAAGGACAAGCCTGGACAAACTCTTATATGAAGTAAAGCGCTCTCGAGGACACATGGGAATTATCGTCAAGCTAGTTTTCATCATGTTCATATGATTCGCGTTTGGTACTTTGATAATTTGGTATGTGGGTGGACCGGTGCTTGGGTACTGCCCTTACTTGGACAAGCATCCCACTTATGATTAACCCCTATTTCAAGCATCTGCAACTACAACAGAAGTATTAAGGTAAACCTAACCATAGCATGAAACATATGGATCCAAATCAGCCCCTTACGAAGCAACGCATAAACTAGGGTTTAAGTTTCTGTCACTCTAGCAACCCATCATCTACTTATTACTTCCCAATGCCTCCCTCTAGGCCCAAACAATGGTGAAGTGTCATGTATTCGACGTTCACATGACACCACTAGAGGGATGACAACATACATCTCATCAAAATATCGAACGAGTACCAAATTCACATGACTATACATCTCATCAAAATATCGAACGAATACCCAATTCACATGACTATTTATAGCAAGACTTCTCCCATGTCCTCAGGAACAAACATAACTACTCACAAAGCACATTCATGATCATAATCAGAGGGGTATTAATATGCATAATGGATCTGAACATATGATCTTCCACCATGTAAACCAACTAGCAACAACTACAAGGAGTAATCAACACTACTAGCAACCCATAGGTACCAATCTGAGGTTTGGATACAAAGATTGGATACAAGAGATGAACTAAGGTTTGAGATGAGATGGTGCTGGTGAAGATGTTGATGGAGATTGACCCCCCCCCCCAATGAGAGGATCATTGGTGATGACGATGGTGATGATCCCCCCCAGAGGGAAGTTTCCCCGGCAGAATAGCTCCGTCGGAGCCCTAGATTGGTTCCGCCAAGGTTCCACCTCGTGGCAATGGAGTTTCGTCCCATGAGCTTGCTTATGATTTTTTCCTCGACGAAAGACTCTATATAGCCAAATATGGGCATCGGAGGGCCACCAGGGGGCCCATGAGGCAGGGGGCACGCCCAGGGGGTTAGGGCGCGCCCCCACCCTCATGGACGGTGGGTGGCCCCCCTTTGGTACTTCTTTCGCCAATATTTTTTATATATTCTGAAAATAATTCCCATGGAGTTTCAGGACTTTTGGAGATGAGCAGAATAGGTCTCTAATATTTGCTCCTTTTCCAGCCCAGAATTCCAGCTGTCGGCATTCCCCCTCTTCATGTAAACCTTGTAAAATAAGAGAGAATAGGCATAAGTATTGTGACATAATGTGTAATAACAGCCCATAATGCAATAAATATCGATATAAAAGCTTGATGCAAAATGGACGTATCAACTCCCCCAAGTTTAGACCTTGGTTGTCCTCAAGCGAAAGCCGAATCGAAAAATATGTCCACATGTTTAGAGATAGAGGTGTCGATAAAATAAAATACAGACATGAGGGCATCATGATCATTCTTAGAACAGCAACATATATATATATATTGTCATATGATCTCTTATGCTAAAGTAACAATTCATTCACATACTCAAGTATGAATCAGAAACTTCATTGAAAACTAACAAACTATAATCTCAGTCATTAAAGTAATTGCAATTTATCGTAACATAGGAAAGAGTCAATATAAGAGCTTCTTAGCAAGTCCACATACTCAACCATCATTTAGTCTTTCACAATTGCTAACACTCACGTGATATTTATTGTTATGAAGTTTTAATCATACACAAAGAAAGATAGGGGCTTATAGTTTTGCCTCCCAACTTTTTACCTCAAGGGTCAATAATAGTTCATGCATACCCACATCCAATTAGCCATATATATCAGGATCTTTCCAACACATTGTGCTTGCCAAAGGATAAAATGTAAAAAGGAAAGGTGAAGATCACCATGACTCTTTGCGTGAAGTATAAGACACGAATAAAAGATATGCCCTTCGCAGAGGGAAGCAAAGGTTGTCATGTGCTTTTATGGTTGGATGCACGAAATCTTAATGCAAAAGAACGTCACTTTATATTGCCACTTGTGATATGGACCTTTATTATGTAGTCCGTCGCTTTTATTTCTTCCACATCACAAGATCGTATAAAGCTTATTTTATCCACACTAATAAGTCATATATATTTCGAGAGAAATTCTTATTGCTTGCAATGATGACAACTTACTTGAAGGATCTTACTCAATCCATAGGTAGATATGGTGGACTCTCATGGCAAACTAGGTTTAAGGATATTTGGAAGCACAAGTAGTATCTCTACTTGGTGCAAAGAAATTGGCTAGCATGAGAGGGAAAGGCAAGCTCAACATGTTGGATGATCCATGACAATATAATTTATCTCAGATGTAAGAAAACATAACCCATTATGTTGTCTTCCTTGTCCAACATCAACTCTTTAGCAAGTCATATTTTAATGAGTGCTCACAATCATAAAAGATGTCCAAGATAGTATATTTATATGTGAAAACCTTTCTTTATTTATCACTTCCTATTAATTGCAACGATGACCAAAACTATGTTTGTCAACTCTCAACAATTTTTATTCATCATACTCTTTATATGTGAGCTCATTACTCTCCATAAGACCCACATGATCTCTTTATTTCTTCTCTTTTATTCTATTCCCTCAAGATCTTAGCAAAATAATCAAACCCTTGACTCAACACTAATCTTTATTATATATAGCTCACGGACTCGATTACATAGAAGAATCATAAAGCAAAACTCACAACTAGATCATACTAAAACTTTATTTTACTAGATCAAGATATTATCAAAAGGATCGAACTAAGAAAATGGTAAAGATAAAAGTGTGATGGTGATACGATACCGGGGCGCTCCCCCAAGCTTGGCAGTTTCCAAGGGGAGTGCCCATACCCATGTGTTTATGTTTCCTTCCTCGGAGGTGGTGATGAACGAGTTGTTGATGATGTAGGCTTGTCGTCGATCTTCCAAGGAATAGGCTCACCATCATAGAAGGATGATCGAGTCTTTGGGGTCCTCAAATCTGCAGCCAAACTCATCCTCTTGAATCTATATTCATACTCACAGTTTGGGTTTTGTAGGTCATAGATCTGGGCTTGGAGGCGCTCAATTTTCTCGTGAAGCTTGAAGATGGCCTCCCCAATGTTCTTGTCATCCAGCTTGTGGTTGTTGGTGAACTCCATGATCATTATATGGTTGGAGTCGAGTCCACGTTCCACCATCTCCTAGCACTTGAAAACTTGTTGCTCCAATGCCTCGAGCCTTGTCTCCGTGCTTCCGGTCCTCCTTGGCCCCTCAACATCGCAGATGTGCAACAACCCCTCACGCATCTTGTGACGCCCGGATAGTTAAGCTACAGTAACCCTCTGCTAATTATGCCACATCACCTCGGTTACTGTTGATGAACTCGTGTTAATTCGAAACCGATTCTAATTCAATTTCCAAACCAAGGAAAACAACAAAAGTTTTCAAACTTTGAAAGTAAAATGCTCTAAGCGTGTCAAATAAATCATAAGTAATTATGGTGGTGAAACCACACTTTCATAAAAGTGTTTAAATGCACTATAGTGAATAAAACAGTAGCAAAACTATTCTTTAAATGATATTTAAATATTGAACAATTACAAAACTATTTTTTTAGTTTGGGTAGAAAAATAATGTGACAGTGGCATTGTTGGTAACATCCATTTAGGTGTCACTTTGGTATGTAATGAAACTATTATAAATAGGAACTAAAAGGAAAATAAAAGAAATAAGATAAGGGAAATAAAAGTAAAAGGAAAAAACAAAACAAAACAAAGGAAGCCAAGAAAAAAAGGAACAGGACCCCCCCCCGACCCAACTGGGCCACGGCCCAGCTAGCCGGCCCACCCAGCCTAACTTAACCCCACTCCCCTGAAACCCTAGCGCCGCACACCCCCACTCCTCCCGCACGAACCCCACTCCTCCCGACTGAGACCCCCACTCCCTCTCGTTCTCCAGCGATTCCGAGCCCCCCCGCGCCCGATCCCTTTGCCGCACCGGAGCCCCAGCACGCCAGTGCGCCCGCGCCCAAGGACCGCCGCCTTCGCCCTGCCGTTCTCGCGCCACCGCCTCCCGGGAACTCCTCCCATGGCCGTCACCGTCCGGTTCTCCGCGTCCATATCGCGCCAAGCCGCCTCGTCGCCGGAGATGGACGGATCCCAGAGGCACTATCGCGGATCCGGCCTCCCCCGAGCTCAGGGACCTCCCTTGCCGCTCCGATGTGAGCTTCCCCCCACGAATCCCCCTCATCCCCCTTGATTCATTCACAGGGACCGCCTGCTCCCATTGAGGCCGCCATGACCGGACCTCCGTGCTCACCCGCACGCTATGCTTGCGCCCGCACCCATGGTCCCTCCCCTGCTTGCCGCGCCCTGGGGCTCGTGCCCACATCCCGTGCTCCACCGCCCCTGTTCCCCCACGCCCATGGCTGCCCTGCGCGCCCGCCCACACGTCCCTGCCTGCGCCAGGCTGTGCTCCTGCTGGCCGGCTGCGCCCTGTGCTCGCCCCCCACATGGTTGCGGCCCCGCCACGCCCGTCGTCGCCCGCGTCCGCTTCGGGCGGCACCTCTGTGCCCGCGCACGCGCCTTGTTGCGGCCGGCTGCCGCTGTCATTTCTCTACCGCCGCCCTCTGCTGGGCGCAGCTCCAGTCAGCTGGCTCGCCGTGCTCCCTGGCAGCAGCCGAGTTCGCCCCGGGCGGCGCCCGGAACCAGGCCAGCCGACGCCCGCCTGACCATGCCCGTTAGCCTGGTTCGCCATTTGGCCTATGACAACGGGCCCCTGCCCAAGAACGTTTTTATAAAAAGGAAATAAAGAAATAAAAACAATATTAATTAATTAATTAATTAAAGACTTAATTAACTTAATTAGTCATGGTTAGTTCAACCTGATCACTAATTAAACTAATTAACATGTTTAGTTAATCTCAGACTATGACGAATGGGACCCACACTTAGTTGACTGGTCAACGGTCAACTTTGACTGCTGACGTCACGCTGATGTCACAATGACACAGTAATTCTTTTTTGAATTAATTAGATAATAATAATCCTAGAAAATGATTAAATCCTTTAAAATTAATATAAAATAAACCGTAGCCGGGATGGAAAACTTTGTACATGAAAGCTGCTCAGAACGACAAGACGAATCCGGATACGCATCCTGGTCGTCCGTCACGCATCCCTAGCATAGCGAACACGCAGCTTTCCCCTCCGGTTCACCGGTCCAAAAACGCAAAACACCGGGGATACTTTCCTGGATGTTTTCCCTCTTTTGCATGTATCACTTAGTACCGCATTAGGTCACCCCTAGCACAACGTAATGCCACATCTTGCTTTATCTTGCATTGATTGCTCTGTTATTTATTGTGTTTCCCCCTCAGTTACTTCTTTCCGGTAGACCCCAAGACTGCCGGTGACCCCCAATTCGACTACGGTGTTGACGACTCCTCTCTCTTGCCAGAGCAACTAGACAAGCCCCCCCTTGATCACCAGATATCGCCTACTCTCCTCTATACTACTCGCATTAGAGTAGTGTAGCATGTTACTGCTTTCCGTTAATCCTATCCTGATGCATAGCCTGTCCTTGCTACTACTGTTGTTACCTTTACCTGCAATGCTAATGCTTAGTACAGGATGCTAGTTTATCATCAGTGGCCCTACATTCATGTCCGTCTGCCATGCTATACTATCGGGCCGTGATCACTCGGGAGGTGATCACGGGTATATACTATATACTTTATACATGATACATGTGGTGACTAAAGACGGGTCGGCTTGTGGAGCACCCGCGAGTGATTCATGGATTGGGGGCTGAAAGGACCTTTGTCCCAACGGCCCTCTGTGTGGATCTTTGTGGCGAAGCGACAAGGGCAGGTTGAGACCACCTAGGAGAGAGGTGGGCCTGGCCCTGGTCGGCGTTCGCAGTTATTTCAAAATAACACGCTTAACAAGATCTTGGTATTTGATGTGAGTCTGGCTACTGGCCTATACGCACTAACCATCTATGCGGGGATAGTTATGGGCACTCGACGTCGTGGTATCAACCGAAGCCTTCGTGACATCAGCGACTGAGTGGCGCGCGCCAGGTTGGACTGGAACGCCTACTCTTGTATAAGGGAGGCTAGGTCTACTCACCGGCCGCATACGCAATGTGCAGGTGTGCAATGGGCGATGGGCCCAGACCCCTGCGCCATAGGATTTAGACCGGCGTGCTGACCACTCTGTTGTGCCTAGGTAGGGCTACGACGTGTTGACCTTCCGAGGCCGGGCATGACCCAGAAAAGTGTGTCTGGCCAAATGGGATCGAGCATGTTGGGTTATGTGGTGCACCCCTGCAGGGAAGTTAATCTATTCGAATAGCCGTGATCTTCGGTAACAGGACGACTTGGATTTGTACCTTGACCTTATGACAACTAGAACCGGATACTTAATAAAACACACCCTTCCAAGTGCTAGATACAACCTGGTGATCGCTCTCTAACAGGGCGACGAGGGGAGGATCGCCGGGTAGGATTATGCTACACGTTGCTACTTGGTGAACTTACCATCTACTCTCTTCTCCTGCTGCAAGATGGAGGTTACCAGAAGCGTAGTCTTCGAAAGGACTAGCTATCCCCCTCTTATTCCGGCATTCTGCAGTTTAGTCCACATATATTACCCCCTTTTCCATTTGATACCAATGCATCCATATGTAGTGTAGTTCCTTGCTTGCGAGTACTTTGGATGAGTACTCACGGTTGCTTTGCTTCCCCTTTCCCCCCTTTCCTATACCCGATTGCTCCGACCAGATGATGGAGTCCAAGAGCCAGAGGATCCCGAGGATGATTCTACGTGGAGTTCGACTTCGAGGAGTAGTTAGGAGGTCCCAGGCAGGAGGCCTCGCCTTTTCGATCGTTCCTACTTTTGTGCTAACCTTCTTAAGGCAAACTTGTTTAACTTATGTCTATACTCAGATATTGTTGCTTCTGCTGACTCGTCTATGATCGAGATCCTGTATTCGAGCCCTCAAGGCCCCTGGCTTGTAATATGATGCTTGTATGACTTATTTTTGTGTAGAGTTGTGTTGTCATATCTTCCCGTGAGTCCCTAATCTTGATCGTACACATTTGCATGTATGATTAGTGTACGGTCAAATCGGGGGCGTCACAAGTTGGTATCAGAGCCGACTGCCTGTAGGAATCCCCTTTCCAACTCCTTGGCCGAAGTTGAGTCTAGTCATTAGAAAACCTTTACTAACATAGCTGTGTGGCCTATGGGCCCACGTCGCCATTGGGTGGTATTAGGATCTTTTACTCCTCGATCCTTACTCTGGGACTCTGAACTCTCTTCTATTTGGGTTAAATGATTTTGCTAACTCTAACTCTAGGTTCTCGTTAATACTTTCTCCCGAAGAGCCCCTTCATTCCAGATGATGGCCCGCTTCACCAGAAGATTTTGAAGTTACTCTCTGATACTCTTTTGAGACTTTGTGCCCGTTGCTTTTGCAGTTCCCTACCACCGGAATATCCCTATGGATAAATACATACACTTGCCATTCTTACTTTTTTTCTCAGTTGATCTTGTTATTACAAGATACCATGAAATCCTCTCTAATGTTCCGAGAATGTTATGTGCCTACTGCCTTGCAATTCTTTGCCACATGAATACCCCTACGGATAATTTCTCGCACCTACCGAGTATCCACTCATCCCCAGTGGATTCATGTATGTCACCAATCTTCGAAATACCATTCGATCTTTCGAAAATCCTCAGTAGCCTATTACTCTTGAAATTTTTGCTTGCTTACATTATGGTTAATCCCATAAGTCTAGTAATCTTATTGGCATCCTTTGTCACTATCATTTTGAGTCCGTCGATTCAATATGCTGCGGATGCTCGTAATCCTCAGGATTTATCCTACCGGCTCAGACATCATTTTAAACATGAGCTGAATCTTGACCAACCAAATTGCTGTCAATTTTACCCCTAAACTTACTCAACTTATCCATCCTTAATCAGAGCATTTGCTCCTGATCCCATGATTTGGAAATCTTAATTCCTTTGCATTTGCGCTTTGAGTTAGTCAGTTGTTCCTATAATCTAATCTCCTTGCATTCTTCTTCCTCTGGTTGAGTACCGATGCTTACATCAGATCCCTTGGGGACCATCGGATCCTTTGTTAGATTTTATCCGACAACGTCCTTCATATTCAATCACTTTGGAAGTTCTTCCTCTGATATATAATGCCATTGGTAAACCCTATTCTCTGTTTGGCCAACCATGCTCTGCTTTTGAGTTGGTGCTATTTCTCTTGAAGATTGTGGTATATGTTTCTATGATGCCCCGATGGGTTGAAGCTATGCCTTTTCTAATTTGTGCAAACCCGGAAGCTTCTACAAGCCATACTCTTATGGTATTTTGCTAAATAAAATTTCTACACTACAACTTCATCAAAAGCGAGAAGTAAAATGAAAGGTTATGCATGGAAGAAGTGGGAGTCGACCTTGAGCCTGTGTGTTCATGCCCATGGACCCGATATGAAACTTATCATCGAAGCTTCTTGTAAATGATATTAATCCCCTTGTTATAAGTTCGTCTTGTATCTATGTTTGGTCCTTTGCAATCATGGTTCCGACCATATTTTCTCATTAATACCATTTATCGGACAAGTTAAGTACTTGTCTTGTGCAGATCATTGCACCCATCCAACCTTTACTTTGATCTACCGTCGAGTATTACACTAGGATATCTTGATAATGTCATGGAACTGCATAACTTCTTATGGGTTCTTCATCAACTGTTATTTCTCACCGATTTCAATTTTTCTGGGTTCTGGGTTGTCGTCAACCGAGAACACCGTCCTTATCCCCGGAGCACCACTTTTGACGATGAGCTAAGCTTACGTCGATTTTCCTCGTCATATCATTTCGTCTTGAACAACAAGCTTGATTTCGAGTTTGTGTCGTACTAGTGGTTCCAATAATTTTTCGCTTCATCATTCCATTGACTTGATGTCATCGCCGATCGGTTACATCTTCTTGAAACCTCTCGACAACTGTGTTGTGATCATCATCAACATTCTGAGGTCTTCCAAGATATCGATCGAATACATGGTGAGAAGTACCATCCTTGCCCCTCGATGAGTTGTGTTATCACCGACAACATTATTGCTTTCCCTCCAACACAAACTTGTTTGTGTTTTGTGTTATACCTGGATATCCGTGCTATCCAGCAATTATTCTTCTTTACCTTGGAGTATTACCATCTTTTATGACGAGAATGTCGTGAGAATTTCATCACCTCTTAAGAATTCTTGATACAGGTGATACTCCTTGCCATATCCGTTCACTCCTTGGTCCCCGTGTTGATTCTAACTGGAAAACCGACAATTGAACTATGATGTGCGACTTCAAAACTTCTAGCAACCCTATTGCTTTCAAGTTAATGGTCGATATTTCATTCTTAGACCATTGGTTATCGAATCACCATTCTAACATTGATCATGCTACCTAAGCCCATATTTTGGGTGCACCTTTCAATCAATGTTAATTGTGTATGTTTTCCTCAAGCATACATCATTGTATCATTGATTCGACAAAAGTTATCTCCTTGTTCACATAACTGCGGAAATCCATCTTTTTGGATACCTCGTTGTATTATCGTTGAGTCCATCAGCCACCTCCTCACTCTCTCCTTGACTTAATGATGAACTCTTGTTTTGGAACTCGCTTCCATAGTTCATTTTTCGAGAATCTTACAATGTCGTCTTGTCAATTGTGATGCACCTTTTCTTCTCAGGCTCCTGAGTCTGAGGCATCCTGATTCCAATCAGATCTGAATCTCGGTTAGATATGATGGTTGGAACATATATCCAAGAATTATAACATTGGTCTTTATGTGACCCGGTAAGGTGATGTCATGCCTAGCACACCTGGCCGAAGGACCTATTGTTATGGTTCTTCCCTTTTAGCAAGGTTAACCATTCTTCCATGAGGAAATTATAAGACTTATTCTATAAGTTGTTCCTGATGAATCCCTTCGTGTATCCAGAGCCCGACCTTTGCTTGAAGACCATGTCAATGCTATCTCGAAGCAGGTCTGTGGTACTCTTATCATCGATAAGAACATTTGAAGCACAATGCTAAATTGTCTTTATCATTTATCCTAACACCGTAGTATGGGCAATGTCATGAAATTTCTCTCCCTTACCTAAAGGGTTTTCTACTTTCTATCCTGTCATGGATATCATGTTATGCTTGTCTTTGGAAGGGTATACCCCTGAAATGTGTGTTTAAACACATTTTCCTTTCCATTGTTCTGTTTAATCTGATAACCATATTTCCTTTCCATTGGTTGGTTGAATGTTTCTTGTGATCAATATGATCTAAGCAGTAATATTCTCCTGCTTATGTAAACACTTCGGTGTACAATTCTATCAGCCAGACCCTGTTACTATTGTTGATGACATTCCGGTAGCCGCCGATGGACGAGAACTTTGCCTATTGGTCCGCCTCGTTCAACGAGCAGGAAAATGGTTCTCTTCGTCCCTCCCCTTGGTACCGATGTGGTTGCCGACATAACTGACAGGCTATCCTCTGATATGCCTTACTTACATGATCGTGCAAGACGTCACCGCCCTTCCTACTTTTAACCCACATGGTGGGCCCATAACCCACAGTTCCACAGGATCGAAACCTGACTCTCCTATACACCCTATTGTAAAAGTTATTCCTCGTGCTTGACTTCATATGTGATTCACGGGCCACCTGCCTAGTGGTCTATTCTGGTATCAGACGCAATGCTTAATGCCATTGCTCTAAACCCCTTTCACACTTCGTTTCAGGCAACAAACGATTGACTATGCGCCTGAAACTTCCATTTTGCACCTTCTTACTTTGCTCTCGATAATTTCTTAAGTTTCATTCGAGAGTTACTTTCCAGCACCTTTCCGATGTTATCGACCAGATAGTCAACATTCCAGAGGTCTGTTTTCCTGGAATACCCACCCTTTATTCTTTCGTAAGTACGGTGGAGCTCCCGAAGAAAGGATGTCGACTTCGTCATGATGACCCGAAGCAGAGAAATGAAGACATCAACGTAATGGATCGACCTCTTCGAGAAGAGCAACTAAGACCGACAAGACTCGTTAGAATTTCGTAACCAGAACTTTCCCCTACCCAACATCTTAAATCTCGGGACGAGATTTCGTATAGTGGAGGAGAATTGTGACGCCCGGATAGTTAAGCTACAGTAACCCTCTGCTAATTATGCCACATCGCCTCGGTTACTGTCGTGGAATTGTCACGGCAGATGTCCTAGAGAAAGGACTTAGTCGTGGAGCCATCGCAACGGGTTAGCTTGAAGGGGTTAAAGCGGACACAAGGACGCAAGAGAGTTTATACTAGTTCGGCCCCTTCAAGGAAGGTAAAAGCCTACGTCTAGTTGTGATGGAATTGATGGGGTTTCGATGACAAGGGAGCAAACAAGCTTCGCCTATGTCTCGAGTTGTTGTCTGTCCTCTCAACCACCGCCGGGTCGTCCCCTTATATACACGGGTGACGCCCGTCGGTTCATAGATTCCCAATACCGGCTCATAGATGTGTCCGGTTTGGTCTCTACTTATTCCTAACTTACAATACAAGTTACATACCAACGCCGGTTTACGGCTACAGGCCTTAAACCGACCATGGGCCTTGAGCTCTCATCTGCCTTCTTGGGCTTTAACATAATTAACTACTGATGAAGTTAACCCGGCCCAGATAGGCCGGTTTACGCCCAGTAGTAATATCCCCAACATTAGGCCCCAGATTGATTTGAACAGGTTCATGTCAATCCTTAGCAAAAATCTTCACCTTCAACATCTTCTTGTAATTTGTTGAATCGCAGTGATGTCATCTTCTCTGGTTGTTGTAAACCGGCGTGACATCACCTGTTGTAAAGAACCTTATCCATGATATCCCCTTTTTGTTTTTTGTTTAATAGGTCTCTGACAATTAAGGCGACAGCTTCATTTCCAAACCCACGGTCCCTTGATTTTCGCGCCTGACTCCTGTCCCTTGCCTTATAAATAGGACCGAAGGGTCATTTCTTTTTCCCCTTCGTGCCCTTCTGCTTCGTCTTCCTCGCGTCGTCCAGCTTCGGAGCTCCGCCGCCGTCGACGACCTCTGCTCCAACCTTGGCCGCTGCGTCACCCTGACTGTACCAGAGCATCGCGGCGACCTTCTGTTTCTTCCTCGGCTCCGGTGAGTTCTTCACCTTTTCCTCCATAGATCCGTTCTAGGGTTTCCAAGTTCTTCAGAGTTCATCGTCTGCTTCGTACTCATATGATAGATCCTAGATGAACCTGTGAACCTGTGCTCTGTGTAGCGGTAGTTCTTAGCATCCTCCTTTACTCATATGCCTCAAGACCGTAGCTCTACCTGTATCTCTGCCCATTGATTCGGTACTGTTCTTTTTTGAACCTTGAATATTTTCCTTCTTTTCTGAACTTGCTTCAGATCCGTTGCTGTAGAGAAATCTTGTGAAATCTGTTTCTGTACACTTATCTATCTGCAATCTCAACTGTTTCAATGCTTAGATCCGGCGCTTTAACTTTATAGAAAATTGCCAGACTAGTATATACCATTAGTCCCCTTGTTGAACCGCCTGCTGTTGTTGCTGCATAAAACTCCGGTTTAGATAGAGCTGTCTCCGGTTCAACATTGTACATATCAGTGCACTTTAATCAATGCATTTTTGAATCGGGATCTTCTACCTTGTAGATTCCATCATGGCCAAGCAAGTGTATGAGTGCAATTGGGTTCCTTCTCGCGTCACAGAGGCTGAACTGGACGATTTAGTCCTGATTGGCGCTTTAGGCAGCAAACATACCATTCATTGGAGGGCTCCTGGCAAAGAATGCTCTCCCACACCTCGAGAAGGAGAGGTTGTTGTTTTCGTAGATCACTTAGCCCGGGGCTTTAAGCCGCCCAGTTCTAAATTTTACTGGGATGTTTTAGCCGATTTCCAGCTCCATCCACAAGATACTGGCCCCAACTCTGTTACAAATATGTGTCACTTCCAAGTGCTCTATGAAGCGTTCTTTCAAGAGGAGCCCACAGTGGAATTGTTCAGAGACCTTTTCCATCTAAACCGTCGTACTGAGTTTACTGACGGCTCCAATACGGAGTTGGGTGGCGTGGCGATTCAGAAAAGGAAAGAGGTCACATACCCTCACGCCAAACTGCATAGCCACCCCAAAGAATGGAATTAGACATGGTTCTACTGCAAAGACACCTCCCCTGCTGGTGAGAATCCCTTGCCTGGCTTTCGACCGGAGCGGCTCAGCAACACACACCCTTTGCCACAAAGATTGACTGCACAGGAGAGAAGTAAATATGCTCCTCAGCTGTCAAAGCTCAGAGCCTTTATGGCTAACGGTTTAACAGGGGTTGATCTTGCTCGTTGTTGGATATCATGGAGCATACTACCCCTTAGTCAGCGCTCCGGTTTGATGTGCGAGTATACTGACAGTGTTGATGACCCACCGCGACATTCAAAACTCCAGCTCTCCGGTGAAGAAATCACAGAGGCTGTGCATAAGATACTGAATGAACCGGAACACGTCTGCGCTAGAACCGGCCTGCTTCCCTTCTGTGCCACCAACAAACCGCCAGTTGTAAGAATTTGATTTTTCTCTTTGCTGAATCTGTTATTGATATGTCTAGTCATTGTTTTAATATCAGTTTCTGCATAATCAGGGTGATGATCCGTTTTGGAGCAAAAAACTGCTGCAGGAGAAACCAGAAAAACCAAACAAACCGGAAAGAGCAACCCGGCAAAAGACTAAAGCTGTGAAGAAGACTGCCCATAGGAAAAGAACCACTGCATCTTCTAATCCGACCCCTGATGATGAGGTGGATAATCCGGACTTTGAGGTAGAGCTTGACTCACTTGGTTTATTTTTCATGCGTCTTATTGATGATGATATTTGTCAGGATGATGCCGAAGCCAGCCACGCGGATGTTGCAGAGGTAATTATTCTCTCTTCCGATTCAGAAACTTTGCCTTCACAAAAAATCCGTCAGGAAAACCGGAAAGTTAAATTTTCTCATCCTCTTGCTTATTTGGATCCTAAACTTCTTATGAAGACCCAACAACACGAAGCTCGCCGCACCACCCGGCACAGCGGCCAGGTAGTTACCTCCGCCGGTTTACCGAACAGTCCAGTTCGGAAACGCCATTCCGAGGTCTCTAATTTGCTTGTGAGTGCTTGTCCTAAAGCGGGTTGCTTTCGTCAACCTCTTAATCCGTCTGACTCCGATTACCAGGTTACTTCCCACTCATCTTCTAGCGAGTCATCGGCTACTCAGCTCCCACCGCTCAAAACGGTGCTTGGGTAAGCTATACTTATTGTGATGTTTGCAGTACATTGCCTTAGAACATATGCTGTATTTGATTTTGTTATTCTTCTCAGGGCCAAACCTAGGCCAAGCAAGAAAGCCCGCCTGGACAAAGCGGCGGAAGAAGATGTCATTCTTGAAGCAGACAAGACGCCCAATGCTGAAGCGGCTATTCCTGAGGATATTCCCAACGATCCACCGTAGCAAGATGATGATCTTATTGCTGAAGAGAGACCTACTGATACCTCAGGTCCTATCCATCAGCCCACAGGTTCCATCCGGATTGAAAGCTCCACCGGTCCAGCGAAAACTACTGACAAGCCAACAACTCCAGTGCAAACCGGCGGTACCAAGGATGATGAGGTTGTCATTACTAGCACTGGCCATACTGAGCCAAGCAATCCTGTCGCTTTATCAAAACATTCTGCCAAGGAAGAATTTGCTGCCTTTGGCAAAGGCAAGTGGAACGCTGATCTGACGACTTACGCTACTCTGAACGCCCAAGATATCCATTCCGGCTATCTGAACCGGCTGTATACCAGCCGTGACTACGAAGCCGGTCTGGTTAATATGATGAAAGATAAATATGAGGTAACTTTCATATGCTCCTTCCTGCTTGTATGCTTCCATTCTTGCTGACTCTCCTAGCCCCCAAGGGCCGGTTTGAAATATTCTTTCAAACCGGGACTTAATAATATAAATCTTGATGCTTTGAAATTTGCTGATGTAGCCCCCAAGGGCTGGTTTGAAATATTCTTTCAAACCGGGACTTAATAATATAAATCTTGATGCTTTGAAATTTGCTGATGTAGCCCCCAAGGGCCGGTTCAACTTAGCGTAGTTAAACCGGTACTTTAAGTAATTGAAACTGCCGCATCAGAATATATATGATCAAATAGCCATTAGCCCCCAAGTGCCAAGTTGAATACTTGTATTGATCTTGGGACTTTGTAAACAATTGAAAGATGAAGATCGAATATGCATTAGCCCCCAAGTGCTAAGAGCATAACTTGTTATGTGGTTGGTACTTGAATCCTTCTACCGATTTGTTGACACATATATCTGTATGCATGCAGGCGGAGCTGAAGACGAAAGAAAACCAAGTCATCGATCTTCAAGAAAACCTGAAAACCCAACAGGCTGAAACCTCCAAAGCAAAAGAGGAATTGGCCAGTGCTTTAAGCGCCATGGAACAACTTAAGGAGAACTTCAAGAAGAAACAGGCGGATTGGGCCACTGAAAAGTCCGCTTTGATCAAACGAGCAGAGGATGCCGAGGATGCACTAAAACCAGTGACGGATGAACTGACCAGCATAAAGCGGCATCTTCATGCCATGACCATTGCTATCTTTGGTAAGCCAACTTGCCTTCTGAATTGGCTCTGCCTTCTTACAGAGTCGCCGGTTTATTAACCCTTTATGGTATTTTAGGGACACGCATCGGTCACTTGGGGTCAGATGTGCGGAAGAAATTGAAAGCCGCCTATACATTGGTTGAACAATTGTACACTGGTGCCCAGCGGATCATCTGCACCGCGTCTCATAACAAACCGGCGCCCACTTTGATTCATGATACTCTGATGAAACTGTCAGTGCTTCCTGCCCGGGTTGAAGAGTTGAAGAAATCTGCTGCTCGAACCGGTGCAATCAATGCCTTAATCCGGGCAAAAGCCTGGGTGCCGGATTTTGATCCTATTGAAGCGGCTCAGGGCTATCCCAGCTTGAGGAAGACGGGTCAGAATTTGGTGAAGCGGATCTGCGAGCAATAAACCGGGAGGTACGTCCACTAGCTTGTCAGTTGGCTGAGGAAGCAGACTTGTCTCATTATCAAGCGCAATATGACAGTCAGAACAAGCGAATAGCTGCACCAATCCATGAATCGAAAAATCTGATCCCTCCAATCCGTAAGCATACTTACGCTCCCGATATTGACCCGTCATTGCTGATCCATGATGAAGCTGTTTTTCAAGCATTAATGGGAATCGACTAGACAACTGTGGATTTCCAGCCACTGGGTAGAGAAACGAAGGCTGAAGCGGCGCAGGATGACCCACAACCCTCAGGCCAGGCTGGTGACCAAGCTTGAACCGGAAGCCGGTTTTAAAACTGCCTCTCCTTTGTGAAAAACAATTATATTATTATGGGCACCATGTTGCCTTGTAATAGGCTAGCTGATACCTTTGATGTTGATATGCCTTCGTGCATAACTTGTTCTTCCTGTGGTAATGAACTTTCCAAAACACTTTCTGAAATGAGAAATTCGTCAAGTGCCACCGCGGTTGTACCGTCAGGCGGAATATGATGTCTGTATATATGAAATCAAAACATCCAAAACAAATTTTTAAGTATATGATCAAATTTTTGAGATACATAATACCTGCCATCGTTGAGTGTGAAGTTGGCTTGGCCAATCTTGAAGCGGAGTTTTGCAAACCCACACTGTTGGAGGAGATAACATCTCCTGTATATATATATGACGCTGGTTTACCATGTAAACCGTGCCGGGTTATAATAAACACCGTGTTACTCCATAAGAGGATGTTTAACAACAAGGATCAAACCGGTCAAATAGTCTCCGGATTGACGTGAACTGTGTTCCGTCAATTGATTGGTTAAAAAACTTTTGTCGGTTTAAAAAACACAATGAAAAGCAAAAACCCCCCTTCAAAGAAAAGTGTGAAGCAAAAGCAACGAAAAACCGTTGCCAAAAAAGTTTTATTTAAACTGATCAAATGGCGTTACCATGGCCAAACATGACCAAGCTCCCGTTAGGTGTAACTATGGTTCTAGTCAGCCAGGTCCCCAAATGAAACCATGGCATTTATGCCGACCAAATGGCATGGTCATGGTTCGGGTTCGACCAAGCCCCCAAGTGATTCTGTGGCCTTAGGCCGATCAAGAGGCATGACTGGTTCAGACATGACCAAGTCCCCAAGTGATCTGGTGGCTTTCGCCTATCAAGAGGCATGGTATTGGTTCGGACACAACCAATCCTCCAAGTGATATAACACGATGCTTTTAGCAAAGCGAACTCAAGGGGTAAACCGGAGACCGCTTTAGAGCAACTCCGTGTAACCTCACATGATGTAAAAGAACAGATACCCCGCTTTAGCTGTGGTTCCGGTTTATTATATTTAATCATAATATATACATTGTCGTAATATGTACATAAGTATAACCAATGGCTCAGGTATAGTAAGGCCGAAGATGAGCTATATTCCACGGCCTGTTAGTCTCCTCCTCTGATGTACGTGAGTCCTTATGCTCTCGAATATCAAGCAGATAGTACGACCCGTTGTGCAGATTCTTGCTGACCACGAAAGGCCCCTCCCAAGGTGGGGATAGCTTATGCACATCAGTCTGATCTTGGATGAGCCGAAGCACCAAATCTCCTTCCTGAAAGGTTCTGGTTCTGACCCGGCGACTGTGATAACGACGAAGATCCTGCTGGTAAATTGCCGATCGGGCGGCTGCGATGTCACGCTCTTCATCCAACCGGTCCAAAGCATCTTGCCGTGCTGTCTCGTTGTCCGCTTCAATATAAGCCATGACACGAGGTGAATCATGACGGATATCACTGGGGAGAACCGCCTCCGCTCCACAAACCATGAAGAACGGTGTGTATCCTGTTGATCTGTTGGGTGTTGTATTGATGCTCCATAACACAGATGGTAATTCTTCTACCCAACTACCCGGCATTCTCTGCAAAGGAACCATGAGCCAGGGCTTGATGCCTCTCAAGATCTCTTGATTAGCTCTTTCTGCTTGACCATTGGACTGTGGATGTGCCACTGATGAAACGTCGAGCCGGATGTGTTCCCGTTCGCAGAACTCCTTCATAGCACCTTTGGACAAATTGGTACCATTATCTATGATAATACTGTGTGGAAAGCCAAACCGGAAAATCACCTTTTTGACGAACTGAACCACCGTGACCGCATCACACTTGCTAACAGGTTCTGCCTCCACCCACTTTGTAAACTTGTCAACCGCCACCAGGAGGTGGGTCTTCTTATCTTTGGACCTTTTGAAAGGCCCAACCATATCCAGCCCCCAAGTCGCAAACGGCCAAGGAATTGGAATCATTCTCAATTCTTGAGCCGGTACATGAGCATGCCTTGAAAACCTTTGGCAACCATCACATCGTCTGACCAGATCCTCCGCATCAGCATGAGCAGTTAACCAATAAAAACCATGGCGAAATGCCTTAGCCACCAGAGACTTTGAATCGGCGTGGTGACCACAATCTCCTTCGTGGATCTCACGCAAAATTTCACGGCCTTCTTCAGGAGACACGCAGCGTTGAAAAGCTCCTGATATACTGCAATGATGCAACTCGCCGTTGATGATAGCCATGGACTTGGATCGCCGGATTATTTGCCGGGCTAGAATCTCATCCTCTGGCAACTCACCCCGGTTCTTGTACGCCAGGTAAGGAAGCGTCCAATCTGGAATAACATGAAGAGCCGCCACCAATTGAGCCTCCGGATCAGGAATAGCCAAATCCTCTTCACCAGGGATCTTGACTGGCGGGTTGTGCAGCACATCCAGGAAAACATTGGGTGGGACCGGTTTGCGCTGAGAGCCCAGCCGGCTTAAAGCGTCTGCTGCTTCATTTTTCCGCCGATCCACGTGGTCCACCTGATAGCCTTTGAAATAACCTGCGACAGTATCCACCTCACGACGATATGCTGCCATGAGTGGGTCCTTGGAGTCCCAAGTACCAGACACTTGCTGAGCCACAAGGTCCGAGTCACCGAAGCACTTAACTCGACTTAGATTCATCTCCTTAGCCATTCGGAGACCATGGAGCAAGGCTTCATACTCCGCTGCATTGTTAGTACAAGGGAACATTAAACGGAGAACATAACAAAACTTATCACCTCGTGAGGAAGTTAATACGACTCCAGCCCCCGAGCCTTCCAACTGCCTGGATCCGTCAAAATGGATGGTCCAATACGTATGATTCGGCTTTTCTTTAGGTGCTTGCATTTCCGTCCAATCATTTATGAAATCAACAAGTGCTTGAGACTTAACCGCTGTCCGAGGCACATACTTCAAACCGTACGGCCCCAGCTCTATGGCCCACTTTGCAATCCGGCCAGTTGCTTCCCGGTTCTGGATGATATCTCCCAAAGGAGCAGAACTGACCACCGTAATTGAGTGCCCTTGGAAATATTGTTTAAGCTTCCGGCTTGCCATAAAAACTCCATACACCAGCTTCTGCCAATGCGGATACCTTTGCCTGGACTCAATGAGCACCTCGCTGATATAATAGACCGGACGTTGAACCGGATGCTCCTTACTTGCCTCCTTTCGCTCCACCACAATAGCTACGCTGACCGCCCGAACATTAGCAGCAACATATAGCAGTAACGGCTCCTTGTCAAAGGGAGCGGCGAGCACAGGCGGATTGGCCAATTGCCGCTTTAAGTCCTCAAATGCTTCATCAGCAGCAGAACTCCAGACAAACTGATCCGTCTTTTTCAACATCTGATACAAAGGGATTGCCTTCTCACCTAGGCGACTGATAAACCGGCTTAGCGCAGCAATCCGGCCTGCCAGGCATTGAACATCGTTGATACACTTCGGTTTAGCCAGGGAGGTGTTAGCCGTAATCTTCTCCGGATTAGCCTCAATTCCCCTGTTGGACACTAGAAAACCCAATAGCTTGCCCGCCGGTACACCAAAGACACACTTGTCCGGATTAAGCATCATCTTGTATGTTCTCAGGTTATCAAAGGTTTCCTTCAAATCATCAATCAGAGTCTCCTTCTCCCTGGATTTAACTATGATATCATCCACGTAAGCATGTACATTACGGCCAATCTGCTTGTGAAGACAATTTTGTACACACCGTTGGTAAGTTGCCTGGGCACTCTTGAGCTCGAAGGGCATAGACACATAGCAGAAGGCTCCAAAGGGAGTTATAAATGCTGTCTTCTCCTGGTCCTTAACTGCCATTTTGATCTGATGATAGTCAGAATACGCATCCAAAAAACTTAAACGCTCACAACCCGCCGTAGCATCAATAATTTGATCAATGCGGGGGAGGGCAAAAGGATCTGCTGGACAAGCTTTATTAAGATCTGTGTAATCCACACACATGCGCCAGGTGCCGTTTTTCTTGAGGACCAGCACCGGATTGGCAAGCCACTCGGGGTGAAAAACTTCAACAATAAAGCCAGCTGCTAAGAGCCTGGCTACCTCTTCTCCAATCACCTTGCGCCTTTCTTCGTTAAGACGACGGAGGAACTGTTTCACCGGTTTATATTTAGGATCCACATTAAGTGTATGCTCAGCGAGTTGCCTCGGTACACCTGGCATGTCGGAGGGCTTCCATGCAAAAATGTCCCGATTCTCACGGATGAACTCGATGAGCGCGCTTTCCTATTTCGGATCCAAGTTGGCACTGATGCTGGACTGCTTGGACGAATCGCCAGGTACGAAGTCAACAAGCTTAGTTTCTGCTGCCGATTTGAACTTCAGGGCCGGATCATGCTCCGTAGTTGGCTTCTTCAGCGGAGTCATGTCCGCCGGATCAACATTGTCTTTATAGTACTTCAACTCCTCGGTGGCACAAACCGACTCTGCATAAGCCGCATCTCCTTCCTCGCATTCCAAAGCGATTTTGCAGCTTCCGTGAACCGTTATTGTCCCCTTGTGACCCGGCATCTTGAGCTACAAATACACATAACAGGGCCGAGCCATAAACTTGGCGTATGCCGGTCGCCCAAACAGGGCATGATATGGACTTTGGATTTTCACCACTTCAAATGTCAATGTCTCCGACCTGGAATCATGATCATCCCCAAAGGCCACTTCCAGAGCTATCTTACCAACGGGATATGCTGATCTGCCAGGCACTACACCGTGGAATACTGTATTAGACGGTTTGAGATTCTTATCTGTTAGTCCCATACGATGGAAGGTCTCATAGTACAAGATGTTAATGCTGCTCCCTCCATCCATGAGCACCTTGGTGAACTTATAACCTCCCACCTGAGGCGCCACCACCAGAGCCAACTGACTCGGATTATCGACCTGGGGTGGGTGATCCTCTCTGCTCCATATGATTGGCTGTTCAGACCAACATAGATAACGGGGTATGGCCGGTTCAACAGAGTTGACTGCCCTCCTCTGAACCTTCCGGTCTCGCTTGTCCAAGCTAGTGGTAAAGACATGGTACTGCCCACTACTCAACTGCTTTGGGTTGCTCTGGTAACCTGACTGTTGCTGCTGTTGGTTGTAACCACCCTGGTTGTTCTGACTATTTTGACTATTATGTCTGCCCGGATTACCATCAAATCCTGAACCGGAACTTCCTCCACCGTAACCCGGCCCAGACCCTGAGCCACCGCCAGATTCGTGATCATACCGGAAATTATTAGAATTCTTGAACTCCTGCATAATAAAGCAATCCTTCCAAAGGTGGTTTGCTGGCTCCTCCTTCATCCCATGTCTTGGACAGGGCTGGCTTAGCAGATAGTTTAGGCGGTTTGGGTTAGGGTTGGGTGCTCCATTACGATTTTTCGGCCTACCCTTGCGTCGCTGGCCATTGTCCTGTGCGTTGGTATTAGCCACAAAGTCCATGTTACCATCCGCTTTACGCTTGCCTCCTCCGCCATTGCCTACCCAGTGATGCTGCTGACCTTTGGAGCTGCTGTTCTTCTTCCCTTTCCCTATCTTGTCATCATCAGATTCGGGATCCTTGGTACTATCAGAATCAGCATATTTCACCAAAGCGGCCATGAGGGTCCCCATGTCGATGCAATGACGCTTCATCCGTCCCAATTTCAACTTCAGAGGCCCAAACCAGCAGTTGCCTTCTAGGGTTAATACTGCGGTGTCAGCGTTGATGCGGTCTGAGGAATGCAACACTTGTGAAACCCGGCGCGCCCAATGAGTCATTGATTCTCCTTCCTCTTGGACGCATGCAGCTAAGTCCACTATCGACATAGGCTGTTTACAGGTATCCTTGAAATTGCTGATAAACCGGGCTCGTAATTGGGCCCATGAACTGATAGAATTAGCTGGCAAGCTTTTTAACCAAGTACGGGCCGTTCCTTCAAGCATCATGGTGGAGTATTTCGCACACGCCATGTCATCCACATCAAGCATCTCCATGGCCATCTCATAGCTCTCCACCCATGTCTCTGGAGGTTGATCCACCGTGTAATCTGGTACCTTGCGCGGGCCATTGAAATCCTTGGGCAGGCGCACATTGCGTAAAGCGGGGATAAGGCAAGGCACCCCCAAAGAACTAGAAGTAACACCAGGTTCGATCGAGATGGTTGGACGAACCGGTGTGAGCTGCCGAGCCTGATGCTGTGCGGCTAACTCGGCCTCCCTGCGCGCTCGGGCCCGGTTCACCACTTCCTGAGCGTCATCAGCACCACCCGTCGGGATGTTGCCACGGGGTGCTCCACGCCGTTCATTACTCGACACTGCTGGTTCATCCATATGTCTGCTATAACTCCGGCTTGGACGGGGGGTCGAGTGGATCCGGTCGCGGCTGTACGAGTACGCATCCTGTTGGGCCAAAGCTGTCCTCAGAAGTTCCTTGACCCGTCGCGTCTCTACTGCCTGCGGCGAGTCACCTTCAATTGGAATGGCCTCCAGCCGTGCAGCAGCGGCAATAAGATTGTCCATTGGGTTAGAGTAATGACCCGGAGGTGTTAAAGCATCCTGAGGTATGACGGTGTTTTGACGAGGCCGGTCCATCTGACGAGGCTGAACCGGTGCACCGGTCCCAGGGGCTTCTGCCCGGTTCCCCTCCAGCGGATTGCCGGCTCTTGGTCCTGGAGTGTTGAAAAGGTCTCTGGCCTCGAAAACAGGAGGTAAGCGGGATCGGTGCTTCCTCCTCATGACTTCATGCGATGCACTCTGGTCCAACATAAGCCTGTAGGCCTGTGTGTCTAAAGCGGCCCGCTCTGCGGCCATCCTGGTGTCCTCAGCCGCCAGATCCTCGCGTTGATTCGAATCCAATTCTAATTTAATTTCCAAACCAAGGAAAACAACAAAAGTTTTCAAACTTTGAAAGTAAAATGCTCTAAGCGTGTCAAATAAATCATAAGTAATTATGGTGGTGAAACCACACTTTTATAAAAGTGTTTAAATGCACTATAGTAAATAAAACAGTAGCAAAAGTATTCTTTAAATGATATTTAAATATTGAAAAATTACAAAACTATTTTTTTAGTTTGGGTAGAAAAATAATGTGACAGTGGCATTGTTGGTAACATCCATTTAGGTGTCACTTTGGTATGTAATGAAACTATTATAAATAGGAACTAAAAGGAAAATAAAAGAAATAAGATAAGGGAAATAAAAGTAAAAGGAAAAAACAAAACAAAACAAAGGAAGCCAAGAAAAAAAGGAACAGGACCCCCCCGACCCAACTGGGCCACGGCCCAGCTAGCCGGCCCACCCCGCCTACCTTAACCCCACTCCCCTGAAACCCTAGTGCCGCACACCCCCACTCCTCCCACACGAACCCCACTCCTCCCGACCGAGACCCCCACTCCCTCTTGTTCTCCAGCGATGCCGAGCCCCCCCGCGCCCGATCCCTTTGCCGCACCGGAGCCCCAGCATGCCGGTGCGCCCGCGCCCAAGGACCGCCGCCTCCGCCCTGCCGTCCTCGCGCCACCGCCTCCCGGGAACTCCTCCCATGGCCGTCACCGTCCGGTTCTCTGCGTCCATATCGCGCCAAGCCGCCTCGTCACCGGAGATGGACGGATCCCGGAGGCACTATCGCGGATCCGGCCTCCCCTGAGCTCATGGACCTCCCCTGCCGCTCCGATGTGAGCTCCCCCCCGAATCCCCCATATCCCCCTCGATTCATTTGCCGCGACCGCCTGCTCCCGTTGAGGCCGCCATGACCGGACCTCCGTGCTCACCAGCACACTATGCTTGCGCCCGCGCCCATGGTCCCTCCCCTTCTTGTCGCGCCCTTGCGCTCGTGCCCGCATCCCGTGCTCCACCGCCCCTGTTCCCCACACCCATGGCTGCCCTGCGCGCCCGCCCGCACGTCCCTGCCTGCGCCAGGCCGCGCACCTGCTGGCCGGCTGCGCCCTGTGCTCGCCCCCCGCATGGTTGCGGCCCCTCCACGTCCGTCGTCGCCCGCGTCCCCTTCGGGCGGCACCTCTGTGCCCGCGCCCGCGCCTTCTTGCGGTCGGCTGCCGCTGTCATTGCTCTACCGCCGCCCACTGCTGGGCGCAGCTCCAGCCGGCCGGCTCGCCGTGCTCGCTGGCCGCAGCCGGGTTTGCCCCGGGCGGCGCCTGGAACCAGGCCAGCCGACGCCCGCCTGACCATGCCCATTAGCCCGGTTCGCCATTTGGCCTATGACAATGGGCCCCTGCGCAAGAACGTTTTTATAAAAAGAAATAAAGAAATAAAAAAATATTAATTAATTAATTAAATACTTAATTAACTTAATTAATCATGGTTAGTTCAACCTGATCACTAATTAAACTAATTAACATGTTTAGTTAATCCCAGACTATGACAAATGGGACCCATGCTTAGTTGACTAGTCAACGGTCAACTTTCACCGCTGACGTCACGCTGATGTCACGATGACACAGTAATTCTTTTTCGAATTAATTAGATAATAATAATCCCAGAAAATGATTAAATCCTTTAAAATTAATACAAAATAAACCGTAGCCGGGATGGAAAAACTTTGTACATGAAAGTTGCTCAGAACGACGAGACGAATCCGGATACGCATCCCGTTCGTCTGTCACGCATCCCTAGCATAGCGAACATGCAGCTTTCCCCTCCAGTTCACCGGTCCGAAAATGCAAAACACCGGGGATACTTTCCCGGATGTTTTCCCTCTTTTGCATGTATCACTTAGTACCACGTCAGGTCACCCCTAGCACAACGTAATGCCGCATCTCGCTTTTATGTTACATTGATTGCTCTGTTATTTATTGTGTTTCCCCCTCCGTTACTTCTTTCCGGTAGACCCCGAGACTGCCGGTGACCCCCAGTTCGACTACGGTGTTGACGACTCCTCTCTCTTGCCAGAGCAACCAGGCAAGTCCCCTCCCTTGATCACCAGATATCGCCTACTGTCCTCTATACTGCTTGCATTAGAGTAGTGTAGCATGTTACTGCTTTCCATTAATCCTATCCTGATGCATAGCCTGTCCTTGACTACTGTTGTTACCTTTACCTGCAATCCTAATGCTTAGTATAGGATGCTAGTTTATCATCAGTGGCCCTACATTCATGTCCGTCTTCCATGCTATACTATCGGGCCGTGATCACTCAGGAGGTGATCACAGGTATATACTATATACTTTATACATGATACATGTGGTGACTAAAGACGGGTCGGCTTGTGGAGCACCCGCGAGTGATTCATGGATTGGGGGCTGAAAGGACCTTTGTCCCAACGGCCCTCTGTGTGGATCTTTGTGGCGAAGCGACAAGGGAAGGTTGAGACCACCTAGGAGAGAGGTGGGCCTGGCCCTGGTCGGTGTTCGCGGTTATTTCAAAATAACACGCTTAGCGAGGTCTTGGTATTTGATCTGAGTCTGGCTACTGTCCTATATGCACTAACCATCTACGCGGGGACAATTATGGGCACTCGACGTCGTGGTATCAGCCGAAGCCTTCGTGACGTCAGCGACTGAGCAGCGCGCGCCGGGTTGGACTGGAACGCCTACTCTTGTATAAGGGAGACTAGGTCTGCTCACCGGCCGCGTACGCAACATGGAGGTGTGCAATGGGCGATGGGCCCAGACCCCTGCGCCATAGGATTTAGACCGACATGCTAACCTCTCTGTTGTGCCTAGGTAGGGCTGCGACGTGTTGATCTTCCGAGGCCGGACATGACCCAGAAAAGTGTGCCCGGCCAAATGGGATCGAGCGTGTTGGGTTATGTGGTGCACCCCTGCAGGGAAGTTAATCTATTCGAATAGCCGGGATCTTCGGTAACAGGACGACTTGGAGTTGTACCTTGACCTTATGACAACTAGAACCGGATACTTAATAAAACACACCCTTCCAAGTGCTAGATACAACCTGGTGATCGCTCTCTAACAGGGCGACGAGGGGAGGATCGCCGGGTAGGATTATGCTACACGTTGCTACTTGGTGAACTTACCATCTACTCTCTTCTCCTGCTGCAAGATGGAGGTTACCAGAAGCGTAGTCTTCGAAAGGACTAGCTATCCCCCTCTTATTCCGGCATTCTGCAGTTTAGTCCACATATATTACCCCCTTTTCCATTTGATACCAATGCATCCATATGTAGTGTAGTTCCTTGCTTGCGAGTAATTTGGATGAGTACTCACGGTTGCTTTGCTTCCCCTTTCCCCCCTTTCCTATACCCGATTGCTGCGACCAGATGATTGAGTCCAGGAGCCAGAGGATCCCGAGGATGATTCTACATGGAGTTCGACTTCGAGGAGTAGTTAGGAGGTCCCAGGCAGGAGGCCTCGCCTTTTCGATCGTTCCTACTTTTGTGCTAACCTTCTTAAGGCAAACTTGTTTAACTTATGTCTGTACTCAAATATTTTTGCTTCCGCTGACTCGTCTATGATCGAGCTCTTGTATTCGAGCCCTCGAGGCCCCTGGCTTGTAATATGATGCTTGTATGACTTATTTTTTTGTAGAGTTGTGGTGTGATATCTTCCCGTGAGTCCCTGATCTTGATCGTACACAATTGCGTGTATGATTAGTGTACGGTCAAATCGGGGGCGTCACACATCTCAATGGTTTGAGGGTGTTGCAGCACCTCCGCGAGGTAGGGGTTGATGACCTTCTCGAAGAACTTGCCCTAGGGGGTACTTGAAGACGCCATGGCGGCCTAGATCTGTCAGAAAAACAGCTCAAAACAAAGACGGGAGATATTTGCATGATACGGTGGTCAAAACCTTTGGGAGATTATATAGTGAATGTTTACCAACCAAAAGAAGTATCGTGCAAGAAAACAGAGTCCGGAGAGCACACGAGGTGCCCACGAGGCAGGGGGCATGCCCTCCACCCTCGTGTAAGCCATGTGTCCTTCCCGGACTGCTTCTTATTTTCCTATTTTCTTAAATATTCCGAAACGGAGAAAAATTGCCATTAGAACTTTTTGGAGTCGGTTTACTTACCGTACCATGTATCTATTCCTTTTCGGAGTCTGAAACGTTCTGGAAAGTGTCCCTTATGTATTCCTCCGGGGTTACGGTTTCAATAACATTAGTTTCAACATTTATAGGTTTACCTGAGATATAATGTTTGATTCTTTGACCGTTCACCACCCTCGGATTTGTGCCTTCAAAGTTGTTGATTTTTATGGCACCGGAACGATAGACCTCCTCGATTTTGTAAGGACCTTCCCATTTAGAGAGGCGTTTGCCTGCAAAAAATCTTAAACGAGAGTTGTATAACAATACATAATCACCTACATTAAACTCACGTTTTTGTATCCTTTTGGCATGCCATCTATAACCTTTTCTTTAAATAGTTTGGCATTCTCATAGGCCTGGGTTCTCCATTCATCAAGTGAGCTAATGTCAAAAAGCCTCTTCTCACCGGCAAGTTTGAAGTCATAGTTGAGCTCTTTAATAGCCCAATATGCCTTATGTTCTAATTCAAGAGGTAAGTGACATGCTTTGCCATAAACCATTTTATATGGAGACATACCCATAGGATTTTTATATGCAGTTCTATAGGCCCATAATGCATCATCAAGTTTCTTGGACCAATTCTTTCTAGATCTATTAACAGTCTTTTGCAAAATTAATTTAAGCTCTCTATTGCTAAGTTCTACTTGACCACTAGACTGTGGATGATATGGAGATGCAATTCTATGATTAACATCATACTTAGCAAGCATTTTACGGAAAGCACCATGAGCAAAATGTGAAACACCATCAGTCATTAAATATCTAGGGACTCCAAACCTCGGAAAAATAACTTCTTTAAGCATCTTAATAGAGGTGTTATGATCAGCACTACTAGTTGGAATAGCTTCTGCCCACTTAGTAACGTAATCAACAACAACTAAAATATGAGTATACCCATTAGAGGAAGGAAAATGTCCCATATAATCAAAGCCCCAGACATCAAATGGTTCAATAATAAGTGAATAGTTCATAGGCATTTCTTGACGTCTACTAATATTAACAATTCTTTGACATTCATCACAAGACAAGACAAACTTACGGGCATCCTTGAAGAGAGTAGGCAAATAAAAACAGGATTGCAATACCTTATGTGTAGTTCTGTCTCCAGCATGGTGTCCTCCATAAGCCTCAGAGTGGCACTTGCGTAGGATCTGTTCCTGTTCATGCTCAGGTACACAACGTCTAATAACACCATCTACCCCTTCTTTATAAAGATGTGGGTCATCCCATAAGTAGTGTCTTAAATCATAGAAGAACTTTTTCTTTTGCTGGTATGTGAAACTAGGTGGTATAAATTTAGCAACAATATAATTAGCATAATCAGCATACCATGGAGCAGTACGAGAAGCATTTATGACAGCTAATTGTTCATCGGGAAAGCTATCATAAATAGGCAGTGGGTCATCAAGAACATTCTCTAACCTAGACAAGTTGTCTGCAACGGGGTTCTCAGCTCCCTTTCTATCAATAACATGCAAATCAAATTCTTGTAGCAAGAGAACCCATCTAATAAGTCTAGGTTTAGCATCTTTCTTTTCCATAAGATATTTAATAGCAGCATGATCAGTGTGAGCAGTTACTTTAGAATAAACAATATAAGGTCTGAACTTATCACAAGCAAATATAACTGCTAAAAATTCTTTTTCAGTAGTAGCATAATCTCTTTGGGCACTGTCTAGAGTTTTTCTAGCATATTGAATAACATTTAATTTCTTATCAACTCTTTGTCCTAGAACAGCCCCTACAGCATAATCACTAGCATCACACATAATTTCAAAGGGTAAATTCCAATCAGGAGGTTGAAAAATAGGTGCAGAAACCAAAGCTTTCGTGAGTATTTCAGATGCTTCTACACAGTCATCATCAAAGACAAAAGGAACATCTTTTTGTAAGAGATTAGTCAGAGGCCGAGAGATTTTAGAGAAGTCCCTAATGAACCTCCTATAAAAACCGGCATGAGCAAGGAAGCTTCTTATACCTTTAATGTCCTTAGGACACATCATGTTTTCAATAGCATCAACTTTAGCTTTATCAACTTCAATACCTCTTTCAGAAATTTTATGCCCCAAGACAATACCTTCATTAACCATAAAGTGGCACTTCTCCCAATTCAAGACAAGATTAGTTTCTTCACATCTCTACAAAACTCGATCAAGGTTGCTTAAGCAATCATCAAAAGAAGTCACATAAACAGAGAAATCATCCATGAATACCTCAACAATCTTTTCACAAAAGTCAGAGAATATAGCAGCCGTACATCTTTGAAAGGTAGCAGGTGCATTACATAAACCAAAAGGCATATGTCTATAAGCAAAGGTACCGAAAGGGCAAGTAAAAGTTGTCTTTTCTTGATCTCTTTTGACACAGGTATTTGAGAGAAACCAGAATAACCATCTAGAAAGCAAAAATGTGTATGTTTGGATAATCTTTCTAGCATTTGATCAATAAAAGGTAACGGGTAATGATCCTTTTTAGTAGCTTTATTTAATTTGCGGAAATGAATTACCATTCTATAACATGTAACAATTCTTTGTGGGATCAATTCATATTTATCATTAAGAACAATAGTAATACCTCCCTTCTTAGGGACACAATGGACATGACTTACCCACTGACTATCAGCAATGGGATAAATTATACCTGCCTCCAGAAGCTTTAGTATTTCTTTTCTTACCACTTCTTTCATCTTAGGATTTAACCGTCGTTGGAGATCAACAACCGGTTTGGAATCCTTCTTCAATTTTATTTTGTGCTGGCAAAAAGGGGACTAATGCCCTTAAGATCATCAAGAGTATATCCAATAGCAGCACAGTGCTTCTTCAAAGTTTTCAATAATTTCTTTTCTTCATGCTCTGAAAGGTTAGCACTAGTAATAACAGGATATATCTCTTTCTCATCAAGATAAGCATATTTAAGAGTATTAGGTAAAGGCTTAAGCTCAAACACGGGATCACCCTTAGGTGGAGGAGTATCCCCTAGGATTTCAACAGGCAAATTGTGTTTCAAAATAGTTCCCTGTTTAAAGAATACTTCATCTATTTCCCTTCTTTCTTTCATTCATAAACATATCATTTTCATGGTCTAGCAAATATTGTTCTAAAGGATCACTAGGAGGCACAGCAATAGAAGAAAGACCAATAATTTCATCTTTACTAGGCAATTTTTTATCATGGGGTTGTCTACGAAATTTAGCAAAATTAAACTCATGAGACATATCCCCTAAACCAACAGAAACAATATCCTTGTTGCAGTATATCTTAGCATTAACAGTATTCAAGAAGGGTCTACCAAATATAATGGGACAAAAGTCATCTTGGGGGGAACGAAGAACAAGAAAATCAGAAGGATATTTAACTTTCCCACACAAGACTTCAACATCTCTAACAATCCCAACTGGTGAAATAGTATCTCTATTGGCAAGCTTAATAGTAACATCAATTTCTTCTATCTCAGCAGGTGCAATATCATGCATAATTTCTTTGTATAAGGAATGAGGTATTGCACTTGCACTAGCACCCATATCACATAAACCATGATAGAAATGATCTCCTATTTTAACAGAAATAACAGGCATCCCTACAACATGTCTATGTTTATTTTTAGTATCAGGTCTAGCAATTCTAGCAGATTCATTGCATAAGTAAACAACATGCCCATCAATGTTATCGGCCAAGAGATCTTTAACCATAGCAACACTAGGTTCAACCTTAATTTGCTCAGGGGGTTTGGGTGTCTTAATATTACTTTTGTTGACCACGGTTGAAGCTTTAGCATGATCCTTTGTTGTAACAGGGAAAGGTGGTTTCTCAATATAAGCAGTAGGAACAACTGGATCATTGTAAGTGATAGTCTTTTCTTCAACTTTAGTAGGTGCAACTACTTTTACTTCAATGGGAGGATTATATTTAAACCACTTCTCCTTAGGGAGATCAACATGAGTAGCAAAGGATTCACAAAAAGAAGCTACTATCTCAGAGTCAAGTCCATATTTAGTGCTAAATTCACGGAAAGCATCGGTATCCATAAAAGATTTAACACAATCAAACTTAGGTGTTATACTGGACTCCTTACCTTCGTCAAGTTCCCAATCTTCAGAGTTGCGTTTAATTCTTTCCAATAAATCCTATTTGAATTCAATAGTCTTCATCATAAAGGATCTAGTACAAGAAGTATCGAGCATGGAGCGATTACTGACAGAAAGCCGAGCATAAAATGTTTGAATAATCATTTCTTTTGAGAGCTCATGATTGGGCTATGAATATAACATTGACTTAAGCCTCCCCCAAGCTTGAGCTATGCTTTCTCCTTCGCGAGGCCAAAAATTATATATATAATTACTATCACGATGAACAAGATGCATAGGATAAAACTTCTGATGAAATTCCAATTTCAATCGTTGGTAGTTCTATGATCCAATATCATCACATAGCCTCAACAATGTCAATGCATCTCCCTTCAAAGATAAAGGTAAGACCTTCTTCTTGATAACATCCTCGGGCATACCTGCAAGCTTAAATAATCCACAAACTTCATCCACATAGATTAAGTGCAAATCGGGATGTAATGTTCCATTACCCATGAAAGGATTAGCTAGCAGTTTCTCTATCATACCCAAAGGAATTTGAAAGTAAACATTTTCAATAGGTTTAGTAGGTTGAGGAGCAACTCTTTGCTCTACTGGTCAGGGTGAAGATACCCCGAACAAGCCCCTCAAAGGATTATGTTCCATAGTAACAAGTGACAGTAAATTGCAGCATACTATATAAATTTTTCCTTACCAAATTCCACCTATCAAAGGCGCTTCACTCCCGGGCAACGGCGCTAGAAAAGAGTCTTGATGACCCACAAGTGTAGGGGATATATCATAGCCTTTTCGATAAGTAAGACTGTCGAACCCAACGAGGAGCAGAAGGAAATGATAAGCAGTTTTCAGCAAGGTATTCTCTGCAAGCACTGAAATTATTGGTAACAGATAGTTTTGTGATAAGGTAATTTGTAACGAGTAACAAGTAATGCATGTAAATAAGGTGCAGCAAGATGACCCAATACTTTTTGTAAAAAGGGACAAGCCTGGACAAACTCTTATATAAAGTAAAGTGCTCCCGAGGACACATGGAAATTATTGTCAAGCTAGTTTTCATCACGTTCATATGATTCGCATTCGGTACTTTGTTAATTTGGTATGTGGGTGGACCGGTGCTTGGGTACTGCCCTTACTTGGACAAGCATCCCACTTATGATTAAACCCTATTGCAAGCATCCGCAACTACAATAGAAGTATTAAGGTAAACCTAACCATAGCATGAAACATATGGTTCCAAATCAGCCCCTTACGAAGCAACGCATAAACTAGGGTTTAAGCTTCTGTCACTCTAGCAACCCATCATCTACTTATTACTTCCCAATGCCTCCCTCTAGGCCCAAACAATGGTGAAGTGTCATGTAGTCGACGTTCGCATGACACCACTAAAGGGATGACAACATACATCTCATCAAAATATCGAACGAATACCAAATTCACATGACTACTTATAGCAAGACTTCTCCCATGTCCTCAAGAACAAACGTAACTACTCACAAAGCATATTCACGTTCATAATCAGAGGGGTATTAATATACATAATGGATCTGAACATATGATCTTCCACCAAGTAAACCAACTAGCATCAACTACAAGGAGCGAGTAATCAACACTACTAGCAACCCACAGGTACCAATATGAGGTTTGGATACAAAGATTGGATACAAGAGATGAACTAGGGTTTGAGATGAGATGGTGCTGGTGAAGATGTTGATGGAGATTGCCCCCTCCCAATGAGAGGACCGTTGGTGATGATTTCCCCCTCCCGGAGGGAAGTTTCCCCGACAGAACAGCTCCACCGGAGCCCTAGATTGGTTCCGCCAAGGTTCCGGCTCGTGGCGGCGGAGTTTCGTCCTGCGAGCTTGCTTATGATTTTTTCCTCGACGAAAGAATCCATATAGCCAAAGATGGGCATCGGAGGGCCACCAGGGGGCCCACAAGGCAGGGGGCATGCCTAGGGAGGTAGGGCGCGCCCCCACCCTCATGGACGCTGGGTGGCCCCCGTCTGGTACTTATTTCGCCCAATATTTTTTATATATTCTGAAAATAATTCCCATGGAGTTTCAGGACTTTTGGAGATGTGCAGAATAGGTCTATAATATTTGCTCCTTTTCCAGCCCAGAATTCTAGCTGCCGGCATTCCCCCTCTTCATGTAAACCTTGTAAAATAAGAGAGAATAGGCATAAGTATTGTGACATAATGTGTAATAACAGCCCATAATGCAATAAATATCGATATAAAAGCATGATGCAAAATGGACGTATCATCGTGCATATAACATCTACGCATAGACTTGGCTCGGATGCCACTGTTGGGGAATGTAGTATTTCAAAAAAATTCCTATGATCACGCAAGACCTATCTAGGTGATGCATAGCAACAAGAGGGGAGAGTGTGTCCATGTACCCTCGTAGACTGAAAGCGGAAGAGTTTAGTAACGCAGTTGATGTAGTCGAACGTCTTCGCGATTCAACCGATCCAAGCACTGAACGTACGACACCTCCGTGTTTAGCATACATTCAGCTCGATGACGTCCCTTGAGCTCTTGATCCAGTTGAGGATGAGCGTGAGTTTTGTCAGCACGACGACATGTTGACGGTGATGATGAAGTTACCGACGCAGGGCTTCGCCTAAGCACTACAACGATATGACCGAGGTGTGTAACTATGGAGGGGGCACCGCACACGGCTAAGAGAAGACTTGGTGTGCCTTTGGGGTGCCCCCCTCCCACGTATATAAAGGGGGGAGGAGAGGTGGCCGGCCCAAGGGGGGCACGCCAAGGGGGGAGTCCTACTTGGACTCCCGGTCCAAGTAGGATTCGTCCCCCTCTTTCCTTTCCGGAGAACAGGGGAAGGGGAAAGAGGTGGAGGAGAAGAAGGAAAGGGGGGATGCCGGCGTTCTGGGAACGGGGGTCCCCAGACTTGCCTGCCTGCGACCCGCGGCGTGGCTCCACCAGCGGCCCTGTACGACCCATCTTCACCAGCAAACATTCAAGACCCTCGCGGGGCGGATGACGCAAGACCTCCTCAGGGGCGAAGAGATCAAGGCAAGGCACACCTCGCAAGGTTTGCGTGACGCAAGCCACGACGACTGGAGCCAGGCGGGCACCAGCGTGCAATGTCCTCGTTTCCTCTTTGGTGCTAAAGAGGCAAGCACATTCAAGGAGTACCGAGGCATTAGGCAAAGGTTTCCATGTCGGTGCAACAAGACCAAGACCAGCAGTACAGCAGGAAGGAGGTCACCGTGGAGCCCAAGATGGCGTCACCACCAAAGCCTTTGGCAGACGAAGACTACTTTTGTCAGGATAGCTTGTACTAGCTTCCCCCCTTCAAATTAGCCGTTTTGGGATCCCTTCCCGCTAGATATTCGGGAAGAGGACCCGGGCCCCTATATATAGGATTAGCCACCACCATAGAGGCCCGATCTGATCCGACCCGGATCATCCCGAACCGCACAAGTTCACCAAGCCCAAGAGGCAATCCACCACACCACACTGGAGTAGGGTATTGCCCCACAACGGTGGCCCGAACCAGTATAAATCTTGGGTCTCTTGTTCTTGGGGTTCATTGAGCTAGTCCGTGATATCATACAGAGTGCGAGCTAGAAAGGGGGACAGATCTTTGTCCGCACCCCAGTGTTCGAACCTCAAGGGTTTTGCCGGAACCCGAAATCCGACATTTGGCGCGCCAGGTAGGGGTGCACTTAAGCTTTCTCCTTTGTCAATCCGCGCTTCGCCACTCCATCAAGTTCATGGACAACGCTCGCCGGACCCGCGCTGAGCGCCGGGCCGCCCTCGCCACCCGTGTCACCCAAACAGCCCCCGTCGGCGGGCCTCCCCGTCGTTCTCCGTCACCCGCCGCCAACGCCACCATCGGTCCGGCAGCAACCGAGCAGCAAGCCTCTTCACTGCACCCATCCGTGCGTCGTGACGGCCGCACTGCCACCCCGTCGCTGACTCCGGCCGGCTCAACGTCTCATGCTCACCACGCCCCCACGGACGCACAAGCCGCACTTCTCATGGCACACGAGCTCCTACGCTACCGCCCGGTCGACGACCTCTACGAGGACTGGTTGGACCGCATCGCCGAGCTCGTCAGCGCCGCAGGGGGCTCTCTTGCACCATCCCTCTCGCTGCCTCACCCGCCCCGGCTGCGGGTGATATGGCTCATAGAGCGCCTCCGCCCCCTCCGCACCAAGATGGCGCCCTCACGCCAGGGCGTGCGGCTCATGGAGCACCCCTGCCTCCTCCGCATCAAGACGGCGTCCTCGCTCCAAGGTGTGCGGCCCCGCGGCGTGATCCGCCACGCCATGTGCCCGTGCACAAGGAAAGAAGTTGCCAAGAGACTCCCCGTCCACAAGAAAACGCTCCACCGCTCCCAGCACCGCCACGTCAGGATCGCTTGCTGCGGCTGGGCCACTTGTCGTGGCGGCGCAGGGACACCAAGATCAAGCTCTGCCTCCGCGACGAGCCCTAGTGGCCATGGCAGGCTGCCGCGCCTTCACTCCCGAGCTGCGTAGCGTCGTCTAGCCGGGCAAGTTCAAGCCAGATCTGACTCCTCGCTACGACGGAACCCCCGACCCTGCGGAGTTCTTGCAGCTCTACGAGCTGAGCATCGAGGCGGCCAACGACGACGAAAAGGTCATGGCGAACTGGTTTCCCATGGTTCTCAAGGACGGCACTCGCTCATGGCTCCTGAACCTGCCCCCAGGCTCGATCTCCTCCTGGGATCAGATGCGCGATAGCTTCGTCGCCAACTTCCAGGGCACTCGCGACCGCCCCCCGGCCGTAGGTGACTTGCGCCGCATCAAGCAACAACCGGGAGAGACCCTCCAGAAGTACATCCAGCGCTTCAACAACGTGCGTCTCAAGATCCTCCAGGGTGACAGACGAGGCCATCATCTCAGCGTTCTCCGACGGCATCCACGACATCAAGATGAAGGAGGAGCTCGCCATCCATGAGGAGCTGCGCATGACTTTGGAGCTGTTCAACATAGCAACCAAGTGTGCAAGAGCTGAGGAGGGGTGTCTCTCCCTCCTCGAGCTCCCCTCTACGGATCCAGAGGAGAAGAAGGCCAAGGTCAAGGATGTGAAGCGCAAAGGGGTGGCCGTATTTGTAGCAGAGCCAGATACCAAGCGCGGACGAGATCTTCCCAAGTCATCCAAGGGCAGCCGTACGTTCTGCGCCTTCCAAAACATGCGCACCCACAACACCAACGATTTTCAAGAGCTCAGGGCCATTTGAGATGGACGCTTCGGTCGACGCCCCGAGCGCAACGACTGGGGCTACGGCCAAGGCGGTGGACGAGGTGGAAGACGTTGGGACGATCGCAGGCCCCGCCAGGAGTGGCGTGGCCAGCCTCACGAGGATCGTTGGCAGGACCAGCCTCGTGAGGGCGCTTGGAGGGACCAGCCTCACGATGACCGTCCGCAAGGCAACCCCGGCCTCCCTCCGCTGCCGCCACCAAGGAGGAACGACGACCATCAACATGACGAAGGGGCTGGGGGCTTCCAGGAGCCGCGCGCCATCGCCTGCATCTTGGGTGGCACTCAGGCCCCAGTCTCCCAGCGCATCTTCAAGCAGTTCTCTCGCGAGGTGAATGCAACCCTCCCCAAGCTCGAGGCTACACGCCCGCTCAGATGGTCCAAGTACGCCATCACCTTCAGCTCGGCGGACCAGCTCAAATGTGCGGCAACCGCTGGCGTCCTCCCGATGCTCTGTTCACCCGTCATCAGCAATGTCCAAGTCACCAAGACCCTCATCGACGGAGGCACATGGCTCAGTGTCCTGTCCGTCGAGACATTCGACAACCTTCAAGTGCCATACGATCAACTCCAGCCCACCAAGCCTTTCTCAGGAGTGACTGACGGCTCCACCACCCTGATAGGGCATGTTTGTCTCCCTGTCACCTTCGATCAGCGCGGCAACTACCACACCGAGCTCGTCGACTTTGATATCGCCCACACCCGCCTGCCGTACAATGTCATCCTCGGGTACCCGGCGCTAGCCAAATTCATGGCAGTCACCCACCATGGATAGAACATCCTCAAGATGCTAGGAAGCGGCGGAATCATCACAGTCCCCTCGAAGAAAGAGACGCGGTGTGCTCCCTCGAGCGCGCCTTCCAAGCTGCGTTAATCGAAGACCTTGATAGCGCGGGTGCGCAGTACCCTCCTGAGGCCAGCCCCAAGAAGAAGAAGCAGCTACTCCGCACTGGACCTCAAGGGAGCAGCACCTCCAGTGGCGCCACCTCAGGATCTGTGCATCCGCCTGGGGTGCTTACCTCCCTCGCATAGGGAGGCGCACCCGGCGCCCTCCTCGGGCAGGGCTCGGGGGCTCTCTTCTAGAGGGCCTCTGACCTGACCAACGTCATAAGGAGGCGCTCGGGCACCGCTTGGAGGCGTGCTTCGCGGCACATCTCCCTCAGGAGGACACCGGGCAAGGAGCGCCCGGCTCTCATGAATTCATCACCAAGGCCACTCAGGAGCTTCAGGAAGCAAGAGCAATACGCGGCGACCGCCGCCCACCTGGCGCTGCTCCCCACCCAGGTGAGGGTGGTGAGCTGCGTGTCTACATCGACATCCCAGGGCTCAACAGGGCCGCATCTCAGGAGCGCTTCTGGCCTTCGCGTGTTGGCTGGTGTGAGGGTCCGCCTCACAGCTACGTTCGCATGCCATTCGGCCTGCCTAGCGTGGCTGCCGCCTTCCAGCGCAACCTACGGAGCATCCTGGTAGGTCAGGAGGCCAGGCACACGCAGTCCTGGCGGAGATGGAGATGGTCCTCAAGAGGCCACCTGAGCTTCCAGAGCCTCTAGAGCCTCAGGGCTTCGACGGCTCATGAAAAGCAACTTCTTCAGCGCACATCTTCAGCTACCCCAACACTCCTTCGACAACCAAACCAGGTGATATTTTTCCAAGTTCATTTAGCTGGGAGCGTCCCCTGGGCTTCATCATTCCAGGCCGCGTGGGTCAGTCCCTGTGGCATGTATTCGCTTGCATCTTTAGTTCACCTTGCTGGGGGCGCCTCTCGGGCTGCATCATCCCCAGGCCGCTCGGGTCCGACCTAGTGGCATGTATCGTTCTCGCATTTACCTACACCAGTTTGCTTCTCATGCATAATCTATGGTTATCACCTGCTTGATTGTCACCCACCATGGGAGCCGTGCGCCGATCGTCTTTCTTCAGGATCCTTCGCATAAGAAGGCTAGGCACGGCGTCGGTGCTTGGGCCCGTCCCTGCAGCGTTGATAAATCCAACGGCTAAGCTTTGTCTGGCGGGCCGACCCCGTTCACGTCACCTCCTAGGGTCGTTGGTGCTTGGCCTTCTCGTGCGATAACCTCAGGAAATTCATTCAGCGCAGGTTGTCTAACCATCTCACAGGAACGCCACAACCGTCAAAAACCAAGACCAGGCGCAACCCGCCTTGAGGTAGGGCCTCGTGAGTCCCGCGCCGGCTCACGAGTGCCCAGACACACCTCGTCTAGCCATGTCGTGCAAGCCACGTGTCAGGGCTGGGCTGTACACGCCCCGGGGGCTCTCCGCAGTAGGGAGTCCCCTCCCACGTGCCAGTGGAAGCACCATGCTCCGTGCTGGCAGTCAACACTTCCAAGGAGCGGCTATGCCCGTGCAAGTGCAGAAGCGCTATGCTCCGCGCTGGTGATAAACAACTAAGGGTGACCTCACGATCGTATCAACCTCAGGGAGCCTCTGAGCTCGGTGTCTGGCCGCATTGCAACACCTCCCCTCAGGAGAGTCGCGCGAGGGGGCTAGGCACGGGGACTGCGCTCGGCTCACGCCCAAGCGTACGCCACACTGCCAGGTCCCTCGGACCTAGTCGTCGCGCGTCCTCCCCAGCAGAGCCAAGGTACGAAGGTCGTTTGAACGTCAAGGGGGACTCCTGAGCATCGCGACTCAGGAGCATAACTAACCACGTAGCCCCTCACTCCTTGGTCCGTCCTGGTGATCTAGACGGCCCAATGGCGGCTGAGGTATGCGCAGGGTCGGGCCCTGCCGACGTAGAACACTAGGCCTACTTCTAGATCTCCTTTCTATAGGCTGTTTGAGCGTCAAGGGGGACTCCTGAGCATCACGACTCAGGAGCCTAACCGATCACGTAGCCCCTTACTCCTTGGTCCGTCCTGGTGATCCGGACGGCCCAACGGCGGCTGAGGTATGCGCAGGGTCGGGCCCTGCCGACATAGAACGTAAAGCAAATGGAAAGGAAATCACAGAATTTCAAAGCAAATATTACAAGACATGTTGTTCCCCTAAAATCAAACGCGAGTTTAGCGCCTTCACGAGGCATGGTGCATATTGCAGAAACTAAAATAGGAAAGGAGCCGCTAGCAGGTTGCCCCGTTATCCTTGGACACCGCCGATGCCCGCAAGGGATGCTTCTTCTCCAGCGGCGTCGCCTTCACCTGCACCACCAGCCGGAGCTGCAGGATCGGTAGCACCGCAGGTCGGGGGCGCGGAACCTCTTTAGCAGGGCCTCGACCTGACCCTGCATAGCTGAAGCAGCGGCCTCGCAATGCTCGTCTTTCACAGGCTCCAGCAGCTCGTCAAGACGGGCGGCAAGATTGCGAATATGGAGGTGGCTGAAGACGCGCGTCAGCACAGCTGAGGAAAGAACGCGGGCTTCTTCCTACACCATGGGGCCGATGCCACTCACAACGTCCTCCAGTGCGCCCACCAGTAAGGAAGCAGCTAGTTGGGGCCCTCGTCATCGGCGGCCAGCAGATCCTCCAAGCCCTTCTCGTAGAGCTACTGCAGCGCCGTCCGAGCCCTCTCTTAAAGGCGCTTGAAGGACGTGCAGTCCTCAGCCAAGACCTTTGCCTTGGCATCAAGCTCGACCTTCTCCGCCTTCTGCTTCTGCTCCAGCTCCTCCAGCCGGCTGTGCTCAGTGGCCTGCGCCTTCGCCAACTGCTCTAGTTCGGCGTCGCGATCCTTGACGGAGTCCTCTCGGGCCTTCGTCTTCTTCTCCTCCGCCTTGCGGCCTCGGGCTTCTTTCGGTTGCTCCCTCCGCATGGTCTCCAGCTCGGCCTCCAGCGACCGGCAGCGGCCCTGGGCGGCCCCGACACCCTTCAGCGCTGCCTCGCGGGTGGCCACGGCTTGAGCAATGGCCTCCCTGTCCTTCTCGGAGTCGGCAGCAGCTTGGCTTAGCGTCGCCCGGACGGACGCATCAGAGTGCAGCCAGCCAGACACCAGCTCCAGGCGCCTAGCCACCAGGCGACGGTCGGTGCCTTGAAGATCTTCTCGCAGTAGGTCCATCGGAGAAAGAGCCTGCTCCAGGACATCAGGAGAGGCGGAAGAGCCCAGAGACAGCAATGCGGCAGGAGGAGGAGGCGTCATCGTCACCATGGCCTGGGAGGCCAGAGGCTCCCGAGCCTCGGGGACCCCAGCGCCCGAACCGGACACTGGCACCTCCGATGCCAGCGGGGCCACGGGGGCTGACTCCTCCCGAGGATGCTCCACCCAGCCTCGCGAGGATGATCGGGCTGGAGAAGCACGAGCGCCGTCGCAGCCCTTACCCATGGAGAGGGGTGCGGCCGCAGGAGGCGATCTGGGCTCGAGCAGTACCACCTCGTCCTCCCTTCTCCTCTTCACCGCGGGCGTCGGCCTGGTTGCACAACGAAGACACGTTAAGGACGAGTAGCAGAAGCAAGAACAAGGCCGGACGAGAACACTTACCGGTCCACCGCGGCATAGTACCTCTGCTTCGTAAGCTTGAAGCCGGAGAGCTTAGCAGCCCGAGGCGCGGGTGCGCGGGCTCCAGGAGCAGAAGCAGGGGCAGCAGATGGACCGGAAGCAGCTCCAGGCGGCAGCGAGGCAGGAGCGTCGTCCCGGGAGAGCAGCGCTGACCTGCCCTTCATTGAAACTACGGGCGGCTCCTCTCTCTCCGGGATGACGCCAACATCATCATCGTCATCACGCAGGGTGCGGAGGATGATGGCGTTGCGTAAGGGGGAGGGATCCCCCATCCCCTCGGGGGTCGCCTCCAAGTCGCGCTCCTCGTCCTCCTACTCTTCCCCATCCCTGCGGGAATCGCCAGAAGACACGTCCACCGTCGCCGTCGCCACCGGGACTTCAGAGGGCGCCGGCGGCACCAGGCCGCACCCGACAAAGGTGGGCATGGCAACCACAACCAGCGCCCTATCCTTCCGAAGGAACAAGGGAGCGTGGGCACTCGGCGGATACTCTTGGTCATCCCCGACCAAGAGGCGGAGAGCCACGGCCAGCTGCTCTTCAGACAAAGCCTCCGGACTCAGGCGGAGCTTGTCCTCTCCGTCCCCGAGCGTCCACAAGGGGCATGAGCGCGCCTGGATAGGATCCACCTGCAGCGTCAAGAACTCTCTCAGGAGCATGGCCCCTGTCAGCTTCGCCGCCTTTGTCTTGCCCGGCCTCAGGTCGGCGGTCATCTTCTCCAACACCACCTTCGCCCGGTCATCAGCAAGCTTCGCACGTGACCACCCCTCGTCAGATTGAGGCATTTCCGTTGGCAGCTTCAGCCGTGGGTGGACGCACATAGCGTCCATTGTGACCCACTTGCTCCTGAAGTCATCGGCCTTCTTGCCGGCCTTCGAGATCACGTTGGCCTTGCCGGCTGCGACGAAGTTGGCGCACACCAAGGTATGGCCGTCGTTGATTCGGAGGAAGAAGAAGTGGCGCAACAGTGCCACTTACGGCATCACCCCGACATACGCATCATAGTAGAAGGCAAAGATCGACAAGAGGAGAACGGAGTTGGGGTGGAGATGTAGAGCCTGCAACCCATAATGTGGGAGGACCACATAGAATAAGTCGGAGAAGGGGGAACCAGGCCAGCGATGACGCTACTCATGAAGAAGGGGTAGAAGGAGATCTTCGAAGCCTCCGGCACGGCAGAGCCAGCCCGGAGCTCGGTCTTCCCCTTATCATTGTTTTCCCCTGCCGCCAGCAGGCGCATGGGAGCGAGGTTCTTCTCCGAGACGTTGGGAGCATCCAGAGCCAGCTCGTACCAGGCAGGCGGCGGAACGGCCTTGGGCTTCCGCGGCACCATTGGGCGGAAGCTCGAGGGGGATTGAAGCAGATCTGGAGATTTCGGAAGAAAGGAGTGAGAGAGTGGATTTGGAGCAAGACGAAGGAAAGAAATCAAGGCAAGCGTTGCCCGCACCGGCCTTTTTGTCAGATGGGCAGTTACCAAGGCAGCGTGGGGAAGCGGAGACGCCCACGTCCAATCAATCGCCACGCGCCAACCGTGGCCGCAGGCCGTTGGGGCCCGCGGCGCTCCACGCTTGCCCTTTTGGCTTCGCCTCGAAGCCAAGCCCAACCGCGCCTTGGGCCTGGGGCTACTGTCGGCGTTCTGGGAACGGGGGTCCCCAGACTTGCCTGCTCGTGGCCCGCGGCGTGGCTCCACCAGCGGCCCTGTACGACCCATCTTCACCAGCAAACACTCAAGACCCTCGCGAGGGGCCAAGCCTCGCGGGGTGGACGACACAAGACCTCCTCAGGGGCGGCCTCACCAGGCTGGCTCGTGAGGGGCGGTGAGATCAAGGCAAGGGACACCTCGCGAGGTTTGCGTGACGCAGGCAAAGGTTTCCATATTGGTGCAACAAGACCAAGACCCGCAGGACAGCAGGAAGGAGGTCACCGTGGAGCCCAAGATGGCGTCACCACCAGAGCGTTTGGCAGGCGAAGACTACTTTTTTCAGGATAGCTTGTACTAGCTGCCCCCCATCAAATTGGCTGTTGTGGGATCCCTTCCCGCCTGATATTTGGGAAGAGGACCCTGGCCCCTATATATATAGGATTAGCCACCACCATAGAGGCCTGATCTGATTTGACCCGGATCATCCCGAACCGCACAAGTTGACCAAGCACAAGAACACCTCTCCTCAGGAGGCTGTTCTTCCATTGTAACTGCTCATCCTCAGCCCAAGAGGCAGTCCACCGCACCACACTAGAGTAGGGTATTACACCACAACGGTGGGCCGAACCAGTATAAATCTTGGGTCTCTCATTCCTTGGGTTAGTCAAGCTAGGGCGTGAGATCATACAGAGTGCGAGCTAGAGACGGGGAGAGATATTTGTGCACACCCCAGTGTTCGAACCTCAAGGGTTTTGCCGGAACCCGAAATCCGACAGGGACCGCCCCCAACCTTAGTACAATTCGGTTTGGGCTTGGGGGGCGCACGCCTCCACCTGGAGGCCGCCTCCTCTCTCCATTAGGGCCCATGAAGGCCATTAACTCCCCCAGGGGGGGGGGGTCCGGTAACCCCCGGTACTCCCGAAAATGTCCGAACCTTTTCGAAACCATTCCGGTGTGCAAACATAACCTTCCAATATATCAATCTTTACGTCTCGACCATTTCGAGACTCCTCGTTATGTCCGTGATCTCATCCGGGACTCTAAAGAAACTTCAGTTCATCAAATCACATAACTCATAATACAAATTGTCATCAAACATTAAGTGTGCAGACCCTACGGGTTCGAGAACTATGTAGACATGACCGAGACACATCTCTGATCAATAACCAATTGCGGAGCCTAGATGCTCATATTGGCTCCTACATATTCTAGAAAGATCTTTATCAGTCAAACCGCATAACAACATACGTTGTTCCCTTTGTCATCGGTATGTTACTTGCCCTAGATTCGATCATCGATATCATCATACCTAGTTCAGACTCGTCACCGGCAAGTCTCTTTACACGTTCCGTAATGCATCATCCCACAACTAACTCATTAGTCACATTGCTTGCAAGGCTTATATTGATGTGCATTACCGAGAGGGCCCAGAGATACCTCTCCGAAAATCGGAGTGACAAATCCTAATCTCGATCTATGCCAACTCAACAAACACCATCGGAGACACATGTAGAGCATCTTTATAATCACCCAGTTGTGTTGTGATGTCTGATAGCACACAAGGTGTTCCTCCGGTATTCGGGAGTTGCATAATCTCATAGTCAGAGGAACATGTATAAGTCATGAAGAAAGCAATAGCGATAAAACTAAATGATCATAATGTTAAGCTAACGGATGGGTCTTGTCGATCGCATCATTCTCCTAATGATGTGATCCTGTTCATCAAATGGCAATACATGTCTATGGTCATGAAACATAACCATCTTTGATTAACGAGCTAGTCAAGTAGAGGCATACTAGGGACACTCTGTTTTGTCTGTGTATTCACACATGTACTAAGTTTCTGGTTAATACAATTCTAGCATGAATAATAAACATTTATAATGATATAAGGAAATATAAATAACAACTTTATTTTGCCTCTAGGGCATATTTCCTTCAGGAGCCTATTCGGGACATGGCTAGATTGGGGAAAACATGCAGCAAGGTGGACATGGACCTCTTCTACTCCACATTTACCATCACAGTGGGAGATAGTCGGACCACCAAATTATAGCACTCTTTGTGGCTTCTTAGGGCTAAGACAAATGGTATTGCATGCTTGATCGTTGATATCTCCATAGGCAGGAGCCTCTTCGTGTGGGGTGCTTGGCAAGACCTTTCTTGGCTAAGGAAGACCGACTTGGCTCGTGGGCATTGAGTCAACCACATTAATTCTGCAATTTTGTTCCCTTTGAGAAAGTTTGTAACAAGGTAGGTCCGTGATGATATTCCCAATGATATTGTTTGGAAGTTGACTACTAGCAACCAGTATGTTGCCGCGTCCGCCTAAAAGGTCAAGTTCCACTAGATGGTTGTGATCATCATGGTGTTGGTGGTTTGGGGGTACTGGGCACCTCCCTGAGTGCAAAGTTTTCCCTTGTCTCATCCTTGAAAATATAGTCTAGGCAGATGACCTTTTGGTAAGAAGAGGGTGGCCCAACTGCAGTTTATGTTAGATTTGCAAGAGGGATCCTGAGTCGGTGGCCCATATGTTGTTTAAGTGTAGGTTCTCTATAGGAATTTGGAACACCATCAAATCTTGGGTTAATGTGCTGGAGATCAACATCGCTGTGCGACACGTGCTCGCCTTGGTTCACACTCGGGGTGAGGCCACGATGCTGCAAGAGGGCATACGAGACATGTTATGGCCTCGCTACTAAGAGCATCTCCAACCGTTCGTGAAAAACACATCATAAAAAGTAGTTTTATAGGGTTCCTATATATTTTAGAGGAAGTTCCTAGGTGAGTTCTTTTCTCAGTTCTCATAAAACTTCCCCTAGAAATTCTTTATGGTTGTGGCGTGATAGCGGGGGTGGACAAAGAAAGGAGGTGGGTAGGCGACGCAACTGCGATGGTTGGTGGCATCAGCGACACTGCAGACTTTGGTGGTGGCACACTAACATGCCACATTTATAGGAAGGGCCATCTTCCCATAGATGTAAGGGAAGTTTTGAAGATTATTTGGGATCCCGTAAATATTTTGAGCGGTTATGAAAATTGTTAGAGAGATTTTTCTGATCCAACTTCCCTTACACCACAATTATTTTACAAATACGGGACCAAGTGGAGATGCTCGAATGTTGGTTTTCTAGTAGTTGTGGAATGTGTACCATGTTGCCCATAATCATTGCAAACAACAAGAATGAGACCAAGGATTGGATCACCGCCAGGGCGAAGAACTTGAGTTCACTCATGCCACGAGTGTAGATTTTCTTTTCATTTATTTAGGTGTAATGAACCTCACTAACAACTGTCTTAACCTCCCTCTTTTTATTAATGAGATAAAGCAAAACTTTTGCCTCTGTTTTGACAAAACTTATTTCTTGTCCATTCAGCAGCCCAATCTAGCATCCACAGTTTATCTGGCATTCAACCTTAGTTTTATAGCAAAGACCACCTTCAAGGACACAACACCAGGGGAGTGGGTTACGTGGTATTAATTCTTTGTCCTTTAAGCAGAATCTGCAGGGGGGCACAATGATCTTTTCATCATCCACCACCTCGTCCATGGCTTGGCCTATGAATCAAGAAAAAAACTTTGTTTTTTCAGCACAAGAATCAACGATGGTGTTGAATAATACCGTACCACGGGATCCCGCCTTTTTTGTCTATTCGCAAGAGAGCTGCCAAACAATCAATCATGAGATAAATCATTTTTTTCAAAAACATGAAAGAGTGTTGCATGTCCTTTCCATTAAGAATCACAAGATAAAGTTGTATTTGCAAGCACAATCAAGTGCGACATACAAAATGACAAGTTTGTCTTATAAATTACCACTTACAATTTGCATATGCAGTAAGGCACCCAAGCACTAGCAAAAGCAACACAAGTATCTGGGTTTGCTTCATGTTCTTCATCATAATTTTCTAAGTAATATGGAAATCTTTGCAGATATTTTTCTTTGCTTACTCGTCGATATTTGCAAGCTTATAGCACGGGAAATGTATATATGGTCCAAGCAATTAATGGTATGCATTATATATATGGTCATAATGCAATTAATGGTATGCATGAATGTATATATGGTCCATGCAATTAATGGTATAAATCATAATTGATTACGGGATTGATTGTCGTTTCACATTCTGAGCAATTGTAGAGAAATCTATACTATTAAGACGACATATCTATTTTGTTCTCTCCTACTTAAAATCTCTCTAATGACTAGCAGTGCATGTCTATTCCTCGCCCGCCTGGGTTTGAAACCTGATGAGTTGGTAGTTTCTATGACCACCCTTCTTTGTTTTTTTCTCCCCACGCCACCTCCTCCTTTAGTTTCCTGCCTAATTTTAATCTAAAATTATACCATGCAAAAAAGACGATGTAAAGTAGAGTATCCTGGAATAATGTAAACCAAATTGGTACTTTTCCAAAATCATCTCATGCATTAAGTCAATCCAATCAAATCAAATCTTACCAAAATCTCAACCAAATCAAAATTTCTTTGTATTCCCCTACTCATCTACAAGGAAATTAAATCATATCAACATCTACGAACCAACCTATGGTTGGATGATTATAGGGACAGTGGTATTCCCAGCCCACCAGGGTTGCAGTCCTGATGCTCGCATGATTCCTGAATTTATTTCAGGATTTCTGGTGATGCGCTTTCAGTGGGAAGAGACGTTCCCGTCGACGACGAGGTGCCTATGGTGACTTCATAAATCTCAAGATGATATGCCGGATCAGTCTCTCCAAGGTGCTCATAAGGGTAGGGTCCGTGTGTGTTTGCGTTCATAGGGGTGAGTGTATGCACGTATGTATGAGTGCTTGCATTTGTACTGTGTTCAAAAAATGTTATCAAAATCTAACCAAAATCAAAACTTTTCTTTTCTTTCCTTACCCATACTCAAATTGCTCCTATAAAGAATGGTGGAGTACCCGCCTCCTAGGCTCTCCGCAGGCGAAGTACGACTCCTGAGCGTCCGTTGGTCGTTGGCGTGCCACGGGAGCCTCTCGGGGCCGATACGAGCCGTTTGATCTGCCCATACAGCTCGCGCCGGGCGACCCGGCTGGACGGTCCATGACAGGTGGACCGCCCGTCACATCTTGCCCACCCATCATTGGGCAGCTTCGGGCTCTCCTGCTGATTGTGTCCTAGATAAGCGGGTGCTAACTACGTCAGATCTTAGAGGACGTGGACCGGGACGAGGACCCCCAAAATAACCAACCAGTGGGCCATATTTGTCAAGGCTAGGTGGAACCAAGATGAAATCTCCAGAAGACTTGGCGCATACTCTAAGGCATGAATGCATCGACATGTTCTCGTTCGATGTAACCGACCTATGTATAACCCTAGGTACCCCTAGTGTCTATATAAGCCGAGGGGTGTTGACCGTGAGGCCAACTCATTCATACATGTCTCATGGTAGATCAACTTGTACTCTGTACCTATTCATCAATACAATGAAAGCATGTTGTAGGGTGTTATCGCCTAGAGAGAGCATGAACCTGGGTAAAATCATGTGTCCCTGTTACCATCGTGCGAAGGCTACCAACTCAGGACTCCCTACTCAAGATATGCTAGAATCGACTTCGACATTGGTTACCCATACAGTTGCCTCTTCCTAGTTGAAGCGGCTCGATAGCATCACCAACCAACAATCAGATCAGCACCGACACAGGTCCTGTGCCCGAACTCCCTCTTACGTTAGCTTGACTAAATCATCGGAGAAGATTAAAGCTCCAACGCCGTGCCGAGACATCGAGCTCAATGGCTCAAACTCCGTTTTCCCTCTCCCACGATGTTAGATCTGGTCAAGGAACCACATATAACTTCCACCCGAGCATCGATTTTATATCAGGCATGCGATCGAAACCTAATGTCTTGCAAGTGCACATGGTTTAGTTGTAGCTTTTTCGAAGCAAGAGTATCGATCCCATAGGGAGCACATGAATCAATCTTTTTGTCAATTTAATGGTGTGAATAGAGTGCCTGTGAATTCTTAGTTCTCTAGAGCGGTAGTAACGTGATGGAAAGATAATGTTGAAAGTGTAAAGGTAGATAAATAAAAGCAAGCAACTAGACTAGTAACTAAGGGACTTGAGACACATGGATTAAAGTGTTCACAGGGAGTCCGGAATCCCCACTAGTGTACATCTATAGCAGTGCCTAAACACAATGCTGCTTCGGATTCTGAAGCCACTTTACATGTTTCTCTTTGTGGGTAGAGCCGATTCACATACGCCGCCACCATTGTTCCCCACTCCGGTTAATAAACGATAATTAAGGGAAAATATGTCCCCGTGAATGTATCCAAGGTGGTCTTTGTTTCACACCCTGTTGCAACGATCCGCAACGAACGTAAATGGGGTCTGTCACTCACCCACCTCACCAACCACACAGTTCGCCAACAATGATAACCTTCCGTCCAAAATTTGCATACATTGGATGGTCGACTTCGACCAACGTCAAGAAGATTATTACGCAAAGAGGATGTGAAATCCTAATGTCAATCGACCTATCACACACTGGGTTCATCCATGTCCCTGAGAACTAAGGGAATTACTCACATACACTGGTACACGTCGGTGATATACAAACGGTTATTAACCCCTTTCCGCGACGGTATTTGGAACCGTCGCCTAGTGAGTGTGGGTGATAGGGGGTCCTTCCCACACGACCCAGAAACCATCGAGGATATGCCCTCCTGGCACACACGCTCGCAAAATGAGGTCGTGTGCGATCGGCGAGCGCTCAAATACGGAAATACGTACAATAGAGCTAAAAAATACAATTATACAGGCGAAATTGTTTCCAGTCGCAAGTACTATCGGATAACGGGTCCCGGCAAAACCCTCAAGGTTCAAACACTAGGGTGCGCGTGAAGATCTCCCCCTACCGATCCACGTCCTAGCTTTGCTAAGATCTTACGGGCTAACTCGACGAACTCATAACACAAAGGACACAAGATTTATACTAGTTCGGGCCACCGTTGTGGTGTAATACCCTACTCCAGTGTGTGGTGGTGGATTGCATCTTGAGCTGAGGATGAACAGTACAAGGGGAAGAATAGCCTCCTGAGGCAAGGTGTTCTTGTGCTCGGTGAACTTGTGGTTGCTCTGGTCTCTCTTGATCCTACCGATTGATCCTCCTCTTTCTATCCGTCTGTTTTTTCCTAGCTATGGTGGTGGCTAGTCCTATTTGTAGAGGCCCTGGTCCTCTCCCCAAATATTGAGTGGGAAGGGAGCCAACAATGGCCAATTCAAAAGGGGACAACTAGTATAGCTTATCCTGACAAAAGTGGTCTTCTCCTGCCAAAGGCTCTGGTGGTGATGCCGTCTTGGGCTCCACGGTGACCTCCGTCTTGCCGTCCTGCTGGTCTTGGTCTCGTTGCACCGATATGGAAACCTTTGCTTGACGCCTCGGTACTCCGCGCCTGCGCCTGCTTCCTTAGCACCAAAGAGGAAACAAGGACATTGTGCGCGCTGGCGCCCGCCTGGCGCCCGTCTGGCCTTGGTCATCATGGCTCACGTCACTAGAACCTCGCGAAGTTTGCCTGGCCTTGATCTCTCCGCCCCTCGCAAGCTAGCCTGGTGAGGCCGCTCCTGAGGAGGTCTTGTGCCGTCCGCCTCGCGAGGCTTGGCCTCTTGTGAGGGTCTTGAGTCCTTGTTGGTGAAGATGCGCCATATGGGCCCGCTCGCGGAGACACGCCGTGGGCCACAGGCAGGCAAGTCTGGGGACCCCCGTTCCCAGAACGCCGACAGTAGCCCCGGGCCCAAGGCACGCTCGGGCTTGGCTTCGAGGCGGAGCCAAAGGCGCCAGTGCGGAGCGCCGCGGGCCCTAATAGCCTGCGTCCTTGGTCGACGCGTGGCGGTTGATTGGACGTGGGTGTCTCTGCTTCCCCACGTCACCTCGGCAACTGTCCGATTTGACGAGTCTCTACTGCATGCAGGGAAAAACCGTCATTACCTGAGATCATGGGGGGCGCTGGTTGGCCTTCTTCTTCTATAAATGGGGAGGGGGCAGTGCCCCCGTCGCCCATCTCTTCCCATTCCGCTTGCTTCTTGCTCTTTGCTCCATCGCCAGTCGCAACACCAATGGCGTCGTCGAAGAGGTTCTCTGCCACGGAGAAAGGGAAGGCCCCTCATGAGGGGCCCGGCCCTCCAGCTCCCAAGCGTGGACGCGGCCGTCCCCGCAAGCACACCGCGACCCCCGCCGCGGCCCCTAGTAGCCGTGGCGGTGCCGCTTCGCATGGCAGGGGCCGCTCCGGTCGCGGCGGTCCTGTCGATGAAGGGAGACGTTTCGCCGTCGCGTGGCCTCCTCGGCCACGCTTCCACTCAGCGGAGGTGCTGCCGAAGTTCGTCATCTGGTCGGAGAACCCGGCCGGCAACTGGCTTCAGCTCCCGCGTTTCTTCGCCGACGAACTGCCAGCCTCTGGTCCAAGCGGGCTCTGGCTGCATGCGGACGGCTGCTGCAGTAGGGCTTCCTGGGTCGCGGTCAAGGTCTCCGTTGCGGGCAACATAGCCCTGTCCAGTGGCTGGCAGACGTTTGCCCCCGCGCGCGGCCAGCGCAGGCGGTGCGCCCTCCATTTTAGGTATGACGCTGACGCGACCCTCTACGTGAGGGTGTTTGGGGAAGATGGTCACCGCGCCGGGTGCTGCCCCGAGGTCAACGACGACGAGGAGGTGCTCGGCCTTGGCGATGGTCGTGATGAGGACGAGGGCGAACCTGCCCTTGGGGCCGACCATGTCTCGTCCAGCTACGGCAGTTCTTCCTCCAGCGACAGCTCCAGCAGCGGCAGTTACGACCAGCCGCCACGCTGTCGCGCCCGCTTTGAAGGCGGCAATGGGTCGTCTCGCCGCAGCGCCTCCGTGAAGCGCGAGGAGGGGTCCGGCTGAGCTCAGGGCAGTGCCATGAGCCTGCCCCCGTGGACTGCTGTATGGGTAGACGCCGCTTTTATTTTGTTCTTCCTTTCCTTCCTGCATCAAAAAGAAACCAGAATGGGCCCCGGAGGGGCGTGTATCGAACTATCATCTCAATCATTATGCTATGTTTGTTGCTCCTGTGCTGTGTCGCGACATCGTCATTTTATGTAGGGATAACTTAGCTTGACTTGCTTGGAGTAGCCTCCTCTCACGAGGCGCTTTCTTTCTTCCTGGTGCCTGTCGAGGCCTCCTTGACCTGATAGATGCTTAGGAACTACAAAAAATTCGTCAAGAGGTTTATCGTTCTCCCGATGCTTGGTTGCAGGCGCTGCTGGCTTTGACCCAGCGCTTCGTATCGTGGTACCCGAGGGGCACAGATTGAGAGAGAGAGGTACGCCTGCTTGTGGGCTCGAACAAGGGTACCTCGCAAAAAACAGAAGAAGGGAGCTCACGAAGGTACCTGTTCAGCCCCCTCGCGAGGAACGCGCGAGAGAGTACAGGCCGACCAAAGAAACAAAGGCAGAAACAGAGGCAGAAAGCGAAAGGGCGAAACCAGCAAGAGACACTAGAAAGTAAATTTGAATTAAAGAGGGGTGAGCCAACTTCGAAAAGGAAATGAAATGCTGCGTCCGACACCTAGTTTAGTCTTCGACGTCTTCTCACCAGCGCGGAGCTAAGTGCTGCCACTAAGACGTGGGAGGGAGCCCCCGAGGCCCAAGGGCGGCACTCCTGAGACTCTAGGGCGTGTACAACCCCACTCGTTATTACGTGAGAGTGTAACGGGCAGTGATCTTCATAGACGCTGGGCCTTCTTCACACACGCTGGGCCTTTCTTCACAGGCGCTGGGCCTTTCTTCACAGGCACTGGGCCTTTCTTCACAGGCATCGGACCTTCTTCACAGGCGCTGGGCCTTTCTTCAGGGGTAGAACTTCCGGAGGTGCTGAATGTTCCAGGTGTTCTGGATGGATACCCCGTCCTGCGTCTCCAGGCGCACGGCGCCAGGCCTGGAGACATGTACGGCCTTGAACGGGCCCTCCCACATAGGTGAGAGCTTATGCAGCCCTTCCCTGGAGAGGACCCGCCTCAGCACGAGGTCACCCACCTCGAGCGTCCTGGAGCGGACGCTGTAGCAGTGGTACCGCCGCAGCGCCTGCTGATATCTTGCTGCCCGTAGTGCAGCTTCGCGGCGACGTTCCTCCCCCTGCACGAGGTCCATCCCCCGCCTGGCGTCCTGCTGCATTTCATCAAACGCCAGGACCCATGCAAAGCGATGTCTGACCTCGTGAGGGAGGACCGCTTCTGCTCCATAGACGAGGAAGAATAGGGTCTCGCCTGTCGGCTTCCGGTGGTGCGGATGGACCATAGCACGGACTGGAGCTCATCGTGCCAGCCCCTGCCGCAGGCCTCGATCTTCTTCTTGAAGGTCCTGGTCTTGAGGCCTCTCAGGACCTCCGCAATGGCACGTTCGGCCTGGCCATTGCTCCTGGGGTGCGCTACCGAAGCGTAGCAGATCTGTGTTCCAAGGTTAGCACTGTACGACTTGAAGAGATTACTAGTGAACTACGAGCCATTATCGGTGATGATGCGGCTGGGGACCCCAAAACGGCTTACGAGGCCCTTGACGAACTTGACCACAGAGTCGGCCGGGATGGTGCGGACGGCTTCAACCTACGCCCACTTAGTGAACTTGTCGATGGCGACGTAGAGGTATTGATAGCCCCCAGGTGCCCGAGGGAACGGGTCCAGGATATCTAGCCCCCACACTGCGAACGTCCACGAGAGTGGAATGGTCTGGAGGCCCTGAGCTGGCTGATGGATCTGCTTGGAGTGGAATTGGCAGGCCACGCAGGACTTCACCAGCTCAGCTGCGTCATTGAGCGTCGTAGGCCAGTAGAATCCGATGCGGAATGCCTTGCCGACAAGGGTTCGTGACGACGAATGGTGCCCGCAGTCCCCGCCGTGTATGTCGGCTATCAGCTCCTTCCCCTGTTCCCTGGAGATACAACATAGTGAAACGTCATTTGGCCGCTTCCTGTATAACTCACTGTCCCGGATGCAATATGTCGTGGCCTGCCGGGCCACACGCTTCGCATCCTCCTCCTTCTCTGGAAACATCCCTTGCACTAGGTATTCCTTGAGTTCCTTAGTCCAGCATCCCTCCTGGGGCTCGAACGCTAAGAGTAGGCGCGCTCCCGAGGTTGGGCCACAGGCTGGGGCTCCTGTGGCAGGCGGCTACGGGAGTTCCTCCCAAGGCTGAGCTGTTCTTGAAAGCGGTGGCATTGCTGATGGCTTGAAGAGCCGCTCCTCGAAGACGCCAGGCTCTTGGGGCTGTCGCTTGGATTCCCTTCTGGCGATGTCATCGGCTTCCTTGTTGGTTCCCTGGGGCACGTGCTGCAACTCCAGGCCCAGGAACTGTTTCTCCATTTTGCATACTTCTACAAGGTATGCCTCCATGTGTTCGTCCCTTGGCTCGTATTCCTTGTTGGAGAAGTTGACGATGAGCTGCGAGTCGCCCTGACGGTGAGACGCTTTACCACCAGTGCCGCTGCAGCCTTTAGGCCGGCTATGAGGCCTTCGTATTCTGCAATGTTGTTGGAGACCTTCTCACCCTGCTGGAAGCAGAGCTGCACGGCGTAGTAGAGCTTGTCCTGAGTGGGTGAGATGAGCACCGCTCCAGCCCCCACGCCCTGGTGTGCGAAGGCACCATCAAAATACATGACCCAGTCGTCAGGCGCCTCACTTCTTGGTGAGAGGGACCAATCTTCGCCTACTTCAAGCGCCGGGGCGTCTGTCCATTCTGCCACGAAGTCAGCGAGTGCGGCTCCCTTGATGACCCTGGTAGTGCTGAACTCCAACTGGAATGCTTGCAACTCGATGTTCCACACAGCGACCCTTCCAGCAGAGTTGGGGCTCCTGAGCACCCTCTCTAGTGGGTAGGCCGAGACGAATTTGATGGGGTGGCCTTGAAAGTAGTGCCGCAGCTTTCGTGAGGCCACTAGTAGCGCGAGCAGGAGCTTCTGAGGCATGGGGTACTGTGCTCTTGCGTCCCATAGCACAGTGCTGACAAAGTATACCGGGTGCTCGACGAGGGTTGGCGTGCTGATGAGGCTTGCGTCTTCCGGAAGTTGGGGTGCCTCCTGAGGTGGTGGAGCCCCCGACGCTTGATCGCTTGCCGAGGCCTTTGCGGGTTTGAGAGTGTCGTCCTGCTAAGCTTGCTCTTCTGTTGTTGCTGCAGTGGCCCTTGTGGCACCTTCCTGGTCTCGAGTCGTCTCTGCTGGGGGTGTAGCTCGGCGCGACATGCCCTTGGCTTGGTGTTCTTCCCGAACCGCCACTAGAGCCGTGCTGGCGGAGTAGGGAGTGGCGGAAAGATAGAGTACTAGGGGCTCGAGAGGTCGTGGCGCCACCATCACTGTGGGGCTAGTCAGGTATCTCTTGAGGTCTTGAAATGCTCGGTCGGCCTCCGGGGTCCACTCGAGCGGGCCCTTCTTCTTCATCAGCTTGAAGAAGGGTAGGGCATGCTCTCCCAGCTTGGAAATAAAGCGTCCCAAGTGGTCACCCATCTAGCAAGCTTCTGCATTTCCTTGAGGGTTTGTGATGGACTCATGTATTCAATGGCCTTGACCATCTCTGGGTTGGCCTCGATCCCCCTGTGGGACACAAGGAAGCCCAGCAACTTGCCGGAAGGGACGCTAAACACGCACTTCTCCGGGTTGAGCCGCAAGTCCACCTGGTGGAGGCTTTCAAAGGTCTCCTCCAGGTCTTGGATCAAGGTCCTCGCCTCCCGAGGCTTCACCATGATGTCGTCGACGTAGGCTTCAGCGTTCCTCCCGAGCTGTCGACCCAAGGCGATGTGCATGAGCCGCTGGAAGGTTGTGCCTGCGTTGCATAGTTTGAAAGGCATGCAAGTGTAGCAGTATACCCCACACGGGGATAGGAAGGCCATCTTCTACCGCCATCTTGATCTGGTGATATCTTGAGAACGCATCCAGGAAGCACATCAAGTCACACTCGGCAATGGAGTCGACGATCTGGTCGATGCGTGGAAGCGGGAATGGATCTTGGGGGTAGGCCTTGTTGAGGTTGGTGAAGTCGACGCACATCCGCTCCTTCCCACCTTTCTTGGGGACAACGATGGGGTTTGCCAGCCACTCGGGGTACCGAACCTCGCGAATGACACCCGCAGCCTCTAGCTTGCGGGTTTCTTGGATGATGAAAGCTTGCTTCTCCATGGACTGTCGCCTCGCCTTCTGCTTCACGGGGCGTACGTTGGGGCACACCTTGAGGTGGTGCTCTACCACCTCTCTTCGGACCCCCACCAGCTGATCGGGCTCCCAAGCGAACACTTCCTTGTTTGCACGCAAGAACTTCACCAATGCCTCCTCCTAACCAGGCTTGAGGTTGGCGCCTATGGTAAAGGTTGCCCCTGAGGACCCGTCCTCCTCGACTGGTACCCGCTTGGTTTCTGCCTTGTCCTGAGTGAAAAACTGCTTCTTCTTGGTTGGTGCGGCTCCCTTGGCCTTGGAGGTATCCGAGTCAGAGGGCTGCACTGTTGCGGCGGTCTTAAGGGCGAGCTTGAGCGTCATCAAGGCTTACTTGGCGCCCCCCCTTGATGGTGAGGACACCCACGCTCCCCGGCATCTTCATGACGTTGTAAGCCGGATGGGTTGCTGCCATGAACTGGGCCAGAGCCGGGTACCCGAGGATGGCGTTGTACGGGAGGCTGATGTGGGCGATGTCGAAGTCGATGAGCTCGGTGCGGTACTTGTCACGCGTGCCGAAGGTCACAGGGAGGCGGATCTTCCCCAGGGAGCGGGCGGAGCCTCCGCCAACCCCTGAGAAAGGCTCGCTAGGGCGGAGCCGCTCGAGCGGTACGTGAAGAAGGCTGAAGGCCTCAACGAAGAGCATGTTGAGGCCGGCGCTGCCGTCGACGAGTGTCTTGGTGATGGACACGTGGCAGATGGTGGGCGTGCAAAGCATTGGGAGCGCACCCGAGCGCGGCCTAGCCCGGCGGACCCCCCGGGCGCTTGGAAGCGGCGCCGATCTGGCAAAAGAATGGCTTGACGTGACGACCTGAGGGTGGTGCTTGCGAGGCACCGAGGAGGGCCGCGACCGCGTGGTGCGCCGGCGCCCCGTAGCACGCAACGAAGAGGCCACGCAACTCCTACCAGGACGCCACCGTGGATCCGGGGAGGTTGAACAGCCAGTCGCGCGGTGCGCTAGTGAGGGCCATGGGAAGCCAGTTGGCCATGACCTTGTCGTTTCTCCCGGCCTTAAGGACGGCTTCCTCATACGCCAGTAGGAAAGCCGATGGGTCCGCCGCGCCGTCGTAGCGCGGCGACATCTCCTGCTTGAACTTGGGTGGCCACTTCACCTGCCGCAGGGCGAGAGCAAGGGCTCGGAGCCCCTGAGCGCCACTATGGGCACCCGTAGATCCAGCCGGCGGGGCGGCACCAGCCATGGAGAATGGGCGCGAAGATGGTGGAGCGCGAATCGACGGAAGAAAAACCCCAGCGCACCCCTACCTGGCGCGCCAAATGTCAAACACTAGGGTGTGCGCGAAGATCTCCCCCTGCCGATCCACGTCCTAGCTTTGCTAAGATCTTACAGGCTAACTCGATGAACTCATAACACAAAGGACACAAGATTTATACTGGTTCGGGCCACCGTTGTGGTGTAATATCCTACTCTAGTGTGTGGTGGTGGATTGCCTCTTGGGCTGATGATGAACAGTACAAGGGGAAGAACAGCCTCCTAAGACGAGGTGTTCTTGTGCTCGGTGAACTTCTGGTTGCTCTGGTCTCTCTTGATCATACCGATCGATCCTCCTCTTTCTATCTGTCCTTTTTTTCCTAGCTATGGTGGTGGCTGCCTATTTGTAGGGGCCCTGGTCCTCTCTCCCAAATATTGAGCGGGAAGGGAGCCAACAACGGCCAATTCGAAAGGGGACATCTAGTACAGCTTATCCTGACAAAAGTGGTCTTCGCCTGCCAAAGGCTCTAGTGGTGATGCCGTCTTGGGCTCCATGGTGACCTCCGTCTTGCCGTCCTGCTGGTCTTGGTCTCGTTGCACCGATATGGAAACCTTTGCTTGATGCCTCGGTACTCCATGCCTGCGCCTGCTTCCTTAGCACCAAAGAGGAAACAAGGACACTATGCGCACTGGCGCCCGCCTTGCGCCCATCTGGCCTTGGTCGTCATGGCTCACGTCACTAGAACCTCGCGAGGTTTCCCTGGCCTTGGTCTCTCCGCCCCTCGCGAGCCAGCCTGGTGAGGCTGCTCCTGAGGAGGCCTTGTGTCGTCCGCATCGTGAGGCTTGGCCCCTCGCGGGGGTTTTGAGTCCTTGATGGTGAAGATGGGCCGTACGGGCCCACTCGCAGAGCCACGCCGTGGGCTACAGGCAGGCAAGTTTGGGGACCCCCGTTCCTAGAACGCCGACAAGTACATCCCACACAGTCAGTCCCTGCTAAACTTTTCCGTTCGTATGTACATCCCACACAGTCGCTCCAAGGACAATGTTTCCATTCATAGGTACATCACATGCAATTTTTCCCGTTAAATCGTTCGCGTTATTGAATGTATCACACATGGTCCGTAGAAGAAACTGTGTGGCAAAGTTTGTCCATCACACATAGTTTTTACGTGGTAAACGTTTGCGCAAGGTGGCCTAACACAAACAATTTTCAAGAGAAAGTCGTGTGTGATTGTTCATTGATCCAACATGGTTTATTCCTAGAAACTGTGTGCGTTGCCTGAGGTCATTGCCCACAGTATTTTTTCAATAACCGTTCGCAATAGCAAAACCCGATTAACAGGCTAATTCACCATTAGCAGGCTAATTGCCCTATTATTAATAATCCATTTATTAATCTAATTGACATTCATATTAAGCACATAATATATTTCATTTCCATATTAAGGAAGCAAGATTTCATAATTGAAATACATCGGAGTACAACATGATATAGCTTCAACACTTAGCTACCCCATTACACAACTTCACCAACACCAAGTTTCACATGCAACATGTAGAACCTTTAGAAATTAGCATCATAGACGGTATATAGATAGATGCATCTCATCTGGAAAACTGCTGAAGCGGAAGGCGAATATTGAGCCTTCATTCATGTTGAAGGTCTTTGCAACTTTAGGCTAGTGCCAGCGGATGATTGACCGTCCATCCTTCGTCCTCTTCAGGAACACATCAATATTGAACCATGGGTGTTTTATGAAAACCTTCCTTGCCTCCTGACCATAGAGGTGGTTTGAGAGGTAATCATCAGTGAACTGCTTTGGAAAGGCCTGAAAACAAGGATGTGCATAAATATCTTCTCTATATTGGAAATGGGGCAAAGGAATAAAAAAGGCAAGGTATAATAGTTAGTACCATATTTTTCGGTGAGAACGACGCCTATGGGATCACAGGGAATCCCTTCTACGGTTGGCGGGCGCGGGGCTGTGGAAAGAGCGGGTTTAGAAGATCAACACGGGGGAGTCTATCCAGGTTCAGGATGCAAGTGATGCGTAATACCCTACTCTTGCTGGTTTGTATTTATCTGATGTTCTTAGACTAGCTATAAAGCGTGCAGGGTCCAAAAAGTTCGAATCCCCTCACAGTACACTGCAGGCCTCCTTTTATAGTCAAAAGGGCTGCCACAGTGGCACACAAGGAGGTGGAAAGTTTGTACAGTAGTCGGGTTTATCGCCTGACATCATGGGACAAAACGCATTAAACGCGCTACTTAGGTGTCCTCTTGCTTTATCGGGGACGACAACGAAGCCTGTCCCGTCGGTCGCTGCTTTGCCTTGCTCCGACACGCATCCAGGCCAACGAGGCATGCTGCGCCATGTAGGCTGGTAGGCTGCTAAGCTGGCGTGGTGGCTGGGTCTTCACAAAGATCTGCATGCCACCACGTAGGTGCTTGACTAGTTGTCTTAGGAGCCACGTACTTCCACGTGGGTACCTGCTTAGTTGGTGGGTCGGCGCTGAGCTGGGGCAGTGATGGGGCGGCAAGGCCTTGCCGCGGTCTTGCTGATCTTCCTGGCAAGGGTCTTGCCGGGGACTAGTGGGCGCCCTCGGCAAGAGTCTTCCTGGGGCCTCGTGGGTATCTTTGGAAGGCGCCTTGCCGGTGCCTTGTGGGCATCCTCAGCAAGGGGCCTTGCTGTTGTCTTGTTTCTTGGTTCCTATCTAGGCCTCGCAGGCCCTTTGTCTTTTGTCCCACCAAGCACGGCCGCAGGCGTGTGGCCGCGTCTGCCCGAGCACAAGTAAAGGGGTACAAAAAGGACCCCTACTTTTGTACACTGACAGGAGACCCCGAGCCTGGTTCACATATAAGCGCGAAGCGTTATTGGGCCTGGCCCAGAAAGGTGCGCGAGCGCGCGGGCGGCGGGGTTTTACCGTAGTAACTCCCTCGCCAATTGCACTTCCCCATGACCCGCGTGGAATGCGTGACATGGGGGTCGTGCGTGGAATGATCGTAGCATGCTCGCATCATCCCGTGATGAATAGTAAAGAGGTGGCTTGCGTGTCCCTTTTAAAACTGCAGGGCCGCTGCTCATTTATTCTCTCTGCCTTGGATCCGTCGTTCCACGTTTCCCACTACGCCTGCCCCTTGCGCCACGTACGCCGCATGCACGCCGTGGGGTAGGTGACAGACGCACGAGATATGTGATGGCACGCGGTGGCCAATTTTTATGCGCCTTTGATTGGGCGGGGAGGGCGGTCGATGGCCTTGCTCGTTGCCAACTTAATGAGCCAGACCAGAACGGGCTCTTCAGAGGCGTAGAGCCAGTCTTTTAGCCTTCCCCGCTCAACTATAAAAAGGGGACTCAGGAGGAGGAGGAGGAGCATCTCCTTGCGTCTCCCCTTCGTCTCCATTCTCCATCCACCGCCATGGCGAGAGGGCGTGGTCGTGGCCATTCTCCTACAGAGGCGACCAGGTCTTCCTCCCGCCGGAGAGCTGCGGCGGTCAAGGAAGAGCCGGACACCCAGGGTCAAGGCCATGCTCGAGGCAGAGGTGCCGGCCGGTGTCGCGGTCGGCGAGGCGGTTGAGGCAGAGGTGGGCGTGGAAGGGGGACACCCGCGTCGTCACCATCTCCGTCACCATCTCCTCCACCGTCTCCTCCTGCTTCGTCGAGCGGCCATGTCGGGGACACAGCGCTGGAGTTTGTCCTGCAGTTGTGTGAGCCGTCGCGCTGCCGCCTTCGCCTTCCCGAGGCGTTTGCGAGGGTGCTGGAGATCGACCAGCCACCAAGGTTAAGGCTCCACATGGAGGGGTGTTGCCATGGCGACATGTGGGTGAACACAAGGTTCCACGCCCCTCATATGATGCTCCTTCATCGGGGCTGGAAAACCTTCGCGTGTGCCCATTTCTTGATGGATGTGCACGTCCTCTACTTCAAGCTAGCGGAGAGTGACCTGCTCTCCGTCAAGGTCTTCGGGCACTCGGGACACAGGCTAGGGTGCAGTGCAGAGAGCTCAACCGATGACGAAAGCTCCTCCTCGGGCAACAGCGATGAGGAGGACATCGTCAGCGACAACGAGAGTAACGGGCGGGAGGATGATGGGTCCGACTAGGCGTCGGACACACCGTTCCTGGGCGACGCCGGCAGCACCATCATCTGCATCACCAGCTCCTTGAACTCCTCGGGGTTGGAGGGACAGGGAAGACAAAGAAGGTGGGTGGCGGGCCGTCAAGTCGGAGTACGATGGCATCGACGCCTTCGTCGCATATTGCCGGCCTGCTGCCTCGTCTTTCGGCTCTTCTTCCGGCTCCGTCATTACCGGCCTTCTTCTAGACGACTACCGGGATGTTCTCTTGGTGTCTTCTGCTACTCGTACCTCACCTAGGCACTCCTTTTTCCCTCCTACTATCTTGGCCCGCTTCCTAGGGAGGGGGACAAAAAAGGGATTACGGGCATCTTATCCTTTTTTTAAATCTGCGGGCATTTGTCAGATTTAAACCTTGTAATCCCCTTGCTCATGTTTACATTCCATATGAGTTGTCCTTGTTCGCATCGTATTAATGAAAAAGGCGGCTTGCTGGGTTCTTTTGTGCATGAGGGAGGCTCACACCAAGGAATGAGTTCTTATTATCTTAAGATAAGCACTGTTGCCTCGCAGCAGACCTTGCCGTCCTCCCACTTCATAGCTCGACCATACTCATGCTCTTGGCGGACGCATGGGGGAAGTAGGATTAGGCCCTTCGTTTGTTTCCTTGTCACCGCAACTACAACCAAGTTGCGGCCCAAAGAAGACTTTGTGGGCCTATGAAAGGGGGATCACGGTGGCTCGGGAACAAACGAAGTCTCATACATGCAAGTCCCATATGGAAATGCATAACAGGAGATAAAAGACTTATCTGAATCGGCAGCCCCCGACAACCTTGGCTCGCCATGGTCGGTTAATTGAATCTATAGCCCTCGGTAATTGCTTGCCGGGGTCGAGGATGTCGGTCCATCTCCCTGCTCTTAAATGGTTTGGCAGAAACGCCTGTGCAGCCTGCGAACCAAAGAAAGGACTGGAAAGGACAGAAAGACACACACTCGACCTCTATGCTAGGGGTTAGTTACCGCTGAGCACTATCAACCCTAACAACGAGAGAGACTCAACCTAGCATGCATGCTAAAACTTAGGGCGCCAACGCTTCATTCATTTATGCTCAGGGTCTGCGCCTGGCTCTGTACAAAGGGTTACATGCCTTGCCGGCAAGGCTTGTACAAAAGGTGGTTTGCCAGGAGGCCCGGCACCCGCGCCTCATGGGTAAAACTTATGAAGATGTTCGATGTTCCAGGAGTTGCTCACTGGAATACCATCTTCGGTCTCCAGGCGGACTGCGCCAGGCCTGGTGACTCGCGTTACCCGATAAGGGCCTTCCCACGTCGGCGTCAACTTGTTGGAATTCTTGGCCGACTGAATGCGCCGAATAACAAGGTTGCCTTCCTCAAAACTTCGGGCATGAACCTTGCGGCTATGGTAGCGGTGCAAGGCTTGGTGGTAGCGTGCAGCTCGCACAGCCGCCCGAAGACGATCTTCCTCAAGGAGCGTCACGTCATCTTGCCACAACTGCTCTTGCTAGAGCTCATCATAAGCGAGCACTCGAGGTGACCCGTATGTGAGTTCTATGGGGAGAACCGCTTCTGCCCCGTATACCAGGGCAAAGGGTGTCTGGCCAGTGGCTCGATTTGGCGTCGTTCTGATCGACCAAAGAACCACCGGCACCTCATCAATCCAGCGCCTTCCACACTTGTGCAGCTTGTCAAAAGTCTTTGTCCTCAGGCCTCGCAGTACCTCAGCATTTTCCCTCTCCGCCTGGCCGTTGCTCCGTGGGTGCGCCACTGATGTGAAACAGACCTTGCTGCCGAGGTCCTGGATGTACTGCATGAAGGTGTGGCTTGTGAACTACGTGCCGTTGTCGGTGATGACCTTGTTCAGCACACCAAAACGGCAAGCTAGCCCCTTGAAGAACTTGACGGTTGACTGTGTTGTCACCTTCCTCACTGTTTGCACTTTGGGCCACTTTGTGAACTTCTCGATTGCCACGTACAAGTACTCAAAGCCCCCGACAGCGCAGGGGGCAGGGCCCCAGTATGTCGAGCCCCCAGACCAAAAATGGCCAGGAGAGAGGGATTGTTTGAAGGGCTTGAGTTGGTTGCTGAAGCTTCTTTGAATGGAACTGGCACGCTCCACACTTGGTTACTAGTGCAGCTGCATCCTGGAGGGCTGTGGGCCAAAAGAAACCTTGCCGGAATGCCTTGCCGGCAAGGGCTCTCAACCCTATGTGGGAGCCAGATAAGCCTCCATGTATCTCTGCCAACAGCTCCAGTCCGTTCTCTTGAGGAATGCACTTCAGCTTCACGCCGTTTGGCCTCCTTCTGTACAGGGTATTATCCACAAACTGGTACATGTTGGACCAATGGGCTACTCTTTCTGCTTCTTCCTGTTCCTCAGGGAGTTCCCCTGTTTGGAGGAAACAGACAGTGTGTTGCGCCCATGCGGGAGCCTGGGGCTCGACGACGAGGACTAAAGGCTCATCTTCGGCCGTAGGGGCAGCTGTCTCTATAGTTAGGGCCTGAGGCCCTGCCGGAGGTGGTTGCCCCTCGGCAAGCTTGGGGTACCCGGCAACCTCCTTTCCGGCGGCTCCTGGGAGCTCGGCGGGAGGGTACTTGCCGGGGCTGGTCTTCCTTCACTTGTTCTGCCCTGCTGATGGCTCAACGGATGGCTAAATTAACTGAAGTACAAAGGTACCTGGTTCCACATGCAACTTGAGGGCAGCACATTTCGACATGTCGTCGACAACACTGTTCTCCGCTCGGGGAACATGCTCTGCCTATAGGCCGTCAAAACATTCTTCCAACTTCCTCACTTGATTCACGTAGGCTTCCATCAACGGGCTCTGGTAATCCTTGTTAACTTGCTTGACGATGAGTTGCGAATCACCTCTGATGATGAGCTTCTTGATTCCGAGGTCTGCAGCGATCCTGAGACCGGCAAGCAATCCCTCATACTCCACCATGTTGTTCGTTGATTTTTCCTGGGGAAAGTGCATCTGAACTACATACTTGAGGTGCTCTCCGGTGGGCGCGACGAGTAGCACGCCGGCACCAGCACCTTGCAGTGAGAAAGCACCATCAAAATACATAACCCAATCGCGGCAGGTCTCCTTGCCGGGAAGGGTGGTTTCTTGAACCTCTTCGTCGAGTGTTGCGGTCCATTCCGCTATGAATTCTGCCAAGGCTCGGCTTTTGATCATTGAAGTACTTTCAAACTTGAGGCCAAAGCTCGACAGCTCCAAAGCCCACTCCACAATCCTCCCTGTCGCATCTGGGTTGTGCAAAATCCATTGCAAAGGGAGGTGGGTGACGATGGTGATCTCATGTGCTTGGATATAGTGACGCAACTTTGTCGAGGCCATGAGGTAGCTTCTGTATACCAGAATATCTTGTTCTAGCCCCCTGCAAGAGGGAACTGACAAAATAAATGGGGTGCTGCACCACCTTCTTCTTCTGTCCCATTTCGCCCATCTGCTCAGACTCTGCCTTGCCAGGGTCGGGCCTTGCTGAGGGTTCCGCCTTGCCGGCGCCAGGCTCTGCCGGGGAGGGCCCTGGCCCGCCATCCAAGGGCTCTACTACTACTGCTGCTTCTTCCTCAAGTTCCCTCTATGCCACCAGCGCAACACTGACCACTTGATTCGTTGCTGCTAAGTACACCAGCAACGGCTCTTGTGGTTTAGGCGCGACTAGTATTGGCGTGGAAGAGAGGTACCTCTTCAAATCTTGCAGCGCTGCCTGTGCCTCCGGATTCCACTTTACTGGACCCGTCTTTTTCAAAACTTTGAAAAGGGGAGCGCGCGCTCAACATATTTGGAGATTAACCTACTCAGGGTAGCAATGCAGCCGGCGAGCCTACAGACGTCTTTGACCCGTTTTGGCGCCTCAATCTGCTCGATTGCCTTGATCTTGTCGGGATTTGCTTCGACTTTGCGTTGAGACACAAAGAACCCAAGAAGTTTGCCGGAGGGGACACCGAACACACACTTCTCTGGGTTGATCTTGAGGTTGCTCTTGCGCAGATTTGCAAATGTTTCTTCTAAATCATGCACGAGCGTAGCCCTGTCCTCGGTTTTGACCACTATGTCGTCCATATAAGCTTCCATATTTCTATGTAGCTGGGGATCAAAACCAATCTGGACTGCTCGGGCAAACGTTGAACCAGCGCTCTTCAACCCGAAAGGCATTTGTACAAAACAGTACGTACCACATGGGGTGATGAACGCGGTTTTTTGTTCGTATTCCTTCATCATGAAGATCTGGTGGTATCCTAAATAGGTGTCGAGGAATGACAGCAGGTCACACCCGGCAGTGGAGTCCACAATCTGGTCGATGCGTGGCAGAGGGAAAGGATCCTTTGGACAGGCTTTATTGACATCTGCGTAGTCAATACACAGCCTCCATTTCCCATTTTCCTTACACACCACCACTGGATTGGCCAACCATGTAGGGTGGAGCACTCCTCTAACCAGGCCTGCCGCCTCCAACTTCCTGATCTCCTCAATGATGAACTCTTATCGCTCCAAAGCTTGCTTCCTGACCTTCTGCTTGATGGGCCACGCATGAGGACAGACAGCAAGATGGTGCTCAATCACCTCCCTGGGAATGCCGGGGATGTCGGATGCTTTCCATGCAAACACATCGACATTCGCTCGCAGGAAGGCGACGAGTGCGCTTTCCTATTTGCTATAGAGGGTGGAGCTTATAGTGAAAGCCCCGCCCATGCCGTCCTCCTTGACGGACACCTTCTTGGTTTTTGGTGGTGCAGCCTTGGACTTCTTTCTCTTGCCGGTGGAGCTCTCTGGCACGTCCTCAACAGGAGCGCATCACTTCGAAGAGGCGCGCTTGCCAAAGTGGGTGCAAGAGGTCTTGCCGGAAGAGGTCTCGCCGGAAGGGGTCTTGCCGGCCTTCTTCCTTCCCAGGGCTTGAGCGGCAGGAGTAAGTGCCTTGGCGGCAGTTGCTGCAACTGCCTCTCGGTAGAGTTGGTCGGTGCAGATGAGCGTGTCTTTCTTATCAGAGGGGACGGTGATGATGGTCAGCGGCCCCGGCATCTTCAATGTGTTGTAGGTGTACTGTGACACCGCCATGAACTTGGCCAGCGCTAGGTGGCCAAGGATCCCATTGTATGGCAAGGGGATCTCAGCGACATCGAAAATGATCTTCTCGGTCCTATAGTTCAGCTTGCCCCCAAACGTAACGAGCAGCGTGACTTTGCCTTTTGGCTGGCTCCTTCCCGGGTTGACCCCATGAAAGGTGCCCGTCTCCCCGAGATCTCCATCAGGAATCTGCAGCCTCTTGATCACAGTGGGTGAGATCAAGTTCAAACCGGCCCCACTGTCAACCAGCACTTTTGTCACCTTGAGGTTGCGTATTGTTGGTGAAACCAACAACGGCAAACACCCGACCGCAGTTGTGCGATCAGGGTGATCCTCAGTGTTAAAAATGGTGGGCGTGCGGGACCACTTCAGTGGCTTCTAGGCATCAAACGATGGCTCCGCCGCAGTGACCTCTCATGCCCACTGTTTTAGTTGGTGGTGAGAGGTATGCAACGAGGTGCCACCGTCGACGCACATGGCCTCTGTAGCTTTCTATAACTCATGCTCGCCGGACTCGTCGTCCTCGTCATGGTCATCATCTTCCTCCTTATCGCGGCCCCGAGCGGGCCTCTCTTGTTGATTATCTTTGCTGCGGTGACCTCCTTGGCCTCCATGCTTCTTGACGGACCCCTCAGCACCATCCTGACCCTTCTCCTTGTCCCGCCTTTCATATTCAGCCTTCTGTTTTTCTACAAGCAGCTCAACCTGTTGGCAGTTCTGGAGGTCATGGCCCTTGGTGCGGTGGATCTTGCAGTATTGCTTGTCGGAGCCTCCTAGCTTGTCGGCGGCCGCCAAGGCCCGACAGGCGGTGCACCCGGCAACCTCCTTGCCGGGGTCGTCAGCCTTGGCCTTCTTGGCGGTGCCGGGGTCGCCGGATCCCTCAATGGCAAGCACAGTCTTGCCCATACGCTTCCTATTGCGGCGCCGACGCTTCTTCGTCTGGGCGGCGGCATCTTCGTCTGTGGAGTCGGTTTCCGCACCGGCGTCCTCGCCGGGGTACTTCCTTCCTTCTTTAGCCCGAGCACATCTATCTGCCAGAACATAAAGTTCGGCTACATCCTTGACCTTGCTCATTGCCAGCTCTTCACGCATCTTACGGTTGCGTACGTTCTAATGGAACACACTAATGACAGCGGCGGGATGAACATCTAGGATGGTGTACTACAGACAGCTGAATCTTTGTATGTACTTACGCATGGACTCGCATCCTTCTGGGGGATGACATGCAAGTCACTTGCCTGGCTAGGAGCTTGGTGGCCTCCGGTAAAAGGCGCCAACAAACTCGTGGCACAAATCCGACCAGGAAGAGATGGAATCCACTGGCAGGTGCATCAACCATGACATGACGTTGGGCTTAAGCGCCAACGGAAAGTAGTTGGTGAGCACCTTGTCATCGCGAGCCCCGATGGCTTGCATCGTGATGGTGTAGATGCTGAGGAACTCCGATGGGTGAGTCTTGCCGTTGTACTTTTCCCCAACATCAGGCTTGAACGTGCGGAAGCAGGGCCACTAGAACTACCACAGGTCTCGGGTAAAGGCCGGACAACCCACCTCGTAAGGCAGGTCGCCAGAGCCCCCTGGCGCTAGGTGGTCCATAGCAGGCCCTGCACGCCAATCCGACTGATGGCGCACCTCTCTCCGTCGCTCGATGGTAGTCCGAGCGTCTTCCTGAGCTCACTCTCGAAGAAATCGACGTTGGTCACAGCGGGTTCGCAGGTCGGACGACGCAGTGGAAACGTTGTCACAGGCGTTGGCCCGACGAGCCGGTGGCTGCTGTCATGGCCGTGGGGGAGGAGAGTGCATCATGGTCGCAGCATCTCCGGTCCTCCCACCGCCGGCATGCACTGGCTCGACAAAATGCTGGCATGACGGTCCCGCTGGGAGCGGCTCGTCTTTTTTGGCGAAGCTGATGAAGCTTCAGATAGTGGCCCTCCACTCGTCGAGCTTCTCTGCATCAGGGGAGAAGTCAAGGAGCAGTTGCATGCACGCCAACGCTTCTACTGGCATGGGCGGTGGTGAAAGCCGCGTGGACCGTGACGCGCTCCGACTTCTAACCAAGTTAGAAGGAGCTCTGTCACGGTCTCGCAGTCACACACCGCTTTTGCTAGCATCCAGGCGCGTATGCCGGCCTAGTGCGTCTTGAGAGTGGCGCACAGGGCTCTTCCCGCGGGGGTGCCCGGGAGCTCCGACGTCGCGGTTTTACTCATCGCGCGCGGCCTGGGAAGGCCGTGACACGGGTGCCAGCTGGGGCACTGTAGAGGTTGCCGCGCCGCCAGTGGGCAGCACGGCCCCGCCCTCGGACCCAGCGGTGCGCGACTCGTTGTCTCGGATCCGAACGACGCCGCTTGCCTAGCTCCGATTGCCAGAATGTCATGGATGCTTGCGGGCCATGTCTTCGGCACCATTTGTGGCCACCCGGTCGCTTGCTCGCGCTGGCGAGGATGGGCCGGCTCCGGACGACCCGGTCACTATGATCCCCTTTTTCTTGGGGGCCATGGTGATGATGCAGTCGATGCGCTAACTTCCAAACCGTATTTTCACAGCCTGCATCCCCTACCTGGCACGGCAAAGATGTCGGTGAGAACGACACCAATGGGATCACAGGGAATCCCTTCTACGGTTGGCGGGCGCGGGGCTGTGGAAAGAGCGGGTTTAGAAGATCAACGCGGGGGAGTTTATCCCGGTTCGGGCCGCAAGTGATGTGTAATACCCTACTCCTGCCGGTTTGTGTTTATTTGGTGTTCTTGGACTAGCTACAAAGCGTGCAGGGTCCAAAAAGTTCGAATCCCCTCACAGTACGCCGCGGGCCTGCTTTTATAGTCAAAGGGGCTGCCACAGTGGCAGACAGGAGGTGGAAAGTTTGTATAATAGTCGAGTTTATTGCCTGACATCACGGGACAAAACGCATTAAACACGCTACTTAGGTGTCCTCTTGCTTTATCGGGGATAGCAATGAAGCCCGTCCCGTCCGTCGCTGCTTCGCCTTGCTCCGACACACGTCCAGGCCAACGAGGCATGCAGTGCCATGTAGGCTGGCAGACTGCTGAGCTGGCGCGGTGGCAGGGTCTTCACGAAGATCTGCATGCCACCACGTAGGTGCTTGACTAGTTGGCTTAGGAGCCACGTACTGCCACGTGGGTACCTACTTAGTTGGTGGGTTGGCCGCTGAGTTGGGGCGGCGACGGGGCGGTAAGGCCTTGCCGCGGTCTTGCTGATATTCCCGGCAAGGGTCTTGCCGAGGCCTTGTGGGCGCCCTCGGCAAGAGTCTTGCCGGGGCCTCGTGGGTATCTTTAGCAGGAGCCTTGCCGGAGCCTCATGGGCATCCTCGGCAAGGGGCCTTGTTGTTGTCTTGTTTCTTGGTTCCCATCTAGGCCTCGCAAGCCCTTTAACTTTTGTCCCGCCAAACGCGGCCGTAGGCGTGTGGCTACGACTGCCCGCGCACAAGTAAAGGCGGACGCGATTTGGGCTTGGACGAGCTCCTTCATCACAAGGTATGCAGCGGAGGAACGGACGGCTGCTCGAACGCTCTCGGCGATTGCCAGCTCTTCAGCCGTGGGTTGCGATCGTTGTTGGAGAAGCTTCATTCGATTTGTGCGGCGACCGCCAGGAGCTGGGCAAGGGTGGCCTCGACATGGTCGTGGGCGGCCTCCATCAGGGCTAAGGCCGCCGCTGCAGAACAGATAGCTGCTGTGCCACTCTCCCTAGTTGCTATCCCCGAGGCAGATGTTGCTGCCGCCACCTGAGAAGCAACAACGGCTGTTTGGGCTGCCTTGGCCGCCTAGTCACAGATTGCGGCCGCGCTCATGCACCTTATAAGCACGCGAAAGGTGGCTGCGGCCGCGCTTTCGCCGGAGTGGGCCACTGAAGTTTCCCTCACAACGCGGTTCCACGTGCCCATATTTCACGGGCGATGATTGAACAGTGAAATGGTATTTGGGGAGCGAGCTAGTCTTCTTGAGATGCCGACTGTGGACTATAGCCGACGCACCTTCTCACGTAAGCCATAGGCGTACTATACACCGGTGATGCTCCAGGATATTTTGTGCTGCATCTCACACGGTTGGTGATAATAAACTGTGTGCGATCTACTTGATTTTTCATCTTGATTTGAATTACATAATGGGGTCACAACGACAATGGACGGTGTTTGAATTGCTAGACCTTTTATCTGGAGTGAACATGCAACTATATGTGTGCCGTAAAAGAATTGGAATTATTCAGGGTTCGTTTGAACATTTTATACATTAAATTGGTTTTCTAGCCATTTCAGGTGGACAATTCAAAATTAAATTACACACACATGCTCCGGTGCACCAACATGGGTTGTAAAATCATATATGTGTCCATGGGTTTATGCTTATCTCCCATGTAAGAAATGGGGATGAAATTCGAACACCATGGCACCGTGGCTCTCCGGCAAACATCGACGTACTTGCTTTTGTATTCTAGTAAATCCAAAATTCATGAAACTTGGCATGCTATCATGGAGCGGCATCAACATGCCGTGGTAAAAAATTTGTCCCATTTGGGGCAAGTTTGGGTATAAGCTTCTGATAAACCAGAGCTTCTCACAACAAGTGTGAAGGTTTCGGCAGGGAACATTTCACCTTTCTGGACAAAACGATATGCATTGCCTCTTCTTGATTTCAAAATTTTCCCTAGTGTCAACATAGAACAACAGGAGTGTTGTGTCAATTTTTGGGATTTTTCGGGGTTCTCTTGGACAATTTTATACATTAACTGAGTTTTCTATGCATTCATGGGCATAATTCAAATTTGAACTATAGGCACATGCTATAATGCATATAAATTAGTTGAAAATTCAAATATGTGTCCTTGGTTTCCTGCTTAGGTCCCATGCAAGAAATGGTAATGAATCTCAAACAACCCGCCACCGTCACTCGGCCGCAAACATTGAGATACCTAGTTTTTAAATTCTAGTAAATCCAAAACTCGTCTAAAATTCATGAAACTTGGCATGCTATCTTGGAGCGGCATCAACATGCCGTGGTAAAAGTTTTGTCCCACTTGGGGTTTGGGTATATGCTTCTAATAACCAGAGCTTCTCACAACAAGGATGATGGTTTTGGTAGGGAACAACCCACCATTGGGGATGAAACGATGTCCATTGCCTCTTATTGCTTTCAAAAAATTTCTTGTGTCAACATAGAACAACATGAGTGTTGTGTCAATTTTTGTGATTTTTCGGGGTTCGTTTGGACATTTTTATACATTAACTGAGTTTTCAATGCATTTATGTGCATAATTCAAATTTTAACTACATGCACATGCTCCAGTGCATATAAATTGGTTGAAAAATCAAATCTGTGTCCTTGGGTGCATGCTTAGGTCCCATGCAAGAAATGGGAATGAATTTTAAATACCAGGGCACCCTTGATTGCCAGCAAAACATTGAGATACTTTATGTTTAAATTCTAGTAAATCCAAAACTTGTATAAAATTCATGAAACTTGGGATGCTATCATGGAGTGGCATAAACATGCCGTAGTAAAAATTTTGCCCCATTTGGGGCAGGTTTGGGTATATGCTTATCACAAACCATAGCTTCTCACAACAATCATGATGGTTTCGGTAGGGAACGTCCCACCTTTGGGGACGAAACGATATCCATTGCCTCTTATTGCTTCCAAAAAATTTCTCGTGTCAACATAGAACAACGGGAGTGTTGTGTCAATTTTTGTGATTTTCAGGGTTCGTTTCGACATTTTTATGCATTAACTGAGTTTTCAATGCATTTATGTGCATAATTCAAATTTAAACTACATGCACATGCATATAAATTGGATAAAAAATCAAATCTGTGTCCTTGGGAATGAATTTCAAACACTAGGGCACTGTTAATTGTCAGCAAAACATTGAGATGCCTGGTATAAATACTACTAAATCCCAAACTCGTCTGAAATTCATGAACCTTGGCATGATATCATGGAGCGGCTTCAACATGCCGTGGTACAATTTTTGTCCCATTTGGGGCAGGTTTGGGTATATGCTTGTCACAAACCAGAGCTTCTCACAACAAGCATGATGGTTTCGGTAGGGAACGTCCCACCTTTGGGGACGAAACGATATCCATTGGCTCTTATTGCTTTGAAATTTTTTCTCCTGTCAACATAGAACAACAGGAGTGTTGTGTCAATTTTTGTGATTTTTCAGGGTTCGTTTGGACATTTTAATGCACTAACTGAGTTTTCAATGCATTTATGTGCATAATTCAAATTTGAACTACATGCACATGCTCCAGTGCATATAAATTGGTTGAAAAATCAAATCTGTTTCCTTCGGTGCATGCTTAGGTCCCATGCAAGAAATGGTAATGAATTTCAATCACCAGCGCACCGTTGATTGCCGGCTCAACATTGAGATACCTGGTTTTTAAATTCTAGTAAATCCAAAACACGTCTGAAATTCATGAAACTTGGCATGCTATCATGGAACGGCATCAACATGCCGTGGTAAAATTTTTGTCCCATTTGGGACAGGTTTGGGTATATGCTTCTCACAAACCAGAGCTTCTCACAACAAACATGATGGTTTCGGTAGGGAACGTCCCACCTTTGGGGACGAAACCATATCCATTGCCTCTTATAGCTTTCAAAAAATTTCTCATGTCAACATAGAACAACAACAGTGTTGTGTCAATTTTTGTGAATTTTTTGGGTTCGTTTGGACATTTTTATGCATTAACTGAGTTTTCAATGCATTTGTGTGCATAATTCAAATTTAAACTACATGCACATGCTATAGTGCATATAAATTTGTTGAAAAATCAAATTTGTATCCTTGTGTGCATGCTTAAGCCCCTTGCAAGAAATGGGAATGAATTTCAAACACCAGGGCACTGTTGATTGCTGGCAAAACATTGAGATGCCTGATAATCCCCAAGCAAGGAATCACCGTAGCAATTTCCAAAGGTGGAGTGATAAGTATGGAGTGTCGAACCCACAAGGAGATAAAGGCAAGATCAATATTCTCTCAAGCCCTATCTGCCACTGATACGACTCTATGTACACCGAACGTTTGCTTCCAACTAGGAACGAGAAATAAAACTATGTTGTGGGTATGAAGAGGATAACTTTGTATGATATCGAAGAGCTAAAATATAAAAGTAGGTGTTGTTATCATGAAGTTAGAATATATTACTAAATATTATAAATAGCGAGTGTGGAATAATGGTGGATCCTTGTGCGGAATTGTCCTAGGCAATCGTTACCAAGACCGGTAATCACTATTGCAGTTTCATACGAGGGAGAGGCATAAGCTAACATACTTTCTCTACTTGGATCATATGCACTTACGATTGGAACTCTAGCAAGCATCCGCAACTACTAAAGATCATTGAGGTAAAACCCAACCCAACCATAGCATTAAAGCATCAAGTCCTCTTTATCCCAATGCAACAACCCCCTTACCCGGGTTTGTGTTTCAGTCACTCACACAACCCACTATAAGCGAATCATAAACGTATTGCAACACCCTACAGCGGGAATCCCTCACGCTTGCGCGACACGGAGGGCACCATAGGACAGCATCAAAGTAAAACATACAACTCATACCAATCTAGATCATCAATCAACCCAAAGACAAAAGATATCTACTCAAAACATCATAGGATGGCAACACATCATTGGATCATAATATGTGTCATAAAGAACCATGTTCAAGTAGGGATTACAGTGGGGTGCGGAAGAGTGGACCGCGTAAAATAGATGATGATGGTGATGATGATGGTGATGTTGATGAAGACGATCACTGCGGCGATGATTCCCCTCCCGATGGTACTCCGATGCCACCAAGAGAGAGGAGGAGAGGTTCTCCCCCTTGTGCTTCCTCCTCCATGGCCTCCCCCTTAGATGAGGAGAGGTTCTCCCTCTGGTCCTTGGCCTTCATGGTGATGATGGCCCCTCCGGGATCCTCCTCCATGCCCTCCGGTGATGATGGCCCCCTCCGGCAGGGTGCCAGAGAGGGCCTAGATTGGTTTTCGGTGGCTACGGAGGCTTCTGGCGGCGAAACTCCTGATCTATGTTAATTTTCCAACGTTTCTGTATTTATAGGAATTTTTGGCGTCGGTCTCACGTCAAGGAGGTGCACGAGGCGTCCACGAGGTAGGCCCACGCACCTCGAGGTGGTGGGCGCACCCCCCACCCTCGTGGGTGCCCCGGGACTATCCTGGCCTAACTCGTTTACTCCGAGGTCTTCTTTTGGTCCATAAAAAATCATAAAAATTGCCACGCCAATTGGACTCCGTTTGGTATTCCTTTTCTGTAAAAATCAAAAACAAGGAAAAAACAGAAACTGGCACTGGCTGTAGGTTAATAGGTTAGTCCCAAATATCATATAAAATAGCATATAAATGCATATAAAACATCCAAGGTTGATAATATAATAGCATGAATACTTCATAAATTATAGATACGTTGGAGACGTATCAATGCCTGGTTTTTAAATTCTAGAAAATCCAAAACTCATCTAAAATTCATGAAACTTGGCATGCTATCATGGAGCGGCATCAACATGTCATGGTAAAATTTTTGTCCCATTTGGGGGAGGTTTGGGTATATGCTTCTCACAAACCAGAGCTTCTCACAACAAGCATGATGGTTTCGGTAGGGAATGCCCCACCTTTGGGGACGAAACAATATCCATTGCCTCTTATTGCTTTCAAAAATTTTCTCATGTCAACATAGAACAACATGAGTGTTGTGTCAATTTTTGTGATTTTTGGGGTTCGTTTGGACATTTTATGCATTAACTGAGTTCTCAATGCATTTATGTGCATAATTAAAAGTTGAACTACATGCACATGCTCCAGTGCATATAAATTGGTTGGAAAATCTAATCTGTGTCCTTGGGTTCATTCTTAGGTCCCATGCAAGAAATGGTAATGAATTTCAATCACCAGGGCACCGTTGATTGCCAACACAACATTGAGATACCTGGTTTTTAAATTCTTGTAAATCCAAAACTCGTCTGAAATTCATGAAACTTGGCATGCTATCATGGAGCGGCATCAACATGCCGTGGTAAATTTTTTGTCCCATTTGGGGCAGGTTTGGGTATATGCTCCGCACAAACTAGAGCTTCTCACAACAAGCATGATGGTTTCGGTAGGGAACGTCCCACCTTTGGGGACGAAACCATATCCATTGCCTCTTATTTCTTTCAAAAAATTTCTTGTGTCAACATAGAACAACAGGAGTGTTGTGTCAATTTTTGTGATTTTTCGGGGTTCGTTTGGACATTTTTATGCATTAACTGAGTTTTCAATGCATTTATGTCCATAATTCAAATTTCTACTACAAGCACATGCTCTAATGCATGTAAATTGGTTGAAAAAAAATCAAATATGTGTCCTTTGGTGCATGCTTAGGTCCCATGCAAGAAATGGGAATGAATTTCAAACACCAGGGCACCGTTGATTGCCGGCAAAACGTTGAGATACTTTATTTTTAAATTCTAGTAAATCCAGAACTCATATGAAATTCATGAAACTTGGCATTCTATCATGGAGTGGCACTCAACATGCTGTGGTATTTTTCGTGTATATTTTGTGAGAAGGCGCACTCAAATAATGACAACCAAGAAAGGCATTTTGAAAAAATAGATGCCACTTTAATATCTCAAATGTTTGTATAATTCAAACCATGTGCGTTCTGTTAACCATTCACGTGACGGCACATGTCTTGGTTTTAATGGCTGTAGGAGGTGCTGTGCGGACAGCTGCTTGACGTTGACTGAACGGGAGGCGTGCGAGCACAGTCCGGTGCACAGGCTGACCGAGAGGCGTGCAAGCTGTTCTCGAATGTGCAGGCTCACCAGGAAGCGTGCGAGCTGTACGCTACGCGGGCTCATTGGGAAGTGAGCCCTTTGACTTCCATGGTCCCCCGCCTTCCTCTCTGTGCGTGCGCGCCCCTCAGCGGCATGGGACTCCACCGTCGAACGCTACCTCTCAGCGCCGCCAGCTGCCGTCCTCCTGCGCCCCACCCGTCGACCTCGGGACAACATGATGCAAAGTGGGAGCAAGATTTGTGCATCTCTTCAACGCAAACAGTTCTTTTGGATGACCCATGTGCAACCACTTACAAATAATTTGGTGCGATTTGCATCTGTCATATTGGGTATGTTACCATTTGTCAAACTGGAAAGACTGACATTTGTTGATCTAGTAACATTGCCATTTGTCAACCTTGTAACACTGTGATTTGTCAAAATATGAAGCTAAATATCACTAGCAGTATCTAATTTTTGCAACTAAAGTGCAGTAATTAAGTATAGATTTCATTCATAGATTAAGTAGTCGTTCTTAATTTATACAAACAGTTCAACTCGACAGTTGAACCGACCAAACTTTTCCCCAATTGTTGCCAACCACGTACTGAAATAGCTAGTTCAACTATATATACTAGCTAATTTTAAGTATGTTGTACAGTTCCACCACATCTATAGTCAGACGAACTGAGCAAAATAGCCCCTAAATACTACTACTACGGAGGGGCTTTGTACTACTTCCGGCTGCCTCTCCTCTGCCGAGCACGCTCCGTAAGAGGCGGAGGAGGAGGAGCCTACCGACGAGCTGGGCAACCGCAATACGGTGCCTGCTGCTATTGCAGCTTCAGCGACGCTCACCTCGAACGCCCTCTGCTGATCCAGATGACCCCTCTCGAAGCGGTGGTTTTCCTCATAGATCTCCTGATTCCTCGCCTCTGAGGCGGCATGTGCCGAGGCAACAGCGGCAATAAGGCTCTTTGCATGCTCGACGAGGTGCTCCTCCTCCTCCCGCAGGAACTTGGTGTAGTGCGCAAGGTCGCTGACGCACGTGCGGGCATCCACCTCCACCTCCCGCCTTCGGGCGGCGGTGGCGGAGCGGGCGATGACCCCGGCGGTCGACGGTGGGCTAGAAGCCACGGCGACCAATGATGGGGTGGCGGCCACGACCACCACATCCCGCCTTCCGGCCGCGGTGGCGGAGCGGGTGATGGCCGGCAGTGGGGTGGCGGCCACGACGACCACCTACCGCCTTCAGGCCGCGGTGGTGGAGCGAGCGATGGACCTGGCTTTCGACGGCGGTGTGGAGGCAACGGCGGCCGGCAACAGCTGTCGACGGGCGCCGATGGCGGAGCGTGTGGTGGGTGTTCTGTGCACACCCAACAGGGACGCCATGCGCACTACACTACGCCGAGCCACAGTGTAGCCTCCCAGCTGGAGCTATCCTCTAATGACGACGAAGTGGCTGAGCGCCGACGAAGGACCGGTGCCACTGGCGATTGTGGGAGAAGTAGACGAGATACACTACAGGGAGGGAGGGTAAAATGTGACGCAGGACTCGCCGGCCGTGAGGGTTTTTATAGCAGGCCGGTAAGCATTGGGATTTTGGGGGATTTCAACGAGTCAGGTGGGAAGCTTGCGCAGGAATCTGCAAGGATGCGCGTGAATGGGCTCACCGACGATGCATTGGTGCCACCGTTTGGCCAAAAGAACGCCCTTGCGCGATGTGCGAGCTTGCACTGTATGCCGTCTGCGGTAGCGGGGTGACAAGACGTGCGGGGTGACAACACATACGGTTAATTAAAAAAAACGTTAGCGATTTAATTGCCTACTATACCCCTGTCCTGGTTTATAAGTATGATTTAACTAATAAAATACGAATGCATGTCGCCAACGATTATATAGTTGGATTCGTATTTGAACATAGTTCCCAATTATATAATTTTTATAACATGCATTAACATTTTTTGGTTAAATTTGAGGGCAAAGTATGGCACGGAATATAAACGGGGCTATAGACCGGACGGAGGTGGTAGCACACGGCCGCTCTCTAGCAGCGACGCAATTGTCGGCCGGCTTGTAGGCGACCATTTCATGCGTGTTCAACTGCTCTATGCGTGTGGTTGCTTGCAGTTCAGGTGGCTGCGGCGCGCTCTGCTCGTGTCCCGCCACGCGCGCTCTGCTCTCGCGCCCCTCCGGGTGCTCTGCCCTCATACCTCCATGTGCGCTTCCAGTGTTTGGGGCCGGTGCACGATCATGCACGTTCGTGTGCGTGCGGTTGCGCCGGGCGTGGCGTGACGATGCAATTACCCGCTGCAGAAAGTGCCATGCGGATGCACCGAGAATTCATGCCGCCCGACCCCCTTTTATTCCTGCGGCCATTTACCTTCATCTCTCGTCCCACACGACACAATAAGCACACCCACGAGGACACATACAGAGAGGACATCCAGCGGTTCCAATGGCGCCCCCCGTGGCTCCAATTGCACTCCCAGTGGCCGACAACGACAACGGCGAACAGTTCACCACGCAACACATCATGGACACCCACGTGAGGGGGATGGCTCTCTCGGTGGTGTACACGAATGATCTGATCTCGATGGAGAGCTCCATCCAAACTATGGAGCAGTTCCTTGCCGAGGACAAGTACCAAGTGGTCAACTTCGACCTCGAGTACACCATGGGTCGTGTCGGGCACGATTAGAAGGTTGTCGTCGCCCAGTTGTGCGTTCGACATGATGTCCTCGTCTACCACTACCAGCTGGCCACAACGCCTTGCGAGCGTTTCTCCAGGTTTATCAACAGCTCTGACTACAGTTTCACTGTAGTGGACACCACCAATGATCTAAAAGCGCTCAAGGTTTCGGGCTTGAAATGATCGAATCTTGTCAACATCCAACACCACTACAAGGCCTGGGGCAGCGACAAAAACAAACTGAACTCCCTGGTTGACCTCGCCTCAGCCATCATCGACCCCTACTACATGAAGATGAAGAATGAGAGCAATAAGGAGATGAACGCGTGGCACAGTGTGTGGCATGAGAGACTGGGTGAACAACATGTCAATTACACGGCCATGGACGCGTACACAAGCTACGAGATGTACAGGCGGATTGTTGACATGAGGAACTGTCTTCTTCCTGACCCAGACGAGGGATCGAGCCACATAGAAGTGGAGGGAGCGTCACAAGAAGTAGATGACTAGACGATCGTTTCTCCTACTTTAGAATGCATGCAATTGTTTATTGAGGTGTGTGCAAATGATATGTACAGTCACTTATGTAATTGGATGTTTATTTTAGTTATATATGTACACACATGTTATTCTACTGTAGACAGAGAAAATCACACGACTTATTAGCAGCAATCATCTGTGTTATTATTGGTCTTCGCAGACATTTATGATTACGGACCTGTTTGCCGCATATCACACACATCTTATTCAGTTGAACCGTTTCCATTGTGTTGCCTAATCACACACAGTTCATCCTAGTGAACCGTATGTTGTATATTGCACACACCTTCATCTGGCTATCCGTTCCTTTTGTTCCTTCTCATCCCAAACAGTTAATTGAACTGAACCGTATGCCCTGCATTGCACATGCAACTAAAATATGAACCGTGTTTGATGCATCCGTCATCGCAAATGTTTTGCACCTTTTTTGACGGTTTTTTACACCATCGTTTGCGATTATGGGATCGCACACAGTTTCATTGAAGGGTCTCTGATCGTAGTGTCGCGTTTGGACCATCCTGCAGTAGTGACATGAAGGCACTAAACATCATACAACCAAGGATGGGAAACATAAACGAATCACACATGTAATACACAAGTTACTCCTCTAGGGTTCTTGATATTACAATAGGGAAAAGTGAGATGGTGATGATCATGATAGTGGGGATGATATTGGAGCCTTCTTGATGAGGATGGTAGAGGCGGCGGCCTCCTCTTGCTGGTTCACTCCGACATCTAGGGTTCCTACTTATGGACGAGTTTCTGGTGTCTCTGGGCGTCTGATCCACGATCTGTCTTCATGGGGCGAATATAGTTGATTCAGCGGGAGCGATGACACTCCATACGACCGCTCATATGGGGGGTGGGCGCAGTCGTATGGAACATCGTCTTTTGCTTTGGACCTCCTGCGATGACTGCTTCTCTGCCCATTTTACTTCTTTCTCTTATGGTAGGTGATTATCACTTTAATTACATGATTACACTACCATTTTATGAGATTTCTTCTGTATAATGATATTTGGTCCAAAAAGCTTTTTCTAAGGAAAACGACAAAAAGAAGCACGCGAACGTGGTAAAATTCCATGAAGCCTACAGAGTAGGCACAAAAATACTAACAAAATAATCACATAATTTGGACTCATCGACTCCCCCAAGCTTAATGGTTTGCTCGTCCCTCAGCAAATGCTGCAACTTGTAAGAAAGAGGTCATATCGATTATGAGATGTGTATAAATAAAAATTGAATGAGTCCATCATCACAAATTCAGAATTTGTATCATATTATGGGCCCAATCATGCACTGCAATATCTCGGTTTTCTCTGGATGAATATGAAGTATTCCGCACCTTACTATCAATCATTAAAAATATGCCTAGCAACTCTAAGTGATGCTGGTTTCTTTCATTCAGCTGGACAAGCTCGTATTGCTTATTGTTTTTAGTTGAGTCATTTTTCCTTTCTCTCTTTTATTTCTCGAGTTACCAAGCCTACCCCATATCACTAGAATTTTATATTTCTTTTCTCTCTTCGAGATGTGATATGAAGGGTATGCTTGATTGCCTAACTTTTATTACTGGGAATTTCAAAAACCATTTTAACCTTTAATTTTTTTGAAAGTGGAACCTTTGAATTTTTGTTGTCGCCTATAGGAAAACTTATCTTCTTTTCATGCCTGGCTCATTAGTTTAGAAACTTCGCCAAGTAATCAGCAAATAAACATAAATGAAAGTTGATTCATGGCATCAAGTTGTCAACTTATTATTCCTGATTGATACTAAAGATGTGGAAGACTTATAGTCATTGTATAAAAACAGAAATATCTAGCCCACGAAGACGCAAAATCATACTAGGCAAATACAAAATAATCAAGACCGATCACTAATTAAGTTATCCCTAACTCATTGGATAAAACTCATCCCTCTTATCCGGAGAGCATGAGTGTCCTTACTTATTCAAACTAAATGAAGAACTTCTGAACGGAGTTTAACGGGGAAATAATAATAGGGGAAAAAGGGCCTTAAAAGCCCCCCAAGCTTAACATGCTAAGCCGGCTGGATTCATTTAGTATCCTTTTTATTGATACCAGTGTTTTCTTCTGAAGGTGCAGGGGTGACGCTGGTGCGAACTTCAATCATGAGTTTATTGGCAACCTCCAGGTCCGTGATGCAAGAGCGGTACATGTGGGAATCTTGGTTGGCAATGATTCTCAGGATCATGTCAAGAGCCTCACGGGTCTTGATGGCCAGGTCCACCTCCATCTACCTGATTTTTCCAGTCATAACGTTAGTTCCATTTTGATAGTATGCATGTTGTGATTCCCTTAGTGGTTTCATGTGAACGTCGACAACATGACACTTCACCATATTTGGGCCTAAGGGAATGCATTGTGGAGTAGTAATTAAATTATGGGTTGCGAGAGTGGCAGAAGTTTAAACCCTAGTTTATGCGCTATTTCATAAGGGACCGATTGGATCCAAAAGTTTAATGCTATGGTTATAATTTATTCTTAATACTTTTCTCATAGTTGTGGATGCTTGCAAGGGGGCTAATCATAAGTAGGAGGTTTGTTCAAGTAAGAACAACACCTAAGCACCAATCCACCCACATATCAAATTATCAAAGTAGTGAACACAAATCAAACCAACATGGTGAAAGTGACCAGATGAAATTCCCGTGTACACTCAAGAATGCTTTGATTGTTGTAAGAGACCGTTTTGGCCAGTCCTTTGCCTCAAAAGGATTGGGCTACCTTTCTGCACTTTTGTTACTATTGTCGTTACTCGCTCGTTACAAATTATCTTGCTATCAAACTACTCTGTTACATACAATTTCAGCGCTTGCAGACATTACCTTGCTGAAAACCACTTGTCATTTCCTTCTACTACTCGTTGGGTTCGACACTCTTACTTATCGAAAAGGCTACAATTGATCCCATATGCTTAAGGAAGTTATTCACACTTTATTCATGGTGCTTTACATAAAATGCTTGCTAAGTATGATGTTAACCATAGAATTGTATCACCCTATCACCCTCAGTCTAGTGGTCAAGTTGAACTTAGCAATAGAAAAATAAAATTAATTTTGCAAAAGACTGTCAATAGGTCCAGGAAGAATTGGTCTAAGAAATTAGATGATGCACTTTGGGCTTAGAGAACAACATATAAAAATCCTATGGGTATGTCTCCTTATAAAACGGTTTATGGAAAAGCTTGTCATTTTCCTCTTGAGTTAGAACATAAAGCATATTGGGCAATTAAAGAACTCAACTATGATTTCAAACTTGCTAGTGAGAAGAGGTTATTTGATATTAGCTCTTTAGATGAATGGAGAACCCAAGCTTATGAAAATGCTAAGCTATTTAAAGAAAAAGTTAAAAGATGGAATGATAAAAGAATCCAAAAGCGCGAGTTCAAAGTTGGAGAAAGTGTTCTTTTGTACAACTCTTATTTCAGATTCTTTGCAGGAAAACTCCTCTCAAAATGGGAAGGACCCTATGTTATCGAGGAGGTTTACTGATCTGGAGCTATCAAAATAATGCCGAATGTACTAACCCGAACATTGTCAATGGGCAAAGAATAAAACATTATATCCCAGGTACGCCCATTAATGTTGAAAGCAATATTATTCAAACTATGACACCGGGAGAACACATAAAAGAAACCTTCCGGAACACTCCAGAATCATGAAAAAGAGGAGGTACATGATACGGTAAGTAAATGGACTCCAAGAAATCTGCAAAAATATTTTCTGTATGTTTTGGAATATAATAAAATTAGTAAAATAAGAAACTACCAGGAAGGTGACCCTGGTGGGCACAAGACATCAGGGCCCGGGTGGGTTGTGCCCACCTCAGGTACCTTCCGGACTCCGTTTTTCTTTCGTTTGCTTGTTTCCCAAGATAAAAAATCTTTATATACCCCCTGAACCTATGACCACTGTATCGCAGAGAAATCTCATATTTTCTTTTCCTTGCTATTTTCTGACAGATCCCATCTACCATGGCCGCTTCACGCTCCTCTAAGGACAAGTTCTTCAAGAACGTCATCAACCCACATTTGCGGGAGGTGATGCAACACCCTCTGGCTATCCAGATGCATGAGGGCGTGCTTTCACATCCATGATGTGCAAGGCCCCAAAGGGACGGGAACCGTGGAGGCCAGGCTTGAAGCTATTGAGTAGGAGGTATTCCGGTGCAAGGGGATGGTGGAACATGGACTCAACGCCAATCACCTCATGATCGCGGATTACACCCATGATCTCAAGGTGGATGGAAAGTCCATGAAAGAAATCGTCTTCACCTTCAACGAGCAAATCAACTTCCTCCAAAGCCAGATTTATGGTCTCTAAAACCAAGTCTTTGAATATGAGGCGAGGTTCAAAGGTATGAGTTCGGCTGCCAGTTGCAGGACCGTGAGACTCACTCCTCCTCTTATAATGGTGAGCCTCTGCCATGGAACCCCGAGGTCAAGATCACTACCACTTCATGAAAGAATTAATAAGGGAAGAGAAGATTCACATGCAAATACACTATCTTGGAAATCTTTTGTGATTGTGAGCCCCCATCAAAATATTATATGCCAAAATTGTTGATGTTGGACAAGGAAGACAACATAATTATTTATGTTTGTCCATATTCACATAGAAGTTATATTGTCATGGATCCTTCAACATGTGGTGCTTGCCCCCCATCTTTGTAGCCAAAAATTCTGCACCAAGTAGAGATACTACTTGTGCATCCAAAAACCCTTAAACCCAAATCTTATTTTCAAGAGTCCACCATACCTACATAAGGATTGAGTAAGATCCTTAAGGTAAGTTGTCATCGGTGCAATAAGGCAATAAAAATTGCTTCTAAAAGTGTTAGAACATTTAGTGTAAGAGAAAATTGAGCATTGTACGAACTTGTGATGGCAAAGAATAAAAGCGATAGACTGCATAATAAAGGGTGCCATCATAAGGGGCAATATAACATGACGTTCTTTTGCATGGCAACCTCTACTTCCCTCTGAATAGGGCCTATCTTTTACTTTTATGTATTTACTTTCATGCAAGAGTCAAGTTTTCTCTCTTTTCCTTTTATTCTCTTTTGGCAAGCATCATGTGGTGAGGAAAGATCTAGGCACATATATCCAGTTGGATATGGGTAGGATGAGTTATTATTGTTGACATCACCCTTGAGATGAATACGTTGGGAGGCGAAATTATAAGCCCTATCTTTCTATGTGTTCGGTTGAAATGTTTTGCTCATGTGTACGCGGTGAGTGTTAGCAATCATAGAAGACTAGATGATGGTTGAGTATGTGGACTTGCCTAAAGGCTCCGATACGTGACCCTTCCTGAAAAGATAATGAATTGTAGTTGCAAAGTTGACTGAGAACATAGTTTGTTGGTTTCCAGTAGAGTTTGTGCTCTATACTTTGATGTTGTGGTGAATTGTTACTTATTCATGAGAAGTCTATGATAAAAGTTCTATGATAAAGTTTTATATTTAAGTTTGTTGCTGTTATAATAATTCACATGATGCTTCTATGTCCGTATTTTGTTTTTATCGACACCTCTCTCTCTAAGCATGTGGACATGTTTTCGATTTTGGTTTTCGCTCGAGGACAAGCGAGGTCTAAGCTTGGGGGAGTTGATATGTACATTTTGCATCATGTTTACCTACTGTTATTTATAATGTTTTATGCATAATAATGCTTTTTGGAGTAATTCTAATGCATCTTCTCTCATAATATGCAAGGTTCACACAAAGAGGAAGAATTTGGGCAGCTGGAAATCTGGACATGAAAAAGCTATGTCAGGCTACCTATTCTACACAACTTCAAATGAGCTTAAACTTCACGGTAAAGTTTTATGGAATAAATAAGAAATACTGGAGCAAATAACTACCGGAGGGGGCCACCTGGTGAGCACAAGACACCAGGGCATGCCTGCCCCCCCTAGGCACGCCCTGGTGGGTTGTGCTAAGCCCAGCTCACCTCCGGGGCCCCTCTTCTGGTATATAAGTCATTTTGACCTAGAAAAAAAATAAGGAGAGGACTTTCGGACGGAGCGCCGCCGTCTCGAGATGGAACTTGTGCAAGAGCACTTTTGCCCTCCGGCAAAGCGATTCCGTCGGGGGAACTTCCCTCTCGGTGGGGGAAATCATCGTCATCATCATCACAAACAACTCTCCCATCTTGGGGAGGGCAATCTCCATCAACATCTTCAACAACACCAGCTCCTCTCAAACCCTAGTTCATCTCTTGTGTTCAATCTTTGTACCGAAACCTCAGATTGGTACCTGTGGGTGACTAGTAGTTTTGATTACATCTTGTAGTTGATTAATATATGGTTTATTTGGTGGAATATTATATGTTCAGATCCAATATGCTATTTAATACCCCTCTGATCTTGAGCATGATTACCATTTGTGAGTAGTTAATTTTGTTCTTGAGTTCACGGGAGAAATCTTGTTGCAAGTAATCATGTGAACTTGATATGTGTTCGATATTTTGATAGTATGTATGTTGTGATTCCCTTAGTGGTTTCATGTGAACATTGACTACTTTACACTTCACCATATTTGGAACTAAGGGAATGCATTGTAGAGTAATAATTAGATGATGGGTTGCGAGAGTAACAGAAGCTTAAACCCTAGTTTATGCGCTATTTCGTAAGGGACCGATTGGATCCAAAAGTTTAATGCTATGGTTAGAATTTATTCTTAATACTTTTCTCCTAGTTGCGGATGCTTGCGGGGGGGGGGGGGTTAATCATAAGTAGGAGGTTTGTTCAAGTAAGAACAAGGCCTAAGCACCAATCCACCCACATATCAAATTATCAAAGTAGTGAACACAAATCAAACCAACATGGTGAAAGTGACTAGATGAAATTCCCATGTACACTCAAGAACGCTTTGCTTATTATAAGAGACCGTTTTCGCCTGTCCTTTGCCTCAAAAGGATTGTGCTACCTTGCTGCACTTTTGTTACTATTACCATTACTTTATCATTACAAATTATCTTGCTATCAAACCACTCTGTTACCTACAATTTCAGCGCTTGCAGACATTACCTTGCTGAAAACCACTTGTCATTTCCTTCTGCTCCTCGTTGGGTTCGACACTCTTACTTATCAAAAAGGCTACAATTGATCCCATATAGTTGTGGGTCATCAAATACTTAGAGTTAATGGGTGAATCTGCTTGTGTTTCCTTGCACTACCCATACCTTGTTTTTAGTATGCATTTCCATCCCAGGCTTCTTCTTCCTTCATGGCTTGGGACGTGTTGATGTCCTCCGCAGCTTACTGGGATGCATGGAGTTAGTATAATAAAATAAATCAATTTCTTCCCTTACCCTTAATTTTGCGAGCGGTTCTTCCAGCCCAATGAATGGTGGTTCCATATCACCAAAGGTACATGTGGTTGCTCTGTCCAAGGACACCACTATTTTTTATTACTAAAGGCCACCACCATTCCACACGAGATACATATTCTAGAGGTGCTATAGTTTTGTTCCTCTCTCACAAAGGAGATATTCGCGAGGACATCTTCCACTTTCTCATGGTCTAAGATCTCGCTGTCAAATTCCTGCAAAATAAGAGACCACCTCGTCCAACATGGTTTAGTATCTTTAATGCGAGGGAGCTATTTTATTGCTTGACGGTTAGTATAAAATATGACCTTTGTATCTATGATATAAGGTCTAAACTTTTCACAAGCGAAGACCACTGGATAAAGTTCCTTGTCATTCTTAGTATAGTTTCTTTGAGCGTCACTAAGAGTATGACTTGCATAGTAAATAAGATTGAACCTCTTACCCACTTGCTAACTTAAGATGACACTCACAGCATTATCATATGTTTCACATATCATTTCAAATGGTATATCCCAGTTTGAAGGCGTGATGGCGGGGGCATTTAGTAGAGCATGTTTGAGTCCTTCAAAAGGAGCTTTCCACTCATCATTGAATACGAAGGGAACATCCTTCTGCAAAAGGTTAGTCAAGGGTTTGGATATACTAGAAAAAACTTAATAAAACGCCTATAGCATCCGGCATGACCGAGAAAAATCATCATTCCTTTTATATGTTGAGGATAAGGGAGCTTCCCTATGGCATCTATCTTTGCCTTGTCAACTTATATACCTTTACTGGATATTTTATGCCTTAAGACAATACCTTTGTTGACCATGAAATGACATTTCTCCCAATTCAAGACAAGATTAGTGTCTTCGCATCTCTGCAAAACTTTATCAAGATTGTGAAGGCAGTCATCAAAAGAAGTTCCATAGATGGAAAAATCATCCAAGAAAACTTCCATAATTTCCTCAATAAAGTTAGCAAAAATAGCGTTCATGCATCTTTGAAATGTAGCTGGTGCATTACATAAACCAAAAGGCACACGACGATAGGAATACATACCGAAGGGGCAAGTGAAAGTCGTTTTTTCCTGGTTTTCTGGATGTACTGCTATTTGCGAGAATCCCGAATATGCATTCAAATAATAGAAATGAGTATGCCTGGCTAGCCTTTCAAGCATTTGGTCAACGAATGGTAAAGGGTAACAATCCTTTATGGTCTCCTTATTTAATATCCTGCGATAAATGCACATCCTATACCCAACTATTGTTCTAGTGGGGATCAATTCACTTTGCTTATTAGGTACTACTGTAATCCACCCTTTTTAGGTACACAATGGACTGGACTCACCCACTTACTTTCAAAAACATGATATATTATACGTGCATCGAGTATGCTGACAATTTCCTTCCTTACTACTTCCTTCATTTCAGGGTTCAACTACCTTTGATATTCTAGAACTCGCTCAACTCCTTCTTCCATGAAGATACAGTGAGTGCATATAGAGGGATAATGCCCTTGAGGTCATCCATTGAATATCCAAAGGCTTTTCTATGCCTCCTCAAAGTGTCCATTAATATTCTTCTCTCTTCATCTAAAAGGTTAGCACTGATAATAATAGGATACTTATTTGTTTCATCTAAAAACTCATACCTCAATTCTTTTGGTAAAGGTTTAAGTCCATGCAGTGGGGGTTCTTCATCCCCTCTAATTTTTTGGTTCTATTTATTGTTCATTGGTCACCAGGTCTTGGGTCGGTGCTTCATTCAAGTGATAATCTATTGCTTCTTTGGCGGGGTCCTCTGGACTTTTCTCATAGTCGGCTAGACTAATTTCCTGATCATCTTCAGGAGTTCCAAAGTATATAGCGGCCAGTTGTGCTATAGTTTTTTCTTCATGGTTGTCATGTTCTCACGGTTGGGGACGATTTTTAAACCTAAAGTGAAATACTCTTACCTTATCCCCAAATTTGAGAGAGACAACCTCCCTCTTACAATGAATGTTGCACCTGCAGTATTAAAAAAGGGTCTGCCAAAAATTGTGGGGTAAAATTCATCCTCAGGAATTTCCATAACGACAAAATTAACTTGATAAGTGAAAGTTCCTAATATGACATAAAAATCAGGTAGCATCCCTTATGGTCTCCTTAAGGTGCCATCAGCTAAGTTTATGTCCATATTAGTGGGCTGCAAATCACAAGCATATATTTCATGATGAAGTTTAGTATAGAGAGTGTATCGTATCACATTGATTGAGGAGCCTATATCGCAAAAGCCAAAATAAGATGTGCTACCAAAGGAACAAGGTACTATAGGTTTACCGATGTCCGCTGCTTTAATACAACCTTTGACAAAATAAGTTACCTCTTCCTCCATTGTTTCAATTGACCTTTCTTGCTTTCTCCTCTTCTGGGGTTTTACCTGGATATTTCAGATATTCTTATCCTCTTCTTCAGGATGGTTTTTATTTAGATATTCAAGTTTCTCCTTCCTTACTGGATAGGGCAATACTGGTTTAGGTTCATTGTCACCTTCTTTGGGAACAACCGATGTTTCCACCTCGAAGGTCTCAACTATGACCCCTTAGCCAGGGTCCTCATCAGTGTAGTTTTCCCATTTCCTCCTTGAGAATTCCATATGTTCTGCATAAATTTGAAGAAACCGCCAAACAACATCTAATTAATTACTAACACGACCAACTCTCCCTGATTTTAGACAGGCTTTAATGCAATAGAAATCTCTTTCCGCTCTACCCTCTTCTTCTTCTTCTTCATCAATCCCCCAAGCTTCATAATTAGGAAGTTTACCTTCTAATAACTCCTGTGCTTCAGGAACTTTGTTAGTAATAAAGGAACCTGCAAAGGCCAAGTCTAGTTCTTCTTTCGAATCATACTACAATCCTACATAAAATATATTTAAAACTAGCCATTCAGGGAGATTATAATGAGGGAAATAATTTAGTAAAATTTTATACCTTTGATATGCTTTTACCAAACTTTCTCCAAGTCTCTATTAGAAGTTTAGAATTCTCCTCCTTGCCTCATAGGATTTTTTTTCTGGATAAAAATCTTATAAGAAGGTTTTTGCTAATTTATCCCAAGTATCAAAGCTACCTGCAGGGTGAGACACTAGCCATTCTTCTGCCTTATTAGCCACAGTGCGAGAGAACAATTTTAATTTCATATCATTAGGGCTAAAAGCGTTTAATTTAAACCTCCCACATACATCCTCAAAAAATTGTAAATGTTGATAAGGATCTTCACCTTCCTCACCTTTAAATTACTTGATGCGCTATAATTCGAGGACGCTTGGGTTCACCTCATAAATAACACTGACAAGGTTAGGGCCCAACGATGTAAAAATTTCTTACATAGGTGGTCCCATAAGACGCATGACTGATAGCTCATAGTGATGTCCAAACTCAGCCATGTCAGCTTTGGATCTGCAAAGAACTTAGTTCAATAAATTCAAACCAAAACCAAAACAAAGTTCAAAAGCACTCAGCTCCCTAGCAACCGTGCCAAAAAAATCTTGGTTTCCTGCAAGTGCACATAGTTTAGTTGTAGCTTTTTCAAAGTAAGAATATTGATCCCATGGGGAGTACATGAATCAATCTTTTCGTCTCTTAAATGGTGTGAATAGAGTGCCCGTGAATTGTTAGTTCTCCAAAGTGGTAGTAACGCGATGGAAAGATAATGTTGAAAGTGCAAAGGTAGATAAATAAAAGTAAGCAACTAGAATAGTAACTAAGGGACTTGAAACAGATGGATTAAAGCGCTCAAGGGGAGTCCGGAATCCCCACTAGTGTGCATCTATAACAGTGCCTAAACACAAAGCTACTTCGGATTCCTAAGCCACTTTACATGTTTCTCTTTGGAGGCAGAGCCGGTTCAGATACGTGCATACATGCTGCAGCTCCATATCACATACACCACTACCGTTGTTCCCCCCACTACTAGGGAAAAGCCTAGCAGCAGCGCGGGTTTTGGGCCTATTAGTAGCGCGGGGACCGGCGCTACTAATAAGGCGCTACAGCTAACGTATAGCAGTAGCGCCTGTTGTCCCACGCTACTACTATACATGAATAGCTGTAGCGCTCTTTGGAAAAGGGCGCTGCTGATATTATCTGCAGCGCTGTTTACTGGGAAGCGCTACTGGTAAGGCGGCGCTACTGCTAAATTTTCCCCCCTCGCTACTACTAGTTTTATTAGTTTATTTCCTGCATATTTGTTTTGTATTTTAATAGGCTTTATATAATAATCTTTAGCATATCATACACATACAAATGTAATCATAGCATATACATACAATTAGTCTCATCAAATCATGTCATCATCATAATCATCATCCAACACAAAGTGGTCTCTCATCATCATCTCGAAAATAGCGATACAAGTCTCGATTACTTGCAAATACATCGCCATCCATCTAAACAATGATATACGTAAGAAGAGCTATCACTTTGAGTACATGAGTTCATATCCCTCTCTCGCATTAGCGTGAACCTAAACTAACTACTGCCTGTCGCTCGGAAACCGGAAACCGGTACACCTGGGCCTGACACTTCGGCCACTTGTCGTATATATACTCCTGGCGTGGCACTTCTTCACCATCTATGATCTATGCACCTGCATCGTCACATGAATCGATGATATGCAACATATATAGTTGAGCAACAGAAAGAGACAGACGTGGCAAAAATAGAAACAACATATCATAAGCATAAATAACAAAGTTCATCGTACCCCAAAATGCCCTAACTAGAGTGATTTTCGCTAGTCGAGGAGGAGGACGGTTTAATTACATCACAAATAAAGTTTCACCATGCATAACTCAAAGTTTTTTCATACAGAAAGTATGGACTAAACAGACACATTGTCATATATCGACAATCAGTCCAACATGTTGTTCCATCCATCCAAGTCAGGGAGATAGTCCTTGAGCTTAGTGAAAGGCTTCATGTCGAGACGCTGAGAGGCTATCCATGTTCGGACGTCTTCCCGCGACATTTCTCCTTCTCCGTAGAACATCCCTGTTTTCCCGACGACCTCCTTCATGATGATTTGGGCAAGTTCGTGCTGGATGTTATAGAACTCAGCTCGAAGTCGATGACCCTCGATATCTCCTATGTCCTTTACCCATTGCAGAATATGGGCATCGCCAGATCTAGGTGACGTGCGAAGGTTCTGGTGATCCCGTCTGTACTCCAGCATGTGGTGTAGGACATAGAATCCATCATTAAGAGAATCATTTGGTTGCTGGATGCAGCAGAAGTCGGTCTTATGGCCGAAGGCGGCCATGCTGCCCCTTGTCTTCTTGTCCCTGACCTCTCCACCCCTTGCTTGGTAGTAAAACATAGCACTATCGAGAACTTCCTTGATGTGGGTGTAATCCTTTTTGTGAATGTTCTTCGACGAGTCGAAGTAAAGAGCGTGGGAGAATCGGGGGTAGAGGATGATGAGGACAGCGCGCCCGCCGCTGCGCAAAATAAGTACACCTCAAATTAATTAGCCTCCACCGTGCAAATGAATGATTGAAATTGAAGGAAGGATAGCAGCGCAGATGACTTACACGGGATGATAAGGCATGAGAATCGCCTCCTTGTCCTTATTGGCGAGCATCAAATTGACGATGTAATCCCTCGCGTATTCACGGTGTTTTGTGTAGACTCCAAAGAAGCCCTCATGCATGTAGTACGGGTCAGCGACACGGATATTAGATATCTGCTCAACCCCGATGATGTAGTTCATGTGCAAGGCATAAAGGCGGACAAACGTAAAATCCAACTTCTTCACGTGAAACATGTCGAATATGTAATCGAATCGGAGGAAGAACTTATCTGCGGGGAAGCTGTCGGCGTACGACATTTGCCGTGGAACGTTAACCACGTAGAGTGGGTATCCTGGATCTTTCGAGGCGATGAAGCCTTTCTCTACCTGCAGCACATCGTCATGAAGTCTCCTTAGATCGCCGAATCTGGCCCGTAGCATTGTTGCAGGTAGGATTGGTTGACCGGGGATATGCCATTTATCCGCATCGGGGCTATCTATACGGTCCTGAAGCCGAGGCTGCTGAGGCGGCTGGATCATAGAATCAGCTTTTTTGCCTTTCCTTGCTCTCTTCCTAGACTTCTTTACTACCGGAAGGTCGTCCATAATACATTGAGACGGCAATTCAGGCACCGACTCATGACGCTCAAACCCTGAGGAGGCGCCAATATAGACATACTGTTCAGCGCCATCATCGTCCTCATCCTCATCCATGGCGACGTCATCAGCAACTAATGGAGCCTCCTCCTTACCCAGTCCGCCATCACCCAACCCGACACCCGACGCTAATTGGGTAGGTGGGGTGTTGATGTTCATACCTTGCTGAGGCTGCATGCTCGTGGGTGTGCTCCCGGCCGCCTCCAGACAAAGCAGACTCTTTGGCCACAACAGGACCCACCCATTGCAACAATCACCAAGCCGCCGTGGTGTCTCGTCGTCATCCCCCGCTAGTATTGGAGGAGGCAAATTCTCGTGGCCCGGTTTGACACTGGCCACGAAAACCTTGAAGACGTTCGGGGGGATCGGCCGGCTGTGGAACAATGGTTCCTTTGGCTTCATTATCGTCGGCTTCCCCACGTCCACCTTCTGGTCGCCGATGGTGTACAATATGGTGCACGGGGTTTCGTTGGCCTGCAAAGAAAAGTCTGCGACGTGAGACATCCGAAAGGCAATGAAAACGGGAGATTATACATTTATATTGAAGGGGGCTGGTGTGACAGATATTGTGAGGGCGTCGAGCTCAGGCAAAGACGAAGCACCACCGAGCACGCCTGGTGCGGGAGCCGGTGCGGGAGCCAGTGCGGGAGCCGGTGCTGGTGCAACGCTAGTCGAGCTGCTCCCCAAGAAGTCAGCAAGGGGAAAGTCCTCTACATTTTTTTCTGGATGTTGCCTTGTCCAAGTGAAAACGCCCGTCACCAAGGAAGTAGACAAATCTGCAACCACCTGTTTTGCGGCAGCTACCATTGTAGCGACTGTCTGAGATGATTTCTTCTCAACCGCAATCTCAACCTTCTTGTCTATATTATCTTCAGTTAACCTCCGTCTTTCCTTTCTCTCCTCCGTGATGTCAAGGTAGTACTTCTTCCACGTGGCACCGTCTCCGACACCGTGCATGCGTCCATACGACGGTCGAGTATCCACCAGTTGTCGTTTCAATATGTTCAATGCCTAGTTGAATGGAGTGTCCCACTTGGGCCTCGCCAATGCCTCAGACGGCGAGTCGCTTTCGGCTGCAATCCGGTGCTGCTCTCTCTGCAAAAGGCACAAGGATCGTTTACAAATATGACTAACATGTGCAGTCGAATTGATCAGAAACTAAAATTACCAGCAGTCTCATGAACTCCGTAATGACCGGTTTTGTCTCGTAAACCTTCTTCACTGGGTCCCAACGGTGCCAGGCCCTGAGGACGTCATGCTCCTGCGGGACGGTGAAATCCGCCAAGGGGTCTGGGATGCCCAGACTCGCGGCTTCCGCGTCCTCCTTGGCCCATTTGGACCTCTTTCTGCCGTCACCACGGCTTCTGGGGTGGTGGCTCCCAATGTTCCTCTCTTGAAGCCCCTTCATGTACTTAGACTTTTTTGGCAGCTTCGGCCTCGCAAGCCTCCTTGAATATTTGAAACTGCTCTTCCGTGATTGTCGGATTATCCTTTACAATCTCGGAGTAGGGTTCCTTCTTGTCGATGATCTTTGCTTTCACTCGATTTTTCCAGGCGGCCAACGCGTCGCTAAACTTGGTCATGGCATGTTTGTTTATCTTCTTCATTGCCGGGTCCTCATCTGGATCTTTATAATCCTTCTCATTCCAGCCCGGGAACAAGAATATCTGGTGAAACTTCTTTAGGTGGGAGCTCCTCATATTTTCTATCTTCTGTAGTTTCTCATCGTTGATGGTGGTGGTTGTCCGTACGATGCAGCATATCTGATTGCCGTAGCATCGACGCGCTTCCTCGGGCGCCTTTGGCTCAAAATTGTCGTCGTCCACCTCCGTGACCACTAGTCTAGTAGTCTTGAGTTTGTTAGGAGGCCGTTGCCTCTTTGCTTTCGGTTCTACACCGGCTCCGCTCCCCGAGGCAGCGCCAGTCTCAGTCTCAGCGGCGGTCTCAATGCTGGTTTGAGTCTCAGCGCCGGTCTCGATGCCGGTCTGAGTCTCAGCGCCGGTCTCAGTCTCAGTCTCAATGCCGGTCTGAGTCTCAGCGCCAGTCTTAATTTCGGCAAGGCTAAAAAATTTGCATGCCGCCCGGTAGACGTCGTCGCATTCACCAGAACCCTGTCCTTCATCGTTGCTAGCCATGTTTCCTACGATTAAATCTAGTCAATTAGTTCTGGACCTAATAAAATGAATAATGACATAAAAAGGCCTATTGTTTTGTAGGAAGGTTGACTCCTTCCCGGTGCGGCAAATCCCGGGCACTCGGTATGTCCTAGTTTGTAGCACAAGTCATGCCAAAATTCACGGAAAATTTCGGCATGACCTTTGCTAAAAAGTGGACAAATCAAGAACCTCAATTTTGCCGGAACGGAAATGAATCAACATTCTGGCAAAACATAGGCCACTCGGTTTCATTCCCTGGAAACAACAAAAGGCCATTTGGGCACAATCGAACCACTTCAATGTCGATTATGATCAATGAGCAAACACAATTGAGGATTTTTCATATATCATGACCACTTCAAATTTGCATCTCCTAGTGTATGAACCCTAGAACTCAAATTATGAACCTAGAACTCAAATTATGTCCTACATTTTTTTCCTAATAAAAATTCACTAAAAATTAAGAACCTACTAGACTTGCAACACTAATAGAAATTTATATTTTTATATTGATTTTTTCTCTAAACTAAATCCTACCACCCAAGTTAACATCTAGTTAAACCTTACTTTCCTAACATTTGTAATTAAACACTACAAACGTAACCCTACTGCCCTAGTTAAGCATATACAATTTTTTCCTACGGCGAGGGAGGCAGGGGCATCTCTGTCAAATTAACCTAACTAAATTCTTTTCCTAACTAATTTAGAGATAGAGAGAGAGGAGGGGTGGGGGCTTACAGAGGATGGCTCCGGTGGTGGCGCGGGAGGCAGTGGTGGCGAGGGAGGCGGGGGCGTCTCCGCTGACGGCGAGGGAGGCAGTTGCATCGAGGGAGGCTCCGGTGGCGTTGATGAGGACGCGCAGCTCCGGTGGCATTGGGGGCGGCTCCGGTGGTGTCGATGGCGCGCGGCTCTAGTGGCTCCGGGGGAGTCGACGTCGGCAGGAGATGGCGGCAAAGTGGGGTGACGGTGAATCGAGCAGACGGCGGCGGGGTGGGTCGAGGGATTTGGGGGAGAAGTGGTGGCCGGGGGGGAATGGTTTTTTGGTTAAGTCAAACTTAGCGGTAGCGCTTTTCGCGAAACGCGCTATAGCTAAGTTAGCTATAGCGATTTTCACAAAACGCGCTACTGCTATAGCTATGTAATTTCCTTCATCTTTCTTATTTCCTTTTCTGTTTCTACAGCGGGGGTCTAGGAAACGCGCTGCAGCTACGTTAGCTATAGCGCCTCTTACGAACAAACGCTACTCCTACGCCTTTCTCCTTTTTTCCGCTTTCTCATTTATTTTGCTCTACATTTTATTTTTCTTCCTTTCTCCTTTTTCTATTTATTTCCTTTTCATTTACTTTTCCATTTGTTTTTATTTTATTTTATTTCCATTAGCAGTAGCGCTCTCCGTGCGAAACGCGCTGCTACTTATGTGCTAGCGGTAGCGCGCTTTCCTCAAGACCGCTACTGCTATGCGTAGCCTATCGGGGGTAGCAAAGGGGATACTAGTGGTAGCACGTTTTCATGCGCACGCGCTACTGCTACTATTGTATCTGTAGCACGGTTTACGGACACGCACTACTGCTATTTAGCACTAGCGCCCTTTTTTGACACGCGCTACTGCTAAATTTCTGTGTATAAGGTTTTCCCTAGTAGTGCCAGTCCAGTTATCAAACGGTAATGAAGGGGAAAGATGTCCTTGTGAACGTAGCCAAGGTGGTCTCTGTTTTACCCCCTATTGCGATGATCCGCTGTGAAGGGAAATGGGGTCTGTTACTCACCCACCTCGCTAACAGTAGTAACCTTCCATAGAAAATTGGCATACATTGGATGGTCGACTTCACCCAACACCAATAAGATCATTAACATAGACATGAAAATAGGATGCAAAATCCTAATATCAATCGACCTATCACACACTAGGGTTCATCAATGTGCCTGAGAACTAAGGGAATTACTCACACATGAAGGCACTAAACATCATACTACCAAGGATGGGAAACATAAATGAATCATACATAAAAAACACAAGTTACTCCTCTAGGGTTCTTCATATTACAATATGGAAAAGGGAGATGGTGATGATGATGACAGTGGGAATGATGTTGGAGCCTTCTTGATAAGGATGGTGGAGGCGACAGCCTCCTCTTGCCTGTTCCTCCCTCCGGATCACTCCGGCGGCTAGGGTTTCTACTTCTGGACGTATTTTTGGTGTCTCTAGGCCTCTGGTCTACGATCCGTCTTCACAGGGCGAATATAGTTGATCCGGCGGCGGCTATGGTACTCCACACGACCGCTCATATGTGCGGGTGCGGTCGCATGGAACACCGTCTTTTGCTTTGGACCTCCTATGGTGAATACTTCTTTGCCCATTTTACTTCTTTCTCTTATGGTAGGTGATTATTACTTTAATTGCACAATTGCAGTACCATTGTATGAGATTTCTTCTGTGTAATAATATTTGGTCCAAAAAGCTTTACCTGAGGAAAACGACAAAGAGAAGCGCCCAAACGTGGTAAAATTCCATTACGCCTATAGAGTAGTCACATAAATACTAACAGAATAATCACATAATTTGGACTCATCAAAACACACTTCACTAGACCGAGCCTGGAGCTCGGATCCGATGATATAGTACGGCGACCTGACAAGTCAGACCCCGCAAAATGGATCAGGGCTGGCGTTAGATCAACTCTAGGAGAACTTATTGGGGAAGTTGATGTCACATCGGATTATGCAATTTTTTTGCTCCCATCCTCCATACATGTCGAGTACTGCCCTGATAATATGGGCCGAACTAACATTTGGGATTGAGCCCATGTTGTGCAAAAGACGAACGAGATGACTGATAACCCACAAGTATAGGGGATCGTTTGTAGCCCTTTTCGATAAATAAGAGTGACGAACCAATCGAGGAGCTAAAGGTAGAACAAATATTCCCTCATGTTCTATCGACCACCGATACAACTCTACGCACGCTTAACACGTTTGCTTTACCTAAAACAAGATTAAAACTAGAAGTACTTTGTAGGTGTGGTAGGATAGGTTTGCAAGATAATAATGTAGTTAAAAATAAAAAGTAGGTGATGTTCTAATTAATGTACAATTAAATTAGTATAGCGAGTGTGGATTAGTAGTTGTAAGATTCGTGAAATTGTCCCTAAGCAATTGACTACGTTACATGACTGATAGCAATTTTTTATGTGGGAGAGGCCACTGCTAGCATGTCATTCCTTGGAATTTTATGCGCTTATGATTGGAACTATTAGCAAGCATACGCAACTAATAACGTTCATTAAGGTAAAACCCAACCATAGCATTAAGATAAATTGACCCCCCTTCAAACCCGTATGCATCAATTTCTATGTTAGGAAGAAGCTTCTATCACCCTTGCCCTCCAATGCATAGTCCTATCAACATACAAATAACCCTATGGTGTGATCCACACGCACGCTCATATGATGGGCACCAAAAGGATAGAAATAGAACAACAAGCAAATTAAACCAATCATAGCAATTCATCAATTATCAGTAGGACATCAAAAATCTACTCAAGCATCATAGGATGGCAAGATATCATTGGATAATAATATGAAGCATAAAGAACCATGTTCAAGTAGAGGGTACAGTGGGTTGCGGGATAGTGGACCATTGTAGATAGAATGGGGAAGGGGATGAGGATGTTTGTGAAGATGGCAGAGTTGTTGGAGTAGATCACCGTCACACGATGATTGCCCTGGCGGCGTTCCGGTGCCACCAGGAGAGACGGGGAGAGAACCCCCCCCCTCCTTCTTCTTCTTCCTTGGCCTCCCCCCTAGATGGGAGGAGAGTTCCCCCTCTGGTCCATGGTTGCCATGGAGGCAGAGGGTCGAGAGCCCCTCCGAGATTGGATCTCTCTCCCTGTTATCTTCTATTTCGCATTCCCCAGATCTGGCCGAAAACGGTTTCTTAAATATCCGAAAATCCGTTACTCCGATTGCGCTGAGATTTTAACACAGTTTTATTCCGGATATAAGCTTCCTTACGCCCGAAGGAGAGCAGCAACCGTGTTACGAGGTGACCACAACCCACCACCAAATGCCTGGGCCCTAAGGCATGGCCTGCTGTACTGTGGGTGTTGTGGGCCTCCTTTTACTTTGATTCCACCTCCCAAAAATCACATATATTCCAAAATAATTCTCCATAAATTTTTATCGCATTTGTACTTTGTTTGATATGGAGATTCTGCAAAACAAAAAACATGCAACAAACAGGAACTAGCACTGGACACTTGATCAATACGTTAGTCCCATAAATCATTTAAAATGTTGCCAAAAGTATGTGAAAGTTGTATAATATTGGCATGAAACAATCAAAAATTATAGATACAATGGAGACGTATCAGCATCCTGATATGACCATTTTGCATCATGTTTTCTAACTGTTATTTATAATGTTTTTATCCATAATAATGCTTTTTGGAGTAATTCTAATGTCTTTTCTCTCATAATTTGCAAGGAACACACCAAGAGGGAGACTTCCGGCAGCTGGAAATCTAGACCTGGAAAAGCTACGTCAGGCCACCTATTCTGAACAACTCCAAATGAGATGAAACTTCACGGAGAATTTTATGGATTATTTAAGAAATATTGGAGCCAATAAACACCAGAGGGGGGAACCAGGTGGGCACAACCCACCTGGGCGCGCCAGCCCCCCTAGCGTGCCCTGGTGGATTGTGGCCTCCTCGGCCCACCTCCGGTGCCCATGTTTTTCTATATAAGTCATTTTGACCTAGAAAAAAAATAAGAAGGAGGCTTTCGGGACGAAGCGCCGCCGTCTCGAGGCGGAACTTGGGCAGGAGCACTTGTGCCATTCGGCCGAGTGATTCTGCCGGGGGAACTTCCCTCCCGGAGGGGGAAATCATCGTCATCATCATCACCAACAACTCTCCCATCTTGGGGAGGGCAATCTCCATCAACATCTTCACCAGAACCATCTTATCTCAAACCCTAGTACATCTCTTGTATTCAATCTTGTTACCAGAAATATAGATTGTTGCTAGGGGGTGACTAGTAGTGTTGATTACATCTTGTAGTTGATTACTATATTGTTTATTTAACACCCGGGATGTAACTTGCCATATTTGTAACTCTGACTCTTGCCATTCTTGGCTTTAAGTTATGAGATTTTCCTTCGTGGTTGGGTTTTGTCTTCGTTTTGCATTCTGTTCATTTCATGCATTTCATATCATGTCATCATGTGCATCGCATTTGCATTCGTGTTTTTCTAATGCATCCAAGCATTTTCCCCGTTGTCCGTTTCGCAATCCGACACTCCTACATGCACCGGCACACCCCTCTTGTCTCTTTTTGTGAGCGGGTGTTAAATGTTCTCGAAATGGACCGAGATTTACCAAGTGGCCTTGGTACACCACCGGTAGACCGCCTGTCAAATTTCGTTCCGTTTGGAGGCCATTTGATGCTCCAACGGTTAACCGGGTAACCGCAAAGGCCTCTTGTGTGTTGCAGCCCAACACCCCTCCAAAATGGCCCAATAACCCATCTAAACCATCTCCATGTCCTCCGTCATTGGATCACGACCGTGTGGGCGAAAACTACACCTCATTTGGACACTCCAAACTCCCTCTACCTATAAATATGTGTTTGCCCCCGAAATTTCACGATACAAACCCTATTTTCTTCCTCCTCCCGCCGACGGACATGTCCACCCCGCCGCCGGAGAGAATCCGGAGCCGCTGCCGTCCCCGCACCACCAGCCCGCGGAGCCCATCACAGCCCGCGCGAGCCCGACTGTGTCCGCCGCCTCGCCCCGCGAGCCCGAGCGCTCCGCCCCTATCGCTCAAGCTCCCGCCGGCCACCCGGACCTCGCCGGAGGCCGCGACCTTGCCGACCTCTCGCTGCCGCCTCGGCATTCGCTCCACGCCACCATCCCGCACCTCCAATGCCAGCCTCTCGCCCACGCTGCCTCGCACCTCCGCCGCCAGCCGCCCGCTCCAGCGCACCGCGCCTCCTCGCCGATGTCCCCGCAGAAGCTCGTCGCCGTAGCCATGGAAGCTGCCGTGGTCGCCGGAGCTCCCTCGTCGCCGCCCCGTCGCGTGTTGCCACCGGATCCGGCCAGAACGGGTCCGGAGAGACTGGATCGAGTCGCCCCAGCGCCCCGTGACCTCCCCGCCGTCCCTGCATCCTCGCCGGAGTTCCATGCGCGCCGCCGCCGCGCTGCCTCTCGCTCCCAATCTAATCAGGAGGAGACGGAGACTTAGCCCATGGGCCCCACCCCGCGTCAGGCTCATCTTCAGCCTCGGCCCACCGCGTCGCCCGGTCCGGCCCACCTCCTCGAGTCGGCCTCCTCTCCGCTCCTGGGCCGAAGCCCGTGTGGTGAGCCATCCCCTACATTCCGCCCGTTCGAGTTATAACTATCCTGCGCCCATCCGAATTCTTCTTCTAAGTCCTTGGATCCTAATATTTTCATGCCATGTTCCTCATGTCGTATCTAGGTGACCGTAGCTCCAAATGATGCATATGATATATCAAATTGTTCGCCTCATTGAGCTCTCCATGATAGAAGCATTTCCACGCATGTTCATGTTCATTTCTATGCCATTTTCGTTGATGCAAGAGTGCTATAAAATGTTAGCTCCTGGAGGTCATCAGTTTATGAGGTTTTGTCATTTTTGTTGCATTTGATGTGTGCATCATATGAATTTGAGGTCTACATGTGCTTTGAACTAAAACATGCCATATTTACATGGGTGCTTGTCTTGTATTTTTGTGATCAATGTGGTGACTAGAACAAGCATGCAAACTAGGCTCCGTGATGTTGCTGTTTTCAGGGACTTTGGATTTTTTTAAGTCCTTTTCCTGCTATTATTTTGATGCCATGTAAACTTGATGCTACAATGAGATCCATGCTTATTTTGGGATATTTAAGTAAGAATGTTTTGAACATGTGGTTATGATCTATCCATCCATGCCCCTGTTTGCAATTATAGAGTGGTCTAGCATGTCTTGTTCTTGCTCTACTTTTGCTATAAAATGTTCCTGGCAGAATGTTAACATGTTAATCAATATTGCCATGCTTGTTTTTAGTGATCCATGCATCATATGAACTTGATCTTGCCATGTTTAGCTTCATGAACATGTCATCTTGCTATTGGTATGCTTATATTGTCATGCAATGCTTTGTGGTGAGTGGCATGAGCTCGCAAAGTTGCCTTCCTAAATCTGTTTACGCCATGCTCGCAAAGGGTGGAAGGCTCGGCCTTATGCCTGGTGTTTTGTTCCACTCTTGCCGCCCTAGTTTCCATCATACCGGTGTTATGTTCCTTGATTTTGCGTTCCTTACGCGGTTGGGTGTTGTGGGAACCCCTTGACAGTTCGCTTTGAATAAAACTCCTCCAGCAAGGCCCAACCTTGGTTTTACCATTTGCCTACCTACCACCATATACCTTTCCCTTGGGTTCTGCAGACTCAAGGGTCATCTTTATTTTAACCCCCCCCCAGGCCAGTGCTCCTCTGAGTGATGGTCCGAACTAGAGTCCTTTGCAGCGCCACCTCGGGGAAACTCGAGGGTTGGTTTTAGTTGTACGGAGTGCTCATCCGGTGTGCCCTAAGAACGAGATACCTGCGACTCCTATCGGGATTTGTCGGCACATCAGGCGGCTTTGCTGGTCTTGTTTTACCATTGTCGAAATGTCTTGTAACCAGGATTCCGAGACTGATCAGGTCTTCCTAGGAGAAGGAATATCCTTCGTTGACCATGAGAGCTTGTGATGGGCTAAGTTGGGACACCCCTGCAGGGTATAAACTTTCGAGAGCCGTGCTCGCGGTTATGTGGCAGAGGGCAATTTGTTAATATCCGGTTGTAGAGAACTTGACACTTAACTTAATTAAAATGAATCAACCGCGTGTGTTGCCGTGATGGTCTCTTTTCAGCGCAGTCCGGGAAGAGAACACAATCTCGTGTTATGCTTGAATGTAAGTAGCCTCAGGATCACTTCTTGATCACTTATAGTTTCTCGACCATTGCGTTGCTTCTCTTCTTGATCTCTTTTGCGTATGTTAGCCACCATATATGCTAGTGCTTGCTGCAGCTCCACCTCACTATCCTTTCCTACCCTTAAGCTTAAATAGTCTTGATCTCGCGGGTGTGAGATTGCTGAGTCCTCGTGACTCACAAATACTTCCAAACAGTTGCAGGTGCCGAGGGTACCAGTGCAAGTGATGCTACCAAACTCAAGTGGGAGTTCGACGAGGATTTAGCCCGTTACTATGTTTCTTTTCCAGATGATCAGTAGTGGAGCCCAGTTGGGACGACCGGGGAATTAGCATTTGGGGTTGTCTTCTTTTTTTTGGTTCCGTAGTCGGACCTTTGATTGTACTTTGGATGATGTATGGATTATTTATGTATTGTGTGAAGTGGCGATTGTAAGCCAACTCTTTATCCCTTTCTTATTCAGTACATGGGATGTGTAAAGATTACCCCTCTTGCGACAAGCCTACCATGCAGCTATGCCTCTAAGTCGTGCCCCAACACGTGGGAGATATAGACGCATTGTGGGTGTTATAGTTTATTTGGTGGAAGATTATATGTTCAGATCCATTATGCATATTAATACCCCTCTAGTCATGAGCATGTTTATTATTTGTGAGTAGTTACTTTTGTTCTTGAGGTCATGGTAGAAATCATGTTGCAAGTAATCATGTGAATTTGATATATGTTCCATATTCTGATGGTATGTATGTTGTGATTCCCTTAGTGGTTTCATGTGAACATCGACTACATGACACTTCACCATATTTGAGCCTAAGGGAATGCATTGTGGAGTAGTAAATAGATGGTGGGTTGCGAGAGTGACATAAACTTAAACCTCAGTTTGTGCACTATTCCGTAAGGGACCAATTGGATCCTAGAGTTTAATGCTATGGTTAGAACTTATTCTTAATACTTTTCTCGTAGTTGCGGATGCTTGCGGAGGGTTAATCATAAGTAGGAGGTTTGTTCAAGTAAGAACAACACCTAAGCACTGGTCCACCCACATATCAAATTATTAAAGTAGCAAACACAAATCAAACCAACATTATGAAAGTGACTAGATGAAATTCCCGTGTACCCTCAAGAACACTTTGCTTATTATAAGAGACCGTTTTGGCCTGTCCTTTGCCTCAAAAGGACTGGGCTACCTTGCTGCATACTTGTTACTATTATCGTTACTTGCTCGTTAGAAATTATCTTGTTATCAAACTACTCGCTACTTACAATTTCAGCACTTGCAGACATTACCTTACTGAAAACTACTTGTCATTTCCTTCTGCTCCTCGTTGGGTTCGACACTCTTACTTATAAAAAAGAGCTACAACTGATGCCCTGTACTTGTGTGTCATCAAGGCTGTTTTCTAGCGCCATTGCCGGGGAGTGAAGCGCCTTTGGTAAGTGGAATTCGGTAAGGAAACATTTATATAGTATACTGAAATTTATTGTCACTTGTTACTATGGAAAACAATCCTTTGAGGGGTCTGTCCGGGGTATCTTCACCTCGTCCAGAACCACAATTAGCCAGCCCTCAACCTACTGCTCCTACCAAAAATATTGAATATGAATTTCCTTTGGGTATGATAGAACAACTGCTAGCTGATCCTTATGCAGGAGATGGAACTGAACATCCTGATATGCACTTGATATATGTGGAACAAATTTGTGGGTTGTTTAAGCTTGCAGGTTTACCCGTAGATGATCTGATGAGTAAGGTTTTCCCTTTATCTTTGAAGGGAAAAGCATTGGCATTGTATAGGCTATCCGATGATATTGGATCATGGAATTGGAATCGTTTGAAATTGGAGTTCCACCAAAAAAATTATCCTATGCATCTAGTTCATCGTGATCGCAATTATATATATAATTTTTGGCCTCGTGGAGGAGAAAGTATCGCTCTAGCTCGGGGGAGGCTTAAGTCAATGTTATATTCATGCCCCAATCATGAGCTCTCAAGAGAAATTATTATCCAGAATTTTTATGCTCGACTTTCTCGTAATGATCAAACCATGCTTGATACTTCTTATGTTGGTTGTTTTATGAAGAAGACTATTGAATTCTGTGGGATCTTTTGGAAAGAATTAAACACAACTCTGAAGATTGGGAACTCGACGAAGGTAAAGAGTCAGGTATAAAGCTTAAGTATGATTGTGTTAAATCTTTTATGGATGTCGATGCTTTTCAAAAATTTAGCACTAAATATGGACTTGACTCTAAGATAGTAGCCTCCTTTTGTGAATCATTGCTACTCATGCTGAACACCCTAAAGAGAAGTGGTTTAAATATGACCCACTTATTAAAGAATAAATTAAAGAACCAGTACTAGTTAAAGAAGAAACTATACTTTATAATATTGATCCAGTTGTTCCTTCTGCTTATATAGAGAAACCACCTTTTCCTGTTAGGATAAATGAACATGCTAAAGTTTCAACTGTGGTTAACAAAAGCTATGTGAGAACACCTAAACTCATGAACAAATTAGGATAGAACCTAATGTTGCTATGGTTAAAGATATCTTGGAGGAATATATAGATGGGCATGTTATTTACTTCTGTGCAGAAGCTGCTAGAATTGCTAAACCCGAAAAAAGGATAAGAATAGACCAGTTGTTGGCCTGCCTGTCATTTCAGTTAAAATAGGATATCACTGTTATCATGGTTTATGTGACATGGGTGCTAGTGTGAGTGCTATCCCTTACACTTTGTATCAAGAAATTAGGAAAGACATAGCACCTAGAGAGTTAGAAGACATAGATGTTACTATTAAACTTGCAAATAGAGACACATATCACCTTGTGGGATTATTAGAGATGTTGAAGTCTTGTGTGGGAAAACAAAATATCCTACTGATTTTCTTGTTCTTGGTTCCCCACAAGATGACTTCTGTTCCCATTATCTTTGGTAGACCTTTCTTGAACACAGTTAATGCTAAGATAGATTGTAAGAAACAAACTGTGGGTGTTAGATTTGGGGATGAGTCTCATGAGTTTAATTTTTCCAAGTTTAGTAGAAATCATCATGAAAAAGAATTTCCTAGTAAGGATGAATTAATTAGTCTTGCTTCTATTGTTGTGCCACCTACTGACCCTTTAGAACAATACTTGCTAGACCATGAGAATGATTTACATATGCATGAAAGAAATGAAATAGTGTCAGATCACGGGTTCCAGCAAGACCCTTAAGGTTTGAACACTGGGGTGCACGCGAAGATTCCCCCCCTACCGATCCACGTCCTGACTCGGCTAAGATCTGACGAACTAACTCAACGAACTCACAACACAAGGGACACAAGATTTATACTGGTTTGGGCCACCGTTGTGGTGTAATACCCTACTCCAGTGTTGTGGTGGTGGATTGCCTCTTGGGCTGATGATGAATAGTACAAGGGGAAGAATAGCCTCCTGAGGTTGAGGTGTTCTTGTGCTTGGCGAACTTGTGTGTGTGTGTGGATTTGATCAGCTCAGGCCTCTTCCGCTAGCTATGGTGGCGGCTAGTCCTGTTTATAGAGGTACTGGTCCTCTCCCCAAATATTGAGCGGGATGGGAGCCAACAGCGGCCAATTTGAAAGGGGACAACTAGTACAGCTTATCCTGACAAAAGTGGTATTCGCCTACAAAAGGCTCTGGTGGTGACGCCGCCTTGGGCTCCATGGTGACCTCTGTCTTCCCGTCCTTCTGGTCTTGGTCTTGTTGCACCAATATGGAAACCTTGCTTGATGCCTCGGTACTCAACGCCTGCGCTTGCCCCCTTAGCACCAAAGAGGAAACAAGGACGCTGCACGCGCTGGTGCCCACCTGGCACCCGCCTGGTCTCGATCGTCACTGCTCACATCACAAGAACCTCGCGAGGTTTGCCTTGCCTTGAACTCTCCGCCCCTCGTGAGCCTGCCTGGCAAGGTCACTCCTGAGGAGGTCTTGCATCGTCCGCCTCGCGAGGCTTGGCCCCTCGCGAGGGTCTTGAATGCCTTGTTGATGAAGATGGGTCGTATAAGGTTGCTAGCAAAGCCACGCCGTGGGCCGCGGGCAGGCAAGTCTGGGGACCCCCATTCCCAGAACACCGACAGTAGCCCCCGGGCCCAAGGCGCGCTCGAGCTTGGCTTCGAGGCGAAGCCAAAGGTCAAGTTGGAGCACCGCGGGCCCCAATAGCTTGCGACCTTGGTCGACGCGTGGCGGTTGATTGGACGTGGGCGTCTCCGCTTCCCCACGCTGCCTTGGCAACTGCCCGACTTGACAAGTCCCTGCAACATGCAAGGAAAACCATCATTACCTTTGATCACACGGGGTGCTGGTTGGCCTTCTCCTGGAATAAATGGGAGGGGGCGGAGCCCCCGTCGCCCATCTTTCCTCTGCCTCTCCCGCTTCTTCTCCTTCCTTGCTCCTCTCCTGCTACCAATGGCACCGTCGAGGAGGTTCACTACCACAGAGAAGGGGAAGGCCCCTCGCGAGGGGCCCGGCTCTCCGATGCCCAAGCGTGGACGCGGCCGTCCACGCAAGCACACCGCAACCCCCGCTGCGGCCCCGCGCAGCTGTGGTGGTGCCGCTTCGCAGGGCAGGGGTCGCTCCGGTCGTGGAGGTCCCGTCGATGAAGGGAGACGTGTCGTGGTCGCACTGCCTCCCAGGCCGTGCTTCCACTCGGCGGAGATGCTATCGGAGTTCGTCGTCTGGTCGGAGAACCCGACGGGAAACTGGCTTCAGCTCCCACGCTTCTTCGCCGACGAGCTGACGGCCTCAGGTCCAGGCAGGCTTTGGCTACAGGCAGACGGCTGCTGCAGCGGGGCTTCCTCGGTCGTGGTCGAGGTCTCTGTCATGGGCAATATAGCTCTGGCCCGCGGTTGGCAGACGTTTTCCCGCGCGCGCGACCTGGGCAGGCGGTCCACCCTCCACTTCAAGTACGACGACGATGCGACCCTCTATGTGAGGGTGTTTGGGGAAGATGGTCGCAGCATCGGGTGCTGCCCCGAGGTGAACGACGGCGAGGAGGTGCTCGGCCTTGGCGACGACCGCGACGAGGATGAGGGCGAACCCGCCCTTGGTGCCGACCGCGTCTCGTCCGGCTATGGCAGCTCTTCCCCTAGCGACAGCTCTAGCAGTGGCGGCTACAACCAGCTGCCATGCCGCTGTGCCCGCTTCGAAGACCGTGGCGGATTGTCTCGTCGCCGCGCCTCTGTGAAGTGTGAGGAGGGGTCCGGCTGAGCTCAGGAAGGCGATGGGGCCTGCCCCCATGGACCGCTATAGGCGTCGCTTTTATTTTGTTCTTCTTTTCCTTCCTGATTCAGAAAGAAACCAGAATGGGCCCCGGAGGGGCGTGTGCCAAACTATGATCTTAATTTTTATGTTGTGTTCGCCGTTCCTGTGCTGTGTTGCGACATTGTCGTTTTATGTAGGGATAACTTAGCTCGACTTGTTTTGAGTGGCCTCCTCCTCACGAGGCGCTTGCTTCCTAGTACCCGTTGAGGCCTCCTTGCCCTGATATGCGCTTAGGAACTGCAAAAAATTCGTCAAGAGGTCCATCGTTCACCCGGGGCTTGGTCATAGGCGCCGCTGGCCTTGACTCGGTGCTTTGTGTCGCGATACCCATGGGGCACGGACTAGGAGAGGTGCGCCAGCTTGTGGGCTCGAACGAGGGTGCCTCGCGAAAATATAGAAGGAGGAAGCTCAAGAAGGTACCTGTTCAGCCCCCTCGCGAGGGACGCGAGGGAGAGTACAGGTCGACCAAAGAGGCGAAGGCAGAAACAGAGGCAGAAAGCGATAAAACGGGACCAGCAAGAGATACCAGAAAGCAAATTTCAATTAAAAGAGGGGCGAGCCAACTTCGGAAAGCAAATGAAAAGCCGCGCCTGGCACCTAGTCTAGTCTTCGACGTCTTATCACCAGCACAGAGCTAAGTGCTGCCACTCAGCATGGGAGGGAGCCCCCGAGGCCCAAGGGCGGCACTCCTGAGGCTCCGGGGTGTGTATAGCCCCACTCATTATTACATGAGAGTGTCACGGGCGGCGATTCTTCAGAGGCACGGGGCCTTGCTTCACATGCGCTGGGCCATTCTTCACAGGCACCGGGCCTTCTTCACAGGCACTGGGCCTTTCTTCATGGGTAGAACTTCTGGAGGTGTTCGATGTTCCAGGCGTTTTGGACGGGTATCCCATCCTGTGTCTCCAGGCGCGCGGTGCCAGGCCTGGAGACGTGGACGACCTTGAACGGGCCCTCCCACATGGGTGACAGCTTATGCAGCCCCTCCCTAGAGAGCACCCGCCTCAGGACGAGCTCACCCACCTCAAGAGTCCTGGAGTGGACGCTGCGACCATGGTACCGCCGCAGCGCCTGCTGGTACCTTGCTACCCGTAGTGTAGCTTCGCGGCGATGTGCCTCCCCCAACATGAGGTCCATCCCCCGCGTGGCGTCTTGCTGCGTGTCATCAAATGCCAGGACCCGTGCTGAGCAATGCTTGACCTTGTGAGGGAGGACTGCTTCTGCTCCATAGACGAGGAAGAACGGGGTATCGCCCGTTGGCTTGGTGACGGTGGTGCGGATCGACCACATCACGGACTGGAGCTTGTCGTGCCAGCCCCTGTCATAGGCTTCGAGCTTCTTCTTGAAGGTCCTGGTCTTGAGGCCCCTTAGGACCTCCGCGTTGGCGCATTCGGCCTGGCCATTGCTCCCGGGGTGTGCTACCGAGGCATAGCAGATCTGTGTTCCAAGGTTAGCACAGTATGACTTGAAGAGATTACTAGTGAACTGCGAGCCGTTATCAGTGATGATGCGGTTGGGGACCCCCAAAAGGCTCATGAGGCCCTTGATGAACTTGACCGTAGAGCCAGCTAGGATGGCACGGACGGCTTCAACCTCCGGCCACTTAGTGAACTTGTTGATGGTGACATAGAGGTATCGATACCCCCCTGGCGCCCGAGGAAACGGGCCTAGAATATCCAGCCCCCAGACTGCGAACAACCACGAGAGTGGAATGGTCTGGAGGCCCTGAGCTAGCTGATGGATCTGCTTGGTGTGGAATTGGCAGGCCTCGTAGGACTTCACTAGCTCAGCTGCGTTGTTGAGCGTTGTAGGCCAGTAGAATCCACTTCGGAATGCCTTGCCGACGAGGGTTCGCGATGATGAGTGGTGCCCGCAGTCCCCGCCGTGTATGTCGGCTATCAGCTCTTTCCCCTGTTCCCTGGAGATACAACACAGTGAAACGTCATTTGGTCGCTTCCTGTACAACTCACCGTCCCGGATGCAGTATGCTGTGGCCTGATGGGCCACGCGCTCCGCGTCCTCCTCCTTCTCCGGCAACGTCCCTTGCATCAGGTATTCCGTGAATTCCTTGGTCCAGCATCCCTCCTGGGGCTCGAGCGCCAGGAGTAGGCGTGCTCCCAAGGTCGGGCCACAGGCCGGGGCTCCTGTGGCAGGCGGCTGCGGGAGTTCCTCCCGAGGTTGAGTTGTTCTTGAAAGTGGTGGCGTTGCTGACGGCTTGAAGAGCCGCTCCTCGAAGACGCCAGGCCCCTGGGGCTGTCGCTTGGATGCTCTTCTGGCGATGTCGTCAGCTTCCTTGTTGGTGCCACGGGGCACGTGCTGCAACTCCAGGCCCAGAAGTTGCTTCTCCATCTTGCGCACCTCCGTGAGGTATGCTTCCATGTGCTCGTCCTTCGGCTCGTATACCTTGTTGGAGAAGTTGACGAGGAGCTGTGAGTCGCTCCTGATAGTGAGACGCTTCACCCCCAGCGTCGCCGCAGCCTTCATGACGGCTATGAGGCCTTCGTATTCTGCAATGTTCTTGGAGACCTTCTCGCCCTGCTAGAAGCAGAGCTGCACGGCGTAGTAGAGCTTGTCCTGAGGGAAAGAGATGAGTACTGCTCCAGCCCCCGTGCCCTGGCGCGTGAAGGCACCATCGAAATACATGACCCAGCCGTCAGGCGCCTCGCTTCCCGGCAAGAGGGACCGGTCTTCGCCAACTTCGAGCGCTGGGGCATCTGTCCATTCTGCCATGAAATCAGCAAGCACGGCTCCCTTGATGACCCTGGTAGTACTGAACTCCAACTGGAATGCTTCCAACTCGATGTTCCATTCAGTGACCCTTCCGGCAGAGATGGGGCTCCTGAGCACTCTCTCCAATGGGTAAGCTGAGACGACCTTTATGGGGTGGCCCTAGAAGTAGTGTCGTAGCTTTCACGAGGCTACCAGGAGCGCAAGTAGGAGCTTCTGAGGCATGGGGTACCATGCTCTTGCATCCTGCAACACCGTGCTGACGAAGTATACCGGGTGCTCGACGAGGGTAGGCGTGCTAATGAGGTTTGCGTCTTCCGGAAGCTGGGGTGCCTCCTGAGATGTTAGAGCCCCCGATGCTTGATCGCTTGCCAAAGTCTTCGCGAGTTTGGGGGCATCGTCATGCCGAGCCTGATCCTCTGCTGCTGCTGCAGCCCTCGTGGTGCCCTTCTGGTCTTGCGTCGTCTCTACTGGAGGCGTGGCATGGCGTGATGCGCCCTTGGCTTGGTGTTCTTCCCGAACCGCCACCAGAGCCGCGCTGGCTGAGTATGGGGTGGCGGCAAGATAGAGCACTAGGGGCTCACGAGGTCGCGGTGCCACCATCATTGGAGGGCTGGTCAGGTATCTCTTGAGGTCTTGAAAAGCTTGGTCGGCCTCTGGGGTCCACTCGAACGGGCCCTTCTTTTTCATCAGCTTGAAGAAGGGTAGGGTGCGCTCTCCCAGCTTGGAGATGAAGCGCCCCAACACAGTCACCTAACCAGCCAACTTCTACATTTCCTTGAGGGTCTACGGTGTCTTCAATGGCCTTGACCTTCTCTGGGTTGGCCTCGATCCCCCTGTGGGACACCAGGAAACCCAGCACCTTGTCGGAAGGAACGCCAAACACGCATTTCTCCGGGTTGAGCCGCAAGTCCACCTGGCAAAGGCTTTCAAAGGTCTCCTCCAGGCCTCCCGAGACTTCACCACGATGTCAGCGACGTAGGCTTCAACGTTTGTCCCGAGCTGCCGCCCTAAGGCGATGTGCATGAGCCGCTGGAAGGTTGCGCCCGCGTTGCGCAGCCCGAACGGCATGCAAGTGTAGCAGTACACCCCACACGGGGTCAGGAAGGCCATCTTCTCCACATGTTCTTCCGCCATCTTGATGTGGTGATATCCTGAGAACACATCCAGGAAGCATAGCAAGTCGCACTCGGTGTTGGAGTCGACGATCTGGTCGATGCGTGGAAGCAAGAACGGATCTTGGGGGTAGGCCTTGTTGAGGTTGGTGAAGTCGACGCACATCCGCTCCTTCATGCCTTTATTGGGGACGACGACGGGGTTCGCCAGCCACTCGGGGTACCGAACCTCGCAAATGACACCCGTAGCCTCCAATTTTCGAGTTTCTTGGACGATGAAAGCTTGCGTCTCCATGGACTGCCGCCTTGCCTTCTGCTTCACGGGGCATACATTGGGGCACACCTTCAGGTGGTGCTCTATTACCTCTCTTGGGACCCCTACCAGCTGATCAGGCTCCCGGACGAACACTCCCTTGTTTGCACGCAAGAACTTCACTAGCGCCTCCTCCTTACCAGACTCAAGGTTGGCGCCTATGGTAAAGGTTGCCCCTGAGGACCCATCCTCCTCGACCGACACTTGCTTGGTTTCTGCCTTGTCCTGAGTGAAGAACTGCTTCTTCTTGGTTGGGGAGGCTCCCTTGGCCTTGGAGGTATCCGCGTCGGCGGGTCGTGTTGCCGCCGTGGCCTTGAGGGCAAGGTTGAGCGCCGCCAGGGCCTCCTTGGCGTCCCCCTTTGGTGAGGACACCTTCGCCCCCCGACATCTTCTTGAGGTTGTAAGCAGGATGGGTTGCTGCCATGAACTGGGCCAGAGCTGGGTACCCAAGGATGGCTTTGTACGAGAGGCCAATGCAGGCGATGTCGAAGCTGATGAGCTCGGTGCGGTAGTTGTCGCGCGTGCTGAAGGTCAAGGGGAGGCGGATCTGCCCCAGGGAGCGGGCGGAGCCTCCGCCAACCCCCGAGAAGGGCTTGCTGGGGTGGAGCCGCTCAAACAGTACGTGAAGGAGGCTGAAGGCTTCGACGGAGAGCACATTGAGGCTGGCGCCGCCGTCGACGAGCGTCTTGGTGATGGATACATGGCAGATGGTGGGCGCGCACAGCATCGGGAGTGCATCCGAGCCAACGGTGGAGGCGGGATGATCCTTTGAGTCGAAGGCGAGGTCGGCCTCAGGCGCGGCCTAGCCAGGCGGAGCCCCCGGGCACTTGGAAGCGGTGCCGATCTGGCGAAAGTACGGCTTGACATGCCGATCTGAGGGTGGTGCTTGCGAACCACCGAGAAGAGCTGCGATGATGGGGGCCGCCGGTTCCCTGAAGCGAGTGATGAAGAGGTTGCGTAGCTCCTCCCAGGTGGCAACAGAAGACTCCGGCAAATGGAGGAGCCAGGCGCGCGGCGCGCCTACAAGGGCCATTGGGAACCAGTTGGCCATGATCTTGCCGTCGCCCTGGCTTCCAGAACGGCCTCCTCGTACGCCAGTAGGAAAACCGACGGGTCCGCTGCACCGTCGTAGCGCGGAGGCATCTCCGGCTTGAACTTGGGTGGCCACCGCACCTGCCGCAAGGCGGGGGCAAGGGCTCGGAGCCCCCGAGCGCTGCTGCGGGCCCCCGGTAGATCCAGCTGGAGGGGCGCCCACCATGGGGGAGTGGGCGTGGAGATGGTGGAGCGCGAATCGACGGAATAAAGACTCCGGCACACCCCTACCTGGCGTGCCAAATGTCGGATCATGGGTTCCGGCAAAACCCTTAAGGTTCGAACACTGGGGTGCGCGTGAAGATTTCCCCCCTACCGATCCACGTCCTGACTCGGCTAAGATCTTATGAACTAACTCGACGAACTCACAACACAAGGGACACAAAGATTTATACTGGTTCAGGCCACCATTCTGGTGTAATACCCTACTCCAGTGTTGTGGTGGTGGATTGCCTCTTGGGCCAATGATGAACAGTACGAGGGGAAGAATAGCCTCCTGAGGTTGAGGTGTTCTTGTGCTTGGCGAACTTGTGTGTGTGTGGATTTGATCAGCTCAGGCCTCTTCCGCTGGCTATGGTGGTGGCTAGTCCTATTTATAGAGGCCCTGGTCCTCTCCCCAAATATTGAGCGGGAAGGGAGCCAATGGCGGCCAATTTGAAAGGGGACAGCTAGTACAGCTTATCCTGACAAAAGTGGTCTTCACCTGAAAAAAGCTCTGGTGGTGACGCCGCCTTGGGCTCCATGGTGACCTCCGTCTTCCCGTCCTTCTGGTCTTGGTCTTGTTGCACCAATATGGAAACCTTTGCTTGATGCCTCGGTACTCCGCGCCTGCGCTTGCCCCCTTAGCACCAAATAGGAAACAAGGACGCTGTGCGCTGGCGCCCGCCTGGTCTCGATCGTCACTGCTCACGTCATGAGAACCTCGCGAGGTTTGCCTTGCCTTGAACTCTCCACCCCTCGCGAGCCTGCCTGGAGAGGTCGCTCCTAAGGAGGTCTTGCGTCATCCGCCTCGCGAGGCTTGGCCCCTCGCGAGGGTCTTGAATGCCTTGTTGATGAAGATGGGTCGTACAGGCCTGCTAGCAAATCCACGCCGTGGGCCGCGGGTAGGCAAGTCTGGGACCCCGTTCCCAGAACATCGACAAATAGATAAGATTTTCTTTGAACAACGCCCTCTGCTTAAACACAATTATCCTATTGAAACTCTTGGATGTCCCCCTCCACCTGAAGGTGATCCTGTTTTTGAATTAAAACAATTGCCAGACACTTTGAAATATGCTTATCTTGATGAAAAGAAGATATATCCTATTATTATTAGTGCTAACCTCTTAGAACATGAAGAAGAAAGATTATTGAAAGTTCCAAGAAAGCACCAAAATTCTATTGGATATACTCTTGATGATTTAAAGGGCATTAGTCCCACACTATGTTAGCACAAAATTAATATGGAACCTGATGCCAAGCCAGTTGTTGATCACCAACGTCGGTTTAATCTGAAGATGAAAGAGGTGGTAAGAACAGAAATATTAAAACTTCTGGAAGCATGTACAATCTATCCTATAGCTGATAGTAGATGGCTAAGTCATGTTCAACGTGTCCCTAAGAAAGGAGGTATTACTGTTGTTCCTAATGATAAGAATGAACTTATTCCACAAAGAATTGTTACAGGCTATAGAATGGTAATTGATTTTAGAAAATTAAACAAAGCAACTAGAAAAGATCATTACCCTTTGCCTTTTATTGATCAAATGCTTGAAAGATTATCTAGAACACACACTTTTGCTTCCTCGATGGATACTCTGGCTTTTCACAAATACCCGCTTCTCAACCTGATCAAGAAAAGACCACTTTTACTTGTCCATTTGGAACCTATGCTTATAGACATATGCCTTTTGGTTTATGTAATGCACCTGCTACCTTTCAAAGATGCATGACATCTATATTCTCCGACTTTTGTGAGAAGATTGTTAAGGTTTTCATGGATGACTTTTCTATTTATGGGAAGTCCTTTGATGATAGTTTAAGCAATCTTGAGCGAGTTTTGCAGAGATGTGAACAAACAAATCTTGTCTTGAATTGGGAGAACTGCCACTTTATGGTTAATGAAGGCATTGTCTTGGGTCATAAAATTTCTCAAAGAGGTATTGAAGTGGACCAAGCTAAGGTTGATCCAATTGAGAAAATGCATGTCCTAAGGACGTCAAAGGTATTCGTAGTTTCCTAGGTCATGCTGGTTTTTATAGGAGGTTTATTAAAGACTTCTCTAAAATTTCTAGGCCTCTCGCTAGTCTTTTGCAAAAGGACGTTCCTTTTGTTTTTGATGATGATTTTTTAGAAGCCTTTGAAACACTCAAGAAAGCCTTAATATATGCACGTATTGTTCAACCTCCTGATTGGAACTTGCCTTTTGAAATTATGTGTGATGCTAGTGATTATGCCGTTGGTGCTGTTCTAGGACAAAAAGTTCATAAGAAATTGAATGTTATCCATTATGCTAGTAAAACTCTAGAAAGTGCTCAAAGAAATTATGCTACTACTTAAAAATAATTCTTAGTAGTAGTGTTTGCTTGTGATACATTTAGACCTTATATTGTTGATTCCAAAGTAACTGTTCACATAGACCATGCTGCTATTAAATATCTTATGGAAAAGAAAGATGCTAAACCTAGACTTATTCGTTGGGTTCTCTTGTTACAAGAATTTGATTTACATATTATTCATATAAAAGGAGCTGAGAACCCCGCAGCTGATAATTTGTCTAGGGCTGAAAATGTGCTTGATGACCCACTTCCTATTGATGATAGTTTTCCTGATGAGCAGTTAGCTGCAATAAATCTTGCTAATGGTACTCCTTGGTATGCTGACTATGCTAATTACATTGTTGCTAAATATTTACCACCTAGCTTTACATACCAGCAAAAGAAAAAAATCTTCTATGATTTAAGACATTAATTTTGGGATGACTCACATCTTTATAAAGCAGTAGATGTTATTATTTGATGTTGTGTACCTGAGTATGAACAGGGACAAATCCTATGGAAATGTCACTCCGAGGCTTATGGAGGGCATCATGCTGGAGATAGAACTGCTCACAAGGTATTGCAATCTGGATTTTATTGGCCTAATCTCTTCAAGGATGCCTGTAAGTTCGCCTTATGTTGTGATGAATGTCAAAGAATAGGTAATATCGGTAAGCGTCAAGAAATGCCTATGAATTAGTCACTTGCTATTGAACCATTTGATGTTTGGGGATTTGATTACATGGGACCTTTTCCTTCCTCTAATGGTATACGCATATTTTGGTTGATGTTGATTATGTTACTAAATGGGTAGAAGCTATTCCAGCCAGTAGTGCTAATCACAACACCTCTATTAAAATGCTTAAGGAAGTTATTTTCCCAAGGTTTGGAGTCCCTAGATATTTAATGACTGATGGTGGTTCACACTTTATTCATGGTGCTTTTCATAAAATGCTTGGTAAGTATGATGTTAACCATAGAATTGCATCACCTTATCATCCTCGGTCTAGTGGTCAAGTGGAACTTAGCAATAGAGAAATAAAATTAATTTTGCAAAAGACTGTCAATAGGTCCAGGAAGAATTGGTCTAAGAAATTAGATGATGCACTTTGGGCTTATAGAACAACTTATAAAAATCCTATGGGTATGTCTCCTTATAAAATGGTTTATGGAAAAGCTTGTCATTTACCTCTTGAATTAGAACATAAAGCTTATTGGCCAGTTAAAGAACTCAATTATGATTTCCAACTTGCTGGTGAAAAGAGATTATTTGATATAATAAGCTCATTAGATGAATGGAGAACCAAGCTTATGAAAATGCAAAGTTATTCAAAGAAAATGTTAAAAGATGGCATGACAAAAGAATACAAAAGCGTGAGATTAAAGTTGGAGAATATGTTCTTTTGTACAACTCTCATTTTAGATTTTTTGCAGGGAAGCTCCTCTCGAAATGGGAAGGCCCATACGTCATCGAGGAGGTTTACCAATCTGGAGCCATCAAAATAAATAAATTCGAAGGTACTAACCCGAAGGTTGTCAATGGGCAATGAATAAAGCATTATATCTCAGGTACGCCTATCAATGTTGAAAGTAATATTATCCAAACTTTGACACCGGAAGAACACATAAAAGAGTCCTTCCGGAACACTCTAGAATCATGAAAATAAAGAGGTATGTGATACGGTAAGTAAACGGACTCCGAAAAATCCGCAAAAATATTTAGTTTTGGAATATTTTAAAATTTTCGAAATAAAGAAACTACCAGGAAGCGTCCCCTAGTGGGCACAAGACACCAGGGTGCGCCAGGCAGCCTAGCGCACCCAGGTGGGTGGTGCCCACCGGGGATACCTTCCATACTCCGTTTCTGTATGATATACTTGTCCTCCAAGATAAAAAAATCTAAATATACTTCCCGAACCTGTTGATCACCATATCGCAGAGAAATCCTCAGTTCTCTTTTCCTGCTGTTTTCTGTGTAGATCTAAAAATATGTCCTCCCAAGACTCTGAGGGCGAGAGCTATGTTGCTGATCTCATCGCAAACCCTAAGTCCTATGGGGATGAGGGGCAATATAGTTGCACCTCTGAGGAAGAAGAAGATGAATCGATTCCTTCTCGGTTCAAGGATGAGAGCATGGAGGCGTTATGCAAGAGGATAATAAAACTCGAGATAGATAATTGCGAGTCGATGATGGAGAATTTTACCCTCAGTCAGAAGCTAAAGGAAGCAAAGGGCAAATCCCCTACCTTCTTCACCACCAAAGGAGAACTGAGTATCAGGTATGGGCACTCCCCTTGGCTCCCGCCAAGCTTGGGGGAGGTGCCCCGGTATCATATCATCCCACTATCTTTTTTCTTTTATTTATCTTGGTTCAATCTTTTGCTTTAGATGAAATAAAGTTTAGTTCGATCCTTTCTTATTTGAGAGTTTGCTTAGTTATCTATCATTGTGATCATGTGCAAGTTATATAATAAAGTTTAGTGTGAGTTTTTGCTTTTTTTATTTTCATGTTGCAAATAAAGAAAAGAAATAAAAAAGGAAAGAAAATGAGAAAGGAGATAAATAAAAGAAAGGAAACAAATAAAAGAAAGGAAATAAATTAATAAGATTATGTACTAATCCTATAGTAGGTGATAGCACCACATGAGGAAAATTATAAGTAAGAAATTTTTATTAGAGATTGAAAAACATAGCATTAGTCAATGATGCAACTCATGAAAGAATTGATAAGGGAAGAGAAGATTCACATATAAATATACTATCCTAGAAATCTTTTGTGACTGTGAACCCTCGTCAAAATATCATATGCCAAAATTGTTGACGTTGGACAAGGAAGACAACTTAATGGTTTATGTTTGTTTATATTCACAATGAATAGAAGTCATATTGGGATAGATCCTTTAATATGTGATGCTTGCCCCATATCTTTGCTAGCCAAAAATTCCGTACTAAGTAGAAATACTACTTGTGCATCCAAAAACCCTTAAACCCAATTTTTTTTCAAGTGTCCACCATACCTACCTAGGGATTGAGCAAGATCCCTCAAGTAAGTTGTCATAAGTGCAAAAAGGCAATAAAAATTGCTTCTAAAAGTGTGAGATCGTTTGGTGTAAGAGAAAATTGAGCATTTTACGAACTTGGATGACAAAGAATAAAAGCGACAGACTGCATAATAAAGGTTCTCATCTTAAGGGGCAATACAATGTGACGTTCTCTTACACTAAGGGATTGAGCATACAAACAAATAAGCGCATGGCAACCTCTGCTTCCGTCTGCGAAGGGCCTATATTTTACTTTTATGTATTTACTTTTATGCAAAGAGTCAAAGTTTTCCTTCTATTCCTTTTTCTTTACTCTTTTGGCAAGCATCATGTGGTGAGGAAAGATCTAGGCACATATGTCCAGTTGAATATAGATAGCATAAGTTATTATTGTTGACATCACCCTTGAGGTGAGTATGTTGGGAGGCGAAAATACCAGCCCCTATCTTTCTATGTGTCCGGTTGAAACGTTTTACTCATGGGTATGAGGTGAGTGTTAGCAATTATAGAAGATTATATGATGGTTGAGTATGTGGACTTGCCTAAAGGCTCCGACATGTGACCCTTCCTAAAAAGATGATGAATTGTAGTTGCAAAGTTGATTGAGAACATAGTTTGTTGGTTTCAAATAGAGTTTTTGCTTTATGCTTCGATTTTGTGATGAACTGTTACTTATTCATAGAAAGTATATGATACAAGTTCTATGGTAAAAGTCCTATGTTAAATTTTGTTGTTGTTATAATAATCAACATGATGCTTCTATGTCTGTATTTTGTTTTTATCGACACCTCTCTCTCAAGGCATGTGGACATGTTTTTCAATTTTGGTTTTCGCTTGAGGACAAGCGAGGTCTAAGCTTGGGGGAGTTGATACGTCCATTTTGCATCATGTTTTATTAATGTTATTTATAATGTTTTTATCCATAATAATGCTTTTTGGAGTAATTCTAATGCCTTTTCTCTCATAATTTGCAAGGAACACACCAACAGGGAGAATTCCGGCAGCTGGAAATCTGGACATGGAAAAGCTACGTCAGCCACCTATTCTGCACAACTCCAAATGAGCTGAAACTTCACGGACAATTTTTATGGATTATTTAATAAATATTGGAGCCAATAAACACCAGAGGGGGGCACTAGGTGGACACAACCCACCTAGGCGTGCCAGCCCCCCTGGCGCGCCCTGGTGGGTTGTGGCCTCCTCAGTCCACCTCCGGTGCCCATCTTTTGCTATATAAGTCATTTTGACCTAGAAAAAAAATAAGGAGGCTTTCGGGTCTAAGAGCCACCGTCTCGAGGTGGAACTTGGGCAGGAGCACTTTTGCCCTCCGGCTGAGCGATTCTACCGGGGGGAACTCCCCCCTCGGAGGGGGAAATCATCGTCATCATCATCACCAACAACTCTCCCATCTTGGGGAGGGCAATCTCCATCAACATATTCACCAGCACCATCTCATCTCAAACCCTAGTTCATCTCTTGTATTCAATCTTGTTACCGGGACTATAGATTGTTGCTAGGGGGTGACTAGTAGCGTTGATTACATCATGTAGTTGATTACTATATTGTTTATTTGGTGGAATATTATATGTTCAGATCCATTATGCATATTAATACCCCTCTGGTCATGAGCATGTTTATTATTTGTGAGTAGTTACTTTTGTTCTTGAGGTCATGGGAGAAATCATGTTGCAAGCAATCATGTGAATTTGATATATGTTCGATGTTTTGATGGTATATATGTTGTGATTCCCTTAGTGGTGTCATGTGAACATCGAATACATGACACTTCACCATATTTTGGCCTAAGGTAATGCATTGTGGAGTAGTAAATAGATGGTGGGTTGCGAGAGTGACAGAAACTTAAACCCCATTTTATGCACTATTCCGTAAGGGACCAATTGGATCCTAGAGTTTAATGCTATGGTTAGAATTTATTCTTAATACTTTTCTCGTAGTTGCGGATGCTTGTTGGAGGGTTAATCATAAGTAGGAGGTTTGTTCAAGTAACAACATAACCTACGCACCAGTCCACCCACATATGAAATTATCAAAGTAGCGAACACAAATCAAACCAACATGATGAAAGTGACTAGATGAAATTCCCGTGTACCCTCACGACACTTTGCTTATTATAGGAGACCGTTTTGGCCAATCCTTTACCTCAAAAGGATTGGTCTACCTTTCTGCATACTTGTTACTATTATCTTTACTTGCTCGTTACAAATTATCTTGCTATCAAACTACTCGCTACTTACAATTTCAGCACTTGCAGACATTACCTTACTGAAAACTACTTGTCATTTCCTTATGCTCCTCATTGGGTTCGACACTCTTACTTATCGAAAAGATCTACAATTGATCCCCTATACTTGTGGGTCATCACATCCCCAAGCTTAATTCATGATCGTTGTCGAGTAGGTAAATGATAAAAAAGATAATTTTGATGTGGAATGCTACCTAGAGTAATCTTGATCATATATCTAATCATGGCATGAATATTAAGACACGAGTGATTCAAAGCAATAGTCTATAATTTGACATAAAGACATTAATACTCAGGCATCCCAACAAACAATCGTGTTTTTCAAAATATCAACGCTAAAGAAAGATATCCCTACAAAATCATATAGTCTTGTCGTGCTCTGTCTTCTTAACACAAAGTATTTATCATGCACAACCCCGATAACAAGCCGAGCAATTGGTTCATACTTTTTATCGTGCTTCAGCCTTTTCAACCCCCATGAAATACATGAGCGCAAGCCATGGATATATCACTTTGGGTGGAATAGAGTATGCTGATAGGGGTAAATATTGAGAAGACAAAAATTAAGAAAATCTCACATCAACGCGGATAATAAACGGGCTATAGAGATGCCCATCAATTGATATCAATGTGAGGAGTAGGGATTGCCATGCAACAGATGCACTAAGAGATGTAAGTGTATGAAAGCTCAAACTGAAAACTAAGAGGGTGTGCATCTAACTCTATAATGAAAAAAACCCACTAGTATATGAAAGTGACTACATAGGAGACTTTCTATATGAAAACCATGGTGCTTATTTGAAGCACAAGTGTGGAATTAGCGTGCCCCTTCTCTCTTTTCTCTCATTTTTCCTTTTTCTTTTTTCTTTTTTCTTGGGCTCTTTTTGGCCTCACTTTCTTTTAATATTTGTCTGGAGCCTCATCCTGACTTGTGGGGGAACCATAGTTTCCATCATCCTTTCCTCACTGGGACATGCTCTAATAATGAATAATGATGATCATCACACTTCTATTTACTTACAACTCAATATTACAACTCGATACCTAGAACAAAGTATGACTATATGAATGCCTCTGGCAGTGTACCATGATGTGCAATGATCTAGCGTAGCAAGGATATGAAAAAATAGACAAGCCATGAAATATCATGCTAGCTATCTTACGATCATGCAAAGCAATATGATAATGAATACTCAAGTCATCAAAACAGAAGCGGTGGAAGTTGCATGGCAATATATCTCGAAATGGCTATGGAAATGCCATAATAGGTAGGTATGGTGGCTGTTTTGAGGAAGATATAATTAGTCTTATGTGTGATAGAGCGTATCATATCACACATGCGGAGTTTGCACTACGTCTCAAGGTGAGAAAGGGAAATGCACGGTACCGTAGAGGCTAGCAAATTGTGGAAAGGTAAGAGTGCGTATAATCCATGAACTCACATTAGTCATAAAGAACTCATATAATTATTGCGAAAGTTTATTAGCACTCAAAGCAAAGTACTGCTACACATTCCCCTAGGGGAATATATTTGTAGGAAAAGACCATCGCTCGTCCCCAACCGCCACTCAAAAGTAAGACAATCAATAATAAAGCATGCTCTAACTTCATAGCATAACGAGAGACTATACGTGCATGCTTCGGGAATCACAAACCTTAACACCAATATTCCTACTAACAACAACCATTTTCTAGTACGTCCCACATATTACCATCTCTATATCGCAAAACTATTGCAAGGAATCAGACATATCATATTTAGTGATCCACAAGTTTTATGTAGGATTTTATGACTAACCATGTAAATGACCAATTCCTGTTGACCAATACCTGATATAAGTGAAGTGTAATGAGCATTCTATAAATCACCCATGGACTATCTCATACCATCATGGTGCATAAAATAAAAGTGAAAACTAAACACAAAAGATGCTCCAAGATTTACGCATATCACATGAACGAAACGAAGAAGAAAACATATTGATACTTGTTGAAGAAAGATGATATGCCTTCTGGGGCATCCCCAAGCTTAGACACTTGAGTCTCCTGGGATATTTACTTGGGGTGCTTTGGTCATCCCCAACCTTGAACTCTTACCTCTCCTCCTTCTCCTCATGTGGAGACCTCCTCGATCTTTATTATACTAACGGACCTCCTCGATCTTTATTATAATAAAGCAAATCACTAGTTTAAGTATTGTTGCAAACCCATTCATATTTTATTTTTTCCTTATACCTAATGTATCCTAACTTCTTCATGGCTTATACCACCGATAAAGTCCATAGTTCCATAAAAACAAGCAAAACAATGCATCAAAAACAGAATATGTCAAAAATAGGATAGTCTGTAGTAATCTGAACTTTGACTATACTTCTGTAACTCCAAAAATTCTGAACAATTAGGACAAAATAAAAATTTCCATAGGAATACTGTGTAAAAATTTCAGAAACTTTTGACGTTCCAGTAAAAACTGTAAAATCACGCACTACAGCCACAGTTTCTCTATTTGCACCGCACATACCAACAAAGCAATCTAATCATCCTAAAGGCCAATCTGGGCACATTTATTTTTATAATACAATGGATTTGTACAAGGGGATAATTATTTTTGTTGACAAGTTTCTGTAATCGAGATTCGCAAAGTTTCCATGGGCATGAACAAAGTTCAAGGACGTCCCCCACTTCAACGGTGTTCGTCTTTCCTTTTGAAAAGATTTAGGTTCCCCTCCATATTTTTTTTGTTTTTAAACTTTATAAAAGCACACAACAGAATAAAATGACTCTCTAAAACTTTCGGGTTATCTCCCTGGCAGCGCTTTCTTTAGAGCCATTGAGCTAGGCATATAGTGCTCAAGTGTAACATCCCAATTTTCAATTTGGATGTTAATCATTAGGTCATCATATGTATCCATGATTTGAGCATTTTTTAATTTGGTTTATTTGGACATTTTGATCCTAGAGACCTTAAGCAAGTCAAGGACCATTTGAGAGAGTTGGAGGTTTTCATAAAAATCCATTTTTTGAATTTTCAAAATTTGCATTAGGATCAAAGTGGTTTTTATTTGAAATTATTGTTCCAATTATTTCAAAATAAATAAAATAATGAAAGAAGATAATATGACTTCTTCAAAACAGCGAGGAAATAATGGAAAATTAATTTCTAATAAAAATATATTTTATTTAGGATTTTATTTGGTTAAATTAGGGAAAAATATACATTTTTCAAAATTGCATTTATCCCATAAAAATGTTCACTTTGTCCTAAATATTAGGAGAGGACCATGAAAATTATTTTTAGGATTTTAGGATTTTTATTTTATTTTATTTTGGATTTTATCTCTGTGACGAAATTATTATTTAAAAAATCACGCGTGCCGACTCGGCCGGCCCAGCCCCGCCGACCGCCTTCCTCGCGCCGCCGCCCATGTCCTCGCTGGACTCCGGCTAGGAGTTCGAGTCGGAGCCACCGCCGCTGACCCCCTCCCCAAGTTGTCCAACCCCCTCCCTTTGTAAGCCGACCCCGCCACCCGCTCCTTCTCACAAGTCGTCGCCGCCCCAAGCCGCCACCGCCCGCACCACGCCGCCGCTCGCAGCTGCCGCTGTCGCGCTGCCGTCGCTGCTGCACCGCGCTGCCGCTCGCCGCCACCGCGCCAGTCTGCGCCGTCGTCGCCGCTCGCCGCTGCCGCCGCACCACACCGCCGCCGCCCTGCGTCGCCAGAACCCCGCCGGAGATTGCCGCTGCACCGCCGGTTTTTTTCCCGAACCGGTATAACCGCTAAAACACGCCCCGGTTTTTTAGTTTTTGTTTTATTTTATTTTTTAGATCGGTTTATTTATTAGGTTAATTTAATTAGTGAGCGTTCACCCATTTGGTTATGTTAACAAACGAATTCGTTCGTTAGTATCTGTTAGCGGACGTTCGTCCGATAGATTTTTCTTTTTCAGTTTATTTTCGACAAGGAACCTATCCGCGACTAGTTTTCTTACCGTTTAGTCCCTGATCTTAAACCCTCACTACTTTTTTCTCGTTTATCCAAATCCAGTGAAACCAATGCCAAAATCTTCGTCTTGTTTCCCTCTGTCCAGATAAACAACTTCAACATGATTTTGACAATTTAAAATTTGGTTTCGAGTAGATTTGAATTTGAACTTCTTTTGATCATAGTTTGTGTTTCGTAACTCCGATTCAATAGATTCTTGCTGCAAATCGAAGCTCTTCACTTGAACTTTCCGTTTGGATCTTTTCTTTTGATTTTACCTTTGCATCTTATGCTTGAGTGCTTATGTATGCTATTGTTTGTTCACGATAGAGTTTCTGGAGTGCGATGCTTGCTTCTACGAATCTCTAGGGTTTTCTGATCGTCAGCAAGGCAAGTAACACTTTGATCATATCCCTTTATTACCCAGTTTTATGCATTAGTTTCAACCCTCAAACATTGCATGAGTAGGATTTGATAACGTGTGGGTGTGGGAAGTAGTTGATGAGGTAGGAACCTACTTTCTTATATCAAACCCTGGGTATTATACGTTATGCTTATACTACTTTGCTATGCTCGTAGACGTGGATTGGTATGTGAGATTCATGAAAGATGTGAGAGTTATATTTAACTAAGGGAAACTTAAGGTGGCTACTTTAATACACATCTAGGTGGATTGGTAGTGGGCACCTGGGGAATCCAGTGTTGTCCTAGGAGATCCCGGGGTACCCGTGTGATCATCCTATGGAGTGCCACCCACAATCAAAGGGATCATAAGATTATTCATGCTCAGAAACTTCCGTGTGCAGCCACAAGCCATTATGGGCTCTGGCATAGTTGACTAAGTTGTGGGAATCCTTTCCCTGATGGGCTAGCAGATGTAGGGGATTGTAGGTGTACCAGCCTATCTATCGGTTAAGGGGACCTCTTCGGAAAGACTGTGTCTCGATCATCCGTTTCTCAAACATCATGTAGTGTGAGAAATCAAATGGAGGAGATCGAGTATTGTGGGTAAAAGTGCGCAAACCTCTACAGAGTATATAAACTAATCATGGTTAGCCGTGTCCCCAGTTATGGACATTTTGAGTATCTGGTACTTGAATTATTGTTTGATATCATCACCTTACTTAAATGAGTTTGTTGGCTTATTAGTATCATTTTGGGATTGAGTTGGGGGTACCTTCTCAATAATGACATAAGCTTTGTAGTTAAATAAAATATATTCCTTTGTTGTAAGGAAAAGTAGCTTTATGCAAATGATAACCATAGAGCCTCCACCAGCCAAATATGCATGTAGTGATAGCTATTATTTGTTCATTGCTCTATAGTGTTATCTTGCCAGCATATTCCATGTGCTGACCTACAGGGCTTCAACGTATCATGTTGCATAGTTTTTAGACAGAGAGTAAGGTGCGATAGGTTGTTGTCATGCACTCAGTTTTGCCGTGGAGTTGGATGGACTCATTTATATTTGAAGCTTCCACGGTTATCTTATTTTAGATGGCCTTCAGCCATATTACTGTAATAAGTGTGTGATTGAACTCTGCAATAAATCCCCAAGTATTGTGTGTGTCAGCAATACCGATCCAGGGATGACACTTAAGCACAAAGACTACGGTCCATTGGGATCGGGTTTCTACAAGATGGTATCAGAGAACACGCAGACTGTAGGACGCGAGCACTGGATACTCTTCTCTACTCATTTCTAACTCTTCTCCATTTCTACTCTATAGATGGCAGACCTAAGGAACAAGTTCACTCAACCAGATGACGACACCCCTTTCAGACGACACTTGAAGGAAGTCACTAGGTACCGGAACATCGGCATACCAAGCTTCACTAGAACCTAGACCACCACTTTAACAGAAGAGGAGCGTTGGACGATTCAAGTTCGTGTTCCAGGAAGGACTTTTACACCAGTTGCCGAGCCCATCGAGTTTTCCTTTAATGCGCCAACTTGGAGTTTAGGAAAGAGCATGGCCGCCCACATCGCCATTGGACGCATATGCGAAGTGTACAACAAGGATCTTAAGGACACCACCTACCAGATATGTGGATGCCGAGATGAGCAATGGGAGATGATTCACACCAGGAAGGATAAATCCATTGCAGCCTACATACAGGAGTTGAACCAGCACATTCGACACTACGAGAACCAAATGTGCGCTAATATGATAGACACGAAGAAGGTGATGACCCGGAACATGGAGCTGGAGGAAGAACTCAAAGCTACAGGCGATGGATATGAAGAAGAAATTGCTGTACTACTGGAGCAGAATGAAGCCCTGAAGAAGAAGCTAGGGATATTCATGGGGGATCCCAAACCTGGAGTGGTCATTCGTTTAGAAGATTACATCATACTAGACGACATAGACTCCGACGCCGGCAGCGATGCTGATTACGAAGACGAAGCTAGAGCAGATATTATGGAGTCTTCCGCCGATCAAAATTTCTAGTCGACCACCATATTACCATTAGAAGTTCTTCCATGTATACAATAATAGTCTGCAAGATTTTGTAATGGAAGCTTAGCTCGATTATATAAATCTTGTTTGATATTGAGTGGTGTGGAATGAATATTTTTGTCTCATGTCCATATGGGTAGTGAAATCTCTCTTTAGACCTCATTCTATTCTGTTCTCACCCCTCTAAACCTAACAGATGCCTTGCTACCTCTTGAGCACTGCGTTGGTTTTCCCTTGAAGAGGAAAGGGTGATGCAGCAAAGTAGCATAAGTATTTCCCTCAGTTTTTGAGAACCAATGTATCACTCCAGTAGGAGACTACACGCAAGTCCCTCATACCTGCACGAACAAATAAGAACCTCGCAACCAACGCGATAAAGGGGTTGTCAATCCCTTCACGGTCACTTACGAGAGTGAGATCTGATAGAGATAATAAGATAAATAAATATTTTTGGTATTTTTGTGATATAGATTGAAAGTAAAGATTGCAAAATAAAATAGATTGGAAACTTTATATGATAAAAGATAGATCCGGGGGCCATAGGTTTCACTAGTGGCTTCTCTCAAGATAGCATAAGTATTACGATGGGTGAACAAATTACTGTCTGTCGGTGTTCTGGGAACGGGGGTCCCCAGACTTGCCTGCCTGCGACCTGCGGCGTGGCTCAAAGGGGGGCCCAGCACAGCCCATCTTCACCAACACAAACCCAAGACCCTTGCGAGGGGCCAAGCCTCGCGGGGCGGACGACGCGGAGCTTCCTCAGGCATGGCCTCATCAGGCTGGCTCACGAGGGGGCAGAGAGATCAAGGCGGGGTACCTCACGAGGTGCCAGTGACGCAAGCCATGACGATTCAGGGCGCCAGGCGGGTGCCAGCCCGCGCAGCGTCCTCCTTTCCTCTTTGGTGCAAAGGGGGCAAGCGCAGCCGCGGAGTACCAAGGCATCAGGCAAAGGTTGCCATTTCGGTGGAACGAGACCAAGACCAGGAGGACTACGAGATGGAGGTCACCGTGGAGCCCAAGACGGCGTCATCACAAGAGCTTTGCACAGGCGAAGACTACTTTTGTCAGGATAGCTGATACTAGCTGTCCCCCTTCAAATTAGCCCGCCATTGTTGGCTCCCTTCCCGCTCAAAATTTGGGGAGAGGACCAGGGCCTCTATAAATAGGACTAGTCACCCCCAGGGTATAGAGGATCGAGAACCAGCCAACCCAGAAACAAGCTGTGGTCGAAATCAGGTCGGTCGGAGGAAAGCAGAGAGAGAGAGAGAGAGAGAGAGAGAGAGAGAGAGAGAGAGAGAGAGAAGGTGACTGAACTCCTCTAAGCAGTTCATCACCCAGCCAAGAACAGACCCTCGCGAGGCTGTTCTTCCTTGTATTGTTCATCATCATCAACCCAAGAGGCAATCCACCACACCACACACTGGAGTAGGGTATTACACCACAACGGTGGCCCGAACCAGTATAAACCCTGTGTCTCTTGTGTTGTTCTTTCCTTAGTTCAGATCCTAGCATGGCGGAGGGGTGCAGGTAGGTAGGAGGCGAAATCTCCACGCGCACCCTAGTGTTCGAACCTCAAGGGTCTGCCGGAACCCGAAATCCGACATTTGGCGCGCCAGGTAGGGGTGCGCCGGAATTCGTCTTCTACCGCCCCGTTCTCCTCCGACCGTCACGCCCGTCGCTTCCCGCGTCGCCTAGACGGCCCCTGCCGGTGGGCATCCACGCCGTTCCCCATCACCTGCCGTCAACGCCGGCACCGGCCCGGCGGGGGGCGAGCGGCAAGCATCGTCGCATCATCCGTACATGCGGCAAGACGGCCGCACCGCAACTCCCTCGCTCACCCCAGCTGGTTCTTCGTCCCGCGCGCTCCGCACGCCCATGGAGGCTCGAGCTGCACTCATCGCGGCCAACGAGCTCCTGCGCTACCGTCCCGTCGATGACGTCTATGAAGAATGGCTCGACCGCGTCGCCGAGCTCGTCTGTGCCGCAGGGGGCTCTCATGCGCCATCCGCTCCACTGCACCGCACCCCGCCCCGCGCGGGCGACGAGGCTCCGGCGGCGCCCCGGCCGCCTCCTCCTCAAGAAGACGCCATGGCCCCAAGGCGCATGGCCCCTGGGCGGAACCCGCTCCGTCAGGCGCCAGCGCGGCAAGAGCAGAGCCGCCAGGAAGTCCCTCGCCCACAAGAAGCTGCCAGGGCGCTCCCTGCTCCAGCACGTCGCGACCATGCTCCTGCTCCCGCGCATCAAGACCCCACGCTGCTCCCAGCAGCAGCGCGTGGGGACATGCAAGACCAGGCTCTCCGTCACCTAAGGCCTCCCGTGGCCACAGCAGGCTGCCGCGCTTTCACCACCGAACTACGCAGTGTAGCATGGCTCGACAAGTTCAAGCCAGACCTGCCTCCTCGCTACGACGGCGGCTGACCCTGCAGAGTTCCTCCAGCTCTACGAGCTAGGCATCGAAGCTGCCAGCGGAGACGAGAAGGTCATGGCGAACTGGTTCCCCATGGCACTCAAGGACGGGGCCCGCACCTGACTCCTGAACTTGGCTCCAGGCACAATCTCCTCCTGGGAGGAGATGCGCACCCACTTCATCGCCAACTTCCAAGGCACTCGTGACCGGCCACCCGCCGTGAGAGACATGCGCCGCATCAAGCAATAGCCAGGGGAAACCCTGCAGAAGTACATCCAGCGCTTCAACAACGCACGCCTCAAGATTCCCAAGGTGACTGAGGAGGCCATCATCTCGGCCTTCTCCGACGGCGTGCGCGACGTCAAGATGAAGGAGGAGCTGGCGATGCATGAAGACTTGTGCACTTCCTTGGAGTTGTTCAACTTGGCAAACAAGTGCGCCAGGGCTGAGGAAGGGCGTCTCTCCCTCCTCGAGCTGCCTGCCGCGGACCCAAAAGAGAAGAAGCCCAAGGCCAAGGACGTGAAGCGCAAGGGGGCTGCCGTGCTCGCGGCAGAACCAGACACCAAGCGGGGCAGAGATCAGCCCGAACCCTCCAAGGGCAGCCAGTACTGTGTGTACCACGACCTCCACACCCACAACACCAACGAATGTCAAGAACTCCGAGCCGTGCGAGAAGGAAGGATCGGTCGTCACCCCGTCTGCAGTGACCGGGGCTACGGACGAGGAGGAGGAAGAAACGCAGGACGCTGGGAAGACCGTGGGTCGCGCCAAGGGTTGCGCGACCAACCTCGCGAGGATTGCTGGCAAGACCCACCTCGCGAGAGAGGATGGAGGGATCAGCCTCGCGAGGGAGACTGGAGGGATCAGCCTCGCGAGGATCGCCCGCTAGGCAACGCAGGCCTCCCACCGCTGCCGCCGCAGCCAAGGAGAAACGAGGACCGCCACCAGGACGAGGAGGCTGGGGGCTTCCAGGAGCCGCGCGCGATCGCCTGCATCTTGGGCGGAGCACAAGCCCCAGCCTCTCAGCGCATCTTCAAGCAGTTCGCCCGCGAGGTGAATGCAGTCCTCCCCAGGCTCGAAGCCACGCGCCCCCTCAGTTGGTCGTCGTGCGCCATCACGTTCAGCTCAGCAGATCAACTCAAGTGTGCGGCTACAGCTGGAGTCCTCCCGATGCTTTGTTCCCCAATCATCAGCAACGTGGTGGTCACCAAGACCCTCATCGATGGAGGGGCAGGGCTCAACGTCCTGTCCGTGGAGATGTTCAACAACCTCCAAGTGCCCTACAGCCAGCTTCGGCCAACCAAGCCCTTCTCCGGTATCACTGACGGCTCCACGGCCCCGATTGGGCAGGTCCGCCTCCCTGTCACCTTCGGGGCACGCGACAACTACCGCACCGAGCTCATCGACTTCGACGTTGCTCACATTCGCCTGCCGTACAACACCATCCTTGGGTGCCCAGCGCTGGCCAAGTTCATGGCCGTAACTCACCACGGCTACAACGTCCTCAAGATGCCAGGAAGCGGCGGAGTCATCACGGTGCTCTGTGAAGAGAAGGATGCGGTGTGTTCCCTGGAACGAGCCTTTCAGGCCGCGTCACTGGAAGACCCGGATCGTGGAAGCAGGGGGCCTCCCGAGACCACCCCCAAGAAGAAGAAGACATCGTCCAGCCCGACCACTCAGGAGGCAGGCCCCTTTGGGCCCGCGCCTGCCCAGGGGGAGCCTCCCTCCATCGCATAGGAAAGCGCGCCCGGCGCCCTCCTTAGGCAGGGCTCGGGGGCTCTCCCCTGGAGGGCCACCGACCTGGCTAGGGTCACGAGGGAGGCGCTTGGGCACCACATGGAGGCGTGTTTTGAAGCACGTTTCCCTCGAGAAGGAGCAAGGCAAGGAGATCCAGATCCTCAGGACTTCGTCAGCAAGGCCATTCAGGAGCTACAGGAGTCAAGAGTCATGAAAGGCGGCCGCCGCTTGCCAGCAGTGGCCCCCCATCCAGGCGAGGATGGTGGGCTGCGGGTCTGCATCGATATACCAGGGCTCAACCGAGTCGCCTCTCTGGAGCGCCTCTGGCCCTCGCGAGTGGGGTGCTGCGGAGGTCCACCCCACAGCTACGTTCGCATGCCTTACGGCTTGCCGAACGCGGCTGACGCGTACCAGCGCCTCATGAGGGGCATCACGGAGGCACGAGAGGCCAAGCGTTCCGCAGCCCTGGCAGAGATGGAGATGGCCCGCGAGGAGCCGCCAGCGCCTCCGGAGCCTCCCGTGGCCCCTGGGCCTGGGGGCTCGTGAGGATCGGCTCCCACAGCCCGCCGAGCCTGCTACACCAACACCCCTTCGTCCTCAACATCATCAGGTGACATCTTTCGAGTTTTACTTCCAGCTGGGAGCGCCCCCAGGGCTGCATTATTCCCAAGCCGCGTGGGTCCGTCCCTGCGGCGTGTATCCCTTTATTCCATGTTGTTAGCTTACCTTGTTGGGGGCGCCCCTCAGGCTGCATGATCCCCAAGCCGCTCGGGCTAGGCCCAGTGGCATGTATCCCATTTGCGTTTATTTCCGATTATGCGTTAGACCCACCATGCTTGATTATTTGATGCCGGATCCACGGCACCTCTTCTCCTCCATGCCGACCACTTGCACGTTAAAGGGGGGGCACCTGAGCATCGCGACTCAGGGCTCTTACTAGCTCTCCAGCACTCACCCTCTGGCCTTGTCCATGGCATCGCGACCTGGCATACCAGCGACGGCTGAGACCAGCTCAAGGGCCGGGACCCGAGGACGTAGAGTGCCGACATCTAACCAAATTTGCAAGGACACATCACAAGATAAGGCCCAGTGCCAGGCGCAACTCGCCTAGAGGTAGGGCCCCGTGAGTCCCGCGCTGGCTCATGGGTGCCTAGATACACCTCGCCAGGCCCTACCGTGCCAGCCACGTGTCAGGGCGGGGCTGTACACGCCCCAGGGGCTCCTCCCGGAGGGGGGCCCCCTCCCACGTACCAGTGGAAGCACCATGCTCCATGCTGGCTGACGACACTACCGAGGAGTGGCTATGCCCGTACACATACGGCAGCACTATGCTCCGCGCTAGTGATAAACAACTAAGGGTGGCCCCCGGGCCGCGTCAACCTCAGGGAGCCCAGAGCTCAGTGTCTAGCCTCATCGTAACGCCTCCCCTCGGGAGTGCCGCGCGAGGGGGCTGGGCACGGGGGCTGTGCCTGGGTCACACCCAGACGCACGCCGCCCAGCCAAGTCCCCCGGGCCTGGTTCGTCGCGCGTCTCTCCCCGAGCGGAGCCAAGGTACGAAGGTCGTTTGAGCGTCAAGGGGGACTCCTGAGCATCGCGACTCAGGAGCCTAACTGGTCACGTAGCCCCTCACTCTGTGGCCCCATCCTGGTTTCCGGTCGGGACCATTGTTGGGTGAGGTACGCGCAGGGCCGGGCTCTGCAGACGTAGAACGGTGGATCCACCCACATCATACCTCCCTACTTGCAGTTCGTGCATCAAGGGGGACTCCTGAGCATCGCGACTCAGGAGCCTAACTAGTCACATAGCCCCTCACTCCGTGGCCCCGTCCTGGTTTCCGGTCGGGACCATCGCTGGGTGAGGCACACGCACGGCCAGGCTCTGCAGACGTAGAACGGTAGATCCACCCGCATCACACCTCCCTACATGCTGTTCGTGCACCAAGGGGGACTCCTGAGCATCGCGACTCAGGAGCCTAACTTGTCACGTAGCCCCTCACTCCTTGGTCCCGTCCTGGTTTCCGGTCGGGACTATTGCTGGGTGAGGTACGCGCGGGGCCGGGCTCTGCCAGCGTAGAACATAAGCAAGTAGGAAGGAAAAGCGCTAATTTCAAGGAATTCAAAAGCAAATATTACAGTCCACACTGTTATTTCAATGCCAAACGCAAGTTTAAACGCCTCCCCGACGCATCATACGTGCGCAGGAATTAAAAGCAGGACATGAGCCACGACAGAGTCACTTGGTGGCAGGGGAGCAGCGCGGAGCTGGTTCGCCTCACGGAGCAGCGGGGTCGGCAGCGCCTTGATCCGGCTTGGTGCTGAAGGCCCGGAACTTCCCCAGCAGAGCCTCCGCACGACCTTTCACGGCCTCGGCAGCGGCAGCGGCACGCTCACCACTCACTGGCTCCAGCAGGCTGTCGAGGTCGACACTGGGATCGCGAAGGTAGATATGGGTGAGGACCCGCGTCAGTGCTGCAGAAGACAGGACACGCGCCTCGGCCTCGGCCGTGGGGCCAAGGCCAAGGGCGACATCTGAGCATGAACCAGGAAGGGAATCAGCTTGGCGGGGCCGTCCTCGGCGCCAGCCAGCGGGCTCTCCAGGCCGCTGTCGTAAAGCGTCCTCAGCGAGGAGCGAGCCTTCGCCTCCAACTCCGTGAAGGCCGCGCGGTCCTCGGCAAGAACCAGGGCCTTGCCATCCAGCTCGGCCTTCCTCGCCCCCAACTCCTGCTCCAGCGCGCCTAGGCGGTCGCGGCGCTTCCTGAGCTTGGCCTCTCGGCCCTCGACGGCTGCCTTGCGAGCCTTCACGCCTTCTTCCTGCTCTTGGCGAAGGCGGACCTCCTTCGCGAGCTGATCCCGCAGGCCTTGCAGCTCGTCCTCCAGCGCCTTGCAGCGACCGCGGACGTCGACCACCTCCCCCAAGGCTGCGTCACGAGCAGCCTTCGCCTCTAGGACGGCCTGCTTCTCCTTGCCGCATGCCGTCGAGGCCTGGACCAGCGCCGCCCGAATCGAGGCGTCGGAGCGAACCCATCCAGAAGCCAGCTCCAAACGCCCGGCCACCAAGCGGGGGTCGGCGCCAAGAAGATCCTGCCGCAGTCGGTCCAGCTCAGCAACAGCACGATCCAGAACGGCAGAAGGAGTCAGAGAGACAGCGGCCGGTGGAGTAGGAGGAGAAGGCAGCAGCGCAGCCGCAGCATCCTGAGGCGGAGTCTGCCGCGCCCCGACAGCTGTAGTGGCGGCGGCAGGCAAGGGCACCTCAGAAGCCACTTGGGCCGTGGGGGCTGAGCTCGCCCCAGCCGGCTCAGCCAAACCTCGCGAGGACGACCGGGCAGGAGAAGCCTGTGCATCGCGGTCACCTTCCTTCGCGGGCAGAAGCGCCGCCATGGATGGAACCTCGGGAGCCCCCTTTGGCTTCTTTGCTACGGGCACCAACCTATCCAAAGATGCGGACGTCAAGCCTCAGAAGCAGAGCAAGAGATAAAGACAAGAATCGAATGCTTACGGGTCGTCGCCAGTGAGCTCAAGTGGCCTCCGGCCAAATTTGAAGCCTGAAAGCCGGCTGGAAGGGTCAACCTCGGGAAGCTTGGAGGTGGAAGGTGCGTCTGTGGTTCGCCCCGGGGCTGGGGGAGACCCGCGGGAGATCAGCCCGGTCCTGTCCTTCTTCGGGATCGGGGGCGAGCTCCCGCCGTCCTGCTCGTCGTCGTCTTCGTCGTCATCGTTCGGAGAGAGGCGGAGAATGCGGGACCTGCGCCGGGGGAGGGGAGCCCTTGACTCTCCGTCAGTCGCCTCGAATTCAGGCCCTTTTCCTCGCTCCCCTCCTTCTTCCTCTTCGCTGGAGTCGCCGGAGGGCACGTCCACCGGTTCCTCGGGAGCTTCCAGGGGCACTGGCCCATCCCCGTTGAAGACGGGCATGGACTTCACCACCCGCTCCCAGTCGTTGCGGAGGAACAAGGGCGTAGGAGCGCCCTCCAGCCTCGCCACATTGCCCCCGACCAGAGATTGGAGAACCGCAGCCAGGTCTCCGTCGGCCAAGGCCACGGGGTTCGGACGGGGCCTCCACATTGGAAGCAAGTACTGCCAAAGTGGAGCCAGTCGGTGCTCCAGGAACTCCCTCAGCAGCGACGCGCCGGTCAGCTTCGCCGCCGCCATGTCGGTCGGCCTCAGATCCACGTCCATCTTCTCCAACACCATCTTCGCGCGGGGATCCGTGAGCTCCGCTCAACCCCAGTCGCTGGAGCTCGTGGGCTGCTCCGTGGGCAGGATCAGCCGAGGGTGGATGCGCCCAGCATCCACCAAGATCCACTTGCTCCTGAAGCCCTCAATCCTCTTCCCAGAGTTCGAGATGGCAATGGCGCCGCCGTACGCGACGAATCTCGCGCACGCGGAAGCAGTCCCATGAGAGGTCCGGAGGTAGAAGTAGTGGCGCAGCAAGGCCACTGAGGGCTGCACCCCAACATGTGCTTCGCAATAATAAGCAAAGATTGCCAGGAGAAGGACGGAGTTGGGATGGAGATGCAGAGCCTGTAGCTTGTAATGGCGGAGGACAGAGAAGAAGAACTCGGAGAATGGAGGCACCAGGCCAGCAACAATGGCACTTACGAAGAGCGGATAGAAGGTGCTCCTTTGACCCTCAGGGGTGGCGGAGCCGGCCTTGAACACCTTCTCCCCGTCGATGCCCCACGCCATCGCCATCCGGCGCAACCGGGCAAGGCCCGCCTCCGACACGTTCGGCGAGTCCAGGGCAGACGAGTACCAAGCTGCGGCCGGGGGCTGACGAGGCATCATGGCTCCCTAGGTCGCGCGGTCAGAGCAAATCTGGAAATCTCGGAGGAAGGAAGGAGAGGCGCAAGAAAGGGGATCTGAGCAGCAACCAGAGAAAGCAAGAAGCAGGGCCTAGGCAGATGCCACTCCTTTATCAACTCGCGCGGTTGCTAAGGCGCCCACGTCCAGTCAACCGCCACGCGGCACCCAAGGCCGCAGGCTATTAGGGCCCGCAACGCTTCGCTCTTGCCCTTTCGCCTCCCTGCACGGCCAAGTCCGGGCGCGCCTTGGGCCCGGGGGCTACTGTCGGCGTTCTGGGAATGGGTGTCCCCAGACTTACCTGCCTGCGACCTGCGGCGTGGCTCAAAGGGGGGCCCAGCACGGCCCATCTTCACCAACACAAACCCAAGACCCTCGTGATGGGCCAAGCCTTGCGGGGCGGATGACGCGGAGCTTCCTCAGGCACAGCCTCATCAGGTTGGCTCACGAGGGGGCGGAGAGATCAAGGCGGGGTACCTCACAAGGTGCACGTGACGCAAGCCATGACGATTCAGGGCGCCAGGCGGGTGCCAGCCCGCGCAGCGTCCTCCTTTCCTCTTTTTGGTGCAAAGGGGGCAAGCGCAGCCGTGGAGTACCGAGGCATCAGGCAAAGGTTGCCATTTTGGTGCAACGAGACCAAGACCAGCAGGACTACGAGAAGGAGGTCACCATGGAGCCCAAGACGGTGTCATCACCAGAGCTTTGCACAGGCGAAGACTACTTTTGTCAGGATAGCTGATACTAGCTGTCCCCCTTCAAATTAGCCCGCCATTGTTGGCTCCCTTACCGCTCAAAATTTGGGGAGAGGACCAGGGCCTCTATAAATAGGACTAGTCACCCCCAGGGTATAGAGGATCGAGAACCAGCCAACCCAGAAACAAGCTGGGGTCGAAATCAGGTCGGTCGGAGGAAAGCAGAGAGAGAGAGAGAGAAAGGTTACTGAACTCCTCCGAGCAGTTCATCGCTCAGCTAAGAACAGACCCTCGCGAGGCTGTTCTTCCTTGTATTGTTCATCATCATCAGCCCAAGAGGCAATCCACCACACCACACACTAGAGTAGGGTATTACACCACAACGGTGGCCCGAACCAGTATAAACCCTGTGTCTCTTGTGTTGTCCTTTCCTTAGTTCCGATCCTAGCATGGCGGAGGGGTGCAGGTAGGTAGGAGGCGAAATCTCCGCGCACACCCCAGTGTTCGAACCTCAAGGGTCTGCCGGAACCCGAAATCCGACACTGTCGAGCAATTGATAGAAAAGTGCATGATTATGAGAATATCTAGGCATGACCATGTATATAGGCATCACGTCCGCGACAAGTAGACCGAAAAGATTCTGCATCTACTACTATTACTCCACACATCGACCGCTATCCAACATGCATCTAGAGTATTAAGTACATAAGAACATAGTAACGCATTAGACAAGATCACATGATGTAGAGGGATAAACTCAAGCAATATGATATAAATCCCATCTTTTTATCCTCGATGGCAACAATACAATACGTGCCTTGCTACCCCTGCTGTCATTGGGAAAGGACAATGCAAGATTGAACCCAAAGCTAAGCACTTCTGCCATTGCAAGAAAGATCAATCTAGTAGGCCAAACCAAACTGATAATTCGAAGAGACTTGCAAAGATAACCAATCATACATAAAAGATTTCAGAGAAGAATCACATATTATTCATAGATAAACTTGATCATAAACCCCCAATTCATCGGATCTCGACAAACACACCGCAAAAAGAGTTACATCAAATAGATCCCCAAGAATATCGAGGAGAACATTGTATTGAGATCCAAAAAGAGAGAAGAAGCCACATAGCTAATAACTAAACTACTCACACATCATCGGAGAGGCTATGGTGTTGATGTAGAAGCCCTCCGTGATCGATTCCCCCTTTGGCGGAGCTCCAGAAAAGGCCCCAAGATGGGATCTCTTGGGCACAGATGGTTGCGGCGGTGGAAATAGGGTTTCGTGGTGCTCATGGATGTTTTCGGGGTATATGGACATATATAGGAGGAAGAAGTAGGTCAGTGGAGCTACGAGGGGCCCACGAGGGTAGGGGCACGCCCAGGGGGGCAGGCGCGCCTCCCTGCCTCGTGGCCTCCTCGTTGATTTCTTGACGTCTACTCCAAGTCCTCTGGATCACGTTTGTTCCAAAAACAACTCTCCCGAAGGTTTCATTACGTTTGGATTCCGTTTGATATTCCTTTTCTGCGAAACACTGAAATAGGCAAAAAAAACAGCAATTTGCACTAGGCCTTGGGTTAGTAGGTTAGTCCCAAAAATAATAAAAGTGTATAAATAAGCCCATTAGCATCCAAAACATATAATATAATAGCATGGAACAAGAAAAAATTATAGATACGTTGGAGACGTATCAAGCATCCCCAAGCTTAATTCCTGCTCGTCCTCGAGTAGGTAAATGATAAAAACAGATTTTTTTTTGATGTGGAATGCTACCTAGCATAATTCTCAATGTAATTTTCTTTATTGTGGCATGAATGTTCAGATCCGAAAGATTCAAGAAAAAAGTTCAATATTGACATAAAATAATAATACTTCAAGCATACTAACTAAGTAATTATGTCTTCTGGAAATAACATGGACAAAGAAAGTTATCCCTACAAAATCATATAGTCTGGCTATGTTCTATCTTAACCACACAAAATATTTAAATCATGCACAACCCTAATGACAAGCCAAGCAATTGTTTCAAACTTTTAATGTTCTCAAACTTTTTCAATCTTCACGCAATATATGAGCGTGAGCCATGGACATAGCACTAGAGGTGGAATAGAATGGTGGTTGTGGAGAAGATAAAAAAGGAGAAGATAGTCTCACATCAACTAGGCATATCAACGGGCTATGGAGATGCCCATCAATAGATATCAATATGAGTGAGTAGGGATTGCCATGCAACAGATGCACTAGAGCTATAATTGTATGAAATCTCAACAAAAGAAACTAAGTGGGTGTGCATCCAACTTGCTTGCTCATGAAGACCTAGGGAATTTTGAGGAAGCTCATCATTGGAATATAAAAGCCAAGTTCTATAATGTAAAATTCCCTCTAGTATATGAAAGTGACAACATAGGAGACTCCCTATCATGAAGATCATGGTGCTACTTTGAAGAACAAGTGTGGTAAAAGGATAGTAACATTGTCCCTTCTCTCTTTTTCTCTCATTTTTTGGGCCTTTCCTCTTTTTTATGGCCTCTTTTTTTCCTTTTTTTCGTGTGGAGTCTCATCCCGACTTGTGGGGGAATCAAAGTCTCCATCATCCTTTCCTCACATGGGACAATGCTCTAATAATGATGATCATCACACTTTATTTACTTACAACTCAAAAATTACAACTCAATTCTTAGAACAAAATATGACTCTATGTGAATGCCTCCGGCGGTGTATCGGGATGTGAAATGACTCATGAGTGACATGTATGAAAGAATTATAAAGGTGGCTTTGCCACAAGTACGATGTCAACTACATGATCATGCAAAGCAATATGACAATGATGAAGCGTGTCATAATAAACGGAATGGTGGAAAGCTGCATGGAAATATATCTCGGAATGTCTATGGAAATGCCATAATAGGTAGGTGTGGTGGCTGTTTTGAGGAAGGTATATGGTGGGTTTATGGCACCGGCAAAAGTTGTGCGGTACTAGAGAGGCTAGCAATGGTGGAAGGGTGAGAGTGCGTATAATCCATGGACTCAACATTAGTCATAAAGAACTCACATACTTATTGCAAACATTTATTAGTTATCGAAACAAAGAACTACGCGCATGCTCCTAGGGGGATAGATTGGTAGGAAAAGGCCATCGCTCGTCCCCGACCGCCACTCATAAGGAAGACAATCAATAAATAAATCATGCTCCGACTTCATCACATAACGGTTCACCATACGTGCATGCTACGGAAATCACAAACTTTTGAACAAGTATTTCTCAAATTCACAACTACTCAACTAGCATGACTCTAATATCACCATCTTCATATCTCAAAACAGTCATCAAGTATCAAACTTCTCATAGTATCCAATGCACTTTTTATGATAGTTTTTATTATACCCATGTTGGATGCCTATCATATTAGGACTAATTTTATAACCAAATAAAATTACCATGCTGTTCTAAAGGACTCTCAAAATTATATAAGTGAAGCATGAGATATCAATAATTTCTATAAAACAAAACCACCATCTTGCTCTAAAAGATATAAGTGAAGCACTAGAGCATAATTATGTAACTCAAAAGATATAAGTGAAGCACATAGAGTATTCTAATAAATTCCAATTCATGTGTGTCTCTACCAAAAGGTGTGTACAAAAAGGATGATTGTGGCAAACTGAAAAGAAAAGACTCAAATCATACAAGACGCTCCAAGCAAAACACATATCATGTGGTGAATAAAAATATAGCCTCAAGGAAAGTTACCGATGGAAGAAGACGAAAGAGGGGATGCCTTCCGGGGCATCCCCAAGATTAGGCTTTTGGTTGTCCTTGAATTTTACCTTGGTGTGCCTTGGGAATCCCCAATCTTAGGATCTTGCCACTCCTTATTCCATAATCCAACAAATCTTCACCCAAAACTTGAGAACTTCACAACACAAAACTCAACAGAAAATCTCATGAGCTCCGTTAGTATAAGAAAACAAATCACCACTTAATGTACTGCAATGAACTCATTCTTTATTTATATTGGTTTTAAACCTACTTTATTCCAACTTCTCTATGGTTCATACCCTCCAATACTAGGCATAGATTCGTCAAAATAAGCAAACAACACACGAAAAAAACAGAACAGTTTGTAGTAATCTGTAGGTTTCGAATACTTATATAACCCTAAAAATTCTGAAATAAATTTATGGACATGAGGAATTTATCTATTAATCATCTGAAAAAATAATCAACCTAATCGCACTCTCCAGTGAAAAATGGCAGCAAATCTCGTGAGTGCTAAAGTTTCTGTTTTTTACAGCAAGATCGCAAAGACTTTCCCCAAGTCTTCCCAAAGGTTCTAGTTGGCACAAACACTAATTAAAAGCATAAAACCACATATAAAAAGAGTCTAGATGAATAGTTTATTACTAAACAGAACCAAAAAGCAAGGAAAAAATAAAATTGGGTTGCTTCCCAACAAGCGCTATCGTTTAACACCCCTAGCTAGGCATAAAAGCAAGAATAGATCTAGGTATTATCATCTTTGGTATGCAATCCATAAGTGGCTCTCATAATAGATTCATAAGGTAATTCAATTTTCTTTCTAGGAAAGTGCTCCATGCCTTTCCTTAATGGAAATTGGAATCTAATATTCCCTTCTTTCATATCAATAATTGCACCAATCATTCTAAGGAAAGCTCTACCAAGAATAATGGGACATGTAGGATTGCAACCAATATCAAGAACAATGAAATCTACGGGCACATAATTCCTATTTGAAAAAATAAGAACATCATTGATCCTTCCCATAGGTTTCTTAATAGTCTAATCCGCAAGATGCAACTTTAAAGATCAATCATCAAATTCACGGAAACCTAACACATCACACAAGGTTTTTGGAATCGTGGAAACACTAGCACCCAAATAACATAAATCATAGCATTCATGATCTTTAATTTTAATTTTAATAGTAGGTTCCCACTCATCATGAAGTTTTCTAGGGATAGAAATTTCTAATTCAAGCTTTTCCTCATAAGATTACATTAAAGCATCAACCATATGTTTGGTAAAAGCTTTATTTTGACTATAAGCATGCAGAGAATTTAGCATAGATTGCAACAAGGAAATACAATCTATGAAAGAGCAATTATCATAATTAAATTCCTTGAAACCCAAAATAGTGGGTTCATTGCCATGTAAAGTTTTAACCTCTCCAATCCCACTTTTACCAATTTTTGCATCAAGATCTAAAAACTCTGAATCATTGGGACGCCTTTTAACTAAAGTTGACTCATCTCCAGTCTCATCATTATCAAGATTCATATTGAAAAACAAAGATTTAATAGGAGACACATCAATCACTTTTAGATCTTCATCCTTATTATCATCAAAACTAGAAGAACACACTCTTATAAAGCAATCTTTTTTAGCACGCATCCTAGCAGTTCTTTCTTTGCACTCATCAATGGAAATTCTCATGGCCTTGAGAGACTCATTGATAGAATGCTTAGGTGGAATAGATCTAAGTTTCAAAGAATCAACATCAAGAGAAATTGTATCCACGTTCCTAGCCGACTCATCAATCTTAGACAATTTCTCTTCAATCAAAGCATTGAAACTCTTTTGCGAACTAATAAATTCTTTAATACTAGATTCAAAATCAGAGGCATCTTATTATAATTTCCATAAGAATTGTTGTAGGAATTACCATAATTATTAGAGGAATTACTAGGATACGGCCTAGGATTAAAGTTTCCTCTATACGCGGTGTTACCAAAATTGTTCCTACCAACAAAATTCACATCCATAGATTCATCATTATTCTCAATCAAAGTAGACAAAGGCATATCATTAGGATCAGAAGAAACACTCTTATTAGCAAATAATTTCATAATTTCATCCATCTTTCCACTCAAAACATTAATTTCTTCTATAGCATGAACCTTTTTACTAGTAGATCTTTTGGTGTGCCATTGAGAATAATTAACCATAATATTATCTAGGAGTTTGGTAGCTTCTCCTAAAGTGATTTCCATAAAAGTGCCTCCTGCGGCCGAATCTAAAAGATTTCTAGAAGCAAAATTCAATCCAGCATAAAAAAATTGTATGATCATCCACAAATTTAAACCATGTGTAGGGCAATTACGTATCATTAATTTCATCCTCTCCCATGCTTGTGCAACATGCTCATGATCAAGTTGCTTAAAATTCATAATATCATTTCTAAGAGAGATCATCTTAGCGGGAGGAAAATACTTAGAGATAAAAGCATCTTTGCACTTCTCCCAAGAATCAATACTATTTTTAGGCAAAGACAAAAACCAAGTTTTAGCACGATCTCTAAGAGAAAATGGGAATAGATTCAATTTAACAATATCATTATCCACATCTTTATTCTTTTTCATATCACACAAATCAACGAAGTTGTTTAGATGGGTAGAGGCATCTTCACTAGGAAGGCCGTAAAACGGATCTTTCATGACAAGATTCAGCAAAACAGTATTAATTTCACAAGATTCAGCATCGGTAAGAGGAGCAATCGGAGTGCTAATAAAATCATTATTGTTGGTATTGGAAAAAACACACAATTTAATATTATCTTGAGACATTGTGACAAACAATCCAACACACAAGCACACAAGAAGCGAGCAAAAAAGAGGCGAACGGAAAAAGAGGGCGAATAAAACGGCAAGGGTGAAGCGGGGGAGAGGAAAACGAGAGGAAAATGGCAAATAATGTAATGCGAGGGATAAGAATTTATGATAGGTATTTGGTATGTCTTGACTTGTGCATAGATCTCCCCAGCAACAGCGCTAGAAATTCTTCTTGCTACCTCTTGAGCACTGCATTGGTTTTCCCTTGAAGAGGAAAGGGTGATGCAGCAAAGTAGCGTAAGTATTTCCCTCAGTTTTTGAGAAACAAGGTATCAATCCAGTAGGAGACTACACGCTAGTCCCTCGTACCTGCACAAACAAATAAGAACCTCGCAACCAACACGATAAAGGGGTTGTCAATCCCTTCACGGTCACTTACGAGAGTGAGATCTGATAGAGATAATAAGATAAATAAATATTTTTGGTATTTTTGTGATATACATTGAAAGTAAAGATTGCAAAATAAAATAGATTGGAAACTTTATATGATAAAAGATAGATCCGGGGGCCATAGGTTTCACTAGTGGCTTCTCTCAAGATATCATAAGTATTACGGTGGGTGAACAAATTACTGTCAAGCAATTGATAGAAAAGTGCATAATTATGAGAATATCTAGGCATGACCATGTATATAGGCATCACGTCCATGACAAGTAGACCGAAACGATTTTGCTTCTACTACTATTACTCCACACATCGACCGCTATCCAGCTTGCATCTAGAGTATTAAGTACATAAGAACAGAGTAACGCATTAGGCAAGATCACATGATGTAGAGGGATAAACTCAAGCAATATGATATAAACCCCATCTTTTTATCCTCGATGGCAACAATACAATACGTGCCTTGTTGCCCCTGCTGTCACTTGGAAAGGACACCGCAAGATTGAACCCAAAGCTAAGCACTTCTCCCATTGCTAGAAATATCAATCTAGTAGGCCAAACCAAACTGATAATTCGAAGAGACTTGCAAAGATAACCAATCATACATAAAAGATTTCAGAGAAGAATCAAATATTGGTCATAGATAAACTTGATCATAAACCCACAATTCATCGGATCTCGACAAACTCACTTCAAAAAGAGTTACATCAAATAGATCTCCAAGAAGATCGAGGAGAACATTGTATTGAGATCCAAAGAGAGAGAAGAAGCCATCTAGCTAATAACTATGGACTCGAAGGTCTGTGGTAAACTACTCACACATCATCGGAGAGGCTATGGTATTGATGTACAAGCCCTCCGTGATCAATTATCCCTCTGGCGGAGCTCCGGAAAAGGCCCCAAGATGGGATCTCTTGGGTACAGAAGGTTGCAGCGGTGGAAATAGGGTTTCATGTTGCTCCTGGATGTTTTTGGGGTATACGGACATATATAGGAGGAAGAAGTAGGTCGGTGGAGCTAGGAGGGGCCCACGAGGGTGGGGGGGTGCGGCCAGGGGGGCAGGCGCACCTCCCTGCCTCGTGGCCTCCTCATTGATTTCTTGACGTCTACTCCAAGTCCTATGGATCATGTTTGTTCCAAAAATAACTCTCCAGAAGGTTTCATTCCGTTTGGATTCTGTTTGATATTCCTTTTTTGCAAAACACTAAAATAGGCAAAACAACAATTTGCACTGGGCCTTGGATTAGCAGGTTAGTCCCAAAAATAATATAGAAGTGTATAAATAAGCCCATTAGCATCCAAAGCAGATAATATAATAGCATGGAACAATAAAAAAAATTATAGATACGTTGGAGACGTATCATGCCTCCGAGACGTGACCCCACATTCGCTTTCCTACCGAGCTCACTCAGTTGATCCAACAGCAGAATGCCTTGATGCAGTTGCTAGTCCAGAACCAAGGCAACAACAACCCACCGCCACCACCTCGAGTTGACAACTTAGCCCGCTTTCTAAGGTTGAATCCGCCGTTGTTCTCTAGTAGCACCGAGCCGATTGTTGCTGATGACTGGCTCCGCAAGATTGGAAGGGAGCTGACCACCGCAGGTTGCACAGATGCTGAGAAGGTGCGCTTTGACACACATCAACTGGATGGACCCACAACCTCATGGTGGGAGAACTACACAACCACTTTCCCCATGGCCAATGTCACTTGGGATCAGTTTCAACAAGCGTTCTGCACTGCACTTGTCTCAGCTGGAGCTATGAGTATGAAGAAGCGTGAGTTCCACAACTTACGCCAGGGAAACCGTACTATGGCGCAGTACGTGGGTGAGTTCAGCAAGTTAGCTCGCTACGCCCCAGATAATGTGGCCACAAATGTCGTGAAGCAGGAGAAGTTTATGGAGGGGCGGAATGATGAGCTGAGTATGCAGTTGATGGTGGCAACATTCACCAACTATCAGGAGCTGGTAGACAGGGCTCTCATGATTGAAGGCAAGCAGCAGCAGATAGAGAGCCGCAAACGGAAGTATGGACAGGGGAAGTACAACTCTGGAGCTCAGCAGAAGCCTCGTTTTACCCCAAACTTGGGAGGACATACCCATCATAACCATGGAGGCCATTGTCACAATGGAGGAGGTTAACATAACCACACTGGCCCTAAGAATGGAAATGGGAATGGAGGAAACAGCAGTCAGAGCTGTTCCAACCCAGCAACCCCCGCCAAGAAGAATCTGAGTCACGTTACCTGTTTCAAGTGCGGGAAGATTGGACACTACGCAAATTATTGTCTTGAGATAAAGAATGGTAATGGCAATGGAAGCCCTAGAAAGAAACCAAATCCCTTCACCAGAGGTCAGGTGAATCACATCAACGTGGAGGAAGTTTAAGAGTAGTCTGATGCAATTATTGGTAAGTTTTTGATTAAGTCATTTACAGCTATTGTCCTTTTTGACACTGGTGCATCGCATTCATACATATCAACGGGATTTGCGGATAAGTTTAAGTTGCCCACCGTAGCCCTTAAGACACCTATGTTAGTAAGCTCACCTGGAGCGGAGTATATGGCTAGCAGTGGATGTTTTCAATTGCCATTGACCATAGGTAGGCATGTTTTCCCCACAGACCTAATTATTTTGGAATCACAAGGATTGGATGTGATACTAGGCATGGATTGGCTATCGATGTATGGAGGAAATATCGATTGTGCTAGTAAGTCAATTCTTCTCACCACCCCAGAAGGGAAATGGATAAAGTATGCGTCTAGGAATGCGCCAAGGAGGACTCAAGTAATTTCACTCTCGGGAGTTGTTCAGGAGGAAGTGCCAGTTTTGAAGGATTATCCCGATGTATTTCCAAAGGAATTACTAGGCATGCCACAAGATCGAGACATAGAGTTTTTGATAGAGCTGTTACCAGGCACCGGACCAATTTCAAAGAGACCATATCGGATGCCTGCAAATGATCTGGAGGAAATTAAGAAACAGATTAAGGAGTTATTGGAGAAATGTTATATTCGATCAAGTTCATCACCGTGGGGAGCCCCAGTGCTCTTAGTTGAGAAGAAGGATGGATCTTTGAGAATGGTTGTGGATTATCGTGCACTGAATGAGGTGACCATCAAGAGCAAATACCCACTACCGATGATCAACGATTTCTTTCACCAGATGCAGGGAGCTAAAGTATTCTCCAAGATTGATCTTCGATCAGGATGCCACCAGCTGAAGATCCGGGAATAGGATAAACCTAAGACTGCTTTTACCACAAGGTATAGGCTATATGAGTACATGGTCATGTCTTTTGGTTTGACTAACGCCCCTGCCTACTTTATGAGTATGATGAATAAGGTGTTCATGGAGTTCCTAGATAAGTTTGTTTTGGTGTTCATTGATGATACATTGGTATACTTGAAGAATGAAGAAGAACACAAGGAACATTTGCGCTTGGTTCTCGAGAAGCATAGGGAATACCAGCTATATGTCAAGTTCAGCAAATGTGAGTATCAGTTGAAGGAAGTTGGATTTCTCAGACATGTTATATCAGGAGAAGGTATAGCAGTAGACTCTTCCAAGGTTCAGTCTGTCACTGAATGGTTGGCACCCACCTCAGTTGGAGAGATACATAGTTTTCTTGGACTCGCAGGATATTACCGAAGATTCATTGAGAATTTTTCCAAGATCGCGAAGCCCATGACGGAGTTATTGAAGGACACCATGTTTAAATGGGCCGAGGAATGTGAGGCCAGTTTTTAGGAGTTGAAGAAACGTTTAGTTACAACCATAGTGCTAATTCTTCCAGATATACGCAAGGATTTCCATGTATATTGCGACGCTTCTCGCCAAGGACTTGGAGGTGTACTTATGCAAGACGGAAGAGTTGTTTCATATGCCTCACGTCAGCTTCGACCCCATGAGTTGAATTACGCCACGCATGATTTGGAGTTAGCAGTCGTAGTGCATGAGCTCAAGACCTGGAGACATTTTCTTATTGGAAACTGTTGTGATCTATACATGGATCATAAGAGTTTAAGTACATCTTCACGCAGAAGGAATTGAATCTCAGGCAAAGGAGATGGTTGGAGCTCATAAAGGATTATGATATGAAGTTGCATTATCATCCAGGAAAGGCCAATGTTGTAGCAGACGCTCTGAGTCGCAAGAGTTATGTTAATACTCTCGTAACCGTATGATTACCTCAGGAGTTAGCCGACAATCTCAGAGAACTTCGCTTGGAGATAGTTCCGAGAGGTTTTGTTGCAGCATTGGAAGTTCAATCCACGTTGTTGGGAAAGATTTGAGAAGCCCAGAAGACTAATAAGGAGATTGCGGAGATAAAGGAGAAGATGAATAAAGGGAAGGCCAAAGGTTTTCGTGGGGATGAACATGAAACTTTATGGTTTGAGTATCGTATTTATGTGCCCAATGATTCAGAGATCAGGAGGTTAATACTACGGGAGGCTCATGACTCGTCATACTTGATTCACCCAGGGAACACCAAGATGTATTTGGATTTGAAGGAACGTTTCCGGTGGACAGGTATGAAGAAGGATATTGCCGAGTATGTAGCAGTATGTGATGTTTGTCAGAGAGTTAAGGCAGAGCACCAGAAGCCAGCAGGATTACTTCAGCCTTTGCTGATACCCGAATGGAAGTGGGATAAGCTTGGCATGGATTTCATCACTCGATTACCCAGGACGCGATCAGGATATGATTCCATTTGGGTAGTAGTTGATCGCTTGACCAAAGTGGTTCACTTTATCCCTGTGAAAACCACTTATACGAGCGCAAAGTTGGCCAAGATATATATGACCAGGATTGTAAGTCTGGATGGAGTTCCGAGGACCATCGTATCAGATACAGGAACATAGTTTACCTTGAAGTTTTGGAATCAATTACACCAGACTTTGGGTACTAGGCTAGAGTTTAGTACAGTCTTTCATCCGCAGACAGATGGACAGACCGAGAGAGTCAACTAGATTCTGGAGGACATGTTGAGAGCTTGTGTGCTAGATTATGGATCTAGTTGGGATGATAATTTGCTTTACGCAGAGTTCTAATATAACAACAGTTACCAAGCTAGTTTGAAGATGTCCCCTTTCGAAGCTTTGTATGGAAGGAGGTGCAGGACACCATTGATGTGGGATGAAGTTGGAGACCGACAATTGTTCGGACCAGATTTAATCAGAGAGTCTGAAGAGAATGTTAAGTTGATTCGTGATAGACTGAAGGTAGCTCAGTCCGGGCAGAAGAGTTATGCCAACACAAAATGCAAGGAGGTAGCCTATAAAGTCGGAGATAGAGCATATCTCCGTGTGTCACCACTTCGTGGAGTTAAACAATTTGGAGTCAAAGGAAAGCTAGCCCCACGATTTGTAGGACCATACCGAGTTTTGGAACGTATGGGAGAAGTTGCCTACAAGTTGTAATTACCCGAAGGTTTGTCAGGAGTTCACGATGTGTTTCATGTTTCCCAGTTGAAGAAGTGCCATGTAGAGAATGCCGATATTCCTTTGAGAGATACAGTGCCCCTGGAAGCAATTTAGTTGGAGAGTGACCTAACCTACGAGGAGAAACCCGTCAAGATTCTTGAGTTTGCCAACCGAGTTACACGCATCAAGGTCATCAAGTTTTGCAAAGTTCAGTGGAGTCATCATACCAAGGAAGAAGCCACCTGGGAGCAAGAAGAAGACCTACGGAAAGACCACCCACACCTTTTTGCTAGCCAACCTGAATCTCGAGGGAGAGATTCATCTTAAGGGGGGTAGGTTTGTAACATCCCAATTTTCAATTTGGATGTTAATCATTTGGTCATCATATGCATCCATGATTTGAGCATTTTTGAATTTGGTTTATTTGGACATTTTGATCCTAGAGACCTTAAGCAACTCAAGGACCATTTGAGAGAGTTGGAGGTTTTCATAAAAATACATTTTTTGAATTTTCAAAGTTTGCATTTGGATCAAAGTGGTTTTTATTTGAAATTATTTTTCCAATTATTTCAAAATAAATAAAATAATGAGAGAAGATAATATGACTTCTTAAGAACAGTGAGGAAATAATGGAAATTTAATTTTGAATAAAAATATATTTTATTTGGATTTTTATTTAGGATTTTATTTGGTTAAATTAGGGGAAAATATGCATTTTTAAAAATTGCATTTAGCCCAGAAAAATGTTCACTTTGTCCTAAATATTAGGAGAGGACCACAAAAATTATTTTTGCGATTTTAGGATTTTTATTTTATTTTGGATTTTTTTCTCTCCGGCGAAATTATTATTTAAAAAGATCGTACGTGCCGACTAGGCCGGCCCAATCGAAGCCAAGCCAAGGCCCAGCCCCGCCGACCGCCTTCCTCGCGCCGCCGCCCGTGTCCTTCCCGGACTCCGGCTAGGAGTCCGGGTCGGAGCCGCCGCCGACCCTCTCCCTAAGTCGGCCAACCCCCTCCCTTTATAAGCCGACCCCGCCGCCCCCTCCTCCTCACAAGTCACTACTGCCCCGAGCCGCCACCGCCTGCACCGCGCCGCTGCTCGCCGCTGACGTGCTGCCGTCGCCACCGCACCGCGCCGCTGCTCGCTGCCGCCGTGCCAGTCTGCGTTGTCGCCGCCACTCGCCGCTGCCGCACTACCCCGCCGCCGCCCCACCTCGCCAGAACCCCGCCGGAGTTTGCCGCTGCCGCTGCCGGTGTTTTTCTTGAACCGGTATAACCGCTAAAACCCGCCCAGGTTTTTTAGTTTTAGTTTTATTTTATTTTATTAGATCGGTTTAGTTAATAGGTTAATTTAATTAGTGAGCGTTCACCCGTTTGGTTCTGTTAAAGAAAGAATTCGTTCGTTAGTCTCTGTTAGCGGACGTTCGTCCGATAGATTTTTCTTTCTTAGTTTATTTTCAGCCAGGGACCTATTCACGATTAGTCTTCTTATCGTTTAGTCCCTGATCTTTAAACCCTCACTACTTTTTGCTCATTTATCCAAATCCAATGAAACCAATGAAAAAACTATTTGTCTTGTTTCCCTCTATCCAGATAAACAACTTGAACATGATTTTGAAACTTTAAAATTTGGTTTCAAGCAGATTTGAATTTGAACTTCTTTTAATCGTAGTTTATGTTTCGTAACTCTGATTCAATTGATTCTTTTTGCAAATCGAAGCTCTTCACTTGAACATTCCGTTTGGATCTTTTATTTTGGTTTTACCTTTGAATCTTATGCTTGAGTGCTTATGTATGCTATTGTTTGTTCACGATAGAATTTCCGGAGTGCGAGGCTTGCTACTACGAATCTCTAGTGTTTTTTGATCGTCAGCAAGGCAAGTAACACTTTGATCATATCCCTTTATTACCCTGTTTTATGCATTAGTTTCAACCCTCAAACATTGCATGAGTAGGATTTGATAACATGTGGGTGTGGGAAGTAGTTAATGAGGTAGGAACCTATTGCTATGCTCGTAGACGTGGATTGGTATGTGAGATTCATGAAAGATGTGAGAGTTATATTTAACTAAGGGAAACTTAAGGTGTCTACTTTAATACACATTTGGGTGGATTGGTTGTGGGCACCTGGGGAATCCAGTGTTGTCCTAGGAGATCCCGAGGTACCCGTGTGATCATCCTATGGAATGCCACCCACACTCAAAGGGATCATGAGATTATTCATGCTAAGAAACTTCCGTGTGCAGCCACAAGCCATTATGGGCTCTGGCATAGTTGAGTAAGTTGTGGGAATCCTTTCCATGATGGGCTAGCAGATGTAGGGGATTGTAGGTGTACCGGCCTATGTATCGGTTAAGGGGACCTCTTCAGAAAGACTGTGTCTCGATCATCCGTTTCTCAAACATCATGTAGTGTGAGAAATCAAATGGAGGAGATCGAGTCTTGTGGGGAAAAGTGCGCAAACCTCTGTAGAGTGTATAAAGTAATCATGGTTAGCTGTGTCCCCGGTTATGGACATTTTGAGTATCTGGTACTTGAATTATTGTTTGATCTCATCACCTTACTTAAATGATTTTGTTGGGTTATTAATATCATTTTGGGATTGAGTTGGGGGTACCTTCTCAATAATGAGATAAACTTTGTGGTTAAATAAAATCTATTCCTTTGTTGTAGGGAAAAATTAACTTTATGCAAATGATAACCATAGAGCCTCCACCAGCCAAATATGCATGTAGTGATAGATGTTATTTGTTCATTGCTATATAGTGTTATCTTGCCAACATATTCCATGTGCTGACCTACATGGCTGCAATGTATCATGTTGCAGAGTTTTCAGATGAAGAGTAAGGTGCGTTAGGTCGTTGTCATGCACTTAGTTTTGCCGTGGAGTTGGATGGACTCATTTATCTTCGAAGCTTCCGTAGTTATCTTATTTTAGATGGCCTTCAGCCATATTATTGTAATAAGTTCCTATTTGAGACACTCGATGTAATAAGTGTGTGATTGAACTCTGCAATAAATCATCGAGTACTGTGTGTGTCAGCAATACCAATCCAGGGATGACACTTAAGGACAGAGACTATGGTCCATTGGGATCGGGTCGCTACATCAAGTAATTGATCCACCCAGATCCCAAGGTATATCAAAGCCAATTTTAATTAACAATGATTTATAACTTAATAGTGAGCACAAAGCAACATATATCATGCAATGACGAAGTCTAACTCTCTTCCTATGCATCGGCATGTCATAAAAGAACAATTCATGCACATCAAGTAAAGGCCAATACATAGCATAAGTAGTTTCTTGCAATTTTATAGTATTGGAAACAGAGAGAGGTGGAGGTGTAGTTCCTCTCTCATAATAATTGCAAGTAGGAGCAGCAAGCACATGCATATTGCATTCATCAAAATTATCATGTGCAACGGTAAAAGGCAACCCATCAATGTAATCCTAAATAAAAGCAAACTTCTCCGATATAGTATAATTGGAGAATTCAAAAAGATAATAGGACTATCATGTGTGGGTGCAATAGCAAGAATTTCTTTATTAACATAAGGACCTATAGGAAGTTCATCTCCATAATCATAATTCATATTTCCATCATGGCCACAAGCATAGCAAGCATCAAGTTCATCAAAAAGGGATATTTCAAATGAATCCAAGGGATCATAGCAATCATCCTTCGGTAAGCACGAAGGAAAATTAAACAATGTATGAGTTGGAGAGTTACTCCCATTAGAAGGTGGGCACAGCTAGCTAATCCTCTCTTCCTCCTTTTGTTCTTCGCTCTCCTCCTCATCTTCTTCATGCAATGAGCTCATAATTTTAGCATTTTCTTCTTCCATAGTTTCCTGCAAAATATTAGTCTCTTCTTGGACATCGGAGGAGTCCTCAATATATGGTTTAATATAAGCATAGTTTTCATGCAATATTTAAGTATGGAATTTTTTTCATATTTGTAAAGAGTAGCATCAAACTTTTCAGTCAAAGAAGCAATTTCATAAGCACCCTTAAAAGCAATAAATTCTTCAATTTGTTCAACATCATAGTAATTATAAACAACCTTGGCATAAGAAGATAAGATTCCATTATCACTAAACTCACATTGGTAGGGAAGGTGTTTCTTAGGGTCTTCAGAGCAACAAGTAAAATCATATAATTCACATAAATTCCAAGCATAGCATTAACTTGATGCAGTAAAAGTTTCCCTTTATTTTTGCGATAAGCGGTATCGCACAAAATAAGAATGCTCATTTGATGGTTTTCCCTCAACTAAGCTAGTTGGGTTTCCAGCATGAGCACATAGGGATCGAAGATGATCCAAGTAGAAAGCTTTAGCAATATGATAGATTTTTGGTGGTTCTTCAACCATTTGTTTAGTATGTACAACTATTTTTTTTGGTATTTTGTGTTTTCTACCCATAACTAAAGATAGAAACAAGAGCAGAAAATAAAAACTACTTAGTGATAAAGCAAACAAGCACACACGAGAATATTCACCCCATGCTATTGCTCCCCAGCAACGGCACCAAAAAAGGTCTTGATAACCCACAAGTATAGGGGATCGTTTGTAGCCCTTTTCTATAAATAAGAGTGTCGAACCCAAAGAAGAGCTAAAGGTAGAACAAATGATGTATCTCTATAGATCTTGATGCCCAATATATAAGCAGCTTCACCGAGGTCTTTCAATAAAAATTCTTATTCAAGTATCCTTTTATGCTATTCAGAAATTCAGTATCATTTTCGTTCAACAATATGTCATCCACATATAATATCAGAAATGCTACGGAGCTCCCACTCACTTTCTTGTAAATACAAGCTTCTAGAAAAGTATGTATAAAACCATATGCTTCGATTGCACTATCAAAGCATATATTCCAACTTCAAGAGGCTTGCACCAGTCCATAAATGGATCACTGGAGCTTGCACACTTTGTTAGCACCTTTAGGATCGACAAAACCTTCTGGTTGCATCATATACAACTCTTCTTTAAGATATCCATTAAGGAATGCCGTTTTGACATCCATTTGCCAAATTTCGTAATCATAAAATGTGGCAATTGCTAACATGATTCGGACAGCCTTAAGCATCACTACGGGTGAGAAGGTCTCATCATAGTCAACTCCTTGAACTTGTCAAAAACCTTTCGCAACAAGTCGAGCTTTCTAGACAGTAATATTACCGTCAGTGTCAGTCTTCTTCTTGAATATCCATTTATTCTCTATGGCTAGTCGATCATCGGGCAAGTCAACCAAAGTCCACACTTTGTTCTCATACATGGATCCCATCTCAGATTTCATGGCCTCAAGCCATTTTGCGGAATCTGGGTTCATCATCGCTTCCTCATAGTTCGTAGGTTCGTCATGGTCAAGTAACATGACCTCCAGAATAGGATTACCGTACCACTCTGGTGCGGATCTTACCCTGTTTGACCTACTAGGTTCGGTAGTAACTTGATCATAAGTTTCATGATCATCATCATTAGCTTCCTCACTAATTGGTGTAGGAATCACTGGAAGTGATTTCTGTGATGAACTACTTTCCAATAAGGGAGAAGGTATAGTTACCTCATCAAGTTCTACATTCCTCCCACTCACTTCTTTCGAGAGAAACTCCTTCTCTAGAAAGGATCCATTCTTATCAACGAATATCTTGCCTTTGGATCTGTGATAGAAAGTGTACCCAATAGTCTCCTTTGGGTATCCTATGAAGACACATTTCTTTGATTTGGGTTTGAGCTAATCAGGTTGATGCTTTTTCACATAAGCATCGTAGCCTCAAACTTTAAGAAACGATAACTTGGGTTTCTTGCCAAACCACAGTTCATATGGTGTCGTCTCAATGAATTTTGATGGTGCCCTATTTAATGTGAATACAGCCATCTCTAAAGCATAACCCCAAAACCATAGCTATAAATCAGTAAGAGACATCATAGATTGCACCATATCTAATAAAGTGCGGTTACGACATTCAGACACACCATTACGCTGTGGTGTTCCAGGTGGCATGAGTTGTGAAACTATTCCGCATTATTTCAAATGAAGACCAAACTCATAACTCAAATATTCACCTCCATGTTCAGATCGCAAAAGCTTAATTTTTCTTGTTACGATGATTTTCCACTTCACTCTGAAATTCTTTGAACTTTTCAAATGTTTCAGACTTATGTTTCATCAAGTAGATATACCCATATCTGCTCAAATCATCTGTGAAGGTCAGAAAATAATGATACCTACTGCGAGCATCAACACTCATCGAACAGCATACATCAGTATGTATTATTTCCAATAAGTCTGTTGCTCACTCCATTGTTTCGGAGAATGGAGTCTTAGTCATCTTGCCCATGAGGCATGGTTCGCAAGCATCAAGTGATTCCAAAAGCCCATCAACATGGAGTTTCTTCACGCGCTTTACACCAATATGACCTAAACGGCAGTGCCACAAATAAGTTGCACTATCATTATTAAACTTATATCTTTTGGGTTCAATACTATGAATACATGTATCACTAGTATCGAGATTCAATAAAAATAGACCACTCATCAAGGGTGCATGACCATAAAATATATTACTCATATAAATAGAACAACCATTATTCTCTGATTTAAATGAATAACCGTCTCGCATCAAACAAGATCCAGATATAGTGTTCATGCTTAACGCTGGCACCAAATAACAATTATTCAGGTCTAAAACTAATCCCGAAGTTAGATGTAGAGGTAGCGTGCCGACCGCGATCACGTCGACTTTGGAACCATTTCCCACGTGCATCGTCACCTCGTCTTTAGCCAATCTTCGCTTAATCTGTAGCCCCTGTTTCGTGTTGCAAATATGAGCAACAGAACCAGTATCAAATACCCAGGCGCTACTACGAGCATTAGTAAGGTACACATCAATAACATGTATATCAAATATATCTTTCACTTTGCCATCCATCTTATCCGCCAAATACTTGGGGCAGTTCCGCTTCCAGTGACTAGTCCCTTTGCAGTAGAAGCACTCAGTCTCAGGCTTAGGTCCAGACTTGGGTTTCTTCACTTGAGAAGCAACTTGCTTGTCGTTCTTCTTGAAGTTCCCCTTCTTCCCTTTGCCCTTCTTCTTGAAACTAGTGGTCTTGTTGACCATCAACACTTGATGATCCTTCTTGATTTCCACCTCCGCAGCTTTTAGCATTGCGAAGAGCTCAGGAATTGTCTTATCCATCCCTTGCATATTATAGTTCATCATGAAGCTTTTGTAGCTTGGTGGCAGTGATTGAAGAATTCTGTCAATGACACTATCATCAGGAAGATTAACTCCCAGTTGAGTCAAGTGGTTGTGGTATCCAGACATTCTGAGTATATGTTCACCGACAGAACTATTCTCCTCCATCTTGCAGCTATATAAGTTATTGGAGACTTCATATCTCTCAATTAGGGCATTTGCTTGAAATATTAACTTCAACTCCTGGCACATCTCATATGCTCCATGACGTTCAAAACGTCGTTGAAGTCCCGATTCTAAGCCGTAAAGCATGGCACACTGAACTATTGAGTAGTCATTAGCTTTGCTCTGCCAGACGTTCATAACATCTGGTGTTGCTCCTGCATCGGGCTTTGCAGCTAGCGGTGCTTCCAGGACGTAATTCTTCTGTGCAGCAATGAGGATAATCCTCAAGTTACGGACCCTGTCCGTGTAGTTTCTACCACCATCTTTCAACTTAGCTTTCTCTAGGAACGCATTAAAATTCAAAGGAACAGTACCACAGGCCATTTATCTACAACAACATAGACATGCAAAATACTATCAGGTACTAAGTTCATGATAAATTAAAGTTCAATTAATCATATTACCTAAGAACTCCCACTTAGATAGACATCTCTCTAGTCATCTAAATGATCACGTGATCCATATCAACTAAACCATGTCCGATCATGATGTCAGATGGATAAGTTTTCAATGGTGAACATCACTATGTTGATCATATCTACTATATGATTCACACTCGACCTTTCGGTCACAGTGTTCCGAGGCCGTATCTGCATATGCTAGGATCGTCAAGTTTAACCTGAGTATTCTACGTGTGCAAAACTAGCTTGCACCTGTTGTATGTGAATGTAGAGCTTATCACACTCGATCATCATGTGGTGCCTCGGCACGACGAACTGTAGCAACGGTGCATACTCAGGGAGAACACTTATACCTTGAAATTTAGTGAGAGATCATCTTATAATGCTTCCGCCGTACTAAGAAAAATAAGATGCAGAAAGGATAGACATCACATGCAATCAAAATAAGTGATATGATATGGCCATCATCATCTTGTGCCTTTGATCTCCATCTCCAAGGCACCATCATGATCACCATTGTCACCGGCTTGACACCTTGATCTCCATCGTAGCATCGTTGTCGTCTCGCCAACTATTGCTTCTACGACTATCGCTACTGCTTAGTGATAGAGTAAAGCAATTACATGGCGATTGCATTTCATACAATAAAGCGACAACCATATGGCTCCTGCCAGTTGTCGATAACTGTTACAAAACATGATCATCTCATACAACAATTTATATCATCACGTCTTGACCATATCACATCACAATATGCCCTGCAAAAACAAGTTAGACGTCATGTACTTTATTGTTGCAAGTTTTACGTGGCTGCTACGGGCTTCTAGCAAGAACCGTTCTTACCTACGCATCAAAACCACAATGATTTTTTGTCAAGTGTGTTGTTTTAACCTTCAACAAGGACCAGCCATAGTCAAACTCGATTAAACTAAAGCTGGAGAACAGACACCCACTAGCCACCTGTGTGCGAAGCACGTCGGTAGAACCAGTCTCATAAACGCGGTCATGTAATGTTGGTCTGGGCCGCTTCATCCAACAATACCATCGAATCAAAGTAAGACATTGTTGGTAAGCAGTATGACTATTATCGCCCACAACTCTTCGTGTTCTACTTGTGCATATAACATCTACGCATAGATCTGTGTCGGATGCCACTATTGGGGAACGCAGTATTTCAAAAAATTTACCTACGATCACGCAAGATCTATCTCGGAGATGCATAGCAACAAGATGGGAGAGTGTGTCTATGTACCATCGTAGACTGAAAGCGGAAGCGTTTAGTAACGCGGTTGATGTAGTCGAACGTCTTTGCGATCCAACCGATCCAAGTACCAAACGCACGGCACCTCCGTGATCAGCACACTTTAGCTCGATGATGTCCCTCGAGCTCTTGATCCAGTTGAGGACGAGGGAGAGTTCCGTCAGCACAACGGCGTAGTGATGGTGTTGGTGATGTGATCCACGCTGGGCTCCGCCTAAGCACCACGACTATCTAATATGAGGTGTAATCTGTGGAGTGGGGCATCGCACACGGTTAAGAGAAACTTGTGTGTTCTATGTGCCCCCTCTCCCCACATATATATAGGTTGGAGGGGGAAGAGGCAGCCTTAGGGCGCCCCCAAGTAGGTCGAATCCTACTTGGGGTGCAAGCCCAATTCGCCCCCCTTCCTTATTTCAGCATATGGGAAGGAAAGAGAAGGGGGAAGAGAAGGAAAGGGTGGAGGCCGAACCCTCCTCCTTCCTTTGTTCTTCCCCTTCCTTTCCTCCTACACCTATTCGGCCTAGGAGGGGCGCAGCAGCCCACTAGGGGCTGGTCTGTCCCTCACTTGGCCCAATAGGCCCATAACTTTGTCGGGGGGTGCCCGGAACCCCTTCCAATGACCCGATATCACCCGGAACACTTCCGGTGTCCAAATATCATCGTCCTATATCTGAATCTTTACCTCTCAACCATTTCAAGACTCCTTCCGAAATTTGATGACTGAAGTTTGTTCGGAGTCCCGGATGAGATCACGGACATGATGAGGAGTCTCAAAATGGTCGAGAGGTAAAGATCGATATATTGGAAGGTTATATTCGGACACCGGAATGGTTTCGAAGTGTTTTGGGTATTTTTCAGAGTACCGGGAGGTTACCGGAAACCCCCAGGGAAGTAGTGGGCCTTAATGGGCTTTAGTGGAAAGGAGAGAAGGGCCTCAAGGGGTGGCCGTGCCCCCCATGGCTGGTCCGAATTGGACTAGGAGGGGGCGGCGCCCCCCTCTTTCCTTCTCCCCTCTTCCTCCTTCCCTCCTTCTCCTTGTTGGAATAGGAAAGGGGGGCAAATCCTACTTGGACCGGGAGTCCAAGTAGGACTCCCCCCTTTGGCGCGCCCCCCTTGGGTCGGCCTCCTCTTCCCCCCTCCTTTATATACGTGGGATGGGGGCACCCCAAAGACAAACCAAGTCTTCTCTTAGCCATGTGTGGTGCCCCCCTCCACAGTTACACACCTCGGTCATATCGTCGTAGTGGTTAGGCGAAGCCCTGTGCCGGTAACTTCATCATCACCGTCAACATGCCGTCGTGCTAACAAAACTCTCCCTCGTCCTCAACTGGATCAAGAGCTCGAGGGACGTCATCGTGTTGAACGTGTGCTGAACATGGAGGTGCCGTACATTCGGTGTTAGGATCGGTTGGATCACGAAGACGTTCGACTACAACAACTGCGTTACTAAACGCTTCCTCTTTCGGTCTATGAGGGTATGTGGACACACTCTCCCCTCTTGTTGCTATGCATCTCCTAGATAGATCTTGCATGATCGTAGGAATTTTTTTGAAATACCGCGCTCCCCAATAGTGGCATCCGAGCCAGGTCTATGCGTAGATGTTATATGCACGGGTAGAACACAAAGAGTTGAGGGCGACAATAGTCATACTGCTTACCACCAACATCTTAATTTGATACGGCGGTATTATTGGATGAAGCGCCCCGGACCGACATTACATGACCGCGTTCATGAGACTGGTTCTACCGACGTGCTTTGCACACAGGTCGTTGGCGGGTGTCTGTTTCTCCAACTTTAGTTGAATCGAGTTTGACTATGGGCGGTCCTTGTTGAAGGCTAAAACAACACAGTTGACGAAAAATCATTGTGGTTTTGAAGCGTAGGTAAGAACGGTTCTTGCTAGAAGCCGTAGCAGCCACGTAAAACTTACAACAACAAACTAGAGGACGTCTAATGTGATATGGTCAAGACGTGATGAGATATAAATTGTTGTATGAGATGATCATGTTTTGTTGAAGTTATCGGCAATTGGCAGGTGTCTTATGGTTGTCTCTTTATTGCATAAGATGCAAGCGCCATATAATTGCTTTACTTTATCGCTATGCGATAGCAATAGTTGAAAAAGCAATAGTTGGCGAGACGACCATGTGATGACACGTTGATAGAGATCAAGATGATGGAGATCATGGTGTCATGCCGGTGAGGGTGGATATCATGATGGTGCTTTGGAGATGGAGATCAAAGGCACACGATGATGATGGCCATATCATGTCACATATTTTGATTGCATGTGATGTTTATCCTTTATGCATCTTATTTTGCTTATTACGGCGGTAGAATTATAAGATGATCCCTCACTAAATTTCAAGGTATAAGTGTTCTCCCTGAGTATGCACCGTTGCTACAGTTCTTCATCCCAAGACACCACGTGATGATCGGGTGTGATAAGCTCTACATTCACATACAACGGGTGCAAGCCAGTTTTGCACACACGAAATACTCGGGTTAAACTTGATGAGCCTAGCATATGCAGATATGGCCTCGGAACACTGAGACCGAAAGGTCAAACGTGAATCATATAGTAGATATGATCAACATAGAGATGTTCACCATTGAAAACTACTCCATCTCACGTGATGATCGGACATGGTTTAGTTGATATGGATCACGTGATCATTTAGATAACTAGAGGGATGTCCATCTAAGTGGGAGTTCTTAAGTAATATGATTAATTGAACTTTAATTTATCATGAACTTAGTCCTGATAGTATTTGCAAATTATGTTGTAGATCAATAGCTCATTTTATAGCTCCCCGTTTATTTTTGATATGTTCCTAGAGAAAAATAAGTCAAAAGATGATAGTAGCAATGATGCGGACTGGATCCGTGATTTGAGGATTATCCTCATTGCTGCACAGAAGAATTATGTCCTTGATGCACCGCTAGGTGACTGACCTATTGGAGGAGCAGATACAAACGTTATGAATGTTTGGCAAGCTCGGTTTGATGACTACTTGATAGTTTAGTGCGCCATGCTTTATGGCTTAGAACCGGGACATCAAAACGTTTTGAACGCCACGGAGCATATAAGATGTTCCAAGAGCTGAAATTAGTATTTTAGACTCATGCCCGAGTCAAAAGGTATGAGACCTCTGACAAGTACTTTGCCAACAAGATGCAGGAGAATAGATCAACCAGTGAGCATGTGCTCAGAATGTCTGAGTACTACAATTGTTTGAATCAAATGGGAGTTAATCTTCCAGATAAGATAGTGATTGATAGAGTTCTCTGTCACTATCACCAAGTCCCTGGAACTTTGTGATGAACTATAATATGCAAGGGATGACGAAAACGATTCCCGAGCTCTTTGTGATGCTAAAATCAACGAAGGTAGAAATCAAGAAAGAGCATCAAGTGTTGATGGTTAACAAGACCACTAGTTTCAAGAAAAGGGGCAAAGGAAAAGAAAGGGAACTTCAAGAAAGAATGGAAATCAAGTTGCCACTCCTGTGAAGAAACCCAAAGCTAGGCCTAAGCCTGAAACTGAGTGCTTCTACTGCAAAGGGAATGGTCACTAGAAGCGGAACTACCCCAAATACTTGGCGGATAAGAAGGATGGCAAAGTGAAAGGTCTATTTGATATAGATGTTATTGATGTGTAATTTACTAGTGTTCATAGTAACTGAGGGAGTCCTGGATTAGGGGGTCTCCGGACAGCCGGACTATCTACATTGGCCGGACTGTTAGACTATGAAGATACAAGATTGAAGACTTCGTCTCGTGTCCGGATGGGACTCTACTTGGCGTGGAAGGCAAGCTAGGCAATACGGATATGGATATATCCTCCTTTGTAACCGACCTTGTGTAACCCTAACCCTCTTTGGTGTCTATATAAACCGGAGGGTTTTAGTCCATAGGACAACAATCACAACATACAATCATACCATAAGCTAGCTTCTAGGGTTTGGCCTCTGTGATCTCGTGGTAGATCTACTCTTGTACTACCCATATCATCAATATTAATCAAGCAGGACGTAGGGTTTTACCTCCATCAAGAGGGCCCGAACCTGGGTAAAACATCATGTCCCCTGCCTCATGTTACCATCCAGCCTAGATGCACAGTTCGGGGCCCCTACCCGAGATCTGCCGGTTTTGACACCGACATTGGTGCTTTCATTGAGAGTTCCGCTGTACCGTTGCCACCAGGAAGGATGTCTCATCTCGTCTATAAAGACGGCACTATCGCTGAGGGAGCTTTGGCTATCGGCCAAACTCTCCGGCTAGGTGGTTTTCTTACGACCGCCTGTTCGGCCGCTGCGCCAACGATGACTTCTCGGGTCATCGAAAGCAATCTTCACGTCAACTCGGAACTCGTCGAGCAGTTAGATCCAATGGAGCTCTCTTCCCTAAACGAGCTCTTGGATCGCATCGCCGCCCTGGGAGTCGCTACAGACTATGATCAGATTGGGCCTAAACCCGATCTGAGAGAGATTAACTCTCCCCAGGTCACCCATCACGTTGCACTGGTGGAGGAATGATGCGGCAACCCTTCATCTATCTTAAGGACTAGCTATGTCCGGATCCCCGATCCCTCCAAGCCGGATACCCGCGGAGGGGAGGACGTCACTCATGGACTTAACCTAGAATCAGGCAGTGGGCTAGATTTATCAGAAAACATCCAAGAATCCAAACATTCGAGTTCGGAAACTCCTTGGCCCCTGAGTCTCAGATCGGGTGAGGATTCGGATTCAATTCCACCCACCCACCCAAACATACGCGATCTATCCCAAATTAGGCAAGAGCTCCATGAAATAGTACACCATTACTGGGCCAGATTCCTCCTAGTCATGAACAGGATAAAGGACTGCCGCGAGGAAGACGCAATTTCATTCTTTTGCAATAATTGCACGGACAAGGGAATCCTCAATGACATAAGTCGCCGCGAAATTACACGCTTTGCCGAGTTGGTGTCCATAGTACGAAAGTACTGTGCGATGGAAAGCGCCTGGAAAACCGAAATAAAATTTTGGGATAATCCGGCCCCGAATACAAACCTAGTATGAAATAAAAGGGTGCATTATCACAATACACTTGGGTTAACTACCAAAAAGCAAAAGCCCTTTACGGGGCAAGGAACCGTACTGGAGGGATGGCTCAACGGACCCTGCAAAATTCATAGTACAGCAGATGCAATACCAACGCACAGCCTTAGAGCATGTTGGATACTCCGGCAGGTGGCCAAAAGTGGTGAGGATCTACTCCTCCCAGAAATCACAGAGAACCATCCCGCGGACAACAATACGGTGTCAACAGTCTTTGAGACCTTCGCATCAAATAACAGACGCAAGCAAACACTCCGCAGCATGGCCGAAATCTGCCACATAGCAGAAATAAATCCTTGGAGTGACACGGCTATTACCTTCAATGCCAGTGACGAACCCAAATTCCGAACAGCCCGAGCACCAGCCGCACTGGTCCTCAGTCCAATCGTGGATGGCTTTCGACTCACCAAGGTACTCATGGACGGCGGCAGCGGATTAAACCTCATCTATGAGGAAACTCTTCAAAAGATGGAAATAGACTGGAGCCGCATTGAGCACAGTAGCACAAACTTTAGAGGAATCATCCCTAGTCGGGAAGCACGATGTGCTAGGAAAATCACACTAGATGTGGTATTCGGCACTCCGGATAATTACAGGTCCGAAGAAATTACATTCCAAGTGGCCCCGTTTAGAAGTGGATACCACGCTCTACTAGGGCGGGAGGCGTTTACAATCTTCCAAGCCATACCCCATTACGGGTACATGAAGCTCAAAATGCCTGGGCCCAACGGAATCATCACTCTTGCTAGTGATCCGGACATAGCACTCCGCGCCGATAATAAAACAGCCGCACTGGCCCTCGAGGCACTATCCAAAGCCCTAGCGGCCGAGGAACTAACTGCGCTGCGCTCCATGGTGAACAGGGACGATGTGATACTCGATAAAAGATCCAAGTCCACCTCCTTTGAACCAGCGGACAAAATAGTCAAATTCCAAGTCCATCCAACGGACCCTACAAAAACAGCTTCCATCGGGGCACAATTAAACCCTGATGTCGATGATGCACTGCGAGAGTTCCTACGCGAGAACTAAGACATTTTCGCCTGGCACCCTTCAGACATGCCAGGAATCCCACGCAGGATGGCTGAGCACAGCTTAAATATCCTAAAAGGATTCAAGCCAGTCAAGCGGGCTCTTCGACTTTTCTCCGAGCCTAAGAGACAAGCCATGGGAGAGGAACTAGCCAAGCTATTGGAGGCCAGATTCATCAGAGACATAAAACATCCGGACTGGCTAGCAAACCTGGTGATGGTACCAAAGAAGGACAAATCCTGGCGCTTGTGCGTCGATTTTAAAGACCTTAACAAGGCCTGCCCAAAGGATCCCTTCCCCCTCCCCCGCATCGATCAAATCACCGATGCTACCGCAGGACACGATTCATTGTGTTTCCTCGACGCATACTCCGGCTACCATCAAATTAAAATGGCGGAGCCAGACCAAGCCGCAACGGCATTCATCACACCATACGGCCCATTATGCTTCAACACAATGCCCTTTGGGCTCAAAAACGCCGGTGCAACATATCAGCGCATGATTCAGACATGTCTGGCAAACCAGATCGGCAAAACAGTGGAGGCATACATGGACAACGTGGTCGTTAAAACCAAGCATGTTGACACTCTAGTAGACGACTTGAGGCTCACATTCGACAACCTCCGAACATATGACATCCAGCTCAATCCGGAAAAATGCGTTTTCGGCGTACCAGCCGGAAAGCTCCTGGGATTCATTGTCTCCAGTAGAGGTATTGAAGCTAATCTGGCCAAGATCCGAGCGTTGTCACAGTTGGCTACCCCAACAGACCTCAAACAGATACAAAAATTGACTGGATGCGTGGCGGCTCTAAGCCGCTTTATCTCCCGCTTGGGAGAAAAGGCATTACCCCTTTATCGCCTCCTCCGGCGCACCGAACACTTCGAGTGGACGGATGCCGCCTCGGCCGGACTCAACGAAATAAAAGCCATATTGGCAACAAACCCAGTCCTGGCCGCGCCAAACATTGGCGAACCAATGCTATTATACATTGCGGTAACTCATCAAGTAGTAAGTGTAGTACTCGTCGTCGAGCGAGAAGCGAACGGACACAAATTCCCCCTTCAAAAGCCGATTTACTATGTGTCCACTGTCCTTACTCCATGCAAATCACGGTACCCGCATTATCAAAAGATAGCGTACGCGGTATTTATGGCATCCCAGAAGCTGCGACACTACTTTCAAGAGTGTTCGATAACGGTAGCCTCAGAAGTACCACTTAACGATATTATAAACAACCGCGACGCGACGGGCCGGATTGCCAAATGGGCCATTGAGCTCCTCCCGTTCAACATAACTTACAAGCCACGGCGAGCTATCAAGTCGCAATTTTTGGCTGACTTCGTCGCTGAGTGGACGGAAGCCAAACTCCCTAAAGAGTACGGCACATATTCAAACCGGATCATGCACTTCGACGGCTCCAAAATGTTGGATGGTCTGGGGGCTGGCATCATTTTGACGTCCCCAATAGGAGATACCGTCCAATACGTACTGCAGATAATGTACACGGACTCCAACAACGCGGCCGAATACGAGGCCCTTCTACATGGTCTCCGCATGGCAGTATCTATGGGCATTCAACGCCTAGAGGTGCGCGGGGATTCGATCCTCGCGATATCCCAAATAAATGGAGACTTTGATGCCAAGGATCCGAAAATGGCAGCTTATCACAATGCCGTCCTAAAAATGTCAGCTTGGATCGAGGGGCTTGAATTTCACCATGTGGCTCGGGAAAACAATCAAGCGGCAGATATCCTCGCCTGCATCGGCGCAAAACGAGACGCGGTCCCTCCCAACAAATTTCTGGAACGGCTCTTCAAGCCATCCGTAGCATGGGAAGGGGACACCGGTAACAACAGTCCGGACCCGGCCAAAATACCCGATACTGAACTCTCTGACACAATCGGAGGCCCCGCCACCGAAATAACACAATCAGCCCACGAAATAATGGCCATTATTGCCCCGTGGACAGAACCATTCCTGGCCTACCTAACTAGACAGGAACTTCCAGAGGACCAAAATGAGGCACGCTGCATAGTGCGGTGATCCAAGGCCTACAGGGTCCATGCGGGAGAATTGTACAAAAAAAGCGCTAACGGAGTCCTTCAAAGGTGCATCTCCGAAGAGGAAGGGTGGAACCTTTTGGCAGAAATTCGCGCCGAACTCGGCGGACATCACGCCGCAGCCCGGGCTCTTGTAAGCAAGGCCTTCCGTATAGGATTTTATTGGCCAACGGCCCGAGCAGATACACATGACTTGGTCCAACGTTGCGCCGGTTGCCAGCTCTTTGCAAATCAAAGCCACATGCCACCCACCGCCCTCCAGACAATCCCCATTACATGGCCCTTCGCGGTCTGGGGGCTTGACATGGTTGGACCCCTTAAAGGGGGAACCAAGAAGAAAAAATACTTACTGGTCATGGTGGATAAATTCACCAAATGGATAGAGGCTAAACCTGTGAAAATAGCCGAATCCTGACCGGTGATAGATTTCATATCCGGGGTTGTACACCGTTACAGCGTCCCCCACAGCATCATCACTGATAACAGCACGAACTTCACGGCCGATGAGGTAAAACTCTGGTGTAGCAAAATGGGCATCAAGCTCGATTATGCTTCAGTCTATCACCCACAAACCAACGGTCAAGTCGAACGAGCAAACGGTCTTATAATGAGCGGCATTAAACCCAGATTAGTGCGCTCCTTAATGGAGTCTGAGACGCACTGGGTAGAGGAGCTCGACTCCGTACTCTGGGGGCTGCGGACCACGCCGAATCGTAGTATCGGATATACACCATTTTTTCTGGTGTACGGCGCAGAAGCAGTTCTGCCCTGTGACATAATTGATGACTCACCTCGAGTGCGCATGTATGAAGAAAGAGAAGCCGAGCTCGATCGGCAGGACAGTCTGGACACCTTGGAGGAAGAGCGCGACGTAGCCAAAGCCCGTTCCGCATTTTACCAGCAACAGGCTCGCAGATACCAAAGCAGAGAAGTACGGGCCAAAACTTATAACGTTGGAGAACTAGCCCAAATGGGAAGGTCCCTTCATTATCGACCAAGTTCTGACTGGTGGAGCGTACCGACTGCGGGATGCATCGACTAGTCGACTCGAGCCGAACCCATGGAACGCAGCAAGGCTCCGAAGATTCTACGCCTAGCACCGGACTTTATGTTAGTCTCCTCCCTTTGTCCATTTTCTGCATATGCATCACCTGTCTTGTTTCCCTTTCTTTCTTTTATTTCTCTAGGCCTTCAAGGGTCACCTTGTGCCTCACTCATACATCACAGATGCGCTAGCCGCACTCTTCATACCTGGGGGCTTCTTTCACAGAAGCTTAAATTATTTACCTTGGCCTCACGCCCAACACATGTGTTATACTTCCGCATGTACCTTTTTCCACCATTATATGCATCGATATGACTTAAGTTTTGGCCAAGCTAGGTTGCCTGGCTCTTGTATTTATGCCCTACATTCCCGTTCATTCGGCTAGGGCATAAGGGGAGCACCTCTGTGATTGTTACCGCCGGGTCAGCCGGACGTGTACCTCGGACTGGGTGAAGCTGAAAGCTAGCATTCTTAAGAGAATATTCAGTCGGTGAACAAAATATGACTTTTATTTATTATCCATATCTGCCCCTAGATGTTTTTTCTACGCTTCTTGTCGCAGTCCGGACATGCACTTTAGGGCATGCCTACCCAGGGAAAGGAACCCTTAACGGAACTATTCTCTCTAGAAGATGTTTCTTACTACCCATGTAATATAATATAACTAGTTGGGCACTTGTCTTATAAAGCACTAATGACCCCTACGCCTGGTCTCCACGCATGCCCCGGTTATAGCATAACCGAGAGGGTATTCGGATACACTCCGGACTGTCGGGTCCCGAGGTTGAAGGGAAAAGGTCCGCCATGACAAACGATCTACAATCCGGCTAGAAGGCATCATACACGTCACTTTAAAATTACATAGTCAATTTGACTAGTTGAATTCCTCTTCAATGTCATCCAATAGGCTGTCTAGTCTACAGTCCTGTTGGGAATACTTTGCGGCCAATCCTACTTGGCCGTACACTAAACTCACAGGGATCTCCTTGCCATCAGGCCCCACAGGTCCAACTTCGGCCATGTGGTTCGGGTCAGCCTTCGTGTACCATCTCTTCACCATTGCCCAGGCTTTCCTGGCGCCCTGACGGCAGGCCGATATCTTCCATAATCGGAAGCGCCGCCGTGCTCCCTTCAGCTTTTCTGCAAGCTCTCCAAGGCCTTTGGGTATGGAGACGGACGACCACAAGGCCTGGGCGACGCCTTGCATCACCTGCCGAACTCGTTCGTGCAACTGTGCGAGCTCGGGAAGAAGATCACCCGTGGAACCAGGCATCTCCTCGGCAGGACAACCTGTTAGCATACCTACAAACATAACTCTGTCAGCCAGCTTCCTCGCCGAACTCTTTTTCAAAGTTCACTCAAGCACTTACTAAATATGTCGCATCGAAGCCGCCGATTCTCCTTAACAGAGTCCGACAGTTGGGCACAAACATCTTTTACTTCCACGCCCAGCTTGGTGTTGGCATCTTGGAGAACATTCTTCTCCTGCCTCACCCTCATAAGCACGCTCTCACCAGCCTTCAGCTGGCGTAAGAGCTTTTCCTTATCCGGATTTACTCCAGCATCATCTGTAATTTTATAGTCAGATCTGCATATACGCCGCATTCTAATATGATACTTATCATTCGAAGGATATGTTACCAGAGGGGGTCTCTTTGGGCTCCCCTGCTGGGGCCAGTGCGGCCTGAAGTTGGGCTTTGCACTCTTCCAGCTCCTGGGACAGTTGAGTATTCTTTTCTGTAAGAACCTGCATAACGAATGATCCTTAAATCAGTTATCCTAATTGTTTCAAGTCTCAGGGGCTACTGATATATATAATCATCAAATTTTCTCACCCGTATGTCTTTTACATACTGCTATGTGGCTCTGGCTAGACCATTTTGAGCGGCACGGAGGTGCGCATCTCCCGAGTTGAAGGCATCCAACGCCTCTTGGGAGAAACAAGCGTCACGAAGAACAGTCCGGCGACGCCTGTGGTTCATGGCACTTTCCACCTCGGAATGGGTGGCGGACAAATTATCCGCATCCTCTGTCGGAGGAGCACTCGGCGCACGCCTTGTATTCGTTCCCGCCTCTGAATCCGGCCTTGGAGCCTGGCTTGTGGAGGCACGATTGGTAACCTCTCCGGGTATAGTCCGGCGAGCGCTCTTTTTCCTGGAAAGAAGGCATGCGCGTTAATATGCCTCTGAAAATAATATCTTGCAATAAAGACGGCGTGCCGTACCGCTGCGCCAGTTTCTCAATCCGGACTGTGGATCTTTTCAGCCTGCCTGGCCTCGCGGCCCCTTGTTGGCTAGTTGCCACAGGCTCGGCCTTCTGCCCCGAGGACCTCCCCTGCAAAACACGGCTGTTATACGACAATCAAAAAAGCGCAAGGACGAATCCCTTTTTAAGTGCTGGGACTTCGGTCTCATTCACCTGTGAGGCTGGAACTAGCCCGGGGTAATCGGCCGTAATGGCCACCAAAGCGTTCTCATTACTCCGTTGCTAGAATACCCCGTCGATCAGCTCCACAGATATGTCCGGATCCTCCTGGGAGACCGGGTCAAGGGACCGTCTAGGGTCCTCGGGTTATGGAGGAGGGCTGTTTATCTCCTTTACTGCCTGGCGCGGCTCCTGTGATAAAATCGCTAGAATGAATACTTAACTATGGGAATACGAAATGGATGGACGATAAAAAGTCTCCGCTTACCCAGCTCGGAGGATTGTACATAGAAAATCTGCCCTACGGGTTCACACGAAGGAATTCCTCCTCTTCTCCCTTGTACAAAGTGGATAAGATCTTTATTAGATCGTCAGCCGATCCCGGCCCTTTGCGGCCGTGGCGGGTGGCATCATCCTCCCCATTGAAATCCCACATGGGGTGGCCTCTATATTGAAGCGGTTGCACCCCCCCCCTGCATAATGCATATGGCCATAACCTCGATCATGGTCAATCCGAATCGAGCTAAAAAACTTATCCGGCTCATCAGGTAAAGAATGTCCCTGTCATCTTCCTCCAGGGAGCTCTGCGGACGCCAGCTCTGGCGCTTCTTCAAAGGGGCGTTGACGAACTCCGGAAGGCCGATCCGAATAGGATCCGGGAGGGGGACGTCTTCTATATAAAACCATTCTGAAGGCCAGTCTTCGGACGTCTTCTTCGGGGTCCCGGACAAGTATCCGGTCCCGGCAATACGCCACACTTCGGCTCCGCCCACTTGATATATTGACCCCTTCTGAGAACGGGGCACAAGGCAGAACAGCTTCTTCCACAGAGCGAAATGAGCCTCACAGCCCAAAAACAACTCGCAAAGGGCCACGAATCCCGCGATATGCAGCAGGGAGGCAGGCGTAAGGTTGTGCAATTGGAGGCCGTAGAACTCCAGAAGCCCCCGGAGAAACGGGTGAATTGGGAATCCGAGCCCTCTTACCAAATAAGGGATAAGGCATACCCGCTCTCCCTTGGAGGGATTGGGACGGCTCTCCGCTTGCTCTCCGCCATTGTAGGTGGCAAGCCCGGCTCGAACCGGGACCAGGTACGCTGGGGGAAGAAACCCCTTGGACTGAAGCATCACCAATTTGCTGTGCGGGATGGAACATCTCTCCCAATCTCCAGGCTTGGAGCTAGGGGTGCGAGAGGAGGAGCTATGTCGACCAGCCATGATGGAATGGATCTCTGTCGGGTGCGCTCCGATGAAGGCTCGCCAAGGGGGGATGGTGTGATTTGGATCTGAATCCTCGTCTTTTTAAATAAGCGGCTCGTTCACACAGCTAGGGGGGTAAATGTGAAAACACCCTGGCTCTTCACATTCGCTCGACACGTGGAAAGTGGCCATTATTGGGCGTGGAAGCCGAGGAGTACAAACATTCACAAGAAACCGGACATTATTTCGACAGGTACACAGAATTTGGAGAGGAACCTGCCTTGCAATGTCAAAGACAATATTGCGCGCCGGACTCATCATCATTGAAGCCTGGTTCGGGGGCTACTGAGGGAGTCCTGGATTAGGGGGTCTCTGGACAGCCGGACTATCTCCATTGGCCAGACTGTTAGACTATGAAGATACAAGATTGAAGACTTCGTCTCGTGTCCGGATGGGACTCTACTTGGCGTGGAAGGCAAGCTAGGTAATACGGATATGGATATATCCTCCTTTCTAACCGACCTTGTGTAACCCTAACCCTCTTCGGTGTCTATAAAAACCGGAGGGTTTTAGTCTGTAGGACAACAATCACAACATACAATCATACTATAGGCTAGCTTCTAGGGTTTGGCCTCTCTGATCTCGTGGTAGATCTACTCTTGTACTACCCATATCATCAATATTAATCAAGCAGGACGTAGGGTTTTACCTCCATCAAGAGGGCCCGAACCTGGGTAAAACATCGTGTCCCCTGCCTCCTGTTACCATCCAGCCTAGACGCACAGTTCGGGGCCCCCTACCCGAGATCCGCCGGTTTTGACACCGACAGTAACCCCAAGGTATTTGATACCGGTTCAGTTGCTATGATTAGTTACTCGAAACAGGAGTTGTAAAATGAATAAAGACTAGTTAAGAGCGAGGTGACGATATGTGTTGGAAGTGATTCCAAGGATGTAAGATCACCATCGCACACTCCCTCTATCTTCGGGATTAGTGTTGGACCTAAATAAATGTTATTTGCTGTTTGCGTTGAGCATGAATATGATTAGATCATGTTTATTGTGATACGGTTATTCATTTAAGTTAGAGAATAATTGTTGTTCTGTTTACATGAATAAAACCTTCTATGGTCATATACCCAATGTAAATGGTTTATTGAATCTCGATCATAGTGATACACATGTTCATAATATTGATGCCAAAAGATGCAAAGTTGATAATGATAGTGCAACATATTTGTGGCACTGCCATTTTGATCATATTGGTGTAAAGTGCATGAAGAAACTCCATGCAGATGGGATTTTGGTATCACTTGATTATGAATAATTTGATACTTGCGAACCATGCCTCATGGGCAAGATGACTAAAATTCCGTTCTCCGGAACAATGGAGTGAGCCACTGACTTACTGAAAATAATACATACCGATGTATGCGGTCCGATGAGTGTTGAGGCTCGTGGCGGGTATCGTTATTTTCTAACCTTCACAATTGATTTGAGTAGATATAGGTATATCTACTTAATGAAACACAAATCTGAATCATTTTGAAAAGTTCAAAGAATTTTAGAGTGAAGTGGAGAATCATCGTAACAAGAAGATAAAGTTTCTGCGAATATCACTACAAAAAAAGACACTTCCCTGATGATACGTGTTTGTCAGAGTAGGTCACGTTTTCTGTCATGCGTGTACATCCATGACGATTTTATGACATAATCAAGATAGTCATACCTGTGCTGTCGTAGAAGTGTTCCATGACATTACCAAAATTATCATCACGGAAGTGTCCACATCCATGAAAATAAATCATGCGTCATAGAAGTGCTTTAGTCAAGGGTGACTGACACGTGGCATCGACCGTAACAGCGCGCCGTTAAGCTATCAGGTCCGGTTTTGGATCCCATAACCCGTTAGCATCCTGGACCAATGGGGAATTTCCATGTGTAAAATTCTCATTGGCCGACGGAACCACGTGTCAGCTCCTCGTTGGGACAGATGTCATCCACTCATTGGCCAGGAGGTGCCTATGATACGTCGACACATGGCACGGCCCAATAGTGGCCCATTCCGGTGAAAAGGTCGGCCCAGCTAAAGGCCCACCATGTTTTTTCAGAGACTAGTGGGCTGGCCCGTTAACAGCCTTCCATGTTTTGGGTCAAATTGAGGCCCATATAAGATCAGGCCCGTTCACAGCCTGCCAAGTTTTGGGCCAAATTATGGCCCATATCGGATCAGGACCGTTAACAGGTACTGTACCTTTGGGCCCATTCTAAGACAGGTTTGTATTTCAGCCTGTTAAATACCCGTTTACCATTTTGAACCGATAATAGTTTCGGCCTGTTAGCGGCCCGTGGAGTATCTGGGACCTTGTCGGCCCGGTTTAACTTTAGGCCATTTAACGGCCCATGTAGAAACTGGGCTATTTCTTGTCCGAAGTAACTTTAGGCCTCTTAATGGCCCGTAGTCTTCGTGGATAAATTTTAGCCCAACTGGCCTATCGGCCTGTTAATGGCCCGTGTACAGTTGGGCCTAATTATAGCCCGCGTTGAATCCAGCCTGCTTACAGCCCATCTGATAATGGCCCGTGACACTTTTGGGCCTAAAGCCCATAATTTTATTGGGCCAAATAGGCCTGAGATATATTTTGTCCTGTTAACTACTCGTCATATTTGGGCCCAACATGGGCCTTGGCAGTTTCGGCCTGTATTGGCCCATGAATTTTTCGGCTCAATGCTAGCCAAATCTAGGTTTTAGCCTATTAAAAGCCCATGGTATTCTCTGGCCCAGCTGGCCAGAACTTTACTTGGCCTGTTAAAGGCGGGAAACTACTATAGGTTTAGACCTGCTAATGGCCCAAGATGATTATAGGCCCACATTTTGGACCATATGAGTAACGGGCCGCTCTGAAGACCGACAACATTGAGATCCACTGAACCTTCCGGCCTAAATTACAACATATCGACCAAAGAATAAACCTAGACTATACAATAAAGAAATTACGACATATTACATCCACTGGGAATCAAAGTTCACTACCGGTGATAATAAAGCGCAACATGACCGCGGATTACATACATTGGGCATCAAAGGTCGCCACCAGTGCATATAAATGCGCCGACAAAAGAATTTACAAAATTGAGAGCACTTCAGAAGGCACTAGGCCTGGCAAGGTCAGGCCCCGCAAGCAACCGAACAAGCTAATGAGACCTCAGTTGTGTCAATGATAGATGCTTCATCCCTAGCTGTATGGCACCATAGTGCGCACGGTAGTCCCTTGGCATCTTCATTATATCTTTGACTTCAAGTCGGAGCTGAGCTGAAGCAAGCCTTTCCACTTTAAGTTGAGACTAAAGAAGTCGACCTGATTGAGGCAGCGACTTCATAGAGGTTGTCTCACACCTGCTAGTGAGTAGCTTCAACTCACTGTCTTCATCAAGTCAGGACCTTGGGGTCATCTCGATATCCTCAAGATGGTTTGGCTCACTATCTTCTCTAAAGTTCTGCCTAGCATAAGAGATACGACTCTGAAAGAGAAATAAGGAGACATGTAACAGGTTTCACAATTATATAAGCAAATAAATGGATCTGTTCTGCACAAGGAACATGTTTTTACAACTACAATTTAAAACTGGTAGTTGTTGCAAACATCCAATCAGATGTAAACAGCAAAGTAAACATCAGTGGAGGAAATGATGCCTATCCAAATCTATACTAGAACAAAGTTTGAAGGCTTGAGAAGGATGAACTTACATTACATGTTAACACAGGCTGGACAAAGCCCTTCTCCACGTTGATGGAAGGATAATTCAACAAATTCCTCAAAGAAAATTCTTTATAAGTGTTGCCATTGTTCTACATTTTGCAAAGAGTAAATATAGATCAAATAATATTGGAAGAAACAGAGGATAATGAAGCTCAGGTGCAGACTGATGATACATAATCAAATAGCAATTAATTAAGTACAGCGTTACAAGGCAAAAGGTACTGACAAGAGGAATGCAGACATCAATGTGTGCAGTGGCATTGGCTTTATTCAACATTTTGGTAAGAGTAAATGTAGATATGATAATTTGGAGAAAGTGGAGGGCAGGGCAAATAAGATGCAGAGTAATTCTAGACAATCAACTATCTCACGATGCAAGTACAGTAATACCACCACCGTCCGTTATTACTTGTCGCTCAAATGGATGTATCTAGCACTATTAAGTTCTAAATACATCCAATTGATCAACAATTAATTCGATACAGAGGGAGTACATGACAACAGGTACTTATATGAGAAATCCAAAACTTCATAACCATTGTGTTAATTCTACATTTATCTAAGAGTAAATATAGATCTTATAATTTCAAGCAAAGGGAGGATAAGGAAGCGAACATTTATAGTGATGCTACATAATCAAACAACAATGAGTGTAAGTATGCTGACAAAGGGCAAGAGGTACTAACAAGACCAATGCAGAGCCTAGATCAGTTGATTTGATCGGCACTGGACTAGTCAACACAGTTAGTCTCATCTCCCATTCCATTTGCATATTCACTTCAAGTTTTTGTCAAAGCTTTCTATACCTGTTCCGGGCAGCAGGAGGTTAGCAGATGGGGCCCCTATTCTGTGAGGGAGAAATCGCGCACACGCAAGGGAGGAAATCGCCCGCACGCACACGCGTATATAGTAGTGCTCCATTATATAGTCTAGTACAGCTCAATCAAGTCGTGAGATTTATGCTCCAATCTCATTAGATTTTTGCATCTACTTCTACTTGGATTGGAAGTGAGTAGTTACATACGGTTTTCAGTGAACTATTTTCATGAGATCCTATGATCCTTTGAGCAAGGAGATTCACCTGAAATTAGTTTTCATACAAGAGAGAAGGTAAGGCACATGCAGAAATTTAGGAGTTCAAATTTTGAATTGGTATCATAGACAGTACCTGACGATGGGCTCTCAGCAGTTCTAATAGGGGTTTGGCCACTGGACTAGGGGTAAAGTGTGGTACAGTTGGGCCTGTGTTTTCTGTGGCCGCTGATCTATCTAATTTAATAGGTATCACTACCTTTTCCAAATACCTAGTTTGTACTCCTTGAGGATCTACACTCACCCTCTTCCTTTTGGACATCTATTACGAAAGAACAACATTTGACTGGAAAAACATAGTATGACAACACATGGACTAGGTACAGAAAATGGATAGGTATGGTATATACTCATATATGATGCTTAAACTAAGCAGATGGTGTAACAAAGTAGAAGTAATGCAAGAGTTCAGATGCAAAATATGTGCGACCAATACAACCTTGCCAAGTTAGAGCAAGAACCTTGATGGGTGAATAAGATAGGCTATCCTCCACCATGCCAAGTTTGTTAGCCAGTGGATTGTTCCGCAAAATTCCACTTGTACGCCCATTCTCATATTCATTTTGATAATGTTCAATACCTGACATGCATGAAAACATAAAAACAAGTGAGATTATCTTTGTAATGCAGAAGTGATTCTAATCCAATACTTCCTCCCTGTAAACCACTTTGTGCTATCTCTGCAATTCTTCTAAGAGGTGTCATGCTTGCTATAATTTGGTGTGTGCATTAATATAATGTGGCCTACTACGAAAAATATGAGAGCTCCGGAAGTGATGATACTTCGCAGATGACAGCTTCAACATATAGTAAAGATGAACAAGTTGACCTGATCTGACGGATTCAAAATATACTAAGGGAGAATAACTTGACCTGACTAGTCGACCGCAAGAGAAGAGGATCATCTTAAAGAAGAGCAGAAGAGCAAGTAGATTGAAGATATTACAAGTCTTTCTATACAATGTCGGTTGGCCACCCATGATGAACCAGAGCGCACAGAGAAATACTATTCATTCCGGTCTCTCCATATGTGGTTCACATGCATTTCGAAACTAAAGTAGGGACATTTAGCTGACCAATGAAACATCTCTCAGTTTTACTAATATCAGCATAATATTATATTTGAATTTGTAGAACTAAACTTGTTTAGCTCGATGGGTGGAGCAGTGCTATTACGTCACGAACCACATAGGCTGATCGTGGTCATCATAAAATGGGGAAACCATAAGCATGATGAGTATAGTGTTGACCCTGGCAGTGGGATGGCAGATCTGAAGCTGCAAACCGTGCAAAGGGTAGTTAGCAACCGATGTTTGCTTTGGAATAACAACTAAGATTTGGTATGGACAAGAAAGTACAGTCAACAAGTGACAAATAAATGCAATTCTGTTGTCTCTCTATATGTCGCGACATGCATTTGGAAACTCAAGTGGGACCTTTAGCTAACCAATTAAATGTGTCTGTTAACTAATATCAGTATCATATCACAATGATATTTGAACAACTAAGCTTTGGAATTTTGAGTGTTGTGTTGTTTAGCTTGAAGGGTGGAGTAATGCTAGTACGATAGAAAGCACCTACGCAGATCATAGTAGAGTAGATAAAAGGGGAAAACCCTAAGCATCAAGAGTAAAATCAGGAAAGTGGAACTAGCTGGACCAGTGGGTGGCGCACATGCTTTTCGAAACAAATATAGGAACATTAGGTGACCAATTAAACGTTCTATGTTTTAGTAATATGAGCATCATATCAGATTCGTATTTCAACACGTAAGCTTTGCAATTATGAGTGGCATGTTGTTTCGCTTGGTGGGTTGAGGTCTCGAGGAGCAGTGCTAGCACGACACGAAGAAGTGAAGCACCTATGATGATGGTAGTGAATATAAAGGGGGGGGGACCATAAGCTTTACGAGTATAGTGACCGTGCCATGGAGGATCTGAAGGTGCAAACCGGACAAAGCTACTTCGCAACCAATGTTTGCTTTCAACTAGCCACTACGATTTGGTACGGACAAGAAAAGTACAGTAAATAATTTACGATCTATTTTTCGGGTGAGATCAATAACTTAAGCACATATGGAAGAGTACCACCTCCCTTGTGACGCCGTGTAGGCCCTGCTGATTCGTTGAGGGTGCTGCGGGTGCGATGGCTGTCGGCAGCGGGGAAGAAGACTTTAGACGGCAGACGGCCGGGTCGGGGGATAAATCCTATTGCCATGGACGAGGTGGTCATAGGAGCGGCAACGACAAGGTGGACGACGGCGCCGAGGAAGCGAGACGACATGATGAAAGGATCCTGGTCTGGCGCCATGGATGAGAGACATCCATCTCTTGCAGTGGACAACGGGGTAGGGGTAGCGGCTCCGGCAAGGTGGAGGATGGGGTGGCGAATGGAGGAGGCTGGCCGCAGTGGGGAGGTTGTCGTGGCGCCGACGGTGTATGAATGGGGAAATGGAGAGGGAGGGGATCTCAAACTTTGGGACGCACTTGTCTGAAATGTGGGAAAGTTACGAACTTATCCCCCGTTTAAAATTTCAGACATCACGTCGGTTGGGATAGGATGGTAATCTCGCATCTCCCAAATATTTGCCGGTAATGATTTCGGACGAGGAGAGGGTGTTTTGCCACCCACGGTGTATGAACGGGGCTGACAAGTAGGGCGGTTGTGTCATGTCTGAGGGAAGTTACACATCTGCCCCTATTTAAAATATTAGCCTACATCGATTTCGGACGAGGAGAGTTTGTTTTGCCGCCCACCATGGATGCATGGGGAAATGGAGGGAGAGACACATGTCTTTCGGACGAGATTGAATCAAATGTGTTTTGCCGCCCATGTTTGGCGCCCACTGTGTCTAAATAGGCTCAGAGGCCATCGTGTCACGTCTGTTTGAAGTTACTAGACTACCCCTATCAGCAACAGTGTAAATCCAGTCGATAAGGATGTTAAGTGTCAAGGGTAGACAGCAATTTCCATCTCGCAAACACTTGCTTTGGACAGCCCACAAATGATAACGGGTGTTTAGCCGCTTCGTTCAAAACTTGGGAGAATTAGCATTACATTTTCCCTCGGCCCTAGCAGCTAAATCTAAATCCAATTTTTATTTGATTACGAATATCCACAGATAATTCTACGTTTTGTTATTTATTTCTTCAAAACCACAACAAAGATTTATTCCACCTTTATATATGATTATGATTTAGAAATGCCATGATCTTCGAATTCAGTAGGTTGGATACACTTTGAGTCAAATAGTTATTTCATCCAATACAATATGCTCACACGAAAAACAGTTCACCTTATGTCAATCATACAAGTGCTGAGGATTACCTCGCCTAAAAATTGGATCATTACAACTCATGGACAACATAGGGGGTCTTACAACATAATCTATTCAGAGACATGACACAACATGCAAGTACAATAATCTAATGACAATTTCAACTGGTATCTAAAGAAGAACTGGGATTACCCTAGGCTTTAGATAGCAGAAGCAGCACTCCGTCTTCAAATGCAACATTCTTACTTCCTTCAATTCTTGGGTTGCTTGCATAATGCGTGCAGCTAATTGCATGATTTCCAGCTTCAAGATCGAGATTACCTCATTCATGGCAGCCACACCATCTCTTTCTTCCTGTAGTAGAGCCTCAAGAACTATAATATTTGTGCTCACACTGCTCTCCGGCGGTGTTGCCTCTGAACTGCTACCATCTGGTAACATGGATGGTGCAATACTTCCACAAATAGATTCTAGGGTTGTACATTGTGTCCTAGTGTCAACGACATCCTGAAAGGTTTCCGCTGGACATAAGTAAGTGATGGTTATCGCATGATCCAGGCAGTAAGCTTACATGGTAAACGACATACGAATTATTGCCGAGCATGGCAAGCTATATTTAAATTGTTCGAAGCAGCATCAGCCGAAAAGAAATTAAAATGGTAAGATGAAACTAGGGATGTAAGTGGCAAATAAACGACATCTGCCAGTCCCATCTAGTTAGTTTTTGCTAGCTCCCTAGTTCATTTTCCTCAAAAAACAAAAACTGTCGTGGAATTTTCACATCAGATGTCCTAGTGTGAGGACTTAGTCGCGAGGCCAACGCATCTATGTGGTAGCTTGAGAGGGGTTGAGCAGAATCAATAGATGCAACACACAAGACGAGGATTTAGACAGCTTCAGGCCCCGAGAAACATCATCCGGTCATAACCCTACATGTTGTTTGTGGCTAGGTCTCATTATGATCATCAGGGAGTCGCCGGTAAGCCGGCTCTTTGTGTCTAGCCCTAGAGATTGTTTCTTCTTGCTTGTCCTCTTTGGGGTGCCCTGCCCCTCCTTATATATGTTGAAGGGGCGGGTTACATGACTAGTCCTAGTAGGATTAGGATTACTCTATTACAAGTGGAGTCCTAGTCTTGCTTCCTTTTGTAGGAGAATATTCCTCATGTCTTCCTCTTAAGCCGGCCCACCAGAGTATAAGCCGGCCTGTTGGGCCTTGGGCCTTGTCGTCCGTCTGATCCGCCCGCCGGGTCTCCAGTGAGTCACAATGCTCAAGTGGGTTTCCTGTAAATCGCCAGGTCCGGGCGGGCTGCCAGTGAGTCGCCAAGCTCGAGCCAGGTCTCTGGTGAGTCGCCAAGCTCCGGCCAGGTCATACTATGGGGTATATCCCCGACATTAGCCCCCAGTTTAGCTTGGATTTATCCATGGTAAACTTCTGCTGATCATCCTTAAGTCCTTGTCATTTCCTCCTAGAAAATCCGGGTCAATAGGCCAGCTTCATACTCAAATCGCTGATGTTGGTTTCTCACAGAGAAATATTGTGAAGAATAATCTACTTGAGTCGGCTTCCAAGGCGTCAGCTTAAGAAATATTGGTTTTGAAATACTCATCTGGTATTCAGCCGGTTTGAAGATGTAGAACTTGTCGGTTTAATATTACCAAAATTGCCGGTTTGTAAATATTGATAGCATCGAGTCATAGTTGTTGTCGACGTCGGGTTATGATTGTTGCACACACTGGGTCATAATGATTAGTGGCGCCTGGTCAATCAGGTTTTCTCAAAAACTAAGATTTTGAAAATATTTCTCCTTATATCCGTGTTACCTATAGCCCCCAAGTCTTGAGCAAAGCAAAGTGACGACTTAAGACTTGCTTCAATATAAATATTACCACTTTGAAGAAATCCATGTTGTTCATCTCAATCACTAGTCAGAACTGAGTATTCCTCATATGTAGCCCCCAAGTGCTGGGTTGTCATGCTTGCAGCAACCTGGGACTTGTAATTGCCTTATGCTCATAAAAACTTCAACCAGTGTAGCCCCCAAGGGCCGGGACATTATGCAATAATGAGCATGGACTTTATAAATATGATTATGTAGACTTGAACAGCAACGTGCAGCCCCCAAGGGCCGGCTCAGTAAGATAATATTGAGCTGGGACTTTATATATACTTCTTTTGAAAAGAACATCATATGATGTAACCCCCATCATGGGGCTTGAACCCACGTCCACAAGGTTAAAATCTTTGTACTCTACCAACTATCTAGTGGATCTTTCAATATAATGGATTAAGGCTTGTGTACCTTGAATTTTCGACAGGAGCAATTGGTAGCCCCCAAGGGCCGGCTCATTTAGAATGTGATGAGTCGGGTCTTCAATAAGTTGAGCAAAAAATGACTTTGCATTAGCCCCCAAGTGCCATGGTGCATGCTGGTAGTGACATGGGACTTGCATATTTGATATAATCTTAATCTGAATAATGTAGCCCCCAAGTGTCGGGTCGTAAGCCTGCAGCGACTCGGGACTATTCTTTTCATTGTAGAATAAATCATATCCATTGATAAAATAATAGCCATTGCGCCAAAGCGACTTTGAATACCTTATCTGTTGACAAGTAAATCCGGAGTTTAAATACCCGGCGGCTCTTGGCCGATGGCGATTTAATATGCCTCCATTGTAAGCCGGAAGTTTTATAACCCGGCGGCTTATAGCCTTTGAGAAAATCAAGAATTGATAACCCTTTTGAGACACCAATTTCAATCTTTGATGATGGGCCGGAACTTAATCATTTATGTAAACCATAGCTCTGTAAATCCTACACAGAGTTTAAACAACATATGCCCTGGCGACTTAACATCAAAAGCCAGGGCTAACCACCCAAATGTAATATTATCCTGCACACAAGTAGATCACAAGATCCCTTGGCGGTTTACCGCAGAGCGGGTCATAATATCCCACATATAACCATTGTGATATTGAATTTGTATTGCCGATTTACATGACCTATGCAGTAAGGGTGATAAGCCAATCCTTAGAAGCCAATACTTCCAAATATATGATGACTGTCACATGCTGGCGACTTATCGTCCAAAGCCAAGCCGGGTTTAAACAAAACCACACTTATACTTAGATCTGAAAAAAAAATTCTCAAGACAAAACCAAAGATTGTTTGAAAAAACTTAAACCAAATAAAAATTGAGGTTTCTGATTCGAATACGATCAGTAAACCGTTCCAAAGGGGTTAAGCTAGGATTCAAATACGATCATGTAGCCCCCAGTGACTTTGGCGTTGCGCCGATCAAGAGGGTACCGATAGCTATGTTCTCTTTGGTTCGAATACGACCTATGTTTGAACAGGAAGCCCCCAAATGACCGTGAGAGGTTTTTAACGACCCTGATTCGAATACGATCCAAGTCGGACCCAAAAGGGGTTAAGCTATGATTCGAATACGATCAAGAAGCCCCCTAGTGAGTTTGGCAGTGTGCCGATCAAAAGGGTACCGACAACTATGTTCTCTTTGGTTCGAATACGACCTATGTTTGATCAAGAAGCCCCCAAGTGACCATATAAATTTTGGCATCGCGCCGATCAAGAGGGTACCGATAGCTATGCTCGATGAGCAGGAAGCCCCCGAGTGACCATAATAAGGTAAGCCGCAAGGCAGGATACCCATGTTTGAACTGCGCATCATGGCAGCAAGTTCTTTTTGGCAACCTTTAATTTTTCTGAGAACTCGAATCTTGCCAGAGATTAATTATTCTTGAATCGGAACTTTAAACTGGATCTGAAAGCTTCAAAACTTTGTGGGAGATAGATTGTCCTTGAGCCAGATGTTTGAACCGGATTTGAGAGTTTAAAAGCTTTGTAAGAGACAAATTTACCTTGAGCCGGATGTTTGAACTGGATTTGAGAGCTTCAAAGCTTTGCGGGAGAGAGATGTCTCTTGAACTGGATTTTAAACCGGAATCTTTATTTTGAGCCAGAAATTTTCTAACAACCTTTAAAGTTTTCACCAATATGGCGGTAGCCTCCGGGACCGGGTTATCTTGCCTCCAATGATCCGGAGCTCTTGAACGGGTCATGTCCTTGTAGCCCCCGAGTCTTCAGACGACTCGAGGAGTTGTCTTGAGATTCTCCATCTTTAAGCGTGATATAAACCGGTATGAGTCATTCGACATCTCAGTGATATAACTTGTCCTGCCCTGGAGAACTTGCAAGCCAGAGTAATTGCTCTTTAAAAGAAAGCAATGAAAAATATACTTGATGAATCTCACCTGATATATCAGGCTAAAATTTATCCGCCGCAGAGTTGATGATCAGTTGACCACCACGATGAAGCGACACGGTGAACCGTGCGAACGGGCAAGTTAGCCGCATTATGTTGATATACACCAAACCGTGGAGGTAGACATAAAAAACAACCGTAACATTAGAGGTAGTATGGACGCGGGCGAGTCGCTACCGCTCTTGCAGTGACCAAATGTCGTGCATAAATAATATCATAACCCGGAGTAATTGTTCTCAAAAGGAAAAAGTTGATACGTGCTATTTAAAATAGTCTGGACAGATATCACCTGATGTATTTATGATCCTCAGCGGCGTCCATTAGTCAACCCGGCACGTTGAATAGGTCGGACCGCAGGGCGGACAGTAAAACGACCGCAGCATCAGAGGTGGCATGGATAGATGAGTCGGTCGCGGTGTTTGTAAGTCGGCGCAGGCGGGTGAGTCGGCTGCGATGTTTGTAAGACGGCGCGGGCAGGTGAGTCGGCAGTAGCGTTGTAAGCCAGTGCGGTTGCGAGAGACGGCCATGGCGTTTGTAAGCCGTTGTGGGAGTCCGTTGAGTAACGATGACCATCTATGCCAAATGATATTGGCGCGCCTCCATCTTCGCAGTATAATGCCACTTTGTAATGAATAATTCTTCTGATATACTTTTCGGATGTTGATAGCAGCTCATATGAACATCTCCAGCAGCTACCCTCCCCTGATAATAGCCATACACGTGACCGTTCCATCAAAAATGGTCAACGCACATGCCCTGATAATATGGTTGACCTTTCAACTTGATATCCATGTGAATACTTGATGTTTTATTGTCAGATGCCCCAGATATATGCTCGGTTTGGTCACCCATGAATAATCTTTAGTTCAGCCATGGGGAGTAGCACGCTGGTGATTTAACTGACGCATAAGCCCTAGCGGCAACGGGCGGCTCACAGAGGTAACGGGGCTGTACCAGAGACGGAGACGCGGCGGCGGCTCGGCCACGGCCTATGTGGAGAGTACAGCAGCTCGGACGACGTAGAGGCAGGGCCAGCAGCGGCTGTGGAGCAGCGAAAGGGCTCGGGCCGTGCGCCCTTGCTGGCGGAGAAAGCAAGGCTGGCGACGGAGTCCGAAGCGAACGATGGCTCAGCGAGGAACAGCACAGGGGCGGCACTTGAGGCGGCACGAGGCTGCGGCGGTTTGTAGTGTCGGCTTGTGATCCACGGGCAGCTTTGGAGACAGAACGGCAGCGGTGACTCGCTCAAGGCCAGAGGTGGCGGCTCGTAGCGACGCCGCGGTAGCCGCAAACACGGCGACGACGACCGGCAGCTTGAGGAGCAGAAGTTATGGCCGGCCCCTGGCACGACCATTGACTGCCACGGTGGAGACGGTAGGGTCAGCCCGAGGTGAGGCGGACGCGAGGTCAAGGCGACGAAGGCCGGGACGGCTCGGTGATGAAGACGACGACTTGAGGCGGAATAGCAAGGCGGCAAAGTGACCCGGAACAGGAGGCGACTCGAAGTAGAAAGAGAGGTGAGGCCAGCTCGGCAGCAAGGCAGGCCGGCGCGGCGGCTCATCCCAAGTTTGGCGCACGACAAGGCGGCTTGACAGTGCCAGCCCGCGCCTTCCGTGTCTCAAGGCCGCGGAGGCAAACTTGCGGCGGAGAAGGCGGGTCACAAAGCAGGTCGCATGAGGAGTCCGAGCCCGTGGACCATCAGTGTCCCGATGTGTATATCTGAGTTGAATCCGGCTTGGAGCAGCAACATTGATACTTTGACAGTCTCAGCCTGATCTTGGTAAATCGCCCAGTCGCGTATATCCAAGATAACCCGTACATGATTTGACATCACAGTTTTCCTCATATACTTGTCCCATTGATTCGCTTTTCCTTGAAAAGATGCTTTTCTAATCCACCACTTTTGGCAAACGTGCTCCGTCGCGTACATGCATGACTCGTTTGTAGTTTCCTTCGGGTCCGCTTCAGTACTTCATAAAAAAAACTCTCAGTTTCGTCGGATCGCTAGGGCTCTTGTAGCGACCGCAAAAAACTCAACCCTAAATTTCCCTTTATCCCAACTCTTGTATGTCGTTCCGATTGCCGGCCATGAACATGATGAATATCCTTCTGCACCGGCTCTTTTTCATCCAGCACATTGCGAGCTTCTCGATCCCTGAGAGTAGATCCCTTCAAGAACTTAACACACCGTGCGCGAGCCCCACGGTGGGCGCCAACTGTCGTGGAATTATCACGTCAGATGTCGTAGTGTGAGGACTTAGTCACGAGGCCAACACATCTATGTGGTAGCTTGAGAGGGGTTGAGCGGAATCAAGAGACGCAACACACAAGACGAGGATTTAGACAGCTTCGGGCCCTGAAAAACATCATCCGATCATAACCCTACATGCTGTTTGTGGCTAGGTCTCATTATGATCATCAGGGAGTCGCCGGTAAGCCGGCTCTTTGTGTCTAGCCCTATAGATTGTTTCTTCTTGCTTGTCCTCTTTGGGGTGCCCTGCCCCTCCTTATATATGTTGAAGGGGCAGGTTACATGACTAGTCCTAGTAGGATTAGGATTACTCTATTACAAGTGGAGTCCTAGTCTTGCTTCCTTTTGCAGGAGAATATTCCTTATGTCTTCCTCTTAAGCCGGCCCACCAGAGTATAAGCCGGTCTGCTGGGCCTTGGGCCTTGTCGCCCGTCTGATCCACCCACCGGGTTTCCAGTGAGTCACAATGCTCAAGTGGGTTTCTTGTAAATCGCCAGGTCCGGGCGGGTTGCCAGTGAGTCGCCAAGCTCCAGCCAGGTCTCTGGTGAGTCGCCAAGCTCCCGCCAGGTCATACCGCGGGGTATATCCCTGACAAAAACTCTTTTGAACTATCATACCATTAGTGAACTTTAATCGGGATTAAACAAGACCCAGTTGACATCCCTAGTTGAAAGGGAGTGTACCACAACTATATTTAAGTTGCCAAGATATCTAAGCAGTTGAAATAATCTGAGAAAGCACTTAATGCTGTGGCCTCATATACACTACGAAGACAGTCTTCTGATGAAGTTCAGAGGAAAAGTTAAGGACTCAAATTAACTAGGCATGCATTTCTTTACGATAGTACAGCAGGCACTAGTAACATATTGGCCAACTCAGGTATAGCGTAAAAAGTAACAAACAAGCATTCGAATGAAGCAATACAACAAAGCAGACAACTGAACTATTTGTAATTCTGTAGGATTACAGGTTGAGGGCACAAGCCAAGAAAGCAGCCCACACGCATTACATTTCACATGTACTAAAACACACTGGCTTACCATATGTTTCTATGAAGCCTCATTGATGTTGCAATGTTCTTTGAAGATATCGTCAGCATCCCGTGGTTGCAAATCTAGTTGTTGTAGTTTATTCTGCATCCTCTATTTAGGTAAAATTAATTTTAACCGCATGCACTGGTTTGAATTGATCATCAATGGTTCATCTAAACTAATGAAAGAAGGATGTGTGCATACACGACAATATATTTGCTTCCCTCTATTTTTATGCTTATTCGAGGTGCCAGCCCCAAAAGAACAACTATTTTTCTTGATGGGGTTGGCAGCTCCATAATTAATAGAAGCATCAAATTAGTCAGGCAACTTGGGAAGATCAAGAACACACAAAAAAGTAATGAACAGAGGCTCGGAGCAGTGATGTAATAGCTAGCATCAGAAAATGTAGGGTTAAACGAACAAAAAGCAGCGGAACCACATGCTAGTTTGCTGATGTGTGATTAAGCATAGAGAACATGAAGCAGTCTGATGGAACCAACAGGTCTCATTAGAACAACACCATTATCATAAACATAGCATGCAAGAAGTAAAATAGTAGGCAGTGATATCTAGGAAGTACAGTAAAACTTAGGACAAAACTAAAGCATATTAACTATATGTGTACTGGTAAGTAATTTAGCACATGTAACATGTTCACTACCAGAAGTATGGCCCTACAAGGGCAAGCAGAATAACGCGTCTCATGAAAATTTGAATGATGTCCTGAAGAAATTCAAAGGTGTGATGCTTATGCTAAGAAAGTGAACGTAGGCACTGACCGTTGGATAGTAGTACCTACTTCTCGGCGGCGTATGGGTATCGTTGTCATACTTGATAGCTAAGGATCATCGATGGTGCTCGTGTTGCGGTTGAGTTTGGGCCGGCTGTTGCCGTCGCTCAAGCGGCTCCGGTGCTTCGGTTGCGGCGCCTGTCGACATGCAAGAAAGCTCATATGTGGTAGTGAACAGTTGCACGATCAAGAAGAGAAAAACCTAAGGAGTACAAATCGAAATAACCTGATGAGGCTGCGCCGTCAGTAAAGCAGGGCCGGTGGAGTTGAATATGGCATCCGTGGAGCGGGTCCAGTGCAGTGGATGAAGGCTTCGGCGGGCGTGGTGTACAGTGCTTTCGGTGAGGCGGATCTGTTGCGGCGGACGAGGGCATGTATGAAGGGACAACGATGGGGCGGACGAGGGAGTCAGTGAAGGGCCTACACTGTGGTGGACGAGGGTGCCGGGGCCTACACTATGGTGGACGAGGGCGCCGGTTAAGAAGATCCTGTATGGTGGACCATGATGGCAGTCAAGGAGATCTGGAGCGGTGGACAAGCCACTCACTGAAGCGGCTCCGGTGAAGTGGTGAGTTGGCAGTTGGGGGTTCCAACATGCGGAAGGTAGATCCGGTGGGGTGTGAGGTCCTCCGCTGCGGCGGAGGACTAGATTTGGCGGCTTGCCGTGGTTGGGGGTCGGGGAGGGGAAGGGGAGGGGCTCTAGGGAAGAATGTTGGGGGCAAAGAGGAGAAAATAATGGAGTTACCAAAGCAGCCTTTTTCCGTTAATGTGGCAGGGGTAAAACAGGAATATTGCAGGGCTAAACTTTCAGGCGCGAGATATTTTGATGTGAGCAGGAAGTTTCAAAGATTTTGGCGTCTGAAATTATAAGTGTTCTGCTCTTGTACGGCCGACTATGATATCATGGCCGAGAATTTATTTGTTTTTCACACAAAAAGTGCATGTTTTGAAAATCAATGTCTGCATTTCGAAACTTAGATTGTCCATTCAATTCAAATATGTATCATTGAGCTAGTACAAGCAAATACCATCATACGGTCCAATTCAAATGAAATTCCAAATGTGTTTATCCTAAATATGATGACAAAAGCAAAAGTGTGTATGTGTATGAATAAAGTGGATGATTATAAAGTTTGAACATGCTCGTATGTGTATATCTCTAGGTTTGATATATGAATTTGAAATCATGAAATCCCGGCTTAAAAATGTACCTCCGTTTAAATGAATTACAAAAGCTAATGATGGAGTCAAATTCCAAAATTCCAATCTTAGGTTTGTAATTCTGGTACATCAAGGTATATCACGCATGTTCAAAAGTATCGTTATCTCATAGTCCAAACTGTGAAACAAATTGATCAACCATGAGTGCACACACTATTGACCATATATATCTTAATTACGCTAAAGTCCCTCAAATATAGACACCTCACACTTTATCTGAAGCCAACCCCCCCCCCCCCACACACAAGTCGTTCTCTCCCCCAGACACGAACACGCGAGCACATTAACACCCCCTCTCTTCTAAAGTCCGGACCCCAATACAGGTCTCTATCACTTTGTCTCTCGAGCATACACACATCTCTTCCCCCACTCTCTAGGTCTCCCGACATCTCTCTTTGCCAAGCACACGCACTATGTAGAGTGTATCTTTCCCATACACACAAAACGTCACCCACAAACGTCTATCTCCCTAGTTGTGTGGTTCTCGCACACTCACCTCACACACCACCCCCACTGCAAACAAGCACACTTTGTCTCCTTGTGCACCACTCTCCTCTTTCTATCTCTCCCACATGCGGACCCGCCCTAGCTCCTTCCCTATATACATATATGTCGTGAATCTTTCCATAGCTCCCTAATGTATCATCGTTCTCAATATCGCACGTTGTTCTCTACATCGTCTATTCTAGATCTCTCATGAAGTCCCTATCACACACACGATGACTCGCTTCCCTTGCGTCTCTGTACATAGGCCAATTTTGAACAACATCAACATTTTCTCCCTATCTATACGCCATTTATGGACACAAACGACCCCTCTCCCCTCTCTCTTCCTCGCTCTCTATCTCTCTCTCTCTCTCTCTCTCTCTCTCTCTCTCGCTTGCTCGCTCGCTCTCACACCCCTCTCCCACACACACTCGATGTCTCTTCCAAATAGTCTGCTTCCCGCCCGCACCCATGCCATCCCGCTACTACACATGCCTTTATCTCTCTGTGACACATGTCACATCATTCCCCCTTCCCTTATACTAGTTTTACATCATTAGTGGTCTCTCGACTCCACATACACACACTCCCCCTCACACACAAACGCGCACACAAACACACACAGACACGCACAAACACCCATTTATCTGGATCCTCGTCTCTCCCCATGTCCGCATGTGTATCTCACACACACTCACTCTCTGATTATGTCTATGTGTCTCCATGTTACACAACACAAAGCCCCATGTACATGTCTCTCTCTATCCTCCACACACATAGACACAAATAATCTCTTATCATTGCCTCAGTCTCTAGACATATCACACACGCATACTGTCTCTCTCTCTCTCGCAAACATGTCCAACAAGGGTTTCCCCGTGAATAACTTACCGTCTATTCATCAACAGTCGTGGCAGTACGGCGAACATGAGACGTGAAAAAGAATAAATCCACACATGCGTAAACCACCTAGTATGACTACTAGGACTAGAGCAAGCCGAAAACGCACCGCCATCACCCCCTCCTTATCGGCGACGGGAAAACCTTTGTTTTACATAGTCGGGAAGTCATTGTGCTAAGGCCCCACATGCTTAGGCGTTGAATAGAATGTAGATCATTTTTTACGGAAACAAGTATCGATAATACATTTGTATCTCCATACTTATATTTCTTCTCTTATAAAAAACCGAGTTGGTGATGATGGTATGCGTGCCATCTTACAATATAGACCGTCCGATCTATATCTGACGGATGGAAATTAAACTAAAAGATACCCGCACCTCTCTCCACACTTGCAGACAAGGCCTTCCGTCGTTCATACTTATCTCCAACAACCTCATTGTTGAGCAATTAAAAAAGGAAGCCTTTGGAACAAACTGTCCTGGTGGCCGCTACCGGCGTCGTCCATCCCCATGCCCTCGCTCAGTCCGACCACCAATCACCACCACGCCCCACTCCTCTTCACCTCATCTCCTATTTCTCGAGATATCATTATTTTTTACACATGGGATTACTCCCGCATGGGTCAATCACAACAAGTGTTTTATTACAAAATGCATCTTGATGTTCCGTGCAATGCACGGACATCTTGCTGGTACTCCTACAGAAGACTAAGTTGGTGATGATGGTGTGTCTACCATCCATCATTTCTGACCATTAGATCTACATCTAACGACTATGAGGTAAGTTGTTGCCTTTTCTCACCAACATCCCACTTCTCTACCAATTTGCAGAAAAACCCAAAATTAGTATCTTAAAACCAACCACATCCCTCCCTCACCTCACCAAAACATCCCAAGGAATATATTCTGATTGAAACATAATATATATCTAGTGATATATGTATATCAAAATTAGAGTGTTTTGTATCAAGTTTGTGAATAAGTATTATTCTAATTATGATCCGTTGCAATGCACGTGAAAATTGCTAGTATTTCCAACCATGCAAAAAATGCTAGTATTTCCATAGTTTTGAGTTTTCCATCAAGATATTAGTCACTCATGGTTGATATTTACTTTCAATCATGTACCCATATGCACCATGTAACTAGCCTTGCTTATTGGCTTCCAAAGCTTAACTTTCAGTCCTACTTACAATATGTAGAGTATTTAACAAAAAAACTACCACTTTCAACCAGCCCTAGGAAGAAACTATTGTACAAAAAATAGCAAAAACATACCCAAAATTTCTTAATCCGCGCCAAAAACTCCTACAGAGTGCCGATTAGGCTCGTTTAAACCCGTTTATGATAGGGTTGGCCCACATGTCCGTGCTGACAAGGTAGCTTAAACCAACACATTTTGTTTGACCGTTGACACGAGGGACCCACATCTAACCTTCTATCCTGTTATTCCCCCTCAAATCATTATTTTTCCTGAACATTACTCCAAACAGTACTGATGCGTGTTCGTCGGTGGCGCCGGTGATGAGCGAGTTGGCGCCGCTCCCCCGGACGGGCCGGACGCCGCGCTGGCCTCTGCACGGGTTGGCAGGCTGGCCCGAGCGTGACTCACGAGCGAGCAAGCCGCCATGCTGGCCTTCGCTCGAGCCAGATGGCTGGCCTTAGCGCAGCGCGCGCGAGCAAGCCGCCGCACCGGCGTGCCAATCTAGCTAGCAAACCTTGCAGACAAGCAGCTGGACAGAGCTATCTTGGCTAGCTAGCGGTCGCGAGCGGCGGACGGAGCTGGCATCCGGGCTGCCGCAAGATGGGCTCTGCACCGCCGACGGTTTTGACCTCGTCTTCTGCTGGCGGCGGTAGCTGCGTCCCATGGTCGAGGATGACTAGGTGGATGGGCCGGAGGTAGGAGGTCACTCGGGGATTTTTGTGCAGACTGACATGTAGGTCCCACAAGTCATAACACCAAACTTGCTGGTCGAATAGAAGGCATTGACTTAAGGGGCGACATGGGTTGAAACATGCCTATAACGACACTTTTAGAGTAGTCGTTTCTTGGTAGGGCTGGTTGGTAAGGCCATGTACAATGGTTGATAAGGTAGTCTTATCTTAAGTCCGCCACGTATGCAAGTGGTAGCAGTTTCTTGGCATTATTAGTGGTTTCTTGTAAGGAACAATGTACTACTAGCGACAAAAGGCGATTCTAGGTTGCATTGTACTCCAACGAGTACTACTAGTGGTTGCGGGAGTGTATACCTCGTTTTGTGCGTTCGATCCTGGCCGAACGCATGGCCGACTTTTTTTAAAATACTAACTTCGCTACGAGCCAATATTGTACACTGGTAGTTTGAGTTTTGAAGTCAAACGGACGTGTCGCACCACAATCTGGGTGCACTGGATAGCCCAGCCATGTGAACAGGTTTTCCTTCCCATCATCTCGTGGCTCGCGTGCTTGCCCTAGCCACACCTCGCTTGCAGCTTCCTCGACAGCTAGTAGCATACTTAAACTAGCGCCTCCCAATTAAGCCCGAGGAGCCGGAAAAGCCTAGCGCGGCATTGGGAACTATGCAATATGGCTCTGTACGTAAAGTGCTAGTACTCTACTAGTACTCTATAGCTTGTGGCGTTGCACGCATGGACTTCACTCCATTATCGGCTCTATAAAAGAAATTCCTCTTGACGTGATTTTTTTGAAACGGGGGCAAAAGCTTTGCCTCATCTTATTCGTAAAGAAGGAACTACTAACAAAGTTCGACGAGATCCTAGTCTTGCTATATCAAATAACTCAAATGTTCTGCCCCCGCAGTAACCATCGCTGATAAACAGACTGATAGCGTGTGCGTGAGAGGAGCGGCTGACTAGGCCAGCTACGCGCTTGAATAGAGCACCGAGAGTACCCACTATGCAGGTGTACTTTCCCTGCATTGATAGTACAACTATGGTTCTAGAGAACAGTACTACCCTCCACTTCCAACTGTAGCTCCTTGGCCCTGAGATTCAAGAGTTCAAAGTTGTTGCACTATACTAGAAGCACAGTACATTGCACTACTAGTTGAGAAAGTAGTACTAGTACTGCTACAGTACGAGTATGTACTAAATAATAGCCTCACCACTTCGCTAAGAAACGATCGAGGAGCTACAGTTGGAAGGGACAAGGCCCTGCGGTTACTACGCTCTTTTCTCCTCCTCGCCAGTTCCCCTCCCCCCGAAGAGAAGGCAGTTCGTCGCTACTCCCATGGATTCGCCAGGCAGTTCTCCTCCTCGTTGGGGCTGGGAGACCTTGGATGACGATCCTCTGGGAGAAATCGCACGCCGCTCCGACGTCCTCACCGCCGCAAGACTCGGTGCTTCCTGTACCCACTTTTTCAAGATGGTGCTTAAACAGGCTTGGGAAAAGGCCATGCTTGTTGGTCTTCCATGCGTCCTCGAGGAGAAGGTTCTTCTATGGGACAATCCTTCAAACAGTCCACCGCTCCCTGGCCATGGTTGCACGTTGACTCCGCTAGAGTTGCCGGCGTTGAGAGGTAGTCGGATTTTGTCCGATGAGCAAATCAGTCATGGAGTTTGATCATGTAGTACTTAGTTATTCCATTTCCATCCCGTAATTTCTCCGCTGCCCACCATCTTATATATAGGTCTGGGTCGGTGCAAACGAAGATTGGCTTGCATACCTCCGGCCGGATACCACCATAATTTTGCACAACATCCACAGCAGTGCGGCCGTTCCCGTAGACCCCTTCTCAACCATTGGGGTCGGCCTTTCAGACTAGTTGGGCTTGAATATGTATGATCATGCCTACATGAAATTGAAGAAGATAGAAATTGTGGACCCGCCGACAAAGCGACGTGGCTACGACGATTACTATCTCATCGCGGTGTTCGACATAAGGATTACCATCAATGCAAGAGGCAGTAACGGCAGAGGCTGGCGCATGTTGGCCGCGGCAGATTTGTACCCCTACATGTTCGAAGACGCCGTGCGCCATCTAGGCCGCATCTTCGTGGTGACAAGCCAGGGGACTTGTTTCATCTGGTTGCCATCCTACGGTATGGGAGATTACAAATGGAATGCACAAACCATCATTTTCATCCCTAACGGTACTCCACAATTTTGCAGGGACCAGTCATCCCCCGATCAAAGTAAGATCGCCGATCCTGGATGTGCATTTGCGTCCGCGATTCGGTCTAACCTGGAACCTTGTAGCTTACTTTGGCATATTGGGATCAACTATCTTAGCAGTCGTTACCCATGGTACCACTGATGTGCAACATGGTCACACAATCTACCACGATCGGACCTTCACCATCTACCCAAGTATTCCATTTAGTATTATACTTTTTAACCCTCTCGCCTTCTCTTTCGTTGTTGTACTACTTACTAGTACTAGTAGGAGTACTTTTTACCTTGGGTCTTGAAGACTTGAACCCACTAGCTGCCACCATTTTTGTTTTTCCATGTCTTACTATCTCATCCATGTAGCCAAGAGTGGCTATATATAATAAGCCGGTCATTTTACTTCCTCTATACCCGAGTAGTACTATTTGCTGCACGGTATTACTGACTGCCATATTTGAGCAAAATATTATTATGCATGGACCTTGACTGTGTATGTCACCATGTGTCCAAATCTAAGATGTCGCGTGTACCAGATGAACGACGCCGAGTTCGACCCCCGTGATGCTACGTGGGTGCCGAGGAACACTCTTGGAGAGTACTCGCTTTTCATTGGGGACAACTACCCCATTGTGAAGCGGATGCCACCTTCCGTGCATGACACCGAAGGCCTGCCGTTCATGAAGCATAGTTGTGTCTTTAGTGCGCACCGCCAGATGAACGACATGCTGGGACACGCTATCCCTGTTTTATGCCGCTTCAGCTTGGATGAGTCTCCATCGTGTGGAACCGTACTAGAAAGCTGTGACAATGATTCCCATTGCCCACCGCTATGGATCGTGCCATCCATGAAGAACACCTAGGACTGGAACCTGGAGGAGGACATGTAGCCCATCTATAACGTGTAAGTGGGGTATGGTAAATTGTGAACGATAGCGCTGTGATATATGTAGACTAGTCGTGCACAAATTTATCACATGAATTGGAGATGAACTTGTGTGGCATACTGGCATTTGTCCTTTAGAATTTATTACTCGTAAATGTGTTATGTGTACGTGCAACTTGTGTGGTTGTTGCATGGGATCCAACACGCTCATTGAGAAAAAAAAGGTGGCACAGCTTTGGATATAGGTGACGTGGCGGCATCATACAGTAGCATCATTTGCTATAGTTGTAATACTCCTACTAGGACGACAACTCCTATAAAACCTTGCGCTTGGCTCTTTGCCTCTTCGGGAGGTTCAACAGTTCATACTCATGTGAACCCTGCACTTGGCTCTTCGCCTCTTCGGAAGGTCCAACAATGATGATACTACAGTACAATATGCTTCTGGCAATCTGACACCGATTGAACTGTTGCACGTCCACCGCGAGGGCGAGGGCGAGCGAGAGGGAGAGGGCCTTGTAGTCAAAACCCTCTCCTCGTCCTGCGAGCCACCGCGTGCGTGGGCGAGGGAAAGGTGTAGTAAGCAAGCTTCTCCTCGTTCGATGAGTTGATGGGATACATCAAAGTAGTACAAGTAGTAGTCCTTTCCGGTTAAATATGGCTTAATTTGAAACGAGAAAAATACACTGGCGGTCAACGTATGTAACAATACGTTCTTTACGGTCACTATATATTGTTTTGCGGTGATTATACGATCACTAGCTCATCGTAGAGCACCGTATTGCACCCTACTGACTGGCCACATAGTCGACGTGGCACTTTGTTGACTGGTTAAATTTTCACCTGGTTTCTAGGTCCCACCTGTCAGTTGGCAGAGCAAAGAAATCAGTTGAACAAAACTTTACGCAGGCGCGACATGAGTCCAACCCTTGCGGGCGAACCACCCTGGCTTTGTATGTGAGTGCATGCACGTGTACTCCCTCGGTCTTCCAACAAAGAGTGTACATCAGGTAAAAAACAAAGATTGTACATCTACACTTCCAATGCATTTAGCCTTCAATCTAAAATCGATATTGATTGACTAATGCACCAACTTTTGCTCTACCTATAGGCTACATGTCTTTGCTTAATTACAACATGCAACAACCTTCATTTAATCTTCTTCTCTCAATGGTCGCATGCACACATAAATCTGCTACTTTTGGGCATTAGTTATGCCCTGGTCAATGTGTAAATATCTAAATATACAGTCTTTCACGGATGTAGGGAGTAGGTTGAGCACTTGAGTGTGAGCGTGTGTGTGTTGCGTCGCGTGCTGTGTGCGGCAAGGGTGCATGAGTGTTGCGTGCGTCCATGTGTATGTGTGAGTGTTGCATGTTCCATGCATGCATGCATGAGGCTTTTACTCCCTCCCATTGACATGTTCATATTTCAAGCTTCCTCTGTTCCCTCCATATTGTGATACTCCCTCTGTTCCCAAATAGGGAGTAAAACTTCCCTCTGTTCCCACAGAGTATTTATCTCTCTAGATATTTCAACAAGTGACTACGTACGGAGCAAAACGAGTGAATCTGCACTCTAAAATATGTCTACAAACATCCGTATGTTGTATTCCATTTGAATGTCTAAAAGACAATATTTAGGAACGGAGGGAGTAGCGAATGAACATTAAGTTCTCTTATTTTTCCCTCCTTGGTCACGGTGCACAACCAAAGATGAATCACCTGGATGGAGGGAGTATATGGTCAAAGTTTGACACAAAATTAATGCATTGGTAAACATAATTTTTTGAGGAAAATGAGTGCATTAATTGAGTGTTTTTGCAAATTACAAAAATTATTCCAACACTCATCATCTACCTTGGTTGATGATATTTTTGAATTGAGCCCTATAAACCGGAAAGGAGGTAGTACTAGTACTCCTACATTATTGTTGTCGGGTGCCTTGGCTAATGTTTCATCTTGTTGGACAGGATGCATCGATGCTTACATGGGGTGCTAAGCACATTAAAAACTTTAGCAACTAAAGCTCCCAATGCTTACATGTATAGGTGTTTAACTTGTTGGTGCTAAGAATCCTTTATTTAATGATAACTAAAGTTCTTCATGCATTGGTGGGATTATTCCATTTAAATCTTTTGTCTAGGTTCTCACGCTTACTACTGGGGTCACCACACTTATCTCTCCTCTTAATTACCTTGCCACATCAGACTTTTTACCTACATGGCAGCCTTAGCACCTGTAGAAGGCGGAGCATTGGGAGGGGCCCGAGCGTACAGACATAGGGATACTGTAGATAGGAAGTCTTCGCGATCCATTATTCCCCATCTCGGTCAGAGAGAACTATTCAACTAGTCTTCACAGTGAAGTGACAATACACGCTGCAGCAGATGGGACACTTGATTTATAAGCTGAACCATCGTGTTGGTGTTACTAAATCAGCCTTACCCAGTACTGCCATCATGTTTGCCAGTGGAGCACGCTTTTGCAAATACGGCTACACACCTCTCTCCTGCATTAACTGACATATGGGCCCTCTTGAGGTAGACCCACATGTCATCGGTGTAACTATTTACACTCCAAAGGACGATATATCCTGGTAGTAGTACTAGTAGAATTGATATTTAATGCACTTCCTTCCCTGTCTTTCACTCTTCTTCCTCCTCTCTTCTTCTTCCTCCTCTCTTCCCCATCGTCGGCTGCACACCACTTCCCCACTGGCTCGCAGGCACCGAAAACCCCAATCACTTAGCGCCCTAAAAAATTCTATGGCAGAACCGACTGACACGCAGAGCCGCGATTGGAATTCCCTCCCCGATGTTCTCTTGGAGAAGATTTGTAATCATATGGACCTGCTCAGCACCGTCTGTCTTGCCGTATGCTCGGTGTCTTTGTACCGTCTACTCCTCAGCAACCGGCCGGCTCTTTTCAAGACACCCTGCTTGCTAATGCCCGATCCTCGCAGGTGGCCCAGACACCAACTTGACGATCCTACGTTGGTTGCCGTGGTGCCCCTCGACATGCTACCACTACCCGTCCACCTGTCCTTCATGCGCGACCACTACTGGGCAGGCATGAAGGCCAACTGGATCGTCCTCATCTACCAATCTAGTAGTCCGTGGCGTCTCGTGGTTATCTACACCCAGCGAGAGATCACCCTTCCATCGTTGGATACCGCCGCCATCTAGCCTCGCGGCCCGCCGGACACTCCTACCTACTACGCACGAGATGCGTCGAGCTTTTGGCTCGACCTCTGTTTGCTGAAGGTTGTAATCTACGAAGTGCCCACACCATCACAAGACTACATTGATTACAAGCTCATTATCGTGTTCAACATGGGATTAGTCTATCTGGAATCCGGTCGCCATACGTGGTTATGGCTCATCTTTGATCCTCTTCACCCAACATTTCTGTCTAATGCTATAGTGCACGATGGCATCATTTATGCGGTCGACGCACAGATTGGCTGGCTATACTGGTGGAATCTATCGTCGTGTAATTGTTCTATCTCATCTCATCTTTACCTTAAGAATATGACTTCCTGTTCATTGTTACAAATTTAGAATATATAGTATGTCTATAACCACATCATTCACTACAAAAAAGACACATCCATGACATTTTGGGCTGAACAAAAAAAAAATTCTGTCATACTTATGACACTTCTATGATGATAATTGTGACAAAACCTGGTATCATCATAGATGTGGTGGGGTCCTACTTCTATGACAAAAAATCATGACAGAAAATGGGCTTTTCGTCTTGGGCGGGCCGAAGACGCAGCTGCATGACATTCTTTAGGCCGACCATGACAGAAAAAACCATGGTAGAAGCGAGGGTGAGGAAAATATCGAGGAGTTCCCGGTTACTGTGGGTGGTCGGGGTCCGAGCGATGCGTGTTTCTCTCGTACGTACGCGCATGTGTGCAAGGCGTTGGGCTCTAACTGAACTTGAGCGAGGCATTGAGCTCTAACTGAACCCGAGCAATGGCACTGTAGGCTACGCGTTGCTGAACCCGAGCGATCGATCAATGGCTGTTAACTGAACCCGATCGAGCGATTAATTCGCTACTGCTGTTAACTGAAGCCAATCAATGCTGCCTCTGGATGAACAGTGAGTGTTGTTGGGGGCTTTGCATGAACAGTTCCTGGTGGGGGTTGGATGAACAGGAACCCGTGGTAGTAGAGGCCGTTGTCGCTGGATGAACAGTACCCTGATCGATCAAGCCGGTGGATGAACAGGACCCCATGGAGGGCTGGATGAACAGGACCCTGTGGAGGGTTGGTTGAACAGTAGCTGGTGGAGGTCTAGTTGAACAGTAGCCCGTGGAGGGGTGGTTGAACAGGACCCCCATGGAGAGGGCAGGTTGAATAGTAGCCGGTGGAGGAGCGCGCGGTGGAGGCTAGATGAACAGGAGCCCATGGATGAACAGTCGCAAGTGGAGGCTGGAGGAGGTCGACGGTGGATGAACAGTAGCCCGTGGAGGCTGGAGGAGGTTGACGGTGGAGATTAACAGTATCCCGTGGAGTCCCGTTTTGCGGTACGCCAGACCCCTCCTGATGAACAGGACCCTCGTTTCGACAGTAGCGCTTCAACACAAATCCGTTTCCTCCGTTTTGCGGTACGCCACACACCTCCCGGTCAACAGGACCCCGTTTCGACCGTAGGAGGTCCAAGAGAAGTCTGTTTCCTTCGTTTTGTGGTATGCCATACCCCTCCTGATGAACAGGATCCCATTTCGACCGTAGCCGGTCGAACACAAGGCCGTTTCCTCCGTTTTGCGGTACGCCAGACCTTGTTTCCATCGACTGTTCCGTCCAAGACGGTTGGCTCCTGATGAACACGACGACTCATTCCGTTCTGACCCAGCCGATTGGCTCCCCATGAACATGACGACGACGCAATTTCTCCGCTTCGACCCAGCCATGTACACGAGACCTGGCCGTATGTATGAGCGAGTAGGCGCTCGAGACCCCGCCCGTATGTACGTACGTGGTTGTATTTACTTTCTTGCACCCTGGCCGTTGTACATACGTGTACATGCTACGTGCACGCCTCTACTACGATACGTGTGCGCCTCTACTACGGCACGTGCCCTTCCTTCCACGGCCATGGTTCATCGATGCAGCCTGCAGGCAGACCGATCGTATGTACGTACACATTCGCGACCAGAATGACAACGCTACATACGCTTCGACCGGGTGGGTCCCGACTGTCAGGCACTTCCTTGTGTGCAAAGATGTAGCTGGTGGGTCCTAGCAGTCAGGGGGAAATGTATTTTTTTGTGAAATATGGTGGCCCGTCCGGTGGGTCCCCGTTGTTAGGTGGAGGAATCATTATTTTGTGCGTAATAAGGAGGCACTTCCTTGCTGTGGCCGTGGACCCAGCTGCCAGCCTCTCCACGTAAAGTACTCTTCCGATGGAAGTCGTTCATTGACCACATTGACCACGCCGCACCGAGAGCACCAAGGCAGTGGATGACGGCGAGGCCTAGGAAGGGGACGACGTGGAGCCGGGGAAGACATGGCAGTGGATTCCCACATGGAGAGGAGTACGAGGGTCTAGTGGTTCGGCTGCGGTGTGAGGCTGCCGTCGCCATAGGGCCTGGCCAGCGGTGGGAGTAGTAGGGGCGGTGAGGCCTCCGCGACAGCACAGCCAGCCACGGGAGGCAGGAGCAGGCGGCACGACCGGCGCTGCTTTGGGCGGCTGGAGCAAGAAGACCAGAGGTTGAAGAAGCACTACGGCCGTTGGATGGACATCGTATGGTCACTGGAGCTAGAATCGTTCATATTGACTAAGTTGACAAAGCCCTCCATCCCCGTCAACTTAGTAGGCCCACATGTCAGCCTCCCACTATGCTGGGTCACAGCTAGCAAGGGGAGCATTCATTTTTTGTGCATAATAAGGAGGCACTTCCTTGCGTGCGAAGATATAGCTGGTGGGTCCGACCTGTCAGTGGGGGGAACAATTTTTTCGCGAAATACAGAGGCCCTTCTAGTGGGTCCCAGATGTCAGGTGGAGGAATCATTATTTTGCGCCTAATAAGGAGGCATTTCCTTGTGTGCGGCCGTGGACCAGCTGTCAGCCTCTCCATGTACAGTCCACGTCCGATGGATGTCGCTCATTGACCACGAACCACGACGCGCCGAGAGCACCAAGGCGGTGGACGACGGTGAGGCCTAGGAAGGGAACGACATGGAGCCGGGGAAAACTCGATAGTGGTTTCCCATGCGGTGGGGAGTACGAGGGTTTACTCGTCCGGCTTCCGTCGCCGGAAAATAACAGGAGGTGTGGGTGAGTAGAGGAATGGCCTGGCCATCAATGGAGTAGGGTGGGGCGGTGCGGCAAAATGCATCCCTCCTCATCTTTGTAAATGGTGCCACAATGGAGTATTTTTTACATTTTACAGCCCATTTTTTATTACTTATAGCCCATTTTCTGGGCAAAATGCATCCCTCCTCATCTTGAAAGATTTCCGGCCCAGGAGGGCGTAGAAAAACAAGTAGGCCTACGTTGGTTATTCTATAAAAAACAAAATAACTGGGCTAGCCATTTTCAGAAAGGAAAAAAACAAACTGGGCTGGTCATGTGCTAGACGGGCCACAGCTCCCGAACAACCCAGTTGATACCCTTCTCCGTCCCGTAAAAACAAAATTACTGCGCGCGCTGCTGGGTCCCTACTATCATCCTCACCATGTACAGTCATCTCCTTATTCCTCTCGGTTGTTGACCATGATGACAACACCGGAGGGCGGCACCGCGGCGAGCAAACCAAGGCGGAGGACGATGGTGAGGCCTTGGATGGGAACGAACAGGATCCGGGGAAGATGCGTAGAGTTTTAGGGTGCGATGTGGCCACGATGCGTGCATGGTAGCACAGCCAGCCGTGGGAGGCAGGAGCAGACGGTCCCGCCGGCGCTGGTTTGGCTTTGGCGGCTGGAGGGAGAAGAGACTGAAGAAACATGACAGACGTTGAATGTCAATCCAACGGTCAAGGTTGGCACAATCGTTTGTTGACTAAGCTGACACCAAGTAGCATACTTTTTTATATATAGGAAGAAAAGAAAAACTGGGCTCGTACGCCAGATAACATTCCCGAAACTGCGACCGTTCGATCTTGCGTCGCAACTAAAACTGCGAGGAAAATGCGTTCGTTTGCCGTCCTCCTACCAGGGAACGTTCGCCACATAAGTGACTAGCACCCTTGGTTTTCAACCGAGAGGTTTGGGTTTGAGTCCCAGGAAATCTCAATTTTTTCCTCCTTCCTTCCTCGCAAAAAAAGAAAGAAAATCAAAGACTTGAGAAGGCGTACAGAACAAGCTAGTGTACCAATAAGGAGACGTTGCCGAGTTTTAGAAAAAAGAGAGATGTGCTCCTATAGCTGGTTCGAATCCAAACCTAGACTATGACTATATATGGTGCTATGCTACTCTGCAAGTAATGAAAATGACATATCCAACGTTCGCTTCTCCTCTTCTCTACTTACTCTGCCTAGCATCAGAAGCTCTGGCCGCAGCAACCATGTCCACTGGCTGCTCATCCACCTGCTCTTCGGCAGGCAACAACCAGATATGCGCCAAGTTGCCACCCGTACCATCGCCTATGGGTCTCATCACACCCCTGCCGGCACACTCACCGCAGCCGGTTGCTCATCGCAACCCGCTGCCGTTGGTGTGGTGCCACTGCTGCAAATCACGCAAAGTCATCCGTCGCATATCAACCACAATCCTCAACCCTGGCCGAATCTTCTACAAATGCCCGAATCATGGGGTAATAATATGTTTAAGTGTTGTTCTTCTGCTTTCAGTTGCTGATATTTTTAATATTTTGGTTGATGATCTTCTAATTTGATTCGTGCAGAAAAAGGAAGATTTGTGTGATTTGTATTTCTGGGAAGTTGCTAATGTGGGGGAATGCAACTACGCTGATTATTTGGTTAGCCGAGGAATCCCAATACCAGCAGGTTGGGATGTTGGACAAGTAACTGAAGGAACAACAGAAGAGGAAGATGCAGAGCAGAAGGTTAAAGATGCAGTTCCTCTTATCATGGCCAAGCAACAGTTGCTGAACGACCTTGACAGCAATGAGGAGATGAAAGAGCTTGTGAAGATAATGGGCAAAATCGATGTGCTTTTGTAGGATGATTGTCTCTTTATTTGCAGTGTATGTATCACTCGTGATGTATTTAGTGGCTAAGACATGAGCACTTTGCTGAAACTAGTAATGAATGAAACCTATGTAGCAGGCTGGGCGTAGTGTTGTGAACATCTAATGATTTCTATTAACAGAAATCGGGGGTATCCCCTTTTGCTCATAAATAAATAAATAGCATAAGCCCTTTTGGTAGTAAATAAATAAATTAGCAGAGGCCCTGTCGGGTCAGCTTTGTTCTCATTCGAAGACGTCGAGCAAATTGCAGTCCAGCAGCAAACTATGTCATCAAATTCAAGTTTTACAGCCAAATATGAGTACAACTAAACAACAATGTCATCATGTTTTAGTCGTCATACAATCACCAAACACAAATGAACATACATAACAAGTGATGCTCTCATAGCAAAATACTAAACAACACGTTCATCAGGTTTCAGTTGTCATAGCAAACACAATTTCACATAGTAGATAAAAAAACATCTTCTGACAGGCAGATACGACAAAAGCAATATAATCATCATCCACAGCAGCAGCGTCAACATCTTCGCCGTGTGTATCAATCTGAATCGTAATTCCCCAGAGTGTCATCTTCTTCTTCATCCTCAATATCCTCGAACGTTGGCTTCTTCTTGATCAACTCTCGTATGTCCACAACACGACAGGCAATCTTTTCGCCAGCGTCATTGACGTGATGGTTCTCAAAGATATTAGGAACATCTGTGGAATCTTGTACATTAGGAGAAGTGTAAGCATCATCTTGTTGTGCAACTTCATTAAAAGAATTCCATTGCTCAAAACTTTGCAATACTCTCCAGTCATCGCTACGTGCAAATGTGTCTTCCAAGAAAAATATCTGTGTTGCTTGATTTGCCAAAATAAAAGGCTCATTGGTCTGGTACGCCACCTTGACATTGACGGATTTGAAATAATCATCAGCTCTGGGTTTTGCGATCCTAGAAAACAGGTTATACCAACGACAACACAACAGAACCACACACCGATGATCCTCAAAATTGGAGATATACTGCAACTGAACAATGTCTGTTATGTTAGCATACATTTCAGTTGTCTCTGTGCCGTACGTATCCGTGCTCATGATGGCACTGTTTTGTGTCTTCCTGCTTTCGTCGCATGCTAGGGTGTTGTAGCGCACATCTCCAACAACGCAAGATTCATAATGTCTTACCCGAGTATCAAGACCCATTGCTAGTGCGTAAAGGGCATCATCAACTGCCTGCCCATCCTCCCGCATCTTCTTAACCTATGGTTAGAAAATAAACAAGCTGGTCATCTTATGTACTCAATATATTAAAAAAAATGACAGTGCAATTCAAAAGCTTACCTGGCTCTTGAACCATTTCGCATATCCTGCCATAACCAGTTTGTCAATGTTTCTTGGATTTTGCGGTAGTAACTCCTTTTTGTAGATGTTGCACACCATAGTGATCGCGTCAAACATCTAAATATATAAGAATGTACTGCAAGTTTAGTAGATTACGATGTATAAGCTGCAGTACTTAGCACTTACTTGATATAAGGTAGTATCTCAGGACAGTTATTCAACACATACCAAACCATTTTGTCCAAATCTTTAGGTTTGTCCTCTTGTCGACTCTTCCCTGTAACTCGAACAGAATAATCGAAAATATCGAGCTCGGGATTGTCTTCACCCACCTCTTTGCTAAGCTGATCAGCTGTTTCAATGTATTTTGAGCAGAATGTCGACACTTCTATAGCAATGTAGGCCTCTACAATGGAACCCTCGGGTCTAGCTCTGTTCCTAACATAGCCCTTGAAAGTACCTAGCCGCCTTTCAATAGGGTACATCCAGCCATACTGTATTGGACCTCTAAGTAGTGCCTCATCAGGTAGATGAATAGCCAAATGCACCATCACATCAAATAAGGCTGGAGGATATATCTTCTCAAGGTCGCATAAGATAGTTGGTATCTTGTCTCTAAGACACTCCAAAGCATCTACCCTGATATTCTACTGCAGAGTTCCCTAAAGAATTGTCCCAACTCTGCAACTGGTTTGTATAAGTCAGGGCGGCCCAATCCTCTAAGGATAATAGGTAAAACCCTTTGAAGTAGGATGTGGCAGTCATGGGTTTTCAACCCTTGTACCTTGTTTCCATCTGCACTGACTCTCCTTTCAGGGTTGGAAGCAAATCCATGTTGGAATCTCACACATGACAGGACCTTGCAGAATTCTTTTCTTTTTTTCCTTGTCCAAGACGTACACAGCCGGTGCCATATCCCATGGTTTACCTTCATCTTGCACCTACAAATCCTTTCTGATACCCATGTATGTCAAATCAATCCTAGATTTTAAGGTATCTTTCGTCTTGCCTTCAATATTAAGAAGTGTGCCGATAATGCTGTCACATATATTTTCCTCGATGTGCATCACATCAAGATTATGCCGCAGATCCAAATCTTTCCAGTACTCCAAGTCCCACAAAGTGGACCTACGGGTAAACAATAATCTCTCTTCTGCCCTACCACGCTTCCTTTTCCCACTACCATTATCAGGATGGTTTCCTGGTGTAATATGCATGACCTTCTCTAATTCCACTTGCAACTCATTGGTGGTGAGCCTCTTTGGCGCATCGCAGTTTTCATGCTTTGCATTGAACACATGTCTTCGATATTTTGTAGGACGCAGCTTGTCCTTGGCAAGGAAACGGCGGTGTCCAATGTAATAGATCTTGCTAAGTATTGCGTATGACAGCGGATTCCTGTCATAGCGAACACATGCATTGTAACCATGTGTCGTTCTCCCTGACATAGTGCCCAAACCGGATAATCATGAATGCACCAAATTATAACAACACGCAAAAAGAAATTAGCTGGTGGGCTGCTATATAGGTCTCCTGTGAGAACACCCCTCCATAGCTGTTGAAGTTCCTCCACAAGAGGCTCCATGAATAAATCAATATCCTTTCCAGGAATTTTTGGACCTGAGATGAGCAAGGCCATCATGTAGTTTGATTCTTTGGTGCAGACATTTGGAGGCATGTTGTAAGTGATAACAAGCACTGGCCACATGCTATATGTGGAGCTCTGGTGGCCAAATGGGTTATATCCATCTGAAGCTAAGCCAAGTCTAATGTTTCTCAGCTCAACAACAAACTTTTTGTGTTTCTGATTGAAGATTTTCCACTCACTACCATGTGATGGATGGCTCATTACATTATGATCTCTGCACTCCTGGTTCCTAGAATGCCATAGTACATCCTCTCTTGTTTCAGCATCATGAAACAACCTCTGCAATCTTGGTGTAATTGGAAAATGTCTCAGAACAATATGAGGAATCCTCTTCATAGCATCGCCATCTTTCCATCTTGATGATTTGCATTTTGGGAATTCACTTAAGTTGGCATAATCTTTCCGGAACAGCACACAATTATTCTTACAAACATGGATCATAACATATCCAATTCCCACTGCACGAAGGAAATTCTTCATTTTACTGTAGGTGTGTGGCAGCTCAGATGCATCTGGGAAAGCTTTGCGGAAAGCAGCCAACATCGCATCGAATGATTTGTTGGTCATCCGCTCAGATGTCTTCACCTGAAGAAAGGTGACCATAGCTGAGAATACTGACAGCTTATTTCCTGGGGTGACAGCCACGTTGCATTGTTCCAACATACGGGCCCACCGTTTTTCTTCTACAGGTGAAAGTTCACGAAATGCACGAGCATTTTGTAGCATTGTTTCAATGTTGGTCAAACTCACTGGCTCCGTCACCACTGAGGGAGTCCTGGACTAAGGGGTCCTCGGGCGTCCGACCTATTGGATATGGGCCGGACTAATGGGCCGTGAAGATACAAAGGCCGAAGACTCTACCCGTGTCCAGATGGGACTCTCCTCGGCGTGGAATATGAAGATTCCTTTCTCTGTAACTGACCTTATGTTACCCTAGATTCCTCCTGTGTCTATATAAACCGGAGAGATAGGTCCGTAGATAGACTCTCATATTCATAATCAGACAGGCTAGACTTTTAGGGTTTAGCCATTACGATCTCGTGGTAGATCAACTCTTGTAATACTCATATTCATCAAGATCAATCAAGCAGGAAGTAGGGTATTACCTCCATAGAGAGGGCCTGAACCTGGGTAAACATTGTGTCCCCCGTCTCCTGTTACCATCGACCTTAAACGCACAGTTCGGGACCCCCTACCCGAGATCCGCCGATTTTGACACCGACATTGGTGCTTTCATTGAGATTTCCACTGTGCCATCGTAAAAAGGTTTGATGTCTCCTTCAATCATCTACAACGACGCCATCCAAGGGGAAGTCTTTCTCCCCGGACAGATCTTTGTGTTCGGCGGCTTCGCACTGCGGGCCAACTCGCTTGGCCATCTGGAGCAGATCGAAAGCTACGCCCCTGGCCACCAGGTCAGATTTGGAAGCTTGAACTACGTCGCAGACATCCGTGGAGACTTGATCTTCGATGTATTCGAGACCACGGCAGCCGCACCCTGCCACCACGATGAACATGACGTAAATCTGTCATCGGTCCATATGCAGGAGATAGTACCTGTAGCTGCTCTGGCCCTAGATCTGAAGCAGATCGCGCCATCCAAAGACGGGAAGCTCAACCCCGCGGCGGAAGCCGCGGACTCAGCAGCGTTGGAGCCGCACACAGACTTAACTTCAAGTGACATCTATGTCACCGGAACCATGGACTCATCTCCGGCTACAGGTTCCAAACCTTGTGCGTCTGCGTACGTCGAGCTTGATCGGTCATCGATCGTCGAATTCAGCTCCGCGGACATCTTCTGACACTGCCTTTGGGCGACGTGTTAAACTCTTTAAGAGCTCTATCCTTAGTAGGGGGCTCAGAGCCGAATTGTATCCAGTTCGAACTGGGGGCTGACGACGGAGAATTTTCCTTCCCACCCACCGCCCACTTCATACACACTACCGAAGACTTAACCGACACGCTCGATTACGGCTCCGAAGACATCGATGGTACGGACGATGATTGATAACCCACAAGTATAGGGGATCGCAACAGTTTTTGAGGGTAGGGTATTCAACCCAAATTTATTGATTCGACACAAGGGGAGCCAAAGAATATTCTCAAGTATTAGCAGCTGAGTTGTCAATTCAACCACACCTGGAAACTTAATATCTGCAGCAAAGTGTTTAGTAGCAAAGTAATATGATAGTGGTGATAACGGTAGCAAAAGTAATATTTTTGGGTTTTGTAGTGATTGTAACAGCAACAACGGAAAAGTAAATAAGCGAAGAACAATATATGAAAAGCTCGCAGGCATTGGATCGGTGATGGAGAATTATGCATGCGATCGATCAAGTAACAGTCATAACCTAGAGTGACACAAAACTAGCTCCAGTTCATCAATGTAATGTAGGCATGTATTCCGAATATAGTCATACGTGCTTATGGAAAAGAACTTGCATGACATCTTTTGTCCTACCCTCCCGTGGCAGCGGGGTCCTATTGGAAACTAAGGGATATTAAGGCCTCCTTTTAATAGAGTACCGGACCAAAGCATTAACACATAGTGAATACATGAACTCCTCAAACTACGGTCATCACCGGTAAGTATCCTGATTAGTGTCACTTTGGGGTTAATGGATCATAACACATAATATGTGATTATGGACTTGCAAGATAGGATCAAGAACTCTCATATATTGATGAAAACATAATAGGTTCAGATCTGAAATCATGGCACTCGGGCCCTAGTGACAAGCATTAAGCATAGCAAAGTCATAGCAACATCAATCTCAGAACATAGTGGATACTAGAGGTCAAACCCTAACAAAACTAACTCGATTACATGATAAATCTCATCCAACCCATCACCGTCCAGCAAGCCTACGATGGAATTACTCACGCACGGCGGTGAGCATCATGAAATTGGTGATGGAGGAAGGTTGATGATGACGATGGCGACGGATTCCCCTCTCTGGAGCCCCGAACGGACTCCAGATCAGCTCTTCCGAGAGATTTTAGGGCTTGGCGGCGGCTCCGTATTGTAAAACGCGATGAATCCTTCTCCTTGATTTTTTTCTCCCCGAAAGTGAATATATGGAGTCAAGGTTGAGGTTGGTGGAGCATCATGGGGCCCAACGGGTAGGGCGTGCCCCCCACCCTCGTGGACAGGGTGTGGCCCCCCTGACGTGGATCTTTCTTCCAGTATTTTTTATATATTCCAAAATAATTCTTTGTTGATTTTCAGGTCATTCCGAGAACTTTTATTTCTGCACAAAAATAACACCATGGCAATTCTGCTGAAAACAGCGTCAGTCCGGGTTAGTTCCATTCAAATCATGCAACTTAGAGTCCAAAACAAGGGCAAAAGTGTTTGGAAAAGTAGATATGTCAGAGACGTATCAACTCCCCCAAGCTTAAACCTTTGCTTGTCCTCAAGCAATTCAGTTGATAAACTGAAAGTGATAAAGAAAAACTTTTACAAACTCTGTTTGCTCTTGTTGTTGTAAATATGTAAAGCCAGCATTCAAGTTTCTAATTGGCATTGCAAACATGTTTCTTTCATAATAGGCTGAATCAGGAACGATGAACTAATCATATTTACAAAAACAAGAGAGGTCGAGTTCATACCAGCTTTTCTCATCTCAATAAGTTCATCATATAATCATCATCATTGCCTTTCACTTGCACGACCGAATAGTGTAGAAAATAGTAATAGTGCACGTGCATTGGACTAAGGTGGAATCTACAAGCATTCAATTGAAGAGAGAAGACAAGGTAATATGGGCTCTTTGTTAGATCAACAATAATGCATATGAGAGCCACTCAACATTTTAATTATGGTCTTCTCCTCTCGACCCCCAAAGAACAGGAAAAGAAATAAAACTATTTAGACAGGAAAGCTCCCAACAAGCAAAAGAAGAACGAGAAATCTTTTTGGGTTTTCTTTTTAATTACTACTACTAGAGCATGAAAAGTAAACTAGCTAAAAGCTACAACTAATTTTTTTGTTTTTCTTAAGGTTTATCAAACACACAAGAAGAAAGCATAGAAAGGGAAATAAATTGGAACAATTGTATTCGTGCCCCTAGTTGGGTCAAGCTCGACTGATTTGCCCCTATTTTTTCAACAATTGTGGTTTTGCCCAGCTCACTTCACTCGCCTTGTGTTTTTGCCCTTCCGGGGCGGTTCCGACCAATCACGGTTTGCCATGTGGCAACTGCTCACTGGTCGGAACCACCCCGGAAGGGCAAAAACACAAGGCGAGTGAAGTGAGCTGGGCAAAACCGCAATTGTTGAAAAAATAGTGGCAAATCAGTCGAGTGTGACCAAACTAGGGGCACGAATACAAAAATGCCAAATAAATTAGCATGGATATTACAATGAAAAAGTATGAGCACCGACAACTAGCATGAGTGTGTGAGCATAAATGTAATGTCAGTGAGAAATACGTACTCCCCCAAGCTTAGGCTTTTGGCCTAAGTTGGTCTATGGCCACGGCTGGCCTGGAGGATATCCAAATTTGTAGTTAGGGTCGTACTGAGATACAGCGGCAATTTCCTGATGAGCTGCAGCTTGGAGGCGAGCTATCTCCGCCCTCCTCTCGTACTCGGTCGCCTCCTCCTTGGTTATAACATATCTACCCTTTTCCTGAAAGTCAAAGAAAGTAGGAGCAGGGAGAGCGACGTGATAGGTGTGTCGTCTGTCAAAGATTAGTCGGTACTGGAGGAATTGATCGTTCCTCTCAACAAACTGATGACGAACCATAGCATCATAATCTAAATAAGCAGGAGGCAACTCAATATCATATCCACGTATGGGTATCTCAATAAAGTTAGCTATACGAGTTGCATAAATTCCACCAAAGAAATCTCCATGAATATGATTATTATGCAACCTACATGCAACAATAGCCCCCAAGTTGTATTGCTTATCTCCTAATACAACACTCTTGAGAACACTAAGATCTGGCACACACATGTGACATGCTTCATCCTTACCATTGATGCATCTACCTATGAAGAGAGCAAAATAATGTATAGCAGGAAAATGAATGCTCCCTATGGTAGCTTGCGTCACATCCCTAGATTCCCCCACAGTTATACTAGCAAGAAAATCTCTAAATTCAGATTTGTGAGGTTCACTAATATTACCCCACTGTGGAAGTTTACAAGCAGTGGTAAAATCTTCTAAGTCCATTGTATAATATTTATCATAAAGATCAAACAGGACAGTGTGAGAATTAAGTGAAGATGAAAATTTGAACCTTCTCACAAAGGAATCAGTTAGGTGATAGTATTGACGTCACTTATCTGCCTCGAAGCTCTCAAGATCGGCATTGCGCGCATATGCTTCAAATTCCTCCTTGATTCCTGCTTGGTTCATGAAATCCTCTGACGGCCATTCACAAGGCCGCACTTGAGCATCTCTTGGTGGTTCCTCGTCTGCATCGCGTATTGAGGGCCTGGGTCCTTGCTTCCTTGAAGAACCACCTTGGTACATTTTCCTAAACATATTTCTTCCTCTGAAAAATTTCTGAAATTTGTAGTAACTTCAAAATAAAAGTGAACCAAACTCAACAGTATTGATAGCAACTACTCCTACAAGTGCCTAGAGACTACATCATGCATTAAAACTACTTTTGACCATATAAATTTGACATGCAAGCTCAAGAATAGGGTCACCTAAACAGCAAAAATTTGCAATGAATAAAGCACTAGAACAAAAACTAATTGGACCATTGGAGGAGTCACATACCGAAGAACAATCCCCCAAAGCAGTTTCGTGAATGGAGCTTTGAGCTAGGAGATCGAAAATGGCAGCAAGATGAGCTTGAATTCGGGCTTGAGCTGGCTAGTGATTTTTTTGGGAGGAAGAAGGAGTGTGTGGTAGCTGGAATAAGTGGGGAGGGGAGCCACCATGGGCCCACGAGGCAGGGGGCGCGCCCAGGGGGTGGGCGCGCCCTCCACCCTCATGGGCACGTGGCTGCTCCCCCTGCTGTGTTTTGAGTGCGAGATATTCTCAAATATTCTAGAAAAAAATCATGTTTAAATTTCAGGGCAATTGGAGAACTTTTATTTTATAGGTATTTTTTATTGCATGGATAATTCAGAAAACAGACAAAAAAAATACTATTTTTGCTTTATTTAATATAAATAACAGAAAGTAAAAAGAGGGTACAGAGAGTTGTGTTTTCTAAATTCATCCATCTCATGCTCATCAAAAGGAATCCACTAACATGGTTGATCAAGTCTTGTTAACAAACTCATTTCGAATAACATGAAACAGGAGAATTTTCGAATAACACTAGGTTACCTCAACGGAGATATGCACATCCCCAACAATAAAAATATCATATTTCTTCTTGACAGTAGGCAGAGAAAATTCAAAACCTCCAATAGTAATTGTTGAAATTTTTCCAATAGAATTGATACTGTGGACTTGAGGTTGTTTCCTCAGAAAGTGTACCGTATGCTCATTACCATTAACATGAAAAGTGACATTGCCTTTGATGCAATCAATAACAGCCCCTGCAGTATTCAAAAAGGGTCTTCCAAGAATAATAGACATACTATCATCCTCGGGAATAGCAAGAATAACAAAGTCCGTTAAAATAGTAACGTTTGCAACCACAACAAGCACATCCTCACAAATACAGACAGGTATACCAGCTGATTTGTCAATCATTTGCAAAGATATTTCAGTAGGTGTCAACTTATTCAAATCAAGTCTACTATATAAAGAGAGAGGCATAACACTAACACCGGCTCCAAGATCACATAAAGTAGTTTTAACATAGTTTCTTTTAATGGAGCATGGTATGGTTGGTACTCTTGGATCTCCAAGTTTCTTTAGTATTCCACCCATAAAAGTATAATTAGCAAGCATGGTGGAAATTTCACCTTCTGGTATCTTTCTCTTATTAGTAACAATTTCCTTCATGTATTTAGCATAAGGATTCATTTTAAGCATATCGGTCAAACGCATAAACAAAAAGATAGGTCTAATCATTTCAGCAAAGCGCTCAAAATCCTCATCATCCTTTTTCTTGGATGGTTTAGGAGAAAAAGGCGTGGGTTTCTGAACCCATGGTTCTCTTTCTTTACCGTGCTTCCTGGCAACAAAGTCTCTCTTATCATAATGTTGATTCTTTGATTGTGGGTTATCAAGATCAACAGCAGGTTCAATTTCTACATCATTATTATTGCTAGGTTGAGCATCAACATGAACATCATTATTAACATTATCACTAGGTTCATGTTCATTACCAGATTGTGTTTCAGCATCAGAAATAGACATATCATTGGGATTCTCAGGTGTGTCAACAATAGGTTCACTAGAAGCATGCAAAGTCCTATCATTTTTCTTTTTCTTCCTTTTAGAAGGACTAGGTGCATCAATATTATTTCTCTGAGAGTCATGCTCAATTCTCTTAGGGTGACCCTCGGGATACAAAGGTTCCTAAGTCACTTTACCTCCTCTAGTTGCAACTCTAACAGCAAAGTCATTATTTTTACTATTCAATTCATTGAGCAAATTATTCTGAGCTTTAAGTACTTGTTCTACTTGAGTGGTAACCGTAGAAGGATGTCTACTAATAAGTTTAATTTCACCTTTAACACTAGCCATATAATCACTCATGTGTAAAATTATATACGCATTGTGTTTCAATTGTCTACCAACATAAGCATTGAAATCTTCTCGCTTAACCATAAAGTTATCAAATTCATCCAAACATCGGCTAGCAAACTTCTCAGGAGGGATTTCAGCTTTATCATATCTATAGAGAGAATTTACCTTTACTACCTTTGTTGGATTATCGAGATCATGTGTTTCTTCAATAGGTGATGAATTAAGACCATGTATTTATTCAATAGGTGGTAAATTCTTAACATCTTCATCTTTTATACCTTTTTCTTTCATAGATATCTTTGCCTCTTGCATATCTTCAGGACTGAGAAATAGAATACCCCTTTTCTTCGAAGTTGGCTTAGGAGTTGGTTCAGGAAGTGTCCAATTATTTTCATTGGTCAACAAATTATTCAATAGAATTTCATCTTGATAAACCGTTCTTTCCCTGAAAACACAACCAGCACAACTATCCAGGTGGTCTCTGGAAGCATCGGTTAGTCCATTATAAAAGATATCAAGTATTTCATTTTTCTTGAGAAGATGATTAGGCAAAGCATTAAGTAATTGGAGAAGCCTCCCCCAAGCTTGTGGGAGACTCTCCACTTCAATTTGCACAAAATTATATATTTCCCTTAAAGCAGCTTGTTTCTTATGAGCGGGGAAATATTTAGCACAGAAGTAATAAATCATATCCTGGGTACTACGCACACAACCAGGATCAAGAGAATTAAACCATATCTTAGCATCACCCTTTAATGAGAACGGAAATAATTTAAGGATATAATAGTAGCGAGTTTTCTCATCATTAGTGAATAGGGTAGCTATATCATTTAACTTAGTAAGATGTGCCACAACAGTTTTAGATTCATAGCCATAAAAAGGATCATATTCAACCAAAGTAATTAACTCAGGATCAACTGAGAAATCATAATCCTTATCAGTAATAAAGATTGGTGAAGTAGCATAAGCAGGATCATATTTCATTCTAGCATTCAGAGCCTTTTGGCTAGGGAGCATTGGTAAGCTTGCTCACTGTAGCACCTCCGCACTCCGCGTGTTCCCCGTCGACTACCTTCGGCTTCACACTAAAGGTTTTGAGCCATAAGCCGAAGTGTGGGGGGATATGGAGAAAGGCCTCGCACGTGATAATGAACGTCGAGATGTGGAGGAAAGAATCTGGGGCTAGATCGTGAAAATCTAGTCTGTAGTAAAACATGAGTCCCCGAACGAAGGGATGAAGAGCGAATCCTAGCCCTCGCTGGAAGTGGGAGATGAATACGACCCTCTCGCCGGATCAGGGAGTAGGAATAACCTGTCCTCGAGCAGGAAGCCTGTAGGAGATCTCCGCGGTCAGGTATCTGGATGCACGAAGCTTCGCAATATCCTCCTCTGTAACAGAGGAGGCCACCCATCGTCCCTATGGGATAGGCCCGGACATGATTGGGCAGCTTGAAGCAATGAAGTCGAACCTCGGGTGCTAGAACTCGAAGTTGGAAGGGCTGAGGAAAGGGTTGGCGCAAAATAAGACGGCCCTTGGCCCCTTTGTAAAGGCAGCGGATATCGAACGCCTCCTCCTAAACCTACCTATTCCTAAGGAACCACACCAATGGGGCGGTTGGGTTACCCACACTCGTATTGATGAGAATCCCGCAATGAGGGGACACGATCTCTGCTTTGACAAGACGTGCCAATGAAACCACGCCTCGAAACATGGAATGGTAGTACAAGAAACGGTTCTAAATAATGACCTGGCAAACGTGACGTCACATTACAAAAAGTTGTCAGCAGATTGGACTCGTGATATATTATACTCTTTATGGTTGTGCGTGGTACTTGTGTTGCAGATCTAAACATGTTCGTCCGAAGACTATCTCAGAGTATTCGAAAAGGTTAACCCGCCTTGCAATGCCGTAGACAATCTGCGCGCCGAACACCTCGTCATTGAAGCCTAGTTCAGGGGCTACTGAGGGAGTCCTGGACTAAGGGTCCTCAGGCGTCTGACCTATTGGATATGGGCTGGACTGATGGGTCATGAAGATACAAAGGCCGAAGACTCTACCCGTGTCCGGATGGGACTCTCCTTGGCATGGAAGGCAAGCTTGGCGGCCAAATATGAAGATTCTGTTCTCTGTAACCGACCTTATGTAACCCTAGATCCCTCGTGTGTCTATATAAACTGGAGGGATAGGTCCGTAGATAGACTCTCATAATCATAATCAGACATGCTAGACTTTTAGGGTTTAGCCATTATGATCTCGTGGTAGATCTACTCTTAAAATACTCATATTCATCAAGATCAATCAAGCATGAAGTTGGGTATTACCTCCATAGAGAGGGCCCAAATATGGGTAAACATTATGTCCCCCGTCTCCTGTTACCATTGTCCTTAGACGCCTAGCTCGGGACCCCCTACCCAAGATCCGCCGGTTTTGACACCGACAACCACCACCTCCTCCTCCTCTTCCACCTGAGCATCAGACAGATCAAGATGGTGATCTGCTGCTTCCACGTAGTCAGTAACATTGACGTTCACAGCTTCACCATGATGAACCCACCCAGTATATGTGACCGACATCCCATACAAGTGTAGATGATTTTGCACAGTTGAATGGGGTCTTGTAACTGAATTCATACAACTGCTACACGGGCAGAGCACATCTAATTTCAGACCACCATACTCAGCTCTGATAAAGTTCATGAAGTTTTCATCCCCCTCGACATATGCAACTGAGAATCTTCGAGTAGGAGTTATCCAAGAAATGTCCATCTGTTAGACATACAAATTAGTTCTTCTACTAGATATTACAGGAAAACATATATGCTTTTCTATGAAGTCTAGAAAAAAAATACCAAGGTCGATGTCTAAAGCAATGGCAAGATATTTGGACGAGCAGATCTAAGTAACAAAATATATTTAAAGCTAATTCAGCAAACAGATTTGAGTGCTAAATTATGGTAGGTTGTTTCAGCAGTCAATGAGGCCGAGCACACAGTCATTGAACTATCGAAGGCCATCGCAGCAACAAAGATCGAGTATAAAATGGTGTAGAGCTATTTCACCTAATAGATTGGCTACTAGACCATGGCAATCTACGTCACAATAAATATATGGCAGGATATTTTAGCAACTAATCGGGCTTGGCATGCCATCTCAGATAAGCAGATTGAGTGTAGAACAGGGCAAGGAAGCTTCTTAAGCAGAGCATATTGACTGTAAACGACTTCGGCAAACAGTGAGATTAACAGCGTCTATCAGCTAACATTCAGCGCTACACCGACATGCACGAGGCCTCAGTCTAGAATGCGCGTACCATGGGAGAAGCTGACCATCATGCGTCTCCACACGAACGTCGCTAGCAGTGGTGGCGCTGACCATCGTGTGCCTCCACAAGAACGTCGCCAGCGGTGGCGGCACGACTCGAGGACGGCAGTCTACGAGAGCGTACTGTGGGAGCAAGAGGATCGTCGTGCGTCCCCTCGACAAACCACGGCACCGACGTATCAGCACAGCGGGGAGGGCGGCTTTGGCGGAGCGAATGGAGTGGAGGGGGTGGGGGAGGGGGGTTTGGGGAATATTATTGGGTAGTTGGCCGAAGGGCGGTTGAATTTGGGATTTGGGGGGAATTGGGGGGGGGGTCGCGCGGTGGGCGGGGGGAGTTTGGCGCATGGTCGTTTTCTCCAAGTGCAGTCCCACGTGTTAGTGAAGAGGCAAGCCGAAGCGCGTTCCGTTTGCGTGAGTCGTGTGCAGGACCGAACGTGTGTGGGGTGCAACGCGACCGCGACAGGGGTGCTGTGAGTGTACCCCCCTTTTCCTTTTAAACTAGGTGCTTCGCCCCCTCAAAAAAAACTTGGTGCTTCGCACGATCCATCGAGACTACTACTAGTAATCAGGTAATCCCGACTAAAATGATGGGGTCGGGTCTTTTCCCGCGCGATATGCTGGGAGGTTGGCTTAGTTGGGTTTTTTTGGACGAGTAATGCTACACCTACATAATCCCAGTTACATAATTAACGTAATGTGAAATGTGTGAGCTGTTGATTGTAGATTGGGGGGAGGGAGGGGCCCACCACCAGGAAAATCAGGGAGGAGAGAGGCAATTTACATTAACCCTTTCGTAGGTTCCCGTAGATGTAGAAATATGTGAAATGCATGAATGTGTAGTGGACGTACTATTGGAGTGCCTAAGATAAATTGTGTATGTAGACCCTATGTGTTTATCTACTTCGCATGTTAGCTTTGTATCGGTTCAATAAAAAGCAGAGTTGGTGATGATGGTGTGCCTGCCATCCTGCAATATAGGCCGTCCCATCTATATCTAACGGATAGGAAGGAAACTATGAAAATTTACCCGCACTCCTCTCTGATACGTCTCCATCGTATCTACTTTTCCAAACACTTTTTCCCTTGTTTTCGACTCTAACTTGCATGATTTGAATGGAACTAACCCGGACTGACGTTGTTTTCAGCAGAATTGCCCTGGTGTTCTTTTTGTGCAGAAATAGAAGTTCTCGGAATGACCTGAAAATCAATGGAGAATATTTTTGGAATATATAAAAAATACTGGCGAACGAATCAAGGCCAGGGGCCCACACCCTGTCCATGAGGGTGGGGGTGCGCCCCTGCCTCTATAGCGACCAGACCTCAAACGGTCCAATCTCTATGCTCCGGTGTCATCCCTGGATCAGTAATGCTGACACCACACAGTACTTGAAGGATTTATAACAGAGTAGCAATCACACACTTATTACATCGAGTGCCTCAATAGAGAACTTATTACAATAAATATGGCTTAAGGCCATCTAATAACGATAATAGCGGAAGGCTTGGAAGATAAGTGAGTCCATCAACTCCAACGGCATCACTGAGTATAGAACCACGACCTAAAAATTCCTTAATCATCATCTGAAAAGTCTGCAACATTAACGTTGCAGCCCAAAACGGGTCAGCACATGGAATATGCTGGCAAAGTAACACATAGAGAGTAATGGAATGAAACAACTATTATATATGCATATTTGGCTAGTGGAAAGCTCTATGGTTACAAATTTGCGTAAAGCCAATTTTCTCTACTGCAAAGGAATAAATTTTATTTAACTATCATGGTAGTTGTTAAACATTGAGAATGGTTGACAGCATTCTCAATCCCAATTAAGCATCATCATTAAACAAAACCCAGCAAATTAAATTTTAGAGTAACATGTTGAGATTCACATGATAATCCAGGTACTAGATACTCAAGATGTCCATAACCGGGGACATGGCTAACCATGATTAGTTTATACACTCTGCAGAGGTTTGCGCACTTTTCCCCACAAGACTCGATCGCCTCCGTTTGGTTTCTCGCACTGCATGGTGTTTGAGAAGACGGATGACCGAGACATAGTCTTTCACAAGCGCTAGCACCTTACGATTGGGTAGACCGTTACACCTACTTTCCCCTACATCTGCTAGTCTACCACTGTAAGAGTTCGCACAACTTAATCAACTATGCTAGAGCCCATAATAGCTTGTGGCTGCACACGGAAGTTTCTAGCATGAATAATCTCATGATCCCTTTGAGCCTGGGTGGCGGTCCTAAAGAAAACAAGCAATCCTGGAATACCCAGGTACCTCAATCCACCCAGATGTGTGTTTAAGTTGCCACCTTAAATAAACCATTAATTAACAATCTCACATCTGTCATGGATACACTCACCCAATCCACGTGTACTAGCATAGCATGGCATAATAAGCAAACGTAGAAGTAACTCCCAAAGGTTTGATAATAAACAGGTAATAGGTACTACCGCAACTACTTCCCAAACCCACAATTTAATTAGATCATAATCATGCAATGTGTGAGGATTGATCTAATGCAATAAAACTGAGTAGTGGGAAAGCATGATCAAAGTGTTACTTGCCTTGCTGATTATCCGGGAAACCTAGCGATTCGAAGTAGCAAGCGGCGCACTCCGGGTACTCTATCGCAAACAAACAAGCATACAATAAGTACTCAACTAATGCACAGGTAAAACTCAAATAAGAGATCTCACCAGAAAGTTCAACTTAAGAACTCTGGTTGGCAAAAAGAGTCAAATCGAACGAAGCAACGAAAGACAAAAGGCAAAAGAAACAGGCTTCGTTTACTATTCTGGATCTAAGGCAATTTTTAAAGTGGCAAAAACTTGTTTAAGTTGGTTAAACGGAAAGAGGGTTTTGAGACGAAACTCCAGGCGCTTGAATCGCCTGATTCCGATAAACGAGTGAAAAGTTAGACTAAAACGAAAATCGGATCAGAAATTGTGATCAGAAAAATCGCGGATTTAATCCGAGCAAAAGAAAAACGATGAACGTTTGCTAGAACGAACGAACGAACGGACGAATGCTCGCTAAATAAATAAACCGGAAAACCGATCTATTAAAAAAACCAAAACTAAAAAAATGAGCAAAACCATTGGAAAAACCGAATGGTTTTCGAGAAAACCGGAGACTAAAAAAACTACCTCTGGCAACTCCGGCGATGGCGGCGGCGGTGGTCCGGCGGGTCCGGTGGCGGCGGCGCGGCGGCGGGGTGGTGCGGCGGCGGCGGGGGGGGGGGGGGGGGCGGCGAGGCGGCGCGGCGGCGGCGGCGGCGCGGGAGCCGGCTAGGGTTAGGGTTGGGCGGGGCGGCGACTTGGGCCTCGGCTGGCGTGGCGGGGCGGCATATAAGAGGCCTGGCCGAAAACGGCCCGAGGTCGGTTCGGACATATTTTTAATTACGCTCGGAAGAAAAAACAAAAGAAATACTAAACGGACTCCAAAAATCCCGAAATAAATTTTCCCCGGCTTCTAAAATAAAGCCGCACATGATGAACATTTATTTGGGCTCTAAATGCAATTTTGGAAAACGCGCATTTTTCCTAAATTCAAATAAAATAACAAATAAAACCAAAATAAATCTTATTTGATTTTTTTATTAAATCCTCAATATTTCTTTATTTTGGGGAAGTCATTTTATTCCCTCTCTCATATTTTTGTAATATAAATAATTGAAGATAAAATAAATAAAATCAAAAGATCCTATTTTCAAAATTTGAGACAACTCAAATATGAAAATAACAAAATCCCCAACTCTCTCTGAGGGTCCTTGAGTTGTGTGAAATTTCTAGGATCAACCAAAATGCAATAAATATGATATGCGATGATGATCTAGTGTATAACATTCCAAATTGAAAATTTGGGATGTTACAAAACTACCCCCCTTAAGAAGAATCTCACCCTCGAGATTCGGATTGGCTAGAAAATAGGTGAGGGTGGTCTTTCAGCAATTCTTCCTCTCGTTCCCAGGTAGCTTCATCCTCCGCGTGGTGGATCCACTAAACCTTGCAAAACTTGATAACCTTGCTACGGGTGACTCGACTGGCATTCTCTAGAATCTTAACTGGTTTCTCCTCATAGGTCAAATCACTGTCCAACTGAATTGCTTCCAGTGGTACCGTATCTCTCAGCAGTATGTCAGCCATCTCTGCGTGGCACTTCTTCAACTGGGATACATGGAACACGTCGTGAACTCCCGACAATCCTTCGGGCAATTCCAACTTGTAGGCTACTTCTCCCATACGCTCCAAAACTTTGTATGGGCCTACAAAACGTGGCGCTAATTTTCCCTTAACTCCAAAGCGCTTAACTCCTCGAAGTGGTGATACTCGAAGATAAACTCGGTCTCCGACTTCGTAAACTGTCTCCTTGCGTTTAGAATCTACATAACTCTTCTGCCTGGATTGAGCTACCTTCAGCCTGTCGCGAATTAATTTCACTTTCTGTTCAGATTCCTTTATCAGATCCGATCCAAACAACTGGCGGTCTCCAACTTCATCCCAGGACAATGGGGTCTTGCACCTCCTTCCGTACAAGGCTTCGAAAGGGGCCATCTTCAAACTGGATTGATAGCTGTTGTTGTAAGAGAACTCTGCATACGGCAAATTCTCGTCCCAACTAGATCTGTAATCTAGTGCACAAGCTCTTAGCATATCCTCCAAAATCTGATTGACTCTCTTAGTCTGTCCATCTGTCTGCGGGTGGAAAGTTGTGCTAAACTCCAGTCTAGTTCCCAAAGTTTCATGCAACTGATTCCAGAACTTTGAGGTAAACTGGGTTCCTCTATCTGATACTATACTCCTTGGAACTCCATGTAGACAAACGATTCTAGTCATGTATATCTTTGCCAACTTTGCACTGGTATAAGTAGTCTTCACTGGAATGAAATGAGCTACCTTTGTCAAACGATCGACTACAACCCATATCGAGTCATAGCCTGAATGTGTTCTGGGAAATCCTGTAATAAAATCCATGCCTAACTTATCCCACTTCCATTCGGGTATGGGCAATGGCTGTAGGAATCCGGCTGGCTTCTGATGCTCTGCCTTTACTCTCTGATATACATCACAAACTGCTACATATTCCGCAATATCCTTCTTCATTCCGGTCCACTATAAAATATCCTTCATATACATCTTGGTATTTCCTGGGTGAATCGAATATGGTGAAACATGGGCCTCTTGAAAAATTAACTTCCTGATCTCCGGATCATTTGGCACATAAACACGGTCTTCAAACCATAAGGTATCGTGCTCATCCTCACGAAACCCCTTAGCTTTTCCTTTGCTCATTTTCTCCTTTATCTCGGCAATCTCCTTATCAGTCTTTTGGGCTTCTCTGATCCTATCCATCAACGTAGACTGAATCTCCAATGCTGCTACATAGCCTCTCGGAACTATTTCCAAACAAAGCTCTTGAATATTTTCGGCTAACTCCCATGGTAAATCTCCCGTCATTAAGGTGTTAGCGTGGCTCTTACGGCTCAACACGTCAGCTACTACGTTAGCCTTTCCGGGGTGATAATGCAATTTCATATCATAATCCTTGATGAGCTCCAACCATCTCCTTTGTCTGAGATTCAACTCCTTCTGTGTGAAAATATAGTTCAAACTCTTATCATCCGTGTACACCTCGCAATGGTTTCCAATCAGAAAATGTCTCCAAGTTTTCAGTGCATGCACTACGGCTGCTAACTCCAAATCATGCGTAGCATAATTCAACTCATGAGGCTTAAGCTGTCGTGAGGCATATGAAACAACTCTTCCTTCCTGCATAAGTACTGCTCCAAGTCCTCGACGTGAAGCATCACAGTACACCTCATAATCCTTGGTCTGGTCTGGCAAAATCAACACTGGTGAGGTAACCAAACGTTTCTTCAACTCCTGAAAACTAGCCTCACATTCCTCAGTCCATATGAACTTGGTATCCTTCTTTAACAACTCCGTCATAGGCTTCGCAATCTTTGAGAATTCTCAATAAACCTCCGGTAGTATCCTGCGAGTCCAAGAAAACTCCGGATCTCTCCAACTGTGGTTCGCGCTTCCCACTTGGTCACAGTATCAACTTTAGTGGGATATACTGCTATACCTTCTCCGGATATAACGTGTCCGAGAAATCCAACTTCTTTCAACCAAAACTCACATTTGCTAAATTTGGCATATAATTGATGTTCTCTGAGCTTTCCAAGAACCAAACACAAATGCTCCTCTTCATTTTTCGAGTAAACCAGGATATCATTAATGAACACTATGACGAACTTATCCAAGAACTCCATAAACACTTTGTTCATCATGTTCATAAAATATGCAGGTGCGTTAGTCAGACCAAATGACATAACAGTATACTCGTACAGCCCATACCTGGTGGTAAAAGCCGTCTTGGGTATATCCTGTTCTCGAATCTTCAACTGGTGGTATCCTAATCGCAGATCAATCTTGGAAAAAACCTTAGCTCCTTGCAATTGATCAAACAGATCATTGATCATTGGTAGTGGGTACTTGTTCTTGATGGTTACTTCATTCAATCCTCGATAATCAACAACCATCCTTAACGATCCATCCTTCTTCTCCACTAGAAGTACTGGCGATCCCCAAGGCGATGAACTTGGGAGAATGTATCCTTTATCCAGTAACTCCTTAATTTGCTTCTTAATTTCCACCAAATCCTTTGCAGGCAACCTATATGGTCTCTTTGATATTGGCCCAGTGCCTGGCAAAAGCTCAATCAAAAACTCAATATCTCTATCCGGTGGCATGCCTGGCAATTCTTCTGGAAACACATCAGGGAAATCCTTCACTACTGGTACTTCCTCTTGCACAACTCCTGTTAAACAATTGACTTGAATCCTCTTCGGCACCTGCTGGGATACATACTTGATCCTTCTCCCTTTTGGGGTGGTAAGCAAGATTGACTTACTGGCGCAATCGATGTTTCCTCCATACATTGATAACCAATCCATACCCAGAATTACATCCAAACCTTGTGATTCCAATATGATCAAATCTGAGGGGAACACATGCCTACCTATACTTAATGGCACTTGAAAACATCCTTGGCTAGCCATATATTCCGCTCCTGGTGATCTTACTAACATAGGTGTTCTAAGTACTTTTGGGGAAGGTTATACTTATCCACAAATCCCCTTGATATGTATGAATGCGATGCACCAGTATCAAAAAGAACGAGTGCAGTAAATGACTTAACCAAAAACTTACCGATTACTGCATCCGGCTGCTCTTCAACCTCCTCCATGTTAACGTGGTTCACCTGTCCCCTATTGAAAGGGTTCGGCTTCTTCCCAGAGCTTCCATTGCCATTTCCATTCTGTGATTCTGGACATTCATTGGCATAATGTCCGGTCTTCTGGCACTTATAGCAAGTGACTTGGCTCAGGTCTCTCTTGGCTGGGGTTGATGGGTTGGTGCGGTTCTGGCCGTTGCTTCCTCCATTACCATTTCCATTCTTGGTGCCATTGTGATTGTGCAAGCTACCTCCTCCATGGGTATGCTGAAAATGTCCTCCCGGTCTAGGGGTAAAACGTGGCTTCTGCTGAGCTCCTGAATTGTGCTTCCCTTGTCCATACTTCCTCTTGCGATTCTCAATCTGCTTCTACTTCCCTTCAATCATGAGAGCACGATCTACCAACTCCTGGTAGTTGTTGAAAGTTGCTACCATCAACTACATGCTCAACTCATCATTCAGTCCTGCCAGAAACTTCTCCTTCTTAGCTGCATCAGTAGCAACGTCATCTGGGGCATAACGTGCTAGCTTACTAAAGTCCTCCACATACTGGCCAACTGTCCGTCCTCCTTGGCACAAGTTGCGAAACTCTCGCTTCTTCATGGCCATAGCTCCTGCTGAAACATGGGCAGTTCGAAAAGCCTGCTGAAACTGGTCCCACGTGACAGTGTCGACAGGGAAAGTGGCTGTGAAATTCTCCCACCATGATGCTGCTGGTCCTTCAAGCTGATGTGCGGCAAACTTCACCTTCACTGCATCCGTGCATCCTGTTGTGGTCAACTCTCTAGCTGTCTTGCGGAGCCAATCATCTACAACTATCGGCTCGGTGCTACTAGAAAACACCGGCGGATTCAGCCTAAGTGATCAACAGGTGGTGGTGGTGGTGGTGGTGGGTTGTTGTTGTTGTTTTTCCCTTCATTCTGATTCTGGACTAGCAACTGCATCAATGTGTTCTGCTGCTGGATCAACTGGGTGAGCTCCGGTGGGAAGGTAAATCCAGGGTCACGTCTCGGAGGCATCTGAGGGTTTAGAAAAGATGAGATTTAAGAATAGAGGGGGTCTAAAGAGAAAACACTACCCATATGCACATGAGGCAAAAGCAAACAATTCACTTCATTCAATCAATCAAACAAGGGCATACAATCGATCTAACTATCGCAAAAGTGCTCGGACTATAATATTTACATGGTGGACTACTACTACTGATGAGGTGGTCTACTAGAAATATTCTTCGGTTGCAGACTCCATGATATCTGCTCCAGCTTCATCAACATAGTCATCATTGCTATCATCTGGATCCGAGTCGGTGTCGTCGATGCTGATGTAGTCTTCCGGACGAATCTCCTTGGGTTCTTCATCTTCTTCCACTGGTGTAGGGCCTCCCATAAATATTCCAATCTTCATTGTTAGGTCGGCATTCTTATGCACTAATACTTCAATTTCCACTTCATAATCTTCACGAGTAGCCTTGAGTTCTTCCTCCAGTTCCTTGATTCTTGTCCTTGCCTTCTTCAGATCTATCATGTTGGCGCACATCTGGTTCTCCTGACATCGAATGTGCTGGTTTAACTCCTGGATAAAAGCTGCAATTGATCCATCCTTTCTGGTTCTAATCATCTCCCAGTGCTCATCTCGGCGCCCACAAATCTGGTAGATAGTATCCTTGAGATCATTGCGGTAGACTTCTCCAATGCGTCCCATGGCGATGTGAGCTGCCATGCTCTTTCCTAGACTCCAAGTTGGTGCATCAAAAGAAAACTCTATGGGCTCAGTGACTGGCATGAACGTCCTTCCTGGAACTTGAACTTGAATCATCCAGCGCTCTTCTTTAGGTAAAGTGGCGTTGTAGGTGCCGGTGAAGCTTGGTACTCCTATGTTCAGATATCTAGTGACTTCCTTCAAATGACATCCAAAGCGTGTATATTCATCCGGTTGAGTGAACTTGTTCCTTGCATCCGCCATCCCAAAAGAGTAGAGAAGATGAGAATACAGAAAGAGAAGAGAGTGAGTAGTGATCTAGGTCTTTAGCTTAATGGTCGTGTCCTACAGTCAGCGTGTGCTCTGATACCATCTTGTAGCGACCAGACCTCAAACTGTCCAATCTCTGTGCTCCGGTGTCATCCCTGGATCAGTAATGCTGACACCACACAGTACTTGAAGGATTTATAACAGAGTAGCAATCACACACTTATTACATCGAGTGTCTCAATAGAGAACTTATTACAATAAATATGGCTTAAGGCCATCTAATAACGATAATAGCGGAAGGCTTGGAAGATAAGTGAGTCCATCAACTCCAACGGCATCACTGAGTATACAACCACGACCTAAAAACTCCTTAATCGTCGTCTGAAAAGTCTGCAACATTAACGTTGCAGCCCGAAACGGGTCAGCACATGGAATATGCTGGCAAAGTAACACATAGAGAGTAATGGAATGAAACAGCTATTCTATATGCATATTTGGCTGGTGGAAAGCTCTATGGTTACAATTTTGCATAAAGCCAATTTTTCCCTACTGCAAAGGAATAAATTTTATTTAACTATCATGGTAGTTGTTAAACATTGAGAATGGTTGACAGCATTCTCAATCCCAAATAAGCATCATCATTAAACAAAACCCAGCAAATTAAATTTTAGAGTAACATGTTGAGATTCACATGATAATCCAGGTACTAGATACTCAAGATGTCCATAACTAGGGACACGGCTAACCATGATTAGTTTATACACTCTGCAGAGGTTTGCGCACTTTTCCCCACAAAACTCGACCGCCTCCATTTGGTTTCTCGCACTGCATGGTGTTTGAGAAGACGGATGACCGAGACATAGTCTTTCACAAGCGCTAGCACGTTACGATCGGGTAGACCGTTACACCTACTTTCCCCTACATCTGCTAGTCTACCACTGTAAGAGTTCGCACAACTTAATCAACTATGCTAGAGCCCATAATAGCTTGTGGTTGCACACGGAAGTTTCTAGCATGAATAATCTCATGATCCCTTTGAGCCTGGGTGGCGGTCCATAAAGAAAATAGGCAATCCTGGAATACCCAGGTACCTCAATCCACCCAGATGTGTGTTTAAGTTGCCACCTTAAATAAACCATTAATTAACAATCTCACATCTGTCATGGATACACTCACCCAATCCACGTCTACTAGCATAGCATGGCATAATAAGCAAACATAGAAGTAACTCCCAAAGGTTTGATAATAAACGGGTAATAGGTACTACCGCAACTACTCCCCAAACCCACAATTTAATTAGATCCTAATCATGCAATGTGTGAGGATTGATCTAATGCAATAAAACTAGGTAGTGGGAAAGCATGATCAAAGTGTTACTTGCCTTGCTGATGATCCGGGAAACCTAGCGTTTCGAAGTAGCAAGCTGCGCATTCCGGGTACTCTATGCAAACAAACAAGCATACAATAAGTACTCAACTAATGCACAGGTAAAACTCAAATAAGAGATCTAATAAGAAAGTTCAACTTAAGAACTCTGGTTGGCAAAAAGAGTCAAATCGAACGAAGCAACGAAAGACAAAAGGCAAAAGAAACAGGCTTTATTTACTATTCTGGATCTAAGGCAATTTTTACAATGGCAAAAACTTGTTTAAGTTGGTTAAACGGAAAGAGGGTTTCGAGACGAAACTCCAGGCGCTTGAATCGCCTGATTTCGATAAACGAGCGAAAAGTTAGACTAAAACGAAAATCAAATCAGAAATCGCGATCAGAAAAATCGCGGATTTAATCCGAGAAAAAGAAAAATGACGAACGTTCGCTAGAACGAACGAACGGATGAACACTCGCTAAATAAATAAACTGGAAAACCAATCTATTAAAAAAACCAAAACTAAAAAAAGAGCAAAACCGTCGGAAAAACCGAACGGTTTTTGAGAAAATCGGAGACTAAAAAGACTACCTCCGGCAACTCCGGTGATGGCGGCGGCGGTGGTCCGGCGGCGGCGGCACGGCGGTGGGGCGGCGAGGCGGCGGCAGCGTCGGGGCGGTGCGGCGGCGGCGGCGGGGCGGCGAGGCGAGGCGCGGCGGTGGCTGCGCGGGAGGCGCGTCGGCGACGGCGGCGCGGGAGGCGCAGCGGCGGCGGCGCGGGAGCCGGCTAGCGTTAGGGTTGGGCGAGGCGGCGACTTGGGCCTCGGCTGGGGCGGCGGGGCGGCTTATAAGAGGCCCGGCCAGGAGAGTCCCGGCCGAAAACGGCCCGAGGTCGGCCGGACGTTTTTTTTAATTATGCTCGGAAGAGAAAAACAAAAGAAATACTAAAGAGACTCCAAAAATCCCGAAATAAATTTTTCCCGGCTTCTAAAATCAAGCCGCACAGGATGAACATTTATTTGGGGCCTAAATGCAATTTTGAAAAACGCGCATTTTTCCTAAATTAAAATAAAATAACAAATAAAACCAAAATAAATCTTATTTGATTTTTTATTAAATACTCAATATTTCTTTATTTTGGGAAATTCATTTTATTCCCTCTCTCATATTTTTGTAATAGAAATAATTGAAGATAAAATAACTAAAATCAAAAGATCCTATTTTCAAAATTTGAGACAACTCAAATATGAAAATAACGAAATCCCCACTCTCTTCGAGGGTCCTTGAGTTGCGTGAAATTTCTAGGATCAACCAAAATGCAATAAATATGATATGCGATGATGATGTAGTGTATAAAATTTGGGATGTTACAGCCTCGTGGGCCCCCTGGTGCTCCACCGACCTCAACTCCAACTCTATATATTCACATTCGGGGAGAAAAAATTATGGTGAAGGATTCATCGCGTTTTACGATACAAAGCCGCCGCCAAGCCCCAATCTCTCTCGGGAGGGCTGTTTTGGAGTCTGTTTGGGGCTCCGGGGAGGGGAGTCCATCGCCATCGTCATCATCAACCTTCCTCCATCACCAATTTCATGATGCTCACCGCCGTGTGTGAGTAATTCCATCACAGGCTTGCTAAACGGTGATGGGTTGGATGAGATTTATCATGTAATCGAGTTAGTTTTGTTAGGGTTTGATCCCTAGTATCCATTATGTTTTGAGATTGATGTTGCTATGACTTTGATATGCTTAATGCTAGTCACTAGGACCCGAGTTCCAGATCTGAACCTATTATGTTTTCATGAATATATGTGAGTTCTTGATCCTATCTTGCAAGTCTATAGTCACCTATTATGTGTTATGATCCGTTAACCCCGAAGTGACAATAATCGGGATACTTACCGGTGATGACTGTAGTGTGAGGAGTTCATGTATTCACTAAGTGTTAATGCTTTGGTCTGGTACTCTATTAAAAGGAGGCCTTAATATCCCTTAGTTTCCAATAGGAACCCGCTACCACGGGAGGGTAGGAAAAAACATGTCATGCAAGTTCTTTTCCATAAGCATGTATGACTATATTCGAAATACATGCCTACATTACATTGATGAACTGGAGCTAGTTCTGTGTCACCCTATGTTATAAACGTTGCATGAGGAATCACATCCGACATAATTATCCATCACTGATCCAATGCCTACGAGCTTTTCACATATTGATCTTTGCTTATTTACTTTTCTGTTGTTACTATTACAATCACTACAAAACCAAAACGATTACTTTTGCCACCGTTACCTCTACTATCATATTACTTTGCTACTAAATACTTTGCTGCAGATATTAAGTATTTTCAGGTGCGGTTGAATTGACAACACAACTGTTAATACTTGAGAATATTCTTTGGCTCCCCTTGTGTCGAATCAATAAATTTGGGTTGAATACTCTACCCTTGAAAACTATTGTGATCCCCTATACTTGTGGGTTATCAAGACTATTTTCTGGCGCCGTTGCCGGGGAGCATAGCTCTATTCTTTGAGCCACTTGGGATTTATATTTGCTGATCACTATGAAGAACTTGAAAGATAAAAGAACCAAGATTTTTCCCTTAACTACAAGGGAAGGTAAGGAACTGCCATATAGCTCTGCACTTGATTCACCTTCTGTTTTGAGTTAACTTGCGACACCTACTCCTGCTATTCATTCTGATATGTCGCATGTTATTGATGATGCCACTTCTGCTTTGCATGATACTTATGATGAAACTACTCCTATGCTTGATAATACTGTGCCACTAGGTGAATTTCTTGATGAACAACTTGCTAGGGTTAGATAGAATGAAATTATTGGAACTGATAATATTGATGAAAGTGATGATGAAGTGTAACATGCCAAATTTTCAATTTGGAATGTTATACACTAGATCATCATTGCATATCATATTTATTGCATTTTGGTTGATCCTAGAAATTTTTCGCAACTCAAGGACCCTCGGAGAGAGTTGGGGATTTCGTTATTTTCATATTTGAGTTGTCTGAAATTTTGAAAATCGGATCATTTGATTTTATTTATTTTATCTTAAATAATTTCTATTATAAAAATATGAGAGAGGGAATAAAATGACTTTCCCAAAATAAAGAAATATTGAGGATTTACTAAAAAAATCAAATAAGATTTTATTTGGTTTTATTTGCTATTTTATTTGAATTTAGGAAAAATGTGCGTTTTTCAAAATTGCATTTAGGCCCCAAATAAATGTTCATCCTGTGCGGCTTGATTTTAGAAACCGGGAAAAATTTATTTCGGGATTTTTGGAGTCCGTTTAGTATTTCTTGTATTTGTTTTTCTGCGCGGAATTTATTTTAGAAAAAAAGTCCGAACCGACTCCGGGCCGTACCCGAGCGTGACTCTGCCCGGGGCAGCCTTTAAATAAAGCCGCCTGAGCCCCGCCGCAGCCCACCAGCCCACCCGCGCCCTAACCCTAACCCTAGCCGCCGCCCCGCCGCCGCCGCCGCTGCTGCCCCGCCCGTGCCGCCCCGCGCCGCTGCCCCGCCGCCCGCGCCGCTCGCCAGAGCCGCTGCCGCCGCCTCGCCCGCTCACCGAAGCAGCCCCGCCGCCCGAGGTAGCCGCCGTCGCCGTCGGTTTTCTTTAGAAAACCGCCCAGTTTTTTAAAAAAAATCCACGGTTTATTTTTTTAGATTTTGTTTTTTAGATCGGTTAGCGTTTGCTCGTTCGTTCGTTTTAACGAATGTGTTCGGCGTTTAGATCCAGTTAACGAACGTTCGTTCGTTAAACTGTTCGTCCTTTTTCTTTTTCTCGGATTAAATCCGTGATTTTTCTAATCGCGATTTCTAATCCGATTTTCATTTTAGTATAACTTTTCGCTCGTTTATCGGAATCAGGCGATTCAAGCGCCTGGAGTTTCGTCTCGAAACCCTCTTTCCGTTTAACCAACTCAAGCAAGTTTTTGTTTCTGTAAAAATTTCCCTAGATCCACAATAGTAATCGAAGCCTATTTCTTTTGCCGTTTGTCTTTCATTGCTTCGTTCGATTTGATTCTTTTTGCCAACCGGAGTTCTTAGGTTGAACTTTCTGGTTAGATCTCTTATTTGAGTTTTACCTGTGCATTAGTTGAGTACTTATTGTATGCTTGTTTGTTTGCGATAGAGTGCCCGGAGTGCGCCGCTTGTTACTTCGAATCACTAGGTTTCCCAGATCATCAGCAAGGCAAGTAACACTTTAATCATACCTTCTACTACCAAGTTTTATTGCATTAGATCAATCCTTACACATTGCATGATTAGGATCTAATTAAATTGTGGGTTTGGGAAGTAGTTGAGGTAGTACCTATTACCTGTTTATTTTCAAACCTTTGGGAGTTACTTCTACGTTGCTTATTATTGCTATGCTATGCTAGTACACGTGGATTGGGTGAGTGATATCCATGACAGATGTGAGATTTTCTTTTAAATCAATGGTTTATCTAAGGTGGCAACTTAAATACACATTTGGGTGGATTGAGGTACCTGGGTATTCCAGGATTGCCTGTTTCCTTTTGGACCGCCACCCAGGCTCAAAGGGATCATGAGATTATTCATGCTAGAAACTTCCGTGTGCAGCTACAAGCTATTATGGGCTCTAACATAGTTGACTAAGTCGTGCGAACTCTTACAGTGGTAGACTAGCAGATGTAGGGGATGTAGGTGGTACGGTCTACCCGATCGTAAGGTGCTAGCGCTTCTGAAAGACTATGTCTCGATCATCCGTTTCTCAAACACCCTGTAGTGCGAGAAATCAAACGGAGGCGATCGAGTCTTGTGGGGAAAAGTGTGCAAACCTCTGCAAAGTGTATAAACTAATCATGGTTAGCCGTGTCCCCGGTTATGGACATCTTGAGTATCTAGTACTTGGATTATCATGTGAATCTCAACATGTTACTCTAAAATTAATTTTGACGGGTTTGTTAATGATGTTTAATTGGGATTGAGAATGCTGTCAACCATTCTCAATGTTTAACAACCACCATGATAGTTAAATAAATGTATTCCTTTGCAGTAGGGAAAAATTGGCTTTTCGCAAAACTGTAACCATAGAGCTTTCCACCAGCCAAATATGCGTATAGTATAGCTGTTTCATTCCATTAATGGACTAACTGATGCTTCCAGAGACCACCTGGATAGTTGTGCTGACCCGTTTTCGGGCTGCAACGTTAATGTTGCAGACTTTTCAGACGACGATTAAGGAGTTTTAGGTCGTGGTTCTATACTCAGTGATGCCGTTGGAGTTGATGGACTCACTTATCTTCTAAGCCTTCCGTTGTTATCGTTATTAGATGGCCTTAGGCCATATTTATTTTAATAAGTTCTCTATTGAGACACTCGATGTAATAAGTGTGTGATTGCTACTCTGTTATAAATCCTTCAAGTACTGTGTGGTGTTAGCATTACTGATCCAGGGATGACACCGGAGCACAGAGATTGGACCGTTTGAGGTCTGGTCGCTACATGAAGATTCTCCCCTAGATATGAATTACATGTTGTTCCTGAGGGTTATATTATGGATGAAGAAACTGCTAGAGACTTCTTAGCTTGCAATGATAGATATGATCTTAAGAAATTATTATCTAATCTTAAAGAAAAATCTTTGAATGCTAGAATGAAATATGACCTTGCTTTTGCTACTTCCCCTATCTTTATTTCCGATAAGGATTATGATTTCTCTATCGACCCTGAGCTAGTTACTTTGGTTGAATCCGATCCTTCTTATGGCTATGAATCTGAAACTGTTCTGGCAGATCTTACTAAATTAAATGATATAGCCACCCTGTTCACTAATGATGAGAAAACTCGCTATTACTTTATCCTTAAGTTGTTTCCGTTCTCATTAAAGGGTGATGCTAAAACATGGTTTAATTCTCTTGATCCTGGTTGTGTGCGTAGTCCCTAGGATATGATTTATTACTTCTCTGCTAAATATTTCCCTGCTCATAAGAAACAAGCTGCCATAAGGGAAATATATAATTTTGTGCAAATTAAAGAAGAGAGTCTCCCACAAGCTTGGGGAGGCTTCTCCAATTACTTAATGCTTTCCTGATCATCCTCTCAAGAAAAATGAAATACTTGATATCTTTTATAATGGACTAATTGATGCTTCCTGAGACCACCTGGATAGCTGTGCTCGTTGTGTTTTCAGGGAAAGAACGGTTGATCAAGCTGAATTGCTATTGAATAATATGTTGAGTAATGAAAATTATTGGACACTTCTTGAAGCAACTCCTAAGCCAACTCCGAAGAAAAGGTGTATTCTATTTCTCAGTCCTGAAGATATGCAAGAGTCAAAGAAATCTATGAAAGAAAAAGGTATTAAAGCTGAAGATGTTAAGAATTTACCACCTATTGAAGAAATACATGGTCTTGATAACCCGACATAGGTAGTAAAGGTAAATTCTCTCTATAGATTTGATAAATGTGAAATCCTGTCTACTAAAATTGCTAGCCAATGCTTGGATGAGTTTGATGACTTTATGGTTAAACAAGAAGACTTTAATGCTTATGTTGGTAGATAATTCAAACGTAATGCTTATATGATTGAACACTTGAGTGATTATATGACTAGAGTTAAAGGTGAACTTAAACTTATTGATAAACATGCTTCTATGGTTACTACTCAAGTAGAACAAGTACTTAAGGCTCAGAATGATTTGCTCAATGAATTAAATAATAAGAAAAATGGTAATGATGTTAGAGTTGTGACTAGAGGGGGTAAAATGACCCAGGAACCTTTGTATCCTGAGGGCCACCCTAAGAGAATTGAGCAAGATTCTCAGAGAATTAATGTTGATGCACCTAGTTCTTCTAAGAAGAAGAAAAAGAAAAATGATATGACTTTGCATGCTTCTAGTGAACCTGTTGTTGACACACCTGAGAATCCCAATGATATTTCTATTTCTGATGCTGAAACACAATCTGGTAATGAACATGAACCTAGTGATAATGTTAATGATAATGTTAATGATGATGTTCATGTTGATGCTCAACCTAGCAACAACAATGATGTAGAGATTGAACCTGCTGTTCATCTTGATAATCCACAATCAAAGAATCAACGTTATGATAAGAGAGACTTCGTTGCTAGGAAGCATGGTAAAGAAAGAGAACCATGGGTTTAGAAACCCATGCCTTTTCCTCCTAAACCATCCAAGAAAAAGGATGATGAGGATTTTGAGCGGTTTGCTGAAATGATTAGACCTATCTTTTTGCGTATGTGTTTGGCTGATATGCTTAAAATGAATCCTTATGCTAAGTATATGAAAGATATTGTTACTAATAAAAGAATGATACCAGAAGCTGAAATTTCCACCATGCTTAATAACTACACTTTTAAGGGTGGAATACCAAAGAAACTTGGAGATCTAGGAGTACCAACTATATCATGCTCCACTAAAAAAACTATGTTAAAACTACTTTATGTGATCTCAGAGCCGGTGCTAGTGTTATGCCTCTCTCTTTATATCATAGACTTGATTTGAATAAGTTGACACCTACTGAAATATCTTTGCAAATGGCTGATAAATCAACTGCTATACCTGTCGGTATTTGTGAGTATGTACCTGTTGTGGTTGCAAACGTTACTATTTTAATGGACTTTGTTATTCTTGATATTCCCGAGGACGATAGTATGTCGATTATCCTTGGTAGACCCTTTTTGAATACTGTAGGGGCTGTTATTGATTGCAACAATGGCAATTTTACTTTCCATGTTAATGGTAATGAGCATACGGTACACTTTCCGAGGAAACAACCTCAAGTCCACAGTATTAATTCTATTGGAAAATTTTCAACTATTATTATTGGAGGTTTTGAATTTCCTCTTCCTACTGTCAAGAAGAAATATGATATTCTTATTGTTGGGGACGTGCATATCCCCGTTGAGGTAACCTAGTGTTATTCGAAATTTCTTCGGTTTCATGCGATTCAGAATGAGTTTCTTAACAAGACTCGATCAACGTTCTTAGTGGATTCCTTTTGACGAGCATGAGATGGATGAAGTTAGAAAGCACAACCCTATGTACCCTCCTTTTACTTTCTGTTATTTAGTTTAAATAAAGCAAAATTAGTATTTTCTGTCTATTTTTTGAATTATCCTTGCAATAAAAAATACCCTGAAAATAAAAATTCTCCAAATGTCCTAAAAATTTTATATGATTTTTTCTAGAATATTTAAGAATTATTGGCACTGAGAACACACCAGAGGGACCCACAATGTGCCCTACCCCCCTGGGCGCGCCCCCTGCCTCGTGGACCCCACGTGGGGCTCCTCCACTTATTCTTGCACCCACACACTTCGTCTTCCTCCAGAAAAAATCACCCACCAGCTCAAACCCGAGTTCTAGCTCATCTTGCTGCCATTTTCGATCTCCTTGCTCAAAGCTCCATTCACAGAAGTGCTTTGGGGGATTGTTCTTCGGTATGTGACTCCTCTAATGGTCCAATTAGTTTTTGTTCTAGTGCTTTATTTATTGCAAATTTTTGCTGCTTAGGTGACCCTATTCTTGAGGTTGCATGTCAAATTTATATGGTCCCAAGTAGTTTTAATGCATGATATGGCCTCTAGGCACTTGTAGGAGTAGTTGCTATCAATCTTGTTGAGTATGGTTCACTTTTATTTTGAGCTTACTAAAAATTTCAGAAAATTTCAGAGAAAGATGAAGAGATTTTTGCGGGGCTCTTCGAGCCGAAGCTCGAAGGATAAGCAAAGTGAAGAGAATAAGAAGCTCAAATATAATCTCCCTCGTACTGCGGAGGTTCGGCCGTGCGAATGGCCTTGTGATGAGTTCTTGATAGAAGCTGGGATTTATGAAGATATTTATTATTTGGCTGAGAATGCAGGCCTCACCGACTTCCTTCATGACCAGCGCGAATAGTATCTCTTACTCACTAATATTTTTGTGCAAAATTTTCATTTCCATGCTAGGAGATCGCCACCTTCGGTTGATTTTTATTTATATGATGAGTATAAGGAGATGTCACTTTATGAATTTTGTGTGGTTTGCAAGTTGCCCTTTGAGGGAAGCATAGAGGAACCACATCGTAATGATCTGGAGGGATTTACTGATATGATTGCTGTAGGGGAAACAAGGAAAGTCTCTGATGCAAGAATTACTAGCATACATTTTCCTGTTCTACGTTACTTTGCAATATTTGCTAGTAGATGCTTAATTGGTCACGGGAACAGTGGAAATCTTAGTGCCCCTGATATTGTTATTTTGCGCCATGCTTTGTTTCGTGATACCACTTTTAGTTGAGGCGCTATTGTTGCTAAACGGTTAAATCTGAACCATAGAAAGGGCCCCGTCTTTGGAGGCATCTTTGCCTCGCGCCTTGCTGCACACTTTAAAGAGAAAAAGTTGTTGCCTCCTATTTTTCTAGATTATAAGAGTATGGTAGCACATGATTTTATTGTTAAAAATAAGAAGAAGAGGCTTAATTATAGACTGATATTTGATAAAAATTACTTTGAGACTATTACCTTGCCTGCTGCCTCTTTGTTCAACATATTTTCAGGCACGTACCTTGTTTTTCCGGAGGCCGTTCATGCATACCGGAGCCTGACATCAGCTCCAGAGCCTGAACCGGAGCCACCACTTGATCCTCAGCATCAGTCTATTTATTAGTGGGATCCGGAGGAGATCGCTAACCAGTGGCACCCTGAGGATCCTCCTCGGTACACCGGAGAGGGCAGCTTTGATTCGTGGGCATAGACCAACTTAGGCCAAAAGCCTAAGCTTGGTGGAGTACGCATTTCTCACTGACATTACATTCATGTTCACACACTCATGCCAGTCCCGTGCTCATACTTTTTCACTGTACTATCCATGCTAGTTTATTTTCTTTTCCAACATTCTTCTTGTGTGTTTGAAAAACCTTAATAAAAACCCAAAAAAATTAGTTGTAGATTTTAGCTAGTTTACTTTCGATGCTTGTAGTAGTAATAATTAAAAAGAAAACCCAAAAATATTTCTCGTTCTTCTTTTGCTTGTTGGGAGTTTTCCCATGTAAATAGTTTTATTTCTTTTTCTTTGGGGGGTCGAGAGGAGAAGACCATGATGAAAATGTTGAGTGGCTCTCATTAGCATTATTGTTGATCTAACAAAGAGCCCATATTACCTTGTCTTTTACCTTGAATTGAATGCTTGCAGATTCCAGCTTAGTCCAATGCACGTGCACTATTATTATTATCCACACTATTCGGTTATGCAAGTGAAAGGCAATAATGACGATATATGATGGACTAATTGAGATGAGAGAAGCTGGTACGAACTCGACCTCTCTTGTTTTTGTAAATATGATTAGTTCATCATTCCTGATTCAGCCTATTATGAATGAAACATGTTTGCAATGACAATTAGAGATTATAGTTGCTCATGACATGCTTAAGTAGCTAGGAGTTTATAATGGTTTACCTTGCGTGCCAACATGCTATTAAAATGGTTGTGATGTGGTATGATAGGGTGGTATCCTCCTTTGAATGAATCGAGTGTCTTGACTTGGCACATGTTCACGCATGTAGTTGAAACAAAATCAACATAGCCTCCACGATATTTATGTTCATGGTGAATTATATCCTACTCATGCTTGCATTCAGTGTTGATTAATTTTAATGCATGTTCATGACTGTTGTCGCTCTCTAGCTGGTCGCTTCCTAGTCTCTTTCTAGCCTTCACTTGTACTAAGCGGGAATACTGCTTGTGCATCCAACTCCATAAACCTCAAAAGTTATTCCATATGAGTCCACCATACCTTCCTATATGTGGTATCTACCTGTCGTTCCAAGTAAATTTGTATGTGCCGAACTCTAAACCTTCAAATGAAATTTTGTTTCGTATGCTCGAATAGCTCATGTATCAACTAGGGTTGTCTGTATCTTCCATGCTAGGCGGGTTATTCTCAAGAGGAGTGGACTCCGCTCCTCACTCATGCCCAGTCCCATGCTCAAACCAAATCAAAATAATTGCGAACAAAACTCCCCCAGGATTGTTGTTAGTTGGAGGCACCCGTTGTTTCGGGCAAGCCATGGATTGATGCTTGTTGGTGGTGGGGGGGGGGGTATAAACTTTACCATTCTGCTTGGGATCGCCTATAATGTGTGTAGCATGGAAGATATCGAGATATCTCGGTTGTTATGTTGACAATGAAAGTATACTGCTCAAAATATTATTCATCTCTATTTCAAAATCGAGATCTGGCATCTCTACAAATCCCTGCTTCCCTCTGGGAAGGGCCTATCTATTTACTTTTATGTTGAGTCATCATCCTCTTACGAAAAAGCACCAGTTGGAGAGCACCGCTGTCATTTGCATGCATTACTATTAGTTTACATTGAGTATGACCGTGACTAGATCTCTTCTACCATGAATTACAATTTCCATTCAGCCCTTGGGTGCTCTGCATTTATGTTTTGTGGTCTCAGAAAGGGCTAGCGAGATACCATCTTGTTATATCATATTATGATTGTTTTGAGAAAGTGTTGTCATCCGAGATTTATTATTATTGCTCGCTAGCTGATTATGCCATTGATATGAGTAAACATGAGACCTACATGTTATTGTGAATATGGTTAGTTCATAATCTTTGCTGAAAACTTGAATGCTGGCTTTACATATTCACAACAACAAGGGCAAACAGAGTTTGAAAAAGGTTTTCTTTATCACTTCCAGTTCATCAACTGAATTGCTTGAGGACAAGCAAAGGTTTAAGCTTGGGGGAGTTGATACGTCTCCATCGTATCTACATTTCCAAACACTTTTGCCCTTGTTTTGGACTCTAACTTGCATGATTTGAATGGAACTAACCCAGACTGACGCTGTTTTCAGCAGAATTGCCATGGTGTTATTTTTGTGCAGAAATAGAAGTTCTCAGAATGACCCAAAAATCAATGGAGAATATTTTTGGAATATATAAAAAATACTGGCGAAATAATCATGGCCAAGGGGCCCACACCCTATCCATGAGGGTGGGGGCGCGCCTACCCCTGGGCGCGCCCCCTGCCTCGTGGGCCCCCTAGTGCTCCACCGACCTCAACTCCAACTCTATATATTCGCGTTTGGGGAGAAAAAAAATCAAGGAGAAGGATTCATCGCGTTTTACGATACAGAGCCGCCGCCAAGCCCTAATCTCTCATGGGAGGGCTGATCTGGAGTCCATTCGGGGCTCCGGAGAGGGGAATCCGTTGCCATCGTCATCATCAACCTTCCTCCATCACCAATTTCATGATGCTCACCGCCGTGCGTGAGTAATTCCATTGTAGGCTTGCTGGACGGTGATGGGTTGGATGAGATTTATCATGTAATCGAGTTAGTTTTGTTAGGGTTTGATCCCTAGTATCCATTATGTTCTGAGACTGATGTTGCTATGACTTTGTTCTGCTTAATTCTTGTCACTAGGGCCCGAGTGCCATGATTTAAGATCTGAACCTATTATGTTTTCATGAATATATGCGAGTTCTTGATCCTATCTTGCAAGTCTATAGTCACCTATTATGTGTTAAGATCCGTTAACCCCGAAGTGACAATAATCGGGATACTTACCGATGATGACCATAGTTTGAGGAGTTCATGTATTCACTAAGTGTTAATGCTTTGGTCTGGTACTCTATTAAAAGGAGGCCTTAATATCCCTTAGTTTCCAATAGGACCCCGCTGCCATGGGAGGGTAGGACAAAAGATGTCATGCAAGTTCTTTTCCATAAGCACGTATGCCTATATTCGAAATACATGCCTACATTACATTGATGAACTGGAGCTAGTTCTGTGTCACCCTATGTTATAACCGTTGCATGAGGAATCGCATCCGACATAATTATCCATCACTGATCCAATGCCTACGAGCTTTTCACATATTGATCTTTGCTTATTTACTTTTCCGTTGTTACTGTTACAATCACTACAAAACCATAACTATTACTTTTGCCACCGTTACCTCTACTATCATATTACTTTGCTACTAAATACTTTACAGCAGATATTAAGTCTTTCAAGTGCGGTTGAATTGACAATTCAACTGTTAATACTTGAGAATATTCTTTGGCTCCCCTTGTGTCGAATCAATAAATTTGGGTTCAATACTCTACCCTCGAAAACTGTTGCAATCCCCTATACTTGTGGGTTATCACTCTCCACATTTGTAGATAAGGCATTCCCTCATTCATCCTTTTCTCCCACAAGATCTTGATGTTCCGTGCAATGCACGGGCATCTTGCTAGTACTCCTACAATATACTATATTATTGTGAAAGTTCATATACACCGGCCAAGATGAATGCAAACACGGCAGATTTTACTTACATTTCGAACTTTTATAGGACAAAAAAATAAAAGAAACCTGACCCTAAAGCTATTCTAGGGCGGCGAACGACGTCCTCCATCTGCGATCTCCATGTACGGGGGCGGGGTTCAAGACGAAGGTGCGGACTCCAGCGAGGAAGAGTAGAACATAGGAGATGGACCGGCCAATTGGCACACCATGCCCTGCCGCCTCCCATGCCCTCCTCATGCTCGGAGGAGTCCCCGACCTCGGCGGTGCCGGACGTTGGACGACGGCAAGTAGGATGCGTGGCTGACGGTGCTCCTGTCATCAGCTGCCATCGTGGCCACCGCTTGTGCGGTCGCGTCCACGTCCGGCTACGCGGCTATGGCGTTGCGAGCGGCGCCTTGAGCGAGGGCGGCGACCTCGAGCTTCATCCCCGAAGACAAAGCTCTCCCGCAGAGCATTCGCACTCGCGATTATGGCAGATGTGGTGCCAGGTAGCAGGACGATGCGCTATGGTGTGGAGGTTAGCTGGGCATTGCCGCTTTAAGTAGCGTATTCCGGTGAGGCCAAAGCGTCCGGGCGCGTCATTAAGTCTCCGGAGCTTGTTCCTCGGGCACCGAGCCTCTTAACGACGGCATACGGACAGACGACATGAATGCGGGCAGCTGGTGCCGGCTGGGAACGCACCGCGTGACGGCGCGAGGGACGAGGGTTTTTGGCGTGCCAGGTTAGTCAGCTATGGTCGTGGCAACGTTGGAGATGCCCTTTGCTCACGTGCGACCCCACATGTCATTGAAAAAGCAAGATGACCCGGCATGGTCTCAAGTCCTGGGGATGCAGTTGGTCGCGCTACACCACTCCGCGGACGCATCGCCGTGCGCGCGCACTTCGGCGCCCCGTGCATCCTCGACGAGCCGAGTGTTGATCTGTTGGTCGTGCCACAGCGCTAACGCCACCCTCAGCACACTGAAACCGACTATGTTCAGCGACGATGAGTGTGTCGCTCACCGCGGCCACCCTGTCCAGAGGCTGTGCTGGAGCTGCGCCACGTTGCTGGCCCCCACGACCCACATGAACGGTTACCGGTGGCGAGGATGTCATGGGCCAGCTCCTCCATTGGACTAGTATGCGCCACGTCGTCCCGATAGGTGTGCCCTACATGTCGGTTTCCCTCTTTCCCGGCCATATTCGAGCGTCAGTGCTCCATGTTGCGCATTAGGTACAGTACCAAGTTATTACCCTAGCCCCAAGTGTGGTGGTCTTGGGTACGGTGCCACCCTTTTCCTTTTCAAGTAGTGAAGAGTAACACTTGATTAAGTAGCCGGATGGTGTGCTAGATGTAGGTGTCCGACTGTTTGAAAGAATAATTGAGGTGTGCCCGGTCCGTGCCCGCATTTAGGGGTCCAACTTACCATGTTCCGGCAGTAGTAACTATACTAGTCCCTGCGTACTCCCTCTGTTTTTATTTACTCCGCATTTTAGCTTTGCTCAAAGTCAAACTTTGTAAACTTTGACAAAGTTCATAGACAGAAGTAATAACATATACAATTACAAATCAATACCATTAGATACATTATTGAATATACTTTCACATCATATATATTTGCTATTGTAAATGTTCATATTTCTACTCTTACTAGCAAGATGCCCGTGTGTTTCACGTAACATAAAGATGCATTTGTATGACTAGTTTATCTTGTGAGAGAAAATGATGAACGAGGGAAGGCCTTATTTGCAATTGTGGAGAGGTGTGTGGGTACCTTTTTTGCAAAATTGCCATAGTTTCCTTCCTATCCATCAGATATAAATCGGACGGCCTATATTGCAGGATGGCAGGCACACCATCATCACCAACTCTATTTTTTATAAGAGTCCGTCCGATTTATATCTGATGGATAGGAAGGAAACTATGGCAATTTTGCAAAAAGATACCCACACCCCTCTCCACATTTGCAAATAAGGCCTTCCCTCATTCATCCTTTTCTCCCACAAGATAAACAACTCATACAAATGCATCTTGATGTTCTGTGCAATGCACGGGCATCTTGCTAGGGTACATAAAAAGTAGAGTTGGTGATGATGGTGTTCCTACCATCCTGCAATATAGGCCGTCCGATCTATATCTAACGGATAGGATGGAAACTATGACAATTTACCCGCACTCCTCTCCACATTTGTAGATAAGGCCTTCCCTCGCTCATCCTTTTCTCCCACAAGATCTTGATGTTCCGTGCAAGGCATGGGCATCTTGCTAGTTTTCTATAAACATGGTCAAATTTTATGAAGTTTGACTTCAGTCAAACCTAATATGCAGAGTAAATAAAAACAGAGGGAGTATCTTACTCCGTGACCAAGACGGAAGGGGGAAATGAGACAACTTATTGTTTATTTGAGCCGTTCAAGTATAACCATGTGGCGTTGCTTATTTCTCATTCCTCTCCAACCCTCTTCTACATCGATCATGCCACCCTCAGGCTGAGTCCATCCTCCCGCAAGCTTCATTTGAACATTTCGCCGAGTATCATTCGCTTGTATTTCCAATGTTGTAATTTGTACAACATGCATATTGTCGGGGGGGATGAACCCCGGGCAGGCAACGGAACCCGGATCCTTTTCAAAAACAACGGGGCCAGCATCGCCCCTCAAGACGGCTCGTGCTTGGCCGGGTCGCTTGACCCGGCCAAGCCCCTCAACCCGGCCTAACCTTCAAGACGTCTCCAACAAGCCAGCTCCCCCCTTGGCGTGCTCCCCAACCCGGCCAAGGGTCAGCGGCCGTCCCATCCCAGTTGTATGATGGGACGAGTCTCCACCAACTGATGACCGAAGCCACAGTATCCCGCCCATGCCTATGGTCAGCCGGACAAGGCAACAGTGCCCCCCACCTACCCATTGACCAGGGCCGGCATGGCAACAGTACACCCATCGTCACCCATGACGCTAGCAAGCGGCGACCTAACGGAGCGTCACTGTAGCCGACTCAACCCGTCCACTCCATGACGATCTACAAGACGGCCAACAGTGCCCCCGTACCCGGCGGGTCCCATGCCCGGGGAACCCGGCGAGGCCTGGTACCCGGCAGGTCCCAGCACCGGGTTCCTGGACACTAACGACCCAGCCCTACAACCTTGTAACATTACCATTGAACCCCTGGGGGTTGACCTATAAAACCCCCCAGAAGCCCTCATGCATACGGGCAAGTAGCACACGACGAGAACGATAGCAATCACACAACAAACCAGACTAGCCACACTGGGAGAGGGTGAAGCCTAAGCCTTGGCCTGGCTTCCTTCTTCCTCCATACAGCTCTAGGAGCAACCCTGTACTGTTACGTATAAACCACACTCGGTAGGACTAGGGGTGTTATCTCTCCGGAGAGCCCCGAACCTGGGTATGTCTTGCGTCCCGCGCTCGCTCATGCCGACCTTGCCTCTGGAGCCCACTAGTGCCCTCGAGCCTCCTCCTCTCTTTAGCCATCCCTTGGCATCTGCCATGCACCCACCACGACAGTTGGCACCCACTGTGGGGCAGCTCGAGGTGCTGGCCGGGATCATGCTTCAGACAGGGCTCCTCTCTGACTCCGACGAGCCCGTCACGCTGGTGGATGACGTCATTGACGCACTCGCCACCCTCTTCGCTGCGCTGCGCATCTCCGACGCACCTGCGGCCGACGAGTACCCCAGCGAGGTACTTGACTTTTCCAACTCCCCCCTTTCCCTCGGCGGCGGTGCTCCCGCCGGGGCGATGGACCTCTGCGTGGAGGTTTTCGTCACCAACACCAGCGCCGCTTCCTCGTCTAGCGCGGCGAGGAAGGGCGCTGAAGCTAGGACCGTGGGGCGGGCCAGCCCGCCTAGCCCCCTGCAGGCCATGATGCAGAGCCTTCGCGTCCCCATCGGCACCGACATCAACGCCTCCGACATCGCCTAGTCCCGGACTTGCCTCGACGAGGATCGCCAGTGCCTGCTGGACCTCACCGAGGTGCTTGCTGCCACGCAGCGCCGCCTCGACTCCGCTAAGCTGGAGCGCAACGCCACCTCCGGCTTCACGCCGGACCCGCCCGAGCCAAGTCGGGTCGCTGACGTGCGGACCTGGGCGGTATGATCAGGCGCGCCTTCGACGCCGTCCCTCCTATTTACGAGACTCCCGTGAAGAACATGCGCGCTGCCCAGGCAGCCGTGGTCGGCCTGGACCAGCTCGCAGGCCAAGAGTTGTAGGATCGCCTCAAGAGGGTGAACGACCTCCTCGCTCCAGCCAACACGCAGCAGCACCACCTCAACAAACTCGCCAAGCCGGCCGGATCCGGCTCCGCCCGCGTTGCTGGACCCGGCGACTTCCAGCACACGGCATCCTTGCCACCCTGCGAGGCGCACTCCGGCCGCACCCGGACCCGACGCAACCCCGCCCTGATGACCGCCGGCTGCTTGGGCGACAAGCTGGCTTTGGAGGCCTGATGCCGACTCGACCCTCTACTCCAACCCAGCCGACATCCGACAGGAGGCGACCCGCCCCCCCGCGGCGTGGTGGCTGACCGGCTGGGACCGCGCGCCATCGACGACACCGACGCCCGTCACCACCTCGATCGACTCGCCCTCTCCCAAGAGCTGGAGGAGACCGGCCCCATCGGACTGGTGTGCTTCGGGCCACGCATCCGAGGTGAGCCCTTTGCTAAAGGGTTCACGCTCTCCCGCGACACCCCCAAGTACAACGGCACCGTGAAGCCGGAGGACTGGCTCACCGACTACACCGCCGCCTCACCGTGTGCTACGTGCCTCTCATGCTCGAGGGGTCGGCCCGCACCTGGTTGAACAGTCTGCCGAAGGGCAGCATCAACGCGTGGGTCGACTTCGAGCAAGCCTTCGTGCGCAACTTCACCGACACGTACAAGCGATCCAGCTGCCCCAGTCAGCTCGCCATGTGCGTGCAGGGACCGGCGAAGACCGGCCGCGAGTACCTCGGACGCTGGATCGATCTCCAGAATAGCTGCGAGGGCGTCCATGAAGTCCAAGCAATCCAATACTTCATCAACGGGTGCTGGGACGACACCCTCCTTAAGGACTAGCTCTTGCGCTCCAAGCCGGCCACCATGGCCATGCTCATGGTGAAGGCATACAAGTACGCCAATGCCGACTCCGCCATGAAGATCCAGATGACGCTGGATGAAGCCAGCAAAGCAAAGCCGGTTCCCCCCACGAAGCCGGCCGACGAAGGCAGCCGGCAACAGCACAACCAGCAGAACAACAAGCGCAAGGCCGAGCAGGCGCCCGCGGCCGACCCTGCCACCAAACGCCGGCAGACCGGCAAGACGACGTGGCAACCCGCCATGAGTTTCTAGGAGATGCTCGACGCTCCCTGCAAGCACCACAGCGGCGCGAGGCCGTCCACGCACATGCTTCGACAGTGCGCCATCACCAAGCGCATCATGAGGGCGACGTCCCGCCCCCTCCGGCCCCGGCTCTGGGAGCGGGGCAGCCGCCTCCACCTCCACGGCCGCCCCGGCCGGCGATGCGATGCGTGACGACGCCTACCCGGCCCAGAACGCAACCTATGTCGTCTTCACCAGCCTCGACGACGACAAGCGCAGCGAGCGCCTCCTTCGACAGGAGGTGAACACCGTCATCCCGGCCAAGACGGAATACATGCACTGGTCAGAGCGCCTGGTCACCTGGACTCGGGAGGACCACGTGGCCATCATGCCGAACCCAGGTGGTTACACCCTCGTCCTCAACCCTACCATCATCGCGCCTCGGCGCACGTGCAACTTTTCCCGGGTTCTCATCGACGGCGGCAGCAGCATCAACATCCTCTACCATGACACCATGACCAAGCTTGGCCTCTAGGCCAAGGACCTGGAGCCGACCCGGACGGTCTTCCACGGCATCGTTCCCGGCCCCTCCTGATCCCCGATCGGCCAGATCTGGCTCGACGTCCTGTTTGGCGACAGCAACCACTTCTAACGCGAGCCGATCTGGTTCTTGGTGGTGGACCTGTCCAGCGCGTATCATGCGCTGCTGGGCCGGCCCGCGCTCGCCAAGTTCATGGCAGTTCCCCACTACGCCTACCTAAAGATGAAGCTACCAGGACGGCGCCAAGCTGGCCGAGTCGCTAGTCGTAGCCGAGGAGCGGCGCCAGCTCGATCGGATCGTCGCCTTGGCCCAAGAAGCATCGGCCGCACCCGTCCCGGCCGAGGACCCGGCCGACGAGGCCTCGTTCAAGCCCTCCAAGGAGACCAAGAAAGTGAAGTTGAACCCAGAAGACCCCAGCTGTAGCAAGTACGTTGTTGTGGGCACCCGCCACGACAGCAAATAGGAAGGTGAGCTCGTCGACTTCCTCCGTGAGTCTCGGGATATTTTCGCATGGACCCCAAAGTACATGTCGGGTGTCCCGAGGAAGTACTCTGAGCACAAACTCCATGTCCACAAGGACGCCAAGCCCGTCCGTCAACCCCTGCGACATTTTTCCGAAGAGAAGAGAAGGACCATTGGTGAAGAGCTCGCCAAGCTTTTGGCGGCCAGCTTCATCATGGAAGTGTTTCACCCCGAGTGGCTGGCCAACCCAGTCCTCGTCCTGAAGAAGAACAAGACCTAGCGCATGTGTATCGACTACACCAGCCAAAACAAGGCCTGCCCCAAAGACCAACTCGCCCTCCCGCGGATCGACCAAGTCATCGACTCCATTGCCGGGTGTGAGCTCCTGTCCTTCCTGGATGCTTACACCGGCTATCATCAGATCAAGCTGGACCCGGCCGACGCCCTGAAGACATCCTTCATCATGCCCTTTGGGGCGTATTGCTACATCACCATATCGTTCGGCTTGAAGAATGTCGGCGCCACCTTCCAGCGCTGCATGCAGAAGTGCCTGCTGCCACAACTCGGCCGCAATATCCACGTCTACGTGGATGACATCGTGGTGAATACCAAACAACACCTCACGCTCCTCGACGACCTGAAGGAGACCTTCACCAACTTGCGCGAGTACAAGCTTCTTCATCTCGGAGCGTGGCATTGAGGCGAACCCATAGAAAACCAAGGCCATCCAACGCATGTGCAAGCCGGCCCGGCTGCGCGATGTCCAGAAGTTCCCCGGCTGCTTGGCCTCGGTCAGCCGGTTTGTCGGCCGACTGGGTGAGAGGGCCTTGCCCCTATATCAGCTGATGAAGAAGATAACGCCGTTCGAATGGAACGACCAGGCGGATAAGGCTTTCCAGGATCTCAAGCGCTTGCTCTCCACAGCACCAATCGTGGCAGCACCGGACGAGAAGGAGCCATTGTTGCTCTATATCGCCGCAACCTCACTGAGGGAGTCCTGGATTAGGGGGTGTCCGGATAGCCGGACTATACCTTCGGCCGGACTCCTGGACTATGAAGATACAAGATTGAAGACTTTGTTCCGTGTCCGGAAGGGACTTTCCTTGGCGTGGAAGGCAAGCTTGGCGATACGGATATGTAGATCTCCTACCATTGTAACCAACTCTGTGTAACCCTGGCCCTCTCCGGTGTCTATATAAACCGGGGGGTTTTAGTCCGTAGGACGAACAACAATCATACCATAGGCTAGCTTCTAGGGTTTAGCCTCTCTGATCTCGTGGTAGATCTACTCTTGTACTACCCATATCATCAATATTAATCAAGCAAGACATAGGGTTTTACCTCCATCAAGAGGGCCCGAACCTGGGTAAAACATTGTGTCCCCTACCTCGTGTTACCATCCGGCCTAGACGCATAGTTTGGGACACCCTACCCGAGATCCGCCAGTTTTGACACCGACATTGGTGCTTTCATTGAGAGTTCCTCTGTGTCGTCACTTTTAGGCCCGATGGCTTCTCCGATCATCAACAGCGATGCGATCCAGGGTGAGACTTTTCTCCCCGGACAGATCTTCGTATTCGGCGGCTTTCCACTGTGGGCCAATTCGCTTGGCCATCTGGAGCAGATCGAAAGCTACGCCCCTGGCCATCAGGTCAGATTTGGAAGTTTGAACTACACGGCCGACATCCGCGGAGACTTGATCTTCGACGGATCCGAGCCACGGCCGAGCGCGCTGCACTGTCACGATGGGCATGATCTAGCTCTGCCGCCGAACAGTGCCTTGGAGGCCGCACCTGTGTCCGCTCCGACCCCTAGCTCGGAGCCGATCACACCAATCGAGGATGGGTGGTTAGACACCGCCTCGGGGGGCTGCAATCTCTACGGCAATCAAGCCGAACACCAGCCTTGTCTTCTGCAAAGCCCGTGACTCCAAGGTGCCGGACTCCTCTCCAGACTCCGGGCCCTCCGCGCCCCTACCGATCGAATCTGATTGGGCGCCGGTCATGGAGTTCACCGCTGAAGACATCTTTCAGCACTCGCCCTTAGGCGACATTCTGAATTCACTCAGGTCTCTCTCTTTGTCAGGAGAGTCCTGGCCGGACTATGACCGGCAGGATTGGGATGTGGATGACGAAGAAATTCGATGCCCACCCACCACCCACTTCGTAGCCACTGTCGATAATTTAAACGACGTGCTCGACTTCGACTCCGAAGACATCGACGGTATGGACGACGATGTAGGAGATGAACATGAACCAACGCCTATAAGGCACTGGACAGCCACCTCATCTCATGATGTATACATGGTGGACACACCCAAAGGAAGTGACGACGAGGAACATAGGTATGCAACGAGGGATCGTTCACTCGAAAAGCAATCAAAGCGGCAACGTAAATGCCGCTCCAAGCCCCGCCTCGACAGAACCAGCAGCCATACAGACCCAGCCATAGAGCAGGACGAGCCGGCGGACGATGAACATGCCTTCGAGCAAACGTCTGAACAGGGCAACTTGGATAAACAAACCGAACACCCCGTCCCCGGCGAAAACAACAGTCCGGACGACCTTACGCCGGATAAACTCATGGAGCAGAAGAACCTCCACAAAAGGCTCGTCGCCACTGCGCATAGCCTGAAAAAGCAGAAGTGGAAGCTCAAAACGGCGGAAGATGCACTCAGAATCAGATGGAGCAAAGTACGCAACACCGGAGACAAATATGGCGGCAGTCGCCGCACAAAAAGCTATCCAAAGCGAAAGCTACTGCCTGAATTTGACGAGGAGGCCTTAGAGCCCCCGCAGTCAAAAAATAGGAAAGCCACCCGGTTGGATAGACGACCGCATGGGCAGCATGGAGCGGCAAGCGGCGCCGCACACAAGCCGGCACGCGATCCACCAAAGGATCCGCATCAAAAAGATGGCCCAGCCAGATCTATCTACGGGCCAAGAAAGCAAGCTCTAGTAAGCAATGCGACACAACAAATATCTGAACATCACGGCACACCCAAATACAGGGGTGCCGCACACCCCCTATGTTTCACCGATGAGGTGCTGGACCATGAATTTCCAGCGGGATTCAAGCCTGTAGACATAGAGGCGTACGACGAAACAATAGACCCTGGGGTCTGGATCGAGGATTATATCCTCCACATACACATGGCCAGAGGAGATGACCTCCACGCCATAAAATACTTACCCCTCAAGCTTAAAGGGCCAACCCGGCATTGGCTTAAAAGCCTTCCCGAAAACACCATTGGAAGTTGGGAAGAGCTTGAGGATGCTCTTCGGGCAAATTTTCAAGGGACCTATGTCCGCCCTCCGGATGGAGACAATCTCAGTCACATAACTCAACAGCCCGGAGAGTCAGCCTGGAAATTCTGGAACAGATTTCTTACTAAAGAGAATCAGATAGTCGACTGTTCGGATGCCGAAGCCCTAGCAACTTTTAAGTATAACGTTCGAGACGAATGGCTCGCCAGACACCTCGGCCAAGAAAAGCCAAGAACAATGGCCGCATTAACAAGCCTCATGACCCGCTTTTGCGCAGGAGAGGACAGCTGGTTGGCAAGATGTAGCACCAACGACCCAAGTACATCTGAAGTTAGGGATGGAAACGGAAAACCCCGACACAGCAAGGACCAGCGCCGGAATAAGGGAAACAGCCCAAAGAGCATGGCGGTCAATGCCGGATTCAAAAGCTCGCGTCAGAATCAAAGAAAGCCGCCCCTCAAGGATAACAGGGACGAGCTATCCAACTTAAACAAAATCTTGGACAAGATATGTCAAATACACAGTACTCCCGGGAAGCCTGTGAACCATACCCACAGAGATTGTTGGGTTTTCAAGCAAGACGGCAAACTCAACACCGAACACAAGGGGCTCGACACACCAAGTGAGGACGACGACGAACCCCACAAGCAGAGCACCAGGAAACAAAAGGATTTCCCACAAGAAGTCAAAACAGTAAACTTATTTCACATGACGAACAAAATGGCGCCACCAGAGATACGCGCCATACGACCTATCCCAAAGGAGTCTCGCTAATGGTTGTTAAAACTGATCACCTTTGACCATCAGGATTACTCTAGAAGTATCCGGAACGCAGGCTGGACTACCTTGGTATTAGATCCAATAGTTGGCGGACTCCACTTTACAAATGTCCTAATGGACGGCGGCAGTGGGCTAAATCTTTTATACCAGGACACAATTCGCAACATGGGGATAGACCCAACAAAAATTCGCCATAGCAAAACCTCCTTTCAAGGGGTAACGCCAGGCCCGGATGCCCGCTGCATGGGTTCTCTCCGGCTAGAAGTTATGTTCGGCTCCCCCGATAACTTCCGTCGCGAACAACTAACTTTCCACATCGCCCCATTCTCAAGTAGCTATCAAGCACTGCTGGGGCGCGAAGCTTTCGCCCGCTTTAACGCAATACCGCATTATGCATCTCTTACGCTTAAGATGACCGGTCCACGAGGCATCATCTCATTAAAAGGAAAACACTGAGTGTTCCTCCCGCGCAGAAGATAGTGCGGCTGCCTTAACAGCCCCACAATAAAGCGGCTTCACCAACCAAAGCACCTAAACAGGTCGTCAAGACCACGGACACAGCTAGACGAGTCCGGCATAAACATACAATTGATAAAGGCTTAATAGACGTATACCCCTGTACTAGGGGCTCCGCGCATATACAACAAGAGACTATAAAGCTCAATTTTACCCATTTCGATTTATACTTTGTTTATTTAGTATAACTCATGTTCGGCACGATCCTTCTTCAACTAAGTTCCTCTCTTTTACAGATGAACACCGTGCTACGCCCGTCCAGGATACGGCACAACGGAGACACAGGCGCAGACATGCAGCAGGGACCCGTTCCAAGGATTCTTTTCAAATTAAGACCCTGCATAAACCTTTTTTACTGTCTCTTGTTGATACACATCCCCTGGTTTCTTGGTATAACCAAGGAGGAGGCTGGCGTTTTGGCATGTGGCCACGTCAGTGTTTTACACGTACCTGGACACTAGGGCTTATTACTAAGGGCGTTATCCCGCCCACCCTCATAAAGACCGAACACCTTAGGGAGTGTTCGGCGTCGTGAGTTTGGCCTTATATGCATCAGCTCCGAATCATGTCTTTGGTCAAATGTTGGGTTTGCCCGGCTCCTGTGTTTTGCTGCCTTACGTTCCGCTCTATCGGCTAAGGCGGCACCAGGAGAACTACTGTGATTGTGCCTCGGTTCGGCCAGGCGAGCACCTCAGTAGAGAAAGCCGAAAACTGACTGTCATGGTATAGCGTGAGATTGGTCAACCACTCGATGACTTACCGGAATCTTTAGGAGTCCTCCGCATTAACGAAGGGCCGTTTCCCGGCCAGGCACATATGCGCCCCGAGTTCGGGCGAGCGCAGGCGCCACTAGGGGCTATATAAGTAGCCTCACTGTCAAACTCCTATGGCTAAGTGGAAGTGATAAAGCATCATAGTCCGATTGCCTAGTTCGCTGCGCTATCACCTCCTTTGTAGGACCAAGACGTTGGATCAAGTGTGAAAATGCGCCTTCTGCGAACACCCACGCATTATGTGCGTGGGGGCTGAAGCCGACGACTGCCATCTTTTAGATTATATATACATATATGTTAAACGGCCGCACAGGAGGTATTATAATACTTGCAGGCACAGGTATAAAAAGCTTCTACAATTTATCAAAATATTGTTTTACAACAATATATGCTATTCGAATATAGTATCCTTCGAGCACTGCGCCTCTATTAAACGAGCGCCTTGCAGAACTTCCTGAAAATAATGCTCAGCGGGTACTCGGCTTCCATCCGAGTCTGGGGATGTAACAGCGGTGGCCTCCATTTCCGCCCAGTATGTCTTGACACGGGCAAGAGCCATCCGCGCACCCTCTATGCACGCTGAACTCTTCATCGCATCGATATGCGGCACGGCACAAAGGAACTACTGCACCAAGTTGAAATAATTTTTCGGCTCTGGCCTCTCTGGCGACAGATGAGTCATGACATACTTCATGGCGAGTCCGGACAACCTATTCAGCTCGGCCCATTCGGCCAAACGATCGGCTAATGACAGTGGACGCTCTGGATTGTGGAACTGCGACCAAATGAGCCTTTCCACTTCGCGATCTTCTTGATCTCGGAAGTGTTCGGCCGCATCTGCGGCACTCGCTGCCAAATCTAGATAGGTGTCCGTCGTACTCCACATCCGGTTTAATGGAGCATGTTTAGGATCACAGAACTTCCTCCGCAGCATAAAGGGCTTTCCAGCCACGATCTCTCCGTCCTGACGCAGCTCCTCCTTCATAGCTCTCATCGCAGAGCGAGCATCCTTGGCATCGGCAACGGCCTTCTCCAGGTCCGTCTATTCCGCCTGATCTTCTTTTTCAAGAAGCTTGCAACGGTCAGTAGCGCTCTTCAGCTTCACAGCCATCTCGGCCATTTCTGTCGGATTTCGGGTTCCAGCAGACCCTTGAGGTTCGAACACTAGGGTGCGCGTGGAGATTTCGCCTTCTACCTACCTGCACCCCTCCGCCTCGCTAAGATCTAAGCTATGGAAAGAATAGCACAAGAGACACAGGGTTTATACTGGTTCGGGCCACCGTTGTGGTGTAATACCCTACTCCAGTGTGTGGTGTGGTGGATTGCCTCTTGGGCTGATGATGATGAGCAATACAAGGAAGAACAGCCTCGCGAGGGTCTGTTCTTGGCTGAGGGGATGAACTGCTAGGAGGAGTTCAGTCACCCTTCTCTCTCTCTATCTTCTTGATTCTCTCTCTCTGATTTTCCTCTCGATCTCTCTCTGATCGATCTCCAACCCCCTCTACCCTGGGGGTGGCTAGTCCTACTTATAGGCAAAGGCCCTGGGCCTCTTCCCAAATATTGAGCGGGAAGGGCGCCAACAATTGGCCATTTTGAAGGGGAACATCTGGTACACTTATCCTGACTAAAGTTGGTCCTCGCCTGCCAAAGGCTCTAGTGGTGACGCTGGCTTGGGCTCCACAATGACTTCCTCCCTGCCGTTGGACTGGTCTTGGTCTCGTTGCACTGAAACGGGTGCCTTTGCTTGATGCTCTCGCCTGCGCTTGCTCCCTTTGCACCAAAGAGGAAAGGAGGACACGGCGCGGCTGGCGCCCGCCTGGCGCCTTTGGCCGTCATGGCTTGCGTCACGGGCACCTCGTGAGGTACCCCGCCTTGATCTCTCCACCTCCTCACGAGCCAGCCTAATGAGGCCATGCCTGAGGAAGCTCCGTGTCGTCCGCCCCGCGAGGCTTGGCCCCTCGCGAGGGTCTTGGGTCTGTGTTAATGAAGATGGGCCGTGCTGGGCCCCCCTTTGAGCCACGCCGCGGGCCGCAGGCAGGCAAGTCTGGGGACCCCCGTTCCCAGAACGCCGACAGTAGCCCCCGAGCCCAAGGCGTGCCCGGACTTGGCCGTGCAGGGAGGCGAAAGGGCAAGAGCGAAGCGCCGCGGGCCCTAACAGCCTGCGGCCTTGGGTGCCGCGTGGCGGTTGATTGGACGTGGGCGTCTCCGCTTCCCCACGGCGCCTCAGCAACTGCATGGATTGGACAAGTCCCTACATGCCAAGCGAGTCATGATTACCTACGTTCGTGGGGGCCGACAGTTGGCCCTCGCCGACTATAAGTACGGATCGTCGCGCGCCCTTCCAGTTCATCCCCCTTTGCTTCTCCTTCTTCTTCATGGCCCTGTTGAGGAGGTTCTCGGCCGCAGAGAAGGGGAAGACTCGCCAGGTTGAGCCTGCCTCTCCCCCGCCCAAGCACGGCCGAGGGCGCCCTCGCAAACATCCTGTGGCCACCACGGCAGCTCCCCGCGGCCGTGGAGACGATTTCCAGCACGGTGACGGGCGGACTGCTGCGGCCGGGGGGCGCGCTTTGGTCGCGCGTCCCCCTAGGCCGCGCTTTCGCGCTGCAGAGGTGCTACCGGAGTTCGTTGTTTGGTCGGCGGAGCCGACTAGCACCCGGCTTCAACTTCCTCGCTTCCTCCTCCGCGAGCTCCCGGCTGGCGCTCCGGGCGGCCTTTGGCTTCAGGCAGACAGATGCTGCAGCCGGGCCTCATGGGCTTCACTGGAGGTCTCCGCAGCCGGGAGCCTGGCCTTGACCTGCGGTTGGCAGACGTTTGCCCGCGCGCGTGGCCTGAGCCGTCGGTGCACCCTGCACTTCAAGTTTGACGGTGATGCCACCCTCTACGTGAGGGTATTTGGGGAAGATGGTCGCCGCGCAGGGTGCTGCCCTGAGGATGACGACTGCGGCCAGGAACCCAGCCCCGGCGATGATGGAGAGGACAGCGCTCGCGTGATTGGCGGCGCTCAGGGTTCCCCAAGCTTCACCGGTTCTTCTTCAGGCGGCGACTCTTCTAGCGGTGGCCGCGGTCAGCCTCCACGCCGTCGTACCTTCTTGGGAGGTGGTAGCGTGTCTGCCCGCCGTCGCGCCTTGGTGAAGCGCGAGAGGGAGTCTGCTTGAGCCCCGGAGGCAGCCCGAGTCTTCCCTGCAGGCCGATGTGAGGCGAGCTGCGCCTGATTTGTTCTTTCTTTTCCTTTTTCCTGCGTAAAAAGACAGTAGCGTGGAGCCCCGCGGGGGCGTGTTTGGGTTACTGCTGTTAATCATCGCTTTGCTTCCGTTATCGTGCCTTCCGGCTACGTGCCCGTGCGTGGATAGTTCCCGGCCCCAGCCGTGGGGGGGCGACCGACCCAGGCCCTGTGTTCGTGTCGCGGTGCCCATGGGGCACGGACTAGAGGGGTGCTCCTGTAATGGACCCAGGTCGCGAAACCTTTGAACGGCTAGGACAGGAACACTCGCGAGGGCGCTCGGCTGCACCCCTCACGAGGCCTTGCATAAGAGAAATCGAGGCAGGAGAGAGAAAAGTCGAAGAACCACAAGCCAAAGACGGCAACAACTTCAATAAAACTTCGAATGAGAATGAACAAGCTAACTGCGGAAAGCAAATGAAAAAGCCACGTCCGGCACTTGATCTAGTCTTCGACGTCTTCTCACCAGCGCGGAGCTAAGTGCTGCCACTGGGCGTGGGAGGGAGCCCCAGGGCCTGAGGCCGGCACTCCTGAGACTCCGAGGCGTGTACAGCCCCAACTCATTATTACGTGAGAGTGTCACGGGCGGCGAGCTTCACATGCGTTGGCCTTCTTCACAGGCTCCGGGCCTTTTCCAAAACGCGACAGCTTCACAGGCATTCGCCTTCTTCACAGGCTCGGGGCCTTTTCCAAAACGCGACAGCTTCACAGGCATTCGCCTTCTTCACAGGCTCCGGGCCGTTTCCAAAACGCGACAGCTTCACAGGCATTCGCCTTCTTCACAGGCTCTGGGCCTTTTCCAAAACGCGACAGCTTCACAGGCATTTGCCTTCTTCACAGGCTCTAGGCCTTTTCCAAAAAGGATAGTCTTCACAGGCATTCTCCTTCTTCACAGGCTCTGGGCCTTTTTAGGGGTAGAACCTCCGGAGGTGCTGGATGTTCCATGCGTTCTGGACCGGCACCCCCTCCTGAGTCTCCAAGCGTGCGGAGCCGGGCCTGGAAACATGAACAACCTTGAACGGGCCCTCCCACATGGGAGAGAGCTTGTGCAGTCCTTCCCTGGAGAGAACCCGCCTGAGCACGAGGTCTCCTACCTCGAGAGTTCTGGGGCGGATGTTGCAGCAGTGATATCGTCGCAGTGCTTGTTGGTACCTCGCCGCTCGCAGCACGGCTTCTCGGCGACGTTCCTCCCCCAGCACGAGGTCCATCCCCCGCATGGCGTCCTGCTGCGCCTCGTCGAACGCCAGGACCCGCGCGGAGCAACGTCCGACCTCGTGAGGGAGGACCGCTTCGGCTCCGTAGACCAGGAAGAACAGGGTCTCTCCAGTCGGCTTGGTCGCGGTTGTGCGAATGGACCACAACACGGACTGAAGCTCGTCGTACTAACCTCTGCGTAGGCCTCCAGCTTCTTCTTGAACGTCCTGGTCTTGAGGCCCCTCAGGACCTCTGGTTGGCTTGCTCGGCCTGGCCGTTGCTTCGGGGGTGCGCCACCGAAGCGTAGCATATCTGCGTTCCAACGTTAGCACAGTATGTTTTGAAGAGGTTACTGGTGAACTGCAAACCATTGTCTGTGATGATGTGGTTTGGCACCCCGAACCGGCTCACGATGCCCCTGATGAACTTGACCGCGGAACCCGCGGGGATGGTGCCGACGGCCTCTACTTTAGCCCACTTGGTGAACTTGTCCACGGCGACGTAGAGGTAGCGGTAGCCCCCTGGCGCCCGAGAAAATGGGCCCAGGATGTCCAACCCCCAGACTGCGAATGGCCACGAAAGGGGTATAGTCTGCAGGCCTCCTGCCGATTGATGGATCTGCTTGGCGGGGAACTGGCAGGCCTGACAAGCTTTCACCAGTTCGACGGCGTCATTGAGTGCGGTGGGACAATAAAACCCAATGCGGAACGCCTTGCCGACGAGGGTCCGTGATGATGAATGATGTCCACAGTCTCCGTCGTGTATATCTTCCAGCAGTTCCTTTCCTTCCTCCCTGGAGATGCAGCGCAGGGATACATCATTTGGTCGCTTCCGGTAGAGCTCTCCATCCTTGATGCAGTATGTCGTGGCCTGCCGTGCCACACGCTCCGCTTCCTCCTCCTTCTCCAGCAGGGTCCCTTGTGTTAAGTAACTCCATAGCTCCGTAATCCAGCACCCCTCCTGAGGTTCCATCGTCAGGAGCAGGCGTGCTCCTGAGGCCGGGCCACAGACCGGGGCTCCTGAGGCAGGTGGCTGGGGGAGCTCCTCCCGAGGCTGAGCCATGTTTGACAATGACGACAGGGCTGAGGGCTTGAAGAGCCGCTCCTCGAAGACGCCAGGCTCCTGAGGTAACCGCCTGGACGCCCGTTTGGCGATGTCGTCGGCCTCCTGATTGGTGCCACGGGGCACATGCTGTAACTCCAACCCCCAGAACTGCTTCTCCATCCTGCGGACCTCGCAAGGTAGGCTTCCATGTGCTCATCTTTCGGCTCGTAGACCTTGTTGGAGAAATTGACAAGGAGCTACGAATCGCCCTTGATGGTGAGGCGTTTCACCCCCAGTGCAGCTGCGGCCTTCAAGCCCGCTATTAAACCTTCATACTCCGCTATGTTGTTGGAGACCTTTTCACCTCGCTGGAAACAGAGCTGTACAGCGTAGTAGAGCTTGTCCTGAGTGGGCGATATAAGCACCGCCCCAGCCCCAGCGCCATGCCTGGAGAATGCCCCATCGAAGTACATGACCCAGCCTTCTGGCGCCTCGCTTCCCGGGGAGAGGGACCGATCCTCGTTGGCCTTGAGGCCTGGTGCCTCCGTCCACTCTGCCACAAAATCCGCTAATGCTGCTCCCTTGATGACTCTGGTCATGCTGAATTCGAGCCGAAACGCTTGCAGTTCTATGTTCCACTCGGCGACCCTTCCAGCTGAGTTAGGGCTCCTGAGCACTCTCTCCAGGGGGTATGCCGAGATGACCTTGATGGGGTGACCCTAAAAATAGTGCCGCAGCTTGCGAGGTCACCAGTAGCGTGAGGAGGAGCTTCTGAGGCATGGGGTACCGTGCCCTCGCGTCCCGCAACATCGTGCTGACGAAGTACACTAGGTGCTCAACGAGGTTGGGTGCGTCAGTGCTAGTGGCGCCCTCCGGAGACCATGGCGCCTCCTGAGGCGATGAGGCCTCCTGAGGATGGCCATCTGGGAGAGGGGCCTCTTCCGCCTCCGGTGCACTCCTCTGCGGCGGCTGATCCTCCTCAGCCGCGGTGGTGGTTTCTGTGGGCCTTCCTTGTTCCTGTTTTGCCTTGTCCCGGGCTGCTGCTGTGGTTTTGATTCGACGCTCCTCCCTAACCACCACCAGGGCTGCGCTGGCGGAGTAGGGAGTGGCGGCGAGGTAAAGCACCAGGGGCTCATGAGGGCGTGGAGCCACCATGACCGGAGGGCTGGTCAGGTATCTCTTGAGATCCTGGAATGCCTTGTCGGCCTCTTCAGTCCATTCAAAGGGCCCCTTTTCCTTCATTAGCTGGAAGAAAGGCAGCGCTCGCCCCCCCCCCAACTTGGAGATGAAGCGCCCTAGCGCGGTCACGCACCCAGTGAGCTTCTGCATTTCTCTGAGGGTCTTTGGCGGGCTCATGTCCTCGACCGCCTTGACCTTTTCCGGGTTAGCCTCGATGCCTCGGTGGGACACGAGGAAACCCAAGAGCTTGCCCGAGGGGACTCCGAACACACACTTCTCTGGGTTGAGCCGCAGGTACACTACGTTGAGGCTCACGAAGGTTTCCTCCAGGTCTTGTATCAGGGTCCTGGCCTCCCGAGACTTCACCACAATGTCATCGACGTAAGCCTCAACATTCTTCCCGAGCTGCGGGCCCAAGGTGATGTGCATCAGCCGCTGAAAGGTCGCCCCTGCGTTACGCAGCCCGAATGGCATGCATGTGTAGCAGTACACCCCACACGGGGTTAGGAAGGCTGTCTTTTCGACGTCTTCTACCGCCATCTTGATCTGGTGATACCCAGAGAAGGCATCCAAGAATCATAGCAGGTCGCATTCTGCGATGGAATCGACGATCTGGTCGATGCGGGGGGGGGGGCGGGAACGGATCTTGCGGGCATGCCTTGTTGAGGTTGGTGAAGTCGACACACATGCGCTCCTTCCCTCCCTTCTTTGGCACAACGACAGGGTTGGCCAACCAATCCAGGTATCGGACCTCGCGAATGACCCCAGCAGCTTCTAGTTTGCGGGTCTCTTGGATGATGAAGGCCTTCTTTTCTGTGGACTGCCGCCTTGCCTTCTGCTTCACAGGGCGCACGTTGGGGCACACGTTGAGGTGATGCTCGATTACGCTCCTAGGGATCCCCGCCAACTGTTCAGGCTCCCAAGCGAATACCTTCTTGTTTGCGCGCAGGAACCTGACCAGGGCCTCCTCCTACTCGGGTTCAAGGTTGGCGCCTATGGTGAAAGTGGCGTTGGTGGACCCGTCCTCATCGACGGGTATCTGCTTGGTTTCTGCCTTGTCTTGGGTGAACAACTGTTTCTTCTTGGCGGGTGCAGCCCCCTTGGGCTCGGGGGTCTCCGAGTCGGCGGGCTGTGCCGATGCCGCCGTCTTGAAGGCAAGCTTGAGCACTCGCAGCGCGTCTCCGGTGTCCCCGTACACGGTGAGGACACCGCTGCTCCCGGGCATCTTCATGAGGTTGTACGCCGGGTGCGTCGCGGCCATGAACTGGGCCAGCGCTGGGTAGCCGAGGATGGCGTTGTAGGGGAGGCCGATGGGGGCGATGTCGAAGTCGACCAGCTCCGTGCGGAAGTTGTTGTAGGTGCCGAAGGTTACTGGGAGCCGGATCTGTCCCAGCGGGCTGGATGATCCGCCCCCAACGCCTGAGAAGGGCTGGCTAGGTTGCAGCCGTTCCAGGGGTATGCAGAGGAGGTTGAGGGCCTCAATCGAGAGCACGCTGAGGCCCGCACCGCCATCGATGAGAGTTCTGGTGACGGCCACCTGGCAGATGGTGGGGGTGCACAGCATGGGGAGCGCATCCGAGCAGGCCAAGTTGGAGGGGTGGTCCTCCGAGCTGAAGGTCAGGCCGGCCTTGGGCGCCGCCCGGTCCGGGGGAGCCCCCTGCCGTGTGGAAGTGGCGCTGACCCGGCGAACGAACGGCTTGACATGGTGACTTGTAGGCGGCGCTTGCGAGCCACCCAGGAGGGCCGCGACGACCGGGGGTGTTGGTGTAGCGTGGTGGGCGGGGAAGAGGCTACGGAGCTCTTCCCAAGAGGCCACGGAGGCTGCTGGCAGGTGGAGCAGCCATGCGCGCGGAGCGCCGGTGAGGGCCATGGGGAGCCAGTTGGCCATGACCCTATCGTCACTTCCAGCTTCGAGGGTGGCCTCCTCGTACGCCAGCAAGAAGGCCAGCGGATCAGTCGCGCCGCCGTAGCGCGGCGGCGTCGTTGGGTTGAACTTGTCCGGCCCCCGTGCTGGCGCCGGCGACCGGAGTGGGCGACGCGCTACTCATCGCGAGGCAGATCATGGCGGTGGCGGAAGGGAAAACTCCGGTGCACCCCTACCTGGCGCGCCAAATATTGGATCTCGGGTTCCGGCAGACCCTTGAGGTTCGAACACTGGGGTGCGCGCGGAGATTTCGCCTTGTACCTACCTGCACCCCTCCGCCTCGCTAAGATCTAAGCTATGGAAAGAACAGCACAAGAGACACAGGGTTTATACTGGTTCGGGCCACCGTTGTGGTGTAATACCCTACTCCAGTGTGTGGTGTGGTGGATTGCCTCTTGGGCTGATGATGATGAGCAATACAAGGAAGAACAGCCTTGCGAGGGTCTGTTCTTGGCTGAGGGGATGAACTGCTAGGAGGAGTTCACTCACCCTTCTCTCTCTCTCTTCTTGATTCTCTCTCTCTGATTTTCCCCTCAATGTCTCTCTGATCGATCTCCAACCCCCTCTACCCTGGGGGTGGCTAGTCCTACTTATAGGCAAAGGCCCTGGGCCTCTTCCCAAATATTGAGCGGGAAGGGCACCAACAATTGGCCATTTTGAAGGGGAACATCTGGTACACTTATCCTGACTAAAGTTGGTCCTCGCCTGCCAAAGGCTCTAGTGGTGACGCTGGCTTGGGCTCCACAATGACTTCCTCCCTGCCGTTGGACTGGTCTTGGTCTCGTTGCACCGAAACGGGTGCCTTTGCTTGATGCTCTCGCCTGCGCTTGCTCCCTTTGCACCAAAGAGGAAAGGAGGACACGGCGCGGCTGGCGCCCGCCTGGCGCCTTTGGCCGTCATGGCTTGCGTCACGGGCACCTCCTGAGGTACCCCGCCTTGATCTCTCCGCCTCCTCGAGAGCCAGCCTGATGAGGCCGTGCCTGAGGAAGCTCCGTGTCGTCCGCCCCACGAGGCTTGGCCCCTCGCGAGGGTCTTGGGTCTGTGTTGATGAAGATGGGCCGTGCTGGGCCCCCCTTTGAGCCACGCCACAGGCCGCAGGCAGGCAAGTCTGGGGACCCCCGTTCCCAGAACACCGACAATTTCCTTCTTGCTTCGGCAGTGAGCAGCCTGTTCGGCTTTCAGCTCTTCAATTGCCTTTCCGGCAGCCGCATCACTTTTTCTGGCTTGCTCCTTGGCTCGGGCAAGTTCCGCCCGAAGATTCTCCATGGCAGCAGCACCATCTGCATCAAGCGCACACATTGTAAGATACTGGCATAAAGCTCCTCTTACCAGGTGCCGCCGGAGTAATTATATACCTTGTGCCTCGTTAAGCCGCTTGTTGACAAGCGCGATGTCGGCATATGCCACATCAAGTTGCCGCTTTAGCGCGGCAAATTCATTAGTCCGGATGGCCACCCGACACTTCGCCACCTACGTATGAAGGCGGCATATTAGACCTGGGATTATGATCCTCTGCGCGCCGTCACTTTTGATAACGCACAGAGTCTCAGGGGCTACTATCTACACAGGGCGCATCTTATTTATGCGCAACTGTCCAAAAAGGGTACATTATCTCACGTACCTCAAAACCCGTCAGTAAACTCCTGACGGCCTCGTGCAATCTGCTCTCCGCGGATGAAATCCTCTCAATCACCGTACCCATCAATGCACGGTGCTCCTCTGAGATAGATGCTCGCACTAGCAGATCCTTCAACTCCTCCGACCGCGCACCAGACGGTGCCGGACTCGTCCGATGGCCCTTTTCGAAGGCCGGACGCGGAGGGCTTTTGGGGGCCATATGACTACCTTCCAGCCCTGCCGGATTCGGAGAAACCCTCCGCGATGATACCTCAGGGTCTCCCGCCTCGCAAGGCGGTATGGCAGGGGGAGGCGTTCCGCTCTCCATCATCTCCGGAAGAAGATCCCTCGAAGACGAGCTCTGCTGAGAAGGGCTAAGGTCTGAGCTACAAGGTAAATTTTCGATTACTTTTCTCAGATATAAAGCAGGGATTTCTCTCATTTCCTAAAAAGAAAACTCCTCTCTACTTACGGCTCGGTGGAGGGCTGATCCCCTTGAGGGCATAATTCGGCCGAAGTATCCCCCAGCACAGGACCCTCTGGCGAAGATTTCTTCCCCCGCTTTGAGGCCATGGTCTCCGGGTCTTCAGAGGCGGTCCTCTTCTTCCCCTGAGGAGAGGAATTTTCGATTCCTCCCTTCCAAACAGCCTCCTTCGAGGAGGTCGTAGCTTCCTTGTCCCCTCCCTCGCTTTCCTCCGAAGGCACAACCTCCAACACCCTGACTAGCATGGGACCCGGCGTAGTCTCGGGGAGGGGGGCCGGACACCTGATTAGCTTTGCTTTCGCTATCCACTCCTGTTTAAAGGACATCTCTTTTAAGGGCAATTTTATAAATATGCAGATTGCGAGTCCGGGCACAGGGCTACTTACTTGAGTATCCGGGCGGTTGCAGCTCAGACCTGCGTCCTCGGTCAAGTCCGGACACATTGCTTGTGATCAGAAGAACAATTTGTACATCTCCACGGGCGTCGCGCCCATAAAATGCTGGAGAGCTCGTGGTCCCTCCAGATTGAACTCCCACAGGCGGAGGGGGCGACGTTTGCAGGGCAGAGCTCGGCGAATCAGCATAACCTGTGTCACCGCGACCAGACTGATATCTCTTTCTAGGAGATCTCGAATGCGGCCCTGCAACAAGGGCACGTCATTGGACAGACCCCAGTCCAGTCCTTTATTGACCCATGACACTAGCTGGGGTGGTGGACCCGAGCGAAAGGAAGGTGGCGCCACCCACTTGGTGCTCCTAGGAGCGGTGATATAAAACCACTCTCGTTGCCATAAGCTGGACTCCTCTTGAAAAGAGCCCTCGGGCCATGGAGCACCAGCATTCTTGCTTATAAAAGCACCTCCGCACTCCGTGTGCCGTCCCTCGATCATCTTCGGCTCTACTTTGAAGGTCTTGAGCCATAGTCCGAAGTGAGGAGTAATAAGGAAGAAGGCTTCACACACGACGATGAATGAGGAAATATGGAGGATGGACTCCGGGGCTAAGTTGTGAAATTCCAGCCCATAATAATACATGATCCCCCTCATGAAGGGATCCGTCGGGAAGCCTAGCCCCCGAAGGAAGTGAGACATGAACACCACACTCTCACCAGGCTTGGGAGTGGGAATGACCTGCCCTTGAGCAGGCAGCCTATGCCAGATTTCGTCGGTCAAGAACCTGGCCTCTCTCAACTTCAGCACGTCCTCCTCCGTGACGGAGGAGGGCATCCATCAGCCTCGAAGGTCGGAACCGGACATTGTCGAAGGTCCGAAGCGCCTGAAATCTGGAGCCTTGGGTGTTGGAACTCGAGGCGAAGGGCGAACTCATTTGGGATTGAAAGAAAGGAGTAAGGCCTTGGTCTCTTTATAAGAGGTTGAATACCAAGAGCCCTCCCCGTGACCGTTTGGGACTCGCCTTTGATCGAGAAAACATACCAACAGGTAGGGTTGGGTTACCCACGCCCGTATTGATGAGAATCCTGGAATAAGGGGACATGATCTCTGCTTTGACAAGAAGTGCCAAGGAAACAGCCTCGCTAAACGCGCTGAGGTGGGACAGTAAAATGATTTGAACAAAGACTTGGCCGTGGTGTGATGTCACGCTATGGAATATGTCAACAGATTAGATTTGTGTAAATATTATTCTCTCTATGGCAATATGTGGAAACTTATTTTGCAGAGCCGGGCACTACCTTTGTGTTCAAAATCTTCTGTGAAGTACTTGGAGGAGGAAACTGCCTTGCAATGCCGAAGACAATCTGCGCCGGACTCGTCGTCATTGAAGCCTGGTTCAGGGGCTACTGAGGGAGTCCTGGATTAGGGGGTGTCCGGATAGCCGGACTATACCTTCGGAGGGACTCCTGGACTATGAAGATACAAGATTGAAGACTTCGTCCCGTGTCTGGAAGGGACTTTCCTTGGCGTGGAAGGCAAGCTTGGCGATACGGATATGTAGATCTCCTACCATTGTAACCGACTCTGTGTAACCCTAGCCCTCTCCGATGTCTATATAAACCGGAGGGTTTTAGTCCGTAGGACGAACAACAATCATACCATAGGCTAGCTTCTAGGGTTTAGCCTCTTTGATCTCGTAGTAGATCTACTCTTGTACTACCCATATCATCAATATTAATCAAGCAGGATGTAGGGTTTTACCTCCATCAAGAGGAACCGAACCTGGGTAAAACATCGTGTCCCCTACCTCCTGTTACCATCCGGCCTAGACGCACAGTTCGAGACCCCCTACCCTAGATCCGCCAGTTTTGACACCGACACTCGTGGTCGGTCAGCACGGTGATGGTGGTCGAGCAACCAGAGAAGGACAAGGTCCAAGCCGTCCAACGTCCCGTCTACTACCTGAGAGAGGTGCTCTCTGCCTCAAAGCAGAACTACCCGCACTACCAGAAGATATGTTACGGTGTGTACTTCACCACCAAGAAGTTGAAGCAGTACTTCCAAGAGCATGTCATCACCGTGGTCAGCACGGCCCCTCTCGGCGAAATCATCGGGTGCTGGGATGCCTCTAGCCGGGTCGCCAAGTGGGCGCTCGAGCTAGCCGGCCATACCATCCTCTATGAACCCCGCGCCATGATCAAGTCCCAAGCTTTGGCCACTTCCTCGTCGACTGGACCGAGACCCAGTACGTGTCGCCGCCACGAGACTCGATGCACTGGCGCATGCACTTCAACGGCTCGAAGAAGCGACTTGGCCTAGGGGCCGGCCTCGTGCTGTCCTCCCCTAAGGGCGACCGGCTCAAGTACGCGCTGCAGATCCACTTCGCCGCCTCCAACAACGTCGCTGAATATGAAGCCCTTGTGCACGGCCTCCGGCTTTCCAAGGAACTCGGCATCTGGCGCATCCTGTCCTACGGCAACTCGGACCTGGTGGTGCAGCAGTGCTCCAATGAGTGGGACGCCCGCGACTCCAACATGGCGAGCTACCGTTTCCTCGTCCAGAAGCTGTCCGAATTCTTTGAGGGTTGTGAGTTCCTCCACGTCCCGCGCACAGAGAATGAGGCGGCCGACATGCTCACCAAGATCGCTTCGTCTCGAAAGTCCATTCCATTCGGTGTCTCCCTCGAGCATCTGCACAAGCCGTCCGTCAAGCCGTCTCCGGACTCCGAGTCCATCCACGTCCCACCCGACTAGGCCACGCCTCAACCCGGCCCAGGGACTGTCGAACCCGGCACGGGGACTGCCGAACCCGACCCGGGGTGAGGGAGCCCTGGATTAGGGGGTATCCGGACAGCCGGACTATATCGTTTGGCCAGACTGTTGGACTATGAAGATACAAGATTGAAGACTTCGTCCCGTGTCCGGATGGAACTCTCCTTGGCGTGGAAGGCAAGCTTGGCGGTATGGATATGTAGATCTCCTTGTAACCGACTCGGTGTAACCCTAGCCCCCTCCGGTGTCTATATAAACCGGAGGGTTTAGTCCGTAGGACCAACAACACACAATCATACCATAGGCTAGCTTCTAGGATTTAGCCTCTTCGATCTCGTGGTAGATCAACTCTTGTACTACTCATATTATCAAGAACAATCAAGCAGGACGTAGGGTATTACCTCCATCAAGAGGGCCCGAACCTGGGTAAACATCGTGTCCCCCGCCTCCTGTTACCATCCACCTAGACGCATAGTTCGGGACCCCCTACCCGAGATCCGCCGGTTTTGACACCGACACGGGGGCTGCTGAACCCGGCTCGGGGGCTCCCGCCCCAGAACCCGAAATAGTGGTCGTCTTCGCCATGGTGACGGCACCATCCTGGGCCCTGCCCATCTCGGAGTTCCTGGAGAACAGGGTCCTCCCCATGAACAAGACTGAAGCTCGGCAAGTGCAGCACCGATCGTCCTCCTACAACATCATCAACAACGAGCTCGTCAAGCGCAGCTCCACCAGCGTATTCCAACACTGCGTCGACCAGGATAAGGGCATTGAGATCCTCCTCGACATACAATAGGGCGAGTGCGTGCACCACACCACCTCACGGTCCCTGGTGGCCAAGGCTTTCCGCCATGGTTTCTACAGGCCCACGACCCTCGAGGATGTAGAGTTGCTCGTCCTCAAGTGCGAGGGATGTCAGCGCTTCAGCAAGCGCAGCCACCAGCCGGCATCGGCACTCTGGACCATCCCGATCGCCTGGCCCTTCGCGGTCTCGGGACTCGACATGGTGGGGACCTTCAAGACCACTTGAGGCGGCATGACGCATTTGCTGGTGGCGGTGGACAAGTTCACAAAATGGATCGAAGCAAGGCCAATCAAGAAGCTGGACGGCCCGACAGCCGTTCGATTCATCAAGGACATCGCGGTGCGCTACGGCATGCCGAACAGCATCATCACGGGCAATGGCACCAACTTCACCAAGGGCGCGCACCTCGACCTAGCTTCCGTTGCACACCCGCAGTCCATCGGCCAGGTCGAGCGGGCCAACGGCCTCATCCTATCTGGCATCAAGCAGCGACTCGTCAAGCCGCTCATCTGTTCGTCCGGCAGCTGGCGCGACGAGTTATCGGCCGTCCTCTGAAGTCTCCGCACCACGCCAAACCGGTCGACCGGGTTCTGTCGGTGTTCTGGGAATGGGGGTCCCCAGACTTGCCTGCCTGCGGCCTGCGGCGTGGCTCAAAAGGGGGGCCCAGCGCGGCCCATCTTCACCAACACAAACCCAAGACCCTCGCGAGGGGCCAAGCCTCACGGGGCGGACGACGCGGAGCTTCGTCAGGCACAGCCTTGTCAGGCTGGCTCACGAGGAGGCGGAGAGACCAAGGCGGGGTACCTCACGAGGTGCCCGTGACGCAAGCCATGACGACCAAGGGCGCCAGGCGGGTGCCAGCCCGCACAATGTCCTCCTTTCCTCTTTGGTGCAAAGGGGGCAAGCGCAGCCGCGGAGTACCGAGGCATCAGGCAAAGGTTGCCATTTCGGTGCAACAAGACCAAGACCGGAAGGACTGCAAGATGGAGGTCATCGTGGAGCCCAAGACGGCATCACGACCAGAGCTTTGCGCAGGCGAAGACTACTTTTGTCAGGGTAGCTAGTACTAGCTGTCCCCCTTCAAATTAGCCCGCCATTGTTGGCTCCCTTCCCACTCGATATTTGGGAAGAGGACCAGGGCCTCTATAAATAGGAATGGCCACCCGCAGGGTAAAGGGATCGATGAATCGAAGGATCAAGGGATCAAAGAGAGAGAGAGAGAGAGAGAGAGAGAGAGAGAGAGAGAGAAGGGTGACTGAACTCCTCCCAGCAGTTCATCCCCCCCAGCCAAGAACAGACCCTCACAAGGCTGTTCTTCCTTGTATTGTTCATCATCATCAGCCCAAGAGGCAATCCACCACACCACACACTGGAGTAGGGTATTACACCAGAACGGTGGCCCGAACCAGTATAAACCTTGTGTCCCTCTTGTTATTCTTTCCATAGCTTAGACCATAACGAGGCGGAGGGGTGCAGGTAGGTAGGAGGCGAAATCTCCACGCGCACCCTAGTGTTCGAACCTCAAGGGTCTGCCGGAACCCGAAATCCGACATTTGGCGCGCCAGGTAGGGGTGCGCCGGGATTCGTCTTCCACCACCCCGTTCTCCTCCGACCATCACGCCCATGTCTGACGCTCGTCGGGCCCGCGCCGAGCACCGGGCCGCTCTCGCTTCCCGCGTCGCCCAGACGGCCCCTGTCGGCAGGCGTCCTCGCCGTTCCCCGTCACCTGCCATCAACGCCAACACCAGCCCGGCGGGGGACGAGCAGCAAGCATCGTCTCAGCATCCGTCCGTGTGGCAAGACAGCCGCACCGCAAATCTGGGCCTCGTCGTCAGTGCTGCAGAAGACAGGACACGCGCCTTGGCCTCGGCCGTGGGGCCAAGGCCAAGGGTGACATCTTCAAGAGCGCGAACCAGGAAGGGAAGCAGCTTGGCGGGGCCGTCCTCGGCGCCAGCCAGTGGGCTCTCCAGGCCGCTGTCGTAAAGCGTCCTCAGCGAGGAGCGAGCCTTCGCCTCCATCTCCGTGAAGGCCACGCGGTCCTCGGCAAGAACCAGGGCCTCGTCGTCCAGCTTGGCCTTCCTCGCCCCCAACTCCTGCTCCAGCGCGCCTAGGCGGTCGCGGCATTTCCTGAGCTTGACCTCCCTCTCCTTGACGGCCGCCTCGCGAGCCTTCACGCCTTCTTCCTGCTCTTGGCGAAGGCGGACCTCGTTCGTGAGCTGGTCCCGCAAGTCTTGCAGCTCGTCCTCCAGCGCCTTGCAACATCCACGGATGTCGACCACCTCCCCCAGGGCTGCGTCACGAGCAGCCTTTGCCTCAAGGATGGCCTGCTTCTCCTCGTCGCATACCGTCGAGGCCTGGACCAGCGTCGCCCGAATCGAAGCGTCGGAGCGAACCCATCCTGAAGCCAGCTCCAAGCGCCCGGCCACCAAGCGGGGGTCGGCGCCAAGAAGATCTTGCCGCAGTCAGTCCAGCTCAGCAATAGCATGATCCAGAACGGCAGAAGGAGTCGGAGAGATAGCAGCCGGTGGAGTAGGAGGAGAAGGTGGCAGCGCGGCCACAACATCCTGAGGCGGAGTCTGCCGCGCCCCGACAGCTGTAGTGGCGGCGGCAGGCAAGAGCACCTCGGGAGCCACTTGGGCCGTGGGGGCTGAGCTCGCCCCAGCCGGCTCAGCCAGGCCTCCCGAGGACGACCGGGCAGGAGAAGCCTGTGCGTCACGGTCACCCTCCTTCGCGGGCAGAGGCACTGCCACGGATGGAACCTCGGGAGCTCCCTTCGGCTTCTTTGCTGCGGGCGCCAGCCTATCCAAGAGATGCGGACATCAAGCCTCAGAAGCAGAGCAAGAAATAAAGACAAGAATCGAATGCTTACGGGTCGTCGCCAGTGAGCTCAAGCGGCCTCGGGCCAAATTTGAAGCCTGAAAGCCGGCTGGAAGGGTCAACCTCAGGAAGCTTGGAGGCGGAAGGTGCGTCTGTGGTCCGCCTCGGGGCTGGCGCAAACCCGCGGGAGATCAGCCCAGTCCTGTCCTTCTTCGGGATCGGGGGCGAGCTCCCGCTGTCCTGCTCGTCGTTATCCTCGTCGTCATCTTCGTCGTCATCATTGTCGTCATCGCTCGGAGAGAGGCGGAGAACGTGGGACCTGCGCCGGGGGAGGGGAGCCCTCCACTCTCCATCAGTCGCCTCAGAGTCAGGCCCTTTTCCCGCTCCCCTCCTTCCTCCTTTTCGCTGGATTCGTCGGAGGGCACGTCCACCGGTTCCTCGGGAGTTTCCATGGGCACGGGCCCATCCCCGTTGAAGACGGGCATGGACTCCACTACCTGCTCCCAGTCGTCGTGGAGGAACAAGGGCGTAGGAGCGCCCACCAACCTCGCCACATCGCCCCCGACCAGAGATTGGAGGACCGCAGCCAGATCTCCGTCGGCTAAGGCCGCGGGGCTCAGACGGGCCTCCACATCGGAAGTGAGTACTGCCGAAGAAGAGCCAACTTGTGCTCCAGGAATTCCCTTAGCAGCGACGCGCCGGTCAGCTTCGCCGCCGCCATGTTGGCCGGCCTCAGATCCGCGTCCATCTTCTCCAACACCAGCTTCGCGCGGGGGTCCGCGAGCTCCGCTCGACCCCAATCGCTGGAGCTCGTGGGCTGCTTCGTGGGCAAGATCAGCCGAGGGTGGATGCGCCCAGCATCCACCAAGACCCACTTGCTCCTGAAGCCCTCAATCCTTTTCCCGGGGTTCGAAATGGCAATGGCGCCACCGTACGCGACGAAGCTCGCGCACGCGGAAGCAGTACCGCGAGAGGTCCGGAGGTAGAAGTAATGGCGTAGCAAAGCCACTAAGGGCTGCACCCCTACGTGAGCCTCGCAGTAATAGGCGAAGATTGCCAGGAGAAGGACGGAGTTGGGGTGGAGATGCAGAGCCTGTAGCTTATAATGGCGGAGGACAGAGAAGAAGAACTCGGAGAAGGGAGGCATCAGGCTAGCAGCAATGGCACTTACGAAGAACGGATAGAAGGTGCTCCCTTGACCCTCAGGGGTGGCGGAGCCAGCTTTGAACACCTTCACCCCGTTGATGCCCCGCGCCGTCGCCATCCGGCGCAACCGGGCAAGGCTCGCCTCCGACACGTTCGGCGGGTCGAGGGAAGACGAGTACCAAGCTACGACCGGGGGCTGACGAGGCGCCATGGCTTCCTAGGTCACATGGTCGGAGTAGATCTGGAAATTTTGGAGGAAGGAAGGAGAGGCGCAAGAAAGGGGATCTGAGCAGCAACCGGGGAAAGCAGGAAGCAAAGCCTAGGTGGATGCCGCTCCTCTATCAACTCGCACGGTTGCTAAGGCGCCCACGTCCAATCAACCGCCACGCGGCGTCCAAGGCCGCAGGCTGTTAGGGCCCGCGGCGCTTCGCTCTTGCCCTTCCGCCTCCCTGCACGACCAAGTCCGGGCGCGCCTTGGGCCCGGGGGCTACTATCGGCGTTCTGGGAACGGGGGTCCCCAGACTTGCCTGCCTGCGGCCTGCGGCGTGGCTCAAAAGGGGGGCCCAGCGCGGCCCATCTTCACCAACACAAACCCAAGACCCTCGCGAGGGGCCAAGCCTCACGGGGCGGACGATGCGGAGCTTCGTCAGGCACAGCCTTGTCAGGCTGGCTCACGAGGAGGCGGAGAGACCAAGGCGGGGTACCTCACGAGGTGCCCGTGACGCAAGCCATGACGACCAAGGGCGCCAGGCGGGTGCCAGCCCGCGCAATGTCCTCCTTTCCTCTTTGGTGCAAAGGGGGCAAGCGCAGCCGCGGAGTACCGAGGCATTAGGCAAAGGTTGCCATTTCGGTGCAACAAGACCAAGACCGGAAGGACTGCAAGACGGAGGTCATCGTGGAGCCCAAGACGGCATCACGACCAGAGCTTTGCGCAGGCGAAGACTACTTTTGTCAGGGTAGCTAGTACTAGCTGTCCCCCTTCAAATTAGCCCGCCATTGTTGGCTCCCTTCCCGCTCGATATTTGGGAAGAGGACCAGGGCCTCTATAAATAGGACCGGCCACCCGCAGGTGAAGGGATCGATGAATCGAAGGATCAAGGGATCAGAGAGAGAGAAAGAGAAGGGTGACTGAACTCCTCCCAGCAGTTCATCCCCCCAGCCAAGAACAGATCCTCGCGAGGCTGTTCTTCCTTGTATTGTTCATCATCATCAGCCCAAGAGGCAATCCACCACACCACACACTGGAGTAGGGTATTACACCACAACAGTGTCCCGAACCAGCATAAACCTTGTGTCCCTCTTGTTATTCTTTCCATATCTTAGACCTTAACGAGGCAGAGGGGTGCAGGTAGGTAGGAGGCGAAATCTCCACGCGCACCCCAGTGTTCGAACCTCAAGGGTCTACCGGAACCCAAAATCCGACAGGTTCACCCCATTCTTCCTCGTCTACGGAGCAGAAGCCATCATCCCAACCGACGTCGAGTTCGACTCGCCGCGTGTCACGATGTACACGGAAGCCGAAGCCAAGGAAGCCCGTGAAGACAGCGTCGACCTGGTCGAAGAAGCACGTCTCCTAGCGCTCAGTCACTCAGCCATCTACCAGCAAGGCCTGAGGCACTACCACAACAAGAAGATCAAGCCCCTCGCTTTCCAGGAGGGAGACCACGTCCTCCGGCTCGTCCAAGAGTAGACCGGCCAACACAAGATGTCCTTCCCATGGGAGGGCCCCTTCATCGTCAGCAAGGCCTTGTGCGATCGCAACGCGTACTACCTCATCGACGCCCGCAAGTCAAGCAAGCGCAAGAGGGACACCGTCGGCGAAGAAACAACCCAGCCATGGAATGCGGAGCTCCTCCACCCGTTTTATAGTTAGCCGTGTGCACGTATGTATCACTGCTTTTTGTAATCATCTAAAAACTATGGGATCCCCGAGCGACGCTCGGGGGCTGCCCTTTTTGCAACCAAGCTATTGTGTCCCCTACATTTGTGCATTACTTTCCTCTTAAGCCAACCCGACCACCAGGTCGACTCGCTCGACCCGGGGGCTGGCCGGCTTGGCCCCCCGTAGTTTCCCTTAGCAGCTCCTGACGCGTTGGATCGCCACGGCCTGTCACTTCGCCCTAAGCCGCAGAAACGGCTTCGGCTATTGGCTGGCAAGCACATGAGACCAAAGAACCAGCACGCCACGAGCACTAAGTCAAAGAACCGCCAGATCTCCCAACCTAGCGCCGCCACTTTAAAGTTGTTGCACGACCGGCTGCTCGCCAACCCGGCCCCGCCGGATTGACGCCAGCCGGCCCAGTGGGTATTTCGCTCGCGCTCAATGTTTCGGAAGCCTAAAGTATCGCATGCTCCTTCCAAAGGCTGAACCCCTTGCTACCTCTTGAGCATTGTGTTGGTTTTCCCTTGAAGAGGAAAGGGTGGTGCAGTAAAGCAGCGTAAGTATTTCCCTCCGTTTTTTAGAACTAAGGTATCAATCCAGTAGGAGACCACGCGCGAGTCACCTCGTACCTACACAAACAAATAAGAACCTCGCAACCAACACGATAAAGGGGTTGTCAATCCCTTCACGGCCACTTGCAAGAGTGAGATCTGATAGAGATGATAATAATGAGATAAGTATTTTTGGTATTTTTATGATATAGATTGAAAGTAAAGATTGCAAAATAAAATAGATTGGAAATTTGTATGATGGAAAATAGACCCGGGGGCCATAGGTTTCACTAGTGGCTTCTCTCAAGATAGAATAAGTATTACGGTGGGTGAACAAATTACTGTCGAGCAATTGATAGAAAAGTGAATAATTATGAGAATATCTAGGCATGATCATTTATATAGGCATCACGCCCGTGACAAGTAGACCGACTCCTGCCTGCATCTACTACTATTACTCCACACATCGACCGCTATCCAGCATGCATCTAGAGTATTAAGTTCATAAGAACAGAGTAACGTCTTAAGCAAGATGACATGATGTAGAGGGATAAACTCATGCAATATGATATAAACCCCATCTTTTTATCCTTGATGGAAACAATACAATACGTGTCGTTTCCCTTTCTGTCACTAGGATCGAGCACCGCAAGATTGAACCCAAAGCTAAGCACTTCTCCCATTGCAAGAAAGATCAATCTAGTAGGCCAAACCAAACTGATAATTCGAAGAGACTTGCAAAGATAACCCAATCATACATAAAAGAATTCAGAGAAGATTCAAATATTGTTCATAGATAATCTGGATCATAAACCCACAATTCATCGGATCTCGACAAACACACCGCAAAAAGAAGAGTTACATCGAATAGATCTCTAAGAAAATCGAGGAGAACATTATATTGAGATCCAAAGAGAGAGAAGAAGCCATCTAGCTACTAGCTATGGACCTGAAGGTCTGAAGTAAACTACTCACACATCATCGGAGGGGCCATGAAGTTGATGTAGAGGCCCTCCGTGATCAATGCCCCCTCCGGCGGAGCTCCGGAAGAGGCCCCAAGATGGGATCTCTTGGGTACAGAAGGTTGCGGCGGTAGAAATAGGGTTTCGTGGTGCTCCTGGATGTTTTTGGGGTATATGAATATATATATATATGTGAGGAAGAAGTAGGTCGGTGGACCAACGAGGGGCCCACGAGGGTGGAGAGCGCGCCCAGGGGGGTAGGCGCGCCCCCCTACGTCGTGGCCTCCTTGATTGTTTCTTGACGTCCACTCCAAGTCCCCTAGATCACGTTTGTTCCAAAAATAACTCTCCCGAAGGTTTCATTACATTTGGATTCCGTTTGATATTCCTTTTCTGCGAAACACTGAAATAGGCAAAAAACAGCAATTTGCACTAGGCCTTGGGTTAATAGGTTAGTCCCAAAAATAATATAAAAGTGTAAAATAAAGCCCATTAAACATCCAAAACAGAATATATATATATATAATAGCATGGAACAATCAAAAAATTTAGATACGTTGGAGACGTATCAGCATCCCCAAGCTTAATTCATGCTCGTCCTCAAGTAGGTAAATGATAAAAACAGAATTTTTGATGTGGAATGCTTCCTAACATATTTCTCAATGTAATTTTCTTTATTGTGGCATGAATGTTCAGATCCAAAAGATTCAAGATAAAAGTTTAATATTGACATAAAAATAATAATACTTCAAGCATACTAACTAAGCAATTATGTCTTCTCAAAATAACATGGCCAAAGAAAGTTCATCCCTACAAAATCATATAGTCTGGCTATGCTCTATCTTCACCACACAAAATATTTAAATCATGCACAGCCCCGATGACAAGCCAAGCAATTGTGTCATACTTTTGATGTTCTCAAACCTTTTCAACTTTCACGCAATACATGAGCGCGAGCCATGGACATAGCACTATAGGTGGAATAGAATGGTGGTTGTGGAGAAGACAAAAAGGAGAAGATAGTCTCACATCAACTAGGCGTATCAACGGGCCATGGAGATGCCCATCAATCGATATCAATGTGAGTGAGTAGGGATTGCCATGCAATGGATGCACTAGAGCTATAAGTGTATGAAAGCTCAACAAAAGAAACTAAGTGGGTGTGCATCCAACTTGCTTGCTCATGAAGACCTAGGGCATTTTGAGGAAGCCCATCATTGGAATATACAAGCCAAGTTCTATAATGTAAAATTCCCACTAGTTTATGAAAGTGACAACATAGGAGACTCTCTATCAAGAAGATCATGGTGCTACTTTGAAGCACAAGTGTGGAAAAAGGATAGTAACATTGTCCCTTCTCTCTTTTTCTCTTATTTTTTTTATTTGGGCCTTCTTTCTTTTTTTTCTTTTTTTGGCCTCTTTTCTTCTTCTTTTTTTTCGTCCGGAGTCTCATCCCGACTTGTGGGGGAATCATAGTCTCCATCATCATTTCCTCACTGGTACAATGCTCTAATAATAATGATCATCACACTTCCTTTTTACTTACAACTCAAGAATTACAACTCAATACTTTGAACAAAATATGACGCTATGTGAATGCCTCGGCGGAGTACCGGGATACGCAATGAATCAAGAGTGACATGTATGAAAGAATTATGAACGGTGGCTTTGCCACAAATACGATGTCAACTACATGATCATGCAAAACAATATGACAATGATGAAGCGTGTCATAATAACGGAATGGTGGAAAGTTGCACAGCAATATACCTCGGAATGGCTATGGAAATGCCATAATAGGTAGGTATGGTGGCTGTTTTGAGGAAGGTATATGGTGGGTTTATGGTACCAGCGGAAGTTGTGCGGTACTAGAGAGGCTAGCAATGGTGGAAGGGTGAGGGTGCGTATAATCCATGGACTCAACATTAGTCATAAAGAACTCACATACTTATTGCAAAAATCTATTAGTTATCGAAACAAAGTACTACATGCATGCTCCTAGGGGGATAGATTGGTAGGAAAAGACCATCGCTCGTCCCCGACTGCCACTCATAAGGAAGGCAATCAATAAATAAATCATGCTCTGACTTCATCACAAAACGGTTCACCATACGTGCATGCTACGAGAATCACAAACTTCAACACAAGTATTTCTCAAATTCACAACTAATCAACTATCACGACTCTAATATCACCATCTCCATATCTCAAAACAATTATCAAGTATCAAACTTCTCATAGTATTCAATGCACTTATATGAAAGTTTTTATTATGCCTAAAATAAAATTGCCATGTTGTTCTAAAGGAATCTCAAAATAATATAAGTGAAGCATGAGAGATCAATTATTTATATAAAATAAAACCACCACTGTGCTCTAAAAGATATAAGTGAAGCACTAGAGCAAAAACTATATAGCTCAAAAGATATAAGTGAAGCACATAGAGTATTCTAATAAATTCCGATTCATGTGTGTCTCTCTCAAAAGGTGTGTACAGAAAGGATGATTGTGGTAAACTAAAAAGCAAAGACTCAAATCATACAAGACGCTCCAAGCAAAACACATGTGGTGAATAAAAATATAGCTCCAAGCAAAGTTACCAATGAACGAAGACAAAAGAGGGGATTCCTTCTGGGGCATCCCCAAGCTTAGGCTTTTTGGTGTCCTTGGATTTTACCTTGGGGTGCCTTGGGCATCCCCAGGCTTAGGCTCTTGCCACTCCTTGTTCCATAATCCATCAAATCTTTACCCAAAACTTGAAAACTTCACAACACAAAACTTAACAGAAAATCTCGTGAGCTCCGTTAGCGAAAGAAAACAGAACACCACTTCAAGGTAATGTAATGAACTCCTTCTTTATTTATATTGGTGTTAAACCTACTGTATTCCAACTTTTATATGGTTCATAAACTCCATTACTAACCATAGATTCATCAAAATAAGCAAACAACACACGAAAAACAGAATCTGTCAAAAACAGAACAGTTTGTTGTAATCTGTAACTAACGCAAACTTCTCAAACCCCAAAAATTCTAAAATAAATTTCTGGACGTGAGGAATTTATCTATTAATCATCTGAAAAAATAATTAACTAAATAGCACTATCCAATAAAAAATGGCAGCAATTCTCGTGAGCGCTAAAGTTTCGGTATTTTACGGGAAGACCAAAAAGACTTTCCCCAAGTCTTCCCAACGGTTCGACTTGGCACAAACACTAATTAAACACAAAAAGCACAACCAAAACAGAGGTTAGATAAATTATTTATTACTACACAGGAGCAAAAATCAAGGAATAAAAATAAAATTGTGTTGCCTCCCAACAAGCGCTATCATTTAATGCCCCTAGCTAGGCATAAAAGCGAGGATAGATCTAAGTATTGCCATCTTTGGTAGGCAATCCATAAGTGGCTCTCATAATAGATTCGTATGGTAATTTAATTTTATTTCTATGGAAGTGTTCCAAGCCTTTCCTTAACGGAAATTGGAATGTAATATTCCCTTCCTTCATATCAATAATTGCACCAATCGTTCTAAGGAAAGGTCTACCAAGAATAATAGGACATGAAGGATTGCAATCTATATCAAGAACAATGAAATCTACGGGCACATAATTCCTATTTGCAACAATAATAACATCATTAATTATTCCCATACGTTACTTAATAGTGGAATCCGCAAGGTGCAAGTTTAAAGAACAATCATCAAATTCATGGAAACCTAGCAAATCACACAAAGTTTTTGGGATCATGGAAACACTAGCACCCAAATCACACAAAGCATAGAATTCATGATCTTTAATTTTAATTTTAATTGTAGGTTCCCACTCATCATAAAATTTTCTAGGGATAGAAACTTCCAACTCAAGTTTTTCTTCGTAAGATTGCATCAAAGCATCAACGATATGTTTAGTAAAAGCTTTATTTTGACTATAAGCATGAGGAGAATTTAGCACGGATTGCAACAAGGAAATACAATCTATCAAAGAGCAATTACCATAATTAAATTCCTTGAAATCCAAGATAGTGGGTTCGTTGCTTTCTAAAGTTTTAACCTCTTCAATCCCACTTTTAACAATTTTAGCATCAAGATCTAAAAACTCCGAATTTTTGGGACGCCTTCTAACTAAAGTTGAATCATCTCCAGTCCCATGATTATCAAGATTCATATTGCAAAACAAGGATTTAATAGGGGACACATCAATTACTTTTAGATCTTCATCTTTATTCTCATAAAAACTAGAAGAACACGCCTTCACAAAGCAATCTTTCTTAGCATGCATCCTAGCGGTTCTTTCTTTGCACTCATCAATGGAAATTCTCATGACTTTGAGAGACTCCTTGATATCATGATTAGGTGGAATAGATCTAAGTTTCAAAGAATCAACATCAAGAGAAATTCTATCCACATTCCTAGCCAACTCATCAATCTTAAGCAATTTTTCTTCAATCAAAGCATTGAAACCCTTTTGCAAACTAATAAATTCCTTAATACTAGATTCAAAATCAGAGGGAATCTTATTATAATTTCCATAAGAATTGTTGTAGGAATTACCATAATTATTAGAGGAATTACTAGGAAACAGCCTAGAATTAAAATTACCTCTATACGCGTTGTTACCAAAATAGTTCCTACCAACAAAATTCACATCCATAGATTCATTATTATTCTCAATCAAAGTAGAAAAAGGCATATCATTAGGATCAGTAGGAGCACTCTTATTAGCAAACAATTTCATAAGTTCATCCATCTTTCCACTCAAAACATTAATCAATTCAATTGCATGCACCTTTTTACTAGTAGATCTTTCAGTGTGCCATTGAGAATAATTAACCATAATATTATCTAGGAGTTTGGTAGCTTCTGCTAAAGTGATTTCCATAAAAGTTCCTCCCGCGGCCGAATCTAAAATATTACTAGAAGCAAAATTCAATCCGGCATAAAATTTTTGTTTAATCATCCATAAATTCAAACCATGTGTAGGGCAATTACATATCATTAATTTCATCCCCTCCCAAGATTGTGCAACATGCTCATGATCAAGTTGCTTAAAATTCATAATATCCTTCCTAGGAGAGATGATCTTAGCGGGAGGAAAATACTTAGAGATAAAAGCATCTTTGCACTTATTCCATGAATCAATACTATTTTTAGGCAAAGACGAAAACCAAGCTTTATCATGATCTCTAAGCGAAAACGGAAATAGCTTAAGTTTAACAATATCATTACCACATCTTTCTTCTTTTGCATATCACACAAATCAACAAAGTTGTTTAGATGGCTAGCGGCTTCTTCACTAGGAAGGCCAAAAAATGGATCTTTCATGATAAGATTCAGCAAAGCAGTATTAATTTCACAAGATTCAGCATCGGTAAGAGGAGCAATCGGAGTGCTAATAAAATCATTATTGTTGGTATTGGCAAAGTCACACAATTTAGTATTATCTTGAGCCATCGTGACAAGCAAGAAATCCAACACACAGGAAAACAAGCGAAGAAAAAGCCAATGGAAAGAGAGGGCGAAAGGAAAAGAGGGCGAATAAAACGGCAAGGGTGAAGTGGGGGAGAGGAAAACGAGAGGCAAATGGCAAATAATGTAATGCGAAGGATAAGAGTTGTGATGGGTACTTGGTATGTCTTGACTTGGCGTAGATCTCCCCGGCAACGGCGCCAGAAATCCTTCTTGCTACCTCTTGAGCACTGCGTTGGTTTTCCCTTGAAGAGGAAAGGGTTGTGCAGTAAAGCAGCGTAAGTATTTCGCTCAGTTTTTGAGAACCAAGGTATCAATCCAGTAGGAGATCACGCGTGAGTCACCTCGTACCTACACAAACAAATAAGAACCTCGCAACCAACGCGATAAAGGGGTTGTCAATCCCTTCACGGCCACTTGCAAGAGTGAGATCTGATAGAGATGAAAATAATAAGATAAGTATTTTTGGTATTTTTATGATATAGATTGAAAGTAAAGATTGCAAAATAAAATAGATTGGAAATTTGTATGATGGAAAATAGACCCGGGGGCCATAGGTTCCACTAGTGGCTTCTCTTAAGATAGCATAAGTATTACAGTGGGTGAACAAATTACTGTCGAGTAATTGATAGAAAAGCGAATAATTATGAGAATATCTAGGTGCCGGTGTCAAAACCAACGGATCTCAGGTAGGTGGTCCCGAACTGTGCGTCTAAGGCTGATGGTAACAGGAGGTGGGGGACACAATGTTTACCCAGGTTCGGGCCCTCTCGATGGAGGTAATACCCTACTTCCTGCCTGATTGATCTTGATGATATGAGTATAACAAGAGTTGATCTACCTCGAGATCGTTGAGGCTAAACCTAGCCTATGATTATGATTGTTGTCGTCCTACGGACTAACCCCTCCGGTTTATATATACGCCGGAGGGGGCTAGGGTTACACAAAGTCGGTTACAGAGAAGGAGATCTACATATCTGAATCGCCAAGCTTGCCTTCCACGCAAAGGAGAGTCCCACTCGGACACTGGACGAAGCCTTCAATCTTGTAGCTTCATAGTGCAACAGTCCGGCCAAAGTATATAGTCCGGCTGTCCGAGGACCCCCTAATCCAGGACTCCCTCAGTAGCCCCTGAACCAGGCTTCAATGACGATGAGTCCGGCGCGCAGATTGTCTTCGGCATTGCAAGGCGGGTTCCTTCTCCGAATACTCCATAGAAGATTTTGAACACAAGGATGGTGTCCGGCTCTATAAAACAAATTCCACATCCCACCATAGAGAGTATAATATTCCACAAATCTAATCCGCTGACAACTTTTCATAACATGACATCTGCCGTGGTCTGGTCATTACGAACCGTTTTTCCCATCCTGCCACTGCACGTGTTGCGAGGCGGTTTTATTGGCACGTCTCGTCGAAGCAGAGATCGTGTTCCCCTTATCACGGGATTCTCATCAATACGGGTGTGGGTAACCCAATCGTGCTTGTTAGTATGACTCCTCGATTTTAGGCAAGTTCCAAACGGCCACACAGAGGACGCTTGATATTCACCCTCTTTATAAACGGGCCAAGGCCTGTCCTTTTCTTCTCGCGCTCGATCCTTCCCCTCCCCCACCTTGAGTTCCAACACCCAAGGCTCAGGTTAAGCTCTTCGGACCTTCAACCATGTCCGGATCCAACCTTCAAGGTCGGTGGATGGCCTCCTCTGTCACAGAGGAGGACGTCAAGAAGCTAAGCGAAGCCAGGTATCTGACCGCCGAAATCTCGCACAGGCTGCCTGCTCAAGGGCAGGTCATCCCCACTCCCGAACCTAACGAGAGTGTCGTATTTGTTTCCCACTTCCTCCGAGGGCTAGGCTTTAGTCTTGATCCCTTTGTAAGAAGTCTTATGTTCTACTACGGGCTCGATTTCCACGATCTAGCTCCAGATTCCATCCTTCACATCTCGTCGTTTATCGTCGTGTGTGAGGCCTTCCTCTGCATCACCCCACACTTCGGCTTATGGCTCAAGACTTTCAATGTGAAACCGAAGACGATCGATGGGCGACACGCGGAATGCGGAGGTGCCATAGTAAGCAAAGGCGCCGATGCTCTATGGCCAAAGGGTTCCTTCCCGGAGGTGTCCAACTTATGGCAGCGGGAGTGGTTTTACATCACAGCTCCCTGAAGTACAAAGTGGGCAGCTGCCCCTGCCTTCTGCTCGGGTCCCCCATCGCAACTGGCGTCATGGGTCAACAAGGGGCTGGACTGGGGGCCAGTTAATGACGTGCTGACATTGCAAAGTCGCATCCGAGATCTCCTCAAGAGGGATGTTAATCTTGTCAAGGTAATGCAAGTTATGCGAGTTCGTCGGGTCCTGCCATGCCAACGTCGATCTCTCCGTATGTGGGAGTTCAACCCGGAAGGACCGCGAACTATTCAGCAATTCTTCGGCGTGACGCTCGAAGAGATGTATGGATTGTTCTTCAGATCACGAATAAAGTGTTCGGACACCACCGAGGATGCGGGTCTCAACTGCAACCGTTTAGATACCCACGTAAGTAATTCTGCAACCAAACATGCTGTCTTTTTATTTGTCATAACATCATTCTGAAAAAAATCGCTCTCGGCCAAGACTAGATAAGAAAGGAGGAGAGGATCAATTGTTCGGCCCCCCTTCCCGAAGGCTCACCGGATCTTGTACTAGCCAGGATGCTTGAGCATGCACCTTATCAAGTGCCATCAGGGGAAGATAAAGGGAGGAGTAAAGAAGCCGAAAGCGGGCTTCACACATTACTCATCCAAACCGGGGGAATTAGTGTCTCCGCGAAGGAGGATAATCGGGGAGAAGAATCTAGAATCCCCTCTCGCCAAGGAAGGAAAAGGACCGCCTCTGAAGACTTGGAAACGAAGGTTTCCAAACGAGTGAAGAAACCTGCGCCAGGGGGCCCTGCCCCGAAGGGTGTCCTTACCGCATAGTGCCCGCAAGGGGGCCATCCCTCCACCGAGCTGTAAGTGAACAAGAGTACTTTGGTAAATATATCCTGCTTTATCTCCGAGGACAATAACCGAGACATATATCTTGCAGTCCGACTCGTAGCCCTTCTCGACAGAGTTCGTCTTCGGGGGATCTTCTTCTAGAGATGATGGAGAGCGAACCGCCTCCCCATGTCTCCTCGCCTCCTGGGGCGGATGACCCTAGGGTGTCATCACGGAGGATTTCTCCTGATCCGCCAAGGCCAGAAGGTAAACCTTCATCCACCCGAAGTCCGGAGTATTCGGCTCCTAAGGAGAGCAACAGAAAGAGTCTGGGATTGTCCGGTGCACAACCGGACGCACTGATGGGTCTTTTGGAGCAAGCGGCTATCTCAGAGGCGCGGCGTACTTTAATGGGTACGGTGGTTGAGAGGATTTCATCCGCTAAAAGGGTTGCATGAAGATTTTGCGAGCCTGCTAAGAGGCTTTGAGGTACGCAGAGTAATATATAAATTTTTTGACGGTACCGCACATGCTAGGTGTGCTCTATACAGATAGTAGCCCCTGAGACTCTGGTTGCTGTCCAGAGGCGGCAAACAGAGGATCATAGTCACAGGTAATGATCGCGCTGCTTTCTTGTGCAGGCGGCTGGGGGTCCGATGGCTGGCCGAACTGCTGAGTTTGCCGGACTGAGGCGGCAGCTTGATGCGGCAGATGCCGACATTGCGCTTGTGAACAAGCAGCTTGACAAGGCACAGGGTATGTATTTTCGGGTGGTCAACAAATATTAAGAGGAGCATGATGCTAGTATCTATAATATGATGTGAGTGCAGATGGAGCTGCCGCCGTGGAGACCCTTCGGGCGGAACTTGCCCGGGCCAAGGAACAAGCCAGGAGAAGTGTTGCGGCCGCCCTAAAGGCGGCCGAAGACTTAAGAGCCGAACAGGCTGCTCATCGCCAGAGCGAAGATAAAATAGCCAAGATGGTTGTTGAGCTAAAAGATGCCGCCGGCCGATATGAGCTTCTTGAAAAGGAAAGCCAAGCGAAAGCGGCTGACCTAAAGAAAGTCGTGGAAGCAGCCAAGGAAACCCGCTCTAAAATCAGAGCGGCGAAGGAGGAGCTCCGTCAAGCCGGAGATATCACGGCAGGGAAGCCCTTTTGTTGCGGACGAAGTTTGGAGATCCGAAGTATGCCCCTCTGGATCAATTATGCAGTGTTGCAGGCGCGTACTTGGACTTGGCAATGAGTGCTGCTGATGCGACTGAGTTTTTCAAAGATCAGAAAGATCATGAAGTGGAAAGATTGTTCTGGTCGCAGTTCAGTGCTACAACGTGCTCGCTGTTGTTAAATGAACAAATGGCCGACTGGGCCGAGCTCCATAGGCTGTCCGGACTTGCCATGAGGTCTGTTGTGGATCATCTTTGGCCGAAGGGACCAAGGCCGAATAGTTATTTTGGTTTAGTGCAACGATTCCTTGGTGTTGTGCCGCATATCGACGTTGTAAAGAGGTTGGCATGCATAGAGGGTGCGTGGATGGCTCTTGCCCGTGTTAAGACATACTGGGCAGAGATGGAGGCCACCGCTATTGCAACCCGGGATCCGGCCATAGGCCAGGTCTCGGCTAAGCACTATTTTGAAGAAGTCCTAGAATGCGCTCGTTTAATAGAGGCTTAGTGCTCGAAGAGTATCATGGTCGAGTGACATGTATTCCAATTGTAAAAACAATGCTATTTGGATTATAAAGGTTGTGTTTATACTTTTGCCTGAAAGTATTATGATGCCTCCAATGCGGTCGTTTATGTATGTATATAACCTGAAAGTTTGCAGTCGTCGGCTTCAGCCCCCACGCACATAATGCGGGGGTGTTCGGAAAAGCACGTATTCACACTTGACCCAACGTCTTGGTCCATTAAGGAGGTGATAGCGCAGCGAACAAGGCAATCGGACTATATAGCTTTAACACTTTCACTTAGCCATAGGAGTTTGACAGTGGGGCTACTATATAGCCCCAGGTACTTCCGCGCTCATCCGAATACAGTGCGTGTACATACATGACCGGGAAACCGGTCCTTCGTTAATGTGGAGGAATCACATAGATTCCGCTGAATCATCAAGTGGTTGACCAGTCTCGCGCTTTATCATGACAGTCAGTTTTCGGCTTTCTCTACTAAGGTGCTCATCCAGATGAACCAGGGCACAATCGCATTAGTTCTCCCGGTGCCACCTTAGCCGAGAGAGCAGAACGTAAGGTAGCAAAACACGGGAGCTGGGCAAACCCAACTATTGACCAAAGACATGATTCGGAGCTGATGCATATAAGGCCAAACTCGCGACGCCAAACACTCCCTAAGGTATTCGGACTTTACAACATATACTCGGCTGAGTAACGCCCTCGATAATGAGCCCTGATTTTCCAGGTACTTCCATTAGTCTGACATGATGAAATGCCAAATAATGCCAGCATCCCTTTCGATTGTGTTGAGTATCCGGAGGGAGTGAAGCAACAAGAGACAGTAAAAAAGGTTTACACAGGGTCTTAATATAAAAAGAAGCCTTTGAGCGGGGCCCTGCTGCATGATTGCACCTGTGTCTCCGTTGGTGCCGTATCCTGGAAGGGTGTAGCACGATGATCATCTGTAAAAGAGAAAAAACGCAGGTGAAAGTCTTCGTGCGAAAAATTGGTTATTCTTAATGAACCATTAAAATGCAATCTAAATAGGGTCAAGCCGAACTGTAGCCCTTTTTACATGCCGGAAGCCCCTAGCACCACCTATGGGGGTATATCCATCGACCCAATCTCAGGTTTATCTGAGCTGTTACAGCTAGTGGTGCCCCGGACTCATCTAACCGTGTCCGCGGTCTTGACGACCGATCATTTCTTCTGGTTGGAGAGGGCGTTCAGTGATTGGCTGCTAGAGCCGCCACATATTCCTTCGTACGTGAGGAACGCTCTGTGTTTCCGCTAACTATGATGATGCCACGTGGACCGGGCATCTTAAGCTTAAGATAAGCATAATGCGGTACTGCATTAAAACAAGCGAAGGACGTTCTTCCGAGTAGTGCGTGATGGCCGCTTCAGAATGGAGCGATGTCGAAGGTTAATTCTTCGCTTCATAAGTTGTCAGGAGAACTGAATACAACCTCTAGTACTAGAGAGCCCGTGCAGTGGGCCTCTGGGCCTGGTATTACTCCTTTAAAGGTAGTATTGCTTTGGCTGATTCTTGTCGGGTCTATCCCCATTTTGCGGACGGTGTCCTGATATATCAGATTAAGACTACTGCCGCCATCCATAAGGACTCGGGTGAGATGGTATCCGTCAATTATTGGGACTAGCACCAAGGCAGCCGATCCTCCATGCCGGATACTAGTCGGGTGATCCCTGCGATCAAATGTGATCGGGCAGGCCGACCAAGGGTTGAACTTGGGGGTGACGGGCTCCACGGCGTATACGTCTCGGGGTGCGCATTGGCGCCTCCTCTTCGGTATGTGCGTTGCGTAAATCATGTTCACTGGTTTGACCTCTGGTGGGAATTTTTTCTGTCCCCCAGTGTTCGGCTGGCGAGGATCATCCTCGTCTTCGCTTGGTGTCTCCCTCCCCTTGTGCTTGGCATTTGGCTTGCTGGCCTGCTTCAAGACCCAGCATTCTCTGCTGGTGTGATTTGTAGGTTTGTCAGAGGTGCCATGAACCTGACATAATCTGTCTAGAATCTTGTTTAGGCTGGACGGTCCATCTCTGCTGCCTTTAAATGGCTTTTTCCATTGACCGGGTCGAGAGCCCCTCAATCCGGCGTTTACCGCCATGTTGTTTGGGCTGTCTTTGTTGTTTCGACCCTTGCTTTTATTGTGTCACGGTTTCCCGTAGCCATCCCTGACTTCGGATGAGGCTGGGTTGCTGGTGTCGCTATGGGCCAGCCAACTGTATTCGCCCATGCAAAAGCGGGTCATAAGTCTTGTTAGGGCTGTCATTGTCCTCGGTTTTTCCTGGCCAAGGTGTCTGGCGAGCCATTCGTCCCGGACACTGTGCTTGAAAGCCGCTAAGGCTTCGGCATCTGGGCAGTCGACGATTTGATTCTTCTTTGTAAGAAATCTGTTCCAAAGCTTTCGGGCTGACTCTCCGGGCTGTTGAATTATGTGACTTAAATCGTCTGCGTCCGAAGGTCGGACATAGGTCCCTTGAAAATTGGCCCTAAAAGCATCCTCAAGCTCTTCCCAACTTCCAATTGAGTTTTCAGGGAGGCTTTTCACCCAGTGCCAAGCTGGTCCTTTTAACTTCAGGGGCATGTATTTGATGGCGTGGAGATCATCTCCGCGAGCCATGTGGATGTGAAGGATAAAGTCCTCAATCCAGACCCCCAGGGTCTGTCGTTCCGACGTATGCCTCTATGTTCATGGGTTTGAATCCCTCTGGAAATTCATGATCCAGCACCTCATCGGTAAAGCACAGGGGGGGGCTCGGCACCCCTGTATTTGGATGTGTCATGGCATTCTTCGGACGGTTGCAGCGTTTGGTTTTGATACCAAGCTGTTATTCGGTCAGTATAGTCGTTTGGGCGACCATGATTCTGTGCCGGAGCGCGCTTCCTGGATCTGTAGATGGACCTGGCCATACCGGCTTTTTTGTGCAGGTCTTTGCATAAATCGTGCACTGACTTGTGTGCGACGTTGTTAGTTGCCCTGTCGTGGCCACGGGGTGGTCGATCCGGCTGATCGGCCGTTTTATTTTTCGGCTGAATGGGCTGTAAAGCCTTGTCGTCGAATTCCGGCAGCAGCTTTCGCTTTGGATAGCTCTTAGTGTGGCGACTGCCGCCGTGCTTTTCTTCAGTGTCAAGCACCTTTTTCCATCTACTGTTGAGCGTATTCTGCGCGGCCTTAGGCCTTTGCTTCTGTTTCTTCAGGATCCTCGCGGTGGCAATAAGCCTTCTATGGAGGTTCTCTTGTTCCAAGTGCCTTTCCGGGATGATGAGTGCATCGTCGTCCGGACTGTTCTCCTCTCCGAAGACAGGTTGATGAGCTTTACCCTTGGCGTCGCCGTGATTGGAGAATGGCTCTGTACTATGTTGGCCGTCCGCTGGCTCATCCTGCTCCATCGCTGGGTCCATGTGGTCGTCGTTTCCTTTGGAGTCGACCGGGGTGTTATTCTTTCTTGCGCTGTTATCGCTGTTTTTGCTGAGGCAGGATTTGGAGCGGTGCCTACGTCGTCGCTTTGGTAGCTTCTCGAGGGGACTATCCTTCGCTGCATCCTCCCATTCCTCGTCATTGTTTTCTTTGGGTGTATCCACCATGTATATATCGTGTGATGAAGTGGTTGTCCAGCGCCCTGTGGGCGGTGGTTCCTGTTCCTCTCTTGCATCGTCGTACATACCGTCGATGTCTTCGGAGTCAAAATCAAGCATGTCAGTTAAGTCGTCGACGGTGTCTATTAAGTGGGTGGTGTGTGGGGAACGAATTCCTTCGTCGTCCGCTTCCCACTCGAGCCGGACATAGTTCGGCCGAGGGTCTCCTGGCAAGGAGAGAGACCTCAATAAATCTAGCACATCGCCCAAGGGCGAGTGCTGAAAAATATCCGCGGAGGTAAACTCCGTGATCGGTGCCCAATCAGATTGGATAGGCACGGACGCAGGTGGTTCGGAGCCTGTTGCCGGGGACGAATCCAAGGGTCCGGTAACACAGGTCTCGTAGGAGGTGAAGTCAGTATTCGGCTCTATCGTCGCTGAGTGTGCAGCCTCCGTGGTGGGGTCCATCCACCCGTCCTCGGATGGCACGATCTGCTCCGGATTGAGGGCCGGAGTAACCGCAGGTGCGATCTCCCAAAAAATGTCCGATCGCAGAGCTAAGTCATGCTCGTCATGACTATGCGGCGCGCCTGACATAAGCTCGAATCCGTCGAAGATCAAGTTTCCGCGGATGTCGGCAGTGTAGTTCAAGCTTCCAAATCTCACCTGATGGCCAGGGGCGTAGCTATCGATCTGCTCTAGATGGACAAGCGAGTTGGCCCGCAGTACGAAGCCGCCGGATAAGAAGGTCTGTCCGGGGAGAAAAACCTCACCCTGGACTGCATCGTCGCCGATGATCGAAGGATACATCAAGCCTTTATCGTGACGGCACAGTGGAACTCTCAATGAAAGCACCAATGTCGGTGTCAAAACCGGCGGATCTCGGGTAGGGGGTCCCAAACTATGCATCTAAGGCTGATGGTAACAGGAGGCGGGGGACACAATGTTTACCCAGGTTCGGGCCCTCTCGATGGAGGTAATACCCTACTTCCTGCTTGATTGATCTTGATGATATGAGTATTACAAGAGTTGATCTACCACGAGATCGTAGAGGCTAAACCCAAGAAGCTAGCCTATGATTATGATTGTTGTCGTCCTACGAACTAACCCCTTCGGTTTATATAGACACCGGAGGGGGCTAGGGTTACACAGAGTCGGTTACAGAGAAGGATATCTACATATCCGAATCGCCAAGCTTGCCTTCCACGCAAAGGAGAGTCCCACCCGGACACGGGACGAAGCCTTCAATCTTGTACCTTCATAGTCCAACAGTCCGGCCAAAGTATATAGTCCGGCTGTCCGAGGACCCCCTAATCCAGGACTCCCTCACTAGGCATGATCATGTATATAGGCATCACGTCCGTGACAAGTAGACCGACTCCTGCCTGCATCTACTACTATTACTCCACACATCGACCGCTATACAGCATGCATCTAGAGTATTAAGTTCATAAGAACAGAGTAACGCCTTAAGCAAGATGACATGATGTAGAGGGATAAACTCATGTAATATGATATAAACCCCATCTTTTTATCCTCGATGGCAACAATACAATACGTGTCATTTCCCTTTCTGTCACTGGGATCGAGCACCGCAAGATTGAACCCAAAGCTAAGCACTTCTCCCGTTGCAAGAAAGATCAATCTAGTAGGCCAAACCAAACTGATAATTCGAATAGACCTGCAAAGATAAACCAATCATACATAAAAGAATTTAGATAAGCTTCAAATATTGTTCATAGATAATCTGGATCATAAACCCACAATTCATCGGATCTCGACAAACACACCGCAAAAAGAAGAGTTACATCAAATAGATATCCAAGAGAATCGAGGAGAACTTTGTATTGAGATCCAAAGAGAGAGAATAAGCCATCTAGCTACTAGCTATGGACCCGAAGGTCTGAAGTAAACTAATCACACATCATCGGAGGGGCCATGGAGCTGATGTAGAGGCCCTCCGTGATCAATGCCCCCTCTGGCGGAGCTCCGAAAAAGGCCCCAAGATGGGATCTCTTGGGTACATAAGGTTACGACGGTGGAAATAGGGCTTCGTGGTGCTCCTGGATGTTTTCGGGGTATATGAATATATATAGGAGGAAGAAGTAGGTCGGTGGAGCAACGAGGGGCCCACGAGGGTGGAGGGCGCGCCCCCCTACCCAGTGGCCTCCTCGATTATTTCTTGACGTCCACTCCAAGTCCCCTAGATCATGTTTGTTCCAAAAATAACTCTCCCGAAGGTTTCATTCCGTTTGGATTCCGTTTGATATTCCTTTTCTGTGAAACACTGAAATAGGCAAAAAAAAACAATTTGCACAGGGGCTTGGGTTAATAGGTTAGTCCCAGAAATAATATAAAAGTGTAAAATAAAGCGCATTAAACATCCAAAACAGAATATATAATAGCATGGAACAATCAAAAATTATAGATACGTTGGAGACGTATCACCCCTTGTCACGGACCGGAGCCTCGGCCGTCAGACTCGCGGGGGGAAACCCAAAGGGGGAAAAGTTGCAAGAAAATGGCTCCAAAGACAAAAGGCAAGAGCGCAGGCATCCACGAAGTTTCCGCGTGCCGCCAGGTCGCTCGACCCGGCCTCGCCGCTCTAAGTTGTCAAGCGACCGGCTACTCGCCAACCCGGCCCCGCCGGATTGCCGCCAGCCGGCCCAATGGGTGTTTCTCTCATGCTCAACGTTACGAAAGCCTAAGTACTGCACGCTCTTCTCAAAAGCTGGACCCCTTGTCACGGACCGGAGCCTTGGTCGTTAGACTCGCGGGGGATAAGCCCAGGAGGGCAGAGTGCAGGAAAACGGCTCAAAAAAACGAAAAGGAAAGGCGCAAACATTCACAAGGCTCATACATCATAAATTCAGAAACAGGCCCAAGGCCAGAGTTCATTACACCCAGTTAACCCCCTGTGGGTGGGTGGACCTCCTACCTAACAGAAATTTTTACTAATTTAAAAATCAGGCATTCCCGCCGCCGGATCGCGCAGCTCCCGGATTCGTTGAGGTGCCGATATCCTCCTCCCCGGCGTCCGCGTCGTGGTAGACGCCCGTCTCCTCAGAGCTGCCCTTCGGGTCATCCAGAAGCAGGTTGTAGTCGTCAGAAGGCACGACTCCGCCATCCTCCGCCCACTCCGGCTGGAACTTGTCGTGGAAGGCGAACCCAGCGATGTAGCTGGCCCGGGCGGTGATCCGTCCGGCCTCCGCCTGCAGCTGGCTCTCCGAGCCGGCCCGCTGCCCATCAACGCATCCAGCGCCAGATCCGTATGCCAAGACACCGTGAACCTGAGCACCTTCTCGGCGCCGGCATGGGCGGCAGAAACCCGCCACTCATGAAGACGGTCCGGGCCCGCCTCCAACCACCGCGCCAGCCGCACGAAGCTGTTCGGTGCAACGGCGCCCGGCCAGAGGGCCGCCGTCATCACCGTGCCAGCCCAAGAGAGCCGCCCCATCTGCTCGCTCAAGACTCACAGACGGGCCTCGACGGCGGCCATGATCTTCGGGAAGGTCCAGGCCACCCGCGGGTCAGTCCCGGAGCCAACGACCCCCTGCGGGTCACGCTGAAAGCGGACCGCCTCCTCCGCCGGCAGGTGCATCTCCGGGAAGGCCCCTGTCGAAAAGAAAAGCAAGTCAAAAGAAAAGTCACCAAAAACAAGAAGCCGGAGTCCCAACCCAGCAACAACAAAACCAAAGGAAAGCACTTACTGGAGAAGGACTCTTCCAGGTGCTGCGCTTCGAGCAACGTATTGTGCCGCTCCCGGGCAATGGTGCTGTCACACTCCTAGAGCGTCTTCTCCAGATCGGCAACCTTGGCAAGGGCCGCCGTCAGCTCGGCGTCCTTCTCCTCGGCTTCCTTCATGGCCTCCTCGCGACGCTGGGTCTTCTCCTGCCGGGTCTCCTCCGCCGCGGCCACCAGCGCCTTCAGGTGCTCCACCTCGGCTTGGAGCTGCCCCTTATTGTCGGCCAGCTTGCCGCGTTGCTGGTCCACCTCGGCAAGGACCTGCTATGCCTCCACAACCTTGGCAGCCTCCGCCTTAAGGATCTCCACCTCGGCCTCGAGGTGGCCCTTGTTGCCCTCCAGCCACTCCTGCAGCCGGCTGGCTTCGTCGAGCGCCTGCCGGGCCCCCATCACCTCCGCCCTCGCCCTCTCCACCTCGGCTCCAAGCCGACCAGCGTCAGCAACGACACGGTCGTAGTTGAAGCCCGCCCTAATCAGTCGGGTCCACCAAGACAGTACCTCCGCTGCAGAAGAGAGACTCCGAAACAAAGTACTACTTTAAGATTCAACCCAACTGCTGCGAAGTTGGCCCGAATCTCGGGGGCTACACCTAGTGGGTGCACTAGCGTGCCCCCACTAAAAAAGAGCACGCAAGACAAGTACCTGCCACGGCGCGGAGCTCCTTCTCCTTGGCGGCGAGCCTTTCCTTAAGACGTCGGTGCGTCTCAAGGAGCTGGTTGAAGACGTCGACCCGGTAGGCGTCCAGTTGCTACAGGAAGCAACGATCAATACAAGACAGCAAGATAAGATCCGACCCAACTGCTACGTAGTTGGCCCGAATCTCGGGGGCTACACCCAGTGGGTGCACTGGCGCGCCCCCACAAGGAAGACGCAATGGAAAAAGGAAAAAGCAGAAGGCAATGGAAAACTTACAAACACGGCGCGCTCCAGCTCCTGCGTCGCCTTGACCTCGGCCTGGGCAAAGGCCTGGATCTGGTCCGCCCGCCCTCGCAGGCACCGGGTCATGGTGGTCATCGCCGCCTCCTCTTGGGCTGGAGGCCCGAAGAAGACCTCGCCGGTCCCGCTCCGCATCGGCGGCAACCCGGCAGCCCGGCGACCCCCGGGCCTGAGCACCAGGGCGTGCTCCCCGCTAGCCGCCTCCCCTGAGGCCGATGCCCCCTCCGACGCCTTCTCCAGCGCCCTCTCCGACTCCGACGCCGGCTCCGTGGGCCAAGTGGCTTGCGGCTCCACCGCCACTAGCGCCTTGCTTGTCGACGTCCGAGCTATCCCCGCTGGCGCCGACCGCGATGCCTCCCCCAAGACGGCGTCGCCGCTGCCTCCGTCGGCCCCCGCGTACTCGACCACGTCGGTCCGTGGTGGGGTGTCGTCCCCAAAAACCACAACCTCCCGGTCGAGGTCCATCGCATCCGCACGGCCGCCATGGCCGTGCTCCCCCTCCAACGACGGCACGAAGACCGTCGCCGTCGCCACCGTCCCCGCCGACATCTCCGGCCACGCCGACTCCTCGCCGGCTCGCGCCCACACTGCCGCGGTGCTAACCCAGGCCTGGGTCGACGCCGCCTCCAGCTCCACCTCGGCCCGGTTCCGATCCCGCCAGGCTAGGCCTTCGGCGTCGGCTGGGTCCAGACCGAGGTCCGGATCCGCCCGCTCCTCCTCCTCCTTGCCCCAATTTATAAGCCACAGTTTAAAACGTGCGGGAGTGGGATCGTCTACGCTCGCCTTTCCCACTTCTCTGCAATAATTGTGCACGTGCGCGCGCAATAACTGCCTTGAGAATGGCAACCGACTTCCGGACGCGGCAATAAATCCACGCGCGTGGGCCGAGGGCGCGCGGCCACGGGCCCCTGCGCTTCACCCCGTCCCGTCGCGCGCATGGCCTGTCAGGCCCCTTCGGCTCCCGGACGCAACGTGGTGCCCGCGCGAATCCCAAAAGATTGCCTCAAAGATTCAGTGGACTCCTCGGTTTTCCGCCACTGTCGGGATGCCGCGATCTGGCTTCCAGAAGCTGGCACACAGTGGGTGTTGCTGGACCCGGAGGCCTCAAGATTCGCCTCCTTCAAAGGGCGAAACTACAAAGGCCCTCCCATCCAAAGACGGCAGACCTTCACAGCTTCGGGGACAACTGCCGAGGGGATGAACCCCGGGCAGGCAATGGAACCCGGATCCTTCTCAAAAACAACGGGGCCAGCATCGCCCCTCAAGACGGCTCGCGCTTGGCCGGGTCGCGCAACCCGGCCAAGCCCCTCAACCTGGCCTAACCTTCAAGACTTCTCCAACAAGCCAGCTCCCCCTTGGCGTGCTCCCCAACCCGGCCAAGGTTCAGCGGCTGTCCCATCCCAGTCGTACGATGGGACGAGTCACCACTAATGACCCACAAGTATAGGGGATCTATCGTAGTCCTTTCGATAAGTAAGAGTGTCGAACCCAATGAGGAGCAGAAGGAAATGATAAGCGGTTTTCAGCAAGGTATTCTCTGCAAGCACTGAAATTATAGGTAACAGATAGTTGTGTGATAGGATAATTGGTAACGAGCAACAAGTAACAAAAGTAAATAAAGTGCAGCAAGGTGGCCCAATCCTTTTTGTAGCAAAGGACAAGCCTGGACAAATTCTTATGTAGAGAAAAGCGCTCCCGAGGACACATCGGAATTATCTCAAGCTAGGTTTCATCACGATCATATGATTCATGTTCGGTACTTTGATAATCTAATATGTGGGTGGACCGGTGCTTGGGTGTTGTCCTTACTTGGACAAGCATCCCACTTATGATTAACCTCTATTGCAAGCATCCGCAACTACAACAAAAGTATTAAGGTAAACCTAACCATAGCATGAAACATATGGATCCAAATCAGCCCCTTACGAAGCAACGCATATACTAGGGTTTAAGCTTCTGTCACTCTAGCAACCCATCATCTACTTATTACTTCCCAATGCCTTCCTCTAGGCCCAAATAATGGTGAAGTGTCATGTAGTCAACGTTCACATAACACCACTAGAGGAGAGACAACAAACATCTCATCAAAATATCAAACGAATACCCAATTCACATGACTACTAATAGCAAGACTTCTCCCATATCCTCAGGAACAAACGTAACTACTCACAAAGCATATTCATTGTAACGCCCTCGATGCGGCTATATCTCCCACGTGTCGAAGCACGACTTAGAGGCATAACCGCATTGAAAGCAATGTCGCAAGTGAGGTAATCTTCACACAACCCATGTAATACATAAGGGAAAAAGATACATAGTTGGCTTACAATCGCCACTTCACACAATTACATGAATAAAGCATTACATCATCCAAATACATTCAAGGTCCGACTACGGAACCAAAATTAAAGAAGAACCCCAAATGCGACAAGGTCCCCGATCGACCCCAACTGGGCTCCACTACTGATCAACTAGAACGAAACAACACAAAGGACAAGATCTTTATCGAGCTCCTCCTGAGCTTGGTTGCGTCATCTACACGGACTCATCGGCACCTGCAAACTGGTTTTGGAAGTATCTGTGAGCCACGGGGACTCAGCAATCTCGCACCCTCGCGATCAAGACTATTTAAGCTTATGGGTAAGGTAAAAGGTATGAGGTGGAGCTGCAGCAAGCGACTAGCATATATGGTGGCTAACATACGCAAATGAGAGCGAGAAGAGAAGGCAAAGCACGGTCGATAAAAGTATGATCAAGAAGCGATCCTAGAACAACCTACGTCAAGCATTACTCCAACACCGTGTTCACTTCCCGGACTCCACCGGAAAGAGACCATCACGGTTACACACGCGGTTGATGTATTTTAATTAAGGTCAACTTCAGGTTTTCTACAACCGGACGTTAACAAATTCCCATCTTCCCATAACCGCGGGCACGGCTTTCAAAAGTTCAAATCCCTGCAGGGGTGTCCCAACTTAGCCCATGACAAGCTCTCACGGTCAATGAAGGATATTCCTTCTAGCGGGAAGACCCGATCAGACTCGGAATCCCGGTTACAAGACATTTCGACAAGGTAAAACTAAACCAACAACACCGCCCGAATGTGCCGACAAATCCCGATAGGAGCTGCACATATCTCTTTCTCAGGGCACACTCAGATTGTCTTAGGTACGGGTAGGCCAGCCCAGAGTTGCCCCTGGTGGCCACCGGCAGCTGACAGGTTGGACCAACACTCAGAGGAGCACTGGCCCGGGGGGGTAAAATAATGATGACCCTCAGGAGCGCGACTCCCAAGGGAAAAGAAAAGGCTAGGTGGCAAATGGTAAAACCAATGTTGGGCATTGCTGGAGGAGTTCTACTCAAGGCGAACTGTCAAGGGGTTCCCATAATAGCCCAACCGCGTAAGGAACGCAAAATCCGGGAACATAACACCGATATGACGGAAACTAGGGGCGGCAAGAGTGGAACAAAAACACCAGGCATAAGGCCGAGCCTTCCACCCTTTACCAAGTATATAGATGCATTAATTAAATAAGATATATTGTGATATCCCAACAAGTAAACATGTTCCAAACAAGGAACAACATCTCCATGTTCCAACAAGGAACAAACTTCAAACTTCACCTGCAACTAGCAACGCTATAAGAGGGGCTGAGCAAAGCGGTAACATAGCCAAACAACGGTTTGCTAGGACAAGGTGGGTTAGAGGCTTGGTTTAACAACATGGGAGGCATGATAAGCAAATGGTAGGTATCGTAGCATAGGCATAGCAAAAGAGCGCGCATCTAGCGATTTCGAGGGTATGGTCATCTTGCCTGAAATCCCGCAAGGAAGAAGAACGAGTGCATGAAGAAGACAAACGGGCGTAGACGAACGAATCCTCACAACACGACATTACCGGAACCAACCCGAAGAAGCAAACACCGGAAAGAAGCACACAACATAGTAAACAAACCACACATGAACATGGTATGATATGCGGGATGCAGTATGCGATGCATATGCATGATTTGCAAAGGAATGATTGAACATGGCCTCAACTTGGAAATCCAAGTGTGCCACTGGAAAGGTGAGATGATTTCTCTTGAAAACGATATAAAGATCACCGGAATCGGAGACACGGTTTGGAAATGGCAAGCAATTCAAATATGGCATCGGTCTGCGATATACAGCAAGTAGCCATCTAAATGCAATAAGTTAAACATGCTACAGCACTCCAACATGACAACAAAATGCATGGCAGGGATCCATTCATGATTCTTAACAAACGATGAACACTGAGCTACGGCCAATTCATCCATTAACAGGTTCAAACAAGCATGGCAAAAGTGCATTTGGTAAACAGATTTCAGACTTAGTGAAATTAACACTTGTTTGGAAATTCAGATCAGGTAGCACACTTTGGAGCATGAAAACTATAAGCTACAGGAACTTAACATGGCAAAGCAAGGCATGGCATGGAGATAATCAAAGAGGTTAACAAAAGTCCCTTAGTGACCTTGAGCGAAAAGGGATCAAAAAATACAATTGCAAGCATGTGAACATGGCAAAAACATAATCAGATTACAGACTTAGTGAAAAACTGGAGCATGCAAAACAGATATCAAGTAGGCATGTTTACGAGCTCGATGCACTCACTACAGAGCAAGTAATGACAATCTAAGCATACACCCATCAAGAATACACATTATACAAGCTAGACATGGCAAGAACAATAACATAGCATGCATGTATCAACTACAACATCCTCAGCAAAATCGCTAACAAGTAGACAATCTGCCCAGATTCACGAAATAGCAAAAGTGGAGCTCGATTGACTCAAGCTAGGTTACTCCATAAATGCAAACAAAGACATGGATGGATAGAGCATTACAAGATTAACAAAACATCCTTACTTATCATCCCCAAAAGAGGCATGGATCACTAGGAAACAACATGAACATATGGCATATTGATAAAAACAGATCAAGGACTTAGTGTAATTGCTAAGTCCCTGAAATCAGCATTAACGAATGCACCACTTTGCAAGCTTGTGCTATTCACCACACACATCACAAAAATACATGGATAGCACCTCTGGAAAGATGGCAAAGCATATAACAAAACTCATGTAGAGCTCAGGGGCATATCATGCACACATTAATCATGGCAAAAACGACAAATAGCTATTTGGAGCAGCAGATCTGACAATTAACTCAAATAGAACTCTTCCAACAGCATTTCGGGCATTGAGATGAACTCAAATGAAAATTATGCAATGAGATGAAATGATGTACTCTCTGAGACGAACATTTTGATATGCTATACGCGCAAAACGGAGCTATGGATGCAAAGTTACGATGCGATGAATACAGGACTTAGACGAATTTATCACCTCCAGATCTAGGGTTCATCCAGCGCGGAAATCGAGGATCACCGGAATCCTCGCCGGAGAAGAGGGAGAAGGCTGCCGGAGGGTGAGGGAGCCACCGGGGAGGTGCGGGGAGGCGTGGAACGGGCGGATCCGGTCGCAAGGACCTCGGATCCGGTCATGGCGCGGGCGGAGGGAGTCGGCGGGGCCAAGGCAGGTGCGGCGGCGCGCTCGCCGGCCGGAGTGGGCGGCGGCGTCCAGGGGCGGCAAACCCGAGCCGGCAGCGGGCTCTTGCGGGGAGGCGCGGTGGTGGCGGCGATTGGCGGTGGAGCGCGGCGTGCAGGGCGGCGCGAGCGGGCGGCTCGCCGACGGAAGAAGCAGTCGCCGGCGGGGAATGGCAGAGCCGGTGGCCGGCGACGAAGGCATGCGGCGGCGGGGCGACGGAGCAGGTGCGGTCGGGCGGCATGGTGTCCGGGCCACAGCGGGCGAGCGGCGGCGGCGCGCGGGCCTGCGCGGGCTCGCGATGGGCTCCGCGGGCCGCGGTGAAGTGGGCGCGTGCGAGGCTGGCGTGTCGACGCCTGGTTGGTTCGGGCGGCGGAAGGAGGCGACATGGCGGCGTCCGATTCGCCGGAGTGACGCGTCTGACGGACATGTCCGGTGCGGGATGGACGTGTCCGGCGGCGCGAGGAGGGAGATTGCTAGGGTTTCGGGGAAAGATCCGAAAACGAAAATAAAGGGGTCTATTTATAGAGGTAGAGGGAGCTAGGAGAGTCCAAATGAGGTGCGGTTTTCGGCCACGCGATCATGATCGAACGCTCTAGATGATGGAGAGGGTTTAGGTGGGTTTTTGGGCCAAATTGGAGGGGTGTTGGGCTGAAACACACAAGAGGCCTTTTCGGTCCCTCGGTTAACCGTTGGAGCATCAAACGAAGTCCAAATGGTACGAAACTTGACAGGCGGTCTACCGATAGTAAACCAAGGCCACTTGGAAAGTCTCTGTCCAATCCGGAAATGTTTAACCCCCACACACGAGAAGAAGGTAGAAATGACCACCGAAGGATATAGGAGCGCCGGAATGCAAAACGGACAATGGGGAAAAGCTCGGATGCATGAGACGAACACGTATGCAAATGAAATGCACATGATGACATGATATGCAATGCATGACACGCAAGCAATGACAAGGCAACAACAACGAATAACTAGAGGACACCTGGCACATCGGTCTCGGGGCGTTACAACACTCCGCCACTACGAGAGGATCTCGTCCCGAGATCTAGAATGGCATCGGACGGAAAACTGAAGAGAAAGAGAAGAGGTAAAACTAAGTTGCTCCTTTGACAAATGAGTGAAACCAAAGAACCTTGAAAAAGGTTAAGCCATTTCGAGAAAAGAATACAACGGAGATAAACGAAGTTGAAAGCACTCCGTTAAGAAAGGGGAAAAGGAAAGAACCGATTCGGGTAGCACTCCGGTTTAGAAGGGATGCAAGACTTGATACGGTGAAAAGAACTTGAGCAGAGGACACGACACTCCGGTTAAACAAGATAGAGAAGGAATAAGACTGATATAATTTGGACAGCACTTCGACTATAAATGGAAGAAATTGAACATAATCTTGACAAACCGAGATGAGGAGTGAAAAGAGCAACATCACTAGACCTCCGGGAGAAAGAATAGAATAAAGATAATTGAGACAAAAGAATGTAGAAGAAAATGCCAACTTCTACTACAAAAGAGCTTGAAAAGGTATCCTTAGGAGAAGGGTCGAACGGAGTTGTTGGAAAAACCAACAACGAAAAGAATAAGCTTGATATGGTCTTATGGAATACATCTCAAATTATGAGGTGACAACCTGCCACTCACGGGAAAAAGAATTGGATTGGTATGAGCAAGGAGACAAGAAACTTATTTCACCGGAAGGATGAAATAAGAACTTGGGTCATTTATGAGCACCATAGGTAGCAACAATCCTTAGGGAACGCTCTAGGTGAAATATAACCCAAGGTAATTCCAACGAATAGGTTGATGGATTTAAAATACCTCATTCTTAACAATATGTGAATCATGAAACATGATCTCAAATTATCAAAAATGACAAAATAGCACCTCCAATAATATGGTAGAAAGAATTGCACTCGGGATTGCACGAAAAAGAATACTTGTGCTCCTTAGAAAAGAATGTTGATGAACACTTCGAAAAGGAAATTAAATCATTGATGAAACCATCATGTAGAACCTTCATGAAGAACTCCGGTAACAAAAGGATAACGAGAAGAAAGAGAAGTTGAAAACACAAGGTGAATCCTTGCAATGATTAGATGGATCTTCGTGATGAAATAAATTGAGAGAGCTTGGAACTCCGGAAAAGAAAAGATGAAACAATTGAAACCAAGATTTTCGATGAGGCTCCGGAATAAGGAATTAATCACTTGGATTAAACAAGAATAAGAATTACTTTATGCTTATCCTTCACCAATTAAATTGATGACAAACAACGGATTTGACATATTACTTATTCTCGTAGAAAAGATTAAGAGAGATATAACATAAACTTGGGAAGGTCTTCGACGAACCATCAGTAGGATTTGGAAAACAACGAATGAGTTGATATGATAACCATGGAATAGAATCTTGATCAAACCACCGTAAGAATTGAAAATGAACGAAGAGAAGATAAAGAAACACCGGGAAGAATTAGCAAATGAATGAAGATGCTTGAGAGAATTTAGAGACAAGAGAACGAAGGGATCACGAACTGATCAGAGATTACTTGAACGAAGCACCGGTAAGATAGGAGAATGATAACTGATAGCTGAGAATGAATAAACCTGAATTGATGGACTCCGGATAACAAACTGAGAAGAACTCTTGAATTGCTCCGGATAGGTGAAAAGAATTTTTTTCACGATCAAAACAATTACGAGAGGATGGCAACAAGCTAGAATCACGAATCTTGAAGAGAATGGAGCAAGATTAAAGAGAAACTCTTCTTCGGTCTTCAAAATCCGAGAATGACGACGAGAAACACCACCATGAATTATTTAGACACTCCGGAATGAAGAATGGAAAGGTTGAGCCAACGATGAAAAGAATTTAACCGATCTTGGAGAAAGACATTTGACTGATGACAATTCATTCTTACGTCAAACTTCAAAAAGAAATTTGAGGATAGCTCCGGGAAAATAAGAAGACTCAGGTAAGATCCTGGGAAAAGACCTGTGGGTTAGGGCCCACTCAAAAGAAACACCGTTGAATGATTTGAAAGAGAGGTTGCACCGGTTGAATTAAATGACTTGAATGAGATAACAACCTCGAGAGATCTTGAATGAATGCAGAGTGGAAAACACGAATCTTCGAGATATCTTGAGCACCCCGGAACAATTAAATAGCGAGAAGTGAATGAATATGAGGTGCACCGGAATGAGAAGGTATTTGAAACGAGGAAAAAGGATATGATCAACACCAAAGCTTGATTTGAATCCACCGGAGAAGAAAAGAATGACGAATGACGAACTTGAGGCTCCGTTAGTATCTTCATGAGAATCACCGGATAAGAACATTGAAGGAAAAGGATGGAGAGAATTCACATTAATAAGATGGATAGTTGATCAAGAAATCTGAATCCTTCAAAAAAACAAGGGTGGGTGGGTGGGAAAACACTATTGAGAATGAAACGAACACCGTTGAGAAGAAATGATAATTGATCTTGCTGATGTTGAAATGATCGGATCCACTTGAAGAGAAAACACGCCGGTGAAAAGGATTGACAAGACAATCTTGATGATCAAGAAGGATTGGTATCCACATCAGAGTATGAGAACACCATTTGGGGAAGGTATGGAATCAACACTTGACATTGAAGCAACTCGAATACCACAACTCAAAACAAAACAAAGGATTGGCTTGCCGAATAAACCGGAACAAACATATGATAGAGATTTTGTCCGAAGTTTTCGTGGTGGGGCCTACACGGGCTCGATCGTACAGCACCATCATGTACAAGGCAGTGCACATGACATACGAAGCGTCCCCGAGTTAGCATAGCCAAGGACTCTTTAAGACACAACGAGACCACTGTAAAACCGACCGTGGATAGGCGGACCACTAGACATCGAACCCCAATTTCATATCATACATCTGTCAGAAAGATATCCTAAGAGCTACTTGAATTCCCACTTATAAACTCCCTAAATTTTCCGGTTATGCAATCAGGTGTTGGGGATACAGGAGAAGCATAATATCTCACCCAAAACTAGCAAATCCTACATCCAGTTGTATCCATCCTTCAACACATAACCAAGAAACCTTCGGAAATCGTCTACCTCAACCTTCGAAAAGCATCTGTTATACGAGTTATGGTGATACTCCCGAACTCCCGCCCCAGTACTGGGTGGCATCGAGGTTATCTCACCAACAACTGCATAAAAGAGATTTTCGATGTCGGCGTACTAAACTCAGGTATTCCAGAACTGCAACGATAAAATTGTGATGACAACACCTCGGAGCTCAACTCCTCGGGACACTGCCACAACCCCTAAATGTCAGGAGGCACCAAGAACAATGTTCTCGTCACAAAACCATCGGAACGATTCCAAGATACCTGCGTGATCCTAAAAAAAATTTAGTGAAATTTGAGAAGAGAAGAGTCAAAACTCTACGTCAGGAAGCCTTACCAGAGCGATGAGAAGACTGCGGAGTAAAAAGAATTCCTAAACTCTCCGATATATAATTCCTAAATGACTCAAAACATTTTTTTCTAGACTCAACAATGGCTGCTAAAAATGATCAAGCAGTGGGGACTCCTAAGGTCGGGGAAGGCTCTAATACCAACTTGTAACACCCTCGATGCGGCTATATCTCCCACGTGTCGAAGCACGACTTAGAGGCATAACCGCATTGAAAGCAATGTCGCAAGTGAGGTAATCTTCACACAACCCATGTAATACATAAGGGAAAAAGATACATAGTTGGCTTACAATTGCCACTTCACACAATTACATGAATAAAGCATTACATCATCCAAATACATTCAAGGTCCGACTACGGAACCAAAATTAAAGAAGAACCCCAAATGCGACAAGGTCCCCGATCGACCCCAACTGGGCTCCACTACTAATCAACTAGAATGAAACGACACAAAGGACAAGATCTTTATCGAGCTCCTCCTGAGCTTGGTTGCGTCATCTGCACGGACTCATCGGCACCTGCAAACTGGTTTTGGAAGTATCTGTGAGCCACGGGGACTCAGCAATCTCGCACCCTCGCGATCAAGACTATTTAAGCTTATGGGTAAGGTAAAAGATATGAGGTGGAGCTGCAGCAAGCGACTAGCATATATGGTGGCTAACATACGCAAATGAGAGCGAGAAGAGAAGGCAAAGCACGGTCGATAAAAGTATGATCAAGAAGTGATCCTAGAACAACCTACGTCAAGCATTACTCCAACACCGTGTTCACTTCCCGGACTCCACCGGAAAGAGACCATCACGGTTACACACGCGGTTGATGTATTTTAATTAAGGTCAACTTCAGGTTTTCTACAACCGGACGTTAACAAATTCCCATCTGCCCATAACCGCGGGCACGGCATTCGAAAGTTCAAATCCCTGCAGGGGTGTCCCAAGTTAGCCCATGACAAGCTCTCACGGTCAACGAAGGATATTCCTTCTAGCGGGAAGACCCGATCAGACTCGGAATCCCGGTTACAAGACATTTCGACAAGGTAAAACTAAACCAGCAACACCGCCCGAATGTGCCGACAAATCCCGATAGGAGCTGCACATATCTCTTTCTCAGGGCACACTCAGATTGTCTTAGGTACGGGTAGGCCAGCCCAGAGTTGCCCCTGGTGGCCACCGGCAGCTGACAGGTTGGACCAACACTCAGAGGAGCACTGGCCCGGGGGGGGTAAAATAATGATGACCCTCAGGAGCGCGACTCCCAAGGGAAAAGAAAAGGCTAGGTGGCAAATGGTAAAACCAATGCTGGGCATTGCTGGAGGAGTTTTACTCAAGGCGAACTGTCAAGGGGTTCCCATAATAGCCCAACCACGTAAGGAACGCAAAATCCGGGAACATAACACCGATATGACGGAAACTAGGGGCGGCAAGAGTGGAACAAAAACACCAGGCATAAGGCCGAGCCTTCCATCCTTTACCAAGTATATAGATGCATTAATTAAATAAGATATATTGTGATATCCCAACAAGTAAACATGTTCCAAACAAGGAACAACATCTCCATGTTCCAACAAGGAACAAACTTCAAACTTCACCTGCAACTAGCAACGCTATAAGAGGGGCTGAGCAAAGCGGTAACATAGCCAAACAACGGTTTGCTAGGACAAGGTGGGTTAGAGGCTTGGTTTAACAACATGGGAGGCATGATAAGCAAATGGTAGGTATCGCAGCATAGGCATAGCAAAAGAGCGAGCATCTAGCGAGCAAAGATAGAAGTGATTTCGAGGGTATGGTCATCTTGCCTGAAATCCCGCAAGGAAGAAGAACGAGTCCATGAAGAAGACAAACGGGCGTAGACGAACGAATACTCACAACATGACGTTACCGAAACCAACCCGAAGAAGCAAACACTGGAAAGAAGCACACAACATAGTAAACAAACCACACATGAACATGGTATGATATGCGGGATGCGGTATGCGATGCATATGCATGATTTGCAAAGGAATGATTGAACCTGGCCTCAACTTGGAAATCCAAGCGTGCCACTGGAAAGCTGAGATGATTTCGCTTGAAAACGATATAAAGATCACCGGAATCGGAGACACGGTTTGGAAATGGCAAGCAATTCAAATATGGCACCGGTCTGCGATATACACCAAGTAGCCATCTAAATGCAACAAGTTAAACATGCTATAGCACTCCAATATGACAAAAAAATGCATGGTAGGGATCCATTCATGATGCTTAACAAAAGATGAACACTGAGCTACGGCCAATTCATCCATTAACAGTTCAAACAAGCATGGCAAAAGTACATTTGGTAAACAGATTTCAGACTTAGTGAAATTAACACTTGTCTGGAAATTCAGATCAGGTAGCACACTTTAGAGCATGAATACTATAAGCTACAGGAACTTAACATGGCAAAGCAAGGCATGGCATGGAGCTACTCAAAGAGCTTAACAAAAGTCCCTTAGTGACCTTGAGCCAAAAGGGATCAGAACATACAATTGCAAGCATGTGAACATGGCAAAAACATAATCAGATTACAAACTTAGTGAAAAACTGGAGCATGCAAAATAGATATCAAGTAGGCATGTTTACGAGCTCGATGCACTCACTACAGAGCAAGTCATGACAATCTAAGCATACACCCATCAATAATACACATTATACAAGCTAGACATGGCAATAACAATAACATAGCACGCACGGATCAACTACAACATCCTCGGCAAAATCGGTAACAAGTAGACAATCTGCCCAGATTCAAGAAATAGCAAAAGTAGAGCTCGATTGTCTCAAGCTGGGTGCTCCATAAATGCAAACAAAGACATGGATGGATAGAGCACTACAGGATTAACAAAACAATCTTACTGATCATCCCCAAAAGAGGCACGGATCACTAGGAAACAACATGAACATATGGCATATTGATAAAAACAGATCAAGGACTTAGTGTAATTGCTAAGTCCCTGAAATCAGCATTAACGAATGCACCACTTTGCAAGCTTGTGCTATTCACCACACACATCACAAAAATACATGGATAGCACCTCTGGAAAGATGGCAAAGCATATAACAAAACTCATGTAGAGCTCAGGGGCATATCATGCACACATTAATCATGGCAAAAATGACAAATAGCTATTTGGAGCAGCAGATCTGACAATTAACTCAAATAGAACTCTTCCAACAGCATTTCGGGCATTGAGATGAACTCAAATGAAAATTATGCAATGAGATGAAATGATGTACTCTCTGAGACGAACATTTTGATATGCTATACGCGCAAAACGGAGCTATGGATGCAAAGTTACGATGCGATGAATACAGGACTTAGACGAATTTATCACCTCCAGATCTAGGGTTCATCCAGCGCGGAAATCGAGGATCACCGGAATCCTCGCCGGAGAAGAGGGAGAAGGCTGCCGGAGGGTGAGGGAGCCACCGGGGAGGTGCGGGGAGGCGTGGAACGGGCGGATCCGGTCGCAAGGACCTCGGATCCGGTCATGGCGCGGGCGGAGGGAGTCGGCGGGGCCAAGGTAGGTGCGGCGGCGCGCTCGCCGTCCGGAGTGGGCGGCGGCGTCCAGGAGCGGCGAACCCGAGCCGGCAGCGGGCTCTCGCGGGGAGGCGCGGTGGTGGCGGCTATTGGCGGTGGAGCGCGGCGTGCAGGGCGGTGCGAGCGGGCGGCTCGCCGGCGGAAGAAGCAGTCGTCGGCGGGGAATGGTGGAGCCGGCGGCCGGCGACGAAGGCATGCGGCGGCGGGGCGATGGAGCAGGTGTGGTCGGGCGGCATGGTGTCCGGGCCGCAGCGGGCGAGCGGCGGCGGCACGCGGGCCTTCGTGGGCCCACGATGGGCTCCGCGGGCCGCAACGAAGTGGGCGCGGGCGAGGCTGACGTGTCGATGCCTGGTTGGTTCGGGCGGCGGAAGGAGGCGACGTGGCGGCGTCCGATTCGCCGGAGTGACGTGTCTGGCGGACATGTCCGGTGTGGGATGGACGTGTCCAGCGGCGCGAGGAGGGAGATGGCTAGGGTTTCGGGGAAAGATCCAAAAACGAAAATAAAGGGGTCTATTTATAGAGGTAGAGGGAGCTAGGAGAGTCCAAATGAGGTGTGGTTTTCGGCCACGCGATCATGATCGAACGCTCTAGATTATGGAGAGGGTTTAGGTGGGTTATTGGGCCAAATTGGAGGGGTGTTGGGCTGCAACACACATGAGGCCTTTTCGATCCCTCGGTTAACCATTGGAGCATCAAACGAAGTCCAAATGGTACGAAACTTGGCAGGCGGTCTACCGGTAGTAAACCAAGGCCGCTTGGCAAGTCTCTATACAATCCGGAAATGTTTAACCGCCGCACACGAGAAGAAGGTAGAAATGACCATCGGAGGAGATAGGAGCGCCGGAATGCAAAACGGACAACGGGGAAAAGCTCGGATGCATGAGACGAACACGTATGCAAATGAAATGCACATGGTGACATGATATGCAATGCATGACACGCAAGCAATGACAAGGCAAAAACAGCGAATAACTAGAGGACACCTGGCACATCAGTCTCGGGGCGTTATGTTCATGTTCATAATTAGAGGGGTATTAATATGCATATAGGATGTGAACATATGATCTTCCACCAAATAAACCAACTAACATCAACTACAAGGAGTAATTAACACTACTAACAACCCATAGGTACCAATCCCAGACTTAGAGGCAAGAGTTGGTACAAGATATGAACTAGGGTTTGAGAGGAGATGGTGCTGGTGAAGATGTTGATGGAGATTGACCCTCTCCCAATGAGAGGATCGTTGGTGATGACGATGGCGATGATTTCCCCCTCCCGGAGGGAAGTTTCCCTGGCAGAACAGCTCCGCCAGATCCCTAGATTGGTTCCGCCAAGCTTTCGCCTCGTGGCGGCGGAGTCTCGTCCCGAAAGCTGGCTTATGATTTTTTTCCTCATCGAAAGACTCCTTATAGTAGAAGATGGGCATCGGAGGGCCACCAGGGGCCCACGAGGCAGGGCGCACGCCCAGGGGGATAGTGCGCGCCCCCACCCTCGTGGGCAGGGTGTGTCCCCCCTCCGGAACTTCTTGTGCCCAGTATTTTTTATATATTCTAAAAATGACTTTCGTGAAGTTTCAGGACTTTTGGAGCTGTGCAGAATAGGTCTCCAATATTTGCTCCTTTTCCAGCCCAGAATCCTTGTCCTCAGAATCCCAGGGGTAAACCTTGTAAAATAAGAGAGAATTGGCATAAGTATTGTGACATAATGTGTAATAACAGCCCATAATGCAATAAATATAGATATAAAAGCATGATGCAAAATGGACGTATCAACTCCCCCAAGCTTAGACCTCGCTTGTCCTGAGGCGAAAGCCGAAATCGAAAAATATGTCCACATGTTTAGAGATAGAGGTGTCGATAAAAATAAAATACGGACATGAGGGCATCATGATCATTCTTAGAACAGCAACTTATATAATTCTTGTCATATGACCTCTTATGCTAGAGTAACAATTCAATCACAATTTCAAGTATGAATCATAAACTTCATTGAAAACTAACAAACTATAATCTCAGTCATTGGAGCAATTGAAATTTATCATAACATAGGAAAGAGTCAATATAAGAGCTTTTCAGCAAGTCCACATACTCAACTATCATATAGTCTTTCACAATTGCTAACACTCACGCAATACATATGGGTATGGAGATTTAATCGGACACATAGAAAGATAAGGGCTTATAGTTCTGCCTCCCAACGTTTTACCTCAGGGGTAATGTCATAATAATAGTTCATGAAAACTCACATCCAATTAGCCATGTATACCAGGATCTTTCCAACATGTTGTGCTTGCCAAAAGATAAAATGTAAAAAGGAAGGGTGAAGATCACCATCACTCTTATGCAAGGTAGGAGATAAAAGTAAAAGATAGGCCCTTTGCAGAGGGAAGAAGAGGTTGTCATGCGCTTTTATGGTTGGATGCACAAAATATTAATGCGAAAGAATGTCACTTTATATTGCTACTTGTGATATGGACCTTTATTATGCAGTTTGTCGCTTTTATTTCTTCCATATCACACGATCGTATAAAGCTTATTTTCTCCCACACTAATAAGTCATACATATTTAGATTTTAGAGAGCAATTTTTTATTGCTTGCATCGATGACAACTTACTTGAGGGATCTTACTCAATCCATAGGTAGGTATGGTGGACTCTCATGGCAAAACTGGTTTAAGGGTGTTTGGAAGCACAAGTAGTATCTCTACTTGGTGCAAAGAATTTTGGCTAGCATGAGGGGGAAATGTCACACCCTCGATGCGACTATATCTCCCACGTGTCGAGGCACGACTTAGAGGCATAATCGCATTGAAGGCATATGTCGCAAGTTAGGAAATCTTCACAACAACCCATGTAATATAAATCATAAAGGGGAGATAACATAGTTGGCTTACACTCGCCACGTCAATCAAGTACATAAATAACATTACATCATCCAAACACTCATGGCCCGACTACGGTGCCAAAATAAAAGAGAACCCAACATGCGACACGGTCCCAATCACCCCCAACTAGGCACCACTACTGATCATCGGGGAAGGAAACATAGTAACGCTGAGAGTCCTCGTCGAACTCCCACTTGAGCTCGAGCGCATCTCCTGGAGCGGAATCATCAGGCCCTGCATCTGGTGTAATAGTAATCTGTGAGCCACAGGGACTCAGCAATCTCACACCCTCGCGATCAAGACTATTTAAGCTTATAGGTATGGCAAGGTAAATATGAGTGGAGCTGCAGCAAGCGACTAGCAAAATATGGTGGCTAACTTATTCGCAAAAGAGAGCGAGAAGAGGAGGCAAAGCGCGAGCGAGAAACTAGAGAGCAACCTGCGCAAACATAACTCCAACAACGTTTCCACTTCCCGGACTCCGCCGAGAAGAGGCCATCACGGTAACACACACTGTTGATTCATTTTAATCAAGTTAAGGTTCAAGTTATCTACAACCAGACATTAACAAATTCCCATCTGCCCATAACTGCGGGCACGACTTTCGAAAGTTCAAATCCCTGCAGGGGAGTCCCAACTTAGCCCATGACAAGCTCTCACGGTCAACGAAGGAATAGACCTCCTCCCAAGACGTTCCGATCAGACTCGGTATCTCAGTAATTCAAGACAATTCAACAGGTTAAAACAAGACCAGCAACACCGCCCGAATGTGCCGACAAATCCCGATAGGAGCTGCACATATCTCTTTCTCAGTGCACACTCAGATGAGCCAGATGTCGGGTAGGACAGCCCAGAGTTGCCCCTGGTAGCCCCGGACATCGCTCGGTTGGACCAACACTCAGAGGAGCACTGGCCCGGGGGGGTTAAAATAAGATGACCCTTGAGTCTGCAGAACCCAAGGGAAAGAAAAGGCTAGGTGGCGAATGGTAAAACCAAGGTTGGGCATTGCTAGAAAAGCTTTAATCAAGGCAAACTATCAAGGGGTTCCCATTATAACCCAACCGCGTAAGGAACGCAAAATCTGGGAACATAACACCGATATGACGGAAACTAGGGCGGCAAGAGTGGAACAAAACACTAGGCGAGAGGCCCAGCCTTCCACCCTTTACCAAGTATATAGATGCATTAAGATAACATAGCAATATAGTGATATCCCAACAAGTAAATAAATGTTCCAACAAGGAACAGCCTCCAATCTTCACCTGCAACTAGCAACGCTATAAGAGGGGCTGAGCAAAGCGGTAACATAGCCAATCAACGGTTTGCTAGGACATGGTGGGTTAGAGGTTTGACATGGCAATTTGGGAGGTTTGAAAGCAAGTGGTAGGCATCGTAGCATTGGCATAGCAAAAGAGCGAGCAAACTAGCATAGCAAAGATAGTAGTGATTTCGAGGGTATGATCATCTTGCCTGCACAGTTGTCAGAGTTGACTGGATCCTCAAAAGCAAACTCAACGGGCTCCTCGTTAGCGAACACGTCTCCCGGCTCTACCCAAACAAGACAAACAAGCAACAATGATACAATCAACCACGTGCAAGGATCAAGCAATATGATGCAATGATGATATGCTATGAGGGATGCGAAGCGGGTTGCAAAATGCAAGATATGACAGGAAACGCATGAACCTGGCCTCATCTTGGAATTCCAAGTGTGCCACTGGAAATATGAGATGAAATCGCTTGAAAATGATATAAAGAACGTCGGAATCGGAGTTACGGTTTGGAAATGGCAAGCGATTCAAAAATGACACCGGTCTGCGATTTACAGCAAGTAGGGATCTAAATGCAATGAGATGAACATGCTACAGCACCCAAACATGACAACCAAATACATGGCAGGGATGCATAAAAGATGCTTAACAAAAGTCTAGCACTGAGCTACGGCCAAATCATCCATTAATAGGTTCAAACAAGCATGGAAAAAATGCAAATGACAAACAGATCTCAGACTTAGTGAAATTAACACTTGTCTGGAATTTCAGATCAGGTAGCACCCTTCGGAGCAACAAAACTACATGCTACAGGACCTGAACATGGCAAAGTAAAGCATGGCATGGAGCTACTCAAAGATCTTAACAAAAGTCCCTTAGTGACCTTGAGCCAAAAGGGATCAGAAAATACAATTGCAAGCATGTGAACATAGCAAAAACATAATCAGTTTTCAGACTTGCAAACAAAGACATGGATGGATAGAGCACTACAATATTAACAAAACATCCTTACTGATCATCCTCAAAAGAGGCACGGATCACTAGGAAACAACATGAACATATGGCATCATGAGATAAACAGCTCAAGGACTTGGTGTAATTGCTAAGTCCCTGAAAACAGAATTAGCAAGTGCACCACTTTGCAAGCTTGCACAAGTCACCACACACATCACAAAAATACATGGGTTGCACCTCTGGAAAGATGACAAAACCCTTAACAAAACACATGTAGAGCATCAGGGCATATCATGCACACAATAATCATGGCAAAAATGACAAAATCCTAAATGGAGTAGCAGATCTGACAATTATCTCAAGTAGCCCTCTTCTAACAGAAATTCGGGCATCAAGATGAACTCAAATGAAAATGATGCAATGGAATGAAATGATGTACTCTCTGAGATGAACATTTTGATATGCTATATGCATGAATCGGAGCTACGGATGCAAAGTTACGAGGCTACGAACATGAGCACTTGGATCTAGAATTCCTGGGACTTGGACGAAAAAACAACCTCCGGATCTAGGGTTTGACCCGGCGCGCGAACCGAGGCAGCCGGCCAGAGTTTCGCCGGAGGATACGAGGACGACGGCGGCCGGAGTTGGTGGAGCTTGCCGGGCGCGAGGGGAGGAGGAGGCCGGAGTCGCCGGAGTTGGAGGAGCTCGCCGGCGTCCTCCGCGGGCTCCGGAGCGGGCGGCTGCAGCGGCTGGGCGCCGGGGCGGCTCGGGCGGCGGCCACCGGAGCGGGGCGGCGCGGCAGGGCGGCGAGAGGCGGAGCGGGGCGGCGCGGGAAGGCGGCGCGAGGCAGCGCGGGAAGCGGGCCGCGGGGGCCGGTCGTGGCCTCCCGGGCCGCGCGGTGGGAGGCGGCGGCGGGTGCCACGTGGCGGGCAATGGTTGGTTGGCGGTGGCGGCGCGGACGCGTCCGGTCCGTCCGGACGTGTCCGGCGGCGGCGGAGGAGAAATTTAGGGTTTCGGGGAGGAAGGAGATCCGAAAATCGGGGGGCCTTTAAATAGGCATAGGAAGAGCTAGGAGAGTCCAAATGAGGTGCGGTTTTCGGCCACGCGATCATGATCGAATGCTCTAGATGATGGAGCAGAGTTAGGTGGGTTTTGGGCCAAATTGGAGGGTTGTTGGGCTGCAACACACACGAGGCCTTTTCGGTCCCTCGGTTAACCGTTGGAGTATCAAACGAAGTCCAAATGATACGAAACTTGACAGGCGGTCTACCGGTAGTAAACCAAGGCCGCTTGGCAAGTCTCGGTCCAATACGGAAATGTTTAATCCCCACACATGAAAGAAAGCTAGAAATGACCACTGGAGGAGAACGAAGCGCCGGAATGCAAAATGGACAACGGGGAAAATGCTCGAATGCAAGAGATGAACACGTATGCAAATGCCATGCACATGATGACATGATATGAGATGCATGACAACGATAACAACACACGGAGACAAAGACCCGAACCCGAGGAAATAAATATAACTTAACGTGGGATACCGCAAGAGTTTGAGTACAAATTGGGAAAGTTACATCCGGGGTGTTACAACACTCCACCACTACAAAAAGATCTCGTCCCGAGATCTAGGACTGAAAGAACGTCGGGTACTCAGAACGGAGGTGATCCTCGCGTTCCCAGGTAGCTTCACGGTCGGAATGGTGTGACCACTTGACTTTGAGAAATTTGATTGACTTGTTGCGAGTCTTGCGTTCAGTCTCTTCAAGAATAGCAACTGGGTGCTCACGGTAAGAGAGATCTTCTTGGAGCTCAATGTCCTCGAAGTTGACGGTGCGGTCAGGAGTCTTGAAGCACTTTCGAAGCTGAGAGACATGGAACACGTCATGAACATTTGCAAAGTTTGAAGGAAGCTCGAGTTGATAGGCGAGGTCGCCTCTCTTGCTGACAATCTTGAAAGGTCCCACGTATCTGGGGGCAAGCTTCCCTTTGATACTGAAGCGACGAGTACCTTTCATAGGAGAGACACGGAGGTAAACATGATCTGCGATCTCGAAAGCCAAATCACGGTGCTTACAATCATAGTATCTCTTCTGACAGGATTGGGCCGCTTTGAGGTTATCACGAATGACTTTGCACATTTCTTCTGCCTCTGTGATTAAGTCATTTCCCAAAAGCTGACGTTCACCGGTTTCAGACCAGTTGAGAGGGGTACAGCACTTCCTGCCATACATAATTTCAAATGGGGCCTTGCCCGAACTTGCTTGAAAACTGTTGTTGTAGGAGAATTCAGCATAAGGAAGACAATCCTCCCACTTCATGCCGAAGGAGATCACACAAGCCCTGAGCATATCTTCAAGAATCTGGTTGACACGCTCGACTTGACCGCTAGTTTGAGGATGGAAAGCTGTGCTGAAGCGGATGTTGGTGCCCATGGCCTTCTGAAAAGAATCCCAAAACTTCGAGGTAAAGATGCTGCCACAGTCTGAAGAGATAGCTTGTGGAATACCGTGCAGAGAGACAATATGAGAGGTATAGAGTTCCGCCAATTGAGCTGCAGTGATCGACTCTTTGATAGGCAGAAAGTGAGCCACTTTGGTGAGTTTGTCGATGACAACGAATATAGCATCATTGCCACGCTTGGACTTTGGAAACCCAGTCACGAAGTCCATTTCAAAGTGGTCAAACTTCCATTCTGGAATGGGAAGAGGTTGGAGGAGACCTGCTGGCCTTTGGTGTTCTGCCTTCACTCTTCTGCAAACATCACATTCATTCACGAATTGAGCAATCTCGCGCTTCATTCGAGTCCACCAATAAGCTTGATTGAGGTCCTGATACATCTTCGTGCTCCCAGGGTGGATGGAGAGGAGAGAATTGTGAGCCTCGTTCATGATCACTTTACGAAGGTCACCTTTGGGTACAACAATACGATCCTCGAAGAAGAGATTGTCCTTGTCATCAAGGCGGTAGCACTTGTACTTGGACTGACTCTTGGCAATCCCAATCTTCACCTTTTTCACCATAGCATCAAGAAGCTGGGCTTGACGAATCTGGTCTTCCAAGGTAGGAGAGACTTGAAGGTTGGCGAGGAAACCTTGAGGAACAACTTGCAGATTAAGTTTGCGGAAAGCTTCACAAAGCTCGGGTTGATAAGGCTTGAGAATCAGACTGTTGCAGTAAGCTTTCCTGCTCAAAGCGTCAGCAATCACATTGGCCTTGCCTGGAGTATACTCAATACTCGGATTATACACTTGAATCATTTCGACCCATTGAGTTTGCCTGAGGTTGAGATTAGGCTGATTGAAGATGTACTTGAGACTCTTGTGATCAGTGAAAATGTCCACTTTTCTTCCCAATAGAAGATGTCTCCAAGTCAAAAGAGCATGCACAACTGCAGCCAACTCGAGATCATGAGTGGGGTAGTTCTTCTCATTAGGCTTCAACTGGCGAGAGGTATAAGCAACAACTTTCTTCTCTTGCATCAATACTGCGCCAAGACCTTGGAGAGAGGCATCACAAAAGATCTTGTACGGCTTGGATTCATCAGGCGGAGTCAGAACTGGAGCAGTGATCAATTTCTCTTTCAAAGTGTTGAAAGCAATGTCACACTCCGGAGACCAAACGTACTTGACGTGCTTCTGGAGAAGATTAGAGAGAGGCTTCGCGATCTTAGAAAAGTTTTGAACGAATCTTCGGCAATAACTTGCGAGACCGAGGAAGCTACGGAGTTGCTTCACGTTCTGAGGAGGTTCCCAATTCACAATTGCAGACACCTTCTCAGGATTCACGGCAATACCCTTGACAGAGATGATATGACCAAGATAAAGAACCTCATCGAGCCAAAATTCACACTTGGAGAACTTGGCATAGAACTTGTGTTCCCTGAGCTTATCAAGCACCAAACGCAAGTGCTTGGCATGATATTCCTTGTTCTTGGAGAAAACCAGAATGTCGTCGAGATAGACCAAAACGAATTCATTGGTGTAGGCGTTGAAGATGAAGTTCATCATGCGAGAGAACGTCGGAGGAGCGTTGACGAGGCCAAAAGACATGACAGTGTATTCATATGAACCAAAGCTTGTCCTGAAAGCCATCTTGGGAATATCTTGCTCACAGATTCGAATCTGATGATAACCCATACGGAGATCAAGCTTGGAGAATACTTGGGCACCTTTGAGTTGTTCGAACAGCTCATTGATGTTGGGAAGTGGGTATTTGTTCTTGATGGTCTTCTTGTTCACTGGACGGCAATCAACACAAAGTCGGTCCATTCCATCCTTCTTCTTCACAAAAAGAACACCACAACCCCACGGAGAAGAACTAGGCCGGAGTTTCGCCGGAGGAGACGAGGACGACGGCGGCAGGAGTTGGTGGAGCTTGCCGGGCGCGAGGGGAGGAGGAGGCCGGAGTCGCCGGAGTTGGAGGAGCTCGCCGGCGTCCTCCGCGGGCTCCGGAGCAAGCGGCTGCAGCGGCTGGGCGCCGGGGCGGCTCGGGCGGTGGCCACCGGAGCAGGGCGGCGTGGCAGGGCGGCGAGAGGCGGAGCGGGGCGGCGCAGGAAGGCGGCGCGAGGCGGCGCGGGAAGCGGGCCGCGGGGGCTGGCCGTGGGCTCCCGGGCCGCGCGGTGGGAGGTGGCGGTGGGTGCCACGTGGCGGGCGATGGTTGGTTGGCGGTGGCGGCGCGGACGCGTCCGGTCCGTCCGGACGTGTCCGGCGGCGGAGGAGGAGAAATTTAGGGTTTCGGGGAGGAAGGAGATCCGAAAATCGGGGGGCCTTTCAATAGGCATAGGAAGAGCTAGGAGAGTCCAAATGAGGTGCGGTTTTCGGCCACGCGATCATGATCGAACGCTCTAGATGATGGAGCAGAGTTAGGTGGGTTTTGGGCCAAATTGGAGGGGTGTTGGGCTGCAACACACACGAGGCCTTTTCGGTCCCTCGGTTAACCGTTGGAGTATCAAATGAAGTCCAAATGATACGAAACTTGACAGGCGGTCTACCGGTAGTAAACCAAGGCCGCTTGGCAAGTCTCGGTCCAATACGGAAATGTTCAATCCCCACACACGAAAGAAAGCTAGAAATGACCACCGGAGGAGAACGAAGCGCCGGAATGCAAAACGGACAGCGGGGAAAATGCTCGAATGCAAGAGATGAACACGTATGCAAATGCCATGCACATGATGACATGATATGAGATGCATGACAATGATAACAACACATGGAGACAAAGACCCGAACCCGAGGAAATAAATATAACTTAACGCCGGAAACGGCAAGAGTTTCAGTACAAATTGGGAAAGTTACATCCAGGGTGTTACAGGAAAGGTAAGCTCAATCATGTTGGATGATCCATGGCAATATAATTTATCTCAGATGTAAGAAAACATAACCCATTACGTTGTCTTCCTTGTCCAATGTCAACTCTTTAGCATGTCATATTTTAATGAGTGCTCACAATCATAAAAGATGTCCAAGATAGTATATTTATATGTGAAGACCTCTCTTTCTTTATTACTTCCTATTAATTGCAACGATGACCAAAACTATGTTTGTCAACTCTCAACAACTTTTATTCAGCATACTCTTTCCATGTGAGCTTATTACACTCCATAAGATCCATATGATCTCTTTTATTTCCTTTTTATTCTTTCTCTTTTCTTTTATTCACTCAAGATCATGGCAAAATAATCAAGCCCTTGACTCAACACTAATCTTTATTATATATAGCTCACGGACTCGATTACATAGAAGGATCATAAAGCAAAACTCACAACTAGATCATACTAAAACTTTATTCTACTAGATCAAGATATTATCAAAAGGATCGAACTAACAAAAGCGGTAAAGATAGAAGTGATGGTGACACGATACCGGGGCACTCCCCCAAGCTTGGCAGCTGCCAAGGGGAGTGCCCATACCCATGTGATTATATCTCCTTTTTCGGGGATGGTGATGTGATATTCTTGGCGATGATGCCCCTCAGGATACGATTCTCCTCCTCAAGCTTACTGACTTGCTGCTTGAGGTCCATTATTTCCTTTCGAAGTTTTCCTGTAACAGCCAAAGCTCCCTGAACCCAAGGGTGTTGCATAGCTGCGGGAGAACAAGTGACACTCTTTTTCATATTCTCATAAGAAAGAAATCTAACATTGGAAGGGATAACCGAGTTTGGGATAGCCGAGCTCTGCAGTTCCCCCATTGTGAATCCAGCTCGGAAGCGAGAAGTGACTTCTTGATCCTCCTCCATGGCATATATCCTCTTCAAATCAGCATCCATCTCTTCCTCCGTTGTTGTCCCAAAGTGGTCAACATTGTTGTTTGTCATTGATCTCGGTGCCGGATGAGACACCCGGCTCTCCCTGACTAACTCTTGCAAAGACATCTTGCTCTAATCTGCAGCAACAACAGCTCGAAACACAAACAGAGGATGGTTGCGTGATACGGGAGTTAAAACCTTTGGGAGATTATATAATGAATTTTACCGACCAAAATATGTAACGTGCAAGAAAACGGAGTCCGGAGAGCACACGAGGTAGGGCGCACCCTCCACCCTCGTGGAGCCCTCGTGTCCTTCCTGGACTGCTTCTTATTTTTCTATGTTTTCTAAATATTGCAAAACAGAAGAAAATTGCCATTAGAACTATTTTGGAGTCGGTTTACTTACCGTACCACATACCTATTCCTTTTTGGAGTCTGAAATGTTCCGGAAAGTGTCCCTTATGTATTCCTTCGGAGTTACGGTTTCAATAACATTGGTTTCAACATTTATAGGATTACCTGAGATATAATGTTTAATTCTTTAACCGTTCACCACCTTTGGATTTGTGCCTTCGAAGTTGTTGATTTTTATGGCACCGGAACAATAGACCTCCTCGATAACGTAAGGACCTTCCCATTTAGAGAGAAGTTTTCCTGCAAAAAATCTTAAACAAGAGTTGTATAGCAATACATAATCACCTACATTAAACTCACGCTTTTGTATTCTTTTGTCATGCCATCTTTTAACTTTTTCTTTAAATAATTTGGCATTCTCGTAGGCTTGGGTTCTCCATTCATCGAGTGAGCTAATGTCAAATAACCTATTCTCACGGGCAACTTTAAAATCATAGTTGAGCTCTTTAATAGCCCAATAAGCTTTATGTTCCAGTTCGAGAGGTAAGTGGCATGCCTTTCCATAAACCATTTTATACGGAGACATACCCATAGGATTTTTATATGCAGATCTATAGGCCCATAATGCATCATTAAGTTTCTTGGACCAATTCTTTCTAGATCTATTAACAGTCTTTTGCAAAATTAATTTGAGCTCTCTATTGCTCAATTCTACTTGACCACTAGACTGTGGGTGATAAGGAGATGCAATTCTATGATTAACATCATATTTAGCAAGCATTTTACAGAAAGCACCTTGAATAAAATGTGAACCACCATCAGTCATTAAATATCTAGGGACTCCAAACCTTGGGAAAATAACTTCTTTAAGCATCTTAATAGAGGTGTTATGATCAGCACTACTAGTTGGAATAGCTTCTACCCACTTAGTAACGTAATCAACAGCAACTAAAATATGTGTGTATCCATTGGAGGCAGGAAAAGGTCCCATATAATCAAAGCCCTAAACATCAAATGGTTCAATAACAAGTGAATAATTCATAGGCATTTCTTGACGTCTACTAATATTACCAATTCTTTGACATTCATCACAAGATACAACAAAAACGGGCATCCTTGAAGAGAGTAGGCCAATAAAAACTAGATTGCAATACCTTATGTGCAGTTCTATCTCCAGCGTGGTGTCCTCCATAAGCTTCGGAGTGGCACTTGCGTAGGATCTGTTCTTGTTCATGCTCAGGTACACAATGTCTAATAACACGATCTACTCCTTCTTTATAAAGATGTGGATCATCGCAGAAGTAATGTCTTAAATCGTAGAAGAACTTTTTCTTTTGCTGGTATGTAAAGCTAGGTGGTATAAATTTAGCAACAATGTAATTAGCATAATCAGCATACCATGGAGCAGTGTGCGAAGCATTTATGACATTTAATTGTTCATCAGGAAAACTATCATCAATAGGTAGTGGGTCATCAAGAACATTCTCTAGCCTAGACAAGTTGTCTGCAACGGGGTTCTCAGCTCCCTTTCTATCAATAATATGCAAATCAAATTCTTGTAGCAAGAGAACCCATCTAATAAGTCTAGGTTTAGCATCTTTCTTTTCCATAAGGTATTTAATAGCAACATGATCCGTGTGAATAGTTACTTTAGAATCAACTATATAAGGTCTGAACTTATCGCAAGCGAAAACAACTGCAAAAAATTCTTTTCTAGTAGTAGCATAATTTCTCCTAGCATTTTCTAGAGTTTTACTAGCATATTGAATAACATTTAATTTCTTATCAACTCTTTGCCCTAGAACAGCACCTACAGCATAATCACTAGCATCACACAGAATTTCAAACGGTAAATTCCAATCAGGTGGCTGAACAATAGGTGCAGAGATCAATGCTTTGTTAAGTATTTCAAATGCTTCTACGCAATCATCATCAAAAACAAATGGTATATCTTTTTATAATAAATTAGTCAGAGGCCGAGAAATTTTTGAGAAGTCCTTAATGAACCTCCTATAAAAACCGGCATGACCAAGGAAACTTATTATACCTTTGATGTCCTTGGGACATGGCATCTTTTCAATAGCATCAACCTTAGCTTTATCAACTTCAATACCTCTTTCAGAAACTTTATGCCCCAAGACAATACCTTCATTAACCATAAAGTGGCACTTCTCCCAATTCAAGACAAGGTTAGTTTCTTCACATCTCTGCAAAACTCGATCAAGGTTGCTTAAGCAATCATCAAAAGAGGATCCATAGATGGAAAATCGTCCATGAAAACCTCACAAATCTTTTTACAAAAATCAGAGAATAGAACCATCATGCATCTTTGGAAAGTAGCAGGTGCATTACATAAACCAAAAGGCATACGTCTATAAGCAAAAGTACCAAACGGGCAAGTAAAAGTGGTCTTAGATTGATCATTAGCTGACACATGTATTTGAGAGAAACCAGAATAACCATCTAAAAAGCAAAAATGTGTATGTTTGGATAATCTTTCTAGCATTTGATCAATAAAAGGTAAGGGGTAATGATCTTTTTTAGTAGCCTTATTTAATTTGCGGAAATCAATTTCCATCCTATAACCTGCAATAATTCTTTGCGGAATCAATTCATCTTTATCATTAGGAATGACAGTAATACCTCCCTTTTTAGGGACACAATGGACAGGACTTACCCATTGAGTATCAGCAACGGGATAAATTATACCTGTCTCAAGGAGCTTTAGTATTTCCTTTCTTACCACTTCTTTCATCTTAGGATTCAGCCGTCGTTGGTGATCACGAACTGGTTTGGCATCTTTCTCCAAATTTATTTTGTGTTGACATAGTGTGGGACTAATGCCCTGAAGATCATCGAGAGTATATCCAATAGCAGCACGGTGCTTCTTCAGAGTTTTCAATAATCTCTCTTCTTCATGCTCTGAAAGGTTAGCACTAATGATAACAGGATATATCTTTTTCTCATCAAGATAAGCATATTTAAGAGTATCAGGTAACGGTTTGAGATCAAACATGGGATCACCCTTGGGTGGAGGGGGATCCCCTAGGATTTCGACAGGAAAATTCTGTCTCAGGATGGGTTCCTGTTTAAAGAATACTTCATCTATTTCTCTTCTTTCATTCATAAACATATCATTTTTATGGTCTAGCAAATACTGTTCTAAAGGATCACAAGGAGGCACGGCAATAGAAGCAAGACCAATAATTTCATCTTTACTAGGCAATTCCTCTTCACGGTGTTGTCTACGAAATTTAGAGAAATTAAACTCATGAGACATATCACCTAAACCAATAGTAACAACATCCTTTTCACAATCTATCTTGGCATTAACTATGTTCAAGAAGGGTCTACCAAATATAATGGGACAAAAGCTATCTTGTGGGGAACCAAGGACAAGAAAATCAGCAGGATATTTAGTTTTCCCATACAAGACTTCAACATCTCTAACAATTCCCATTGGTGAAATAGTATCTCTATTGGCAAGTTTAATTGAGACATCAATATCTTCTAACTCAGCAGGTGCAATATCATGCATAATTTCTTTGTATAAGTCAATAGGTATTGCACTAGCACTAGCACCCATATCACATAAGCCATGATAACAGTGATCTCCTATTTTAACAGAAATAACATGCATGCCTACCACAGGTCTATGTTTATCTTTAACACAAGGTTTAGCAATTCTACCAGTTTCATCACAGAAATAAATAACATGCCCATCAATATTATCAGCCAAGAGATCCTTAACAATAGCAATATTAGGTTCAACTTTAACTTGTTCAGGAAGTGTATAGGTTCTAATATTGCTTTTACGAACCATAGTTGAAGCTTTAGCATGATCTTTTATCCTAACAGGAAAAGGTGGTTTCTCAATGTAAGCAGTAGGAACAATAGGATCATTATAAGTGACAGTATTTTCATCGACTTTAATAGGTGCGGCTGCTTTTACTTCGATGGGAGGATGATATTTAAACCACTTCTCTTTAGGGAGATCAATATGAGTAGCAAAAGATTCACAGAAAGAAGCTACTATCTCAGAGTCAAGTCCATATTTAGTGCTAAATTTACGGATAACATCGGTATCCATAAAAGATTTAACACAATCAAACTTAGGTGTCATACCTGACTCCTTACCTTCATCGAGGTCCCAATCTTCAGAGTTGCGTTTAATTCATTCCAATAAATCCCATTTGAATTCAATAGTCTTCATCATAAAAGAGCCAGCACAAGAAGTATCGAGCATGGTGCGATTATTATCAGAAAGTCGAGCATAAAAATTTTGAATAATTATTTCTCTTGGAAGCTCATGATTGGGGCATGAATATAACATTGATTTAAGCCTCCCCCAAGCTTGAGCGATGCTTTATCCTTCGCGAGGCCAAAAATTATATATATAATTGTGATCACGATGAACAAGATGCATAGGATAAAACTTCTGATGAAATTCCAATTTCAATCATTTGTAGTTCCATGATCCCATATCATCACATAGCCTATACCATGTCAATGCATCTCCCTTCAAAGATAAAGGGAAGACCTTCTTCTTAATAACATCATCGGGCACACCTGCAAGCTTAAATAATCCACAAACTTCATCCACATATATTAGGTGCTCATCAGGATGCATTGTTCCGTCTCCTGCAAAAGGGTTAACTAGCAGCTTTTCTATCATACCCGAAGGAATCTCAAAGTAGACATTTTCATTTTAAGTAGGTTCAATAGGTTGAGGAGAAACTCTTTGGTCTACTGGTCGGGGTGAAGATACCCTGAACATGCCCCTCAGAGGATTACTTTCCATAGTAACAAGTGACAGTAAATTTCAGCACACTATATAAATTTTTCCTTACCAAATTCCACCTACCAAAGGTGCTTCACTCCCCATAAATGGCGCCAGAAAAGAGTCTTGATGACCCACAAGTATAGGGGGTCTATCGTACTCCTTTCGATAAGTAAGAGTGTCGAACCCAACAAGGAGCAGAAGGAAATGATAAGCGGTTTTCAGCAAGGTATTCTCTACAAGCACTGAAATTATAGGTAACAGATAGTTGTGTGATAGGATAATTGGTAATGAGCAACAAGTAATAAAAGTAAATGAAGTGCAGCAAGGTGGCCCAATCCTTTTTGTAGCAAAGTACAAGACTGGACAAATTCTTATATAGAGAAAAGCGCTCCCGAGGACACATGGGAATTATCGTCAAGCTAGGTTTCATCACGATCATATGATTCGCTTTCGGTACTTTGATAATTTGATATGTGGGTGGACTGGTGCTTGGGTGCTGTCCTTACTTGGACAAGCATACCACTTATGATTAACCTCTATTGCAAGCATCGGCCACTACAACAAAAGTATTAAGGTAAACCTAACCATAGCATGAAACATATGGATCCAAATCAGCCCCTTACAAAGCAACGCATAAACTAGGGTTTAAGCTTCTGTCACTCTAGTAACCCATCGTCTACTTATTACTTCCCGATAACTTCCTCTAGGCCCAAATAATGGTGAAGTGTCATGTAGTTGACGTTCACATAACACCACTAGAGGAGAGACAGCATACATCTCATCAAAATATCGAACGAATACCAAATTCACATGACTACTAATAGCAAGACTTCTCCCATGTCCTCAGGAACAAAGGTAACTACTCACAAAGCATATTCATGTTCATAATCAGAGGGGTATTAATATGCATATAGGATCTGAACATATGATCTTCCACCAAATAAACCAACTAGCATCAACTACAAGGAGTAATTAACACTACTAGCAACCCACAGGTACCAATCCCAGACTTAGAGGCAAGAATTGGATACAAGAGATGAACTAGGGTTTGAGAGGAGATGGTGCTGGTGAAGATGTTGATGGAGATTGACCCCCTCCCAATGAGAGGATCGTTGGTGATGACGATGGCGATGATTTCCCCCTCCCGGAGGGAAGTTTCCCCGGCAGAACAGCTCCGCCAGAGCCCTATATTGGTTCCGCCAAGGTTCCACCTCGTGGCGGCGGAGTCTCATCCCGAAAGCTGGCTTATGATTTTTTTTCCTCATCGAAAGACTCCATATAGCAGAAGATGGGCATCGGAGGGCCACCAGGGGGCCCACGAGGCAGGGGGCGCACCCAGGGGGGTAGGGCGCGCCCCCACCCTCGTGGGCAGGGTGTGGCCCCCCTCCGGAACTTCTTGCGCTCAGTATTTTTTATATATTCTGAAAATGACTTTCGTGAAGTTTCAGGACTTTTGGAGCTATGCGAAATAGATCTCTAATATTTGCTCCTTTTCTAGCCCAGAATCCCAGCTGCGGGCATTCTCCCTCTTTATGTAAACCTTGTAAAATAAGAGAGAATTGGCATAAGTATTGTGACATAATGTGTAATAACAGCCCATAATGCAATAAATATTGATATAAAAGCATGATGCAAAATGGACGTATCAACCACCAACTGATGACCGAAGCCACAGTACCCCGCCCATGCCTCTGGTCAGCCAGACGAGCCAACAGTGCCCCCCACCTACCCGCTGACCAAGGCCGGCGTGGCAACAGTACACCCATCGTCACCCATGACGCCAGCAAGCGGCGATCTAACGGAGCGCAACTGTAGCCGACTCAACCCGGCCACTCTCTGACGATCGACAAGATGGCCAACAGTGCCCCCATACTCGGCGGGTCCCATGCCCGGGGAACCCGGCTAGGCCTGGTACCCGGCGGGTCCCAGCACCGGGTTCCTAGACACTGATGACCCGGCCCTACAACCTTGTAACATTACCATTGTACCCCTAGGGGGGTGACCTATAAAACCCCCTAGGAGCCCTCATGCATACAGGCAAGTAGCACACGACGAGAACGATAAAAATCACACAACAAACCAGACTAGCCACACCGGGAGAGGGAGCATCCTAAGCCTTGGCCTGCCTTCCTTCTTCCTCCATACAGCTCTAGGAGCAACCCTGTATTGTTACGTATAAACCACAGTCGGCAGGACTAGGGGTGTTATCTTTCCGGAGAGCCCCGAACCTTGGTATGTCTTGCGTCCCGCGCTCGCTCATGCCGACCTCGCCTCTGGAGCCCACCAGTGCCCTTGAGCCTCCTCCTCTCTTTATCCATCCCTTGGCATCTGCCGTGCGCCCACAACGACACATACAAACAAATAGTTCATTTAAAGTTTCACTTTGCCTCCACTACATATCGCTTCCCATCTTAGTTTTGACATCCCATTCGGTTCATGCCCCTACACATCTTGACGAGATCGATTGATGTTTGAGAGATCAATTGTGTGTCATGCAAGGAGATAAAGGTTTGTTATGTTTCTATGATAGAATGATAGAAATGACCCGCGGGGTGCTACCTCTTGAGCACTGTGTTGGTTTTCCCCAAAGAGGAAGGGATGATGCAGCAAAGTAGCGTAAGTATTTCCCTCAGTTTTTGAGAACCAAGGTATCAATCCAGTAGGAGGCTACGCGCGAGTCCTTCGTACCTACACAAAACAAATAAATGCTCGCAACCAACGCAAATAGGGGTTGTCAATCCCTATAAGGCCACTTACGAGAGTGAGATCTGATAGATATGATAAGATAATATTTTTGGTATTTTTATGATAAAGATGCAAAGTAAAATAAAAGCAAAGTAAATAACTAAGTAGTAGGAGATAAATATGATAAAGATAGACCCGGGGGCCATAGGTTTCACTAGTGGCTTCTCTCAAGAGCATAAGTATTCTACGGTGGGTGAACAAATTGTGTTGAGGAATTGACAGAATTGAGCATAGTTATGAGAATATCTAGGTATGATCATGTATATAGGCATCACGTCCGAGACAAGTAGACCGACTCCTGCCTTCATCTACTACTATTACTCCACTCATCGACCGCTATCCAGCATGCATCTAGAGTATTAAGTTAAAAACAGAGTAACGCCTTAACCAAGATGACATGATGTAGAGGGATAGACTCATGCAATATGAAGAAAACCCCATCTTGTTATCCTCGATGGCAACAATACAATACATGCCTTTCTGCCCTTACTATCACCGGGAAAGGACACCGCAAGATTGAACCCAAAGCTAAGCACTTCTCCCATTGCAAGAAAGATCAATCTAGTAGGCCAAACCAAACTGATAATTCGAAGAGACTTGCAAAGATAACCAATCATAGAGAAGATTCAAATATTATTCATAGATAGACTTGATCATAAACCCACAATTCATCGGTCTCAACAAACACACCGTAAAAAGAAGATTACATCGAATAGATCTCCACAAGAGAGGGGGGAACATTGTATTGAGATCCAAAAAGAGAGAAGAAGCCATATATCTACTAACTATGGACCCGTAGGTCTGAGGTAAACTACTCACACTTCATTGGAGAGGCTATGGTGTTGATGTAGAAGCCCTCCGTGATCGATGCCCCCTCCGGCGGAGCTCCGGAACAGGCCCCAAGATGGGATCTCGTGGATACAGAAAGTTACGACGGTGGAATTAGGGTTTTGGCTCCTGTTCTGATCTTTTGGGGGTACGTGGATATATATAGGAGGAAGGAGTACGTCGGTGGAGCAACAGGGGGCCCACGAGGGTGGAGGGCGCGCCTGGTGGGGGTAGGCGCGCCCCCCTACCTCGTGGCCTCATGTTTTATTTCTTGACATAGGGTCCAAGTCTCCCGGGTCTTGTTCGTTGAGAAAATCACGTTCCTGAAGGTTTCATTCCGTTTGGACTCTGTTTGATATTCCTTTTCTTCGAAACCCTAAAACATGCAAAAAAAATAGCAATTCTGGGCTGGGCCTCCGGTTAATAGGTTAGTCCCAAAAATAATATAAAAGTGGATAATAAAGCTCAATAATGTCCAAAGCAGTAGATAATATTGCATGGAGCAATCAAAAATTATAGATACGTTGGAGACGTATCACGGGGGGGGTCTGTGGGGATCGGAGGGAGTATGTTGTACGTTCATAAGCGAAACGAACATATTGTACCCACCCTAGTCCTGTTTCGATCGATCGCCGGACCCCGAGATGAAATCGAGTGGGTGCATGTGTGATACATAAGGTGGATTCAAAATTTTGAACCGGTGATCATAGCATCCGCAAATCATATATAAAGGGTATTCAATGTTTGTTTCGCTTTTGAACGTACAATATACTCCCTCCGATCCTTTCTAGTTTACATATAAGTTTTATGTGTAGTCAAAGTATCTCTACTTTGATCAAACTTACAGAAAAAAGTATCAACATTCAACAACGCCCAATCAATATTGTTGGATTCGTACATACTCCTAGATTTGTATTCAAACAAAGATGGTTTCCAATTTGTGTTCAACCACGTGAATGTGCTTGCTCTCGCGCATGCTCTTCCTACTAGGATTTCGCCACATATAGCCAGTCCAATAGTAACATTTTTAAGCTCCATGTCCAATAGTACTAGTGGAGTACTGACAACTTCTGTAGTAGAGTATGCAGTGCTCATAGTACTGCCTCCTTCCATTTATATAGGGCCTAAGAGCAAGTCTAATAAGGCCTAGTCAGCAGGCTATAAGACTTGTCATGTCATTAAAATCCTACTTGGAGGAGTGAGAAGAGAGGAGAGAGAGTGAAGTGGGCTCTTATATTCTACAGCCCGACCATAACACATAGATCAAGAAAAAAAGTATGCATGCAACTCTCTTCCAATCATATACCTTGCTCATGCAAATATTAAATGCTTAGAGCCAACCTAGTAGCCATTAAGAGCCAACTTACATGGCACTTTTGCCGATGTGAAGGAGAGAGATGTGAAAAAGTAAGGGGAGTGAGCTCTCATGCAAGAGCCTAGCTATATACGCATTCATAGGTAAATATAATAAATATGAAGAAAGAGATAGTAGAGAGGAGATGGGAAAAAGTACTAATACAATAGCCAACCTTTTATATTATTATTTTGTGGGAAATAACCAACCTTATAGCCCACACTATTGTATGAGTGCATATAGATGATGCCTATAGATGACATGGCAGTTCCTTATAGCCATCGGCTGGCTATATTATTAACCATGCTCTAATGCATTTTTCAAAACCGCCTTTGACTATTGACAAGATTAATAGTACATGAGATGTGTAATGTGAAAATTATATCACTGGAAGATCCTTTCACATACGAATTTGACTGTATGCTTTGTGTAAGTTGCATGTCATATATTATTACTCTAATATTTGGTCAAAGTTAGCCTCGAAAAACGCATTAGGCCCTATAGATGGAAGGAGGGAGTAGTAGTGAAAGTGGATCCTCTGACATAGGATCCCTGCCTTACCCTCCCTTTCGGTCACTTACTGGCGGACCCATGCTTGCTAGGCCTCGCATGTCAGTTACTCAATGGGTTCGGCCACGTCAGGGGATCCTCATCCGCAGGATACTACCTCTGTTTTTATTTACTCCGCATAAAACGGAGGGAGTGGTAGTATAAATGACGCATGCGGGGGAGGGGGAGGGATGTAGGTTTGCTCTCAACTGCGGTCCCACAAGCGAGCGAAAACGCAAGACGAAGCACATTCCATTCGGTGAATGACATGGAGGGTCCAGCGTGTCGGGGTGCAATGGGAACGCGACAAGAGCGATGTACAGTCAAAACCGATTGACCGGACGTCACCAGAACCACTATTCACACCAGAACCTTCGCTACTCGGCCTACGCCAGCCACTGCCCCAAAACCACACCTCCTCTCCAGACCATTCCCCCACCTTTCGATCCCCTAGCCCGCATCAAGCATCCCCTAGTTCGCTGGAAAGCCATGGTGCGCTGTAAGATCACGTACTGTAAGATGCTGATGCTAGAGCGCCATGCAGAAATCGTGGTAGTGGTCGACGCCACAGACCTCCGTTCCCAAGCTCGCTTTGTGGTGGGCCAATCCCCGAGTTCTCTGGAGCCAAGCTACGAGGAGGAGGAAGCCGATCCAATGTTCATGGCGGAGGTCGCGGCGCAGAAGGCCCCCGATGGTTATGAGATGATGGACGTCGACTTCGTGTCAGCGTCCGGGTCCCCCATGGTGTAGGCGGACCAGCGGTTCAACCTGGCGATACTAAAGGAGGACCAGGAGGCAGAGGCTCAACTCGATGTGGAGTGCGTGCATGCCGCTGCCATCGAGGCTCTCCTGCAGGCGGAACCGGATGTCGTGGATGTGAACCGGGTGGCGGAGGCTCAACTCGACGTGGAGTGCACGGATGCCGCTGCCATCGAGGCCCTCCTGTAGGCGGAACCGAACGTCCTGGACTTGAACCGGGCGGCGGAGGCTCAACTCGACGTGGAGCGCGCAGATGCTGCTGCCATCGAGGCCCTCCTGCAGGCGGAACCGGACGTCCTCGACTTGAACCAGGCGGTGCTCTTGTCCATGCAGAGCGCCCGCACGTTCCGCATGAACGAGTAGCTGGAGGCCGAGGAAAACCATGGTGCGGAGACACACGTCGGCAGCTACGGATGGTTCGCGCCGGCAGCCAAAGATGACGAGGCCGTCTCGTTCCATGAGCAGTGATAGTTTTTTTTATGTTGTTGTTTTTGGGGTTATTTTGCCATGTAAAAACATATATTGTTATGCAAGTCGCCTGACTTTAATCATTTGTGTCAGTCTACCATTTCAGGCGGTTGGATGAATATCCTACGTCTCCTAACCCTTCTTCCCCAATAGACCACAGACGTACGGATCCACCCCAACATGCGGTTGGATAAACATAATGTATGAAAGAAAATTATCTATCAGCGTTAGCACGTGTCAGCGAGGGTGCGTTCCCTTGGTTGGGTTTGCGGCGTGCAAGAGCGACTGTGTGAGGGTGCGGTGCGACCGCGGCGTGCAGGAGCGACCGTGTGAGGGTGCGGTTCAATACAAATCATCGTTTGAAGTGTCAATTAATGCATATTTTTTATCCAAAGCCCAAAGAGCTAACCATCTCACTCCTCATCGCTTGATTAATGTCGCGCCATGTGTAAGTGCATCTAGTGCCACCCCTAGTTGGTTTTGGAGTATTGACGACAAATCTAGTTGAGGGACTAATGTGTTTGTGAGAATTGCAGGATAACACAGGTAGAAGTCCCTCATTGATTCGGTTTTCCTACCAGAGATGACCCCTAAAAATGTATGAAGACATTGAAGTCAAAGGTGGTATGTGAAGACATTCACATTGAAGACTATGACCAGAGAAGACATCGCGTAAAGACTATGGAGCGCGAAGACTTAGCAGTTTCATCGTTCTGTGTTTTTCTTTGTTGAGTCATAGGAACCACCGTACTGTTAAGTGGGGTCCAAGAGAACCAGTCAGAATGACTAAAGTGATGCTTAACCAAAATCCTATGTCTTCGAGTGAAGACTATGAGAGCAAATCTTGTCCAGAGTTGGATAAGTCAGCCTTGCTTGTAGCCCAAGTAAATTTGACGTGTGCGTTTGAAATCTGACCGTTGGAACACGTGTCAGTTCCCTAGTGACCCAGGGCCATTTCGGACAAATCAGGTCGGGTTGCCCAATGGCTATAAATAGCCCACCCCCTACAACCATAAACGGTTGGCTGCTTAGAGTTAAAGCACGGCTTTTGTCGTTTGAGAGCAACCCACCTCGAAGCCATTGAGAGCAACCCACCTCGAAGCCTTTGAGAGAGAATTCCTTGCGAGGATAAAGCACTAAACACCCAGAGCCAAAGAGTGTTAGGCATCACTTAAGTCTTCCTGTCTGTGTGATCCTCCAGCCGGTTAGGCATCGCGTTCTGAGCATCCAAGAGTCATTGTGGATCGCCGGTGAATGAAGTCTGTGAAGGTTTGGAAGTCTACCTTGAAGACTTACCAGAGTGATTGGGTGAGTTCTGTGTGACCTTAGCTCAAGGGGAATACGGTGAGGACTGGGTGTCCTGAGCTGCGTGTTCATGACTGGGTGTCCGGGACTGTGTGTCCTCAGGTTTAAATACCTAGCCGCCCTAACCAGACGTACAACTGTCACAGCAGTTGGAACTGGTCCAACAAATCATTGTCTTCAACGAGTCACTGGTTTCATCCTTCCCTTCCCTTTACTTACTGTTGGTCCTTGTGAAGTCATTGTATGATTGCATTATCTTTTGTCTTCACTGAATGACTGCTTGTTCTGATTGGCTTCACAATATCTTCCTACCTGATCCTTACTGCCTAGCTGCTATTAGTCATTGTGCTTTCACTTCATTGAATACTTGACTATGGTTTGCATAGTGTAGTCTACCTTCCGCTGCATGGTAATAGGTTTATTTCTATCGTTTGTCTTCGAAACTTCCATGTATTGAAGACTTTCATAAAAATCGCCTATTCACCCCCCTCTAGTCGATCACTAGCACTTTCAATTGGTATCAGAGCAAGGTACTCCCTTGTTCTGTGTGATTCGGTTTAACCACCTGGAGTTTTAGCTATGTCGACTGCAGGGATAATTAAAGTCTCCGTTGCATGCCCCGTCTTCGATGGAACTGAATATCCCTACTAGAAGAATAAGATGTGCATGCATCTTGAAGCCATTGATGTCAACCTATGGTATGTCGTCAAGAATGGCGTTCCCAAGGCTGGTGAAGGTGTCACCGCTGCTGATGTCAAGAAGTTCGTTCAACTGGACTCCACTGCCAAGAACATCACCTATGGTCATCTGACCAAAGGATAGTATGGCCGCGTGAGTGCTTTGGAAACATCTAAGCTAGTCTGGGACTGGCTCTCCAAGGTCAATGAAGGCGTCTCAACCCAGAGAGATCAGAGAATCAGTGTCCTTCGCAACCTCTTCAACCGCTTCAAGAGAAATGACAATGAGAATGTCCAGCTCACGTTTGATCGACTCACTGACATCACAAATGAGCTTCAAGCTCTCGGCGCCACTGAGATCACCAAGCATGAAGTAGTCAAGACACTCCTGAGATCACTTGATAGCTCGTTTGACACCCTAGCCCTGATGATTCAAGAACGTCCTGACTTCAAGACACTCGATCCGTCTGACATACTTGAGAGGCTCAACACACACGAGTTTCATCTTTCTGAGAAAAGAGACATCTACGGTCCCAACTATGGGCGAACTCGTGCCTTGAAGGCAAAAGCTGTCTCCTCTTCTGAAGAAGAATCTGATAGCAGTTCTGATGATCCTGAAGACATTGGAAAGGAGCTTGCTATGCTTGTGAAGAAGTTCCAAAAATTCACCAAGAAGAAAGGCTTCAGAAAGTCTTCACGATCAAGCTCAAGGAATGATGAAGCTTCTGCTCCTGACTACAAGAAGAAAACATGCCACAAGTGCAACAAACCTGGCCACTACATCTCTGAGTGTCTGCAGTAGGACAATGAGAACAAGAAGAAGAAGAAGAGCAAGGAGTATGACTCTGACGACAAGAAGAAGAAGAAATACTCAAAGTCTTCTTCCAAGTCTTCCTCAAAGTCTTCATCACACAAGAAGAGCTCATCTGGCAAGGCACGTGCGTTTGTCGGCAAGGAAATGGATTCAGAGGAGGAGTCCGCTTCTGAGGAGGCGGAGGTGGAGTCTGAGGAGGTGTCCGATTCTGGCCTTGCGAGTCTGACTACAGCATACGTTGCCAAGTCCATCTTCAACACTGAAGACAATGACTTCATCACCGACACCGATGCAAATGACAAGGACTACTCCGCTCCTACCTACTGCTTCATGGCACGCGATGCCAAGGTAAACACACGCACTACTCATTATCAAACATCTAGTCAAGATGACTCTAATTGTGGTTCTAAACCCAGCTATAAAACACTTGCTAAAATTGCAACTGAACAACAGAGAGCTATGGAACATATTCAAAAACTGTTAGACAAAAGCGATGATCTGTTAGACGCTGAAATGACTCGATCTCAGTCCTTAATTGAAGACATAAAAAATCTTCACGTTAAGTATGAGGAACTTGAAAGTCGTCATGAAACACTCTCAACAACTCATGAAAAGCTTTCCTGTGATTATCTTCAAAGGAAGCAAGATCTTGAGAAATTGAGAGCGGCTCATGAAGATCTTCAAAAGGAAAACGGGTCACTTCGCGCCGAACAGATCAGTTCAGCTCAGGAAGGATTTGAACCACCATGTCTTAAATGCATCGAGCGTGACAACGCTACTTCTGTTGCTGGGTGTTCTACTGCTGCTACTATTGCAATATCTTCAACTGTTGATGTGGTAACTAACCCCTCTGCTGAGGATACCACTGCTATTGCTGATGAGAATGCTAGGTTGAAGACATTGCTTGAAACAGGGATGTACAGAAGTCTCAAAGGGCATCAGACACTATGTGATGTCCTTAAAAGGCAGATCCTGAACCGAAACCCTAGGAAAGAGGGTGTTGGGTTCGAAAGGAAAATGAATGCTGATGGATCTTACTGGAAACCTGAGCAGTACCCCGAAACCACATGGGTTGCTGCAAAGGAACCTTCAGCGGATCCATCCAGCCTATCTGGCTTCACATGTGCTAATCCCATTGTTATTGATGAATCCTTTGATGCAAACTATAAACTGTTTAAGAATCAGAATGGTGAAGTGTTTGCCAGGTATATTGGTACTAACTGCAGGAATGGGCCGCCTATGAAGAAAGTCTGGGTGCCGAAAAGATGTTTGGAGAATCTTCCTGTGAATGTCATCATGACACCACACATGAAGAAGACAAACCCCAGACCACAGGCTTCATACGGTCCAAAGGCTTCATACAGACAGAGGACTCACTTGAGTCGCACTAACGCAAATGTTTTACAGGGAAACCTTACTCAGGCCTATGAATATGAGCGCGTTTCATCAAACCGCCATGTTCATAAGACCAAGAACTACTCTGCTTATTCTTATGAGTACCATTGTCCACCTGCAAGACTTTTTGCTAGGGCTCCAAAGCCAAAGTTCTCAGATGTTGCACTTAGACTCATTGCTTCGAAGCCACCCTTGAAGATGTGGGTGGCTAAGAAAGCTTAACTCTCTTCTGCAGGGAAAGGTCTCCAGCCGAAAACCAAAATCGTCTGAAGCTATTGCTGGGGACCTCAAACATCTTGTAGGGTGCAAGATCAAATGCCCAAATGGTCTTATTATGTATTTTGTTCCTGAGTCGCTTGCTACTTGCCCTATTAGTCCTAACCTTGATCTAAGATTTCATAATCCACTTGCTCGTCAAATGTTTATGCTTCACAATTCTCTTCGTGAAGCCTATCCCCCTAACTACACTGTAGGGTACGACACCAGCTGCTTCAGAATGGATTATTGATAGTGGGTGTACTAATCACATGACTGGCAAGCGAAGTCTTCTCATGGACTCAACCTTACGTCCATCTGACAAAAGTCACATCACATTTGCTGACACTGGTAAAAGCAAGGTATTGGGTCTAGGTAGAGTTGCAATCTCAAAGGATCAACACATGGATAAAGTCATGCTTGTTGAATCCCTTGGTTTCAACTTAATGTCTGTCTCGATGCTTTGCGATTTAAACATGATTGTGATGTTTGGAAAATATTGTTGCCTTGTTCTAATGGAATCTGACAAGTCTCTAGTGTTTGAAGGGTATCGGAAAGATGATTTGTACGTGGTAGATTTCTCAGTAGGACCACAACTTGACGTATGTCTTCTAGCAAAAGCTTCTGAATGCTGGCTCTGGCATCGGAGGCTAGGGCATGCTGGCATGAGGAACCTCCACACCCTTGCAAGGAAGAAGCATGTCATAGGCATCGAGGGCGTCAAGTTCAAGAAGGATCACTTATGTGGTGCCTGTGAAGCGGGAAAGATGACGAGGGCCAAGCATCCCTCGAAGACAATCATGACAACGACTCAACCCTTCGAACTGCTCCACATGGATCTTTTCGGTCCCACTCATTACTCAACTCTTACTACTACTGCTTGTCTCTATGGCTTTGTCATTGTTGATGATTATTCAAGATATACTTGGGTGCATATAATCCTCTACAAGACTGAAGTGCAGGATGTCTTCAGACGCTTCACCAATCGAGCCATGAACAACTATGGCGTCAAGATCAAGCACATCAGAAGTGATAACGACACTGAATTTAAGAACACTGGCCTAGATACATATCTTGATACCTTAGGCATCACACATGAATTCTCAGCTCCGTACACGCCACAGCAGAATGGCGTCGTCGAACGCAAGAACAGAACACTTATTGAGATGGCCCGGACGATGCTTGATGAATACAAGACTCCAAGAAAATTCTGGCCGGAAGCCATTGATACTGCATGCCATATCATCAACCGTGGTTATCTTCACAAGCTTCTGAACAAGACATCCTATGAGCTCCTTACTGGCAAGAAGCCAAATGTTAGTTACTTCGGAGTATTTGGCACCAGGTGTTGGATCAAGGATCCACATCACACTTCAAAATTTGCACCAAAAGCACATGAGGGTTTTATGCTTGGATATGGAAAGGATCCGCACTCCTACAGAGTCTTCAACCTTTTTCACTATAAAGTGGTTGAAACAGTGGGTGTGCGGTTTGATGAGACGAACGGCTCACAAAGAGAGCACCTGCCAAATGTGATAGATGAAGTTCCATCCAGTGAATCAATCAAACTTATGGGAACTGGAGAAATCATACCGTCTGAAGCTCAGCCTGAAGAGGAACTTATCATCTCCGCACCTGATCAACCTGAAGACAATGCTCAGCCTGAAGACAATCCCTCTAACAATGACAATGATCAGCAAGAGCAAAATCTTCGTCATGTACATCCTCGTGTTGCAAATGAAGTACAGATTGAGAGAATAATTGATAGCATCAATGCACCAGGTCCACACACTCGTTCAAGGGCAACACAGCTAGCAAATTTCTATGGGCACTTCGCATTCGTCTCAATATCTGAACCCAAGAAAGTTGAAGAAGCCTTCATGGAACCTGAATGGATTCAAGCTATGCAAGAAGAGCTTCAACAGTTTGAGCTGAATAATGTATGGGAATTGGTTAAGTGTCCTGATCCTTGCAAGCACAATATAATAGCCACCAAATGGATATATCGCAACAAGCAAGATGAGCATGGTCAAGTTGTCAGAAACAAAGCTCGTCTCGTTGCTCAAGGATACACTCAAGTTGAAGGGATTGACTTCGATGAAACATTTGCTCCTATGGCTAGACTTGAAGCCATACGCATACTGCTGGCCTATGCAAATCATCATAACATTCTTCTGTATCAAATGGATGTGAAGAGCGCCTTTCTCAATGGCAAGATTGAAGAAGAAGTGTATGTTGCACAACCACCTGGATTTGAAGATCCAAAACATCCTGACATGGTGTACAAGCTCAACAAGGCACTGTACGGCCTCAAACAAGCCCCTCGGGCTTGGTATGACACACTCAAATACTTCCTGAAGAGCAGAGGCTTCAAACCTGGTTCCCTCGATCCCACTCTCTTCACGAAGACATATGATGGTGAACTGTTTGTGTGCCAAATATATGTGGATGACATTATCTTCGGCTGCACCAATCAGAAATACACTGACGAGTTTGAATATATGATGCAAGAGCAATATCAGATGTCCATGATGGGTGAGCTGAAGTTCTTCCTTGGTCTTCAAATACGTCAGCAACGCAACGGCATCTTCATATCTCAAGAGAAGTATCTCAAAGATTGCCTGAAGAAATTTGGGATGCAAGACTGCAAAGGCTTCACGACTCCAATGCCAGCCAAACATCATCTGGGTCCCGACGACAATGGTAAAGAGTTCGATCAAAAGGTATACCGCTCCATGATTGGGTCTTTACTTTATCTATGTACATCTAGGCCAGATATTATGCTTAGTGTTTGCATGTGTGCTCGATTCCAAGCGGCACCAAAGGAATCGCATCACTTAGCTGTGAAGCGAATTCTTCGATATTTGGCTTACACCCCAACACTAGGATTATGGTATCCAAAGGGCTCAGAATTTGATCTGGTTGGATTCTCGGATGCTGATTATGCTGGTGACAAGGTGCATCACAAGTCTACATCAGGCACTTGTCATTTTCTGGGACGATCACTTGTATGTTGGTCTTCAAAGAAGCAGAACTGTGTATCTCTCTCCACTGCTGAATCTAAATACATTGCTGCTGGATCTTGCTGCGCTCAGCTTCTGTGGATGCAGCAAACACTCAAAGATTATGGCATTCATCTGAAGCAAGTGCCACTCTACTGCGACAACGAAAGCGCCATCAAGATTGCCAACAACCCAGTTCAGCACTCGAAGACAAAGCACATTGAAATTCGTCATCACTTTCTCAGAGATCATGTTGTGAAGGAAGATATTGATATCATACACGTCAACACTGAAGAGCAATTGGCAGATATCTTCACCAAGCCCTTGGATGAGAAGAGGTTTTGCAAGTTACGGTGTGAGCTAAATATCTTGGAATCCTCAAATGTCTTGTGAACAGGCACACATCCTAACACTTATGCATATTGATGACTTAGATGTGCAACACATGAAGTAAAGTATATCTTCAATCAATGAAGACTTACATTCTAAGTGTGAATACATTAATGTGGAATTTGACTTCGGATCGCCACGATAATTGTGCGCCGTGTCTGGGTCTAATACTTCATATACGGTGGGTAACGCCACCACCAAATTTTTCTGTTTGAAGTGTTTCACTCATGGCGTTACGTCTGGTATGTCTTCACATTTGGTTTGGCTTCAATCTCAACCTGTCTTCATGATTATCTTCACTATGTTGATTATATATATATATATACTAGTGTTCTGTCCTCTACAGCATTCACTTATAGCTATGTCTTCTTGTTGAATCTTTTGAACTAAGTGAATGTGATCGGACCCCAACCTCTCTATGCTTTCTATCTCAAACTCTATCTCTCCAAATCATATGCATTCTATTGAACTGTTGAATATCCTCTCTGCGTCCTTGTCAGCAGAAGATACAGAGACAAACATTAAGTCCATTTTCAATGCTAATTCCTTCACCTGAAACCCGGAGAAGTGGGAACGACCACCCGACAATCCAGGTGTGCGTGGGAACGTGGGAAAACTCCAAGTATGTTGCATGTTTGCCACGTGTTCCTCAGATGTGAACCGCCAGGGGCACCTGCGTAATTGCGCTGTGCCGCACACTCCCTTATAAATACATGTCCCCTGCGGTCAAGAAAACCTTCTTCCACCTCTCCACCTCGTCAAACCCTAGCGTCCCCGCTAGCTCTCGACGACGCCGACGACGAAGCGCTTAGCTGCCGTGACCTCTCGGACGCCGTCTTCATGCCGGCCGCGGACATCGTCTTCTCTGCCGTCGCCGTAGGTGTCCTCCGTCGCCAAGTTAGGGCACGGACGATCGAACTGCTCGGCCTCATCTCCCTCTCCGTCTAGCAGTTCTTCATGTGGTAAATAAAACTTCCTTTTTACGGCACCTTTGATTCTATAGATTCATCACTTTCTGCCACAAGAAGTTTCTATTCACACAAGTTGGATCTATCTCATACTGCATCTCATAATATGCCTAGTATGTTCACTTATGCTTCACAAAGTAGTTAGGTTCCTCACTTGTATTGGTCCATGGATTCGTACAAATCTGGAACCAACTCTTTATCTATGAGTGAATGTCTTCGCACGTTGAGGTCAATGTCTTCTAAACTGATTTATCTTCAAAATCTTCTAAGAATGCATATGACCTCTTCCCCTTCCCTCGCACCTTAATGCTGTCACAGGTACATGTCCGTGGGAGAATCCCTTGGTTCTCATAGTCTGCATTCATTTGCAGAATTCTTACAGCATCATATAAATTCTCCCGAGGCCAGTTCCTGTTTGTCCAGCAAGCGAAAGCCTTTGAAGCCTTTGAACATGTTGAAGCCATTCAGTTTAAAGTTCATGGCTGCAGAGAAATCAGTAAGGAAGGGTGGCAGAAAGCGTCAAGGTGAAACATCAAGAGATCTACCCGATGACCTCTCAGATATGTACAAGACAGATCCAGAAGAGGATTACAATCAGCGCAAGACACGAATCCAATGGATTCGACGATATTGGGCAGAACAGTGGTTCAAGTACATGTTTGTGATCAAGGAATATGCTGAGAAGAATGCCATCAAGCGACCATGGGGAGACATCCTATACAGAAATCTTCAACCCAGGTCCAGAGATGAAGCCATTGAACAAGGCTTCTATCCCTGCATGGTCCGTGGAACACAGCCTGCGGATGCTGACCCATCGTCATTGCTATGGTGTCATGACGACAATCTGTTCAAGCGCAACTTCCAGTTTGCCCAAAATTCGGCGAAGCAGAACAAGAAGTCATTGGGACTAGACTTCAACCCTGGTCCCTCTGCTCCCCGTGCCGATGGCACCCGCGAAGCTGAACCCAATCTTGTTGGGGCCTTATACAACCTGGAAGGTCTCATCACTCATATCATGGTTCAAGGGACAGTCGTGGATGAGCCTGCAGATGACGCTGAATCTGATGAAGCGCCTGCACCACCGAAGCCAAAGAATTTGAAGCAGCCTAAAGCTTCAAAGCCTGCCTCAGCACCAAAAATCTCACGGGCGAAGCCACTGGCTACTGCACCTCCTGAAGATAGTGTGCAGTCTGAAGATTTGTCACGCATATCCAAGCCCTCGAGAGTAAAGATGCCTTTGCAACACACCAGCCAAGAACTGACTGCTGCTGCTATTCTGCGCAACGACGCCATTGATCTATCCAGCGATGAAGATTGCACATGACGCTCTTGAGCAACTGATCAAGAGCAAAGAAGAAGCAGAAATCTTCAATGATTTGCCTCTCTTTGACGTGGCAATCATCCACAACTTCATTGATGAGTGGTTTGACACGCCCAACCTCAGCTTTGATGATCTGCAACTTCCAATTGGCCTCAGTGTCGCCTTCCATGGCGCCATTGCTTCAGAACTAGCTCTAGCTCAGCGCATCGTCGAACTGAAGCAAAAGATTGATTTTGAGAAAGCCCAGTTCAAGAAGCACATGGCCAAGCTCAGCATGCAAGAGGTCAAAAACTTCAAGATTATGTTGCATGAGCTCAAGGAAGCCTTTCTCAAGAAGCATGAAGAAGCTCAAGGTTCTCATGAGCGCATGAAGAGCCTGGCTGACAAGTGTGTGTAAGCCTACAATGAGGCTGAGAAGTGCAAGGCTCTTGGTCATCCTGGAATCGATCCCAGGATGGCTGCAAAGAAGAAGAAGAAGCCAGCTGCAGCCGAACCCGAAGCCCCAAGGCAGGAAGCACATCCCATTGTCTTCCCAGCCAGCATGACCGGCTCGAAGCCAAAGGTCAGGTCAACCGCTTCAGAACTGAAGAAGACGAGGCATGCTGAGGCTGAAGCGAGAAAGAGGAAACATCCTGAAGCCTCCGATGTTGCTCCCTCCAAGAAGAAGCGCAAGACCAAGAAGGATCGGGCCGCTCCCACAGAGCCCTTAGTTGTTGAACCTATCTCAATGGTTCGCCCTGCATCTGCACGACAAGAGCACCAACTGATTGTCCATGAGCCTGCTTCCACAGAGGCTCATGAAGCTGAAGACATTCCAGCAGTTGATCCCATAGCTGCTGAAGACATTGGTCACCATGACAATGTTGAAGATGATGTAGTTCTTCCTCAGATCGAGCACCAACTGGTATCATCGCCTGTGCTTATGCACAGCGAACTCATCAGCATAGGTCGTCCTCTGACGCCAATTGCACAGGATGCATCATGGGCTGATCACCCACAACAACAAGTCACATCACCCCGGCAAGAAGAAGATGACTTTGAGGCCCAGCCAACTCCATCTCCAACGGCGTCGCCAGCGTTACGCAGGCTTCAAAAAGGACCAAGGTCTCAAGTCCCTCTTTCGAGTGTTCCAGAAGGAGAAGTGCCCCACCAATCTGTTACACGTCAAGTGTTTCCAGATGCCACTCCTACTGTGAATGTCTCCGAGTCTGAGGCTAAAGCTGCTGAAGACATTCTGGCTGCATTAGCCGGCGACACACAAGAAGAAGAACGTGTCCCTACTCCCCCCCCCATTACTGAAGAAGCTGTTCTCGAGGAGAACGTGTCTGTGCCCGACCCTCCAGCTCATCAAGTGGAGGTTGAGAATCTCGAGGCTGCCACCACCAACACAAATGAAGCCAATGACGTTGTCATGGCTGAAGCAAATGTGGAGCCTGCACCAACCAATGTGCCAGAAGTCAATGAAGCCAATGATGCAACTGCTCCTGTTCCTGTGCCTGCTGCTGGTCCTCAGTTTGACTATCACGTTGAGCACAGACCTCGGGTACAGAAGCCAATTCCAAGGTTGCCCAGGTTTCCAGGTCCTGCATCAGCACCCGGATCCTTTAATGTCAACGGCTTCAAAGCAGACAATACCTTCTTCAATAGCGCCAAGAACCCCTACTCAAGGGAAAGAATATCTTTTGATCGGTTCTGGAGCTATCCGCAGCGAAGTTATTACTCATGCATTATGTACAATCAAGGTCGCATTTTCCCTCATATGCGTCTTGATACTGAAGCCATAACTGGTCTGCCTTGCTTGGAAGAAGCTCTGGACTGCTTCAAAGAGTCTGGATTGTTGTCGTTCGTCACCGACCAGGAGCACTGGAATGAAGAATTGCTGCTCCAATTCTATGCCACTCTTCACATTCATGGCTACAACAGAGATCCGAAGACTTGGGTCCTTGAGTGGATGACCGGCAATGTTCATCACAAAGCCAAAGCCTTTGATATCATTGAGCTCACTGGTCTGCCCACTCCTGGAGATTTTTATGAACCTGGTTGTCAGCTTCACAGTGCAGCTATGGAGAGCATCTTTCAAAAGCCTGAACCAAACATGAGTCAGATGCTTAGCGTGATGAAGCCTTTGCCTCCAGATGCTGCATATCCTAAGGAGTTCTTTGTTGAAGACCTTGAGTATTTGCCACGCACTATCTATCACATTATCAGGCGAACTCTCTGGCCCATCAAAGGACATTCCCCACATGCAAAGCTGGAAGGTGCAATGAAGACTTTGGTCTTTTATATTCTTCACGGCAAATGCTTCAATGCACAAGACTTCTTCATCCGCCAACTTGCTGCATCAGGATCTGATCTTTTTGGCTTGAAGTTTTACGCTCCATGGATAATGCGGCTGATTAAACTACACTCAGCTGTCTCATATCAGCCCTCTGCTCGCAATCATCGGATCTTTCTTCTTGACGTTGATATGTCCATTGAATCCATCTATCCAGAGCCTGCCAAGGAGCCTCTTAGTCTTCAGAATGTTGAGCATCAAAGCTTCTCTCAAAACATTGAAGGAGTTGAAGCAGTCACTCGTGTTTATCCTCTGGCTGGTACTACACGTGCACCTCATCGTGCCCTCACTGAAGCCACTGAAAGCACCATTGCCCAACGGCCCAAGAAGCGATCTCGTGTTCTCAATGACCGAGAGCTTCTGGTTTCCCTTCATAGGAAACAGGATAGGCTTCATGACTGGCTGAAGCGCCAAATGCAAAGCCTCTTGGTGGATGTCAACCGCATTCGCAATCTTGCCACCAAGAATGCCTTTGTTGCCCATGAAACCTGTCGGCGTACATGGAAAGGGCTGACGCTTATGTGTTCTGAAGATGATCTTCAAGAGGATGGCTTCTCTGAACGTTTCAAGTTTGACTCTACACCTCCAAGAAGGACTGTGCTGCGATGAACTCCGTCTCTTGAAGACTCTGAGTTCTCTTCCTCCACGGCAACTGTGAATGCCAGAGTGATCGAGGACGAAGACGATGCCACTTCACCGCCCCCTACTTCTGCACACATCGACACTGCCCCGAGTTCGTCTGCACCGCCGAACAATACCGACAACCTTGCTGCTTCACCTACTCCTCATGGGAACGAGTAGATGCTCTATGTCTTCAAACCTTTTTGGTCCTTACTGACAAAAGGGGGAGAAGCATATGAGTTTAATAGTCTTCAAGCGGGTCCATATGGGCGGTTGCTTTATGTTTTTCCTAGTGTTTACAACTCTCGTTTTGATACATTTGGTTCTTCGAGTTGTAACACTTAAACTCGATGGTCGTCTGCTACTTATTTGCAATTCTGTGATGCGATGATAAATTTCGCATGTGTGACGATAAGTTCCACACTTAGATCATTTTGCAAATGTCCATTTTTCATTATGCATATCATTATCTTCACATACTTTTCATGCATGATGAATTGTCATCATAAGTTGAAGAGGATCTCCACAAGTACAACCTGCCATGTGCATTTGCATTCCAAAAGCAAATTACTTATATGCACATCTTCAGGGGGAGCCCTTGCAACTTATGAAGACAATTCCCTATCCTTTACAATTTCACATATTATATTCCTCGTTGAAAACTTCAACTAGTTTGTCATCAATCACCAAAAAGGGGGAGATTGTAAGTGCATCTAGTGCCACCCCTAGTTGGTTTTGGAGTATTGACGACAAATCTAGTTGAGGGACTAATGTGTTTGTGAGAATTGCAGGATAACACAGGTAGAAGTCCCTCATTGATTCGGTTTTCCTACCAGAGATGACCCCTAAAAATGTATGAAGACATTGAAGTCAAAGGTGGTATGTGAAGACATTCACATTGAAGACTATGACCAGAGAAGACATCGCGTGAAGACTATGGAGCGCGAAGAGTTAGCAGTTTCGTCGTTCTGTGTTTTTCTTTGTTGAGTCATAGGAACCACCATACTGTTAAGTGGGGTCCAAGAGAACCAGTCAGAATGACTGAAGTGATGCTTAACCAAAATCCTATGTCTTCGAGTGAAGACTATGAGAGCAAATCTTGTCCAGAGTTGGATAAGTCAGCCTTGCTTGTAGCCAAAGTAAAGTTGTTGTGTGCGTTTGAAATCTGACCGTTGGAACACGTATCAGTTCCCTAGTGACCCAGGGCCATTTTGGACAAATCAGGTCGGGTTGCCCAGTGGCTATAAATAGCCCACCCCCTACAACCATAAACGGTTGGCTGCTCAGAGTTAAAGCACGGCTTTTGTCGTTTGAGAGCAACCCACCTCGACGCCTTTGAGAGAGAATTCCTTGCGAGGATAAAGCCCTAAACACCCAGAGCCAAAGAGTGTTAGGCATCACTTAAGTCTTCCTGTCTGTGTGATCTGAAGACTTATTACACTTGAGGACTGTGAAACCTCCAGCCGGTTAGGCGCCGCGTTCTGAGCATCCAAGAGTCATTGTGGATCGCCGGTGAACGAAGTCTGTGAAGGTTTGGAAGTCTACCTTGAAGACTTACCAGAGTGATTGGGCGAGGTCTGTGTGACCTTAGCTCAAGGGGAATACGGTGAGGATTGGGTGTCGTGTTCGGGACTGGGTGTCCGGGACTATGTGTCCTCAGGTTTAAATACCTAGCCGCCCTAACCAGACGTACAACTGTCACAGCAGTTGGAACTGGTCCAACAAATCATTGTCTTCAACGAGTCACTGGTTTCATCCTTCCCTTCCCTTTACTTACTGTTGGTCCTTGTGAAGTCATTGTATGATTGCATTATCTTTTGTCTTCACTGAATGACTGCTTGTTCTGATTGGCTTCACAATATCTTCCTACCTGATCCTTACTGCCTAGCTGCTATTAGTCATTGTGCTTTCACTTCATTGAATACTTGACTATGGTTTGCATAGTGTAGTCTACCTTCCGCTGCATGGTAATAGGTTTATTTCTATCGTTTGTCTTCGAAACTTCCATGTATTGAAGACTTTCATAAAAATCGCCTATTCACCCCCCCTCTAGTCGATCACTAGCACTTTCACCATGGAAACAAACCTTCTCACTTCTGCATGCATGCAATGGTATATTAATGTCCTTGGTTGCTAGTACGAGGCAAACCCCATCAATTTTGCCTCGATTAGTGTTAGTGGCCTGTTGCAAATTGTAATTTTGATATACTGGCCTGGTGTACAAAAAAATGGAGGTAGTAACTATTTGACTTCCTTCCCCATTGCGGTGACATCGACGATATCTCGAACGTTGTGGTTTGGCGAAGTGCGTTCGACGGAGAACACCATTGAGGGAGACCACGGTAAGTCGTTCGCAAGTGCCGCCTGCAAGCCGAGACAACCGCCTTAATTGCATCCAGGAAGTCCGTTGAACCAAAGGACGCGTAAATGTACTAGTACTACTAGTACACAATAGCGTTGTCCGTCCAGCTTAGTGCGGTGAGGTGGTTTCTTGAAGAACACGATGGAGAAGCGGTGTCAGCGAAGAGTGAAATGATGGTTTCTTCGTCTGTGCTCTGTGATTTGACACCTCACTGCTTTGTGATTTGTGATAGAAGGGACAAGGGAGTACACTCTGTGCTCTATACTATACATGCCTCCAAGCATGGGAGAAAGAGGAGAGACGTTGCATTTTTCTATTCCTTCAATCAATCAATCAATCAGGGAGCTTCGGTTTCATCTTTTTGGCTTTGGCAGCACCATCCAAAAATGGTTCCCATCGATGAAAAAAGACATTTTCAAATTTGGCTACACATTGTGGATGACCTTAACCGTACCACTTGGTTTTGCTCCTGTGTGCTATCTATACAAATCTCAATTATATTGATCTAAAAAATTATAGAATCAAGATTAGTAAAAAGGAGGTGATTTTGCCACGCGGATGGCGGGGGAGGTTTCTTATTTTTAGAGGACGTTGGCCTAGCGGTTTTCTAACATGCGGTCCCACGTGTCAGTGCTTTACCAAGCCGATCCGCGTCCCACATGAGGCAGAACAACGGCAGAAGCAACACGTGGTTAACTTGAAGAAGATGAGGGAGAAGCGGATTCAGCAACGAGTGAAATGATTGTTGCTTCGTCCCTCCAACTTCTTTTTTTACTAGCATTATTATTACTTCGTCCCTCCAACTTAACTACGGGAAAGGTGCAGCTTTCTGATTTGACGCCTCATTGCTCATTACTATGCCGGCACCATGACTGGAGTGCTTCACCCCTGCTGCTCTGCATTGTATTTTGGTATGGCATGTGGACCCGGTAGCTTGATGTCCCACATATCGGCAAAAGGGACTAGAACATTTATGAAAGCGAGCGCTCCACTCTTACGACGGAGGAGTACACGACACGGCGGTCCAGTGAACTGTCACTTGTACTGTATACTAGTACTATAGTTTTGCTGTTTCGCACGATCCATCAATACAAACTGACTAAACAGGAAAGGGCGGGATTTTTCCCGCACGGTAGATGATACTGGCCATACATTTCAAAGGCAATTTTAATGTATGCAAACTGAATAATTAAGTAACAATATGATATCTAGTAAAACTAAAAACACATATGATTTATTGTGTTAGAGTGTAGTAGTAGTGATGTATTGCATAGTTGTTAGATGTAACATGCGAAAACGTGCAGAGATGTAGTTTTGGAGGGCCTACAGAGAGAAAGCATAATACAGTCATTGAACTTCAGAATACGCTCATTACGGTCACTATATATGTTTTGCGGTGATTATACAGTCACTTGCTCAATGTTCAGCATAGGATTGCACTCCGTTGACCGGCAAAATAGTCTGTGTGGCACCATGTTGACTAGTTAAATTGACCATGTTCCTTGTGGGTCCCACCTGTCAGTTCGCATAGGAAAAAGGTCAGATAAACACAAATTTACGCAGGCACGACAAGACTCCAACCCGTGCGCGGGAATCACCTGGTTGTGTATGTGTCCGTCAGGGCCTGATGTGTGCGCATGCACGTGTAGGTTGAGCACTTGAGCGTGAGAGTGTGTGTTGGTCGTGTGGTGTGTGCATGCATGCGTGCGTGTGTGCATGTGAGTGTTGTGTGCGTGTGTGGCTGCGTGTGTACGTGTGAGTGTTGCGTGCGTGCGTGGCTGCATGTGTTCGTGTGAGTGTTGTGTGCATGCAGTTAGTGTGCATGTGTGTGTGTAATCACCACACCAACTCATGTGTGTTAATCACGGCTCAGCATACCAATACAAGGCCACCTTGTGCGCTGTGCCCGCGGTCATGACTTCGAACCACCGTCCAATATTTTTTTGTCGTTTGTTTTCATTCTTACTAGCAAGATGCATGTGCGTTGCACGTAACATCAAGATGCATTTGTATGACTAGTTTATCTTGTGAGAGAAAAGGATGAACGAGGGAAGGCCTTATTTGCAAATGTGGAGAGGTGTGTGGGTACCTTTTGCAAAATTGCCATAGTTTCCTTCCTATCCGTCAGATATAAATCAGACAGCCTATATTGCAGGATGGCAGGCACACCATCATCACTAACTCTGTTTTTTTATAAGAGTGTAGAAGAGTAGATACAAGCCGACAGGTGGGCCCAATGGTAGTGAGATAATGTGATGCAACACTAGAGGTGCCACATGGAGCGTTTAACTGGTCAACTAGTCGTGTCTTGAGAAAATACAGAGCTGTGCGGTGAGCCCGTGACTGTATAGTAACCACAAAACGTAAATGGTGACCGTAATGAGTGGATTCTGAAGTCCAATGTACGTATCGTGCTTTCGCTCCAAATACAATGATCGTCACTGTATATATCGCGAGAGAAAGATGAAACATGTCTGAATGTGTTGGGGGCTTAATTTTAGAGGACCTGGAGATAGTTTGTGTGCGTACGTGAAAGGGGCGTAGAGGGGGTGTATGCGATGGGGAGAGAGATGCTCTTCTTTTCTCTTTATTATGACTAACTTTATATATAATATAAAAATTCACAGTGCGGAATAAATGTCATTGTGGGCACCATGCAACAACTTAACGTTCATACTCCTCCATATAACTTTGTAATGTTGTATATATGTAGAAATTCTAAAATAATTTTTTGGCCACAGTTTATTCAAAAGGGATGTTGTATGCAAAATAAAAGTGAAGAAAGGGCTTTTTAGATCAATGGGGTACATGATGTAACATGTGTGAATGTGTAGTTGATGTATTTGGCAGGGCCTAGAGAGGTATGTGTGTGTATTACGTATTCGAGAGAGGCATGGATAGAGGGGCCGGCGAGGGGAGGGGGCGTGGGAGAGATAGCACGAGATATGAGAGAGGTCTAGAGAGAGAGACTAATATGATGTCATGGCGAGAGATTCCCTTGAGTGTGTATATGCAAGGAGGGAGGGGATAGAGGCACGAGGGGATTTTTTGTGTGGTGTCTGTGTTGGTCTGTGTGGGTGTGAGAAGATAACGAGACCTGGGGGCAGAGGGTGTGTCACCACGTGAGGTCCGGTGGGTCGAGGTGAGGCCCTTGGTTTGGTTCCTGCGCCACATTGGTCGGCACGTGACGCATTTAGGGAGACCCATGGATGACTTGTCATATAAGACAACGATAGCAGAATTGTGAAGGACTTTGTGTCCACTGACAAAGCCGGCTAGGATTTGTAACCCTGGGTTCTCGGACTAAGGTATCCCCTTATTTCTGCTATTACTATTCATCCAACCTAACTTTAAGGGGCATCCTACAGAATGCTCTGCTAGAATCATACTCATCGATTAGGAAGAGAGGTGTGAGACAATGCGTGAGAGACGGGCCTAAAGATAATGTGTGTATAGGAGACACGTAGGCAGGTCAATGTTTATAGAAAGGGTCGATGGGGATTGTGCGTGTGTATGCTTGTAAGAGGAAGAGTGCTTGTGATAAAGGTTGGTGAAAATAGTCGTAAATGGTTACGAGAGGGAGGGAGGGTTATATCAAGAGCATGTATGAGAGAAAGACACCTCGGGAAAGAGTGTGTGAGCATGTGTGAGAGACCACCGATGGAGAGTGAAACTACATGTAAAAGACTGACGTGCACATTGATTAAAGATATAAATTGTATCCAAATATTAGGATGGGATCATGATATTTGCAATTCGTGTAAAGAACGGTCATTGGTCCATCAGACATCTAGATTCTATCGAATTTGAGCATGTCTATGTTATTATTCGACATAATTGATCCACATAGTTAGTATTTTGAACTCCAGACAATGCATCATTTAGCAATCGAATATAAACGTGAGTATAGTTCATGTTGTGTGTGTAAAGCACATTATACATACGAAAGTTACACAATGAACATTATAAATAGCTAGCTATGAACTAGTATACATTTGAATTCAACTTAAGGTGGTTTAAAAAAATTGAATTCAACATGAAGTCCATTCAATTATTTGAATTCGATATCATGGCATTTGTAAATCATACCTGAATTATGGGGGCGCCAATCTTTGCTCCGCTTTTGTACGTAATAGCATATATAGTCGTGTACAAAATAGATTCAAATTTAGCTCCTCCATTCCAAAATAATCGTAGTTATAGGATTTTCAAGTGTCAAAAATTCAAAAAGAAGCGGATAATTTAATGAGGTTTTCAAACATACAAGGTCAAATTTAACGTTGTCTATTTAGGTCAATCCTCAAAGTTCAAGAGTACTCTAAACGTGAATGCTTCTGTTTCAAAATTTCGAACGAAGCGCCAAAAGAGCCTCTACTCGCCTGAAACCGCGTGGGACCAATGTTTGGTAGTAGAAGGAAATTACTTTTCTAACTCCGACCCGTGAAACCTACCGGCCCGACGTCCAAAGGTCTAAACCAGGGTAGGTTTGTATCTTCATCTAGACGCCACGCAACCGCCTCCGAAAAACATTCATACACAATGGCCGCCTAAGCACACATGCACGCGGCCGAAATCGCTCCCGCCCACTATTTGGGACACCAGGGATTACCATCCTACCCCGGACCCGCAGTAGGTCCGAAATTTAAGAGGGGGGCAAAGTTTGTACTTTTCCAAAATTTCAAACAAGTGCGTCCCATCTATTCAAAAAAGCCAAAAACAAGCGTGTCCCAGACCGAAATATGGTTCTCCCTTAGCTCCCCCCCCATCCGATTCCCCATTCATACTCCGTGGGCTCCAAAACTACCTTTCCACCAGCCGCGAAACACCAGCGACCTCCGTCTGCCACCCCATCCCACCCATCAACCGCCGCCCTCCTCCATCATGCCGGAGCCGATACCCCGACGTCGTCGTCCACCACAACCTCAACCACAACGCCCTCCAAGGCTAGTAGCTGAAACTGAGGCCGACCCGTCCGTACCCGAGCCAGTTCAACCACGCCATCCTGCGCCTCACCGCTACCGCTCCAACTTCACCATCGTCCACCGCACCGGAGCTGTTCCTGCTACGCCGTCCTTCGCCACCTCGGATCTGCTTCCCCTCCGCCGACATACGTCCATGGCAACACAGTCAACAATTTGTCCATGGGTTCGTCCAAGCCTGCACCCTCCTAAAAACATCGGTTTCCCCATGAAAAAGAAGAAGACCGGCGCGACATGTTTAGGCGATGATACGTCTCCAACGTATCTATAATTTTTGATTGCTACATGCTATATTATCTACTGTTTTGGACAATATTGGGCTTTATTATTCACTTTTATATTATTTTTGGGACTAACCTATTAACCGGAGGCCCAGCCCAGAATTGCTGTTTTTGCCTATTTCAGTGTTTCGAAGAAAAGGAATATCAAACGGAGTCGAAACGGAATGAAACCAACAGGAGAAGCTATTTTTGGAAGGAAAGCTACCGGAAAAACTTGGAGTGCACGTCAGGAAAGGAACGAGGGAGCCACGAGGCAGGGGGGCACGCCCACCCCCCTAGGGCGCGCCCTCCACCCTCGTGGGCCCCTCATGGCTCCCCTGACATATCTCTTTCACCCATATATACCCACGTACCCTAAAACTATCGAGGAGCACAATAGATCGGGAGTTCCGCCGCCAGAAGCCTCCGTAGCTACCGAAAGCCAATCTAGACCCGTTCCGGCACCCTGCCGGAGGGGGCAATCCCTCTCCGGTGGCCATCTTCATCATCCCGGTGCTCTCCATGACGAGGAGGGAGTAGTTCTCCCTCGGGGCTGAGGGTATGTACCACTAACTATGTGTTTGATCTCTCTCTCTCTCATGTTCTTGAGGTGGTACGATCTTGATGTATCGCGAGCTTTGCTATTATAGTTGGATCTTATGATGTTTTCTCCCACCTCTACTCCCTTGTAATGGATTGAGTTTCCCCTTTGAAGTTATCTTATCGGATTGAGTCTTTAAAGATTTGAGAACACTTGATGTATGTCTTGTCGTGCGTATCTGTGGTGACAATGGGGTACCACGTGATTCACTTGATGTATGTTTTGGTGATCAACTTGCGGGTTCCGCCCATGAACCTATGCATAGGGGTTGGCACACGTTTTCGTCGTGATTCTCCGGTAGGAACTTTCGGGCACTCTTTGAGGTCCTTTGTGTTGGTTGAATAGATGAATCTAAGATTGTGTGATGCATATCGTATAATCATACCCACGGATACTTGAGGTGACATTGGAGTATCTAGGTGACATTAGGTTTTGGTTGATTTGTATCTTAAGGTGTTATTCTAGTACGAACTCTAGGGCTGTTTGTGACACTTATAGGAATAGCCCAATGGATTGATTGGAAAGAATAACTTTGAGGTGGTTTCGTACCCTACCATAATCTCTTCGTTTGTTCTCTGCTATTAGTGACTTTGGAGTGACTCTTTGTTGCATGTTGAGGGATAGTTATGTGATCCAATTATGTTATTATTGTTGAGGGAACTTGCACTAGTGAAAGTATGAACCCTAGGCCTTATTTCCTAGCATTGCAATACCATTTACGCTCACTTTTACCATTAGTTACCTTGTTGTTTTTATATTTTTCAGATTACAAAAACTATTATCTACTATCCATATACCACTTGTATCACCATCTCTTCGCCGAACTAGTGCGCCTATAGAATTTACCATAGTATTGGGTGTGTTGGGGACACAAGAGACTCTTTGTTATTTGGTTGCAGGGTTGCTTGAGAGAGACCATCTTCATCCTAAGCCTCCTATGGATTGATAAACCTTAGGTCATCCACTTGAGGGAAATTTGCTACTGTCCTACAAACCTCTGCACTTGGAGGCCCAACAAAGTATACAAGAAGAAGGTTGTGTAGTAGACATCAATCTCTTTTCTGGCGCCGTTGCTGGGGAGGTTAGCGCTTGAAGGTATATCTTTAGATCTTGCAATCGAGTCTTTTAGTTTCTTGTTTTATCACTAGTTTAGTTTACAAAAGAAAACTATAAAAAATGGAATTGAGTTTGTCTCATACGCTTCATCTTTTTAATATCCTTCGTGAGTATGATGGAAAGGAAAATTGTGCCAAAGTGTTAGAAGAAGAATGCATTAAAATGTTTGGCACTAAATCTTTGAATGATGATCATGATTGCAATGTTGTTAGTATGAATTCCTTGAATATCCATGATGCTAATGATATGCAAAGCCACAAGCTTGGGGAAGCTATGTTTGATGAAAATGATATTTTTTGTCCCCCAAGCTTTGATGAGAAAATTTATTATGATGAAAGCATGCCTCCTATTTATGATGATTATATTGATGAAAATGGAATTGGAGAGGTCATGACTTTATTTTGTGATGAATCCACTATTTCGGAAGAGGTTCCAATTGATTATGAGAACAAAGTTGCTATCTATGATGATTATTGTGATGACTTTTATGATATAAAGAATAATGATATCCATGAAACTTGTCATCATGATTTTAGTTTTCAATTGGATTATGCCTCACATGATAATTATTTTGTTGAGTTTGCTCCCACTATTATTCATGAGAAGAATTTTGCTTATGTGGAGAATAATAAAATTTCTATGCTTGTAGATCATGAAAAGAATGCTTTAGGTGCTGGTTATATTGTTGAATTCATTCGTGATGCTACTAAAAATTATTATGAGGGAGGAACATATGCTTGTAGGAATTGCAATAATGTCAAGTTTCCTCTCTATGTGCTTAAAGTTTTGAAGCTATGCTTGTTTTGCCTTCCTATGCAAGTTAATTATTGTTCCCATAACTTGTTTGATCACAAAATCCCTATGCATAGGAAGAGGGTTAGACTTAAATGTGCTAGTCATATTCTTCATGATGCTCTCTTTATGTTACAATTCTTATCTTTTATGTGAGCATCATTGAAATCATCATGCCTAGCTAGGGGCGTTAAACGATAGCGCTTGTTGGGAGGCAACCCAATTTTATTTTAGTTCCTTGCTTTTTGTTCCTGTTTAGTAATAAATAATTCATCTAGCCTCTGTTTAGATGTGGTTTTATGCTTTTAGTTAGTGTTTGTGCCAAGTAGAACCTTTGGGAAGACTTGGGGAAAGTCTTGTTGATCATGCTGTAAAAAACAGAAACTTTAGCGCTCACGAGAATTACTGCCATTTTATTTGGAAAGTGCTATTTAGTTAATTATTCTTGAAGATGATTAATAGATAAATTACTCAGGTCCAGCAATTTATTTGAGAATTTTATGGGTTCCAGAAGTTTGCGTTTGATCCAGATTACTACAGACTGTTCTGTTTTTGACAGATTCTGTTTTCTGTGTGTTGTTTGCTTATTTTAATGAATCTATGGCTAGTAAAAGAGTTTATGAACCATAGTAAAGTTGGAATACAGTATATATTACACCAATAAAAATAAATAATGAGTTCACAACAGTACTTAAGTGGTGATTTATTTTCTTATACTAACGGAGCTTACGAGTTTTCTGTTAAGTTTTGTGTTGTGAAGTTTTCAAGTTTTGGGTAAGGATTCGATGGACTATGGAATAAGGAGTATCAAGAGCCTAAGATTGGGGATGCCCAAGGCACCCCAAGGTAATATTCAAGTACAACCAAAAGCCTAAGCTTGGGGATGCCCCGGAAGGCATCCCCTCTTTCGTCTTCATTCATCGGTAACTTTACTTGGAGCTATATTTTTATTCGCCACATGATATGTGTTTTGCTTGGAGTGTCATTTTATTTTATCTAGTTTTGCTTGCTGTTTTAATTAAATACCAAGATCTGAAATTATTAAATGTTAGAGAGTCTTCACATAGTTGCATAATTATTTGACTACTCATTGATCTTCACTTATATCTTTCGGAGTAGTTTGTTGATTGCTCTAGTACTTCACTTATATCTTTTAGAGCATGGTGGTGGTTTTATTTTATAGAAATAGATGAACTCTCATGCTTCACTTATATTATTTTGAGAGTTCTAAATAGCATGGCAATTTTCTTAAATAATCCTAATATGCTGGGCATTCAAGATTAGTAAAAACTTTCATACAGAGTATTGAATACTAAGAGAAGTTTGATACTTGATAATTGTTTTGAGATATGGAGATGGTGATATTAGAGTCATGCTAGTTGAGTAGTTGTGAATTTGAGAGATACTTGTGTTGAAGTTTGTGATTCCCGTAGCATGCACGTATGGTGAACCGTTATGTGATGAAGTCGGAGCATGATTTATTTATTGATTGTCTTCCTTATGAGTGGTGGTCGGGGACGAGCGATGGTATTTTCCTACCAATCTATCCCCCTAGGAGCATGCGCGTAGTACTTTGTTTCGATAACTAATAGATTTTTGCAATAAGTATGTGAGTTCTTTATGACTAATGTTGAGTCCATGGATTATACGCACTCTCACCCTTCCACCATTGCTAGCCTCTCTAGTATCGCGCAACTTTCGCCGGTACCATAAACCCACCATATACCTTCTTCAAAACAGCCACCATACCTACCTATTATGGCATTTCCATAGCCATTCCGAGATATATTGTCATGCAACTTACCACCGTTCGGCTTATTATGACACGCTTCATCATTGTCATATTGCTTTGCATGATCATGTAGTTGACATCGTATTTGGGGCAAGCCACCGTTCATAATTGTTTCATACATGTCACTCATGAGTCATTGCACATCCCGGTACAACGCCGGAGGCATTCACATAGAGTCATATTTTGTTCTAATTCTTGAGTTGTAAGAAAATAGAAGTGTGATGATCATCATTATTAGAGCATTGTCCCAGTGAGGAAAGGATGATGGAGACTATGATTCCCCCACAAATCGGGATGAGACTCCGGACGAAAATAAATAAATAGAAGAGGCCAAAGAAGCCCAAATAAAAAAATAAAAAAGAGGCCATAAAAAATAGAAGGCCCAAATAAAAAAATATAATAAAAAAATGAGAGAAAAAGAGAGAAGGGACAATGCTACTATCCTTTTACCACACTTGTGCTTCAAAGTAGCACCATAATCTTCATGATAGAGAGTCTCCTATGTTGTAAATTTCATATACTAGTGGGAATCTTTCATTATAGAAATTGGCTTGTATATTCCAATGATGGGCTTCCTCAAATTGCCCTAGGTCTTCGTGAGCAAGCAAGTTGGATGCACACCCACTAGTTTCTTTTGTTGAGCTTTCATACATTTACAGCTCTAGTGCATCCGTTGCATAGCTATCCCTACTCACTCACATTGATATCTATTGATGGGCATCTCCATAGCCCGTTGATACGCCTAGTTGATATGAGACTATCTTCTCCTTTTTGTCTTCTCCACAACCACCATTCTATTCCACCTATAGTGTTATGTCCATGGCTCACGCTCATGTATTGCGTGAAGATTGAAAAAGTTTGAGAACACCAAAAGTATGAAACAATTGCTTGGCTTGTCATCGGGGTTGTGCATGATTTAAATATTTTGTGTGGTGAAGATGGAGCATAGCCAGACTATATGATTTTGTAGGGATAGCTTTCTTTGGCCATGTTATTTTGAGAAGACATAATTGCTTAGTTAGTATGCTTGAAGTATTATTATTTTATGTCAATATGAACTTTTGTCTTGAATCTTATGGATCTGAATATTCATACCACAATTAAGAAGAATTACATTGAAATTATGCCAAGTAGCACTCCGCATCAAAAATTCTGTTTTTATCATTTACCTACTCGAGGACGAGCAGGAATTAAGCTTGGGGATGCTTGATACGTCTCCAACGTATCTATAATTTTTGATTGGTCCATGCTATATTATCTACTATTTTGGACAATATTGGGCTTTATTATCCACTTTTATATTATTTTTGGGACTAACCTATTAATCGAAGGCCCAACCCAGAATTGTTATTTTTTGCCTATTTCAGTGTTTGGAAGAAAAGGAATATCGAACGGAGTCGAAACGGAATGAAACCAACTAGAGAAGTTATTTTTGGAAGGAAAGCTACCGGAAAAACATGGAGTGCACATCAGGAAAGGAACGAGGGAGCCACGAGGCAGGGGGGTGGGCCCACCCCCCTAGGGCGCGCCCTCCACCCTCGTGGGCCCCTCTTGGCTCCCCTAACATATCTCTTTCACCCATATATACCCACATACCCTAAAACTATCGAGGAGCACAATAGATCGGGAGTTCCACCGCCAGAAGCCTCCGTAGCCACCGAAAGCCAATCTAGACCCTTTCCGGCACCCTGCCGGAGGGGGCAATCCCTCTCCGGTGGCCATCTTCATCATCATGGTGCTCTCCATGACGAGGAGGGAGTAGTTCTCCCTCGGGGCTGAGGGTATGTACCACTAACTATATGTTTGATCTCTCTCTCGTGTTCTTGAGGTGGTACGATCTTGATGTATCGCGAGCTTTGCTATTATAGTTGGATCTTATGATGTTTTCTCCCCCCTCTACTCTCTTGTAATGGATTGAGTTTCCCCTTTGAAGTTATCTTATCGGATTGAGTCTTTAAAGATTTGAGAACACTTGATGTATGTCTTGCCGTGTGTATCTGTGGTGACAATGGGGTACCACGTGATTCACTTGATGTATGTTTTGGTGATCAACTTGCGGGTTCCGCCCATGAACCTATGCATAGGGGTTGGCACACGTTTTCGTCGTGATTCTCCGGTAGGAACTTTGGGGCACTCTTTGAGGTCCTTTGTGTTGGTTGAATAGATGAATCTGAGATTGTGTGATGCATATCGTATAATCATACCCACGGATACTTGAGGTGACATTGGAGTATCTAGGTGACATTAGGGTTTTGGTTGACTTGTATCTTAAGGTGTTATTCTAGTACGAACTCTAGGGCTGTTTGTGACACTTCTAGGAATAGCCCAACGGATTGATTGGAAAGAATAACTTTTAGGTGGTTTCGTACCCTACCATAATCTCTTCGTTTGTTCTCCGCTATTAGTGACTTTGGAGTGACTCTTTGTTGCATGTTGAGGGATAGTTATGTGATCCAATTATGTTACTATTGTTGAGGGAACTTGCACTAGTGAAAGTATGAACCCTAGGCCTTATTTCCAAGCATTGCAATACCGTTTACGCTCACTTTTACCATTAGTTACCTTGCTGTTTTTATATTTTCAGATTACAAAACCTATTATCTACTATCCATATACCACTTGTATCACCATCTCTTCGCCGAACTAGTGCGCCTATACAATTTACCATTGTATTGGGTGTGTTGGGGACACAAGAGACTCTTTGTTATTTGGTTGCAGGGTTGCTTGAGAGAGACCATCTTCATCCTATGCCTCCTACGGATTGATAAACCTTAGGTCATCCACTTGAGGGAAATTTGCTACTGTCCTACAAACCTCTACACTTGGAGGCCCAACAAAGTCTACAAGAAGAAGGTTGTGTAGTAGACATCAGGCGACCACACTGGCAACCGGAAATGGTACTCCTCTTCCCTTATTCATGCAAATCTTACGTGTCTGCTTGCACGGTATTCATCCGACAGAAGACACTAGTTGACCACTTCTTCTTGATACTAGATGTTCCTAGTTACTCGCTGTTAGTGTCAAAACCGGCGGATCTCGGGTAGGGGGTCCCGAACTGTGCGTCTAGGCCGGATGGTAACAGGAGGCAAGGGACACGAAGTTTTACCCAGGTTCGGGCCCTCTCGATGGAGGTAAAACCCTATGTCCTGCTTGATTAATATTGATGATATGGGTAGTACATGAGTAGATCTACCACGAGATCAGAGAGGCTAAACCCTAGAAGCTAGCCTATGGTATGATTGTGTTGTCCTACGGACTAAAACCCTCCGGTTTATATAGACACCGGATAGGGTTAGGGTTACATAGAGTCGGTTACAATGGTAGGAGATCTACATATCCGTATCGCCAAGCATGCCTTCCACGCCAAGGAAAGTCCCTTCCGGACACGGGACGAAGTCTTCAATCTTGTATCTTCATAGTCCAGGAGTCCGTCTGAAGGTATAGTCCGGCCATCCGGACACCCCCTAATCCAGGACTCCCTCAGTAGCCCCTGAACCAGGCTTCAATGACGACGAGTCCGGCGCGCATATTGTCTTCGGCATTGCAAGGCGGGTTCCTCCTCCAAGTACTTCATAGAAGATTTTGAACACAAAGATAGTGTCCGGCTCTGCAAAATAAGTTTCCACATATTGCCATAGAGAGAATAACATTTACACAAATCTAATCTGCTGACGTATTCCGTAGTGTGACATCACACCACGGTCAAGCTTTTATTTGAATCGTTTTACTGTCCCATCTCAGCGTGTTATGCGAGGCGGTTTCCTTGGCACGTCTTGTTAAAGTAGAGATCGTGTCCCCTTATTCCGGGATTCTCATCAATACGGGCGTGGGTAACCCAACCACGCCATTGATTACGGCGCTTGGGAGATAAGTGAGTTTTACCAGGCTGGTGGGGACGCATAGTCGCGTCCACCCATATAAGGGGATAAGGATCCACCTTTTCACCTACACCTTCTTCCTCCTTTGCCTATCCATTTTCCCGCACTTGAGCTCCAGCGCCCCAATCCGCACTCCCCACCTCAACCTTCTCCAGCCATGTCCGGAGCGGGAGGCAAGTGGATGGTCTCCTCCGTTACGGAGGGACACATCAAAAGACTAAGGAAGGCCGGATACTTGTCCAATGACATTGCGCACCGGCTTCCCGAAGGGGGGCAGCTCATCCCTACCCCTAAGCCCCATGAGAGGGTGGTGTTCCTCCCCCATTTCCTCCGCGGACTGGGTTTCCCTCTCCACCCATTTGTCCGGGGGCTCATGTTCTACTATGGCCTGGATTTCCACGATCTGGCCCCGAACTTTGTCCTCGACATCTCGGCGTTTATCGTCGTGTGCGAGGCCTTCCTCCGCATCCGCCCCCATTTCGGCCTATGGCTCAAGACTTTTAACGTCAAGCCGAAGGTGGTGCGCGGCAACCAGGCGGAGTGCGGAGGCGCCATGGTGGGCAAGATGCCCAACATCTTATGGCTCGAGGGCTCCTTTGTGGAGACCCTGAAGGGGTCGCAATCATGGTGGTTTTACATCACCGAGCCGCGCGACCCTAAGTGGGTCGCAGCCCCCGAGTTCCGATCCGGACCCCCAATGCGGCTCACGTCCTGGAAAGAGACGGGCCTGTCATGGGGTAAAAAAGGAGAGCTGACCGGACTCCAAACATGCATCCAAACCCTGGTGGATAAGCAGCTCAAGCTTGTCAACATAGTCCAGGTTATGCTCATCCGCCGGATCCTCCCGTGTCAACAACGGGCTTTCAACCTGTGGGAGTTCGACCCGATGCGGCACCGAATTCTGAGTAGGCTCTTCGACACGACATACGAAGATGCCTGGAAGGTGCTTTTCAAAGGCGCCGAGGCCCCCGCATCCGCAACCGAGGATCGCGGATTCAGCACGCAGCGTCACGCTCGTGCGGTAAGCTATTTTTACCTTCTACAGGGTATCAGTTTTTCATAGTTTGACTCCATGCGGGATCTAAGATCCCTTGCCTTTGACAGGATTGGCAGGAGACGTCCGGACAAATCAACTGTCCGGCTCCTTTGCCCGAAGGCCCAGCGGACGCTCGTTTGGCGAAGCTGCTGGTTCCGGCACCCTATGTGGTGCCGGAGAAGAAGGCCAAGAAGAAGGCCACGTGGACTCGAAAGAGTGCCCGGCGCCAGGAGGCGTCGGATCCATCATTCGACGGCTCCAAGACGCACTCACCCATGAAGACGAGGAGGAGGAGGGGGAAGAAGAGACCTCTCCCCCTCCGGCGGGGGAAGGGAAGAAAAGGAAGGCCGCCCCAACTGGGGAGGCCGAAGGGTCCAAGAAGGGGAAAACCCTTCCTCCGGACTACTCCACCAACGCCGACGACAGCGAAGAGGAGTGGCCGACCAGGACCAAGCCCCTGGCGAAATCGTAAGTATCCGGATACCAGAGTAATTCATAGTATTCCTTTATTGCATAGCTTTCCCTTATGTCAAATATGATTATGCATCCCACCCAAAGACCGGCTCGACGCGTCGACAAGCGGTTCACTGGACTCGTCGGATGTGAATTCGCTTCCGACGGCTTCCTCCCCCCGCCCTACGGACGACACCGAAGTGTTGTCCCAACAGGTTCCAAGCCGGGAGGAGGTGGTCCTGGAGGCGCCGCAAGGCGACCTCCCAGACTCCAGGGGTGATGGGGAAAAAATCTCCCAGGGCTCCAAGTCCGGTTCTAGGCCGGACACCGCTCTGGAACCTTCAAAGGTTTCAGAGTCCAGCGGGCGACCTCCTTCCAAGAGGAGCAGGCCCTCCGTGCCGGTGACCCCCGTCCAACCGGAGGCGCCGGACAATCTGTTGGAGGCGCTCCAAGGCGCCTCCATCGACGAGGAGCACCGCACCATTATGAGTGCGGTGGTCCAGAAGGTTTAGTCCGCCAAGAGCGGACTGACTGAAGCTTGTACTAGCCTTTTAACAGGATTTGAGGTAAGTGAAGAATGTGTAAATAATATTACCGCATAGACAGTAGCCCCTGATGCTCTGTTTGGCGTTCGGGAAGAAAAACCGAATAGAGGATCAAATAAAATTCGCAGGAGTCTAACAAAAAGGAGTCAATATCCGTATGCAGGCTTCTCTGCTTGCGTCCGCCGCACTGACTACGGAAGTGGACACGCTAAAGCAGAACCTCGAGCGGTCCGAGCAAGAGCTCGGGCGTGCCAAGAAGCAGCTCGAGGACAATGAAGGTAAGAAATACCTTGTTTAAATATATATAAAAAAGGTGCAATTGCAAAAAATTACAGGATTATCGTGGCTATTGTAGGGCCACGTCTGAGGTGGCGACCCTTAAGCAAGCGCTACTCGAGGCCGAGAAGACGGCGGCCGCGGAGCGCACCGAGCGGGAGAAGTATGAGGCCGACGTTGGAAAGGTGCGGCAAGAGCTCCAGGCTCTTATGGGAAAACATGAGAGTTTGGAGCTTGACTCAAAGATGCGAGCGTCCGAGCTCGCGGTGGCTATTGAAAATGCCAAGTATGCCAAGGCCAAATCCCAGAAGACCCTCCAGGAGTTGGATGAGGCAAAAAAGATAGCGGCGGGTAAGGCATTCTTTATGCAAAGCAAACACATAAACGTGAGTTACTTGTTACTTACCCGAATCCGGAGCTCTCCAGGAGCGTTCACAGATCTCCCCCGGAGTGTGTCCGATGCCGCCGCATTCTATCGAGCCGAGGAGGGCAGCTCGACAGAGAAGGTGTTCTAGTCTCAGTATGCTGAGGCCGGACACCCCGTGCCCCTGAGCGACCAGCTGAAGCAACTGATCGAGCTCCACAAGGCGGCCGAACAGGCCATGAAGGGCCTCATAGTTCGGCTGTGGCCTGGAGAGGCTCAGCTGGGAGCTATTTCGGGCTGGTGCGGCGGCTGGTGGAGGCCTGTCCAAGGCTCGCAGTCATCAAGTGCTCCGTCTGCATTGAAGGTGCCCGTAGGGCCCTTGCCCGTGCTAAGGTGCACTGGGGCAAGCTGGATGCTGAGAAGCTTGTGAAGGACGGGCCACCGCCGGGGAAAGAGCATCGCAAGCCCGAAAATTATTATAAGGATGTTCTGAAGGGTGCCTGTCTTGTGGCGGATGAATGTTCCAGAGATGTAATTTTTGAGTAAAACTCGCTCGTTTTGTCCTGTGCGCTGAAAACTTGTTCATATGCGCTAAGCAATGCTGTTTGAATTTAAAATATTACCTTCTGTGCGGTTGTTTATCAATTTTGAGAGATGGCGAGTCGTCGGCTTCTGCCCCCGTGCCGCCAGTGCTGGGGTGTTCGGGGATAAACCTGAGCGCTCTTTTTCCCATGTTTGGGTCCTTCGAGGGAGGCGCTCAGCCCAACGAACAAGGCAATCGGACTATAATGCATGAACACTCTCACTTAGCCATAGAATTCTATAATTTTAAATTTCGGCGAGGCCCCTGGTATTCGGAAGACCGAGTTCGGGGCGCTATCCACGCCTTGGCCGGATAGAGCCGGCTCCTCGCTCTAAGCGGCATAAGTCTTTAGGGACTCGAAAAAACCTCTCGAACAGTGACCAGCTCTCGCCTCATCATGACAGTCAGTTTTAGCTTTCTCCACTGAGGTGCTCGACCCAGCTCAACTGGGGCACAATCGCAGTGGTTCTCCTAGTGCTACCTTAGCCGATATAGCGGAACGTAAGGCACCAAAACATAGGAGCCGGGCAAACCCAACATTTGACCAAAGACATGATTCGGAGCCGATGCATATAATGCTATAAGTTCGGGGTGCCACACTTGTTAAAGTGTTCGGACTTCTCACACCATATTGAGGGGTACTAAAGCCCCTGGCGTATTTTGGCCGTACCAAAGTGTACGGGTGCAACATGTCATTAAGGAACATATATTTGTAAAAAAAAGTAATGCAAAAATAGACAGAAGCTATGCATTGTTTATTAAAAAGGGCTGCGGTTGAAGCAGAACGATACAAATAATGTGATAAGCAAAAGGTTGGACTATTTTAACATGTTCGTTCCAGGGGCAGGCTGTGGAATGGTATGCGAAACAGGTATACTGCTCGTGATAGAGACCACCTGGGAGTTCCGTAATGCGGCATGGCTTGTCTGCTTCCCTAGTTCTTGCATCGTTTGTGCAGCAATTGAACTGCCGAACAGGCCTTCCGAAGAGTGGAGTCCTGAAAGTAAGAGAAAATTAAAAAATCAGCAGCCCCTGGTGCGGTTTAAGCCGTGCGTTGGGCGTGCCGTGATGGTGCCCCTCCCCCTGTACCCATGGTATTTCTAGAGCGTAGTTATGTACGCGAAGTACTGGTTCCGCATTTTTGCGAGGGCTGGGGTTGGGGCCACATTGCTACGCCTGCTCGGAGCGTGCCAGGTGGTCTTGTTGTAGGTTACTCCAGGCGCGCTTGATGGTGTCCGAACATTTAATGGCCGGACTGGAGAACCGCCTGGAGAGGCTGCTTTGTACTTCCGCTGCAAGGGCCGCCGTGTACTCCTCCGTTCGGAGGGAGCGTTCGGTGTTTCCATTGACCGTAATTACTCCTCGAGGGTATGGCATCTTGAGCTTAAGGTATGCATAGTGCGGTACCGCATTGAACTTGGCAAATGCGGTTCGTCCGAGCAGAGCGTGATAGCCACTGCGGAATGGGACTATGTCGAAGATTAACTCCTCGCTTCGGAAATTATCCGGAGATCCAAAGACCACTTCAAGTGTGACTGAGCCTGTACAGTTGGCCTCTACACCTCGTATTACGCCTTTAAAGGTCGTTTTGGTGGGCCTAATCCTTGAGGGATCTATGCCCATTTTCCGCACTGTATCCTGGTAAAGCAGGTTCAGGCTACTACCGCCGTCCATAAGGACTCTAGTGAGATGAAATCCGTCAATAATTGGGTCTAGAACCAATGCGGCGAATCCGCCATGACGGGTGCTAGTGGGATGGTCCCTTCGATCAAAGGTGATCGGGCAGGAGGACCATGGGTTGAACTTTGGGGCGACTGGCTCTATCGCGTATACGTCCCTTAACGCGTGCTTCCGCTCCCTCTTGGGGATGTGGGTTGCGTATATCATGTTCACCGTCTGCACTTGTGGGGGAAAACCCTTCTGTCCACTGTTGTTCGGCGGCCGGGGCTCTTCGTCGTCATCGCTATGCAGCCCCTTGTCTATATTTTCGGCATTGAACTTGCCTGCCTGCTTGAACACCCAATAATCCCTGTTGGTGTGATTGGCCGGCTTTTCGGGGGTGCCATGTATCTGGCACAAGCGGTCGAGTATTCGGTCCAAACTGGACGGGCCCCTAGGATTCCTTTTGAATGGCTTTTTCCGCTGACCGGATTTAGAGCCTCTGAATCCGGCATTAACTGTCGTATCCTCAGCATTGTCGCCGTTAATGCGGCGCTTCTGCTTGTTGCGACGCGACCTGCCACTACTGTCCCTAGTATCCGAATTACCAGGGTTCTTGGTCATATTGTTGCTACGAGCAAGCCAGCTATCTTCTCCCGCGCAAAAGCGGGTCATGAGTGTCGTGAGTGCTGCCATAGACTTCGGCTTTTCCTGTCCAAGGTGCCGGGCAAGCCACTCGTCATGGATATTGTGCTTGAAGGCTGCTAGGGCCTCAGTGTCCGGACAGTCGACTATTTGATTTTTCTTTGTTAGGAACCGTGTCTAGAATTGCCTGGCCGATTCCTCTGGCTGCTGAACTACGTGACTTAGGTCATCGGCGTCTGGGGGTCGCACATAAGTGCCCTGGAAATTATCGAGGAATGCGGCTTCCAGGTCCTTCCAACAATTGATTGATCCTGTTGGCAAGCTGTTAAGCCAATGCCGAGCTGGTCCTTTAAGCTTGAGTGGGAGGTATTTGATGGCGTGGAAATCATCGCCGCGGGCCATGTGGATATGAAGGAGATAATCCTCGATCCATACCGCAGGATCTGTTGTGCCATCATATGATTCGATGTTTACGGGTTTGAAACCCTCGGGGATTTGATGATCCATTATTTCGTCTGTGAAGCATAGTGGGTGTGCGGCGCCTCTGTACTGGGCTATATCACGACGTAGCTCCAATGAGCTTTGTCTACTGTGTTTGGCCCTGCCGAATTCGTGGACGGCGTGACGGTTACCGTCTCGAGCCGTGGGGCGCCCACGCGATCCATAGATCGATCTTGTTTGCCTTGCCTTGTCCTCCAACATATCTCGTAAGTCCGGCGCATATTCCCGTGCCTTGGTACGGGGTGCGGCTTGAGTGGAGGGCCGAGAGGCCTCTCTATCGCGGCCACGAGGTGGCCGGTCGGCCGCATCAAGTGCTTCCTCCTCTAATCGGGGTAGCAACCTGTGCTTTGGGTAGCTCTTGGAGGGGCGTTCGAGTTTATGCTCTTCGGCCGCAAGGACTTTAGTCCATCCGTCGACTAGCAAATCTTGGTCAGCTCTAAGCTGTTGCTGTTTTTTCTTGAGGCTTCTTGCCGTGGCCATAAGCCTGCATTGAAAACGCTCTTGCTCGACGGGATCCTCTGGCACGACGAATTCGTCGTCGTTGAGGCTTGCCTCGTCTTCTGAGGGAGGCATATAATTATCGTCCTCGACCTCTCTATCTGCCGCTCTCTCATGAGGGCTGGTTTCTCCATCCTCCTGTGCTAAATCCTGCTGGAGGGGGTTTTCTTAGGCACTTTCCGGAGTATTATTATCTCCCGTGCTGGAATCACCATATTTGTTTTGGCGGGATTTTGAGCGGTGCTGCTGACGCCGGCGCTTAGGCTGTTTCTTGGAGGGGTCATCCTCCGTTGTTCCATCGCCATCTCCTTCTTTTGGGGTGTCCACCATGTATATGTCATATGACGAGGTGGCTTTCCAGGGCCTGATAGGCGCTGGTTCTTCATCGTCTCCTTCATCGGCGTCCATACTGTCGATGTCTTCGGAGTCGAAGTCGAGCATGTCGGTTAAGTCGTCGACAGTGGCTACAAAGTGGGTGGTGGGTGGGCTTTGAATTTTTTCATCGTCCGAATCCCAACCTTGCTGATCGTAGTCCGGCCAGGGCTCTCCTGATAAAGAGAGAGACTTCAGTGTCTTCAGAATATCGCCGAAAGGCAAGTGCTAAAAGATGTCTGCGGCAGTAAACTCCATAATCGGCGCCCAATCGGATTCGATCGGCAGGGGCACGGAGGGTTCGGAGTCCAAAGAGGAGTCCGGCTCCTTGGAGTCACGAGTCTCGCAGAGTGCGGGGCTGGTGTTCGGCTCGATCGCCGTTGGGATCGCAGCCCCCGAGGCGGCGTCCAACCACCCATCCTCGATCGGTGGAGTTGGCTCCGAATTAAGGGTCGAAGACGATGCGGGTGCGGCCTCCAGGGCACTGTTCGGCGGCAGAGCTAGATCATGCTCGTCGTGACAATGTGGCGCGCTCGGCAGTGGCTCGAATCTGTCGAGGATCAAGTCCCCGCGGATGTCAGCCGTGTAGTTTAAACTTCCAAATCTGACCTGACGGCCAGGGGCATAGCTTTCGATCTGCACCAGATGGCCAAGTGAATTGGCCCGCAGTGCGAAGCCGCCGAAGATGAAGATCTGTCCAGGGAGGAAGGTCTCACCCTGGACTGCATCGCCATTGATGATCGTAGGAGCCATCAAGCCTGACGGCGACGACACAGAGGAACTCTCAATGAAAGCACCAATGTCGGTGTCAAAACCGGCGGATCTCGGGTAGGGGGTCCCGAACTGTGCGTCTAGGCCGGATGGTAACAGGAGGCAAGGGACACGAAGTTTTACCCAGGTTCGGGCCCTCTCAATGGAGGTAAAACCCTACGTCCTGCTTGATTAATATTGATGATATGGGTAGTACAAGAGTAGATCTACCACGAGATCAGAGAGGCTAAACCCTAGAAGCTAGCCTATGGTATGATTGTGTTGTCCTACGGACTAAAACCCTTCGGTTTATATAGACACCGGATAGGGTTAGGGTTACATAGAGTCGGTTACAATGGTAGGGTTACATATCTGTATCACCAAGCTTACCTTCCACGCCAAGGAAAGTCCCTTCCGGACACGGGACGAAGTCTTCAATCTTGTATCTTCATAGTCCAGGAGTCCGGCTGAAGGTATAGTCTGGCCATCCAGACACCCCCTAATCTAGGACTCCCTCACTCGCGATGCACAAGGTTTCTCCTCATATACTATTTCACCTTAGCTAGAGGTCTGTCGCCCCCCTGGATTTCAATTCCTGATCAGTTGATTCCCAATTAACGAAAGCATTCCCTGATGTAACAGGCACCAGTCTGCCTATTACGCCGGGGAAGCAGCGCCTCGGTGTTTATCTTAGGGGCGTGTGGGGTCTAGAGCTACTGGCGCCTGATCTGGAGGTCAGCCGGGATTAAAGGGATGGCCTGGGGGCGCTGCCAAGCATGGAGGTGGTGTGAGGTCGAGGGGAGGGCGGGGGGCTGAGGCAGGGGTCTGGGCCGGTGGTCACTGGCGGTTCGAGAATGATCGTCAACAGTGACTGGCGGGAGTTAGATGAAGGCCATCTGCCCGTTCCTTATAGATCGGACGGTTCATAAAAAAATCGACTGGCCTATTTATTTTCAGTCGATTGTTATCTTGATAGGACCACATGTGGTGGTGTGCTGGAGGAGTACCTGCATTTCCTGTGCTTATATATTACAAAATCATACGGAGTAGAATCTAATTTTGTTTGCCATGCAATGTTGTAGAGCTATCATATGTCTCCTGTCATTTGTTTTTCAGCCACCTGCTATCTGCTACTTTTACAGTGCACTAGTTCTGCACACACTTCACCCATACTCTCACTATTGTGTTTTTATGCAATGGTATTTTAGACTCTGCTACCTTCACATAAGCAGAAAATAAAAGAGAGAAGTTGCTCCAGCATGGTACACGGCTAGGCCAGACACGTTTCAGCCATTTAAAGGCTGCAGTGTCAGCAGATGGAGACGGTAAACGTAGCTCAGGAGTTGATGACCTCGCTCCCAATGAACCACCATCCCAGGTGCCTGCTTTAACTTCACGGTGTCATATGTGGTTGCATGTTGGCTATGGTGTCTAGCTTGTATTCGAAAGGCCGAACTCGGTACTCGATATTTATTAAGGTAAGGAAAGATATTTTTTACATGAACCACCATCCCGGGAGCACCAGAAGTCAAATGGCTAGTCAGGGCACTGGCCAAGCCAGTGACAAGCCCAGCACGGACAGGCATCACCTGGAAGCCAACTAAAAAGCCACGATGATGGCGAAGCAGCCCACCTCCCACCAGGCTCTCAGGTCCTAGATGATCATGCTCACCACTCCAGCCGGATGTCTAGCTTGTATTGCTTCCAATTTGGTTAAATTGCATCTGCTTAGCTTACACACTATACCTTTGAATATGACATGCCTTCCTGTTTTTGGTACATGGTAGTACATCTGTCTATTAACCATGTTCTTACATCAAACTAATGTTCTTGTGTATCCCTCATCAATCACTTATGATGAGGCAGTCAGGCAAGTGGACTACTGCAAGAAAATATCCTCATTTAAAGATTGCAGCGTCAACCTCCCCACATGATTCTCAAGAAACAACAAGGCTAGATGAAGATAGTGAACGTAGCTCTATAGTTGATTACCGCATTTCCCCTACACTAGCATCGCGGGTGCTTGCTCTAACTTGGCAGCGTGATATGTGGTTGCGTGTTGCATATGGTGTCTAGATTGTAATTCTTCCAATCTGGTTAAATTGCATGTGCTATTCTGCTTAGTTTATACATTATAGTTGTTAATGTGACATGCCTTCCTGTTTTTAGTACATAGTACATCTGTCTATTAAGCATGTCCTTACATAAAACTATTGTTTTTCGTATCCCACATAAATCAATATGACGAGACACCTTTAATATATGCAGTGTGATATTAGTTGCATCTTTCATATGATTTATAGCATGCGCTGCTTCTAATTTGTTGAAATGCCATTTATGATGCGACGCTTTTAACTTGGCATAGTCATATTGGTTGCATCTTTCATGTGGTGTCTAGCTTGCATTGCTTCTTATTTGTTGAAATGGTTTTTGCTTAGTTTACACAAACAGTTGTGAATATGCCATGCCGTCCTATTTTTTGTATTATTCTGATGTCTACTACACAACCTTCTTCTTGTAGACGTTGTTGGGCCTCCAAGTGTAGAGGTTTGTAGGACAGTAGCAAATTTCCCTCAAGTGGATGACCTAAGGTTTATCAATCCGTAGGAAGCGTGGGATGAAGATGGTCTCTCTCAAGCAACCCTGCAATGTCGCGACCCGACCCGAATGGATCAAGCGCTCTGTGCTCAGGTGTCATCCCTGGATCAGTAATGCTGACACCACACAGTACATCGAAGGATTTATAGCAGAGTGGCAATCACACACTTATTACATCGTTGTCTCAAAGAGAACTTATTACAATAAAAATGGCTTAAGGCCATCTAGTGTCGATAACAGCGGAAGACTTGGAAGATAAATGGGTCCATCAACTCCAGCGGCATCACTGAGTATAGAACCACGACCTAAAACACCTTACTCGTCGTCTGAAAATTCTGCAACATGAAAGTTGCAGCCCGAAAATGGGTCAGCACATGGAATATGCTGGCAAAGTAACACATAGAGAGTAATGGAATGAAACAGCTATACTATATGCATATATGGCTGGTGGAAAGCTCTATGGTTACAGTTTTGCATAAAGCCAGTTTTTCCCTACTGCAAAGGAATAAATTTATTTAACTATCATGGTGGTTGTGAAACATCGAGAATGGTTGACAGCATTCCGATCCCAATTAAGTGAACAATTAAAACCCAACAACATTAATTAGAAGTAACATCTTGAGATTCACTTGATATTCAAGTACTAGATACTCAAGTTGTCCATAACCGGGGACACGGCTAATCATGATTAGTTTGTACACTCTGCAGAGGTTTGCGCACTTTTCCCCACATGACTCGATCGCCTCCATTTGTTTTCTCGCACTACATGGTGTTTGAGAAACGGATGACCGAGACATAGTCTTTCAGAAGCACTAGCACCTTACATGTGGGGTAGACCGTACCACCTACAACCCCTACATCTGCTAGTCCACCCCATAAGAGTTTGCACAACTTAGTCAACTATGCCAGAGCCCATAGTAGCATGTGGCTGCACACGGAAGTTTCTAGCATGAATGATCTTATGATCCCTTTGAGCCTGGGTGGCGGTCCAAAATAAAACAGGCAAGTCCTGATAGACATCAGGTGCCTCAATCCACCCAGATGTGTGTTTAAGTTGCCACCTTAGATAAACCATTAAAATTATCAACTCACATCTGTCATGGATATCACTCACCCATTCCACGTCTACTAGCATAGCATGGCATAATAAGCAAACGTAGAAGGAACTCCCAAAGGTTTCATCCCACAAGTTAATTAGATCCTAATCATGCAATGTGTGAGGATTGATCTAATGCAATAAAACATGGGTTGTAGAAAAGGTATGATCAAAGTGTTACTTGCCTTGCTGATGATCCGCGAGACCTAGGGTTTCGAAGTAACAGGCGGCGCAATCCGGGTGATCTATCGCAGACAAACAATAAGCACACAATAAGTACTCATCTAATGCACAGGTAAAACTCGATCAAGAGAACGAACCAGGTAGTTCAACTTAATAACTCCGGTTGCAAAGAAAGAAAATAACCAAACAGACGACGGAAAAACAAACGGCGGAAGAAAACAACTCGGTTCTAGCAAGTTGAAACTAGGTCAAATTTTACCGGGGCAAAAACTTTTTTAAGTTGATTAGACGGAACGGCGGTTTCGAAACGAAACTCCAGGCGCTTGAATCACCTGATTCCGATAAACGAGCGAGAAGAAAGATTAGAACGAAGATCGGATCTGAGATCACGATCGTGGAATAAATCCGATGAAAAGAAAACGGAGAACGGTTAAACGAACGGACGTTCGTTAACCTAGAAGAATCCGGTGATCACGTTCGTTAGGACGAACGGTCCGGCGAACGGTCCAGAGGCAACTAAATCGGAAAAGAAAACGAATCCGATCTAGGGTTTCGGAGAAGAAAAACCAAAACGAAAAGCCGATCTAGAAAACGAATCAGAAGAGAAGAAAAGAATCGGAACGATTAGAAGAAAATGATCCGAGGAAAAGAGACGCGGGGCAACCTCCGGCGAGGTCTCCGGCGAGGGGCTCCGGCGGCGTGGCGTATGGGCGGCGGCGGCGTGGGCAAGGTGCGGCGGCGCGGGTGTGGGGTGGCACGGCGGCGGTGTAGGGCGCGGGGTGGGGTGCGGTGGAGGGCTTGGTTTGATGATTTAGAGGGGGGGTGTTGGGGTATTTATATAGGTGAGGGGTGAGGAGACTTGGGGTAGGGGACAAGAAATAGAGAGGGAAAAGGAAAACGAAACAAAGGAAAGGGGAGGGGCTAACCCTAGCCGGACTCGGCTAGAGCAAGAGGCGACGGTGGCTGGCGCCTGCCTTGCCTGGCGCATGGCGCGCAGGGAGGCTGGGGCGGTGGCCGGCTGGCTGGGCCTTTGGCCCGGCTGGCCTGCGGGGTTTTTTTAACTGGTTCCGCGCGCAGAAAAACACAGAAAAGAAAACTAAACGAACTCCAAAATTCCTAAAGTAAATTTTCCCCGACTCCTAAAAATGAGCAGAACAAAATGAACTTTTCTCCGGGCCTAAAATGCAATTTTTGAAAACGCGCATTTTTCCCTATCCAAAGAAAACAAACAAACTCCGGCAAACAAAATTTGAGCTATTTATTAAATCTTCATTTTTTTCCTAAATTTGGGAAAGTCATATTATTCCCTCTCTCATATATTTTGACACCAGAAAAAAAATTGAAGATGAAATAAATAAATCAAATGATCCTCTTTTCAAATTCGAGAAAACTCTCAAATATGAAAATAACGAAATCTCCAACTCTCTCCGAAGGTCCTTGAGTTGCGTGAAATTTCTAGGATCAACCAAAATGCAAGAAATATGATATGTATGATGATCTAGTGTATAACATTCCAAATTAAAAATTTGGGATGTTACAAACCTACCCCCCTTAGGATGAATCTCGCCCTCGAGATTTGGGTTGGCTAGAAAATAGGTGAGGGTGGTCCTTGAGCAAATCTTCTTCTCTCTCCCAGGTGGCTTCATCCTCTGAGTGGTGGTTCCACTGAACTTTGCAAAACTTGATAACCTTGCTGCGGGTAACTCTGCTGGCATAATCAAGAATCTTGACTGGCTTCTCCTCATACGTTAAGTCGTCCTTCAACTGAATCGCTTCAAACAGTACTGTATCTCTTAGCGGTACCTCCGCCATCTCGGCGTGACATTTCTTCAGCTGAGAAACATGGAATACATCATGAACTCCTGACAGTCCCTCTGGTAATTCCAACTTATAAGCGACTTCTCCCATACGTTGCAAGATCTTGTACGGTCCAACGAAACGCGGTGCTAACTTTCCCTTAACTCCAAAGCGCTTAACTCCTCTAAGTGGGGATACTCGGAGATAAACTCTGTCTCCGGTTTCGTAAACTGTCTCCTTGCATTTAGAATCTGCATAGCTCTTCTGCCTAGACTGGGCTACCTTGAGCCTATCGCGAATCAACTTAACTTTCCGTTCAGACTCCTTAATCAAATCTGGTCCAAAGAATTGACGGTCTCCAACTTCGTCCCATGACAACGGTGTCCTGCACCTCCTTCCGTATAAAGCTTCGAAAGGTGCCAGGTTTGGTAACTGTTGTTATAAGAAAACTCCGCATACGGCAAGTTATCGTCCCAACTAGATCCATAATCTAGTGCACAAGCTCTCAGCATATCTTCCAAAATCTGATTGACTCTCTCGGTCTGTCCATCTGTCTGCGGGTGAAAAGCTGTGCTGAACTCTAGTCTGGTTCCTAAAGTTTCATGCAACTGATTCCAAAACTTTGAGGTAAATTGGGTTCCTCTATCTGATACGATACTCCTCGGAACTCCATGCAAACAAATGATCCTAGTCATGTATATCTTCGCCAACTTAGCACTGGTGTAAGTGGTCTTAACTAGAATAAAATGTGCTACCTTTGTCAAACGATCAACTACTACCCATATCGAGTCATACCCTGCTTTCGTCCTGGGTAGTCCTGTGATAAAATCCATGCCTATCTTATCCCACTTCCATTCGGGTATCGGCAATGGTTGTAACAATCCTGCTGGCTTCTGATGCTCTGCCTTTACTCTCTGACATACGTCACAAACTGCTACATATGCTGCAATATCCTTCTTCATTCCGGTCCACCAGAATGTTTCCTTTAAGTCCAAATACATCTTGGTATTCCCTGGGTGAATCGAATACGGTGAATCATGTGCCTCTTGCAAAATCAACTTCCTGATCTCCGGGTTATTGGGTACATAAACACGGTCCTCAAACCATAAGGTATCGTGCTCATCCTCACGAAATCCCTTTGCTTTTCCTTCGCTCAATTTCTCTTTTATAGTAGCAATCTCCTTGTCAGATTTCTGAGCTTCTCTGATCTTATCCATCAATGTTGACTGAATCTCCAATGTTGCTACATAGCCTCTCGGAACTATTTCCAAACATAGCTCACGAAGGTTTTCTGCTAACTCCTTGGGTATTTTTCCTGTCATTAACGTATTGACATGGCTCTTACGGCTCAATGCGTCAGCTACTACATTAGCTTTTCCGGGATGGTAATGCAATCTCATGTCATAATCCTTGATGAGCTCCAACCATCTCCTTTGTCTGAGGTTCAACTCCTTCTGCGTGAAAATGTACTTCAAACTCTTGTGATCCGTGTACACCTCACAATGATTTCCAATGAGGAAATGTCTCCACGTCTTCAATGCATGCACTACGGCTGCTAACTCCAAATCATGCGTGGCATAATTCAACTCATGAGGCTTCGGTTGCCGTGAAGCATACGAAACAACTCTTCCTTCCTGCATAAGCACTGCTCCAAGTCCTCGACGTGAAGCGTCGCAATACACCTCATAATCCTTGGTCTGATCTGGCAAAATCAATACTGGTGAGGTAACCAAACGTTTCTTCAACTCCTGGAAACTAGCCTCACACTCCTCAGTCCATTTGAACTTAGTATCCTTCTTCAACAACTCCGTCATAGGCTTTGCAATCTTTGAAAAGTTCTCAATGAATCTCCGGTAGTATCCTGCGAGTCCAAGAAAACTCCGGATCTCTCCAACTGTTGTTGGTGATTCCCATTCGGTTATGGTCTCAACCTTAGTGGGGTCAACTGCTATACCTTCTCCGGATATAATGTGTCCGAGGAATCCAACTTCCTTCAACCAAAACTCACATTTGCTGAATTTGGCGTATAACTGATGTTCCCTTAGTTTCTCCAAATCCAAACGCAAATGTTCCTTATGCTCCTCTTCATTCTTTGAATAAACCAGGATGTCATCAATGAACACTACGACGAACTTATCCAAAAACTCCATAAACACTTTGTTCATCAGGTTCATAAAATAGGCAGGTGCGTTAGTCAATCCAAATGACATAACGGTATACTCATACAGTCCATATCTAGTGGTGAATGTTGTCTTAGGTATGTCCTGCTCTCGAATCTTCAACTGATGGTACCCTGATCGCAAATCGATCTTGGAAAACACTTTAGCTCCTTGCAACCGATCAAACAGATCGTTGATCATTGGTAGTGGGTACTTGTTCTTGATGGTTACTTCATTCAATCCCCGATAATCAACAACCATCCTTAATGATCCATCCTTCTTTTCCACTAGAAGTACGGGTGATCCCCAAGGCGAAGAACTTGGGCGAATGTAACCTTTATCCAATAACTCCTTAATCTGATTCTTAATTTCCACCAATCCTTTGCTGGCATCCGGTATGGTCGCTTTGATATTGGGCCGGTACCTGGCAATAACTCAATCAAAAACTCAATGTCTCTATCCGGTGGCATGCCTGGTAATTCCTCAGGAAATACATCAGGAAAATCCTTTACCACTGGTACTTCTTCTTGCACAACTCCTGTTAAAGAATTTACTTGTGTCCTGTTTGTCACATGCCGGGATACATACTTGATCCTTCTTCCTTCTGGTGTGGTAAGCAAAATTGACTTACTAGCACAATCGATGTTTCCTCCATACATCGACAACCAATCCATGCCTAATATCACATCCAATCCTTGAGATTCCAATACTATTAGGTCTGAGGGAAACACATAGTTACCAATCCTTAATGGTAACCGATCACACCATCGTCTGGCCATAAACTCCGCTCCTGGTGAGCTTACTAACATGGGTGACCTAAGGGCTTGGGTTGGCAGGTTATATTTATCCACAAATCCCCTTGATATGTATGAATGCGATGCACCAGTATCAAAAGAACGAGTGCAGTAAATGACTTAACCAAAAACTTACCGATTACTGCATCAAGCTGATCTTCAACCTCCTCCACACTAACGTGGTTCACCTGTCCCCTATTGAAAGGGTTCGGCTTCTTCCCAGAGCTTCCATTGCCATTTCCATTCTGGCCTTCGGGACATTCATTGGCATAATGTCCGGTCTTGGAACACTTGAAACAGGTGACTTGACTCAGGTCTCTCTTGGCTGGGGTTGATGGGGTGGTCCGGTTCTGGCCTTTGCTTCCTCCATTCCCATTACCATTCTTGTGGCCATTGTGGTTGTGCGAACTACCTCCTCCATGGGTATGCTGAAACTGAAATCCCGATTTAGGGGTAAAACGGGGCTTCTGCTGGGCTCCAGAGTTATACTTCCCCTGTCCATACTTCCTCTTGCGGTTCTCAATCTCTGTTGCTTCCCTTCAATCATGATGGCACGATCTACCAACTCCTGGTAGTTGTTGAAACTCGCCACCATCAACTTCATGCTTAGTTCATCATTCAGTCCTTCCAGAAACTTCTCCTGCTTAGCTGCATCCGTAGCAACGTCATCTGGGGCATAACGTGCTAACTTGCTGAAATCATCAACGTACTGGCCTACTGTCCTTCCTCCTTGGCGTAAGTTGCGAAACTCACGCTTCTTCAGGGCCATAGCTCCTGCTGAAACATGGGCAGTGCGGAAAGCTTGCTGAAACTGATCCCATGTGACAGTGTCAACTGGGTAAGTGGCTGTGAAATTCTACCACCATGCTGCCGCGGGTCCGTCAAGCTGGTGAGCGGCAAACTTCACTTTCTCACCATCCGTGCATCCTGCAGTGGTCAACTCCCTTCCTATCTTACGGAGCCAATCGTCTGCTACTATTGGCTCGGTGCTACTGGAAAACACCGGCGGATTCAGCCTAAGGAAACGGGCTAAGTGGTCAACAGGTGGTGGTGGTGGTGGTGGGTTGTTGTTGTTGTTCTGCTGGTTCTGGACTAACATCTGCATCAATTGATTCTGCTGCTGGATCAACTGAGTGAGCTCCGGTGGAAATCCATTGTCACGTCTCGGAGGCATCTGAGGGTTTAGAAAAGACGAGAATTAAGAATAGAGTGAGGTCTAAAGGGAAAACACTACCCCAATGCACATGAGCAAATGCACACAAAAATCACTTCAGTCAATCAAACAAGGGCTTACAAACGGTCTAACTATCGCAAAAGTGCTCGAACTATAATGTTTACATGGGGGGAATACTACTACTATCTGGTGGTCATCTAGAAATTTGGACCGGTGGAAGACTCCATGATATCTGCTCCAGCTTCGTCTTCAAAGTCGGGTTCACTTGGATCCGAATCGGTGTCATCGATGATGATGTAGTTGTCCGGGCATGCGACGTACTCGTCTTCCTCCTTGGATCCTAACTTCCTCTTGAGTTCTTCAATCTCCTGCTTAAGATCGCCATTGTGTCTTGCTAGAGCTACAATCTCGTCCATGTAGTCCTTGCGTGTAGACTTCAGTTCTCCTTCTAGCTCGATGATCCTTGCCTTCGCATTCTTCAACTCTATCATGTCATTGCACATCTGGTTCTCGTGGCGTCGAATGTGCTGGTTTAACTCCTGGATGAAAGATGCAATGGATCTATCCTTCTTGGTGCTGACTAACTCCCATTGTTCATCTCGGCGTCCGCAAATCTGGTAGATAGTGTCCTTAAGGTCTTCTTGATAAACTTCTCCAATGCGTCCTATGGTGATATGAGCTGCCATGCTCCTTCCCAGACTCCAGGTTGGTGCATTGAAAACACTATCTATAGGCTTCGTGATTGGCGCGAATGTCCTTCCCGAAACATGAGCTTGAATCTTCCAGCGCTCCTCTTCAGGCAGAGTGGCGTTGAAGGTTCCCATGAAGCTTGGTAATCCAATGTTCAAGTACTTGGTGACTTCCTTCAAGTGGAATCCAAATGGTGTGCCTTCATCCGGTTGGGCGTACTTAATCTTCGCGTGCGTCATCCTAAAAGAGTAGAAAAGATGAGGAGTTAGAAAATGAGAAGAGAATGGTGATCTATGGCTTTAACTTAGTGGTCGTGTCCTACAGTCAGCGTGTGCTCTGATACCATCTCTGTCGCGACCCGACCCGAATGGATCAAGCGCTCTGTGCTCAGGTGTCATCCCTGGATCAGTAATGCTGACACCACACAGTACATCGAAGGATTTATAGCAGAGTGGCAATCACACACTTATTACATCGTTATCTCAAAGAGAACTTATTACAATAAAAATGGCTTAAGGCCATCTAGTGTCGATAACAGCGGAAGACTTGGAAGATAAATGGGTCCATCAACTCCAGTGGCATCACTGAGTATAGAACCACGACCTAAAACACCTTACTCGTCGTCTGAAAAGTCTGCAACATGAAATTTGCAGCCCGAAAACGGGTCAGCACATTGAATATGCTGGCAAAGTAACACATAGAGAGTAATGGAATGAAACAGCTATACTATATGCATGTATGGCTGGTGGAAAGCTCTATGGTTACAGTTTTGCGTAAAGCCAGTTTTTCCCTACTGCAAAGGAATAAATTTATTTAACTATCATGGTGGTTGTGAAACATCGAGAATGGTTGACAGCATTCCGATCCCAATTAAGTGAACAATTAAAACCCAACAACATTAATTAGAAGTAACATGTTGAGATTCACTTGATATTCAAGTACTAGATACTCAAGTTGTCCATAACCGGGGACACGGCTAATCATGATTAGTTTGTACACTCTGCAGAGGTTTGCGCACTTTTCCCCACATGACTCGATCGCCTCCGTTTGTTTTATCGCACTACATGGTGTTTGAGAAACGGATGACCGAGACATAGTCTTTCAGAAGCACTAGCACCTTACATGTGGGGTAGACCGTACCACCTACAACCCCTACATCTGCTAGTCCACCCCGTAAGAGTTCGCACAACTTAGTCAACTATGCCAGAGCCCATAGTAGCATGTGGCTGCACACGGAAGTTTCTAGCATGAATGATCTTATGATCCCTTTGAGCCTGGGTGGCGGTCCAAAATAAAATAGGCAAGTCCTGATAGACATCAGGTGCCTCAATCCACCCAGATGTGTGTTTAAGTTGCCACCTTAGATAAACCATTAAAATTATCAACTCACATCTGTCATGGATATCACTCACCCATTCCATGTCTACTAGCATAGCATGGCATAATAAGCAAACGTAGAAGGAACTCCCAAAGGTTTCATAATAATAAAGGTAATAGGTACTACCTCATCTACTTCCCATCCCACAATTTAATTAGGTCCTAATCATGCAATGTGTGAGGATTGATCTAATGCAATAAAACATGGGTTGTAGAAAAGGTATGATCAAAGTGTTACTTGCCTTGCTGATGATCCGCGAGACCTAGGGTTTCGAAGTAACAGGCGGCGCAATCCGGGTGATCTATCGCAGACAAACAACAAGCACACAATAAGTACTCATCTAATGCACAGGTAAAACTCAATCAAGAGAAAGAACCAGGTAGTTCAACTTAAGAACTCCGGTTGCAAAGAAAGAAAAGAACCGAACAGACGACGGAAAAACAAACGGCGGAAGAAAACAACTCGGTTCTAGCAAGTTGAAACTAGGTCAAATTTTACCGGGGCAAAAACTTGTTTAAGTTGATTAGACGGAACGGCGGTTTCGAAACAAAACTCCAGGCACTTGAATCACCTGATTCCGATAAACAAGCGAGAAGAAAGAATAGAACGAAGATCGGATCTGAGATCACGATCGCGGAATAAATCCGACGAAAAGAAAACAGAGAATGGTTAAACGAACAGATGTTCGTTAACCTAGAAGAATCCGGTGATCACGTTCGTTAGGACGAACGGTCCGGCAAACGGTCCAGAGGCAACTAAATCGGAAAAGAAAACGAATCCGATCTAGGGTTTCGGAGAAGAAAAACCGAAACGAAAAACCGATCTAGAAAACGAATCAGAAGAGAAGAAAAGAATCGGAACGATTAGAAGAAAACGATCTGAGGAAAAGAGACACGGGGCAACCTCCAGCGAGGTCTCCGGCGAGGGGCTCCGGCGGCGTGGCGTATGGGCGGCGGCGGCGTGGGCAAGGTGCGGCGGCGCGGGTGTGGGGTGGCGCGGCGGCGGTGTAGGGCGCGGGGTGGGGTGCGGTGGAGGGCTTGGGGCTTGGTTTGATGATTTAGAGGGGGGGTGTTGGGGTATTTATATAGGTGAGGGGTGAGGAGACTTGGGGTAGGGGACAAGAAATAGAGAGGGAAAAGGAAAACGAAACAAAGGAAAGGGGAGGGGCTAACCCTAGCCGGACTCGGCTAGAGCAAGAGGCGGCGGCGGCTGGCGCCTGCCTTGCCTGGCGCACGGCGCGCGGGGAGGCTGGGGCGGTGGCCGGCTGGCTGGGCCTTTGGCCCGGCTGGCCTGCGGGTTTTTTTTAACTGGTTCCGCGCGCAGAAAAACACAGAAAAGAAAACTAAACGAACTCCAAAATTCCTAAAGTAAATTTTCCCCGACTCCTAAAAATGAGCCGAACAAAATGAACTTTTCTCTGGGCCTAAAATGCAATTTTTGAAAACGCGCATTTTTCCCTATCCAAAGAAAACAAACAAACTCCGGCAAACAAAATTTGAGCTATTTATTAAATCTTCATTTTTTTTCCTAAATTTGGGAAAGTCATATTATTCCCTCTCTCATATATTTTGACACCGGAAAAAAAATTGAAGATGAAATAAATAAATCAAATGATCCTCTTTTCAAATTCGAGAAAACTCTCAAATATGAAAATAACGAAATCTCCAACTCTCTCCGAAGGTCCTTGAGTTGCGTGAAATTTCTAGGACCAACCAAAATGCAAGAAATATGATATGTATGATGATCTAGTGTATAACATTCCAAATTAAAAATTTGGGATGTTACATGCAACCAAAACTTTGAGAGCATCATGAAGAATATGACTAGCACATTTAAGTCTAACATTCTTCCTATGCATAGGGATTTTGTGAGCAAACAACTTACGGGAACAAGAATCAACTTGCATAGGAAGGTAAAACAAGCATAACTTCAAAATTTTAAGCACATAGAGAGGAAACTTGATATTATTGCAATTCCTACATGCATATATTCCTCCCTCATAATAATTTTCAGTAGCATCATGAATGAATTCAACAATATAACCAGCACCTAAAGCATTCTTTTCATGATCTACAAGCATGCAAAATTTACTACTCTCCACACAAGCAAAATTCTTCTCATGAATAATAGTGGGAGCAAACTCAACAAAATAACTATCATGTGATTGAAAATTAAGATCAAGATGGCAAGTTTCATGGTTATAATTATTCTTTAAAGCATACGTGTCATCACAATAAACATCATAGATAGGAGGCATGCTTTCATCATAATAAATTTGCTCATCAAAACTTGGGGGACAAAAAATATCATCTTCATCAAACATAGCTTCCCCAAGCTTGTGGCTTTGCATATCATTAGCATCATCGATATTCAAAGAATTCATACTAACAACATTGCACTCGTGCTCATCATTCAAATATTTAGTGCCAAACATTTTATATATTTCTTCTTCTAGCACTTGAGCACAATTATCCTTTCCATCATACTCACGAAAGATATTAAAAAGATGAAGCGTATGAGACAAACTCAATTCCATTTTTTGTAGTTTTCTTTTTTTATAAACTAAACTAGTGATAAAACAAGAAACTAAAAGACTCGATTGCAAGATCTAAAGATATACCTTCAAGCGCTAAACCTCCCCGGCAACGGTGCCAGAAAAGAGCTTGATGTCTACTACACAACCTTCTTGTAGACGTTGTTGGGCCTCCAAGTGCAGAGGTTTGTAGGACAGTAGCAAATTTCCCTCAAGTGGATGACCTAAGGTTTATCAATCCGTAGGAGGCATAGGATGAAGATGGTCTCTCTCAAGTAACCCTGCAACCAAATAACAAAGAGTCTCTTGTGTCCCCAACTCACCCAATACAATAGTAAATTGTATAGGTGCACTAGTTCGGCGAAGAGATGGTGAAACAAGTGGTATATGGATGGTAGATAATAGTTTTTGTAATCTGAAATAATAAAAACAGCAAGGTAGCAAGTGATAAAAGTGAGCGTAAATGGTATTGCAATGCTAGGAAATAAGGCCTAGGGTTCATACTTTCACAACAATACTAACATAATTGGATCACATAACTATCCCTCAACATGCAACAAAGAGTCACTCCAAAGTCACTAATAGTGGAGAACGAACGAAGAGATTATGGTAGGGTACGAAACCACCTCAAAGTTATTCTTTCCAATCAATCCGTTGGGCTATTCCTATAAGTGTCACAAACAGCCCTAGAGTTCGTACTAGAATAACACCTTAAGACACAAATCAACCAAAACCCTAATGTCACCTAGATACTCCATTGTCACCTCAAGTATTCATGGGCATGATTATACGATATGCATCACACAATCTCAATTCATCTATTCAACCAACACATAGAACCTCAAAGAGTGCCCCAAAGTTTCTACCGGAGAATCACGACGAAAACGTGTGCCAACCCCTATGCATAGGTTCCCAATGTCACGAAACCCGCAAGCTGGTCACCTTAACATACATCAAGTGGCACGTGGTATCCCATTGTCACCATAGATATCCACGGCAAGACATACATCAAGTGTTCTCAAGTCTTTAAGGACTCAATCCGATAAGATTACTTCAAAGGGGAAACTTGATTCATTACAAGAGAGAAGAGGGGGGAAGAAACATCATAGGATCCAAATATAGTAGCAAAGCCCGCGATACATCAAGATCGTAACATCTCAAGAACACGAGAGAGAGAGAGAGAGAGAGATCAAACACATAGCTACTGGTACATACCCTCAGCCCCGAGGGAGAACTACTCCCTCCTCGTCATGGAGAGCGCCGGGATGATGAAGATGGCCACCGGTGAGGGTTCCCCTCTCCAGCATGGTGCCGGAACAGGGTCCCGATTGACTTTTGGTGGCTACGGAGGCTTCTGGCGGTGGAACTCCCGATCTATCTTGCGTCCTGGAAGTTTTAGGTCACGTGGGTATATATGGGTGCAGGAGGTACGTCAGGGGAGCCACGAGGGTCCCACGAGACAGGGGGGCGCGCCCTAGGGGGCGCGCCCCCCACCCTCGTGAGCACCTCGTTTCTTCCTTGACGTGGGGTCCAAGTCCATCAGGTGTGTTTCCTTCCAAAAATAACTTCTCTAGTTGATTTCGTTCCGTTTCGACTCCGTCTGATATTCCTTTTCTTCAAAACACTAAAATAGGCATAAAACAGCAAATCTGGGCTGGGCCTCCGGTTAATAGGTTAGTCCCAAAAGTAATATAAAAGTGGAAAATAAATCCCAATATTGCCCAAAACAGTAGATAATATAGCATGGAGCAATCAAAAATTATAGATACGTTGGAGACGTATCATATTCCTTCCTGGAATCATGTGTTTGCCTTACAACAAAGTAGTGATTGTCAGTATCATGCACGAATGGGTTCTGAAGAGTGAATTTATTTGCTTTTTCTTGTCGGTTTTACTTTACAATTCAAAATCAATAATACGGAAGGAAGTTACCAAGGCAGCGGATGATGGTGCTCCTTCCAAACGGAGGGCCTCTATAGATTCTACTCCTCCATCCCCCCAAGATGATTCCAAGACAAGATATGCATAGACACTCAACGTAGATGTGTTGATGATGAGCACGTCTCCCCTAGTGCACCATCACAGGTACTCCCTCTAACTTTGCACTGTTATATGTGGTTGCATGTTATGTATGATGTCTAGCTTGTATTGCTTCTAATTTTGTTGAATTTCATCTGGTTACTTTACACAGTATACTTGTGAATAAGACATGTGTTCATGTTTCTAGAACATACAATATCTGTCTATCACACCATGTTCTTACATCAAAGTACTATTGTTGTGTAACCTGCAACAATCACTTATCATAAGACATGTTTGACTTGGGAGTGTGATATAGGTTACATCTCGCATTCTTTTCTAGCTTGTACTACTTCTAATTTGTTGAAATGGCACTTATGACGAGATAGTTTTAACTTGGTAGAGTGATATCTGTTGCATCTTTCATATGGTGTCTAGTTTTCATTGCTTCTAATTTGTTGAAATGTCTTCTCCTTAGTTTACACATCATAAGCTGTGAATATGCAATGGCATTAATGACGAGAGACCTTTAACTTGGTAGTGTGATGTTGTTTGCATCTTGCATATGATTTATTTCTTGTACTGCTTCACATTTGTTTGAACGGCATTTATGATGAGACACTGTTAACTTGGTAGAGCGATGTTTGTAGCATCTTTCATATGGTGTCCACCTTCCATTGCATTGCTTCTAATTTAGTGAAATGTCTTATGCTTAGTTTACACATCATAGTTCTGGTTATCTCATGTCGTCCTATTTTCGTACATATTACATCCTCCTATCATGTGGTTGTCTAACATCAAAGTTCAGTTCGTCTGTATCATGCATCAATTTGTTCTGAAGAACTAAATTGTTATTCGTTTTTATTGTCGGCTTGACTTAACATGGCACAGAGAAAGAGGAAGCAAGACAGAACGACAGGGAAAGGGAAGCGGAAGAATCCTGCAGATTCTGCTGGTACTGATGGTGCAATAGAAGGTCAAAGTCTAGCGGAAAATTGTACCGACAAGATATCCCCTGCTACACAAGCTGCAGAACAAGCCAAACAGAAACAAATAGCTGCCACCAAACAAGCAGAGACAGCCCTAGTTGTTGCAACACCTTCCACAGTACCACCAGCTGCACGATTTACTCGTTGGTCAACTCAGCTAGTAGCATGTTCCCAAGATCCCTTGCCACCTGACACTACTTCCAAAGCACTCTTGACACAAGATGAGTTGGCAAGATCAGATGAACTTTGTGAGCTTCAACAGCAAGAAGGTAGTTGTTGGAGCCAAGTTACAGTTGCATGCTTCTTTATATGTAGTCTCACAATTTGATGTACACTAACACTTCCTATGTTTGTTGTTGGACTAGCACCTAGGCACAAGAGGAAACAAACATCAGGGATAATGCTCGATAGGTTAACTAAATCTAGAGGAGGAAAAATGGAGATCCGTTTTGAGGCAGGTTTAAAAAGGCCACGTGATGCTACAGAGTCAACGGTTGCTGTTAGGTGTCATGTACGTATCCTCCCAACATGGATTCAGTACAGGAATGACAAAGACGAAACCCAGTTCAACACCTTCCTCGACCATTTATTTGTAAGTATGGTTATGTATGGAAACTAGTAATATCGTATTGCTCTGTCCAATACTTTCTAGGTTGCTGATAATGAGACTCCCATAATTTTCAACAGATGAGGTTCAAGTTGGATAGCCAAGATGATGCAACCAGACAAGCTTGCACCCATGTTTTCAAGTCTGCTCTGTGACAGTATCAGTATAACTTGAGGAAAACTCACTTTGAAGGCAAGGCTAACAGTGAACTTGCCCAAACATCTCTAGTGGAAAATATATCGGATGAAGACTGGAGAGGCCTCGTTAAACACTGGTCCGATCCGAAGTATCAGGTACATTATATATATATATATATATATATATATATATGATCAGATCACATGTTGAAGTCCTATTTACACATGTGCCACACAAATCTATCTTCTTGTAGGTGAACTGTTCAAAGAACAATGCCAATCGTACGAAATTGAAATTCCAACAGACGACAGGATCTCGTAGCTATATTGCACACTCCGATTCTCTTGTAATTAGTTGTTGTTTCACTCTTTTCGCTGTACCATATTATCAGATCTATATTGACTTGTTCCAAATGCAGAGGAAAGCCCGCAAGGACCAAAAAGTACCTAAACCAAATGTTGTGGAAATCTTCAAGGACTGTCACACCAGCAAGACGAAGGGCATGACTACACCAGTCAAAGCCGCTATTGTAAGTCCTTAATCCTCATGCCTTTTAACTACTACTTACTCTGACTCGTGCCTTGAACTGCATGGTTTGCAGCCAATGTCTATTACTCTTTTCAATTTTATACACAATTGTCTTAGCGTATCATTGCACCTTACAAGGTTTAAAAGAGAGGAATGATGTTCCTTTGATCTTGACGTGTAATCGAGTTCCGTGCTGGACTTGCCCACACAATGTTACAATTGTCTGTTTGTCTATTCTCAGTTGTTTTGTGGTATGAATGATGTCATATTATGCTTACCGTATTATAAAGTTTGTCTCTTTATCCTTAGCTGTCAATACAATGTGAAGAAATAGACAATACATTAGCCATGGTACATGGTCATATGTTTGGAACCTGGTTTTATTATGTACTTTGCAGTAAAATACAACTAATATTTTGCATGGGTACACCAGAATAAGTTCTGCATATAGACCAAAGCTATTTTGTTTGGTTTTGCTGCCTCCTTAATATCTTCTGTTCTAGTACTAATGTAAAAACTCAACTTTTCAGCAAGCTATGGAAAATGGTGGAACCGCCACCTTCTGAAGGTGGCGAGGCAACTATAACCGCAATGTCAGCTCTTGCTGCAGTGGGTCAGTACCTGTCCACTGACAGTGCCAAAAGCACGTTCCGGCGTAATACTGGGTTGGTTGTTAAGGCAATCTCATCCAAACTGCCTCATGATCAAGATATGCAAGCTCAAAACAATGTTATATCTGCGCTCCAGTCACAAGTTGAGGGAGTCCTGGATTAGGGGGTCTCTGGACAGTTGGACCATATCCTTTGGCCAGACTGTTGGACTATGAAGATACAAGATTGAAGACTTCGTCCCGTGTCCGGATGGGACTCTACTTGGCGTGGAAGGCAAGCTAGGCAATACGGATATGTATATCTCCTCCCTTGTAACCGACTTTATGTAACCCTAGCCCCCTCCGGTGTCTATATAAACCGGAGGGTTTAGTCCGTAGGACAACAGACAATCATACCATAGGCTAGCTTCTAGGGTTTAGCCTCTCTGATCTCGTGGTAGATCAACTCTTGTAATACTCATATCATCAAGAACAATCAAGCAGGACGTAGGGTATTACCTCCATCAAGAGGGCCCGAACCTGGGTAAACATCATGTCCCCTGCCTCATGTTACCATCCGCCTTAGACGCACAGTTCGGACCCCCTACCCGAGATCCGCCGGTTTTGACACCGACATTGGTGCTTTCATTGAGAGTTCCACTGTGTCGTCATCATAAGGAGGATGGCTCGTCTTGTTGCCAAGGACAACATCACCTCTGGGGGAGCCCTGGCTGTAGGCCAAACTCTCCGACTAGGCGGCTTCGTCATGACCGCCCACTCAGCTGATGTGCCGATGATGACTTCTCGGGTCATCAAAAATAGCCTCCACATCGACTCAGAATTTGTCGAACAGATGGACCCAATGGAGCTATCCTCTTTGAGCGAGCTCTTGGATCGCATCGCTACTCTCGGAGTCACTACAGACTATGATCGGATCGGGCTTAAACCCGACCAAAGGAAGATTAATTCTCCGCCGTTCACCCATCAGATAGCGGTGGCGGAGGAGCAATGCGGCGATTCTCCCTCTATCCTGAGGACGAACTATGTTCAGATTCCCGAGCTCTCCGAGCCGGATACTCGCTCACGGGAGGACACCGCCCTAGCCCTGAACTCACAATCAGGCCGCATACCGAACCCGCGGGGCAACATCTCGGAGCCTGAACTCCCAAGATCGGAAACTCCCCTGACCCGGGATCACAGATTGGGACAAGGCCTGGACTTAAATCCACTCACCCACCCAGATACAAACAATCTTTCCCACATTAGGCAAGAGCCCCAAGAGACAGTACATCACTATTGGGCCAGATTCCTCCTTGTAATGAACAAGGTCAAGGACTGTCGCGAGGAAGACGCAATTTCGTTCTTTTGCAACAATTGCACGGATAGGGGAATCCTCAACGCCATAAGTCACTGTGACATAGCACACTTCGCTGACTTGGCGGCCATAGTACGGAAATACTGTGTGATGGAAAGTGCCTGGAAACCCAAATGCAATTTTGGGATAATCCGGCCCTGACAAAACCCCCAGTCCAAACTAAAAGGGTGTACTCTCACAAGTCGCCCGACTCAATTACAAAGAAGCAAAAGCCCACTACAGGGCATGGAACCGTATTGGAGGGATGGCTTAACGGGCCCTGCAAAATCCATAGTACAACGGATACCATATCAACACACAGCCTTAGAGCATGTTGGGTACTCCAGCAGGTGGCCAAGGGTGGTGAGGATCTCCTCATCCAAAATACCTCAGAGCACCTTCCCATGGATAACAATACAGTATTGACGGTCTTCGAAACCTTCGCCTCAAATAATAGGCGTAAGCGAGCACTCTGCAGCCTTGCCGAAGTCTGCCACATGGCAGCAATAAATCCTTAGAGCGACACGGCTATTACCTTCAATGCCAGTGATGAACCTAAATTCCGAACAGCCCGAGCACCAGCCGCTTTGGTCCTCAGTCCAATTGTAGATGGCTTTCGGCTCACTAAAGTGCTCATGGACTGCGGCAACGGATTAAACCTCATTTATGAGGAAACTCTTCAAAAAATGGAAATAGACAGCAACCGCATTGAGCAAAGCAGTACGAACTTCCGAGGAATCATCCCTAGTCGGGAGGCACGTTGCGCTGGGAAAATCACACTTGATGTGGTATTCAGCACTCCGGAGAATTACAGGTCCGAAGAAATTACATTCCAAGTGGCCCTGTTCAGTAGCGGATACCACGCCCTTCTAGGGCAGGAGGCATTCACGATCTTCCAAGCCATACCCCATTACGGGTACATGAAGCTCAAAATGCCCGGACCCAACGGAATCATCACTCTAGTTAGTGATCCGGACATAGCACTCTGCGCCGAGAACAAAATAGCCGCGCTGTCCATCGAGGCATTATCCAAAGCCCTTGTGGCGGAGGAGTTAACCGCGCTGCGCTCCACGGTGGACAGGGACGACGTGATACTAGACAAAAGATCCAAGTCCACCTCCTTTAAACCAGTGGACGAAATAGTCAAGTTATAGGTCCATCCAACGGACCCCGTAAAAACAGCATCCATCGGGGCATAGTTAAACCCCGTTATATACACCGCACTACGGGAGTTTCTGCGCGAGAATTGGGACATATTCGCCTGGCATCCTTCAGACATGCCAGGAATCCCACGCAGATTGGCCAAGCATAGCCTTAATATTTTAAAAGGATTCAAGGCCGGTCAAGCAGACTCTTCAGCGTTTCTCTGAACCTAAACGACAAGCCATGGGAGAGGAGCTAGCCAAGTTAATGGAAGCCGGATTTATTAGAGAAATAAAACATCTGGACTGGCTAGCAAACCTGGTGATGGTACCAAAGGACAAATCCTGGCGCCTATGCTTCGACTTCAAAGACCTTAATAAGGCTTTCCCAAAGGATCCCTCCCACTCCCTCGCATCGATCAAACCATTGACGCTACCGCAGGACACGAATCATTGTGCTTCCTCGATGCATACTCTGGTTACCATCAGATTAAGATGGCGGAGTTTAATCAAGCTGCAACAGCATTTATCACGCCATACGGCCCTTTCTGTTTTAACACAATGCCCTTTGGGCTCAAAAACGCTGGCGCAACATATCAGCGCATGATCCAGACATGTCTGGAAAAGCAGATCGGCAAGACCGTGGAGGCATATGTAGACGATGTGGTCATTAAAACCAGGTACATCGACTCCTTAATAGACGACTTGAGGCTCACATTCGCCAATCTCTGAACTTACGACATTAAGCTCAATCCGGAAAAATGCGTTTTCGGCATCCCCGCTGGAAAGCTCCTTGGCTTCATCGTCTCAAGTAGAGGAATTGAAGCAAACCCGGCTAAAATCCGAGCTCTGTCGCAGTTGGCTATGCCAACTGACCTCAAGCAAATCCAGAAATTAACTGGATGTGTGGCGGCTTTAAGTCCCTTTATCTCCCTATTAGGAGAAAAAGCACTCCCCCTTTATTGCCTTCTTCGGCGCACCGAACACTTCGAGTGGACGGACGCAGCCACGGCCGGGCTGGAAGAAATAAAAGCCATCCTGGCCACCAACCCAATCTTTGACGCGCCACCTGTTGGTGAACCAATGCTATTATATATAGCGGCAACTCATCAAGTTGTGAGTGTAGTGCTCGTCGTCTAATGAGAGATGGACGGACATAAATTCCCACTTCAAAAGTCGGTATATTATGTATCCACCGTCCTCACTCCATGCAAATCACAGTACCCACATTATCAAAAGATAGCATACGTGGTATTCATGGCATCCCGGAAACTACGACACTACTTTCAAGAGTGTTCAATTACGGTGGCCTCCGAAGTACCACTCAATGACATAATAAACAATCGCGATGCCACGGGTCGGATTGCCAAATGGGCTATCAAGCTCCTCCCGTTCGACATAACATATAAACCACGACGAGCCATTAAGTCGCAAGTACTGGCCGATTTCATAGCCGAATGGACAGAGACCGAACTCCCTAAAAAGTACGACGCATACTCCAATTGGATCATGCACTTCGACGGCTCTAAAATGCTGGTTGGTCTAGGGGCTGGCGTCGTCCTGACGTCCCCCACCGGAGATACAGTGCAATACGTACTCCAAATACAATATACAGACTCCAATAACGCAGCCGAATACGAGGCCCTATTACACGGTCTCTGAATGGCAGTCTCCATGGGCATTCAACGTCTGGAGGTGCGTGGGGACTCGAACCTCGCAATATCCAAACAAATGGAGACTTCGACGCCAAGGATGCAAAAATGGCGGCATATCGCAATGCCGTCCTCAAAATGTCAGCTCGGTTCGAGGGGCTTGAATTCCACCATGTGGCTCGGGAAAACAACCAGGCGGCGGACATCCTTGCCCGTATCGACGCTAAACGCGACCCTGTCCCACAGAACATCTTCCTGGAAAAACTGTTTAAACCATCCATGGTATGGGAAAGGGACACCGGCAACAATAGTCCGGATCCGGCCAAACCCCAGATACCGAACACTCTGACACAATCGGAGGCTCGGCCATCGAAATAACACCTTCAGCCCACGTAATAATGGTCGTTATTGCCTCGTGGACATAACCATTCCTGGCCTACCTAACTAGGCAGGAACTACCCGAGGACCAAAATGAGGCACGCTGCATAGTGCAGCGATCTAAAGCCTACAAGGTCCACGAGGGAGAGCTTTATAAGAAAAGCACTACCGGAGTCCTTCAAAGGTGCATCTCCGAAGAGGAAGGGTGAAAGCTTTTGGCAGAAATCCATGCCGGACTCGGCGGCCATCACGCTGCAGCCCGGGCCCTTCTAAGCAAGACCTTCCGTACAGGTTTTTATTGGCCGACGGCCCGGGCAGATGCGCAGCATCTGGTCCAGCATTGTGTCGGTTGCCAGCTATTTGCAAACCAAAGCCATATGCCGCCTACTACTCTCCAAACAATCCCCATTAGTTGGCACTTTGCGGTCTGGGGGCTTGATATGGTCGGTCCCCTTAAAGGGGGAACCCATAAGAAAAAATACTTACTGGTCATGGTGGATAAATTCACCAAATGGATAGAAGCCAAACCTGTCAAGACGGCTGAATCCGGACCGGTGATAGACTTCATATCCAGGGTTGTACACCGTTACGGCGTCCCCCACAGCATCATCACTGACAACGGCATGAATTTTACAGCCGACGAAGTGAAACTTTGGTGCAACAACATGGGCATCAAACTCGATTATGCTTCTGTCTATCACCCGCAAACTAACGGTCAAGTCGAACGAGCAAATGGTCTTATCATGAGCGGCATTAAACCCAGATTAGTGCGGTCCTTAAAGGAATCAAACACGCACTGGGTAGAGGAGCTTGACTCCATACTATGGGGACTGCGGACCACGCCGAATCGCACTACCGGCTACACACCGTTTTTTATGGTGTACGGCACTGAGGCGGTGCTGCCTTGCGACATAATTCATGACTCACCTCGAGTGCGCATGTACGAAGAAAGAGAGGCCGAGCTTGATCGGCAGGACAGTTTGGATGCCTTGGAGGAGGAGCGCGACGTAGCAAAAGCCCGTTTCGCATTCTATCAGCAACAAGCTCGAAGGTATCAAAGTAGAGAAGTGCGGGCCAAAACCTATAACGTTGGCGAACTAGTTCTACGCCTGCCGGAGAAAAAAAAGAACAAGCTCAAGCCCAAATGGGAAGGTCCATTCATTATCGACCAGGTTCTGACCGGTGGTGCGTACCATCTGCGGGATGCATCGGGCAATCGACTCGAGCCAAACCCATGGAAAGCAGCTAGACTCCAAAGATTCTATGCCTAGCGCCGGACACTATGTTCGTATCCTTAACTCTGTCAATTTTCCGCGCATCTGTTTTTTCTCTCTCTTTCTTTTTGTTCTTCTCTCCAATGCCCTAAAAGGCTAAACTTGTGTCTTGGTTACACAATCTTGCTGCGCTAACCACGCTCATTGTACCTGGGGGCTTCTTACACAGAAGCTTAATCTAACTATTTTTCTGGGCTTTATGCCTCCCACATGTGTTATTCTTCCGCATGTACCTTTTTCACCATTATATGCATCGATATGACTTAAGTTTTGGCCAAGCTAGGTTGCCTGGCTCTTGTATTTATGCCCTACGTTCCCGTTAATTCGGCTAGGGCATAAGGGGAGCACCTCTGCGATTGTTACTGCCGGGTCAGCCGGATGTGTACCTCAGACTGGGTGAAGCCGAAAGCTAGCATTCTTAAGGGAATATTCAGTCGGTGAATAAAATATGACTTTTATTTAATTTGAAACATGCATCCAGATGTTTATAGCCTGTGTCTCTTTTCACAGTTTGGACATGCACATTAGGGCATGCGTACCCAGGGAAAGGAACCCTTAACGGAACTATTCTCCCTGGAAGATGTTTCTTACTACCCATGTAATATAACATAGCTAGTTGGGTACTTGTCTGTTCAAGCACTTATGACCCCTACGTCTGGTTTCCATGCATACCCCGGTTCTTACATAACTGAGCAGGTATTCGGATACATTCCGGACTATCGGGTCCAGAGGTCAAAGCGAAAAGGTCCGCCATGACAAATGATTTACAATCCGGCTAGGGACATTACATGTCATTTGAAGTACACAGTCACTATGACTGATTGAATTCTTCTTCTATGCCATCCAACAGGCTGTCTAGCCTACAATCCTATTGGGAATACTTTGCAGCTAATTCTACTTGATCATACACTAAGCTGACAGGGATCTCTTTCCCATCAGGCCCCACAGGTCCGACCTCGGCCATGTGATTTGGGTCTGCTTTGGTATATCGCGTCTTCACCATATCCCAGGCTTCCCTTGCACCTTGTCGGCAGGCTGATATCTTCCATAATCGGAAGCACCGCCGTGCTCCCTTGAGCTTCTCTACAAGCTCCCCCATGCCTACGGGCAGGGACGCGGATGGCCACAAGGCTTGGGCAATACCCTGCATCACCTGTCGAACTTGCTCGTGCAGTTGTGAGAGCTCTGGTAGAAGATCACCTGAAGACCCGGGCATCTCTTCCGCGGGACGACCCGTCAGCATACCTGTAGACATAACTCTATTAGCCAGCTTCTTCACCGAACTCCTTTAAAAGTTCGTTCAAGCACTTACTAAAAATGCCGCGCCGAAGCCGCTTATTCTCCTTTACAGAGTCCGCAAGTTGGGCTCGAACATCTTTCAGTTCCACGCCCAGCCGGATATTGGCGTCCTGGAGATTATTTTTCTCCTGCCTGACTCTCGTAAGCACGCGCTCGCCGGCATTTAGCTGTCGATCAGCACGTGCCGCATTAACCGCCACGGCCTCCGGATTCACTCCGGGGTCACCTGCAACATCTATTGTTAGATTTGCATACATGCCGCATACTACCTGGTACCTGTATTCTTTGCAACAGAAACAAGTGTTACCAGAGGGACCCTTCTCGGACTCCTTCAATGCGGAAACAGCGGCCCCTAGCTGGGCCTTGCACTCTTCCAGCTCTTGAGAAAATTGGGAATTCTTCTCTGTAAGAACCTGCACAAATAATGATCCTTAAATCAGTTGCGTCAACTATTTCAAGTCGCAGGGGCTACTGATACATATAATCGTCAGATTTTCTTACCCGTATATCCTTTACATATTGGTTCGTGGCTCTGGCAAGACCATTTTGAGCAGCACGGATGTACGCATCTCCTGAGTTGAAGGCATCGAACGCCTCTTGGGAGAAACAAGCGTCACGGAGTACGGCCCGGCGACGCCTGTGATTCATGGCGCTCTCCACTTCGGAATTTGTAGCGGATAGTCTATCCGCATCCTCTGTAGGAGGAGCATCCGTCGTTCGCCCCGTGTTGGCTTCCGCCTCTATGTCCGGCCCTGGAGCCCGACTGGTGGAGGCGTGATCGGCAGCCTCTCCGGATATAGTCCGGCGGGTGTTTTTTCTACTAGGAAACATGGACGTCATTATATTTTGAGAAAGACGACAACCACGGAGCAAGGTTCTGCGTTATACCTTTGCGCCGGCGTTACCGTCCTGACCGCCTTCCTTTTAGGCCTACCCGGCCTCGGTGCCTCTTGTTGGCGAGTTGCTACGGGTTCAGCACGGCGTCCCGAATGCCTTCCCTGTAAAACACCATATGTGTACGGTAGGTGAAGTGCATAAAAGGGAATCCTATTTTGGAGTTGGGATCTTGGTTTTTCTTACGTGCGACGCAGGGAGTAGTCCGGGGTAGTCGGCCGTTATGGCCACCATGGCATCATCGCAGCTCAATTGATAGAATTGCCTGTCTATCAATTCCACAAATATGTCCGGATCCTCTTCAAGTCCGGGATCGAGGGCCTGGTTAGGGTCCTCCGGTTGTGGAGGTGGGCTATTGACCTCCCTTACAACTTTTCGCAGTTCCTGCTGAGAAACGGCAAGGTGAGTATTTACGACGAAGAATGCGGGAAGGTCGGGAGTGAAGAGTGACAGCTTACCTAGCTTGGAGAGTTGTACATGGAGAATCCATCCCGTGGCTTGATACGGACGAACTCCTCTTCTTCTCCCTTGAATAACTCGGACAGAATTTTTGCTAAAGTAGTTGCGGAGTCCGGTCCCTTACGCCCGCAACGGGTGGCATCATCTTCCCTGTTAAAACACCACAGGGGGGTGCCCTCGATATTGAAGTGGTTGCACTCCCCGCATTATGCATATTGACATAACCTCGATTATTGTCAATCCTAATTAAGCCAGCGCTTTAATCTGGTTCATCAGGAAAAGGACTTCTACGTTGTCTTCCTCCTGGGGGCTCCGTGGGCGCCAGCTTCAGCGTTTCTTCAGAGGAGTATTGTTGAACTCAGGAAGACCCCACCAAACAGGGTCTGGAAGGGGTACGTCCTCCATATAAAACCACTCCAAAGGCCAGTCTTTGGACGTCTTCTTTGGAGTACCGGACAGGTATCCGGTCTCGGCAATGCGCCATATTTCGGCTCCGCCCACCTGATAAAGTGACCCCTTCTGTGTGCGGGGCACAAGGCAAAATAACCTTTTCCACAGCTCGAAATGGGCCTCGCAGCCCAGAAACAGCTCACAAAGGGCAACATAACCGGAGATGTGTAATATGGAAGCAGGGGTGAAATTGTGCAGTCGGAGGCCGTAAAACTCCAGGAGCCCGCGGAGGAACGGATGAATTGGAAATCCGAGTCCCCTTAGTAGGTAAGGGACAAGGCATACCCGCTCCCCCTTAGAGGGATTGGGGAAGCTCTCCGCTTGTTCCCCGCCATTATAGGTGGCGAGCCCGGCTCGGACGGGGACCATATACGCTGGGGGGAGAAATTCCTGGGTCTGCAACTCTACTAATCGGCTGTGCAGGATGGAACACCTCTCCCATTCACCGGGCTTAGGGCTGCCGAGGTGGGAGGAGTAGCTGTGGTGGTCGGCCATGATGGAATGGATTTTTTCCGAGCACGCTCCGATGGATTCTCGCCGTGGGAGTATGGTGTGGATTGGATCTAGGAATCCCCATCTCTTTAATAGACAATTTATTTACCTGGCTAGGGGGGCGAATGTAAAAACGCCCTGGCTCCTCGCATTCGCTCGACGCATGGAAGATGGCCCTTATTGGGCGCAGAAGCCGAGGAACCCAACATTTATGGGAGTCGGACACTACTTAGCAGATATTCAGGATTTGCAGAAGAACCCTCCTTGCAATGCCGAAGACAATACTGCGCGTCGGACTCATTGTCATTGAAGCTTGGTTCAGGGGCTATTGAGGAAGTCCTGGATTAGGGGGTCTCCGGACAGCCGGACTATATCCTTTGGCCGGACTGTTGGACTATGAAGATACAAGATTGAAGACTTCGTCCCGTGTCCGGATGGGACTCTACATGGCGTGGAAGGCAAGCTAGGCAATACGGATATTTATATCTCCTCCCTTGTAACCGACTTTATGTAACCCTAGCCCCCTCCGGTGTATATATAAACCGGAGGGTTTAGTCCGTAGGACAACAGACAATCAGACCATAGGCTAGCTTCTAGGGTTTAGCCTCTCTGATCTCGTGGTAGATCAACTCTTGTAATACTCATATCATCAAGAACAATCAAGAAGGACGTAGGGTATTACCTCCATCAAGAGGGCCTGAACCTTGGTAAACATCGTGTCCCCTGCCTCCTGTTACCATCCGCCTTAGACGCACAGTTCGGGACCCCCTACCCGAGATCCGCCGGTTTTGACACTGACACAAGTCCATTCCCTAACAAAGACCCTTTGTGAAACAAGGATAGACATTGTTCGATGTCGTCAAGATATGCATGGTTTTGAAACCAGACTATCAGACAATTGCTATGTTGTTCAGGAGCCTGGGAGAAATGAAGGCGAAGGTTATGGTGCTCCATCTGACAATACAGCATGAAAACGTAACGGTCAGGTCAAATGAACTGAGCTTCTGAACTTCTGGTGGTGCATTTATCTGCCATACTATTAACATTTATGCCATCCTTCCTTTTGTTTTATAGTTGTAATTTGTTTTGTTGCGATACAAAATTTGTTCTTAACGTGTAGCCACCAGCTGAAGAAAACAGCAAGCCATTTTTGTATAGTGTAGGGTGTTCCCCATATTTGCACTAGTGGTGATCTTTGATTCCTAGTGGATGTAATCTATACAATCGCCTTAATAGCCTAGCGATAGTTTCGGGCTTATTTATTTCCTAGTCTTTGTTTTCACTAGTTTGCTAGTGGCCACAACAACCATGGGCCATATACGGACCGTGGTAACCATGACCCTGCTACGGGCCGTAGGATCCATGGGCCTCCTATGGGCCATCTTTAAATGGGCCTCCAACACGGCGGTAGAATCGGTGGGCCTCGGGCCGTCGGATAAATGGGTCTACATGGGCCGTAAGCGAGCGTAATTGGTATCGGCCCAGCACGATGACGGGCCGTTAACAGGCCGGAGGACAGCAAAGGCTTAATTCTGTCACGGGCATAACGGGTCGTTAATGGGCCAGAATATAGGACGGGCTAGAAACGGTGCAACGGGTTAACAAGCCAGGAACGGGCCGACTCTTGCCACGGGCTGAATTTGGCCCATTAGGGGAACAGGCCAGTAACGGGCCGGAAGTAATCGAGGGCCGGAAAGGAGCCCAAGAACGTATGGGCCGTCAGTAGGCCAAAAGCTAACACGGGCTGGAAATGACCCATGTGAATCATGGGCCGTTAACGGGTACAAAGAAATTTACTGTTCATTCTGGGCTAGAGTCACTGTGGGCCTTTAAAGGGCCTAAAGATGCGAAGGCCTCATATGGGCCGAAAGACGTCGTGGTCCATACATGGGCCAAAAGTGAAACGGGCTGGTGTTATATTCGACGGCCCACATGACGTTGTTGGGCTGATTTCGGGTAGGCCCTACAGGTCATGAGTTACCGGGTCATAAAATGGTCTATTTGTGAAGAGACCGTTAACAGGCTTTTCATGGCCTAGCCCGCTAACTTTTGACCAAGTCAAATGGGCCGGCCTTTGTAAGCTAAATGGGTCGCTGGTGGGTCATCACACGTGTCGACATATCATAGGCGCCTATCTGACCCACTGACGAGCTGACACATGTTTCCTCCGGCCAATCAGAATTTTACATGTGGAAATTTCCCATTTGTCCGGGCTGTTAACGGGTTATCGGATCCAAAACCAGACCCGATAGCTTAACGGCGACCCGTTACGGTGGATGCCACATGTCGGTCACCCTTGACGAAAGCACTTCGGTGTCGTGCAATTTATCATCATGGAAGTGGACACTTTCGTGATGATAGTTTTGGTAATGTCATGGAACACTTCTACGACAACACAGGTATGACTATCTTGATTCTGTCATAAAATCGTCATGGATGTACATGCATGACAGAAAATGTGACCTACTGTGACAAACACATATCATCACGGAAGTGTCTTTTTTGTGGTGATTGCTATATGTTCCTCTCATTTCCTAGATTTTTATGACCACACATGTTATTGTTAGAGTTGATATGAGAACAGTTGGCATCTAACGATTGTTAGAATAGATATTATGAGTATAACCTCATGATTGCTATATGTTACTATCATTTCAAGGATTTTTATAACAACGCATGTTATTGCTTAGAGTTGATATGATAACTGTAGTAAGTGCTATGGTAGAATATGAGTAGGCCCTGTCATATCTGTTTTCCTCTCATTGTTACATGATGTTTGAACCATGATATATTGCTAGAATATGAAAGCCATTGGCTTATTTTTTTAACCTGGGCTATGATTATGACCACTGCATTGCAATTCTCTGTCTATGATATGTGTCACTGTTATAATAATATTAATTCCACACATACTCTGAACATGATTGTTTATTTTTGTCCTTTTGGTCTCCAATTCGAATTGTTGCAGCAGACGCAAATGCGCTGACCTTCATGATTCCAAGACCTGGAATCATACCAGTCGATGGGTGGTGGTTTATCGCTCCGTCAGCTGACGGCGGTCATTTGATGCTCATTTGCACATACCAACTTGACCAAACAATTTCATCAAACCACATGCAGTACAATGCCTAGGGCGTTCGTGACATTGATGGCTATGGCTGCTTCGTGTTCGAGAAAGATCCCAGCTCCGTTGGGCCAGGCGTATTCAACTGGAGGCGGGTTTACAGCCTCGGCAACCACTCCATGTTCCTCGGGCTCAATTATCCGATCATCCAACCAATCATCGATCATATCACCGGCGATGATTACCGTGCTATGCAACTTCCATTCGCCAGGGGGAACTCTGTTTACACATCATACCATGGGTTTCATGAATCGCCATATCCAGAGATTCGTCGACACAGCTTGTTGCCATGTAATCTTCAGTGTGTGAAAAGCATCAAGCTTCCATGTGATGGATGGATTTGCAAACCCGGCATGCGGCGATGTGATTCATGCCAACAGCAAATATGCACAACTTGATTCATACTGATATCTAGACTGAGCCATGTGTCCTGCTGCTGTAGCATGACCCTCTTTTGTTGGATATTACGTACTGTTGTTAGTTTGAAGCACTCCTATGGTTAGAAGGATAAATGCCTTTCTGGGATCAAGTTCATCCTAACTCACCTGCGTAGGATGTACTGATAATGATGATGGAGATGCTGTGCAGAAGCCATATATGTGTGTGTGTGTGTGTGTGTGTGTGTGTGTGTGTGTGTGTGTGTGTGATAGCACTATTCTAATCCTGGGATTAGAATAACTATTTGGATCATAGCGCCCCTATATAGGCCCGCTGGACATGTTTCAGAACCGACGGGCTGAAAAAAATCCAACCCACCCACCCCACTACCGTACCTCTCCCCAACTCCCCGATCCACCCCCACCACATCCTTCAGGCGCGCCGCCACCCGCGCCATCTCCTGGCGCCGCCGCCGCCCGCGCCTTCGCTTGGCGCCGCTGACCGCCTCCTCCCGGCGCGCCACCGCCCCACCTTGCCTTCTCCTGGCGAGTCCTTGCCCCGAATCCCCCCAACAAACTGCCCCCACCTCCTCCTAGCGTCGCCGCCCCTGCATCCTCCTGGCCCGCAGCTGATCTCGCCTCTTTCCGGCGAGAGTCCAACCCACAACTATTCGTCGCGCTGCCTTTTCCATGTCGGCCGCCTCCTTCTCCCCCCTCCACTACGCGCCACCGCCGCCGCCCATGCGCGGCCTCGATCCGGTGCCGCCGCCCACCACTACCAAGACCCCGGCCCATCGCCGCCCACCAGCACAATGCCCCTCTACGCACAAATCCGACCTTCCCTCTGCTCCGGCGCAACCTTCCATCCCCTCCGGTGCGGCCTGCCCTCTCATCTGGTGTGCCCTCCTCCAGCGCGCCTGCACTCTGCTCCGTCGGCACAGAGACCGAGCACCTCCTCCTCCAGCGAGCTCCTCCATCCCCAACTTGTCCTTGAATGCGGACGCTGCACCACGCAGATTCCTACCCACCGTTCCTCCTCTCTGCTTCTTCACTCTTAACTTCTCTAGATTTTGGTGTGTGCACGCAAAATGTTCACTAAAATTTCTTAGTGCACTAGTACCGGTTTTGTGTATTCCTTTTCCCTTCTAGCTTAGTCTTTTCTTGCTAATTGATATAGCTTGGATTACTTAAGGGTGTTTTTCATGTGTGTTCTACCCTTTAGGTTGAATTTCAGCCTGCATCCCCGACGTAGGGATGCTCCGGCTCCTCCCCCGCTTGCTGCCAGGTCTGTCTCTCCTTCCTCCCCTACTTGACGTCCTGTGCGGTGGTGGATGTGGCTACTTGATGGAGTGAAGCCGGCCTCCGAGCACTGGTAGTTGCACTGCAACCTGCAAAAAAAAGGAACAACCGCAAGTTCAGAATCAGAAAAATGAGAAGTTCAAGAAGAATAAAGGCACTGCCTTCACTCACATGCTTGCAAACTACTAGGTTGTAGCTTGTATGTTGTTTGCAACTATCTTTAATTTCTTTAGTAGCTCGTACACATTTTGCCAAAATCTAGTACTTTCAGAATGGTAAAGTTGATAGTTGGCCTATAGGGACAACCATGTTGATGGCGATTGAAAAAGGATTCTGAAATAATATTATTGAGACTGAAGATCAAGTTTGATAATGCACGATGTTAGAGGATTCCAGGGCTTTTTCTAGGTGTTTGATGGCTTCTGAGAAATGCGTTCATATCTCACAAGTTTCAGGGTTCAAGTTCATCTATATAAGAAGGAATGCCAATTTTTTTGCACATCTGTGTGAAAGAGGCACTGAACCTTGATCTGCTCGCTATTTCTTTTCTTGTAACACCTAGCTACATCACGTGGTTTCAATCACAGTTATTTTTGGCTGCCATGGCCCGACACCTCCTCCATGTCAGTGCTGCCGTCATGACCTAGCCTACATTTTTTGGTTGCTGCTAGCTGTTGTTGTTGCGTCCTGCCTCGCCATCTAACTGATGTTAGTGCGCTGCTGCTGCAGTTTAGCTAGAGTGGGAGAGAGATTTCTTTGAGAGTTTAGCTGCTGTTGCTGTCCTTAATTTTTGTTTTCGAACTTGTTGGTTAAAGATAATGATGTTGCTTTCTACAGATGGCCTTCCTGTAGATGTATCATTCTCCATCCGCTCAGAAGCTTCAACATTCTAAATTATCATAACAAAATAAAAATACAATCTTAGTGTGCTTTATCATGTTTCCGGTAAAAGTAATTTTTTGACATACAAAGGGAAATTCATAGCATATTGAAAACAAACCAAACATGATCTTACTTGTAGAAATGGAGTACGGTGTACTATTTTCCTGAATTGCAACATTTGGAACATCAGTAAATGTGTATTGGTAGCTTTACTCGCCATTTTACCATGCAACTTCAACTTCTGCAGTTTCAGATTTCATTAGCTACTCCTCACCAGTTTCATTTATCGGACATTTTCTCTTTCTAATTGAATAATCAACAGTTTATGAGGTTACCATAAAGGTCAATTTTTTGACTCTGCTAACTTCTAGCACATCAGAAGCAGCAGTGACCTTTTGCTAGCAGAGCCAAAAATACTAGTTTAAACCTACACATTGCAAGATGAGTAGTTGTTAAAATTGGGCAACAAATGCTAATGCCATCATTACGCAACACATACAAATTGTTTCCTCCTCATTAGGTGCCCACAGTTCGTCAGATGTACAGAGAGCATGCAAAGTTTGTGAAAGAAAGTTTTGGAAACACCTTTCAGCAAAAATAAAACACTGAAAAAACCCATTTATCAAATATTATGGACCACAATGGGGCGAGGAGGTTGAGCTTCTCTCCCATGATCGTGCTCTTTTTCGGTCGAGCTTCCATGCTCTTTAACAAATAAGTTCAAATATAATAAATCACAAGCGTTCCTATCCTTGTGTGCTTGCATTTTGTGTGTGTTCGTGCAAAAAAACAGGTGGTTCTAGAAAGAAGTTCAAATATAATAAATAAAAAAGTTCAAGAACATGTGACACGATAGAAAGTCTCGTGTACGAAATTGATACGCACAAAGAAAACTATCATATATGTCCTTTATGTGACACAATCAATTCCTGGAAGTTTATATGTAAAAAAAGAAAAAACCACTTTAAGAAAAAAAACAATTGAAAAATTTACCACAAAAACTACACAAATTTATCAAAACACAAAATCAATTTTCCCCCATTTAAATAAAATAAAAACAAGAACAAATTGAAACAATAACGAAATTCAATGTTATTTTTTCTGTTTCTAAAAACTAAAAGCGAAGAAGTTCAAATTGAAAAAACCAAGAAATTCCAGATTAAAAAATAGAGAAGTGCACTACTTATTAAAATGCATTTCCCTGTATCCACAAAAGACCCTAAAGTTCAAATTTAGAAAATGAGGTGGTTCAATGTCTAATTTAATTCTTTTTCCTTTTGAATAACAAATTAAAAAATCATTTCTAAAAAAACTAAGAAGGTCAAACAACAATAAGAGAGAAGTACAAGGTTTAAAAACACGAAAACTTAATGATTCTAAAAAACCAGGAAGTTCAAAAATAAAAAATTAACTTTTATAAAAAGGATTTTTTTTATTTTGCAAAAAATAAAATAAAAGAGAAGTTCAAATTAAATTAACAGAGCGGTTCAACATTCATAAAAAAAATAAAATATTTCTCACTTCTAAAACAATAAAAACACGAATAAACCAAGAAGTTGTACGATGTTTATTATAAAACTAGGGCTTCTCCGTTACAAATGAATAACACCAAGAAGTCCAAATTGAAAAAACCAAGAAGTTCCATTTAAAAAATATAATAGTTCAATTGCATGTTAAAAAGAGAGGAAAAACAACAACATTTTTGCCATTTTTAAAACTGCCCTCAAACGGCGATGAATTGGTAACACTTGTCTACATGAAAAAGTTGCTCCTATTCATAAGCTTTCCAACGGTATATTATATGCTACATTCCGATGTATAGTTTAAAAGTTTCATGTATACCAATTAAAACATGTTTTTATGTATTGAAAAAATTCTTTTGAACCGTCAAGAGTATGAAAAAATGATCAACTTGGAAAAGTTGTGTGTTTTCAACGGCTTTCCATCGGTATATAATTTGCTCAATTCCGGTAAGTGGTTGGGGAGTTACGGGTAAAAAACAACACATGAAAAACATAGTGAAGTTCAAAAAGAACTGCTCCAGAAGTTCAACCTCTTCATTAAGTGCATTTTCAGAGACTCTGTTTTTCCAATGAAGGTAGAACGCATGATCTCAGAAATTCAGATTGATAACTGCCAGAAATTCACGTACTACACGGTGTGCATTTTGTATTACAAAAGAATGAAAATGCAAAGCCTAAAGTTTTGTTGCTAGAAGTTTAAGTGCTCGTCCCAAGAAAGTTCAAAAATTCTTGTGAGAGAGGTTGAACAAAAATATGTGACATAAGTTCAAGGTGAAAATAATGAGAAGTTCAACTACTGCAAGGAATGCATTTCAGGTGAGGATAAAAGTATAGAAAAATAAAAGCTTAAAAGGTTTGTTGAAATAAATGCAAGTGCTCTGTCCGGAGAAGTTCAAAAATTCTTGCGAGAGAGGTTTACCTTGTATTTTCATGTTCGGTTTTTTCCATATAAAAATTGAATACAATTCTTTACTCAAAAAATAAAAAGGTAAAGTTCAAATTGAAATAACAGAGAAGTTCAGAGATTATTAAAACCTAGGGTTTACCTATTCAAAAAATAAAACACAACAAAAAAATGTCTGCTAGAAGTTCAAGTGCTCGTCGAGGAAAATTTCAAAAAATTCTTGTGAGAGAGGTTCACCGTGTATTTAAAATACATAAAAATATGTTGTTTTTTGTTTTAAAATAATTCTCTCAAACTAGAGAGAAGTTCAAAGTGATAACAACTGGAAGTTCACGTACTACATGGTGTGTATTTCATATAAGAAAAATACAATAAAGTGAAACAGAGTGAAGTTCAAACAGACATGCCCCAGAAGCTCAACTACTTCAATTAGTGCAAAAAACAGCATGTCAAAAACAGAGTGAAGTTCAAACAGACATGCCCGAGAAGTACAACTACTTCACGCAATGCTTTTCCATTCACGATGAAGGAAGAAATCATGATCTCGTCATTTTATAATTTACTTCAAAACGGCAGGAATATCATTTGTGTAAGTTCAAGTCCTCGGTCAGAGAAAGTTCAAAAAAATATTGTGAGAGAGATTTCTACAAAAGGAATATCATTTGTGTAACACTGACGAATGGATGAGAAAATTACAAATGAAAATACGTCACAGAAGTTCAACGTGAAAACAGCAGGAAGTTCAACTACTACGTAGAATGAATTTCAGATAAAAAAAACTTTTAAAATCGTCACGAGTATGAAAAAATGATCAACACGCGGAAGTTGCGTGTTTACAGTAGTTTTCCATCGGTATATCACTTGCTCAATTCCGGCGAGTGGATGGAGAGCTACGAGCAGTGGATCGAGAGCTACGAGCAAAAAAAGCACGTGAAAAACAGAGTGAAGTTCAAGTAAACATGACGAGAAGTTCAAGTTCTTCACGCAGTGCATTTTTGAAGAATCTGTTTCGCGATAGAGGCAGAACGAACGATCCCGCCGTTTTCAAAATTAGTTGAAATGGCTAGGAATCAGAGAAAACCATCAACATGAAAAAGTTTCGCATTTTCCATAGCTTTTCAACGGTATATTATTTGCCCCATTCCGATAAAATTTGTAAAAATTACAACAAAAATGACATAAAACTGTTATGAATTGGGAGAAATAATATATACCAAAAAGTTTTGCATTTTCTCAAGCTTTCCAACGCCATATCATTTGCTGCATTCAGACGTAAGGTTAAAAAATTAGCTCGAAAATACAAACTCGATGGAAATTGTACCATTTTCTAAATTACTTTTAAACCGTTCAAAATTAGAAAAAACTTTCGACAAGAGAAAGTAGCGCATTTTCATAAGCTTTCCAACGTCATATCATTTGCCTCAATTGGATTAGTCGTTTAGAAATGCCATCAAAAATAGTAACTCAGTTGTTCGGTTTGCGAAGAGTTTATGATTTTCCATATTACTCTTTAACCATAAGGAATTAGAGAAAACTTTCAACATGTGGAAGGAGCAGCTTTACAGCAGCTTTCCAACGCCATATTATTTGCCTCATTCCAATAAACGGTTTAGAAATGCGATCGAAAATACCGTTCACATTTTTTGTATGAAGAAAAATGGTTTTCAAAATTGCTCTTAAACTGCTTACATTTTGCCAAAAATTTAACTTGGGTCATGATACTGGTGTCCATAGCTTTCCAACGGTATATTGCAAGCCCCATTTGGGCAATGTTGGCGGAAGTTCAACCTAGCACTAGGAGAAGTTCAGGTCGAACAACTCAGATAGTAAAATTACAAAAAACGCAATTTCATCACGACCCGAGAACAAAATCCGCCAACGAGCGAGATTCCTATTTAAAACTGTTATTTAGTTGCTAAAAATGTTTCTAGATTACACTAGCATCATATAGAACACGACTAACCAGAATAATTCGCGGGGGAAGCCACGGTTGTGAAGATAGCCCGAAGGTCAGGTTCGTACAGAGGGAAGTTCAGGCGCATTACTCAGGCAGTGCAGGTTGTGATCAGAATATTATTCTGATCCCGTGATCAGAATAGTGTTTATATATATATATATATATATATATATATATATATATATATATATATTCGTGCTATTCGTCACCCTAGGTGAGAAATAGTTATTCTTCACCCCCTCTCTATTTTGATGTCAATGCACCGTATTTTTAGGTTTCGTAAATTTTGTCTTATTTCATACGTAAAAATAGAATGTAAGAAAATATATAGTCGCTGTAAAAATATTTTATGTTACGTAAAATTACAAACGTAAAAACATAGTGAAAAACATACGTAAAATGCGATATTTTTTGTCTTATAACCTTTTTTTCTTATACCAAATTTTACGTAGTGAATCAATATGAATGTAACTATTTGTATTCCAAACATAATTTATTTATGAAGGGATCGTAAGATTACCTCGGGTGAATGCATCCTGGGTGATAAATATTATTACTATATATATATATCAATTAGGCTGCAAGTGTGTACTTATTGGTGAAAGTGTTGTCCAGTGGGAATTATATTTTGGGGTCGCGCTATTTGTCACCCTGGGTGAGGAATAGTTATTCTTCACCCCCTCTCTATTTTGATGTCAATGCACTGTATTTTTAGGTTTCGTAAATTTTGTCTTATTTCATACGTAAAAAGAGAACGTAAGAAAATATATACTCTCTCTAAAAAATATTTTATGTTACGTAAAATTACAAACGTAAAAATATAGTGAAAACATACATAAAATGCGATATTTTTATCTTATAACCTATTTTTTTTCTTATACCAAATTTTACGTAGTGAATCAATATGAATGTAACTATTTGTATTCCAAATGTAATTTATTTATGAAGCGATCGTTAGATTACCTCGGATGAATAATTACTTATTCTGCATCCTGGGTGATGAATATATATATATATATATATATATATATATATATATATCAATTAGGCTTCAAGTGTGTACTTGTTGGTGAAAATGTTGTCCAATGAGAATTATATTTTGTATTACTCATGTAGTCTACAAAGTCTGTCGCACAACCTTGTAACTTCTTACCCCATTTCTAAATTTGTACTAGTCCTCTATACCGTATATTGCGCTACTCGTACTACTACCTCCCTCCTGGTTTACTGGTCCCCTTCGTAATTTGTGTCAAATTTTGACCATAAATTTCTTCAACTAAATGTTAATGCATGTCACAAAAAAATATATCGTTTTATTCGTATTTGAACATAGTTTCCAATGGAATAATTTTCGGTGACACCTATGGTTAAAATGTGACACTAAATACGACTAGTAAGTAGTATAGTAGCAGTACTAGTATACGTCGGTCAAATTATTCATCATGTCCACACATTGAATTGACGTGACAACACACTGCGCCTGAGGTGACACAAGAATCCCGGCGGTGTCTTCGGGTATTGGAGTACCACTTATCTGTCGAAATCTTTCATCATTCACTTAAAATAGTCGATTGATCATACATTGAGTACCATATAACTGGAATTAACCGATGCAAGTCCAAGAAGGATTGGTCGGTGTTGCCGGCTGGCGTCAAGTTCGATCTCACGAATCAGGAGCTGATCAAGCACCTTGAGGCCAAAGTGACTGCTGACAGCGCGAGATCTCACCCTCTCATCAATTTTTTCATACCAACCATCGACAGCGAGCACGGCATATGCTACACCCATCCTGAGAAACTTCCAGGTAAGACACCGATCGGCCGTCTACTTGCGCAAACATATTCCTTTGTTCATAGCTCTATTTTTCTTTTCAGACGCAGACCTAGTGAAGCAATTACAATTTGATAGTTAATAAAAAGTGAAACAAGTGACTGCAATACCAAAGATGTTATGAAAATGCCAACCACGTACACTAAAACATGTATTCGACAATACTGCAGGTATCACACTGAGTGGCCTAAGCAAGCATTTCTTCCAGCACAACTCTAGGGTGTTCAAAAGGGGCACGTGGACGCGTCACAAGATACAGTCGGAGTGCGGCACGCACGCGATGTGGCACAAGACCAGCAATACTTTGCCGATGGTGGTCAACGGACGGCAGATGGGTAGCAAAAAGGTTCTGGTGCTGCACACCAACAAGAACTTCGACTAGCAGAGGACCAACTGGGTGATGCACCAATACCACCTCGGGGACCTGGAGCAAGAGAAGGAGCAGGAGCTGGTCCTCTGCAAGATTTTCTACCAGGCGAACACTAGGGCCAGAGTAAAAAGATTATAAGTTAGTTTGATATTGGTACTTATACTACCTTGTTGTCCGCAAGTTGGTATTGTTGTTAACGATCTTTCAGTATGAACTTGGCATTTGCTTCCAACCATCATGTCAAGGGTCGGCGTGGATATAAAGCTGAATCATTTGTTTCGAAACGAATTTTCAGGCACCTGATTTTTATTTGATGGGTAGCATAAGCACCTGCCGTTCGAATTTCCAGCTCTCCAAATTTTTCGAAACAAGTGCATGCACTTATTATCACGATGAAAAAACAATATACCTGATGCATCCCAGTTATCAGTCTGTACTTGCAGAATTCTCTCATTTGTTGAGCAGATATATTATTTTTTCAGGTCGAGCAAGTTTCAACTGGGCTGTAGACTGCCCAGGCTTGGTTTTGTTTTTAACAGGCCCAGCCCATAACGACAACGGGGCACAAAGATCCAGCAGGTATCTACTGGCCTCTAGCCCGCCAGCGTTAGTTATATTTTTTCTTACAACATCCACAGGCAATTTTTTACTGAATCGAACACACAACCCAGTTCTATTTTCCTCTTGAAACGCCATGTCCAACATCCATTTTCTAATCTCTAGCTATAGTTTTACTAGTTCATATACACGTATCATTATATTGAAAATACATAAAGTTCTTCATATTTACATCCTTATTATTGTTGTTGTTTTTCCTCCCAGCGCTGATTTTTTACCACTGATTTTCCCTTAAACCAATACAATTGTCCCATGTCTTATTTGCTTACAAAAACAAGATGATTTTTTTAGCAAATCAATAAGTTCTTAAAAAATGTTTATCATTTCGAGATTACAACAGTTCGGACTCCTCCGAAATATGCAAAATAAGGTTGAACTTTTTAACTGTGGTCCTGGGCAAAAAATGGGTTGTAATAAATTACTTAAGAATTAGCAAATGGGCTGCAAATTATAAAAAAATTAGCAAATGGGCTCTATGTTGTCTGCCCTAGATTTGGAGGCTGACTTGTAGGCCTACTAAGTTCATGCGTACACAAGGTTTCTCAAAAAAGAAACTTAGTCAACAATCGACTCTACCAGCGTCAGACCGTTAGATGTCAATCTAACGGCAATAGTGCTTCTTCAGTCTCTGATCTTCCTGCTCCAGCCGCCCAAACCAGTGCCGACGGAACCGCTTGCTCCCGCCTCCCGTGGTCGGTTGTGCTGTCGGGCAGGCCTCACGGCCCCACCATACTCGCATCCCTGGCCTGTCTATCCCTCTACTCACCCACACCTCCTGTTATTTTCCGACGACGGCAGCCGAACCAGTCAACCCTCGTACTCCCCACCGCGTGGGCAGTCACTATTGTGTCTTCCCCGGCTCCGTGTCGTTCCCTTCATAGGCCTCGCCGTCGTCCACTGCCCTGGTGCTCTCGGCGCGGCGTGGTCAACGTGGTCAACGAACGACATCCATCAGAAGTGGACTGTACGTGGAGAGGCTGACAGCTGGGTCCATGGCTGTACACAAGGAAATGCCTCCTTACTACGCGCAAAATAATGATTCCTCCACCTGACATCTGGGACCCACCGGAAGGGCCTCTGTATTTTGCGAAAAAAAACATTCCCCCTGCTGACAGCTCAGACCCATCACCTATATCTTCGCACGCAAGGAAGTGCCTCCTTATTACGCACAAAAAAATGAATACCCCCTGCGTGGGAGGCTGGCTTGTGGGCCTACTAAGTTGACGGGGATGGAGGGCTTTGTCAACTTAGTCAATATGAATGATTCTAGCTCCAGTGACCGTACGATGTCCATCCAACAGCCGTAGTGCTTCTTCAACCTCTGGTCTTTTTGCTCCAGCCGCCCAAACCAGCGCCCGTCGTGCCGCGTGCTCCTGCCTCCCGTGGCCGGCTGTGATGCCGCGGAGGCCTCACCGCCCCCTACTACTCCCACCGCTGGCCAGGTCATCCGCTTCTACTCACTCACGCACCCCGTTATTCTGCAGCGACGACAGCCTCACACCGCAGCCGAACCAATGAACCCTCGTCCTCCTCTCCGCCTGGGCTTCCACTGTCGCGTCTTCCCCGGCTCCACGTCATCCCCTTCTTAGGCCTCGCCGTCGTCCACCGCCGTGGTGCTCTCGGCACGACGTGGTCAATCTGGTCAAGGAACGACTTCCATCGGAAGAGTACTGTACGTGGAGAGGCTGACAGCTAGGTCCACGGCCGCAGAAAGGAAGTGCCTCCTTACTACGCACAAAATAATTATTCCTCCACCTGACAGCAGGGACCCACCGGATGGGCCACCATATTTCACGAAAAAAACGTTCCCCCCTTGACTGCTGGGACCCACCAGCTACATCTTCGCACGCAAGGAAGTGCCTGACAGTCGGGACCCACCTATTCGAAGTGTACATAGTGTTGTCATTCTAGTCGCGAATGTGTATGTACATACTGGCCGATGTAGAGGCGCGCACGTGTCGTAGTAGAGGCGCGCACGTAGCATGTACACGTACATACAATGGCCAGGGTGCAAGAAAGTAAATACGGTCATGTACGTACATACCGACGGGGTCTCGAACGCCTACTCGCGCATACGTACGGCCAGGGCTCGTGTACATGGCTGGGCCGAAATGGAGAAACTGCGTCGTCGTCGTGTTCATGGGGAGACAACCGGCTGGGTCGGAACAGAATGCGTTGTCGTGTTCATCGGGAGCCAACCGACTTGGACGGAACAGCCGATGGAAACGAGGCATGGCGTACCACAGAACGGAGGACACGGCCTTGTGTTCGACCGGCCACGGTCGAAACAGGATCTTGTTCATCGGGAGGGGTCTGGCGTACCGCAAAACGGAGGAAACGAACTTCTGTTGGACCTCCTACGATCGAAACGGGGTCCTGTTGACCAGGTAGGGTGTGGCGTACCGCAAAACGGAGGAAACGGACTTGTGTTGGAGCGCTACGATCGAAACGGGGGTCCTGTTCATCGGGAGGGGTGTGGCGTACCACAAAACGGAACTCCACAGGATACTGTTCATCTCCACCGTCGACCTCCTCCAGCCTCCACGGGCTACTGTTCATCCACCGTCGACCTTCTCCAGCCTCCACCTGTGACTGTTCATCCATGGGCTCCTGTTCATCCAGCCTCCACCGGCTACTGTTCATCCAGCCCTCTCCACGGGGTCCTGTTCAACCACCCCTCCACGAGCTACTATTCATCCAGCCCTCCACTGGCTACTGTTCAACCATCCCTCCACCGGCTACTGTTCAACCATCCCTCCACCGGCTACTGTTCAACCATCCCTCCACCGGGTCATGTTCATCCAGCCCTCCACGGGGTCCTGTTCATCCATCGGCTCGATCGATCGGGGTATTGTTCATCCAGCGGCAACGGCCTCTACTACCATGGGTTCCTGTTCATCCAACCCTCACCGGGAACTGTTCATCCAAACCTCCCAACAACGCTCATTGTTCATCCAAAGGCAGTATCGATCGGCTTCAGTTAGCAGCAGTAGCGAAGGAATCGCTCGATCGGGTTCAGTTAACAGCCATCGATCGATCGCTCGGGTTCAGTAACGCGTAGCCTGCAGTGCAATCCCTCGGGTTTAGTTAGAGCCCAATGCCTTGCTCGGGTTTAGTTAGAGCGCAACGCCTCGCACACACGCGCGTACGTACGAGAGAAATGTGCATCGCTCGGCCCCCGACCAGCCACCGTAACCGGGAACTCCCCGGTATTTTCCTCGCCCTCGCTTCTACCACGGTTTTTTCCGTCATGGACGGCCCAAAGAATGTCATGCAGCTGCGTCTCCGATGCGCCCAGGACGAAAAGCCCATTTTCTGTCATGATTTTTTGTCATAGAAGTAGGACCCCACCACATCTATGATGATACCGGGTTTTGTCATAATTATTGTCATAGAAGTGTCATAAGTATGACAGAAAAAATCGTTCGGCCCAAAATGTCACGGATGTGTCTTTTTTGTAGTGTATTTGAGTTACGAGTTTTGGCCTTCATTTAAAATAACTAGTGGAACCGTTGCACCAAATGGCGCCGAGGCACGCTAAAGCCATGTCCGCGATGAAAAAAGGTTCCATGGTTTAATACCCTCTAATAGTAAACATGGTGGAATATTGTGTATAACGATATGAATATACATGGCTTAACTTTATGGTAAACGCTTGTATCCGGCGCGTCGGCCGAAACTTCGGCCGGTCGCGCGCGGACCGTATAATACAACGCGATTAAACGTTTCCATGTGCCCCCCAAGTCACACGCGCGCTATCACATGCCGCACCTGTTGGGTTGGTGGGTCTACGCAGCCACGCCGGCTTCCCTTATCTTCGCAAGTTGTCTCCTCCACCACTCTTTCTTCTTCCTCATCCCTGCTGCTGTTGTTCCTTTTTCTTCTTCCTCATGTCTGCGGCCACCTCTGCTTCCTGGTATAGCCACCTCTAGCGCCGCACTGGGCGAGCGTGCTGCGACGAGTCTCCTCCCCAGGAGACGCCCAGCGCCAGGAGCTGGGACCGCGCGTTGCCGGTGCTGCAAGCACAGTTTGTTCAACTGGAACGACACCGGCGGCGTGTTACGAAATTGCTACACCGGAGAGCTGAGAATGACGCACGCTACCTGCGGTGCTGCAACCGTTGATGCAATATGCTGGAACCTGCCAGCAGAAGAGTTGCAACCAGACGCGCATGCCATAATGGAATCGATACACGCCCGAGCTGGAACCGTGTTCTCGTGACGTTGGAACCATACCCCAAAGATGCTGGAACGGCGAGCCGACGATGCTTCAAAGCTCCATGCTGGCGGGGGAAATGTTCGAACCAGCATACAAAAATGTTGGAACCAACATCTACCAAAGCTACATCCATAGCAATGGTGCTACGCCCGCGGTCGATTTTTTTTGCTGGAACCGGCTACTTCCGGAGCTGCAAGCATGGTGTGCGGATGCTGGAACCATTACTGATGAAAGCTGGAACCGGTGTTTTTTTGCTTCAATCGATGAAGCGGTGCTGAAGACAACGACCGGTGCTGCCGCGGTAGCCTGCAACCGGCAGCAGCAAAAGCTACATCCGATGTTTGATTTTGTTGTGATGGTTATATGGGCAAATCAGCGACCCAGGAGGCGACGACGAGAGGGCAGTGCACAATGCCCCCGTGCGTCGGGTGTTGATAGCGAAGGTGGCGGGGCGACACAAGCCCGATGCTGCAACCACGGGGGGTGGTGGGCTGCAATCATGGCGGGGCGGCGCAAACCGGAGCAGTGACACGTCCATGGCTACGAGCTGCATGTTGAGGCATCCATGGCGAGGAAGCGAATGGTGATAGTGAGGCTGCACACCGTCAGCGACGAGGGGGCGCATCCATGGCAGGGAGCGGGGCGGCCTGCGGCGCTCGCCGTCGCTCTTCAATCTATGCGTGGTTGCTGCTTTTTCAGGATAAGATGCGAAGGAAGGGGATGAACAGAGGACTCAATCTAGACGGGTGGAAAGTAACACATCGAACACTCATGGTGCGACCGACCCAAACTTTGGGTCGGCGCGCCGGCGCCTAGTACCGCCCTAACTTTATAGAGTCTAATTTAAAACAAAAAAACATGGCTTGGTATGAAAAATGAAGATAGAATTGTCTTTCAAAATCTATACAATGAGTGTTTTGAAAATATTTATCTTTCTCGGTAAAAATAGGTTTTAGCAACTTCTTAGGCGTTTTGACAATTGTTGTGTACAATGAAAAACACACGCACACACACACATACTTATTTGGTGGTATAACAGATCCTTATGTATGAAAAGGAAAACGTATTTGTGGCGTGCGTTAAAAAACATAAAAGAAAGTACATGCCCATTTTTTTAGACATATGCATGTCTTTTCTTTACTCCTTTATTAGTTAGCTAAAAAGTGTGATTGATTGTACAGAGTTAAACTCATATAAAACTATAGAAGGAAAGATGGCAACAACAGAGTACAATTGTATTATGTGCAACAGTTGCCAAAATTAGTTAGCTAATAAATGGGTTGAAGGGAACCAAACATTATATAGTAGTTTATGCAACATCTCATTCTCCTAGAAAATGAGCCCACAGAAAAAACAAGCGGCCAACAACAAAAATACAATTGATTTGATACAACGATAAGAGAAATGAGTATAACAGTCAAAGAAACAAAAGATATAAATTAGTTTTTTAACCATGCAGGACAGTTGCCAGACTCATCCTGCTCTCGATTCTGGTCATCAGTGCGGGGAATCAACTCCTGACCAGCGACTTCAGCAACAACAGACAGCATGCTCCTTCGTCTTTATCCTTTAATACCGGAACTCAAAATCCCAGGAATCAAATACTCCCTCCATCCCAAAATAAGTGTCTCTCCTTTGTAATAACTTTATACTAAAGTTAGTACAAAGTTAAGACACTTATTTTAGGACGGAGGGAGTAACAGTCAACATCTCGGCTGCTCAGGGTGGCATTGATAGCAATGTGGCCCGTACTCCTGCCCATAAGTTTGACAAGACCGATGCCATTCACAGAGCTCACAACCTTCACATGTGCCGCATCGATCGCCTGCTGAGCAACCTCCACTGCAATTTGAAGCCCAAACGACCTGTCTATGACGCCAATGTCATTGTCCACAATTTTTGGGATCCTGTAAATTTGAGTATCGCCACGGCTCCTCTCATGGTTACATCTCCGCCAATCGCATAGATATGTGAATTGTCATAAAAGGAATATTCAGACAGGATAGTAAGATCAAGGCCTAATGAACAGGAACAATTGGCATTGTACTTAAATTTTTTTGACAATAAAAATAATTACACAGAAATCTTAATCCTGACTAACATGGACAATCATGAGTATTTCCAGACTTTTCTGTAATACACCATGATCCTTTAAATCACAGCTTTGAACAATTGTAGTACATTAGAGTAAGGCCCAGGTGATCCCAATCTTAAGTGCTTACGCATTCTGTACATCTCCGCATGATTTTGCAAGTATTGGCGACAACGCAACCCACAAAGCATGACATCAATCATCAGGCACGACCATGGATATATAAGTTAAAAGTGTAGTACTCGATCCGGTATATATCTGAAGAGAAACATACTATCAATTATCAAAGGATATTAAACATACGAAGTTGCTAAAAAATTCTGAGGATTGCCGTCTTGGTTTCTGATTGAATGCTAAAAGGGTCAATGATTAGGATAAAAATGTTGTAGGAATAGGAAAATCATAGAAAGTGAGATGACATACATCTCAATTCCTATAGAGGAAGAGATGTCATTTGATGCATAGCATAGGAATTTTTTCATTGAGTCTTAGCTAATGTTTTTTTTCCTCCAAATATGAAGGATTGATTCCTATCCTATATAGGAATACGAATCCATTCCTACAAACCAAAAGGCCTCAAAGGAAATTTTCCTATGCAAATCCTATCCTATAGAAATCCTATGACATTCCTACAAACCAAAGAAGGCCTCAATGGTAAAATATGCAGCATAGCTTTACGGTCAATCCGTCGAGCACTTTTAAGGCACAATTAAATAGATTCACTTAGGAAAGAGCAGTTACAATGTATATTATCGTAGTATCATGTAGTAGTACTAACCAAGAAGAATTGTTTGATAGATCCGAGATTCTAAGTGATACTTGTAATCTTTTTCGTACCTAAAAGAAATAGCACCAAACCAATGTAGGAAAACAGGGTTGCCGTTCGTAAGAGCAAAATATGCAGCATAGCTTTACCATCAATCAGTTGAACACTTTTAAGGCACAAATAAATAAATTTGCTTAGAGTAGCTCAGCGGCGATGAACAACCAAGTGCCAAATTGATAACAATGCAGTAGCTCCGTGCCAAATCCAATGCATACTTTCTTATAGAAAATAAAGAGGAACTCAACCAAGCCTGTAAAAGCAATCATATTGCAGACGATAAGATACAAATGTTGCATGTGTATTTCATTCACAGAGCAAAAATGCCAGGTGAGTAATTTGCTGGCGGCAGAATGACATTAATAGCAGATGATGCTACATTCAAAACTGTTGAAGGGAAAGATGCAAAATTTGGTAAGCATTGCTACTCACCGGCACATCTTCTATGTATTATCAATACAGTAAAACAGACCAAGACCATAAAACTTTTTTTTTGAACAGAGAAAGGCACCCGAAGATACCAATATATTCAGCTCACAGAACATTTTACAGTCGAGATTACACCATCTGCTAGAATAAAGAGAAAGAAGAACTGCAGATGTAAAGAAAGAAGAGCTGAATAAAGACATATGAGAGAGCAAGGAACAAGACCCTTGCTAAAGAACAGCATGTCCTAAGAAACAAAGGAAGAGAAGGGGAAAAGAAAATTCCAGCTTTGACAGCAATCTCCTTCTTTCCAACAACCGAGCATAGACCATCATATCATGTTGAGATGAGGAACTTCCTAGAGCTATCAACTTTCTCCTAAAAGCAATACACCTTATGAAGCTGAATTCCTACAAAATTAAAATCAACAAGAGAGGCAGCTACAGGACATGATTCAGTGACATGAGAGTGAGAAGAGCAATTGAGTGTAGGTCCTCCAGCCATTTGAAAAACTTGATGAGCTAAATTGTGAGCCACCCCATTCAAATTCCTAGAAATATGAAAAACTTGGGGATTAAGATTAGAAGTAGAGTTTACAAAAGAAGCCACTTCTTTTCTAATATTCCAAGGAGTGGAAGAGTGAGCAATATTCCTGGCAGCAGCAACAGTGGCAAGAGAAAGAGAATCAGTTAAAAAAGTAGGAGTTTGAATGTTAAGGCAAGCCGCCAATTGAGCTGCACAAGCAAGAGCAATTGCTTCAGCTTGAAGAGGAGTGTCCATCGAAGGGCCTGAAGCTTGAACCTGAATATTTATTTCCCTATTAGAAGAAGGAAGACAAAAGTAAACTCCCACACCTGTGCGCAATTGACCTTGCTGAAATCCTGGAACTCTAGAAGTTCTGAAAGCAGCATCAGAAAACACTTTAGCACCATTAATGAGAAGGTCTGATTTGAGAGTATTGCCTTGCTTAGGAAGAGGAGAATTATCAGGTTGAGAAGCCTGCAAAGACTGAATATTAGTAGAAGGCAGAATCTCCTCTTGGAGAATATTATTCAAACTAGTAGCAGCAATTTTAATTTGGTAGGGAAAAGAAAATTTCCTCTCAAAGAGGAAATCATTTCTAGCCTTCCAAATGCACCACATAAAATTGAAAATATTTTGCAAAGATGCATAAGGATGGCCCATAGAAGCAAAGTGAATCAGAAGGGAATGCATTGAAGAGTGACCTTGCACAAGGATGTCAGATCTAAGAAACCAAGGAGCAGAGAACCAGGCCGCTCTAGCAAAGTCACAAAGAAAGAAAAGGTGAAACTCATCTTCTTGCTGAGCACATCTACAACAATTCTGCAAAATGTGAATAGAAAAACGGCCTGCTCTCATTCCTGTGGGCAAAGCTTTGCTAAGCATCCTCCAAGCAAAAGTTTTAACCTTGGGCAATAAATCTTTCTGCTTCCAAATAGTTTTAAGAAAAGCTTTCAAATCCAAAGGAACATCCAGAGAAGCAGTTCTAGGATTAGTATGAATGTCTTGTAAGCAAAGTTTATAAGCAGCTTTGGAAGAGCAAATACCATTGGGAGCCAAAGGCCAACAAAGAATATCAGCATTATCATCATCGAGAATATCAATGTTGATAATCTGAGTAGCCAAAGGTTGCTGAAAAAGAGAGAAAATGAGCTGACGGTTCCATTGCCTTTGCCCAGGCTGCCAAAGATCCCTAACCAAGGAGGGATAAATAAAGCCTGATGGTTGAGGAATGAGAAAATCATGAATAGAGTTCCAAAGATTGCACCAAGGCATGCTCCAAATAGAAACATTACCTTGGGTGAGTTGATAGAAGGCATGCTCTTTAAGTTTAGGAAGCATTTTTAAAATGGAAGCCAAAAGGCAGATTTAGGTGGATTATTAGTAGCTTTCCAAATAGAAGTGGTAGAAAAATATTTGGCTTGAAGAACACAATATAATTGGGAGGAGGGGTTTTTAGCTAACCTCCAAGCCGCAGCAAGAATAAGACTCTCATTGACGGCTTTTAGATTTCTGATTCCAAGACCACCTTCAGACTTGGAGTTGGTAATATCCTTCCATGCTCTGAGACAAAGACTCCTCTTAGAATCTGTTTCTCTAATCCCTGTCCACCAAAAATTCCTAATGATAGAAGTGAGCTTGGCAATAAAATTTTTTGAAAACAGAATGTTTGCCATATAGTAAACAGGGATAGCAGAAAAGACAGAGCGAATAAGTTCAAGACGGGCAGCATGAGATAGCATGTTAGCTTTATAAGAGGGGAGCTTATTTAAAAATTTATCCAAAACAAAGTTATAAGCAGCACCCCTATTCTTAGCAGGCAAAATTAAAGGATGACCAAGATGAGTGAAATTAGCATCAAGATTAGCAACAGGAAAGACTTGCTTAATATCATTAATAATATTCTGAGAAACATGATTGCTAAAGAGAATGGCAGATTTATTCCAGTTAGGAGTTTGACCAGAAAGAGCACAAAAGTGTTGAATAAGACTGGCCATCGTCTGAGCCTCCTGATAAGTAGCGTGCCCACACACCAGAAGATCATCTGCAAATAGAAGAGAATGGACAGAGGGGCAGTTTGGTCCAAGAGAAATTCCCTGCAATTGGTTAGCCTGCAAAGCTTCATTAAGCAAGATGGAAAGTTCATTAATTGTAAGAACAAACAAGTAAGGAGACATGGGACAGCCTTGTCGTATTCCTCTGAAGCTCTTAAATTTAGGAGAGGGCTGGCCATTAATGAGAACAGAGAATGAGGGAGATGAGACGCATGCATGAACCAAATTAACAAAATGACCATGCAGCCCTTTACGAGCCAGAGCAGAAACAATGAAATTTCATTCTAAACGATCAAAAGCTTTGGCAAGGTCAATCTTAAGCATAAAGGCATCATATTTCCAGGATTTAAGAGAAAACGAGTGAGCAATTTCTTGAGCAATGATAATGTTGTCACCAATACGTCTACCCTCAATAAATGCTTGTTGAGCTTGGTCAATGTAATCAGGAAGATGATGCTTAAGTCTATTCGCAAGAGACTTAGCAATGATTTTATAAAGCACATTACAAAGACTAATAGGACGGTAGTCCATGGGCACAAGAGGAACCAACTTCTTAGGGATAAGAGCAATATTGGTATCATTGATGTGAGGGGGAAGTGTAGCAGTATTATAGAAGTGAGTGACAAGCTGAGTTACCTCATCCCCAATCCAATCCCAAGTAGCTAAATAAAATTCTACATTGAACCCATCAGGACCAGGAGAAGCATTAAGCTTCATGTCTTTAAGAATCCGCAAAAGTTCAGTCTTGTCCGGAATAGAATAAGTAGGATCATTGTTGTCATTAGTCCAAATAGGGGAAGAAAAAGGCCTGCCAGCATAAGTGTTAGGAGAGGAAAATATGTGTCTGAAATAATTAATGAACGTTTGCATCATGGCCTCCGGTTTGAAATGAATATTGTCATGCTCATCTTTGATAGAACAAATAGTATTTCTTTTTCTACGTTTGAGCACAGTCTGATGGAAGAATTTTGTGTTGCGATCACCTTTTACAGCCCAAGACTTTTTACTTCTTTGCCTGTAAAACTGATTGAGTTTGGAAAGCGTAAGTTCATACCTATTAGTAAGAGTACTTTCCAAAACATGGTCCTGTTGGTGGAGAGGCAGCTGTTGCAAATCCTTGATTCTGGATTCTAGCTCAGCAAGTTCTTGTTGAAGAGGTTTTTTCTTCTTGCACCAGACTTTTAAAGATCCTGCCAAAGAAGATGACTTTGCAGCAAAAGAGGTCAGGGAACTAGAAATCCAATTATTTTTAGCAAAAGAGTGAAAATCTTTTTCCATAAGCCACCAGTTTTCAAATTTAAAAGATTGTCTAGGCCTAACAAGTTTACCTTCCGAGGAAATTAAAATGGGAGCATGGTCACCAAGAATAATAGGAAGATTCAGCACTTTAGTATTAGGATAAAAAGCGCACCAATCAAAATTGACCAAGCATCGATCAAGACGTTTATGAATGGGCTTAGAAGTATGTTGCCTACCACGCCAAGTATAAGCAGGACCACTATAACCAATATCAAACAGCCCACAATTTTTAACAAGAGACCTGAAAGCATTCATACGATAGAAGTTGATATTACCATCACACGCATCCACATCATTAAGGTCCCCCATACAAACCATGGGCTTTCCTAGGTTATCATAGACAAAATCAGCAACTTGGTCCCAGATGGCATTAGTCTGCTTGTGATACGGGTCACCATATATACAAATAAGACAAAAGTTGACCCCTGAAGCTGCATGAACTACATTTGCTAAAATATAGTGAAAAGCAGCAGCATGCACAGAAACTTTGAGCTCATCGGTCCACATAAGCCAAAGGCCACCTGAGGCACCTCTAGAAGGAACAACAAAGCCGTTGGCAACATCAAACCTATTAACAAGATCGACAGAACGGACTTTGGAAGACTTGATTTCTGAAACAAATGTTACCTGTGTCTTCGTAGACCGCATCAAGTTGGCAAGATAGAGCATCCTCTCACTGCCAAGGCTTCTGCCCATACCTCGGCAGTTCCAGGCGATGGCCCTCATAGCGCCCAAAAGATATCTGGAATCGAGACAAATAACTCTGCCTTCCTCACCCCCACTCTCCTGGCTCAGCGCGAGCCCGGGGTCACCCACAGCAAGGAGACGCCAGATCTGCGAAAATAAGGCCGTTGGGCAGAAGCTCCGGATCTGTGGCGAAAGTGGAGAGCAGCAGCAGGTCACTAACAGAATCGGAGGGCAGTGAGTATCACGGGGAGGGAAGAAGCAGAGAAGCAACAAAAGGGGATCTGGATGAGCAAGATGGATTGAGGGAACAAGGGGAAGTAGAGAGGAGACACAAAGGAGAAGGGAATCCGGGAGACGAGGGATGAGATAGGAGATCAGAGAAGGAAGGGGAGGAGAAGAAGCGGCATGACACCAGTCACCAGGAAATCGCCGGAAATCACCAAGGAGGCAGAGCACTAGACGGAGGAGCAGGGGAGCTCGCGGAGAAGACAGAGCGCAGGACAAGGATACTGGATCTGGTCTCGCCGGACGCGGAGCAGGCGAGAGCTAGGAGATCAGGCCGGCGGCGGCCGGACGGCCACGCGCGAGCATGGCGGTCGCAGGAGCGCTCGGGCACGAATCGGCCTTGGGTGTCGCTCTGACCATAAAACTAAGTGGGGTGAGTGTGCTCACTGGGCTAGAGGTTGTGCTTGTGCAAGAACTCAACACGTCAGTCACGACACGGCCGCTGCAGTTGGAGAACACTGAAACATTAAAATACCTTATCTAAGTAAAAGGGTACAATTATAATACCATACGCAAGCTATTTATGGAACACACTATGGTGTTGAAGTGATGGAAAATTGTTACCTCGGAAATTTAATGGAATGCCAAGAAATATTTTCCAATATATAGCTCCGAACACCATCCTTTCACATGACTATAGCAAGAGGGCCTGAAATGAGAAGGTGGTAAGCAGATCAACCAATAATTTTATTTTGGAGAATACCTTGCTTATCAGTCATTACATGCAGTTGAGGCAATATCATGGACGGCCTGTTCTGGAATTCTCCAGCTCTCAACTTCACAAACTCCAGAATCAAAAAGCTGCAGAACGATTTAGCTCTTGGAAGCTAAATTCACGAAGCTGTTTCCGGCCGCAGTGCATTTTTGAGAAGCAACAAGAACCCAGCTCCACCTTTTACAGAATCTGGAGTTCTCTCTATTTACAAGATGTTTGCCATCGCCAAAGAAAACGTTTCGCCTGAGCCCTTCGACATACGCCCACGCTAGTGCACAGTACCGAGTCCTCCCACTCGATCTAATCGTTTTCCCTCTCCTGGGCTGCCTCCAGCCAGCCCAAAGGGGCGCCCAATGGGCTTTTTGCCTTCCAGCCGGGCTGCAGCGCTGAGAGAAGCCAGCTTCGCTGCCGAACCGTTTTCGATCGCTGGGCGAAGCGAGAAGCTCGCTCGAGAAGCTGAAGTTGCGGATTTGGTGGAGTTGGCAGAGTTTCAGAACAGGCCCTAATTCTTTTACTATCGAATGCTTGTGAAGTAGCCCTTTATAAAATCTGATGTATCATGAAATTTTTAATGATTAAGTGGAAGTACACACAAAATACAAAACTAACGCTCGCTGAGAATAGATGAAGAACCCCAAACTGGGTCCATCTTGCACTAAAAAATTGGAAATTGTGACAACAGACCTCCTACCTAACCAATTGTTTTTCCAGATTTAGGTATATTCGAGGTTGTGGCATCTTCTAATGCTGTATTCGTCTAATTATAATATCCAGTGACTTCCTACTCAGAAGATGAAGGTATCATATGTTGCAAATTCAAAAATGTTATCATGCATTGAACAACCAAAGATAAATTAGCAAAGGGTGGCATTAATATGAGTAGTAGAGAGGTGGGGAACCATGATCCTTCTTCATTCAGAGATTAACAACTGAGATTTTTTATTCCTGTACAAAGCAACACCGCACGCTCTATGTTTCAGCACAAGTGCATACTGCATTCAGAGATTAACAACTGAAATTTTCGATCTGGAGCCAATTAGATATATGGTAGCAGCTAGCATTCTTATTGAAGTGATTCTCACCGGAATCTATTTTGTATACAAAATTATAAGATGGATTATTTTGGGTTTACAGCTGCCATTATTAAGGCTCTGAACATGATACTATTTGCATTATAGTGGAGTGCTTTTAGACATATGCATAAAAGCAAACATTCGTTCTTATCATGTAACAGAGATACTGTTCTTTTGATAAGCGCTTTTTCTACCCATTTATAATAGGGACATGCTACTGCTTAGCTGCGCCTCTGTTTGCTGCCAATACTACGAACTATAATTTATGTGGGTGTACTTTATGCGTATATACACGATGTATAAAGCATGAACCTGGCAAGAAAAATACAAAGGAATATATGATGCTGCAGTATACCTATTTATCTAACTGAAATTAAGCCTACCACTTCCTGCTCTCTATTACTTCAGAATCATATGTATGAGAAAACACTGATACCCATTACTTTATACTGACAAGCTGCATGCTCCGGGACAAAGGTCTCGCACCATGTCACGCCGACAGCTCCTTTCTCTTCTCGAATCAACATCTTGATTTTGAGATGCAACATATAACCAGGTTTTTATCTTGATCCTAAACTAGTTCTGATCCTAAACTAATCTTGGAAACATTTTGTACCCAACATGCTTCAATCTGTACTCAGCGCATCAAAGGAAACAAAAAATGAATAACACCCAGTCGTGTAAATGCAGGGGCACTGAATTCAACTTACATTCCTATAATATTAAAATGACTGGAAGGTAAGAAGTGGTGGTCTTTTTATCTTGCCAATTGAGATATTAGCATACGAACTTCCAATGATGCTTCTGAAACACCAAATTCCTTATTACATATGCATCATGCCGCAATAAAATCTAGATGACGGCAATCTTCACAAAATGCAGATGGCACCTGCCTAAACTTGACACCATCAACCAGATGTAATTTCGATACCATGGGCAAAACTAAAAAAACAAGAGAGGAGTAAGCCGCTGCCTAGCAAACTTACCTCGAGGGACAGAGCATAACAACCCCTGCAAAATTATGAAGAAAAAATTCGTTCTTGTCAAACAAGAGAGGAAATCAAAAGGAAATGAAAAAAAAGATCCTTCTTCTCCGCTAATCTGAGAGGGATAAACAGAGGGTAAAATAACTCACAGAACCTATCTCTCCTTGACTGGTCTGTTAAGACCTCGGTTGTAGCAAAGGTATTTGTTCATGTTCCCCACAGACCACGGTGCAACCACAGCAAGGCAATGAACATGAACTGGAAGATGAAAGTCAGCACCAAATCAGGTAATATTGGAGGATGTCGGGTCTGCACTTCACATTTTACAATTCATAAGTGCACTCTTTTTTTTGTTCAAACAGAAAGTAATTAAGTATTAAGTCAAGCCTGGCCCCTCTAATGAAAAATTCCAAATAGCTAATCTAATATCCATACTCCAATCGTAAAGTTTGAACATAAAATCAAACAGAGGTAACAATCTCACTTTACCTGTAAATGGAATGCAACTAAGGAGATAATTTCCGTGGAGCAAATCGTTCCATCTTTCGGACAATTAACACAATGTATCTTAGCACAGAAATTCATCTACAGAAGTATCTGAAATCTTCCATCAATAGAAGAAACAAGTTTAAATATCCTTGATCTTGACATGCGTGCAAATCGGAAGAACATCAACGACATATAGATGCATAAATAACAAGATCAGGAGGAGATTAATGTGTGATGGGGGGAGAGAGAGAGGAGCCGAGGGGAAGCCCACCTTGGAATCAGCCATTGCTTGATGCTTGTGCCGCTCCCCAAAATCTGCCCGTGATTGCATGTCCCCGTCGCCGCACACATGGTGCTAGGCGGAGCCGTGCACCTTCTCCCTGCGTACCTCCTCGTACCGCACCATGTGCTCGTTACTGCCCTTCAGCGCGGACGTGACCCTCGCGGACGGCGGGCGGCCCATCAAGGCCGAGCTCTTGTACGCGCCACCGTTGTTGGCTGCGCTGGCCGCGGGGTTCCTCCTGTACAGAGGGGCTCTGGCTGAGTTGCTCCGGGGCCTCGCGGTGCGCTTCGCCGCCGGCGTGCTCAGGGTGGAGCATGTGAGGACGAAGGAGGAGAAGGAGCTTGGGGCGGACCAGGGAGGGGAGGATGCAGGAGGGCGCGGCTAGGGTTCGTGGGGGTGTCGGCTGAGACGAGGGAGGAGGGAGGGTGCGGGCGGGCGGCTGTGGGGATTGGGGGACAATGGGCTTTCCAGAGGCGCAACCGATCAGACCCTCACACCGACGAACCCAGCAATGCATGAGGACCCCACCGACGAAGCGGCCTACTGATACGTCTTCAATGTATCTATAATTTTTTATTATTCCATGTCCTCATATTATCAATTTTGAATGTTTTATATGCATTTATATGCTATTTTATATGATTTTTGGGACTAGCCTATTAACCCAGAGCCCAGTATCAGTTTCTGTTTTTACCTTATTTTAGAATATCGTACAAAAGGAAAACCAAACGGAGTTCAATTGACCTGAAACTTCACGAAACTTGTTTTTGGATCAGAAGAAGCCCAGAAGACTTGGAGTGCACGGCAGGGGATCTACGAGGAGGCCACGAGGCAGGGGGCGCGCCCACCCCCCTGGGTGCGCCCTCCACCCTCGTGGGCCCCTCGTGGCCCCCCTGACGTACTTCTTCCGCCTATATATATCTTCATATACCTTAAAAATATCCGGGAGCACAATAGATCGGGAGTTCCGCCGCCAGAAGCCTCCGTAGCTACCGAAAGCCAATCTAGACCCGTTCCGGCATCCTGCCGGAGGGGGATTTCTCTCCGGTGGTCATCTTCATCATTCCGGTGCTCTCCATGACGAGGAGGAAGTAGTTCTCCCTCGGGGCTGAGGGTATGTACCAGTAGCTATGTGTTTGATCTCTCTCTCTCTCGTGTTTTTGATTTGGCACGATCTTGATGTATCGCGAGCTTTGCTATTATAGCTGGATCTTATGTTTCTTCTCCCCCTCTACTCTCTTGTAATGGATTGAGTTTCCCCTTTGAAGTTATCTTATCGGATTGAGTCTTTAAAGATTTGAGAACACTTGATGTATGTCTTGCCGTGCGTATCTGTGGTGACAATGGGATATCACGTGATTCACTTGATGTATATTTTGGTGATCAACTTGCGGGTTCCGCCCATGAACCTATACATAGGGGTTGGCACACGTTTTCGTCGTGATTCTCCGGTAGAAACTTTGGGGCACTCTTTGAGATTCTATGTGTTGGTTGAATAGATGAATCTGAGATTGTGTGATACATATCGTATAATCATACTCACGGATACTTGAGGTGGCATTGGAGTATCTAGGTGACATTAGGGTTTTGGTTGATTTGTGTCTTAAGGTGTTATTCTAGTATGAACTCTAGGGTTGTTTGTGACACTTATAGGAATAGCCCAACGGATTGATTGGAAAGAATAACTTTGAGGTGGTTTCGTACCCTACCATAATCTCTTCGTTCGTTCTCCACTATTAGTGACTTTGGAGTGACTCTTTGTTGCATGTTGAGGGATAGTTATGTGATCCAATTATGTTAGTATTGTTGAGGGAACTTGCACTAGTGAAAGTATGAACCCTAGGCCTTATTTTCTAGCATTGCAATACCGTTTACGCTCGCTTTTACCATTAGTTACCTTACTGTTTTTATATTTTCAGACTACAAATACCCATATCTACTATCCATATACCACTTGTATCACCATCTCTTCGCCGAACTAGTGCGCCTATACAATTTACGATTGTATTGGGTGTGTTGGGGACACAGAGACTCTTTATTATTTGGTTGTAGGGTTGCTTGAGAGAGACCATCTTCATCCTACGCCTCCTATGGATTGATAAACCTTAGGTCATCCACTTGAGGGAAATTTGCTACTGTCCTACAAACCTCTGCACTTGGAGGCCCAACAACATCTACAAGAAGAAGATTGTGTAGTAGACATCAAGCTCCTTTCTGGCGCCGTTGCCGCGGAGGTGAGTGCTTGAAGGTATATCTTTAGATCTTGCAATCGAGTCTTTTAGTTTCTTGTTGTATCACTAATTTAGTTTATAAAAGAAAACTATGAAAAAAATGGAATTGAGTTTACCTCATACGCTTCATCTTTTTAATATCTTTCGTGAGTATGATGGAAAGGAAAATTGTGCTCAAGTGCTAGAGGAAGAAGTCTATAAAATGTTTGGCACTAAATATTTGAATGATGATCATGATTGCAATGTTGTTAGTATCAATTCCTTGAATATCCATGATGCTAATGATATGCAAAGCCACAAGTTTGGGGAAGCTATGTTTGATGAAGATGATATGTTTTTGTCTTCCAAGTTTTGATGAGCAAATTTATTATGATGAAAGCATGCCTCCTATCTATGATGATTATTGTGATGACACGTATGCTTTAAAGAATAATGATAACCATGAAACTTGTCATCTTGATCTTAATTTTCAATCACATGATAGTTATTTTGTTGAGTTTGCTCCCACTATTATCCATGAGAAGAATTTTGCTTATGTAGAGAGTAGTAAATTTTCTATGCTTGTCGATCATGAAAAGAATGCTTTAGGTGCTGGTTATATTGTTGAATTCATTCATGATGCTATTGAAAATTATTATGAGGGAGGAATATATGTTTGTAGGAATTGTAATAATATCAAGTTTCCTCTCTATGTGCTTAAAGTTTTGAAGTTATACTTGTTTTACCTTCCTATGCAAGTTGATTCTTGTTTTCATAAGTTGTTTGTTCACAAAATCCCTATGCATAGGAAGTGGTTTAGACTTAAATGTGTTATTCATATTCTTCATGATGCTCTCTTTATGTTTCAATCCTTATCTTTTATGTGAGCATCATTGAAATCATCATGCCTAGCTAGGGACGTTAAATGATAGCGCTTGTTGGGAGGCAACCCAATTTTATTTTTGTTCCTTTCTTTTTGATCTTGTTTAGTAATAAATAATTTATCTAGCCTCTGTTTTGATTGAGTTTTTTTGTTTTAATTAGTGTTTGTGCCAAGTAGAACCGTTGGGAAGACTTGGAGAAAGTCTTGTTGATTATGCTGTAAAAAAACAAAAACTTTAGCGCTCACGAGAACTGCTGCCATTTTTATTTGGAAAGTGCTATTTAGTTAATTATTTTTGCATATGATTAATAGATAAATTCCTTACGTCCAGAAATTTATTTTAGAATTTTTGGGGTTCCAGAAGTTTGCGTTAGTTACAGATTACTACAGACTGTTCTGTTTTTGACATATTCTATTTTCATCGTGTTGTTTGCTTATTTTGATGAATCTATGAGTAGTATCGGAGGGTATGAACTATAGAGAAGTTGGAATACAGTAGGTTTAACACCAATATAAATAAATAATGAGTTAATTACAGTACCTTATGATGGTGATTTGTTTTCTTTCGCTAACGGAGCTTACGAGTTTTCTGTTAAGTTTTGTGTTGTGAAGTTTTCAAGTTTTGGGTAAAGATTCGATGGACTATGGAATAAGGAGTGGCAAGAGCCTAAGCTTGGGGATGCCCAAGGCACCCCAAGGTAATATTCAAGTACAACCAAGAGCCTAATCTTGGGGATGCCCGGAAGGCATCCCCTCTTTCGTCTATTACCATCGGTAACTTTACTTGGAGCTATATTTTTATTCACCACATGATATGTGTTTTGCTTGGAGCGTCAATTTATTTTGTTAGAATTTGCTTGCTGTTATTTAGAACAATGTTTTGCATCTTTTATTCCAATAAAAGTGGCATTGATAGTCTTTACTATGCCTATGTTACAAGTCTTCATGTTGCTGTTTGAAAACAGAAAGTTTACCGTTGTTGCAATAATTCTCTAGAAAATTCAGAATGCGATAAAATGTTGAAACCTTTTGCATATTAAGATATGATAAATTTACTATAGTGGGAATTTTATTTCATAATTTTTCAAGTTAGGGAAGTATGGATGTTGCTGCATTCTGTACAGACTGTCCTGTTTAGGCAGATTGCTGTTATGTTTGCATTGTTCGCATATGTTTGCTTCTTTAATGATTCTATTTGAGGATAGGACTATTAAATATGCAGAGACATTTAGTATGCAATGTTAAATAATTTTAGTGATTTGCTACAGTAGAGTATGATAAGGTTTTGGCAATGGTTTATACTAACTTATCTCATGAGTCCTTGTTGAGTTTTGTGTGGATGAAGCTTTTGAGATTTAGGGAGACCGTGATATGAGAGGAATTAAGGAGACACAAAAGCTCACGCTTGGGGATGTCCAAGGCATCCCAAGATAATATTTCAAGAAGTCTCAAGCGTCTAAGCTTGGGGATGCCCCGGTTGGCATCCCACCTTTCTTCTTCAACAATATCGATTAGTATCGGTTGATCCTAAGTTTTTACTTCTTCACATGATGTTTGCTATTCTTAGAATGTTATTTTATTTTGCTTTGCTTGCTGTTTGAATAAAATACCAAAATGTGAACTTCTTAAATGTTAGAGAGTCTTCACATAGTTGCATAATTATTCAACTACTCATTGATCTTCACTTATATCTTTCGGAGTAGTTTGTTGTTGCTCTAGTGATTCACTTATATCTTTTTAGAGCACGGTGGTGGTTTTATTTTGTAGAAATAGATGAACAATCATGCTTCACTTATATCATTTTGAGAGTCTCTAAACAGCATGGTAATTTGCTTTGGTTATGAATTTAGTCCTAATATGATGGGCATCTAAGAGGGATATAATAAAAACTTTCATATAAAGTGCATTGAATACTATGAGAAGTTTGATACTTGATGATTGTTTTCAGATATGAGGATGGTAATATTAGAGTCATGCTAGTTGAGTAGTTGTGAATTTGAGAGATACTTGTGTTGAAGTTTGTGATTCCCGTAGCATGCACGTATGGTGAACCGTTATGTGATGAAGTCGGAGCATGATTTATTTATTGTTTGCCTTCCTTATGAGTGGCGGTCGGGGACGAGCGATGGTCTTTTCCGACCAATCTATCCCCCTAGGAGCATGTGCGTAGTACTTTGTTTCGATAACTAATAAATTTTTGCAATAAGTATGTGAGTTCTTTATGACTAATGTTGAGTCCATGGATTATACGCACTCTCACACTTCCACCATTGCTAGCCTCTCTAGTACCGCGCAACTTTCGCCGGTACCATAAGCCCACCATATATCTTCCTCAAAACAGCCACCATACCTACCTATTATGGCATTTCCATAGCCATTCCGAGATATATTGCCATGCAACTTTCCACTGTTCCGTTACTATGGCATGCTTCATCATTGTCATATTGCTTTGCATGATCATGTAGTTGACATTGTATTTGTGGCAAAGCCACCGTTCATAATTATTTCATACATGTCACTCATGAGTCATTGCACATCCCGGTACACCGTCGGAGGCATTCATATAGAGTCATATTTTGTTCTAAGAATCGAGTTGTAATTCTTGAGTTGTAAGTAAATAAAAGTGTGATGATCATCATTATTAGAGCATTGTCCCGGTGAGGAAAGGATGATGGAGACTACGATTCCCCCACAAGTCAAGATGAGACTCCGGACGAAAATAAATAAATAAAAGAGGTCAAAGAAGCCCAAATAAAAAAAGAGAAAAGAGGCCATAAAAAGGCCCAAATAAAAAAAATGAGAGAAAAAGAGAGAAGGGACAATGCTACTATCCTTTTACCACATTTGTGCTTCAAAGTAGCACCATGATCTTCATGATAGAGAGTGGACTATGTTGTCACTTTCATATACTAGTGGGAATCTTTCATTATAGAACTTGGCTTGTATATTCCAATGATGGGCTTCCTCAAAATGCCCTAGGTCTTCGTGAGCAAGCGAGTTGGATGCACACCCACTAGTTTCTTTTGTTGAGCTTTCATACATTTATAGCTCTAGTGCATCTGTTGCATGGCAATCCCTACTCACTCACATTGATATCTATTGATGGGCATCTCCATAGCCCGTTGATACGCCTAGTCGATGTGAGACTATCTTCTCCCTTTTTGTCTTCTCCGCAACCACCATTCTATTCCACCTATAGTGCTATGTCCACGGCTCACGCTCATGTAGTGCGTGAAGATTGAAAAAGTTTGAGAACATCAAAAGTATGAAACAATTGCTTGGCTTGTCATCGGGGTTGTGCATGATTTAAATATTTTGTGTGGTGAAGATAGAGCATAGCCAGACTATATGATTTTGTAGGGATAGCTTTCTTTGGCCATGTTATTTTGAGAAGACATGATTACTTGGTTAGTATGCTTGAAGTATTATTATTTTTATGTCAATATTAAACTTTTGTCTTGAATCTTATGGGTCTGAATATTCATGCCACAATAAAGATAACTACATGGATAAATATGTTAGGTAGCATTCCACATCAAAAATTATGTTTTTATCATTTACCTACTCGAGGAGGAGTAGGAATTAAGCTTGGGGATGCTGATACGTCTCCAACGTATCTATAATTTTTGATTGTTCCATGCTATTATATTACCAACCTTGAATGTTTTATATGCATTTATATGCTACTTTATATGATTTTTGGGACTAACCTATTAACCCAGAGCCCAGTGCCAGTTTATGTTTTTACCTTGTTTTAGAATATCACAGAAAGGGAAAACCAAACGGAGTCCAATTGACCTGAAACTTCACGAAACTTATTTTTGGATCAGAAGAAGCCCAGAAGACTTGGAGCGCACGTCAGGGGGTCTACAAGGAGTCCACGAGGCAGGGGGCGCGCCCTCCACTCTTGTGGGCCCCTCGTGGCCCCCCTAACGTACTTCTTCCGTCTATATATCTCCATATACCCTAAAAACATCCGGGAGCACAATAGATCGGGAGTTCCGCCGCCAGAAGCCTCCGTAGTTACCGAAAGCCAATCTAGACCCGTTCCGGCACCCTTCCGGAGGGGGAAACCCTCTCCGGTGGTCATCTTCATCATCCCGGTGCTCTCCATGACAAGGAGGGAGTAGTTCTCCCTCGGGCTGAGGGTATGTACCAGTAGCTATGTGTTTGATCTCTCTCTCTCTCTCGTGTTCTTGATTTGGCACGATCTTGATGTATCGCGAGCTTTGCTATTATAGCTGGATCTTATGTTTCTCCTCCCCCTCTACTCTCTTGTAATGGATTGAGTTTCCCCTTTGAAGTTATCTTATCGGATTGAGTCTTTAAAGATTTGAGAACACTTGATGTATGTCTTGTCGTGCGTATCTGTGGTGACAATGGGATATCACGTGATTCACTTGATGTATGTTTTGGTGATCAACTTGCGGGTTCCGCCCATGAACCTATGCATAGGGGTTGGCACACATTTTCGTCGTGATTCTCCGGTAGAAACTTTGGGGCACTCTTTGAGGTTCTGTGTGTTGGTTGAATAGATGAATCTGAGATTGTGTGATGCATATCGTATAGTCATACCCACGGATACTTGAGGTGACATTGGAGTATCTAGATGACATTAGGGTTTTGGTTGATTTGTGTCTTAATGTGTTATTCTAGTACGAACTCTAGGGCTGTTTGTGACACTTATAGGAATAGCCCAACGGATTGATTGGAAAGAATAACTTTGAGGTGGTTTCGTACCCTACCATAATCTCTTCGTTCGTTCTCCACTATTAGTGACTTTGGAGTGACTCTTTGTTGCATGTTTAGGGATAGTTATGTGATCCAATTATGTTAGTATTGTTGAGGGAACTTGCACTAGTGAAAGTATGAACCCTAGGCCTTATTTCCTAGCATTGCAATACCATTTACGCTCACTTTTACCATTAGTTACCTTGCTGTTTTTATATTTTCAGATTACAAATACCCATATCTACTATCCATATACCACTTGTATCATCATCTCTTCGCCGAACTAGTGCGCCTATACAATTTACCATTGTATTGGGTGTGTTGGGGATACAAGAGACTCTTTGTTATTTGGTTGCAGGGTTGCTTGAGAGAGACCATCTTCATCCTACGCCTCCTACGGATTGATAAACCTTAGGTCATCCACTTGAGGGAAATTTGCTACTGTCCTACAAACCTCTGCACTTGGAGGCCCAACAAAGCCTACAAGAATAAGGTTGTGTAGTAGACATCACCCACCGACCATACACATGTGAAAGAAATAACAAGGTGAAATATGCAGTGAATATCCAACGTCTGAGGGGAGGCGAGCTGGGAAATTCACTATGATCGGACGGCCAGAAACGGCCTAATCCGGTGAGCTCCATGGAGGCAAGTTGGCTAGCCTCCTTATATGTTAAAATGTGGAGGGGCTCTGGCTGAGTTGCTCCGGGGCCTCGCGGGGCGCTTCGCCGCCAGCGTGCTCAGGGTGGAGCATGTGAGGACGGAGGAGGAGGAGGAGGATCTTGGGGCGGACCAGGGAGGGGAGGATGCAGGAGAGTGTGGCTAGGGTTCGTGGGGGTGGCGGCTGAGACGAGGGAGGAGGGAGGGGTGCGGGCGGGCGGCTGTGGGGATTTGGGGACAATGGGCTTTCCAGAGGAACAACCAATCAGACCCTCACACCGACGAACCCAGCCAATGCATGACGACCCCACCAACGAAGCAGCCCACCTGTCATACACATGTGAAAGAAATAACAAGGTGAAATATGCAGCGAATATCCAACGTCTGAGGGGAGGCGAGGTGGGAAATTCACTACGACCGGACGGCCAGGAATGGCCCAATCCGGGGAGCTCTGTGGAGGCAAGTTGGCTAGCCTCCTTATATGTTAAAATGTGGAGGGGCTCTGGCTGAGTTGCTCCGGGGGCCTCTCGGTGCGCTTCGCCGCCAACGTGCTCAGGGTGGAGCATGTGAGGACGGAGGAGGAGGAGCTTGGGGCGGACCAGGGAGGGGAGGATGCAGGAGGGCGCGGCTAGGGTTGGTGGGGGTGGCGACTGAGACGAGGGGGGTGGGAGAGTGTGGGCGGGATGCTGTGGTGATTGGGGGACAATGGGCTTTCTAGAGGCGCAACCAATCAGACCCTCACACCGAGGAACCCAGCCAATGCATGACGACCCCACCGATGAAGCGGCCCACCGGTCATACACATGTGAAAGAAATAACAAGGTGAAATATGTAGTGAATATCCAACATCTGAGGGGAGGCGAGGTGGGAAATTCACTACGATCAGACGGCCAGGAACGACCCAATCCGGGGAGGTCCGTGGAGGCAAGTTGGCTAGCCTCCTTATATGTTAAAATGTGGAATAGTTTCACAACTCACGCCACCTGGAACACCACAGCGTAATGGTGTGTCCAAATGTCATAACCTTACTATATTGGATATGGTGCGATGTATGATGTCTCTTACAGATTTACCACTATTGTTTTGGGGTTATGCATTAGAGACAGTTGCATTCGCGTTAAACAGGGCACCATCTAAATTCGTTGAGACGACACCATAGGAACTGTGGTTTGGCAAGAAACCTAAGTTGTCGTTTTTTCTCAAAGTTTGGGGCTGCGATGCTTATGTGAAAAAGCTTCAACCTGATAAGCTCGAACCCAAATCATAGAAATGTGTCTTCATAGGATACCCAAAGGAGACTATTGGGTACACCTTCTATTACAGATCCGAAGGCAAGATATTCGTTGCTAAGAATGGATCCTTTCTAGAGAATGAGTTTCTCTTGAAAGAAGTGAGTGGGAGGAAAGTAGAACTTGATGAGGTAGTTGTACCTTCTCTTGAATTGGAAAATGGTTCATCACAGAAATCAGTTCCAGTTATGCCTACACCAATTAGTGAGGAGGTTAATGATGATGATCATGAAACTTCAGATCAAGTTACTCCCGAACCTCGTAGGTCAACCAGACTACGATCCGCACCAGAGTGTCACGATAATCCTGTTCTAGAAGTCATGTTACTAGACCATGATGAACCTATGAACTATGAGGAAGCGATAATGAGCCTAGATTCTGACAGATGGCTTGAGGCCATGAAATCCAAGATAGAATCCATGTATGAGAACAAAGTGTGGACTTTGGTGGACTTGCCCGATGATCGGCAAGCCATTGAGAATAAATGGATCTTCAAGAGGAAGACGGGCGCTGATAGTAGTGTTACTATCTACAAAGCTTGACTTGTCGGAAAGGGTTTTTGACAAGTTCAAGGTGTTGACTACGATGAGATTTTCTCGCTCGTATAGATGCTTAAAGTCTGTCTGAATCATGTTAGCAATTGCCACATTTTATGAAATCTAAAAAATGGATGTCAAAACTGCATTCCTTAATGGATTTATTAAAGAAGAGTTTTATATGATACAACCAGAAGGTTTTGTCAATCCTAAAGGTGCTAACAAAATGTGCAAGCTCCAGTGATCCATCTATGGACTGGTGCAAGCATCTCGGAGTTGGAATATACGCTTCGATGAGTTGATCAAAGCATATAGTTTTATACAGACTTGTGGTGAAGCCTATATTTACAAGAAAGTGAGTGGGAGCACTACGGCCTTTCTAATAAGTATATATGAATGACATATCATTGATCGGAAATGATGTAGAATTTTCTGGAAAGCATAAAGGAGTGTTTGAAAGGAGTTTTTCAAAGAAAGACCTCGGTGAAGCTGCTTACATATTGGGCATCAAGATCTATAAAGATAGATCAAGACGCTTGATAAGATTTTTCAATGAGTACATACCTTGACAAGATTTTGAATTAGTTCAAAATGGAACATTCAAAGAAGGAGTTCTTGCCTGTATTGCAAGGTGTAAAGTTGAGTAAGACTTAAAACACGACCACAGCAGAAAATAGAAAGAGAATGAAAGTCATTTCCTATGCGTCAGCCATAGGTTCCATAAAGTATGCCATGTTGTGTACCAAACCTATTGTGTACCTTGCCATGAGTTTGGCAAGGGGGTACGATATTGATCCAGGAGTGGATCACTGGACAGCGGTCAAAATTATCCTTAGAAGACCAAGGAGATATTTCTCAGTTATGGTGGTGATAAAGAGTTTGTCGTAAAAAGTTACGTCGATGCAAGCTTTTACACCGATCCGGATGACTTTGAGTCTCAATCTGGATACATATTGAAAGTGGGAGCAATTAGCTAGAGTAGCTCCATGCAGAGCATTGTAGACATAGAAAATTTGCAAGATACATACGGCTCTGAATGTGACAAACCCATTGACTAAGTTTTTCTCACAAGCAAAACATGATCACACCTTAGAGCTCTATGGGTGTTAATCACATAACGATGTGAACTAGATTATTGACTCTAGTAAAACCTTTTGTGTATTAGTCACATGGCGATGTGAACTAATCACACAAAGATGTGAATTATTGGTGTTAAATCACATGACGATGTGAACTAGATTATTGACTCTAGTGCAAGTGGGAAACTGAAGGAAATATGCCCTAGAGGTAATAATAATGTTGTTATTTATATTTCCTTATATCATGATAAATGTTTATTATTCATACTAGAATTGTATTAACCGGAAACTTGATACATGTGTGGATACATAGACAAAACAAAGTGTCCCTAGTATGCCTCTACTTGACTAGCTCGTTAATCAAAGATGGTTAAGTTTCCTGACCATAGACATGTGTTGTCATTTGATGAACAAGATCACATCATTAGGAGAATGATGTGATGAAGAAGACCCATCCGTTAGCTTAGCATAATGATTGTTAAGTTTTATTGCTACTGCTTTCTTCATGACTTATACATATTCCTCTGACTAGATTATGCAACTCCCGAATATCGGAGGAACACCTTGTGTGCTATCAAATGTCACAATGTAACTGGGTGATAATAAAGATGCTCTATAGGTGTCTCCGAAGGTGTTTGTTGGGTTGGCATAGATCAAGATTAGGATTTGTCACTCCGAGTATCAAAGAGGTATCTTTGGGCCCTCTCGGTAATGCACATCACTATAAGCCTTGCAAGCAATGTGAATAAAGATTTAGTTACTGGATGATGCATTAAGGACGAGTAAAGAGACTTGCCGGTAAATAGATTGAACTAGGTATGATGATATCGACGATCGAATCTCGGGCAAGTAACATACCGATGATAAAGGGAATAACATATGTTGTTATGCGCTTTGACCGATAAAGATCTTCGTAGAATATTGATACGTATCCAATGTATATATAATTTTTGATTATTCCATGTTGTTATATTATCAATCTTGGATGTTTTATAATCATTATATAGTCATTTTATATCATTTTTTGGTACTAACCTATTGACATAGTGCCAAGTGCCAGTTCCTGTTTTTTCCGTGTTTTTTACATCGCAGAAAATCAATATCAGACGGAGTCCAAATGCCACGAAACTTTACGGAGATTTTTTATGGACCAGAAGGAACATGTTGGGCCCTGGTTGCACCTGGGGGGAGTCCCGAGGAGGGGACAACCCACCAGGGCGTGCCAGGAGGCCCAGGCGCGCCCTGGTGGGTTGTGCCCACCTCGAGTGTCCCCCAGACCGCCTCTTTGCTCTATAAATACCCCAAAAATCCCAAAATCCAAGGGTAGTCGACGAAATATTCATCCAGTCGCGGCAGAGTCTAGAACCACCAGATCCAATCTAGACACCATCTCGGATGGGGTTCACCACCTCCATTGGTGCCTCTCCGATGATGCGTGAGTAGTTCTTTGTAGACCTTCGGGTCCGTAGTTAGTAGCTAGATGGCTTCATCTCTCTCTCTCTTGATTCTCAATACAATGTTCTCTTGGAGATCCATATGATGTAACTCTTTTGCGGTGTGTTTGTTGGGATTGATGAACTTTGAGTTTATGATCAGATCTATCTTTTTATATCCATGAAAGTTATTTGAGTTTCTTTGATCTCTTATATGCATGATTACTTATAACCTCGTATTTCTTCTCCGATATTTGGGTTTTGTTTGTCAAACTTGATCTATTTATCTTGCAATGGGAAGAGGTGCTTTGTAGTGGGTTCGATCTTACGGTGCTTGATCCCAGTGACAGAAAGGGAAACGACACATATGTATCGTTGCTACTAAGGACAAAACGATGGGGTCTATATCTACATACATAGATCTTGTCTACATCATGTCATCGTTCTTATTGCATTACTCCGTTTCTCAATGAACTTAATACACTAGATGCATGCTGGATAGCAGTCGATGTGTGGAGTAATAGTAGTAGATGCAGGCAGTAGTCGGTCTACTAATCTTGGACGTGATGCCTATATAATGATCATTGCCTGGATATCGCCATAATTATTTGAGGTTCTATCAATTGCTCAACAGTAATTTGTTTACCCACCGTTTGCTATTTTTCTCGAGAGAAGCCACTAGTGAAACCTACGGCCCCCGGGTCTTCTTTCTCATATATTTGCCTTCGCGATCTACATTTATTTGCTTTTATTTTCAGATCTATTAATCCAAAAAACCAAAAATACTTTGCTGCACTTTATTTTATTTGTGATCTATTTATTCAATCTATTACAACTTTCTCCCGTCACACACCAATTTCTGGCACCGTTACCCGAAAGGGATTGACAACCCCTTTAACACGTCGGGTTGCGAGGATTTGTTATCTGTGTGCAGGGGCTGTTTATGTTGTGTTGCTTGGTTCCCTACTGGTTCGGTAACCTTGGTTTCATATCTGAGGCAAATACCTACCGCCGTTGTGCTGCATCGTCCCTTCCTCTTTGGGGAAATACTAACGTAGCTTCAAGCGACATCAAAAGGAATTTCTGGCGCCGGTGCCGGGGAGGATCAAGTCAAGATAGTCTCCCGGCCACGCACCATTTCTGGCGCCGTTGTCGGGGAGGATCTTCGACATATACCAGGTTCCTAATCACAAATCTTATCTCCTTACAATTTACATTATTTACCATTTGCCTCTCGTTTTCCTCTCCCCCACTTCACAAAAATTTGCCATTTTATTCGCCTCTCTTTTTTCCGTTCGCCGTTTTCTTGCCGGGTCTCTTTTTGAGTGAAATCTTGTTGTGTGGTGATCATGACTCAAGAGAACACCAAGTTATGTGATTTCTCAAATACCAACAACAATGATTTTATTGGCACTTCGATTGCTCCTCCCGCCACTAGTGCGGAGTCTTGTGATACTAATACTGCTTTGTTGAATCTTGTTATGAAAGACCAAATTTCCGGTACTCCTAATGAGGATGTCGTGTCCCATATTAATACCTTCATGGAATTATGTGATATGCAAAAGAAAAAGATGTGGACAATGATGTTGTCAAGATGAAATTATTTCCGTTTTCTTTGCGTGTTTCTGCAAAAATTTGGTTCTCTTCTTTGCCTCGCAATAGTATCGATTCTTGGAATAAGTACAAAGATGCTTTTATCAATAAGTATTTTCCGCCCGCAAAAAATATTTCCCTTAGAACCCAGATCATGAATTTCAAGCAACTTGAACATGAGCATGTTGCAAAATCTTGGGAAATGATGAAAATGATGCTAAGGAATTGCCCAACTCATGGGTTAAATCTTTGGATGATCATACAAAAAATTTATGCGGGGTTGAATTTTATTTCTCGTAATCTTTTGGATTCCGTCACGGGTGGTACTTTTATGGAAACTACTTTGGGTGAATCCACCAAATTTCTTGATAATATTATGGCAAATTATTCGCAATGGCATACCGAAAGAGCTCCTACTAGTAAAAAAGTTAATTCGGTTGAAGAAATTTCTTCTTTGAGTGAAAAAGTTAATGCTCTTGTGAAATTGGTTGCTCGTATAAGTGCTCCTATTGATCTTAATGATATGCCTTTGTTTATTTTGATTGAGAAAAATAGTGATGCCATAGATGTGAATTTTATCTCTCGAAATAATTTCAACAACAATGCTTACAGAGGTAATTTTAATCCTAGGCCTTCTCCTAGTAATTCCTCTAATAATTATGGTAATTCCTATGGAAATCAATCTTATAATAATAATAAGAACACCTCTGATCTTGAGAACAATATTAAAGAATTTATCAATACACAGAAAGTTTTCAACAATTCCATAGAAGAAAAGTTGAGTAAGGTTGATGATTTGTCTAGAAGTGTTGATAGAATTGCTCATGATGTGGAAAATATCAAGATGAAAATTTTTGTGCCTAAGGTTGATGAATCAATTAAAGCCCTTTATGTTTCTATGGATGAAAGTAAGAAAAGAACCGCTATGCTTAGAGCTAAAAGAGATTTTTTTTAGAAAAAAGTGATTTCTAGTGATTTCTTTCGCAAAAGTGATGAAGATATTAAAATGATTGGTGTTTCTTCTATTGATTCCTTGTTTAATAAGGTTAATATTGATGAAAAAGGGATTGGATAAGAGTTGACTTTAGGTAGAAGGCGTCCCAATATTTCGGAGAGTGAAAATATTGTTGAGAAAATTGATGAAATTGGGTTTGGAGAGGTCAAAACTTTAGCTAGTGATGTACCCACTCTTTTGGATTACAAAGACTTTAATTATGATAGTTGCTCTTTGATTGATTGTATTTCTTTGTTGTAATCCATGATAAATTCACCCCATGCTTATGAACAAAATAAAGCTTTTACTAAACATATTGTTGATGCTATGATGAAAGCTTTTGAAGAAAAAATGGAATTAGAAGTTTAAATTCCTAGAAAATTGCATGATGAATGGGAACCTACTATCAAAGTCAAGATTAAAAATTATGAGTGTGTTGCTTTGTGTGACTTGGGTGCTACTGTTTCCACAATTCTGAAATCTTTATGTGATGTGCTTGGTCTTACTAATCTTGAAGAGTGTTCTTTGAATTTGCACTTGGCGGATTATACTATTAAAAAGCCTATGGGAAGAATTAATGATGTTCTTATTCTTGCAAATAGGAATTATATGCCCATAGATTTTATTGTTCTTGATATTGATTGCAATCCGTCTTGTCCAATTATTCTTGGTAGACCGTTTTTACGCACTATCAGTGTCGTGATTATTATGAAAGAAGGCAATATTAAGTTCGAATTTCCTTTGAGGAAGGGTATGGAACACTTTCCTAGAACTAGAATTTAAGCCACCTTATGAATCAATCATGAGGGCATCTTATGGATCTCGAACCAAAGATGACAAAACTTAGATCCTTGCTTTATGCCTAGCTAAGGGCGTAAAACTATAGCCCTTGTTGGGAGGCAACCCAATGAATAAAATTTATTTTTGCCTTTTGCTTTTTGTTCTTGTGTGCTAGCACAATTATGCTACTGTTATGGTTGTGTTTTTGGTGTTCTAGTTAGTATTTGTGCCAAGTAAAGCCTTTAGGATCTTCTTGGGTGATAGTTGTTTGATCTTGGTGAAAACAGAAACTTTTGTGCTCACAAAATTAATTTTCATTCTTTTACCAAAGAGCGATAAAATATCCATTCCACCTGAATTAGATCAATATACAAATTTTTCAACACGTCCTAATTTTTCAGAATTTTTGGAGTTACAGAAGTATTTGATATAGTCAGATTGCTACAGACTGTTATGTTTTAACAGATTCTGTTTTCTTTGTGTTGTGTGCTTATTTCGATGGCTCTATGGTTTTCTTTGATGAGTTTTTGCCATAGAAAAGTTGGAATACAGTAGATATAATACAAAAACAAAGTATGAATTGGTTTGATACAGTACTTATAGTAGCGATTTATTATCTTCTTACACTAACGGATCTCACGAAGGTTTTGTTGAGTTTTGTGTGATTGAAGTTTTCAAGTTTTGGGTTATCTTACGATGGATGAAGGAAGGATGGAAGAGCCTAAGCTTGGGGATGCCCCGACATCCCAAGCTATTATCCAAAAATGAGTAACCACCTAAGCTTGGGGATGCCCCCGAGTGGCATCCCCGCTTTCTTCCAACGATCATCGGTATTTTACTTGAAACTATATTTTTATTCGTCACATGATATGTGTTTTGCTTGGAGCGTCTTGTATGATATGAGTCTTTGCTTGGTTTATTTTGTGTTTTAAGTTATCAATCCTTGCTGGACACACCTATTTGAGAGAGCCAAAAATTATGTCATGACTTGTTAGAATTGCTCTCTATGCTTCACTTAAATTTTTATGAGCAATGGACTTGCTCTAGTGCTTCACTTATATCTTTTTGAGCACGGTGTGCTTTAGTATTTTTGAAGAAATGCTCTCTTCCTTCACTTAAATTTATTTGAGAGTTAGTAAAATTTTCAAGAAATTCTCTCTTGCTTCACTTAAATTAATTTGAGAGAAAGAAAGAAAAAATATTATGCTCATGATCTTCACTTATATTTGTTGGAGCTTGTCAAAAGAAATACATGAAAATTAGTCCCAAAGTGATAAGATATCCAAGAAGGATATAATAAAAACTTTCAGGAAGATCATTGGACAAAATAAACTTGATTCTTAGTAATAGTTTTGAGATATGATGATGTGATATGTGAGTCATCTTGATGAGTAATTGTGCTTTAGTAAGAATAATGGTCTTAAGGTTTCTGATTCCCTATGCAAGTACGAAAGTCAATAGTCATGCAATGAAATTATATCCTACTTGTGGTGCATTATTCGGTGTTATTTATGCTCAGTGTTTGCTTATGAGATTATCTGTTTCTTAGTTGGTCGCTTCTGAATCTTTTGCTAGCCTTCATTTTGCACTAAGTATGATCACTACTTGTGCATCCAAAAACCTTTAACCCAGTTTTGCGACATGAGTCCACTATATCTACCTATATGCGGTATTCTTTTGCCGTTCTAAGCAAATTTTCATGTGCCATCTCTAATTTTCAAAATAAACTTCTCTTTTGTGTGTTTGTTTCGCTCGCGGAGCGGTGAGGGGTGGCTAATATTTTCCATGTTAGATGTGTTATTCTCAAGATGAGTGTTTATTCACTTGTCATTGCACGAGAGTAAGGCAAAGGTATTAGGGATGCCCAGTTCCGAAATGCAAAAAAATTGAAATTACTTTACGTTGTCAAATAATAAATTCCTTGGAAAGTGTTGGTATGGAGGGCACCCGTGGATACGGTTAGCCATGGAAAGTGAAAGTTATGGTGGAAAAAGGAATAAACTTTTATTTCTGTTTGGGAACCGCCTATGATATATCTATGCATGGAAAGTATTGGGAACTCCAAGTCATTTTCGTTGGTGGGATGGATACACCTCTCAAAAAAATTATCTCTAAGTTTTTCGCTTTGAGCTCTGGAACCTCTACAAATCCCTACTTCCCTCTGTGAAGGCCTTTCTTTTACTTTATGCAATTTTTATTTTGAATCTCCATCTTCTCTTATGAAAGCACCAACTAGGAGGCAATATGATCGTACTTAAGCATTGGGTGTAGCTAATATTTGAGTGTGTTTCATGAATGGATCAATGTTTGAGCATGATGGGCTAGGGATAACGTATTTTAGCGTTGATATTTTGAAAGACATGGTTGTTTGTTGATATGCTTGAGTATCTAAATTATCATGTCAAAACTAGACTATTGCTTTGAAAAACTAAAAGTCCAATTATCCATGCTATAAAGAAAAGAATATGATATGACATGATAGGCAGCATTCCACATCAAAAATTCTATTTTTATCACTTACCTACTCGAGGACGAGTAGGAGTTAAGCTTGGGGATGCTGATACGTCTCCAACGTATCTATAATTTTTTATTGTTCCATGCTATTATATTATCAATCTTGGATGTTTTATAATCATTTTATAGTCATTTAATATCATTTTTTGGTACTAACCTATTGACATAGTGCCAAGTGCCAGTTCCTGTTTTTTCCGTATTATTTACATCGCAGAAAATCAATATCAGACGGAGTCCAAATGCCATGAAACTTTACGAAGATTTTTTATGGACCATAAGGAACATGTTGGGCCCTGGTTGCACCTGGGGGGAGTCCCGAGGAGGGGACAACCCACCAGGGAGCGCCAGGAGGCCCAGGCGCGCCCTGGTGGGTTGTGCCCACCTCGGGTGCCCCCGGACCGCCTCTTTGCTCTATAAATACCCCAAAAATCCCAAAACCCAAGGGTAGTTGACGAAATATTCATCCAGCCGCCACAGAGTCCAGAACCACTAGATCCAATCTAGACACCATCTCGGATGGGGTTCACCACCTCCATTGGTGCCTCTCCGATGATGCGTGAGTATTTCTTTGTAGACCTTCGGGTCCGTAGTTAGTAACTAGATGGCTTCATCTCTCTCTCTCTCTCTCTTGATTCTCAATACAATGGTCTCTTGGAGATCCATACAATGTAACTCTTTTGCGGTGTGTTTGTTGGGATCGATGAACTTTGAGTTTATGATCAGATCTATCTTTTTATATCCATGAAAGTTATTTGAGTTTCTTTGATCTCTTATATGCATGATTGCTTATAGCCTCGTTTTTTTCTCTGATATTTGGGTTTTGTTTGGCCAACTTGATCTATTTATCTTGCAATGGGAAGAGGTGATTTGTAGTGGGTTCAATCTTACGGTGCTTGATCCCAGTGAGAGAAAGGGAAATGACACATATGTATCGTTGCTACTAAGGATAAAATGATGGGGTCTATCTCTACATAGATAGATCTTGTCTACATGATTTCATCGTTCTTATTACATTACTTTGTTTCTCCATGAACTTAATACACTAGATGCATGCTGGATAGCGGTCGATGTGTGGAGTAATAGTAATAGATGCAGGCAGGAGTCGGTCTACTAATCTTGGACGTGATGCCTATGTAATGAGCATTGCCTGCATATCGCCATAATTATTTGAGGTTCTATCAGTTGCCCAACAGTAATTTGTTTACCCACCGTTTTCTATTTTTCTCGAGAGAAGCCACTAGTGAAACCTATGGCCCCCGGGTCTTCTTTCTCATATATTTGCCTTCACGATCTACTTTTATTTGCTTTTATTTTCAGATCTATTAATGCAAAAACCCAAAAATACTTTGCTGCACTTTATTTTATTTGTGATCTATTTATTTAATATATTACAACTTTCTCCCGTCGCACGCCAATTTCTGGCACCGTTACCCAAAAGGGATTGACAACCCCTTTAACACATCGGGTTGCGAGGATTTGTTATATGTGTGCAGGGGCTGTTTACATTGTGTTGCTTGGTTCCCTACTGGTTCGATAACCTTGGTTTCATATCTGAGGGAAATACCTACCGCCGTTGTGCTGCATCATCCCTTCCTCTTTGGGAAAATAAGGACGTAGCTTCAAGCGACATCAAATGGAATTTCTGGCGCCGTTGCCGGGGAGGATGATACGTCTCCGTCGTATCTACTTTTCCAAACACTTCTGCCCTTGTTTTGGACTCTAACTTACATGATTTGAATGGAACTAACCCGGACTGACGTTGTTTTCAGCAGAATTTCCATGGTGTTATTTTTGTGCAGAAATAAAAGTTCTCGGAATGACCTGAAAATCAACGGAGATTATTTTTGGAATATATAAAAAATACTGGTGAAAAGATCTACGCCAGGGGGCCCACACCTTGTCCACGAGGGTGGGGGGCGCGCCTACCCCCTGGGTGCGCCCCCTGCCTCGTGGGCCCCCTGACGCTCCACCGACCTCAACTCCAACTCCATATATTTGTGTTTGGGGAGAAACAAATTAGAGAGAAGGATTCATCGCGTTTTATGATACGGAGCTGCTGCCAAGCCCTAAACTCTCTCGGGAGGGCTGATCTAGAGTCTGTTCAGGGCTCCGAAGAGGGGAATCCGTTGCCATCATCATCATCATCATCAACCTTCCTCCATCACCAATTTCATGATGCTCACCACCGTGCGTGAGTAATTCCATCATAGGCTTGCTGGACGGTGATGGGTTGGATGAGATTTATCATGTAATCGAGTTAGTTTTGTTAGGGTTTGATCCCTAGTCTCCACTATGTTCTGAGATCGATGTTGCTATGACTTAGCTATGCTTAATGCTTGTCACTAGGGCCCGAGTGCCATGATTTCAGATCTGAACCTATTATGTTTTAATGAATATATGTGAGTTCTTGATCCTATCTTGCAAGTCTATAGTCACCTACTATGTGTTATGATCTGGCAACCCCGAAGTGACAATAATTGGGACCGCTCCCGGTGATGACTGTAGTTTGAGGAGTTCATGTATTCACTATGTGTTAATTCTTTGGTCCGGTATTCTATTAAAAGGAGGCCTTAATATCCCTTAGTTTCCAATAGGACCCCGCTGCCACGGGAGGGTAGGACAAAAGATGTCATGCAAGTTCTTTTCCATAAGCATGTATGACTATATTCGGAATACATGCCTACATTACATTGATGAACTGGAGCTAGTTCTGTGTCACCCTATGTTATGACTGTTACATGATCGATCGCATCCGGCATAATTCTCCATCACTGATCCAATGCCTACGAGCTTTTCCATATATTTTTCTTCGCTTATTTACTTTTCCGTTGCTACTGTTACAATCACTATAAAACCAAAAATATTACTTTTGCTACCGTTACCACTACTATCATATTAGTTTGCTACTAAATACTTTGTTGCAGATATTAAGTTTCCAGGTGTGGTTGAATTGACAACTCAGCTGCAAATAGTTGAGAATATTCTTTGGCTCCCCTTGTGTCGAATCAATAAATTTGGGTTGAATACTCTATCCTCGAAAACTGTTGCGATCCCCTATACTTGTGGGTTATCAAGACCATTTTCTGGCACCGTTGCCGGGGAGCATAGCTCTATTCTTTAAGTCACTTGGGATTTATATTTGCTTATCGCTATCAAGAACTTGAAATATCAAAGAACCAAGATTTTTCCCTCAACTACGAGGGGAGGTAAGGAACTGCCATCTAGCTCTGCACTTGATTCACCTTCTATTTTGAGTAAACTTGCGACTCCTAAACCTGCTTCTGCTATTAGTTCTGATATGTCGCATGTTATTGATGATGCCACTTCTGCTATGCATGATAATTATGATGAAACTACTTCTATGCTTGATACTATTGTGCCACTTGGTGAATTTCTTGATGAACAACTTGCTAGGGCTAGAGAGAACGAAATTATTGAAACTGATAATATTGATGAAAGTGATGATGAAGATTCTCCCCCTAGATATGAATTGCATGTTGTTCCTAAGGGTTATGTTATGGATGAAGAAACTGCTAGAGACTTTCTTTCCTGCAATGATAGAAGTGATCTTAAGAAACTATTAGCTAAGCTGAAAGAAAAATCTCCGAATGCTAGAATGAAATATGATCCTGCTTATGCTACTCCACCTATCTTTATTACTGATAAGGATTATGATTTCTCAGTTGATCCCGATATAATTACTTTGGTTGAATCTGATCCTTTTTATGGCTATGAATCTAAAACTGTTGTGGCACATCTTACTAAATTAAATGATATAGCTACCCTGTTCACTAATGATGAGAAAACTCGCTAATATTACATCCTTAAATTATTTCTGTTCTCACTAAAGGGTGATGCTAAGATATGGTTTAATTCTCTTGATCCTGGTTGTGTGCGTAGTCCCCAGGATATGATTTACTACTTCTCTGCTAAATATTTCCCCGCTCATAAGAAACAAGCTGCTTTAAGGGAAATATATAATTTTGTGCAAATTGAAGAAGAGAGTCTCCCACAAGCTTGGGGGAGGCTTCTCCAATTACTTAATGCTTTGCTTGATCATCCTCTCAAGAAAAATGAAATACTTGATATCTTTTATAATGGACTAATCGATGCTTCCAGAGACCACCTGGATAGTTGTGCTGGTTGTGTTTTCACGGAAAGAACACCAGATGAAGCTGAAATTTTATTGAATAATATGTTGACTAATGAAAATAATTGTACACTTCCTGAACCAACTCTTAAGCCAACTCTGAAGAAAACGGGTATTCTATTTCTCAGTCCTGAAGATATGCAAGAGGCAAAGAAATATATGAAAGAAAAAGGTATTAAAACTGAACATGTTAAGAATTTACCACCTATTGAAGAAATACATGGTCTTAATTTGCCGCCTGTTGAAGAAATACATGGTCTTGATAACCCGACACAGGTAGTAAATGTAAATTCTCTCTATAGATTTGATAAATGTGAAATCACATTTACTAAGTTTGCTAGCCCATGCTTGGATGAGTTTGATGACTTTATGGTTAAACAAGAAAACTTCAATGCTTATGTTGGTAGACAATTGAAACACAATGCTGATATGCTTGAACACTTGGGTGATTATATGGCTAATGTTAAAGGTGAACTTAAACTTATTAGTAAACATGCTTCTATGGTTACCACTCAAGTAGAACAAGTGCTTAAAGCTCAGAATGATTTGCTCAATGAATTAAATAATAAGAAGAATGATAATGTTGTTAGAGTTATGACTAGAGGTGCTAAAATGACTCAGGAACCTTTGTATCCCGAGGGCCATCCTAAGAGAATTGAGCAAGATTCTCAGAGAGCTAATGTAGATGTACCTAGTCCTTCTAAAAGGAAGAAAAAGAAAAATGATAGGACTTTGATGCTTCTAGTGAACCTGTTATTGACACACCTGAGAATCCCAATGATATTTCTATTTCTGATGATGAAACACAATTTGGTAATGAACATGAACCTAGTGATAATGTTATTGATGATGTTCATGTTGATGCTCAACCTAGCAATGATAATGATGTAGAGATTGAACCTGTTGTTGATCTTGATAACCCACAATCAAAGAATCAATGTTATGATAAGAGAGACTTTGTTGCTAGGAAGCACGGTAAAGAAAGAGAACCATGGGTTCAGAAACCCATACCTTTTCCTCCTAAACCATCCAAGAAAAAAGATGATGAGGATTTTGAGCGCTTTGCTGAAATGATTAGACCTATCTTTTTGCGTATGCATTTGACTGATATGCTTAAAATGAATCCTTATGCTAAATATATGAAAGATATAGTTACTAATAAGAGAAAGATACTGAAAGCTGAAATTTCCACCATGCTTGCTAATTATACTTTTAAGGGTGGAATACCAAAGAAACTTGGAGATCCAGGAGTACCAACTATACCATGCTCCATTAAAAGAAACTATGTTAAAACTGCTTTATGTGATCTTGGAGCCGCTGTTAGTGTTATGCCTCTCTCTTTATACTGTAGACTTGATTTGAATAAGTTGACGCCTACTGAAATATCTTTGCAAATGGCTGACAAATCAACTACTATACCTGTCGGTATCTGTGAGGATGTGCCTGTTGTGGTTGCAAACGTTACTATTTTAACAGACTTTGTTATTCTTGATATTCCCGAGGACGATAGTATGTCTATTATTCTTTGAAGACCCTTTTTGAATACTGCAGGGGCTGTTATTGATTGCACCAAAGGCAATGTCACTTTTCATGTTAATGGTAATGAGCATACGGTACACTTTTGTGACGCCCCGAGTCCGACGCGCCAGGTGTCTTCCAGTTATTCGCTGTTGTTGCCTTGTCATTCGCTTGCGTGTTGCATCTTGTCATGTCATTATGTGCATTGCATCATCATGTTTTCTAAACTTGCATCCGTCCGGGTTCCCCCAGTTCTGTTTGTTGTCCGTTCTGAGCCCAGACACACTTGCACGCGCCCGCGACACGTCCGAAATATTATTTTATAAGTGGCCAAAAAATGTCCTCAGAATGGGATGAAAGTTGGCATGCGGTGTTGTTATATTATCAGTAGGCTACCTGCCAAGTTTCATCGCGTTCAGAGTCTGTTTGAAGCCCCATCGGATAACTATAGCGGCATATAGTCGGTCAAACGTCGGATGTTTTCGGTTTCCAAAAACTGTTGCCGGGCTTTCCCTCTCTTTCCTCCCTAGACCATCTACACAGCCCACTACCAACCGCCAGGCCCAACCTAACCTCTCTCGTCAACCCGCGGCCCTCCTCGCGCGCGCGTCCGAAAGCTGTCCCGGACCCGACTCGGGCAGTCGACACCGTTGGATTTGGATCATCCCCAAACATCTATAAAACGTCTCCATTTTCTTAATTGGACTTCCTAACCTATTTTTTTCTCAACCGTCCGTTTTAGATCAAAGGGCTTCTATTAGTCTGATTTTTAGATCCACTTGCTATTTAAATAGATCAACCCTAGAAACTAGGGATCTTGTCCCATCCTCCTCGCCGCTGCCACACTCCACCTTGTCGTCTCCCACCTCGGGATCCCCTCCCGATCCCGTAGCCAATCCACCAACCTGCGCCTCCTTCCTTCCTTGTTTTCCCCGAGCCAATCAACCAGTCCTCCCGATCCGCCAGCGAGCCACCATCAACGCCTCCTCCTTGCCTCGATCCAGCCCACAAGAGAGGAGATCTTCCTCTGTTTTCTCCTCGAGCCAGCAGCAACAGGGCAGCGCCCGAGCGCACCTCACCTCACCGGACTTGCTAGACCCCGCCTCCTCGCGATGTCTCCTCCCCGATAGCACCACCAGGCCGTCCCTCTCCTTGCCTTCGTGCTTTCATCCGTCTCCTCTGGATTCTCCCTTTCTCACATCTCTCTCTCTCAGGACCCCACGCCATGGATGGGTGAGCCCCGCGCCGAGCTCCTCAAGTCCTGTTGCTGCCGCCAAGTTCCCCGCCGCCGTCGCGAGTCCCTTGTCGTCGGCCTTCCATGCGACCTCGCCTCCTCTGCTTTGCTCGACGAGGACGACCCCAACATCAAGTTCCCAGCCTACTTTGCCTGCTGACGTCGTTGTTCCCTGCCATGGACGCGTCCCACGCCCCTACAGCTTGCGGCGACCGCGCTGAACATCACCGGTAGTGCCACCGCGAGACCTCCTCAGCCCTCCTTCTCCTGCCCGAGCTCATGGACGCCCATGCCCTTCACCGCTTGGAGCCTCGCCTCGCACCGCCCGGCTCCTGCATCCCCGCCGGACATCGCTAGCTTGTGGAGCACAAGTCCAGTGTATCTAGCCTCTCCCTTCCTTTTCTTTCCCCTCCCATACATTTTTCCTCCTCCATAACCTCTCTGTCTTCCTTGATGCCATGGACAGGAGCACTCTGCAGCGGTGCAGCCGACCTCGCCCCGTCCGACGAGCTTCACGCCTTGACGCCCTCGCTCGGATCTAGCCGCCTAGTTCATCCGTGCCTCCCCGCCATGCTCCCCGTCCTCCGCCCAAGTCCCGCCATGCCAAGCCCCCTCCAGACGCGGCTCTCCTTTGCTGCATCGAACAGCAGCAGTTCAGGCAGAGGAGGATGGTGCCTCTGCCTCGACACCTCGGTTGTCATCGTTGACCGCGACCGCGTGGGCTGCACCCCGCGAGGCCCAACCTCCCGCACCGCTCTCGGCCACCCGGCCTCATGTTCCACCGTCTGGGCCCAGCCCATGATGAGCTACCAGCAGCTTTCCCCGGCCCAGTTTGCCTCAGACCTGGCCTGTGATGTTTTTCCCATGCGAGGACGATTTTTCTAATTTCCAGAAAACTGCAGTTTTGCAGAAAAACCCTTGTTGTTCATGCATATCATAACTCACCAACCGTGCATCGCAATTAAACAAACTTAATATGTCAAATGCTTAGAATTTTGTGTATATTAATAATTTGCCACTTTAATCCATGTTTAAAATGTTTAACCTTGCTGTTTGTTCATTTTTCTCAAATGCCATGCAAAAATGCTTTATTTCATAACTAAATAACCATAGCTCCATTTTAAATAAAACTTTATATGTAAATGGGGTAGAAAAATGCATAGATTGTCATGGTGACCTTACTTTGCATGTTTAACAACTCTAAAATATGGTTTAGGGCAGAACAGTACCGAATCTAATATATGCTCATGAGGATTTTCTGGAATTGTTGTTTGTCATTTCCGGCCTCATTTAAACTTGCCTACATGGGTAGTTTTATTATGCTTCACCTCTTGCCATGTTTAAGAACATTTAATATTGCTGGGTACCTAAATGAGAGAGAACTAAATAAGTCATGTGGTGTTTCGTCAATATGCAAAGGAGTTGCATATTGAGCTCCACTTAATTTGTAGGATTGTTTGTGCATTTTGCCATGCCATGCCTCATTAAACCGGACATGCATCATACTTGGTTGTGCATCATGCCATGTTTATGTGATGGTTGTTTACTATGTTGCTTGCTTCTTTCCGGGTTGCTTCTCTCGTTAGCTTCGGTTTCGTTCCGGAGTTGTGAGGATTCGTTCGACTACGTCCGTTTGTCTTCTTCATGGACTCGTTCTTCTTCCTTGCGGGATTTCAGGCAAGATGACCATACCCTCGAAATCACTTCTATCTTTGCTTGCTAGTTGCTCGCTCTATTGCTATGCCGGGCTACCTACCACCTGCTATATCATGCCTCCCATATTGCCATGACAAGCCTCTAACCCACCTTCCTAGCAAACCGTTGTTTGGCTATGTTACCGCTTTGCATAGCCCCTCTTATAGCGTTGCTAGTTGCAGGTGAAGGTGAAGTTTGTTCCAGGTTGGCACATGGATACTGTTGGGATATCATTATTATATCTTATTTACTTTAAAGCATCTATATACTTGGTAAAGGGTGGAAGGCTCGGCCTTATGCCTGGTGTTTTGTTCCACTCTTGCCGCCCTAGTTTCTGTCATACCGGTGTTATGCTTCTTGATTTTGTGTTCCTTACATGGTTGGGTGTTATGGGAACCCCTTGACAGTTCACTTGGAATAAAACTCCTCCAGCAAGGCCCAACCTTGGTTTTACCATTTGCCTCACCACCACCTATACTTTTCCCTTGGGAGTCGCGCTATCGAGGGTCATCTTTATTTTAACCCCCCCGGGCCAGTGCTTGTCTAAGTGCTGGTCTGAATCGGACAGCCTGAGGGGCCACCTCGGGGCACCTTGAGGGCTGGTTTTACTCGTAGCTTGACCTATCCAGTGTTGCCCTGAGAACGAGATATGTGCAGCTCCTATCGGGATTGTCGGCACATCGGGCGGCTTTGCTGGTCTTGTTGTACCATTGTCGAAATGTCTTGTAACCGGGATTCCGAATCTGGTCGGGTCTTCCTGGGAGAAGGAATATCCTTCGTTGGCCGTGAGAGCTTGTGATGGGCTAAGTTGGGACACCCCTGCAGGGTTTGAACTTTCAAAAGCCGTGCCCGCGGTTATGGGCAGATGGGAATTTGTTAATATCCGTTTGTAGAGAACTTGACACTTAACTTAATTAAAATGAATCAACCACGTGTGTAGCCGTGATGGTCTCTTCTCGGCGGAGTCCGGGAAGTGAACACGGTTCTTGTGTTATGCTTGAACGTAAGTAGATTCAGGATCACTTCTTGATCACTTCTAGCTTCACGACCGTTGCATTGCTTCTCTTCTCGCTCTCATTTGCGTATGTTAGCCACCATATATGCTTAGTGCTTGCTGCAGCTCCACCACCCCTTTCCTACCCATAAGCTTAAATAGTCTTGATCTCGTGGGTGTAAGATTGCTGGGTCCTCGTGACTCACAGATACTTCCAAACAGTTGCAGGTGCCGATGATACCAGTGCAGATGACGCAACCGGGCTCAAGTGGGAGCTTGATAAAGATCTTGTTCGTTGTGTTGTTTCGTTTCATGTTGATCGGTAGTGGAGCCCAGTTGGGACGATTGGGGATCTAGCACTTGGGGTTGTCTTTCTTTGTTTTGGTTTCGTAGTCGGACCTTGATTGTATTCTGGATAATGTATGACTATTTATGTATTGTGTGAAGTGGCGGTTGTAAGCCGACTCTTTATCCCTTTCTTATTCAGTACATGGGATGTGTAAAGATTACCCCTCTCGCGACAGACCTACCATGCGGCTATGCCTCTAAGTCGTGCCCCGACACGTGGGAGATATAGCCGCATTGTGGGCTATATAACGGATGCTTTTCGAAGGTTGAGGTACACAATTTCCGAAGGTTTCTTGGTTATGTGTTGAAGGATGGATACAGCTGGATGTAGGTATTGTTAGTTTGGGTGAGATATTATGCTTTCCCTGTATCCCCAACACCTGATTGCATAACCAGAAAGTTTCGGGAGTTTATAAGTGGGAATTCAAGTAGCTCCTAGAATATCTTTCCAACAAACACATGATACGATATGGGGTCTATCATATGTTTGTTTCCGGCTTATTTTGCAAGCCAATCCTTTGTTTTGTTTTTCAGTTGTGGTATTCGAGTTGCTTCGAAGTCAAATGTTGATTCCATACCTTTCCTAAGCGGTGTTCTCATATTCCTATGTGAATACAAATCCTTCTTGATCTTGAGTTTTCCATCTCAATTTCTTCTGAACTGGTGTGTCTCTCTTCAAGTGGATCCGATCTTTTTCAACATCCATAAGATCAACTCAAGTCTTCTCAACGTTGTTTGTTTCATCCGTCCCAAGTTGCCTTTGTTTTCCCGCCCTCCCACCCTTTTTCTTCAGGACTAAGATTTCTTAATCAAGTATCCATCTTATTGATGTGAAGTCTCTCCATTCTTTTCCGCCAATATTCTTATCTGGTGATTCTCAGGAAGATACTAACGGAGCTTCAAGTTCATCATTCTTCGTTTCTTTTATCTTCTCTGGTGGATTCAAATCAAGCTTTTGGTGTTGATCTTATCGTTTCCTCGTTTCAAATGTTTTCCCATGCCGTTGCACCTCTTAATCTTTCACCTCTCGCTATTCATTTGTTCGTGAGTGCTGAAGATATCTCAGAAGTCTCGTCTTTTCATTCAAGATCCGTTCAACCTATTTCAAGGTTGTCATCTCATTCTGGCCATTTAATTCAACTGGTGCAATCTCTCTTCAAATCATTTCAATGGTGTTTATCTTGAGTGGGCCCTAACCCACAGGTTTTCCCCTAGGATCTTACCTAACTCTTCTAATTTTTGCGGAGTTATTCTCAAATTCATTTCAAAGTTTGACGTAAGAATGAATTATCATCAGTAATATGTCTTTCTCCAAGATCTTTCAAATTCTTTTCATCGTTGGTTCAACCTTTCTAATTTTCATTCCGGAGTACCTCAAAAATTCATGGTGGTGTTTCTCGTCATCATTCTCGAATTTTGAAGACCGAAGAAGAGCTTCGCTTAAATTCTTACCCGTTCTTCCAAAGATTCATGGTTCAAGCTTGATGCCATCCTCTCATAATTGTTTTTGATTGTGAGAATTATTTTCAACCATCCGGAGCAATTCAAGAGTCTTTTCAAATTGATTCTCCAGAGCCCATCATCTCAGAATTATTCATTCCAGCTTTCAGCTCTCGTTCTCAAAATCTTACCGGTGCATCATGCAAATATCCTCTAATCAGTTCGTGATCTCTTCGTTCCCATGTATCTAAATTCCCTCAAGTATCGTCATTCGTTCTCTAATTCTCGCCGGTGTTTCTTTATCTTTTCTTCGTTCATTTTCAATTCTTACGGTGGTTCATTCAAGATTTCTTTTCCTTCTTTATCATATCAATTCATTCGTTGTTTCCAAATCCTACCGGTGGTTCATTGAGTTTACGCTATATCTCTCTTAAGCCTTTCTACGAGAATAAGTAGTATGCCAAATCCGTTGCTTGTCATCAATTTATATTGGTGAAGGATGAGCATAACATAATTCTTATTCTTGTTTCACCCAAATGATTAATCTCTTATTCCGGAGGCTCATCAAAATTATTGATTTCATTTGTTCATCTTTCTTTTCGGAGTTCCAAGTTTTTCTCGGTTATATCATCGCGAAGCTCCATCTAAATCATTGCAAGGATTCACCTTGTGTTATCAACTTCTATTTCTTTTTATCATCCTTTTATTACCGGAGTTCTTCATGGAGGCTCTACATGGTGGTTAGTCAAGAATTATTTTCATTCTTCAATTGTTCTTCAAGATCTCTCTCGGAGCTAAGATCCGCCAAGCTATACTCTCAAATAAACATGGTGTTCAACACATGCCTTGTTTTGAGGAGTTCAAGCATTCTTCATATTGCATTCCGAAGTGCAATTCTTTCATATCTCATCTTTTGAGGTGGTGTTATGTCATTGTTGATAATTTCCCTTTGTGTTTCATGATTCACAAGTTTTTCAAGAGTGGCATATCTAAATCCATCATTCTCTTCGGTCAAGTCATCTTTTCAACCAATCAATCTCTTCATTGGAGTTATCTTGGGTTATATTTCATCTAAAGCTTTCCCTAAAGAGTGTTGCTATTTATGGTGCTTATAAAGGACCCAAGTTCTTCATTTATCATCCCGGTGAAATAAGTTTCTCGTTCCCTTGTTCATGGCAATCCAATTTTTTGTTTCCGTAGTGGCAGAATTTTGCCTCAATTTTGAGAAGTCTTCCATAAGTCCACTACAAGCTTACTCTTTTCATTGTTGGTTTTCCAACAACGTTGTTCGACCCTTCTCCTAAAGATGCTTTTTCAAGCTCATTTGAGGTAGAAGATGTTGCTTTCTCCTTCGTTCTTTTGATTCCATTCTTACATTTGTTCCGGAGGCTCTCTTCACTCATCATCTCAGATTGTGAGGACCATGTTTTTTCGTGCTTATCCATTTAACCAGAGTGTCGTGCCCTCTCTTCAAGGTCTTCCCATTCTATCAAGTTCTTATCGTTCTTTGTACTTCTCGTTTCAACCGGAGTGCTTGCATGTACTTCTTGTCCATTGCACCCCTTTTTCTTATGTCTTTCAACCTACAAGGTTCTTGTAATGTTCCTTGTTCCTCTTTTCTAACGGAGTGTTTTCAACTTTTTTCATCTTCGTTGTATTCTTTCTTTCAATTTGTTTCAACCTCTCAAGGTTCTTGGGTTTCACTCGTTTGTCAAAGAAGCAACTTAGTTTTACCTCTTCTCTTCCTCTTTCGCTTCCCTCCAGTGCCATCCTAGATCTCGGGACGAGATCCTTTCGTAGTCGTGGAGTGTTGTGACGCCCCGAGTCTGACGCGCCAGGTGTCTTCCAGTTATTCCCTGTTGTTGCCTTGTCATTCGCTTGCGTGTTGCACCTTGTCAACAGCGCAGCGCCCGAGCACACCTCACCTCACCAGACTTGCTGTGAAGGAAATATGCCCTAGAGGCAATAATAAAGTTATTATTTATTTCCTTATATCATGATAAATGTTTATTATTCATGCTAGAATTGTATTAACCGGAAACATAATACATGTGTGAATACATAGACAAACAGAGTGTCACTAGTATGCCTCTACTAGACTAGCTCGTTAATCAAAGATGGTTATGTTTCCTAACCATGAACAAAGAGTTGTTATTTGATTAACGAGGTCACATCATTAGTTGAATGATCTGATTGACATGACCCATTCCATTAGCTTAGCACCCGATCGTTTAGTATGTTGCTATTGCTTTCTTCATGACTTATACATGTTCCTATGACTATGAGATTATGCAACTCCCGTTTGCCGGAGTAACACTTTGGGTGCTACCAAACGTCACAACGTAACTGGGTGATTATAAAGGAGTACTACAGGTGTCTCCAAAGGTAGATGTTGGGTTGGCATATTTCGAGATTAGGATTTGTCACTCCGATTGTCGGAGAGGTATCTCTGGGCCCTCTCGGTAATGCACATCACATAAGCCTTGCAAGCATTGCAACTAATGAGTTGGTTGCGGGATGATGTATTACGGAACGAGTAAAGAGACTCACCGGTAACGAGATTGAACTAGGTATTGGATACCGACGATCGAATCTCGGGCAAGTAACATACCGATGACAAAGGGAACAACGTATGTTGTTATGCGGTCTGACCGATAAAGATCTTCGTAGAATATGTAGGAGCCAATATGGGCATCCAGGTCCCGCTATTGGTTATTGACCGGAGATGTGTCTCAGTCATGTCTACATTGTTCTCGAACTGTAGGGTCCGCACGCTTAACGTTACGATGATAGTTATTATGAGTTTATGCATTTTGATGTACCGAAGGTTGTTCGGAGTCCCGAATGTGATCACGGACATGACGAGGAGTCTCGAAATGGTCGAGACATAAAGATTGATATATTGGAAGCCTATGTTTGGACATCGGAAGTGTTCCGGGTGAAATCAGGATTTTACCGGATTACCGGGAGGTTACCGGAACCCCCCGGGAGTCATATGGGCCTTATTGGGCCTTAGTGGAAAGGTGAAAGGGCTGCCCATAAGGGCTGCGCGCCTCCCCCCTCCCCTAGTCCTATTAGGACTAGGAGAGGTGGCCGGCCACCCCTCTCCCTCTTTCCCCCTTGGGAATCCTAGTTGGAATAGGATTGGGGGGGGGGAGTCCTACTCCCGGTAGGAGTAGGACTCCTCCTGCGCCCTCCTCCTGGCCGGCGCACCTCTCCCCCTTGGCTCCTTTATATACGGAGGCAGGGGGCACCTCTAGACACACAAGTTGATCATTGAGATCGTTCCTTAGCCGTGTGCGGTGCCCCCTGCCACCATATTCCACCTCGATCATATCGTTGTAGTGCTTAGGCGAAGCCCTGCGTCGGTAGAACATCAAGATCGTCACCACACCGTCGTGCTGACGGAACTCTTCCCCGACGCTTTGCTGGATCGGAGCCCGGGGATCGTCATCGAGCTGTACGTGTGCTAAGAACTCGGAGGTGCCGGAGTAACGGTGCTTGGATCGGTCGGATCGGGAAGAAGACGTACGACTACTTCCTCTACGTTGTGTCAACGCTTCCGTTGCGATCTACAAGGATACGTAGATCATACTCTCCCCTCGTTGCTATGCATCACCATGATCTTGCGTGTGCGTAGGAATTTTTTTGAAATTACTACGTTCCCCAACAGTGGCATCCGAGCCTAGGTTTTATGGTTTGATGTTATTTGCACGAGTAGAACACAAGTGAGTTGTGGACGATACAAGTCATACTGCCTACCAGCATGTCATACTTTGGTTCGGCGGTATTGTTGGACGAGACGACCCGGACCAACCTTACGCGTACGCTTACGCGAGACCAGTTCCCTCGACGTGCTTTGCACATAGATGGCTTGCGGGCGACTGTCTCTCCAACTTTAGTTGAACCGAGTGTGGCTACGCCCGGTCCTTGCGAAGGTTAAAACGGAGTCTATTTGACAAACTATCGTTGTGGTTTTGATGCGTAGGTGAGATTGGTTCTTGCTTAAAGCCCGTAGCAGCCACGTAAAACTTGCAACAACAAAGTAGAGGACGTCTAACTTGTTTTTGCAGGGCATGTTGTGATGTGATCTGGTCAAGGCATGATGCTAAATTTTATTGTATGAGATGATCATGTTTTGTAACCGAGTTATCGGCAACTGGCAGGAGCCATATGGTTGTCGCTTTATTGTATGCAATGCAATCGCGATGTAATGCTTTACTTTATCACTAAACGGTAGCGATAGTCGTGGAAGCATAAGATTGGCGAGACGACAACGATGCTACGATGGAGATCAAGGTGTCGCGCCGGTGACGATGGTGATCATGACGGTGCTTCGGAGATGGAGATCACAGGCACAAGATGATGATGGCCATATCATATCACTTATATTGATTGCATGTGATGTTTATCTTTTTATGCATCTTATCTTGCTTTGATTGACGGTAGCATTATAAGATGATCTCTCACTAAATTATCAAGAAGTGTTCTCCCTGAGTATGCACCATTGCGAAAGTTCTTCGTGCTGAGACACCACGTGATGATCGGGTGTGATAGGCTCTACGTTCAAATACAACGGGTGCAAAACAGTTGCACACGCGGAATACTCAGGTTATACTTGACGAGCCAAGCATATACAGATATGGCCTCGGAACACGGAGACCGAAAGGTCGAGCGTGAATCATATAGTAGATATGATCAACATAATGATGTTCACCGATGAAACTACTCCATCTCACGTGATGATCGGACATGGTTTAGTTGATTTGGATCACGTGATCACTTAGAGGATTAGAGGGATGTCTATCTAAGTGGGAGTTCTTAAGTAATATGATTAATTGAACTTAAATTTATCATGAACTTAGTACCTGATAGTATCTTGCTTGTTTATGTTGATTGTAGATAGATGGCTCGTGCTGTTGTTCCGTTGAATTTTAATGCGTTCCTTGAGAAAGCAAAGTTGAAAGATGATGGTAGCAATTACACGGACTGGGTCCGTAACTTGAGGATTATCCTCATTGCTGCATAGAAGAATTACGTCCTGGAAGCACCGCTGGGTGCCAGGCCTGCTGCTGGAGCAACACCAGATGTTATGAACGTCTGGCAGAGCAAAGCTGATGACTACTCGATAGTTTAGTGTGCCATGCTTTACGGCTTAGAATCGGGACTTCAACGACGTTTTGAACGTCATGGAGCATATGAGATGTTTCAGGAGTTGAAGTTAATATTTCAAGCAAATGCCCGGATTGAGAGATATAAAGTCTCCAATAAGTTCTATAGCTGCAAGATGGAAGAGAACAGTTCTGTCAGTGAGCATATACTCAAAATGTCTGGGTATAATAATCACTTGATTCAATTGGGAGTTAATCTTCCAGATGATTGCATCATTGACAGAATTCTCCAATCACTGCCACCAAGCTACAAGAGCTTCGTGATGAACTATAATATGCAAGGGATGAACAAGACTATTCCCGAGCTCTTCGCAATGCTGAAAGCTGCGGAGGTAGAAATCAAAAAGGAGCATCAAGTGTTGATGGTTAACAAAACCACTAGTTTCAAGAAAAAGGGCAAAGGGAAGAAGAAGGGGAACTTCAAGAAGAACGGCAAGCAAGTTGCTGCTCAAGAGAAGAAACCCAAGTCTGGACCTAAGCCTGAAACTGAGTGCTTCTACTACAAGCAGACTGGTCACTGGAAGCGGAACTGCCCAAAGTATTTGGCGGATAAGAAGGATGGCAAGGTGAACAAAGGTATATATGATATACATGTTATTGATGTGTACCTTACTAATGCTCGCAGTAGCACCTGGGTATTTGATACTGGTTCTGTTGCTAATATTTGCAACTCGAAACAGGGGCTACGGATTAAGCGAAGATTGGCTAAGGACGAGGTGACGATGCGCGTGGGAAACGGTTCCAAAGTCGATGTGATCGCGGTCGGCACGCTACCTCTACATCTACCTTCGGGATTAGTATTAGACCTAAATAATTGTTATTTGGTGCCAGCGTTAAGCATGAACATTATATCTGGATCTTGTTTGATGCAAGACGGTTATTCATTTAAATCAGAGAATAATGGTTGTTCTATTTATATGAGTAATATCTTTTATGGTCACGCACCCTTGAAGAGTGGTCTATTCTTATTGAATCTCGAGAGTAGTGATACACATATTCATAATGTTGAAGCCAAAAGATGCAGAGTTGATAATGATGGTGCAACTTATTTGTGGCACTGCCGTTTAGGTCATATCGGTGTAAAGCGCATGAAGAAACTCCATACCGATGGACTTTTGGAACCACTTGATTATGAATCGCTTGGTACTTGCGAACCGTGCCTCATGGGCAAGATGACTAAAACACCGTTCTCCGGTACTATGGAGAGAGCAACAGATTTGTTGGAAATCATACATACAGATGTATGTGGTCCGATGAATATTGAGGCTCGTGGCGGATATCGTTATTTTCTCACCTTCACAGATGATTTAAGCAGATATGGTTATATCTACTTAATGAAACATAAGTCTGAAACATTTGAAAAGTTCAAAGAATTTCAGAGTGAAGTGGAAAATCATCGTAACAAGAAAATAAAGTTTCTACGATCTGATCGTGGAGGAGAATATTTGAGTTACGAGTTTGGTGTACGTTTGAAAAATTGTGGAATAGTTTCGCAACTCACGCCACCCGGAACACCACAGCGTAATGGTGTGTCCGAACGTCGTAATCGTACTTTACTAGATATGGTGCAATCTATGATGTCTCTTACTGATTTACCGCTATCATTTTGGGGATACGCTCTAGAGACGGCCGCATTCACGTTAAACAGGGCACCATCAAAATCCGTTGAGACGACGCCTTATGAACTATGGTTTGGCAAGAAACCAAAGTTGTCGTTTCTGAAAGTTTGGGGCTGCGATGCTTATGAGAAAAAGCTTCAACCTGATAAGCTCGAACCCAAATCGGAGAAATGTGTCTTCATAGGATATCCAAAGGAAACTATTGGATACACCTTCTATCACAGATCCGAAGGCAAGACTTTTGTTGCTAAATTCGGAAACTTTCTTGAGAAGGAGTTTCTCTCAAAAGAAGTGAGTGGGAGGAAAGTAGAACTTGACGAGGTAACTGTACCTGCTCCCTTGTTGGAAAGTAGTACATCACAGAAAACTGTTTCTGCGACACCTACACTAATAAGTGAGGAAGTTAATGATAATGATCATGAAACTTCAGAACAAGATACTACTGAACCTCGTAGATCAACCAGAGTAAGATCCGCACCAGAGTGGTACGGTAATCCAGTTTTGGAAGTCATGCTACTAGATCATGATGAACCTACGAACTATGACGAAGCGATGGTGAGCCCAGATTCCGCAAAGTGGCTTGAAGCCATGAAATCTGAGATGGGATCCATGTATGAGAACAAAGTATGGACTTTGGTTGACTTGCCCGATGATCGACAAGCAATTGAGAATAAATGGATCTTCAAGAAAAAGATTGACGCTGACGGTAATGTTACTGTCTATAAAGCTCGACTTGTCGCAAAAGGTTTTCGACAAGTTCAAGGGGTTGACTACGATGAGACCTTCTCACCTGTAGCGATGCTTAAGTCTGTCCGAATCATGTTAGCAATTGCCGCATTTTATAATTATGAAATTTGGCAGATGGATGTCAAAACTGCATTCCTGAATGGATTTCTGGAAGAAGAGTTGTATATGATGCAACCAGAAGGTTTTGTTGATCCAAAGGGAGCTAACAAAGTGTGCAAGCTCCAGCGATCCATTTATGGACTGGTGCAAGCCTCTCGGAGTTGGAATAAACGCTTTGATAGTGTGATCAAAGCATTTGGGTTTATACAGACTTTCGGAGAAGCCTGTATTTACAAGAAAGTGAGTGGAAGCTCTGTAGCATTTCTGATATTATATGTGGATGACATATTATTGATTGGAAATGATATAGAATTTATGGATAGCATAAAGGGATACTTGAATAAGAGTTTTTCAATGAAAGACCTCGGTGAAGCTGCTTACATATTAGGCATAAAGATCTATAGAGATAGATCAAGACGCTTAATTGGACTTTCACAAAGCACATACCTTGACAAGATTTTGAAGAAGTTCAAAATGGATCAAGCAAAGAAAGGGTTCTTGCCTGTGTTACAAGGTGTGAAGTTGAGTCAGACTCAATGCCCGACCACTGCAGAAGATAGAGAGAAAATGAAAGATGTTCCCTATGCTTCAGCCATAGGCTCTATCATGTATGCAATGCTGTGTACCAGACCTGGTGTGTGCCTTGCTATAAGTTTAGCAGGGAGGTACCAAAGTAATCCAGGAGTGGATCACTGGACAGCGGTCAAGAACATCCTGAAATACCTGAAAAGGACTAAGGATATGTTTCTCATATATGGAGGTGACAAAGAGCTCACCGTAAAAGGTTACGTTGATGCAAGCTTTGACACTGATCCGGACGATTCTAAATCGCAAACCGGATACGTGTTTACATTGAACGGTGGAGCTGTCAGTTGGTGCAGTTCTAAACAAAGCGTCGTAGCGGGATCTACATGTGAAGCGGAGTACATAGCTGCTTCGGAAGCAGCGAACGAAGGAGTCTGGATGAAGGAGTTCATATCCGATCTAGGTGTCATACCTAGTGCATCGGGTCGAATGAAAATCTTTTGTGACAATACTGGTGCAATTGCCTTGGCAAAGGAATCCAGATTTCACAAAAGGACCAAGCACATCAAGAGACGCTTCAATTCCATCCGGGATCTAGTCCAGGTGGGAGACATAGAGATTTGCAAGATACATACGGATCTGAATGTTGCAGACCCGTTGACTAAGCCTCTTCCACGAGCAAAACATGATCAGCACCAAGACTCCATGGGTGTTAGAATCATTACAGTTTAATCTAGATTATTGACTCTAGTGCAAGTGGGAGACTGAAGGAAATATGCCCTAGAGGCAATAACAAAGTTATTATTTATTTCCTTATATCATGATAAATGTTTATTATTCATGCTAGAATTGTATTAACCGGAAACATAATACATGTGTGAATACATAGACAAACAGAGTGTCACTAGTATGCCTCTACTAGACTAGCTCGTTAATCAAAGATGGTTATGTTTCCTAACCATGAACAAAGAGTTGTTATTTGATTAACGAGGTCACATCATTAGTTGAATGATCTGATTGACATGACCCATTCCATTAGCTTAGCACCCGATCGTTTAGTATGTTGCTATTGCTTTCTTCATGACTTATACATGTTCCTATGACTATGAGATTATGCAACTCCCGTTTGCCGGAGGAACACTTTGGGTGCTACCAAACGTCACAACGTAACTGGGTGATTATAAAGGAGTACTACAGGTGTCTCCAAAGGTAGATGTTGGGTTGGCGTATTTCGAGATTAGGATTTGTCACTCCGATTGTCGGAGAGGTATCTCTGGGCCCTCTCGGTAATGCACATCACATAAGCCTTGCAAGCATTGCAACTAATGAGTTGGTTGCGGGATGATGTATTACGGAACGAGTAAAGAGACTCACCGGTAACGAGATTGAACTAGGTATTGGATACCGACGATCGAATCTCGGGCAAGTAACATACCGATGACAAAGGGAACAACGTATGTTGTTATGCGGTCTGACCGATAAAGATCTTCATAGAATATGTAGGAGCCAATATGGGCATCCAGGTCCCGCTATTGGTTATTGACCGGAGACGTGTCTCGGTCATGTCTACATTGTTCTCGAACCGTAGGGTCCGCACGCTTAATGTTACGATGATAGTTGTTATGAGTTTATGCATTTTGATGTACCGAAGGTTGTTCGGAGTCCCGGATGTGATCACGGACATGACGAGGAGTCTCGAAATGGTCGAGACATAAAGATTGATATATTGGAAGCCTATGTTTGGACATCGGAAGTGTTCCGGGTGAAATCAGGATTTTACCGGATTACCGGGAGGTTACCGGAACCCCCTGGGAGTCATATGGGCCTTATTGGGCCTTAGTGGAAAGGTGAAAGGGCTGCCCATAAGGGCTGCGCGCCTCCCCCCTCCCCTAGTCCTATTAGGACTAGGAGAGGTGGCCGGCCACCCCTCTCCCTCTTTCCCCCTTGGGAATCCTAGTTGGAATAGGATTGGGGGGGGGGGGGAGTCCTACTCCCAGTAGGAGTAGGACTCCTCCTGCGCCCTCCTCCTGGCCGGCGCACCTCTCCCCCTTGGCTCCTTTATATACGGAGGCAGGGGGCACCTCTAGACACACAAGTTGATCATTGAGATCGTTCCTTAGCCGTGTGCGGTGCCCCCTGCCACCATATTCCACCTCGATCATATCGTTGTAGTGCTTAGGCGAAGCCCTGCGTCGGTAGAACATCAAGATCGTCACCACACCGTCGTGCTGACGGAACTCTTCCCCGACGCTTTGCTGGATCGGAGCCCGGGGATCGTCATCGAGCTGTACGTGTGCTAAGAACTCGGAGGTGCCAGAGTAACGGTGCTTGGATCGGTCAGATCGGGAAGAAGACGTACGACTACTTCCTCTACGTTGTGTCAACGCTTCCGTTGCGATCTACAAGGGTACGTAGATCATACTCTCCCCTCGTTGCTATGCATCACCATGATCTTGCGTGTGCGTAGGAAATTTTTTGAAATTACTACGTTCCCCAACATGCTGGACCCCGCCTCCTCGCGATGTCGCCTCCCCGATAGCACCACCAGGCCGTCCCTCTCCTTGCCTTCGCGCTTTCATCCATCTCCTCTGGATTCTCCCTTTCTCACATCTCTCTCTCAGGACCCCACACCATGGATGGGTGAGCCCCGCGCCGAGCTCCTCAAGTCCTGCTGCTGCCGCCAAGTTCCCCGCTGCCGTCGCGAGTCCCTTGTCGTCGGCCTTCCCTGCGACCTTGCCTCCTCTGCTTCGCTCGACGAGGAAGACCCCAACATCAAGTTCCCAACCTACTTTGCCTGTTGCCGTCGTCCTTCCTTGCCATGGACGCGTCCCATGCCCCAGCAGCTTGCGGCGACCACGCTAAACATCACTGGTAGTGCCACCACGGGACCTCCTCGACCCTCCGTCTCCTGCCTGAGCTCATGGACGCCCATGCCCTTCACCGCTTGGAGCCTCACCTCGCACCGCCTGGGTCCTGCATCCTCGCCGTACCTCGCTAGCTTGTGGAGCACCAGGCCAGTGTATCTAGCCTCTCCCTTCCTTTTCTTTCCCCTCCCGTACATTTTTCCTCCTCCATAACCTCTCCGTCTTCCTTGACGCCATGGATAGGAGCACTCTGCAGTGATGCAGCCGACCCCGCCCCGTCCGGCGACCTTCACGCCTCGATGCCCTCGCTCGGATCCAGCCGCCTAGTTCGTCCGCGCCTCCCCGCCATGCTCCCCGTCCTCTGCCCAAGTCCCGCCGCGCCAAGTCCCCACCAGCCGCGACTCTCCTTCGCTGCATCGAACAACAACAGTCCAGGCACAGGAGGATGGTGCCTCTGCCTCGACACCTCGGGTGTCATCGTTGACCGCGACCGCGTGGGCTGCACCCCACGAGGCCCAACCTCCCGCACCGCTGTAGGCCGCCCGGCCTCCTGTTCCACCGTCTGGGCCCAGCCCATGGTGAGCTACCAGCAGCTTTCCCCAGCCCAGTTTGCCTCAGATCTGGCCCGTGATGTTTTTTCCCCTGCGACGAAGATTTTTCTAATTTCTAGAAAACTGCAGTTTTGCAGAAAAACCCTTGTTGTTCATGCATATCATAACTCACCAACCGTGCATCGGAATTAAACAAACTTAATATGTAAAATGCTTAGAATTTTGTGTAGATTAATAATTTGCCACTTTCATCCATGTTTAAAATGTTTAACTTTGTTGTTTGTTCATTTTGCTCAAATGCCATGCAAAAATGCTTTATTTCATAACTAAATAACCGTAGCTCCATTTTAAATAAACTTTATATGTAAAAGGGGTAGAAAAATGCATATATTGTCATGGTGACCTTACTTTGCATGTTTTACAACTCTAAAATATGGTTTAGGGAAGAACAATACCAAATTTAATATATGCTCATGAGGATTTTCCGGAATTATTGTTTGTCATTTCCGGCCTCATTTAAACTTGCCTAGATAGGTAGTTTTATTATGCTTCACCTCTTGCCATGTTTAAGGACATTTAATATTGATGGGTACCTAAACAAGAGAGAACTAAATAAGTCACGTGGTGTTTTGTCAATATGCAACGGAGTTGCATATTAAGCTCCACTTAATTTGTAGGATTGTTTGTGCATTTTGCCATGCCATGCCTCATTAAACCGGACATGCATCATACTTGGTTGTGCATCATGCCATGTTTATGTGATGGTTGTTTACTATGTTGCTTGCTTCTTTCCAGGTTGCTTCTCTCGTTAGCTTCGGTTTTGTTCCGGGGTTGTGAAGATTCGTTCGACTATGTCCGTTTGTCTTCTTCATGGACTCGTTCTTCTTCCTTGCGGGATTTCAGGCAAGATGACCATACCCTCGAAATCACTTCTATCTTTGCTTGCTAGTTGCTCGCTCTATTGCTATGCCTGCTACCTACCACTTGCTATATCACGCCTCCCATATTGCCATGACAAGCCTCTAACCCACCTTCCTAGCAAACCGTTGTTTGGCTATGTTACCGCTTTGCTTAGACCCTCTTATAGCGTTGCTAGTTGCAGGTGAAGATGAAGTTTGTTCCAGGTTGGAACATGGATGTTGTTGGGATATCATTATTATATCTTATTTACTTTAATGCATCTATATACTTGGTAAAAGGTGGAAGGATCGGCCTTATGCCTGGTGTTTTGTTCCACTCTTGCCGCCCTAGTTTCCGTCATACCGGTGTTATGCTCCTTGATTTTGCGTTCCTTACACGGTTGGGTGTTATGGGAACCCCTTGACAATTCTCTTTGAATAAAACTCCTCCAGCAAGGCCCAACCTTGGTTTTACCATTTGCCTCATCACCACCTATACTTTTCCCTTGGGAGTCGCGCTCTCGAGGGTCATCTTTATTTTAACCCCCCAGGCCAGTGGTTGTCTAAGTGTTGGTCCGAACCGGGCAGCCTGCGGGGCCACCTCGGGGCACCTCGAGGGCTGGTTTTACTCGTAGCTTGACCTATCCGGTGTTGCCCTGAGAATGAGATATGTGCAGCTCATATCGGGATTGTCGGCACATCGGGCGGCTTTGCTGGTCTTGTTTTACCATTGTCGAAATGTCTTGTAACCGGGATTCCGAGTCTGACCGGGTCTTCCTGGGAGAAGGAATATCCTTCGTTGACCATGAGAGTTTGTGATGGCCTAAGTTGGGACACCCCTGCAGGGTTTGAACTTTCGAAAGCCATGCCCGCGGTTATGGGCAGATGGGAATTTGTTAATATCCGGTTGTAGAGAATTTGACGCTTAACTTAATTAAAATGAATCAACCGCGTGTGTAGCCGTGATGGTCTCTTCTCGGCGGAGTCCGGGAAGTGAACACGGTTCTTGTGTTATGCTTGAACGTAAGTAGATTCAGGATCACTTCTTGATCACTTCTAGCTTCACGACTGTTGCATTGCTTCTCTTCTCGCTCTCATTTGCGTATGTTAGCCACCATATATGCTTAGTGCTTGCTGCAGCTCCACCACATTACCCCTTTCCTACCCATAAGCTTAAATAGTCTTGATCTCGCGGGTGTGAGATTGCTGAGTCCTCGTGACTCACAGATACTTCCAAACAGTTGCAGGTGTCGATGATACCAGTGTAGATGACGCAACCGGGCTCAAGTGGGAGCTCGATGAAGATCTTGTCCGTTGTGTTGTTTCGTTTCCTGTTGATCAGTAGTGGAGCCCAGTTGGGATGATCGGGGATCTAACATTTGGGGTTGTCTTTCTTTGTTTTGGTTCCGTAGTCGGACCTTGATTGTATTCTGGATAATTTATGACTATTTATGTATTGTGTGAAGTGGCGATTGTAAGCCGACTCTTTATCCCTTTCTTATTCAGTACATGGGATGTGTAAAGATTACCCCTCTTGCGACAGACCTACCATGCGGCTGTGCCTCTAAGTCATGCCCCGACATGTGGGAGATATTGCCGAATTGTGGGTGTTACAACTTTCCGAGGAAACAACCTCAAGTCCACAGTGTCAATTCTATTGGAAAATTTTCAACCATCATTATTGGAGGTTTTGAATTTCCTCTTCCTACTGTCAAGAAGAAATATGATATTCTTATTGTTGAGGATGTGTATATCCCCGTTGAGGTAACCTAGTGTTATTCGAAATTTCTCCGGTTTCATGCGATTCAGAATGAGTTTGTTAACAAGACTTGATCAACCTTGTTAGTGGATTCCTTTTGATGAGCATGAGATGGATGAAGTTACAAAACACAACTTTCTGTACCCTCTTTTTATTTTCTTTTATTTATATTAAATAAAGATAAAATAGTATTTTCTGTCTGTTTTCTGAATTATCCGTGCAATAAAAAATACCCCGAAAATAAAAGTTCTCCAAATGCCCTGAAATTTAAATATGTTTTTTCTAGAATATTTGAGAATATCTGGCACTGAAAACATAGCAGGGGGAGCAACCACGTGCCCATGAGGGTGGAGGGCGCGCCCACCCCTGGGCGCGCCCCGTGCCTCATGGACCCCACGTGGGTCCCCTCCACTTATTCCAGCCACCACACACTCCTTTTTCCTCCCAAAAAAATCACTAGCCAGCTCAAACCTGAGTTCTTGCTCATCTTGCTGCCATTTTCGATCTCCTAGCTCAAAGCTCCATTCACAAAACTGCTTTGGGGGATTGTTCTTTGGTATGTGACTTCTCCAATGGTCCAATTAGTTTTTGTTCTAGTGCTTTATTCATTGCTAATTTTTTGCTGCTTAGGTGACCCTGTTCTTGAGCTTGCATGTCAAATTTATGTGGTCAAAAGTAGTTTTAATGCATGATATGGCCTCTAGGCACTTGTGGGAGTAGTTGCTATCAATTTTGTTGAGTTTGGTTCACTTTTATTTTTAAGTTGCTAAAAATTTCAGAAATTTTTGAGAGAAGGAAATATGTTTAGGAAAATGTACCAAGGTGGTTCTTCAAGGAAGCAAGGACCCAGACCCGCAATACGCGATGCAGATGATGAACCACTGAGGGACGCTCAAGTACGGCCTTGTGAATGGCCGTCAGAGGATTTCACGGTCCAAGCAGGAATTAAAGAGGAATTTGATGCATATGCGCATAATGCTGATCTGGAGAGCTTCGAGGCAGATAAGTGTCGGCAATACCTCTATTTAACTGATTCATTTGTGAGAAGGTTTAAATTTTCATCCTCGCGCAATTCACAAACTGTCTTGTTTGATCTTTATGATAAATCTTATACCATGGATTTTGAGGATTTTAATACTGCCTGCAAACTCCCACAATGGGGTAGTGCTAGTGAACCTAGCAAATATGAGCTTAGAGATTTTCTTGCTAGTATTACAGTGGGGGAATCTAGAGATGTAACACAAGCCACCATAGGGAGCATTCATTTTCCCGCTATACACTATTTTGCTCTCTTGATAGGAAGGTGCATAAATGGTAAAGATGAATCATGTCACATGTGTGTACCTGATCTTAGCGTTCTCAGGAGCGCTGTTTTAGGAGATAAACAATACAACTTGGGGGCTATCGTTGCACGTAGGTTGCATAATAATAGTATTCATGGAGATTTCTTTGGTGGAATTTATGCAACTCGTATAGCTAACTTTCTTGAGATACCCATATTGAGTTGCCTCCTGCTTATTTAGATTATAATGCCATGGTTCGTCACCAGTTTGTTGAGAGGAACAATCAGTTCCTCCAGTACCGACCAATCTTTGACAGACAACGCACCTATCACGTCGCTCTCCCTGCTCCTGCCTTCTTTGACTTTCAGGCAAAAGGCAGATATGTTATAACCAGGGAGGGAGGCGACCGAGTACGAGAGGAGGGCGGAGGCAACTCGCCTCCAAGCTACAGCTCATCAGGCAATTGCCGCCGCATCTTAGTACGACCCTAGCTACAACTTTGATCCATGGGCATAGACCAACTTGGGCCAAAAGCCTAAGCTTGGGGGAGTACGTACTTCTCACCGACATTACATTCTTGTTCACACACTCATGCCAGTTGTTGGTGCTCATACTCTTTCATTGTCTCATCCATGCTAGTTTATTTTCATTTTCTCGCTTTCTTCTTGTGTGTTTGAGAAACCTTAAGAAAAACCAAAAATATTACTTTTAGCTTTTAGTTAGTTTACTTTCCATGCCTGTAGTAGTAGTAATTAAAATAAAACCCAAAAAGATTTCTCGTACTTCTTTTGCTTGTTGGGAGATTTCCCGTGTAAAAAGTTTTGTTTCTCTTCTTTCCTTTGGGGGTCGAGAGGAGAAGACCGTGATGAAAATGTTGAGTGGCTCTTATATGCATTATTGTTGATCTAACAAAGATCCCATATTACCTTGTCTTCTCTCTTGAATTGAATGCTTGCAGATTCCATCTTAGTCCAATGCACGTGCACTATTATTATTATCCACACTATTCGGTCGTGCAAGTGAAAGGCAATAATGATGATTATATGATGAACTTATTGAGATGAGAAAAGCTGGTATGAACTCGACCTCTCTTGTTTTTGTAAATATGATTAGTTCATCGTTCCTGATTCAGCCTATTATGAAATAAACATGTTTGCAATGACAATTAGAGATTGTAGTTGCTTATGCCATGCTTAATTAGCTAGGAGTTTATAATGGTTTACCATGCGTGCCAACATGCTATTAAAATGGTTATGATGTGGTATGATAGGGTGGTATCCTCCTTTGAACGATTCGAGTGGCTTGACTTGGTACATGTTCACGCATGTACTTGAAACAAAATCAACATAGCCTCTACGATATTTATGTTCATGGTGCATTATATCCTACTCATGCTTACATTCGGTGTTGATTAATTTTAATGCATGTTCATGACTGTTGTCGCTCTCTAGCTGGTCGCTTCCCAGTCTTTTTCTAGCCTTCACTTGTACTAAGCGGGAATACTGCTTGTGCATCCAACTCCATAAACCCCAAAGTTGTTCCATATGAGTCCACCATACCTACCTATATACGGTATCTACCTGCCGTTCCAAATAAATTTGTATGTGCCAAACTCTAAACCTTCAAATAAATATTCTGTTTTGTATGCTCGAATAGCTCATGTATCAACTAGGGCTATCTATATCTTCCATGCTAGGCGGGTTATTCTCAAGAGGAGTGGACTCCGCTCCCCACTCATGAGAAAATGGCTGGTCACCGGGATGCCCAGTCCCATGCTTTATGCAAATCAAATCAAAATAACTACAAACAAAACTCCCCCGGGACTCTTGTTAGTTGGAGGCACCCGTTGTTTCGGGAAAGCCATGGATTGATGCTTGTTGGTGGAGGGGGAGTATAAACTTTACCATTCTGTTTGGGAACCGCCTATAATGTGTGTAGCATGGAAGATATCGAGATCTCTCGGTTTTTATGTCGACAATGAGAGTATACCACTCAAAATATTATTCATATCTATTTCAAAACCAAGCTCTGGCACCTCTACAAATCCCTGCTTCCCTCTGCGAAGGGCCTATCCATTTACTTTTATGTTGAGTCATCATCCTCTGAATAAAAAGCACCAGTTGGAGAGCACCGCTGTTATTTGCATCCATTACTGTTAGTTTACGTTGCGTATGACTTGACTGGATCTATTTTACCATGAATTACAATGTCTAGTCAGTCCTTGATCTTTAAAGGTGATGTGCATTTATGTTTTGCGGTCTCAGAAAGGGCTAGCGAGATACCATCTTGTTATATCATATTATGATTGTTTTGAGAAAGTGTTGTCATCCGAGATTTATTATTATTGCTCACTAGTTGATTATGCCATTGATATGAGTAAACATGAGACCTAAATGTTATTTTGAATATGGTTAGTTCATAATCTTTGCTCAAAACCTGAATGCTGGCTTTACATATTTACAACAACAAGAGCAAACAGAGTTTGTAAAAGTTTTTCTTTATCACTTTCAGTTTATCAACTGAATTGCTCGAGGACAAGCAAAGGTTTAAGCTTAGGGGAGTAGATACGTCTCCGTCGTATCTACTTTTCCAAACACTTTTGCCCTTGTTTTGGACTCTAACTTGCATGATTTGAATGGAACTAACCGGACTGACGCTGTTTTCAGTAGAATTGCCATGGTGTTATTTTTGTGCAGAAATAAAAGTTCTCGGAATGACCTGAAAATCAACTGAGATTATTTTTGGAATATATAAAAAATACCGGCGAAAAGATCCACATCAGAGGGCCCACACCCCTGGGCGCGCCCCCTGCCTCATGGGCCCCCTGACGCTCCACCGACCTCAACTCCAACTCCATATATTCGTGTTTGGGGAGAAAAAAAACAGAGAGAAGGATTCATCGCGTTTTACGATACGGAGCTGCCGCCAAGCCCTAAACTCTCTCGGGAGGGCTGATCTGGAGTCCTTTCGGGGCTCCGGAGAGGGGAATTCGTCGCCATCGTGATCATCAACCTTCCTCCATCACCAATTTCATGATGCTCACCGCCGTGCGTGAGTAATTCCATCGTAGGCTTGCTAGACGGTGATGGGTTGGATGAGATTTATCATGTAATCGAGTTAGTTTTGTTAGGGTTCGATCCCTAGTATCCACTATGTTCTGAGATTGATGTTGCTATGACTTTGCTATGCTTAATGCTTGTCACTACGGCCCGAGTGCCATGATTTCAGATTTGAACCTATTATGTTTTCATGAATATATGTGAGTTCTTAATCCTATCTTGCAAGTCTACAGTAACCTACTATGTGTTATGATCCGGCAACCCCGAAGTGACAATAATTGGGACCGCTCCCGGTGATGACCGTAGTTTGAGGAGTTCATGTATTCACTATGTTTTAATGCTTTGGTCCGGTACTCTATTAGAAGGAGGCCTTAATATCCCTTAGTTTCCAATAGGACCCCACTGCCACGGGAGGGTAGGACAAAAGATGTCATGCAAGTTCTTTTCCATAAGCACGTATGACTATATTCGGAATACATGCCTACATTACATTGATGAACTGGAGCTAGTTCGGTGTCACCCTATGTTATGACTATTACATGATCGATTGTATCCGGCATAATTATCCATCACCGATCCAATGCCTACGAGCTTTTCCATATATTTTTCTTCGCTTATTTACTTTTCCGTTGCTACTGTTACAATCACTATAAAACAAAAAATATTACTTTTGCTACTGTTACCACTACTATCATATTAGTTTGCTACTAAATACTTTGCTGCAGATATTAAGTTTCCAGGTGTGGTTGAATTGACAACTCAACTGCAAATACTTGAGAATATTCTTTGGCTCCCCTTGCATCGAATCAATAAATTTGGGTTGAATACTCTACCCTCAAAAATTGTTGCGATCCCCTATACTTGTGGGTTATCAGAGGATCAAGTCAAGATAGTCTCCCGGCCACGCACCATTTCTGGCATTGTTGCTGGGGAGGATCTTCAACATATACCAGGTTCCTAATCACAAATCTCATATCTTCGCAATTTACATTATTTGCCATTTGCCTCTCATTTTCCTCTCCCCCACTTCACAAAAATTTGTCGTTTTATTCACCTCTCATTTCCCATTCGCCGTTTTCTTGCCGGATCTGTTTTTGAGTGCAATCTTCTTGTGTGATCATCATGACTCAAGAGAACACCAAGTTATGTGATTTCTCAAATACCAACAATAATGATTTTATTGGCACTCCGATTGCTCCTCCCGTCACTAGTGCGTAGTCTTGTGATATTAATACTGCTTTGTTGAATATTGTTATGAAAGACCAATTTTTGGGTACTCCTAATGAGGATGTCGCGTCCCATCTTAATACCTTCGTGGAATTATGTGATATGCAAAAGAAAAAAGATGTGGACAATGATGTGGTCAAGATGAAATTATTTCCGTTTTCTTTGCGTGATTCTGCAAAAATTTGGTTCTCTTCTTTGCCTCACAATAGTATCGATTCTCGGAATAAGTGCAAAGATGCTTTTATCACTAAGTATTTTCCGCCCGCAAAAATTATTTCCCTTAGAACCCAGATCATGAATTTCAATCAACTGGAACATGAGCATGTTGCACAATCTTGGGAAAGGATGAAAATGATGCTAAGGAATTGCCCAACTCATGGGTTAAATCTTTGGATGATCATACAAAAATTTTATGCGGGGTTGAATTTTGTTTCTCATAAACTTTTAGATTCCATCACGGGTGGTACTTTTATGGAAATTACTTTGGGTGAATCCACCAAATTTCTTGATAATATTATGGCAAATTATTCGCAATGGCATACCAAAGAGCTCCTGCTAGTAAAAAAGTTAATTCGGTTGAAGAAATTTCTTCTTTGAGTGAAAAAGTTGATGCTCTTGTGAAATTGGTTGCTAGTAGAAGTACTCCTATTTATCTTAATGATAGGCCTTTGTCTACTTTGATTGAGCAAAATAGTGATGCCATAGATGTGAATTTTATCTCTTGAAATAATTTCAACAACAATGCTTATAGAGGTAATTTTAATCCTAGGCCTTTTCCTAGTAATTCCTCTAATAATTATGGTAATTCCTATGGAAATCAATCTTATAATAATAATAGGAACACCTCTGATCTTGAGAACAATATTAAAGAATTTATCAATACGCAAAAAGTTTTCAACACTTCCATAGAAGAAAAGTTGAGTAAGATTTATGATTTGTCTAGAAGTGTTGATAGAATTGCTCATGATGTGGAAAATCTCAAGATGAATTTTTTTATGCCTAAGATTGATGAATCAATTAAAGCTATTTATGTTTCTATGGATGAAAGCAAGAAAAGAACCGCTATGCTTAGAGCTAAAAGAGAATTTTTAGAAAAAGCGTTTTCTAGTGATTTCTTTTACAAAAGTGATGAAGATCTTAAAATGATTGGTGTTTCTTCTATTGATTCCTTGTTTAGTAAGGTTAATATTGATGAAAAATGGACTCAAGAAGAGTCAACTTTAGGTAGACGGCATCCCAATATTTCGGAGGGTGAAAATCTTGTTGAGAAAATTGATGAAAATGGGTTTGGAGAGGTCAAAACTTTAGCTAGTGATGTACCCACTCTTTTGCATTACAAAGACTTTAATGACAATAGTTTCTCTTTGATTGATTGTATTTCTTTGTTGCAATCCATGATAAATTCACCCCATGCTTATGAACAAAATAAAGCTTTTACTAAACATATTGTTGATGCTATGGTGAAAGCTTTTGAAGAAAAAATGGAATTAGAAGTTTCAATTCCTAGAAAATTGCATGATGAATGGGAACCTATTATCAAAGTCAAGATTAAAAATTATGAGTGTTTTTCTTTGTGTGACTTGGGTGCTAGTGTTTCTACAATTCCGAAATCTTTATGTGATGTGCTTGGTCTTACTAATCTTGAAGAGTGTTCTTTGAATTTGCACTTGGCGGATTCTACTATTAAAAAGCATATGGGAAGAATTAATGATGTTCTTATTCTTGCAAATAGGAATTATGTGCCTGTAGATTTTAGTGTTCTTGATATTGATTGCAATCCGTCTTGTCCAATTATTCTTGGTAACCCGTTTTTACGCACTATCGGTGCCGTGATTGATATGAAAGAAGGCAATATTAAGTTCCAATTTCCTTTGAGGAAGGGTATGGAACACTTTCCTAGAACTATAATTAAGCCACCTTATGAATCAATCATGAGGGCATCTTATGGATCTCGAACCAAAGATGACAAAACTTAGGTCCTTGCTTTATGCCTAGCTAAGGGCGTAAAACTATAGCGCTTGTTGGGAGGCAACCCAATGAATAAAATTTATTTTTGACTTTTGCATTTTGTTCTTGTGTGTTAGCACAATTATGCTACTGTTATGGTTGTGTTTTTTGTGTTCTAATTAGTGTTTGTGCCAAGTAAAGCCTTTAGGATCTTCTTGGGTGATAGTTGTTTGATCTTGCTGAAAAACAGAAACTTTTATGCTCACAAAATTAATTTTCAATTTTTACCAGAGAGCGATAAAATACCCATTCCACCTGCAGTAGATCAGTATACAAATTCTTCAGGTTGTCCTAATTTGTCAGAATTTTTGGAGTTAGAAAAGTATTCGAAATAGTCAGATTGCTACAGACTGTTCTGTTTTGACAGATTCTGTTTTCTTTGTGTTGTGTGCTTATTTTGATGGCTCTATGGTTTTCTTTGATGAGTTTTTTCCATAGAAAAGTTGGAATACAATAGATATAATACAAAAACAAAATATGAATTGGTTTGATATAGTACTTATAGTAGTGATTTATTATTTTCTTACACTAACGGATCTCACGAAGGTTTTGTTGAGTTTATGTGATTGAAGTTTTCAAGTTTTGGGTTATCTTACGATGGATGAAGGAAGAATGGAAGAGCCTAAGCTTGGGGATGCCCCAGCTTCCCAAACTATTATCCAAAAGTGAGCAACCAACTAAGCTTGGGGATGCCCCCGAGTGGCATCCCCGCTTTCTTCCAACGATCATTGGTATTTTACTTGAAACTATATTTTTATTCGTCACATGATATGTGTTTTGCTTGGAGCGTGTTGTATGATATGAGTCTTTGCTTGGTTTATTTTGTGTTTTAAGTTATCAATCCTTGCTGGACACACCTATTTGAGAGAGCCAAAAATTATGTCATGACTTGTTAGAATTGCTCTCTATGCTTCACTTAAATTTTTATGAGCAATGGACTTGCTCTAGTGCTTCACTTATATCTTTTTGAGCACGGTGTGCTTTAGTATTTTTGAAGAAATGCTCTCTTCCTTCACTTAAATTTATTTGAGAGTTAGTAAAATTTTCAAGAAATTCTCTCTTGCTTCACTTAAATTAATTTGAGAGAAAGAAAGAAAAAATATTATGCTCATGATCTTCACTTATATTTGTTGGATCGTGTCAAAAGCAATACATGAAAATTAGTCCCAAAGTGATAAGATATCCAAAAAGGATATAATAAAAACTTTCATGAAGATCATTGGACAAAATAAACTTGATTCTTAGTAATAGTTTTGTGATATGATGATGTGATATGTGAGTCATCTTGATGAGTAATTATGCTTTAGTAAGAATAATGGTGTTAAGGTTTGTCATTCCCTATGCAAGTACGAAAGTCAATAGTCATGCAATGAAATTATATCCTACTTATGGTGCATTATTCAGTGTTATTTATGCTTAATGTTTGCTTATGAGATTATCTATTTCTTAGTTGGTCGCTTCTGAATCTTTTGCTAGCCTTCATTTTGCACTAAGTATGATCACTACTTGTGCATCCAAAAACCTTTAACCCAGTGTTGCCACATGAGTCCACTATATCTATCTATATGTGGTATTCTTTTGCCGTTCTAAGCAAATTTGCATGCGCCATCTCTAATTTTCAAAATAAACTTCTCTTTTGTGTGTTTGTTTCGCTCGCGGAGCGGTGAGGGGTGGCTAATATTTTCCATGCTAGATGTGTTATTCTCAAGATGAGTGTTTATTCACTTGTCATTGCACGAGAGTAAGGCAAAGGTATTAGGGATGCCCAGTCCCGAAATGCAAAAAAATGAAATTACTTTATGTTGTCAAATAATAAATTCCTTGGAAACTGTTGGTATGGAGGGCACCCGTGGATACGGTTAGCCATGGAAAGTGAAAGTTATGGTGGAAAAAGGAATGAACTTTATTTTCTGTTTGGGAACTGCCAATGATATATCTATGCATGGAAAGTATTGGGAACTCCAAGTCGTTTTCGTTGATGGGATGGATACACCTCTTAAAATGTTTTTATCTCTAAGTTTTTCACTTTGAGCTCTGGAACCTCTACAAATCCCTACTTCCCTCTGCGAAGGGCCTTTCTTTTACTTTATGCAATTTTTATTTTGAGTCTCCATCTTCTCTTATAAAAGCACCAACTAGGAGGAAATATCATCGTACTTAAGCATTGGGTGTAACTAATATTCGAGTGTGTTTCATGAATGGATCAATGTTCAAGCATGATGAGCTAGGGATAACTTATTTTAGCGTTGATATTTTGAAAGACATGGTTGCTTGTTGATATGCTTGAGTATCTAAATTATCATGTCAAAACTAGACTATAGCTTTGAACAACTAAAAGTCCAATTATCCATGCAATAAAGAAAAGAATATGATATGACATGATAGGCAGCATTCCACATCAAAAATTCTATTTTTATCACTTACCTACTCGAGGACGAGTAGGAGTTAAGCTTGGCGATGCTAATACGTCTCCAACGTATCTATAATTTTTTTATTGTTCCATGCTGTTATATTATCAATCTTGAATTATGCGATATGCAACAGAAAAAAAGCTGTGGACAATGATGTGGTCAAGATGAAATTATTTCCATTTTCTTTGCGTGATTATGCAAAAATTTGGTTCTCTTATTTGCCTCGCAATAGTATCGATTCTTGGAATAAGTGCGAAGATGCTTTTATCACTAAGTATTTTCCGCCCGCAAAAATTATTTCCCTTAGAACCCAGATCATGAATTTCAAGCAACTTGAACATGAGGATGTTGCACAATCTTGGGAAAGGATGAAAATGATGCTAAGGAATTGCCCAACTCATGGGTTAAATCTTTGCATGATCATACAAATTTTTTATGCGGGGTTGAATTTTGTTTCTCGTAATCTTTTAGATTCCGCCGCGAGTGGTACTTTTGTGGAAATTACTTTGGGTGAATCCACCAAATTTCTTGATAATATTATGGCAAATTATTCGCAATGGCATACCGAAAGAGCTCCTACTAGTAATAAAGTTTATTCGGTTGAAGAAACTTCTTCTTTGAGTGAAAAAGGTGATGCTCTTGTGAAATTGGTTGCTAGTAGAAGTGCTCCTGTTGATCTTAATGATATGCCTTTGTCTACTTTGATTGAGCAAAATAGTGATGCCATAGATGTGAATTTTATCTCTCGAAATAATTTCAACAACAATGCATATAGAGGTAATTTTAATCCTAGGCCTTTCCTAGTAATTCCTCTAATAATTATGGTAATTCCTATGGAAATCAATCTTATGATAATAATAGGAAAACCTCTGATCTTGAGAACAATATTAAAGAATTTATCAATACACAAAAAGTTCTCAACACTTCCATAGAAGAAAAGTTGAGTAAGATTGATGATTTGTCTAGAAGTGTTGATAGAATTGCTCATGATGTGGAAAATCTCAAGATGAATTTTTTTATGCCTAAGATTGATGAATCAATTAAAGCTATTTATGTTTCTATGGATGAAAGCAAGAAAAGAACCACTATGCTTAGAGCTAAAAGAGAATTTTTAGAAAAAGCGTTTTCTAGTGATTTCTTTTGCAAAAGTGATGAAGATCTTAAAATGATTGGTGTTTCTTCTATTGATTCCTTGTTTAGTAAGGTTAATATTGATGAAAAATGGACTCGAGAAGAGTCAACTTTAGGTAGACGGCATCCCAATATTTCGGAGGGTGAAAATCTTGTTGAGAAAATTGATGAAAGTGGGTTTGGAGAGGTTAAAACTTTAGCTAGTGATGTACCCACTCTTTTGGATTACAAATACTTTAATTATGATAGTTTCTCTTTGATTGATTGTATTTCTTTGTTGCAATCCATGATAAATTCACCCCATGCTTATGAACAAAATAAAGCTTTTACTAAACATATTTTTTATGCTATGATGAAAGCTTTTGAAGAAAAAATGGAATTAGAAGTTTCAATTCCTAGAAAATTGCATGATCAATGGGATCCTACTATCAAAGTAAAGATTAAAAATTATGAGTGTTTTGCTTTGTGTGACTTGGGTGCTAGTGTTTCTACAATTCCGAAATCTTTATGTGATGTGCTTGGTCTTACTAATCTTGAAGAGTGTTCTCTGAATTTGCACTTGGCGGATTCTACTATTAAAAAGCCTATGTGAAGAATTAATGATGTTCTTATGATATTGATTGCAATCCATCTTGTCCAATTATTCTTGGTAGACCGTTTTTACGCACTATCGGTGCCGTGATTGATATGAAAGGAGGCAAAATTAAGTTCCAATTTCCTTTGAGGATGGGTATGGAACACTTTCCTAGAACTATAATTAAGCCACCTTATGAATAAATCATGAGGGCATCTTGTGGATCTCGAACCAAATATGACAACACTTAGATCCTTGCTTTATGCCTAGCTAAGGGCGTAAAACTATAGCGCTTGTTGGGAGGCAACCCAATGAATAAAATTTATTTTTGACTTTTGCATTTTGTTCTTGTGTGTTAGCACAATTATGCTACTGTTATGGTTGTGTTTTTTGTGTTCTAATTAGTGTTTGTGCCAAGTAAAGCCTTTAGGATCTTCTTGGGTGATAGTTGTTTGATCTTGCTGAAAAACAGAAACTTTTATGCTCATGAAATTAATTTTCAATTTTTACCAGGGAGCGATAAAATACCCATTCCACCTGCAGTAGCTCAATATACAAATTGTTCAGGCCGTTCTAATTTTTCAGAAATTTTGGAGTTACAGAAGTATTTGAAATAGTCAGATTGCTACATACTGTTATGTTTTGACAGATTCTATTTTCTTTGTGTTGTGTGCTTATTTTGATGGCTCTATGGTTTTCTTTGATGAGTTTTTGCTATAGAAAAGTTGGAATGCAGTTGATATAATACAAAAACAAAATATGAATTGGTTTGATACAGTACTTATAGTAGTGATTTATTATTTTCTTACACTAACGGATCTCATGAAGGTTTTGTTGAGTTTTGTGTGATTGAAGTTTTCAAGTTTTGGGTTATCTTACGATGGATGAAGGAAGGATACCTGGACACACTCTTCCCCTCTCGTTGCTATACGTCTCCTAGATAGATCTTGTGTGTGCATAGGAGTTTTTTTGAAATTGCATACTATGTTACCCGGCATGTACATCATGCTATGCGGAGGCCGGGGTAATCCTCCTTTTCGGAAAAAGAAAAGGACAAAAAAAATCAAGAATGAGTCCAAGGATTAGATCACTGCCGGGTCGAAGCACTTGAGTTCAGCCATGTCACAAGAGTAGGATTTCGTTTTCCATTTGTTGAGGCGTAATAAACCACACTAAGAATCTTATTAACCTACCTTTTTTATTAATGAGATGTGGCAAAGATTTTTCCTCAGTTTTGACAAAAACAACTTTTTCATAATCTTTCATTAGTGTCATCTAGCATCCACAGTTTATCTGACATTCAACCTTAGTTTTGTAGCAAAGACCGCCTTCAAGGATACAACACCAAGGGAGATGGGTGGGTGGTATTAGTTGTTTGTCCTTCAAGCAGAAACGGCAGGGTGGGATAACAATCTTTTCCTCATCCATCGTATCCTTCTTAGCTTGGCCTACGAATCAAGAAAAAAGCTTTGCTTTGTCACAAAAAATTGACGATGGTGCAGTATATACTGTACCAATGAGTTCTCGCTTTTTCTCTATATTAGAAAGATAGATGCCAAATAATCAATTAGGAGATGAACATGTATTTTTCAAATACAATCAAGTTCTATGTACGAAATTATAAGTAATGACTTGGCTGCCTTATAAATGACCACTTACAATTTGCATGAGCAGTAAAGCATCCAAGCACCAGCAAAAGCAAAACAAGTCTGCGGGTTTGCATCATGTTCTTCATAATAATTTTCTAAGGCTTCGAAATATTTTCTTTGCTTATCAGTCGATGTTTGCAAGTTGTAGCACGGGAGATGTATATATGGTCCAGGCAATTAATGGTCTCTATTAAATAATAAATAAATAAAATATATGGTACTAAATAATAATAGATAATGGCATTGATGGTCATTTCATCTTCTAAGTAATTGTAGAGAAATCTTTACTATTAACACAATGTATCTTTTATACTAGACAAATCCCCCACGCGTTGCTGCGGAAATTTCAGGATAAAAATGTAAACTAAATAATAATTAAATAATAATATAATAAGTGTGCTTCTAATGAGTTGTCTGTTCTATATTGTGACTTTACCATATCTTTCACTTCCGCATGGATTTTCTGGAAGAAATGTGTTGAACTTTGTTCAATGTGTTAGTCTATACATCTACAACTCAGAGAAAATTCTCTGTGTCCTATGAGTTGTTCTCCCTTCGATTGAATTTCAACCTCCATATATCATTTGATTGTCGATACTAGTCGTGCATTCATGTTATCGATGTATATTATTTTTGTGGTCCGCCAAGCCATTGTATTTTAGAATGACTAGGAGAAAAAAACTCTAGCAACCTTCTCAAAAGTCCAATTAGCTCCCATATATCCAATATCAGACAAACTACACGCGTCGAGGGAATCCCTAAATGCATCCATATGTGCTTGGCTTCGGTTACCAACTCCATCGTGTCCGTGGGCATGTATCACTTCACTAAAGTCACCCAAAACCTCCCATGGAGTATTAGTAGCCTCAACTATTCCTCTTAACATATCCCATGTCTTGCACCTCTCCGACACCTGGGATTTCCCGTACACAAAGGTTAGCCATACCTGTTACTCTACCATCTCGTCAACTAGTACATGAATGTGATACTTAGAGTAACCAATAACTTCCACCTTTATTTTATCATTCCAAAAAATGTCAAGGTCACCACTCCTACCAAAACTGCTTACAACGTAGCTTTTATTTGTAATCTAAAGTACCCCTCTATAAAGAAATATAAGAGCATTTAGATCACTACTTTAGTGATCTAAATGCTCTTATATTTCTTTACGGAGGGAGTACCTGCTAAATTTCTCTATGTCCCTCTAACTGAGTTTACATGATATAAAGATTAAAGGGGGCAAATTGCTTTGTTAGATCCCAAATCTGTCAAACAGACACGAGTTAGCCTATCTCGCGATAGTTCCAACAGAGGATACTCAATGCGCTAGGCGCGGCCCCCCTTGGGAGCCCGCCAAACACGCATCATTGTTTTTGTTCTTGTCATTTCCTTTGTCTCTCTCTACTAGGGTGACCTTGTTCCTCTTCGGATCTTACTTTGAATACGGGCTTTGGGGCACTGCCAGAGGGGGTAAAGCAAGCATGGTATTGCCTTCAAGCAATTGTGGTGAGGAGCCAGTGAGTGCTGTTGGATTCAGGGCTCCGCAGGCCCTTGAGAGGTTCAAACACCGGGGTGCGTACGAAGAGCTCCTACTCCCCGACCTGCCGGCCCAACGATTCCACAGCTTAACTCGATGAACCCAAGGGACAAGAGACACAACAGTTTATCTTGGTTCGGGCCACCTTGCGGTGTAATACCCTACTCCAGCTTTGTGGTGGATTGCCTCGAGGGGCTGAGGATGAACTAGTACAGTGGTTGAACAGCCTCAGGAGGTGAGGTGTTCTTGAGCTCGATGAGCTGGTGGGTGAGAGGAGGGTCTAAATGACCTGTCTCTTTCTGGCTCGGTCTCTCCATGCCTTGCTACGGTGGTGGCTAAGTCCTATTTATAGTGGCCTGGGTCCTCTTCCCGAATGTAGGCAGGAAGGGATCCCATAACGACCAAATTCGAAGGGGGACAACTAGTACAAGTTATCCTGACAAAAGTAGTCTTCGCCTGCAAAAGCTTTGGTGGTGACGCTGTAGTGGGCTCCGCGATGACCTCCACCCTGGCGGTCTTGATCTTGTTGCACCGATATGGAAATCTTTGCTTGATTCCTCGAGACTCCGCGCCTGTGCTTGCCCCCTTGGCACCAAAGGGGAAACCGGTATGATGCGCCCGTTGGCGCCCGCCTGGCCTTGGTTGTCATGGCTCACGTCACGTGATCCTCGCGAGGTGCACCTTGCCTTGATATCTCCGCTCCTCCGGAGCCAGCCTAGTGAGGCCGCCCCCTAGGGAGGTCTTGGTGTCATCTGCCTCGCGAGGCTTGGCCCCTCATGAGGGTCTTGAATTGTGCTCCTGAAATTGGGCCATACCGGGCCGCTGGTGGAGCCACGCCGTGGGCTGTAGGCAGGCAAGTCTGGGTACCATGTTCCCAGGACGCCGGCAGTAGCCCCTGGGCCCAAGGCGCGCTCGAGCTTGGCTTCAAGGCGAAGCCAAAGGGCAAGTGTGGAGCACCGCGGGCCCCAACCACCTACGGCCTAGATTGACGCGTGGCGATTGACGGGCGTGGGCACCCCCACTTCCCCTTGCAGCCTTGATACTCACTCAACTTGGTGGCCGCTGATAACCCACAAGCATAGGGGATCGCAACAGTTTTCGAGGGTAGAGTATTCAACCCAAATTTATTGATTCGACACAAGGGGAGCCAAAGAATATTCTCAAGTATTAGCAGTTGAGTTGTCAATTCAACCACACCTGGAAACTTAATATCTGCAGCAAAGTGTTTAGTAGCAAAGTAATATGATAGTAGTGGTAACGATAGCAAAAGTAACGGTAGCAAAAGTAATATTTTTGGTGTTTTGTAGTGATGATAGAAATAGCAACTGAAAAGTAAATAAGCGAAGAACAATATATGGAAAGCTCGTAGGAATTGGATCGGTGATGGAGAATTATGCCTGATGCGGTTCATCATGTAACAGTCATAACATAGGATGACACAGAACTAGCTCCAATTCATCAATGTAATGTAGGCATGTATTCCGAATATAGTCATACATGCTTATGGAAAAGAACTTGCATGACATCTTTTGTCCTACCCTCCCATGGCAGCGGGGTCCTATTGGAAACTAGGGGATATTAAGGCCTCCTTTTAATAGAGTGCCGGAACAAAGCATTAACACATAGTGAATACATGAACTCCTCAAACTACGGTCATCACCGGGAGTGGTCCCGATTATTGTCACTTTGGGGGTGCCAGATCATAACACATAGTAGGTGGCTATAGACTTGCAAGATAGGATCAAGAACTCTCATATATTGATGAAAACATAATAGGTTCAGATCTGAAATCATGGCACACGGGCCCTAGTGACAAGCATTAAGCATAGCAAAGTCATAGCAACATCAATCTCAGAACATAGTGGATACTAGGGATCAAACCCTAACAAAACTAACTCAATTACATGATAAATCTCATCCAACCCATCACCGTCCAGCAAGCCTACGATGGAATTACTCACGCACGGTGGTGAGCATCATGAAAATGGTGATGGAGGATGGTTGATGATGACGATGGCGACGGATGCCCCTCTCCGGAGCCCCGAACGGACTCCAGATCAGCCCTCCCGAGAGAGTTTAGGGCTTGGCGGCGGCTCCGTATCGTAAAACGTGATGAATCCTTCTCCCTGGTTTGTTTCTCCCCGAAAGTGAATATATGGAGTCAGGGTTGAGGTCGGTGAGCGTCAGGGGGTCCACGAGGCAGGGGGGCGCGCCCCCCACCCTCGTGGACAGGTGGAGGCCCCTTGACATGGATCTTCCTTCCAGTATTTTTTATATATTCCAAAATAATTCTTTGTTGATTTTTGGGTCATTCCAAGAACTTTTATTTCTGCACAAAAATAACACCATGGCAATTCTGCTGAAAACAGTGTCAATCCGGGTTAGTTCCATTCAAATCATGCAAATTAGAGTCCAAAACAAGGGCAAAAGTGTTTGGAAAAGTACATACGACAGAGACGTATTAGCCGCCGCTATCAGGTCAGCTCCATCTTCATTGCCTGCCGTGAGCTTTCTTGGCCTCTCCATCTTGTCAGCTCTCCCCCTGTCGTCATGGCGCCGAAGCTGGCAAAGAAGAAGAAAGTGAAGCGCTGTGTTCCGGCCGAATCCCCACCGGCCTTTGAGCCCGCCCTCTAGCGGTCGTCGGGGGTCAACCAAGAGATGCTGGATAAGGTCTGCCCGGCACTCACCACTAGTTCCAATGAGTGGGCGCGACGATGGCTTGGCCTGGTTCCCGTGCCCTGGTCGACATGGCGGCCTCTGAGATCCCCATTCATCTCCATGCCCTCCTGGTAGGCTTAATTTCCCCCCTTTTCCGATTTCTTCAACGCCATAACTCGCATTACCAAGTCCACGCGCTACACTTGGATCCCCAATCCACTCTTCTTCTTGCCGTCTTCGCCTTCGTCTGCGAGGCCATGGTGGGCATTGTTCTCTCTGTGGCCTTGTTCCGCCATTTCTTCTCGCTTCATTTGACCGATGCCCGCCAGTGCTCAGGTTGTGTGACCTTCCAAGCTATGGTGGTGACGGCGGGCTCAGGGATCGACTTCAGGCTCTTGCCGATTGTACATGGGTACCGGAAGCGATGGGTGTTCATGGATGTCGGCGTGCTCAAGTCCCTGCTCTTGCTCCCCCGGGCACCGGCTAAACCTAGCTCTGGGTGGGCGCACGTGAAGCTCGTCGACCCCCTGCTTGCCCATGTTTGGCGCCGCTAGCCAGGTTGAAGGATCTTGGAGTGACGGCGCCCATGGTGGTGCTGGAGTGCATCCAGCGCCGCATTGCTCCGCTCCAGCGCCATTCCTAGCGGATGTGGACCTTCACTGGCAGCCGGGATCCCATGAGGCTCCAGGCGCCTGCACTTCCTCCCGAGACTCTGCGCACGGTGCTCGAGCTCCTAACTGGTGACCCTGCACCAGCCACACTTCCGAAGGAGGGCTGCCTCTTGTATTGCTGCTCGAACATGGAGGTGTTCGTAAAGTAGATGCCCCTTTTCGATGAGTGGGGGCTGCGCCCGGCGGAGCTTGAGGGGCCCGTGAGAACTCGGTTCTTGTAGTCCCCTTGCCTGTTGTTCCTGCGGCGCACGCCCCGGATGTGGATGCCGGGGGGCGGGCGCAGCCTGGTGCTGTTGGGGCGGCCGCTGGTGGTGCGTTCCAGCCTGGTGCCCCTGAGGCGGCAGCCCCCGAGGCACGGGGGAGCCATCCTGAGGGGGTGATCGAAGACTTGGTGCGATCCGGGGCTCCCGAGATCGTCGTCCCTGGAGCTCGAGGAAGCGGTCTTGAGGCGGAGGTCGTAGAGCCACCGCAGACCGAGTCTCCCGAGGTCGCCGTCTCAGGAGCCCCGCCGAACGCCCCCGACGTTGGGGAGCCACCGCGGGCCGAGGCTGCCGAGGTCGCCGCCTCAGGAGTTCCACCAAATGCCCCCGACGCCGATGATCGTGCCCGGGGCTTCGGCCAGCTCCATTTGTACTTCGAGGCGCTCCATGATGTCTACTACACAACCTTCTTCTTGTAGACGTTGTTGGGCCTCCAAGTGCAGAGGTTTGTAGGACAGTAGCAAATTTCCCTCAAGTGGATGAGCTAAGGTTTATCAATCTGATCTAGGTTTCTTTCTGGAAGTTTGGGTAAATATATGAGGTGTTGGAGTCGGGAACAAGTCAGGGGCTCCCCGAGGCAACCACAAGGTAGGGGGCGCGCCCAGGGGGGTAGGGCGCGCCCCCACCCTCGTGGGTGCCTGAGGACTCTTCTGGCCCATCTCCGGTACTCCGTGGGCTTCTTCTGGTCCAAAATTATCTCCATGAATTTTCAGGTCAACTGGATTCCGTTTGGTTTTCCTTTTCTGCAATGCTAAAAAACAAGGAAAAAGCAGAAACTGGCACTGGGCTGTAGGTTAATAGGTTAGTCCCAAAAATCATATAAAATAGCATATAAATGCATACAAAACATCCTAGATGGATAATATAATAGCATGGAACAATCAAAAATTATAGATACGTTGGAGACGTATCAAGCATCCCCAAGCTTAATTCCTGCTCGTCCTCGAGTAGGTAAATGATAAAAACAGAATTTTTGATGTGGAATGCTTCCTAACATATTTATCCATGTAATTCTCTTTATTGTGGCAAGAATATTCAGATCCGAAAGATTCAAGACAAAAGTTTAATATTGACATAAAAATAATAATACTTCAAGCATACTAACAAAGTAATCACGTCTTCTCAAAATAACATGGCCAAAGAAAGCTATCCCTACAAAATCATATAGTCTGGCTATGCTCTATCTTCATCACACAAAATATTTAAATCATGCACAACCCCGATGACAAGCCAAGCAATTGTTTCATACTTTTGATGTTCTCAAACTTTTTCAATCTTCACGCAATACATGAGCGTGAGCCATGGACATAGCACTATAGATGGAACAGAATGGTGGTTGTGGAGAAGACAAAAAGGAGAAGACAGTCTCACATCAACTAGGCGTATCAACAGGCTATGGATATGCCCATCAATGGATATCAATGTGAGTGAGTAGGGATTGCCATGCAATGGATGCACTAGAGCTATAAGTGTATGAAAGCTCAAAAAGAAACTAAGTGGGTGTGCATCCAACTCGCTTGCTCACGAAGACCTAGGGCATTTTGAGGAAGCCCATCATTGGAATATACAAGCCAAGTTCTATAATGAAAGATTCCCACTAGTATATGAAAGTGACAACATAGGAGACTCTCTATCATGAAGATCATGCTGCTACTTTGAAGCACAAGTGTGGTAAAAGGATAGTAGCATTGCCCCTTCTCTCCTTTTCTCTCATTTTTTTGGGCCTTCTCCCTTTTTTTATGGCCTCTTTTTTTCATTTTCCGTCCGGAGTCTCATCCTGACTTGTGGGGAAATCATAGTCTCCATCATCCTTTCCTCACATGGGACACTGCTCTAATAATGATCACCATCACACTTTTATTTACTTACAACTCGATACTTAGAACAAAATATGACTCTATGTGAATGCCTCCGGCAGTGTACTGGGATTTGCAATGAATCAAGAGTGACATGTATGAAAGAATTATGAATGGTGCCTTTGCCACAAATACAATGTCAACTACATGATCATGCAAAGCAATATGACAATGATGGAGCGTGTCATAATAAACGGAACGGTGGAAAGTTGCATGGCAATATATCGGAATGGCTATGGAAATGCCATAATGGGTAGGTATGGTGGCTGTTTTGAGGAAGATATAAGGAGGCTTATGTGTGATAGAGCGTATCGTATCACGGGGTTTGGATGCACCGGCGAAGTTTGCACCAACTCTCAAGGTGAGAAAGGGCAATGCATGGTACCGTAGAGGCTAGAAAATTGCGGAAAGGTAAGAGTGTGTATGATCCATGGACTCACATTAGTCATAAAGAACTCATATACTTATTGCAAAAGTTTATTAGCCCTCGAAGCAAAGTACTACTACGCATGCCCCTAGAGGGATAGATTTGTAGGAAAAGACCATCGCCCGTCCCCGACCGCCACTCATAAGGAAAGCAATCAAAGAACACCCCATGCTTCACATTTGTAGCACAACGTTTACCATACGTGCATGCTACGAGACTTGCCATCCTTAACACAAGTATTTCTCAAATTCACAATTTCCCAACTAGCATGACTCTAACATTACCACCTTTATATCTCAAAACTATTATCAAGTATCAAATTTATCATAGTATTTAATGCTCTCTATATGAAATTTTTTATTATACCCATCTTGGATGACTATCATATTAGGACTAATTTTATAGCCAAAGCAAACTACCATGCTGTTCTAAAAGACTCTCAAAATAATATAAGTGAAGCATGAGAGTTCAATAGTTTCTTCAAAATAAAACTACCGCCATGCTCTAAAAAGATATAAGTGAAGTACTAGAGCAGACGACAAACTACTCCAAAAGATATAAGTGAAGATCAATGAGTAGTCGAATAATCATGCAACTATGTGAAGATTCTCTAACATTTAAGAATTTCAGATCTTGGTATTTTATTCAGACAGCAAGCAAAACAAAACAAAAGAAAATGATGCTCCAAGCATGTAGCGACCTGACCCGAATGGATCACGTCTACTGTGCTACGGTGTCATCCCTGGATCAGTAATGCTGACACCACACAGTACATCGAGGTTTTATAGCAGAGTTGCAATCACACACTTATTACATCGATGGCTCAAAAAGAACTTGTTACAATAAATATGACTTAAGGCCATATTTTAAAGATAACAGCGGAAGACTTGGAAGATAAATGGGTCCATCAACTCCAGCGGCATCACTGAGTATAGAACCACGACCTAAACACCTCAATCGTCGTCTGAAAAGTCTGCAACATAAACGTTGCAGCCCGAAAACGGGTCAGCACATGGAATATGCTGGCAAAGTAACACATAGAGAGTAATGGAATGAAACAGCTATACTACATGCATATATGGCTGGTGGAAAGCTCTATGGTTACAGTTTTGCGTAAAGCCAGTTTTTCCCTACTGCAAAGGAATACATTTTATTTACTATCATGGTGGTTGTGAAACATTGAGAATGGTTGACAGCATTCTCAATCCCAATTAAAAGTAATTAAAACACAATAACATTAATTAGAAGTAACATGTTGAGATTCACAATGATATTCAAGTACTAGATACTCATGTTGTCCATAACCGGGGACACGGCTAATCATGATTAGTTTGTTACTCTGCAGAGGTTTGCGCACTTTTCCCCACATGACTCGATCGCCTCCGTTTGTTTTCTCACACTACATGGTGTTTGAGAAACGGATGACCGAGACATAGTCTTTCAGAAGCACTAGCACCTTACATGTGGGGTAGACCGGTACACCTACATCCCCTACATCTGCTAGTCCACCCCGTAAGAGTTTGCACAACTTAGTCAACTATGCTAGAGCCCATAGTAGCATGTGGCTGCACACGGAAGTTTCTAGCATGAAAGATCTTATGATCCCTTTGAGCCTGGGTGGCGGTCCAAAAAAAACAGGCAAGTCTTGATAGACATCAGGTGCCTCAATCCACCCAGATGTGTGTTTAAGTTGCCACCTTAGATAAACCATTAAAATTATCAATCTCACATCTGTCATGGATATCACTCACCCAATCCACGTCTACTAGCAAAGCATGGCATAATAAGCAAACGTAGAAGTAACTCCCAAAGGTTTGATAATAATACAGGTAATAGGTACTACCTCATCTACTTCCCATCCCACAATTTAATTAGATCCTAATCATGCAATGTGAGAGGATTGATCTAATGCAATAAAACATGGGTTGTAGAAAAGGTATGATCAAAGTGTTACTTGCCTTGCTGATGATCCGCGAGTCCTAGGGTTTCGAAGTAACAAGCGGCGCAATCCGGGTAATCTATCGCAGACAAACAACAAGCATACAATAAATACTCATCTAATGCACAGGTAAAACTCGAACAAGAGAACGAACCAGGTAGTTCAACTTAAGAACTCCGGTTGCAAGAAAGAACGAAAAACAAACGGCGGAAGAAAACAACTCGGTTCTAGCAAGTTGAAACTAGGTCAAAATTTTACTGTAGCAAAAGCTTGTTCAAGTTGATTAGACGGAACGGCGGTTTCGAGACGAAACTCCAGGCGCTTGAATCACCTGATTCCGATAAACGAGCGAAAAGATAGACTAGGAAGAAGATCGGATCTGAGATCGCGATCGCGGAATAAATCCGACGAAAAGAAAAAGAAGAACGGTTAAACGAACGGACGTTCGTTAACCTAGAAGAATCCGGTGATCACGTTCGTTAGGACGAACGGTCCGGCGAACGGTCCAAAGCAACTAAATCGGAGAAGAAAACGAATCCGATCTAGGGTTTCGGAGAAGAAAAACCGATCAAAAAACTGACCTAGAAAACCGGAACGGTTTAGAGAAGAAAAGAATCGGAACGATTAGAAGAAAACGATCCGAGAAAAAGAATAGATGTAGCGCGGGGCAACCTTGGCGAGGTCTCCGGTGAACGGGGCTCCGGCGGCGTCGGCGTAGGGCGGCGGCGTGGGCAAGGTGCAGCGGCGGCGGTAAGGTGCGGCGGTGGCGCGGGTGTGGGGTGGCGGTGCAAGGTGCGGCGGCGGCGCGGGTGTGGGGCGGCGGCGCGGGTGTGGGGTGGCGGCGGCAAGGTGCGGCGGCGGCGCGGGTGTGGGGTGGCGGCGCGGGTGAGGCGGCGCGGCGGCGGTGACGCAGGGCGCGGTGTGATGCGGCGCGGCGGCGGTGCAAGGCGCGGTGTGGAGGAGAGCTTTGATTTGATGTGTTTAGAGGGGGGGTGCTTGGGTATTTATATTGGGGAGGGGAGGGGTTTACTTGGGGTAGAGGACAAGGAATTAGAATAGGAGTAGGAAAGATCTAGAAAATAAACGGAATAAGGAAAGGGGACAAGGGGGCGCCCTAGAATCCTAAAAGGATTCGGTCCTAGTAAGAGGCGGCGGCGGCCGACCGGCTCCTGGCTCGGCGCCTGGCGCCTGGGAGCGTGGCGGTAGGTGGCTTGGCTTGGGCCTATGGCCCAAGGCGCTGCTCAATTTTTTTTAAATAGTTTCCTCGCGCAGAAAAAAACAAAAAGGGATCTAAACGAACTCCGAAAAATCTAAAGTAAATTTTCCCCGACTCCTAAAAATGAGCCGAACAAAATGAACTTTTCTCCGGACCTAAAATGCAATTTTTGAAAACGCGCATTTTTCCCTATCCAAATAAATTGCAAATAAACACCAGAAAGCAAAATTGATCTATTTATTATATCTTCATTTTTCCTAAATTTGGGAAAGTCATATTATTCCCTCTCTCATATATTTTGACACCGGAAAAATTATTGAAGATAAAATAAATAAATCAAATGATCCTATTTTCAAAATTCGAGAGAACTCTCAAATATGAAAATAACGAAATCTCCAACTCTCTCCGAGGGTCCTTGAGTTGCGTGAAATTTCTAGGATCAACCAAAATGCAAGAAAATATGATATGCATATGATCTAGTGTATAACATTCCAAATTGAAAATTTGGGATGTTACAAACCTACCCCCCTTAAGATGAATCTCGCCCTCGAGATTCGGGTTGGCTAGAAAATAGGTGAGGGTGGTCTTTGAGCAAATCTTCTTCTCTCTCCCAGGTGGCTTCATCTTCTGAGTGGTGGTTCCACTGAACTTTGCAAAACTTGATAACCTTGCTGCGAGTAACTCTGCTGGCATAATCGAGAATCTTGACTGGCTTCTCCTCATATGTTAGGTCATCCTTTAACTGAATCGCTTCTAATGGCACTGTATCTCTTAGCGGTACCTCCGCCATCTCGGCGTGACATTTCTTCAGCTGAGAAACATGGAATACATCATGAACTCCTGACAGTCCTTCTGGTAGTTCCAACTTATAAGCGACTTCTCCCATACGTTTCACGATCTTAAACGGTCCAACGAAACGCGGTGCTAACTTTCCCTTAACTCCAAAGCGCTTAACTCCTCGAAGTGGGGATACTCGAAGGTAAACTCTGTCTCCGGTTTCGTAAACTGTCTCCTTGCGTTTAGAATCTGCATAGCTCTTCTGCCTGGACTGGGCTACCTTGAGCCTATCGCAAATCAACTTAACCTTCCGTTCAGACTCCTTAATCAAATCTGGTCCAAAGAATTGACGGTCTCCAACTTCGTTACTGTTGTCATGGAACGAAACTGTTATCTGATACGATACTCCTCGGAACTCCATGCAAACAAATGATTCTAGTCATGTATATCTTTGCCAACTTAGCACTGGTGTAAGTGGTCTTAACTGGAATGAAATGTGCTACCTTCGTCAAACGATCAACTACTACCCATATCGAGTCATATCCGGCTTTTGTCCTGGGTAGTCCTGTGATAAAATCCATGCCTATCTTATCCCACTTCCATTCGGGTATCGGCAGTGGTTGTAACAATCCTGCTGGCTTCTGATGCTCTGCCTTTACTCTCTGGCATACGTCACAAACTGCTACATACGCTGCAATATCCTTCTTCATTCCGGTCCACCAGAATGTTTCCTTCAAATCCAGATACATCTTGGTATTCCCTGGGTGAATCGAATATGGTGAATTATGTGCCTCCTGCAAAATCAACTTCCTGATCTCCGGGTCATTGGGCACATAAACACGGTCCTCAAACCATAAGGTATCGTGCTCATCCTCACGAAATCCCTTTGCTTTTCCTTTGCTAAGTTTCTCCTTTATAGCAGCAATCTCCTTGTCAGATTTCTGAGCTTCTCTGATCTTATCCATCAATGTTGACTGAATCTCCAATGCTGCTACATAGCCTCTCGGAACTATTTCCAAACATAGCTCACGAAGGTTTTCTGCTAATTCCTTTGGTATTTTCCCCGTCACTAGGGTATTGACATGGCTCTTACGGCTCAATGCGTCAGCTACTACATTAGCCTTTCCGGGATGGTAATGCAATCTCATGTCATAATCCTTGATGATCTCCAACCATCTCCTCTGTCGGAGGTTCAACTCCTTCTGAGTGAAAATGTACTTCAAACTCTTATGATCCGTGTACACCTCACAATGATTTCCAATGAGGAAATGTCTCCACGTTTTCAACGCATGCACTACGGCTGCTAACTCCAAATCATGCGTGGCATAATTCAACTCATGAGGCTTCAGTTGTCGTGATGCATACGAAACAACTCTCCCTTCCTGCATAAGCACTGCTCCAAGTCCTCGACGTGAAGCGTCGCAATACACCTCATAATCCTTGGTCTGATCTGGCAATATCAACACTGGTGAGGTAACCAATCGTTTCTTCAACTCCTGGAAACTAGCCTCACACTCCTCAGTCCATTTGAACTTAGTATCCTTCTTCAACAACTCCATCATAGGCTTCGCAATTTTTGAGAAATTCTCAATAAATCTCCGGTAGTATCCTGCGAGTCCAAGAAAACTCCGGATCTCTCCAACTGTTGTTGGTGCTTCCCATTCGGTTACGGTCTCAACCTTTGTGGGGTCAACTGTTATGCCTTCTCCGGATATAACGTGTCCGAGGAATCCAACTTCCTTCAACCAAAACTCACATTTGCTGAATTTGGCATATAACTGATGTTCCCTTAGTTTCTCCAAAACCAAACGCAAATGTTCCTTATGCTCCTCTTCATTCTTTGAATAAACTAGGATGTCATCAATGAACACTACGACGAACTTATCCAAAAACTCCATAAACACTTTGTTCATCAGGTTCATAAAATAGGCAGGTGCGTTAGTCAATCCAAATGACATAACGGTATACTCATATAGTCCATATCTTGTGGTGAATGCTGTCTTAGGTATGTCCTGCTCTCGAATCTTCAACTGATGGTACCCTGATCGCAAATCGATCTTGGAAAACACTTTAGCTCCTTGCAACCGATCAAATAGATCGTTGATCATTGGCAGTGGGTACTTGTTCTTGATGGTTACTTCATTCAATCCCCGATAATCAACAACCATCCTTAATGATCCATCCTTCTTTTCCACTAGAAGTACGGGTGATCCCCAAGGTGAAGAACTTGGGCGAATGTAACCTTTATCCAATAACTCCTTAATCTGATTCTTAATTTCCACCAAATCCTTTGCTGGCATCCGGTACGGTCGCTTCGATATTGGGCCTGTACCTGGCAATAACTCAATCAAAAACTCAATGTCTCTATCCGGTGGCATGCCTGGTAATTCCTCAGGAAATACATCAGGAAAATCCTTTACCACTGGTACTTCCTCCTGCACAACTCCTGATAAGCAATTCACTTGTGTCCTGTTTGGCACATGCCGGGATACATACTTGATCCTTCTTCCTTCTGGTGTGGTAAGCAAAATTGTCTTACTGGCGCAATTGATGTTTCCTCCATACATCGACAGCCAATCAATACCAAGAATTACATCCAGACCTTGGGATTCCAGAATAATTAAATCCGTTGGGAATACATGCCTTCCTATACTCAATGGTACTTGAAAACATCCTTGTCTGGCCATGTATTCTGCTCCTGGCGAGCTTACTAGCATAGGTGTTTTAAGAATCCTAGTGGGCAGGCTATACTTTCCCACAAATCCCCTTGATATGTATGAATGCGATGCACCAGTATCAAAAAGAACGAGTGCAGTAAATGACTTAACCAAAAACTTACCGATTACTGCATCGGGCTGATCTTCAATCTCCTCCACATTAACGTGGTTCACCTGTCCCCTATTGAAAGGGTTCGGCTTCTTCCCAGAGCTTCCATTGCCATTTCCATTCTGGCCTTCAGGACATTCATTGGCATAATGTCCGGTCTTCGAACACTTGAAACAGGTGACTTGACTCAGGTCTCCTTGGTTGGGGTTGATGGGGTTGTTCGGTTCTGGCCGTTGCTTCCTCCATTCCCATTACCATTCTTGTGGCCATTATGGTTGTGCGAGCTACCTCCTCCATGGGTGTGCTGAAACTTAAATCCCGGTTTAGGGGTAAAACGGGGCTTCTGCTGGGCTCCAGAGTTATACTTCCCCTGTCCATACTTCCTCTTACGGTTCTCAATCTACTGTTGCTTCCCTTCAATCATGATGGCACGATCTACCAACTCCTGATAGTTGTTGAAATTCGCTACCATCAACTGCATGCTTAGTTCATCATTCAGTCCTTCCAGAAACTTCTCCTGCTTAGCTGCATCCGTAGCAACGTCATCTGGGGCATACCGGGCTAGCTTACTAAACTCTTCCACATACTGGCCAACAGTCCTTCCTCCTTGGCGTAAGTTGCGAAACTCACGCTTCTTTATGGCCATAGCTCCTGTTGAAACATGGGCAGTGCGGAAAGCTTGCTGAAACTTATCCCATGTGACAGTGTCAACTGGGTAAGTGGCTGTGAAATTCTCCCACCATGCTGTCGCGGGTCCGTCAAGCTGGTGTGCGGCAAACTTCACTTTCTCACCATCCGTGCATCCTGCAGTGGTCAACTCCCTTCCTATCTTGCGGAGCCAATCGTCTGCTACTATCGGCTCGGTGCTACTAGAAAACACTGGCGGATTCAGCCTAAGGAAACGGGCTAAGTGGTCAACAGGTGGTGGTGGTGGTGGGTTGTTGTTGTTGTTGTTCTGCTGATTCTGAACTAACATCTGCATCAATTGATTCTGCTGCTGGATCAACTGAGTGAGCTCCGGTGGAAATCCATTGTCACGTCTCGAAGGCATCTGAGGGTTTAGAAAAGATGAGAATTGAGAATAGAGGGGGTCTAAAGGGAAAACACTACCCAAATGCACATGAGGCAAAAGCACACAATTCACTTCAATCAATCAAACAAGGGCTTACAAACGGTCTAACTATCGCAAAAGTGCTCGACTATAATGTGTTTACATGGGGGAATACTACTACTATCTGGTGGTCATCTAGAAATTTGAACCAGTGGAAGATTCCATGATATCTGCTCCAGCTTCGTCTTCAAAGTCGGGTTCACTTGGATCCGAATCGGTGTCGTCGATGATGATGTAGTTGTCTGGACATGCGACGTACTTGTCGTCCTCCTAGGATGCTAACTTGCTCTTGAGTTCTTCAATCTCCTGCTTAAGATCGCAATTGTGCCTTGCTAGAGCTACGATCTCGTCCATGTAGTCCTTGCGTGTAGACTTTAGTTCTCCTTCTAGCTCGATGATCCTTGCCTTCGCATTCTTCAACTCTACCATATCATTGCACATCTGGTTCTCGTGGCGTCGAATGTGCTGGTTTAACTCCTGGATGAAAGATGCAATGGATCTATCTTTCTTGGTGTTGACTAACTCCCATTGTTCATCACGGCGTCCGCAAATCTGGTAGATAGTATCCTTGAGGTCTTCTTGATAAACTTCTCCAATGCGTCCTATGGTGATATGAGCTGCCATGCTCCTTCCTAGATTCCAGGTTGGTGCATTGAAAACACTATCTATGGGCTTCGTGATTGGCGCGAATGTTCTTCCCGGAACATGAGCTTGAATCTTCCAGCGCTCCTCTTCAGGCAGAGTGGCGTTGAAGGTTCCCGTGAAGCTTGGTAATCCAATGTTCAGGTACTTGGTGACTTCCTTCAGGTGAAATCCAAATGGTGTGCCTTCATCCGGTTGAGCGTACTTAATCTTTGCGTGCGTCATCCTAAAAGAGTAGAAAAGATGAGGAGTTAGAAAATGAGAAGAGAAGGGTGATCTATGGCTTTAACTTAGTGGTCGTGTCCTACAGTCAGCGTGTGCTCTGATACCATCTCTGTAGCGACCTGACCCGAATGGATCACGTCTACTGTGCTACGGTGTCATCCCTGGATCAGTAATGCTGACACCACATAGTACATCGAGGTTTTATAGCAGAGTTGCAATCACACACTTATTACATCGATGGCTCAAAAAGAACTTGTTACAATAAATATGACTTAAGGCCATATTTTAAAGATAACAGCGGAAGACTTGGAAGATAAATGGGTCCATCAACTCCAGCGGCATCACTGAGTATAGAACCACGACCTAAACACCTCAATCGTCGTCTGAAAAGTCTGCAACATTAACGTTGCAGCCCGAAAACGGGTCAGCACATGGAATATGCTGGCAAAGTAACACATAGAGAGTAATGGAATGAAACAGCTATACTACATGCATATATGGCTGGTGGAAAGCTCTATGGTTACAGTTTTGCGTAAAGCCAGTTTTTCCCTACTGCAAAGGAATAAATTTTATTTACTATCATGGTGGTTGTGAAACATTGAGAATGGTTGACAGCATTCTCAATCCCAATTAAAAGTAATTAAAACCCAATAACATTAATTAGAAGTAACATGTTGAGATTCACAATGATATTCAAGTACTAGATACTCATGTTGTCCATAACCGGGGACACGGCTAATCATGATTAGTTTGTTACTCTGCAGAGGTTTGCGCACTTTTCCCCACATGACTCGATCGCCTCCGTTTGTTTTCTCGCACTACATGGTGTTTGAGAAACGGATGACCGAGACATAGTCTTTCAGAAGCACTAGCACCTTACATGTGGGGTAGACCGGTACACCTACATCCCCTACATCTGCTAGTCCACCCCGTAAGAGTTTGCACAACTTAGTCAACTATGCTAGAGCCCATAGTAGCATGTGGCTGCACACGGAAGTTTCTAGCATGAAAGATCTTATGATCCCTTTGAGCCTGGGTGGCGGTCCAAAAAAAACAGGCAAGTCCTGATAGACATCAGGTGCCTCAATCCACCCAGATATGTGTTTAAGTTGCCACCTTAGATAAACCATTAAAATTATCAATCTCACATCTGTCATGGATATCACTCACCCAATCCACGTCTACTAGCAAAGCATGGCATAATAAGCAAACGTAGAAGTAACTCCCAAAGGTTTGATAATAATACAGGTAATAGGTACTACCTCATCTACTTCCCATCCCACAATTTAATTAGATCCTAATCATGCAATGTGAGAGGATTGATCTAATGCAATAAAACATGGGTTGTAGAAAAGGTATGATCAAAGTGTTACTTGCCTTGCTGATGATCCGCGAGTCCTAGGGTTTCGAAGTAACAAGCGGCGCAATCCGGGTAATCTATCGCAGACAAACAACAAGCATACAATAAGTACTCATCTAATGCACAGGTAAAACTCAAACAAGAGAACGAACCAGGTAGTTCAACTTAAGAACTCCGGTTGCAAGAAAGAACGAAAAACAAACGGCGGAAGAAAACAACTCGGTTCTAGCAAGTTGAAACTAGGTCAAAATTTTACTGTAGCAAAAGCTTGTTCAAGTTGATTAGATGGAACGGCGGTTTCGAGACGAAACTCCAGGCGCTTGAATCACCTGATTCCGATAAACGAGCGAAAAGATAGACTAGGAAGAAGATCGGATCTGAGATCGCGATCGCGGAATAAATCCGACGAAAAGAAAAAGAAGAACGGTTAAACGAACGGACGTTCGTTAACCTAGAAGAATCCGGTGATCACGTTCGTTAGGACGAACGGTCCGGCGAACGGTCCAAAGCAACTAAATCGGAGAAGAAAACGAATCCGATCTAGGGTTTCGGAGAAGAAAAACCGATCGAAAAACTGACCTAGAAAACCGGAACGGTTTAGATAAGAAAAGAATCGGAACGATTAGAAGAAAACGATCCGAGAAAAAGAATAGATGTAGCGCGGGGCAACCTTGGCGAGGTCTCCGGTGAACGGGGCTCCGGCGGCGTCGGCGTAGGGCGGCGGCGTGGGCAAGGTGCGGCGGCGGCGGTAAGGTGCGGCGGCGGCGCGGGTGTGGGGTGGCGGTGCAAGGTGCGGCGGCGGCGCGGGTGTGGGGCGGCGCGGGTGTGGGGTGGCGGCGGCAAGGTGCGGCGGCGGCGTGGGTGTGGGGTGGCGGCGCGGGTGAGGCGGCGCGGCGGCGGTGACGCAGGGCGCGGTGTGATGCGGCGCGGCGGCGGTGCAAGGCACGGTGTGGAGGAGAGCTTTGATTTGATGTGTTTAGAGGGGGGGTGCTTGGGTATTTACATTGGGGAGGGGAGGGGTTTACTTGGGGTAGAGGACAAGGAATTAGAATAGGAGTAGGAAAGATCTAGAAAATAAACGGAATAAGGAAAGGGGACAAGGGGGCGCCCTAGAATCCTAAAAGGATTCGGTCCTAGCAAGAGGCGGCGGCGGCCGACCGGCTCCTGGCTCGGCGCCTGGCGCCTGGGAGCGCGGCGGTAGGTGGCTTGGCTTGGGCCTTTGGCCCAAGGCGCTGCTCAATTTTTTTTAAATAGTTTCCTCGCGCAGAAAAAAAACAAAAAGGGATCTAAACGAACTCCGAAAAATCTAAAGTAAATTTTCCCCGACTCCTAAAAATGAGCCGAACAAAATGAACTTTTCTCCGGACCTAAAATGCAATTTTTGAAAACGCGCATTTTTCCCTATCCAAATAAATTGCAAATAAACACCGGAAAGCAAAATTGATCTATTTATTATATCTTCATTTTTCCTAAATTTGGGAAAGTCATATTATTCCCTCTCTCATATATTTTGACACCGGAAAAATTATTGAAGATAAAATAAATAAATCAAATGATCCTATTTTCAAAATTCGAGAGAACTCTCAAATATGAAAATAACGAAATCTCCAACTCTCTCCGAGGGTCCTTGAGTTGCGTGAAATTTCTAGGATCAACCAAAATGCAAGAAAATATGATATGCATATGATCTAGTGTATAACATTCCAAATTGAAAATTTGGGATGTTACAAAGCAAAACACATATCATGTGGTGAATAAAAATATAGCTCCAAGTAAAGTTACCGATGAATGAAGACGAAAGAGGGGATGCCATCCGAGGCATCCCCAAGCTTAGGCTCTTGGTTGTCCTTGAATATTATCTTGGGGTGACTTGGGCATCCCAAAGCTTAGGCTCTTGCCACTCCTTATTCCATAGTCGACCGAATCTTTACCCAAAACTTGAAAACTTCACAACACAAAACTCAACAGAAAACTCATAAGCTCCGTTAGTATAAGAAAGCAAATCACCACTTAGGTACTGTCAAGACAAGATTCATAATTTTTCTCACATGATTCCTATTGTGCCACATTATTTCTACAATTTATATTAAGCAATATAAGCCATAGAAACTAGAAAACAAGCAAACTATGCATCGAAAACAGAATCTGCCAAAAACAGAATAGTCTGTAGTAATATATAACTCTCGAATACTTATGTAACTCCAAAAATCCTGAGAAATTAGGAAGTCCTATGAAATTTGTTTATTAATCTTATGCAAAAATAATCAGTATTTTATCACGCTTCTGTTAAAAGTGAGAATTGTTTACCTGAGCGCAAAAATTTCTGTTTTTCAGCAAGATCAAATCAACTATCATCGTAAGAACTCCTAAGGGTCTTACTTGGCACTTTATTCAAACAAAAGCTACAAAACATGATTACTACAGTAGCTTAATCATGTGGGCACATAAAAACAGTAGGGTTAAATATTGGGTTGTCTCCCGACAAGCGCTTTTCTTTAATGCCTTTCTAGCTAGGCATGATGATTTCAATGATGCTCACATAAAAGATACGAATTAAAACACAAAGAGAGCATCATGAAGCATATGAATAGCACATTTAAGTCTAACCCACTTCCTATGAATAGGGATTTTGTGAGCAAACAATTTATGGGAACAAGAATCAACTAGCATAGGGAAGCAAAACAAGCATAACTTCAAGATTTTAAGCACATAGAGAGGAAACTTGATATTATTGCAATTCCTACGAGTATATATTCCTCCCTCACAATAATTTTCAGTAGCATCATGAATGAATTCAACAATATAAATATCACATAAAGCATTCTTTTCATGAGCCACAAGCATAGAATTTTTATTACTCTCCACATAAGCAAAATTCTTCTCATTCGGAATAGTGGGAGTATCATAAGAAACTCGAATACTATAAATTGTTTCCACATTAAAAGAGTAATGTTTAGGAAAAGGGTAATCATAATCATGACAAGTTTTGTAAATATAATCATCACTACTTTTTATAACATAAGTATCATCACAATAATCATCATAAGTAGCAACTTTGTTCTCACCATAATCAATTCAAACCTCTTCCAAGATAGTGGAATCATTACTAAATAAAGTCATGACCTCTCCAAATCCACTTTCATCAATATAATCATAATAAATAGGAGGCATTCTATCATCATAATAAATTTGCTCATCAAAACTTGGGAGACTAAAAATATCATCTTCATTAAACATAGCATCCCCAAGCTTGGGACAAACATTAATTGCAGCAAATAAATTCTCAAACATGTCATTCTCATCAAACATAGCATCCCCAAGCTTGGGCCTTTTCATATCATAAGCATAATCACTCTCGTCATTAATAGTATGGATAGCACCAATAGTATAGCAATTATCATCATCACAACGAGTAATAGGAGCAGCATCATTTGGGAGGGATACCTTTTTACCTTTGCTTCTCTGTATTTTCTTTTTCTTCTTCACATTATGTGTGGGTTTAATCCTCTTTTTGGAGCTCCTTATTAATCAGATTGGTTGAATAGAAGGCTCCTCCTCGTTACCTGATTCATCGTAAGAAATAATAGGAGGATATTGGGAAGTCTCTTCCCTTTCATTAGTATTCTCTTCATCTTCTATTTGTTTTCTTGTCTTTATGTAATTGGCAATATAAGGATTTTCAATTCAATTCACCACACAATACATATAAATTTCCTGTAGATCAAAATCAAGAACTGTCTCAAGGGCAAATTCTAGAATATACTTAGTTATAAGTTTCATTTCTTCATAACCCAAAAGCAAACTAAGTTCATTATGATGCGCAAGGGAAATCAAGTCATCACAATTTTTGGACACGATTCGATCATGAAACAGTTTGCATTGGATATTTAAATGACCACGTTCATTGCAAAGTTCACAAGGATGGCTAAGAAAATTTAAATTTTCAGCACAAACATCTATACATTCTTGCAACCACTTAGTTTATAAATACTTATGCCTCTTGCAAAATCTATCTTCCCTATTTGGTGTGTACTTGCAAACTCTATGCACTCCACAAAAATTGACATGCTTATAAGAGACATTTTCATCATGACTAGTGCAATCACCATTAGTACTATGGATATTCAAAGAGTTTGTACTAACAACATTGCAATCATGCTCATCATTCAAAGATTTAGTGCCAAACATTTTAATACATTCTTCTTCTAACACTTTGGCACAATTATCGGAATCCTTATTTTCACAAAAGATATTAAAAAGATGAAGCATATGAGGCAACCTCAATTCCATTTTTTGTAGTTTTCTTTTATAGACTAAACTAGTGATAAAACAAGAAACAAAAATATTCGATTGCAAGATCTAAAGATATACCTTCAAGCACTAACCTCCCCGGCAACGGCGCCAGAAAAGAGCTTGATGTCTACTACACAACCTTCTTCTTGTAGACGTTGTTGGGCCTCCAAGTGCAGAGTTTGTAGGACAGTAGCAAATTTCCCTCAAGTGGATGACCTAAGGTTTATCAATCCTTGGGAGGCGTAGGATGAAGATGGTCTCTCTCAAACAACCCTGCAACCAAATAACAAAGAGTCTCTTGTGTCCCCAACACACCCAATACAATGGTAAATTGTATGGGTGCACTAGTTCGGCGAAGAGATGGTGATACAAGTGCAATATGGATGGTAGATATAGGTTTTTGTAATCTGAAAATATAAAAAACAGCAAGGTAACTAATGATAAAAGTGAGCGAAAACGGTATTGCGATGCGTTGAAACAAGGCCTAGGGTTCATACTTTCACTAGTGCAAGTTCTCTCAACAATAATAACATAATTGGATCATATAACTATCCCTCAACATGCAACAAAGAGTCACTCCAAAGTCACTAATAGTGGAGAACAAATGAAGAGATTATTGTAGGGTACGAAACCACCTCAAAGTGATTCTTTCCGATCAATCTATTCAAGAGTCCGTAGTAAAATAACACGAAGTTATTCTTTCCGTTTGATCTATCCTACAGTTTGTACTAGAATAACACCTTAAGACACAAATCAACCAAAACCCTAATGTCACCTAGATACTCCAATGTCACCTCAAGTATCCGTGGGTATGATTATATGATATGCATCACACAATCTCAGATTCATCTATTCAACCAACACAAAGAACTTCAAAGAGTGCCCCAAAGTTTCTACCGGAGAGTTAAGACGAATACGTGTGCCAACCCCTATGCATAAGTTCATGAGGTCATAGAACTCGCAAGTTAATCACCAAAACATACATCAAGTGGATCACGTGAATATCCCATTGTCACCACAGATAAGCACATGCAAGACATACATCAAGTGTTCTCAAATCCTTAAAGACTCAATCCGATAAGATAACTTCAAAGGCAAAACTCAATCCATTACAAGAGATTAGGTGGGGAGAAACATCATAAGATCCAACTATAATAGCAAAGCTCGTGATATATCAAGATCGTGCGAATCAAGAACACGAGAGAGAGAGAGAGAGAGATCAAACACATAGCTACTAGTACATACCCTCAGCCTCAAGGGTGAACTACTCCCTCCTCGTCATGGAGAGCGCCGAGATGATGAAGATGGCCACCGGAGAGGGATTCCCCCCTCCGGCAGGGTGCCGGAACGGGTCTAGATTGGTTTTCGGTGGCTATAGAGGCTTGCAGCGGCAGAACTCCCGATCTAGGTTTCTTTCCGGAAGTTTGAGTATATATAAGAGGTGTTGGAGTCGGGAACAAGTCAGGGGGTCCCCGAGGCGGCCACGAGGTAGGGGGGCGCGCCCAGGGGGTAGGGCGCGCCCCCGCCCTCGTGGGTGCCTCGGGACTCTTCTGGCCCATTTGTGGTACTCCGTGGGCTTCTTCTGGTCCAAAAATTATCTCCATGAATTTTCAGGTCAATTGGACTCTATTTGGTTTTCCTTTTCTGCAATGCTCAAAAACAAGGAAAAAACATAAACTGGCACTGGGCTCTAGGTTAATAGGTTAGTCCCAAAAATCATATAAAATAGCATATAAATGCATATAAAACATCCTAGATGGATAATATAATAGCATGAAACAATCAAAAATTATAGATACGTTGGAGACGTATCACTCCGCAAGAGAGAGGGGCTCCCAGCTGCAATGGTGACGCCTACCGGCCGCTGAAGCAGAGGAAGTACATTGGCATAGACGAGTAACTACCTCTTCTTCACGTTTTCCTATTCGTCGCATCCTTCCCTGATAGTGGCTCTACAGGATCCCTTCGCCTTTAGTGGACAGATCTCCTGCGAAGCGGCCGCCGTCGGTCCTTGATTCTCCCTGGTCCCGAGCTCTCCCCGCTGGTGCGCCACACGTGGTGCAGGCCTGGCCTCGGGGCCAGACGTGCCGGCAGGGGGCCTTGATCCTTCGTTCTTGTCATCGCTCCTCTGTGGTTTGCCCTGGGCGGCGGTAGGTGTGCCGAGGGCTCCTCCACTGGTCGTCACTGGTGGTTGGGCGACGCAGCCTTGGCTTCATCTTCGAGCGGTGAGGTCGTGCCACCTGGTGCCGCTGCCAAGCCCGGAGGGTGGCGAGGAAGGTGCCGACCCCCCGCTCCCCGCCAGGGGTAGGCAGGTCATCTCAGGCTTCCTCAGCAACCTCCGGTGTGAAGGGCGGGCTTGGCCGTGAGCTGGAATTCACGCGTGGGCGCGGCGCTATACGTCATGAGCTCTTCCAGGAGTGCCTTCTGAAGAAGAGGAGATCCAAAAACGCGAGGAGGCGCTGACATTGGAGGCCTTGGAGCACAGCCTCGAGCTCAGGCGGTTGGAGATGAGGGAGCGCCAGGTGGCCCTGACGGAGCATGCTGTCACCGTGCGCGAAGCCAGGATCCAGGAGGAGGTTGACCGGAGGGTGGCAAAGGCTCGTGCGGATCTTGCTGAAGAGTACAACCTAAAGTGGAAGTTCCTGGAGGCCGAAGCTGAGGATAGGACCGCAACCCTCATGTCAAGGCTGAAGGAGACGGAGCAGCGCGAGAGGGCCGCTGCGGCGGCTCAGACTTCTACCCAGGCTGACCTAGTCACCGTGCGCGCCGACCTGCTCTCGCTCCAGCAGCAGATTGACGACGTTGCGTCCCTCGCGAAGCAGAACAGGGAGGAGGCATGTCGTCGGCAAACGCTTCAGCGCGAGCACGCCCCCATGCTTCAGGCCCTCATGGTGAGGGCCAACCGAGCCCTGAGCATCATCTGCGAGGAGAGCATCCCTCATCCCCGCGTGGAAGATTACGCCAGCCACCTTCGCTTCTTTAACGAAGTCGTGACGTGCCTGAAAGATCAAGCTGCGAGGGCCCACGAGCTCGTTGAGGAGAGGAGCCGGGGCCTCCTTGGGTGCGCGTTCTCCCGCGTCTTTAGTCATCTTCAAAACCTCGACCCCCACTTCGACTTTGACGTCACCATAGCCCCGGTGCCCGGGGCTATCCAGGACAACCTGTCGCACTGGGTGGACAATCATGTGGAAGCCTTGGGACATTCGCCACCAAGGATGATGCGGTGGTGGTCATGGCGGACGAAGACGGTGTGGGTGATGACGAGGAAGACGACGCCAATGACAGCGCAAGTAGCGCGTACGAGAGCGACCAGGGCGATGCTGAGGGCAACATGTCCAGTTGAGCCCACATTCCTTAGCGTGAACCTACATGTAAAGACTTGGATGCGGTCCCGTAGGGCGTGAGAGCATTTTGGAGGGGATCCCCTCATATATGTAAATTTACGTTCTGTTTTTTAAGCCAGACCCGAAATGTGCTTTTGAAAGCTTGTGAGCCCCTGAGCAGGGTTGTCGCTGAGAATTATCTTAATCCTAGCAGGCCTTGAATGGGTCCTGGGGTTGCTGACGCGCCTTCCTCCTGAGGCGAGCCCTCAGAAGCTTGCGAGGCTCTGGGCCTCCTGAGGAGCCAGCGGGTCCGTCCGAGAGGGCCACGCCAAGGGCGTCCAACAGACCGTGGCAGGATGCGCACGCGGTAATGCTGCGACGCGTGCACTCTTGCCCCGAGGAGGTCCTATCCAGGCCGCCTAGACGCGCCCAACACAGTCTACTGACCAGCCCCCGAGTCGCGGGGCACTCGTAAGAGGGGGGCGGAGGTGCGAGCCTTAAAAAACAAAGCACGCAACCAGAACGCAATAAAACCAGCAGAAAACTAGAGAAAGACCCCCCCCAATTTTAAATAACACAGAAGAATTTCAACTCTCAATCCGAAAGGAAGAAGGCGAACAAGTTACAGATAAAGGGGGCAAAGGCAAACAACCGCGTCTGGCACCTAGCTAGTCTTCTTGTCTTCTCACCAGTGCGGAGCTAAGTGCTTTCACTGGATGTGAGCATAGTCATTCAGGGACATTGTCGACGGCCAGCGCGGAGCATGGTACTTCCACTTGGACGTGGGCAGGAGCCCCTGAGGCCAAGGGGCGGCACATCGGAGACTCCGGGGCATGTACAACCCCACTCATTATAACGTGAGAGTGTCACGAGCGGAGACCTTCACAGGCATTAGCCTTGCTTCATATCGCCTGACGAGGGCCCTGCCTTGCGCCTTCTCCGACCACCGTTGGGTCATCCAGAAACCAGGATGAGACCAAGGGGCAAGGGGGACGCCAGCGGCGCCCTCGGCGACCATGGGCCCTGTGCTGGGGGGGAAGGCTCGTCGCCGCCTCCCCCGGCAGAGGACCTACCTCTATGCGACACCTTTCTCTGCGGGGCATGAGGGGGGCCCCACATCTGAGCCTCGCCTGTGCAGCCCCCAGCGTGCCGGTTCTGCCGGGGGCGCCGCGCCAGGGTCTCCGACTGCTGCTGCGGCCTGGTCCACCTGCGGTCCATGGTTAGTGTAAGCATGTCCCTGGGGCACCAGTTGTACCCTGTGGTTGTTGTCGTCGAAGGGTTCGATGAAGCTTCCAGACAGCTCATGGAAAGCCCCGACCTCCAGCGAATCTCCTGCCTAGATCGGCTCGGGGAACGAGCTGGGGTCTTCCTCAGGCGTGTATTCCAGGTCCATCATGCGAGGCACGTAGGCATCAGGGGCGGCCGCCCCAGGGCCTTCGCCTGGGTGCCCCACACCCTGGATTTCTAGGACCTGCGCCTAGTCCAGGCGGTCCTGGGGTGACGCTCCAGTTTGTGTGGTTACGGCAGGGTGAGCTGCGGCGAGGCCGTGTTGTTGCGGTCGAATCCTTCGGGTTCCCCGTAGCACATGCGGGCGCATTGGGGCCTGGCACGCGCCTCCGCCACCATCTAAGGGGTGGAAAAGGAGCAAAAAGGTGTCACACCCCTGCAGGCGGCATCGAGCAGTTCGGCGACCCGCTCCAGTAGCGCATCGGGGCCGCTCTCCGCCAACCTGCAACACAGTAGCTCTCACGCCACGATGATCGCGGCCCGCATGTTCTCCTGCTCCGGACGAGTGTGCGGCGTCATCGCCACGCCGCAGCCCGATGACTGTGCGGCGGCGCGCGCTCGCCGAGGGGCGAGGGCGGGCGGTGCCGGCCCGCGCGGCCTGCGTCCGGCGGAGTTGGGCGGTGTACGCGTGATGTCTACTACACAACCTTCTTCTTGTAGACGTTGTTGGGCCTCCAAGTGCAGAGGTTTGTAGGACAGTAGCAAATTTCCCTCAAGTGGATGACCTAAGGTTTATCAATCTGTAGGAGGCGTAGGATGAAGATGGTCTCTCTCAAGCAACCCTGCAACCAAATAACAAAGAGTCTCTTGTGTCCCTGACACACCCAATACAATGGTAAATTGTATAGGTGCACTAGTTCGGCGAAGAGATGGTGATACAAGTGGTATATGGATGGTAGATAAAGGATTTTGTAATCTGAAAATATAAAAACAGCAAGGTAACTAATGATAAAAGTGAGCACAAACGGTATTGCAATGCGTTGAAACAAGGCTAGGGTTCATACTTTCACTAGTGCAAGTTCTCTCAACAATAATAAGATAATTGGATCACATAACTATCCCTCAACATGCAATAAAGAGTCACTCCAAAGTCACTAAATAATGGAGAACAAACGAAGAGATTATGGTAGGGTACGACCCCTCCGGCAGGGTGCCGGAACGGGTCTAGATTGGTTTTCGGTGGCTACGGAGGCTTCTGGCGGCGAAACTCCCGATCTATTGTGCTCCCCGAAGTTTTTAGGGTATATGGGTATATATGGGAGGAAGAAGTACGTCGGTGGATCTCCGGGCTGTCCATGAGGCAGGGGGGCGCGCCCCCACCCTCTTGGGTAGCCCGGGGCTCTCCTGGTCCAACATTGATACTCCGTGGGCTTCTTCTGGTCCAAAAATAAGTTCCGTGAAGTTTCAGGTCAATTGGACTCCGTTTGATTTTCCTTTTCTACGATACTCTAAAACAAGGAAAAAACAGAAACTGGCACTGGGCTCTGGGTTAATAGGTTAGTCCCAAAAATAATATAAAAGTGCATAATAAAGCCCATAAACATCCAAAACAGATAATATAATAGCATGGAACAATAAAAAATTATAGATACGTTGGAGACGTATCAACGCGCCGCCTGGAGCACGGAGTGGAGGTCTTCTTGGACGGATGACATCGCCCGGGCGGGCCAAGCAACCCAGTGCTCGGCACGAGCCCCCTTATCATCGGCCATATGGGTTGTCGGCTGGCAGGGAGAAGAAAGGTCTCGAGGCACCCCTACCTGGCACGCCAAATGTCGGATTCAGGGCTCCGCAGACCCTTGAGAGGTTCGAACACTGGGGTGCGTACGAAGAACTCCTACTCCCCGACCTGCTGGCCCAATGATTCCACAGCTTAACTCGACAAACCCAAGGGACAAGAGACACAACAGTTTATCCTGGTTCGGGCCACCTTGCGGTGTAATACCCTACTCCAGCTTTGTGGTGGATTGCCTCGAGGGGCTGAGGATGAACTAGTACAATGGTTGAATAGCCTCAGGAGGCGAGGTGTTCTTGAGCTCGATGAGCTGGTGAGTGAGAGAAGGGTCTAAATGATCCGTCTCTTTCTGGCTCGGTCTCTCCATGCCTTGCTACGGTGGTGGCTAAGTCCCCACAACGTCAAAATTCAAAGGGGGATAACTAGTACAAGTTATCCTGACAAAAGTAGTCTTCGCCTGCAAAAGCTCTGGTGGTGACGCTGTAGTGGGCTCCGCGATGACCTCCATCCTGGCGGTCTTGGTCTTGTTGCACCGATATGGAAACCTTTACTTGATTCCTCGGGACTCCGCGCCTGCGCTTGCCCCTTGGCACCAAAGGGGAAACCGGTACGCTGCGCCTGCTGGCGCCCGCCTGGCCTTGGTCGTCATGGCTCATGTCATGTGATCCTCGCGAGGTGCACCTTGCCTTGATATCTCCGCTCCTCCGGAGCCAGCCTAGTGAGGCCGCCCCCTGGGGAGGTCTTGATGTCGTCCGCCTCACGAGGCTTGGTGATACATCTCCAACGTATCTATAATTTTTAATTGTTCCATGCTATATTATATCCTGTTTTGGACATTATTGGGCTTTATTATACACTTCTATATTATTTTTGGGACTAACCTATTAACCGGAGGCCCAGCCAAGAATTGTTTTTTTTGCCTATTTTAGGGTTTCGTAGAAAAAGAATATCAAACAGAGTCCAAACGGAATTAAACCTTCGGGAAAGTGATTTTTGGAACGAACATGATCCAGAGGACTTGGACCCTACGTCAAGCAATCAACGAGGAAGGCATGAGGTAGGGGGCGCGCCTACCCCCCGGGCGCGCCCTCCACCCTCGTGGGGACCACGTTGCTCCACCGACGTACTCCTTCCTCCTATATATACCTACGTACCCCCAAACTACCAGATACGGAGCCAAAACCCTAATTCCACCGTCGTAACTTTCTGTATCCACGAGATCCCTTCTTGGGGCCTTTTTCGGAGCTCCACCGGAGGGGGTATCGATCACGAAGGGCTTCTACATCAACACCATAGCCTCTCCGATGAAGTGTGAGTAGTTTACTTCAGACCTATGGGTCCATGGTTATTAGCTAGATGGCTTCTTCTCTCTTTTTGGATCTCAATACAAAGTTCTCCCCCTCTCTTGTGGAGATCTATTCGATGTAATCTTATTTTGCGGTGTGTTTGTTGAGACCGATGAATTGTGGGTTTATGATCAAGTTTATCTATGAACAATATTTTAATCTTCTCTGAATTCTTTTATGTATGATTGGTTATCTTTGCAAGTCTCTTCGAATTATCAGTTTGGTTTGGCCTACTAGATTGATCTTTCTTGCAATGGGAGAAGTGCTTAGCTTTGGGTTCAATCTTGCGGTGTCCTTTCCCAATGACAGTAGGGGCAGCAAGGCACGTATTGTATTGTTGCCATCGAGGATAACAAGATGGGGTTTATATCATATTGCATGAGTTTATCCCTCTACATCATGTCATCTTGCTTAAAGCGTTACTCTGTTCTCTTGAACTTAATACTCTAGATGCATGCTGGATAGTGGTCGATGTGTGGAGTAATAGTAGTAGATGCAGGCAGGACTCGGTCTACTTGTCTCGGACGTGATGCCTATATACATGATCATACCTAGATATTCTCATAACTATGCTCAATTCTATCAATTGCTCAACAGTAATTTGTTCACCCACCGTAATACTTATGCTCTCGAGAGAAGCCTCTAGTGAAACCTATGGCCCCCGGGTCTATTTTCCATCATATTAATCTTCCAATACTTAGTTATTTCCTTTGCCATTTATTTTACTTGCATCTTTATTTCTCTTTATCATAAAAATACCAAAAATATTATCTTATCATATCTATCAGATCTCACTCTCGTAGGTGACCGTGAAGGGATTGACAACCTCTTTATCGTGTTGGTTGCGAGGAGTTTATTTGTTTGTGTAGGTGTGAGGGACTCGTGCGTGGCCTCCTACTGGATTGATACCTTGGTTCTCAAAAACTGAGGGAAATACTTACGTTGCTCTACCGCATCACCCTTTCCTGTTCAAGGGAAAACCAACGCAGTGCTCAGGAGGTAGCAAGAAGGATTTCTAGCGCCATTGCCGGGGAGTCTACACAAAAGTCAACATACCAAGTACCCATCACAAATCCTTATCTCCTGCATTACATTATTTGCCATTTGCCTATCGTTTTCCTCTCCCCCACTTCACCCTTGCTGTTTTATTCTCCCTCTCTCTCTATCCTCCCCCTCTTTCTCTATTCGCCTCTTTTTGCTCGTTTCTTGTTTGCTTGTGTGTCGGATTGCTTGCTTGTCACGATGGCTCAAGATAATACCAAATTGTGTGACTTTACCAATACCAACAACAATGATTTTATTAGCACTCCGATTGCTCCTCTTACCGATGCTGAATCTTGTGAAATTAATGCTGCTTTGCTGAATCTTGTCATGAAAGATCCGTTTTCCGGCCTTCCTAGTGAAGATGCCGCTACCCATCTAAACAACTTCGTTGATTTGTGTGATATGCAAAAGAAGAAAGATGTGGACAATGATATTGTTAAATTGAAGCTATTTCCTTTTTCGCTTAGAGATCGTGCTAAAGCTTGGTTTTCGTCTTTGCCTAAAAATAGTATTGATTTGTGGAATAAGTGCAAAGATGCTTTTATCTCTAAGTATTTTCCTCCCGCTAAGATCATCTCTCTTAGAAACGATATTATGAATTTTAAGCAACTTGATCATGAACATGTTGCACAAGCTTGGGAGAGGATGAAATTAATGATACGTAATTGCCCTACACATGGTTTGAATTTGTGGATGATTATACAAAAAATTTATGTCGGATTGAATTTTGCTTCTAGAAATCTTTTAGATTCGGCCGCGGGAGGCACTTTTACGGAAATCACTTTAGGAGAAGCTACTAAACTTCAATATTATATTATGGTTAATTATTCTCAATGGCACACTGAAAGATGTACTAATAAGAAAGTGCATGCGATAGAAGAAATTAATGTTTTGAGTGGTAAGATGGATGAACTTATGAAATTATTTTCTAATAAAAGTGTTTCTTCTGATCCTAATGATATGCCTTTGTCTACTTTGATTGAGAATAATAATGAATCTTTGGATGTGAATTTTGTTGGCAGGAATAATTTTGGTAACAACGCGTATAGAGGAAACTTTAACCCTAGGCCGTATCCTAGTAATTCCTCTAATAATTATGGTAATTCCTACAAAAATTCTTAGGGAAATTTTAATAAGATACCCTCTGGTTTTGAATCTAATATTAAAGAATTTATTACCTCGCAAAAGAATTTCAATGCTTTGATTGAAGAAAAATTGCTTAAGATTGATGAGTTGGCTAGGAACGTTGATAGAATTTCTCTTGATGTTGATTCTTTGAAACTTAGATCTATTCCTCCTAAGAATGATATCAATGAGTCTCTCAAAGCCATGAGAATTTCCATTGATAAGTGCAAAGAAAGAACCGCTAGGATGCGTGCTAAGAAAGATTGCTTTATAAAAGCGTGTTCTTCTAGTTTCCATGATAATAAAGATGAAGATCTAAAAGTTATTGATGTGTCCCCTATTAAATCTTTGTTTTGCAATATGAATCTTGGTAATGATGGGACTGAATATGATCCACCTTTACCTAGAAGGCATTCCAAAAATTCGGAGTCTTTAGATCTTGATGCTAAAATTGTTAAAAGTGGGACTGAAGAAGTCAAAACTCTAAATATTAATGAACCCATTATTTTGTATTTCAAGGAATTTAATTATGATAATTGCTCTTTGGTAGATTGAATTTCCTTGTTGCAATCCGTTCTAAATTCTCCTCATGCTTATAGTCAAAATAAAGCCTTTACCAAACATATCGTTGATGCTTTGATGCAATCTTATGAAGAAAAACTTGAGTTGAAAGTTTCTATCCCTAGAAAACTTTATGATGAGTGGGAACCTACAATTAAAATTAAGATTAAAGATCATGAGTGTAACATCCCAAATTTTCAATTTGGAATGTTATACACTAGATCATATGCATATCATATTTTCTTGCATTTTGGTTGATCCTAGAAATTTCACGCAACTCAAGGACCCTCGGAGAGAGTTGGAGATTTCGTTATTTTCATATTTGAGAGTTCTCTCGAATTTTGAAAATAGGATCATTTGATTTATTTATTTTATCTTCAATAATTTTTCCGGTGTCAAAATATATGAGAGAGGGAATAATATGACTTTCCCAAATTTAGGAAAAATGAAGATATAATAAATAGATCAATTTTGCTTTCCGGTGTTTATTTGCATTTTATTTGGATAGGGAAAAATGCGCGTTTTCAAAAATTGCATTTTAGGTCCGGAGAAAAGTTCATTTTGTTCGGCTCATTTTTAGGAGTCGGGGAAAATTTACTTTAGATTTTTCGGAGTTCGTTTAGATCCCTTTTTGTTTTTTTTCTGCGCGAGGAAACTATTTAAAAAAAATTTGAGCAGCGCCTTGGGCCAAAGGCCCAAGCCAAGCCACCTACCGCCGCGCTCCCAGGCGTCGGGCGCCGAGCCAGGAGCCGGTCGGCCGCCGCCGCCTCTTGCTAGGACCGAATCCTTTTAGGATTCTAGGGCGCCCCCTTGTCCCCTTTCCTTATTCCGTTTATTTTCTAGATCTTTCCTACTCCTATTCCAATTCCTTGTCCTCTACCCCAAGTAAACCCCTCTCCTCCCCAATATAAATACCCAAGCACCCCCTCTCTAAACACATCAAATCAAAGCTCTCCTCCACACCGCGCCTTGCACCGCCGCCGCGCCGCATCACACCGCGCCCTGCGTCACCGCCGCCGCGCCGCCTCACCCGCGCCGCCGCCCTACACCCCGCGCCGCCGCCGCACCTTGCGCCGCCACCCCACACCCGCGCCGCCGCCGCACCTTGCGCCGCCACCCCACACCCGCGCCGCCGCCGCACCTTGCCCACGGCGCCGCCCTACGCCGACGCCGCCGGAGCCCCGTTCGCCGGAGACCTCGCCAAGGTTGCCCCGCGCTACATCTATTCTTTTTCTCGGATCGTTTTCTTCTAATCGTTCCGATTCTTTTCTTCTCTAAACCGTTCCGGTTTTCTAGATCAGTTTTTCGATCGGTTTTTCTTCTCCGAAACCCTAGATCGGATTCGTTTTCTTCTCCGATTTAGTTGCCTTTGGACCGTTCGCCGGACCGTTCGTCCTAACGAACGTGATCACCGGATTCTTCTAGGTTAATGACATCCGTTCGTTTAACCGTTCTTCTTTTTCTTTTCGTCGGATTTATTCCGCGATCGCGATCTCAGATCCGATCTTCTTCCTAGTCTATCTTTTCGCTCGTTTATCGGAATCAGGTGATTCAAGCGTCTGGAGTTTCGTCTCAAAATCGCCGTTCCGTCTAATCAACTTGAACAAGATTTTGCTACAGTAAAATTTGACCTAGTTTTAACTTGCTAGAACCGAGTTGTTTTCTTCCGCCGTTTGTTTTTCGTCGTTTGTTCGGCTCGTTCTTTCTTTGCAACCGGAGTTCTTAAGTTGAACTTTCTGGTTCGTTCTCTCGTTCGAGTTTTACCTGTGCATTAGATGAGTACTTATTGTATGCTTGTTGTTTGTCTGCGATAGATTACCCGGATTGCGCCGCTTGTTACTTCGAAACCCTAGGACTCGCGAATCATCAGCAAGGCAAGTAACACTTTGATCATACCTTTTCTACAACCCATGTTTTACTGCATTAGATCAATCCTCACACATTGCATGATTAGGATCTAATTAAATTGTGGGATGGGAAGTAGATGAGGTAGTACCTATTACCTGTATTATTATCAAACCTTTGGGAGTTACTTCTACGTTTGCTTATTATGCCATGCTTTGCTAGTAGACGTGGATTGGGTGAGTGATATCCATGACAGATGTGAGATTGATAATTTTAATGGTTTATCTAAGGTGGCAACTTAAACACACATCTGGGTGGATTGAGGCACCTGATGTCTATCAGGACTTGCCTGTTTTTTTTTTGGACCGCCACCCAGGCTCAAAGGGATCATAAGATAATTCATGCTAGAAACTTCCGTGTGCAGCCACATGCTACTATGGGCTCTAGCATAGTTGACTAAGTTGTGCGAACTCTTACGGGGTGGACTAGCAGATGTAGGGGATGTAGGTGTACCGGTCTACCCCACATGTAAGGTGCTAGTGCTTCTGAAAGACTATGTCTCGGTCATCCGTTTCTCAAACACCATGTAGTGCGAGAAAACAAACGGAGGCGATCGAGTCATGTGGGGAAAAGTGCGCAACCTCTGCAGAGTAACAAACTAATCATGATTAGCCGTGTCCCCGGTTATGGACAACTTGAGTATCTAGTACTTGAATATCATTGTGAATCTCAACATGTTACTTCTAATTAATGTTATTGGGTTTTAATTACTTTTAATTGGGATTGAGAATGCTGTCAACCATTCTCAATGTTTCACAACCACCATGATAGTAAATAAAATTTATTCCTTTGCAGTAGGGAAAAACTGGCTTTACGCAAAACTGTAACCATAGAGCTTTCCACCAGCCATATATGCATATAGTATAGTTGTTTCATTCCATTACTCTCTATGTGTTACTTTGCCAGCATATTCCATGTGCTGACCCGTTTTCGGGCTGCAACGTTAATGTTGCAGACTTTTCAGACGACGATTGAGGTGTTTTAGGTCGTGGTTCTATACTCAGTGATGCCGCTGGAGTTGATGGACCCATTTATCTTCCAAGTCTTCCGCTGTTATCTTTAAAATATGGCCTTAAGTCATATTTATTGTAACAAGTTTTTTTTGAGCCATCGATGTAATAAGTGTGTGATTGCAACTCTGCTATAAAACCTCGATGTACTGTGTGGTGTCAGCATTACTGATCCAGGGATGACACCGTAGCACAGTAGACGTGATCCATTCGGGTCAGGTCGCTATAATGAGTGTTATGCTTTGTGTGATTTGGGTGCTAGTGTTTCCACGATTCCAAAGACTTTGTGTGATTTGCTAGGTTTCCGTGATTTTGATGATTGCTCTTTAAACTTGCACCTTGCGGATTCCACTATTAAGAAACCTATGGGAAGAATTAATGATGTTCTTATTGTTGGAAATAGAAATTATGCGCCCGTGGATTTTATTGTTCTTGACATAGATTTCAATCCTTCATGTCCTATTATTCTTGGTAGACCTTTTCTTAGAACGATTGGTGCAATTATTGATATGAAGGAAGGGAATATTAGATTCCAATTTCCTTTAAGGAAAGGCATGGAACGCTTCCATAGAAATAAAATTAAATTACCTTAGGAATCTATTATGAGAGCCACTTATGGATTGCCTTCCAAAGATGGCAATACCTAGATCTATCTTTGCTTTCATGCATAGCTAGGGGCGTCAAACGATAGCGCTTGTTGGGAGGCAACCCAATTTTATTTTTATTCCTTGCTTTTTGATCCTGTTTAGTAATAAATAATTTATCTAGCCTATGTTTTGGTTGTGTTTTTTGTGTTTAATTAGTGTTTGTGCCAAGTAGAACCGTTGGGAAGACTTGGGGAAAGTCTTTTTAATCTTGCTGTAAAAAACAGAAACTTTAGCGCTCACGAGAACTGCTTCCATTTTTATTTGGAAAGTGCTATATAGTTAATTCTTTTTGCAGATGATTAATAGATGAATTACTCACGTCCAGCAATTTATTTTAGAATTTCTGGGGTTCCATATCTTGCGTTAGATACAGATTACTACAGACTGTTCTGTTTTTGACAGATTCTGTTTTTCGTGTGTTGTTTACTTATTTTGATGAATCTGTGGCTAGTAAAATAGTTTATAAACCATAGAGAAGTTGTAATACAGTAGGTTTAGCACCAATATAAATAAAGAATGAGTTCATTACAATACCCTAAAGTGGTGTTTTGTTTTCTTTCGCTAACGGAGCTCATGAGATTTTCTACTTTAAGTTTTGTGTTGTGAAGTTTTCAAGTTTTGGGTACAAATTTGGTGGATTATGGAACAAGGAGTGGCAAGAGCCTAAGATTGGGTATTCCCATGGAACCCCCAAGATAATCTAAGGACACCTAAAAGCCAAATCTTAGGGATGCCCCAGAAGGCATCCCCTCTTTCGTCTACTTCTATCGGTAACTTTACTTGGAGCTATATTTTTATTTACCACATGATATGTGTTTTGCTTGGAGCGTCTTGTATTATTTGAGTATTTATTTGTTAGTTTTCCACAATCATCCTTGCTGCACACACCTTTTTGAGAGAGACACTCATGATTCGGAAATTGCTAGAATACTCTATGTGCTTCACTTATATCTTTTGGGTTATATAGTTTTTGCTCTAGTGCTTCACTTATATCTTTTAGATCACGTTGGTAGATTTGTTTTATAGAAACCATTGTTCTCTCATGCTTCACTTAGATTATTTTGAGAGTCCTACAAAACAGCATGGTAATTTGCTTTAATTATGTTAGGCATTCAAGATTAATAATAAAATTTTCTTATGAGTGTGTTGAATACTATGAGAAGTTTGAAACTTGATAATTGTTTTGAGATATGGAGATGGTGATATTAGAGTCGTGCTAGTTGAGTAGCTGTGAATTTGAGAAATGCTTGTGTTGAAGTTTGTGATTCCCGTAGCATGCATGTATGGTGAACCGTTATGTTAAGAAGTCGGAGCATGATGTAATTATTGATTGTCCTCCTTATGAGTGGCAGTCGGGGCCGAACGATGGTCTTTTCCTACCAATCTATCCCCCTAGGAGCATGCGCGTAGTACTTTGCTTCGATAACTAATAGATTTTTGCAATAAGTTTGTGAGTTCTTTATGACTAATGTTGAGTCCATGGATTATACGCACTCTCACCCTTCCACCATTGCTAGCCTCTCTAATACCGTGCACCTTTAGCCGGTATCATACACCCACCATATACCTTCCTCAAAACAGCCACCATACCTACCTATCATGGCATTTCCATAGCCATTCCGAGATATATTGCCATGCAACTTTCCACCATTCCGTTTACTATGACATGCTCCATCATTGTCATATTGCTTCGCATGATCATGTGGTTGAATTTTAATTGTGGCAAAGCCACTATTCATAATTCTTTCATATAAGTCACTCATGCATCATTGCTATCCCGGTACACCGCCGGAGGCATTCATATAAAGTCATACTTTGTTCTAGTATCGAGTTGTAATCATTGAGTTGTAAATAAATAGAAGTGTGATGATCATCATTCATAGAGTATTGTGATACGTCTCCAACGTATCTATAATTTTTGATTGCTCCATGCTATATTATCTACTGTTTTGGGCAATATTGGACTTTAATATCCACTTTTATATTATTTTTGGGACTAACCTATTAACCGGAGGCCCAGCCTAGATTTGCTGTTTTATGCCTATTTCAGTGTTTTGAAGAAAAGGAATATCAGACGGAGTCGAAACGGAACGAAATCAACTAGAGAAGTTATTTTTGGAAGGAAACACACCCGATGGACTTGGACCCTACGTCAAGGAAGGAACGAGGTGCTCACGAGGGTGGGGGTGCCCCCCTAGGGCGCGCCCCCTGTCTCGTGGGACCCTCGTGGCTCCCCTGACGTACCTCTTGCACCCATATATACCCACGTGACCTAAAACTTCCAGAACGCAACATAGATCGGGAGTTTCGCCGCTAGAAGCCTCCGTAGCCACCAAAAACCAATCGGGACCCTATTCCGGCACCTTGCCGGAGGGGGGAACCCTCACCGGTGGCCATCTTCATCATCCCGGTGCTCTCCATGACGAGGAGGGAGTAGTTCTCCCTCGGGGCTGAGGGTATGTACCAGTAGCTATGTGTTTGATCTCTCTCTCTCTCTCGTATTCTTGAGATGGTATGATCTTGATGTATCGCGAGCTTTGCTATTATAGTTGGATCTTATGTTTCTCCTCCCCCTCTTCTCTCTTGTAATGAACTGAGTTTCCCCTTTGAAGTAATCTTATCGGATTGAGTCTTTAAAGATTTGAGAACACTTGATGTATGTCTTACCGTGGATATTTGTGGTGACAATGGGATACCACGTGCCACTTGATGTATGTTTTGGTGACCAACTTGCGAGTTCCGCCCATGAACCTATGCATAGGGGTTGGCACATGTTTTCATCGTGATTCTCCGGTAGGAACTTTGGGGCACTCTTTGAGGTCCTTTGTGTTGGTTGAATAGATGAATCTGAGATTGTGTGATGCATATCGTATAATCATACCCACGGATACTTGAGGTGACATTGGAGTATCTAGGTGACATTAGGGTTTTGATTGATTTGTGTCTTAAGGTGTTATTCTAGTACGAACTCTAGGGCTGTTTGTGACACTTATAGGAATAGCCCACCGGATTGATTGGAAAGAATAACTTTGAGGTGGTTTCGTACCCTACCATAATCTCTTCGTTTGTTCTCCGCTATTAGTGACTTTGGAGTGACTCTTTGTTGCATGCTGAGGGATAGTTATGTGGTCCGATTATGTTAGTATTGTTGAGGGAACTTATACTAGCGAAATTATGAACGCTAGGCCTTATTTCCACACATTGCAATACCGTTTACGCTCACTTTTATCACTTGCTACCTTGCTGTTTTTATTATTTCAGATTACAAAAACTATTATCTACTATCCATATACCACTTGTATCACCATCTCTTCGCCGAACTAGTGCACCTATACAATTTACCATTGTATTGGGTGTGTTGGGGACACAAGAGACTCTTTGTTATTTGGTTGCAGGGTTGCTCGAGAGAGACCATCTTCATCCTATGCCTCCTACGGATTGATAAACCTTAGGTCATTCACTTGAGGGAAATTTGCTACTGTCCTACAAACCCCTGCACTTGGAGGCCCAACAACGTCTACAAGAAGAAGGTTGTGTAGTAGACATCAAGCTCTTTTCTGGCGCTGTTGCCGGGGAGGTTAGCGCTTGAAGGTATATCTTTAGATCTTGCAATCGAGTCTTTTAGTTTCTTGTTTTATCACTAGTTTAGTTTATAAAAGAAAACTATAAAAAATGGAATTGAGTTTGTCTCATACGCTTCACCTTTTTAATATCTTTCGTGAGTATGATGAAAGGATAATTGTGCTCAAGTGCTAGAAGAAGAAATCTATAAAATGTTTGGCACTAAATATTTGAATGATGAGCATGATTGCAATGTTGTTAGTATGAATTCCTTGAATATCCATGATGCTAATGATATGCAAAGCCACAAGCTTGGGGAAGCTATGTTTGATGAAGATGATATTTTTTGTCCTCCAAGTTTTGATGAGCAAATTTATTATGATGAAATCATGCCTCCTATTTATGATGATTATATTGATGAAAGTAGATTTGGAGAGGTCATGACTTTATTTTGTGATGAATCCACTATTCCGGAAGAGGTTCCAAATGATTATGAGAACAAAGTTGCTACCTATGATGATTATTATGATGACTTGTATGCTATAAAGAATAATGATATCCATGAAACTTGTCATCATGATTTTAGTTTTCAATTGGATTATGCCTCACATGATAATTATTTTGTTGAGCTTGCTCCCACTACTATTCTGAATAAGAAGAATTTTGCTTATGTGGAGAGTAATAAATTTTCTATGCTTGTAGATCATGAAAAGAATGCTTTAGGTGCTGGTTATATTGTTGAATTCATTCATTATGCTACTGAATATTATTATGAGGGAGGAATATATGCTTGTAGGAATTGCAATAATATCAAGTTTCCTCTCTATGTGCTTAAAGTTTTGAAGTTATACTTGTTTTGCCCTCCTATGCTAGTTGATTATTGTTCCCACAAGTTGTTTGCTCACAAAATCCCTATGCATAGGAAGTGGGTTAGGCTTAAATTTACTAGTCATATTCTTCATGATGCTCCCTTTATGTTACAATTCTTATCCTTTATGTGAGCATCATTGAAATCATCATGCCTAGCTAGGGGCATTAAACGATAGCGCTTGTTGGGAGGCAACCCAATTTTATTTTTGTTCCTTCCTTTTTGTTCCTGTTTAGTAATAAATAATTCATCTATCCTCTGTTTAGATGTGGTTTTATGCTTTTAATTAGTGTTTGTGCCAAGTAGAACCTTTGGGAAGACTTGGGAAAAGTCTTGTTGATCATGCTGTCAAAAACAGAAACTTTAGCGCTCACGAGAATTGCTGCCATTTTTATTTGGAGAGTGATATTTAGTTAATTATTTTTGCATATGATTAATAGATAACTTCCTCAGGTGCAGCAATTTATTTGAGAATTTTATGAGTTCCAGAAGTATATGTTTAATCCAGATTACTACAGACTGTTCTGTTTTTGACAGATTCTGTTCTTCATGTGTTGTTTACTTATTTTGATGAATCTATGGCTAGTAAAATAGTTTATAAACCATAGAGAAGTTGGAATACAGTAGGTTTAACACCAATATAAATAAAGAATGAGTTCATTACAGTACCTTGAAGTGGTGATTTATTTTCTTATACTAACGGAGCTTACGAGTTTTATGTTAAGTTTTGTGTTGTGAAGTTTTCAAGTTTTGGGTAAGGATTCGATGGACTATGGAATAAGGAGTGGCAAGAGCCTAAGCTTGGGGATGCCCAAGGCACCCCAAGGTAATATTCAAGGACAACCAAGAGCCTAATCTTGGGGATGCCCCGGAAGGCATCCCCTCTTTCGTCTTCGTTCATCGGTAACTTTACTTGGAGCTATATTTTTATTCGCCACATGATATGTGTTTTGCTTGGAGCGTCAATTTATTTTGTTAGGATTTGCTTGCTGTTTGAATAAAATACCAAGATCTGAAATTATTAAATGTTAGAGAGTCTTCACATAGTTGCATAATTATTCGACTACTCATTGATCTTCACTTATATCTTTCGGAGTAGTTTGTCATTTGCTCTAGTGCTTCACTTATATCTTTTAGAGCATGGTGGTAGTTTTATTTTGAAGAAATAGATGAACTCTCATGCTTCACTTATATTATTTTGAGAGTCTTAAATAGCATGGTAATTTGCTTAAAATCCTAATATGCTAGGTATACAAGATTAATAATAAAATTCTCTTATGAGTGTGTTGAATACTAAGAGAAGTTTGATACTTGATAATTGTTTTGAGATATGGAGATGGTGATATTAGAATCATGCTAGTTGAGTGGTTATGAATTTGAGAAATACTTGTGTTGAATTTTGTGATTCCCGTAGCATGCACGCATGGTGAACCGTTATGTAACGAAGTCAGAGCATGATTTATTTATTGACTGTCTTCCTTATGAGTGGCGGTCGGGGACGAGCGATGGTCTTTTCCTACCAATAAGTATGAACGCTAGGCCTTATTTCCACACATTGCAATACCATTTACGCTCACTTTTATCACTTGCTACCTTGCTGTTTTTATTATTTCAGATTACAAAAACTATTATCTACTATCCATATACCACTTGTATCACCATCTCTTCGCCGAACTAGTGCACCTATACAATTTACCATTGTATTGGGTGTGTTGGGGACACAAAAGACTCTTTGTTATTTGGTTGCAGGGTTGCTCGAGAGAGACCATCTTCATCCTACGCCTCCTACGGATTGATAAACCTTAGGTCATTCACTTGAGGGAAATTTGCTACTGTCCTACAAACCTCTGCACTTGGAGGCCCAACAACGTCGGTTGTGTAGTAGACATCATATTGTCCCCAAAAAGGCCAAAAAAAGAAGGCCCAAAAAAAGAATAAATAAAAAGGGGCAATACTACTTTTTTCCACACTTGTGCTTCGAAGTAGCACCATGATCTTCATGATAGAGAGTCTCCTATGTCATCACTTTCATATACTAGCGGGAATTTTTCATTATAGAACTTGGCTTGTATATTCCAACGATGGGCTTCCTCAAAATGCCCTAGGTCTTCGTGAGCAAGCAAGTTGGATATACACCCACTTAGTTTCTTTTTGTTGAGCTTTCATATACTTATAGCTCTAGTGCATCTGTTGCATGGCAATCCCTACTCACTCACATTGATATCTATTGATGGGCATCTCCATAGCCCGTCGATACGCCTAGTTGATGTGAGACTACCTTCTCCCTTTTTGCCTTATCCACAACCACCATTCTATTCCACCTATAGTGCTATGTCCATGGCTCACGCTCATGTATTGCGTGAAGATTGAAAAAGTTTGAGAACACCAAAATTATGAAACAATTGCTTGGCTTGTCATCGGGGTTGTGCATGATTTGAATACTTTGTGTGGTGAAGATGGAGCATAGCCAGACTATATGATTTTGTAGGGATAACTTTCTTTGACCATGTTATTTTGAAGAGACATAATTGCTTAGTTAGTATGCTTGAAGCATTATTATTTCTATGTCAATATTAAACTTTTGTCTTGAATCTTTCGGATCTGAATATTCATACCACAATTAAGAGAATTACATTGAAATTATGCTAAGTAGCATTCCACATCAAAAATTCTGTTTTTATCATTTACCTACTCGAGGGCGAGCAGGAATTAAGCTTGGGGATGCTTGATATGTCTCCAACGTATCTATAATTTTTGATTGTTTCATGCTATATTATATCCTGTTTTGGACATTATTGGGCTTTATTATACACTTTTATATTATTTTTGGGACTAACCTATTAACCGGAGGCCCAACCCAGAATTGCTGCTTTTTTTGCTTATTTTAGGGTTTCGCAGAAAAAGAATATCAAACGGAGTCCAAACGGAATGAAACCTTTGGGAACGTGATTTTTGGAATGAACATGATCCAGAGGACTTGGACCCCTACGTCAAGCAATCAATGAGGAAGGCACAAGGTAGGAGGGAGCGCCTACCCCCCTCCCCCCCAGGCGCGCCCTCCACCCTCGTGGGGCCCACGTTGCTCCACCGACGTACTCCTTCCTCCTATATATACCCACGTACCCCCAAACTACCAGATACGGAGGCAAAACCCTAATTCCACCGCCGTAACTTTCTGTATCCACGAGATCCCATCTTGGGGCCTTTTCCGGAACTCCGCCGGAGGGGGTATCGATCACGGAGGGCTTCTACATCAACACCATAGCCTCTCCGATGAAGTGTGAGTAGTTTACTTCAGACCTACGGGTCCATAGTTATTAGCTAGATGGCTTCTTCTCTCTTTTTGGATCTCAATACAAAGTTCTCCCCCTCTCTTGTGGACATCCATTCGATGTAATCTTCTTTTGCGGTGTGTTTGTTGAGACCGATGAATTGTGGGTTTATGATCAAGTTTATCTATGAAAAATATTTGAATCTTCTCTGAATTCTTTTATGTATGATTGGTTATCTTTGCAAGTCTCTCCGAATTATCAGTTTGGTTTGGCCTACTAGATTGATCTTTCTTGCAATGGGAGAAGTGCTTAGCTTTGGGTTCAATCTTGCGGTGTCCTTTCCCAATGACAGTAGGGGCAGCAAGGCACATATTGTATTGTTGCCATCGAGGATAACAAGATGGGGTTTATATCATATTGCATGAGTTTATCCCTCTACATCATGTTATCTTGCTTAAAGCGTTACTCTGTTCTCTTGAACTTAATACTCTAGATGCATGCTGGATAGCGGTCGATGTGTGGAGTAATAGTAGTAGATGCAGGCAGGAGTCGGTCTACTTGTCTCGGACGTGATGCCTATATACATGATCATACCTAGATATTCTCATAACTATGCTCAATTCTATCAATTGCTCAACAGTAATTTGTTCACCCACCATAATACTTATGCTCTCGAGAGAAGCCTCTAGTGAAACCTATGGACCCCGGGTCTATTTTCCATCATATTAATCTTCCAATACTTAGTTATTTCCTTTTCCATTTATTTTACTTGCATCTTTATTTCTCTTTATCATAAAAATACCAAAAATATTATCTTATCATATCTATTAGATCTCACTCTCGTAGGTGACTGTGAAGGGATTGACAACCCCTTTATCGTGTTGGTTGCGAGGAGTTTATTTATTTGTGTAGGTGCGAGGGACCCGTGCGTGGCCTCCTACTGGATTGATACCTTGGTTCTCAAAAACTGAGGGAAATACTTACGCTGCTCTACTGCATCACCCTTTCCTCTCCAAGGGAAAACCAACGCAGTGCTCAAGAGGTAGCACTTGGCCCCTCGCGAGGATCTTGAATCGTGCTGCTGAAACTAGGCCGTACCGGGCTGCTGGTGGAGCCACACCATGGGCCGCAGGCAGGCAAGTCTGGGTACCCCCGTTCCCAGGACGCCGACAAGTTCAAAGAAAAGTTCAGCCACCTGTGTCGCTCCCCTTTTAATGTTTCCATTGGCATCGATCATCGTTGCATCTGTGGAGTGTGCCACTGGATATGTCTCCTTCTCAGACCAGTCTCCCTGCTCCCGTTCTGTCTGTGCATGGCCAGCACCCCTTTCGGAGCATCCACCCCCTCTGTTGCCTCTACCTCCACCCGCTCCCGGGCCCCGACCAGCGCCCCTGCACCATTCTGCCCAGAGGTTTTTGAAGACCAAAGTTGATGAAGCATGTATGCCATTCCCACACTCTTTATAAAGGTGCCCGAGGAGGCCGCAAACGGCGCACCAATCCCCGGTAAGCTTCGTAGTCGACTATAAAGATCCCCTATTTTTTCTTGATAACCAGAGAAATGATATTCTTCAAGGGTTTGGTGACATCTATCTTCACCCTTACACGGAAAAAGTTCCTCTCGAAGTCTTGAGATTTCTGCTCAGCATAAACAAATTAACCCACTGTTGATGCCAAAGATTTTATCAAGTGAAAGAACAAGTCTGGTTGGTCATGAATCTGGATCCACATCTCAATATCGTTGACCTATTGTTGAGGGTCTAGTGTATCCATCATACGGTTCATTCACTACAGCCTTGCCATTGAACATCCAAGGCCCTTCTTCCATTACTCTTTCCAGTCACCCAAACACAAGAATTGAAGAGTATAGAGATTATCCTCAAGTGGCCCGAATTTTACCTCTCGGGCATGGTCCCGGGCTACCCTCATGTTTTTATAGAACCAATACTAGGAGTAGGGCTTGGTCATGTGGACATGCGCGATCATCATCCATCTTGTAGCATCCTCTGGGATGTGGTCATCCTCCACAACAACATCATTCAGATCATCCTCGCCGAGACCCAGCTCCTTCATCATCTTCTCCATGTCACTCAGAGTCGCGCGCGATGTCGAAGTCGATCACTCCATCAGATTCTCTTGCTCGTGAAAAAACCTTGGTACTGCAGGCAGGAGAAACCCTAGTCACGCTCACCTAAGACCACGACGAAGATGTCAAAGGGTGAGGGAAGGGGATCGAAGATCTCCACGAGGAGCCACAAGCATCGTCAGGGGAGAGGAACCCTAATGAGAGGGAACTTACGCGTCTATTTTTTGGTGGCTGCAACAAATCATCCGGATGATTTCCTAGGGAAATCAGTCGGGTCGGGCGTTTTTGGATTCATCCCCTCACAGTTGTTGGATCTGGTCAACGCGTCGGACAGGTCCTTCTCCTCTCATCGTAGACGCAGCAAAAGCAATGACCGTGTCGTCGTGGGGAAGAAGCACCGCCTGGCTCATAGCAGGAGTCGCGCCCCTCGCCGGTAGCGCAACGACGCTCCACCGGCGAGCACCGCCATCGGCTCGGCGGTGCTCCATCACAACACCCGAACGCCAGTCGCATGCTTCGCTACGGTACCCCACCGCGTGGTGGTGCTCCATCGGGCACCCGAACGGCCGTCCATGCTTCGCTGTAGCGCCCACCACGTGGTGGTGCTCCATCGCAGCATCGGCTACTGTAACATTTCCCATTGCAGCACCTGATGGCCGTCGGCGAAGCTTCAATGCAGCGTCGCCGCTAGGGCGGCGGAGCTCCATCGTAGCACCCTGACGGCCGCCGCATGCTCCACTGTAGCGCCCCGCCGCGCGGGTGTTGCTCCATCACAGCACCGGCTACCGTCGCATCTCCCATAGCAGCACCCGATGGCCGTCGGCGAAGCTTTAGTGCAGCCCCACCACAAGCGCGGCGGTGCTCCATCGCAGCACTGACGACCTCCTCCCACACACGTGTCTTAGCTCCATCACAATATCCCGCTACGCGTCGGTGGCTTCACTGCAACACTCCCACCTGCAGCAGCGGCCTGATTTGTGCGTGACGGCAGGACACGAGCTGCCGGAGCGGAGAAATGATGAGATCCATGAGCGGGGGAAAAGGTAAGGGATGAAGCAGAGGAAAACATGTGGGTTGTGCGATGTGTAGTTCGTGCGAAGGGATAAGGAGAGTGGACAGCGGTGCGCGTGACATGTGTTGAGCAGAAGGAGAGGTTTACGGGAGGAAGAAATCAGCCTGTTGAAAGCAAACGTTATCCTTTTTTTAGTGGGGGAGACGTCTTTTTTTTAGGGGTAGGCGTCTATTTTTCTTAGGCATGCTGCTCAGGTCACCAGGCCCATAATCTTTAGGCCCATTCGTTCCGGAGACTCAGTTGTCCGTACTCGTTAACCTCGTGCTCCTACCCCCCTGCTTCATCCTTATCTCGGCGCCGGAGCCCACGACCGCTTCCCCCCCCTCACCATCTCAACCCCGAAATATCCCCCAATTCCGACGCGACCGCGAAACCCTAGCCCCCCGGCAACCTTCGCTGGACCCGGAGAGCCGCTCCGGCGCCATGGCATCCCCGGAAGGATCAAACTGGGTATTCGACTGCCCTCTCATGGACGACCTTGCTGCCGCCGACTTCGCCGCGGCATCCACAGGAGGCTTCTACTGGACCCCGCCGATGCAGCCGCAGATGCACACTCTTGCGCAGGCCGTCTCCGCCACCCCGGCTCCCAATCCCTGGTATGTAATTGCGGTTTCTCCTCTTCTCAGGCTCGATCGCGCCCACACGCGGCTGTTCTCCAGTTTATACATTCCGTGTCCTGATTTGCTGCCGGTGTCTCTATGTTATCACCTATAGCATAAACCGATGCGGTTGATAGCATAATTGTTGTGTGTGATTGTAGATTAGTAAAACACTACAGAGTATGTGGTATTTGCATCATGGACTAAAGATTGCATGTTCTAGAATTACTTACATGAGCGAGCATCTTTGTTTGTGTATTAGTAGTTGACTTTGCTTGTCTCATTGGTGTTGGGTTAGAGGAGATGGTTTTGCACATGAATTTAAATGGGTCTTGTGGAAGGTGCATGGCAGGACGGAGTGTTCAGTATGTCCAGGGCTCGTTTGGTTCGGGTGCATATACTACATATGCAGTGCATAGAATGCATACACAGTTTCACTCTTATTCGAGGAAAGTATAGTTTCCTCCTAAAATCCTCCTTGATGGATGCATATCCTCCTAAACTCTAAAACCAGATTATTTAAACCCTGAACTTTGCAAAACTGGTATATAAATGTCACCCTGAGCAGTTTTGGGGAGAACTTAGTTTTGATCTGATTTTTTTTTTCACTTCGTCAGAAAGTTCACAGGCATTTTTGGATCTCTTGTCACTAGAATTTGCCTAGGGATGGAATAAGATCGAACCTTCTCATAGTTCCCGATGCGCTGGATGGAGGGATCTCCAGAGACGAGCACCGGCTCGGCCTGCTTGATGGCCTTGTGCAGGTCCCTCAGGTGTCCCCAGTTTGACTGCCTAAGCAGACCTGCGCACCATGACAACAATGGTTTCAGACAATCAGAGTACTGGTCGCGTACCATATTCGTCGATCGGTGCATCATGGTCGTAGCTTGTCGTGGCGATGAACAGGCCATCGGCGGGTCCGGTCGAAATTTGTTCCTCCATGGTACTGAAAAAAAGATCAAATGTTAGGTGTCGCTACAACTTAAAACCGAAACATCGAGTGACAACATGTGGTAGTCAGCATCAGTTGCTCACCATGTAGTAGTTGACGAAGGACCCGCACTTCTGGATGAACCTTACCACCGCGAACGCCATGTCCTCCACCGGCCGGTGCGGCACCGCGCCACCAAATGCCGTGAACCTTACATCAATCGACATATTCGATCGTGTTAGCAATGTCGTGACATGCTTGCTGTGCAGATTGCAATTCAAGTGCTGTTTGTCGAGAAATTTTCACGCTTCATGCAAACTTACCATCCAGGCCAGGCCTCGGTCCACATGGTAGGCTTGCTGTTGGAGTTGGGGGTGAAGTAGTTGCAGTAGAAGCCATTGCAGGCATCTTCTTTGCAGCCATCATGAATCTATTCATCATTACCCAGGGAACAACTGACAAATCTGTCAATTTTATAGAAGAAAAGGAACGAATTAGCACAGAGTATATATTTTGTGGTGCCAGTACCAGGCTCCAAAGTTGGCAGCTTGATTTGGTAATGTGATGTCCTAACAGAAGCATGTGCCCAGTGCGAGAAAGCGAAGTGGTTAAATTAGCTGGCACCGCAATTTGCTCTTTGCCATTGCGCCATGGGCCATGGCATTGACAGCAACTGTGAGACGAGAACGAGAACGAGAGGGTGTTGTAGCTTACCGTGGCGTCGGGGGCGTTGTCATGCTTGCACATCACCCACGGCACGCTGGCGTTAGTGGCGACGACCATCTTGGTTGCCCAGTTGGTGTACGGCTTGGCGCAGACGCCCATCGCCTACTCCATGTACCCGTCTCCGCCTGGGCAAGGATGATGGGGCCACCCTGCCACTCGAACAGCCCTCTGACTTAATCATTGACACGAGCTTCTCCACGAACGTCTGCATCGCCGCCTGCGTGCATGCATGTCCACAACTCAATTCTGTCAAATTCAAAACCTGATTTCCTAAGTTTCGCCACAGCAGAAGAAAATCAAAATCGCGTCATTCGCTTGCGTCTGTTGTAATTCAGCCAGAAACTTGAATGGACCGTGTCAGTCCAGAAACTGATGCCTGGCACGTACTTGAGTCTTCTTAGTCACCGCCGCGCCCGACCGCGACGTGGTTCTCTGCCCGGCGCTCCCTTCCGCCGTGCTCGCGCTGCTGCGACTGCTCTGGCCACCTCGCCGCCGGCTCCGCCTGGCCTGCCCAAGCGGTACTTCCGGTCACGAAGGTGAGGAGAGGAAGAAAAAATCAGATCAAAACCACCTTCAATTCTCCTCAAAACTGCTCAGGGTGACATTTATACCGGTTTTGCAAAGTTCAGGGTGTAAACAATCTGGTTTTAGAGTTTAATTAGGGGGATATGAATCCATCAGGGAGGATTTCAGGGGTAAAACTATACTTTCCTCTTCTTATTCTGGATCACTGGATGAGCAAGGGCAGAGTTCAAATGAAAAAGGTTGACATGGTCATTGGCATTGCCAACATTTGGGGATGTATACCCCTAATTGTTTTCTTTGATTACTGAGACGAATTTATGTCTGATAAAGCTAATGATATCAGATTTATGTGCTCGGGGTTTGTATTTTAAGTGGTCTGAATTTCCATAGCAAGACTATGTAAAGTAGATCATGCTACATGTTACTTTGTGTCGGATATCGAGCAGTCTCATGTTACTTTGATGTATCAAGGATCAGAAAGAAAATGGGTGAGATGAGGGTTGTTTTGGTGACCCATATGTTGGAATTCCAGCATAGCTGAGCAAGTATTGCTGATTTATTGGCATATATGTTTCCATCTTAAGAAATTATTTATGGTTACACCTTAGGGCATGACTGCCCTTTGGTTAATGATATTTCTCTGAGTTGTCATATTCGCTGCATGAACAGAGGCAGCCTCCTGTGTTGTTTAGATGTAGAACCATGCTTCTTTTTTTCATTCCAGTATTTCACCTGCTGTAGGTTATCTGGTAAATTTGCCCAAGCCTTATTATATTGCCCTTGCTACGCTTGTCTTTGAAACTTATGATTTTGCACTATATCATGATTTTGACATTCTTAACTGCAAATGTGCTTTTCACCAGTGCTGAGTCTTATTTTGGCTTTGCAATGCTAATGTTGCTGCTTATTATTGTGCAGTATATTGTGAATTTTACATTCTTATCTGTGATTTACTTTTTGCCAGTGCTGAAATCAATAGCTCTGTTTCGGTGGACTGGGACCATGCCAAAGGACAACCGAAAAATAAACGGTTTGTTTATGTCTATATGCTTTGTTCGGAGTCCCTGAATTCGGTATTTTCTGTTGAATGTTTCCAACTTAGCACGCAATTGCAACAGTCCTAGGTCAGAAACTGGTGCTCAACCTAGCTCCAAAGCATGCAGGGAGAAAGTGAGAAGGGACAAGCTAAACGAGAGGTCTGCCAGCAATTTCATTTTGTTTATTCTATTAGAATTGTTTTTGTTGTAGCAGCATTTTTGTCTTAGGTTCAATGGAGCTTATGGTCTTCTGCCTGTTAGGTTCTTGGAATTGGGTGCTGTCTTGGATCCGGGGAAAACACCTAAAATCGACAAATGTGCTATATTAAATGATGCTATCCGTGCAGTAACTGAATTGCGTAGTGAGGCAGAGAAGTTGAAGGATTCAAACGACTCTCTCCAAGAGAAGATTAGAGAGCTAAAGGTTTTTATTGTTCCACTTAACTATTTTGTATGCAGATGTGTGTCCATATACTTTTTCTTTATGTTCTGAACTTATATTTTCTGTTCCATACAGAAATATATCTAATGTTCACACAAGCTTTTCTTAATCTGTTTTTTTGGGGTGCCAAGGACTACTGTTTATTGAATCCATAGGCTTTTAGATGAGTAGATCTCAAGCAATCCATCAGCTCTTAAACCTGCTTTATTTATTTTTATTAATTTCTGTTTAAACATTACTTTCTGATTAATAATTGGTATCAAAGATTCTTGTAAGGTATATATTTGTGGTAAATCTTTAGTCCAAACAAATTGATTCTTAGATCCCTGGATTTTGCAGGCTGAGAAGAATGAGCTGCGAGATGAGAAGCAAAAGTTGAAGGCGGAGAAAGAGAGCCTGGAGCAGCAGATTAAGTTCATGAATGCCCGTCAGAGCCTCGTACCACACCCTTCTGTCATCCCAGCTGCTGCATTCGCTGCCGCCCAAGGCCAAGCGGCAGGGCACAAGCTGATGATGCCTGTAATGAGCTACCCAGGATTTCCCATGTGGCAGTTCATGCCGCCTTCAGATGTTGATACCTCGGATGACCCCAAGTCATGCCCTCCGGTTGCATAGGCCAGCAAGAATCATCTCCCTCATCTATCTCATGGGGAAGGATGGCTAAAAAGCCTTCCGTTAAAGTATATCTTACTAGTCGTCAGTGTTACTATGCAGAATCCGTTTAGTGTTACTACTATGTAGTTAAACCAAGAACCGAACTGAAGCTTGTATCACCCGGGGACATTTGATTATCTTGTGACACCGTTGTATATTGTTAGTAAATAAATACCATCCGTTGAAGCAAATGGCGATTGGACGCCATAGCATTATCGGCTTGTTACTTTGTTTGACATGTTGCCCGTGATATTTATTTTTTGATGCATAACATAAATAGGTTGTGCTGCAGGTCAAAATAAAAATAAAAATAAATAGGATGTGCTAGCTATTAGTTGGTCTTCTTGCATCCACTTGGCCTACCAATTCTTCCATGTGAAAACGCATTGCAAAGTCCAGGTGGAACCAGGATGGATGCACCTGTGGTGTGTATGTTGTGTTGGGTAATGGGTACAACGTGACGACCTCTCTTAGCAAGACGTGCCCTCTACTCATCTTATACAGTATATACTAATAAATTTGTTCATGTTCTCCTGCAATAGTAGTTTAGAATTAAAGCTCATATTTGTATCTTTGTAATTTCCAGCTAGTTACACCGTCTTTAACATTTTGTTTTTATCTAGTGCGTGCATTTTATAAAACTAAACTGGATCATGTCCATTCCGTGTTCCTGGCGCCTCCAGGAGCAAATATGCTAGTACAGCAACACAACTTTCATAATCGAAAAGATAGACTGAAAACATTAGGAGAATGGCTAGGGGACAGTCAACTGAATTTAGAACTACCATAATCGAAAAGATAGACTGAAAACATTTGGGGAATGGCTAGTGGACAATCAACTGAATTTAGACTCCGCATCTGTCGATTTGCCCTCAGCCGTTGGATGGAAAAGAAACCGTCAGACCTTCTATCTCCTGAAAACATTGTTCATTGTCTTCTGCCTCCTGACCTCGATCTGAACCACTCACAACTGCCAGCCGAACCGTCTGCCCACCGCCGCCCATCACCGGCGGCGCTTCCGCGGCCACCTCATTGCCTAGCCCTCCCCTCAACCGCCGTGCTGCTGTCACCCTTGACCATCCCTCTAACCCATGCGATGATCAGTTTCTTTGGGGGAAATTGCACCAGCCCCCACACCTCTAAGATAAATAATGGGGTCACTTGCCTACCTAAGACGACAAGCTCCTTCCTTCACATGAAAATTGACGAACCCAAATTCTAAATTCAGGCGACTTACATAAGCTATTGTGCACATTAATCTGAGTTTTTTGTTTGTGGATAATTGACGCAACCAAAGCTGATCAAAATGTAGTATCAAATTGCTAAATGTAGTACTAGCATATTACGAAGATCGGCTTCAAAATGAGGTTACATAGTAGGGAGCTGTATCCACACATCAAGTACAAGGAATTAACACCAGTAAATAAAGCTTAAACAAGAAAGAAAGCAAAAAACCTTTGGTAGAAAGAATAGTTAACCACGCCTCGAAACGAATACTCATACCACCTTGTGTACGTACGTACGTACGTGCATATCGTACAACGGTAGCTCGAACTAGAGCGTCCGTAGAAATCGTCCGTTTGTTGCTTCATCGTCAACTTACGCGGCAATGGCCACAAGAGCAGCGATCGCAAGCCCGGCCAAGGCCGCCGCCGGCTGCTGATACCGCGGCGCGGACGCAGACGCGGCCGCGGGCGTGGAGGTGGTCGGGGCGCCCGCCGGCGCGGCCTTGGCGTCGGCGTAGGTGTCAGCGGGAGGGGAGGGGAGCGAGGCCGGAGAAGGGGCGGCTGCGGCCGCTGCTTCTTCCATCTTGGCGGCGGTGGCGGCGTCGTACGGCACGGTGCTGATCTTGAGGTGCATTGTGCCGTTGGTGCAGTGGCGGGGGATGCCGCAGATGAAGTAGCGGGTGCCGGTCTCGCCGAGCTCGAAGGTGGTCTTGCCGCCGGAGTGGGTGGAGATGGGGCTGCCCGTGGCGCAGCTGCCGTAGTCCGCCTCCGTCACCTCCAGCACGTTGTGGTACGGCTCGTACTTGAACGCTGCCATGTTGATGCACGCGGCCGGAGTTATACCACGCTGCCCTACCGTCGAGAAGAAAACATGTAGAGTGTAGATCATAGGAAGTTTGTGCACGTACTTATGGTGTCGCCGACCATGAAGACTTTGTCGGCGATCCACTTCTCGTAGTCGACGTACGTGTCCCAGCCGAGGGAGTCGTCGACCGTGTAGTCGATCGCCAGCGCCGTCGTGGCCAACGCCGCCACCGCCATGACGGCGAGCAATGCTCCGGAGCTGGCCTTCATGTCTCCTCCGCGTAGATCCAAAGGACACGAAGTGGATTGTTGGTGGATGTTTGGTTCTGTGATCGTCTTGAACGATATTGCTACAACCAGACCAGGGTGGGGGTATATATACCGGGAGCTAGAACAAGCAAAGACTTTCTCTTCTAATCGTTTTTTAATTTTATTCCAGAAAAAAAGTATGTGTGTTTATGGCCTGCCATGAAACATGTACTGTAGGAAAGAGGAGAGATTGCAGGGTGATTCGAATAGCTGTGCTCCGTTCAATTAATTGGCAAATTTGGAATCCAAAACGATTGATTATACTGTACATCGCACCTGGTTCATTCTGGAGCCGTGCTAAGTTGACTCCCGATCCTTAGCCACACAAAAGTATGCTTCTCTTGCAGTAGCTCCAATTGGAAACTACTCAAATAATACGAGGATATGAGCACGAACAGTTGAGATTTTAATCTTGTGAAATCATATAGAGTTGCATAATCTTGTGAAGAAAAAACAAATTTAAGTTTTCTTGACATATTTTAGCTGGCGAAGTTCAACGCAATATAGATGAGTTGACATGCGAGATTCTCAGTTAATTATTGGTGATTCCTTCTACGTGAGCACAAGTCCCTTGCTGCCTCCGTACCCGGGCATGACTCGCCTGTTAGTGCCTTCGTGCTTCCCATGATCGATCGATACATTATACATTATACATGGCCGACCTCATGACAAGTTGTCATTGCATAGATCTTGCTTTCTCGTTTTCTCTTCCGCACTCTTCCAGATTATCATTTTTAATTGTAGTTTGTTTTAATGCACTAACTAACATGCCTGCCTCGTTTTTTTTGGATAGAGACACCTTTTTCTTTTCTAGCTCGTCTGAAGGGTTTCCTCCACATGTAGCTACTGGCCAGTCCATTTTCGTCTTTTTTTTTGTTTTGCAGTTTTAGAATGATTAGGTTTTCTTGACGGGTTTTTAGATCGATTAGGTCGTGCTCGCTTGCTTCTCCCGACTTTTTTTTTGTATCCTTTTATTCTTTATTTCGGTTTTTTGTTTCTTCACCAACTTTCTCATTTTTTCTGTTTTTCTTCATATCTTTCACTTTTTTTTCTTTGTTTCTTTCTCAGTTTTCATTTTTTTGTGCTGTTCTTCCCTACTTTTTCTTCATTTTCATTGTCCTTTCTTGCTTTTCATCGGTTTTCTTTGTTTTCTTTCTGTTTTCATTCTTTTGCATTGGTTTTCTATGGTTTTTATTTTTCTGTTTTTAAAGTTTTTATTAGGTTTCTTTTTTTCCTTTGTTTATTTGTTTTTCTATTGGATTCTTTTTGTTTAACACATGTCAACTTTTTTCAGTACACATTCATCATTTTTTGTATACATAAGAAACATATTTTATGTAGACGTTTAACATTTTGAAATGCATGATTAATATTTTTAAAAAACTAATATTTTTCATGTCTACTTTTTCCATACACATTATACATTTTTGGTATATATCTAATACATATTTTGATACTCCCTCCGTTCCAAAATACAAGATTGTAATAAACTTTTTAATATATGTTTAACATTTTTCAAATACAAGATTAATATTCTTTAAATACATTCTCAACATTTTTTAATACATAGTGAACATTTTTAAAATTGCAATAAATTTTTTTTAATTCACAGTGTAGATAGTTTGTATGCATCATGAATATTTTTATCTACATGTTTAACATTTTTTAGATACAGAATATTTGTTGTACAAAAGAGTATACAAATATTCTTATGTATACACATTTTTAACATCTTTTGTGTACACATGTCAACGATGCTACTTTTATTTAATATTTGTTGTACATTTTTTGTGTACACCGGTGACGTGCCTCGTTGCTCCCCATAGGGCGATGCCTTGAAGGTCCGGTCTTTTGTCAATTTGTGGTGGCTTTGACGGCTTTGTAGCCTCGTCGTCAACTAGGCGTCCACGATTTGTGAGAAGTTGGAGCGACGGCTTCCAAAATCTCTTGCACATAGTTTTGGTTTTGGTTGCTTGGACAACAGAGCCATCGACTAGGCTACATTGGAGCCAGTGTGGAAGTCGGAGTGGTGCTTCAATAATTGGTGTCGGCTTTGGTTGCTAGGCAGATGAGCCATCGATTGGGCTAGTGTGCGGCCTCAGGGCCGTTGTGGATGTTGGAGTGGCGGCTCTGGAACCCGGTGTTGTGCTTTAAGATGTCGTCTCTGGTCTCTTTGATGACAATGTCGTCGGTTAGGTCGGTGCACACCTTTGGGACTAACATCTGCATGTGTCATGAATGTATCGATTTCGATCAGTTTTTCTTGTATAAACTATCAATTCTTTTCTTCTTAATGAAAAGACAAAGCTTTTGGACTGTTGCTCAAGAAAAATATCTTGCTTTTTTTTTGAGGGGTAAAAGCCTTTTATTACTCAAAATCCACAAAGAGTGGGATACAAGTTTGGTCATGTGGCTGGCCAAGCCACACATGACGTCCTGGGAGTAAAGACAAAGCATATTTAGCTAACTTGTGGGCTTCAACATTCGCCGTACGCCCTTCAAAAATAAACTTGCTAGTAGATGGAACTCTATGTCTAATCTCTCTGATTACAGCACCATATGCTCCTTGGCTTCCCTTGACTAGATCGTCAACAACCTGTTTGCAATCGGATGCCACGATGTAGTTATGTAGGTTGAGGTCTTCTGTCAACGCCACGGCTTCGCGACATGCTATGGCTTCCAGCAGGCAAAGTAGTCTGCCTCGCCGACAAGGAGATATTTTGGGCCTGGCCCAAGAAGCATGTTTTTTCTCTCACGGGGATAACAGGCCACGGCTTTCTCCTAGCAAGAACACTCGGTTTTCTTCTATGAAACATTTTTTGTTTTCTCAATTCTGCATATATTTCAAACATATTGAAAAAAATATGAACATTAATTTATTTCAATATTTTTTAAACGTATCATTTATTTACAATGTTCACCGGGTATTTTAAGAAGTTCAACTTGTATTAAAATA